>NW_028232860.1:21300404-26300404 GCF_057557595.1 Rhyacophila brunnea | reverse complement strand
AGTTATACAGCGATTAATTATTTTATTAGCGTGCCAGGGTTTGGTTTTACTATTGTCTGACAACAAGAAATCGGCGATAACAGGAAGTCACTGTAATCGCATGTAGAAGACTTCTAGTAACGTACCTACCATCATGGCAGCAACGCGTGCTAAAGGCGTGTTTAGAAAATGTATTGGCTCTCCTTTTAGATGCTACTCCTTGTTTTCTTCGCAATAAACCATATGTTTACTAATAATAATTCTAACATCACTCCTGATCGTTTTAGACATTTTTTTATTATAAAAAGCTTCAAATTACGTACATTGACAGATCCGTACGCCACGAGAGCAAACATTGAAATGACTAGCTGCACTGGAGGGGATTGTTAATTAACAGTTTTGACACGTGGACAGAAGTTCTTGTTCGATAGTACTGTAAAGCCTCCTTTAGACCAAGCTTACGAATGTTTGTTCTTCCCCAACTCCAGCTAGATTTTGGTTTTCAGGTATATTTTTTTTAAAAAATCCGTCGTTTTTTGGCCTAAAGCATAAAGTCTTTCGCAGTTAGAGATGTTATAAGTTAACCAACTATTTGAATAATAACTAAAGTTTTACTTTGGTTACTGAAACAGAATTAATGTATTGTTCAAACGATGAATAATTATTCGCGCCATCGCACAAATAGCAGAAGTTCTCGTAAACTTCGTCTACCTTTAATATTATTTTATAATTCGATATTATAACATTGCGAAAGGTAAATTATAACGCGGCGTATGTGAGAGATATTGTTTTTGTTGCGCTCCCACTGGTCTAACCCTCAAATGACCAATGTCCGATTTTCATTTTACCTAAATCTCGTAAAATCTTATACTTAAATAAATCATATTTTCGTACACTTATCTCATACAAAGTGAACTGATAACATAATATATTTTAAATTCTACATGTTCAATTCTTTCGTAGTTTTGTATCACAAATAGATTCATAATGGCCGGTTTCCAGATAGAAATTTAAAAAAAACATGGGTGCTGTCGATCTACTTTTAGAGATATTAAAGTTTTAACATTGTATTAGCGCGCGTTGTCATTTTTTGCGTGCAGCAAACGGAGGGCAAGGGTGGAGCCTCACTATTATATATTATATCGTCATCATCAACCTCGTAAGTCTGTTTGAGAAGAATGTTGAGGGGAAAGAAAAAACGTAATAAAACAATATAATGGATGAATCTGCTAACACTGGTTGTGAAATATGAGGTTTTAATTCCATGTTTGAAACCACGAGACCTACGAGTTTTTTTAATTTGTCGATAAATGGACAGCATACTAGTCAGAGAACTGAGGTTTTGACACGATTTAAAATGTTTTTTTGTTTTAAATTTTGTCTAACACACTTCATTTTTCCATAATATTGGACTTACGAGGTCTTAATTAGTAAATTGACGATTTATTATAATACCTATACATACAACTTTCAAAAAATAATATAAGTAAGTAATTATATTTCATATTTTATCTTAATCTTACGTAAGTCCATCTAATGTCTCCATGAGAAATATTGCAAGCGAAATAGGTACGAGGCATTTTATCAGTTACCTACTATCTAGATTATAGACTAGGGATCAAAATTAAACGTATTTTGTAAACAGCACGACTAGGAACTGTTTTTAAAGTTCGCAAATGTTTTACAGAATCTACAAAACGAACAAGGGCCTCAACCAAACGTTTGTCGCAATGAATGCAAAATTAGAATGACATTTGAAAGTGACAGCTGAGGCAGCCATTTTTAATGGCGCGTGACGTCAGATCGCTTACGTCACAAACAGTGTTATAAGCTATTCGATGGACAATCGGTTAAATAGCTTATAAAGAATTTGGGAATCTCATACATACGGCACTTAGGGTCCAGTCGACAACCCTTTATCGACTCATTTCTGAACCCTTGTTATCACAGTATAAATTAATAAAATAGAGTTGTGAAAGCCAGTCGCCATAGACCAAGACTTTGAAGTCAGATTTAATATACGACTAAATTACGGTTAGGCCGTAAAACATAAGAAGTTAGTACTAAGTCCGCTGGACAGGGAACACAATAATAATGGGAAAAGGGGTGCCTTCTAGGTGAGGTTGTTTAAATCACGAGCGTGGAGAAAGAAATTTGTATTAGCTACGTATGTACTATAATTTATATTCAAATTTGTCACATAAACGAGACGTGCATTCAATATTGGTAATATTTGAGGGCATTCAGTCCCTGATATTATTATATTAAATTATTAAGAGTCCAGGTTTAAAACATTAATCCATGGCGACTGGCTTTTACATTTATATTTTATTAATCTTTACTCTGCCGCTGAGTGACATGAAATATTTCCAGTATTGATTGTGCGTTTGGTTAACATGACAAACTTATTATGATACAGATTTAACTATTAAAAATAATGTATTTTTGTCAAGTGTTTGAATTTATCTTGTATTTCTTGACACTCAAGAATTAAACCTTGTTACTTCACTCAGAAGGTAACCCGTTTCCCTTATTTTTGTGTTCTTTGCATGTTACGTATCATTATTCGGTAATAATTATATGTACATTTATGATTAAACTTAATGTAACCATAATTTTACACCACTATCTCAATCACTCTTATGTTTTCACTGAAAAAAGATAAGCCCGCACATATATTATATGAAACATATTATTATATCACGCCTTTGGATGGGTCACAGCACGGAGGAAATGGTCACTGATATAATATGCATGCCCACTTTACATTTTTCGTTGTAAAATTAAGGCACATTTCATAGAATTGATACAAACCCATTTATCACGTTTTTTACATGCAGTATTTCCTCTTTGTTATGCAGTTAACTCGAGATATGATCATTTATTTCGATGATTTACATGCCAGATATAGTTCACGTTTATATATTTAAATAATCATTCTATTGCTTTTACAGAGAATCCCAATATTTTTAGAATTTATACATTATTTACTTCCTACGTATGCAACAATACATTCATAAATGACATAAAATAGCTCTGGAATCACTGAGAGCCTATCTAATTGAGGTACGATAACTGTTGTCCATGTGGCAGCAACACGTCTCAAACTGTGTGGCATGTCGTTAACTACTGCCCAATACTAGAAAAGGATGCGATATGCTATGCGGACAACATAATCACGAAATTTACCTTCAAACCCCAAACGAAACACTAAACAACAAAATAATACAACAACACTACGCATAATGTCTAATTCTGGCCGTTAAAAAAAATTAGAAATAAATGAAGAAACATTACACAATACAGACTGCTTCTGAAATCTTAATGTAATAACAGAACCATTTTTTTGTGAAAATGCAAGAGTATGGTTCATAATTATTAAAAAATGACTTCCAAGGTGGTATGGTAAAAAATATACATAAGTAGTATATATTTTTTAAATATTTGATAAACGACGCTTGCAGAACAAAACATAATTTGTCATAAAAATTCCACATGCGTCCATTTAATGTTCTGTTTATTGTTCTATTAGTATCTAACAATAATAATATATTCATTGACATGTTTTCTTTTTCAAGTAAAAGGGTAACGTTTTTTAGTCATCTTTACACGATTTAAGAATTAATACCCCCGTCGCCATCATGAAACAAATTGACGTATTCACAGCTCGACTTTCGCTCTGCGATTGTCAGCAAGTCCAAAATTTCGTCGTGCCTATAGTTGAAAATTATTTGCCGTTTCACTGAAGTATGCTCTTAATAAGCTGGCATTCCAGACACATATTCTACCGAATACCTGGCTTGTAGGTGTAAATATTGGCGGAATATTGAACCATTCGCCGCGATCTATTGCAACCACATGTGGATTTATGTTAATAATTTCGTAATTACGAAAATGTCATGGTATCAAATATTATACAAAGTGGGGATACGCGAGTCGATCCGTGGGCTTGATAAAAGATGATTCTCGGCAAATAAATTGTTAGAAATTTCGATAACGTCTCGACTTTCGTTTGGAACGGAATTTGTGAATTTCGCCAGTAAAATATTTTTGGAAAAAAGAGCTTAAAAAAGCTCTCGAATTTCGTTTAACGGTATTGAATAATATTTAACTAAGTACTTGTTTTATCTTTTTAACTTTCAAATGGTATCTGGGTATGTCATTCACTCGTGTCTCTTGGCATCGTCTCTATGATCATATTATAATCGTGTCCGGAAATTTGAACGTATGCAGTTCGCCGTATCATCACACTTCACCGTTAAATGTTATATTGGATATATGAAGCGCGTAGTTTCAAAAGCCCCTAAAAACGATTTTAGGTAGTTCTGAGAAAACTGAGAAAAATGAGAAAAACTATTTTAGGTAGTTTTGAAAAAAATGAGATAAAATCATATCTATTAAATCTGTTAAATTTAACTGTCTAAATTTGTTACATTCTAAGGAGTAGTTTGGTTTTCAATTTTAGGGGTATTTGAAAAGCACACCCAACCATTTTAGCACGTTTTGAAATTTACCCTAATTTTTGTTCACACGTATTGACGGTTTTTGACGTTTTTTAAAGTTCAACTTCGGCCATTATATAGGTAAGAAAAATATCCATTTAAATACATATCTAACTCAAAAATTTTCGAAAACCGTTTTAGGGGCCTTTGTAGCTAGGCGCTTCATATATGGTCGTATATTAAATACCGTCCAATCTCTTTGGGTCGTATAGTACTGAGATAAAATTCACGTCTAAATAAAACACGGTTCTTGTCGGTTTACATTCTAGATACTAAACCATTTCTATGAAGCTGACTCTCAAACAGTGTAGGTGAGGACCTGTAGCGCTGACAGGTTTGGAGGCACTCTTGTGAAAATTTTACCTGTACGATTACCCGCCATTAGAATACAATGGATATTTATAATGCAACATTAAATTTATGCTTCGATTAAACTACAAGGTCGATCGTTTTTAATGAAGCGACCACACCGTGGAAAATCACCACTGCTCTAAAAAAATGTAGTTGAATAATAGAATAGAAAAAAAATATATATTCATCCCCCACGATGGACAAGCGGCTTAAGGCTATGCCTCAGTTGAGGCATGGTCGAAAAAGATCGTGGCTAGGCGATGCGCGGATTGCGGGTCGCGGGTGCAAATGACGCATGCCGACCGAAATATAATTTGTCATATAAATCCAACATGCGTCCATTTAATGTTCTGTTTATTGTTATATTTCTATTTAACCTATTGTTCTATTAGTAACAATAATAATATATTCATTGACATGTTTTCTTTTTAAAGTAATTGGGTATTTAGTCATCTTTACACGATTTAAGAATTAATACCCCCGTCGCCATCACGAAACAAATTTACGTATTCACACCTCGACGTTCGCTCTCAAGACTGCCAGCGAGTCCAAAATTTCGTCGCACCTATAGTTTAAAATTATTTGCCGTTTCACTGAAGTATCGCCTTAAACGTCGGCCTATAATGTCGTGGGTGAGCAAGTAGGTAACATCCATTTTTTTAAACGTAAACTTTACAGGAAACCACGGCAAAAAAAAATTGAAAATAGCCAATATACTGGATTATTTGTTAAGTTAGGTTAGGTTTTCATTCTTGAATTCATGAATTTTGTCAAAATCAGATGTGACCATGTTGTTTTAAGCTTACGGTGAACTGTGCTACGGTGAAATGTTATACTTACGCACAATTTACATGTAACCTCATATAATAGGTACAGTTTATGAAGTTCCATTAATAAGATAGCTGTTTAAAACACCACATAAACGAATAATATTTTCGTCTGCCTTAATTAATGCTCAAAACAATCGTTCTAATCTCATGTTTATTTCCCTAACGTCTTGTTAATCTAATTTTATAACTTTTTTCTCACTATCTATCCAAACAGTCAGTGGCGGCGTATCTTGATAATCAAAAGCACATCATACTTATTATCAATTTAATATGTCTAACTGGAATACGTTTTAGTTTATCTCTTTTTACCCAGCTAAAAAACGTATTCGCACAACCCAGTAAACAAAAGAAGTGTCTTAATTGAGACCGACGAAGAAATGAAGCAATTTATATTAAGCCGCAGAAATTCAAAAAAAAAATATTAGACTACGGTGGAGTACTATTTATATGTAATGCACATATAAATAGTGACCTTATTACGAGACAATATGCTGTTTAATGAAATTAACTTTGAAAAAAATAATTAATAGATAAAAAGAATTTTTTATATATAACGTTTTTAAATTTTCTGTTGAATCATATAAACTTGACTTGACTAGCTTAAACGATCAGAAAAATTTGTACTTAGAAATAATACTGAAATGTCATATTGATTTCCATAGTAACGCACGTATATATTAATAATTTAGTTGCTAGGACCCCAGACCCCTAGCAACCAATAATGGTGTCGAAATAACTTTTCATACAAAACAGAATTAACTGAAAATGAATTCAATTCTACTTAAAGATGGCTAAAAGTATTTAAAAAAATGCATTGGCATCGTGTACTGATATATTCTAAAAGTTTCAAATGTCTAGCTAGTCGGGAAGTTAGTTAAAAATCGATTGCAAGATTGCTTTAAGTAGAATTAAATTCATTTTCAGTTTATTCTGTTTTGTATGAAAAGTTATTTCGGAAGAAATCCGTAATCCAATCCACTATTATTGGTTGCTAGAAAATTATTAATATATAGTAATTAAGTGCGTTACTATGGAAATCAATATGAGTGTCAAAATGACATTTCAGTATTATTTCTATCAAATACATTTTTTTTTGATCGTTTTAGCTAGTCAAGTCAAGTTTATATTATGATTTAACCGAAAATTTAAAAACGTTGTATATAAAAAGTTCTTTTTATCTTGAAATTATTTCTTATTTTATTTCATATTTTATTACTTATTAGCCTGTATTTTTATTTGAAAAATTGTTAACACTTACTTTATACGAGTATCATGTGAATGCTTTGAATGTATAATTTGTTATGTTCATTATTATATGTAAAATAAATAAATTTTAATTTAAAATTGGGGGACGTTAGGAAATATTGGGGATATGTACATTCCTAAATAATTATAGATGCCAACATAAACTTACTACTAATAGTAATTAACACGAGTTTATATAGTACCTATTCCGTAAATCCTTAGATGAAGTTTCCATATAGTTCTTAATAATAAGAAAGTTACATTATTAGATCTTGTGTACATATATATATATATATATTATATGAGGCGTCTAATTACAAAAAGCGACAAGTCCACAATTCAATATTTTCAGGAAACAACGTTTTTACGTTTCAAGCTTCAATTATTTGTTTTAACGTGAGATTATTTTTTCCGTTGTATTCTACGTCGAAATTAGAATCAAATGGCAATTTGTTTCAGCCGATTATCTCTTAAATGTAATAAATATAGGCAAAATAAAATTGGACATAGCGCTATTTGTATCTCACTTTTTAATTTACTCCCCATAAGGTACATATTTCCGTGGCACTGTCATGAGTTTACCAGATGCTACAACATGGGAGATGCCCTTTTCAATATAGAACGTTCCCTTATTGGTTTACTTAAACACGCGCGAAATCAACCAAGCTTTAAATAATATGAAACACGGACTTGGCGCTTTTTGTAATAAATCGAGACTTAAAATATTTTTTTTCGTAGGGTTATGTCGCGTTTTTGAATTTATAGATCAATACATATTGTGTAAAATTATACAAAGAATACTTGCGTATTTTTTTCTCGATTTTGACCAAATGTGGACTTATCGTCTTTTGGAATTAGACGCCTCATATATTCAGTGTTGACTAATATAAATTAACTACATCTCTGGATAGGTATACACCTTTTTAATGTTAGTCTTAGTGAGTACAGACTCTAATCTAAATTAATTATTGTTAACGTACGGAAAATTTCTTTGTGGTATTGTGTGACTGTATAATATTTTTATCTGTTTGGATATGATCTGAGAATAGTTTCTATTGTTGTCTTGTTACTAATATGGGTAATTAAGTGTAATTTTAAATTCCTACAAATGCAAATTGACTTAATTTTGATTAAGTAAATCATTACTTGCGCTCCGTCTTTTAATACAGACTTTTTTATTGTGTGCTCAAGCAGGGTCGGACTAATGTCATCTCGTCAGACCTAGTCAATGTGCCTCAAATTAAATTATACATACTAGTACATATTTTTATATAATATTGTGTTGATATAATAATGAATGAATATTAAACGGAGATTTATTGAATGATAAATAATGGAATTTTCTATTAACCATTAAATCACAATACAATAAAAACATCGTAGAGCCTTCAAAACCAGATAACCAAAAGAAATAACGTTTTTGTACAAAAAATCATCTCCATCGTTCATCAAAACCGGCTATGTACCTATACGTAAAGTTAATTTGTCAGGAAATTATTTGGAATAAAAACGGCTGTGACTTTTTAGTTTTTTTGTTTACATAAGTCCGGTTTTGCAGACAACACACAGTTAGTTTCTAAGGAGGCTCGTGGCAAATATATATCACATAAAATTACGAGTTAATTGTAAACGTCAATATAAGGATATACCGAATATATTTTATGAAGTATATAATGTTTTGAATTTTTGAATAATTGCATAAGTGTATATTGAGAAAAGAATAATTTAAAAAATACTATAACCACAAATGTCTGATGAAACAAAGCACGGACTTATTCTTGTTTATGATAATACTATTTTATGATATAAACATATTTTGTGTAACATTGATTTGAGTAATGAGAAAAGATACAGCATTATAATGACGCAAAAATTTTTTCTTACAAAGTTACCAATTGCTCAGATTTAGGCCCCTAACATATTCAGAAATCTTAATTTTCAACCATTATAAGGCACTCACTTAAGGGGGAGGGTTATACCTACAGAGGCACCTAGTGGAAAAATACGAAGATTGCAATTTGATACATTTTTTTGATAATTTACAATTTCAACTGTATTGATTAATAAATATGTATCTGAAAACATTAAAAAGCTTTTTTTAAGTCAAAGATAAACTTACAATTGTAAAAAAATGTGAATTTGTTACATATTACATTATATTTTGTGGTTATATTTATTTTTTTAATTGTAGTTTATAATTTAAAAAAAATTTATCATGTAGATTTTTGACTAATTCATCGTTTTAATATTTTTTATATTTATTTAAAAAAAAAACATCGATTTTTATAAAAATATATATGTGTATAACTTGAAATCCTTTTTATTTATATCAAACCGAGCTTCAATTATCAAAAAAATGTCTCCAATTGCAAGCTTCGTATTTTTCCGCTAAGTGCCTATGCAGGTACAACCCTCCCCCTTAAGAGGTCACCATTCAGAAGCGGATTAACACAATTTGATTATGGTACTTATAAAACTTTCAATTGCATATTATTGATTATTCATATCTACCCGAAGTGGAAGCTTAATGGCACCATACCATGGAGGTTTCCTATTATCATTATTAAGATTATTGACCTCAATCGTTTTGAAAGTATTGATCTAAATTATTAGAGAAACTATAACTTCATTTCCAGGTCGTTCCACACGGTAGTTGAAACATTAGCAGCATGACTTCGCTGGCTGGGAAAAAGTTACAATTTTGTCCTTTTACATAAATGTAATCATATTGGAAGGAATTTTTGTATTTTAAAATAGTCTTAAGGGCGGACGTGCTCAGCGTGGGTTGACCGTTACCGGTTACCGTTTAAAAAAAATCGATTAGGTACATGTTCAAACACGCGCGTTAACATCATTTTACTCCCTACTTCAATTATAGTTTGTCAATTTATGGCTACGGCCGTATGTTGTAGCTTAACCACTGGGGAATGCCAAAAGAAAAGGCGTATTTCAAAAAAACACTACCTTATTCATAGGTCAATAATTATTATAAAGCAATCATTATTCGTAGGATGTTTATCACACTTGAATGGTCAAAGACATAGCTTATAATGAGTATCTTTAGAATTATCTTCAAATGTGTTAATCTTGCCCATTATTTGAATAATAAAATGCCTAATTCTTGTCAAATTTGGGATCACAGAGATTATCAATATAATTTTTCATCGTACATATTTCACTATAATAATGTCGATATAAATTATACTGATGGTTTTATAAATGCGTTTAAAAATTAATAAATGTAAAAAATCTTAACACCACTGCACATTTATGTACTGAAATATGACTATATTCTAAAACATTAGAGCGAGAGGTTTAAAAGAATACTATTTTATGTCATAAAAATTCTTTATGCAGTCATTAAATGTTTAAAATAAATATAACGGATAATAAGGCTTCAAAATTATATAAATAGATTATCTACAACGTTTAAGGTATGTCCAGGATCATGCTTTGAAAATAGAACAAAAGCTTCATTTTGACCTACGCTGAGCATGTCTCCCCTTAAGTCTTTCCAAAGTAAAATTAGTCATTGATACTTGATATCTGCACTTCCCTACTATAATTCTTCAAGTTATTTTTATTCGAATTCGATTCAAACGATTAATTTTCATATATAATACGCCATTCGAAAATAAACGATAGGCTTCGTCAGATTTGGCGAATAATTGTTTATCCGGATAATCAGCATGATAATCAATATGATCGACGCAATTGAATTTGGTTCAGAACAATTTGCGTTGCCGAAGAGAAAAAGCTTTTGTCATTTATAAAAAAGTATATTTTGACACTTCGTTAAAATCGTCTGTTGATTTTTCCGATAGCTAATATGTATTTATTACAGCGTTTTTATTTGCTCGTATTCTTATTTGTCCGGTGGTTGTTTATCCAGTACAAATCTTGCAATCGATTTTTAACTAACTTCCCGACTAGACATTTGAAACTTTTAGAATATATCAGAACACGATGCCAATGCTTTCTTTTAATACTTTTAGCCATATTTAAGTAGAATTGAATTCATTTTCAGCTCATTTTGTTTTGTATGAAAAGTTATTTCGGGAGAAATCTGTAATCCAATCCACTATTATTGGTTGCTAAGTGGGTGGTCCTAGCAACAAAATTATTAATATATACGTGCGTTACTATGGAAATCAAAATGACATTTCAGTATTCTATATTTGTTTGACTGCTGGTTTTTTATTTACTTCATATCAAGTACAAGTTTGAGCATAATAATTGAACAAAAAATTTAAAAACGTTGTATATAAAAAGTTCTTTTTATCTTGTAATCATTATTATAAAGATTCTTTTTAAATCCGTGGTGGAACATAGCGGAAAATTGTAGAGGTTTCTTCTTCTTCTTTGTGTGTCTAAACTCTTAACTAAACTAAACGACGGTTTTATTCTCCGTTCTATTCATTGAGCATATGCTTCATATAGGAACGAAGATGGCACATTACTTAGCGCCTGTACACCAATAGTGTGTATTTTAAACTATCCCGATAATAACTGTTTACACGCAAAAGTGCTGACTGTCTCGCCAATTTCATTATTCAAGAGTAAGCGAGACGCAATATTGTCATTGTATGGTACTATTTGACAGGTCGTAAAAATCGGTTAACATCAAAATGAGTCTCTGCGCGGTGCAGTTCGTTATTTTACCGGCAGGTTCGCTACTATCGTTCTACTGGGCAGGTGGAGATATTGCACGGTCCAATTCTCGCGGAAAAATTCAGAATCTTTTGAATTTTTTTGATCCATGCATGCAATCTTTCAATTTACACGATAATACGTGTTCACATTCTTTTAAACGGGGTGTAACGGTTTATGCCGATACAATCTAGCTAGGGGCTAGGCAGTTGGCACGGAACAATCGGAACCAGTGTGTGTGGGGGAGGTGGATCCAAAAAGAAAGCAGAAAAATGTTCGTTCATCTTTCATACATACATTACTATAGTTTATAAATATTCACACATCTGTCTAACCACTAAGTAGATATCACTAAAAATAATTACAAGATCTACAACGTTTTTAAATTTTCTGTTGAATTATTATACTCAATATGCTCAAACTTGTACTTGATATGAAGTAAATAAAAAACAAACAAACAAATATAGAACACTGAAATGTCATTTTGTTATTTCATTTTGATTTCCATAGTAACGCACGTATATATTAATAACTTAGTTGCTAGGACCGCCCCCTTAGCAACCAATAATAGTCGTTTACGGATATTTCTGAAATAACTTTCCATACAAAACAGAATTAACTGAAAATGAATTCAATTCTGCTTAAAGATGGCTAAAGGTATTTAAAAAGTGCATTGGCATCGTGTTCTGATATATTCTAAATGTTTAAAATGTCTAGCAGTCAGTGGTCGGCAAACTCATTAGTCAACATAGCCAAATATCAACAGTTCAACAATTGAGATTTCTTTTGAGAGCCAATTTTCTTAAACTGAAATTATATACCTATGTAGGTATACTGTACATTGACTTAAACTTTAGTTCAAGATTTAAGTCTTATTTAAACTATAGGTACACTGAATAAAACTTGATATTATACTTAATAATGATCTTATTTATTGATAAAAATTAAATTGTAAGTAAGGAATCCATAAAATTAAATCATGACAATGACTGACAAACACACTCAATGTGAATAACGGCCTTACATCTCCTTGGAAAGTTTCGGTAAGTCAGGTTTGTATGTTGATGTTTTTAATTTTAAGTCTTATTGATGATTCGAGGTTCTCATCAATTAGACGACTTCTCAATTTACTCTTGATTTCCTCTCTTAGAATATTTTTTCTTACCATAAAACATGCAATGTTAACATTGTTGGAAGATTTTAGGTATTCAGTAATTAAATACAGAACTTTATTTTTCTTGACTCTTCTAAAGTTGTTCAACTGCTTTCTTCCTTACATCACCGACAGAATATTTAGTGCTAAATGACGCGTGTTTACCTGTAAAGTGTTTCTCCAAATTTGCCTTCTTATTATCCGCCAATTTTTCCCGACAAATAATGCAGGTCGGTAGGCCATTTAAGATTTGAATACACGCGAAAGTCTCGGTCCGTTCAACTTTAAATTCACGGTTTTCGTCTTCCGTTTTTCTTTGCTCCTTCTTTGTAGCCATGTAAAATAGGGCAGAGGCATTTGTGGCAGAGCCGCACTCAAGGGGCCAAAGAGCCGCGATTTGCCGACCATGCCATGCATTAATAAATTGGAAGCAGCGCACCAAGTTCTTCCTTCTTATTAGGATTATTTTTAATGTTATTTGCAATTTTTATGTTTCGTTATTTTAATTTTGCGAACATTCCTATGGTTATTTTTAATACACTTATTTATAAATAGCAACATGACATCTTAGAGCGGCATGCACAATCTAAGATTTCGATCCTAAGGATAAGTCGCCGAAAAGCATGACTTAACTATAGACAATCCTGAGTATAGAGTTAAGGAATCCATAACCATAGACTACTTTTTTTATGAACATGCCCCCTTCTGTATTACCATGCGCCACTGACAGCTGCTGTCAAAATAAATTCGCATGTCTATAAAACAGTCCATACACTCAAATTCATTTAACAATGTATCTCGATATGGATATTGATAGTGTTAATTCGTTTGGCATGTACTTGCAGAATATTATTTTACTTTTATACGCCAGCCCGCAGAAATACAAGATGCCAGATGATAGAATGACACTTGACGCTAGTGTTACCATGTTAAAAAATATCTTGCGGTGTCTGTGGAATCACGTATAATGACTTATAACGGAAACATAAGAGTATTATAATTAAATATTAATATGTATTTATAGTTATTGCATTTATAAAATGCAGTTGTCATATTTTTGTCATCGTTTAACAATTATAAAATAATTTACCTAAACTATAGGAAAGAGAATTTTTAAATATGGTATTATTTTCAAAAGAAATGATCTTAACTAAGGACAATGTTTCTGCATAGTGTTTTCTGCTAAGGAAATTTTAGTTATGTCAAATGTTTCTGCATTCCGCTCTTATTTACAACATTTTTGTCTTTATTATGTTCCATAGGTAGAAATATAGAGATAAAAAAGAACGTCTGTTGTCACTGTATCTTTCTGTTTATTCACTTAAAGAAGGTCGATTGAATATTTAAGCGGGTTAAATTAATAAATTTGGGAATTTCTGAAAGATTTTTTTGTCTAATAAACCACTTCAGTAATGCTGTATTAAATTATAATGGTGAAGATTATTGTTATTTATTTCGTTCGTGTTTTTCTGATCATCAGTATACACATTTCGAAAGCAATTTTCCGTATCGACTCTCGGGCAGGATTAAATTAAAAATGGCGTCTCTTGGACGAAATCGATTTCCCCTGTGCATTCCGGGTCACACCTCCAGGAAATTTCATTTTTAATATCAACCTACATACGAGTTCGAAATATTCGTGTCACTACCCTTTGCAATCTATTTACACACCATACACTCACACATTATGTATATAACTGGGCGAATATTAAAATAGTTCACACCCTTATGCATGCACACCCGTGGACGTCACTTTTTTAAGCATCGTTGTATGAATTATTTTAATTTTATGTTCATGTTAGAAAACGTAAGGATTGTAACTGAGGAAACTAACGTTCGAATTTAACGGTAACTGCTAATGGTTTATTGTTCATTGGATAAAAATATTATTATTTTTTGTTATTTTATTTATTAAGGGCGGACGTGCTCAGCGTGGGTCAAAATGGAGCTTTTTTTTCTATTTTCAAAGCATGATCCTGGACATACCTTAAACGTTGTAGATAATCTATTTATATAATTTTGAAGCCTTGTTATCCTTTATATTTATTTGAAACATTTGATGACTGCATAAAGTATTTTTATTACATAAAATAGTATTCTTTTAAACCTCTCGCTCTAATGTTTTAGAATATAGTCATATTTCAGTACATACATGTGCAGTGGTATTAAGATTTTTTAGATTTATTAATTTTTAAACGCATTTATAAAACCATCAGTATAATTTATACCGACATTATTATAGTGAAATATTTACGATAAAAAATTATATTGATAATCTCTGTGATCCCAAATTTGACAAGAATTGGGCATTTTATTATTCAAAAAATGGGCAAGATTAACACATTTGAAGATAATTATAAAGATACTCGTTATAAGCTATGTATTTGATCATTCAAGTGTGATAAACATCCTACGAATAATGATTGCTTTATAATAATTATTGACCTAAGAATAAGGTAGTGTTTTTTTGAAATACGCCATTTCTTTTGGCATTCTCCAGTGGTTAAGCTACAACATACGGCCGTACCCATAAATTGACATACTAAAACTGAAGTAAGGAGTAAGATCATGTTAACGCGCGTGTTTGAATCTTTTTTTCCGGTTAGGTACATGTTCAAACACGCCCGTTTAAAAATTAATAAATGTAAAAAATCTTAACACCACTGCACATGGATGTACTGAAATATGACTATATTCTAAAACATTAGAGCGAGAGGTTTAAAAGAACACTATTGTATGTAATAAAAATACTTTATGCAGTCATCAAATGTTTAAAATAAATATAAAGAATAATAAGGCTTCAAAATTATATAAATAGATTATCTACAACGTTTAAGGAATGTCCAGGATCATGCTTTGAAAATACAATAAAAGCTCAATTTTGACCTACGCTGAGAATGTTCGCCCTTAACGGTAACTGCCAATGGTTTATTGTTCCTTGGATAAAAAAAAAATATTTATTAAGGAAACAAACAGTTACACATTGATTACAAAAATTTAAAATATAATAATGAAAAGTTATTGCAATCAGCAAAGTTTCCATAAAATAATCCATTATGATTGCAGATTGGTGATTAAAATAAGATTTTTAAAAATCGGTGTGTGTACTTAACAGCCTTTATCGACCCCTCGACACTGGTATTTATAATATGGTCAATACAAATTAAAATTACGCTGAAAATAATGGATAACAATATTTTGGGAATATTAGCGTTATATGGCATTTAAATATTCCGACTAGGTAACAAGTATCGAATGATCCCGATATTGACAAAAAATCGGTTTGTGTACTTATGTACGCGCGTTAGAATTTATACTTCTTTGGCGTAACAAAACAAAAACAAAACTTGTGATAAACTAGATTCTTTGACTAGCTCTTAATTTTATTATCTTGTTAAATTACACACTCAAGAAAAGGGATCGCTTATTGGAACGCCGTTGGTTTATTTCTATACACTTTAACTTACATCACTCAATAAATAAATAAATATTACTAATATAATGGTTTCTCGTTGTTTTTATTTTTAAAGTACCAACTGTCAGTCTGACGTTTAATCGTTTGTTTACGTAAGGAATTGCAAATGGCCGACAATAATAAATTCGCTGCCTAGGAACAATCGGTGGTTCGAATCCAATCGAGTGCGTTTTTTTTCGTGTGAAAAAATAAATTAAGTATGTGTTACATGTCAGACGCCAAAAATACACTCTGGTCTGATTTCCCGAACGCGCCAAAAGAAGTACAACTTCAAAAAGATTTTTTCTATTGGTTATAATATATTTTCTCAGAAGTATGTATGTTCAATAATTATATTGTTACATTCTTAAAACTTGTGAATTACTCGTTGAATAAAAAAATAGTTAATTAAAAATTATTAGCAAGTTCAAGTAAGTTACAATAAAAATCTTGGAGTGATCCGTGACCTCGGTTAGTAATTAAACTTTAAAGTAATACCTACGTTAGCCGATCGCCAATAGCAGCTCAATTTGGAAAGCGCTTCAGTGAGTATTAAAAGCCATTAGTTAAAATTTGTCGTAATTAAGTAGGTACGACTCATTTAGCATTGTAGTCAATGTGCGTGGGCACGATACCCAAAAAGATGCAGGTTCGATTTTTGCGGGGTGTCTTACTTTTTTCAAAAAGATTTTTTCTATTGGTTATAATATATTTTCTCAGAACTGTTTTCAAAATTATTTACATTTAGAATGAATTGAGTCCGAGCGAAATTAATATACCATTAGGAAAACGCCAACAATATGAGAATATATCTACAATCTAATTATTTCTTCACTTGGTTTGATACTCGCGTTGGAGCTTTCAACCTCAAAGCACGACGTCGTACATGCATCCGTGCGTTATCGATTCGACAGCCTAAGGATGTTAGTCTATATTAGAAAGTGAGTCAAGTGGCGGTGGAGGTACACAGGAGGTGGTGGTTCGTTGACACCGACGGCGACGCTTCAAGACGCCCAGAGCTTTCCCCGATAATAATATCGCTGCATCGTAAGTGCACCCACGTGTCCAATCCATCTTAAAAGCTCGGATTAGTTTGCTATTAATAGGAGACTTTGTATGAGGGGGCTTAAAGGCGCATGTGAACAGCTTTTTAATTAATACCTCCTACACATATACGACAATAAAATTAGTTTCTATTTTTGTAAGTACCAAATAGTTTCACTATGACAAGAGGGCGCCTTTGAAATGTTTGTATACAAACACCTGCGCGTCTATTCTATACACAATACTGCTATCTAGGGTGGTTTTTTTGTATTGAAGTATTATAATTTTTACAACAAGCTAGGTGTAATTGTTACAATAAGTGATATGTTTTAACAGCACCCTCTTGGCTATGCCAACTTTTAGAGCGAGATAGACAGTTTTGACCGTTTAGACGGCTAACTTATTGTAACAATTGTAATAATTAAATACAAATATATGATAAATTACGCTCAATATCCGCCGATAGCAGTCTTGTATACCTATAAAAAGATGCTCTGATCCATTTTCTGGAAAGTAGCCGGAGCAATTTTTTTTAGTTGGTGGATTGACATTAAAACGTTGGTAGCTTCTCTACTACCGCTAACTGTGTTTACCTTTCGATATAAATGGAAAACGTGTTTGACATATTCGTGATTTTTCATCTAAATATTCTTTAAATATTTGAAAATTTTCTGCGGAATTCACAAACTTCCTTAATACAGGAATAATTTAGATTCAATTTCACAAATTATCTATTATTATACACGAATTTGGTCATTTCAATTGAATGTATTGGGCATTCAATTCAGATTCAATCCGTAGTTTATGGAATTTACTATTTTATTGAGTATAAAACTGTGGTCAAATTTGGTTGGAATGCGAAAATAGTGAAGTTTGCTACAAATGTATTTCATCTAATTTAAACAGTAAACCATTAATGCTTTTTTTCAGCTTTACTTTCGTATATTTAGTCCGGTCCTTTCAACAGAGACAGTATTCCTCAACGTCTATGGTTTTCTGGACTTGTCTGTCAAAATTCGGTAGTAGATATTTTTATACTATCAGTACGCAACACAAAGGACCGGAAGTAATGTAAACAGCTTGTGGGGTGTCGTCACCAAGTGGTGGGTCCATCCAGGCTGATAATAATGCTGATTAGGACACACCGTTGAAGCAGTTTAAATGTAAGATCATACGGTTATGGATTATGATATCAAGATGTTTTTTTTGTAATTTCTTAGAATGAAATTATTTCACATTGTTAGTTAATACCTACCTATGTACTAATTACAAACATTAGGTATCGCGTACGATATTTCGAAACTGTTGATAAAAAAAACGGTGTGTGCGTTAGAAGTTATACTTCTTTGGCGTAATAAAAACAAAACTTGTGATAAACTAGATTCTTCGACTAGCTCTTAATTATCTTGTTAAATTACACAGTCAAGAAAAGGGACCGCTTATTGTTACGCCGTTGGTTTATTTCTATACACTTTAACTTATATTACTAAATTATATAATTATTTATCGTTGTTTTTATTTTTAAAGTACCAACTGTCACTCTGACGTTTAATCGTTTGTTTACGTTAGGAATTGCAAATGGCCGACAATAATAAATTCTCTGCCTAGGCAACGGAACAATTCTAAACTATAATATCGTCTCTGTTCTGGCAGAACACACTAACTGGGGAATACTAGTTATGAGTAATTTGACTTTGAAGTTGTTAAAATGTTTGAAATGGTCTATCATGTGAGTTTATTAAGGTGACGCATCAGTGAAACGCCAAATAATTTCCAACTGTAGGCGCGACGAAATTTTGGACTCGCTGCCATTCACTGAGAGAATCTCGAGCCAGAAGCACGTCACTTTGCTGCGTGATGGCGACGGGTCAATTAATTCTAAAATCGTGTAAAGATGACTAAAAACGTTACCCATTTACTTTTAAAAGAAAACATGGCAATGAATATATTATTATTGTTACTAATAGAACAATAAACAGAACATAAAATGAACGTATGTTGGATTTATATGAAAAATAATATTTCGTTTGACAGGTGTCATTTGCACCCGCGACCCGCAGTCCGCGCATCGCCTAGCAACGATCTTTTTAGACCGTGCCTCAACTAATGCATGGCCTTAAGTAATCGTAAAAAGGGTGACTTTAAAATAAAGACTGTTTATTTATCAAGAAGGTTTCCAGACGGTAAAGTTTGAAATAAGGAACATTTTGGTATAACTAACTCGATATGTCATTTTTTAGAATTAGTGTCTTCTGCCAGAACAGTGACGATATTATACTGTATAATCGTCACGATTGCAGTATCATACTGTGGCGTAAAGGTAGTGCGTTCGGCTGATAACCGAACAATCGTGGTTCGAATCCAATCGAGTGCGATTTTTTCGCGTGAAAAAATAAATTATGTGTTACATGTCACACGCCAAAAATACACTCTGACCTGATTTCCCAAACGCGCCAAAAGAAGTATAACTTCAAAAATAATCTTTTTGTTTGGCTTGAAAATAAATGTTTCTCTATCGTTTTGCTCTTATCACGTACTGTGATATCTCTTACAAAAAAATCGTGAAAAATGAATCAATCAATTTCCGGTGTTCTGCGATTTCAATTACATTTTTTGCATCAAGTTTATTTTCACATTTTACGACGCGACCGAAGAATTGCTCATTTTTTTGTCAAAATGTATCAAAAAATAACGTTGTAATTTCTTTAACCGCTAGAAGTGAGATATTGTACCTAACCTTGAAGACTTTCATATTAGTTAGGTAATAAGCAACAATAATTTGTTATAAACATCCCACATAAGCGTAACGTTCTATAGGTTTGATAGAAAATATGACGTAGTTAGAGTGACGTCGAACGAGGGAAAACGATGCAATAGGCTTCATATCGTCGTTCCCTATTAAAAAAGTCGGATCTGCAAAATGATATTTTTCAGTACGAGCAATCAAAGATGTTTCATCAAATATCCTTTGTGACCTATTGCTTGCCATAATGAATACAAATACGGGTTATAGAAACTTTTCTATACGTTTATAAAAACATCCGTCTGTAGATAGCAGCAACTGTCAGATCCGACGCATCTTGCGCACCCACACCCAGCCAACAATGTCGGTTGGTAAGAACCGACATTGTTATTCGGACACTCTCGGTAGATCCGTCGTTTTTAACTTTCAAACAAAAAAAACTGTGATTGTGGTATAAATGTTTAAAGTGTTTAAATAACTTTTACGTAATAATCCGAAAATGACAAAATTTCAGATCCGACTTTTTTAATATAAGGTGTAACCATAATAATATTTACCCTGTGTGTAATTCATGCGCAGTATTAGAAATCGCAATCTGCGCAATTTCAAGGTTAAGTTGTTCTACTATAGTAAATTCTACACAGAAGTATATACTTACATTAAAGTATTATTTTAATTTTAACAGGAAAACACTGAATATTGTAGCGCCTGTACACGTGCGTGGATTTACTTACACCAAGAGTGTGTATTTTAAACTATCGCGATACTGTTTACACGCTGACTATCTCTCCAATCTCATTCTTCAAGCGTAATAGCGCCTGTACACGTCCATGGATTTACTAGCAGCAATATTGTGTATTTTAAACTACACTAAGTATAATTACACCCACGGTGGCCGCGCGGCATAAGCGTTGGACTATCACGCTGTGGGTCTCAGGTTCGAATCCTGGGTCTGGCAAGTACACATATTGTTTTTCAGTTTGTGTGTGAGTCAGGGTATGGACCTAATAAGTTGAGCAAGTGGCTGACATCCATTCCTCGTAAAAAACAATAAAATCTGTTAATACAAACCTCTACTCTGTGGAGGCCCATACGATCCTATTAGGATCGGACATGGTCAAAAAAAAAAAAAGTATAATTATTATGTGGCTTGATTTGTACGCATCGCATCGTCGTTTTATTCATAAGATAGCTTCAAAAAGTTTGACTAGATATAATTATTATTAAATGTTTTAAGAAATCAAAACATTTTTAAAGATATAACTTTACCAATGCCGAAGTCTCCTGATCATAGACAAACGATTATCTTCTACCTAAGTCATCTTGAGTAATTCCCAATTAGGAGCAGATGGCAAGTTAGACGAGGGCATTAATTATCTATTCTAGTCTATATTGGAAAAAGCCCCTTGCGGATAAACACTCGCTTAGCTCTAGGTCTAATTCTGATACAACGGAGGAGTTAACCGAAATTGTCTTTAAATTGATTGAGCATCTGACAACTTAATTTGAGTTCATTAAACTTCCTAAACAAACAATAAAAATATTTCGTCGGATCATAGACAAACTTATTACAAAGTATCTAGTACTAGGGTCATCAACAAAGTATTAATGCTTTGAAATATTTATGCGTTTTGAGCGATATTTACATTTTTATCGATGTGTTAGTAGTGTCGATTCTTTTTGAAGTTATACTTCTTTTGGGGCGCTTGGTAGAGAGTGAAATTTGAGAGCTGCACGCGCACACCGTTGCGAAAGTGCGCGACAGTATGAAGTTAGCTGCGAATCAGTCAGTTGTATACAAACGCAAGTTTGATAGTAGAATTCTTCCGTTGCCTAGGCAACGAATTTATTATTGTCGGCCATTTGCAATTCCTTACGTAAACAAACGATTAAACGTCAGAGTGACAGTAAAGTTGTTACTTTAAAAAGAAAAACAACGAGAAATAATTATATAATTTGGTAATATAAGTTAAAGTGTATAGAAATAAACCAACAGCGCTCCAATAAGCGGCCCTTTTTCTTGAGTGTGTAATTTAACAAGATATTTAAGAGCTAGTCAAGGAATCTAGGTTATCACAAGTTTTGTTTTTGTTTAGTTACACCAAAGAAGTATAACTTCCAACGCGCGTACATAAGTAGTACACACACCGTTTTTTTTTTTTGTCAATATCGGGATCATTCCATACTTGTTACCTAGTCGGAATATTTAAATGCTATATAACGCTAATATTCCCAATATATCGTTATCCATTATTTTCAGGGTAATTTTACTTTATATTGATCATATAAATACTAGTGTCGAGGTGTGGAAGTAGGCTGTTAAGATTCGACATAAATACTGCTCACTAAACTTTGACAATCAGACTTATTTGTTTTCGTTGAACTAAGAATACAATTTGCAGATGGTGCTGGTTAGTTTTTAAAATCCAATTAAACCCTGCCTAAATACCAAACCATAATAGTTTAGGTATGCTATGGGCGATCCAACAAAAATAGTGCACATTTTTTCAGTAAGTATATTGGTTTTTGTTGAATTACGAATACGTATTACAGATGGTGTCGGTTAGTTTTTTAAAATTCATTAAGCCCTGCCCAACCAAACCAAAATCGATAAAAATATTATGTCTATAAAATATCTAAAATTATGTATGGTTTAATAATAATGGCAATATTTTTTGACTATTATCTATTATGGGCTTGGATTAGGCAGGGTTTAATGGAATTTGAAAAACTAACAAACACTATCTACAATTTACATCGTGTAGTCTTAGTTCAATGAAAACAAATACGTTTGACTGGCAAAGTTAAGTGTGCATTATATTTTTGTCGGATACTGTCGGTGGCCAAACGGTTACAGGCTTATAATGTCGTGAATCCCATGTTCGAATCCAGGGTCTGGCAAATTGTTTTTCAGCATGTGTTTGGACCCAGAGTATGAGTCTAATAGGTTCAGCAAATGACTTAACACCCATTTCTCGTAAACGCAATAATCTGCTTCACTCTGTGGAGGCATATATTATGATCTTCTTAGAATCAAACGTGGTAATATAATATATACATATATTATAAACATTAAGCAGAAAGCGTGTTCTTCTGTGTCGTTGTTCACCAATAATTTTATATAATATATGTATATGGTAAATTGGGGGATTAGCCGAGGACTGAGAAAAGTGTGGAGAGCTAGGGGAGGTCTTTAACAAGCAGTGGATCGACCCCGGCTGACGACTACGATGATGATGATATTGTAAATAATATATATACACTGTTTTTAAGTTAATAATTTCAAATTTGTTTTGAGTCGATGTGTCAAAAACATCAAACCAAAACATTAAATTTGAATTCAATGAATGTGTATAATTAAACAATTCGCCTTAGCACATTAATTCACCGTGAGCTGTCGTACCAGAAAGAGATGGCCGTATAGCATCGAGACGAAAAATAACGCGTTGTTCATGGAGCAAGTGTGATAGATTCAATTAGAACATTAATTTAATACATACGACGTAATACTTACCTACTTACGAGCACCTACCAGAATTTTATATAAATATATACGATATGATTTAAATTCTAATTTACTTACCCACCTATTTTCTTCTGTCTTTCCCTTGTATTTGGATGGTTTTTATTACGTATTTTATTTAGACATACATTTGATCTCAATACTATACCGCAATCTATTTCAGATGCAACACCTCACGGTGAACTGTGATACAGCCAACTGCATACGTACAAATTCCAGACAGGGTGTGTTTACACCATGTTAGTATTGATAGTTTTTTTCTTTTGATATGTCAACCCTACGTATCCTACACTAAATCAACCATTTCATTATTTACTTGGTTGTCGAAGTTATTTGGGACCGGTCAAAAATAATGATTTTATTCGAAAGCTTAGTGGACCTAATGATTTTATTCGAAAGCTTAGTGACCCTTTTACCTGACAGTTTCTTGGCGAATTAAGTTTGAAATTGATTGATTTTTTCTGCTCCGTTATTCGGACATACTTCGCTAGGTATTTGGAAGACGTAACGCGTTTTTTCTTCGTTTTTTTCCGGCCACGGTCCATTTGGAAAGATAAATGACACGGTATAATTTCAAATCAATGGAAACAATGCGAGGCCGGCTCCAGACACAATGTCGTCGCGCGTTGATTCGGAATAATCGTTCTTCTCTTCGCATGAAGTTGGATATCGAAGTGGATAATGTCTTCACATACATTGGACCGTCTAGAATATTCCGAAAACTTAAAAAATCAAAATGGCTGCTTTGGCAAATATTTTTTCTCACTCTATAGCAGGTATGTATGTTTTTCACGATCAGAAAATAATACTAACGGCAATGGGTGTTGTTTTGCTTTGATAGAACTTACGAAAGTGTTACCTGTCAACGAGTCGTGATACTGCACTCATCTCGTGACAGTAGGTAGGTATCTATAGTAAGGTAAATCATCATTAATAGAGTCACGATTGAACAACGCTATTAAACAAATTATCCAAATTTACTTTGATAATCAGTCGTCTGTTCGTGCAACTAATAGAAGTTGTTTTACCGAAAAATTGCGTTCAGCGGTGACGTTCATTTTTGACTTAACGGGTTTGTTAATAGGAAAAATTGCCACACATAGAGTGAGAGTAGTGAGACGAATCTAGGATAGACCCTACAGTTTCCATTACACCCACAAAAATGCTCTGTTTGGTGCGGCTTACTCGCTGGTGGCATCATCGGACATTATTTTTTCAAAGACGAGACCGTAACTCGAGATGAGATGTGGTTTCAAAAATGATGGTTTTGATTTTTTAAAAAATCAGTATTATTACAGGAACTCATTACCCGATAAGTTTAATTCAATAAAAAATGAGTGAACCACCACTTTGAGCATCTATAACATTTCAAACAAGTATTTTCGTCGATGAATTATTTCAAATCAAGTAAAACATCACATTCGTAATGGTTTGCCGTGTCTTCAATTATTCTTCGATTATAAACCGCAAATAAATAGTTTGCCGTCAGGCAATCAGAAAATATCTCAATAAATTGTAAAAAAAAATGTCTTTAAGCTTAGACATTTAGAAAATATATCGTTCTTAATCTTTTTTGGGGGTTTTGATTTCATTTATCTAACTTGCGACTATTTTTTCATGACTTTTTCATACAATTTTGTACACAGTTACACACATATAAAAAGGGTTCGCCATCTTCGGCTTAGTAGGTACATATTTGGCGATCCCTATGGGGTCGATACCCGCATATTAAAATATTGCAACGGAATATGGGCCCAAAATGCTTCCATATTAGCTGTTTGTGATTGACGACAGGTTAATCTTACTGTTATGGAAGCTGTAAGTAGTCCTCCATCACTGGATGCGCACCTGCCAGGACTTAAGTGTTACGGAGACCATTAAATCTTTCTCTTACATAATGTATTCACCCACCGTCGAATCTTTTACCCTTTGAAACAGAAGCCTGTTTACCGACATCTCTCTGTAAACCGGTATATTATTCTTTTGAAATATGCTAATTCTTGTGATATGCATAACGTTTAACACGCGATGGCGGCCGCCTGACTGGTGTCTTTTGATGCATCAGCTTCGTTGCATTGTGTCATTTTTGGCGCCGGATGTTCTGTGTTATACAAATAAAAAAGTTTAACGTGCGCCAACCTGCCATGCATATTAATAACTTCGCGTGTTTGGTCACTTGTGCATCGTCAACGTTACACGCGCGTGTCAATTTTGGAATTTTAATCGACCTGTCGAACCTGGCCTTATTGATGAGATAATACACATTATCAACATGTAAACCTACTGACAGGCCCGCCACAAAAGTCTCGGTCGCCCCTGCTCAAAATCTAAAAAAACGTCCACCCAATTTTAATAATTATTAAAAAAAAAACTATCGAACATTTTTAATTATGATTGGGCAGTTTTTTCGTAGGGATAAAAGCTATAAATTTAATATGTTTAGTACGACACTAAAACATTTCTAAAAATACGTAACATAACACGCGTATTATTTTTATGGGTGGACCTTCGCCACTTCAAGCGGACTCTTCCACTCTATCCGGTCCTCCGCTGCCCTTCTCCAGTCGATCACTCCTAACTAGGGAATCCAATCCCGGGATCCCGAGCTATTTTCGATACCTATGAATCCCGGGATTGATAAACATAATCCCGGGATTTCGGGATTGATTTTTTTATCAATTTTTATGGAAAATATAACAGAAAAAATACTTTTAATACAAAATAACTACATTAGAAATAAACTGAGTTTGAATGAAGTTTGATGTGTAGGTTGCCGATTCATTTTATTTTTTCACATAAATTATTAAAAATGAGAAAGATTGGTAAAAAAACAATGCTTCGCACTTTTAACAAAGTAATTCCACCATGATATCATACGTTTTACGGCAGTTTCATATTTGGCTGACTAATTAGATTTATGAAGCGGAAAGGCCATAAGTACGCCATGATTATTTGCTTTACTATTTTAAATCTCGCTGATCTATTCATTATGTCTTTACTATCAGGAATAGCAATCTCATATTAAATTCACATTATTATTTATATTATAATATTATTTACTCCATTAAACTTGTGTATTTCCAAGATTTAACGTATACAATATTAACAATAACTAGATTTATTTTTGACCGATTTTATCAATGTTATTTGTAAATATAAAATTTTTATATTAACAATGGAAAAAATTCCCAATCCCGGGACCAGTCCCGGGATCCCGGGATTGTCAAATTGTAATCCCGAAATCCCGGGATCGGAATTTTGGCTCGGGATTGGATTCCCTACTCCTAACGCTCATAAGTCTCTTTCTAGACAATCAATCCACCGAAGTCGTAGTCTTCCCGCACTCCACGTGAAGCGCTTTGTGGGCGGCGTGTTCATCCAAACCTGTCACGTGGCCGCTCCATTACAGACGTTGTGTGTTTGATAAATCTGACGACGTCAGACTCAACAGAGTCCCTATAGAGATCATTATTATAGCAACGTGCGTCGCCAGATGCTATCCATAACAATAATTATGAAATAGATCTTTTACGAGATTCTGCACTCCAACATTTGTATTTCTTTAAATCACACAAAATACGCGATTATAGATCTATATTAAAAAAAAAACACTAGATACAGATTCATTGTAGATACATAAGTAGGTATTATGTAAAAAGTAAAGCATTCGGGTTCGAAGATGGCATTGCAAATTAACGGAATCAATATTTACAGCTGAAAACTTTTCATTAAAATGTGTAAGGATCTACTTAAAATGGTATTAGATAACATAGAAATATGTTTAGTTTTACTAAGTTTAATTTCCTCGTTGTTGCAATAATTCACCAATGTTGGAAAATAACTTATGCATGTGTTTGGTAATGCTACAAGTATGAAGACATGTTTGACTTTTAATGTAATATTTTAATATACCTACCTTCCTGTTGTAATATTATAGTTCCTCGCCTATCCAACTTAATTAGCAATGTTTCGCACTCAGGAAGTGACACATTTTCTCTCCACTTAACTAAGACCGATTGTCTATCCTTTCATAGACAACGAATATTTGGACATGTCGTTGTCAAACCATTCGACCAGTTTAATTGTGTTTCTCTTTCGCCAAAGTACATTTATTTCGTGAGTGTTTCTGTTGACAAGAATTGTGTTTTTATGTAATTTCTATGTGTAGGGGTGTGAGGCTTTAGAAAGGACCTCGGAGGGTTCACGCCTTGTTGCAAGGATACGGAAACCACGAGTATAATAATTATTTACATATAACAAGACACACTTACATATTATTACTTTGTCTACTTCATTTTTGTTTCGTTAATGTGACAACCTTTATTGTATATTATGGTATAGGAATATAACATAGTCTTTAATACGTGTTTAAGTTTGTATCCGGAAATTTGTACGTATGCAGTTCGTCATATCTCACTTCGACGTCAAATAAATGTTATATCGGAAATATATGGTCGTCGAGATAAAATCATGTCGAAATAAAACACGGTTCTTGTTGGTTTACACTTTACAGGAAGCTAGCGGCAAATAAATTTGAAAAATAGCCGATATCCCTGAATATTTGTTCGATTAAGTTAGGTTAGGTTAGGTTTTCATTCTTGGATTCATGAATTTTTCCAAAATCGTGTATGAAAATTGGCGCGTTTCCGGTTGGCTTCCTGTAAACCGACTTGTACCTAAAATACTTACAAAATACTTCCGAAATACAGTAGAAAATAATATGTAGGTATGTAATTAAATTAGAAATACAAAACAACGCGTATGTTTTTCATCTCTTTCCGATAAGAAAGCTCACGGCGAACTGTGCTACGGTGAAATATAATACGTACAATTTACGTATCGTAACCGTTTAACTTGATCCCATATCTCGCCACACTTCCGTAACCTGTTATACCACATCCGGCAGGTTAAGCCAGTTTCTGTTAAGAGCATGCATCAGTGAAACGGCAAATAATTTTCAACAGTAGGTGGAACGAAATTTCGCACTCGTTGCCAATCGGAGAGCGTCGAGATGTGAGCACGTCAATTTGTTTTGTGATGGCGTCGGAGGAATATATTCGTAAGTCGTGTAAAGATGACTAAAATACGTCACGCATGTACTCGAAAAATAAAACATGTCAATGATTATTATTATTATTATTACTAATATAACAATAAACATAACATTAAATTGACGCATGTTGAATTATTATGACAAATTATGTTTTGTTCCGCACGCGTCGTTTGCACAATCTGCGTGTCGCGCAGTCACGATCTTTTTTGACCATGCCTCGGCTGAAGTATAGCCTTAATTGTGTGCACCCTCTAATCTGTAATGCCCGTACATATAATAATTGTTTACTGCTAACATATGCACTAATACTAGAGATAATCCTTTGACAGTCTGTTAATGTACCAACCCTACAATCATATTATTGATCTGTGCCGAAAGAGTCGGCAGCACGGTGTGAGGTGAATTTTAATTCATGAATTAAGTGTTGCCCCACTTCTGGGCGCCATTGAAAACAGTTGTTAAAGTCTTTAGTGAAAGTTAATAATGCGTACGGTGTGAAATGCACAATATAATATAATATATATTATGTACCTTCAGGTACTACTACATAACAGAGGTTATTCACTCTTACCGCTATATGTTAAACATTGCCATTAAAACTGTCGTTATATTATAATACAGGAATCTGTTTTTCTTACATCATCTTTATTCTATGGCAATGGCAAGTAGGGAAACTTTTCAGACAGGAAATAAAAAAATAGTAAATCAGTTTTCGCAATCGACTGTCTTTAGTTTTAACTTGTGATTTTGTTCACTCAATTAACAGTAAGTTGTCGAATTTGTCATAAGTTAGTCCCCTTACGCACTATCGATATGTCGCCGGCAAAGACGTTATGCCGGGTCCACACTGGCAACATGTCGCACGACAACCTCGTTAAATTTTACGAAAATTATGATAAAATTTAAAAATAAAATATATTATAAAATATATATTATAAAATTTAACGAGGTTGTCGCGCGACATGTTGCCAGTGTGGAACCGGCATTAGGGCCAAGATACACGGCGACTCAAACGGTGATGTCAGTGAAATCGGAAACGGTGAAATCTTATTGAACATACATAATTTGAAAACACCTCAGATAATATTAGGTACTATATATCTATATGGTGATAAACAACTCAATCATTGTCAGCATATTGATCGGCGATATTAAACAGTCATTTCTCGTAGTGTCTAATTATGGCAAACTCAGTAAATAGCTTACTGCAATTATAATTTCCGCGCTATCCATTTCTCCACATAGTCAGCTATATCCGATGACGCAAATTCCTTATAGTTGCTGACTCAATTATAATAATTATTTCCTAAATAATCTTTTCAACCCATCAATAAATAGCGCATCATAATTCATTGGACATGTCATTCGAATATAACTTCCCAGTCTCTGTATCGCTCCGCTCAACATCTTATCCTACCAAGTTTCGGACCTCGGAACACTAGCATAAATATTGTAACATAACTACTGTAAAATACTCGTGTACCGGCTGTTTACAATGCAAATAAAACTCGTTCCTCCATCCGTCGGAGCAACCACCAAATCACGACCTCATCATCCATAACACCATAGCTCCCAAACCCTGACCCCCACACATATATTAAAAAAGATAGTTTATTAAATTCTTATTGGCTGAGAACTGTTCCATATCAATCAGCCAACACCTCATACTGAATAATACCAATACGCTAACCAATGAACGATCCTGATTATTTTACGAAGTAACAAAAATTATGCACGCTTAAAGCCTATACGGAATTAGCTAAAAGCCTATCCTGTATGGTAAATAAGTAGTAATTTTGACAGACGCGGGATTTGATCGCGCTTTAGACAAACAATTGTAGTGGTAGACCTGGAATTCGAACACGCGACTCAAGGAATTAGATGTGGATGATCTACGACTCATTTTAAAATCTTGAATAGGCTCTATTAATTTGTTTTATAATGACACAAGCCAGCCTTTTATCCCTCTTAATATCTTGCTAATTACATCTTTCTATCTGTTTTATCATTTTATACCGACGCTCGTTTTTAATTGAGTCGCCGCGCAATGAATGCTCGTAAATGGAACGACTCTGAAAGTTTTCGCGCGCTTTCTTTGATCTGCCCTGTCAGTGTGGCCGTTCAAGGAAATTCTTTAATTCGAAAATTAGGTTCGCCCTCTGCGGACGAGCTCATTTCCCGCCACGATCTACCGCCAGTTTCCGCACCCCCTACTGACATCACCTCCCCTCATATTCCTATCACGCTTGAGGCATCTTGTATATTATTATTATCATTATATTTTTCTATTTCAATTATATTTGTGATGGCAGTGTCGCCATCTACTGAGCTTGTTTTATAACTATTCCAAATTTAATTTATAGCTGTACACATCAGTTGACGATTTTTTACCTATTAATTTCTTACTGTACGAACCACTAATGATTATTTTTGACGTATATATTGGCCACTCTGTTTAGAATTAATTTTAAAACTACCCATTGATCACAGAACAGGCTATTAAGATAGAAATACGAAAGCCAATCGCGATAGATCAATAGTTTGAAGCCAGCTTTAGTTTATTACTTAATAACGGTCACGCTGTAAATCTCTAGAAATACAAAGACAGCTATCTTCATATATAACCAATATTGAATGGGCGTTTTGTTTATGTGCAATGTAAAAAATTACACAGACGTAACTATTGAAAATATCATATTCTTTAACATTCATTTAAGTTTGTCTCATATTTCTCCACACTCAATAATTATATCTTCTCATAGCCTCACTCAGAAGGTAACTCATTTCCCTTATTTTTGGTATTGTGTTCCCTGCTATCGATCTATACCAGATATAACCAAACTTGACACAACCTTAACTAGGGCCGTCAAAGACAAAGAAAAAGTATAAACAGTATATTTTTGGCGGCCATAGCCATAACCCAGTATAGTTAATATCATGATATATTATAATAATTGCATGACAACCGAAATAACTATCGATTAAATAATCCTATATTATGGTTCACATGCGAGACTATAATATTATGGTCAATGGTATTGATATACAACATTTACATGTGCCTATGTATGAGGATGTAGGTATGAATACGTGTGTAAAATATATATATATATATATATTAGGTGAGTTTATTTGTGGCTTTCTTTTATTTAAAAAATAATGTATATATATAATAATATATAAAAAGTAGGTATTATGTAAGAATATTAATTGTTTAACTAATAACTTTTAAAGACTGATATCATAGATATATCTCGTTAGTTAACTCCATTAATTCCCAATACGTTACCATTGTTCCCAGAATAGACGATTTTACACCTTTTGAGTGGGTATTTTTATACTAATGATCTATTATTAGGTTTTGACGATTGATTATGCCCATATTGAGTGTATTATTATCGATAAGGTAGGGGTTTTTTTTTACAAACACTTCAACTAAATATTCATAATTTGTTTGTTATTTTTTTTTATTGTGACCCTTGACTTAATAGGTAGTGATAAAGTTTTTACCTACTTTATTGTATTGATATGTTATATAAATTAGAATTAATAGTATTCGTTGTTAGTGTGTATTTGACTTTTGGTGAGTGTACACAGTGCCTGAAGATGCCTAAAGGCAAAACGGATGGAATAGTACAAAACTTAAATCCATTAGAATTTAAATTCAAATTCTATCAAGTACCTTCGGTCGATAATATTAATATGATATCATTACCATTGACTCTACAATCCGATCTGGATCACGGCCGCATCCCGAAGAGAATTATTGGATTATTATCATATTTTAATTTACGATAAATTTGTGGTAGCCTCCCTAATGTAATTTTACAACTCGTCCATCGCATATAACGGATACCTACATATTATGCTTTTTAATCAGAGTAATCTACAATGTCAATTTGTTCTTCACAGCAAACATACATAAGTAATGATATATTGTTTACCTGTGATCAAACATTAGGTATACCTACTTTCTTTCAAATCATTTACCTAACACGCAAATACGTAATCCATCCTATATCCGATAATATGACTCGATGATGACGTCGGGGTTTCCCCCCTATGGCTCATATTGGGCACAGATTCAAACCATCAATGAAATTCGCACCCCCTCCATCCGAGGGTGGCAGCACCCCCGGCAAACTCGACCCACTTCATTTCCCGTCCGTTCATTGAGAAGGTTGAATAAAATACAATACCCCCGAGATAAGGATATAAATTCATTGAAATCATTATTATTTTGCTTTGATTTAATTAACTATCAATATTTTGACGACCAGGGTATTGCGCAGATAATTGGTTTCTCATATCGAGGGATTCGGATTCGATGCCTGCGCATCTATTCTAAACACAAGACTGCTTTCGGCCGCTACAGCAGCTATCTAAGATAGGTTTGTATCAAAGTATTAACACTTATTGTAACAATTACAATAAGTTAGCCGTGTAAACTCTAAACAGTCAAAGCTGTCCATCTCGCTCTAAAATTTACCACAGCCAAAAGAGGTGCTATTAAAACAGCACTTATTGTAACAATTACGACTAACTTATTGTAATTGTTACAATACGTGCTAATGCTTTCATACAAACCTACCCTAGATAGCGGCCGAAATCAGTCTTGTGTATATAATAGATGCGCTGCGGGTCTATTCTATACACAAGGCTGCTTTCTGTCCGCTACGGCAGCTAAATACGGTAGGAAAGTATCAAATTATTAACAATTATTGTAACAACTACAATAATTTAGTTATAATTGTTACAATAAGTGCTATATTTTAACAACATCTCTCTTCGCTGTGATAAATTTTAGATCGAGATAGACAGTTTTGACATTTCAGTGGGTCTATTCTATACTTATCGAACGCTGAAGTAATAAATAGTATCAAACTTAGGGTAGGTTTGTATCAAAATATTAGCACTTATTGTAACAATTACACGAAGTTGGTTTTTATTGTTGCAATAAGTGCTTTATTTTAACAGCAGTAAGATAGGTGCTGTTAAAATATAGCACTTATTGCAACAATAAAAACCAACTTCGTGTTATTGTTACAATAAGTGCTAATATTTTGATACAAACTTACCCCAAGTATGATAATATTTATCATTTTATCACTTTAGCGGTCGATAGGTATAGAATAGACCCACAGATGGCTAACTTATTATAATTGTTACAATAAGTGTTAATATTTCGATACTTCCCTACCCTATTTAGCTGCCGTAGCGGGCCGAAAGCAGTCTTGTGTATAGAATAGATGTACAGGTGTGGTTAATACTTAATACATATATTTAAACTGTCGTACCTGTGCGATTTTCTCCAGCCTGGTTGTTTCTATGACATGTTTCACTACTGTATTTAGGTGCGGCCTCAATGCGGTAACCTTAATGCGGCCCTGGCAAATAAATCACAAAGTATGTGTGTGAAACTTGCTGCAAATGAACCCATAATGCGAAATTACATTCACCTAATGTATATAAAATCACCATCTGCACGGAAGACTTTTCTTCAACATCTTGATTTCACATACATGACATTCTTGTGTTTTTGTAAATTACGATAAGATAATATGTCGCTTCCATAACTTATATTGCAATGTAATCAACAGTATAAATATTTATTATGTCCATGTGTAATTCAAATTTTTCATTTTTTTTTTTAATTTTATTTAATTTTACATATAGTGAATATTACAAATTATCAATTTAAGACATTCACAAAATTACATTTAGAAACAAAGAAATAATATTAAAACAGTATTAAGTTATTAAACAGTAGAAAAGTGTAAATACAAAAAAATATATATTAGATAAGTACAAGGAAGTACCTACACCGGATGAGTTAAGCAGACCCTATTTTAAGATTTTATAAAACGACGTCCATATGTACTCATCCTCACGTAGGTTGAATATATCAACATCCGAAGCGATTTGGTTGAACAGAGTTAATGCCCTCCCAATCGGCATCACCAATAGCAGGTTATTTCTACTCCTTGGGAGAACAAACAATGGATGCTCCCGATTTCTAAGATAGTTATCAGGGACACAAGTTAATACTACCAAGAATGGCAGAGTTCTCATTTACACCACGTATATGTCTAAAAAAATACATGGCCAAATATTGATATCTTCTAGCATTTAAACTACAGTATGTAAGCATACCTAATACCTTAATATCCAAATAATATGTTCTTTGAAAAAATCGCGTGCCAACAGTGCCTACTATCTCTTTTAACTTCCCGCGCGTTTCCTTCTGATGATAAAGATAAAACTATAAAGCGAATTTGTTGCATCCACCTTTCGGACAATAAATTTGAAATTGGAATCGAACTTTTCTTCAAGTGGCCGTAAATAATTTCGTTCTAGTAGCCATAAATTATTGTATTTTCCATGAATGGCCGCGTGTAAAATCGCGAACCGACAACCGGCGATTATGGCGGAAAGAAGAATTTAGGGTTGCCAATCTTCTGCCATAAATTTCCTATAAATTTCTTTCGCCGGATCTAAATTACGGCGATATATTGGTAGAATGTAATGCGATGTCTTCGTGAGTATTATTTATGACTTTCCCATATCAATAAATCGCAATAATAATCTTGTGTAAGTGGAATATATTCGAAAAAAAAATGGCGATTTTTAAAAACTATTGCCGGCATATTATTATGTAGGTAGGTAACGTGTTTAGTGTAGGTCTTTCCATGCTAATATGTATTGTAATTTAGATAATCTTGTCATTTCAGTAACCAATTTCATTTGTATTTAATATTTATATTCCTACATTTTCTTTATTGAAAGCTAGTTTATTAGAAATAAATTATTTGTAAAATGACAGGCGGCCATTTTGGATAACAGGGAAAATTATATCAACATTTTTTGCTAATTCAAGATCAAGATTCACTCGATTCAAGATTCTTTCTACTACATTCTTAAATGTCGTTTACCTACGTCTTTCAATAGTGAATAAAAAAAACTTTTATTTTCTATAATCAGTGAGTAAAATATTCATGCTACAAGTATGGTAACCCTGGGGGTGTGTTTTTCAAACGATTTCCGTCTCCCGCTCGGATTGACATTCTGACGAGTAGGCAGGCAGGGGAAAGTGTGTCATTCCCGTAATCGCGTTGCGAATTTTATTCTTCGCCGTTCGCGCCACTTTACTCTGGCAATATAATGCCTTAAGCTCATTTTTCACGCTCATTTATTTGGTCAGAGAGATTAAACGCGACTTTATCCGGTTAAAAAATCGTATTGACTACAGTTACAAAGTTTTTAGACTTCTTTTAAAACGTTATGCTCCAATAAGAATATCTGAAAATTGATCATCACAATATATTACATTATACTTGTAAACAAGAATTTCTCATGGAACATAAGGGTAAATAGAAGCAAATTTAATGTTAACGTGCTCCGCCCTTATTGGAATACCGCGGAGACATCACTGATTTTGTAATGTTGTAATATTGTACGAGCGTGGTTAAAAATGTATATTTTATATTACAATTTTCAAATTTAATATTAGCAACCGCTTGCTGTCGCAAAAATACTTGCAACCGAACGAAAATCAACAATAACCTCCATAATACGTACTTTTTATAATATAATGCACCCAACATAAACATCTGTTTTAGCCATTTCATAGTAAATATAATATTATATTCAAGATCAGTTAATGCACTCCCTAAAAACATATACATTATTCAATGATCTAAGTACTTTGCGTTTTGTTTTTAATTTTTTGTTTTGTCTTCTTCTCTCTTGTGATAGTAATATCGATAGTAATATTTTATATCCACAAATTTTGTTTTCTTAAATAAATCAATAAAATATTATATTCCTTACATATTATTTAAAATAAAATAGCTAATATATTAATACAAGTGAATATCATTTGATCTAATTTTATGCGAGGTAATCAGGTAAAGAGGCGTATCATTGTCTATTGTCTAAAATCAGTGTAGTATAAAGTGCAAAGTTATAAAATGTATACTATAAGTACCAACCATGACTCACTATAGTCAGGCCGTGACAGAAATTGTAAACTTGTAGTGGTAGTTATCGTGATCGACTGCTAAAGTGATAAATATTATCACTTTATAGTATTTGTGTATTGAGGTATTACAATAAGTTAGCCGTCTAAACTGTCAAAACTGTAAGTATATCTCGCTCTAAAAGCTAAAATTAACAATTAACCTGATAATACATAAATATGATAAACTACCGTCGATAACCGCATTGTGTATAGAATAGATCCGCAAGTGTTGTAATATAGAACACTCATAAGATAAATACTATTCGAACGACGATTCAAATATGTTCTTAATTTGAATACCTACCTACCTAATTAATTCGAATTTCAAATAATATAAATGTTTTAAATCAACAGTGAGTGATTCGCTTTCCCCGTACGCTTGAAACTTTTTAATGACGTGAGCTTTGATTCACCACCTCGCCCCCCTCGTACATTGTGCCCAATTTTGTTTTGTTGGCTGCGGAAAACTCTGGACCACTTAGCCATAATATTTTCCTTTGTGCGTCAATCTCTTCCTTACGCGTGATCCTCATTCTTTTATTATTATCATTGGGCACGCCTCGCACGTTTTGCGTTTATTCTTTTTACACCGTAGGTACTACTCCGCAGGAAGAGCTTTCACGTTTCCGCATTAAAAAATACTACATATGAAGCGACTAGTTTCAAAACCCCCTAAAACGGTTTTCATAAACTTTTGAGTTAGATATATATTCAGAGATATGTTTTTGTCCTTTATATTATGTTAGCCAAAGTTATAGTTTCAAAAATGGCCTAAAATCGTCAATATTTCTGATCAAAAATTAAGCGTAATTTTCAAAACCCCCTAAAACAGTTGGCGTATGAATTTCAAAACCCCCTAAAATGAATAAACCAATCAGCGGCTGCTCTGATAGTCATGTGATAGTATCACAGTGATATATATAGATATATAGATATATATAGTGATACAGATTTCAATATGTCTGCCTGAACAAAATCAAAGTGACTTCGTGTTGATCGCTCTGTAGAATATTAATTGTGTTTTTCAATATTGATAATGAATGTTGAACTGATTAATGTTAATTAAATGTAAACCCAACGAGACAAGAAAGCGTTTGTGGGACCAACATCATAATGCATCGTTAAATCATAGATTTTTATTTCGCGATGGTGTCCTGGACTAGTCATATTACCAATAAGGAGGCTTTATTACGAACCAGTAAGTCAAAAGAACTAATATCTACAATGCTAAATACGTTGGCCGTCGCTTGAGAAGTTTGATTATTTTTTTTCTCAGAATAATATGATTATTGCAGCCTTTGAACGCACGATATTGACCGTAAAAATACGACACAGTGTATATGCGGGTATATATTATATTGCGACAACTATTACATTATATGACATATTATTATGTTTTTTCTGTTATTGATATCATTATCATCATCAGCCTGAATCTATCCACTGCTGGATGAAGGCCTCTCCAAGCTGATTCCACTTATATCGGTCCTGTGCGTTGCGTTGCCACGCACTTCCGCAGAACTTTACCATTTCATCAATCCAGCGGCCTCTAGATCTACCTTGCGGACGTTTTGTACCTCTTAGATACTACTGGATGACTAAATTTGTCCAAAATAAAAATACAATGCAATGGTAATGTGAGTTAATAATACAATAAATAATAAAATAAGAAATAAAATACCATAACATAAATAAAAGTACATGGCAGCACACAGAGTGAATTAGGTTGGTAGACCGTATCTTAAAAACTTATAAAACAACGTCCAACATTTTTAGCGCCTTTTTACAATTAATATCCATATGACCACTAAACGTCAGTTTACTGTCAAACGTAATGTCAAGATCCCTTACAGATGTTATTCTCGAGAGAACTCTGCCATGCATCGAATACTGGAAAAACAATTAATGCTCGTGAGGCTTCAGTAAACAATAACACATTGCATTTATCAATATTGAAGTCCAGTTTGTTACGCCTACCCAAATGCAATATCTTATCTATATCAAGTTGGAGTTGACGACAATCGTCTAAGGTGACAACCTCCATGAAGTGTTTCAAGTCATCAGCGAACAACAAAAACATAGTAGCATTACTGCAGTTTTATCATCAACTTTCGTTAGTGGACATCAGATGGCACGAAAATGATGATAATTAAATTTTACTTATAGATACCTATATCACGTAAGCTTAACCCACTGTATGCCTAAAAATTTGCCGAATATGTTCATAAATTACAGCGATTATATTAATAATAATAATATGATACAATGTATATTAGGCTGAATATAGTCACGAAACTGCAATAAATCACGTGCTATATGGTCATAAGTCGACACATTATTAATATTGTGTTCATGGTATTATTTATCATAGGTGACTACTGCCGAAGAATTATTATAGACTGCTCGTGTCACGTTCAGTTCCTGCAGTTTATTAAGGTTATCCCTAGAGTCGCGCTTCAATACACATTTACAGAAAACTATACATATAAAGATGAAGCTGTGAAATAGTTTATGATTAAATTAGCTACAAGTATTCACAGTATTTTAACAATATTTTTGAAGTTATACATATTTTGGGGCGTTTGGTAGAGTGAAATTGAGAGCTGCGCGCGCACACCGTTACGAAAGTGCCCGACAGTATGAAGTTAGCTGCGAATCAGTCAGCTGTATACAAACGCAAGTTTGATAGTAGAAGTGTTCCGTTAGGCAACGAATTTATTATTGTCGGGCATTTGCAATTCCTTACGTAAACAAACGGTTAAATGTCAGAGTGACAGTTGTTACTTTAAAAATAAAAACAATGAGAAATAATCATATAATTTAGTACCTAATATAAGTTGAAGTGTATAGAAATAAACCAACGGCGCTCCAATAAGCGGCCCTTTATCTTAAGTGTGTAATTTAACAAGATAATTAAGAGTAATTGGGTTATCACAAGTTCTGTTTTTGTTTTGTTACGCCAAAGAAGTATAACTTCTAACGCGCGTACACACACCATTTTTTTATACACTTTTAGATACACCCAATCAAATGGAAACATAGATATGTAGCATTTTTTGCGGCCCGTAAATGACTGACCATGACAATGTAACATGCGGCCCATACATACGTATAATTATTTAAATATTTAAGAGATTGTATACTCAGAGTAATGATATATAGAGAGCGCCTATTTTTCGGCAAAACGAAGCCGTGTTTCTTGCGTATAACGAACAGTAGAACCTCGATTTTATTATTATCAACTTAACTATGAAACGTTATACCATCGTGTTGCTTCTCAGTACCTACGGCTATCAAATTTAAACACAACATAGTTAACAATATGTTCTACTAAAATAACTAAAAATAATTACCACTAACTTTATATTTAACACAGAAACAATAAATTTCACTACTATTTTATGTAATAAAAATACTTTATGCAGTCATCAAATGTTTAAAATAATAATATAAAGGATAATAAGGCTTCAAAATTATATAAATAGATTATCTACAACGTTTAAGTCCAGGCGTATGCTCTGAAAATAGCATAAAATCTCCATTTTGACCTACGTGGCGCATGTGGGCCCTTAATGTTAAAAGAGACAGTGGAGAGTAGAGACGTATTCTGGAGACGGCTTGGTTATTGTGCTGATAATGCTGCTCAAATTGACGGAGATTGACCCAGTTTTAGAAAATATATATGACAGCAAGCCTAGGTTACATGTCAATTATACGCAAAACATTTCGCCGAGGCACAGTTCGCCGTGAGATTTCTTATCGGAAAGGGATTACAGTATACTATACGGTCTCCAATTTTATTAGATTCAATGTGAACATTAATTCAATTTTCATAGCTGATTTAGGCAAAATTCAAGAATGAAAACCTAACCTAACCTAACAAATAATCCAGTATATCGGATATTTTCAAAATTTATTTGCTGCTGGCTTCCTGTAAAGTGTAAACCGACAAGAACCGTGTTTTCTTTAGACATGGATTTTATTTCAGTACTATACCTACGACCCAAAGAGGTTGGACCGTCTTTAATATACGGCCATATATTTCCGATACAACATTTCACGGTAAAGTGTGATACGGCGAACTGCATACGTACAAGTTTCCGGACACGGTAAGCCTAGGCATAGTCATAGGTAAACTTTCGTCTGTGAAAGCATAAACATTGTTTGCATCGCGGGAGTTCCCTGAAGTGTTTGATATGCCGACATATTTGTGTGGGAGTCGAAATGTTGAATGGAATGCCGACGCTTGCCGCTTTTCCTTGCCCCGTGAAGCGACGCCGACATCAAACGACGCCTCAATACAGAGTCGAATTGGAGGATTTTATGAAAATACAAAAACGTTAATTATAACGAACAATCAGATATTAATTTACAGCCGCATAAGTCACCAATAGAACTTTAAAAAAATCGTCTACCTTCCATTTTTGGTCACGATATTTTTTAAATAATCTATCTATTCATCAAAAACTAAAAGACTGGATCGTATTGCAAGATAAATCGTTCATAGTCCAAGCTCCTACATTGTGAAGTAGCTATGTGTATTTATTTTTGGGGTTTGTATCATATAATATCGTGTATTTTACATCCCTATTTTTGAATCGCCTGATCACTTCGTGACTTATGTATAGCCTAAGACCTACTAATAGTCAGGCTGTGACACGACACTGCAAACTTCAATGATAGTGCTAGTTACTTTTCATACCCACGTTAAATGCAATATTGAAAATTTTTTATAGAAAATGATTGTTGCATATTGAAAATAAATGGTAATAATTTGGACCAAATGTGCATTCGAAAATCTTCATTTATTGCAAACAGTTACCACAATGCATTCAAAGATAATCAATAACTATTACAATGGACCTCAAAAGGGGGGGGGGGCTGACAAGGCCCTAGCCTGGAGGGGGGCGTGGTTGGTCGACCATTTAAGTGAGATAAAAACACACCACAATTTCTCTCCAATAGTAAAAAATTCGCGAGCGGCGCTATATTACTTAAATATTTTAATTTATTTAGCTGTGGGGTGGAATTTGATGTGATAGGTTAATATAATAAATTGATAATTCAAAAAATGTAGAATTCTATTTTATAATTATTTTTAATGTGTTTTTTGACTAATAAATTGACAGATTCTGACTAAATAATTGATATATTTTATCAAATATAGCGAAGGGTCGCGTGTTCTTTGACTACCACAAAAAGGGGTCGCTACCAGTGCTTTTAATACAAATTATCGCTAAAGATACACTGAATGCTCTTAAGTTTACCTTGTGGAACCCTGTGGTTCCGTTTAATAACATTTAGGGACACTACTGTACAACAGCACACTGTCTTTAACCTTGGGTGGGTAGGGGGGCCGCAAAGCATCTTATCCTAGGGGTCCGCTTTAGGGTGTGGGGTCCATGACTAGCACTAACATCGTAATTCGTAATTATTCAGTGCGACGGCCTGAATATAGTCAGTATAGATAGCCTGAAGTAAAATAATAGTAATTTAATATTTGTTTAAGATCAATCCAATTTAAATATATATATTATAAATAAGACGTACTGATGCATTCAAATTTACTATACCGTCCCTTCGACTTCAGGGCCAGTTACATACCGCATTTTCCTAATATTACCTCTATAAATATACCCTTAGTTAAACTTTGTAATACGTCTCTGTATGTAGAAAAATACATCATTTCCTCAGCGGAAATTTCACCGGTAACTAGAGATACATTGTCCACGAATACCTATTTACATATTGGCTATACATTACTAATGCTAAGTGAGTTACATATTACTTTTATTTATTTTTAAATGCATTTCTTTTCAAAAAATCTCCTTTGCATTTCAAAATGTCTTCAAATATATCGATTACGCATTTTACTTCACTACTTCTAAGAACACACTTTGATAAGTAACCTTTTAACTAAACTATTTTCTATTTCGATTGCTATATTGCCCCCTCAGGGGTCGTCCATGTATCACGCCCCAAACGTGATCTGCGCATCTATTCTATACACAAGACTTCTATCGGCCGCTATCGAGGTCAGCTTATTATATTTATTGAGTTAGCCGTCTAAACTGTCAAAATATTTTGACGGCCATGGGCATTGCGCAGGTAATTGGTTTGTCATATCGTGGAGTCCGGATTCGATGCCTGCGCATCTATTCTATACACAAGACTGCTTTCGGCCGCTACGGCAGCTATCTAAGATAGGTTTGTATCGAAGTATTATGACTTATTGTAACAATTACAGTCAAAACTGTCTCTCATACTGTCTGTATCTCTCTCTAAAAGTTAACACAACCAAAAGAGGTGCTTTTTAAACATAACACTTATTATAACAATAATTACAACTGACTTATTGTAACAATTATTATAATACCTCAATACATAAATATGATAAACTACCCTCAATAGCCGCCGATAGCATTCTTGTGTATGTAATAGATGCGCTGATATAATGCGATTTCTGACCGAGGGGTTAGGGTGAGGGTGTGTTAAAATGTGACGTCACAACTCCAGCAAGATGTAAACTTTTTTCCCAGAATAAGATGACTATTACAGCCTTTGAACACACGTAAAAATTCCACGTAGGTAGCTTATCTGCAGGTAGATATATTGCAACAACTATTGAAAAAATGACTTCATTCTTTCATTTAAAATTACTACCTACCTACTTATTATATGTTTTTCTATTTACGTCAATTAAAATCTGAAATGTCCTCCGCTCAAGAGAAATTGTATATACCAACTTATTTCTGAATCAATGGAAGCACAGCCCGAGTTCTCCATCTTTGGTATATTAAATTAAAAATACTAATTAAATTTTTTTGTTTTTTTGTAGGATTCCGAAAAGCGGTACCGCGGACAGAAGTTGGGAACTTTGGAGCCTCACATCTTCGCCCTGGCTGAAGCAGCATATTCCTCACTTCAGGTAAATACACAACTGTTATAATTGATTAAAAATAAAATCTTTTAAATCATATTTTAAGACATGTTTTTTCATGTGTTTTTTTTTTTTAAATTTTAGTTATAATCCAGTATATTGATTAAAATTAGTACTTTTTTATGATTTTACCGAGGCTTTGACTGCGACTCGCTGTCATATTGCCTCTTCTCTTCTAGAAGGAAATCCGCCGATCAGGTCCTCACTCCAATTAAAGAACTTTACAATTCTGTCAAGCTCTTCCGTCTTACCCACCGCCAGGGCACCTTTCAATTCGTCGACATTCTCAAAGATATCCGCAATTCGCAGCTGTACTCTGTGTCGTTCGTAATAGGGCATTGTACTGCTATATATACAATGTCCTCCAAAACATCACATTCATCGCAGAGCTGCGAATCGCTTCTTCCCAAATCTTTTCCTTCGTGTGTCCTTTCTTAGCCTCAGTATCAGCTTAAGCTCATTTCTCTTCAAAGCAGACCTACAAACCAGGGTACCAACTGTGGGGTGGTAGAATGTACTTATTCCATTTCCACTTTTCTGCCCTATGGTGAAAATCTATCCACATGCTTTGGCACATTTTCTCTATGGCCTAATTCCACTCCAGATTTTCTGGTATCCACTGATATGCCATCCCTGAATGGCCAGCTTCCTTTGCCAGATCATCCGCCCTTTCAAATTAGTACTTTATAATATTGTTTTATTTTAATTAACACAATGTATTTCCAACCAATATCACTTACGAACTGTGAAAAACTATGTAAACCTCAAACCTACCTATGCGAATGTAGTCATACGTCCATCGTATGCCAAATAGAATACGCAGTGACGTCCCTAGATAAAATGTCGCTCCTAGGCAGCGCCAAAATGCCGCCTCATTTTTTTTTAACATTATTTTTATCATCCTTTCATGAGTCCAATATCTAAGAAATGTGTTGTATGGATACGTCACTAACAAAATATCAGACTAATTATTTGCAAATCTCCATGTGTCGTTTCTGGTCACCAAGGACGTCGAATGATAACGGAAGTAAACTAGATATTGCAAACCCGACAAAACCAGTGAGCTGAATTTTTTAATGGGATGATAATATTTTCGTTATTACTAAGCTATTTCTATATATTCCAAATAATTTTCCTCGATTTGCCGCCCTTTGAGTAACTGCCGCCCCCAAGCGACGCTCAATCTGCTTACCTCCACGGGACGTCACTGAGAATACGTCGATAATCTTTTGCCGTTGAGGGCGTAATACAACAGTTTAAAATCGCCAAGGACTCTTGCTTGTAGATATATTTTGAATTTATGGAAAACTTAAAAACTAAACATTTTTTAAATGCTTAAGTAGAACTTTTAGATGTAGTATTGTCACAAAATAAAATTGAGCCGCAGCCGACTTCCAATACCTATACATGGAACATAATAAGAAAGTGTAAAAAAATATTACTTTTCATCAGAATTTATCAATAGATTAAAGGAAATCTCGTTTTTTTGTTAGGTGTTTTTATCAGGTCAAATGGTTTATTTTGTTACTTCATCTGGCACACTTTTGTCGACAAAAGTTGGCAATACTGGTAATAGATCTTCCGTGGACACCGCGTTGCTGATTCCTGCTATAATAAGTTAAATTAATTGTTAGTCACAATATAATATTCGCACGACATCTCACTTTTCATTGACTTGAGCGTTATAATAATGTAATCATTCTCCATCTTCCAGGGTGATATGCGAAACCAGTCAGTGGTGATATCTGGTGAGAGCGGTGCTGGAAAAACGGAGACCACAAAATTCATCCTACAGTACCTGTGCTCCGTGACGGTGCACGTCGGCCACGTGGCTCCCGCATGCGCCTCGTCTCTCGCCTCCGCCTGGGTGGAGCAGCAAATCCTCGAAGCCAACACTATCTTAGAAGCTTTCGGTAATGATACTATTCAACACACAAGTATTGATATTTACAGAAACCATCAAATTAAACAAGCCTTTTAAATTTCATCTGTACGAAGCGTGCCTGATGGCTAGTGAAATTACTAGCTTGAAATACTCTATTGCACTATTGTCGTTTGACTGCGCCCTTGCAATGGCACGTACAAGAACCACTAGACATTACCACAAGTCGCAAGAAGTATGTAATGGTTAAGAGTTGTTAAAAGGGATGAAGGATAGGTACAGTATGGAATATAGGATTAAGTATGGAATAGCATTAGGAGAGAGCATGGACTATTAATGGGTCCTGAGTTACCTGTTTCTCAAACCACATCTGTCATTACGCCGAAGTTAGCGTGACCGGCAATGTATCGTATGCTACGATATGAGTGTCTGAATTTATTAAAGAGATATCTCCCAGGCTTGTACAATGTACAAAAAATATCCATGTTGTTTTTTCAATGTGTGTCTGATCCAGTGCAAGGTCCCAATGAGGTGGGCGAATGGCTAACAACTATAACCTTATTAAAATCGTTAATATAGACTCCACTCTGTGACGAAAATGGCAATATACTTTTATTTACTTTAGACCTAGGGATATTACATGGGGAGATGAAGAGGTTCTATATGTACATTGATACGTTAGTAAAGTTGTATAACAGGAAGAGTAGCGCAAACGATTTATTGTAACGTCTATTGGTTCTTGTGTTCGGACAGTCTTTGTGTATAAAGATTTTCGCAGCTCCCTTATAATAAATTAATGCGTTGGGTGTGATTTTTAATTATAGCTATCTTAAATCAGCGCAGTTAGAAACAGGGTTCGTTGAGCTTTATCACTAACAAAACTTTGAACAAATTGTTCCAACAATTCCACTACAGCCTTTTTTTTAAATATGCAAACAAGGATCAATCTAATAGATTCAAACAATGATAACCATGACTAGAATATATCGTCACTGTTCTGGCAGAAGACACTAATTCTAAAAAATTACATATTGAGTTAGTTATGCCAAAATGTTCTTTATTTCAAACTTTACCGTCTGGAAACCTTCTTAATAAATAAACAGTCTTTATTTTAAAGTCATCCTTTTTACGATTACTTAATAAACTCACATGATAGACCATTTCAAACATTTTAACAACTTCAAAGTCAAATTCCTCAAAACTAGTATTCTCCAATTAGTGTGTTCTGCTAGAACAGAGACGATATTTACAAAGGCTGTCAGAAAACAAATGAGACTGCACGGTAACAATGTGAAATTAAAACGTTAAATGATAGTCATATTGTAAATTTGCAGGCAATGCGAAAACTGTCCGGAATGATAACTCGTCAAGGTTTGGCAAGTTCATGCAAGTGTGTCTGGATGCCCGAGGAGCCATCGCCGGTTGCATCGTCCAAGATTATCTTCTCGAACAGTCTCGCATCACATTTCAAGCACCGCAAGAACGAAATTATCATGTTTTCTATTACCTAGCCGAAGGTGTCAAGGTTGGTTAAATTGTTTTCCTATAGTGGTAATTCGAAATTTGGAGAACCAAAATTCGAATTATGAATTACAACCAATTACGAATAATTGAATGATATAAGCATTACCATAATATAAAATGGTTTGAATAGTAAGTGGTCTTCTAAGATTATCTTTTGCTTCATCCAGCGATTAACACCGCGGTTTTCCATCACCCTGTCTTCTTGTAGATGTAGACCAACTATTTTAATTCCTACCTCGTAAAAATATATATACAATAGTTTATATTTATTTAAGTTTTCTTTGTAAATCAATTTACAGAGTGACCCCGAACTTCAAACAACTTTGCATCTCCGAGAAGCTGCCCATTACGTTTACTTAAAGCAGTCTGGATGTCTTGGAGGGGCTGGTGCTCCACCGGGTAAGAATACTAATAAAAAAAACTACAATCAATGTGAAATACTTACTCCAAGATGTTGAAGACAACCTTCTCCATGATATAGACAGAGCCCAAGTACATAATATAATGAAATTAAATGTCGGCCAACTCTCTCAAATTCAACGTTTGTTGGATGTACTATCAATGTTGGATCAATAGTAGTTATAGAATAATTGGAAATATTTGCCATGAATATTTTCTTTTTCGAAATATGTTAATTCATCGCAACAATTCTATAAGTATATTTGAGGGATTTTGTTTAATTTTTATTGAACTTTTGATGTTTTCAGTCAATATGTTTGCGTTTTGGCAGCGTAAAACTACAATAAATTTACTACCCAATATAGTAGTATGTAATTAAAAGATAACATTAAATTCATTTTCAAAAAACATAATATTGTGTACGTGTATGCTTTCTTATTAATACCGAAAATACCAGTATTTTGATTTTTTGAAACCGGTATTTCCGGATAAATAATTTAATACTGGTTTTGAAATCCCTAATCTAAACAGAGCCTAATTACACATGAGACAAACGATTAAAGTAGCTGGAAATTATTCTACATTGCAGATTCATTATAGCAAATTTCACATTGCTATCACTTGTAATTGCTTGCGTTTGCAACCTCAATGCCAAGATGAACTCTGAAGCTTGAATTTGTTGAATGGATGATATTATTTATTTTACTACATACATTGAAAATTTCAAATATAAATCATATTCGACTTGTACGGAAACATTCATGTTTTAATAATCCTTTACTGCAAAAATAACCGCAATATTATCTTCAGTTTGTACATTTTTATCTCTTAATTTTAACTTAACTTTTCTAATCATTTTAGTCTACATAATTTTGTACTGCAAATTTCTCATGGGATGTCTCTGGAATTGGAACGCTAATAGTGTTTGAACAAACTTCATTGAATTTGTTATAAGACTCGGTCACGGGAGACTTACACCATATCCAATATCCTTTAATGTTGTTTTAAAAAGACCATAATGAACTTAAATCCTATTAAAGACAGCGAAATAAAATTAAGATATATTTTAAGTAACTTTTCTTTATACATATTTATATGTTTCACTTATTAATGTTTGTATTGTTTAATTTCCAGGAACAGGGTGCAAAGGTGAATCGGAGCGCCTGGAAGCCCTAAGGCTTGCCTTCACAGTACTGCAGGTGCCCCCGCACATGAGCGAAGGTCTTTTCAAAGTGCTCGCTGCTATTCTCTGGCTGGGAAATGTTGATTTTGAGGTTAGATTTTTTTTTCAATTCTTCATGTAAATTGTCTATAAATAGATAGATACTACGCTTTACCACCGTCACCTGATGTGGTACCTTGTTCTATAGAGACAGAGCCTAAATATATGAAAGTGATGATGGAAAAAATATTGCTTATTCTAATATTTAAATTTAATCAACACGTATTTTTCTATTGCAGATTCATTTGTAGCAAATATCACACTTTTGTGGCTCGATTTTGTTTCTATGAAATGGATCTATATGCAAGAACTTAATTTTACAGGAGAGAGGGTAACACTTCTCTCTTATCCTCTCTATATTAAATACAATTAATAATTTTAATGATTTATTTTTCAGGATGTGGACGGGGAGCGTTGTGCCTTGGTGGGTGGGGAAGAAGGAGAGGCAGTGAAAGCTGCGTCAGCTCTACTCGGGCTGTCCATTCAGAGAACCGCTCAAGTCCTGCTCCAGCGACAGATCAATGTGCGGGGAAACATCACCGAGATACCACTCCGCCAACAAGAGGTAATTATATTGTGGCACATTAGCATTAGTTTACTGATTTTTTTATAATATGCTTAACTTTTATTTTACGAGAAATGAATGTTAGGTGCTTGCACAATCTTACTAGTTTTATGCTCTGGGTACAAACTTTCATTGAGAAACATGTGAATTTGCCAGACTCAGAATTCGAAACTGAGACTCACGACTTTAGAAGCCGACATGTGACCATCGTGGTCAAGTCACTTGCTTCATACCAGGTACTTCAAGCAAAATGTATTTTTAAATCAGATGGCTTAATCGAGTAGTATTTTTCCAAGTTTAATTGGATCTCCTATCTGAAACTCAATTTTCTTTTGAGTCATCTGAAAAGTAGTGATTTAAGACTTATCCCTTTCGCACAAAGAAATATGGTACATTTATACTTTAGTGCTTACAAACAGCATGATCCTATTTAAAACTAATGGGTATTGATTATTATTTCTAGGCGCGCGAGAACAGACACGCCATGGCGAAAGCTCTGTACTCAAGAGTATTTGCGTGGTTGGTGTCACACATAAACCGCTGCACCAGACCGCCACCCTCCCCTCCGCCCGCGCACGGCCACGCCCGCTTCCTCGGAGTCCTCGACATCTTTGGCTTCGAGAACTTCTCCACCAACTCCTTCGAGCAACTCTGCATCAATTATACTAATGAGAAGCTGCACAAGTTTTTTAACCATTATGTCTTCGCCCTGGAACAGGATATCGTGAGTTTGTTGCCATTTTGTTTTCGTTTATTAATACTCACCCATCCTTACATATTTTTGTCTGTCAAGGCAGACGGTGTGTCACTGCATTCTATTTACATGTAGGTATGCCAGATGTTTGATTAGTGACCGTAGACGATTATATAAATTGGAAAATTTCATAATTTTTCGATTCGATTCGATCAGGCCTAATTTATTTTAAAAATAATTATCTTTTTTCAGTACCGGCAAGAAGGAATCGTATTTTCTCACATTCAGTTTACTGACAACACCGCCTGCTTAGAACTCATCGAAAGACCACCGAGGAGTTTGCTCAAACTTCTGTCAGAACAGTGTCACATGCCAAAGGTAAATAATTCAAATTACTTGTTTTGAATCATTGTACATTACTTTTATAAAAGAATTAGGTGTAACACCACACTTTTACTATGAGATTTATTTTCCAATCAAAATGAGTAGATAAACAGTCAAACACTTTGGCGTTATTATTTAATTGAAAAATACTGTAAAATCGTTCATAACTGCACAATAATATGAAGTGTAGACACAATATCAAAAAATAACAGTGAAGTGACAGTAAATCAGAAATACCAACTCAGCAAATGCTATTATCTATATAGCTTACGTACTTAACACATTCACTGCTGACCAGTTAATTATCACATTTAATTATCATGCTAATAGTATCTAATGGCCACGCACCAGTCGCGTTGTCAGCGCTAAATGAGTTAACCATGCTTCATTCGTTCGGTAAATGGATTCAAATGTCCTATTAGAAATAGTGTACAGGCGGCCCTCGACTTTCGAACGTTCTACATCCGCACAATTCGCTATTTCGTATATTTTTTTAAATTTAGATTTTTGTTGATAATGCAAAAACTGTGCGTTTCCATGCAGTCGCTCCTCTCTCGTCTCGTCTCGTCATCTTTTCAAATAGGTAAAAGGGTAATTTTCAACTATCTCTTGACAAGTTTATAAAGAAAACACTTCATTGCTAATTTTTTCGACCATGTCCGATCCTAATAGGTTCATATGGGCCTACACAGTGTGGAGGTTTGTATTAACAGATTTTGTTTTTACGAGAAATGTCAGCCACTTGCTCAACCTATTAGATCCATACTCTGACTCATATACATATTGAAAAACAATATGTGTACTTGCCAGACCCAGAATTTGAACTTGGGACCCACGACATTATAGGCCTCGTTAACTTTATTATCTTCTTCTTCGACCATGTCCGATCCTAATAGGATCATATGGGCCTCCACAGAGTAGAGGTTTGTATTAACAGATTTTGTTTTTACGAGAAATGGATGTCAGCCACTTGCTCAACCTATTAGGTCCATACCCTGACTCACACACACATTGAAAAACAATATGTGTACTTGCCAGACCCAGGATTCGAACCTGGGACCCACGGCATGATAGTCCAACGCTTATGCCGCGCGGCCACCGTGGGCGTTAAACTTTATTATACCCATTGATAAATAAATATTTTATAGTACACTTTTTGATGTATTTTTTACATCGCTCTACTTTCGAACAAATATTCAGCAACCAATTTCATGCAAAAGTCAAGGGCCGCCTGTATAAGACATCTTCTATATTTTCCAAAATCTTTGTGTAAGACAAACCAATAATGTTATGTATCTTTGCAGGGGTCGGATGCAGCCTATTTGAACAATGTCCATGGTGAATTCTCAGAGCACAACTGCTTTGTGAAAGGTGAAGACCGCAGACGTTGGGAGTCTGAGTTTGGGGTGCGGCACTACGCTGGCACTGTCACATACTGCGTGGCCGGCTTCGTCGACAAGAACCGAGACACGCAGCAGGATGTCTTCCTGGATCATCTCAGCCGGTCTGAGAACCTCTTTGTCCAGGAACTCACTATGTATCAGGTTAGTCAAAGAGCTACACCACATATCAATACAAAATTTCAAATTATCTTATTGGCATGCTAATTAATACCTACATAACACTTGCTAATACTTGCTTCTTTTGATTGATGTGGATTTATCTTCATCTGCATGCAGCATGCAAGTTATTCAGATGCACTGACGGTGATGATCTTTTGAGTGGACTTGGCATCTATTCATGTTATATTACTTATTGTTAAGGTAAGATTTTGTCAGCTTGGTAGGGTGATTTAGGATTAATACGATGGAAATATTTCTACATTTTCAGGAGAACGGGTACAGCGTAGCAGGATCTCCGCGCCCGACAAGTGCATCGAGTATCAATAGCATCACAACGTCGCCATCCCCCCTCCCCGCAGCCTCTCCCGTTACCCTGTCCGTGTCTACCAATCAGAGAGGCACTTCCAAAGGCCGGCCAACCGTCTGCGATACTTTTCGAATGCAATTGCAGCAGTTGGTTGATGTTCTACAAGCTACAAACCCATGGTAAAAATTAAATTTGAACAGAACTACTAAATGTACAGTCTAAATGCCTTGTTGACTCGTCTTGACTATACGGCAACCTTTTTATGAAGTATTCAGTTCACCAGCAAATTGAGGTATTATTCAATTCACTAATTCGTTTCTTCTGACAGTTAGGTATGATTACCATACGCCTTCTTTTCCCCGAACATGTTCTCTTATTGACTGACGCCTTTCAATTTTATCTGGCTCTCCGTGGTCTCCTTGGCATGCCCTTCCAATACCATAATTATCTCAAAACCATAAATTTTACGCCTTTTTTCCTTTATGGTCTTTTAGAGATACCTGTGAACAAAAAGAACAAGCTAAAACATAGCTTTGAAACTGTCTGCTAGAGGCAACACATAATAACGAAGAAATTGTCAGTCTGTCAGTCACAAAGTATTTGCCCTTCATTATAAACATGTAAACTAATCTAGTATTTCATCTGTATACCTGTTCGCCGTTCGATTTACTCATACTGTGCCTGTAAATGTTCAACTGTAGGCGGCTCTCGTGGTGCAGTGCGTTAGGCGCTGGATTTCCACCTGTGAGTTCTGGGTTCGATTCCCAGTGAGGACGCAATATTTGTGTGCTTTCTCAAAGCCTGGGTGTTTATGAATGTTCAAAATTACTAACAACCACCTTGTACGAAAAAGCAAGGACATGGTTATTAATAATTCTGAAAAACAAAAAAATTGTACAACTTAATGTGGGTAAACACAGTAATCACGGAAATAACATATTTTTATCATTCATCCTATATTTCCAACTTGCTCACACCCTTCGACTAAATATGATCTTGGTCAGTGGATTGATTGTTAACATAATGGAATCGCAACAGAATAATCCATATCTTAATACCATAAAAATGGATGAAGATGATCAGAGTCTTGACCAGGTGAACTTTGGAGATTATAATAACTATATTTTATACAATACACATTATATTCCAGGTATGTGCGATGTATCAAGCCAAATAGTGAAAAGGCTCCAAGAAGATATGACGGAGAGATGGTTTTGGCTCAGCTCCGTTACTTGGGAATGCTGGACATCGTGAGAATTAGGCGAGAAGGCTTTCCTGCTCATTTGACGGCGCCTGCTGCTATGCAACGCTACCGCTGTTTGCTGTCGCCTGCTGCTAGGAAAAAAATTTCCACTATGCCTGTCAACGATGCTGTCAGGTATTAAATAATGCATCACTATTCTTTATGCCTCGGTAGTGAGGATTTAAAACTGTAACATGATTTTATTCGGCTGAGATGCCAAAATGAAAATATTGATGACAGAATAAAAACAAATGATATAGGAAAACAAAAAAAAGCAGATTTGAAAACAGAACAAAAGAGTGTAGTTTTCTTCACAGCAGTGTTGTTAACTGTATAATCAAGAGACATAGACAATGTAATACTTGTTTTCATTCTGATGTCGACTACATATTTATTATATTCATCTACTAACATTTTTATTAAAAATAATGAAACTATTTTGGTAAGAATGTCGCCAACAGTCAAGGGTTGCCAGTGTACATAAACTTTAATCATCTCACATATTTTAAAGTGATCTTTAGTGTAGACATGCAAAAATGATGTTTGAATGTTGAATAATTAAATCGAACATAATAATATAAAAATGACAGATAAAAGATGATGTTAAGTTGATTGTAAGTATGCTTTGGCGCTAACCTAACCCTGTTCTTGTTAATAATAATTACAACTCTGCAAGTTTAGTTTAGTTAAATCTGTAGTACACAGGTTTGTTTTAAGAATATTTATTCAATCGATTGATGAATTAATTTTTTCTTTTCAGTCTCGTGATGTCAGAGATGGGTATCGAAGATGGGCAGTGGCAAGCAGGACGGAGTAAGATATTCTTGAGAAATGGAGCGCATGCATCCTTAGAGGAAAGACGGGCTCACATCCTGGCTAAACAGACACTAGTTATTCAAACAGTAAGTGATTTTTATTGACAGATTAGTGTGTAATTAGGGTAACCCTTCAATTACTATGTCATGGGAAAGTATTCTTTTATTTTCTACATCACTAAATGTTGATGTATAATTTGATGTCAGTTGAATTTATTAGGTATCTAATCCGTATCTAATCTGTGTCCGGAAACTTGTACGTATGCAGTTCGCCGTATCACACTTTACCGTGATCAGAAATATATGGCCATATATTAAAGACTGTCTAACCTCTTTGGGTTGTATAGAACTGACATAAAATTCGTGTCTAAATAAAACACGGTTCTTGTCGGTTTACACTTAACAGGAAGCCAGCAGCAAACAAATTTGGAAAATAGCCGATGTACTGGATAATTTGTTAGATTAGGTTAGGTTTTCATTCTTGAATTCATGAATTTCGCCAAAATCAGCTATGAAAATTGAATTAATGTTCATATTGAATCTAACAAAATTGGAGACCGTGTAGTATACGGTCATCTCTTTCCAATAAGAAACCTCACGGCGAACTGTGCCACGGTGAAATGTTTTACATACAATTTACATGTAACCTATCTAATCTCCCAATGAATCTAAAGTGTATCTTGCAGAAATATTTTTCATGCCCAATTTGTCATGTAAAATAGAAATGACGCTACCTTTTGAGATCCCTGTAACCTCAATTATCTCACTCAACTTTAATCTTCGGTCACTTAACACCATATCGTGGATTTTATTGATCATTTCTGGTGAAGTCACCTCTACAGGACGTCCTGAGCGTGGTTCATCCTTTGTTGATGTACGACCACGTTTAAATTCATTTAACCAGTTATAAATAGTTGCAAGTGAAGGAGCAGATATGCCGTGAACTAAATCCAACTCATTTTTTATTTCCTTTGCTGTTAACCCTTTTATATTAAAATGTTTAATAACAGCTCTAAGCTCAATTTTCTCCATTTTCCATTTTTCCATTTTCCACAAGCATTTTTTTTTTAAATGTACGAGAAACACACAACTCGACCAATCTGATTGAAACTTCGCAGCATACTGAATCGGTAGTGCCGCTGCATGAAAACAAACCGCTTACAGTACTAGTTGCGCCACCTGTCGGCTTTTCTAAGGACTTATTGACCCACCCTCGTAACATAGGGAAAAAACAAAGAAATATATATCAGCATTGATCCAGGTTGATGATGATTTAGTAACAATACGACTATGACTCTAATTTTTTAGTTTGATGCACTGATCCACCGCCATCTTCAGATTAATAAAGCCTGAGCATAACTTTTTGCACAAGCATTGAATGGTCCACTTTTCAGCTGTCAAAATCAAATCCTAGATTGCTTAACATATTGATTCGCCCTTTCTCGTTTCAAATTGAATTATAAAAAAATTCTCAAATCAAATATATTAACTATCAGTGTTATTTATAAATAATGTACATTCCTGTTATTCATCAGCTGTCAAAGTCAGACTAGTCCTTCACACAAAAACCGGTGGTAAAATCGATTTCCAAAAAATATGTAGCATTGATCTATGCATTACATTTGTAGAAGGTGTGTTAATGCTAGTGTATTATTTATCATGTAACTCATCTATCCAAATCAAACGATTCCCTGTGTGAACACGATAGATGCGTCAGTATGAGCACTTTATAGAACAATGACAGGTCATCCATAGACAACAACGGGAGGGGCGGAAAAAGTAGGACCAGTCGTTGTGAATGTATCGGCTTTCTACTTGAGTCGGTAATGACCGATCTGAAAGTCTAGGTCTTCTGGCAATAAGATATAATTTTAGTGAACAAATTAATATAATAGTCGTGCCGAATTGCAATAAAATATTTCAATTCTAGTGGTGGCGAAGCATAGTACAGCGACGCTGGTACCTAAAGCGGCGAGCTGCCGCACTCAGTCTTCAAGCGGCGGTACGAGGGTGGCGGGCCAGAGCGGCCTTCCTCAGATTACGACGCGCAGCTCTGGTACTTCAGAGGCATCTGCGAGGCGCTTTCGGGCGAGAGGTGGCTGCAGCCCTTCGAGAGATGAGGCGAGTCGACGAAGAAATGCAACGCAGGGAGGCTGAGGCGCAAGCAGCGTAAGTTATCACACATTATCGTTGGAGGTAAAACTTCATATATTATGCTCATGCAAAAGCTAATGTTTTCAATGAAAAATGATATCCCTAACGATAGTATCCGATAAGTATCCTATTATTAACGATAAGTATCCTATTATTGTTCAGACTTTAAAATTCAATGATACATATTAAAAATGCTCTGTTTTACACTTAAGCAGAATTTGCTTAGTTAACTTCCTGTTTTACAGTGCTGAATGTCTGAATTGCTCTGACCCACTTGTGGTGCATTAATCACTGTTGTGTGTTCACGATAGGATAAAGCTTAAGTGGAGAAATCGGACGGACGTTAATTGACTAAAACACCATTTATATAACTTCCAGTGCTGAAGCGGCAGCTGCAGCTTTGAAAGAGGGAGCTGTGGCTCCTGAACCCAAACCGGAGACCACAACAACTACCGAAGAACTGTCTCGTCCCGGGGCCTCTGTGGATCTCGACAACCTGTTCGCTTTCCTGGCTGATGTATCCAACGGAGGCAGGTCGGCACCTGCCAAGAACCAGACCATCGAGGAGATCGGAGACCGGATGGATCAGCTCGTCGGAGATCTTGATGAGGAGGTCCATATGACTATTTTTTATATTCAAAATAGACAAATTATTTTTATGCCCATTTGTTGACTTCTTCCTATCAGAAAATTAGACCACCACAAGCCGCTATCGTATCATATTATGATACCATATCAAAATGTAAATCTCTCTTGTAGCATTACTGAGTGATATGGTCAGGCTAGTAAAATATAGTAATTGACCAACGGGACTCTCCGGGGCCTTGTTATTTAGCGTTGCAACGCTGGTCACGTCGGAATAAATATGCTTACATGTTATGTAAAATTATGCATATTCAATAAAGAATGCTGCATTCTTATATCTTGTGTATTTATATTCATTTAAATAGAAATTATTTTAATTATCGATAGTTATCATTTCAATTTCTCTAATAGTCCTAACTCTGTGTTATATAATATACATTTCTATTAATTTTCAGTTGGAGAATGTCCTGCAGGCGGAGATGCGAAGTTTGGCACTCCAAAGAGCAAGCCTACCCGCTCCACAAGGACCCCCTCCACCTCCTCCAGCACCATTGCCCCTCATTGGTAAGTACATTTCACATGCAGGTGGTACGAGTACAAGGACAATTTTAGTAAAAGATTGGAAAAAAATATAAAGTACTGAGATCTTGAAGAATAACATTCTCTATAGAATGAAATTATTCCTGGTTTAGAATGCATTTATTTTTGTAAAGGAAAGGAAGTAGAACCTTGGTTATGCATACCTCGATTATCCTGATTTCTTTTTTATTATCGGTTTCATATTATGACTATAAAAATAATGTACAATAATTTAAAAAATATAATCAGTAAAAAAGTGAATTTTTAAAAAATTGCTGTTATGAAGGTTTATTCTGGATAAATGTTTTCTAATTGTCTGGATGTATTGTTTACTTTCATCCCAAATTTGTCCGGATAATCGATGTCTAAGTAACTATAAAGCAATTTCTACAAAAAAAATTCCAAAATTCAAACCAATTCTGTGGAAATTGTATGTATTTGTATGGAAGTAAATGATTTCTTACGGTCAACTTTCCACGAACATAATTAATTATGACGCATCTATTTTCAAAAATTAATATGTCCATATAATTTTTTAATCTTAAGAGCGAACATAAGTGAAACGGCAAATAATTTTCAACAGTATGTGGGACGTAATTTCGGCCGCGTTGCCAGTCGGAGAGCGATAGTCGACTTGTGAGCACTTCAATTTGTTCTGTGATGGCGTCGGAGGAATATATTCTTAAATCATGTAAAGATGACTAAAAAACATTCCGCATGTACTTGAAAAAGAAAACATGTCAATGAATATACTATTATTATTAGTAATATAACAATAAACATAACATTAAATGGACTCATGTTGAATTTTTATGACATATTATATTTCGTTCGGCTCGCGTCATTTGCACAATCCGCGCATCGCCTAGTCACGATCTTTTAAAAGTTTAGTAAAAATACGTAAATTTAATGCATGAAATATATTGTAATGATCTATAACTGCCGAAAAAATGACTTACAGAAACATATTATTTGAAATGAGAGAAATACTTGTTGATATGATTTTGTTTAGATTCATTTCAATAAAAATAACTGAGGTATTAATGTACTTTTATTAGTTTTAGCGACTTTCAAGTATTTGAGATTACAATACTGTTTAATTTCACAGAAACCACCATAATGGTAAATGGCGCTCTTCCACCAACGAAAAAGAAACTTGGCGGAGTTGAACCTATATACGAGTCAGTCCTACCCCGCACTGAACCCCCATTGCCCCCTCCACCGTCGCCCCCACCTCCCCCGCTACCACTTCTATCACCCTCACCTCCCCCACCTCCACCTCCCCTCACACCGCCTCCCCCACCAGCCCCCTTCACAACTGCAGCGCAACAGGCTCCTCTTTCAGTGCCTCAGGCTGTATTTATGCCCCCTCCTCCGAGTGTTGCTGCACCCCCGCCTCCCCTTCCTTGTCCTTCGCCCCCTCCTCAATTTGCTGCCACTAATAATGTCCTGCAAGTGAACAACGTGCAGCCTGTTATGCATCAGAACGCTGTGACACATCTTCCTCAACAGCAAGAGACAAGGCAGCAAATCACTCAACACATGCAGTAAGTCATACATTTTCTCTACTCTACTTGCCATAGAGTCAAATGCTTAGTCATGTTTATGTAAATAAATGGCATTATGCTTCATGTGGCCGATTTTCTGCGACAAACAAAGAGTCAAAATAAATCTCTTCTTATTTTCTATTTACGCTCCTTAGATATGGTGCTCCAAGAATTCCTATAACTCGTCAGTATTCTCATCTTTTGCCAGGTCATACCACCCGTCCTGTAACTCCACCAAAAGATTATACGTACGAATAAATAATTATACAGATCCGCTGTCATGGAATGGACTAATGCACTAAAAAATTGTATTTTCTTATAGGACTGTTCCGGAACAACCGATGATGAATGGCCATGCAGAACCAAATAGTACCATCAACTCTCCAGAACCACAGGTAAACTAATTTTTTATTTAGTTTAATAATTCAATGATCAATTCGCACGTCAGTGTAAAACCAAGACATGTGCAAAAGACATATTTTGGAGATAAAAAAAACCATAATATTTGGTTTATATCTACATTATATCGCATATTCTTTCAGTTACTTCACTTTTACATTATCAAGTTCATGACTTTTGCAGTTGTTTCGCATTTAATCTCGAAATTGAAAAATTTGCACTTGTCTTGGTTTTACACTCACGGTGCGAATTGTTAACGGGCTGAAAATTGAACAAATACAAGTGCACCAGTAATGAACAGTAAATCGATTTCAAAGTTAAATATGCAATCGTAAATTGTACATAACTCTTTTCAACATTCTGTAAATGAGGTCTTGTTCTTAAAAATAATCCATTATTACTATTCCAAGAATGCTGATATATGAGCACAGTGGAACCCCAATTTTACATGCCTGGAATTCACGTTTTCCTACTACTTTAGTGTAATTTCTTCAGTTCCATTTAATTTTTGTACATTTCATTTCTGGTTTACATTTTTATTTCTCGCAATTTTCGTCTGAATGAACACATTCAATTTACTGCATAATTTCAGACACATTTGTGCATTTCTATTTATAGGCATGTCTGGAATCCCATGACCAAGTTTTTTATTGATTTTTGTACCCGTTTAATGTCTCAGCAAAGAATTAGCATTGTCAGTTCAAGGGAAATGGAACATTCTCGAAAACATTAAAGATCGTGTTGACATAATAATATGCTCCAAGCAAATTTCAATTTTACTGTACCTATTGTTTTATTTTTATTAATGTTTTTAGTCTTTGATGGAGCACAATTCACGATAAAACATTCAAATCAAATATAATTCTAAGAAAATAATAAAACATTTCATGCAACTTGTCTTTTGGGATATAAGCTAATAATGGGAATAAAATAGTTACATATAACTTTTCATACTAAGCAGTTACGTCATGTTTTAATCCTATTTCATGCATAAATATATATCTATGTGGTGATGTGAAAATTCCTAATTACATGTACTCGTTGAATCCTCAATTAATGAATTAGTCTTCAATATTTGATTTTACGTTGAATTTTTATATTTCGTGATTGTCATTTCTCATAATGTAGTCTTTGTCTTGTAATATTTAATCTTATTGACTAATTAATTGTATAGTTATGTACTGATTCGTGTATTTTTCATTGCAGAGATCCGGAGCAGCAGGAATCGTGTGCGGGGAGAGAACAGCCCGTCGAAGAGGACGGGTGGAGAGACGGCTGCAGGAGAGGAACGAGCCTCCTGCTCCCGTTGCCCCTGACGATCTTCACCATGACATCCTTGAATTTGCCGAAGTCCACTTCAATCAACATCCTAGATCTCCAGAAGGTCTGCACCAATATCTCTTTATTTTCTACAATGAACCATTTCCATTATGACTAGTGAATTATATTTTGAAAGTAGTGAAATGATACTAAATGTTTTATTTCATTTTTAGGAACCATAATGGCAACACTCACCCGTAAGAATCGCTCCAAGTCCATTGAAATGATTCCCAAATACGAAATGATAATGTACTATAAGGGCAACACCATCCCAACATCACATATACACATGCAGGATCCGGATAATGTCTCCATTGCTTGCAATATATTCAGGGTAACTATGTTAAATTATTTAATCCATTTCAAATCCAAGTTAATCCGCTCACATGTTTTCATTGCGGACACGAGACTTAAGATATAGTAATTTTACATCATGAATGCCCTCAGTTAATACTCCTCGCTGTAATACCCCGTTTAAATGTGCATGGATTTACTGCTGACAGTACATATTATCGCGATCATAACAAGAAAATGCACAGTGTGCATGTTTACATGTCATGTAAACATGTATTATCATGCAAGTTGCAAGATTGCATACATGAATCAAAAAATTTCGGAAGCTTCTGAATTTTCGCGCGACAGTTGGGATTTCTTCTATATCTGCGCCAGCACATTTTGAGGTTTACCGATTTTCACAACCTGTCAAATAGTACTATAAAATGACAACATCACGTCTCGCTTAGCCGGCTCTCACATCTAAACTCGTCTCGACTGCAACACGTCGAATATGTCGATGTGATTTTGACACAAAACACATGTAACTAAATCTACCGCCGCATACTGCATGATTGCAACCTTTTAGTTTGAAAAAAAAACAGCTGGAGTTACATGCAACTATTTTCACCTGACTTGCAGCGTATATTTTCGAAATATCACACTTCATCATCCATTTTGGCTTGCCGTGTGACGTCACTGTCACTGTGAAAGTTGCATGTTGCGCTCGGTTTTGATTTATGACTATTATCCCAGTCGAGACGATTTTCAATGTGCGACTGGGCTTACTCTTGAAGAATGAGATTGGTGAGACAATCAGCACTTTTACGTGTTGTTATTATCGCGATGGTTTAAAATGCACACTATTGCTGCAAGTAAATCCATGCACGTGCACAGGCGCTATAACTGTATTTATTTTAAGATTTAAATATCCCTACAGACACTATCTACATTCTACGGAATCCATAATTAATAATAATCTTCTGCAGAATTATTTTAATCCATTAGAATTATTTTATTTCGTTGATTAAAACATTCGACTGATTTTTGCAGGAGCTCTGCAAATACATGCGTGGAGAAATGAACGCCGACCGAGAAACGCAAGTGATTCAAAGCATTGTTCGGCACGGTATCGAGAGAGAGGAACTCCGAGATGAGATCATAGTGCAGTGTATGCGACAGGTATCGTATACCAACTTAACAAATATTTTCAATTTATAATGTAATTATGCAGTATGGAATGAATTATTTTATCATTAAGATATAGATGACTGTTATGAGTTGAGGCGTCTAATTACAAAAAGCGACAAGCCCAAAATTCAATATTTTCGGGAAACAACGTTTTTATGTTTCTAGCTTCAATTATTTGTTTTAACGTGAGATTTTTTTTCCATTGTATTCTATGTCGAAATTAGAACCAAATGGCAATTTGTTTCAGCCGATAAACTCTTAAATGTAATAAATATAGGCAAAATAAAATTGGATTTAGCGCTACTTGTACTTCACTTTTTAATTTATCCCGCATAAGGCACATATTTCCGTGGCACTGTCATACGTTTACCAGATGCTACAGCATGGGAGACGCCCTTTTCAATATTGAACGTTCCCTTATTGGTTGACATAAACACGCGCGAAATCAACCAAGCTTTAAATAATATGAAAAACGGACTTGGCGCTTTTTGTAATAAATCGAAACTTAAAATATTTTTTTTCGTAGGGTTATGTCGCGTTTTGGAATTTATAGATCAATACATATTGTATAAAATTATACAAAGAATACGTGCGTATTTTTTTCTCGATTAGACGCCTCAGTTATGGTAATTTATCTAGATATTTACAAGAGACAAAGCATGCATCGAAATACTGAGAATCTGACATTCTAATTGCAATATTTTTAACTGTGTGACTTCATAAAACTACACACACTTAATAAAATTGGCCCCTTTCTCCCTTATTCATTAAAAAATAATTTCATTGAAATTATCTCACATTTTCTACACCCCCTTTCCTCCCTAACCCCATTGTCAGGAACCATCACATTATATCAGACTCCCTCCTCTCCGTTAGGATGTGACGATAGATTACGAACGTAAAATTCTCCTTTATATATATTTGTCTTTTGATGTTTGTCCTATACATATTTTCAAAATAATGATGAAACGAAAAACTACTGTACAAAAATAATGGAAAGATGAACAATGTTTAGAAACAGCAGTGACGTCCCTAGACAAAATGGCGCCCCTAGGCAGCGCCAAAATGCCGCTCCATTTTTATACAGTTATTTTTTATCATCCTTTCATCTTTCCAATATCTAAGAAATGTGTTGAATGGGTGCATTACTAACAAAATATACTTATACCTTCCCAAAAGTTTTGACGTTTTTAGGTAGTAGGGACAGTATTTTCTTACATTTAATTTTTGCTATAGGTACATTAATTTGTTATGTCTTGAGGAATTAAGGGCGATCCGTGTCGCTTTTCTTCTAATGGAAGGATATTTTGTTATTAAGTACTAAGTTTATGTGCTATTTCTATTCACCTCGATTTGCCGCCCTTCGAGTAACTGCCGCCCCCAAGCGACGCTCAATCTGCCTACCCCCACGGGACGTCACTGACCTACACGAACCTTTGAAGGCATATGCAGTTGAACCGTTTTTCAAATAATTATTTGCTTAATTTGGATGTTGGATGCTATTAGGGTCACCACTGTGATGCACAATGCGATCGTCAACCAATTTCTTTAGAAACAAAATACTTTAATTTCTTGAACCTCGTACTATAATTTGTTGATAAAAAGATGGAAACACTGTGTCACTTTATGGATAATGGTGTTCAAATAGTAAATCAATCTTATAGCGATAACCTGACGACATCATGTCCTTATTCCTTTCACGTCATCACTCTGGAATGGCTTCTGCGGAATTCTAGATGAGTTTTCTACATCTTTCCCTATCCTCTGCATGCCCTGTGACAGATGCTACGGGTTTTCCAATGAATTCTTTTAAATGGTCACCACCTCATCTGTGTTCCCCCTCTGCCTCTTTTGCATAACACACTGCCTAAACTAAATAACCTTTCAAAGCTTTCTTTGAAAGAATCACATAATACGAGATGCGCGCACATAGATCAGTCTCTCACTGAAACTCAGCTTATATAGTATCGAGATATTAATTCTGTTCTCAGTCTAGGACACCCTCAGCAGTCATCACCAGAACGACATCGACAATATAATAAATCATTTTGTCGTGCAGGCAATTTAAATTTAATACTACAATTAATATGTGTGCTGTATGGCTTTATGATAGTGCTGATTTTACGGCACCTAACCTGCAAATGTGTTGCCAGGTGTCAAACTGTCCATGCGCCGATTGGTCGGAGCGTCTCTGGCTGGTGCTATGCTTAGCTGCAGTCGCGTGGCAACCTTCACGAGCCTTGCATCGGTACTATGTGAGTTTTCTTCGAGGACAACTGGCCGCGTCGGCTCTTGCGGCCGTGACAGCAGAAGGGGCGGCGCCCCCGAGAAGAGCGCAACTGGCACAGTGGTGCTTGGACAACTGCCGACCGGCTGCGGCTCAGCCTAGAAGACACCCGCCAAGCACCGTCGAGATTGCGGTAAGGAATTTTTTCTTGCTTGCGGTACATAGAACTTTGATTATCTTAACTAAGACCATGTTCATATGATCAAAACGCCTGAGCATAGAGAATGTTTCCGGTAAAGTGACAAGGATTCCAATGTATTTGATGGTTTGGTATGTTATTTTTACAGGCGATGAGACGTTTAGGAACTATTGTGTGTCGCTTCTTCTTCCTTGACGGGCGAACGAAAGCTATTGATGTCCACCCGACAGACACTGCGGCAGCTGCCGGAGCTCGCTTGGCGGACAAGTTGGGACTACGCCAGAGAGACGGTTGGGCCGTCTATCAGAGTCGAGGAACTGTAGAGGAGCATGTCAAAGGACACCACTTCTTGTATGATGTTATCGCCAGCTGGGAAATGTAAGGAGATCTTTCAATTACCTATTATCGTTTATAGGTTTATCATTAATATTCGAGTATGGTTATTACGTTTGTGTATGGTAAAAATTTAGGGCTTCTTACCATACTAGTTTTTTTTTAATTGTTGATATTGTAGTCATGTGAATAAATAAGTATGTGTCATGGTATTGACAATAAGAGGTAATACCATATTTACATAGTACCTACATATCGGTAGTGATGGGTGTAGGTAGGCTGTTAAAATCTGACATTAATAGTGCATACTAAAGTTTGTAATACATAGGTAGGTACTTATTAGTTTTCATTGGACTAAGAATCCAAATTGCAGATGGTGTTGGTGAGTTTTTGAAAATCATTTAAATCCTGCCTAAACCAAACCATAATATTTTAGATATACTATAGGTAGGCGATCTAACAAAAATAGTGCACATTTTTTCAGTCATACTTATTTGTTTTTGTTGAATTAAGAATACATATTACAGATAATATTTTAGTTAGTTTTAATTCATTAAGCCCTGCGTAGCCAAACCATCATATATCAAAAATATTCTTCTATCTATAACATACCTATCTAAAATTATTTATGATTTAATGGTATAATTTTTGATATTTTATAGATAGACAAATATTTGTTGACTTTTTATCTATTATGGCTTAGTTTACGCAGGGTTTAAATGAATTTTTAAAACTAATCAACATCCGCAATTTGTAGTCTTAGTTCAATGAAAACAAATACTTATGGCAAAGTTTAGTGTGCACTATTTTTGTTGGATCTTATCAACCTACCTCCACCCTTCACCACCGCTGCAAATGCATACTTTAATATGACCATGACCTTATCCAATACATAATAAATGGTACACGTTTGCATGACTAATTGATATTTTGTTAATCCAGGAACCAATGCGCAATGGCTACCAATGGAGGCTTCCCAACAGTAGCCAGAGGAGCAGCCGGAGGCGGGTCAGCTGAGAATCGTTTCGTTTTCAAACGAAGATTGTTCAGAGGACCAAGAGCCCTCTCTCAAGATCCTGTCGAAGTAGCTCTCCTATATGCTCAAGCTGTTCATAGTGTAGTCAAGGTGATCCATCTAAACTCATAATATTAATATATGTATTGGCTCAAGCAAAGTACAGTACAATGAACCAAAGTTTGGTAGCGCGATTTAAATTTAAAACATATTGGTATACTTAATTGCTGGCTGCAACTAGTACAGCAGATACATACTTTTGAATTCAGGTTGTTTTTGATGGCAGGAAACTTGTGAGTTGTAATTTTATTTTGTTGGAGTGATAAATGATAATAAACTATTTTATAAGGTTGTGTTTCCGACAAACAAAAGTATTTAATTTTATATTAAAATTAATTATGGTTATAATGAATGGTGGTAATAATGGTTGAATATACCCCATTAGCCTTAAAACAAAAATAGTGTGCGGACAGTAACTAAAAAAGGTTCAGGCAGGTAGCTGACAGTGATGAAGCTTATCGTCCAAGTTTGGGCTGTTGATTTTCTCTCAAACTTCTTGTGACAAAGTCGCACGAATTTTTAAATTTACAGAATTTAACCGGACATGTTTTAAGTCAAATCATTAGTTTACAAGCATTATCATGATGGTGATAATACATCGGTAATAAATTTTCTTTTGCACCTATTTTGGTATAGTGCGTAAAGCGACTGTCTTTTTATAAATACGAAGCCGTAGATCATGGGTTTGAACCATCAATTGTATCAAAAAATTCATGTTGTTTTCTAATGTATCCAGTCCAAGAATCCAACTGGTTGGGCAAATGTTCCAAATGTGTTTTCAAACTATTCCTCGTAAAAAAGTCTATGCTTGACATTTTTTTAGTAGATATTCAACAAATTACCATGAAATGTGTAAGCCTTTATTTGATCAAAGGTCTAGTCAGTTTAACATATTCCAACATAAGAGGCCTCGAAATTAGTCAGCGCCTGACGCCTCCGCATGCCTTAAATATTGAGTGTAGTAACCAAACCAAGCAAGAGAAAAATATCTACTTTTCTGGAAATTGATGTATGAAAATGAAGTTGATTATAAGATTGCTTGGACTAATGCAAACATTGTTTCTTTTGTCGTCAATTTGATATCTTCTTGATTGCAGTGTGACGAATTCCCAGTGAGTGCCAAAGTGGCTCTGCAGTTGGCAGGGCTACAGGCTCAAGTATCCCTCGGGGAGCCTGCAGCGCCTCCCTCCACTGCCCATACAGATGCCTACTATGAACCTCACCTCTACATGCCTCCGAGGGTCGCCAACCTAAGGCAGCATCAGCACTGGGTTAGTATTCACATATCTATTCAGAATAACTGAGATGCATCAGTTCAAAAATGTTACATTGCATATTTAAGTTGCCGTATGGCTATAAGAGCTAGAAACTATTTACATAGTAGGGTATAAATAAATAATATAAAATAGCTGAAGTACCCAGTTTCGCACAAGATTGCTTCGTTGATTGATATACATTTATCTTACTTAACAAAACAATAATAATTACATTCTTCAATATTAAAATATGTGTACATACAACATCGAAAACGAAAATAATTTTGACAGCTAAGTCAAACAAAAGAACATAAATTCAAATCGAATCCAAAATATGCAAACTTTATCTCGATCCTTCATGAAAATTTTAAATTGGAATTGACAGGAAAGGTAATTTGAAACAAACAAATGTGTTGTATTTTTTTATGTAATGGAGATGTCAGTTGGGGCCAAGAAGTAAAAATAAATCAAACAAAGATATTTTGACTTTTATATATCACTACATGAGGTATATGTGGTGAGGTAAAGTGAAAATAGTTGATTTTGAGATGAGTCTGCCAATTTATTGCTAAAACCCATACCTACATAATGAACCACTAAGATGTTTTTTTAAATATTGTAATAATATGATGTATGTACTTCATTTAAAAGAAAAAATGCCATTGTTGCATTTATTAAAATCGTCCTATAACTTCAAAACAACCAAGTGGGATAACTAAGATACCTGGGTGTTAATAATGGTTTACGAAAAATCCTACCATTATCATTTATTATAAACCGGAGGAAAAATAAAATAAATGTATAGTTAACTATTTAATTTGTATGACACAAGCATTCCAGTTCAATTATCTCGAAACTAGTATTTTTGACTTATTCCACTGTTGCTTTTTAGGTAGAATATAGATAAGACATTTGGTTTAAAAAGATAAAGAAAAAATAAAACAACAAAACAAAATCAACTAAATAGTCACAGTGAAACCGGTCAGGCATCAATCAAATGTCTCGGCAAAGAAAAACATTAACAGTTTTAAAAAAAAAAGAAACATTCTCAAATGCTTCAAACCAATTTTTATGATTAATTTTCAATACCCCTAATTTACGTCCATTGAAAAGCGTAAAATCAGGGTTTCACTGTATATACATAATATTATTGTTCTTTCATGTTACCAGGTTAGCGTAATAGCAGCTGCTCATCGTCAGTACGGAGCAGGCCGCAGTGAACTGACTGCCAAAGTCCTCTACCTCACATGCGTCATGCAGTATCCACTCTACGGCACGACTCTCTTCCCTGTCACTTATCGGACACATTGGCAACACGGTATGTTTCAATGACTTATCATAAATGTGGTATCTAAAATAAAAACCGATATGTCCACTTTGCAATGATAGTAAACGACGTTTTTGTTTTTCATGCTTAAATAATAGTGTTTTTTTTTGTTGCATTGTATTACCTACCAATTAAGAGCAAACTTCAGTGGAATGGCAAATAATTTTCAGCAATAGGTGGGATATAATTTCACACGCGTTGCCAATCGGAGAGTGATAGTCGACCTGTGAGCACGTTAATTAGTTTTGTGATGGCGTTGGAGGAATCAATTCTTAAATCGTGTAAAGATGACTAAAAAATGTTACGTATTTACTCGAAAAACAAAACATGTCAATGAATATATTATTATTATTACTTAAATAACAATAAACATAACAATTAAATGGACGCATGTTGAATTTTTATGACAAATTATGTTTTGTTCGTCACGCGTCGTTTGCACAATCTGCGCGACGCATAGTCACGATCTTTTTAGTGCCTGCCTCAACTGAAGTATAGCCTTAAGAAGAATAATATGCCTATTTTTATTAGTCAGTCAACTTAAAATTACAATAAATATAAGCAAAATAAAATTGGACATATCGGTATCTGCCTATAACTATTTAATTTGTCGGTTTCTGCATGTCATTAAGAGTTAAAACAATTTATATATCATTACGTCATATTGTGTGAAACGATTTATAGTACATGTACGTATTTATTGTTTGATTTTGACATAATCTGGACTTATCGGTTTTTGCTTTTAGATGCCTCATATTGTGTAGTACAAAGTGTCGATACCCAGTCCGGTCTAGCAATAATAGAAACTTTCCCATTTCACTTTGATAAATACCTAAGCTATATTCCATTGGAATAGTAATAATGTAATGTTTTTTACATGTAGGTCCATCAGTCCTTCTGGGAGTGAACAGTGACGGGTTGGTACTTGTACGGCCAGAAGACAAACAAGTGATGGCCGAGCACCGCTATGAGGATATAGAATCTCTCATGGTGGACCCGTCCGACTGCTTCCTTACAATCACACTAAATCAGGCCGCTATGCATAACAATCAAAGGTATATAATATATTTAATATCATTAAAGACGTTGAAGAAAAACTTCATATAGATGGAGCAAAAGAAAGTAAAACTGAAAAAGGGTTACGAAGATTAATGATTCAATTAGCTGCAAGCACTTCAACAACATCTTATATTCGTCCAGTCAATTTCATTCATTATTAAATGCGCAACTATGTTACCAAGATAAACCCGGTGTTACTTGTATTTATTACGAATGAATGTTACTGTTTTATTAAATTACTACATAATATGTGACCGTTTCAAACATGACTTGTACTGAACTTTTCCATACATGTATGGACGCAAACTATACACTTATAAAGCAAATACATTCCCACAAAATTATCTGTAGAGCGAACAAAAATGGAATTACAATAATGCCTTATTGAATACGTAATACCACTGTCAGATTCTGTTCAGTTGCGAGTCTTGATTGGGTAGTTTTCGACTACGTCGATGTGTGGCACTGTAACTATGTTATCTATTATAATATGAATGAATTGATTATGTAAATTATTTGTACATAGGAAGACAGCTATATATTATAATATATATATATATATTGCGAAGATATTTATTTTATTTAGTATAAATTTTTTCTCAATATATATATTTTTTTAAACCATGTCCGATCCTTTGAAGATCATATGGGCCTCCACAGTGTGGAGGTTATGTTAACAGATGTATATTTTTTACGAGAAATAGATGTTACTCACTTGCTCCTCAAAAACATCTGAACATCACACTGAAAACTATGTTTTTTTTTACCAGACCCCGGATTTGAATACGGGTAACCATGACATTATAGGCCGGATGCATAAACGCTTGGCCATCGTAGGCGTATTTCAATATCTACTGTTATTATAATTCTTCTTTGTCATCAAAGTTATTATTGTGACTTTTAATAATTGTGTACATGAGGTATTTATAAGTTTTGTTTCATATTTCAGATGCCTGGTAGTTGAGACTGAACAAAAGGTGGAAATAGCAGAATTGATGGTTTCCTACCGCGCAAGTCTGGGTTCGTGGCTGCGAGAAGAGGAAGGTGGTGGGGGACCCGGCAGAGGAGGAGCACCTGCGGCTGAGAGAGCCCGCCTTCACGCCGCGCTTGCCGCTGCACGCCGACAGGCTGTCGATTCTGGACTTCTCAGGAGGCCGCATGATCCTGCTGCCTCTTTCTTGAGGAATACCCTCAGAAGGTAATAGTTTTGTGACAAGCTAATGAAATATATAGTACAAATTTTTTAGCAAAGAATGACACCAAACGTTCTATAATATATTTATGAATGATTGCAATATAAATACATATTTTTTTTTATTCTTAGGTTAAGCAAACATCGCTTGGACAAAGGCAAAAATGATTCAGGAGGCGGAGGCGGGGGAGGGGGATCAGATGGTAACTGTGGAGACTCCATCTCCGGACCCACCGGAGAGACTTACAAAGGTTTCCCAGGAGGGTGGTGGGCCTTCAACCGAGCCCCTATCACCCACTCCCTCACCAGATTGCCCGAGGCGGAGGAACCCGCAGCTGTGCAGATGTTCTGTTCGGTGCTAGCGTGGGCTGGCCTCGCCCCCCTTGTCACCCCCAATGGAGAAAACAAGGAGCCGAGTGGCGGAGGTGCAGAGGAACATGTAGCCATCGCGCAGGGCTTACTCGAGAAGTGTTTACGAAGCGAATCGCTTCTGGCAGAACTATATGTCCAACTTATTAAACAGGTATGTTGCAATTTTTAACATGATATTTTAATTTACTGATTACGCTGAGATGCATAGAATGACTCAAATCACTGGTTATTATTTAGTCATTTACGAGCTGATTGACGGTTAACACTAGAGTAAACAATGACCCATGATGGCCGCGCGGCTTAAACGTCGGCCTATAGTATTGTGGGTCCCAGGTTCGAATCCTGGGTCTGACAAGTACACATGTTGTTTTACAATTTGTGTATGAGTCAGAGTATGGACCTAATAGGTTGAGCAAGTGGCTGACATCCATTTCTCTTAAAAACAAAATCTGTTAGTACAAACCTCCATTCTGTGGAGGCCTATTCGATGGTTTAGTGCGCAGATATTGTATGTCCAGTTTAGTATGTTTTGAGAAAATCGAAGTTTAAAATTTGAGATGCATGAGAAATGAACATACGTATTGTGTATTTGAATGATACAGTATCTTCTTAAATATCCTATTTGGACGTACAATATTTTTACAGCATAAAGATATGATGCAGATGAACATTTTGTGTATGTTAACTCAATTTCGACAAAAACTGGACATAAAATATCTGTGCACTAAACCATCGATATGATCTTATTAGGATCGAACATGGTCGGAAAACAATGACAACTGGTATCTGAGTGCATCATACAAGAGGCAGTTACATGAATTACATTGCGGATGCGTCTCTTGTTGGGAATTTTTGACAGTATTTGGAAGACAGAATTTTCTCTTAGATACACTTCAAAAAGATTTTTAGGCATGATATTATAATATTACCATTGACATTACAGACTACGGATCATCCGGAGCCAGGAAGTCGATCAGCTCTGCGGCTGTGGGCACTGGTTTGCGTGTGCGGAGCCGTCGCCCTACCCACTGCCCGTCCTCTCCGAAGACTACTCTTAGCGCACCTGAGGGCTCGAGCTGGCGATAGGCATTCGCATCAGGCTAAATATGCACGCTTTGCTGAAAAGGTAATATATTCTTTAATTTTCTTCTCACATCACCAACAATTGTATTGTATGTCACACCAATCTGTAGGGAATAACATGACCAAAATTTTAATCCATTTGGATTCTTCTATCGTCGAACAAGAACTTCTTGTCCACGTGTTAAAACTGTGAATTAACAATCCCCTCCAGTGCAGCTAATCACATTTCCGTTTTCAAATGAGGAACGCCCCCAAATTTATCATTTCATTTTACGCTCCCGTGGTGTACGGATCTATCAATTTACGTAATTTGAAGCTTTTTATAATAAAAATATGTCAAAAACGATCAGGAGTGATGTTAGAATAATTATTAGTAAACTTTTGGTTTATTGCGAAGAAGAAAAGGAGTCTCATCTAAAAAGAGAGCCGATACATTATTTAAACACGCCTGCCGTGCGTGCATTGCTGCCATGACAGGTGTGTCACTGAGAAGTCTTCTATATTATGCGACTACAGCGACTACCTGCTATCGCTGATTTCATGTTGTCGGACTATACACATTGAACTGTATATGGCCACCCATAATTATGAGTTTCGACATTGTCATAAAATGGCATATTTTCAATGAAATGTTGTAACTGATATTACAACATTTTTTGTGAGATGATTTAAAATAAAAGGATCTTTTTTGGGTAGGTATGTATGTATTAAAGTTAAACAAAGCATAATTTATTTAGAAATAATGAGGCTTTATAGATTTACTGAATAATAATACTTAATAAAACTGAAATAACTGTTACTTGGCACAGAAAACGATGACATGTGAAGATTTTGCCATGGAATAATGTTGCAATTCAATATTGTGAGTTACGTAAATGTAGTAATTGAAGTTACTATTTTATTGAACTATATTAGGGTCGCACACACAAACTTGTTTGGACTGTACAATTACCATTTTCACTTCTAAACGGAGCATATGTGCATATATTTACAGGGAATGATTGTGAGCTCTCTGAGTAAGTCACTGAGAATATTGTACTTTTTCGAGGCTTATTCCTAATATATATGAAATGTTTCATTGCACAGGCGGTCCTTCGCACGGCGGCAGGAAGACGTCGTCAGTGGGCGCCGTCGCGTGCAGAAGTACTTTGCTCTGCAGCACGAAGACCACTCCACACTCGAGTACACTTACCCGATGGTCACTTCCACTCACTGCAGTTCCACCCGGCCGCCACTGCCAGAGACCTGGTAGCCATGCTTGCCGAGAAAATCGGTTTGAGCTCCACCGCCACTGGTAATTTTTTCTTTCAATATCAACACATTTCAACTTCATTTGTATTAACAGATCAAGCAAAAAATTACCGTAGAACGGGGTGAATAGGAACAGTTCCCGGTAAAAAGTTTCAGAGTGGTGCAATTGCCAAAATGCTATCGTTTGCATTCTGATGTATATGTTATTTGACAGATAATTTATTTGTCTGCCTTTTGGAAACTCCGATAGGACAGAAAACTTGTCCGTTTGTTATTCATCAGACGTGAAAAAGTTTGTTGCGGTTCGCATGTTTTGCTTGTCTGAAAAACTTTGTCGAACGTGGCTATGTCCAAGAATGAACTCAACAAAATTAAATAGGTACATAATTTTGTTCCAGCTAATCCACTGATTAAAGAAATAATACAGTTTCTGTTTTCTAAATAAATATTTCTTTATTTAATCATGTGTTTTAATAAAATTTGCAGTTTTTGACTCCCCGATCCTATTGACCCCGTTTCGCTGGTGAATAGGAACAGACCATAATATTGGGAAAATATATCGATGGCGAGTGAATATTGAGTGTTCCCATTCACCACACCATACTGCTAAATCACAGACACAAATTTTGGCAAGCGAATTTAGCTTTTCAGTCATACAGCGTAGGGTTTAAATTGAATTTGAAATTTGAAAACGTTCCTATTCACCCCGTTTGACGGTACTTATAATTTATTGAGGCTTGTTAATCAATAAGCTTTTATTATATTTAGTTGAGAATACATTTACACATAAGTATCGCCACTCGATGCAGTGGGCAAACAGGTACTACAGAATCAAAAGACTAAGCATTAAAAAAACAGAGCTGATTACCAATACGGTAGTTTTAAGATGAGCAAATAAGTCAACAGAATATAGCTACTATAAACTAGTGGCGAAGGGTGGAGGTAGGCTGTTAAGATCCGCCATAAATAGTGCACACTAAACTTTGTCAGTCATACGTACATGTTTTCATTGAAATAAGACTACAATTTACAGATGGTAGTAATAGATAATAGCCATAAAATAATTGTCCATCTATTAAATATCTAATATTATGCGATTAAATCATCGTGCGCACCTGACATCTGTGATTGTCCATGGTTAAATAATTCCATTCATTTTCAATTATATCAAGTGTAGAAAGATTATACTCTTTCGCCATATTTTCCTTAATGATTTACTGCATCTTAATGCTGAGAAAAGTAAAGAGCAGCATAGGCACATGCAGAAGGAGATTCTCTTAGCTATGCAACCTCTGTAAATGGGTCAATGGTTAAAGCAGTGATGACCTAATAAGACTGGCCAACGATAGGGAGATGTACTGTTATTTGTTCGCCAACCTTCGATAGGAGATAACACCAAAAGAAAAAGAACATTTACTAAATGTAAATGTACTTTAACCGGATTTTCTTTCTTCCAGGTTTCGCACTGTACGAGGTGTGCGGAGGTGGAGAGCGCAGCGTGAGATTTGGAGAGAGAGCTGCAGATGTGTTGGCGAGATGGGAACGACCTCCTCGCCGTCCCCCACAGCTTCTGCTCTTCCGCAAACACCTCTTCCTCCCGCCACCGCTCTCTCCCTATCCTCCCTGTCCTGCTGAGCTACATCTCCTCTATCATCAGCTGTTGCATCAGCTCAGAGCCGATCGCCTGCCTGTCTCACCCAATGAAGCTGTAAGTACTTATTCTTCTTCTTAGTCCACATCTGCTCCTTAGCACAATCTCCAAGCCTATTTTCATTTTTCCAAGTCATGTCATCATCCACCTGTTGCATATTATTGAGTGGCCTTCCAGGACACTGAATGACGGTTGGCTTGAAAAAAAGGCAGGCCAGGTTGAGACTCCATTGAGTCATCCATAATGTATGACCAAGTCAAGTTGTCTGACTTCTATACTGATGTGTTTATTGTTGGTCACCATGTATCGAAGCTCCACAAATTTACTCACAGTTTTGATGATATGGTCATTTAACCATGAATCCTGTGAATTGACCCTCCTTCGGGGTCAGGTTTTTCTATTTTAACCTGAATTGATCAAGGGTAGTAAAAATATAATTTCTTATTCCGCAGGTGATGTTAGTGGCCCTACAAGCACAGGCCAACGGAGGCGACGCAGAGGACGAAGACCAGAGCCCAGCAAGCAGTGACGCGATGTACGCAGAGGTGGCATCGCGCACTCTGCCGGCGCGTCTCGCAGCTGGGCTTGCAGGCGGTGCTGTGCGTCAACACCATCTCGCGCTACGCGGCACCACACCCGCCCAAGCTCGACAATCACTGCTCAATCTGCTGCAATCTTGGCCATTGCATGCCGCCACTATTTTTGATGTCATGGTATGCATATTTTCGCCGACTACTTATTTTTGCTCAATATTCTCTGACACTTACTAGATCGAACTATCCTGATTTTGGTCTTCCTTTTGGTTATTTCTACGCATCACGATTGTACTGAATAGTTTACGTTACGCGTGTGACCAAGAAATTCTGAATGTGCACTATAAAATTTTCTTGTACCTAATATAGACAAACACGAATTCAGTTTTTAATTTTTAAGCCAAAACGGGTTTTTTAAAATTTACCTCCAAAGAAATTTTTTGTTCTTTGTTATTAAAGACATTGTCAATTACTGCTATTTACAGTAAAAACAAAACAATGATTTGGTTCGTGGATTGTGTGTACCAATACGTGTACCGTTGTCAGCGCTACGGGCCCATCGGCTGCCAGGTAATTAGTACCATTAGTAGGGCTCGGACATCCGCACGCACACCATCGACCAACCGCATTATTGTTTTGTTTTTACTGTACAATTTTGTAGAGAACAAAAAAATTTATTTGAACACACGTACAAAAATTTATTCGATAAAACTTTCTATAGTAGTTTTGTAATTTGCAATTCTTTCAAATGATTCATATTTTGTTCTATGAATAAGTATCCTGTATTTTTAGCATTTCACTGAAATCTTCAGATAATAATTCTCGATTTGTCTTTTGGCAGCAATCCTTCACATCGAATTGGCCGCGATCTTTGTGGTTGGCGGTGGGCGCCCGTGGCCTACAGTTGTTGAGGCCTCGAGCACGCTTGCCGCTGTGCTGTTACGAGTTTGACAACCTACTGAGTCACTCCCCTGCACCGGATTGCCTATTGCTGGTCACCGCGGCCGGCTCCAAACATAGCAAGGTCATACTTACCACACAACAGGCAAGTTTATATATCTAATATTATCTTCTATAATATAGTATTAAAATTATTATGCCTAGTTCAAACCAAGGACATTTATTTTGTTCATGAACATTTTTTTCTGTCCATGGCAGAATACAAAAGAATAATATGGACATTAATGTAACAGAATATTGAAATGTTCATTCGTTCATTCACAAAAATTGCTCAACTTTCAAACAGTTTTTATATGTACAATGTTCATTTGTTTCATGAATAGATGAATTGAGTCGCCTAATCGCTAAACCCACTCTAGAGGTTTTTTATAGTTTCAAGTAAATCACGAAAAACGGTTTTGTGCATTTACGATAATGAAGAATGTAGTAGTTAGTAGTGACGTTTGTATAATGATTGAAACGTATGCCAAAAATCATGGTTTGATAATGACATCCGATTGGTCGGCTATGTGGAGCAGATTTAGTAACCTGTTATTTATCCTAAAGCAGGTTTGGTGACTCAAGTCAATATTCATTTTGATTTTTTCACTAAACAGGGCGGAACTTAAAAGTCCCACCTTGATATATGTAGCACATACGTACATTTAAAACTAATGTTATCGAAAAAATGCCCAGAACGGGTTTGACGACAAAGCAATTCAATTTATTGGCCATGCATATTATTATTTAAAGATCAAGCGACATATCCAAAAAATTGATTTATGTACAAATTGTTTGGGCTTGTAACTTTGAAATTGCACAGATTTGCAATTTCTTCTACGCACGAATAACATAGCGATGGTCTAACATTGACACCTTTTATATGACTTTCAATATTTTTGACAGTGGAGTATTAAAATGTTATACAAAAACTATTAAATGAAATTAAATAAAAACAAAAATACCCTTAGTGCTAAATAATTTAGTTTATTTAATTTGATTACCTGATTTTTATAACATTTCAATTTCCCCTATCAAAAATATTGAATGTCAGATACGAGGTATCCACGTTAGACCATCGAAAGGGTAAATTTAATCATTGTTCCCATCACTATTTCCGACTGCTCTTACGTGAAGCCTATTGCATCGTTTTCTAATATTCATCATAAAATTATCAACTTTCTGCTTATGTGGTATGTTTATAGTAACAGGTTACAAATGAAAAACATAGATGGCACTGTACGACAATGACTCCTATTTTCGGCTACCGCAAACTATTCATAATCATGTGCGACCGTAAAATGGATGCGTCTACTGGATTCATCCACAATGTATAACCCAAATTCTGAATGCTATAAACAATGCAGTGACTTCTGTACGTATTTAAAGCAAATAAAAGTTGTTAATTAAATTTCTGTTCACGTCGTAGTATTCGTTATAATATCAACCAAGATGTCTATAAATGAAAGTTTTCTGCAGAAGGTCTTACAACAATTAGTAATGCAATTTAAAAAATAAATATGAATCCCTCTAGGGTCAATAATGTACCTAATTTTCCTACACATTTTATATTCAGAATGGTTAATAGTTATAATTATTTTTTTCTTTCTTGACACAGGCATTCCAAATCTCAACTTTAATCCAAGAATATGTGGAAGCCCTCAGCCCGCCAGCTGCCAACCCCCCTGCGAGACCGCTCAGCTCACTCCAACCTCCTCACCCTCATGCTGTCCAGGCGTAGATTCTTTTTCTTCTTCAACCAAATAAACCTACAGATTAGACTATTACCAATCTATTACATTAATTGTATGTTACGCTAACAAAAGGTATTGATAATTTCATAACAGGATTCTTCATTCAATGATCTTAATGCTGCAATGTCTACAACGTGATGGTATCCCAAATTCCTTAATACAAATCGGTTTATTATCATAGTAATGGTGACATAGCAGTGTGAAAATCATATAACGTTGATTGGGTAGGTGTATTTTTAGCCAATTCACTTTGATGACTTGTTGTTTTCTAAAATTGGTATATCTGTGGGCGAATGGAAAAGGGAGATAAGTTTTAATTGTAAAAATGAATTGAACAATCATAATGCATAATATATAAGATTAGAGACAAGCCGAATTAACAACTCTGAACTAGTGAATTTTATACACAAACATTTCTTTTTCATTTGGCTCTCCTAAAAAGTAGTGAATTCAGAATCTCCCTTTTTGTTTCACACGGAAATATATATACTTATTTAGCTGATTTATTGAACTCTAATTTTCATAAAATCACAGCAGGATTGCTATTAACCCTACACGTTATGTTATTGTCTCTTTTGTGAGTAGTTATTGCTGGCATTTGAGAATTTTAATAAAGCAACACCTGAGACTGCAGAAATCTTGCAAAATCTCGTATTCTGACATTACAGAATAGGTGATCTTTCATTGCAATAATGCAGTATTTTGACTATTGAATGTCTTGTCAAATACACGCTCATAACCTGTATGTTATCTATAATACAGTACAATCAAAACTAATGTACATAAATAATTCTTATTTTGATAACTACCTATCTATCCTAGCATATTTCTTATCGGCTATCAGTACCTATATGATGAAGTTATCAAAATTCTTATAATTTTATATAAAATAATGGAAAAATATTTATGTCAACGAAAGACAACCATACAACGCGAGATAAGTAAGTATTGAAAACTATAGATGATATGGTGCATAAATTTAGTAAGCCTTGTATATAAAGTGTCCATAACACCATTTTTTATAATAATAATAATGGATATTTAAACAGTTTTAATTAATTTTATTAATCCATTTGATGCATGCATAACTTCAAAATTTGCAGTAAGTAGGTACATTATTTTACATTAATGTTAAATTAATAATATACAGGTGTAATAATTATTAATGAGGAAAATTTATTTTTATTGAAAAAACATAATATAAATACAGTAAAACTCCATCAATACGAACACGGTTAATTCTAAATTCGCCGTAAATCGAAATTTTTGTGAAAATTCATAAAATCTATTTACAGTGATTGTGAACAATTTTACAAAATTGGGAGAAACAACTTATTAACCGGTTCTATGCCTTCAGCGAGTTTTCACACTCTATGAGGTCGTGATCGATAGGTTATTGTGAACAATTTTACAAAATTGGAAGAAAAAACTTTTTAACCGGTTCCATGCCTTCAGCGAGTTTCCACACTCTATGAGGCCGTGATCGATAAGCTGCATATACAAATTTCGCGAGTTATCTCGGCCGACTTCAAACTCAAATTACTAGCCACTGTCGATTGATTTGCATAATCTAAAAAATTAAACTCAGTGAATAATTATGAAATGCTAAGCTTCAAATTATCGGTATTACAGCGGTTGTAGTAAGAGCGTCGCTCAACATTCAATGTGTGTCTTTTAAAATTTGCGGCCTATCAGATACTGCCAGAGTAATATTGTGAGGTATAGAAAAGGAGAAGCTTTACTGTTTTTTACCATACATTTTGTGTTTCATAATTCGAATTTTCTTTCGATTTTCTGTCACATCGATTTTGAATTAACAGGGTTTTACTGTACAGCTTCAGAAGTATACCTATTAGATAAATCATATAAAAAAAACTTAGACTTGAGTGGTATTAATATTGGTCTAGAATTTTTCTAATAGTTACTTCTAAATATTTCAGATGCTGTTATATTATGTATTTTCAATAAAAATAATTCTATTCAGTATTGTATATTCAGTACGTTCTTAAATCTTGTTTGTATTCAGAATTGAATGTATACTTAATGATTAATAATATAAAAAAATGCAAAATTTCATTTATTTTAACAACCCACAATATCATATTTGGTGTCTGAATAACATAAAATTAATTCACAATAGAAATAGTTACAGATTATTAACATTAATGTTGAAATAAAAAAAAATACTTTATATTCAGATATATCCAAGTATTCATTCACGCCTGTCGATGAGTTATTATGAATTAATTACATATGATTATAAATAAATGTGTATGTATAATTAAAGCATTTACCTGAATCATTTGCCTGAATTTATTTAAAAGGTTATAGGTTGTGAATCAAAAATATATATATATTAATAATATATGCATTTAACCGTTGCAATATGAAATTTGCTGCTAATATATAGTTTATCGAAATGTAGAAGCCTATTGATTAGTTCTAATTAAATTTAAAGGAGCCAATATAAACAATTTACAATTCCTCGATTAATCTACAATAAAAAAATGTATTAATTTATTGTTTCTGTGCTTGCAATTATATTATGCACACTTATTCCAAAATGGTATCTTATTAATAATAAATAATAACATATACCTTGTGTAATATTATGTATGTATCTATTCTTCATAATATTATAAGATTAGTAAAATCTATTTGAATCGATTCCCTATATCTCGAAAATCCTAATCCATCAATACCGACTATATAATATTAAAATATCTGCTGAAATGTTGATATCTATCTCTCATTGTGTGTATTATGTGTTAAGACGTACATAATAAATAATGGAAATGTTTAAATCTATATATTTTAACGTTTCTAAATGAATTGTAGCATAATTACATAAATATTGTGTATTGTAATAATAATGATTGTAACTACATAATATGTAACCGTTGATTTTTGAAATATCTACTATTTTGACACTTACAAATTAAAATATACGGGTTGGGAAATATGCCTTTGGTGTATTAAGATAGACTGATATAATTTACTAACTTAAGTGTGCAAAAGTTTGAAGCATCCATAGTTTATTTAGTTCTTTATCTTTGCATGAAAAGGTATAATGAAGAATTATGTCCATAATGAATAAATGAATGTATAAAATCCCATAATTACGATAATTTAAGCCTCAATGACATTGAGTTACTTTACAAGCTGCTTGTTGGCGAATTTAAAACCGGGTGAGTCAGCTAGTGCGATTGTGATGTGACACACAAAACTTTCCTCTCGCTCAGAAGCCAACAAGCTAGCGAGTTGAAACCGTCATCTTTGGTACAATTTTGACAGGACGTATGGAATAGTTCGTTTTTTGACCGGGAGGTTGCTACTATCGCTCTACTGCGCAGACGCAGTAGGCCCACACGCCAGCGTGTAGCATGTGAAGTTGACCGGCTTTCAAATTTTCTCGGTAGATTGTTTACAATCTGTTTATTAGCTTGTTCGATGATGACACTGGGCGAGTTTACAAGCAGATTGTAAATTCTCCAACAAGCAGCTTGTAAAGTAGCTCAATGTCATTGAGGCTTAACTGTAGGCTATTTACTAATCTATCTGAATTTAAAACATTTAGCTAATGCAATTCAGACACTAATATGAAATCTCTGCTTGCTTAATGGCCCACATGCTCAGCGTACGTCAAAATGGAGCTTTTATGCTATTTTCAAAGCATGATCCTGGACATTCCTTAAACGTTGTAGATAATCTATTTACATAATTTTGAAGCCTTATTATCCTTTATATTTATTTTAGGCTTCAAAATTATGTAAATAGATTAAGTATCTACAACATATTTCCCGTAATTCTACTAAGGAATGTCCAGTATCATGCTTTGAAAATAGCATAAAAGCTCCATTTTGACGTACGCTGAGCATTTCCCCCCTTAAACAATATTATTTTCATTTTTAAATATATGCTATAGGTATTCAAAAAATATTTATTAATGGCAACACGAATGAATCTATATTTGATTTATATTCTAAATTCAAATTCTTTTTTGTTTGGCTATAAGATTGTATATTATAATCTTACGAAATAGGTTTTTTTTAATATGACAAAGCCACTCTTCTAAGCTAAACATACAGTAGCAAATAAAAACAAAGACATTTTCTAGCACACATGTGTTACTGCCGGTAAAGTAGGAATCTCCCTTTTTGAAATAAAATATCTATATTATGATTACTGTGGCTTTTAAAAATTTTCATTTTACGATACACGTTAATGAAACAATGCTTTTTTATTACTATTCCACTTCTAGTATGTAATATAATTAATACATACCACATTACAAGTAAGCCAATGTCTTCTAAATACTGATAGAAAAATTAACACAGTCCAGTGTAATAAAATAAATCAATAATTTGTTGCTTCCAACATGGCATAATAATGTGTAAATATATTTCCTAGCTTTTAAAATATTACATTTTATAATATTAAGATGTAAGTTTTCTGATAGCAAAATTACTTGGTTGTTATTTCTAATTTATACTAACGAGTAGATCCAATACCATAGCTTTATAAGCCAATATGGTGGGCATGAGTGATAGTTTGGATTGAAATATTATATTTTAAAATTATTTGGGAGTGTTGCTACAGCAAATAAATTAGTATTTTTTAATGCTTATTTATTGTTATTTTTATTATTCAAAAAATCAATAAGTACTTGTTTTATCAATATAATCCCGCTCAAGCTTGGCCCAGATGCCATAAAACGGTTGAATATGATGAATTTTCGGTATTTTCCGGAGCTACGTCTGGACAATCTGTAGACTCATCAAATATATTTTATTAAGTATATAAAGTTAGACAACTTACAATTAACTTAAATAAACTATTTGAGAATATAACATTCTTTATTGAACATAATATTGTATAATAGTAATGCAATTGCATAATTATTGTATATGTCTGAGGGTTTTCAAATTATGTATGCACGTGTTGACAAAATAATAATTTGAAAAAGTGCTGTAATCAATGTATAGTCACATGCATCAAACATGGGTTTATTTTCAATTTTAAAACACTGAAGTTTACGATAATACATTTTCATGATTTAAATAATATACTTTCTATGACAGAAAAATATACACATTTCCTACAAAGTCTACATATTTGTTCAGTCTGAGCTCTGAAAGATACCCCAAATTCTTAGTTTTCGACCTTTATACAGCGTGTGTGTTCTTGAATATGATAAACAGTTCAGTAAACAGTATTAATTTCATTTGATCTGCATTCACACCGTAATGTGATATTTTTTAATGTGAAATTAACCCCTAATTGTAATATTATATTTTTTAGTTAGTAAAAGTGTTACCAGTTCATTTTGTCACATCTACAAGTAGTAATATATTAATACAATACTGTTTAAAACAAATGAATTAATAATTAAAGAGGTAGGGACAGTACGCACACATGTGTGAAACGGTGTCACATCCAATTTATTTTAAAAGTCATTTAATATTTGCATTGAAGTTATTATGCATTTACCTCTATTTTTTGCAACAATTACAATAATGTAATGAATGCTTTATTTAAAACACATCACACGTTTTGCAATCACTCATATTTCGACGGCCTATAGAATTGCTATTTTGGTTCGATATTTTTAGAACTATACAAAAAAATCAGACTATAAGAAATAATTTAAATTTAAATAAGATAGAATGCTATGTCCTAAAATGACTGACTCATTTTTATTGTCACACCTTTTAAATGCAACCCCATATATCCCCAACCCCCAATAATCATTATTTTGATTATGAACTGAAACAAATAACGCCAAATAATTCTTCCCTTAAAACTTCCAGCGTAAATTATACGTGTGCACACTACGCAAAACTCCACGTATAAGAGGTATCGTTTAATATTATTTTCACGCAGAAAAAAAGGTTCCAATTTATTGCAATAAAACAAAACATGTACCGAGTATCCACATAATTTAATAATATGGTTTTTGTCCGTTTCAGTTTGCCTATTTCATGTAGGTACCTATAGGTATGTCACTAGCAGTTGTGTTTACTGTTAACATGATATTTAGCACCATATTGCCCGAATGAATAATGGATGGGTATACACTTTTAAAATATCACGTTAAGAGAAAACTTGAATGTTGGGGTTGGTAATCAATATGAAACTATTAATTGGATTTATGTAATACATACAGTGAAACCCTGATTTTAACTTTTTGAAGTAACTCTCAAAGAAATACTAATACACCATATTAATATCATGTTAAGAGAAAACTTGAAATGGTAATGGTGGGGTTGCTAATCGATATGAAATTATTTGGATATGTAATACATAGGTACAGTGAAACCCGGATTTTAACGTTTTGAAGAAACTCCCAAAGAAATACTAATATGGAGACAATGTAGATTATGTTAAAAAATTATTTAAAAAAAAAATTGAAGAAATTTGTTTGGGTGCATATTATGTCAACATGTTCTTTTACCTTTTCGGGAATGCTCTTTTTCTGTTACACTAGCAATGTTTTTCTTTGCCGAGATATTATTTGAATGTTTGTATAAACAATAAGAACGAAAAGTGTCAGCAATAATAAAATTAGTGACTTTAACATCAAACTGAAACGCTGAATGAAATACAGTAACCACCCCTAATTGGTTAAAATAAAATATCGCCCACCAATCGCGTTGTGTAGTGCATTTGCAATTCATTTCAATGAATGCCACGTCTTTAATTGAATGTGTTAAAAGTGTATTGGATTTTTAATATTTCAAACTTTAATTGCAAGAAATGAAAACATGAAATGTACTCAAAGCGGGACAGCAGAATTGTACCCAAATAGCGGGAAACGTGAATTTCTGTTATGTAAAATCAGGTTTTCACTGTATATTGTTTTATTTTAATTAACTTAATGATTTTCCATAAAGATGAACACCACCATTAATTAAAGCAATATTTTTTCCAACAAAAATGATTTTTGAAAACTTTTTGTCCATAATACAAACTCTTTGTAGATAGGTATATAATAATTTTTGTACTTTCTTGTTAGAATACGATTTGTATTTTTTGTGCATTATTAGTTTTTTCGTTCATTAAAAATTGATAATATAGACTGACAAGGGTAATTATTTTAGTACATGTTTTGAAAAAGAGGTTTTAGACAATTTTATTATTCTCTCTACAGACGATTTTTAAAATAAAAACATGTTTTGAGACTCTCTTTTTGTGTATAATGAAGATTGTGGTTATGTCTTGAGGCAGTAGTGGAGCTAAATGCATGAGCCTGCAGTGCGAAGGGTCCCGGGTTACATTTTTAAATACAAATTGGTACATATTGAAATAATATTATTTCTATCTATAGTTTATCGAAACATTAAACATGACTAAACTGCATCAAATGTAGATGTTCCTCTCTCGATTTATTGTTAAATGTTATAAAATATGCATCCTTAGATCAAACGAACCACATTCGGAGAAATTATGGTTGAAAAACAATGAAAAAATGGTCTAAAATCAGAAGAAATTTTCTCAAGAACCGTTTTTCAAAAAATATTTGATCTTATTACACAGTTTACAGAAGACTTATCGATGTGACTACAAAAAAAATTCACTCAATACAGTTTTTGTAAATTATTTGTAAAGATTTGATAATGTTTTTTACAAAAAAAAACAAACTCTGAAGAAGTATAATTTTCTGAGTTACGCTACTGGTCTCGAGTATATACCTATCCTAGAAAGATAAAAGCCTAAATAATTAAGTAACATTTTTTATTTAATTTTATATATCACTAGTATGGGCAATGTTTTATAATAACTTTTGCTATAATATGAATCTTTTAAACTGAGAAATGTATAGCTTTAAAATGAAATACATGACTAATTAATGCTTGTCAAATGAACTATTAGTTTATTCTTTATTTATGTAAATTTGACCCAACAGCCTAACTTTGACCGATATATTCTCTTTATTCATTATGTGGGATGTCTTTACATGTGTTTTAGATAATATTATTGCTATTTTATGTATGTAAATAAAGTTATACTGATGGGTCAATGTTACCTGGATATATAGAATAGACCTGATTAAATCTCATTAAAATCACTTTTTATAAGACATAATATTTAGTGGTAATGATTATTCCAAACCATATCTTTGTAATGTTAATATGCCAGTAATATAGTAGTTTTAAAAGCTCACCTTGGAATATAGGTTAGAAATCTCACCACTTAATAATCGGTGGGTCGCAGACTCGAATCCTGCGGCCGAGACAAATTCGCATGTTGTTTATTTCAATTAATAATTGTGTGTTAAATCCTGGGTATGGATCCAATTGGTTAAGTGAATGGCTAATAATCAATCCTCCTAAAAAGTCTGCAGATTAATATTATGCTGTATCTTGAAGCAGAGGTGGTATTTAATCTTTTTTTATTAATGTACTGGTCTGGTAACTGGTAATATCACCCCTGTAAAAACTTAAACTGAAAAACGTGTACAGTAAAGTAGAAATTAATGAATTATTAAATGAAAATTTGTGATATTTACCAAAATGGATGGATTCAGTTTTGTTTTTACGGTTTACTTTTAGTGCCTCCTAGTCAAAGCGGCCATCTTTAGAATAAAATATAACAATATGGCTACATACTGACAGTGTTAGGTTATTAAAATAATGTTAATTTAATTAATTAATTAATTATTATTCAATATTAAAATACGCATACAAAATTCTGCGAGTGCAAATTATGTATTATGTGAAATAATAATAATATTATTTAGCTAGGAAGTGTATGAATATTGTAATAATATGATAAATTTTGAAACTGGTCATAAAAAATATATACATTCAATGTTTTTCAAGTACCTACTTAAAAATATAATATAATAACAATGTATTTGTAATTATTTTAATATTAAATTGCATAGGTGATGGATGTATCTTTTCCACATGTTTTTTTAGTATTATTTAAATTATTATCATTTTGTAATTACATTATTGATTAATTGATTACTCATGACAGATTTTCCAAAGTAAGCACTGGAATAAAAAACAATATCTTGTCATTTTATTGTTATATTATTTTAAAGTGATATGTAATTATTATTGTTTTTAATGATTTTTGTCAGCAAATAATATACCAACCGAAAACTCTTGAATAATTTATAATTATTACTTGTATTGTAATAAATAATAATTAATTTTGTAGTGTTTTCTCACAAATGACAAAAAATTGCAATTATTTCGTAAAATTTAATATTTTTGTTTTACATGTTAATGTAAAAATAAAATAATTTGTAATTATCTATTAATTATGTATATTAATTTACAGGAAATAAAGATATGCCAAATATTAATTAACTATTTTTATTACCCTCCTTACCATCATGACTTATTTCTTACTCTATGTTCATGGTTCATTTTAATTTGTTTTTTTTACCAGTGGTGTACTAAATTAAATGGTACAGTGATACTGTGATGTAATGTAACTACATGGACTATCATGTCAAACCCTGCAGTGCGGGGGTTCTAGTATACATTGAGTCATTTTAAAATCAAAGTACCTATCGATTATCTTAATTACCAACCAGTGTTTAAAATACAAAAGACGATTCCAAAATTACCGCAATTTGTCAAACGCTTCAAAAATGTAAAAACAATTACCTAATAGTTCTCTCCAAACCAGGCCGCCCCACACCACAACCAGTCTTAATCAAGCGTATCACGAGACCCTGCGTTTAATGTGAAGCATCAGTGCATCTATTCTATACACAAGACTGCTATCAGCAGCTATTGAGGGTAGTTTTTCATATTTTTGTATCGATTACAATACAATTACAATAAGTTAGTTGTAATTATTACAATAAGTGCTATGTTTTAACGGCACCTCTAAATGTGCTAAATTTTAGAGCGAGATAGATAGTTTAGACAGCTAACTTATTGTAACAATTATAATACTTCGATACAAACATATGAAAAACTACCCTCGATAGCAGTCTTGTGTATGGAATGTCTCAGAAGCAGATTCCCAAGACTGAGGTCTCCATGCAAGTGTGCTTTGACTGAGTTTACAGATACTTTCTAATAAAAGTGCCCATGGGAGAGAGGAACACGGAGACATAACAAAAATAAATGATTCTAATTAATTTACGGACATACTAAATATGAAGAGATAGATAGGACGCATTCAGTTGAGGGGACCAGTTTTTTGCCAAGGGGAGTGAGAACTAAGTTTCGCTACTGCACACCATAATGCCTTTTCCGAAAGACTATTTTCCTATACTTCGACGGCACGGTGTGACATCAATTAACCTGATTTTTTTACTAATGGATGCTACTAATGACGCTAACATGTAAACTCCGGCTCCACTATACCACTGTATAGGGCCATGGCCCCCACACCCTGAAACGGACCCCAGGCCAGAATCTTTGGTAGGCCCCCCAACCTATCACTAGGATTAAAGGCAGTGAGACGCTCTACAGTAACATGTTCCAAATGGTGTTCGACGTAAAATTAAGAGTATTTAGTATATTTTTAGCGTTTTTAGTATTTTTTAATACATCCACTTAAACTATTAAATTGTCGGACACATAAAAAATTGCATCGCATAACTACATGTTTCAAAACCATAATCAACATTAATATTGGAAGTACGGGTCAATTTGTGATGTGTGTTTATCTCACTTATCTAGTTGACCAACCACGCCGGGCCTCCCCTCAGCCCTGTCAGCCCCCCCCCCCCTTATGGGGACCATGCCTAGGGCCGTCACAAAAGTCTCTTAAAACCGGCTTAGTAACCCGACACGCTACGGTGGCGTATTTAACTATTTATAGACCCCCCCACCAGTTGTATGGGAAAAATAATGTTGTTTTTCAATATGTATTTGATCCATTGGATTGGAAGAATAATCAACTATTCCTCGTAAAAAGGTATAGTAATATAATGTCCACTCCTTTGAGGGATATATGATCAACTTAGGAACGAACACGGAAATGTATTAACTATAATAATTATGAATGCATAATTTTCGTAAGTATATTAAACAAGCAATCATATAGTAAAAATAAAATATCATCAGATTGCTTCGTTCGTATTATGTCACGTTAGTATTACGCTGTTCCATGAAAAAATTGGGGTGCAATTGCCCCTTCGCACCCTCAGTTGTTACGCCACTGCTCTCCGTTATCATTACCCCGTTTAGGTCGCACGATTCGGGCAGATACCTGCTGGCACGACCTGTTACGACCTTGCCCATCTTATTATCAATACACACAACAATAATTTTCTTTCCGCGACATTACCAAAATGAAAACAAAACAAATGTGGCCTCCGCGACTTTTTGCAGTAAGTACCAAATTTTTATTACTTGAAGCATTCGAAAAGTATTCCAAAGAAAACTGGATATCGACCGAAAACATTATTTTTCCAAATCATTTCCATTCCATTACAATATAAATCATTCATTCTAAAGAATTGGAAACTAAATATGTAAAACGCTATGTAAATAATATAAATATAAACAGGGATTATTTAAAAAAAAAAAAAAAAGGTGCCGGAACTCACTAAATGCCAAACTTCTTACCTACCAAATAAAATTATATTCAAATATCATTTAAAGCAACTTTTCCTATGCCACGAAGCGCATAAAAAAATAAACAACTAAAGTTGTAAAAAATTAAATTGTAAAAACATCAATAATATTTGAATATAAATATATGGTGATTTCCATGGTCCCCACATCCTGAAGCGGGCCCCCAGACCAGGATTTTTTTCGGCCCCTTTACCTATCACTAAGGTGACGCTCTATAGTAGCGTTTTTCAAAATATGGCGTTCGAGGTAAAGTTAAGGGTACGCAGTGTATCAACAAACATTAACCAAAAAATGCAATTACACAACCACATATTTTAAAATGTTAATAAGCCTAAAGGAAATTAGTGCCGCAGGCGATTTTTTTTTACGATTAGAGAAAATAATGTGATGTGCGTTTATATCACTTATCTGGTCGATTTCCCAGGCTAGAGCCTTGTCAGCCCCTTTGTGGGAGGCCATGTTGATTTCCAAAGTTCAGTCCAATTTTCGTCTGGAAAATCGTCTCGATTCATTTTCTTAGTGTTATAGTCTATGGCCGAATATCTTCCACTGAGTAACCACCGATCAACGTTAGATCAAAAGTATAAAAAAAGTGTCAAAGGTGGTCCGACGAATTTGATGAACAAAAATTCCGAAATTGTTTTGGTCTTCAACGAAGCTCTTTCTTATTGGGGTAATAATTAGATTCATTTGTGAAAATTCGCGTTTAAATTCACTTGAAGAAATGGTATTAGAATTTAATGCATATATTAAACGCGATAGTTTTTCAGGATATATTATGTCTTTTCATATGAGATGAATCATTAAAATTAACTTGTGCTATGTCATCATCATCATCATCAGCCGGGGTCAATCCACTGCTGGATGAAGGCCTCCCCAAGCTTTCTCCAACTCTCTCGGTCCTGTGTCATTCGCTGCCACGTATTTCCGCCGAACTTTACCAGTTCGTCAATCCAGCGGCTTTTAGGGCGACCCTGTGGCCGTTTCGTACCCCTTGGGTACCATTGGATGACGGCATTTGTCCAGCGGCCGTCCTTTCGGCGAGCAATGTGCCCCGCCCATCTCCATTTCAGCTGTTTGGCAACGTCTATTACATCGCGTCTATTACATCGCTATGTAAGCGCACACATTGTGTCGTCTAATTGCTTATGAAAAATACCGTGAAAAAGGGTGCCGGAACGCCGTTCCACCGCGTTACATGACAAAAAAGCCCTGAATATAAATATGTAAAAACTTCAGATATTTTTTATAAGCCTCAAACATATACTTAATAGCGCCTGTACACGTGCACGGATTTACTGGCAGCAATATTACATATTTTAAACTATCGCGACCATAGACTATAGATACATATAGACGCCACCCGTTGCATTGCTCAATGAAGCTACGTGTCGTGCGTTTGGTTTGTGGGCGAGCGAACGCATTCGCCTATAAATGTTCGAGACCATAGACCATTTCGCTAGTGCTCGCCCAAAGTGCTCGCACTAGACGCTCAGAATTAAAATATAATTTTCTGTTTTTTTACGTTATATAGTATTTTTCAGCGGTCAAAATGCAACCAATTTGGTAAATATATCCATAATTTAAGTTATTTTAAAGAAACACTAGGTCACTGATATTAAAATAAATAATAATATACAAATAAATTGTCACAAACATGTATCAACTTACCTATGAAACGTAATACCATCTTCTTGCTTATCAGTACGGCTACCATATTTTAATACAACATGCAGAACCACCTTTCCTACTTAATTAACTAAAAATATTTACCACTGACTTTATGTTTAACACAAAAAATAGCAAATTTAGCAACACGAACAACACGCTACATGAAGCGATTCAGCGCAATTTGCCGGCGATATTTTTGGAAACCAACTTAAAAATATGTAGACCTTTTATCTTACTCTAGCGCGTGTCGCAGAGATTATACGGGTGCCGAATACTTTCTCACTCGCACTCATGCATCGTTTTTGTTCAGGCCTTATGCGACAATAACTTACAGTTTACACGTAAAAGTGCTGACTGTCTCTCCAATATCATTCTTTAAGAGTGAGCGAGACGCGATGTTGTCATTTTATGGTACTATTTCCTACTATTTGACACGTAGTACAAATCAAATCGGTCAACCTGAAAATTCATTCGTAGTTCGATTTTTTGTCAGCGGGTTCGCCACTATCGTTCTACTGCGAAGGCGCAGATCGAAAAAATCCTACTGTCGCATGAAAATTCAGAAGCTTCCAAACTTTTTTGATTCATGCATGCAAGTTTGCAACTGCAGGATAATACATGTTTACCTATACATTTTCTTGTTATGGCCGCGATAATACTTACTGTCAACAGTAAATCCATGCACGTGTACACGGGATATAATCACGTATAAGAAAAACTTCTATAAAATAAAGTTCTGAGTGGGATTCAAATTCACAACGGCCCACGTGCTCGTCGTAGGTCAAAATTGAGTTTTTATTGTATTTTCAAACCATGATCCTGGACACTCCTTAAACGTTGTAGATAATCTATTTATATTATTTTGAAGCCTTATTATCCTTTATAGTTATTTTAAACATTTGATGACTGCATAAAGTATTTTTGTTACATAAAATAGTATTCTTTTAAACCTCTCGCTCTAATGTTTTAGAATATAGTCATATTTCGGTACATAACTGTGCAGTGGTGTTAAGATTTTTTACATTTATTAATTTTTAAACGCATTTATAAAACCATTAGTATAATTTATTACGAGATAATTTTTGAAAAATATTCACGATAAAAAATTATATTGATAATCTCTGTGATCCCAAATTTGACAAGAATTAGGCATTTTATTATTCAAAAAATCGGCAAGATTACCACATTTGAAGATGATTCTAAAGATATTTATTATAAACTATGTCTTAGACCATTCAAGTGTGATAAACATCTTATGAATAATGATTGCTTTATAATAATTATTGACCTAAGAATAAGGTAGTGTTTTTTTGAAATACGCCATTTCTTTTGTCATTCCCCTGTGGTTAAGCTACAACATACGGCCGTAGCCATAAATTGACACACTTCAACCATAGGCGCGACGAAATTTTGCACTCGCTCCCATTCGGAGAGAGAATGTAGAGTTGGAAACACGTAATTTTGCTTCGTGATGGCGACGGCCGTAATAATTCTTAAATCGTTTAAAACTTAAAACGTTACCCATTTACTTTAAAAAGAAAACATGTCAATGAATATATTATTATTGTTACTGATAAAACAATAAACAGAACATTAAATGGACACATGTTGGATTTATAAGACAAATGATATTTGGTTTGACATGCCTCATTTGCACCCGCGACCCGCAATCCGCGTATCGCCTAACGACGATCTTTTTAGACCGTGCCTCAACTGAGGTATGGCCTTAACCAGATTACGTGAAAGTGAAAGTCCGCTTGACCTCATCTTATCACTGAATACGTCGTATTGAATCACTCACGGCTTGCCGCATGAGTTCGAGAAAGAAAATATGTGGATCCTCGCCATTGCACAGTAGGCTCTTTGCACAATAAGTGCGCAAAAGAAAACCAAATCTTTTTTCATGACGAATGGAAAATTAAGTATTTGTTTGTGATAATAAAAAACAAGTAGGTACTCGTACCTATTGTCTTGTTTTTAATTCAGTGTCGTCAGCCAAAAATACGTTTATTCAAGTTGATATTGTACTATTGCAATTGTAAATCAAAATTTTTATGAAAGGTAAACTAGAAAAGCTGTGAATATTGATTTTGGAAGGAAAAAACGTTAGTCGGAAAAGCTGATTCGATCGTAGTGTAAAAATGGAAGGAAGAGCTAGGTACGTAATTATAAAAAGCGGTAAATGTGCCGCTGATGCCGTCATGACATTTTATAACTTTCTTTTTTAGACCAAACCAAACCTAACCTAACCTAACATTACATAATATTACCTAATATAATCTTAGTTTGTGATAATGATGCATCAACAATTTTAATTAACAATTATTGGATCGAAAAGCCTATGCGCCGACAGAAAATGGTATTTATTATAATTGTCTACGTGGAATAAACTGTTTTCGTAAAAAAAACTATAAAAGCTCATGGCGGCACATTTAACTAAAATGCTTTAAGCTAAGAGACTTTATATTTATAGATATATTGTATTTTCCACTTAAACGCCAGTCGAATTATTAATAATCAATCGTTTTTATATATTCCCACATAACCTCGGAATACTGCGGCCACGGAAAGCGTAATCTAAAAAATCACGTACGCCAACGAAAAATAATATTATAAAAATGGTAGGTACACAATACAAATTATGTAATATTTTTATTTATACGTAGGTACCTGTATTACCTATATACCTACTGTGATTTCTATAAATTACCTTGTGCTACGGTAATGTAACTTGGTGTCATCTATTATTTATGTTTTTACAGAAAAAAATCTAATTACATTGATTATTTTAACATGGTATTGTAAAAATAAACCGTTTAAACGAGAAAATTAATGATCCAACGTCTGGTGGAACATTATTTATAATGTAGGTATACATTCGTCGATGTTGTGGCCAGAGTCTGGCCATATTATTGATTGTGCATATTTTACAATTGGAATCAATAAGTCTGCTACAAAATGTGATGTTATAGTTGCCTACATATTAAGTCCTACGTGACTCCACAGTCATGGCATTAGGTAATTTGTTTTGGCGGTACCTATTTTAATAAGTAGAAAATAAATAATTTACGACTAACACGGGCTTTGATTTTCAGTCAGTCCAAATCTCCTAAATCTACAATATTGTACACTTAACTTAACTATTAAATTTGGTATATTATTATTATTGTTATGTGAGTAGGACATGGGAGTATAGTCAGTTTAGTGCATATCATCAACTAACATTAGAATAAATACTTAAAGCCCTAAATGTTGTTATTGAGAAATAGAATCTCGACAATTTTCCAAAATTTCGATAATTCTCATTTATCGAAACGAAACAATAAAACCATCATTGAAATTCAGGAGAAATCGAGAAATTGTCACTAGGCGTAGCTGCCGACCGCGACCGGATTTTTTTTTCGGTAAAAAAGGGTCTTGACTTTAATTTTGAACGGAATCACTTAAATTATTATAATATTGTGGGTCCCAGGTTCGTCTAATAGGTTGAGCAAGTAGCTAACATTCATTTCTTGTAAAAAAAAACCTGTTAATACAACCTCCACTCTTTGCAGGCCCATATGATCCTCTCAGGATCGAAAATGTTGAAGTAAGTAAGTATTATTTATCGGTTAAAAAATTGGCCGGAAGATCTACAACATGAAAAAAAATCGACGAGAAAAAGAAATTTCTTGAGAATATTGATCATTCTCGAGAAATCGAAAAACCAATCTCAAATTCTCGAGAAAACGTCATAATATATTCTTGATTTCGACAATTCTCGTGAAATGAAAAAACAAATCGAGAAATCACAAGTTTATTATTTTGTCCTTATTGTACAACAGAATCTGACTTAGTTACTTTGAGAGTAAAATAGAATTTTTGAAAATGAATGATTCTTTTTTAAATTTTATTTAGTCTTTTTTTTCATCTAACAATGGAAAACTTTTTGTATTCTTGTACAAATTTTTTTCTTCCAAATTACATCAATCTAATTTTAATCAGCAAACCAGCAATGTTAATAATAAATAATATAGGTATATTATAATATTACGTAACCACAGCTGAAATTGAATTTTAATGTTCAAATTCATTATGTAATTGAAGAACATTTTTTATCTTCTTACATTGTACGTAGGTAGACTATATTGCGTACATACCTATTACAAGTAGTGCAAAAGAGTTTCTAAACGTTTATTGACGTGCGCACCCTTTTCAGTACTATTTTTATTATAACAAACGCCTTCAAATCTGAAAGGAATTCGAGCTACTTAATATTCTGACTTTGGCAGTATTTATATAGACTATGCAATGCTTCTTCTGATCATTTGAGGATAGATATAAATAAGTCATAACAGATGGGAAAGAACCGAGAAGCTATTTGTATCATACTAGTTACAGTTGCTGCCTCAACCAAATGATGATAGGACAAGGTGCAATATTCCCCATGTCATTGTCCAAGAAAAGATCAATGGTAGGTACCTATATGTAGTAGAGGAAGATGCCACATCTCGTGATTTAAGAGCATTCAGTTGGTAATAAATGCAGCTCCAACCGTTCTGGGTTGCAGACGACAAGACCTTCAATAGGAGTTTGCACAACAAGAAAAGTATCAGTAGAAGAAATGCAATGCTGCAACCAGAATGAGGAGTATCAGCATTCAACACCATCATATTTTGCTGCGTCTAGCGACGAGCAAAACGGGCAGTGTGTGCATCTCCTGAAAGTAACCCAAGACCTAGATAGCCGATATTTAAACAGATTTAATGCTCCATGTGAAATTTTAGGATACTCAGTCAAAGTAATTGGAAAGTAGGCTAATAGCCCATCACATCACGTTTATATCTCTATCTCAGCGTGACAGTACGTAACGTAATGATAATACTGTGTTCGGGCCATAAAGTTGTGATTATATTGAGATGCACGTCGCGTACTATCACGTGACGTCACAGTAAGCTGCCGCTACGGGAAAAAGTGTGTAATGTCGTTTTCTTGGTATATAAAATGTTATCAGACTGATGCTCCCATCCCGTAGCACACTTTGAACCTTTAAACGAACATTTTCAGTTAGAAAAATCTGCCGAAATCACCAGAACAACAATGAGGTCACCTCACGTTGTACTGCACTGCATGGACACATGCATGACTCAATGAACGTTTTTTATCATGTTCTACATGCCTACACATTTTCGATTCATGTCAAAATCGCGTGTTTTTTATTTTTAGCGATTGGCACTATATGTACATACGTCCTACAAGAATGTTGTACCTACCTATGGTCTGCAGGATGGCTTCCTTCTGTTCAAAATATTATCTATGAATATAATATCGCAAGTAATTAAAATTAACAGAGGTGATGTTCGTTCAAAATATTCTGCAAAATGACGAAACCATAGACTAAATGTGTCGCCGTGGCAGCGTGACAGTTAGTATGCGACGTACATCTCAATATAATCACAACTTAAGACCCGCCAAAGGTTGTACAGCCAGCTCAGTTTTGTTTTAAAGATTGCTTCGAAAGAAACCTTCATTCTCTTTGAACAAACAATTCATTCTTTGTGAAAATAAAATGATTTTTTTAAATAGCTAAAAAAACTATGAAAGGTCACTAGATATAAAATAGATACCTGCCTATATCATAGTCCATTCCGAAGGTGCTAGACGTCGACTGTTGATTAGATTCATATCTTCCTCACCAGCTCATGGGCAAGACAATCACAATACAAGTCAGATTACATTGCTTATCATTTCATTAGACCTAGACTAAATAATTGTTCCTTCAAACAGATATTTGACTATTTCACAGTGACGTAGCAAGAGGTGGGCGAGCGGAGCAACCGCCCCGGGCGCAGTACGGATGGGCGCGCAAAAATAGAGTTCCGTTGAATGGGCAAATATAAATATTTACTATGTTCGTATGTCGAAAACTTTTTATATAATAATATTATCGCGTAGGTAATAATGGCTATTCAGAAGATTCCGCCTTCTCCATGCTTAGGCGCGTAAGCAAGGCCTGAACAAAAACGATGCATGAGTGCGAGTGAGAAAGTATTCGGCACCCTTATAATCTCTGCGACACGCGCTAGAGTAAGATAAAAGGTCTACACATTTTTGAGTCAGTTTCCAAAAGTATCGCTGGCAAATCGTGGTGAATCGCTTCACGTAGCATCGATAATCTGCGAGTTCGTGTTGCTAAATTTGCTATTTTTTGTGTTAAACATAAAGTCAGTGGTATATATTTTTAGTTAATTAAGTAGGAAAGGTGGTTCTGCGTGTTGTATTAAAATATGGTAGCCGTACTGATAAGCAATAAGATGATATTACGTTTCATAGGTAATTTGATACATGTTCGTGACAATTTATTTGTATATTATTATTTATTTTAATATCAGTGACCTAGTGTTTCTTTAAAATAACTTAAATTATGGATATCTTTACCTAATGGTTGCATTTTGACCGCTTAAAAATACTATGTAACGTAAAAAAATAGAAAATTATATTTTAATTCTGAGCGTCTAGTGCGAGCACTTTGGGCGAGCACTAGCGAAATGGTCTATGGTCTCGAACATTTGTAGGCGAATGCGTTCGCTCGCCCACAAACCAAACGCACGGCACGTAGCTTCATTTAGCAATGCAACGGGTGGCGTCTAGATGTATCTACAGTCTATGCGCGTAAGTCTTTAAGATAGGCGCCTAACTTTAAGGGGCCGATTTCGACGACCTAAGTTCAATGAGAAAAACATATATTAGAACACCTAAGTGGAAGAGAGAAAGAACATTTGTAAGTGTTTTACTTGAGAACGGCTGCTTAACGTCAACTGCTCTGCATCGCGCTCATAGATGCGAAATTATCCACCAAACATCAGTGCAGTATTTTCAAATCGTGGGAAATATTAGGAGTTAACAAAAAAATATTAAAGGAACAAACACAATACTACAACTGAACAAATACAGTTATACTTCATGGTAATTCAAATCATTAGTTTAATTAAATAATTTGTAATTTGTTTACACCTGATGACCCTCTTGTGCATGTTCCACTTCCTAAAGGTTGAGATCCACTGGAATGCGCGGGGGTAACTTTTTGTTGTGTTGTGACGTAGGTTTGTTGGGGGTTGTATAAAGTATCGTGTGCTAGTCGCTCGCTGGCACTGTGTCAAACATGCCACGGAACTTTCCACACCACTAACATATTTAGTTTTGTGTACCAAATCAACAACAGACATTTTCATTCTAGCGCGTTGAAAACAAACAAATATTTATCCGATTGCTCCTCTCAAAAAATGTGTACAAAAATGGAATATGAATATGTGCAACCTTATTGAATTAATGGAATTTAAGTAAGTAATTAGTTGCCTAAGAATGGTGATATTATTGTCAGGATTATAAAGACGTAACCTGTTATAACAATAATAATAATATGTCCCTAAATGCATTATTAAATTGACTCGATCATCAAATTTTTACAAGAAATACTATTCTATATAAACTTAGAGACATTAATTTTAGTATGTCGGTGCTTAATCGATCGAAAGATTTTTAAATGAAAGTTGCTATTAATTTTTTTATAACAATGGTTATAGGTACAGTAGGTATCTAGAACATTAAAAAAAACATACATAGTTTTAATACGTAGTTAATTTTGTTATGCTACTCATACGTTAGTGTTGTCATTTTTTAAAATAAAGGTCTCGATTTTGAAGTAAATCAACCGGCTCGGAATACCACTCGGTTCAAGACCATGGTACAGGTATTATCATATTGTTTTTTAAATAAATAATTCCACCAATGAGTGAACATATTTATTGGTTTTTACCATTACGAAACTAATTAATAATTTGTAAACCTTATTATAACTATAATTTATATCAATATTTTTGGTACTGTTATTAGTTAGGCTAACCTAACCAAACCTAACCTAACCTAACCTAACCTAACCCAACCTAACCCAACCTAACCTAACCTAAACTAACCCAAACTAACAAATAATTCAGTTTATCGGCTATTTTCAAAATGCGTTTTCCGCTGTATCCGCTTTAACCGAACAGTACCATATTTTTTGTTTTTTTTTTTTACAGTTTTGAATTGGGCATTTTGACAGTAAAGTAACTAACCGATTATCAAGATATTAGTTGGTTCAAAATAATGATTAATAAATAAATAATTCTTTATTCAATACTGATACAATTAAGAATTAATACACGAATTACAAATATCCGCAAAAGGGTTTTTCAAAAAAGTACTTAGGTACCTATTTAGAATAAATCCTTTTTTTATTTAAAGTCTAAATAATTATATGAAAGCGAAGTTGATAAAACGTTTAATTAAAGGCTAATGATTAAATCATCTGTAAATTCTTCTATCGTTATCTATCTATAATATTTCGTTATCTGTCATTTATTTTTGAGAATTATTTGTAGTTAACAGTACATTGTACTCAGAATTTTGTTTGATATAACTAGCATTGCAATTTTTTTTTAAATACCCTACATATGAACAATAAAAGTAAAACATTTTTTTTCATACAATGAAACATTATTTAAATTAAGAATCACATAAATAACTGTACAGACAATTTGTAATTAAGTAATGCTTCAAATACACTCTATGACGATCGGTCATATATATGTCGAAAAACCCGTTTCTTATGTTGGCGTCCTGTGTCACAGGGTGTCACAGAGTGTAAATACTATGTCATAGCTGTCATACAATATGTATGTATAAATGTCGGAATGGCATAGATTTGATCATAGACACTAAAACGCTCTTAGCATATATGTGCCCGATCGTCATATAGTCTATTTGAACCTTAAACAGAACGAGTCAAAATATATAATCATTTTTCTTTCTTCCTTCCGTTAAAACAGAAAGTACCTACTACGCAGTGAATATTGTATTTTCTATATTTTTTACCAATTGAACTACACCAAAATCATTCCAATATCAAAAAATCTAACTTCAAATTCTCTAATTTTTGAATTAATATTAATTGTCTATGGACTATATTGTTGGTATATTTTAACGTAATGCCCATACGGTATTATTTTTTAAACGTTATATGGCTACTAGAACAATCTCGTTATCTTAGATATCAATTTATTAACTTTAACTGACCAACAGTGCCAACTATCATAACTAATAGTGTAACTTTTTAGCAAAACAAGCTTTAACAACAGTTGTGTACCATTGATTCAGTCTCACATATACTTAATGAAATTAGCACCACAGGCGCATGAGTCAATCTATCATTTGCTGACAGTTTTATATTTTAACAAAAGGTTCTCTCGAGCCTGTACGAACCGGTTGAATGACAACCAGCGCCCCATCTAATGGTATGCTTATTTGATAGCGTTACCCGTGCGTGTCGACTATGTGTTATAATAAAATTGTAATTAAACTGACAAAACTTTTTATTCATCACCATCATTTGAAACTTTGCTAACAATGTTCCTGCTCAACTCGTCAGAACTAGTTTTTTTGTAAAATAGCATAATATATTATAACTAGTTGTTTACAGCTACATATTATAATATTATTATGTTACTAATTCACAAAATAAAACAATAAAGTAGGTACATTGTAGAATTTTCCAAACATAATATCTACCTACCTGTCAATAATAGTGGAATCAACAAAGTCATAGTCAGTGTTCACAAATATGAGTTATTTCATTTTAAGCCTTAGCGATAGTGCCCATAGAACGCGTCGAGCGGGCGAAGTCGGCGAATGAAGCGTTTATTCATAACCATAATCATACGTCTCTTGCCGCGCATTACCCTTCACCTTTGTAATAAGCGGCCCAAGCAGCACAAAATAATTATTATTACAGCGTCTCTCATAACAAAGCAATAAAAATATTATATTATTTCGGGGCTTGTAATTAATATTTACGACGACATTATTCAACCAGCGAAATATAGGACACAGAATAAAATTAAACAATGACTTCTCTGTTATTAAATAATGACTTCTCGCCCGTCGAACGACGACGCTTCGAGCAGCGTTATTTTGGTAGCCGTGTTCAATGAATGGACTCCATTGTATTTTCTTTCATTCGTATCGCCGAGAAGCCAAAAACGATGATTCATGCGGCGGGCGGGGCACAAGGCATCGTCAAGTCCAGTGTGCGCTGGCGTATTTGATTACGTTGTATTTTCGATGATTTACGCGCCACTTGTAGAAATTTTGCGCGAGCGCCGCACTCGCTGCGTCAATGGGCTTTATGCCTTAGAACTTGGGTAGCAAACAAAATAAAAATATGTTTGCAGTGATTGCTGGCGGTCCTACAGATTTTTTTTTTAAATAAGGAAGAGTATTTTAAGTTTGATCTAGCGCTTTCCACCCAATCTTATTATATGCTAACGATTCAAAATGAATTTTGATTTGAAAGTTTGCACTCTGACAATAATATGTTTTAGTTTATATTAATTTATCGACCCCCTTGCCGACCACATACTCATTCTATAGGTTATGAAGTCGTAATTTAGCGTACTGGGAGTGGGACAACAGGGCGCCAGGACAATTTAGGCGCCGCACTGTCGAATGAAATAAATAGACGTTCGTGATGATTTTATATAGAAAGTAGACGAGGAATTTTAATCAGTTTCTATCTACTGCTTAATTCAATTTATCAACATAATGTTTTTTATTGCGGATAGAGAGTTAGCATGCCTTTATTTTCTAACCTCATTCGATCGCGTAGCGCCCAGTTGTCCCGGCCCCGAATCGTCCTAAACCCAGCATACTTACATAATTCAAAACATAAATGCGTCATTGTGTTTTACCCCGTTTACACGTGCATGGATTTACTGCTGACAGTACGTGTTATCGTGGCCACAACAAGAAAATGCACATATCATCGTGCAAGTTCAAGCAGATCAAAAAAGTTCGGAAGCTTCCGAATTTTCACGCGGTAGTTGGAACTTGCATGACATGCATACTATGCGCATGTGCATCGGCGAACCTGCCGGAAAAAAGCGAACTACACAGCGCAGAGCATTTTTGACGTAGATATACCTACCAATTGTCACAACCAGTCAATTAGCACAATACAATGACAACAACGCATTTTAATGTACACACTATTAGTGCTAGTCAATCCATGCACGTGTACAACAGTCGCCATTAATTTTCATACTTTTTCTTTTATTATAATCGTTAGGTTAAATAAGTTTTAACAAAATCATAATGTGATTTGTGGTCTTAATAATTGAAACTGAATCTTTAATCTAGGCTCAAATTTGGCTAGTTTGTGTAAAGATAGTCCATAATTTAATAACTATAACTATTAGTATGGATCGTATTTATCATTTTAAAATTTAGCAAAAACCAACGCGACTATAGAAAAATGTCCAATAATAATTTTTGTTGAAATGTCATTTTAGAACGTTCCAATTTCAATTTTTAGCCATAAACAAGTATCACTATTTTAGCAGTAGGTGTTCTGTATTTAATATCGACTAAAATATATATTTTTACTAAATACGAATAAGAATATAAACTATTAGCATATTGTTACCCTAATAATATATGAACTTCCGAGATATTGATCGACACGCATATTTTACTCGTGGATATAACATATTTTCAAAGAAAATATGGGGCAAATTTAGAAATTGATTTCTTCTCTAGGGTAGGTACATAGATACTAGGGAGGAACTGCGACCGTATTATTTTTATTAAAATTTAATAATGTATATCTATTTTATTTTTATTAAAATAATGTCTGGTAAATGTGCCGGAGCTGCCGTCATGAGATTTTAAAACTTTTTTTTAGACCAAACCAAACCTAACCTAACCTAACCTAACTTAATCTAACCTACCCCAACTTAATATTACCAAATATAATCTAAGTTTGTGATAATGATACATCAAAATGTATGAAAATTTCAAATTTTAAATTAACAATTATTGGATCGAAAAGCCTATGCGCCGACAGAAAACGGTATTTATTATAATTGTCTACATGGAATAAACTGTTTTCGTAAAAAAAAATCATAAAACCTCATGACGGCATCTGCGGGACAACAATTACCTAATGTCTTTCTGCTAAGAGCCGAAAGATTGTTAAAATTACATTAAAATACCAAGTGACGAAGTGTCTTAATAATGTGCATAGTAATATTACATATTAATTGAATTTGTGTTTATGTAGTGAAAGTCAATTATAAAGGTTTTAAAATATTTTTTTTTTTGTTATTCTTTAAACTGACTAAAACTTTATTTTAAAATGATTATAATAATAAAATTGTCACTATTTTCAATTAACTTAGTAGTTTAATTCAGTGCACATATGTTACAGAACATGGCCCCATAATATTATATAATATTTAAAATTAAATAATATTAATCTAATCTAATATTAGGTACTTAGTATTCATATCTAAGCATAGCGATTATTATTACCTACTCAATCTATGATTAGGTACGTACGTAACAGATCTACAAACTTATCTAAAGAATGGCCAAAAATGGAACTACGAACTACCATAGGACGACATTTTGAAAATGTCATTCGAATGTCAGATTTTGTCCAGTTACGAGTCTTGATTGGGTAGTTTTTGACAGTGGCTCCTCCATCCCATTCTTTAGATAAGTTTGTAGGTCTGTACCAATATTATATTTTGAGCTAACTGTAAATGAAAAAATCTGACAGCAGTAAACGTCAAATAAAGGAACGCCAAATTAAAATTGAATTTATAATAATATCCACATTTTATCTTAATCTATGGTAAAAATTCATAAGTGGAAAGAACAGTCACTATATTACTTATATAAATTATGGACATTTCGAACAAAGTGTAACACAACGATTATAATTTAACAGGATGTTAAAAAGGTTCATAAGCCGTATTGAAGGTTTCCTATTAGGAAAGTTGTCAGGCAAGGCGACACAATCTCACCCAAACTATTCACCGCCACTCTCCATGGCTATTCTATCTAGGGAATCCAATCCCGAGCCAAAATTTTGATCCCGGGATTTCGGGATTACAATTTGACGATCCCGGGACTGGTCCCGGAGTTGGCATTTTTTTCAATAGTTGATATTAAATTTTTCTATATACAAATAACATTAATAAAATCGGTCAAAAATAAATATAGTATAATTTATACCATTTAAGACTTTTATTGTTAATATTTTGTACGTTCAATCTTGAAAATGCATAGGTTTAATGGTGTAAATAATATTGTAATACAAATAATAATGTCAAAGTAAAACAGTTTTATTTATTTATGAAGAGATAACAAATACAGTTTCAATTAAAATAAAAAATAACATATTGTGTTGACAGTAAATACAATATAAAAAATTAAATATTTAAGTAATTAAAACATTATTCTGAATAATTTGCCCAAAGTAATCTCCAGAATAACATTTTCTGGTAGTGCGCAATGGTTTGCTAGTTTACTTTCTGGTGTAAATGGCTGAAATGTCCAACTAAATGTTTCTTGGTTTATTTATTCTATTTTTCAAATTCACTTTACAGATGTTACCGGCATCGTACATATTATTATGTGGAATTTTAAATTTATGTTAAACTATTTACAAATCTAAACGATTTTCATTTATAAAAATTGTAAAATCAATATTGTGTTTAGTGTTTACATATAGGTATTATATGAGATTGTTGTTTATGATAGCAAAGACTTAATCAATGGCTTAACGAGATTTAAAATAGCAAAGCAAATAATCATAGATTATGGCCTTTCCGCTTCATAAATCTAATTAGTCAGCCAAATATGAAACTGCCGTAAAACGTATGAGATCATGGTGGAATCATTGAATCATTAAAAGTGCGTAGCATTGTTTTTTCCAAGCTTTCTCATTTTTAATAATTTATGTAAAAAAAAAAAAAATGAATTAGCAACACATGGGTAATAAATCAAACTTCATTCAAACTCAGTTTATTTCCAATGAAGTTATTTGTTATTAAACGTATTTTTTCTGTTATATTTACGTTTTTATTTTATTTTCCATAAAAATTGATACAAAAAAATCAATCCCGAAAGTTTAGGGATTATGTTTACCAATCCCGGGATTCATAGATATCGAAAATAGTTCGGGATCCCGGGATTGGAATCCCTAATTCTAACATATCAGTTACCTCCAAAATTATTTAAAAAAAATATATAGAATACTGTATCATATTCAGACAGTTAATAAAATAATTAATAATCCCGAGACGTCAAGATTGATGTTTTTTTAACACGGCCACTTAACTCATGACCGTGATAACTTAACAGTGATAATACAATGATAACGAAAACTATAGCGAGATAGAGTACGACAATAATTACATATTATCGAGAATTGAGATGCAGCGATTTTGTAAATTTACCCCGAGCTGTCAAGTGTCGTTGATTCCAAATGCATCCGATTAGAATCAGAAATTAGATTTTTTTTAAATCCAATTGAAGATTCTAATCGGATGTATTTGGAATCGAGTAAGACACGGTGCCGTATGGCTTATCACTGTGTTACCATTTATTATAGATAACCGCCTTGCATTCGAAATTGTCATGAGTGATATCGGTGTTATTTTGGATCAAGAAACATAGCGGAAACGTGTTACTGTGTTGACTGGTTAGAATAGCTTCGTTGTAAGATCTATTCAGGCGATTCGGCTACGTGAACATAATGGATTCCGACGCCGACTGATGATGATGATGATGACCAAATATTTTATATTATTATTATAATATATATTGATGTACGTTTTTTATCTAGTGCTCCTGTCACAAATGGCATTGTATTCGTTCGTTCACCTAAGCATATGCCCTATATCCGATACGATAACAAAAATAATAATATATATATTTATTTTTCATTTTTCAATATATGTACCTACTTATGTACTTATATATTTGTTTATCCAGTATCTATGGTATTACTTAATACTTAATACCTGAGTCAGGTGTGCACAAAGAATAATGGCAATGGAGGTCCTTTTAAAAATATGTAGGTATACATAGGTAAAATAGGTAGGAAGTAACAAATAATTATTCATTGTTTTACGTGTGGATTATAAAATTATTATTATGTTGATTTAAATTTGAACAAAGGGATTCTTAATTTAAATATTGTTAAAATAATATCAATACGCCGCGATTTAGTCAGTGTGAAATAGGGAAATAAAAAGAAGACACACATTTGAATGAAAAATAAATCGATTTGGTTTGATTATTTTTCAAATCAATGAGATAAACAACGAGTAGTTATATGTCGTTATATTATTTGTATGAATACATATTCAGAGATTAAAGTTAATGCCCCTACCAAACCATACCCGGTATTAATCGGGCGTATATGTTTGGTAACTGGTAATGTTTCAGGAGTAGTAACCCAAGATTCACTTCGCCGTGTACTCAATGTTCTTCCATGTTTGTCGGCTAGGATTAAACGTTTACCATAGTATACAATCTATAATAATATGGTCAGTAGTTTTTGCATCTGATCTACGTAAATGCAAATTACACATATCGCATGGCAACACAGCAAACATTTCTTAAAATATTTGCTTGGTTAATTCATTAATTTAAATATTTTTTCATTCCTGGGGGGGGGTCTGAATCAGTGGACCCCTTCTTGTGTGCGCGCCTGATTACAATAACAAATAAATGTCTAAAACGATAATAATTACGTATATATATATATATACCTAATAAAATATTATTTGTATTTGATAACAGCATAATGACTTTAAAGTCTGAATAGGTGTATGACAAGTCAGAGTTTGGAGTATAGAAAGAAGGATCTATACAACATTACAACTTTATAAAATTATAATAATATAGTGGATTAACTATTATCTACAATATTAATAGCAACTTTCGAACGATTTTTGTTGGCTAAATTTGTTGAAGAATTATTAATTAATAATAATAATAAATCAAATTGACAACGCCTGTTGTTTTGTTTCGGATTTGACACGATTGTTCATTTAAATAATAACGATTGCGTGTATAAAAACCATATATGAAAATTGTAGTACTAATGTACCTACGTCAATTTTTTCTGATTATTTGCATTTGGTGCATTTTTTGTTTTGTTCACTGTTCGTATCTACCTACTTAATTAATCTATTTTTACTTCCAATCAAGAGCTATTAGAACGTAGAACCCCTACTTTTATGTAAGGGTAGGGATTTTCTTATGCTTTACGCAATACCTATTTTCCACTCAGTTTGTGCGAAATATGCATTTTCAAATTTCAATATAATAACTGAGAGCGGAATGCACAATCTAAGATTTCGTTCCTAAGGATAAGTCGCCGAAAAGCATGACTTAACTATAGACAATCCTGAGTATAGAGTTAAGGAATCCTTAACCATAGACTACTTTTGTTATGAACACGCCCCCTTCTGTATTACCATTTATTACTGACAGCTGCTGTCAAAATAAATTCGCATGTCTATAACACAGTCCATACACTCAAATTCATTTAACAATGTATCTCAATATTGATATTGATAGTGTTAATTCTTTTGGCATGTACTTGTAGAATATTATTTTACTTTTATACGCCAACCCGCAGAAATACAAAATACCAGGTGAAGAATAACGCTTAACGCTAGTGTTACCATGTTAAAAAAATATCTTGCGGTACCTGTGGAATCACGTAATGACTTATAACGGAAACATAAGAGTATTATAATTTAATATTAATATGTATTTACAGTTATTGCATTTATAAAATGCAGTTGTCATATTTTTGTCATCGTTTAACAATTATAAAATAATTTACCTAATTTACCTAACGAGAATTTTTAAATATGGTATTATTTTCAATAGAAATGATCTTAACTAAGGACAATGTTTCTGCATAGTGTTTTCTGCTAAGGAAATTTTAATTATGACAAATGTTTCTGCATTCCGCTCTGAGTGGCAGGTTTTAACTCTTTGGAGGCCCCGTTTTATTTTTTTCGCGGATCGCTACACGATAATATATTAAATGTTAGATGGAAGAGTGTAACAAGAGTAGGTGATTTAAACATGTTGACTGTTTTCAAGATTTTTCATTTTTTTTCTTAACGTTTATGTGTATTATAGTAAGTTTATCGTTCACTACTCTGATGTACCTAAATGTAAAACTTTTACGGTAAAATCTCACACGATACTACGTACACCACTGACCTGAAATTCGCACTAAATATGATCGGATAATATTATCTACACTTTCTTTTATCAATCAAATGTAATTTATAACCGAATCATAAAATGGAAATATGATATCAGTTAAGTATCTAAAATATGATAACTAAATAGATATCATTATAATCTGTTGCATAAATATTAGTTAATATTGCTTTCTAGGATAGTTACTTAAAGTTATTACTATAGATCAGCGTTTCTCATTTAATTATAGTAATTCTTCTGCTTTTGATGCCGTCTTCTTTCCAAGGTTGGCGATAAACTTGCAGCACACTTCCTTATCCTGGGTCTGTCGTATCAGATCCCCAACCTCTTTTTCAATGAGTCACTTAGAGACGTTATGTAGGCAATATTATAATCTTCTAATATTTACACTTTTGCTGCTCTCTACCTTATGCATTATGAGATTAAATCATACTTCTCATTGCGAAAAATATGACCGAAGTATGCTGCTTTTCTAAGCTGTTCCAGGGCTCGAAATGAAACGGAGCGCCGTTTCGGTTCAAAAAATCCCCAAAAAGTTTGCTCCGTCTCATGGAAAAATTAATTTGACCGTCTGAGCTAGACAGGCCATATAACAAATCTATCACATTTATTTTTATAAAATACAAATAAAATTATATACCTAACTGTGTTAATATTTGCATATTTTTTTTCATTTCGAGCGCTGCACTTGACATTGAAGTTAAGCCCCCTCTACCGAAACCCACCCCGCACCACACTCGGTCTTAGGCTGCGCGCACACGGCAAAGCGAAGTTTCGGATTCATCCGCCAAACATCGTTTGCGGGTCGAATGCGTTTTGTTTGCGTTTCGTTTACGGCGATATATCGACGATGCTGTCCAAACATCTGGACAGAGAAAACACAGTTTCCAAGGAGATTTATAAACGCCTTTTTTTTGAAACTGCACCCTGCTGCGAGAGTATTTATCTCTCATTACAGTGGTGTACAAGGGTAAATAAATCAATATAAAATCAGTACATAATATTGCATTATACCTACATTTATTTTCCCACTATTGCTTCTTTTGGAGCTGGACTGTTTTATATCGAAAGCGTTTTGAAAATTACCTATTATTGTGCCTATTATGTTTCATCATAAACTTTGTCTGATCAATACTATCGACCGAGGGTACTTGATGGAGTTTGAATTTAAATTCTAATTGATTTAAGTTTTGTAAGAAAGGGTAAAAACCTTATTACCTAGATACCCACTAAGTAAAGGATGAAGTATAAAAACCTAATATTTTGAATAATTTTTCCACACATGGATGACCATTACTAATTTCCTATCGCTTTTAATTAATGCTACCTAGGAATTCTGTTTTAAATTCTTCAATACTTTTTTTCCAGATGATTCTCGATGACTATACACACGCCACAAATGTATTCGACCAAAAAAGAATACCAGCTGTTATTGGGAGATCAGAAAAAGCGTAAAGACCGAAATGTTCGTCTGCTGGCTAAATTGGATAACATCGAGAAGAAGGCGGCCTTTTTGCAAGCTAAAACTGACCGAATCAAGTCATTGAAGGTAATTATGATTTTATTATTATTCGACCATGTCCGTTCCTTATAAGATCATGGGCCTCCACAGAGTTGAGGTTTGTATTAACAGATTTTTGTTTTTACGAGAAATGGATGTCAGCTACTTGCTCAACCTATTAGGTCCATACTCTGACTCATACATAAATTGAAAAATAATATCTGCACTTGTCAGACACAGGATTTGAACCTGGGACCCACGACGCTATTGGCCGACGATACCATATTAGGGTCAGTGTATCCGTGGCGAATAGTGGAGTTAGGCTGTTATGATCCGACATGAACAGTACACACTAAATTTTGTAGTCTTTCGCAGTTGTTTCAATTGCAGATAATTTTGGTTAGCTTTTGACTAAGAAGTTATAATATACAGCTTCCTCAAAAGGTAGAAAGACTACCAACTGAGAACGTATTACACCATTTATGATTTTGATTTAGTGCAATATTATTTTTGACACCTAAATATATTTAGCATGTGGTAATTTATATGTGGTGTTATGTACTAATTATTTATTATTATTTTCAGGGTTTTTACAAATCCAGCGCAGTCCCTCCAGTTCTTGGACACCGTGTTTCATTCCACGAGAGGACACCTAGTACTGCATCCACTGACCGGTCCAACAATAACCATTACAACCCTTGCGCCTATGAATACTATCGCCCTCGATACTACCCCCCTTTTAGAGAAGAGCGATCTCATAATGAATCTCAACCCTCTTACAATGTACAAAATATAAGTCTGGATGAAGCAATAGAAGAAATATCAAGAAGGTTTGTTTTGATACCTAAAACAACAGGAAATATTCCACCAGCGACAGATTATACAAAACCGTCTTATCCTCCTGAGATAAACCCGATCACTAAAGACAAATATGGCATCAGATTTAGTGGTATTGACACAGATAGAGTAAATTTAAATCCATTGCTGCCAGATTCTTCAGATATTGCACAAAATTCATATTCTAATTTTAAGCAAGACGATGATCAAGAAATTTCAATTGAAATTGAGAATAATTTATCTGAAGAAGAAAATTCTCAACTTAGTGTTAAAGAAAATAGTAAGAAATATAGCGAGGAAGAAATTTCACTAGAAAAAGATTATGTTTCTGAAAGTAATGAACATCAAAATAATACAAATATTGAGCCTGATAATTCATCCAAAGATAACTTGATCTCTGATATTAAGATTGAAGATAATGAAGTGATTATCTCAAACGATCAAAATTCCATAGATAATAGTGAATTAAAACAACCAATAGTAAATAGTACCGTTCCTGAGAAATCAGCTGCATTTACATTAATTAATAATTTAAGTCTCGACTCAGATGTTAGTGCAGCAGAGACAATGCCCAAAAACAATGAAGATACTGTCCATGATGGAGAATATCAAAATATAGACATGGATAAAATACAAAATCTATCGAACGAATTGAATGTAGAATCAGTAGGTGAAAATCTACAAATTACCCCTAATGTTTCTGAAGAACTTCAATTAAATTCTGAGACAGATATTTCAAATCAAATGAATACATCTTATGATCCTCAAGGCGAAAGCAATTATAGTGAGCAACCATTCGAAGCAAATCCAGAATATAATCAATACGATCCAACATTGGAACAATCAATTAATAGTGTACCACAAAATGATGTATATGATAATCAAAGCCAACAAATAAATACTAATCAAGATGCAATGGGGCAAGAAATACCATACGATGTAACTACTAATGAATATCAAAATAATTATGATGAAAATGCTCAGCCTGATACACAATACGTAAATGATGGACAATATGAACAGCAACCCGATTATGACCCAAATCAGCAATATTACTACGAAGGGAAGGACGAGCAACAAGTTGAAAATACTAACCAAGAATACGATCATAATACTACTGCAAATGAAATTGCTTTGGACAATGAAGGAAATAGTGAATTAAATACATTCTCTGAAGCATACAACTTAAATACAGATACGCAAAATTTAGACTATATTCCTAATAATGAAGTTGAGAATTACAATGAAAATCAAGACGCACAAAACGCTGATTATTATCAGGGACAAGAATATCAACAGGAAACCTATAATGCAACTGAAATGCAACCTAATGATTCAGAATATGCAAATAATGAAGAATATCCTGACCAATCACAAACATATGTACCTGAAGGAGAGTACAGTGAAAATCAGGACTATGACCAAACAAATAATCCAGTAGAATACCCATCAGAAGAAGTGGCTTATGAAGGAAACAATGTATATCAAGAAAATCCAGTTGAAACCCAACCGTATGATGAAACACAGTACGCTGACGACGGGCAAAATGTACAACCGTTGAAAGTCCTCGAATCTGATACAGAAGTCGATATAACTGCACAAGAAGATGCAAGTCGATTGGAAAGTGATTTTGATTTTTCAAGTCAGCAGCAATAATTAAACTATTAGTAAATTTTTGAAAAATTTCATCCCACTTATAAACAATCTTATAATGGATCCCCACAATCCAACCCATCACCTAATACACCCTGTCTTATTCGGGTGAATCATGAGATGCAATAAGTGACTAGAGACGTCTCACAGATTTTAGGTCTTAGAATGTCTCTGAAGCATTTATACAAGACTTGGATCGGCATGCACAATGGTCATGGAAGAAGACCCAAGAAATAAGAAAGAAAAGCGACCGATATTGACCAATTGACAAGATCTTTGCGTTAACCGGAATATAATGCCGAATTTATCTTAATGTATTTTTGGGTTTCCACCGCGTGTACTTCTTCCTTCTTTCCTCAACGCTTCGGGCTCGTTGCAGAGGCCATTATCAAGATATGTGTTATGATGAAGTGTAGTGTAAGTGTATGAATGCAAATATGAGGCATTTTTAGAGCGACGTTTAATCCAAGTAGAGGTTAAACGCAGTGACGAAGGGTGGAGGTAGGCTGTGGAGATCAAACTTTGTCAGTCATATGAATTTGTTTTCATTGAACTGAGACTATAAATTGCAGATAGTATTATAAATTCAATTAAACCCTGCGTAAACGAAGCCATAATAGATAATAGTCAAAAATATTCGTTTATCGATAAAATATCTAAAATTATGCCATTAAAATATACATACTTTTAGATATTTTATAGATAGAAGATCTATTAAGGTTTGGTTTAAGTAGAGCTTAATGAATTAAAAAAAACAAACCAACACCATCTTACCATCTTAATTCAACGAAAATAAATAAGTATGACTGACAAAGTTTAGTGTCCACTATTTAGGTCAAATCTCCACAGCCTACTTCCACTCTTCGCCACCAATGAAACGAGATATAAAAATAAATATTTATATTATGAAAATCAGTTAATGTTATTATATAAGTACTTATATAATATTATTACATATTATATTATAACTATCTGAACCCGAGGGTATTCTAAAAGCGCAGTATTTTTTATTTTAAGAAAAAATTTAATATGAAAACGCAGTTAAATATATATTATACGATTTTTGCTTTGCCATGTTTATATCTCGGCCCTCGGGTTCAGATTTTTATATTCTGTAGTCATATACCTAATAGATATAATATTATAAACCTTTTTAAAATGAATAGCCTTAGAAAATCGTAGAAGAAAAACTTCTTCTATAGAGATGGAGCTAAAGTGTATTAAACTGAAGCTAAAAAAAGGTTTCTGGGTTACTGATTATGTTAGCTGCAATACAATTTCGCAATTTTCTCGTTGTAATCAGACATAAAATAGCAAAATTACGCTACATATTACCAATATCACGATTTTTACGAATTAATAATATGTAACATATGAATATCTTTTTATTATTCAATACATATGTGTATTTTTAAACGTGCCGATAAATTGGGTTCTGAAAATATTATGAATGCTGTCAAGCCACAAATGTTCATAGAAAAACATCAAAAATACAGTCCTTGTTTGTCATTTATAGCAACCGGCTTTCTTGACAAATTAAAATTCAAATCGCCGATTTTGATAGAGAAACCACATAACACTCCATCCTATAAATGCGGCATATTTGTTTAACTCACATTTTTGTTAATATTTGGGTTTTTAAGGCTAGGATTTTATTTGTTTTCACCAAAAATATCAAAAATATTAATTAGTATTATAAATGTACCTACCGCATTGTATGTATGGTTCTATAATTTTTACAGGAATTAAGAAAGCGTGGGGTGGGGTACGAGCAAGACAAAGCGATACAACATGCGTGATGTAAACGTTGTCGACGATAGTGATCGTCGACAATAAATACACCAGCGTATAGGCACGTTTTCACGATTGTAAAAAAACTATATATATTATTTAAATTTTATTATAAACATATTATATATAATGTACCTACTTCTATTACGATAAAATCGTTCATGAGAATTACTATATTTCATTAAATTTATTGAATATTAACTATTATATTACATTTTACAATATCATGTACCCATTGGATGGTACTTTATATTTGCAGGATACATTCTTTCAGAAACAGTTAGATACACAAAAACGCTTTGATGTTTGGCTGAGTTAAAAACATCTAAAGGTTAAGTGGTCGTTGATAATTTTGACTTCTTAAGAGGCTTTCGTTTTTGAGCAGTCTACTATTACCATACTCTGGGTCTAAAAACACATTTAAAATCGTCGAATAATTAGGTGTATCTATTACATTACTTTATTATTATATTGGCATTTTTTTTACAAAACTTTAGTCATTTATCTCCTAATATCACACTGTGAACTTAAGGCAATTTATTTTAAGGGGGGTATAGTGAAGTTTTCAAATAAATACTGATAACTATTGGATATTGATACAAATAATAAAATGTAGTTTTGAAATTTATAAATACTTTATTTACCAAATATACATACGGCTTTCAACATGCGTCGAAGCTCATCGGTTTGTAATACATTTAAATAACACAGTGATACACAATACTTTTATTATTAGGGTCAATCTAATTGATTTCGAGACGCCCCTAAAAAGTATTTAACCGGTTAAGTGCCCAAAGCGTCTTTGGACGCCCTAATTACACCAATTCTTATGTTAATTACTATCAATTAACTAATTGCGGCATAGAAAGGATTAAAAACCGCACCCTTTCATGTTTACTGTTTCATTGTTTACAACATATTGCATGTAAAGTTGCGATTATATTGAGATGCATGTCGCGTAATATCACGCTCTCACGGCGACAAATTTAGTCTATGGTTTCGTCATTTTGCAGAATACTTTGAATGAACACAACCTCTGTAAATTCAATGATGGAGTAACCTAGTAACGAGTCTCTGTAAATTCAATAATATTTTAAACATAAACCATAGATAGAACATTCACATAGAAAATACATAGTGCCAGCCGCAAAAAACAAAAAACACACGATTTTGACATAATTCGAAAATGTGTGCATATAGAAAATAATAAAAAAACGTTCATTTAGTCATGCATGTGTCGATGCAGTGCGGTGCGCGTGAGGTGACCTCATTTTTGTTCTGCTTATTTCGGCAGATTTTGCTAACTGACAATGTTCGTTTAAAGGTTCAAAATGTGCTACGTGATGGGAGCATCGATCTGATAACATTTTAAACAACAAGAAAAATGACATTACACACCTTTTCCCGTAGCGACAGCTTACTGACATGTCACGTGATAGTACGCGACGTGCATCTCAAAACAATCACAACTTTATTGTTTTTTTCGACTGCCACTGTGAAATGCAATAAAAATCTTCATCTTTTTTTCGCATTGTGAACAATGTTAAGATAACATGAGTTTATTGTGCGTATTGGCACTAGTCACTAGTCATCTACCACATTGACAAACTTAACACCGAGCTTCGCCGCATTGTTAGGACCAGATTCAGTAATAATATTGTGATAGTGTGTCGATCAAATTAATAAATAAACTTTAATAATACTAAATGTTGTTATTATTATTATTAATTTATTAACAACAAAAAATATGTATGATAATTATTATTTTTCCAATGTTAGGTATTAATAATACACTAGACATCCCTCAACAGGAATATGTGCTTATCCCCAACACAATATTTGCGATATATAGTGAGCAGAAGATAGTGGCTGCCTCATCTCTTCGAATATCCTATACTAATCCGCTGCCTCAGATACTCGACCGAATGACACCTGTTTTTGTTGTCCGATAAGAAAATATATTTGTTTATTTAAATTTCATTTTACATGCTCCATTACACGAGTGTTAGGGATCGTTTTCTTCACATATGTATATTTACTTGTGCATTGAAAATGCATTCAATGAATATAGCCAATAGCCGTGTACTGACTGAGCGAGCAGCAATGACATTCATATGGACGAATCATCTGGGAATAAAAATGACACTCACTTTTTTGTCGGGTCTGCCGAATGGCATAATCTGTTCTAACGCCATTACAATAAAGGTGATATTGCTATAAATTCCCGATGCTTTTATTCGGGTCTGCCGAACGGTTCGGTTCGAACGGGTTCGCTCAAATGAACATTGACACTAGAAACACTATTCTAACGCCATTACAATATGGTGATATTGCTATAAATTCCCGATGCGTGATATCGCATAATGGAAATTGCGTGACGTCTACCTATACATGTGCAAATGTCGCTATGCGTGAATTTAATTGCTAGCTACTGTATTGAGTGCGTTGTCCATTAATAATGTCATTGGCGAGCAGCTTCGCCATAGATAATATACGTAAAAGCCTCGCGAGGCAAATGCTCAGTCAATCAGTACGCGACTCGCCCGAGCGTTGCCGCGGCCAATCCAATCGTTGTCGGTTTGTCAATGCTCAAAAGTGCTGCGCACGGCTGCCTCGCGTAACGTTAATTTTGTTGCGAGCTGCCTCGCACAATGATTTTCGCTAAGCAAATAATGTCCGAGGCTGCTCGCTCAATCAGTACGTGTCTAATAATGAATCGCCTAAAAAGTACCTTAGTAAATTCATATGCCACGTTACCATATTTTGTAGAAAAAACTCCACTTAACAAAGTAAATATTGATTGATGATTATCTCTTCTTCATTCTTCGACCTCACCAATCCAATAAAACTGGAGAATCGAATTTTATACTAAAACACGAGCTGCAAATAGCGTACATCCGTAGGTTATTTGAATAGCAAACAAATTTATTTCTCTTATCTTTTTATTTGCTTTCTGCACCTTTCTTGATTTGCCACACTCAGCTTTATCGACATTAGTTGGGCGCTCTTATTGAAAATACACCCAACCCACATATTATAGATACACGGGGTAATAATAAAAACATGTTTTCAAAACAAAAAATAGGCCGGTGATAATTGCTCTACTGTTACATCCATCCGATATGTTCTGTCTGCCTTAATATAAAGGGAGTTCAAAAATGAATACTGGTGCAACGTAGAATGATAAGTTGTATGTTGAGCATAACGCTTACATGCTTACAAACCACAAAAGAGACCATTGGATACGGAGGATGAAGAAAATAATAAACATCGCCAAACCAATTGTATGGCAATGGACTAGTCACTAGTGGATACCCGCATGACATTAATGTAGTTGTGAGCTACACTACACATATTGAAGGGGTTATCTTGTACAACATATAAAAGGGTTTTGTGACTAATTTAATTGCCATTAATAACAAAAATCCAATGTTTAAAAAAATGTGCACAAACCTCAAAGTATTTTATCTTATTCGTTTTTTTAGGATAGGTCTTTTTTGCATAACGCTGTCATTTTTTAATGTTTGTTTAATATTTCGGAATGTATTTAGAGATGTCATTTGTGAAAATAATGACTAACTGTGTAAAATGTCCAATGCTTGTGAGAGATTATTTTGTTTATATAGACAACATTGTAAGATTTGTGATAACAATAAAATGACGTTTTTTGGTAAATTGGTAAGTGGGCACATCCCGATAATATTATTTTGTTTATATTGTCCATTTTAATAAATATAAATTCAAGATTTTTTCGTAATATGAAGATTTACCTACCTTTTCAAAGGTATTGTTGTTAAATATTGTGTATATCTTTGATCTATTCTGCTAACTTATATCAGGATTGGAAACCATACCGTGTGAGCGCTGGGGGAAGATGCATTAATAGCAGAACTGACTTGCGAGCTTCAAGAGAGTGAAAAGCGAGCATACATTGAAGAAAGATGGTCAGAAAATACTCGTTTGCAGCGCTTGAAATGGAAAAGTTTACGAACCGGAGCACTTTCTCGAAAATTTTCGGAGGATATTAACAAGTTTATCCAATTTTATGTGTATTTGATAAACATAAGTGTCCTAGATATTTTGTTATATCTTTCTATGTCATATCTAGCTCAGACGCTCAAATTATTTTGTCCGTGAGACGGAGCGATAACTTTACAGATTTCACGAACCGGAACGGCGCTCCGGTGTGTTCCGGTCCATTTCGAGCCCTGCTCGTTTGAGATAATATCAAAATGGAACAATTATACATTTAATATATTTGAGAAGCTGATAATTAAACGAATAAGTCCACCCATGGTCAAGTTGATTACTTGCGGCATCCAACCTGAATAAATCAGTTCAGTCGTCAGGTTCAGCAGCTCAAAAGCCAAAAAATACGATTGTCTGTCACATAATTATTATATTGTCTGTCCCTCGAGATTTGAATTATTTGGTCTGCTTTGAAGACGGTAGCTGAGATCGGACGTCGCTTGACTGATAAAACAGGGGAGCACCGTTCAACTGAGTACCTGATACAACAAATAAGCATATAAATCCAAAGAGCTAATGCAGTCACCGTTTTAAGTAGCGCTCGAAGAAAACCTACGAACTCAATGAAAAGTTTACGAACGAGATCGCTAGACAGTTTTCTGAAGATATTTACATAGTTATCAAATTTTATGTGTATTTCGTAATAATAGGTGTGTTAGCTTGTCTATTATAATATGGTCCATCTAGCTCAGACTGTCAAATTATTTTTTTACGAGACGGAGCGATAATTTTACCGATTTCAGATTTTACCATTTTACAGGAACGGCGCTCCGATCCATTTCGAACCCTGGTTTTAAGTACTCTTCCAGAGGACTGGATGATGTATTTTATATTTATTTAATATCAATAATTTTATAATTATTATTTTATTGGTTTATATTATATACTTATGTAAATACATGTACTTATATTGTTTAATTTTACACCATTTGTCACTTATTTTTAATTAATTTATTAATTCTCTATAGTCTATACAATTCTCAATGTAATATAAATATGTACTTAACTGTTTTTTGCAATAAAAAAATTATATATTTAAAAAAAAATGTGTTTAGTACCTACCTATACGATTGTAAATTCTATTTATCTGTTTTAAAACTCTTAACATACGAAGGAGGGCTTGTCAACTAAATAATTCAAGTAATACCGATTGCTATGAAAAAAATAAAGACACAAGGTCAAATAAAGGCAGTTTATAGCTAACTGTGGAGCGAGAAGAGTGAAATGAGTTCTAAGGAGATCTTCATCCAGCAGTGAAAAATAAAGAGCCTTATATGTAGGTTATTTCTGTTATGACATTGGAAATTATTTAACCAACGCGTGAAACATGGTAATATTGGTAAACACCATAAACAGAGTTTCTTATTTTTTATGTTGATTGTGATGACTTACTCGAATGCATTTATAAACGGTTTTACACAAATTTTACAGTTTTACAAGTGTAGTCTTAAATGGCACCTTATGAAGGTTCAGAGCAACCGTATACTGATCTTCAAAAATATATGTTAGCGACGGATACTGGATGTGCGGTGGGGTGGTATGACTTTAGGAGCAACGAGGAGATAAGAGAACGTACCAAGCATCCTCTCATCACGCTGAGAGAGCTGCGGATGCCAGAAGAGAACCTCAACCTGGCTTGCCTGTTCTTCAAGTCGACCGGATTCGTGTTGATGCAAATGCTTTTATAAACCAAATGCCGCCTATTCGACGCTTGCATTCTGACGGTGCTGCTTTACGGTAGCGAATCGTGGCACCTTACGAAGGCTCAGAGCAACCGTATACTGGTATTTATACTGAGCTTCAAAAATAGATGTTTGCACGGATACTTGAGATAAGAGAGCGCACCAAGCAGCCTCTCATCACGCTCACAGTGAAGAGGCGACGTTGGACCTGTCTCAACTGCGGATGCCAGAAGAGAATTTCAACCTGACTTGCCTGTTCTTCAATCCTACCAGATTCCGGTGTCCTGGAAGACCGCTAAATACTATCAACAGAGTGTATAGAGAGTATATGGCGGAGCTACGGGATGCTGGTTTGACCTGAAACGAAGCAAGAAGACTGGCGAGCGACAGGGATTCTTGGAGGCGCCGCGTGGTGTCCATATGCTCCAATTAACGGCGGATATAGCCAAAGAAGAAAGAAGAAGAAGAGAAGAAATAGTCTTATTGGCTGCTTATCTACTCATCGTGACGGATTGCCTTTTTATACAAATGAACCCGCAGTGTGAAGTAATTTATAGCTAACTTAATCAGTGAGACATTGGTTATTTTTGCGTCAATTTCATACATTTTGGCTCCATCTCTATATAAGAAAGTTTTCAATATCTTTGACCCCGACCGATTATGGCAATCATGGCTTCCACATCCCGAAGCGGGCCCCCAGACCAGAATGTTTGGTGGGCCCCCATACATATCGCTAATGTTAAGGGCAGTGTGATATTCTACATTTTAGTGTTCCCTAAGTGGTATCCCCAATGGAACCCCAGAATTCTGCAAAGTAAATTTTTTAAAAATCTGTTGTATTTTATATAAGTCCACTTAAATTACTAGTAGTCAAGTAACATGCGGTCTTCAAATAATTAAAATAAATTTCTACATTTTTTTGAACATTTAATTATATCAATCGTCATATCACACCGAATTGCATCACATAGCCACGATTTTTGCAGGCGACTTTTTTTACTATCAGAGCAAATTTGTGGTGTGTGTTTATCTCACTTAACTGGTCGACCTACCACGCCCCCCCCCCCTAAACTCGGGCCCCCAGGCTAAAGCCCTGTCAGCCTCCTTGTGGGGGCCATGATGGCAATACTTTTTAAAAATTCGCTGCAAAATATATATAACAATGAGATGAAAGAAACCAATTACAGACCTATAAACTTATCTGAAGAATGAGATGGGGGAGCCACTGTCGAAAACCACCCAATCAAGACTCGTAACTGAACAAAATCTGTCATTCGAAGGAAATTTTCAAAATGGCGTCCTATGGTAGTGTTCCTAGTCGATATTTTTTTCCATTTTACAAATAAGTTTGTAGGTCTGTATGCTTGTATTAATCTCTATTCTCTTTTCAATTTGTAATAGAAAAGTGTACAGTGCGACCTTGAAATTATCATGTAGTTACAATCGTGATAATGCATGAAATATTATTAAATTATGAATGACCCACCTTTATAAATTGAGTTGAGCCGAGTTTGCTTAGATTTCACAACTTACTTTACCTATGTCCCATGTAGGTACAAAGATTACATTTTAGGTGGTCTAATCAAACTATCAGTCGAAACATATACCTGGTGACGATAAAAATTATGCCAGAGGTTGACGACTTGCGATGCGATCGATTTCGTTACATATTTATTTATTTATTTATTGAAAGACAAAACATTATGGACATTATATCAGAATTCAGAACGTTCAAAACATGAGATTTAAATTGAAAAATAACTGCTTGTAATCAAATGGGTCAAATATAAATACATATTAATGCATATCAAATAGTATTATAATCAGAAAATAGAAGAAGAAAAAACCATAAACATTATTAAAACTAACTTATTAAAACTTTTTACCCGGGCGGAGCAACCCTGAAGCGGAGCCGGAGCAAGTATTAGGTTCCGGAGCGGAGCAACTCAAAAAAGAGTCCGCTCCAACGCTCTGCTAATACAATAAGTACATTTTTTGTGTGTTGAATAATAAAAATAGAAAGGTATGGTTTTGTTTGTCAGTTATAATATTATATAATCTTATCCTTAGCCTACTTGAAGTTGGAGTAGTTGGACAAGCCTGCGATATAAGAATAATTTTTCGTAAACTTGTTTTTAATATTATAATAATATACCAACCAGGACTGAATTTTTTGAAAAGTGTTCATATTTCAAATCGTTGGTATTAATATTTTTATGTTGGGCACTTTGACTATCCCTTTGTTTAGGCTGATATATCTACAGATATTTCATGTTTCTTATATATCAATTCTTAAATTCATGATAGATAAGATTAGTACAGAGTACTTACCTACAGAGTTTTTTTTACCGCCATTTTTGGCACACTAACTAGAAGGCTTTCGCGCGTGGCGGTCATTGGCCGTTAAAGACAACCTCGCAAGGTAAGCTGCGGTTTTTTTAATAATTTATTTTAGGGATACATTTTAACAATTATAGTGTCCACCAACATAAGAATGCTTACCGACAGAGCACATATTTTTCTATGTTAAATTAATATAGTTGTTAAAATGATTAATTTCCACATTAATATTTCCCAAATTTGTCAAATAAGATGTAGGTACTTGGTTATGTTTAAAGGGTATATTCGTAAACATTCCCATTCGCATTGCGCACTGAAAACATAGTTATTAATTAAATTAAACGTGCACATAAAATATTGTAGTATTTCTTTAAATAATGAGGAATATTTTTCAAAATATGAAAATGATTTATTGGACGATTGTAGAAGATATTATTCTGACCAATTTTATGACTTCATTAATTATTAATTTTGTAAATAATACATTTACATACTTAGATAAGCCATAAATTTTCCTTGTCGGTGATAAAAACAAATGAAAATTGCATTGCTGTTATTTGCATTATACACCAGAGCCTTGGAGCGGATCCTTTTTTGAGTTGTTCCGCTCCAGTTCCGTTCCGGGACCTAATACTTGCTCCGGCTCCGGCTCCGCTTCAGGGTCTGCTCCGCTCCGGGTAAAAAGATTTAATAAGTAGGTGTTATACATATGTATACAAATGTTAAAAAAATAAAAAATAAGTAGTTTTATAATAACGTCATTTTCATTTTGATTATATTAAACAAAATTTTCGGCAGCAAATCGTCTCTTCTGTCAAAAAAGTAAGGTTATTTTTTATCCCCCGGCAGTGTTGCCATATTTCAAATAATTCCAGGTTGCAAAGTGTCAAAATATACTATTTTCATTGGATTTTAGGACGAAAATTTAATAATAAAAAAGTATCCGGAGCAGTGGAGCACTACAAATTGTCGGTACTCCGGGTAAAATCCCATTGCTCCGGTGCTCCGTGATCCTGCTCCGAGCTCCTCTCCAACGCTCTGTTATACACTGAAATTGTACATATTAGATTATGGTGGTTCCTTAAAATAATGAGGATCATTTTCCAAAGCATGAAAAAGATGTATTGGAATGTTCTAGAATCTAGAAGACACTCTAGCCATTAGGATTAGGATGACTTTAATAATTTATAATTGTGGAAAAATAATATTTTTACATACGCGAGATATTTTCCTTTGCAGTGCCAACTTTATAAAGGGACTCGACATTTTTTTTTCTATTAGTTTTACATGAGGAATAATAAATTATATTCCAGCATAGTCATAAGTCATAATAATTAACAAGAATCCAGCTATTTTTTCTAACATCCTTGGGTGGGCTTTGCATATATAGTTCTTAATAATATAGCTATCAGTGGCCCTATAGCAATAATCTCGAGTAATAAATAGCGTACCCGTCCGTACATAAAAAAGACAGGATTTCAAAAATTATGTTTTCTATGAATCGGTGTGTTGTAATCATGCTTGTAAAATACACGTTTTAGTCTAAACGGCGAAGCATTTATTTCACGTATTATATTTGACGATGGGTTAGTGGTAACGTGTCCGCTTATAAGTCGGGTTAGCATCCGGGCTCTGGCAAATTCACATGTTATCAGTCAATGTGTGTTTAGACCCAGAGCGTGGATTTTATAGGTTAAGCAAGTGGCTTTATCATGCAACATCCATTTATCGTTAAAAAACTGCTGAGAAACCTCTTCGTCAGACGGCCAACATCCGCAGAGGATTGTAAAGCCATTGAAATAGAACATTGTTTTTCTGAGACTTGTGTCAAACTTTCAATAAAGAAATAGTTTTTATTTGGAGGGAGGCGGGAGCCATACTCGGTGCGTCTCTGCCAGTCGATATAACACAAATTCGGTTTAATTAAAACAATAATCCACGAGACCATCAAAATTTTCCTTAAATCATCGCCACACTTATTATATAGGTATTTTGTTATTTTTCCACATGTTTCCATCCGCGTCATAATAGCTTCTTCTTCTCCTCGGCCAAATCCGCCCCTTAGTGGGAGCATATGGACACCATGAGGCGCCTCCAAGAATCCCTGTCGGTCGCCAGCCTTCTTGCATCGTTCCATGTTAAACCAGCATCCCTTAGCTCCGCCGTATACACTCTATACATAGTATTTAGCGGCCTTCCAGAACGCCGGAATCTGGTTGGCTTGGAGAACAGGCAAGCCAGGTTGAAATTCTCTTCTGACATCCGCAGTTGATACAGGTCCAACGTGAGCGTGATGAGAGGCTGCTTGGTGCGCTCTCTTATCTCCAGTATCCGTGCAAACATCTATTTTTGAAGCTCAGTATACCAGTATATGGTTGCTCTGAGCCTTCGTGAGGTACCATAATTCGCTACCGTAAAGTAGCACCGTCAGAATGCAAGCGTCGGATAGGCGGCATTTGGTTTATAATAGCATTTGCATCAACACATTTTAAATGTTTTTATATTATTATAAATGTTCATAAACAGTTTTCGTACAATTTTCATTTATTTACATACCTACATATCATTATGTATCTTAGTTTGGATTGAATATATTTCCATATCAATATGTTTAATAATAATAACCTACTTCATTTACACAATGTAATAATAATAATCATAACCGATTTCATCCACAATGTCAACTGACAGCATTTGATTCAGTTACCAGTGTCTAAGTAAGTATATTAGTCTATGCCAGTGTCCTTCTAAACGGGAAACCAGTTGGAATCGGTGATCACCATTTAATTAGATAGATATTAAATTAAATAGGTAGGTACGTGTTATGCCCGTGCTCCATTGGCACGTAAGTCAGATAATTTACAGTCTTCGGACTTTTTCACTTCTATATTATTTTATACAAATCTGAAGACCTATCGGTAGACATTAAGGCCATACATCAGTTGAGACACGGTCTAAAAAGATCGTCGCTAGGCGATGCGCAGATTGCGGGTCGCGGGTGCAAATGAGGCATGTCAAACCAAATAAAATTTGTCTTATAAATCCAACATGTGTCCATTTAATGTTCTGTTTATTGTTTTATCAGTAACAATAATAATATATTCATTGACATGTTTTCTTTTTAAAATAAATGGGTAACGTTTTAAGTCATCTTTACACGATTTAAGAATTATTACGGCCGTCGCCATCACGAAGCAAAATTACGTGTTTCCAGCTCTACATTCTCTCTCCGAATGGGAGCGAGTTTTGACTATTCCAACTGCCAAAGCGCGACTTTTTTACTTGTTCGTTGATCGTCCATTGGTCGGTAGCAGAGCATACTAGACAAATACGACGATTTATTATCGTCTGACTTTTGGCTCATCAATACAGCGCCTGCATTATAAATCTTGTGTATTTTTTTAAAATTTGAACAAAAAATACTGTTTGCATTTTAATTAATATAATAGCTCTGCATCAATAATTAAACGATTTGAAGTCATAATAATTAGAGAAGCCAATCCCGAGCCAAAATTTTGGTCCCGGGATTACGGTAAGTATTACAATTTGACGGTACCGGCATCCCGGGACTGTTCCCGGGTTTAGCATTTTTTCGAAAGTTAAATATTATTTTATTACAACGTTTTTATTAGGTCGTATTCTTGTTTGTCCGGTACAAATTTTGCAATCGATTTTTAACTAACTTACCGACTAGGTAGACATTTGAAACTTTTAGAATATATCAGTTTATAATTATAATTATATAATTATATTTAATTATCATTTTAGAATATACCACCGGTTTAAAGTCACGTTATGTGTCTCATATTCTAGTTCATTGGATATGAGTACAATTATTATCACTAAGCATTTTAGTATCTAATTTTAAAATATTTTACAAATAGATATGAACCAATAGTTATGTAAGGCAAATTCCTTAGATAATCTACATTATCTACATTAAATTATGATTTAATCGCTAATAGTAACTAGGTAGATAGGACCTAAAATATTTTTTTTATATATTTGAAGATAAATATAAGTAATTAATTATAATATTAACTACTTATCTGTCTATTTTATAAGCACTCGATTTCATGACATTTGAATTTAGATTCTAATTATTTATTTTAGTTTTGTACTGTTCCAACAAATCTTTGCTTTATATCAGGGTTTGCGAACCTTTTTACGTACGCGTGCCAATTTTTCCAAAATATTATTTTTAACTGTCTAACGACTCTAACGTATACTCATAAGAATTCTATTAAAAATATATGATTAAGTTATTAAGTATTTCGGTATTGCTTATATTGGTTCTTTACCCACAAATTGGCGCCAGAATTGCTCCGGTTAGATGAGGCATTCTATCGCTACAGTGGTTTCAAGCATTGTAAAATGATTGTAAATCGATCAAAATCTGAGGTTTGCGGTGTGGCTTCTCCTGCTGCCTGATGAGGTCAGTGCGATAATATTATGTGTGATGCATAAAACCTCAGGACTGACCTATGAAATTTAAATGAAACGTAATGCTTATTCTTGAAGAGTATCTGCTATACTATATATTTTATACGATGCGATCTGTCATTTATGGATCGATTGGTAAATATTATAAAAAAACCGAAGAAAACACGCATGGTTATGTCGTCATTTATTTTTTATATAATACTTCGTTATATGTATCTGTACAACTTTAATTTTTTTTTCTCTTCTACATAAATCATCTCGCGTGCCATAGATTCGCCATCACTGCCGTATATTATAAGTTGCGAAAAAATTATGTCGTGAACATCTTTAATTGATCATTTGTAATGTCTATTGTATTCTTATAAAAATAGCATTATGTTCTACATAAATAAACACAATATGTCTACCAACTAGTCGAAACAACAATATGTACTTACCTTCGGTAGTTAACGTTTCGAAATATTTTTTTCAAGCTATTTTGAGCAATCATATTATGTATGTACCTATTATTATCTATACAATAATTGTCAACCAATATATTATATAAATATATATATACTATTTGAAAAGGGAATAAGGTTCTGATAAAGCCATTCGATAATAATAATTTCCTTCTTAATACTGCCCGTTATCAAAAACAAATAACAAAAAAAACTAACACTCCAAGGCCATTTTTTTAAATTCCAATTTGCCCAACACTGATTGATGACAAGTGATAATTATTATGAAATCTCCAGTATTACGTCAATCACAGTACATAGGTACTTTTAGAAATAATAAAATATATTACATGTCTGTAGTGGGTATCTCAAGGAATTAAAAAAAAAACACGTCTATTCATATATTTTTCGAATGTTTGCCACCTGGAATCCCGCGCAAATTTTTAGTTGGAAATGTACTAAACTCTCATAATGAGTATTGCCAGATAAGGTAAGAAAATATAAGTTAGATGGCAGAATAAAATGCTAGATTTTTTCAAAATTTAAAAATTATCTAGAAACTAACATACACAAAAAGCTCAACATACGTGCGTTGATCCCAGTGACCCTAATTTTGGCCAATGTATCATCAAAAAATTTCTTAATTTAAAAAAAAGCCGTTTCGAAATCTTTAAATCCAAGACAAACTTTATAGTACTTACATGTATTTTTTATCGTTCATATAAAATATATTAGTAAGTACCTACTGTAGTTTAAAAAGGGTATAATTGTAACGTAGTCGTTTGAAAATACGAATAATGCCATATTTTGGGACATCAGAATATATCCGAGGTGAATGAACTTTTTTGTTAAGATGTGTACCTAATATAGGTATTCGGCAAACTTTCCATTGTACTTCTGCACCTATAACATAACTCAATCATTCATTATTGTGTTCTTATTGAGTAAAAACTAATTTTGTTTTGTCATTGTTACAGATGCAACTCCTTGCCGTTTCCATCGCACTACTCGCAATATCAATAACGGGGATAATTGCTAAAGAAGTAGAACCATGTGACAAAGAACACAAATGTCTCATGACAGACACCAAGGCATACCTGAAATGCTTAGAAACCAGGCGCATAAAACGAGACCTATGTCCGTATGCTAATCCTAATGTGGCATATGTTCCAAATGTTGTCCAATGTACCACCCCAGATTGCGGGGCCAACGTCGTCCTCGACAATTGCATCAACACATGCTCCGGTTCATGCAACGGATACTCTTGCCAGGACCGCTGCGATAGATCATGCAAGGGCGAACCGACGACATTAACGATGCCTCCAACCCAAACCATCGTTCAAAGAGATCCCAGCGCACCATCGATCATCAGCCCAAACGTCACGACAACGATTCATTTGACAAACATCATCAATAACACGAATCACATAAACGTACCGACGTCGATCAATAATACAAACGTAAACAATTTGGATCTGGGTACTAATTCTTCGAGTTATCAGCAAATGATGGCCGCAGCTAATCGTGAATGTTGCATAGTGGTCCAGCCGAGAGTTTGCCATAACATCAACGGCACGAACGGGGGGAGACGATGCATTCACAAACGACACCACACCTGTGGTCCGCAATGCGCGTCGGCTACCATGCACGCTCAAGTGAGACAGCCATGCGAGGGAACCGCGAAAGACTGTCCTCCGTCCATAGTATACATTCCTCAGCCCCAACCGCGCTGCAATTATGTCCCTAGTTGGCCATACGTGTCGTGCGGCGGTCAGTCGATGTCGAATTGCGAAGGTTGCTACGACCACTACGGTTACGGGTTTGAAAACTTCCACACTGGCTCAAATCCCACATGCGAGGGATGCTACGATGACGGAATCGAGCAGGGATCATTGTACAGACCGGGGCCTTATTACAGACCCGGTTATTACCACACGCCCCCGGTCGACATGTCCCCCTATACCTCCTCTGTCTCTTGCGGCCAGGGCTGTTTCGGCAACCAAATGATTGATCCTGCTTTTGGTATGGCTGCCTGTTCACCGTACGCTGGAGGATGTATGCCGTCATCAGAATACTACGGTTACGCCGAATCATTTGCGCCTTCTGTGTACTCACCCCCCGTGTACGCACCCCCTGTGAATGCACCCCCCGTGTATGCACCCCCAGTGTATGCACCCCCCGTGTACGCACCCCCCGTGTACGCACCCCCTGTGAATGCACCCCCCGTGTATGCACCCCCCGTGTATGCACCCCCAGTTTACGCGCCTTATCAGCCTTACCAGCCTGTTCAGCAATATTACCCGCCCTACCAGGTTCCATATTACAATCCTAACATTCAATATTACGGACAGACTCCACGGATCTATCCCCCTGCGTCATACAGCCCACTTTTCCCATATATAAATACAATATTCAATAACACACTCCTCAACGATACATCACCAATAAATACTGAAACTGAAAACGTGGTGATGAGTAATAATATTCAGGATTATAATGCAATAATTCCCATGGCATATCCCAGATATGGTAGTAATTATCGACAATACCCTCCATATAATCGCGGTATTGCATCATATACGTATAGTAACAATACTTATTATAACCCTCTGCGAGAAGTTGGTAATCGACAAAATACTACAACAACTGTTACAAAACCGTTCAAATAATAGTAAAAACACACATTTAAACAGCAAATAGGTAATTTTACTATACTAATCTCTCTACAGACCAGGGCTTGAAATGGACCAGAGCGCACCGGAGCGCCGTTCCCGTAAATAAAATCCTCAAAACTATAGCTCCGTCTCCTATTCGACCATCTGAGCTAGATAGGCCATATTATTACAAAAAAATCTAACACAGTTATTTTTATAAAATTAAGTACCTATGTTAATATTTTTGTAAAATTATCAAGCGCTGCGGTTCATAAAATTTTCCATTTCAAGGGCTGCTACAGACATGAACAAAATAAAATACAACACCTTATAGGTATTCTTGTAAACCATTGAGCTTCACGCAAGAGACCGATATTGCAACCATTCACAAAAATAAGCTAGATTTTCTCAAAATTAAAAAATGTCCAGAAACTACCATTTCAAAGAACACATTTTAATTTTTATAAACATTGCTTTTACCAGAACAAAATATTGGAAAAGATTTTATTGTTTCACAACTAATAAAATAAGTCATACAACTAAAAATTAATGCAGTTTCGAAATATGGTCATTAGTTAAAAATATTGTAGCTATATTATAACAATATAATTATTTTATTGGTAATATGCATTGTACCTACGGCAGACCAGCATGTTGATTTTCAAGCAAATCCAGTGTAACATTCTAGCCTTGTGGAGTACCTATATAAAAAATGTTACGTCATTGAACACCATACGCCAGACGCAAATTTTGTATTGCCCGTTAAAAATGCTAGATCTGGCAAGAAAAGCTCTAATCCGACAGCAATACTATTTAATTTGACACATTTGTCCGTCTGATTATAATACTTGAATTGTGCACACGTAATTATTAAAAATTTGTTTACGGTTAGTGTCAATTGATAATAATATATTGTTTAAAACATTCACGAATATTTGATATCTTTTTTGGAATTTGAAGTTCAGTTGAAGTCAAGTTCTCAAGAATGGCATAATATGTAACGACGCCAGAACATCAAGGAAAAAGACATGGTGACATCCCGAATCAATTTACTTGACTTGGGTACAGGCTACGAACGTAATAATTGTTTTATATTTTTTCGAAGTTTGTGTGTCTTATAGTATTACGAGAAAAGCAAAGATATTATTACAATTATAATAAACCGACGTTCATTTGAAAGTGTTCTGTTGTCTCCTTTCTTCTCGATAGTAATATCATTATAATAAAAATATAATATGATGAAATTAAAATATACCTACTTATCTGTAATTTACCATTACTTACATTTTTTTTAAATTTCGAAAAGTTATTTTCTTTATTTGAATTACTAATGCTGTTTGTTGTGTTTTATTTCGAATTGTTTCAGACGCTCTTTAAACAAAATAACAATATGTAACTTGTACCTAGTAGTTACAGACCTACAAACTTATCTGTAGAATGGGATGGGGGAACCACTGTCGAAAATTACCCAATCATGACTCGTAACTGGACAAAATCTTACATTCGATTGAAATTTTTAAAATGCCGTCCTATGGTAGTTCGTAGTTCCATTTTTGGCCATTCTACAGATAAGCTTGTAGGTCTGTAAATATAATTTTTTCCTTTATAATATATAATTATTTTTATTTATGTAGCCAATGTCTTTATTCGTAATAAAAATGTTTTTTTATCGAGATATATTATTATTATAACTATCCAATCCGAATTATGTGATAAATGATGAAGCGTAATGGCTATGTGTATCGTCTGAAAAATTCACTTATTGTTTTTAACGTATCTTTTGACTGAGATCAAAGAGGCTGAGTCGTTCGTTCAATGATGAAGGGTGGTGGTAGGCTGTTGAGATCCGACATAAATAGTACACACTAACCTTTGTCAGCCATTCATCTTTTTTTATTGAACTAATAATACACATTGCAGATGGTATTTATTATTTTTTTTAAATTCAATTAAACCCTGCCTAGACCAATCTATAACAGTAAAGGTAGGCAATGGAGATTAAAAAAAAAGTAATGCACACTTTATCGGTTGTAGGTCTTATTATTTATTTATTTTTGTTTTCATTGAATTAAGAATATGTACAAATTGCAGATGGTGTTAGTTAGTTTTAAAATTCAATTAAACCCTGTCAACCGAACCATAGTAGATAAAAAATATTATTCCATCTATAAAAATATAAATAAAATTATGTATGATTGTGAAAAAGTGTATTTTTTTAATATAACATCCATTATGATTTGGTTTAGGCAGGTTTTAGTTGAATTTAAAAATTCCACTTATACCATCTGCAGTTTGTACCTATTCTTAGTTCAATGTAAACAAAATAAGTACGAATGACAAATTTTAATGTTCACTATTTATTGCGGATCTCAACAATCTACCTCCATCTTTCGCCACTAGATTTGCAATGAATAATGATAATTAACAATAGAACCATAAAACTAAATTATGAATTTATTTTCATTACTTATTGTAATTAATTTTGTATGAAAATATATTTTCAAAAAATCACAAATCAGTACATTAAATAATATTGTGTTATTAAATTAGGTCAATCAAACATTTAATCATTATAATGAATTGGAATAAAATTCAAAGTAGATACGTCCAACCCTACTTAATGAGGTGACGTCAGGTGGGTTCATATTATATGGGTGGGTTACTATCAGTGTCGAAGATACTATACTATACTTGAGTCGTAAAAATAATTAAAATTCCTAGGGTACATAATGTGCTGAATCATTGCCGACTCAAGTAGAAAGCCGATACATTCACAACGACTGGTCCTACTTTTTCCGCCCCTCCCGTTGTTGTCGATGGATGACCTGTCATTGCCTGTCATTGTTCTATAGAGTGCTCATACTGATGCGTCTGTCGTGTTCACATAGGGAATGGTTTGATTTGAATAGATGAGTTACATGTTAAATAATACACTAGCATTAAAACACCTTCTACAAATGTAATACATATATCACTGCTACATATTTTGTGGAAATCGATATTACCACCGGTTTTTGTGTGAAGGACTAGTCTGACTTTAGCAACTGATGAATAACAGGAATGTATATTATTTATTAATAACACTGATAGTTAATATATTTGATGTGAGAATTTTTTATAATTCAATTTGAAACGAGAAAGGGCGAATCAATATGTCAAGCAATTTGGGATCTGATTTTGACAGCTAAAAAGTGGACCACTCGTTGCTTGTGCAAAAAGTTATGCTCAGGCTTTATTAATCTAAAGATGGCGGTGGCTGAATATATTTAACTACAAGGTGTTTCCCACGAATGGCGCGAATTGATTTATCAGTTAATCCGTAAGTAGGAATGGAATCACAACGTGATCGAGTATTGACGCCTTTAACCACTGTGCAATTATTGGATCTATAATCATAATTAATATTTATTTAAATATAAGTATTGATACCGGGGGGAAAAGAAGAAGAACTCACATGTCTTCTGGGTAGATGTCCTGATCCGGTATCACTTCGGGTTGCAGGTCATGTGTGGACATCAGGATGCATAATTCAAGATAAAACACGTCTTTAATTTGACAGTCCCACGTGGAACTACATTTATTTAAGCTAGGGCATAGGCAATCATTGATAATACGAGGGTGGGTCAATAATTCCTTAGAAAAAAGCATTAAAACAGTTTTTTTTTTTGTATTTTTTTTTTATTTCTCAACATAATCTCCTTGGAGCTCAATACACTTGGTTAGACGTTTCTCAATATTTTTTAAACCGTCAGAAAAATAAGTTTTCGGAAGGTCCTCAAAATAAGCATTTGTCCGATCGATGACTTCTTCATTTGAAAAAAAACGTTGTCCACTTAGCCATTTTTTTAAGTTTGGGAAAAGGAAAAAGTCACTGGGGGCTAAATCTGCCGAATACGGTGGGTGGTCGACCAATTCGAACTTCAATTCTTCAATTTTAGCCATTGATCGTAAACATGTGTGAACACGGGCATTGTCCTGATGAAAGAGGATTTTTTTCCTGTTTAAATGAGGCCGTTTTTCTTCAATTTTATTTTTTAGCTGGTCCAATAAAGATGCATAATAATCCCCTGTTATTTTTTTTCCTTTTTCCAAATAGTCAACGAAAATAATTCCACGTGCATCCCAAAATACAGTAGCCATAACCTTACCAGCTGATTTTACGGTTTTCGCCTTCTTTGGACATGGTTTGCCTTCGCAATCCACTGCTTTGACTGTTCTTTCGTCTCGGGAGTATAGTGGTGTATCCATGTTTCATCTACAGTCACAAAGCGACGAAAAAATTCATCCGGATTGCGTTGCATGAGCGACAACAGGGCTTTAAAGGCCACCACCCTATTGCGTTTATTGTCGACTGTGAGCAAACGCGGCACCCATCTTGCAGAAATATTTTTCATGCCCAATTTGTCATGTAAAATAGAAATGACGCTACCTTTTGAGATCCCTGTAACCTCAATTATCTCACTCAACTTTAATCTTCGGTCACTTAACACCATATCGTGGATTTTATTGATCATTTCTGGTGTAGTCACCTCTACAGGACGTCCTGAGCGTGGTTCATCCTTTGTTGATGTACGACCACGTTTAAATTCATTTAACCAGTTATAAATAGTTGCAAGTGAAGGAACAGATATGCCGTGAACTAAATCCAACTCATTTTTTATTTCCTTTGCTGTTAACCCTTTTATATTAAAATGTTTAATAACAGCCCTAAACTCAATTTTCTCCATTTTCCATTTTTCCATTTTCCACAAGCAAATTTTTTTTTTAAATGTACGAGAAACACACAACAACCCGACCAATCTGATTGAAACTACGCAGCATACTGAATCGGTAGTGCCGCTGCATGAAAACAAACCGCTTACAGTACTAGTCGCGCCACCTGTCGGCTTTTCTAAGGACTTATTGACCCACCTTCGTATTACATCATTTTTACATCTAAAGAGGTCTTAAATTAGTTACCGCACTGTCTTCATATTAGGGGTCGGTTTATCATTATTATCCCGCGCACTAAGCACTGATTCACTTCTTCGCTCACTAGGGAATTGATTAACTTTCGTTGGGTTTTTGCGCGAGTCACCGATTGGTATTACAACGATTACGGGTTATTAACGATCGATTTAAAAATAGGCCGGGAGCGTCATTAATTGCGCGGGAGCACGCCCCTCCGGCGTGAAACTTATTTCATGTTATGGCTTTGGTAGGTAGGTCCGGACTGTCCTTATTTCAAAAATCATCTTTTAATTTTTGGCGGGGTCCATCCTACGGAGGGGAAGAGAAAGGGCAGGTCACCGACTAACGGGACAAACATTTCGGACGGGCCGCTACGGGCCGCTTCTACCCTCGAGCCGGGTAATAAAATGCATCTTTGTGAATGACCGTTTACGAAATATTTATTTGTAATATTTTCCTGTAAGTCAGAGGTTCTAAACATTCTACAGGGAAGCCGGATATATTTTTTTGTTAAATTGCTGATCTAGAATTTGAAACTGTCGCGCCGGGGCCTTCTCTTTTTTTGTCTGGTAACAAGCCTCCCTACTCCAATTTGTTTCAAATTTTATATCAGCGATCATGTAAAGCGATTGGAATGTGGTTATAGGGCAAAGAAAATTTTTCTAATACAGCACGCGAGTTAGGCGGGTTTGAGTTGGTAATACATTGATAGGTTTTCATTAGGTCGTTTGTTCGATCCGCGAGCGGGATGCTCAACGGATTATGAGTCTCGTGCCGTCGGAGACGCCATTTCGTCTTGCGAGATTTTTCTCGGCAAGTGCCAACGATTCCGGAGGGTAGCCGGGTCTGGTAGGGTGTCGTCACGTCATAGGCTTCTTTCGGCTGCTGCAGCAGTCAGGGTTGGGTTGCCTATTCAGGGGTAGGCGGGGGGTTGCGGAGATCAGGTGTCGTTCGGCGGGAGGTGCAATTTGGACGTGTGCTGGGGTGTGGCGACTCCGTCGCAAGATTGACGCGGGGATGCGAAGACAGGGCTGAGTTCTCGTGCTAGGGGTCGTCGGGCAGAGGGGGGCGACCTTGACAGGCAGGTTATACCCTGGACTTTTCCAGGACCTCCGGTGTCGGTGGTCCACGGCAGCTGCCAGTAGACGGGGTGGCTGCAGCATCGTAGGAACGTCCGTTCTGTGAGAACCCACGTTCGTGGCATTTTTGGGTTTCGTTGCACTGATTTCTCATCATGGGCATTAACGGCGTTTTAATTTTTTGGCGGCTCGCAATAAAAAAAAATTTTTAAACACTGTGTATTAGGTTGAACGCCCCTGGTTTTGATTTTTATCTTGTTTGGTTTACGCGCGAATTCGTTCATATTGGGTTTCTTTGTCTCGTCATTTTCACTATGTTTTATCGGTGTGTAGCGTGGGCGGGTTTATATTTTTATGTTTGTTTAGGGTTTTTTTAATAGGGCGCCAGAGAATTTATTTTTATTTTTAAAATTCACAAAAATATGGGTTTGATGTCACACACTTGGGTTTCTCAGGGCGTAGATTCGCGGAACCCGTCGGTTCCTGTCGCACCACGTTCGGGGGCCAGTATGATACCGGGGGGAAAAGAAGAAGAGCTCACATGTCTTCTGGGTAGATGTCCTGATCCGGTATCACTTCGGGTTGCAGGTCATGTGTGGACATCAGGATGCATAATTCAAGATAAAACACGTCTTTAATTTGACAGTCCTACGTGGAACTACATTTATTTAAGCTAGGGCATAGGCAATCATTGATAATATTACATCATTTTTACATCTAAAGAGGTCTTAAATTAGTTACCGCACTGTCTTCATATTAGGGGTCGGTTTATCATTATTATCCCGCGCACTAAGCACTGATTCACTTCTTCGCTCACTAGGGAATTGATTAACTTTCGTTGGGTTTTTGCGCGAGTCACCGATTGGTATTACAACGATTACGGGTTATTAACGATCGATTTAAAAATGGGCCGGGAGCGTCATTAATTGCGCGGGAGCACGCCCCTCCGGCGTGAAACTTATTTCATGTTATGGCTTTGGTAGGTAGATCCGGACTGTCCTTATTTCAAAAATCATCTTTTAATTTTTGGCGGGGTCCATCCTACGGAGGGGAAGAGAAAGGGCAGGTCACCGACTAACGGGACAAACATTTCGGACGGGCCGCTACGGGCCGCTTCTACCCTCGAGCCGGGTAATAAAATGCATCTTTGTGAATGACCGTTTACGAAATATTTATTTGTAATATTTTCGTGTAAGTCAGAGGTTCTAAACATTCTACAGGGAAGCCGGATATATTTTTTTGTTAAATTGCTGATCTAGAATTTGAAACTGTCGCGCCGGGGCCTTCTCTTTTTTTGTCTGGTAACAGTATTTAATTAATATGGCACTTCCTATAAATAATAATGATTCAATTTCTATGAAAAAAAAATAGCAGAATATAATAGAATAAATTGCGCCGTATCACTTGGCAACACATGCACCTGTTTCATATGCAGTAACAGGGGTGTAGCAATGTATTTTAACGCCCCGGGAAGTAACTCAATTTTATATTTATATGCACACTTACTACCTACTTGATCGTGTCGATAATATTCTCTGCGTGTGAGACGGGGATACTTTGATCACCATATTGATCATGGTTTGGTTCAGTGATAGGAAAACTACGCCCGCAGCCCAGTCCATGCCTACTGTTTTGTACGCCATCGCCTTTTTGTAAATTAGATATTTAATATGGAATATTTAATGCGATTTCTTCACGAAAATGAAAAATAAAAATATGGCTGCAAGCCGAAGAAATGTATCCAAGGATAATGGGTATAATTAAATCAATCAGCCTATCGAGGAGAATTGTCGCGCAAAGAGTCGGGGATATCAGGAGAATCATCTACATATATATAATTAAATAACAATGGAAATTGTGTCGAGTGTGTTTACTTGGGTCTTGATGAGTTGATAAACAGTTAGTCATTCTACGTTAACTCCATGGGCATGGCCCATATTGTTTTTCAATTTGTGTTTGGATTCAGAGTATGGACCTAATAGGTTGAGCAAGTGGTTAACATCCGTTTCTCTTAAAAACAAAAAAATGTTAATACAAACCTCCACTATGTGAAGGCCCATATTATGATCCTATTAGGATCGGATATGGTCAAAAGAAAAAGAAGAAATAATTTTCAATAAATTGTTGACATCTTATTTTATTTTCTTCTTAAGTTGGCCTATTAAATAAACATACACTAGCTTGCATCTTCGCCCTACATTCTAAAACATTAAAAAATTTTGGTATTTGGCCGTAGACAAAAAATATTTGCCGACCCTGGTTTATAATTATGCATTGTTAAGCTTTGTTATAATCGTTCACCTCCGACCAACAGGCAGTGTGTCAGATTTATTTATTACAATAAGACATTTAAAAAATGTTGATAATACGACGGACGTAGCGGTCGGTTTAAAGATCTTACGTAGAGATCTGGCGTAGAGGTTAGTCGTAGAGACCGGGCGTAGAGATCTGGCGTAGAGATATGGCGTAGAAGCCAGGCGTAGAACTACAAGCGAAAGTCGTATCCAGTGTCCAGAAGTTGACAGTTATATTAGTTATATTGTCAATACAACTTTCAAACGGTTTTCAAACAATGTTCAATGTCCACGCACATAATATTAATATGTTGGTCTGGACTAGGCACAACACATAAAATAGACCCAGTGCTTCTTTTTCAAATGGCGTTCTTTTCATATGTATTTTACCCTGTTGGCTATAAATTATGCACACGCCACTGTCACGTCATATGTTTTGATCAGCGACGATTTTTTTTGACGCAAATGAAGCAATTGATTCGTCTGGAGATTTTAAAGGCGGCCTCGGGCTTTCATACAATTATTAAATTATATTGAAACATTAAATATATGCGTATTTCTCCCAAATTGAGTAGGTATAAAATATTAGCTAAAACATAACCAAATTCTTGTAAATAACATCAAAAGGGCATAAAACTTAACCACTCAAACAGATTTTTAAAAAGAATGTCTCATTGCTGTCAACTTCAATAATAATTGGATAGAAAAAAGATGCTTTGTTATTTTATTGGGTATCTACGTAGACGGCAGAGATTGTAGTAGACTCTGATTTTCAGACCATGCAGCAGGATTAGATAGTGCTCAACCATCGATGGGGAATCCTGCATACTAGACCTTACGGTCGGTGTTCGATTGGCAGACCAAGACTCCGGTAGTTGGACGGTGTTAACGGAGATTAGACACCTGGAGGATGCTGGCCCTTGGCCAAGTTCTTGGTAGAGATTACGATCCGCCCTGGGTTGTAGGGTCACGTATGATGATGATGGTAAAACTGATAAAAGCAGTAAGAGCATCGGCCCTATAAATACCTAAACTCGCCACTGGTTTTGACGTTTATTTCATTCATTGCAAATAATTTAATCAATCTTTCACATACATACAAAATATATTATGTTAAACTTGTTAAAGTAATAAGGAAATGATCATTAGGTATGTATCGTATTCATATCGCAAAAGTGTGTGTAGCTGAATTTAACCTTTTGGCTACATGATTTTAGATAAGGACAATTATTTTTTTAAATGTCATATTATTGTATTAATTTAAGTGTTAATCTTATCAATGATATTTTTTATGGAGTCTCGTTTAGCGAATTCTGACAAGAAATAATAAAATTATAATTTAGTCAGACATTATTACCGACCGCACCAGAAGATTGCGTTCGAGAATCGTCTGAACACAGTTATAAATAATATAATCTTGGTTATTTGAGAAATGTCCCACTAAACGTGAGTATATTATATTAAAAATACGTTAATAACTAAGATTCTTTAATAAATGCAATCAAAAATGAGTGTCTGTAGCAGGGCCGTAACTAGTGTTTTAGTGCCAGAGACAGTAAAAAGAAATGCTAATTTAAGTGGCCGATTTAGGTAGATTTATAAATATTAAAAAGTAAAAATAACAAAGTGTCTCTTTCCCAGAATCCCATCCTAGAATAAAAACAATTATTATTGAAGGTGACAGTGCTGACTGATGACTGATGACATAATACTATTAGTGGTTTAATTGTGTTTTGTGCATTACTACGTATCTGTACGAGTGGTTATATAATATGCCGCTTTTATGTCGGTTGCATGGCTTTTTTATGCTGTATGTAATATGTTCAATGACATTTTGAATATGTTATACTCAATTCATGAGTAATACGTATATTATTAAGACATTTGTATATTTTAATAATTGAAAATAATAAGTTATCTTCTGCGTCAAAGGAAATGTCGCCGCTGTAAATCTGCATGTCCCTGATAACTATCTTAAAAATCGGGAGCATCAGTTGTTTGTTCTCCCAATGAGCAGAACTAACCTGCCATTGCCAATTAGGAGGGCAATAATTCTGTTCAACCAAATCGCTTCGGATATATTCCACTTACATAAGGATGAGTATAGGTTACGTTGTTTTATAAATTCTTAAAATTGGGTCTGCTTAGCTAATTCGGTGTACTTCCTTGTATCAAATTTTTTTTACTGTTTTCTACTGTTTAATTACTTAATAATGAACTATTCTTTTTTTATATAATACTGTTTTAATAATGTTTCTTTGTTTCTAAATGTCATGTTGTGAACTAAATTTATTTCGCAGCTGTCATTTAATTATGACTATGCGTGGTATTATGATGTTTCGTATTAACGTAACGCCCAGGGCTCGCAATGGACCGGAACGCACCGGAGCGCCGTTCCGGTTCATAAAATCCCCAAAACAATCAATCCGTTTCGTGGAACTATTTATTTGACCACCTGAGCTAGATAGGCCATATATGTTATAACAACATATCTAACATACTTATTTTGATAAAATACATATACAATTAAATAGCTGTTCTGTGTTAATATTTTCGTAAAATTATCAAGCGCTCCGGTTCGTAAAATTTTCCATTTCGAGCGCTGGTAACGTCACATTTTATTCATCTCTGACTAATTTTATGAACGATATCTGATATATAAGACAGAATGTCCGTAGCCCTTGCTCGAAAGTCGACTATTTTGTCAAACTAACTAGATAAAAATTAACTGAATTGCAGTAGGTATTCCATTTTTTTTTTAAATCAACTGATTTTTTTATTTATTTCAGATGAAAACTATCATCACGATCCTCGTTTTAACGGCGAATGGCATATTTCCAGTTCTTGGTCAAATTTCATCATGCGGATACGCTAATGATTTTAACACATACTTCCAATGCCGGTCGGGTCAGATGACGTGCACCATTTCCGGATGTTCCAGTATACCGCAGTGCTCTTATGGTAGTAGCTATTCAAATGGGTACTGCGTCACCACTTCCGGGACCACCTGTTCGGATAATAGTGTATACTCAAACGGAGGCTGCGTGGACACATCGTATAAAGTTCAATGTCCTGCCGGATCATCTTACAACAACGGAGTGTGCGTCTATAATAACCCTGCACCATGTCCTCTGGGATATCCGACATGCAATGATATGACCAACAGCTGCCAAGGATCAAATTGCATCACTCAAACTTGTTCGCAAGGCCAGGTGTTATACCAAGGCAATTGCGCCCCATCGTCAGTCGCTACCTGCCCACTGAATTGGATCCAACACAATGGATTATGCTACAGCAGCCAGCCATGTACTCCTGGTACCAATAATTGTAACACAGGCACAACTGTGATCAATAACTGCCTTCCAGGCTGGCAAATAGTCAACAGGACATGCACTTATCCAAACGTCACATGCCCTGATAATAGTTATCTAGTAAATGGAGATTGTGTTACGTGTGCGGCCAATTCTACGTTTTTCAATGGAACCTGCTGGCATTGTACGTCTGGAATGGTACTTAGTGCCAACGGTACATGTGATTGCCCTCCTGGAACTACATGGCTATATAACAGCTGCGTAGAAACATTAACATGTGCCAAAAATGAATCTTTGGTGAATGGGATTTGCATGAGATGCATTGATGATGAGTGCTGCAATACGACCAGTTGTAATAATTGCTTTCAATATTGTTACCAATATAGTAGTCCTGGTTTACTTTCCGGTTGTCAGGCTAACTGCTTAATAAATACACTTCCATTCGGACCGAATTCCTCTGCGAGGCGTATTCCAATTAATGTCACATTACAGGCATCTAATGTAACCGTTCCAGGTGCGAATGTGGTGAATTTAAATAATGCAAACTTGACCAATGTTGTCAACATTACGAACATCGTCAACAATACAAACACACACAACGTCATCACGACAATCAATAACACAAATCTAAACAATATAAACCTGGGATCAATTTCAAAATCTCACAATGAACTAAATTATTCTGAAAATTCAGACGCAGATGGGCAGTGTTGCGTAATAATAGAGCCGGGTCAATGTTCACAGAGAGCTGACAAAAAATGGATATGCAACGAGAGAAGGCGCCATTTATGTGGAGAGCAGTGTCTGTCCAGCACAGTATATGGGCCTGACACCGCAGACACGACAAACATTATACTGAATCCATCCATACACCCAGGTCTGAATCATAATTATCTACCAGTACCAGCCGAATTAAATCAACAACCAATTGTCGTCAATATGCCTACAGTCCCAGTTCAACAACCTAGGCCAATTCAGCCAATTCAGCTAACTCAATCTAATCAACCGATGTCAGTAAGCCCTGATGTTATGGGAGGATATCCTGTGGAGGGACAACGTTGCGAGTACCAAGAACAGTGGCCTTTTGTGAACTGTGACTACAATGTACGAAGAGGTAAGTGTCAGAAAAAAATCTAATCAGTATACGAAATAATAATATGTCAATAAGTGTGCCTAACAACAATGAATAATATGTTTTGTTATTGTATTCCATCTCGAATGGAAAACATATTGCGCAAATGAACCTACTATCAAAAAGTGTGGCCATATTTGGGGTGAATTTTTTACTGTTCCATCAGAAGTAGCGAGGTGTGGTGTTTTAGAATGTTGTTTTGTTCAAATCGTGCAAATTTGTTCACTTGTGTTTAAGACAAACGCGCACATAAAGCGGGGGAGGGAAGATATCTCTTGGTCTGGATAGGCATCTCTGATTCTACATGTTGCGTAGACTCATTTTGAAATCCTGTAACAAATAATATTAAAAAATAATATGCTGTAGGTATATGCATGGAATAAAAAGGATTTCAAGTTATACACATTTATATTTTTATGAAAATCGATGTTTTTATAAATATAAAAAATATTAAAACTATGAATTAAACAAAAATCTCTTAGGCGAAGCCTAGAAAAATTAATAAACTAAACTTTAATAATAAATATGACCATAAAACATAATATGTAATAATAAGATGGGGTCTGATTCAACAAATTCACATTGTATTACATTTTTTTTACAATTGTAAGTTTATCTTTGACTCAAAATAAAAAATATTTTTATTATATTTTTAAAATTACTTACATATTTATTAATTAACACAGTTGAAATTGTAGATTATCAAAAAAAATGTCTCAAATTGCAAGCTTCGTATTTTTCCCCTAGGTGCCTCTCGTAAGTACATCGCCTTAAGGTAAACACGTTGTATGGAGTCTTCAACACTGATACATGTGTTCAAAATTAAGCTCGTCCAAAGACGTGGTAATCATCCCCCTTGGACCCGCCTAATTAATACAATTTAATGTACATAATGTCTTCTCTTGTATTACAGATTGCGGAGCGTGCACAGGACTTCACTGTCGGACTATGTGCACTTAAAAGGAATATAAGATGTCACTCTGAAGTGTTCAACATTGTGATTAGAAGTTAAATTAATCAACTATTCAAATAAATTATAGTAAATTAGATTCGGCATGGAATATATCGAGATTGATAAGCCAAAGGGCAAACAGAACAATTATTTACCTACAACTTTTCAAAAAATAATAACTTTATTTGTTTCGTCCAAAGAGTCGTATAAGTTTTTTCTGTTATAACATTTGAAATTATTTTGTAAGCACATGAAACAATGTGATTAATTTGGTAAACTCCACAAAAATATTAAGGTCGCTCAGTTGCCGTTCCGATGTTCGTACATACACAATGGCGACCTTTTTTATATGTCCATTGTGATTATTTACTAGAGTGCAGTTATACCTAAATGGTTTTACACAAAGTTAATAATAATGCCGAAATAGAGTAGTAAGTATTGGCTGCTTAAGTAGTTATCTAAATTGGCAAATAAATATCATAGTCCATATTATATGACGCCACGTCTGATTTGTGACGAAGAAGAGAAGGGGTCAGAGAAAATGTGACGTCACAAAGCAAAAAAATACTTATATAAAAGTATCTGAAAACAACAATGTTGGGGATCGAGATTTAAGGATAAAAATTTAAAAAAAAAATTATTGTTTTTTAACATTTAGGGGGGGTCATAAATGTGGCGTAATGTAGATAGGGAGGTACAAAGGTACGTAACGAAATATGACAATGGGGGGGGTTTAAAAATGGCCAATATCGTGTGACGTCATATTATTATGTGTACGGCCCCATAGCAGTAGCGTGAAGCTCTCTCTCTGCAAATGGAGCTTGCAGTACGAAGTCACAATCGCACCGTGAGTGAAGACATCTGCAAAAGACATATTTTGGATATAATATATTAGGGTTTGAAGTTTTCGTTTTGTTAGGAGAAATAGAGTTTCTAAAAAAAACATAATATTTGGTTTATATCTACATTATATTGCATGTTCTTTCAGTTACTTCACTTACATTATCAAGTTCACGACTTTTGCAGTTGTTTTGCATTTAATCTCGAAATTGAAAAATTTGCAGATGCCATGGTTTGATTGGTGCGACTTGTAACGATTTTTCACTTTTCTAAGCCAATAGTTTTTTAAAATTTATTTGTCTCGAAACGCCTTTTGCATCTAAAGTTTTTTTTCACGGCGCCCTAAAAATACCAATTAGTGGGATAGGATTCTCTACGCAGTTTCTCAAATCTTTAAATCAAACTAACCGGTTACCCAGTGACATACCTAGGCAAAGTGCCGCTGTTCAGAATGCCTTCAAAATTATAGTATTTCGGCAAAAAAAATATAGTACGCGTTGAATAACCAATACTTTTCTACATTTTCAAAAAAATCTACCTAAAGTGATTAACGTCAACTTTTTTTACAGAAATTCAAAATAAAGTAATTAACGAGAGCTTATTTTAATTCTCACGAGCTACCTACATACTTTAGCGCTATTTTTCATTTATTGTCAACTTTCTTTCCGAATTTTCAAAATTATAGTATTTTCGGACTTCTAATATATCGTACATAGTACGCGGGCCGTACATAGTACGGTTGGTATCGCTAAATTGTATCTACCACGTAAATATTTGGCTATTTTTAAGCGAAGAGGTACATGCAAATATTTTTTAAATAACACAAATCGTTTGCGCTGCATGCGAATTATTTATCTACTCCACGGAATCTACTCTAAAAATTGTATTATACGTAGGTAGGTACCTATTCCTTCCTTAATTTTCACTCCTAAGCAACACATAACCTCGTAACGTCACTACAGCTACACACAATTGTGTCAGATGTTGATTCCATAATATGTATTGTATCTACTGTACTATTATTTTCCTGAAAGTATTTTTAAAACTAATTGCTAAGGACGCTAAGGTGAAATAGGTTTTTCAAAAACAATGCTATATCGTGAGGAAACGTTGTAAACCACAAACGGGTGCAACAATGGATCCGATCATTATGATCTATGATTTTTTCTATAATCTAAGGTGTTGTATTAAGATTGTCTGAAATATTATTGTTAATCTTTTCAAACAACCAGTGGCGCCACTGGGTGTTAGTCGCGTGGCGCGTCTCACAATTTGAATACTGCTGCAATAAATTAATAATTTTCACCCAAAATATCAATAATTATACTTTATTGACCCCGATCCGAATTCCAATATAATATTATATAGGTACCTAGGTAATATGTTGCGATATAAATCGATTGTTATAAACAATGTTGTATTATGTACTTAAACTTTAAATAAATTTGGGCAGTGGTATTCAAAGTATGCACCGCCGCACTCTGGCAGTGTTTCCATATTTATTATTAGCGATGGAGATCACAAGTTGAGTCTAGCAAGGCGAACTTATAGGTACCTACTACTGAATTCCATGAGTAGGTATGTACCTTTCAATGCATTTTTTGAATGGGGTAAAATGGACCCTGAAATAATATATTATACCTAATATTATGTAGGTACATTAAACTATCATTAAATACATATTATTCAACGATATTATATCACGGCAAATACAGAACGCAAAATTTTATAATTTCAAGTCAATTGAAAGTTCCAATAAAAAATTTAAGTATATTAATTTATTATATTATACCTACCTAAATGAGTCGTCTGCCCTGCAGCCAGAATAATCTGACCCCATTCTACCTATGCTACCATACGTCCCGGTTTCGCACATTGGTCCCGGCCGGATTGACATTTTGTCCCGGCTGTTATTTCGCGTATTAATGATTGTCAACAATAAATTGTCATGATTGACCGCAGACAGAAGACGCATTTTGTAAGTGTTATTAAGACACTTCAAATAGAAAAGAAGTAAAACTAGCGCCAGTGCTGTTACCTATATTATACTTTTGACCATTGGAAGATGTGCACGTATAAGTACCTACTGGATTTTAAGTCTGTTCACGGCGAGACATCGGAAATATTGACTGAAAACATAATTTCAACATTGCGTTGTCATGAGATCGATAAAATGATAGCTGTATGATGTGGTGACAATAAAATTGTAGCCCGAATTTTGGAGGCATACATAGAAGAAGGAAAAATAACATTTACAGCCGACTTAAACAAGAACTTGATGTTAATATAATTATGCACATTGCACAATATACTTCAATCTGATATGGATGGTCTGCCAATCGAAATTGAAGCTCTTGTTGTGAAAATATCATATAATTAATATGTTCATATTTACACAGTTTGAGTAGGTAGGTAACTCAATTGGCCACTCCGGCATTACCTACATGCAACTTTTTTATGAGACAATTAAAAAAAAAATAAGTGCTGAAAAAAAGTTCATTCTAGCGAGAAATACCTACGACTTCTTCTACGATGGCGCTACAGCTCAAGTCGAGCCCTGGCCTCCTCCACCGCCGTCCTCCAGCCGGAACAGTCCTCCGCACGTCTTTTCCAGTTCCTGATTTTTAGCAGCTGGTTGGCATCTTTTGTAATGTTATCACCTAAGTACCTATGAAGGCTATGACTGGTACAATAAATAAATAATTTAAATTTCTGCTGCAGCAGAATTCTTCATTGGTAGATACTTACATATTTTTAATAATAAAACAATTTTTAGTGGGTAAATTTGTTTCATTCACCTATCTCTCGCAGTAACGACCCTAGGCAAAATGCCGCCCCTGGGCAACGCTAAAATAACGCCCCACTTTTTATACAGTCTTTTTTATCATCCATCCACGTTTCGTTTCTGGTCACCATGGACGTCGAAGGGCAACGGAAGTAAACTAGACATCGCGAACCCGACAATACAATAATTACAGTCTTGTTAAACCTTTTATGTGCTTAAATTAATAGGTACATTTTGTTTTCAACCAGTGAGCGTAATTTTTTTATGCAAAGATATTTTTGTTATTATGTATAAGTTTGGGTAGCTATTTCTATATTTTATACCAAATGATTCTCCCAAAGAGATTATCTCAGAGAATCTCTTTGGATTCTCCTCAATTTGCCGCCCCCAAGCGACACTCAATCTGCCTATAGTGCCTACCCCTACGGGACGTCACTGATCTCTCGTTACTGCCCTGGTTTAGAGTTTCATAGTATGGTAAGCCTAGCTATAAATAACCTACCTCACAAAAATTACCCAAAGGTGGCCCAAATTCACCTCGGTTTGTTGGTGTACGTTGCAACAATGAAAAGATATCTGTTCAAAAAAATATATTATAATCGCCATACAATATAATTCGAACGAACTATTTCAAATGTCAAAATTATAACCTCAAATTATAATGGTTATGTTATACTGTATACGCGATATTATTTTATATTTTACAATATAGGACGCTGGCATATATTCGTTTTAAATAATATGCAAATTTGAAACAATTAGAGAAGATGTTTATGAATTTAGAAATAAATATTAGTCACAATTATTAATTACGGCTTGATTGAATGGGCCCGTACTTACACTTACCTAGGTATTCGTGATCGCTTTTTTTAAAAAACTGAATGAAAATGCATTGATAGGAAGACTTCGACAAATCCTAACTAGATCACATACATTAGTGAACCGTGTTTTTGTGTGTGCAACTCGGTTAGTATAATAAAAAATATTAATTAGTTTAGGTTTGCGCCGATCATTTGCAAACAATTTATCGTAAGAAAATTACGGCGACGGTGGCCGAGCGGCTTAAGCAACGGCTTATAATGTCGTTGATCCCGGGTTCAAATCCTGGGTCTGGAAAATACACATAAGTACTGTTTTTCAATTTGTGTTTGGAGTCAAGAGTATGGACCTAATAGGTTGAGGAAGTGGTAACATCCATTTCTCGTTATAAAAAAAATCTGTTAATACAACCTCCATACTTTCTGATGGATATTAAAAATAATATTTTTTTTGCTGATGTTTTGTTATATTGAGTTTTCTTTTAAGGTAATTCAAAATAATCTACTTCTAGGGTGTCTTTGAATTACTGCTATGGCCCAGATGGTGATAGCTCTCTCAAGGCATGTCTTGAAAAGGATAACAATTAACTATTTATCCTACTCGTCATATAGCAATACCGGAGATCAAAATCACTATACATTACAGGAAAAAGGTAATTATGTATCTATGAATGACCTTAATCATTGAATTAGAAATAATAAACACAGGTTTCACTATAAGTTTATTAGTTCTTATCCATAATTATTTATGATACATCCATAGGTTTCATTCTAATGGATATTTTCAAATGGTAATAATAGTAAAGTTTTACAATTCAATATTTTATGCTGCGTAACCACTACGTTCACGAAATTGCTCAGCGATCGTTTTCAGTGGATACTTAGTGGATTTCGCGAATCACAAAATGTGTTTTGAACACTATCGGTTTTCTCGCGAATACAAAGGGTAGCGCACTGCATTCATGGGCACCAGTGAACCAGAAGTGTGTTGTATATGTCGTTTTCGTGTAACATACTTGTAACTATAATTCATAATGGAGTGGACCACTAATTCAGACGACATGTTCGCTTAACATTCAGATAAACATTGCGGAGCGACTGTGTTCGCAAAGCATGTCTCCATTTGAGCGGTTACAGATTCTCGGAACGCTACTGTTTCGCGAACATATTGGGTGCGCAGCTTGATACTCTTTGTGTTGACATGTACAACTTTACTAATTTTTTAAACAGACAAATTATTGCTTAACCAAAAAGAACCAACAAATTCAAACAGTTTTGGTTGTATTATAATATTGCGGAATAAGTTCTAATAAAATTATAACTAAACATTTCAAGGATTTATTATTTCTAATAGAGAAAATAAGACAATCTGAGGTTGTTCTATTATGTTTTCAAGCTATCACTAATAACTATTTTCTTAAATTATTGTTGAATTAAGTACTCCATATTGTCTGAACTTATTTAGCCCACAAGAGTAATACTAGACTCTGGCTTCTATATCGAGACGTACACGTCATCGCGGCCGTTTCTGGAACTAAAACCGTTGTAACCATTCGTAAAGCATGACGTAGATGTCAATATATAGAAGGCGGACACTGGGTGGCCCACTCCCATTTCACACGCAGTGAATATTATCACCACAATAAACTGAGTGATAATTTTCCACCAAGCGGTTGCAGCGAAGCACTCACATTACGCTAAAGTGAATTTTTTTCTACACTGATTCAGTGTAATGTCATCATCATCATCAGGGTTGCGACAACCCGGTGTGGGTCCTGGTCTCCTCCAACAGCTCCCTCCACCTGTCCCTATCCAGTGTGGCCGCTTTCCAATTTGGTATCCCCAGAATACGGCAGTCAGTAAGCAGTGTAATGTAAAAGCTGCTATATAGTTCCGCATTCCACCGCAACCTGATGGCGGAAATTCATCCCGTGGAAATGGGAGTTAGAGCCTTTATAGAGAAAAGACAAATAATAATTGGTTTCTCTTCTACATTCAATAATCAATATAGTGGTTTAATAAACAATCTTTTTTATTTAACGAACAATTCACAAGATTTGAGAATGTAAATTCATTTTTTAATACACATTATTTGGAAACACCTCAGAAACTTACATACTAAAAAAAATATGACGCTGGGCGGGACTCGAATCGACTTTGATGGATGTGTGTTTGTGGCCCGTCCAGTGTCGTAAAGATTTTTTTCTAGTAGATATATTACTGTGCTGTTTTCAAATTATGTATATTTAATATAGTGGTTATTTCTTGGAAGAGTCAACATAATAATGATATGTATGATAATGTATGATACACCTCATATTATGCACATTCGGCATGTATATGTACAATTCTGTAGCCTATTTACACATGCATGGATTTACTGTTCGCAGTATGTATTATCGCGACCGTAACAGTGGACAAATATAAACATTTTGTATCCTGCAAAGTTGCAACATTGCATACTCTCTAATCTAGAAAATTTAACGGCTTCTGAATTTTCACAAGATAGTTGTAACTTGCGCAATTGTACGTATGTGCAGTAGAATGACCATGGCGACCCAGGCGGCAAACTATACGAACTACACCAAACAGAATGATATTGGCACGACAATCAGTATTTTTGTTTGTCAACAGTTTTTGTCGCAATAGTTTAATTTTAACGCTACTGCTGGCAGTAAATCTACGCATGTGCACAGGCAATATTATGTTTGTGGAATTTGACAGTTTCTAAAATATTGCACAATAATAATTTAGGCATATAATAAAGTGTACTTTTGTTTTCAGATGATAATGCCCAGGTTGCTAAACCTCCAGACATTTTACTGAATAAAATAAAAAATGCAGAGGGATTAAACCAGCTATTGACTGTGGTAGGATCGCACGGACAAATATTCAATCAAAAACACACCATTCAAACACTTAAATCAATATTTGAAGTCACCAAAATCGAAAAGTCAGTATAAATATTTATTACATAATTATTATACAGTAAAATCCCGTTAATTTAAAATCGACGTGACAGAAAATCGAAATACAAAATGTATTTCTTCGCTACTGCCAGATAGTGATACATAAATATCAGTGGCGAAGGGTGGAAGTAGTCTGTGGTGATCCAACATAAATAGTGCACACTAAACTTTGTCATACATACTTATTTGTTTTCTTCCGATTGCTGAGGTGTAGACGGAGATCCTGAAACCCAGGCAAATTCCCATATTGTTTTTTTATTCAATGTTTTTAGGTTCAGCCATGATTTAGGTACATTTTTATTTTTTAAATTCCATACAATTGTCTTTTTTTTTCAGAGGGAAAAACTTATCCATCAATATCATTGGCGATCCAACTTTTGAAAGATTATGCGGCATCTTAAAACGGCACTCGAGATTCTTAGATTTGAACGAGATAATTGACGCAATAAAAATTCTAACATTCATCGGAGTCCCTTCCAATAGTACAATCTTTCAAGTGCTTTTACAGCTGATCCGTCAGAATATCAACAATCTCTCTGTGAATCAAATAATTTTCCTCGATTTCATATTCTATCAGAGCGACAGCAATCACCTCATCGATTCGCTCAAGTTGGCAATGCCTCTAGTCTTCCAGATAAACCTCCCTCTGGAAATAGATAAAGATGACGTGCCGCAGTTGACGAAGCAGCTGGGCTACGCCACGCAAAACAATATTCACGACCGTTACATCTCTAACATTGTCACCTGCATCGTGCTGCGGAGTCAAGATATAAACTTGGATTCTGCAAAGTTAATATTGTGCTTTATGACTAGATTCAACCCTCAACATGACATAGTTCAGCCAGCGCACAGAAAGTTGATCAATATCTGTTTTAACATTGTGCTGAAGAACATAACCGAAATGACAGTTGACGATGTCCTGAGAACTCTTGGCGTGATTAAACGGAGAGTTTTGACGAATGGGATAATTTTTTATAATGAGAAGTTTTTCAATGCCTGTGCCGATTATGCTATTATAAAGGGACTCAACTTTGAAAAAACTATTTGTATAGCCAGAGATTTGGCCCGTGTCGTAAGTATAGTATTTATTTTTTTTATTCGATGAATAATACACAACATTTAAGAATGCTGCATTCTTTGTTGAACATACATAATTTAAAACAAACTCAGATATTATAATATACCTTATCGAGCTAAAACTGTACCAAATGATATTTGAACCCGCATCCATCGCATTCCAGGTGGTGTGCTTTAACGATACAATTACCAATCTCGTGAAAATTTCCTTTGAGTCGGGATTACCTTTCACAACACTGCAACGCTGGCAACACCAGTTGTGCACTTGCGACCTACTTCACCATATTGAATTACTTTTTCTCGTTGCCTTACGTGTTACAGTCCATCCCCGACTAGCTCAATCATGCCATTGCTTAAATTTAAATTAAATAACTGAACTTCTTTCTAAAAGGTGTAAGGTAGTTCATACATAATTCAGAAACACCGATTACGATAAAATCATTAAAATAAAAATGGTGCCGGGCGAGACTCAAACCTGCATCCATCGGATGTGTGCCAATGTGTTTTACCAATTTTAACCACGTGCAACCTACTTAATTATGACAAAATTAATTAACAGTTATGCAGGTGAAGCGCTTCTCAAGTTGCGTTCTCAACTGGCTTTTGTGGTTTGAATCAAGGTACCTGTGGCTGTCATCGGATTCCTGTGACCCAGACCTAATTATAATATTATTTATTAAATTTTCACATAGTCAGTCAATATAATATATAATATGATTCTGTAATATTATAAGATAGCGGATTCGCAATTTCATTTCAACATATTATTCCATAGTGCGCCGGTCAATAAATAGCGGGTCATAACTGATTGGACATGTCACTCGATTATAAGTTCCCGTTAAAAATACATCGCACCGAATTGCCATTTTATTTATTATATTTGATTGTGTACCCTTGTAATTATTGAAACAGTAAATAAACTTTCGCCTCCTCCATCATCACGAACAACTGCTACTGTCTTTCATCTGCAACACCTATCCACTGCTGAAATGGAATATGTATTTACCTTGATTCATTGCCGACATTTGGATCTCTCCAAATTTATGTCTTAACGTATTTGCACGTGCTAATAATTTAATAAACTATTTCTTTGTACTCAACAAAAAATTCACAAGATTTAAGAGTTTCACATTCTTTATTGAACACACACAATTCATAAACATAACTATTAGAAAAAATTTGGTGCCGAACCCGCATCCATCGGACTTGGTCTGTGGACTTTACCTTGCACCTAAGGTTAAATCTGGTCCTGATAATGACAAGTTTTTTTTCATCTCATTAATCTTGCACCCACGATAGCCGCGCAGCTTAAGCGTCGGCCCCTAACGTCGTGGATCCCAGGTTCGAATCCTGGGTCTGGCAAGTACACATATTGTTTTTTCAATTTGTGTATGAGGGACCTAATAGGTTGAGCAAGTGGCTAACATCAGACATTATCAAAAAAAAAAATCTTATTAAAACTGCACTGTTTCAGGCCCACACCAATTTCGAGTTATTGGATTACATCACAGAAAAGGCTTTGATTGAAGAAATTGAAAAATTTAGACCAAATTACATTTTTTCATACATCAATTGCCTGTCTAATGCTGACTACAAACCACAGAATTGGAAATCGGTCCAGGAAAGGATATACGGAAACCTACTGTTCAAAAGTGAGAGGACAGACATGCCGTGGTCGAGACTCGGCCTCCAATTAGCGAGCCTCGATTCCTACAATGACAGCTTATTAAATAAAATATTCGAAGAAGAATTTATTACCGAGTATTTGTCGAGAGAGAAGAATTTAATAGACAACATTCAAATGCTTCAGTTGTACAACTCAGTTATTGCTTTTCATCCCTCGTACTGTGGAACGACTCCACCATTAGAGTGTTTAGAAAAAGCTATCGAAATAAATTGTTCCAAATATATCAATCCAGTAATAAAAGCGACATTACAAGAAGGCCTCGGAGGGAAAGAATACCTAGCCACAGGAGTACAACTGCCTGGTGGATTATTTGTTGGTAAGAATTAATTTACATCGTCAATGCTTTCATAGCAACCTTGTTTATCTACCTAATTTATTATTTCGGTAAGTAAATAGTACATACTGCGTGCAAAGCGTTTACTTTCAAAAGCGGCTGAACGGTTTTTCGAGTATTTTGAGTTTTGGATATATATTTTGATAAATATATTTGTCTACCATAGTATGGTCTGAGTCTGTTTCAAAACTCAGCTAAATACGTCACAATTAATTATTAAAAATCTAGCTTAGTTTCAAAATCGGCGGTTAAAACGGTAGTAAAAGATATATTGCTCCTGGGACACTTTCGGCACAAATTTGAAGAGCGCCTATCGTTTGTTACGCCACGGTATATGCCTGCATTACGGGTGTGGCGGGTGGTGGAGGGAAAAACAAAGTAAAAGATATATTTTATTTCAATTTATCTCAAAATTGCATGGAACTATTTTAGCCGCTTTTGAAAGTAAGCGCTTCATTTTTACATATTATAAAAGTTGAGTTAAAACAATGAACAACGAATGAATACATAATGGCATATACGTTTTCAGCCTTTCATTTATTTTTTTGTTATCTGGGTGACGATTATTATATTGCCTTTCATATTTTTTGTTTTCTACGATCAATAAATAATCTTATTGGTTAATTTCTTGCCGTTTTCCATTTTGAAACGAACTGTCATAAGAGTGACCTAGTGTTGCCATGTTTACTGAAATATCAGTAGATTTACTGATATTTAATATCGGATTAAAGGTGAAATTTACGCGATTTTTTAGAATATATTGTGAGATTATAACAATAGCACGCTTTCAATTCTACTAATATAACTGTCAACAAGTACATATTGTAATCATTGCTTTTTTATACATTTTTATTAATCTAGTGAATTTTCAAAATTTCATCTGTCATAACTGCAAAACACTGTTTACCATAAACTGATTTTTGATAAAAGGTGATGTGTTATTGACTATGTAGAAAATATTTTCTTTGTCACAAGACAGCATAATTTGAATATAATTAAAAATAACCTTAAATTTACTTTCTTCTTTCCTTGGTGGACTTTGGCCACCTCAAATTCCTCCAATTTACCTGGTCATCTGTTTAACTTCTTCAGTCGATCACTCCTATCGCTTGTAAGTGTGTTTGTTTCCCAATAAGTCATGGTCCACCATTAAACATAAGGCGCTTTATCAGTACTTGTTCATCCATACTCATCATGTAGCCGACTTATCACAGACATTGAATTTTATGGATTCCAAAATGATATACAGTAGAACCTTGATATAACTGACTTTGGATATAACAGATCAAATATCCGGTCATATTTAGCAATTGTTAAAAACATACTGTTAATATTATACATGTTTAAATTCAGGTGTCACCAACAATATTATGCGCATGATAATCACGTCATACTTCTCGCACTCGAATTCGAGTCATAATGCTGTCCTGCTCGTAAACTGAACGTAGCACTGACATTTTAACGCTGGCTTCTAATTAATACAACTGCACAGCAGTTTAATTTGTTCACTCAAAGTGAATGGATGCATTTATTACTTCATTAAATAAGTTTACAATAGTTAGAAATAGATAAGGTGATCCTGGTTATCACATCATGACTGAAAGTGAAATACCAGATGAAGTTGTGATTTTGAAAAATGTGGATGGAAGTGAAGATAGCGAGGAAGAAGAAATAACACATCCAAAAACAAATCAAGATCTCGACGATCTAATAACTTTTATTGACTATTTGTCAGATAACTAAATTCAATTTTATTAGACGCATTTTCGTAATTTTAGAGAGTTGCTTCTTTTTTCAAAACAGGATTACCGTAAGCAAGCGTGTCGACATCGAACATTAACGACACCCCCTCACCCGCATTAGTCCGTTATATCGAGGTTCTACCGTATTTGTAAATGTTCAACGATTTTCGTAAAAAATTAATCACACATCATAAATTGCTTATTTTGCAGATTTTGTTGTTCAATTTAAAGATGGTAAAACACCTCTTGCCATTAATACCCACGATGACAATTTGGGCAAAGTTTTAAAGCTGGAGGATTTACAATTACATGAAGGCAGTGAAATGTAAGTATCTACTTTTAAGTTTTCGAATGTATTCATATTTTGTCTCATATATCAGAACTTATAGTAGTTGAAGTGCTGAGCATTGAACAGATGCAGTACACTGGTGACTATGTTGAGTAACTTGACTTCAAAGTTAAATGTATGATTGACAATTCTACATAATTCTATATGTGAGGTCTTCTTCTCAAATAACACATTATTACCAATCCACAAAAAAAAAATCTTTATGTTTTAATGCTTGTAGTGTTTGAAATACAGGTCAAACTAAAATATTCAAATTATATACAATTGCTATGAAAATGATGACATTTTATACCCATTACCATTACATAACACACATCTTTTTATAAAATGCAATAATTTAGGTACATGTAGGTATATTCTGTTTTACACTTAAATGGTATGTATGTGGTGATGTGAAAACTGATCTTTATGGCCCGTTTACACATGCATGGATTTACTGGTGGCAATACGTATTGTCACGATAAAATGCAAATGTAAACACGTATTATCGTGCAAGTTGCAGGATTGCATGCATGGATAAAATAAATTTAGCGGCTTCTGAATTATCATGCGATAGTTGCAAAATTGCGCAATATAATGATAGTGGCGAACCTGCCAGAAAAAAATATGAACTACACTGCGTAGAACATTTTGATGTTTACTGATTTTCACAACCTGTCCGAACATGTCAAATTGCATCACACAACAACAAATGCGTTTGCTTACGCATGTAGAATGTGATTGGTGAGACATTCAGCACTTTTGTGTGTATACAGTTATTGTCGTGATAGTTTACTTTTTACGCTATTGTTACCAGTAAATCCCTGCACGTGTACAGGCGCCATTACTCATTTTTTTAATTAAATCTTACACTAGATTAATCCTCAGCATGTCATTAATGTTTAATTAAAAATGCAGCTGTAGTGAAATAATACAAATAATATCTTTCTCTACGCAAAAAGTAAGCAGGACTTAATTGTGTATAGTCTGGTCGCTATTGCTGACAGTCCCACTCTTTCATGCTTTTGCCTGAATTATTGAAGCCTATTCTCAGAATGGTATAGGTACTTATAATACCTAACCTAACAGTGAATTTGTGATTATCATGAACTGAATAAAACTGCCAATTATATAAGATCTTATAAAATTTCTATAGTTTCTACATCTTCATAGTCTGGAGAATACTTTTCGATGGTAGCATTTTTTAAATTATTGTCTTTTATGTTATTTTTTAGTATCTGCATCATAAATTTCCACAAAGGTTGTTATTCCATAAACTGCAACCGATTAAGAGGACACCACAACCTGTTGTTGAGGACTTTAGAGAAACAAGGATTCAAAACATTGGCAATATCGAATATCGATTTGGATGGCATGATTTCTTCAGAACGAATCCCATACCTAATGAGAGAAATTAGCTACAAATATACAGAAAACAAAAACAAAAATGATATTGTCATCGGTACCTAGTCATCTGTTTAGCATCGATGAATTTGTTGAATATATACAATAGAATAAATGTGAAAAAATTAATCAATCTTATTTTTTTCTTGCATGATAAAAAAAATTGTGGCATTAGTTCAACAGTCTTTTATTAATTAAAAAAAAATGATTCTGTGCAATATTCTAATTTCAAAAAAATACAGAGTGAACATCGATCAATTTATTTCAATATTTTTTTATCTGTCACAATTTCTTTTGTCATTCTCATTTATATCCTTATACGACTTTTTTCACTCATTCAATTTTTAAAGAATTTAAATTTTTTTTAAATACATCACATTAATCAGTTCCTAAAAATGGATAAGAGCGGAGAGAGCCAAAACAGTCTGAGAATGTTTCAAACGAGCTATAAAATGTGCTGCAAAAGTGAAAACATTCAGCCATTAAAAGTTTTGAAAAATAATGATTTTTCTCTGGAATTATGTATAGATAAAGTTAAATATATCGACTGGGCACCAATTTTTATCGCATTAAGCGATGATTTGAGTCTACAAACCATATCAATAATCTGTCGCTTGCCAAACAAATCTGTCGTCGACCACATAGATTGTGAACGCTTAGCCAAAAATTTCATGAAATTTCCAGTCATTCTCACAAGATTCATGTTGACGAATTTGACAGCGGCAATATCACTCTGTTTGTCTCAATCTGCGTCATTGACTTCTCTACAATTGGAAGGTTTACCTCTGCACACGCCTTATCTTAACCCCATAACCGACGCGCTGAGCGTTACTAGTTCATTGAAGCACATAAGTTTTCAAAGCAGTCCATTAGGAGACGACGGGTGTTTGAAAATTTGTCAAGCACTACGCTGTCGCAGTAATATTGTGACTGTGAATTTTTCTGCTTGCGAATTAACATCTCAAGGTGCTCTATATGTCGCAAATTTGATAAAATATCAGAAGAATTACAGATACAGTGAAAATTGGAAACAAACGCTACGGTACAGATCTCCCGATTTGGACTCCATGTCAGGATTGCGAAGAGTGACATTATCCGATAATCACGAAATCGAGGATAAAGGGCTGCTTCACATTATCGATGTTATGTTGGATGATTTATGGATTAAAGCTATCGATGTTCAGCATTGCGGGTTGACTGAGATCAGTATTAAAAACAGTTTACAGTTGCTGGAAATGAATACAACCCTGCACGTGCTCGATCTTAATTATAACTATGGAATCAGTTTGAAATCGTTATCGAGCATCTCCTTTTTATTAAGAAAAAATGAGAGTTCTTCGAGCGATCAACAGAGATGGTATGCTATGCCGAAATGTAATCTTTTTAACAAAGAAAAATTGAATAGAAATATCAAGTCATCTATAAAAAATAAAACTTTGCTTGACAAAACTAAATTTAACAAACCTATTCTTGATTTACCGTTCAAATCAGAAATTGAGCTTAAGAAAATTAAAAAAGAGGCAACTGCTTTCAATATTTTACGTGATAAACTTAAGGAAGAGACCACTTATAGACGTCATTTGGAAGTGCTCAATGAAAAACTTCTCAGTCAAGTGAAGGAATTAAAACAGCAGCAAATCAAATATTGGAAATCAGATAATTATAACCCAGAATCGGAAATCTCGAATCCTAGAATAAGAGCTAAAAGCAACCTTCATAAAACATTCATAGATTTAACTGAAAATTCTTGCAATATTGAACCCAAACGTGAAATCGCCTTCAATGAAAATGCCAGTAACGTGGGTAAATCAGCCGGTGACACGTTGCATACTGAATCCACTAACAATCTTCCCAATCCAAATGAAACCAGTAATGATAACATACGCCCCGTCAGTAAGGATGTATTGAAGATCAATGCCAATAAGTTCGATAACTTGAGCCTGTTTAAAAATAAGATACTTACCGGTGCGGAGATTCTAGAAGAACTGCTAGCACAGCGTCATAAGTCATCGGGTCAGAGCAGCCAATTCAAGGGACAAAAGAAACATGACGAATCGATAAGTGATTCGTTCGTGAGATTAATCAATTCAAGTCAAGAGTGCTCCAATCAGCCGAGAAGTTGTCATGATGATTATTTCTAATCAGCTGAATAATAATTATATAAATGTCAGTGGCGAAGGGTGACTTTTTGAAAGAGGTAGGCTGTGGTAGTAACCATGCATGTCAGATATATTTGCGGGAAATAAGAAGATAACCCAATATGAATAGGTACGCTAAAACGTAGAAATTTCAAAAACTTAATTGGTTTGTTATAATTAGTTCATAAAACTAAGCAATTAGCTTGAATTACTTATGTATTTTCCTAAACATTTATAAACGTAACATACGCTCAAAATATATTACCTATCATGTATGAAAATATCCGTTGTTGTATATGTATTATGTTCCATAACAATTTATAATTTGACCCGTAAAACTAGACATTTTAAAATACTTCTATATTTAAAACACAGACTTAGGTAGGTACAATATCAGATATCTAAATTGTCTAACGAGTGAACTAATGAATAAATAAAAATCACGAGATAAATTATTTTATATTTTTATCAATACATATTTATGTGATTTAATGGCATAGAAATTATTTTTTTAAATTATCTTTTTATTAATTATTTTGAATAAATGCGCTCTCGCGACGCAAGCGCTAACGAAACAGCTTGCACATTTGTATGCGGGACGCCAGACATTTTGAAATTATGAGAAAAAAACTTCATATTGAAAAACCCGTCGATTAACGCAAAAATAATCCTATACAATATGTGAAGTGAAACGCGGCGTGTTTTATTTTTTTAAACTTTCAAGATATGCCATAGATGGTGCTTATTGAAATATGGGAAAAGATCGTAAAATTATGACAATTAAACGATAAATGTCTTTGGGGCATATTGAATATATTATTATTTGTGATTATATAAATAGTTAATATGAAAATAAAACTATTTTTCTTAAGAAGGTAGGCTTTAAATAATCGCCTAGTATGGAGTCTTCGCCACTGATAAATGTTATAGTAGTGATGTGAAATAAAAAGAATTATAACTATTTATTTTCGGTATTAAACCATTTCCTGAGGCCAACTTCTCTTTGGGTACCTTAGGGTTGAGTGTACCCCTGATCTAAAGTATCTCGAGATTTATGTTTGTTGATTGTAGAAAGTTTTGAATCACTGTCAGTAAGGGTTGATTCTCTAGCTACATTCAAAAAAAATTAAAGCACAATAATGTGTATATTGACATTTGTAAAAAAATTAGATTTGGTCTATGAACTGTAAAAAAGTTAGCTATGTAAATTTTTGGAACAAAGTTAAGGCCTACGACATCTACGGCTCTTGCGATACCCCCAGAACCTGCCTGTTTAGATTACTTACAAATTGGCATTCGGATGTCTGTTGTATACATATAGATAAAGTCTGAAGATCCCAAAACCATCATGATATTATTATATATATCGGGAGCTTTCTATCTTTTTCATTTGTTTTCTTGTTTCTAAAATCCAGGAATAACACTGGACACGGCTACCCTCATTTTCCGTTCCACATTAAGTTTTCAGCGAGATTTGGTTTTTATTACAGCTACCGCAAAATGTCCAGCTTGCCAGGGGTAAGTGGTTACGAATTGAAGCAGGATACACTGAGCTTTAAGTATTTATCGAAGAATATTCATCCTTTATTAAATATCTAGCACTATTTTTTCAGCAATTCTTTTCTAGAAAAATAGCACTGCTGATATTATCCAAGATTCAATCAGATATTTGTCTACAAATATTATCTTAAAGGAACTGTAACAAGACACTTAACTGGACATTTGTCTGCCAACGGAAAGTTGGATGGAAATTGGGCCCTAAATGGGTCTGAAATCAACACTTCTTGTCTGAATAATTATAAGTTTTAAATATTCTGCCGATGATCACACTTTAAAAAGGGATGTATATTAAAGTATCCCATGTTTCAAATTAGTGATGTAATATTAAAAGCAGTCAAAAGAATATTTTTTTTCATTAGCAATAATAACCCATTTGCATGTGCATGGATTTACTGCTGACAGTATGTATTATCGCTATCATAACATCTGTAAGTACACGTGCATGGATTTACTTGCACCAATAGTGTGTATTTTAAACTATCGCGATAATAACTATCTACACGTAAAAGTGCTGACTGTCTCGCCAATCTCATTCTTCAAGAGTAAATGAGACATGATGTTGTCTTTTTATAGTACTATTTGACAGGTCGTCAAAGGTAGTTGGTTTTTTTTACCGGCAAGTTTTTTATGATCATTCTACTGCGCCGATATTACACAATCCAACTGTCACGTAAAAATTCAGAAGCTTCTGAACTTTTTTTTTCATGCATGCAATTTGCACGATAATACGTATTTTACACGTGCATTTTTTGTTATGGCCGCGATAATACGTACTGTCAGCAGTAAACCCATGCATGTGTAAACAATAAAATCCAAGTGTCAACACCGATTATCGTCCAACTTGCTTGGATCATAAAAGTATGTATCAAAACTGGCAATGATCTACCACACCCTCACTGTCAACGTAAACAAACATATTATATTTGAAGAAGACTGGAAACTTTCGAGATTTGTGTGTATAGCCATACCATGAAGATATCCTGAGCTGATTACCATTTACCAATAAGGAGATTTTGAGACGAGAGAACTTATAGTCACTATCAAGCGCACACTTCGGCCATCAGCAGAAGTGTAGGTAGAAGGAGATTCTCTTGGCTATCCAACCTCCATAACTGGCTCAATGTCTGAGGCGTTGGGGATCTGATATGACTGGCTCAGGATCGGAAGGTTACTGTAAGTTGGTTGCCAACCTGCGATAGAAGACGGGACCAAAAGAAGAAGAATATTTGGGTGAGCTTATGGTAAAATTAATAAGAAATGATAATTGCTTCTGCAAAACCTGAGAAGTTCGTTATAAATCAATATGTATTTTTTTGTCAGGGAACCCTGAATGTGTTCATCCATCATGTTGAAACATTGCTTACTGTTCATCATTTTTAGATATGAAAATGCAGATTAACACAAATAAGTTGAACAGAAACATGAGTACAGAATTTCATTGCATTTTTTCAAATTGGTCAAGCTATTTTACTATGCAAAGCCTACTACGTGACGGTAAGTGATACAACGAGGTCACGTGAGCTTCCTCGTGATTAAAAATCCCCTTTAAAATATCAATGAAATCATATTAAATTAAGTGCAATATTTTTTTACATTTTCATGACTCAATTCCTATCATGGACCTATGGTGTAATCAACCAAAATCTTTTCTACGATCAACCAAAACTCATACCGCGGACACGCCTAATTTATATCATTGAATCATTTAAACTTTAGATGTCTTTATAAAATGAATAATGTAGAATAACATTTTTGCATCGTTTGTTGCATGCCTTTTCTACTTATAATTTTATTATAGATGTAGGTACTTATATGCATTTTTAAATTTGAATGGCTTGCATAAGTAGGTAGGTACCTACTTAAATTATTTTTGTATTTTTAAATTTATAAATTAAATTATGTTATATAAATGGTTTTTAAAGTATCATACTTAAAATAATCTAAGTTAATATACAGTAGCTGGTATTAAAAAAATATTATTATTATTGGTCGGTAATCTTTTGGCAATATACCTAGGTACCTACCTTACCTACCTATTTTATTTTAAATTTAACTGAAAAAGTAATATTGTGGGGTGGTTAATAATATAGTTTATTTATTTTGGAAAGATATGAAAATATTTCTCGTTAAATAATTGTTTTTTTTTGTTTTAATGAAAATATGAATTGTTCAAGTATACTTGAAAAGATTTATTTTTTCGCCCTTCTTGACAGATCCATAATTTTTTGTTGAATACTTTTTTAACGTCATATTTGCGAAGCAGTTGTCACAGGCAGGTGAAAATTGTCTGAAATCATGAATACAGCCAAGGTTGGAAACAAAACATCTTTTTACAGGATATCAATCATTATTTATCTGAAAATTTGAATGTTAAACTGTCTATATTTGCCACTTAAAATTTTGCATCTGGGATTATGTAATGTTGTATCCATCGAATGATGGGTAATACTTAATTTTTATTTCTCCAATTTATTACAGCACGTATCTCGTCTGATTGCATCGGGAACGAGGCAACTGCACGTCTCGAAAAATCTCGCGAACAGTAATAAGGAGTGGGAAGCGAACGCCCTGAAGTACATCCATGCTAAGCAAGCCAAATTTCAGGTTAGGAGTTTTTATGTAATACAACAAGTAGATGCGCCGAACTTTCCAACACCTACTAATTATCGGTACCTAGATTCTATTCTAGAAGTCAGGACTTGGCCCTGCTAACACCGAAACATGTATGTTAGATAATCAGTACATATCAAAAATCAATAATGGATGACCACAAACGTCTGTCTATATATATTATATTCTGGCAGATCATTGGGCCAAGTAAATATCGATTTGGTAATTGTGCCGCAGATGCCGTCATGAGCTTTTATGATTTTTTTTACTAAAACAGTTTATTCCATGTAGACAATTATAATAAATACCTTTTTCTGTCGGCGCATAGGCTTTTCGATCCAATAATTGTTAATTTAAAATTTGAAATTCTCATACGTTTTGATGCATCATTATCACAAACTAAGATTATATTAGGTTGGGGTAGGTTAGATTAGCTTAGGTTTGGTTTGGTTTGGTCTAAAAAGAATGTTGTAAAATCTCATTGCCACCACTGCGGCACATTTACCATTGATTTGCGCTAAACATCATTCTAGCTATCTATTATAATAAAATTAAATTCATAGAAAAACATTCACTCAATCCTGGAAGTTGGCGTTGAAATTGTAAAATTCACATGTTGTTTTTTAATCTGTATTTGGATCCATAGCATGTACCTACTTGGCTCGTTGCACATAACGATGCCTACACACAACCACAAATTGCAGGAAGTAGCAGTCAAGGTGAACATTTTATGGACGGTTCTAACATGGAGATATTATTAAGGGGGTGTAGAAGCTTCGCACAACCATCGATCTGCACTTTCCATTTACAGGCCTTTGGATCGTGCTGCAGATTAAGGGGACGCTCTACAGAATTGCCCTTGAGAATTGAAAATATGATTTTTTTACATGTGGTCCGGAATTGTTGCTCTACTGGTAATATGCAAAGGTCGCCGACAATGCTTTGGTCTAAAGTAATAATAATGATCTCTTATTTAATTTAAATCATAACACTGTCAAAGTGTATAAAATATGGGGTGACCAAAAAATGATATCTTCTAATATACGTAAATGTTACTAAATTCAATTTGTTAATCAGGTGTTTGGTGGAAAACATTGAAACCAATATGATGGATAGCCACGATATAAACTTAATAATAATATTATATTAATAACGTTTTAACCTGAAATTGTCCGAGAGCTAAACATACGAAGGATGTTGAAATACATATCTACTTACATTTTTATTTCATGTGCTATCCAAAAAACATTATTAATGAATAGTATTTATTTTGAATATGTAAGACCTATTACATAATTATTAAAAAAAAAGGTACATATTGTTTAATTCTAATGCATATTTAAAAAAAATTAATATAGTGATGTCTGTTTATTATAAAAGAAAGTGACTCTTTATTAAAAGAAATGAAAATATAATTAATTATATTTTCATTTCTTTAAAATGGAATTCTACCAAGTAAATGCTAACTCAATTAATGACTTTTTTTTACTTACCCGATTAGTTTAATTAATTTAGTCTGACACTTTTACAAACAAGTAACGCAACTTTACTTTTAGTTGGTAGGTACAATAATTATTAATTAATAAAAGCCAATGCAAGAAATAATTTATACTCATAAAAAATGATTATTAACGTGGTCACCCATAGATTTTTTTATTCAAAGCTAGCGATCTCAGAGAACAAGACAAAAAAAACTGCCGACTTTATCGAATCAATCACCCAGGGCTGTCGAAGACGTCTTACTTGTTTTTATGATAAATTGTTTTTAATTGTGTGCAATTTGGCGGGAAAATATAATATATACAGTTGCTTACCATTCGGTTATCCCATGAGCTGGGTTTTGTTTACTCTTCTGCTGACATCCTACAATTTTATCTGATATTATAAAAGTCACACAGTACAACAGTGTTTAAATCTAATATGTAATTGCACCGGTTTAATTAAAAACTATAACGAAATTAACATTTTAATGATTTACAGATTTTCCTATGTTATATCAACTTAATAGCAATTTTAATGAGACATGATACATATTACGATATATCCAAAATACACATCATCAGATAATATGTGAAATATTTTGCTAAAAAATAAGAACAATACAAAAATAACATAACATAATCAGCTAGTCTTTTCATAATTATTTTAGATGAATGTTGTATGCCGTTTGACGCTTGGAAGTATGTAATTATTCCATCTGTACAGTAAGCTATTTTTAACTTTAAATTTTTTGACAGCCCTGTATTCCGTCGGCCGGCACCAGGCTACGTCGCATATGTTATGTTTGGAGGTAATAATAATAAAAGTAATAATGATTATTCATTCGATCGAGAATTGTAAATAATAATTATTGCGTTCCTTAAAATAAATCCCCGATGGTTAGAGGTTTTTGAGGTTAGACTGAATTAAAATGACGTCCTTTCAACGCTGAGATTAGTCTCTGAATGAACTATGAATGACCTTGTTCCTGTTCAGCTCAGTCTTAATGAGCGTACGATACACCAACATCCTCTGTGTGATATTCCCAAGTCAAAACTATCCCTAAAGTGTACACTTGACCGTTACTTCCTGTGATTTATGGTTCTGTCTAGTCGTCGTAATGTACGAATAGTCTAATAAGTTGAGCAGGTGGTAGCATTTGTTTCAGAGTTATAATTATTCCACATCACAACAGTTAAGAAACCTGGAGAGGTGGCCAAGATCCTCATCAGATTGTAGATGCAATCTTGATGATAAATAGGTATATATATGTATTTTGAAAAGGATTGAGTTGCGGAAAAAATCCGATTTTTTAAATGCAATATCTTGCACTATGTATATTTTTTTGAAAAGGATAATTATGATAATCCGATGCTCTTGGGATGTGAAATCAAAAAAAAATTTTTAAAAATGGTCTTTGCTCGTAAAATACGTGTGTTTTTCAAAATTGTTGAATGTTATAATATAAGTGATTAATTGTATGTATTTTTCTGATTATAGGTTGAAAATGATCTTCCCGTACATTTGAAGGGTGGAATGAGTGACATGGTTATGTATCGGCTAACGTTTGCTGTATGCGGCGTCGGAATGGTCTTGATGGGAAAACTCTTCTTCGAGCTTGCCGTTCCCCCAAAGAATTAAATGCGTTATTAAATTTATAGTTTAGTGTAATAATTATTATTTTTGTTACCAGTTGCAGTTAACTAAACAAAGCATTTCAATACAGCTCTAAAGGAGCGGTGTCTCAACATTCAAGTACACATTAGTATCAGAATTACGTAATATATTTTATTTTTGCTTTAACATATTTTAAGTTGCATTCCGCTGATAATTCCATCACTGTTAAATAAATGTGTATTTATTTTTTGAAAATGTATAATTGTGTTTCATTACAGTGTGCCTTTAACCCACTGATTCCTATCCTTTTTTCTGTCGTTGCCCCCTTTTAAAGTAACCGAGTAATCTGGATGTTTTTATTATAGTGAAAAAACATTCTTCTATTGAGAAGGAGTCTTGATATCAGTGGCGAAGGGTGGAGGTGGGCTGTTAAGATCCACCATAAATAGTGCACACTAAACTTTGTCAGTCATACGTATTTGTTTTCATTGAACTAAGACTACAATTTACAGATGGTATTGGTTAGTTTTTAAAAATCAATTAAAACCTGCCAAATGATACACTCTCACATTAGCCTATTGCTAGTGCCTACACTGTAACTTCAGAAAAGGCTGAAACATGTTACCTAATCTCAAAAATCGTCGGCTTAACAAAACATGCAACCAAGCTCCTTGATAACCCGTCAATATATTCTAGTTAAGTTTTAAATAAATGTTTAATTAATGTAACGTAAATTGTACAGCGTGATGGGTGAATGTAATTTAAATTCAGTAGAATCGTTTATAATAGTAAATTCTAAATACGCAATAATATTAAAATGGTGACACCATCCATTGTAAAATTATTGTTTTAATAAAGAGAACCCCATCGCGTTTCCGATATATTTTTAGCTTGACTGGGTATTTTGAACCCTGTCGCGGTCAGTTAGCGTCCAAGGTGCAACCGCTAAAGACTGACGGTCGGAATTTGATATATAGTAAAAAGTTTGTGCGAAAAAAAATATAAGTTTTAATTAGTTATCTATGGAGTTAAATTAAAATAATGTGCTCGTAAAAAATAAACATGATAAAAGTGAAGCTTAAAAAAAAAAAAAAATGTGTTGTTTTCCTCGTGTCCCTTTATCACATTACAGTCCCGAGTCTAAAAAAAAATATAAAAATCAATAAAAGGATATAATAAAATCTTTGACACCTCGGGTCGCCGACTGAGCTATACCCCGAAAAAGACCCTGAGGATATGTCGCAAACCAATCCATAATGGTTTTGGTATATTTTGGGCGTACGATAAAATTGTGCACACTTTTTCATTCATATTTATTTGTTTTCGTTGGATTAAGAAAACATATTACACATATTGTAGGTTCATTTTTTTTAAATTCACTAGCTGAAGTACCCGGCTTCGCACAGGGTCGCTTCGTGGTTATATTTATCTTAGATATTTGAAAAATAATAAGAGGTAATTATTTTTTTAATATTAAAATATCTGTGTAATACAATATGGCAATATGAAAATAATTCTAATAGGAGTAAAGGTCAAACATAAGAACACTAAATTAAAATCGAATCCAAAATATGAAAACGTTATTAATGTTATTAATATGTAGTAAAAAAAAAAAAAATTGGATGGAACAAACAACAAATTTTTTATTTTATATAATAATAATTTAGAAACCTTCGCAGGTGTGCGCACAACAACTGACAAAAGTTTCATCGCAATCGGATGAATGGTATGGGAACGCATACGAATAGTAGAAGAAGATGATTTTCTAATTTTGCAATCGGATTAATGGTATAGGAACGCATACGAATAGAAGAAGAAGAAGATGGTTGTACTAATTCAAAAACCTTCGCGGGCGTGCGCACAACAACTGGTCAAAATGTCATCACAATCGGATGAATGGCATAAGAACGCATACAAATAGAAGAAGAAAAAGATGATTGTACTAATTCAGAAACCTTTGCGGGCAAGGGCACAACACTTGATCAAAATGTCATTGCAATCGGATGAATGGTATAGGAACGCATACGAATAGACGTAGAAGATGATTTTCTAATTCAGAAATCTTCGAGGGCATGCGCACGACAACTCACCAAAGTTTCATTGCAATCGGATGAATGGTGTAGGTACGCATTCGAATAGAAGAAGAAGATGATGGTTGTACTAATTCAGAAACCTTCGCAGGCGTGCGCACGACAACTCAACAAAGTTTCATTGCAATCGGATGAATGGTATAGGAACGCATACGAATAGAAGAAGATGGTTATACTAATTCAGAAACCTTCGCGGGCTTACGCACAACAACTGGTCAAAATTTCATCGCAATTGGATGAATGGTATAAGAACGCATACCAATAGAAGAAGATAGAATAGAAGAAAATGGTTGTATCAATTCAGAAACCTTTGCGAGCGTGAACACAACACTTGATCAAATTTTCATTGCAATCGGATGAATGGTATAGGAACGCATACGAATAGAAGAAGATAGAATAGAAGAAGAAGATAGTTGTACTAATTCAGAAACCTTCGCGGGCGTTGGCACAATTACTGACGAAAATTTTATTGCAATCGGATGAATGGAATAGAAACGCATACGAATAGAAGAATATAGAATAGAAGAAGAAGATAGTTGTACTAATTCAAAAACCATTGCGGGTGTTACCACAACAACTGACGAAGGTTTCATCGCAATCGGATGAATAGTATAGGGACCATACGAATAAAAGAAGATAGAATGAAGAAGAAGAAGATGGTTGTACTAATTCAGAAACCTTCGCGGGTGTTGGCACAATTACTGACGAAAATTTTATTGCAATCGGATGAATAGAATAGGAACGCATACGAATAGAAAAATATAGAATAGAAGAAGAAGAAGAAGATGGTTGTACTAATTCAAAAACCATTGCGGGTGTTACCACAAAAACTGACGAAGGTTTCATTGCAATTGGATGAATGGTATAGGGACCATACGAATAAAAGAAGATAGAATGAAGAAGAAGAAGAAGATGGTTGTACTATTTCAGAAACCTTTGCGGGTGTTAACACAACAACTGACGAAGGTTTCATCGCAATCGGATGAATGGTATAGGAACCATACGAATAGAAAAATATAGAATAGAAGAAGAAGAAGAAGAAGATGATGATTTTTCTAATTCAGAAACCTTCATGGGTGTGCATACAACCACTTACCAAAATTTCATTGCAATCGGATGAATGGTATAGGAACCATACGATTAAAAGAAAATAGAATGAAGAAGAAGAAGAAGATGATGATTTTTCTAATTCAGAAACCTTCATGGGTGTGCATACAACCACTTACCAAAATTTCATCGCAATCGGATGAATGGTATAGGAACGCATACGGGACAGACACACAGATAGACAGACATACAGACATTCATTTTTATATATTAGTATAGCCTATACTCTTTGCGCAAGTGCAAGCAATAATTTTACAAAGTTTTATCGCAATCGGATGAACGGTATGGCTGCGCATTCAATACGAACAAACAAACACACAAATATTAATTTTTATATATTAGATTAAGCACTGCCTAAACCAAACTATAATACAGTGCTCCGCAACCTTTTCTCAGCCAAAGCACACTAAAGGTCTTCCCAGAATTCCGCGGCACACCACACGTAAAACAGTTTATACACCAAAACATGGACCCCAGGCCAAAATCTTCGGCGTCCCCCCCTACCTATCGCTAAGGTTAAAGACAGTGTTATACTTAAAAATAGCGTTTTTCAAATGATGTTCGAGGTAAAATTAATCGTATTGATTCTATGTTTAGCGATCTTTTGTATTTATTAATACATCCACTTGAATTATGGTTAGTTGTCGGGTCAACAATAATTATTTGTCGAGTATTGATACAATAATAATAAATAATTGTATCCCACAATCGTATGTGTTAAAATATTAATGCCAGCGAAGTGAAAAAGCACACTATTTTGCTATTAGAGCAAATTTGTAATTTGTGTTTATCTCACTTATCTGCTTTACCTACCACGCCGCCTCCCCCTGAGCTTGGGCCCCCAGGCTAGAGCCCCCACCTTCCCCCTCAATTTTATGTCGCCAGTGAGTTTTTGATGTTTCATTGAATTAGTGTGTACCTATTCATTAGTAGTAATATCGTGTTATCTTCTTATTTCTCATAAGTATACCTGACAAGAGTGCTCTTTTTCTCAGATCTCCACAGCCCACCTCTTTCCAAAAGTCACCCTTTGCCACTGCTATGTGCACACTTTTAATAATGTTTTTGCACCAAAAAGTTAAATTAGTCTGCGCCGTTTCTCAAAACTTATAACCTCTACATCAAGTTAATTTGCTAAGAGATTCGTTTGAATAAAACAGCCATGTTACTTTTCTAACCTTACAGTTAAATAATATATAGATACAAAAGAACATTTTACCGGAAACTATCATGCAAAAAAAAAAAAAATAATCAAAGATATTTTGGAATTGTTTTAACAAAATATGTCCATGTTCGCAATCATTAAAATTCCATGTTTTTTACCTCTAGTATAAAGTTTTGCATACAGTTTTGAAGGTACAATAATGATAAACTCTATCTGAAAGCTGGACACCAATTGGACATAGTTATGCAGAAAGTAACCAGTCCACAAAAAAAAAATGAGATTTGATATAGATCAGATGCGAGAAAGTTTCCTCTACATTCTGTTAGGTTCAATTATTCTTGAAATAAAATACTATTTACAATTTGACATTTTCCCTTTTTACATACATTTTTAATAATCATGTTGTTACTAAAGTGCCATTATCTCAGCTCGATATTATTGTGGACTGGCTACATTCTGCATTACTACGTTCAATTATTGTAGTAATTTATTCAATAATACTGAATTGCGGACAGTGAGCCATCTTTCATTGGTTGCCTCATATCATTTAATATTCATTTTAGAGCAGAAAATCTGAAGCAATTGAGTCGAAAATGTAATGTTCTTCGGTTCCAGAGAAAATCAAATGCTCCGTGCCCGCTCCGAGGCTCCAGTCATTAGTAGTAGAAACACAGAAAGAGTATATATTTGCTTAAAAGTATTTATTATATAATTATTGAATATATATATGAACAGAATCAACGTAATCTCTTATTAATTAGTTTCCTTGAACTTGGATATGGAATTTACATGATGGCATTGTTTGAACTTCCGCTGTCACGATGCAATTAATGCTCAAGTTGGCCAGACCGCCACGCACCAATCCACAAGTATATGCCACGAACTGGAAAAGAAAACATATGTCATATCATTTTGTAAATACATATTTTGTACATGGATTTTGAAATCATTCATTCAAACATATTCCCCAGGCGAGTTTTGTTAAAAAAAAAGCCCAGTGGCGAGATGTGGAGATAGTATGTTAAGATCCAAAATAAATAATGCACACTAAACTTTGTAGGTCACACATACTTATTTGTTTTCAGTGAACTAAGAATACAAATTACAGATGGTATTGGTTAGTTTTTAAAAATCAATTAAACCCTGCCTAAACCAAACTACAGTGGCGAAGGGTGACTTTTGGAAACAGGTAGGCTGTGGAGAAAGCACACTTGTTAGATGTATTTACGGGAAATAAGAAGATAATCCGACATAACTACTGATGAATAGGTAGGTACACAAAAACCGATGAAATTTCAAAAGCTCACTGATGGTATAAAATTAAGTAATTAATTTGAATTATGTATTTTCCTAAATATAAACGCAAGATACGCTCAAAATATATTGAAAATATCCGTTGTTGTGAATCTGTTCCATAACAATTTATAATTTAACCCGTAAACTAGACATTTTAAAATACTTCTATATTTAAAACACAGACTTAGATACAATATCAGATTTCAACTTACATAATTGACTGAATAAATTGTCTTAGTCTATGAATAAACTAACTGACAAATAAAAATCACAAGATAAATTATTTATTATTTTTAACAACAATCAATATTTATATGTGATTGAATCCCATAGAAATTATTTTTTTAAATTATCTTATAAATTATTTTGAATAAATGTGCACTTACGTAAAATGTAAGCGCTCCTTAAATAGCTTACCAATTTATATGGGCCGCCACAGACGTCTTGAAATTATGAGAAACAAACTTCATATAAAAAAAGTTTTCGATTCACGCAAACGTAATCCATACAATATGTGAAGCGAAACGAGATGTCGCTTATTTTTTTAAACCTTCGAGACATGCCATAAATGGTGCTTATTGAAATAGTGGAAAAGATCTAAAATTATTATGACAATTATACGATAGGTGTCGTTGGGCATATTGAATATATTATTATAGTGTTGGTTAGACTTTAAAGTCAATTAAACCCCCGTAAACCAAGCCATAATAGATACAAAAAATATTTGTCTATAAAATTTTAAATAACGCCATTAAATCATTATTTTAGATATTTTATAGATTGAAAAGGCTTACTGAATTTATAAAAAACTACCAACTCAATCTGTAATAATATTATGTATTCTTAATTCAACGAAAAGAAATAAGTATGACTGAAAAAGTGTGCACTATTTTTGTCAGCATAGCATATCTAAACTATTATAGTTTGGCAGTGGCGAAGACTCCATACTAGGCGATTATTTAAAGCCTACCTTCTTAAGAAAAATATTTTTTTTTTTATATTGACATATTTTTAATAATATGTATTATTTAATATGACATTGAGTTGGTAGTTTTTTATAAATTAAGGTAAGCCTTTGAAATCTATAAAATATCTAAAATAATGATTTAATGGCGTTATTTTAAATTTTATAGACAAATATTTTTTGTATCTATTATAGCTTGGTTTACGGGGGGGGGGGTTTAATTGACTTTAAAGTCTAACCAACACTATCTGCAATTTGTAGTCTTAATTCAATGACAACAAATAAACATGATTGAGAAAGTTTAGTGTGCACTATTTCTGTTGGATCTTAACAGCGTACCTCCACCTGGCCACTGAAGCTGCCCCGCGCACGCAAACCTGACACGTCTACAAATTGTCGAGTTTGTGAATGTGATTTAGATGAAATTCACATAACTAAACAATATCGTTATTGTAAACACATCCATTCACGTTAGCAACAAAGTTGGAAGGCTCAGCATGAATGCCATTGAAGGCTGTAGCTCAAATAGTTGCTAGAGTCTGTCTTCTATAAGCTGGCGTGCGGTTTCCCCCCCGCTTCAGCATTCAGCACTGCGTTCCCTCCCATTGAAAACTTGCAACGGTTAAACGCGATGGCACAATGCTCTCCGTCCGCGAATGACGTGAAGTGAACGCCAGCTTATAGAATACAGACTCTACCATAATTTTATCACAACGCACAGTATTCAAACTACTCATAATGTGCATTGTGGCCAATACACAGAACATAGACATATATTAGTCCATCGTATGAGGTTGAGAAATATCCTACCAGCAATTGAAACATTGGTATATTTCTAATTCTATTTATGAAAGTAGGTACTGAGATCCCTGGGGTTCCAGCGGCTAGCTCAGGTGTCCATCGAACCCCGGATTCACAAAAAAAGTATACGATATATTTGAGGGTGGAATTAAATAAAACCACGTCTGTTTCGTGTAACTTGGTATTCCTTATATTTTTCTTTCTTTACATGTTTAGGTTTTTACAATTAGTTACGCAGGTCCGTATATGTCGGAAAGGGGACGCTTACTAAATTTTTTTTTCTTTTTCCAACTTCGCGTACCCACGCCATTCCACAAAAAGGACTCTCGTGATTGGCCAAATTTTATCGCGTGATGTTTTTTGATTTCACGAATCACGAGGACCACCCTGGCGCAGGCGCGTCGAAATTTGGACGTTGCCGACAAGCGCGGTAAAATTTATTATTTTGAATCCTTATATTTAGTCTTAAAATTATCTCTTTCATCCATCATCATTTTTACTTTTTAAATTAAATTAAATTTATCTTAATTACACCTCCGCCCAATATGCGATTTTCACACACCGGACGAAGGCCTTTACCTATGAATAAAAAATACTTACGTGGTTGAGCAAGGAATCAGATTAGATGTTTTATGAAGCCGTTTCTAGAGGTCAGGGTTACGTTTCGACTTGAGCTACTAAATGATTATTTTACACCGGGAGAAGCCCGCCTGTAACAGAGGTGTATCAGTACCCAATAATTACGCTTACTTCTTATTTTTCTTTACCCTAAATACAAAATTACTGTTTCTTCGCCTTTTGACATTTATTGTATAAAGACGATTATCTTATTTGAATATTTTGACAATTGAGTTTTCTGATATTTCAACCCTGGATTATATCACATCTGTGTGGGCGGGTGTTAACACAATTTTAGTTGGCATTTCTGAGTTCAGATTAGGTTAACGTCGCCATGAATGTGAGCTGGGCACCTAAGAAACGATGTTTATTTACTACTGCTATTGTAAAAAATTTTTGGACAGGTTTGCTAGTCTTGGAAAAAATACAGTTTGCTGAATGGAATTGAAAATGGCGTAATTTTAATGTATATATTTACCCTCGGAGCATACTCCAAATACTGGTGACCATTGGAAAATTTTGTGAGGAAGCGAAAGGAATTATCTTGGAGGACATAGACACCTTGATGATTGGTTCGTAGGTTATCAATTTGTTTTTTGTATATGCACGTCCAAAAATCTGTGCAAATGAATTTTACAGTATCCAATTCATCCTTAAATCTAGGCCATTCTCTGGTCAACCGTTCCATAATTTTATATCCAGCCGAAAAACCAATGTACTCGATGACTGACAAATCGGTATCCTGAAAAAGAAATACCAAAACAACAAATTTATTTACAACGTATTTTAAATTTACTTAGAGGTTTGAAATGTTGTTAAGTATATTAAATTAATATGACGGTAAAACAATGAATATCTTTTAGTATTGAGCCATTAATCAACTAACTTTTTAATTCAGTATTGTTTAAACTCGCCTATTTCAAGGGACCTTTATTGTATATAAAAAAATTCAAATCCCCCTAAATAATTAACGGTAATTATGCCGCAGATGCCCGGATGAGCTTTTGTAATTTTTTTTTACAAAAACAGTTTATTCCATATAGACAATTATGTTGAATACCTTTTTCTGTCGGCACAGAAGCTTTTCGATCCAGTAATTGTTAATTTAAAATTTTCAGACTTTGATCATTATCACACACTAAGATTATATTAGGTTGGGTTAGGTTTGGTCTAAAAAGAGAGTTATAAAAACTCATGCGGGCATCTGCGGCACATTTACCCAATTATTGATTAGTGGGCTGGACCCAGTTCATTAGTGGGCATTAGCAGGTCATTAATGGTCTGGACAAAGTTCGCCATATATATCTAAAATTTTTACCGTTTCCTTTTCCATGATGTTTTGAACAATATTTCATTACAACTACAGCCGAAAACAAGCCGTTTCGTAAGTAAGCCTTCATAAAAGGAACCTGGATTCGCTGATCAGCTAAGGATATTCAAACTTTACTAATATTAAAGAGTCAACTAACTCCATATAGACATTTCGACTTATGTCGTAATGTAATGTCGCAAGACAGCTAAATCAGACTGTCTTCCTTTGCCAACATTAACTCATTTAATGACTAATCGCCATATATTGGAGCTAGACATATTGTTACATAAGAGTGTTTGAATCAGCGTCAATTTTTCCTGTTAACTCATTTAGTGCTAACACCGCGACTGGCACGTTTGGAGTCGTTGGCCATTATATATAATTAACGCGTTATTTAAATGTGGTAATTAAAAGGTTAGCAGTGATTGTGTAAGTTAGATTGAGCCCTGAATGGGTATTGAATCCATCCGAACATCTCTAAGCATATTTGAAACCTGCAGTTCGGTAGGCGGTGAGAAAATTGAAATATGATTCTGATGTGTAATGGAAGAATAATAGGCAGCTGTGATTAAGATTGTCTGGAGTTATTATAATAGTCCAATATCCTCCGACACTTTGCTGCAATCGACAGCCCTCGAAAACAATTCATTGGCAACTATAATATTTAATCTACCTTTTCATTTTTATTGTCGCTCTTTTGTTCAATAGCATAATTTATGATTTCACTGTGAAGGAATTCAAATAAAGTCTCGTCTGCCATCTAAAAATTGAAACAAATTCCTTAGTTAATATTTAATTAAATTTATTTATATTCGCGTTAGTACACATACAATTATTTTGACATTTCATTTATCCCGTGTTTGACGTTTACCAAGTCAATGTTGCTAGTAAATAAATGAGTTGTCGTCAATTTTCAATTACCGATTAATTTCAAATTTGTTAGAAAATGTAAATTTAGAATTTAATGTTTGTGTTAAAAAACACATATACGGATTTATTAATATTTAAATAATTAGTTTAATAATTTTTTTTGGACAAATAAATTATTTAAATAATATTATAATACCTAGGTAGGTAGGTAGTAGATATTATGTAAGATACACTTTTACTGTAGATACCAGTAATATTGAAATAAAATTTTTATTTAGGACGTATATTATTAATATGTACTTATATAACAATAAGAAATTATATATATATATATTTTAAAGATAAAACGTAATTGTTATTGGAAATTTAAATTTACCGCTACGCCCAAAAAAATGCCTATGTTGATACGACTGTTCTGCGGAAGTAAATATTTATTACTAATGAATAACATGTAATGAGTATTTCATTATAATGTAAATACTAAAATTCTTAACAAATTTGTATTACAAATCTGTTAAACTAGAAAAAATAATTTGAGCATGCATTTTGGCTTTCTGTAGATGTGTTTATGATATTCAAGACCGTAAATTAAGGAAGAATTATGAAAGTGGTACAGCACTCATTTGTAGTATATTGTTCGCTATATCTACTTATATTGTATTTTGTAGGCAAATTTCTAATAGTGGGTCGGTATCTATATGACAAACAATAATTTACTTTTGACTTATGATTAATATTACTGTATAATAAGTATCTTGGGCAAGATTTCGCTATGTAATGTTACAAGAATAAACGGTTTTACTTCAATTAAATTGTAAATTCACAAGTAAAGAAATAGGTACCTACACAATGTGTTTATTTAATTTTATAAATAAACCAGTAGTAGTTATTGAGATTAGTAAATTTCATAATCTAGAAATTCTTCATTTGATAGCTCATGAGCACATTAAAGTGTCATAATATAATTAATTTTGAGAGAAATGCTATTTATAGAGTAATTCAGTTTTAAATTTACCGCCGTAATAGTAGGCTTGTTATAATAAAATTGCGCAAGTTGATAACACTGACTCGCGGAAGTAAATTAATATACATCAATTTACAACACTTGAGAGCTGCCTAATAATAAAATGTTTTGATTGCCTTACTAGTTCGTGAAATTAAACCTATTTGGTTCAATATTAACTCGAAAACAATAATTTTGTGTTGGTAAATTAAGAAATATACATGTGTAACTTAGCGATGTTGCTGTAATATCATAAATATTGCCTCCCCCAATTAAGTCGTCACTCATGTACTGTGAATAAAACTATAGTTCTTGTTATGTATGTATTTATGTATAGGAGCCGCAGAAGCGAAATGGCGATAGTTGTTCTGGGCATGTCTAGTGTCAGTCGGGTCTCTTGGCAAAAATTGCATTTTGTGATAGCAACTCGAATATTATTGCTATTCGGTTAATAGAGGACTATGTGACGAGTGTTCGAGTGACTTAATTTCAATAAAATAGTAAACATTATTGTTCCGAAATGGATACATCCGATTCCAAATCCGTTGTCCAAGATGGCAGTCAACAACAAACAGTTGCGATGGATCTGCCTTCTGCGGCGACGGCCGATAAGCGTGTCTCGGGAATGTCGACAGGTGGCGACTCTGGTATCAAGAAGAAGAAAACGCGCCGCGGTAAATCAAAAAGAAAGGTGACAAAACCTTATTTGCCATGGCAGCAGCGTAGATTTTCAATGAAAAATCCCAAAATTAATAGAAATCGTAAAATCGTCGTACAATCGAATAAAACTCACGCACCGTATAATAATAATCAATTTCTGATGGAGGTCCACATGCCGGAATCCGCCGAAGGGGTGTTCCAAATTCCTCGCGCCCCTTCCGCCAGGACTCGGGATTCCAGTTTCAGTGTCGACTCCGAAGAAAATTATTTCTACTCCTTGCCAGAAGATGAAGAAGATTTCCTCACAAAAGAATTTTCCAGCGTTTACGAGGACGCTCACAGCGAAAGACTATCTAATATGACCAAAGCGGAGCTGATGCAAGAATATTTAAATCTGGAAACGAAGGTCGATAGCTTGACTAAACGTCTTATCAGTCGTTCGGCAAACACAACTGAATCTGATATCGACACCGATATGTCAACGAGTGAAGCGGATACTTCAAAGAGTCTGGAAGACATGAGACACAAGATAAAGGAACAAGAAGATCGCATCAGGGAGCTACAATCGTCAAACGAGGCGCTGAGACTGCAGAATGAACGCCTGCAGCAGTGCACTTCTCATTCCACGAGCTCTAGCGCCGATTCAGAGAGCGACAGCTCCTCGTCTACGTCCAGTAGTAGCAGCCAGGGTTCTTTTGAGGTGCGTTTGGGGTATGGTGACCAGCAAAACTTGGACAATATCGTAGGGACAGTGATGGTTAATGGATATTCAAATACTAATTCTCCCGAACAATTAGTTAACGGACACTTAGAAAGTGATGAAATGATGCTGACAAATGGTACTTTGGTGAATGGAAATGGTATCCATGAAAACGGGCTGTCTAATAGCCCCAAAGACACCATCGATTAAAATCGACTCCATTAATTATTTAGCTATTACTATAGAAGCACACATTGTACAAACATCAACTAAATATTATTTTGTTCATTTACATTTGTAGATATAATCACATCACTAAGCAAGATGAAATTTAATTGATTTGTTTATTTTATAAGTTTAAATATAGTATAAATTATATTATTATATTGGTTATAAGTTTTTAGTAATTTTGTATATAATTGAAAATATTGATGGAATTATCTATTGTTAAGATTATAAAACATTTGATGGATGTTACTTAATAAATTGGTAAATTTAACTCAAAACCAAATGCTTTATTTGTGTGAAAATAAGTAACCTTTTCCCATGAAATAGCACATAATTAAACCTCAATTACCATTGTTCATACCATCAGTGTTGCCATCTTTTTCTATGCTGATTATAGTACAAAGGCGTAAAAATTTTAGTATTTCTGATAAATGTATAGTACAGGAAAATTTTTCATCTTGAATCCTTTAAAATTATAGTATTTTGGTATATTTGGCGTGAAATTATAGTATTTTACATTTTTCGCAGAATTAAAATTATAGTAAGTATTGTACTATAATTATAGTAAGGTAGGCATCACTGCATACCATACTGATTAAAGTACCTATCACAAGCAAAGTTCCCTCTAAAAGCTTTAAACACTTTCACCGTTTAAAAAATATTATATGAACTGTGATGACAAGTTGAAACATGTCAAAGACTAAGAAATGTAGAGGACCCGGCACATAGGTGGTCATTGATAAACACTAAAATGCATATCTTCTTCTCGTATACTTTGGCACGCGATAGAACGGGACAAATATAGTGATCCCGCTCTATGTAAAATTTCAGTTGCGTGCTCGCGTTAGTCGCATTTGACCTTCGCCTCCCGAGAAATGAGTCAAAGAATTGTGCATGTGATGGTTTCGTCCATTCGAGCAAAACTAAAATCTGGCAAAGGAAACTTTCTTTTACAATATTTTTGTGTGAAGAAGAGGATAAAAACATGTAAGCTGACACATTTTGGTAGGTGTGCGCGCGCACACCTTACATGGAACATAAATAATTAATAACACTAATGTTTATGAAACTGGTGTTCATTTGCTACAGTGTGGAGCTTGTCAAGCATCTTATTTAGGGCAGACAACATGGGTTGGTTCCTTGTTGAAATTGTAAGTGCCATTCATTAATGTAACATTAACCACAATCCCTTTACAGTTTGTACTCAATACGTTCATACATTTAGGCTTCATCACTAAAAAATAAGTTTTTTTTAATAAAACTGAATTCGTCAAAAATGCAACTCATATTTTCAACTGCAATTTTATGTTAGAGGTCATTGACTTTTTATACAAATAACTCATTGAAATTAAAATCCTATAAAAAATATGCTACTGCCTTATAATATAATAAATAACAAACTAAAGAAACAGTCCCCACCATCTGGATATCCAAATAGAGTACTTTTTCTGTTTTACAGTTTAGTTTACGATTGCTTTATTACCTGAACAGCTGCCAACGTCATAAACTGTAAAACAGTTAATTCAAAGTTTATTTCTCACAATCAATGACAATTTCACCTCATATTAATTCCATTCTCTCCACATTCAGAAAACTTGCTTAGATAACAGCTGTTATTTGCAATCTGATAACTTCAGCATTTGATTTTAACAAACATGCATAAGTACCAAAATGGTTATTGTATTTTGGTTATATTTAAATAGTGGTGTACTGGTTAAATCGGTAAAAAGAGGTCACACATTAATTATTGTTAGTTTAAAAGTAAAAAATCATAACTACATGCCTTGATAAAGAAAGGAAATTATTCATAATTTATTGCTGGTGTAGGCTTCAGTAGCTAACTTTAATTCTAAAAATAATCATTGTTTACTTATTCCTAACCTGTTTTAATTTGAAAGATAAAGCCAAGTACATTACGTACCACTATACATATTCCTGCAAATGAATAAACGTATACTGACAGTTTAACTTGAATAATAATTCGTGGCAAATATTTTGAATTGCTTTTATACAGATGCTGATGTGTTTCATATTGATGAAAGTGTGGCATCGTAGTGGAGTTTTTTTTACTGTACCATCAAAAGCAATGACTCATGATCTTGCGGAATTTTATTATGTATTTAAAAAAGCCTTATAAAGCGTCGATGACATTGAGCTATTTTACAAGCTGCTAGTTGGTGAATTTAAAAGCGGGCGAGTCAGCTACTGCGATTGTGATGATGACACAAAACTTTCCACTCGCTTAGAAGCCACAAGTTAGCGACTATTTTGACAGGACGTAGTTCGTTTTTTTACTGGGAGGTCGCCACTATCGCTCGACTGCGCAGACGCATATCGGCCCACACGCCAGCGTGTAGCATGTAAAGTTGACCGGCTTTCAACTTTTCTCAGTAGATTGTTTACAATCTGCTTGTTAGCTCAATTAAGCATTGAGCTACTTTACATACTGCTTGTTGGCGAATTTACAATCTGCTTGTAAACTCGCCCAGTGTCATCATCCAACAAGCAGATTGTAAACAATCTACTGAGAAAAGTTGAAGGCCGGTCTACTTTGCATGCCTCACGCTGGCGTTTGGGTCGATATGAGTCTGCGGAGTTGTGCGATAGTGGCGACCTCCCGGTAAAAAATCGAACTACGTCCTGTCAAAATAGTCGCTAGCTTGTGGTTTCTGAGCGAGTGGAAAGTTTTGTGTGTCATCATTACAATCGCACTAGCTGACTCACCCGCTTTTAAATTCGCTAACAAGTAGCTTGTAAAGTAACCAGCGCTCGAAATGGAAAAGTTTACGAACCGGAGTGCTTGAAAATTTTCTGAGGATATTAACAAGGTTATCAAATTTTATGTGTATTTTATAAGTGTGCTAGATTTTTTGGTATATCTAGCTCAGACGCTCAAATTATTTTGTCCGTGAGACGGAGCGATAACTTAACAGATTTCATGAACCGGAACGGCGCTCCGGCCGATTTCGAGCCCTGAAAGTAACTCAATGTCATCGAGGCTTAAAATGGGAGAGGACAGTATTATAACGATATACTTATATATCTTTCCTACACAGTCCAGATTGTTTAGGCTGATCTCCCAGACACCACAAATTTTTAATTTTCGACTTTATTGCAGTATGTCAGGCCTTAAACATTCAATTATTAACATTTACATGGGACCTGTTATAATGTATGATTTCATGGATGGTTTTGATGAAAAGACAAGCAGCAAATAAAAAACAATTATTTTTCTTTATTACAGTTTATTGAATATAAAAAATTACATAAATCAAGTTGTTTTCTTCTTCGCTTTATTTTCTGGCGCCATAGGATTCGTTCCTTTGTAGAATTGTTTAAGTAAATCCATAGCAAAGTCCCCTTTCACTCCGCCTTTAAGGGAGTATGTCTTTCCATGTAAACTCGAGACATCAAATACTGTACTCCCGCCAAACCTATCGTTAGCACAACCGAATATGACTTCAAACACGCCTACCGCATGAAGCGCTTCAGCACACATAATACACGGTTCGACTGTCACATACACACTTATGTTTCTAAACACATCTCTATAATTCCATGCGTTTCTCTCGCATTCTTCTATAACATCGTCAATACAATTCAATTCAGCATGTCTTGTTGGATTTCGCGTTTCATTCACAGTATTTCGGCCTTTTGCGATCACACCGGAGTCATAAACAAAAACACAGCCAACTGGAACCTCCTGAGCGTCAAGTGCTTCTTTAGCTAGACTCAACGCCAGGTCCATGTAACGTGTCTCAGCATCATCCATATTGTAATTAAAAAAATAAATCATACGCTATTACACATTTAGCAATAAAGTAACCGCTAAAGTGTGAACACTTTACTCTAAGGCTCAGCGAAATAATGTAGCAAATCAAATGATTCAATCAAATTCGTAGTCTTTTCTATCCAATTGTTGTTTCCAAGACTTCTAGGACTCGGGTGTGGTATTGACAAAACCTAAAATAATTTTTTTTATATTTTAGGCCAGTATTAGACTTCTACAGTGTAATAGTCTATATTTTATAAAATATATCTTTCATAAAAGATATTTTATAAAAGGTAATAGAAAGACATTGGTAAAGAATATATTGCAGTGTTGCCTGATGTAATTTCTAAAAATTAGTAGATCAAGAAAAATGTTTAAAAAAAACCAACAATTTTTAACTTAGATAAATCAGTAGCCGCCAAAGCGTGCTATTATTATAATCACAAAAGAATCTTAAAAAGTCACGCAAATGTGACCTATAATAAAATATATCAGATCTACTGAAATTTCAGTAAACACGATAACACTGGTGACAGCTCGTATCAAAATGGAGAAATTAAGCAACAAAACTATTGATCGTAGAACACGAAAAAAATGAAATGCATTCAATGTCCATATTTTAAACGTAACTTTTATAAAATATTTGACACAGTGTAATAGGATCTACTGCAGGTTTGGCGAACCTATGGCATGCGTTTATTGGTAACACACTTGACTGGCATGTGATAGATGTGGGTTTGAATCCCATTTAGTCCATGATTTTTTCAACAATATGTATGATTCTGTAACTGATCAAAATAATGTACCAATTCTTTAATTTATTGACCGCCAGTCGGTCTGGTAGATTTTAAAATTCATAGCAATTAATAAACAAAAATATGTAAAATATATAAATGCCACTTTCTGACATTAGAGAATAAATTGTCACATAGATATAGATTGTATCTAAGTGACATTAGATGGAACGTTCCCTAGTTTTTTTGATTTTTAAATTGAATATAAAATGAGTGGTTAGTATTGAAGTGATAGGTAGAACTACATATTGTTTTTTTTAAACTTACATAAAATGAGATCAGATTTTCAGAATAAGGAATTTTAGAATTTAAACAGTGGAAAATGTGGAAAATGTGGTTACATTATATATATCGGAAAATACTTTTAAACATATTATAATGTATATGATCAGAAATAAGGGTCCAGAATGTGGAGATATCTTGAGACTTTTTTGAAGAAAATTGGATGTCAATCATTCAGGGAAGAGCAGATGAAGAACATTGAACGTAAATACACACGATAATACAAAAAATGTCAAACCTTGACTGTACCGGTGAGACCAGATTCTTTAAGAATTGAATTAAGCCTAGTTTCAGTAAACTTGCCAACACAAATTATTATTTTCGCTTTTAGGATGTTAATTACTTCCATCAAGGCTTTGTCGCAAACATCGAATAGCAGTTTCCTTGTAGATATCTAGAATAAAAAAAGTTATATTGCAATAAAAAATTAAGGGCCAAAAAATGCAGAGATGTCGTCGTAATGTAAAACTAATTAATTATGAACCCTATGCATAGACAGTTAAGCAAATAAATAAATACTATGGCAACGTTGCTTTTGATGATCAAAAGTGTTACCATTCATAAAGTTTTGGTAAACCCTAAAAATTATTATGATGAAAGTATTTAAATTGATTAATATTATAAAATTAATAGTGATTATAAACTTTAAATAATCTGTATAAATGCACGCCCACCATCTCTACAAAAAATATCAAGCTGACTATTCATTCATTAGTTTTGTGTTATGTGCCAGAACATCGGTGACAACGCATAAGACAATTTATATACATAACTATGACTATGCATAGGACCCCTAAGTGTTTCCTCTAGAGTAGTGCTACAAGTGAATTAAGCAGTCACTCACTTCTAATTCGGCTGGCGTAATATTTTTTCCAGTTGATGTCATTAATTGCAAGGGGCAGTAATTGTGTACAAAGCTAGAACGAAAGAAATTCTCAGGCGTACCACACAATTCTTTTATAAGAGCCCAAAATCTTTCACCGCTAACCTGAAATTAGGATGATTCAGTTAAAACTTATTCGGTAGCAAATTAAAAATAAAAAATCCTTGCCATGATGGGAGTATTGTTAACTAAGAAAACTTGGTCTGAAGAGTATTCCCCTGTCCGTCATTTGGTGATAAACTCAGACTCTACCTTTATAGCTAATATAATTCACCTCCAATTCTTGCCTCTAGTTATGGGTCATTCACAAATGATGTCACACGATTTGTGTATTTTTTTTACAAAATACTCAACACCCGTCTAAATTTTTATAACCCCCTCCCATTCATTACAAATAAATCTATTGAAAATGATCGACAGTATTCAGTATATTATCAGAAAAATGTGAGTTTATTCTTTGTTAGTTTGTGATTTCATAATTACAACCCATTTCCCCTTCATCACATTACATCAGACCCCCCCATTAGGGTGTGACATAGTATATGGATGATCCCTTACTCCTAAAGAACTATGGAACAATTGCACAAGCACTGCGATTTCTTTTAATGTGCAGGAATTACGCAGGGCCAGTGTGATTATTGCTACGGTTGCTATTGCCCCTGACTTCACTCACATCAAACCTATTGCATCGCTTTTTCTCGCTCGGTGCCACTCTTGATTATGTCTTGCTCACGCTTATGTAGTATGTTTATAGCATTGATTAAATAATAATCGTAAAATTACAAGATTGAAAATACATTTATGATTCTTCTCTGAGACTTTTAATTTAATGATTTTACAAATTAACTTTAAAGATAATAGTAGCATATTTTGAAAAACATAATAATTAGTGATAATCCCTGTGGCAATATGTACATTATGATTATTTTCTGATAAACACAAAAATGCAGTTACTGACTTATCTTTAAAATGATGATATGGAAATTGATGTCATTTTGAAAATAGTGCATAATATTATAAATATGTACCAACTGTGAAATAATAGTGTTTCAGAATGGTGATAAAACTTAAAAAATGTACATTTTTTTTACCTCAATGCGATGGCATTTTAGTCCCAAAACAGGTCTAGATGGTGCTTCGATTGCTGGTTTTGTCACAAGACCTTCAATTTGAAGCCATTCCTTCACAGAACTGACTTCTCCAAACGGAATCTAAGAAATCGGAAAAAAATGTTGCAAGATCGTCTTTACACCCAAAATGTCATTATTTAAAAATTTTAAGTTTATCATTAATAATTTGCAATCCTGGGAATCATATTTCAATGGCAAAATATGAAGTTAGCTTCCAGGATTGCAAATCTGAAGGTGCTTTTAAATGATCAGTTTCCATTTCAGTCGAGCTGTCAGTTGAGCTGACGTGTAAATCCAAAACTGAAGCGGCTGACTGAAACCGAAACGGAGACGAGACAGGATGGATTTTCCATCATTTATCATATTACCTGTTTATAGAGTTACCAATTAAATTGACGTGTAAATTACTAGGTTGCCGTATTTTTCATACCTTTCTAATTTCGATTAAAATACTTCTTTAAATATAGGTACTTTATTATTATACCAACCAATATATTCAGAAAGTTATTATAAAAATATTATTCATTTTTAGTGGATAAAAATACGTAAATATACATTGCCGTTTTCCAACTGAATGGATAACTAAACTGATCGTGTAAATACTCCGCCGTTTCAAAACTGAACGGACCAAAATGGAAACCTCGACTGAACGGACAACAGAACTGACGTCTAAAAGGACCTTTAATTGTCATAATGTTTCCTGTTTTGTCACATGTTTTAAATTAAAGTAAACAATGACATCTCCCTTTATAAAATTTATTACTAGGCACCTTGTCTATTTGAGGATTTAAAATTCATCATGAATTCTGGGAAGAGATTAATAATTAATTAATGCATCACAGAAATACAGGACATGAATACAATCTATAAATAATATTAATTAGAATGTAATATAATTCATATCATCGGTCTATCTCGTAAATGCTATTTTGAAATTTTTATTGAATATATTAGTAATATAGATTATCTACCTTGTGTCCAGATAACACATCTACTCATTTCAGAAGTCACAAACAACTCATAAATCATGTCTATATAATGGAAAAAATTGGAAACCTGATAATAGATATCCAGAATCGATATCATTTTTAATAGCTTGTTCTCTTTTTAAAATTATTTATATTTCTTATAGGTATAACATAGTTACAGACCTATAAACTTATCTGTAGAATGACCAAAAATGGTACTACAAACACCATAGGACGCCATTTCGAATGTCAGATTTTGTCCAGTTACGAGTCTTGATTGGGTAGTTTTCGACAGTGGCTCCCCTATCACATTCTTCAGATACGTTTGTAGGTCTGTACTTTATAATTACAGTAAAAACATCACATAAGCCGGTTTGTCCAATGAATTATCAGTATAAACAAGGGGCAACTCTTCAAATCAAATCGTATCATGTCCATGTTTCTCCCGTTTTTAAATAAAATTATTTAGGCAATATTAATTTACCCAAAAGTATGTAGAACACGAATAAAATGAAACAAAAAGATGATTTTATTTTAATTTTAGGAAATATTAATTTAACAATTATGGAGAAAGCTTGTTTTGATGCAACCCACGTAGACAAAATAGTTTGATGAAACCATTTAAAAAAAAAAGATATATTTATACTTAAAGCTTTATTATGGTAAAAATATAACTTACATAAAATACTCAATCCTATGGACAAAATTTATTTTGATGTGGATGGATTACTTTGAACATTGTTTTAGGGTTAAAATACGATTTGTCGCATACCTTTTATCGAATCAATGAAACGGCAACAAAATAAATAAAAACACGTTTTAAACTAAATTTTGTCCTGGTGTGGACAGAATACGATTTGATGAGTTGCTCCTTATTAACACCAAAGTAGATGACCAGTCTTAATTTACACCAACTCAATTGTAAATGTGTATAATACAGCGACCATATTTAAAAATAATATTACACGAAACAGTTTACAATATCTCTAATTAAAATCATAAGAACAAAATTTGAAGATTAACCGATGATTTCAGTCTTATTTACTGCATTTTAATATTAATTTACACAAAAATGAAATATACATGATGGATTTGCACTGTTTTTCATTATTCATTAAAAATCGAGTTTTCGTGTTATTTAATGATGGCAAGCTATTAATTATCTGATTGGGTTGAAGGAAAATATTCTACTGTGAAAATGATTCAAGTAATCGACTGAAAACTGATACAAATTGACTGGTCATGTAATTTGGCTATGTACAAATATTTGTTTCATAATATTAATATCTTTTAACGTTTCATGTAGGTAAGTAACAATATCCTCAATTCTTAGTGGAAAGACATTAATATATTAATTAAAATAGAACATACTATGTAATACTTATTGTGTTTTCATTGGCTCTATGCGGTTTTTGGTCATCTCACGAAGACGTTTCTTAACGCTTTCGCTCCTGAAGAGATAATGAGATTTTAATTGCCCCCTTTAAAATGCACGTTAATTACATCGATCGGCTGCCTGGTCATTACGCGCCGTGTGCGTCTTCCGCGTCCAAAGTATTAATATTTAAAAAAAAAATTGAAATAGATGTTACCAAGCCCATGCTCTGGGTCCAAACACACATCGAAAAACAACATGTGAATTTGTCACAGGGATTTGAACCAGAGATCCACAACTTCATAAGATTACAGTCCATCGCGGACGGCATTTATTGTACATATTTTCATTTCATTATTACTTGATCTGCGGTATCAGTTGTGACTATAATTGAAGCAGATGAAATCAGTCCTGATCATTATATCATATTAAATAATATGGAATAAGCATTACATATTGTGTTTATTTTAATTAACTTGCCCTACTAATAATGGTAAATAATTTAACATTTTTCGACGTTCATCAATAAAGAAATTTTGAAATTAGTCAAATATCTACGCCACATCAGGATTGAGTTATTACTTACACCGGTCTGTGACATTCCCCATGGTCCGGGGTTCATTCCGAGAAATATGATTTCTTTGGGTTCATGGCAATACTTGTCGACGTAAGTTTTAAACATATCAAATGCATATATGGTTGGGTTGTACACATATTGAACGGGTTTCTGAAAGTTTATCGAGTCCAAACTGGTATTCAAGTCAATGACTGATTTGAGGAACTCAGAACTGAGGTCCAGCTGTCCGACTTGATCTTTTGAGTCCACCAAATAATCATAATAATCATAGGGTTCTGTTTTATTGTCTCTTTGTCTATCGGGGGTATTAAAGTAACTAGAAACTACAAAGTCTTTGGATGCTGATGTGTTGCTTGGAGAATCATCATGGAATGTATCGTCATCCGCTTCGGATGACAGTTTTATCTTTTTGATTGTAGTCATTTTGTGCACTGCTTATTTTATTTATTTATTAGGTCTGTGTTAATCACGAAATTCACTGGACACTGAATATATTTATACCATAATAAATGTCTGAACATGAGAGTAGAGCTAGCCACTTGAACCCGGCAACTGATACAGACAACAGGCGACACACCCATTCGACCATGACATTATATCTCTATAGCAGTAGTGTTATCTGTGGCAGACGCCTGGTTTGAACAGCTAGCTCAAGTGTTGTAAATGGAGAACAGTTTTTTCAGTCACAGCAATAAATAAATTCCAGTTAATGTATTAGTTTGTTATCTGTTTATTTGGCAATGAATATTGGTATATTTATAACAATTAGTGCCAAGGTATAACAAGGTAGGTGTATAAAAATGGCAAATGCATTATAAATATTTCATATTCTGAAGCAACTGAAAAAATTATGTTATCTATGTATGACACACTAAATCTAGATATTACTCAGGGACAGCGGTCAAAACACGGCTAGTTACAGAATACACGTGATACATTGCAGCAGGCAGTAGTATCTTAAGATAGAGTGTCCGCCGGAAGCTACCAAGTGTATGTGGCAATTTGAAGTAGTGTGGACGTTGACCCTTAGTCACAATTTTTTTTTAATTCATACTGGGCAGATTTTAAAGGAAGGTATTGAGGAGTTCTTCAGAGCCTTTGGTGAATAAGTACAACCAACTGTGTGCATTGTACGGTTGCGGAGTGCGGTTGCCCTATCCCATATATATAAAAAAATATGTATTTTATAGGAGATAAAAAATATTAAAATACAATTTGAGTATCGCAAAAGCGCAATAAAAAAAAACTGGGTCAACGGTGTCATTTTAACTATACATGAAAGAAAATTATGAGAAAACTAGCCTTTTCCAATTGTTTCCCCTAATGACATTTCCTGACTATACAAAGTATTCTTAAATTGTTACAGAAATGTTTTATGGCTATTATGCTAGGACTGACACATTCTATTGAGTATTTGAGCAAATGCTATTCGTTATTTTTGTATACAGGTGTGTCATAGATTAAAAATTTACTATAAAAAAACTACTAAAATATAGGACATACTGATTTAGTATTCATTCTTCAATTTTGATTTTTCAGCATGAATGCAAATTCGTACTTTTTCAATATAACATATAGCTTTTGAAGCTGAATTATGTATTTTAAATTTAATCATATACTTACTTGATATTATTAAAAAAAAAAAAAAAAAAACTGACATTTTGCCGCGACTTGAATTCTGCCGTCTAGGTAGTAGTCCGCACCGCTAACACCCCCACTTGGTGTATATCTGATTGTACAATGACGCATCTTTCATTTTACATGTGAAAGTGAAAGGACTTTGCTGGGCAGACCATGACCCAAAGATGGAAGCCCAACCTGGGCAACCACTCAAGAAGCTCTTCTTCACTAAACCGGAATGGTAAAGGAGAAATGGGATATCTAATTTCAGGTGGTTGAACTGTCTAGAAAACTACACAATGTCCTTAGATTTGTGGCAATGGAAAAGAACTTGCGGTATGCACAGAGGAATTGAAAAGCTCCCAGGAGGCGGTCAATACCCACTGTAGGTTGTAGTGCCAATGATAATGAATCGCCTAAACTGAATTTAATGATCAGATAAGTATGATAAAATCAACAATTAATTATTATTGCTTAAGTATTTTCAGTTTTGCGATGGGTTTGCTCATTCACTTAAAATATTATTTTTTTATTCGAGAGAGCTGGCTGGAGAATCTAGAATTCTTCTGTGCCAGGTTTTATAGGGAGAGAGAATTTATAAGTAGGTATATAACAATCACTTAGTAACTGAAACACAAGAACACCAATAAGGAAGTATTAGGCATTGTAACCAGTGATACAAAAATAATATGTATGGGTGAATGCAGGTTATAACATGCCGTACTTAATATTCGCTGTGTTTTATAAAAGCTTCGTTTTATTATGGGTATATATTATTAGGTTATTAGGTATGATTCTTTTAAAACTTCCACACTAAATACCTGACAAAGCCAACAACAAACATTCGCGTTTATTTATACGGACTACGGAGCCGGTTTTTTTGACAGTAGTTGTATAGTTACCATTCTTAAAATTTGGCTAAGAATTAATTTTTAACAATACGATTTGAAATTTTATTGTAATTTATTAGTCAATTGAAATGGAAAAAAATATGTTGATGAATTGAAAAAAATAAAATGACTGAGAAATAAAATATATTATACGGTATCCTTGAAAAATTGGAAAATTCAAGTAACGTCAAAAATAGAAAAATGTGGTACACGTTATCTGGCAACATTTTCACACATGCCAAAATGTTAAAACCGCAGAATGTTCGGCCTATTTGATTTCTAAATTTTCTATTTGCAAAATTTCGATTCTAATAATGAAAAAAATTGGTTACGTGTGAAACCCTATTAAAATTTGATCTAAGGTGAGTGTTTTTAATTTATTACATCAGGTGATGCGCTATTAAATAGAGTTTTAATTATCAAACCTCATAAAATGTGAATAATTTATTTAATGAGAAAAATATGTTGCAAAACAGAGATATTGTTGGCAGGTGAACTAGATTCGTTATTTTTCTTATTTAATTGTTATAATTGAAACTTCGAATGGTATTTTATTGCTCTAAGGTTCAATAAGTATAAAAATATATCTAAATTTGTTTCTCATAATATTACCATAGTAACTGGGGATCATTTTGTGGAATTTATTATATTTCTTATTTTATTTCTCAATTTAGATCAAATGAAAAGTACTAGTCACACAGGCATAGGTATAAGAAGTAATATATCTAATAAATCCTTGAATATTCCGTACCATTCATTGAATAAAATAAAATAAATTTACAACAATAAGAATAATATACTAAATTCAGAATTATTTATAGGTTTTTGTTCTCAAAAATCTATAGATCGAACTGATTGATTTAAATTTAAGTTTCGTCTGACAAAAATTATCTATTCGGTAGGTAGTTTTAATGAAACTCCATAAAATTAATCCTTGTACTGAATTACTTAATATGCAGTAGAATTCCTACAACTCCTTGTTGAGTTGATCGTAATATTATGATATCAAATAATCGATGGGACTGTTCAATATTTTATCCCAGTGCGTAATCAGATTTATCTCAAAACTCCATCATTATGTACTTCTCATAATAATATAAGAAGCCAAATATTATAAATAGGAACATTTTTTAACATTTTTTGTAAATTCTCGGACTGTGTTTATATCTAAAACTCGGAGTGCACCATTCTCAAAAATTTGCTTTTCAGCATTTGTATTAAAGGTATACTCCATCAATTAATTAATAAGCCATTATGGTAACGGTGCCGAGGATGACCGCATGACCTTTTATAACTTTCTTTTTAGACCAAACCCAACCTAACCTAATCTCCTAACCTTAGTGTGTGATAATGATGCATCGACATGTATGAAAATGTCGAACTTTAAATTAACAATTATTGGATCGAAAAGCATCTCCGCCAACAGAAAAAGGTATTTAATATAATTTTCTACGTAGTATAAACTGTTTCCGCCAAAAAAAAAATGATAAATGGTCACGCGGTCATCTACGGCACTCTGACCTTTGATTTTCAAATGGCAGTGTTTACTCAGAACAAGGTTTTTAAATTCTCCACTATAGTTATGTATAAAAATTACACTATGAATCTTTTGCATTGTCTGAAAACAAAGGTTGTGTTAGCGTGCTCGTTTGCAAATATTATACGGTGTAGAAAATATGTTCCATAAATTCCCTAATATATAAATTTGGATTACTCTTGATGCCATCTATAAATCAAATTAGTAATGTCTCATATAAAATGAATTGTGTCGCAGGGAATTCTAGATCTTTATGAGGTTTAAATGTTGAATTTCCAAGAGTCACTGAAGATCGGGGGTCATTTTAAGCTCCGTAAGGTTCATCTAAGTCTGGCATGCCTAACCTGCGGCCCAAATAAAGACTTTTTGTGGCCCAAGGCCCAATTAAAGCTTTCAGTTTTCTATATTTTGCATTTTGGTATTCATACAATAAAAAAAAAACGTTCTCGTAAATTTATAATTATTATATTATATTGTGTAATTAGAACTTTATTGTTGTGCTGCGTAACCGTAAAGATTTTTTAAAATATTCTAATGAAGTCACAAAATCAATTAAAGAATTCGATACCAGATTCGCATTTGTGCAAAAGTATGAGTAAATGTTCAAAATATTCTTAACTCCATTTAATGTGGAGGTGGAATCACCGCCTCCAAATTTACAAACAGAGCTAACTACTAGAACTGCAATCAAGCATAGAGGTAAAGTGCATGTTCGAAGGGAATAAGCTTGAGTTTTAAAAGAAATATATTCTCGAAGATAAATTTCCAAAATTAAAATGACTGACGAATGTGCATTACAGCAGCATTTGGGACTACATATCGCTGCGAATCGTTCTTTTCGAAAAGACAAAGTTTCGCAGCAGGTTCCTCGAACACGACCAATCAACTGCAATGCGCGTCGGCTAAATTACCAGTCGATATGGAAAAGATATCGAACAATATACAAAAGCAAGTGTCACATTAATTATAAGGTAATAAAATATTTTGAATAAGTTCTTTGTTTTATTTTTTTATGTGTGGCCCACTTAAGCTCTGTAATATTATTTGGCCCACCAAACGATTTGGGTGGGCACCCCTGATCTAAGTTAAACGTATCAATGATACATGCGTAATGTAATCCAGTTCCATATATGTAAATGCACAAACAATTATTGTTCACAAGAAAATGCAAGAGATTCATACAACACTTCTACACCAGCCCCGTTTTAATTCCAGGAATTATAGTCAGCCTAATTTACACCCAATAATAATTCATAATTTTAAATCAGATACTTTGGTATTGTGTGTATTGACTGTGATGACAGCCTTGAAACACTTTCACTAATAAAATGTAAAGATATCTGAAAACGTAGTTCTTAACAGACAATGTTATCATGCATTTGTGCACAGTGGAGGTTCATGCATGATTGGTTCTTTGATTCATCGTGTATTCGGGTCATACAATAAAATTACGAATGAATTTATCTAGGCTATGTGCAAGATTATTAACCATTAGAACTTTTATTTTATTTATATAATTTATTATAGTAAATATTAGTAGGTAATATTACAATATAATATAAATTTTTATCGATAATCGCAGCATATTATTATAATTTTGGAGCTGTTGGAATGATCAAAAATTGATAAAAGAAATTACGAGCATTCTACAATACAGGTGGCCCTCGAATTTTGTACAATTTGCAATTTCGTACTTTATTTGGTACTACATTCAGATTTTTGTTGATAATGCAAAAACTGTGCGCTTCCATGCAGTCGCTCCACCTCAAAGAAAAAAATGGTGGTATTCAACTACCTCCTGACAAGTTCATAAAGAAAACGCCTGATTACTAATACATATTTCAAAGTACACTTTTTGATGTTTTTATGACATTTCTCTACTTTTGTACATTAAACATTCGTACACATTTTCAGGAACAAATTACGTATGAAACCCGAGGGCCGCCTGTATTGATGATTATTGCGCCCCGTATCTGTCAATTTCCAATTACCACTCTTTTGCATCAAGAATTATTGTTTAGATATTTAACTGTAGGCCAGAAGTAAATGTTCGGGTTTTTGAAAATGTATGCTCTAAACACTAAGGGGCTGTCCATATAATATGACGTCACACGATTTTGGCTACATTTTAACCGCCCCCCCCCCCACCAATGTCACATTTTTGACACTCCCTAAATGTTAATAAACAGAAAAAATGTTTTTTTTTTTTAATTTTTATCCTTAAATCCTCTATCCACTATATACATATTATTTATTTTGTGATGTCACATTTTCTGTGTCGCCCCCCCTAGAATGTGATTTGGACGGCCCCTAATGTATTGTGAAAAGTCGGGTGTCCTATGTTTTTTTAGTTCAAGAAGTCAAAGTTCTATAACCCAGATACTTATAAAAAATATAGAAATTTCAATAGAATTATAATATTCTGTAAGTGACAAAAAAATACAATATCACTGAATCATTGAATTATTTTACATTTTTGGTTCTCTACTAAACTATATTATTCTAATATGACACCCGACCTTTTATTTCTGAGGTACTGAGCTTCGGTTTTCTTTTGACTGCTCTGATGGTGGGTTTGTGGCCAGTTGTCAACATAAATAACTCAAACATTGGGGATTAAACAAGAGTTTTGTTTTAAAAAAAACCATTACAGTCAAGTTGTACCACATAAACGCCAGTTCGATTAATGAATGAATACATTTAATTTCCATTAGTGGGCAATTGATATGGATACTGCGACCGGGGCGAAACATGCTAGTAAGAATTGTACGGACATTGTTCCTGTACACAATACTCCGGCAAAAGTCTTAAAAAGATCAAAAAATGAAAGGTCTGTAAGCTTTTCAAATCAGTCCTCATTTCAAGCTTATTTATTACACTAGTCATCTTCGACATTTCTTTGAGAATATCAATCAATATTGTACATTTTGCTAATGCCTAGCGATGATTATTTACTGTTTAAATTAGGTATTAGTGATTTTTGTCCGCCATTATAAATGAGATATTAATTTAACATTATACAAAACATATCATAAGAATGAATGACTAAGCATTTTTTTTATGTCATAGATATCATACCTTTCACTTTCGTTTCATTCTTGCACATTAATTATTTCTTTAAATGTATTATTTTTTCTCTCAATTTTTTAAATCCGTATTGAAATTAGTTGCAGTTTACTTTTTTTGTAATGTAATTTTATAACATGTCTAATAACAGAGTTAAAAATCATCTTTCTAGGCCAGTTATGCACAACCGTTATATAGGTAGGGCCAATTTCTAATTGTTCACAAAGTGCTGCCGACAGTGATATATTATTGTCCCCGAGTCTTGACATATTATTATTTTCAATTAAATACATACATACACACTATATACACTCTTTTGTTTATTTTTTAAACTCATTATTTGTGAATATTTGTTATTGTATGCGTCGCGCACATTGAGGGCTATATAACTATACACCACATGACTACGGCAAATGCCAACATGTATCTGTTGCAGCACAATAAACTTAAGCAATTTTATTTCTCGATTGTCTATCTGTAAGATGTTTTTAAAAAATGGTTTAAAACCAGTTTCAGTGTGGCCTTTCTGAGTTGGTGTAGCGGAATCTATCTTTCTCACTTATACTAAGTTCTCCATTATGACCTGTAATATGAGTAAAGCATGATAGATGTCCGCTATTCAAGCACCTTTAGACGGTGTAAATATGAGTCCTGAGGTTCTTGAGTAATTCAGTCTCTTGAAAGACACTGTCAATGGCTGCTTCACCGCTCTTACCAATTATTCGAAATCAATAAAACTTCTCCGCTAAATTTTATCAACTCTGATTAACTGAACCCGCCAAACAAATCAAAACTTGTGATAACCTAGATTCTTCGACTAGCTCTTAATTATCTTGTTAAATTACACACGTAAGAAAACAGGCCGCTTATTGAAGCGCCGTTGGTTTATTTCTATAAATTTTAACTTATATTACTAAATTATATAATTATTTATCGTTGTTTTTATTTTTAAAGTAACAACTGCCACTATGACGTTTAATAGTTTGTTTACGTAAGGAATTGCAATTGGCCGACAATAATAAATTCGCTGCCTAGGCAACGGAACAATTCTAGACTATAATATTATACTGTATAATCGTCACGATTGCAGTATCATACTTTCGCGTAAAGGTGGTGCGTTCGGCTGATAACCGAACAATCGGTGGTTCGAATCCAATCGAGTGCATTTTTTTCGTGTGAAAAAATAAATTATGTGTTACATGTCACACGCCAAAAATACACTCTAATCTGATTTCCCAAATGTGCCAAAAGAAGTATAACTTCAATAAATGCAATATGTATTCATTTAACTGAAATTATGTTTTCGTTTATATTTTTGAATCTCTCAAATGATGGCTACTATGCATCACATCATCAATATTTTTTGTATACCTATGATTATTTTAGTATTCATATTATTATTAAAACCAGTTTTTTCAAAGACCTGAAAAGAACAAAGGATGAGACAATGAGACACACTGTCTAATTATAATTGCTTTGTCACCGTATACACATACAGTAACAATTGTGGCTGTAAATAGCTCTAACTTACATATTCTCAAAAATTCAATGCCTATGATTCATCATCTGACATTACGGTTAACAAACCATCTTTGAATATCAATGACTGGGCTCATTTGAGAATATTAAATACTCATTCGCCAAACTTAATTATATAACCATGTGCTAGCTTTCTAGGTGGTTTACGATATTCAAGATCACTTCTGTAGGTTTGTTAATTAATTATTAATAGAAGATTTTTTCATCCTTGTAATTTAATACATGGAACTGTTTTTAAATGCAACTGTATACCTTTGAATGATATTGAATCATATTCAAACAGAACCAGCTTAACTCATTTAGTGCTAACACCGCGACTGGCGCGTTTGGAGTCGTTTGCCATTAGATGTAATTAACGTGTTATTTAAATGTGTTAATTAAAAGTTAATTAAGAGGTCAGCAGCGATTGTGTGAACTGTACTTACTGTTAAAAACATATATTATTTTTATTAATTTAAAAATTATACACCCATGTATTTTAAGTTTTAAGGTTATACCTCAGTTGAGGCACGGTCTAAAAAGATCGTGGCTAGGCGATGCGCGGATTGCGGGTCGCGGGTGCAAATGACGCATGCCAAACGAAATATAATTTGTCATATAAATCTAACATGCATCCATTTAATGTTCTGTTTATTGTTCCATTAGTAACAATAATAATATATTCATTGACATGTTTTCTTTTTAATGTAAATGGGTAACGTTTTTAGTCATCTTTACACGATTTAAGAATTAATACCCCCGTCGCCATCACGAAACAAATTGATGTGTGCCCAGCTCGACGTTCTCTCTCAGAATGCCAGCGAGTAGTGAGCGAGTCCAAAATTTCGTCTCGCCGAAAATTATTTGCCGTTTCACTGATGTATCGCCTTAACAATAAAAAGCTAATAGAACAGTTTAGTATAAATAGAAATTAAATTTACACATTTTATAATACTACATTATAATACATTATTTTACACAAAATGGAGTTTACGTATACATTTGCAGGCAGAATAAAATAACCTTCCTTAAATCGAAAAAAAAACAACAATGAATATAAAACTATTCAGAGATATCTCCATTCAATTTTGTTTGTTTACAAAAAGTTACACTGTTTTTTTTGTCTCCATCTCAAAAGCACTCATGGGAATCCGGCTGGTATACATACAGACAGACTAATGTTTTTAATTTCAGTTAATTCTACAATTGAACCTGTTAGTTTCAATGTAGGTAACTTCCACATTTCCAGAGATAATCGCAAAAATCCATCAAGGATATTAATTTAAGACTGCGAATATAATATTTTCTTTTTGTAAGCAATTAGTAAAAGCGAATAGTGAAATAAAATGTCCCTAACGTTATTAAAATTATTTGATGAATGTAAGCGTCTTTTGCAATCAACCTCCGGTTTAATTCTGTTTAACTAAAAAAGCTGGATTTGACATACATACAATAGAAGAGTACTTACAGAATTCAAATTGAGAATAATATCAAAAAAAGTAAAAATATAGGTTATCGACTTTAAAACTTAATAGCTTCAATTAAATATGAAAAAAATTTAAATGAATCTATTATGTTGGCCTGAAACAGTATCGCCATATGAATAATTGAATAATGATTCCGAGTGTTAAATGAGTAACAAACAATTAAAATTTTCACATCACCATGAACAAATTTATGTGTGAAACATGTAAATGTTTTGTATAAAAAGATATAAGCATTTTATTCCAAACATTGGATCATATTCAATGGACATGGTGTATAAAAAATATTGTTACTATTTTCACAGTAACCGTGTAATATAATTTAATTTTTTGGTTTGATTTTCCTCCTTCAAACACTAATAACAGTGACAATATAAATTTCAATATTTTTTCATAGTAAATGATCATTCGAGAATGTGACTTCATTTACAGATTATTGAAAACAGTTATGTAGAATTTACAATCGTATATTAAACTTTGAAGTCGATTTGCTGAACTTGATCACCCATCCACTTGTGTTTATTCAATTCTGAACGCCTCAGTTATTATTTCCTTTTGACATAAAGTTACTTTTTTATTTGAAAGATAAAACTGTCCTAAGAAGTATTTATGCTTGTTTTATTGAACCATAAATAAATAGCCATTACCATTTTTACAAGGGGCTGACATATAATGTATTCGAGAAATAATTTATTCAGTTTTATCTGTTTTATTGATTAGCATAAGGGGAAACGCTCCAAAATCCAAAGACATACTTTTTTTTCTACATGAATTGATTTAACATCTGGTAGGTAATGCAATCGTATAAAGGAAAGAAATAAAGTGGGGATATTGAGTTGATATAAAGCAGATGTAATGGCAGTTAGAAATAGCATCATCGATCGGATTATTTTTGTAATTTTATTATTTGGTGTGTTATCAATTATCATTACTTCAGAGTTTTTTTTTCAATACATCTCCTTATTATACTTTCGCTATCTGACATAGTTTATAAACACATGCATGCCTTCTATTGGAGTACAGTACAGACACATGAAACATTATTTTATTGATTGCTTCACACACAAGCCTTATATAGGAATCCAGTTAACTGCATTCATATCCGAGCTCTTGCCATTATTAATTTTTGTTCAGATACAGTTACAATTGATTGGATAAATGTATTCAGTCTATTTGAACAGTTTGCAGACGTTATAAGTGTAGCCAACATCTGTATCATATTATAACCTTTTTTTATACCATATAACATACCTACACATTATTTTTATTCTACTTATATTTGATATGGCATATAAGGTGTATAGTTTTAATATTAACGAATTGGTGTGAAATATACTTTTTATTAATTAGGTAAGGCTTCTCGAATCCAGTGCAATATGGTGGTTTTTATAATACAATAAAAAAAAACATCTAATTTGGTTGAAAAAATAAACTTATATTAAAAAACGTAATAAAATATTATTACAATGTTGTTTTCTTATCGAAGAAAAAATTTAGGGTTTGCACAACTGAAGTATTTAATAATATTATGTACATAAGTGATTGAATTTTATTATGTCTCAATATTTATTTATTAAATTAAATTTGCTCATATTTAAACTATATGCCTATTTTTTGGAATGTTTTTTTTATTATTAAATCTTTTATCATAATGCTTTTCATTTTTTTTATAATAAATCAGTATCGATTGATGGATGAATCTTTTTTTTCCAGCCAGCAGCCCAGAATGAAAGTAAAAGATGAGGAAAGCAAAGAGATTAAAAAAGAAGCGAAAGGCGACGACGGGGACTTGTCCGCTTGGCTTTGGGGCGGAAGCCTCGGGAACAAAGGAACCGTGCTGGTCTTCCGGAGCTGCGTTTTAGCAGTCAAAGAAAAGACATTTCAGGCTGTGACGCCCAAAACAAATACCGGCATACCGAGCTTGAGCCGGACCACATTGCATAAGAAGAAGCATTTGATCAAACGAATATCTTTAGAATCCGCGCCCAAAGAAACCTCACTTAAACCGCTCCCGGCTACTGCCAAATGGATACACCAGAGTATCGATAATTCTGAACTAACTTCTAATGCCGATGCCGAATCTTCTAGCTTAGAACTGCACGAAACTCACGACGTGAAAAGGAAACGTGATATTAGAGACGTTTTAAGTGATATTAATAAAATTAATCTTAAAAGGAAGCTTAATATAAATAATTCAACAGCACACATTTTGAATCCGCTGAAATCCGCTGAAACCACCGAAAACGGCGTAGAAAAAAATGGCGACCGTCAAAATTTGTCAGGAAAGAGTTCGCTGTCGTCGATACCGAGTATTCATAAGACTAAGAAAAAACCGGACTCGCTGGTGTTCCCGAATATCATGTCGCAGTCTCTCTCGAGCGCCTCGTCTTTGTCGCCCGCTGCCAAAGACTCTAACTCTTCCAGCTCTCTCAGTCTCGATTCCATCTCCAACAGTGTCCTCGATATGGATTATAAAAATATTAGAATACCTGAAAAGGAAGAAATGCCAGCCGCCGTGCTTCACATCACGTACAAGACGGCCATGACTGAGACCAAGCTGCTGAGTAGGATGCTGCAGGCTCATGGTTTTACTGATGTGGAACTCAGCAGCAAGGAATTCAATCTCATGTGGAGTGGGCTTCATCCGAAGCCTGACGTCTTGAGGTCGCTGGCGGCACATCAACGTGTCAACCATTTTCCTAGGTACTATTTTCAATATCACAATTATACATGGTACTATTGACTCTCAATTAGTCAGGGTTGTATTATTGACCAAGCACTGCCTTAGTCTGCCTAAAAAATACTTGCAATCAACCTTTGTTTTTGCACTTGTTGCTATCATCCATATCTCATAAAAACATAAAACTGTTAATACAACCTTCACCCTGTGGAGGCCCATATGATCCTCTTAGGATCGAACATAATAATGTAAATAGTAATGTAATGACAAAAAACCTCCAAGTTGGTTGGCAAATGTAAAAATGGAAGTTGTAATACTATTTTACTATCTGGATTTAATGAAATTTACATGTGATGGATAAGTGGAAGTAATCAACTTTGAAACTGATAGCCTCAATTATTGTCGATAATTATTGTTCACAGGTCTTACGAATTGACTAGAAAGGATAAACTTTTTAAGAACATAGAAAAAATGCAATACTTTCGAGGACCAAAAAACTTTGACTTCATTCCGCTGACGTTTATTATGCCCGTTGAGTACAAAGAACTCTGCACGACTCATTACCGATTGAAAGGACCTTGGATCGTGAAGCCTGCCGCTTCCAGCAGAGGCAGAGGAATATACATAGTTAATGCGGTAAGAAATCACTATTCCTTTATTATGAATGCAGTGTAAAATTACCATTAATCGTTCAATCCGATTTGGAACACGCATTTCCCGAATAAAAAAATTATAATAATTATGAAATATTGACATATTCCAATTTATTACAATTATCAAAGTATCTGCAGCAGTTGGGTGTCAGTGAACACCGTGTTGCAGACCACTGTTCCCGTTACTCTATTTCTAAGAAATGAAAAGCGAATTTGTATATTTTTTTACTTTAATTAAGTTTATTTAGTTCTTAAATTTACATGAAAATCATTTCATAGAGACAAAGTTATTGACATCGAACGTATAATGCTGCAATATATTTGTCATCATTATCGACTATAACTCTTATTTGTATGGGTATGTGTGACATAATTTTTAATATACAGTATACTAAGAATAAATAAATTAAATGGTTTCAAATCATAAAAGAATTACCTCCGCGGCAAGTTGGCATTAGTATTAGACAGATATGTAATAATAACCTGGGTATCAGTTATTATTTTCTATTAGGTGTTTTCTAAATTATCTAATTAACGTTTAATCATCAAGACACTGTGAGTAGTCACCTATCAAACAGGTATTTAAGAAGCGATCATGTGATGCGATAGATTAGTTTTTTTATAATCTCATATTAGGTATGTTCAGTCATTGGTATGGATTGGATTGGATTGGAAAGGTATGGACACCTGTATGGATTGAATACATATTACATATTTCAATTAGGTAGTATTTTAATCACAACATTCATACATTATACAATGCCATTGATTGCCACACAAGATATCAATGACACTTTAATATAAGATAAAATTTTTAATTTACAACACATGTCAGTATTAATTTGAATTATTATAAAAGTCTTTATTTAATTACTTTCAATAATTCAATTTTCATTTTTTTTCAAACCTTCAACCTAGGCAGGTATGATTTATTTTACTCTTTAGGAAGAAGTAGTCGATTATTATGAATATCTTATTATGGTCACGGAACATTTATTTTAATAATATAAGATGTTTAAAAAATATTATATAATTTTGTTGCCAAATTGGGTTGCTGCCAAAAGTTGGTAATTCGATAATTTAGGTATTTAGAGTTAACAACGAATATGTATAAATATATATAAATAATATGTATGCTAGAAAAAACATTCAAGGTCATCTGATATAATATAGAACATGCACATAAATCACAAAGAAATTAGCATTATGCCTGATTTTAGGGGTCGTGTCAAACTTCATATTGCAATTACTCCATAACATGATTTCCAGACTTACCAAATTTTGGTAGTAACCCATGATATATTTTTATGCCTATACAGTGTATTTGAGTAAATTTGTTTTTTATTTTTATAATCTAAATAACCTAAAAAACCTAAAATGATTTTCATATCAATAAAGCAACTCTCAGCATAATTTTGAGAAATATCAAGACATATTCAGTTGAGTTAATTAAACTACATTTGTATACTTGAGTATCTAATATAGGTTCGTGGTTTTGTTTCAGCCCGACCAAATACCGAAAGGTGAGAGCGTAGTGGTTGCCAAATATATAGATAAGCCTCTACTGGTGGACGGGCACAAATGCGATCTGAGACTGTATGTATGCGTGACATCCTTTGATCCTCTGCTTATATACATGTACGAGGAAGGTCTGGTGCGGTTTGCAACCGTCAAGTACGATAGGAGCAATAAGAACCTCTGGAATCCGTGTATGCATCTCTGCAATTATAGCATCAACAAATACCATTCCGATTATATCAAGTAAGCGTCCTTAATATATTATTGTATCAGTTGTTTTATATATTTTGGGCAGTGTTTATTTATAAATGATCATTTTTTTTAATGAATTGTCAGTATTTAGAATATATGGTCAGTTATTTCAATCGATTGCAAGTTTTTTTTTAATTATATCAAAAATGAATCAAACCTGCATTTTATATACAATCAAAAGTATGTAAATTAAATTTTTAAAGGCTAAGGACTTTATCATTTTGCATATTGTATTCATCGTGTGTTCCTTATGTTTCATATTGACTTTTCCAAGGCAAAAGGGCATTAGTGACAAATCGCTGCTATTCAGGAGAGCAAAAAGAGTGAAAAAATTTAATGTTATTGAGAACAACTTTGTTTCTTTACAACTTCTTTCTTAGTATTGGATTTTTTTTTTTCTTTCATAATTAGAATTTTTAAATCACTTAATTCCTTTTGGCTGTCCAAGAAAAAATAGAAGGTACATAAAGAAAACACATTATTTTGTTTGTATCTCCATTATGTTTTATTTGTTTATTATAATCATTTTAATTTTGGTACGTTACGTTAGTGGTAGGTACGTTAATTCTTATTGGCTTTTTGTAGGGTTATCACCTCTGCCCAAATTGGAAAATCGTAACCCTGTTTGCAATCGTCTATAAAGAATGTCCTTTTGCCAGTCTGTAGATATTTTTTTTTGTAAACCTAACCTCATATTTAACTTTAAATCACCAAAATGTTACTTACACCCTTTTGGCTTGGAGCAGTCGATATCATATTGTGAACATCTTACAACTTGTGACTTGGATGTAATTAAATATTTAAATAATAATGTATATATAACGTTTCATCATTTATCTATCTACAATTCCTTTAATTATCATTTTCGCAAGTAATTAGGCAGAGCACACGAGTCTTCTCAGAGTGAATGTTACGCCTAACCCAATGGGTTCTTGATCTGGATCAAACACACGTATTCTTATCCGCATCTGTCACATTCGAGGCACTACTTCGCTGCACAGTTATAAATAATTGATGTACCTTTATCTTGTCTATCGGATATTAGTTGTATGTATTAATACAATATTTTGTGGTATTTAGATGCGACGATCCGGCAGCGGAGAATGTAGGTCATAAATGGACTCTATCGGCTCTGCTCAGACACCTGAGAGATGAAGGACGAGATACGGGCGCCCTCATGTCTTCCATTGAAGATGTCGTGGTTAAATCTATCCTCTCTTGCACGCAATCGATAGCATCTGCCAGCCGGATGTTTGTGCCGTACTTCAACAACTGCTTCGGTGCTTAAAATAATAAAATTATAATACTGCCTTGTTTATAACTTTATTAATACTTTTTACTTTTGAATCTTTCACGGAAGACATTACTATCACAATTTATTATTTTATCTGGTGTTTCCCAAATGTATAACATCTAGTACCTGCTCGGAGACTTACGGCTAGATGCTTAGTCATACTCAACTGCCTGAATTGAGAAACGCAAGTGACATCTCGTCGCTATAGTACTTGTTTTCCGAATATCCATTTTTGTCAAAATCGACATTTTAATGCAGTTATATTTTTTTTGTCTAACTACACCGAAATCATTTATAAAAATTGTATATTTTCATGTAGAAACAGAGATATTTTTTTAAAAACTCCGAATACGCCATGTTTCGCAACGATTGCTTTGTGCTTATTTTCCGAATGTCAAATAGAATAGCTCGGTCTCACTCTCGCATATCGCTTTCATATAGCGCTGTCTACTTCTAATGTCGCTCACTTCATATGTGACTGATGTCTGTTTTTCGTCTTTCAAAGCGCGCGATTTTGACTACTATTGTGTTATTTTAAGTTTCTATCGTTTAAATAGTGAATTTATCAAAATTAAAGTTATCAATCTTGGCTGGTACATCACCAGTTCGCTCTGAATTTACAGCAGAGTTATGGAAGTAAGTATTTTAACCTAAATTACTGTATTTTGTACTGAGAAACAGAGATAATATCTCAACGGTCATACGAATTGTACAGTGTGACTCGGTAACTACGGTCTTAAAAAATAATTATTATTAATGTCTATAATCAAAACTTTTTCTGTTTTTAATTTACTTTTTATCTATTCATGCTAAAATGTACGCGAATATTTAATCTCATTTATTAATAAGATGTATGTTTATACCTATTTCTTTTGTGGATTTCCATTGAATTACAGTACATTTGATTGTATTTTCATTAAGTATAATTATAATACTATTGGTTATCCAATAGATATTTTAGTTAATGTACGATCTATTAAGGTTAATTCTGGTTTTGTGAGTGAACTATTTTATATAATAATATTATACTCAGGATAGAATATTCTCAATCAATGGTTATTAAATAACACATGCCCCTATTTTTTGTTCCATGCCAATAAAACATAATACCTAATATGCAATATATGGTTTGTAATAAGTTTAATTGTATCAAGTTCGATTAAAATCCATAATGAAGCATTATTTGTGACCAATAAAAATATCATTGCCACCGTTTTAATATAGAAATTAGGAAAATTTTACTACCTACATTATTATTACGTAAATCTATGGATACAGTTTTTTTATAACTATAATTAGATATATAATTTTATGTTGATTCCCAATTTTGTAAACAGAAAATGGTGAATGGCATATTTTATAATTACCTATGAAATTAGATAAAAACGATCATTGATACAACTTGATCACCTATTTACAAAAAATCATGTACCTATCAGTAAATTTATTAAAATTTACGTAAATAAATATTAAGTTTTTAAGTTTGTACTTTTTGACCACACGGTATACCGTGGTCCATGCAACGATACGCTACGGTCTTACATTCCGAATGTCCTTGTTTTGTTCCGATTATCCACTTTTCGGAGCCAGCGCTGAGAATGATCCGTATATCCACATTGCTTACTTGTAAATAAAACGTATTTTCTCTCAGTTTAATGAATTATACTAATATATTATTCATCAAATCTCTTCTTGGATAATGTGGCAATCATAAAAAGGAGACAGAGTGCTTGATATATATACTGATATTTAAATATAAGACAGGGAACTTTGTTTTTCGTTTCCTGAACAATCGACAATTGGTCTATTCGGAAAACAAGTACTATAGCGACGATCTGTCAGAATTCATATGTATTGTGCACGGAATTCGGGCAAGTATAGTGTTGTATTTCCTTTAAATTTCAATCGAAATTTACGTTCATTTTACCTTATTTACAAAGAAATGAAATGCAATGTTATATTTTCCTGAATTCTGCGTCCAATATTCTTGACTGTTCTAGAATGCATTTCTCAACTCTGCCACTATTTGGCAGTGGCGTTAGTTATGTTAATTTAACGGCGACATGTCTGCATCTGGCTCATTAACTTTACCAGTGTACCCCACCTTTGACAATGAATTATTATGAGTATTTTATTTATGTTCCGACTAGCCTTTGTAACTTGTTTTTGGTGTCACGTCAATTGAAGATTTTTTTTCAGATTCGACTGTAAATGAATTTTTTTTCATGTCAATGACATCTATGGAGTAATTTATAGAAATACAACATTTAGTATTTTTGGCATACTAAACAATACATCAGCTAGTGTAGATACATAAGTAGTTGAGCTAAAAATACAGTTGGCATCCCTGCGTTTTAAATATTTTATAGAGAAAAAAATTTACTGTGTACCCTTTCAAATCCTTCATATACTATATATGTTTGGGAAACATTTTAACTTAACACTGTCAATCATATTAATCCACATTAGTTTTTCAAATTGTATATTTTTACCTGTTAATAAATTTGATCTAACGATTAGTTGTAGTGAAACTAATCATCATGTAATCGATTTTATTGAATAATTTGATTTAACAATTTGTGTGGCTGAATAAATCTTACACTGTTTACTCATAAAGAACACTACTAAACCATAGACAAAATATTTTTTTAGAACAGTTATTGGGCTGTTTAGTTTCAGAATCCCTGTTATGTAATATTGATAAATATTTGACATATTTCAGAATTGTATGGCTTTGACATTCTGATCGATGAAACTTTAAAACCGTGGCTCTTGGAGATCAATCTGTCGCCGAGCTTAGGCTGCGACAGCCCGCTGGACGCGAGGCTTAAGTCTTCCCTCCTGGCAGATACACTAACCCTGGTCGGGATCCCCGCCATAAATCCCATCGCCAGGAGCGACTCCACGCAATCCTCTCTGCCAACTAACAAATCGCACAGCATTAAGTCCAGAATCGGAGGAGTGAGTTGGCGCCTCTTACAATAACATAATTACGTTCACACTTTTGGTAAAGCGCACTAACCCACACCGTTCACTGTGTTCAGGTAAAAGGTTGTAACCCACACAAAATGAATTATACAAATAGTATTGGTGATAAAATTAAAAAATATTTTGTTAAGTATCAAGAAAAGGAATAGTAGTTGATTAACAAAATGCTACATGAAGGAATAATAATTTTAAAGACCATCTATACATCATTTTGTGAAATCAATGTTATTTGAAGATGATGTTTCAAGGTGGCACTGGAATTCAAAAAATTGCAGGGTTTCAACAGTATATTTTTCATAACAAATGTCCATTGAATATAACAAAATATGATATTTTAGAAAGATAGGTATTTCTCCGTAAATAGTAATTGAATATTTTTCGAATTTTTGTTTAGCCATCCAATCATCAGACATTTTTTTCAAAAATCATGTCAAATAAAATATCAAAAGTTTAAGTCGAAATATAAAATAAAACAAAGCTCAAGTTTTCTATTTAATATATCGTAATAATATTTAACTATTATATTATGTAGATATTTAGTTTTTCCATTCACTTATAAATCATGTAGATCACCGATCCATATAATGCAATTTTCTGGAATATTTATTTAATTTTTAAATATATTTTTTCTGGAGAGAGATTTCCAGATTTGCCAGCAGAGAGGCAGAACATCGACTCTGTATTAAAAAAAAATCAAGCAATGATTGATGTAATAGGAAAATTACAAAAACATATCTGTACCAGATTTTGTATGAAAAATCAGGATTTAAGAAACCATATTACGATATTGTGCATTTTACAGTCACACATTTGAGTAGCCAGTTAATTATGAATCATTTTACGCCTAATGGATAGCCTTAAGGGATACAACTTTTTTCCTAAACACAGCTAATCCTAATATCACTGAAAAATTCATTCTTTTTACAACTATCACAACATTTACAACTAAATTATTAATATAACTTGGTATTATGTATGTAACGAGTATTATCTATTAATATTTAAAAAAGGAATTACATGAAAATTCAAGTATTATTTATCTTCACATAACTAGTGGATTTTGAGAAAGAAATATTTATTGGTTTATAATTATTGCAACTCATAAAATTACAATATTCATGAAATTTATCATTCAAAACATCTAGAACAATCAGCAATTGAGCCTAAACTTATAAACGCAGATGATAACTATTATGTCGATCTTGTTTGTAGTACAGGCGAGTTCACTCGGCTGAAAACATGTCTTCGTCTTACAAGAAAGGCTTTGGCAGCAATTCTAACAGTAATTCAAATGGTGGCGCGTTGCTGACTAACGAGGAATCCAGGATCGTGAAACTGGTGAAGGCGCAATACCAACGAAGGGGCGGCTTCGTCAGAATATTCCCGTCGCAAGACTCCTGGCAGAAGTATGCGCAGTATTTAGGTAAAGGAATTTAAACGTGTTACCATTTTGACCATAGAGAATTAAGGCAATTTGTTGAGCCTCGTAATGTTTTATTTTTCTAGAACTCAGGACAAATAATTTCGTGTAACTTATTTAGTCAAAAATATTAAAATTTTACTATTAAATATATGAAGATACAAGTCCACAATTCAATATTTATTTTAGTCTAAATCGGGCATGTCCGTCTTTTATTACAGATAAGATTGTTTTCTATTGTTTATAGATCCTGTGACCGGTGTGCCAGTGTGCAGTATATCTGTGAAAATTGCATCGGCCCCTAACTCTCTTATTCCGCACAATTACAATCTGTTGGTTCATTCGCACGTTTTGCCGCATTTCGACCAATCTGTCATGTCGACCAGTGTCAACAGTGATCCACCCGAAAGGTAGTTAATGTCACTATATTGTGAACCACATTTTGAAAATTCCTTAGCATTTGCAACACCCACCGATAAGATGTTTCATTTTGTTTTTGTCAACTACCTATGAAGGTTAGGTTAGGTTAGGTTCGGTTCGGGTGTGAAGGTTACTTTAAAACTGTACAAATTAAATTCACATGACTTTGCCTGTTTCAATTTTTTTTTTCTGTATCAAAAGAAATTGTTTTTTTCAGTTAGATACATGTTGAAACACGCGCTTTAACATGATCTTACTCCCTACTTCAGTTATCGTTTGTCAACTTATGGCTACGGCCGTATGTTGTAGCTTAACCACTGGGAAATGCCAATAGAAATGGCGTATTTCAGAAAAATACTACCTTATTCTTAAGTCAATAATCATTATAAAACAATCATTATTCGTAGGATGTTTTATCACATTTGAATGGTCAAAGACATAGCTTATAATCAGTATCTTTAGAAATATCTTCAAATGTGGTAATCTTCCCCATTTTTTGAATAATAAAATACCTAATTCTTGTCAAATTTGGGATCACACAGATTATAAATATAATTTTATATCGTAAATATTTCACTATATTAATGTCAACATAAATTTTACTAATGGCTTTATAAATGCATTTAAAAATTAATAAACCTAAAAAATTTTAACACCACTGCACATACTATACATAACATACTGAAATATGACTATTTTCTAAACATTAGATCGAGAGGTTTAAAAGAATACTATTTTATGTAATAAAAATACTTTATGCAGTTATCAAATGTATAATAAATATAAAGGATAATAAGGCTTCAAAATTATATAAATAGATTATCTACAACGTTTAAGGAATGTTCAGGCTAATGCTTCGAAAATACCATAAAATCTCCATTTTGACCTACGTTGGGCATGTGGGCTGTTAATCTATGCCTAAAGCATGAAAATAAAGAAGCAAAAAAAAATTCTTTGGTAACTGTGGAATTTGTAAATAAAACTGTAATAAATGTATATAATTCATTGATAAAATACCAGATCCGTATCAATGTCTATGCCTTCTCTACTTATAGACTGAAACGCTACGAGCGTGTTCTACCTATATGTGTTCGAGTTAGCTTAGAAAGCAGTAATACAAATAGTCCTCCTGGGACATCCTCAAGGCCGGGATCTCTCACAAAAAGCAACATTATGGATAGCAAAACTGCCAAAACGCATGTCAAACAACAACTGCAACATGGAATGCATCTCACGTGAGTTGACCGCCATATTGTTTTCATTTATCATCATCAGCAGCAGCTTGTTCATATCGAACTTGTTGTGTCCGGAAACTTGTACATATGCCGTTCGCCGTATCATACTTCACCGTGAAATGTTGTATCGGAAATATATGGCCGTATATTAAAGACTGTCCAACCGCTTTGGGTCGTTACTGACATAAAATTCATGTCTAAATAAAACATGGTTCTTGTCGGTTTACACTTTGCAGGAAGCCAGCAGCAAGCAAATTTTGAAAATAGTCGATACACTGGATTATTTGTTAGGTTAGGTTAGGTTTTCATTCTTGAATTCATTAATTTTGCCAAAATCAGCTATGAAAATTGAATTAATGTTCATATTGAATCTAATAAAGTTGGAGACCAAATAGTATATGGTCATCTCTTTCCGATAAGAAACCTCGCGCCAAACTGTGCCACGGTGAAATGTTTTACGTACAATTTACATGTAACTATTACTAACTATAACTGCCATTGTTCTACAATTTGGGATGAGGCTCGACTTCTTTAAGAAAATTCTTCCAGTTATCTCTATTTTGCTGATTGTTGCACCGATTATTGGCACTCATTATCATTCTATCTAGTAAACCTTGTATATCCAAAATAGGACACAGAAGAAACTGTCTAATTTTCGTTTTAAATAGAACAATCTCTCCTGTGGGTCTATTCTATACTTATCGAACACTAAATTGATAAATAGTATCAAACTTAGGGTAGGTTTGTATCAAAATATTAGCACTTATTGTAACAATTACACGAAGCCGGTTTTTATTGTTGCAATAAGTGCGATATTTTAACAGCAGCAAGATAGGTGCTGTTAAAATATAGCACTTATTGCAACAATAAAAACCGGCTTCGTGTAATTGTTACAATAAGTGCTAATATTTTGATACAAACCTACCCTAAGTGTGATAATATTTTTCACTTTATCACTTTAGCGGTCGATAAGCATAGAATAGACCCGCAGGTATAGTAGAACCTCAATTATTATCCAATTAATTATTTATATAATGATCATTAGTTTCGTATGATCGATTATAAGAAAAATGTTTTCTTTGACCATATCCGCCTCTTGGTTGGAGCATATGGACGCATACTGCCTCCAAGAATCCCTGTCGCGCTCGCCAGTCTTCTTACGTCTTCAGATTTAAAAACTATGTAATGAAAAAGTAAAATTTTCAAAAAAAAATTCCAAATTTTCTAAAACTGAACATTATCCGGATTTATCGTTATCCGGACTATCTTTATCCCCAAACAGTCTGGATATACGAGGTTCTTCTGTATTTATGAAGTATGCGAATTTTACCATTGTATTGAGGATTTATAGCATTGATTTTTGAAATGATTAGATGTATTATAGATGCAAGAATCTTATATGTACAGAGTTTAATGGGTTCAAAAGATATTTATTTTGTAATAGTTACTTCGATGATGTTAACTGTCAATTCTTGGTGGTAAGACATTAAATTAACAAAACAATTCATAATTATCAACCTGGATCTATCCGCTGCTGGATGTAGGCCTCTCCAAGTTAATTACACTCTTCTCGGTTGCCTTACATGTCTGCAGAATTATTACAAATCATTTTTCCTCTTTGGTGGATGTAGGCCTCTCCAAGTTAATTACACTCTTCTCGGTTGCCTTACATGTCTGCAGAATTATTACAAATCATATTTCCTCTTTGGTACCTCTGTTCTCCAAGCTGTGTCCAGTTCAGCTCCATTTGAAGTAATGAGGGTTCATTTTTCGAACACATATATAGTACTTTGTCCATATAATTTAATGCGATCAGTACTAGTTTTGTCTTATTAGGCAGACATTTATTAACTGATGAATCAAAATATATACTTAAATTAAATTATTTTGTATCGGCTGTCTTTGAAAAAATTGTGGCATACTGAGTATTTTTTTTTCAGACTTGGAGAGTCACGGAGGGCGTTTGGGACATTCCTGAATTTTGTACTGAAACGTTTGTCCAACTCCACTTCTGAACAGTCCGCTCACCATGCGGATCTCGTTTTGCGATTTTTAAAGAGAGCATCCAATTCTCTAAAAATGCCGTACAACCTAAAGGTATGTAGGGAATACAATATTACGTTATAATGGATGGGAGTTCATCGCGGATTGCGTTTATCAAAATTCAGTGACAAAAATTTTCAAACATTTAGTAAATAGTTTTCACATTAGCTAAATACCAAACTAAAGTAATGTATCACTTTAATTACGAATTATTAATGCTAATACGTAATACTGTCTTTTTACTTAGCTGGGCAGATGTGCTGCAAAGCTTATTATTTTATTGGCAGTCTCTGCTCTATTTTTTTAATATATATTAAATATAAATATTTTTTTGAATATAGAATCAAATTTTTATTATGTTGAAACAGTATTGCCACTGTACAGAATATTTTCATATTTAATTTATGGTTGTTCAATTGACATGTTTTTTATGTATAACATTATGCATTTTGTATTATTTAGAGCCCAGCACAAAAGATGAGCGATAAAGATAAAGCGGCTGTGATTGCAAAGCAGTTGAATGACTTTCTGTACATTTACCACAGAGAAACAGATCTTTATACAACTTCTGTTGATCAGAGGGACTGTATAAGTAATATACATTTTGCGCAGTTTATGTATGGTGCTAGGTAAGTAACTTTTAATATTATGTCACTGAAATAAGTCATATTTTTTATTACTGTGGAGCATACTGTTTCATACTGAATAACAGATGTTTTTCTATGTGCAACATTCAATTTTTTTTTGTTGCCAACACATAGAATGTATTTTTTTCTATACATAGTTACCAATTCAATTAAACTAAAACATTTTAAAATTAATGAATTATTTTTTAGGAATCTATTTATAGTATTATAACCCTGTATTATAGTCTATTATAGTCCATTCTAATGTTGTATGTGGATATAAAACATATTACAGACCTACAAACTTATCTATAGAATGGATGGGGAAGCCACTGTCGAAAATTACCTGAAATCAAGACTCGCAACTGGACAGAATCTGACATTCGAATGACATTTTTAAAATGGCGTCCATATAGAAGTTCGTAGTTCCATTTTTTACCGTTCTTTAGATAAGTTTGTAGGACTGTACAGAGCAGTTCCAGTTCAAGATGTATTAACATTTCAGTGAGGCAGACTTGGAAGATATTCTATTGATGGTTTTGAAGAAAGAAGGTAATGTGGCTCCGTTCCTCGGCGATAGACAAAGTCCGCTGTGCGTAGACCTACCGCCGCCCGTTTCCAGCCAAACGTCCACCAAGAGTTTGACGTCTCGCACGCATCAGCTCCTACGCTACCTGACGTATGTCACTCCAGTCCACTCACGTCGGTACAAGGCTCCGAGTCCCGAACGCACGTCTCTGCCTGTACTTCAGGAGAGGTCGACATCCAACACTAATAATTAAACTGATCGAAACGAAAATGGTCAAGTACTAAAGAGTACACACGAGTGATACTATCTCATAATTCAACATGGGCTAACTTGTACCGTTGTAGTTTTAATGGTTTAGTTATTACATGTTAGAATCTCATTTTAAACTTATAACGTTTTCACGCAACGCACGGTTTTTGTGTGCACTGTGTGTTTTAAAGTTATGTTGTGAGAAATTATTATGCAATATTTATATTTTAAGATAATATTATGATCCTTGTAGTATGTTTTGAAAGGAAATCATAACCTAACCTAATTGTGAATTGATAACCTTCAAAATTTGGTTTAGTTTGAGTTGACGAAGCTTTTCAAGGCGAATACTCCACCTACCAGAGGCATTTAAGTATTCGCCTCAATTGCTTTTTTTTTGTCCTTGAATTATTTCTGAGAAGGTCTGAGAAAGCTTTGTAGTTTATTGAATCATTCTTAATATCAGTAGGAATGAAACAATTTTTTTAATTCTAAAAAGATGATCAACAAAAATTATATTCTCGAACTAAGATAATATCCGTGTATGGCGTGAATACATTGATATGTCAAAAAACATCAATTCTCAGGGCAACTGTTTGTAAGGTTGGTCAATATATTCATGCCATACACGGATATATCTATCTGACATTTCTCAAAATGGTTGACTTTTGGTTGACAATACACTCTCATTCGTTTATTTAATTTAATATAAATGAATAGAGAGAGAGTGAAGGTTATGTAAAACAGATGCTTTAATGGAGTCTCCCAATATGGCGAAATTCCATTCGGTTGTTATTTTAATTTACTTGACGCAAAGAAAACCAAGTCTGGATCTCGACTGACTCGTAATTTATTAAATCAGTTTCGCGATTGCTGCCCAACTCGTTGTCGAGATTGTGATGTTAATATACTTTCTTTAAAATTATTAAGTCTCACATTGTAATCCGTTTAAATAAATAAATAAAAATATGACAAAGTCACAAATCGTACACACGTTGATTCACAAGCTAGTCATTTTCTATAATATTTTTTTTTACCAATAATTTGGCATGGCCTTGGAATTAATTATATTATTTATTTAATGTGCAGAATTGATGTAAAAAGACAGAAATTAATATTCTTTTTTAAAATGAAAATGTTATTTATTTTGGAAACGGTTGTGTATTTATTGTAGGGGTTTACATTTAAAAATTATGAATAAAAGTGGAAGACGTATGGCGAATATGAAAATCAAATCCATTTGCATCGTGACATATTTGTTTTACGAAGGAAAATGTTCTTCCCTACCAAAGACAAACATAGAAATAGTCTTTATTATTATAATACCGAGGGTATTGAGCCAATAGGGATGTAGGGAGTAAATAGGGGTGTACAAAAAAATCAGTACTTTTATCATTTGATAATAATACTTGCAAGTATCGATAATGTTCTTCCAATATGACATCCCTAGATGTAAGTGACAATTTCAAACATTACAGAGTGAAGTAAAAAATAATTTCATCTGTTTTTCATACATATCTTTCGCTAATGCCCTACTTATCTACGTCTCGCCAAAATGTCCCTATTGTCTTAATACCCTCGATATGACCATGCTGTTACCAGTTTTTATTATTTTTTCATTCCAAAAAATTAATATTGACATGTTAATTGCTTTTCTAATAATTCAACTATAATATTATCAGATATAAAATCTGTTATTACCAATCCTATATACACTATTTATATAAAATTACTTATTGCAAATACACCTTATGATCGACTATTCCCTGCTGATAGCGTAATATTTTTCTTGTTACAACAGTGTTTTCTGATTTCTCACATAACAAAAAAAATATTCGTAAATAATAATAAAAAGAAACTAAACAATGAATGCATGCCAGAAAAGCTATGACAAATATAAAATTTGTTTTTTTTTTAACTACATTATATCAAATTTTAATAAAAAAAACTATTTATTTTAGTAATATATGTACATTTAAATATATCAGTAGGAACTACCCCATAATGTGATTGAATTAGCTGGTATTGTCTCTAAAATTCATCTTTTAATTTCATGCTTGTATTCAATCATGGCCACTATTGCAACTCACTAAGTGCCCTATGCATAGTCATACTTATGTAAATGAGCGGGCTTGTGCGTTATGTAACTGATTTACAGGCGTTTAACAATGTAAACAGAAAGCAAGTCAATATAGTATTGAATGTTGTTTATTCGTTTCCGACATAGCAAAATTAGTATGCACGCATCAACTGATGTAGTGTGTAAAGTAATTTCCAAATGCTGTGGACACTGTATCCATAGTGCCACTGATAAAGCAACCATTCACCAAAGCATGCATACTTTTATCATTCAATGTCAATTTAAAAAAATCTACAGAAAATCAGAATTTAGTAAATGGCAGCACCAAAAGCGATGTTGCCATATTATTTATTATTTTGCTGAACTGTTAACTATGCATAGGGTTCATAATTAGTTAGTTTTACATAGCATCGACATCTTTGCATTTGACCATTGTAATATCTAGCCTTAGTTCAACCTAGTAAAATGCCAAAGCCGGCTTCCAAATAAAATGTATTAATACATAAAATGAATTATCTTTTTTCTATTTTGATCAAAGTAATAATGTCTTATTGACTTGTTGAAACTATTCCATATATTATTAATAATTAACGATTACCAATGTATCTAATGCTATGTGAGTGGCATTAGTGTATTGTATAACTGCATCTATTTAATTATAACATAACCAATTGATTATCTGTCTATTGGTCATATTATTCTAAGCAGTTTCGTTTATTCGTTCTTTTATTTCCACATTGTTATTATAATTAACATTGTGGATTTCGTTGATTGACTTTGTAGAGATGGATTAAATAAACAGGGCAACCAAAAAGTTACTCTAAATTTAACCCATAGTTAATAATGTTCAGAATAAATAATGTAAATATACCATTAGAATGAAACTAGTCCCACTCTAATAACCAAAATTCAAAAAGTTATCTTATATTCTATACCAGCGATGGCGAACCGTTTTCCGCAGGTGGGTCAAAATTTTGATAAAGTAATTAATTTTCGTAGCTAATTTTTAAAAAAAAGCAAATTCTATTTCATCACTCAAATTAGTGGCCTTTAATCCTATAGAAAACACCAGTAATTTTTTGTCAGGTCAGGTTTCTTACATTCAATAAATTTTGTTGAAAAAATATATTATATCTGCATATTAGTCGGCTCTCACATCTAAACTCGCCTCGTGTGCCGCACAGCCATAAATCAAACCTTCCGAGAATGGCGATCCACTGTTGCTTGTGAACTAGTGCACATCTACCTAGCGACAGTCGCTCGTAGCCTTCGAAACGTATAGATATTTGAATGCGGCGATCGGCGAACCCGTATAGGAATGACCAATTCGTAGGTGTTTATATGCGACTTCGACTCGGAGCCTGAGAAGCATGCAACAGCAGATGTTTTTTTCAAACGAAACAGTCGCATTTGACCAATCTGTGGAGCTCCATGTGGCAATATCTGTTTTGTGAATAACGATGACGTCACATCGACGTATTGTGGGCGAGACGAGTTTTGATGTGAGAGCCGGCTTATATTTGCATAAAAATATTGATCCAAACACCGTTAAAACATTTTGTAATTTTTCATGGAAATTGATTATGTTCGAGAGAGACTCGTGTTTTTGTAATATATTATTTTCTTCAAATTAATACATTGGACGCTCTAAAGATGCAGCGCATAACGTTTAGGTGGCCATTCGATATAATTAGCATGCTATTAATTATCTAGTCAGCAGTCAATGTGCTAATTTTCTATTTGGTTATTTAAAATTTTCTCCCTGTAAATCATTTTGCAATCCAACTATATAAAATCATCAATATTAACTTTATTTGTAATTCAATTTTGATGTTTTAAATTAAATCATTCATTCATTAATTAATTAAAAAATAATCAATCTATAAAAGTCCAAGTGGGCTATTAATTAAGGAATTATGTTTTAATCTTCCTACGGGTCACGGATTTGCCATTGGTGGTGTCCGGTACTAAATTATCATTTTTTTTTATTTTTAAATTTATACACGTTATTTTATATTTAATAGATATTTTTATTTTTACTCCATTGTTACTGATCTTAATTAATTCAATGCAACATATTTTCCGTCCCAAAAAAAGATGCTTTCAAACCAGTATAAAATCTCATATTTTCAATCATATATTTAATATTGTAATGTGTAGTAAGTAATAATAATATGTAAAGCTGTTTTTATGAAGTGGGAAGAGATACAGCTTTTGCAGAATAATATAGAGGGGTAATTAGATTTGATTACATTATCCGCCCCTCACATTGCAATACATATATAATTTATGAATAAATCTCAAATTAATGTGATGATTTTTTTCTAATAATGTATCCTTTCTAGTCAAATTAGTGTATTTTTAACTCTCTAGTACAAATTTAATCAGTGTAATGCAGTCGGTCCTTCAATAATTGTACTTAATAATATTACATAGTAGAAACATTGGATAAATCATAATTACCAATCTCGGAGTCCAAAATTTTAATCTTGTGAAGTGTGCAATCATTAGGTAAATTGAATTTATCGTATAAGGAGTTTTAATCAAATGATATTTTATTTGCACCATTAACAATGTTTAGTTAATTAAACGACACTAGTCTTTTTTAAATAGATTTATTTGTTCTCGTGGTGTGTTCATGTAGAAGGACGACAATGAAATATTTTTGTATGATGATTGTATGCAAAATACGGCAATTGTGACGCAAGTTAGGTTGTAGTTTCGCACAACGTGACGGTATGATTAGTGTTTGTATGCAACGGAAACATTTTTTATAATCAAATTGCTATATTTTTTATGAATAATATTGTTAGTGATAGTGAAAGTTATTTTTAATAACAATTATTGGCATATTTTCAAGTTCGTGTGTACCAAAACAATACTTAAAAGAAAATTTTAAAAACTTCTTAAAACAATACAATGTAGGTACACGTTGATTCATCAAATTTGTAATACATAATGTAGTGAGTACCGACTTGAAACTCATGGCTTCTCCTGTGTATTCAATAGAAATTAAATAAATTCGCACCTAGACATTGCTAGCAACTGGCAAATTTTGCAATATGTATATCTCGCATCCACATTGACTCACTATGCCAACTAGCAATTCACACTAAACTAAATGATGTTACACAATTTGTTAGCTCATGTTACTAGAACAAACGGATATGTACTTGAATAGTAGAAAAATAGCAATATCATATTGCCTGAACAAAATTTTTGGAATACACAAAATCACATTGACTGTGTGTGCTTATTGCTAGCAATGCAATGTGTGTGTGATACACTTATAAATCTAAGGAAAACTAAATTACCTATCTCTTTTAAATAATTGTGTGGTTAATTTATTTTGGATACCCAAATTCATTGCAATTCACTGTGATCGCTACAGAGTCTATCTTTACTGCTTTTTCATCCCATGTATTTATAGGAAAAGTTGAGACCTAATTATGCTTTCTAATGATAATTTTAAATATTCATTCAGTAAAATTCTTGATACGATTTAACAAAGCTTTAGCAAATCATATATCTAAATGAACGTTCATTTATGTCATAAATATTATAACAAATACCTGTGCAGGTTACAAGTATGTATACATGATCTTCGTTATCGATTTAATTAATATTATCCTCTTGCATTCAATATATTGTGCAGTAATTTCAAAGCTTCAACCTAAATAATCTTTTTGTGATTTTAATAAATAGTTTTTAAGATATCTTTCAACCGTGAAGAAGAAAACAACGAAAATTTCCATTACCCATATTGAGTAGATACGACATATTATTTGTGTGCGAAAGCAATAAAATTGTTACAATTCCAATGAATACTCATCCTGATAAATGCTGCCAACTTAAAATATTAACTTAAATGTGTTGACAGTTTATTAAAATTATTCCTTATTACAACATTCCAAGTTTTGCATTTTATTGAGGCTCCACATTCTTCTATGCACTTTTATGTCTGGGATACACAAGTACTGGCTAGTCTGTTTTTGTTTAATGAAACTATATGCCTAATAAATTTTGTTTATAAACACCAAATAATTGTTTTTTCTTCTATTAATTATCCTTACTTTTCACTCCTACCATTCCATAAATCCATAAATGATGTCACACATTCTAAGGTATTTTTTGACTTTCCATTGTCACATTTCGTCACAAAATATATTACAACCCTATCTTAATTATATCACATTTTCTACAACCCCTATCACCTTCGTCACATTATATTAGACCCCACATATATTATGAAATACCCCTTATCCTCTAAAATAATTATGATCACTTGTACCTAAATTAATTAAGAAAAATACAAAAAAACCTTCAATTTAAATAAGAAAGAATAAATATTGAATGTTAGATGACAACCAAAGTTTCAGTTTTGAATAGTTTAATTGGTAAACAAAAATATTTGTACAGCAGTTTTGGTATTATACCCTGTTTACACATGCATGGATTTACTGCTGACAGTATGTATTATCGCGGCCATAACAAAAAAATAAATGTGTAAACACGCATTATAGTGCAAATTGCAAGATGGTAGTGGCGAACCTGCTGGTAAAAAAACGAACGCCAAGCAGACTCATTTTGGGATTAACCGATTTTCACGACCTGTCAAATAGTAGGTACTATAAAATGACAACATTGCGTCTCGTTTACTCATGAAGAATGAGATTGGCGAGACAATCAGAACTTTTACGTGTAAACAGTTATTATCGCAATAGTTTAAAATACACACTATTGGTGTAAGTAAATCCATGCACATGTACAGGCTATTAATACGATTTCATTAATTTTAATTAAAAATGTATTTTTAAAAAAAAACACATCCATTGGAATCAAATCTTGCTTCTCTCCATGGCTTCGATCTTCTCTTTGATATCATTAGCAGAATATTTAAGCACGCTTTTCAATGGTTGACTATCTCTCGAGCTGCTCGTGATTTCGTTTTTATTTTTAGACTTGGATGTTTGCAACTGAAATAAAATATTAAAAAAAAAAAAAAAAACATCAGTTACACTAACAAATTCTACCGGGTAATGTAAAATTTGGGGAGGCCTCGTAGACCAGTGTGTAAGGCATTGCCTTCTTACCGGGGGCTCCGAGTTCGACCTGGTGAGATCACAATATATGTGAATTTCCCAAAAGATCTCCCCAAAGAATCAATTCCAACAATCCACCAATTACTTTTTTTATAATAATATTAATATATTATAATTTATAATATTATACCTATTACTAAAAACTATTTTAACACTGTTTATCAAAATAAATATTTTACTTATGCAGAGACTAAATCTTTTGTATTATTCACTCTAACAATTATTTCAAAATTAAAACCAGTATTGTTATTAACTTAACTTTAAAATAGGTTACATATTACTATTATATACCCCATACAAATGCACTGTACTCAGGGGGGTGAAAGTTCCATACAGCGAACGTGACCACCTAATACATCAGAAATACTCAGTTTTCAGAATAGATGGTAGCACGGTCACACACGAAGTCTCATGATACAAGGCCATTTCAATGACCAATCAGAGCTCAACCATGGTCCAGCCAATCAACATTCGAGCTTTCGATCAGTCTTTTCAAATTTCATGTCAATTCTACATGATATTTTCAAAACAAAAGCAGTCATGCTATATTTTGATTAGGGTGTTATTTTTTTAAATTAGATTGAATTATTTTATTATTCTATTTATTGACATAGGCAACATTTTTTTTTATTGAAACATGAGTGGCTCTGAACTTTTTATAGAGCAATATTTACGTATTTTTTAAACTGATGTTATTCTTATAATAACTGTCAAATCTCATTATTAGAAGAAATAATAATAATAATTCAGTCAAAATTAGAGAATTAGGAATGCTAAGAAAAATATATTATATTATAAGCATGCCCCCCACTGAAACAGGTCCCCAGGCCAGGATCTTTGACGGGCCCCCCTACCTATCGCTAAGGTTAAAGACAGTCTGACGAGTGGCATTTTCCAAATGGAGTTCGAAGTCAAATAAAATTCAGTGTATTTTTAGTGATTTTTTAACACATTGGATTATGGAGTTGTAGAGTACCAACACATAACAATGACGAAAAATTGCATCTCACAGCCATATATTTAAAAATGGTAATTAATTTGAAGTAAAATAGCGCCACAGGGGACTTTTTTTTACTATCAAAGGAAATTGATGATGTGTTTATCTCATTGAATTAGTTGACCCGCCACGCCGGCCCCCCCTGAGCCCGGGCCCCTAGGCTAGAGCCCTGCCAGCCCCCCCCCCCTTGTGGGGGCCATGATTATAAGAACATGGAGTGTTGGCGTCTTGCTATTTATAATGATTAATGTTAAATAGCTTACCCAAAAAGTGGAATACTCTGGAGAAATGGATTCTAATTCTAGAATACGGTCCTCTATTGTTTTCAAACGCTGGTATATATCTTTGGGAACGGGTTTAACAATATTCAAACGGGTTTCTGCGTTGGAGATTCTTTCCTCAATGCCGCATTTGGAATTGATTGCAGAAGTATTCGAGTCGGGGTCATTGGAATAGAGTGTTTGAGTATCTGCTCTTTCTATTTTGGTTTGTGGGCCCCATTCATTTTGCACCCGCATAACTACGATAGAAAGAAAAGTAACGAATCAATGGGATGAAATAATAATCTTCTTGAAGTAACAGTAAAAGTTGTGTGTAATTTAATGACTTGTTTAATACAAGATATATGTAGCTATAATAGCGCCTGTACACGTGCATGGATTTACTGCCTCCAATAGTGTGTATTTTAAACTATCACGATAATAACTGTTTACACGTAAAAGTGTTGACTGTCTCTCCTATCTCATTCATCAAACGTAAGCGAGTCGCGATGTTGTCTTTTTATAGTACCTACTATTTGACAGGTTGACTTGCTTTGCGCAGTGTTTGTTCGTATTTATTCCGGCAGGTTCACCACTTTCGTTTTACTGTGCAGCGCCATGCAAGTACCAATTATTGCCTGAAAATTCAGAAGCTTCTGAACTTTTTTGATACATGCATACAAACTTACACGATAATACGTCTTTACACGTGCATTTTCTTGTTATGGCCGCAATAATACGTACTGTCTGTAGTAAATTCATGCACATGTAAACAGGGTAATGTTTTACGTCTCTTTTAAATATTTAAATTTGCACATACATGTGCCTAGACAACTTACTGTCTGGTAAACAAAGAAAAGATTATTTTGGTAATTGAATTTAAATTCTAATTCATGATAATCTTGCGTTCCTATAGTATGTATGTCATGGCCCCACATCCTTAAGCGGGCCCCCCAACTATTGCTAAGATTAAGGGCAGTGTGTTCTACAGTAGTGTTCCCTAAATGGTAGTCCATGGAACCCCTTCTACAAGGAAAATTAAAGGCATTCCGTGTATTTTTAAGTGAATCCACTTAAATTATTGAGTTGGAGGCACTCGGCATTAAATTATAAAGCACTGATTGTGACCCCTTTTTGTGGTAGACAAGTAATATGAAACCGTTCGCAATATTTATTAGTTAGAAAACATTCACAAAATTCTACACGTGAATTATCATTTAATTATACCACATCAAAATATTTCCATAGCAGTCACATACATGACAATATTAATAATCTTTAAATAAAATAGTGCTGCAGGTAAGTAGTAAAGCAAATTTGTGGTGTGTTTATCTCGCTTAACTGGTAGACCTGCAACGTCGGGCCTCCAGGCTAGAGCCCTATCAGCCCCACCCTTGTGGGGGTCCATGATCTATGTACATACATAATTATCATCATTTAGAATTTAAACATTTCCAAAGCAATCTTCACAATGAAAATTTAATGATGGCGATGACTGGGTCCAGTAAAGCTGCATACCTACCAATCATATTTTAAAATGTTGAATAAGTATAATATTATTTTTTTGATATTAAATATTTTTATATTGACAAGTTGTTAATTTTGTCGCTTCACTTTCACAGTTTTTACTAGAATAATGTTTTTTATCTTATGAACGGCATCCACAGCATATATGAACTGAACGCCAGTGGCGAGAGGTGGTGGTAGGCTGTTAAGATCCAACATAAATAGCGCACACTACACTTTGTCAGTCATACTTATTTGTTCTCATTGACCTATGAACACAAATTACAGATGGTCCTAGTTAGTTTTCAAAAATCGATTAAACCCTGCCTATCCAAACCATAATAGACAAATATTTTTTGATTATGACTTAATTGAATTTTAAAAACTAACCAACACCATCTGCAATTTGTAGTCTAGGTTCAATAAAAAGAAATACGTATGACTGACAAAGTTTAGTGTGCACTATTTATGTCGGATATTAACAGCCTATCTCCACCGTTCACCACAGCCTCACGCCATCGATTCAAGGTTCATTCTTTCCCATTCAATAAACAACAATCGATTTATTTCTTCTATTAATATTACTTTACCTTGGAGATGACTTTTTGAATCTTTTCTTTTTATGAAAACAGCATCTACTCTAGCGCAAGTGGAATAATTTTCATCTTCAGGAGTATCTTTACTTTCTCTGGTTATCTCAATAAAGTCTTGGATATTACTCAAATTTATCTGCTCCCGCTTTTTGTCTGCATACTTTTTTATTCTATTTTGAATCTCTTCATTGGACGCCGTGATCTGAACTAAATGTGACGGCGTATGCGTTGTTACATTACTCCAAATATTATTTTCAAATTTATTTGAAGATGACAAATAGTCGTTTCCTGAAAGAATAGGAAGGGCTGTTTTAATAATAACAAAAACAAAAAAAAAACAAATAGAATTCTTTTATTAACAAAATTATACAATATATTTTATATCAAAATATAATAAAATAGTTAACAAAATAGTATAAGATTCATAACACATAATAATATATCTTGAAGGCTTGAATAAAAAATATATATTTCGTGGCAGAAGTCACTAACTCCAGTTTTGACGAAATTGAGATTTTAATGTCATTATATAGAAAAAATAATGCTGCTTGACTTAATATTACAGTGAACCCCAATTTTACATGCCCGGAATTCACACGTGGGATTTGGTTGTAGATGGATTATCAGTGAAACACATGTGAATACTTTTGATATTAGATTTATCTGAGTCGGTTAAATAAAGATTTAATTTTGACTTGTGTATGTTAGTGTGTAATTAATGCGTGTGTGGTGCGCCCGGACGCCTGTGACCGACTGATTCATGTCTGAGTTCAGCAGGACGCAGCCACATTTTCCCGCTTTCAGCATTTAATTTTTGCAGTCCCGTTTCATTTTAGTACATTTGATACGCGGCTTTACATTTTTATTTCCCAAAATTTAACGCATGGCAATCATTGAAATTTTAAGGTGCAGACGCATAAGGCGTTTCTTTTGATAGACATGCCTGTCATGTCCATGAACAAGTTTAGAGAGTGCGGTTGGTTAAGGTACTGATGCATATGCGCATTCTTTTTTATAGACACTTCTGCAGTGTACAAGACCAAGTCTACACAACACAGTTGGTGGGCGATCGTTTACTTCAGTCACGGTGGGCACACGGTATATTTTGTCATTCTTCATTTTGGCTGGAATGTTTTACTAGCATTTTTTATATAAACAAATCAAAATATCCACCCAACAAATATGAATGATTTTTATGATATTTTTGAGTCTCTTTAAAAACGTAAAATCGATGTTTCACTGAATATTATCTGTACACACATTGTAAAGTTTCAAGTAAATATAACCATTGTTCAACAGGAAATTTGGGAGTTTATTTGGTATATTATAATAATTATTCTGTCACTGCAAATGGAATCAACTTACGAGGCATTTTATTTATTTATAAACGGGGCATTCACCTATGATTACTATGATCTATGCTTTGCACAAATATAACTACAATATACACACACATATATATATTCTTTTATATTATTATACTATTAACATAAAGTTATATTAGTTAAACACACTATATAAGTAGTAATGCAAAACAGCAAAATAGAATGACCTTAAATACATTCGAATTAAGAAAAACAATTTGGCGAATGGTTAAATAACATTAATGTAGCAATGATGAACATTACCAAATTTCCAATAAGTGTTTACTTAGGTTTTAGGTTAATTAGGTTTAATTTCAATAGAGGAAGGAGCTAGATTTTTGATAGTAAGTTATTGAACTAATACATTTAATAAAATTACTTAATGAACAAAATGATGACCAAATTTTAAAAAGGTCAATTTGAAACCAACACCCAGATACTTAGTGGCCAGTCCGCAAATATCTGTTCCCCATTTTAAAATTCATATACTCAAAATTTCAAGCAAATCTGCATTCAAAAAAAGTAATCCCTCTATCATTAATCAATGCGCAATTATTGATAGTCGATAATCATCATCATAACCCTGAATCTATCCACTGCTGGATGAAGGTCTCTCCAAGCTGATTTTACTTCTCTCGGTCTGAGAGAAGTCGATAATAAGCAAAACTAATTGAGTTGTCTTTTGATGCAACTTTGGTATTCTGTCATAAAATACATTTCGTCTACATACCTATGTGAGAATCTGTTTTCAGCTGTCAGTAAAAAAAATGAAATATAGAAGCCAAATGGATGTCAATGAAGAGCTTCATCTGTCCGAAACAATACTGAAGACATAATAATTATCAAATATTCTAGCAAAGGTACAGTGGCAGATTTAGCACAATTATTTAAAACTAACTTTCTTAAATTTCCTGACGTAAAATTATTAATATAATATAAGATTAAATAACATATAAACAAAGTACTATATTAAAAGATTTTTTTTTGTGTTAACAATCCCTGTAATATTTTTTCTATTTTTAACAGTCTGCAGATGTAAAGGTTGGGGACCGCCGATTTAGATGACGGATATGGCTATTAAAGCTGCATATTAGATTGGTATCAGTTAAATATGGAAGTTTTAGTTGATGCTAACAAGCCATGCGAATCGCCTTATAGTACCTACTAATCAAATCTATAATCTATCCCTCACTTACTTTGGCTAAACAATGAATGGTTATATTCTAAGTATAATCTATAAATCAACTTTTCTTGGAAGACCATGGACATTCAGCATTCTCTTTCCACTGGCCGCCAGCAGGATCAGAGTAAATTTCCTTTTTCCATATGGGTACTTTACCTTTTAAATTTTCTATACAGTACTGGACTGCGGCGAGAGAGTCAACTCGATGCGGACTGCTGATTGCGATGACAACACTCGCTTCCAAAACTGGAACACTTCCTAACCTGAAAAATTAATATCCTATCAATTTGACTCATCATCTCAAGCCAGAGAATAATAATTCTTTAATGGAACCAAAATAAAATAAACGAATACCAGTAGGCACTATTTGACTATTAATAGGCCAATAATTGCTAAGTCTAGACCATAAAACCATTTTTGTTTGATGTAATATTAATGAAAGATGGTGGAACAAAATTAACATAAAAATAATTTGAATACCCGATGTACATAGCAGTGCAGCCGTTTTTTAAATTACATTTTTTTGAGGGTGCACTGGAAATTTATTTTATTGAAAGAGGAGATCTATTCAGTGTTGATTTTGATTGGATCAAACTTTTAAAACACTGTCTTATTGACATCTGAAATTGTCTGTATATAATATAATATTATATGAGTCTTTTAGTCGCCAAACCCGCTTAGGGCGATTTTTCAATAAAATTATTTTTGACTGTACGTATGCGCTATATCGATAGGTCTACCAGCCTATCGAGGTGTAGGTTTTAAATTCCACCCTGTTTCGTCAAAAAATCAAAATGAATATTGACTTAGAGATGCCAAACCCGCTCTAAGGATAAATAACAGGTTACTAAATCGGTCTATCGGTCAGGGTTTAACGATTAAGCGACTCATATGTAATAATTAACACATGTAGCAATCAAGTCATTATTAGTTTATTCAGTTTTATTCTTTTTTAGTACCCCTCACTTTTGATGGAAGTCGTCTTAATCATATATAAATTCTCTTTAGTAATTTAGTACACTGTATGAATAATGATTACTATTATTAGAAAACTGCATGTTGTAAAATAACAATACTATTATTATTCTATCATTAGTATACATGAATTAAATATTCCCTATTAAAAATAACTGACATTTTGTGTTTGAGATAACACACATGATAATGAAGTATTAATTTTCTAGAAATGCAGTAGCAAAGTTACTATTTCTTCTACAGTGACTTCGCTTCACCAATTTGAAGAGTATACTGATTAAATTGAACTACATACAGCTAAAAATATTTCAATATACACAATTAATTATTATACCCATTTCTTAAAATAACGAAAAAATTAATTGCTTTTCATTTTTAGAGGTATTTTACATATGAGATTTCTATATCTGATAGTAAACATTATTTCATTGAAAAGGAAGTCATAATTCATATCTGTAATTGCTCTGTACTCAGACCAATATTGCTAATAAATTGTAAAATGTGATATAATGATTTTACGATGACGTACCGTATTCAGCAGCTTTCTTATGAGGAAAACGATTAACATGATTTCCATTGTTTTAGAATGGTTTAAGGTTAATTTTATGTAAACTGAATTGATTTGCAGATGAGTTCGGATTACAATAAGTGAGTGATAATATTAAAAAACTATAAAGAACAATGATACACGATGTTAAAAAAAATGAAAGGAGTGCAGTGCACTCGTATAGATAAAACAGCCACCACTGGTAACACAGTAAGTGTAACTATTTATAAATGTTTTTATATTGCAATGACTTTTTAGGAACATTAAATTCTATTATCGTGTTCAAGGTAATATTTTTTTGGACAATTATTATCAACTCATCTGAATGACTTATAAGACTATAAGGTCAACATAATAAAAGTCATTACAAATAGATGCTTGATAAAAAAAAATATAATGTAACAATTCGTTAGAACATAATCATCGTGTCTTAATGAATTGAAAGACGGTTGATTTTTAATGTAAGATTATTATTGATTTTTTATATGATATTCAAATAATATTTATTCTCTCGACATTTCAAAAGCTCTTCAGATAATTTATTCATCTTGATTATAATTGTGGTATGTACCTCCTACAAAAAAGTGAATTAATCATTGTATAAGAGTTATGACAACAATTTGAAAAGATTAATGTATTATTAACATGATTTTGTTAATTTACCGGGCTATTTAATGGACTCCGACAACGAAAATAATGTTGTTTCACAATAACTAGACAAATATTTACAATAACGTTATCTACAGACGCAAAAAATATATTTTATGCAGATAGTAGTTTGACTTTATATTAACCATGTCCGATCCTAATAAGATCATATGGGCCTCCACAGTGTCGAGGTTTGTGTTAAAACATTTTGTTTTTACGAGAAATGGATGTTAGCCACTTGCTCAACCTATTACGTCCATACTCATACACAAATTTAAACAATTGTTTTTATACACATATTGATGTGTATTTGCCAGACCCAGGATTTGAACCTGGGGCCCACGACGTTATAGGTTGACACTTAAGCCGCGCGGCCATCATGTTTGACTTTAAATCATCGAGTTATATACACGCTTTAAAAAAGTATCGAAACACAAGCTATAAGTATAAATAATATTATTCTTATGTTTGGATCACTATAGCATATTAATTGTTGATTGGCGATTCCGGATCGATTTTAATAGGCTTCAATTGGTAACTACAGAAAAATTACAATCCCTTGTGCTAGCAACATTGTCTGCTAATAATTAAAAAAAAATGGTTGCATGTTCTGACATTTTGCTTTGGTTAAATACTTTATTTCAATGGCTCGGATCTTAGCCAGCTCATGGACAGAACTTACATTTGCGATTTTATGCAATTGTTCATCTAAATAATAATAACATTAGGTGTGACTTCTATATTAGGTACCATATTATAATTTGTAAACATAAGCTGATGAATGTGGCACTTCTTTAACATACTGATAAACAAACCTGTGATAGATGGCAATATTGTGAATTTCTTTGAAGTTTTTTCTTATTTCATCGCAAAGGTTCTTCATCACTTTAACAGCCATCGGTTCATAAGCTTCGTATTCCAGTTTAACAACCTAAAAATGTTACAGGCATTAGTAATCAGTAAACTATTTTTTTATTCGATGAATAATTCACAAGATTTAAAAATGTGGCACTCTTTATTGAAAATACATAATTTGGGAATACCTAAGAAACATACATATGTACCTATTAGGAAAAATCCTAACCACTAATGATAATGAGCATATAACCATATAAGCATTAGCTGCACAGTATTTTTTTTTTTTGTAAGGGTGGTATATCTGCACAGAACATCAATTTTTAAATAAGGATTCATCAGTAGAGATAATTCACTAACCTCTTTTCCTTCGAAATTGTCCCTGGTTGTTCCAACAAATATTGAAACAGCCCCACACTTTTCTGACGAGACCAATTTCAAAATACTGTCCACTGATAAAAGCTCCAATGTCAACTCTAAAAAGTCCATCGTGTTGAATTGAAATGGTAATTGTTTATTATTAATTAGCCTCCGCTTAGGGGAGGAATCACAGCTAGTTCGTCGTCGTGTTCTAAAGTTATTAAACTATCCTCAGCGCACAATTCTTCATTTTTTGCTATTATAATAGATTTCTGGATGCTCGATAATCCAAATGTGGAAACGACAAATTCTAACAGGTCCGTGTAGGTGATGCTTTTGGGTATCTCGATGACTGCTTCCTTATTGCCGGTTATATCTTTAGATTTAGCGAAAAATAGTACTTTCACTGTGACCAGTGGGACTGTCTCCATAATCCTGAAAAACAGAATGTCAATAATCTAATTTGGTATATTCATCGTAGATGTATACTAGAGTATATTATAGCAAGGAATTTAAAATAAATATTTACCAACAAAAAGTTTATTTTAATATTAAAAAGTAGGTAATAAAAACCCGGCAACTAACCTGCCATCAAAACTACTGTCGCACGGAATAGTATATTTATTTTGTTATAGCCTTCACTCAAACGAAGCAAGCTTATTAATTATTTACGGTCGATTGCACAAGTTGTTAGTTGGTAAAAAAAAACTCAGCTCTTCAATTTGATTCTCGAGGTTATTTTAAGTACCTATCAGTGCACTTGTCAGTGGTGCCATCTTTTCAAAGTGGAATTATAGTACAGAGCCTTCAAAATTATAGTATTTGGGGAAAAAATATAGTACGCGTTGTCATCTGTTGAAAATGTATCGGTTTTTTGTTTCTCAGAAAAAAAAAAACGGAGAATTTGAGAAACTCCGAGACCCTTTTTTATTTCGGTACCTCTTTCGACCAAAAATGCTTACCGAAGAATTCAAGAAATTTCATTTTAAGCCAAAGTCAAGGGATTTATTACGTTTTTCGAGAATTTTTTTTTTCAAAGTTCTCCAAATCTTCTTATATTGCGAAGTAATAGCACTTTGCACCAATTTATCGAACAGAAATAACGAAATTTTAGTACTGTTTACATATTATTTCAGATATTCAGAATTATAGTATTTTGGGCGTACTATACCTGTTTTATATCGTACATAGTACGCGGACCAAAATTATAGTATAAATACTATAATTATAGTACGGTTGGCAACACTGGCACTTGTGACCATAGATAACATATTGTGACATTTCACTGTAGTGTTACTGTAATACAAAAATAATACTCTAACCATAAGTTAAAAAATAAAGTAAACAATCATCTCAGACGAAGTTGATTCACTGCTGGATGATGGCCTCCCTTAGCTACCTCCACTTTTATCGGTCCTTAGTACTTCGCTGCCACGCACACTACACTGGTTGGTTACGACCTCAATGTAGTATACTTATACCAATGGATAGGTTAGGTACCTACTTCTATAAACTGTTATAATGGACAACAACAAATCCTATCTCTAGCCTTCTAGCAGCGGCGTTTCCGAATAATGCAGATGGTGTGACGTGTCTTGGGTTTTGTTTGGGTGCCGTTTTTCATACATTCACCCTTGCAGAGGATAGAACCTGCAAGGTACCTAGTCAAAGGGACTTCCCAGAATAGAACCGAGAGAAATCTCGGAGGACCTCAGAGCGAAAGGCTTAGAGGTAATATCAGTCTCTTTAATGAGATCCAGAAATCCAACCTCCACCAGAAATCCCCTCGTCCTGGTGCAAATGCCCCCTGGCTCCGACATGCAGTATATCTCAAACAAGGTTAGAGAAATTTGTCATGTTAAGGTGTCCCTGGAGAAATTCAGTGGCAAGTCAAACAATGGAGGCACTCAGTGCTATAGATGCCAACAGTTCGGCCATTCGGCTCACAACTGCAATAGAGACGCAAGGTGTGTCAAATGTATGGATGCACATGCATCCAAGGAATGCCCCCGCCCTAAAGGTAGTGCCATAGGTTCCCCAGGAGTCAGGTGCTGCAACTGCGGCGGAGACCACCCAGCCAATTTCAGGCAATGCCCTAAGCGTATTGCCTACGCTAAGGCAATAGCAGCTCGCAGAGCAGCCTCAGCGACTCCTAAGACTAAAGCCATGCCGCACAAATCAGTCTCCCGAGCTGCAGACCCCCAAACACTATCATACACGACAGCTCTCACGGGACCGCAAACATCTGCTTTCGCAGCAGCCAACCAGTCAAGCCCCCACAGTACGACCATTCCTTCAACTCTGGTGGAAGCACTGAATTCACTCCTTCATGGAGAGGATGGTGTCACCATAGATGACATTCCAGCCATACTGGAATGTATCAAAATGACTCGCTCTATTCGAGTAGAGCCTACCCTGTCCATGGAGGAAAGGCTTGACAGAGCCGAATCTCTGCTTAATAAATGCGGCATGTTGCCCTAAATGGCTAACACGCGCCCACTAAAAATAATCTCCTGGAACGCCCGCAGCATTGCTCAGCGCGATAAGCGACCGGAGTTGACTGACCTACTCCGGGTGCTAGACGTGGACATTGCTTTAATTCAGGAGACATTTCTTAAACCAAAAGACCGTTTCTCCGTTCCCGGTTTTGACTGCTATCGTGAGGACCGCCCTCTCCCAGCGAAGGGTGGGGGGTATCATGATACTAGTCAATCAAGACTTAAAACATGCTCACATCCCAATTAAGCCTCTCATTGGATTTGAAGCCGCGGCAGTTGAAGTAAACTTAGATGGACGCCTACATGCCATAATTTCGGTATATGGACATGCCAAAGAAAAAGTGAGCGAGGCAGAGGTGGTCCACCTTGCCAGCCTCAGAGGCTCAGTCATCCTAGCAGGAGATTTTAATGCACATAAAAAGATTTGGAACTGCCATTCCAACAACGCCGGTGGCAATGCCCTCTTAAAGATTACAGAGAAATACGATTTCTCAATCTCACATATTGACGAGCCGACTCGTGTCCAAGCTCGTTGCAACCCAGCAGTTTTAGATTTTGTGATAGCAAACAACTCCCCAGAAACCGGTGTCCCGAGAGTTGTTAATGCTCTGAAGTCGGATCACCTGCCAATTTATTTCGAAGTTGGAGGCGAATACGATAAAGAAAGTAAAATCCAATTTGACTACTCTAAAGCCAAATGGCACCTATTCAAGAGGCATATTAATCGATGCATTGATCTCACGCCTAAAACCTTTCAAACGGAGGTAGAGATAGAGACAGCGGCCGTTGAACTCACTGAGACTATTCTCACAGCGAGACGTCGCTATATTCCGAAAATCAAGAAAAATCCCATCAGGGTGGATCTTAATGATGAGGCCAGAGAGCTCATCAATACTAGAAACCAGCTACGCAAGGACTGGAACAAAGCTAGACGTACAAATCACTTCATCAAACGTAAAGGTAAACATGCAAGGTAAAATCAAGAAGATTGTATCAGAACTACAAGCCGAGCATTGGGACAATAAACTCAAGGACTGCAGAATTTATACAGACGACCCGCGGAACTCGCTTGGGCACTATCGAGGGTGATTAAAACAGGCCCGTCTGTCATAAAGCCCCTCAGGCAGATCGCGACTTGTAGAAATTTCGTATACTCAGATCTCGAAAAAACAGACGCACTTGCCGATGCGTTCGTCAATAATACTAAAATCCAGTCGGACACCGATTCAGCTACTAAAGCCTTGGTGAACAACTCAATTCTTGCACTTGCGAAAGAAGACATCGATCCCGATGATGTGAAAATTGTTGAACCACGCGAGATCTCTAGATCTACCAATACCTTGATCGCCAGAAAGGCACCCGGACGAGACAATATCACAAATTACATGTTGAAACGACTTCCCGAGAATGCGCGGATACGTATTGCTAAGATCTTCAATGCATGTCTGCTGCGCGGATACTTTCAAAAGACCTGGAAAACGGCTCACGTTGTCGCTATAGCAAAACCCAAGAAGGACCCCTCTTTGGCTGTAAACTACAGACCTATAAGTCTACTAGATGGCATACGCAAACTTTTCGAGAAAGTGATCCTTCGACGCTTTCTCCCATCCCACAATCAAGTCCTCCCGGACACCCAATATGGTTTCAGGAAGGGTCTATCAACGACCCTATAACTCTCCAGAATTACCGGGATTGTGATGGCCGATATGAGGCAGCGCAAGACTACTGGTATGGTTCTGTTGGACCTCGAAAATGCATTTGATACGGTCTGGCATGACGGTCTAATCCACAAACTTTTACCATGAACATGCCCGTGTACATCACAAAAATCATCCAGAACTACCTGAGCCGGGAGAATTCATCTCACCGCACTATCGATGCAGGGGTACCACAGGGCAGTTTGATGGGGCCCAGGCTCTTCAGTCATTTCAAAAGTGATATGCCAAACCCCGCCAACTGCACACTGGCGCTATACGCAGATGACACAGCCATGATTTCCACCAGCCGCCAGACTGACACGGTGATTAGGAACTTAGAAAAGGGCACTCGACAGCTAACTCATTATTTCAGTCGCTGGAGACTTAAAGTTAACGCGGAGAAGACGGAGGCGATTCTCTTCTCGCGGAGCCAAAAATCCTATAAAGGAAAAATTTCTGTTTGTGACATCCCCTGTTTATTCAGTAACACTGTGAAATACCTCGGGGTATACCTCCACCATAGATTGAACTGGACACCTCACCTGAAGCCAGGCGAAATGCCTTTATGGCGATGGAGGTTCTTAGACCCATCTTCAACCGTAGAAGTTGCCTGTCAGAAGAAAACAAAAAGGCACTATATAGCATGGTTATTAAACCAACCATGCTGTATGCATCCCCAATTTGGACTACTGACAGCACCAAATCCAATTTAAAGATGCTGCAAACAATAGAGAACAGATGCCTGCGAATCGTCTACGAACTCAAGCTTCTCCATAGCATCAAACACATCAATGCAAAACACGATGGAATCGACATTGCCGAAACCATAACTAAATTCTTGAATAGACTGACAGAAGGGCCTCATAAGAAACCTACACTATTTGCCAACAAAATTCAAAATTTTAAGCACAAGCGCAAGGAAGCTAGGCTCCGTCATAAGATGATGCCCCCTGACTCTCCAAATCCTGATGATCCACCCAGTGACGTCCCTAGATAAAATGCCGCCTCATTATTTTTATTAGTGTTTTTATATCATCCTTTCATGAGACCAATATCTAAGATAAGTTTTATTATGGATACATTACTAACAAAATATCAGACTGTAATTATTCGCAAATCTGCACGTGTCGTTTCTAGTCACCAAGGACGTCGAAGGGCAACGGAAGTAAACTAGATATCGCGAACCCGACAAAACCAGTGAGCTGAATATTTTAATGGAAACATATTTTCGTTATTAGGTACTAAGTTTAGGTAGATATTTCTATACGAGTATATTCTAAATGATTCTCTACGATTTGCCGCGCTTTGAGTAACTGCCGCCCCCGAGCGACAGTCAATCTGCCTACCCCCACGGGACGTCACTGGATCCACCCCCTCCTCACTCAATTACAGGTACCTCTTCCACAGCGGATGCGGCTGGCAGCACTCTAACCCTGCCGGATCCTTTCCAGGGTCTAGCGGTAGAGGTAAAAGAATGTTTGGAAGCCCTAAGAGTTAAACTAGGTAGCTTTAGAATGTACATCAGAATGAGATTCGGGCTCAAAGCCCAGGTGAGAGCTAAACTTGTAGAAAACAGAAAACGGGGTATATCCCCTAGGGACTGGGCGAACATCTTTGAAGTTATAAAATGATCCACACAAGATCATAATTTCAAGCCGAACATCCCGCTAAAGGATGAACTTTTTGTTTGTTGGACCCATAAGGACAATATTCGGAAGAGGGTTTTTCTTAACTGTTTTCCCTCGAAAGACTTGTTTGAAAAGCGAAGGTAAATGTAAATTCAACAGCTCAATACTTAGCCAGATTACTGCCGAGATACTACTAGAGAGTCTGCCTCTCAGACCTCACAAGGTCTCAGTTAAAAGAAAAGGTAGGGGGGGAAAAAAACTTGGGTGCAGTATTTATCACCCATAGGATATCACCTGTAGGTAGCTGATAGAGAAGGGTGAAAGGCGAAACTTTGGCGCCTCAAAACGAGAGACATTATTGACAACGGGAAGAAAACCCAGACAAAAAATCACACACCAACCCGCCCGAACAGTGTGGTGTGCAAAGAGATTGAAGACTGCCAATCTCTTTGGTGGTGTGCCACGTTTAATTATCCCCTATGAAAAAGTAAACAATATGTCAAAGTATAAGTACATAAACGAATTTGGTAAAAGGATTTTTTTATTAGAGTTGCAACAAATTTCTAAAATTGCATCTTCTCGAAGCTCACTTCACACCTGTGATGTGTCCAAATGTCTAGGAGAGTTCTGTCATGAATATTTACCCGTGATCTTAAAATTGAGTAAAGAAATTGTCAATACATAACCGAAAATGGTACTTCTAGAAAATGATGAGGTAAAAACAACCACTGGAACATTTTATACATATTGCATGGATTATTACTGAAATGCGCGAGTGATTTTACATTGCCGCATGCTCTGCATATGGGCCCCAAGTTTTTAATTTAAACAATATGTAAAGTAAAATTTATTATTTATATTCAATTTAAGGAACCCTAAAACTATTTCGAGCTCTTGTTTTCTTCATCGGACGAACATATTAAATTCTCTTCTGTCAAAAAATGTTTTTAATATATGAAAAAGATATCTATCCATAACTCTTAAAATGTGTACTAGGTACTTAATTACCTGAGAATTCTAGTATTGTGGTAGAGGTAGATGGATGGTAGGTTCGTTTGTGTAATATTTATAGCAATCAATTAATTATCATTAAAGCTTCTATTATAAACTATTTTAACTGATCTGCGAAATATCGAATGATTTGTTCTATAATTTATTACTATTTGATTGTTTCAGTTTCTATCACAACTAACAAAGATGTTTCAAAAAGTGAGAGCATCAGGTAGTGTCCTCATGACAATTAAGCAATGTAAGTATGCATATTTTTTTCTCATTTAAAATATTTTATAGGTACAGTATACTCTCAGTAATCCGCCGCGTGATTATCCGACAACTACTATAATCCGCCGTTATTCGATTGTCAAATTCAGTAGTCCGCCGCGTACAAGTATACAACGCATATGAGACAGGTTTATTTTGGAAACCTCTCCTTCGTAAGGCATAAAGCCCACCAAAAAAGCGCTCGATGCGCTCACTACTGAGTAGGCCCCCTCCCACCCGCGCATTACCCTTCACCTATGTAATAAGGGGCCCAAGAAGCACAAAATAATTATTATTATCAGCGTCTCTCATAATGAAGCAATAAAAATATTATATTATTTCGGGGCTTGTAATTAATATTCACGATGACATAATTCTACCAGCGAAATATCGGGCACGCAATAAAATTAAACAATGAGTTCTCTGTTATTAAATAATGGCTTCTCGCCCGTCGATCGACGATGCTTCCAGAGCGTGATTTTGCTCGCCGCGTTCAATGAATGGACTATGTTGTATTTTCGTTCATTCGTATCGCCGAGAAGCCAAAAAATGATGACTCATGGGGCGGGCGCGCATAATGCGTCGTCAAATTCAGTGTGCGCTGGCGTATTTGATTACGTTGTATTTTCGATGATATACGCGCCACTTGTGAAATTTTGCGCGAGAGCCCCACTTGCTGCGTTAAGTAGGTTTTACGCCTAAAACGTACGTTTATCGCGAAGAAAGTAATGTACCAGGGAGGAAGTGCCCAAGGACAGCATCACAATTATTATGCCGTCCGTGCTCCAATGCAACCGGGACACAAACTGAAGCTTTTGGTCATAGGGAAAGCCAAGAATCCTAAACTTAGTTTATAAATATGTATAATTTAGTAAATACTTGATTTTGATTATAAATAAAACGGTATATCGGGTATTTTCAAAATGTGTTTGCCGCTGTATTCCACATAACCAACTTGTACCAATAAAATTTCTCAAAGAAACTATTTTTTTGAAATCCTACCTACCTATTTTATTTTTTACCATATTTTGTATGTATGCACTATAATCCGTCGCTTTCACTAATTGTACACTTGCCTAGTTTTTGGGGTGGCGGATTACTGAGAGAGCACTGTACTTATATTATATATCATAATAATATTAATCTATTTATATATATATTTCGTTTATTGATTAACGTAGAAATAAATATGCCGCAGATGAGCTTTTATAATTATTTTTTTTACGTAAACATAATTCGTCGTTGAAACTAGAAAATTGTGTAACTCCGTTTTAATCGAAAATTGACTTTGAATGCCATCTAGTGGCCGTTGATAATATCTATCCGTCTTGCAAATTTTGTAATTCCAGAAAAATTGTATCATTGTTAAATCATGGATGATTTCACTCCAAAACCATACATTTGTATAGGAAACCATAATGTTTTTTGTCTCTCCTGTAAAGTAGTGTTTTTGGAGTTACACAATTTTCTAGTTTCAACGACGATATTTCATATACACAATTATATTAAATACCTTTTTCTGTCGGCGCATATGCTTTTCGATCCAATAATAATTGTTAATTTAAAATTTGAAATTTTCATATATTTTGATGTATCATTATCACACTAAGATTATATTAGGTTGGTGTCAATGTTCCCTGTAAGGGCACCTATCAATGTTATCAAAGCACCGTTTTCATCCCCGCACAGCCCTCACACAAAAATATTGCAAAAGAAAGTTTCCTTTGCCAGATTTTAGTTTTGCTCGAATGCACGAAGCTATCACATGCACAATTATTCGACTCATTTCTCGGAAGGCGAAGGTCAACTCTCTATATTATATATTATTATAAACCCATTTATAACAATATAAGTATAATAATAATATAATATATTTTTAAATTATATTATTATAAGTCATATTTGACGGCCCGTCACTGACGGATGACACCAACCCTAGTTACACCACTGCTCAGATGCGTTGATGATCCGCACACACAATAGAAAAATTAGAGGGAACGTTGGTTGGTGTAGGTTAGGTTTGGTTTTGTCTAAAAAGATAGTTATAAAATCTCATGCGGGCATCTGCGGCATATTTACCAACTTGAAATTAGATTGCCGAGACAAGTTATTACAATTTACTGGGACTAACAATTATAAAATGACTCCTCAAGAAGATTCGTCAGACATGCGACGCCTAATGATTTTATAGTGGCATGCGATTAACTCCGCATCATATATTATTATCTTTACAATGTCTGAATAGAATTACTATAACATGATTTAAATACTCTATTCTTGTACTCGAAATAGTAAACATTCCGGTAGAAGTCGGTTTACAGGAAGCCAGGCGGGAACCGTGCTAATTTTCATTTTGGCAAAATTCATGAATTCAAGAATGAAAACCTAACCTAACCTAACAAATAATCCAGTATATCGGCTATTTTCAAATTTTGTTTGCCGCTGGCTTCTTTTAAGCGACAAGAACTATATTTATTTATCTTAGCATGAAAATAACAATATAAAACCGCAATATGTTTCAAATTAGTAGACGAAAAATCAAAATTTAAGAAATTTTATGCATTTTTACATTTGTTTGCATTGTCAGGAGATTATGGATAATTCTCGTGACTAGTGCGCAGTCTTAATTTACTTTATTATGTGGAATATTATGTGTTATAGTGACTACATTTTATTGGATGAAATTATCTTTTTTGCCTTCTTGATATTCTAAAAGTAGCACATTATAAAAATATACTCTATTGGGCTCTTATTGTGTGACTCAGACTCATTAGCATTAAATAACAATTATTATATGTAAAAATTCAGGTACCAATTCGATCGTCTCGACACTTGTTTTGATTGATTCATAACAATCAATTGTGTTGTAAGTGTTAAATATTATGTAAACCAAAAAAATATTTTGATCAGCTTGCACTAAACAGTTACCTACATCATAAAGTTGCAAGCAGTAACAAAATGATTTTTTTTCCATTCATAAATAACTTATATTTTCGTTGCATTATTTATGTCAGATCTCAACAGCCCACTTCCACCCTTTGCCACTGATGGATACTCTCAGAAGATTCGTGTGTAACATTGTAAAGTCATTATGGTGATTATTTCTTGTTTCAGATGATGGTAAAACGAAGCCAATTCCTAGAGATCTAACGAAATACAAACCGCCGACACTCTGCCAATGTTTGATACGAGCTACGTCAAAGAACCGCAAGATATCCACAGTCGTCAGTCAAAGCGATGTAGCCAAATTCCAAGCAGCCTATTCTAACTTACTCAAAGGAAACCTAGATGGTCTAAAGAAAATTAAGAAACAAAAGAATAAGGCGAAGGCAGCGCAATAGTTTTGAGTGATTATTAATTTGTGTGATTGAAAAGGGACATGAGTGAAAACATGTGGCAATTTACAAGATTATGAATGTTTTATATTTTAAAATTAATTGTCATTGATATTCGGTGATAAGATCACTTAAGGTTATTTTAATACACTTGATTAAAAACACAGAACAAGCGTGAATTTTTATTTTATTACATACACCCGCAAGACATTCATTCAGTCTTATGGTCAAATCATGTCTGATAAGACTGCAGATTAATTACAGGTAGATTAAACCTTATGAAGCCAGCTCTATGTTCACATTTTTTTATATAATTATTTCTAGTTTTTCATACATTCCTGTAATCTGGCACCATTAGGTTTTATATAGTGACAGATTAGTGAGATTCTAGTGTACTTTATACACCATAGAAAAACCTCCCATAGAGATAGAGCCTAAATCCATGAAAATGAAGAAAAAAGGGACCTCTGGTCTACTGATTAAGTTAGCTAAAAGTGACTGCATTACAGGCTCATTGGTGAGAATTTCTACTGACATTCCACTAAAATTTCCGATTCACCCAATTAGTTAATTATGTACATGATTCAGCTCTGTAGATACATATGTATTGCCGAAATTGGATTTTGTATTTACATAATGGCCCCCACAAGGGGGGGCTGACAGGGCTCTAACCTGGAGGCCCAGCGTAGCAAGTCGACCAGTTAAGTGAGATTAACACACCACAGACTAAATGTCACCTGCAGCATTTGACGAGTAGAATTTTATTTTTAATGTCAAAAATAAATTTATAGCTTTAGGTCATTAGGTACAATCACACACAAATATTTTACTGTTTCATTCAATTTGATTCAGCATTTTGAGCCCATAATTGTCAATAACTGATGAAAGATGTTGAAGTAAACCTTTTTATAGCCACCACAGCGGGTCTATTCTATCCACAAGCCTGCTTTCGGTCCGATACGGCAGCTAAATAGGGTAGGAAAGTATCGACTTATGTATCGAAAGTGTCGACTTTGTAACAATTACAATAAGTTAACCGTCTTAACTGTCTATCTCGGTCTAAAATTTATCACAGCCACAAGAGGTGCTGTTAAAACATAGTACTTATTATAACAATTATAACTAAATTATTGTAATTGTTACAATAAGTGTTAATAATTCGATACTTTCCTACCTTATTTAGCTGCCGTAGTGGACCGAAAGCAGCCTTGTGTATAGAATAGCCACCACTGAAATCATAAATGGTTATAGAATATGGCAGGCATGTCCACCATCAAGTAGGCTGTGATCTACATACCACACTCACCCATTGTCACTGTCCTATTTAAACAAACGTAGTATATTTGGCTGAGGACACTAAGACATTACAAATTAAAGACCACTTATCTTATGATCACAAAGAAATACTCAATTTCCCATTTGCCGTGAAAATTATGAATTTTCATCTTCACTGATATTCAAACTGTTATTATACATACTGTGCAAAGAGCCTACTGCACAATCGTACGGTGAAACTACGCCTCAGTTCAAGGAGTGAGGATTCACCGTTTTTCTTTATCTCCACTCCTGCGGTAGGTCGTAAGTTAAGCGCGAAATATATTATGGTGCACGTCGCGTACTACCACATAACGTCACAGTAAGCTGCCACTACGGGAAAAAAGTGTGTAATGTCGTTTTTCTTAGTGTTTAAAATGTTAGACTGATGCTCCCATCCCTTAGCACATTTTGAACCTTTAAGGCGAAGTCTTCACTGAGCCTTTTTTAAAGAGGCACCTAGCGGAAAAATACGAAGCTTGCAATCTGAGACATTTTTTTGATAATTTACAATTTCAACTGTATTAATGAATAAATATGTATCTGAAAACATTAAAAATAAAAATATTTTTTATTTTAAGTCAAAGACAAACTTACAATTGTAAAAAATGTAATAAAATGTGAATTTGTTCTATCGATCCGCACCCTATTATTACATATACTTTATGGTCATATTTATTATTAAAATTTAGTTTATTAAGTTTTCTAAGCATCACCTAAGCGATTTTTGACAAATTCATAGTTTTAATATTTTTTATATCTATTTTAAAAAACATCGATTTTCATAAAAAATATAAATGTGTATAACTTGAAATCCTTTTTATTTATATCAAATCAATTATTTTTATAAATATAAATAAAATATTTATATTAATATAAATAAAAAGGATTTCAAGTTATACACATTTATATTTTTTATAAAAATCGATGTTTTTTAAAATAGATATAAAAAATATTAAAACTATGAATTTGTCAAAAATCGCTTAGGTGATGCTTAGAAAACTTAATAAACTAAATTTTAATAATAAATATGACCATAAAGTATATGTAATAATAGGGTGCGGATCGATAGAACAAATTCACATTTTATTACATTTTTTACAATTGTAAGTTTGTCTTTGACTTAAAATAAAAAATATTTTTATATTTAATGTTTTCAGATACATATTTATTCATTAATACAGTTGAAATTGTAAATTATCAAAAAAATGTCTCAAATTGCAAGCTTCGTATTTTTCCGCTAGGTGCCTCTTTAAAAAAGGCTCAGTGAAGACTTCGCCTTAAACGAACATTGTGAGTTAGCAAAATCTGCAGAAATCACCAAAACAACAATGAGGTCACCTCACATGAAATGGGGTCTGGGAGATGCAATAAGTACATATTATTGTTAGTGAATAAAAGTGACCAAGTTATTTGCTGTGTTTTTCAAGAATCATAATTTTTTTTCCAAGAAAAATACCATTTTGATTTTGTTAAGTATAGTCATCAACATGTTTAGTAAATTTCTATTGGTACTATATACATATGAATACGTGTATTAATTAAGGCTCTAAGTACCAAAAAGTAGTATTGCCTGTAGATACAAAATACCGAGTCATTGCAGTAAAATTTCATGAAGCAGACCTTTTGAAAAATGTGGTTTTACAGTGTGAAGCAATCACGGCAGCTTCTATAATTTTAGGTATTAAGAACTCGCAAGCGTCAACACACCATCGTCAGCCATTTTATATTGAATGAGGTTGACCACTGTAGTGCTATTTACACCATTATAAATAAAACAGGCCAACGGACTTACAACGTCGACAGATTTAAATATTTTGCTGTATTTTTTTGACTTGCTTGAGGCACTTAGACCATAGTTGAAGTTATTGGCGTTAGTATGTAGAACACTTTTCTATTATTGCCTTAATTAATACACGTATTCATATGGGGATTTCAAGAAAACATGTTTTTAAAGTAAATATTGGAACTATTGAGCTTTTTTGCCTTCCGTATATAAGGGCCTCGCATTTACTACGACCGACCCTGCATGTCTGGAATATGAGAAAACAATTCGGTTCTTGTCTATTCAGTGGAAGCCAGCCACAATTTTTTTTTGAAAATAGCCGATATACTGGATTATTTGTTAGGTTAGGTTGTTATTCTTGAATTCATGAATTTTGCCGAAATCGGCTATGAAAATTACCACTGTTCCCGCCTGGCTTCCAGTAAACAGACTTGTACCAACAATTCAATAAAAAATGTATTGTATGTTGTAAATTTGTCATAGTTTTATTTGTAATATAAATCAGATTATAGTTTGATTATTTCTAACAATACAAAAATATAGTGGATATAATCAATATAATGATATTATAATTTCCTTAACAATTCATAAAATGTCATTAATATAATAATAAAGAATTTGAGAGATCTATCGCCAACTCCTTAACAACGTAATAATAAATGGCAATATAAAATTACAGTTACGATAACATCATGATTAGCATCTATGGTTTATTAACAGACAATCTTCTGAAGCAAGCATTTTTGACTTGCGTCTGCCCCAGTCTTTCTGCCTCTCTCATAATTCTTTTCAACTCGTGCAGCCGATCATTCTTCACCGCTAAAGAATACGCTGTTTTGAGAAGGCGACACTCTATGTAGCATGATATCTGTTAAGAAGTAGTAAAGTATATTTAATATAAGGAAATATTAATTACATCGTATTCACTGGGAGACAAAATATGGATCAACATATCACAGGAGATGACACTCAATATCTACGTCAATGTCTCGGGAATATTTTGTTTGTACACACCAGGACTCACACCAGTTGTTGCAGAAATGTCGCCTGAGGAGGTTGTCTTGGTCAGTGCTACGTACATATTTATTCTAACGAGTAGTTTATCGAGACGTAAGATGAAGAAAAGGTGGTAGGTGCGGAACTACTTACTACAAAGAGAAAGAAGAGTGGATTTTCTACGTGATCTTTGAATGTCTGATGGATCATTTGTTGAGCGACACGTTGCGCAACTGTCTACACTCGCCAACACTAAAGTCGATAGTCGAAGTCATGTAGTCGAAAGTAATTGATTTTCAAGAATACTAGAAAAAGGTTGAGTTTTGAACAACTTTGTGTGTGAAATTTACTAACTCGTGTTAATTCGACTCATCCTTTTTCTTCATTATGGAAATATGCATAATGGTTAATTTGGCATATTCAACTCATTTTTCAAACAACACAGATTTTACAATAAAAAATATTTTTCTAGTAAGTATATATTATAAGTACGCCCACGGTGGCCGCGCGGCATAAGCGTTGGACTACAAAGCCGTGGGTCCCAGGTTCAAATCCTGGGTCTGGCAAGTACAAAAAAAAAATTGTTTTTCAATTTGTGTGTGTCAGGGTATGGACCTAATAGGTTGAGCAAGTGGCTGACATCCATTTCTCGTAAAAAACAAAAATCTGTCAATACAAACCTCCACTCTGTGGAGGCCCATATGATCCTATCATGATCGGACATGGTCGAAAAAAAAAAAAAAAAAAAAATATATATATAGGTATACCGTCGAACTCGGTTATTACGATCACGGACATAGCGAGATCTCGGATGTAATGAGGAAACATTTGTTGACAATTTAGTTTTCGATTTTCTCCATACATTTATTTATTCACTTTTATAACGAGCTACTTACCAGATATACCAAGCAAAAATATCGTCAAAAATTTTCTTAAAACTGTTTATGCGTCGATCATTTAAAAACATTTTCGACCCTAAGCAATAAAATCCGACCGTAGACCGATGCCGGCGGAATCGGATTACGTTTATGACACTAGTTAAGTGTCGAAGTACCTAATTGGTGTTTTCGCCGACAACATTGAAAAAGTATCCACGCATATGGTTGAAATTTCATGTAAAAAATCCAAGCTGAAATCAGCAGGTACCTACCAGCAGTCATTACAATTAACAACTTCTTTTATTTGTAGTTTATGAATGCCATGCTTGTTTCGGGGAAAAATTCTAATTGTGTATTTTTGTTTGAATTGCGACTTTTTGTGTTATGTGACCGCTCATTTAAAAATACCTATTCTCTGATGTAACGAGTAATGCTTACAACGAGCAAATTCAGTCGGTACCATTTTCCTCGTAATATCCAAGTTCGACTGTATATCAAATGATCTATGTTCAATTTTAATAAAAAAATAGTTTATTAGGAAATTAGCATAGCTAATAAACAAAGAGAAATTGTGGAGTTTTTACCTTTGTGACAATATTGTCAGTTTTTGCAATAAGCATCTCGGCCAACTCATCGAACAATTGCCCTTTTGAGTCACATTTACGAACGATGGCTACGATGCTCATTTCAATAAAACTGTCACTATTCGAGCTGTAACAAAAGAAGCAATCTAAATTACAAAATAATATCTACGACTGTAGAGTAATTTTGACTAAGAAAATAAATGTGGGTTAGTGGAAGTGATATGAATCATTTTTATTTAAACACTTCATGGGGATTCCAAATTTTTTATTGTGGTTGAATCGGTATCGATAGAAAAATAAATATTCTATACGTTGGCGCTTTGAAATATGACAGCATAAAGGTGGTTTCCTATAAAATTTTGTTATAATGTACCTATGGGGTCATCCATAAATAACATTACACGTTTTTGGATATTTATATTTTACTAAATTACGTCACATTTATGCAGCCTCCCAATCGTCACAATAAATAAATTCTCGAAATTGATCATTTCTGTATGTCATCTTGGAATATGTTATTTTCAGAAGAAAATTGAGTTATATTTTGTTGGTTTTATGACATTTTCACATGTACTACATCAACACAAATTGTTACATTATATCAGACCGTCCCTCATTAGACTTGACATCATTTATGGATGACTCCTAATGACATATGCTGTTTATGATTTTTGTTATTGTTCCTATAAATATTCTATTTAATGATAGTTCAGTGTTTTTGTCTACTTTTTAATGCAGTTATAGTTAGTTACAATTATATTATAATGTCAATGCTGTGGGTGAAGCGTCGGTAATGTAGGCCAAATGTAATATTTTTTAGTAGATGCGGTCAAAATGACAAAGAGAGAAATGAGTTTCAAATCATACTAACGATCCACCAGTATAAGTTGTCCGCTGAGTGAGGGCGCCACGTGCTAACATTTTACATATCATTCAATATTTTTTATACTGTGATAAGCTGAGTTCTAAATTCTAGCACCAGACGATGATGTTTTTGTGTGATTAATTATATTGCAGTAATAACTGAAATTGGTAGATTAATGACGATAGACTTTTAAAATTTTATTACAATATATCGGACAGTTGAAAAGTTATAGATATAATATTTAATTTTGCATTTGAACCTTGCTGATTTTTATCAAAAATTATTAGTATTTTGGATACCTACTTTGTATAATTTTCACAGTAGGTAGGTATACGAAATAGTTCTTACGATTTTAACATGAATATCGTTTGAATAGTTTAAAAAAATTAGATAAACCTTGAATCTCTCTTAATACAATCGCACAGTTCGATAATGTCTTCATATCGCTCTGCACCGACCAGGAATCTGCCCATGTGATTGAATGCCTTTGACGCATCCAAGAGATGATCGCGTATTATCCTGTAAGATTAAAGGAAAGTATTTAAAATAGTATCCACGGGTGAATTGCCGGCTACGAAATTTTCTATTCAATTAATTGGCCCAAAATTAAGTTGTACAGACTTAGAAACTTATCTGAAGAATGGGATGGGGGAGCCATTGTCGAAAACTACCCAATCAAGACCGTAACTGGACAAAATCTGACATTCAAATGAAATTTTCAAAATGGCATCCTATGGTAGTTGGTAGTTCCATTTTTGGCCATTCTACAGATAAGTTTGTAGGTCTGTACAATAGAGTTGACTTGGAACTGAATGAATACTATTGTCGAATATTCAACAACCCGGTGGCTGATGAAAATTTAATAAACACCATGACGAAGCGCCAGGATTAATTCGTTGTGAAGTTTGAAAAACCTGTATTATCTATAATTATTATATTAATTTTTATTACGCAATAAAAAAAGTTTACAAAAAAATGTATTTGCGACTCTTCGGTCTACCGGGATTTCTCCTGATATCCTGCCGGGCCAATTCACCCTGATGTCACCTCTATGAATACTGAGAATATCGATATTGTTTATAAATCATAAATATTATGTATGTATTCCTCTTTTCTTCCTTGCTGCTACATCCGGATTACATTAGTTAATGAAATTCTGTGCCGGTGAAAAATATTAATATTCTAAGCACATTTTCTGTCAAAGATTTCATTATTTTAGTAATTCATTTTTCTCCCCACTCTCTAAAATGTGCATATTATTAGATGTTAGTATATTTTAAATTTGCACAGGTTACAATTTACGGTACCCATGCAAATTTAAAAATAAAAAACACGATGGCCGCACGGCTTAAGCGTCGGCCTAAAACCTCCGAGTCCCAGGTTCAAATCCTGGGTGTGGCAAGTACACGTATTGTTTTTCAATTTGTGTATGAGTTAGAGTATGAACCTAATAGGTTGATTAAGTGGCTAACATCTATATCTCGTAAAAACAAAATCTGTTAATACAAACCACCACCTTGTGGAGGCCCATATGATCTTATTAGGATGAGACATGGTCAAAAAAAAATTAATTGATAATGTTCGGGGATTTTTTGTATCGTATTATCAAAAAAGTTGGGGTTATTTCATTATGTGAATTCTCACAGAATTCTGGATGGGGATCACTGCACTAGAGTGTGCAGAATTGCTCGTTTAACTTCTCTCGCAACACGTCATACACAGATATAGTAGCATGGATAAAAGTTAACTAACCTCCAACCGGCGTAGAATCCACTAGTTATATTTGGCGAACAAACAACAATCAAGGCTGCCAACTTCATTTTTTGGAATTGCGTGCCGAACAATGTTGGCAAGAAGCAGGTGTTTTCACACGAGTCTTCTGGTGATGACACGGATGGAATAATGGCATTCACGATGGAGTCCGTGAGTCTTCCTGCTAATTCACATTCATAAAGAATTTTTGCAATCTCTAGCTGTCTATTGATCGTGTTGATATGTTTCTCCAAAGCTACACCATCCATTTTCAGATGTAGTAATTTTGATGACTCCGGATTTGATTCTAAAATTATAAATACATGATGAATATAACAAGAAGAAGTACATATTATGAAATTTTAGTATCAAAACATTTGATAGCATCTCTGGAACGTTTTGAGTGTGCTAAATTTGTTGACCAGATCAAATACAAATTTTGAAAGTTGGCAGATTGAAATGTTTTGGTGTTCAACACTGGATTTGTTCGAAATACTTGGTGCAAAAGTATATATTGTCCTCATTCCACCTGCAATATATAATAATTGTGCAATTCCGGATTCTTTTGTCAATCAAAACATAATCTGCGAATTGCCGGAATCTACATAATCATGAAAAGAACCAGAGACAAAGAAGTCATTGGATTTTATTTGAAAAGCTCATTTTTTATTTCCCCTGCAGTACTGTAGGTATCTTTAAATGTGATATTACTAATGTAGGGGGTGTGAACATTAATCAGACATTCCCTATGGGTACGGGCAGTGACGATGCGTTCTTGGGAAGGTTTGAGCGATGAACACCCACTGTGAAAAGAAAATATTTCATTTATATTTGATTTATTAAAAGCGATCTGATCTATTACCGTAGTCATTAATTCATATACAAAAACAAATTCTAATATGTGTTTTTAACCGGCTATTTTAAATACCTATTATATTATAGGTTCATGGGAGCGTCATCCCATAGCGCTCGTCCCAAAGCGCCCAGTAATCTAATTTCAAATTGCTTTGCAATGAAAAAGAGTGAAACAGCAAAAATGTTCGTCTGTCAAATAGCAATAGGTACATATTTTTTCTTCGTGAATCAGAGCGACGCGACGGCTTGAATCGCTCACAGCAGCCCGAATGCAGGTTCGAATTATGTCGGGTATCTTCGGCTTTAAAACAAGACAGCCCGAATCACACGATTATTATTGTTCGACAATTTTTATTCAATATTATTATAAAAATAAATTCCTTTCACAGTACGTATATTAAATTTCCGCACATGTTGATAACATTTCTCATATTTAAGCAAAGTACAATTTAAAAATAAACTTCTTCTAGTCTATGTGGTAGGGTGGAAATCGTAAAATATCACGGCTACATGCTTTAATAATGTCTATTTTGTTGAGTTACTGCTTTCACGAGCCACATTAAATCTAATTTGGTTATATTTTCTTAATATGTTATATGAAGTAAGCGAATCCTTAATATGTTGCTTCAGATCATTAGCAGAAGGTTCTATTTTTTTATTCGAATTGAATGATAAATGGCAATGTTGATAATAATATTCTCAATTGTCCATTAGTACATTGTCCCGCGTTGGCAAGTTATAGTATTGTACTGTGTAAAACTGACGTGATCGCTGAGCGGCGACACAACGCCATCTCTATCAGCTCTAGTGTAATGCTAATGTCAAATGGTGATGCGTGCGTGCTTGCTAAATTATTTTTTAATGTCATATTTTTAGTTACTGTGTACATTAGTTTTTTTTTAAATGGCACCATTTGATGTTGAATACATAAAAAAAGATTCTATTATTTTTGAAGAACGCCTTCATATTAAAAATAGCGGTAGACCTGTGCCTAACCTAAAATTAAAACAACAATGCGTTTCAAAAACTAAAAAGTACGAAAGAACATATAAAACAATATGAACAAAATTCGTGGCTATGTGGATTGTGGATGTGACAAATTAAATGCACTATTCTGTTTTCCATGTCTCGTGATTGACAAAATTTGTGTTGATGAAAAACAGAAGAATGGATTTCTCATACAAATGAACAATAATATAATATGTAAGTATTTAAAAATAAAAGTGAACTCCCAGTAAAATAACTCACCGATCGCCACTGGGTACGGGTATAGAAATATAGGTTGGTAGACTAGACACTTTCTTCGAGTAATCCTTCATTCATTCACAAAAATACAGTATTTTAGATTAAAATTATATAAAATTCAATTCTAATATACCTGGATTCCAGCATTTTCAATTGCGGGATTCTGGAAACCTAATTAAGGACGCTAAAGGCCTCTCACTACATTCAGCTATGTGGACGGAGCAATGCAGGGATCGCTGGAGAGACATAACTACAAAATTTGAAAGGAATGGAACACAAAAATGAAGAAATATAAGAAAATATGTTATTCCGACGATACCTATAAGAGATACTTTTCTCGGTACATGCTGCAAATGTCCTTTGGCTTGAGCGAGGTTATGCGCACGCTGGTGAAGAGCGGCAGCGTGCGGTGCGGTAGTGGGCCGCGTATAGAGCCCTGCGCATGTGATGGCGGCACGTACATGGTCCCCCACACCAGCCTGCACTGTGTGCAGCCATTTCAGTTTACCACGCCTCTCTAATACTCGGCAACCATGCATTAAATACTCCTGAAAACATTTATAATATTACGTTACTCCATTTTTTTAAATTTCCATTAGCACTACAATTCGATGTGGAGAGGTCTCTCAACAGATTTTTTCCTGAGAAATAGATGTTAGCCGATTGCTGAACCTATTAGGTCCATGTTCTGGGTCCAGACACACATTGAAACACAACATGTGAATTTTCCAGACCTAGGATTCGAACCTGAAACCCACGACTTCAAAAGCAAACATGTTACCACTCAGCTAATACGTGGATTCAATATGGTAGATTCCACATCTACGATAACAACAAATTACAGTAAAATCTCATTAATATGAACATGGTTAATTCGAAATTCATCATTAATCAAAATATTCATTAAAACTCATAAAACCTATTTATAGCAATGAGTACTTATTCAATGAATGAACTGTAATAATCACCACTGATATTAAATCTAAAAGAAATTGTATCTGAAATTATTTCACTGTTTTTTTTCACATACATTTTAAATTTCGTTTCCTATCGACTTCGAATTAACGAGGTTTTATTGTATGCGAGTTTAAGATGTAATCTTATAAAAAAAAATAAACACTTACCGTCCATATATTCCACGTGCTGTCCATGTCGCTCATGCTCTTCAAGAGGTCATTGATTTTGTCGCAGGTCAAACAGTGAATAATCATATTTTCGGTAAACACGTCCATCTCGACTGACTTCTCGCAGCAGTACTTCAAAGCATCTTGCATATTGCCATACTTCAAGAAAAACTCAATAACAGAAGCTTGAGATCCGTACGACGTCAGATAAAAAAGACATTCATCGTAAAAGAATGGCTCTAATTTAATTTTGAATTCAAATTTTTCATTAGAAGCTGATGGTTTTTTTAGGATGCTGATTTGTTTGGGTTTTTTGATATATTGATTTGAAGTATAGAAATCGCTATAGTCGCCTTGCTTTATTTTGTTCAACCTCGATAATGCGTGCATTACGTTTAACGCCGGCTCTGTCTCTTTCATTTTTTTTAATTTATTCGATTTCTCATTGTTTTTACGTAAAGCCGAAAAGCTGTCCTGAAATTAGTAAAATAAAGTAGGTATGAAATTAAATATTTATGTATTAACTATAGTCTATACATCAGATAGCTAAATCAAACATGCTGTCCCTGTCTTTTGACATAATATTATGTAACATTGTACAGTAAAAACAAAACAATAATTCAGTTGGTCGATGGTGTGCGTGCAGATGTCCGACCCCTACCAACGGTAATAATTACCTGGCACCCGATGTGCCCGTAGCGCTGACTACGGTACACATATTTGTATGCATACAATCCACGAACCAAATCATTGTTTTGTTTTTACTGTAACTACATATCTTTGATGTATGGATGTGTGTAACAACCATAAATCAGTTGGTTGGGCCGATTGTGGTAGCCGCCATCCTTATGCCCCACTTACTTAAATCCTCTTATTTATTATTGTTACAAGACCAGGTGAACGACAGTTACGGGTCATGAATCGACCGTAATTGTATCAATATAAAGGTCAATATCTGGCATACTGTGTAACCCCCCCTAGATCCGTAATCCACCATCCATCATCACCTTCAAATTATACAGTCCACTGCTAAAAGCGCCACCATCTCATGTAGTTTAATTATGAATTCATGATTTCAACAACACAACAAATCAAAAATATTTATAAACAGTTAAAATTAAAATGCAACAATGTCACACCGCAATCATCACGCAAGTGCACGAAACTGATAAATAGTGAACTGTACTGAAATATCAGGTTAAGATCTTTATTACTAAATAGGCATTTCATTTTTAGAGACACTTATTTGCTATCTTAATTCTTTGAACCTAACCTAACCAACAGTTCAAAGAAGCGGAGTTTTTTAAAATGAAAGCAATTCTTACAGTTATCGATTGAGCTGTTTTAACGATGTGCGGATTAAATGAATAGCTGTCATTTTCCAGAAGCGACACAATCTCCTCCAGCAGTGCCGGGGAGTTCCGTATCCTCGTCAGATCCTGCTGGCTTCCCGACATGTTGAGCTCGGAACGCCTCAGCCGCAGGACAGCCTTAGGGGCAATGGCGTCCTTGGTGGGGTCGGGCTCGTCTGGAAAAGCAGACGACGGTGTGGCTGGGGAGATTCTGAAGCAGAGGGCAAATTTCTGTCGGGCCTGCCGGAAACAGCCGGCTTTGAGACAGGCGATGCCCCACGCTGCCATAACTGCTGTACGAGGCATACCGAACTTCGTCGATAGGTCCTCGGCCAGTTCCCACTTTTCCGCTTCCAAAAGGTTTCTGATGCAGAAGGCTATAAAATAGATATCACACAAATCACTCAAGGGCGCCGGTTGCATGGACCAGTTACCTCGGTAATATTTGTTCTGAAATTTTCACAAAAAAACATGTCATTTCAACAATTGAACCCTTTTCGGGAAAAGTCTTGTGATGTATCCTAAAATCTTTATTTTGAGATAGTGTTTAAACACGACGCGGCAGTGCAAATATTATGGGATACGTGCTGCGCATGACTACTCTAATACTTCCAGTGCCATCTATTGTTGAGATTAAATAATGATTTATGATTGGTACATATAGTAAAGACAAATCGCGAGCCTAATACTACAAGGTTCTAAGTGTTCAACCTTGACAAAACAAACCCAACAATAAAGTGGTATTCTAAGCTGCCTCATTGTTACTTTTGTTTCGCCAAAAACAAACACTTAGAACCTTGTAGTTCTACACTCGCGAAATGTATAGTGGATCATTTGAACTGATTTAGTAAAAACTAGCATTATCGCATTAATGCTATTTTTCTAGAGAAGGACTCAATTGTTGCTTTGTCAAATATGTATTATATTAGATAATAAGAAATGACCCAGGGAACATTACAATTATTATGAAATCATATTCTTTTATGAAAGGACCTCGATTTATATGTAATGAGCGATGACTATGCGATGCAAATGAGAGAAACACGCGGTGGAAAAATGTAGAGAATCAAATTCTTCACAAATGTTAAAAAAGAACTCTGAAAATAATACCCACACATATATTTAATAGATAGTAAATGTTGATGACTAAGTCACAAGATATAAGAATCCAGCTTTCTTTATTGAATAGACAAAAATAAAAAAAATTGCTACTTTAGCCACATAGCCATAAAGTAGTTAATTTCGTCATGACTGGATAGTTTAATCTATAATTTTTGTAGTTATTCTTTCTACTATTTAATAACTTAATATAATATACTGTTTTAATAACATTTCTTTGTTTTTAAATGTCATGTTGTGAACATCTTAAATTAATAAATTGAAATGTTCACTATATGTAAAATAAATAAAATTTGGTTTGGTTTTGATTTGAAAAGCATGTTCGCTTTGTTTCATTCATATGGAACTATCACTGATATAATATTAACGTGTTCAGCAAATATGATAGACTTTATTTAACTAGTGGACAACGTTAATATAAACGATACTGCTTTTTTGAAATCGTGCCCTATCAACGTGGCAGCAGAAGACATTATATTAAAAAACAAGGTAACACAGTAAGAGTGATCATACAGGTATCGTCAGGCATCTTAGCGTAGCACCCTCGGCTGGCCAACAGAGCAAAGGCATGAGTGGCGGCCAGGAGGCGCTGCGTGTGGGCCTGGGAGGAGTCCACCAGGGACTTGGGGGTGTAGGGTGGGGGCCGCGAGTACAGCACCGAGCACCACACCAGCAGCGCGCGCTTCATCCGCAGAATCTCTCGAACGCCGCCTACGTCCAACGACTCTGTCGATAACTCCTCGCATTTTTTCAGCAAGAATCTATATCGATATCGGAAAGGCATAATTAGTTTAATTTACATTTATACGCCATTTATACCCAACCTCCTGAGATCCCGTCAAAGATGATCAATGGCAATACCTCTTTGCCAGGAGGATGGGCACATTAGAGAGATGAGTTTGTTACACATGGATCAATTTTTCTGACCATGCCAGACCCAGGATTCGAACCTGGGACCCACGACGCTATAGGCCGACGCTCAAGTCGCGTGGCCATCGTAATCACCATGGATCATATGCACATGTTTATTTTGACACATGAATTAAAATTCTCACAATATTAAAAGATCATAATATATTCAAATAAATAATTGAAAAACTGGTGAAAATGACTGTATTTAAAAAAAAGAGCATGTGAACTAATTACTATAAAATATGAATTGCATTGTTTATTTTTTAATTACGATGGCCTTCCACAGAGCATTAAAATAAATAAAGACAACCTCAGGTTTGTTCCAGAGTGCATTTATAAATGTTGGGCCATATCAAAGGCATCTTCATTTTATGTCATATTCATATACAAATACAGGGCTTTTTTGAAATATAACACGGTGGAACGGCGTTCCGGCACGTTTTTTCATGGGTTTTTTAATGTTTCAAAAGCAATTAGATGAAACAATGTTCGCACTTACATAGTAGGTACAAGTTAATTTTCCTGAATCATCTCATATGAAAAGACATATTTGAAAAACTATCGCGTTTGATATATGCATTGAATTCTATTACAATTTCTTCAAGTGAATGTGAACGCGAATTTTCGTAAAGGAATCTAAATATTACCCCAATAAGAGCTTCGTTGAAGACCAAAGCAGTTTTGGGACTTTTGTTCATCAAACCCGTCGGACCACCTTTGACACTTTTCGATCTTTCAAAATACGTTGATCAGTGGTTACTCAGTGGAAGACATTCGACCATAAACTCAAGCACTAAGAAATGGAATTGAGACGATTTGCCAAACGAAAATTGGACTGAACTTTGGAAATCACCATGGCCCCTACAAGGGGGGGGGGGGGTTGAAAGGGCCTAGCTAGGGAATTGACCAGATAAGTGAGATAAATGCACATCACAAATTTGCTCTAATCATTAAAAAAATCGCCTGTGGCGCTCATTTCCTTCAGGCATATTAACGTTTTAAAATATGTGGATGTATAATTGCATTTTTTGGGTAATGTTTGTTGATACATTGAATACACTTAATTTTACCTCGAATACCATTTGAAAAACGCTACTATAGAGCGTCACGCTGCCTTTAAACTCAGTAATAGGTAGGGGGCCCGCCAAAGATCCTGGACTAGGGGTCTGCTTCAGGATGTGGGGGGCATGGAAATCACTATATACTTTTTTTCAAATATGTGATGTTTTTAAGATTTTATTTTTTACAACTTTAGGTGTTTATTTGTATTTGTTTGCGCTTTGTGGCATAGGAAAAGCTGCTTTAAATGATAATTGAATATAATTTTCTTTAGTACGTAAGAAGTTTGGCAAGAAGTGAGTTCCGCAACCTTTGTTTTTTAAAAAAAAAGCCCTGTACAAATATATGTCAAAAGATCAGTAGTTTTATACCAGAGTTGTTAGAACCCCTATTTTTTCTAAAGGTTCGGTTCCAGTGGAAAATTTGAATGAGGTTCAGTTCTTAATATATATTTTTTCAAGGTATCCTTACCAGGTGGAGCATATCGACACCATAATTTGTACGCTTGTTTGTATTGTTTTTTTTAATTGTTTTTTTTGGAATAATTTTTTTAAGCATGAGTGAATCATGACCAAAAATAATAGAACAATGGAATCTCTGGAAACCTGTAATTTTTTCCAGTTCGGGATTATCAATATTCTCAGAGTTTGGTTTCGGTTCCATTTTCAGCTCTGGTTTATATTTATATATGACCAAAAAACTATGCCAATGTATCGTTATAAATTCTTTAGGACACATAATGTGAATCTATGATAACAAGTTTATATTGCATGACTCAGGATGACAACATAAAAAAGTAGTTTTTTGACACACAGTAGGGCGTAAGTGTCTTCACAGGATGACGCTTCAAATACATTATGATGCATGTCGCGTACTGTCACAGCGACAAATTTAGTCTATGGTTTTCTCATTTTGCAGAATATTCTCTGTAAATTCAGTGATGGAGTAACCTAGTAACAAGTCTCTGTAAATTCAATAAAATTTTGAACAGAACCCGACCCGCAGACCATAGATAATAGACAACATATGTCCAGAATATGTTATAGAAAATACATCCAACAGCAAAAAACCGTTGTTCGCGGAAGGAAAGCATTGTGCCATCGCGTTAGACTGTTGCAAGCTTTTAATGGGAGGGAACGAGAGGGAATGCAGCGCTGAATGCTGAAGCGGGGGGGAAACCGCACGCAAGCTTATAGAAGACAGACTCTACACACTTTTATCCCGTAGCCGCAGGTTACTGTGACATCACGTAACAGTACGCGACTTGCATCATAATATATTTGAACCTTGAGGGTTATATTTTGTGGAATGCTTATTAGCCATTTGTTTTCCCGTTTGACATATTGCTATGAATCAAAATCACATTGAAAACCGACTAATGAATTTTGCTAGACTCAGGATTGGAACATGAAACCAACGGCTTCACAGCGGACACTCTTGTCACTACCCCATAGTAGAAAGCTACGAGGGTGGGTCAATAAGTCCTTAGAAAAGCCGACAGGTGGCGCGACTAGTACTGTAAGCGGTTTGTTTTCATGCAGCGGCACTACCGATTCAGTATGCTGCGAAGTTTCAATCAGATTGGTCGGGTTGTTGTGTGTTTCTCGTACATTTAAAAAAAAAAAATTGCTTGTGGAAAATGGAAAAATGGAAAATGGAGAAAATTGAGTTTAGAGCTGTTATTAAACATTTTAATATAAAAGGGTTAACAGCAAAGGAAATAAAAAATGAGTTGGATTTAGTTCACGGCATATCTGCTCCTTCACTTGCAACTATTTATAACTGGTTAAATGAATTTAAACGTGGTCGTACATCAACAAAGGATGAACCACGCTCAGGACGTCCTGTAGAGGTGACTACACTAGAAATGATCAATAAAATCCACGATATGGTGTTAAGTGACCGAAGATTAAAGTTGAGTGAGATAATTGAGGTTACAGGGATCTCAAAAGGTAGCGTCATTTCTATTTTACATGACAAATTGGGCATGAAAAAAATTTCTGCAAGATGGGTGCCGCGTTTGCTCACAGTCGACAATAAACGCAATAGGGTGGTGGCCTCTAAAGCCCTGTTGTCGCTCATGCAACGCAATCCGGATGAATTTTTTCGTCGCTTTGTGACTGTAGATGAAACATGGATACACCACTATACTCCCGAGACGAAAGAACAGTCAAAGCAGTGGATTGCGAAAGGCGAACCATGTCCAAAGAAGGCGAAAACCGTAAAATCAGCTGGTAAGGTTATGGTTACTGTATTTTATGATGCACGTGGAATTATTTTCGTTGACTATTTGGAAAAAGGAAAAACAATAACAGGGGATTATTATGCATCTTTATTGGACCAGCTAAAAAACAAAATTGAAGAAAAACGGCCTCATTTAAACAGGAAAAAAATCCTCTTTCATCAGGACAATGCCCGTGTTCACACATGTTTACGATCAATGGCTAAAATTGAAGAATTGAAGTTCGAATTGGTCGACCACCCACCGTATTCGACTATCGTATGCCCCCAGTGACTTTTTCCTTTTCCCAAACTTAAAAAAATGGCTAAGTGGACAACGTTTTTTTTCAAATGAAGAAGTCATCGATCGGACAAATGCTTATTTTGAGGACCTTCCGAAAACTTATTTTTCTGACGGTTTAAAAAAAATTGAGGAACGTCTAACCAAGTGTATTGAGCTCCAAGGAGATTATGTTGAGAAATAAAAAAAAAATACAAAAATAAAAACTGTTTTAATGCTTTTTTCTAAGGACTTATTGACCCACCCTCGTATCATAATAAATAAATAAATGTTATTATTAAGACAATATTTACAAAATAGAATACCTTGGGTATTCTAAATTGACAGAGTGCATCTTCATAATGGTGAGACACAGAGTGACATTTGGAGAAAATTCATAGATGAACTCTTTCCGAATCTCGTCATTTTGGCGGGAGTTTGTCGTGAGGCACCATTCCATGGACGGGCTATCACTGTACGTTGAGCTGGTGCTGGTAATATGTTGTTCAGTTGTACCGGACTCTGCGTTCGTCTGATTGTAGCAATCGTCACATGCCCGCAGTTTGATGTCCCCGCACATCCCTATTATCTGATACATAAACATTATCGGTTCACATTTTTCTTATAACAATAATACATTGCATTGAATACTAATAAATACTATTATTATCCTTAGACATTTTGGAAATTGCATTAATTTCTCATTTAGCTGAGACTTTATCGATATTTTTACATCGTCACTTTGATCTGTGCGTTACCGAATTGTCTACCGATTGATTTGGAAAGATTTATGAATTATCGTCCCGATGATTTTACAGGTTCGTGACGTTTACATCCGATATTTCCTTACATACCATATACATTCGCCATATTTACTGTTCACGTCTAACAAAATGTCATTTTCGACGCTTAAGACCTTCTAATTCTTTATTTACAGATAGAACTTATTATTTTAATTCAAATATTGGCAAATATCATTTTTTTCCGGTGAGAAAACTATAATCTTGGTACAATAAATTATGTACATATTGTTTGACAGCGCCATCACTGATTTAAATCCAGCCTTTTCGGCATTTCAACATCAGAATGCGCATTTTGATTATTATTTTTGTTATTTTCGCTCAGTTGATCTAGCCAGAGACTAACAGTCACACATCACTCAGGTTCTGTCCTTTGGGCCGTCAGAAATAAATTACAATAAATTACAACTAAAATGTGGGGATGCATTTTTGACACGGTTGTAATTAACAATATTTACATACAAAACAAATGAAAATATTTAACTTTATTAACCCATTGAGACAGATTAAAAAGGAAAAAAAGATGGACCTACAGTCAGATTAAATTTTGTAGCAAATATTACAAGTTTGCGCCGATTATTTCCAATGGGTTGATACAACAAAATTAAGGTCATATATTTGACTTGAATGAACTGAAAAAATAACAATCATTTTGTTCCATGTTACAAAAATGAATCTATATGGTTTATACCCGCTTGACCTGTCTACACTTAATATGTAAAATTTGTCGATAACTGTGAAATAATCTGATCGTACTATGATGATTCGTGGCACGTGGCACATGTCAAAATAAATGCGGGACACAAAAAATATTATTAAAAATTGATCACAAAATAATACCTGCAGCCTGTGTCTGGAGCACGAATAACAAATCAGTCTGCCGCATCGACGGCAATGGTGTCTCCTCACGACTATGGAAAAGAAGGTTCTCCTACAGCACATGCAGCGATCGCTGGAATCATCAGTAACCCACTGTTCTCTGGAGGGCGCATACTCAGGCATTACAAATTTGGCGGTCGTGCCGACCAAATTGATAGAATCGATTGACTGTAAAATCATATCGTCGGGTCTGCTATTCGGAAATTGCTTCGCATCCTTATTCTCCGTTGACTTCAGATTCAATGATTTTTCCGCATATATTCGCAGTAGAGCGTCGACAGCGTTCACAGATATTGTTAACGTATTTATCAGAGACATATTAAAATAAAGCTTGTCACCCGACGTGTCACTGTTCAGTAAACTTCTAATTTTACTCAAGAGTTTTCCTAATTTTTCCAATTTCGTATTCATAAGATACTGTTCTATTATAAGTAGGGGTTTTTGAATTATACCCCAGAAGAATATTCGTTCGTTTTCATCTATTTCTGTTAGCATCTCGACTCCGATACGTAAATTTTCGTACTGGTTAGAGCTTGAATTGTGGGTTGTTAGAAAGTCAACTATCATCTTCAATACTTGAATGTCGCGAAGTTTGGTGATCATTTCCTTGCACAGGGTCACCGCCTGTAAGGGATCCACTTCCGATAGAAGACGTTTAAGTTCAGATATCGGTTTATCGCTGGTGATGGAAAACCAATGTTTCAAAAGGCTAAGGGTGATCAGATTCTTCATGTTGTCCGATATTTGGTGCAGTTCACTCCACTTGAGACAGAGATCATACTGAAAATACATAATGACATTAATTTTATGGACACGCCCATACAAACTTGATGCAACTGCAACTAATCTATAACTGAGTCATCTGATGAAGATATGAAGATCGAAAATTGAGAATTTGGAATATCTTTGGGAACGAAACCTGAAAAATATAGTGTTTATTAATTTGAATAATATTATAATAATATATACCTATATATTCTATATTCAAATGTATATATTCTTTTTAACACTACACAGACCATGAGACCGAACACGAACTACGAACAGTAGTGTAGTTAGTAATAGAAGTGAAACAATCACAAACATTCAAACTATGAGAAAAACACATAACATACATATTGAGACCTCATCGGGATCGAACCCGGAACCCTCGGATGAAAGGCTAGCGCCTTGACAACAAGGGTCGAAATTCCATTTATTGAATGGGAATAGACCTTGAGATAAAAATATAGCCAATGAATTTTTTTACAAAATATATACATATATATATTGTACTTCCATAATATAAAAAAGATAATATAAAAATTTTGCGATGTATTTCTGCCAAACTCAATTTTCACCTACTTCCCGTCAGTGGCGAAGGATGGAAATAGGCTGTGGAGATCTGACAATAAATAGTGCAGTCGTCATATTTATTTGTTTTCATTACACTAAGAATACAAATTACAGATGGTATTAATTTGTTTTTAAAATTCAATTAAACCCTGCCTAAAGCAAACACTCACGATAGCCGCGTGGCTTAAGCTCCGGTCTATAGTGTCGAGGGTCCCAGGTTCGAATCCTGGGTCTGGCAAGTACACATATTGTTTTTCAATTTGTGTATGAGTCAGAGTATGGACCCTAATAGGTTGAGCAAGTGGCTGACATCCATTTCTCGTAAAAATAAAATCTGTTAATACAAACCTCCACTCTGTGGGGGCCCATATGATCCTATTAGGGTCGGACATGGTAGAAAGAAGAAGAAAGCAAACAATAATAAATATTAGATGAAAAGTATTCTTCTATCATTAAAATATATAAAAATTATGCCATTAAATCATAGATAACTTTAAATATCTTATAGATAGAAAATATTTTTTTACTATATTATGGTGTTGCTTAGGCATGGTAAATACGAATTTTAAAAACCATTTGCAATTTGTACTCTTAGTTCAATGAAAACAAATATATAAGTATGATTACGAAGTTTAGTGCACACTATTTATGTCAGATCTCCACAACCTACCTCCACCCTTCGCCACTTGCTTCCCGTATACCCAGACATTTGAAATTGGATACGCAGATGCCAATACAGTGACATTCTATTTACAATTTGGCGGCGGTCCAGTACTCCAAGCATGGGTCTCCATAAAACATTGAATATTGAGTCTAAAACATAGAGGCAATCTCTCGGAAGTATAATTTTAATTTAAATTAAGAAATATCACCTCTTGCCTGTCCATTAATGACTGACATATCAATTCAGGATCTTCTTCGGACAAAGCGTATATCGATGACCATGTGCTCTCAGGAAAGTACTCTGTTATCTACAAATAAATTATTGAACGTACATTTACATTAATAAATAACACAAAATATTTTGTTATGGAAGACAATGAATAAACATTAGAAACTATAATATATAAAAGTGAAGCTGAATAAGAGGTTAATTAATTCACATTCATCATCATCAGTATGAAAACCCAATGTGGGTTTTGACCGCCTCCAGAAAATGTCTCCACTCCCCCATTTGTCTGCTGTCAGCTCCATCCACCGCCTTAACCTCTTAGATGATGTTAATTTATACACAGTTCAACTAACGCAGTCTAGGTTCATCTTTAAAGCATGGCTTGCCTAACAAAGTGTCCAAAAACACATTCATGTGGGAGACGACAAGCTCTGAAAAACTCTTTAAATATCTTCCTTTCAAAGATATCCAACTTGATTTTTTGATAAGGCAAATGAATCTGCAACACCAAATGATGCGGCTAATCTAAATAATTTTGGTTGATTCATCCTTAGTCCTCCTCTACTCAAATCCCCTTATTTAGTATTGTTACAAGACCATCCGATGAGCAATTATGGGTCAAAGAAGACCGTAATTGCAAACAACATTCAGTTACTCCAAAACCGCCGAGCGCGTAAGGCTTGCTAAAGCTCTCGAGCTATATCTGATATGATACGAACGAGGCCGTGTTAGATACAGAGTCATTCAAGAGTTAGTTCAAGACACTGGTGTGTGTGCCTGTTAACGCTAAAACGACAGTTATTGATTAATTCAATCCTACAGACATACCTATCCTCATCAATCATACAACTCATCATCATTCATCAACCTCATTATCATCCATATACAGTGTACCGTCAAGTGCCGCACACCGGGTAACCCAAACAAACAATTACCGCATGAGTGACAGTGCAACCAGTCCACGGAGCCATCATAAATCATCATAAAGGCCAGTGTCTGGCATTCTGTTAAATCGCCCCCACCCCTCGATCCGGAATCCACACCATCCTAAAAATTACAGTCCACTTGCGAAAAGCACCACCAAATTTTATTAGTTTTAGTAACCGTTTTTCATTATCACTTCCATAAATTTGAATTATATCGATATTTTCTCACCATTTATTTGATAATATCTATTATTATTATTACACAAAATTGTTTTGTTTATTAATTACTACGGCCTTCTGTGGAGGAATAACAGTAAATTAGGTTAATTAAATCTACTAATCTACGCTCCAACACATTCACGCTGGAAGTTACAATAGGAATATATAACACACATGTTATTTTAATAATATCAACATGAAGTTTCATCTAGTCATAATTTATAGGTTCCAAAAACTGTAATCTTGGCAAATGAGTACAGATGTGTACGGTTGGTTTACATCAGGGGTAGTCAACCTGGACCCTATCGTCTACTAGTGGGCGTTCCAGATTTCATGGTGGGCGGTAAGGGTATTAAAACATTTTCATTATGTTTTCATAAAATTCCCCGTGACAATTTAAATTTCAGAAAATATACTATTTGTATCGCCCTTCGCATAAGTTTAGTTCACGTTACGTTATGTGGAAAATGATATTCAGTTCATTGATACCTTTCCCTACCTCATATCTTGTGGAATCAGGCTTTAGTGCTGTTAATCATATTATGACCAAAGAAAGAAACCGTGATCTTCGTTTGCTCCTCACAAAAATTGAGCCAGATATCCAGTATTTAGTTTCGCAGTTTTCGCATCATTCTCAGGGATCTCATTAATAATTTAATTAATTAAATCTAATTTCATCAGACTTCATGCTTCTATGTATGCAAAGTATAAATAAAAAGATAGATTTAACTACAGTAAGTAGTTTTATAAAGATTTATTCTGCCAAACTTAGCGAAAGCCTGACATAAAATATTTGGTAATTATTATTATAATTATGCTTTAACTTGCTGTAACTCTGCTTTATAAACTTTATAAAGTAGAGTTAATTCCCTACTTTATAAATCACCATTACTGTGGAACCGGTGGGCAGTTAGAAAATCTTACTACTAACAGAGATACAAAAGTGGGTGGTAGGTATAAAAAGGTTGACTACCCCTGGTTTACATCCTGCTATGCAAAGATGATTTTAACAAAACAGCCGATTATTGGATTGTCGCATTTTAGAACCATACATAATATGTTGTTACTGTATTGTGTAATGCAGCCTGCAAGGCGTAGCAGAAACTCCAGCAATCGCTGGTTGTTTCTGATAGTTTATAATAATTTTCCAATTTTTCATTCTATCGCCTCTTGAAACTTCCAGCAATCAATACAAAATGGCTAAAATTCTTACCTTTTCGTAAATGGGTATCCGGATGAGCCACTCGTGACATTTTTTTTACAACATCAACACGTTCTACGAAATCTTTATTGTAGCAAATATGTTTCAAAGTTTCCATTGCTCCGTAGAAAGGCCAGAATTTTAAAAAGTGCATTATATTTCCCGCTTTTAATTCAGGGTCCACGATACTAATAAAATTCTTTCCAACTATTATTACCATTTTGGCTTGTACACAATTTCAACATGATATGATCTCTCAATGCGATCAAGTTATTGTGTGTCAAAAACTGATACTCAGGTAAAGAATCAATGATTCTCAAACACATTTCCAAGTCTTTATTGTTTAAAAGTGTTTTAATGTATTTTAAAATCATTTTTAAATCATATGACGTTTGTAAAGCGGCTACCGGTTTATTGTTATTGAATAATTGTTTTAGTATATCAAATCTCTCGTCTTGTAAATATATATTCAAGTATTTTGTCTCTGACTATGCTGTAAAACATGTTCCGTCGAATCGTGATGAATCTTTTTCACCAGATTCGCAATGACCCAATTATGCACTAGCACATATGTTATGACCGCCTTACTGGGCACTTGATACGGCACGCATGCGTCTAGTTCTTCGTTGTTCACTATTCCGTCAACATTACTATCAAGTACCATAATCATTTCAATGAGTTCTATAAAATCAACATCTGTATCTTGATATGTTTGTGGCTTACACGAAATAAGTGGACAACAATTTAAAACCAGTTTATGAATCAGGTTAATTCCCAGATTTTTACATATCGGTTCAATGCTTTCGATTAAAACATTTTTTTCGTATATCAATTCTCCGATTATATCATGTAAATATAGATTCAAAATATGCGTACTGACATCTCTGTGACTCGAAGTATCATCTGTCGAGTCATTATTCAAATACATGAAACGAGTAATATTTTTTAAATACGAATAAAATGCTTTCAAATACATCGGTTCGTTCTTTTTCTTCTGCCCGATTTCTGCTGCGTCGCACAAATTAAAGACATTCTTTGCAATTACGCTTGTCAGTGTAGAAAATTGTTTTGTCAACTGAATATCTAATATCAAATTTTCATCAGCTTTCCCGTCAGAATTGCTATTCAACTGTTTGTAAATATCGGCTATCTTTTCCAAGCTGTCTTTTTGCTGAGTGAATTCCCTAAACCTAATTGGGATTTTATCACTTCTCAATATCTCACAAATCCCCATACTCTTGAATATATCCGAGTTCTGATTCATCTCATATATAATATTAATAATATTTTTTAAGAAAATTAAATAATTATAATCCTTCGTATCCAATTCTGGAGTCACTTTCATTTCCTGGCATTTCTTTTCGGCCACATTGACGAGCCCGTAAGTGATCCTCCGATCGATACCTGTACAAATGACCAAATCCGTTATCGATATCAAGGAAGAATTACAATGATCATATATTTGAAGTTTGGGAAATGTGTGAATTAACTCTGCCAGTTGGTGATTGAAAGCGACCCTGTGGGTCGACAGAAAGGTTTCCACTAAGCTGACCACGGCTGCGGAGACAATAGACATCCCGGTGATCTTTTCAACATCATCACCCATTTTACTGCTCATGGGGTGGGAGAAAATTGCGCTGCTTCTTATTTGGTCTGCAACGGCCAAAAACTGTTCGATGAATGATACCTCGATTGATGCTTCCGAATCGCTCATGTCAAATATCTGGAGAAAAAAATTGTAGATATGTGATTGGAATAAATAGCATTAACTATATTTGAAATGATACCCTAAATACCACACTTAGTGCCATTACAGTGATTCCAAACCTCTTTTACGTCATGACAAACTTTTCAAATTATAATATTTCCGCGTCACACTGAATAATAACTAATTAGGTAGGTACCTAACATTATTTTTAATTTAATAAACATATTTTGCGTATTACCCTTAAAAAATACCAGGCATAGAGGTACGGTAGATGCTGATGCCTGTTATCTGTTTATTTTAAAAGTAAAGAAAATACTTAATTTAAAATGATATTTGCATTATAAATAATAAGGAGGTTAAATGATAGGTATTCAATTCTATCAATGGGATACACAAAATTTTTTATAGTATAATTGATACTAGAACTACATAAAAGATAACAATTACTATGCTAAAAGCAAATTTTAATGTCAAGGTAGGCATGCTAAATGCCACGAATCGTACGGCATTGAGTAGATGTTTGAGGTGAGTTGAGAAGAACCAGAATTCATTTACGAATAAACGAATGACTAAAAAAAACAATAAGGTTTCGCTTTTCGCCTCTAATGAAATGATTGGTGTTTATTAGTACAACACTCTGTCTTCGTGGTCCGGTATCCAAATTATTTTGTATCGCATACCTCCAATATGCGATTCGCTTTTGAAAAATCCCCAGCTTCTAAACAGAGAGCTAGCATGCTGCTCGGCGGTGACAAGAGCATCGAAATAAAGTCGGTTCCTTTACAGGAGTGCGGCAGAGTTGGACTCCGATCAGCTGAAAAGTAGAGTAAGATGAAAAGTATCAAATTTGATATTCGTTTCGGAATAACAATTATAATCTCTAGTCGGTCACCGTTTTTATTCCAGGTGGGGCATATGGACCCCCACAATGTAGGAGGTATTAACCCAACCTTTTAAGGAGGTTTAAAAAGATTATACAGATTCATGACTGACAAACACTATCTGTTCAATGAAAACAAATACGTATGACTGACAAAGTTTAGTGTGCACTATTTATTTCGGATTTTAACAGCCTACCTCCACCCCTCGCCACATATTTTGACTGAAAAAACACCAAGATTTAAACCTGCGGTGCACTGCAGAAAGCTATCATAATATTATTGTGCACTCTCAAATGGCGCACATAAATAGTGATTACAATTAGATGAAGTAGTGGTAAAATGTTTGCTTCTAAGAGCCGCACACACGGCCACCGAACGCGGCCACAACTCGGCCTCTAGTAGACGCGTTCAGCTGCGGTCTAGTTTTTCTATGGGTTTCAATGAACGCTCCGCACACTGAGCGCTTGAATGGACGGGTTTGATCATCGGCATCCACTAGTGGCCGCGTTCGGTGGCTGTGTGTGCGGAGGCTCTAAAGCAATGGATATGAATCTCATTTCTGGAAAATACACATTAATTTTTCAATGTGTATTTGATTCATTTTGATTGCCTAATGTATTTGATAAAAAATACTCTAATTGCCCTATGCATTGTCATACATACTTATGTGTAATAAGTGGGCTGATGGGTAATTCGATATTTGAATTATTATAGAATGTAGTATTTAGAACTGTTCCCATTCTAAGTATCGGGAAAATCAATTTATTTAAATAAATACAACTATGCTTAGAACCCAAAGTACTAAATAATATTGTGAAACTCGTAAGGTAATGCAATATGACTGCGCAAGACGGAATGAATTTATTAGCATAGTGGTAGAAAGGTTTTAGAAGCCAATAAAGGTCTAACCTTCTGTAGCGGGTTGACTTCCTGGATAATTATCATTGTCTGATTTACTGCGGCGTTTTCTCACTCTATACTTCTTCTTCGATGGTAACATTCTACAAGCGTCATCTTCATCACTACTTTGCTCGGTGATATTATCATACAAGGAAGATACACTTAAAACCTTGGAGTCTGCATCGATTTTAAGATTGGTGATCAGCTGCCATCTCCACATTGCGCTCGAAACGTGATGCTCAAACTTCTTAAATTTCTCTTCATTCAATGAAGCGTTATGTGTTGTAATGAAGTCAGAATATTTGTTTTGAATATCAATCAAACACTCTTTGATAATTGACAGAATCTCCTTTATTAATAGCGGGCGACAAATGAAGCCGCGGCTGTCTGCGTGTTTTGATTTTGTATTTTCAAAAGTGAAATAAGATTCTTCGGACTGTGACGCGATATGGTGTTCAGATAAATTCACGTCCGTTGAAAAATACTCATGCCGTAAGAACAAGCAGGAAAATATGTTTTGTAATATTTCAAATCTATAAGGGACCGGATGCAAGTTTGAGATCATGACTTTCGCCTCATTCAATTTATTGCCAATAGCCGATTCGGGTAAATCTTCTGTGCCCATAAATATTGTATCTATTATTGTCGAAATTATGCAGTACGCATTATACGTCATTATGTCCCATTGGTACGGATCTTTCGGTTTCGGATTATCAATATTTAATTTTGCCAGTAAATCATTGTTAATGGTAAGAGCCTGCTTGACTTTGAACCAATCCAACTGGGATAAATTACAAGTCTGTGAAATAACTGATAGTGCGCTGTGATTTCTCAATTTTTCAAACCATCCGTAGAAAAGATTTCTTTTCGAGTTAGAAATACAGAATTTTAAGACGTTGAATTCTCTGTATACTTCATTCACGTAGAAGTGCATTTTGTTTTCGCTGTTTTGCGAGTCCAAAATCAAAAATACCTTTTCGAGTTTACTTATTGTGGTTTGTATGCTGACATTGGGCGAACAATTATTAATGACATAGATTAAAACGAGTTGCCATAGTTTATCGCCCAAAGACCGAGAATGAAAAGGAGTATCGTCGCCTTCCTCTAAACATTTCAAGCAATTTAAAATTATTTCCATTAGCCAATGTTTATTGAAACCGAAACATAGCTGAATCATTTTATTTGGGTCAAGAATCCATTTGAATTGGCCAGGGTCATTCATCTCATATATGTTCAGTGCCGATAATATTTGTTTATCACTTTTTGCAATCAGACTCAAATACATTTCTCTGCTATACCCAGCCATCTTTATTTGGTGCAATTTATGAATGATATTATCGTCTATATTTATTTCACTGTTTTTGATATCCAGCTGTGTTAGAATTGATAGCAAACATCCAACCTTGTATGTGTTTTTCGTGTTTGTAGAATCTTCCAGTATGACATCCAATAATGAGATTATTTCTCCTATCATTAGTTCATCTGCTATTTCCGAGGTTTCTTTGTTCTTGGAAAACTTTGAGGATTTTACTCGTAATAAATATTGCATTATTGACAGCTGATTAGATCTAATGTGGTTCCGAAGAAACGATACAGAAGTCTCTGAAAGTTTTGGAGGCTTACGATCTTCTCCGTGACCAGCATACTCGCCGTCAATGTGAGATGACAGTTCCTGAAAACAAGAATAATTAAATCGTCGGGTAGGTGTCACTCAAATTATATTCAAAATAAACAACATAAATTTTATTATTATACCCACATCGATAATATCCTCCGGTACATCATTACACAGCGATAAAATGTATTTCACTTCCATATCAGCGAGGACATTCAAATTATTCGTCATGTTTTCCACATTAGTTTATGTCAGGAAAACTTTGAACTTGTTTACATTGAAAACAATGTTTCTTTATTGTTTCAATCGTGATTAACGTCAACTGTTCATATTATAAAAAATACGACAAAAATACCAAGAAATTGTCGATTAAATTGAGATTTCATGATACGACGTATAACCAGTGGCACTATATTTATACAAAACGGCTTATTGCCAAAACATTATTCTTCACGCCACTCAAATCCGAATGACATTATTACTAATGATCAGCTGTTCGGTGCTCTCATTTCTCCAAGCAGTGTGGTAGCACTCAAAATCACCAAAATAAAGCCAAAATGACAGATAAAAAATATCAGGACATCCAATAACAAGGAATTGGAAGAATAAAACCAATCACAGAAAATACTTTTTAAAGCAATCTTAAATTAAACATTATAATAATAAAGATATTATTTATAAAGTTCGATAATCTTTTAGGGGAATATTCGCACAATCGAATAGGCCAAAGAGATTGAAGAAGAGAAGAGGAGTCCAATCTCTTTGGAATAGGCAGACTGTTTTCACAAAGCGCTGACAACATTTAAAAAGATGTTCAATCGTCACATTGGAAAATATATCAAAACTCAAAATGATCGATTTGCACTAAGGAAAAAGTAGTCTTCACGTATCAATATACTATTGTAACTAATTAATCATAAATTAAAACAAACATTAAGGGGGACATGCTCAGCGTAGGTCAAAATGAAGCTTTTATTCTATTTTCAAAGCATGATCCTGGACATTCCTTAAACGTTGTAGATAATCTATTTATATAATTTTGAAGCCTTATAATCCTTTATATTTATTTTAAACATTTGATGACTGCATAAAGTATTTTTATTATATAAAATAGTATTATTTAAACCTCTCGCTCTAATGTTTTAGAATATAGTCATATTTCAGTACACAAATGTGCAGTGGTGTTAAGATTTTTTACATTTATTGATTTTTAAACGCATTTATAAAAGCATTAGTATAATTTATGACGAGATTATTTTTGTAAAATATTTACGATAAAAAATTTGTCACTTTTAAATTATCTACTGCGCGTGTATTAGTTTTAGTGTTAAATCTTTTAGAGTAAATGCTTCATAACTTTGCACTCACTTTTTTTTTTTTACATAAGTATATTATCTATTTATGTTCTTATTACTAAATATATTAACACAAGTGAATATCATTATTGATCTAATTTTATGCGAGACAATCAGGCAAAGAGCGTATCAGTATAGTAAAAAGTATAAAGTTATAAAACGTATACTCTACCTCCCTCTAAAAGACAATAGGTATTACCCACTTATAATAATGGTCACTTTAACTATACCACAACGAAATCACATTAAATATAATAAGAAGTATTTACCAATCTAGTCCTCGATGACTTTGACACGACTTCCAAAAACGGTTGCCTCACTAGAATGTACCTAACCGATTTTTTTAAAACGGTATATGTTCAAACACGCGCGTTAACATCATTCTACTCCCTACTTCAATTATAGTTTGTCAATTTATGGCTACGGGCGTATGTTGTAGCTTAACCTTTGGGGAATGCCAAAAGAAATGGCGTATTTCAAAAAAACACTACCTTATTCTTAGGTCAATAATTATTATAAAGCAATCATTATTCGTAGGATTTTTATCACACTTGAATGGTCAAAGACATAGCTTATAATTAGTATCTTTAGAATTATCGTCAAAAAATGTGTTAATCTTGCCCATTTTTTGAATAATAAAATGCCTAATTCTTGTCAAATTTGGGATCACAGAGATTGTCAATATATTTTTTTATCGTAAATATTTCACTATAATAATGTCGACATAAATAAAATTATACTGATGGTTTTATAAATGCGTTGAAAAATTAATAAATGTAAAAAATCTTAACACCACTGCACATTTATATACTGAAATATGACTATATTCTAAGACATTAGAGCGAGAGGTTTAAAAGAATACTATTTTATGTAATAAAAATACTTTATGCAGTCATGAAATGTTTAAAATAAATATAAAGGATAATAAGGCTTCAAAATTATATAAGTAAATAGATTATCTACAACGTTTAAGGTATGTCCAGGATCATGCTTTGAAAATAGAATAAAAGCTCCATTTTGACCCACGCTGAGCACGTCCGCCCTTAAGAAAAATGGGTTTAATGATTTTAAACAGTATTTTGGCATAATAGGAAATTAGGTAAGGTGCGTCGGGGTAAGTGTTACTTTGGGGTAAGTGTAGCTTCTAAGATATCTCAGTATCTACTACAAATTGGATGATGCCATCTATGGAGAGGTGATAGCAAAGCTACCGATTTATAAAAATAATCAGAAATGGTGTCGATACCATTTTTTTGAGGTGACGATATGGATTATTCTTCAGACGACATTTTGAAGTCGACGAGCGAGGTGGTAGCTGTTACTAAACTATTTTTTAAAACACGGAAATCTGCACATTATGGTTGTAAAATTTGGTGAGTATATGTGTTTTGATACCGTGTGATATAGTGTGCCTTTGTTAGGTGTCACACTTCCCCCATATATTTTCTATGAATTCGCATAGTCATTATTTTATCTAGTGATGGGACACGACGCATTATTTATATCGATCGAAAAAATGTTCACAATTGAAATAAAATGTTTATAATTTTATTGTTATAGTTTTATGTTAGCTAAGTAGGTAGGTACTCGGAAGAGTGCGCGTGTTTCAATTTAATACTCAAGTTTTTAAAATAAATGCTTATCTAAGATGTGATAATAATAAATGTGAATTTTCCCACATGTAAATATAAACGAAAGACAGATAAAAGAGCTTACGACCAAGGAAAATTACAAAAAACAGTTGAATGTGTAAAAAAAACAGGATAATATGTCATATGGATATGTATAATCATGTTTACGAAAGAAGAGAAGACAGTTTTAGCAGAAGTACAATATTACCCAAAGAGATTGAAACATCTTTTGCAGAAAATTTGCATACGTTGGAAAAGCATGTCTCACAAAAAAGTATACCTCGAATTAATTGGACAGTATATTAAAGAAAATAATATTAACACACCGTTTAAAAACGAAGTACCGGACACAATTGGTATAGGTTTTATTAAAAGAAATAAGTTAATATTTAAAGATGATGGTTACTTAAACCCTAACGGCTAAAATTATTAAACATGGAACATGCTTTGCCCATTGATTCTCTGAATGCTGGTTGTCGAAATACGAAGGAAAATAAAATAAATTGCCGGGCGCGGGTCATACGTTATTCCCGAAGCACCGTTCGCGGCCGACTGAAGCCACTCCAGCCCGCGCCGCGCTACTTTCAGTGACTTATTTTTTGTTTTCGTTACCGCTGCCTGTGCGATGTTTTCGTAACAAATCCGGCCGGGTGGTCAAGACAAAAGCATGTTCCATGCTAAAAACCGCAAGCCGTAGAATACCTATGTTTGAAAAAAGTTTATGATCCTTTTGTAACCAATTGGTACTATAACTTGTCTTATTAAACAGTACAATCATCAACCTGAATTTAAAGGATTGTCCACAGTGGATATATAATGTAGACTGTCAATTTGACATAACAAGTTTTTCCCATGATTCTTCAAAAAGTAAACTCGTTAGTGTCATCGGATTTCCGGCAACTGCTTACGTTAATTAATAAAAAATACTTCATTTTTCTTTCGGGACATCACTAGCGCTTCATACATTAGTATGACACACTTACCCCAAAAAAAATGTTTTAGTCCATTTTGTTGAAATTCTATACTGTAGTTTTAACTCAAGAATCAATATCCATTACATGAAATATTACCTTTCTTTGCATATAATACATTATGGTTTTGAAGTACTTTTGGAATAAAGATAAATTTAGTTTGTTACACTTACCCCAATATTGGGGTAAGTGTAACAAACTGACTAGTGATCAAAAAATATTAAAATGTCGTATTATAGTAAGATATACAGTGGGTTCCTTCTGTACATATTATTTGTAATGCTTTTGTAGATCCTACGATAAAGTTTTCAACTGTTTAAAACTCACCTATTCATCATGAACCACGTTGAAATTCATCTCATTGAATTATATGTCACACTTACCCCGACCACCTTACCTACTTTCAGATTCAAATAATACTATAGGTAGGTAGTAGGGAATCCAATCCCGAGCCAAAATTCTGATCCCGGGATTTCGGGATTACAATTTGACAATCTCGGGATCCCGGGACTGGTCTCGGATTGGCATATTTTTTCCATCGTTAATATAAAAAAAAAAATCACAAATAACATTGATAAAATCGGTCAAAAATAAATCTAGTAGGTATAATTTATACTATTTAAGACATTTATTGTTAATATTGTATATCTACGTTCAATCTTGGAAATACAGAAGTTTAATGGAGTAAATAATATTCAATATAAATAATAATGTGAATTTAATATGAGATTACTGTTTCAGACAGTAAATACTAAATGCATGGATTAGCGAGATTTTAAATACTTAAGCAAATAATCATGGTGTATTTATGGCCTTTCCGCTTCATATATCTAATTGGTCAGCCAAATATGAAACTACCATAAAACATATGAGATCATGGTGGAATTACTTTGTGAAAAGTGCAAAGCATTGTTTCAATCTTTCTCATTTTTATTAATTTATATGAAAAAATTAAATGAATCGGCAACTTACACATGGGTATAAATCAAACTTCATTCAAACTCAGTTTATTTCTAATGTAGTTATTTGTTATTAAAAGTTTTTTTTCTGTTATATTTTCGTTTTTATTTTATTTTCCATAAAAATTAATAAAAAAAATCTATTATGTTTTTTTAAATTATGTTTACCAATCCCGGGATTCATAGGTATCGAAAATATCTCGGTATTCGGTATCCCGGGATTGGAATCCCTAGTAGGTAGGTATTTAAAAAGTGACGTTAATTAAAACGTACAAATAAACCATTCCCAACACGGTAATTGTGCCGCAGATGCCGTCATGAGCTTTTATATTATTTTTTTTACGAAAACAGTTTATTCCATGTAGACAATTATAATGAATACCCTTTTCTGTCGGCGTATAAGTTTTTCGGTCCAATAATTGTTAAATTTAAAATTTTCATACATTTTGATGCATCATTATCACAAACTAAGATTATAATTAATAGGTAATATTAGGTTGGGGTGGGGTAGGTTAGGTTGGGTTATGTTAGGTTAGGTCTGGTTTGGTCTAAAAAGAAAGTTATAAAATCTCATGACGGCATCTGTGGCACATTTACCAAAACTTATATCGATGAACCGAAAAATATATACCTAGCTTGTTGTAGATTTACATCAAATATTATATGAAAGATAGCAGCATGAATATCCCCATCCTATTTTTTTTTTTTTTTAAATATAATTAAACAACCAACGAAAAAATCGACAACTGATCCCTAGGTAGTGTTTTCGGTTTGAATGATCGTACCCATATCGTACCTACCGTGAATGGCTCAAGCTCACAGAATTTCAGCGGCCCAAGTATTAAAATATCAAGATATCAATAAATAATATTGTTTAAAACCAAATGAACCCTAGTTTATATATATTTTCTTTGACAATAGTCATATTATAATGCCGCTAGAATATTATTCTTTGACATTTGTGATTTTATACCTTTTCTTTGTGCGATATATTATTTTATCGGTGAAAACAATTTTACCAATGTGTGCAGTTGTCAAAATTTAGTTAACTTATATATTTTACAATGAGTGATGTATGATTTTTGTTTTGTGAAACACACTATTTTATGTGATTTCATTTATTTATTTGTGAAAACTACTGCCCAATTGTTTTTTTTGTGAATTTTGATTATTGCAATGTGCAATAATTAATTCCAGCCCATTTTTTTTATCGCGAAGATACGTTTTTTTGCCAGTTTGTCGTTGTGTGGCCATAGATAATACAATCATGAATTTTGCATAACATGTCAAAATTAATGTGAAAATTTATATCTAGGTTATAGAACTGTCAACATTATTATGAATTCTTTTACGAAATTATGTGGATTTAGGAGTCTCTTTTTTAAGATATCTAATATTTCTATTGTATCACTGAGAAAGACGAGGACATTCATTAATCCAGATGTCAGACGACCCAGACTTTTGTATTCCTGTGCGTTCGGCGGAAATCTACTCGCGAGAACTCATTCTTCAGACGAAAAGAAGCATATTTCGGAATTTCAAAAACAGACCCAGATTTTGAAAGATGTCATCGAGAAGAACAAGGAAAAACTGCGTCACACAGAACGAAAGTTGCGACTCAAGGGAGAGAACCTTGCGAAAGATCTACGGCACCAAAAGCATGTTACAGAGCTAAAGATAAGAGAAAAAAAAGAATTTATCATCAAAGATATTTTAGAAACCAAGTCTAAGGTCAAGGAGAAGATTGATGAAGCGATAGAGGTAGGTAATTAACAATTAAAACAAATAATATGAATCATCATATCCGCTCTACGGCTGAGAATTTGTACTTCGCAATGGTCAACTGAGAATTGGTTGTTTTTCATTTGCTAAACGTGCATGTATACTATGTGAAAAAATTACATGTGAATTTAGCCCCCATATTGAATAATTTGCGACCCATAGAATAAGATGAGTAGGTATCTATTCTAGCATCTGTTTGATAGGTGACAAAGCCATAAACTTCCTAAAGAGCATCAGTTGTTTTGCACACGGTGCAGTATATTTAAAATCTTAATACAGTAATCCCTCTCTCTCCCAACTTTCTGTAGGATGTAGAAAGATACAGAAAACATTTAAGAATGTTTGATCAAAAAATGTGTTAAGTATTAGGTATTTTATTTTTATAACTGAAATTTGAATTGAAAAAAAAAACAAATCGAATTTTCTTCCATTTTATTTTATTCTTCATTCTGTATATCTTTTTATTTCATTAGCTCTACAATCCATTGTGAATCTTGGCCGCCTCACAAAAAGGTTTCGTAACTGATTTTTTTGTGAGAAATTAATGTTTTTTTTTTACCGTGTCCAATCCTAATAAGATCGTATGGGCCTTCACAGAGTGGAGGTTTTGTATCAATAGATTTAGTTTTTACGAGAAATGGATGTTAGCCACTTGCTCAACCTATTAGGTGCATACTCTGACTCATACACAAATTGAAAAACAATATGTGTTCTTGCCAGACCCAGGATTCGAACCTGGGACCAATGGCGGCTGGTCCATTAGGTCATTTGGTCAATGACCCTCCAAAAATAAACATCTTACAATCTATGTAGGTTATAATCTAAGATGTAGGTACAATGTATTATAATAATTATCGGCTAACACGTCAAGGCGAGACGCACACGGACGGACGAACTGTGGGTATAAAAATCAAACAAACGGAATCCGCTCGGTCGCTATACCTTGGGTCATTTGGGAATACGCCGGGATAAAATATTTCTAAATATTTCTCTTTCTCTCTCATTTTCCATATGTGAAACGGAGAAAGCAAACATTTCGCCAGTTTTTTTTAAAATTTGTTTTGACGCAGCATAGGCAAGATTTTCGTCATTGTCCGAGAAAGAGATAACAATACATTTTTCAGTGTGTTAAAGGAAACAGGTATAAAACGTTGTTCTGTTATTAATTATTATTGCCTCGCGATTTCATCGAGCATGTACTGTATTACCTACTAAGCATTGTTTCAACCTTATTATTTTTATCTGGTTAACCTTTTTATATTTTTATTATTTCTGAAATTGTCTGAAAGTTTCATATGCAATGTCATTGTTTGTTTTGTAATATTATAGTACTCAACCAAAAATAGCTTTGTAGTTTAGTTTAAATACAACCTTTGACTAAAACGCATCGACTGCATTCATTGTGTTAAACAGTTAAATCATTGTATAAATGTTACCCTTTAAAATGTAATCTGCTATATCAATCATAAAAGTTACCTTCTAATAAAATCAGTGGAAATATAAAAAGTGTTTATATATAAATGATCCCGCCATTTCATAACAGTACACAACACTTTTTTCTGATAGTGACAGTTTAATGAAAAATGAAGCTAAAAAGCTACGGAGTTTTTATTAAATATTTTTGATTGTTTGACGTGAAAATAGACATTTTTTTGAAGGGTAAGTAGGTACCTATCTTTTTAATCTAACTATCTAACAATTTATAGCACTTCTTTTATAATGTATAAAAAGCCAATTTGCTATACTTACGTCTTTTAAGTGTACAACGAAAAGGCAAATTAAAATAATATAAAATTATTTAAAACTGACCTACCAAATTATCTAGCAAAGAGCCGCCAATGCCTGGGACCCACGATGTTATAGGCCGACAGTCTTGATGTTAGCTGCTTGCTAAACCTATTGGATCCATGCTCTGGGTAAAAAAAATTACATGTCAATTTTGCTGGATCCGTATTTTAAACCTGAGACCCTTAACTTACCAAGTGGATCGTTGCCACTTGGCACCGTTAATTCTTATGTCAACCGTCATCAAATTTGATTTGAAGTAAAAACAAATCGAATTTGTCTATTTCTTCATTCTGTATGTCTGTTTACTTTTTATTTCTGTATTTCACATGGATGAAGTTGCGGGCTATAGTTAATTTAAAATAATTGCATTATCTCTTCTTCTTCTTCCATGGCGCTACATCCCGGGGTGGGATTTGGCCTCCTCCACAACCGCTCTCCACTCACTCCGGTCTCTCGCCACACTTCTCCAGTTACCGGGTCTTCCTATATGAAGCCAGTCCACTTCTACGGCGTCAGCCCATCTCCTTCTTGGACGGCCTCTGGGTCTTTTCCGTTGGGGTAGCCACTTCGTCATGATCCTTGGCGCTCTAACTTCAGGCATTCTCTCCACATGTCCCGCCCATCGTAGTCTTTGGGACTTACAGTATCTTATGATTTTTTGCTGTTCAATCAGCTCTTCCAACTCGTGGTTCATTTTTATTCTGTAGTTCCCATTTTCCAATGTGGGTCCAAAGATTTTGCGGAGTATTTTGCGCTCGAAGACAGCTTATTTGTTTTCCTCGTTTTGAGTTAAGCACCAAGTCTCACAGCCATAAGTGACCACTGGCCTTATAATTGTTTTATAAATTAGAAGTTTACTTCTTCGGCCTAGAATTTTCGACCCCACCAGTCGCTTGCAGGCATGCCAGCATTTATTCCCGGAGATAAGGCGGATTTTTATCTCCTCTGCTGTCTTATTTTGTGTATTTAGGCTGGATCCGAGATACGTGAACTTGTCCACCCCTTCATATGCATGCTGTCCTATGTCTATATTCTGCAGCGGTACCTGATCGCGTGTGCTGACCAGATACTTAGTTTTTGACTGGTTTATTTGCAGCCCAGCGTTTTCTGCTTTTATTTTCATAGTGCCACCATGGTCGATCATCCTCTGTTTGGATCAGCTTGTAATTACTATGTCGTCAGCATAAGCGCACATCTGCGTTGTACTATTATCTACCCATCCTCTTATGTTGGTTTCATGAGCTATGGATTCCACCACAAAGTTGCACCACAATTGCATTATAACATAACTAATTGATGCGTGTTATTTGGCATTACTAGAATGCAAAATGTTAGGTGTATTATAATTGCCACTCGCGCTTCCCTATTCATTCCCCTCTCCGTGAAAGCATTTGACGTTTCTTATATTATATTACATTGATCACTGTCAAAATGTGTATTATTATTCTTTTGTTTATTCTCCATCCAGCAGGCAGTATTTGCCACTGAGAAATACATAACGTGCTCCAAATGTATGGATGATCGTTTCATGCCAAAACTCAGGACAAGCAAGTTATTAACATCAGTGTACCCCCTTAGTAGCTGATAATTTTTCAATAGGTCATAATATATCATGATCTTATTTTAATATCATCATCATCATCATTAGCTGTGATCAATCCATTGGTGGATGAAGGCCTCCCCTAGCTCCCCCCATTCTTCTCAGTCCTTAGTTCTTTGTTGCTACATATATCCACCGAACTTTGTGAGTTCGTTCACCCAGCGGGTTTTAGGGCATCCCTGGGACGTTTAGTGCCTCTTGGGTACCACTGTATGACGGCATTGGTCCAGTGGTTGTCCACTCGCCGAGTGACATGTTCAGCCCATTGCCATTTATCACTTATTTCAATATATAATATTCAAATATTGAAGATCATGTTATATGACCTATTGAAAAATTAAGAAATAGCAAAATATCTCCATGGCATTACCCAATGGACAGGTTCGGTACTTAATATCCACTCAATGGCTATTTAATTACCTTACTTAAATACCTGTTTAAAGTGATTGTTATGAAATTTTTGACTGGGTTTTTATTGAACTACCTATGTACAAACCTAATTAATTTTACATGAAATATTTACCAGGTTATTTAGGTAAAACAGCCATTCTCAACTGCTTTCTCGGTGGTAGTTTCTAAGAAATATTAAACTGTTCTCTGATATTCAATAAAATTATGCGGTGGTGCAGTCAATGATGGCAGAAGCCATTGTGTCATATTGGTTTTTTTTAATTGACTCTGCAAGTGTGTCGGAATTAGGGATTGAAATTCTGAAATCTCACTAATCCGTCACTTCAGAGGTCCGGCGCGTTTAGTAACCCAGCACAATTTGAGGCAGGGCTTGAATGTGAGGGAATAATCATCGATAAGAGATTATTTTCGTAAATAATAAATAGTCGTTTGGTCACTAAAATTACATGATATACTTAATGCAATATGTTGACAAAACAGTAATTTGAGAAAGTGGTAAAACCATGGACATCTGATCTAAAGTGTAAAAAGACAGGGAGTAGTGATGACTTTTACATATTTCAACAAAATCTATATATTATTCAGGATTAGCTCGCAAAGATACTCCAATTATTATTTTCGACCTTTACACGGTACCTAGGCCCTTAAATATTATTTTTATTTTTCAGTTTTCTAAATACGACACCATCCGGTATGTATAAATAATGCCAGAATAGTGGATTCTACTGTAATATTTTATTCCACATATTAGGTTTTTTATTCAATGGCTGTTTCGTTTGTAACACCATCATCAAGTAAATGCTTTCTCAATTAATTGGGTAAATTTTGGCCGTAATATTATGAATTTATATTAACAAAAAAACATACCAGAAATCTCGCATTTAGTAGCAATGTTTAGAAAGGTTTTACTTATATAAGGTTATATAATTCTACATAATATTTTCTAACCTATAATCCTGTGAACATGGTATTTTTGTGGGATTTCATAATGTTTATTATTTATATATGTAGTGATCATGTTACTCTGCATTAAATTAGTGACACACTTTAATATGTAGGTTTTGTTATTAGAACAGCACATTAGCAATAATAATTGTCAGCGTTTCCTCAATCATAACTAGACCAGTAGTGTTTGTTTTGATTGAAAATTACGACAATGTCTATGGTAATATATGTACTGCATTAATATAATGAAAAAAAAAATCTATGAATACTCACTCCACTCATCGAGTCCGTCACGTGCCGTAGGAACTTCTACTGTCACGACTTCTTCACTCAACATTGGACATCTGTTATTCCACTCGAATCAAGTCTCAGTGCATTCTTATAATTAATCTCTTCATCATATAAATCTCATCAATACATCATTATTCGCGATTATAATCTCACGTAATCATCCCTATTATTGTATTGAGTGTATTCTTGTATCAACTAATAAACTCTCATCTCAACCTACAAGCCTACAATCTTCTATCATCTCATCATAATTCACTTTTTTTTAGTCGACAAAAACAGTTTTGTCAAAAATCATATAAAAAGTATGTAAATCTGAAGTACTGAGATACAAACATTTTCCCTGAAATATCCCATCCCTAAAGACATCCCTACATATATGTTACTATCAGAGAAAATTTGAGAACCCCTGGTAAAATACTTTCGAATTATAAAATGTTTAATGCAATATTTTCACCTGTAAATAGAAACCAATAGAATAAGTATTTTGCCTTTTCTTCTTGATTGTTGTGTCAAATTAGACATTGTTACTTTATTTGGATTCAAATTTTTCATCTGAAGTATATAAATTAATATAAGTGTGTATAATAAATATATAACAAAATATGTGGCATATAATATATACATTAAATTAAATTACTTAACCAGTGAATCTTATCCGTGTTGTATAAATCATATTAATCTATACATTTGCAATGGCGCTCGATGACGAATTGGTAATAAAGATATAAATTCTGACAGTTGAATATTTGTTTGTAATATTACCGTCAACTGCCCACGTCAACAGTCCCACGATGGCCGCGCGGCTTAAGCGTCTATTGGTCGGACAAGTACACATATTGTTTTTCAATTTGTGTATGAGTCAGAGTATGGACCTAATAGGTTGAGCTAGTGGCTGACATCCATTTCTCGTAAAAACAAAATCTGTTAATACAAACCTTCACTCTGTGGAGGCCCATATGATCTTATTAGGATCGGACATGGTCATGGGTGGGGGCCTGCAGTGGACTAGGGAAAGAATGTGTGCTTTCGAAGCCGTGGGTTCAAATCCAACTCTCGAATCAGTATAAAATATAATCAGATTTACACTTCCCATGACCGTGACGGCAGAGAAAGGATCCGGAACAAAGCCCCACCCATGAGAGGCAAATTCGCAATTGCATATTATTAATTAAAAAATTGTGTCATTTATCAATTTGAAATAGGATGTTTATTCCTTGTTCGAAATGAGGAAGCGGACAAATCCTTCGAGATTTACCGTGAACAGAATAGTTTTCGTCATGTGTCATTATTTTGTCGAATTTTATGATACAGGTGTTCATGACTTGTTATTGTTTTGCATCTGGTCTAAATATTTTTATCTCCAATTGTTTATTTGGGCAAAAACTTTTATGTATATACATAGAGATTTTCCTGATATTTTTTTTGGCCATATACCAAAAAATATTGGGCAGTTGGGCCTTGTCCAGATGGCGCGTGTCTCACCCCGCTTTACTCGGGAGTACCAAAAATGTGCTGCGGCCATATAACGCGTTTCATTTGGCAGGGAACAAGTTAGGTGACATAATTCATTTTTGAATGGGCATAAAAAACAAGCGCGAGTGCAAAAATAAAGACTAGTAACTCAATCGTGGTACACGGTTCCTTTGAGATTTTAAATGTCGCGATAACTGGTAAGATGTATTCTTGGCAGTGTACAAGCTAGGTGATGTAATTCATTTTGGAATGGCGATAAAAGCGTTGCGTAGTCGAGAATCTAGCAAGTGCTTGCGCTTGTCGCCCAACAGCCACGAGTGCATGTGGACGGTTCAATGAGGTCTTCTTCTTCTTCTTCTTTAGCCATATCCGCCCCTTAACTGGAGCATATGGACACCACGCGGCGCCTCCAAGAATCCCTGTCGCTCGTACACGGTTCCTTTGAGATTTTAAATGTCGCGATAACTGGTAAGATGTATTCTTGGCAGTGTACAAGCTAGGTGATGTAATTCATTTTGGAATGGCGATAAAAGCGTTGCGTAGTCGAGAATCTAGCAAGTGCTTGCGCTTGTCGCCCAACAGCCACGAGTGCATGTGGACGGTTCAATGAGGTCTTCTTCTTCTTCTTCTTTAGCCATATCCGCCCCTTAACTGGAGCATATGGACACCACGCGGCGCCTCCAAGAATCCCTGTCGCTCGCCAGTCTTCTTGCTTCGTTCCAGGTCAGACCAGCATCCCGTAGCTCCGCCGTATACACTCTGTAGATTGTATTTAGCGGCCTTCCAGGTCGCCGGAATCCGGTCAGCCTGAAGAACAGGCAAGCCAGGTTAAAGTTCTCTTCTGGCATCCGCAGCACGTGGCCGAGCCAGGTCCAACGTCGCCTCTTCACTTTCAGCGTGATGAGAGTGTTATCTCCTCGTTGCTCCTAAAGTCATACCACCGCACACCCAGTATTCGTCGCAAACATCTCAGTATAGAGAGTAAAAACTAAGTATACGGTTGCTCTGAGCCTTCGTAAGGTGCCATGATTCGCTACCGTAAAGCAGCACTGTCAGAATGCAAGCGTCGAATAGGCGGCATTAGGTTTTGACCGAGTACAATCGTGAGTCCCAGACATTTCGCATCGAGTTGAATGTTGCTCCAGCCATTCCCATTCGAATAGCGAGCTCTTTCTGCAAAATGCCATCTCCCGTGATGTGTACCCCCAGGTACTTGAAGCTGTCGACGCTCTCGATGTGTCAAGGTCACATGTACCTTAAATGCGTGCGAGTCAAATTGCTACAGGCCTTAATTGAAGTTGCACTAGAATTGCAACTTCAATTGAATAGTGGTAGGCCGTATAGTGAAGTATAAGTGTACCGCATACCTACTAAAAGTCCAACCTACTCACATATTTACCAGGCTTAGAATTATATCATGGAGTTATTCACTCACCAAGTTTATTTTGTTATCCGCCAGTGCCGAACTGGTGAGTAGAGTTTTGTAGTGTTGTTCAATTCCCTCATCTGACAAATTCACATATCGCTTTGTTTACAATATTTGTTTTGATTAAAAAATGGATCTAATCGGTTTAGTGAATGACTGTTTTTATTGTGCAAATCTGTTAAGAAACCTCAGGAGGCGGCCAAGATTCACATTGGATTATGAATCCAATGCTAATGATATATATCTACTATCCGTACTCTAATTTCTTATCTTTTTATTTCAGAGGGAAAATGTATACACCATTCCCAACTTACTTTGTGTTGCCCGAATCGCGATGTCTCCCTATTTAGGATATGTTATAATCCAAGAAAATTATAATTTGGCCCTTGGTTTATGGGTTTTTGCTGGTATCACTGACCTGGTAAGTCGATGAATTATTCATTCATAGCTTCATATTGTTATGTATACAGTAGAACCTCGATTATCGGAAATTTTATAATTATCATCAGTTTTGTAAGATTATGAATAATGTTTGATTTAGAAAAGAAGAGTGAAAATTATTTGGATTATCTTCATCCCCAATCAGTCTGGATAATCGAGATTCTACTGTATTTAAAAATAAACCCTATCAATGTATTCGACATAAGATAGAATAATATAATTCTTCGAAAGAAAATCACTAAATAGGTAGTATTTAAATTTGCCCCTTATGCGCCGGCTACACGACAGCGACTTGCCTGCGCGGTATAACGACTTGCCTGTGCGATATAGACTTTTATAGCGCTTTTCGGTTTGCGCGCGCTTTAGTTTTCTGTCCATACACACAGGCTTCTCGATACAAACCGGTTTGTGCAGGTAAGCTTGTCGTAAAGCATGAGCGTCTAGTCGCCGGCGCTTTAGGGTCAAAGAAACATATTATCTAATTTTTCTCTACTTTAAGACCCCAAACAGAAGTAAATTTACATTCCACTGACATTAACAAGATTGTATTTTCAAGAGATACGCATTGAACTATTTATCTGCTGAATTTTTTGAAAAGTCCTTGTCCAGTAGAAAAATCCTTGTCCAGTAGCAACTCAAAATTGCTAAAAATTTAGATACATTTCTTTGACCCTAATGAGCCGAATTGTGACTGATGAGTTTGGTACTATTCTATAGGAATTGGTTTTAGCAACCCGAGTCTTGTTTTTCGGCATCTTCAGGAAGTACATATTAAACCCTAATTCTTTGGTTTTCAACTTAGCTAGATCCCTTCTCAGCAGAATAAAAACACTGTTTTCTTACATGTTTTGTCTAAAATTGTATGTACATACATTACCTTCTTACCTAATGTATTTTATCATTCTTCTCAGCTATCCGAAATGTCAAAAAATAATAAAAATCTGTAAAGTTCTGATATGCACAACACTGATGTTTAGAGCAGATACAGCCTCTCAGTGCCTCAGGCGGAAAAAATCTACATTCCACGAAACCTATTTTCAAAAGTTGTGTTATTTATTATTCCGTTATTTATATTATATTATAACCTGCATACCCACACAGGACGTCACTGGGTGAGCCTGTTGTTCACCACACATTTTCTCAAATCTTGGAATCAAACTAGATATAACTGCTGTCATTTTCATGATTCCACATTTTCTTGAAACCAGATAAGCTTAAAATATATGCTTTTCAAAAGCAATTTTTATATAGCATCAGAAAACTACATCATTAGATGTCACAAACTCATGCAACAATAGGACCTTAGAGCTGAAAGTCGCATATTCAATATTTTGCAGGAGAGCAGTTTTAACATAGTTAATCTAATCTAGGTAAAATACTCGCTCGCGAACTTTTTGCTATAGCTTAAAGGAAAATGACTTAAATTAGACATCCACTCTTTCCGCTCTAAAGTAAAATAATTTGACTACCGTCATTTTAGAAGTAAGTATTTTGAAAACCATATGACATTGGATTCCCAAATTTTCAGTATTAAGAGAACGTGAATACACATTTAAATCTGGATACTTACTTAAAAATGTGAGTTCTGCAATTTCAGCTCTAAGGTACAGCTGTAGCACTGTGACCGTGTGGCATGCATCAATTGTCTGGAATTATTAAATAAGTGACAGCCTGCAGCGTTCTTGGGAGCTTGTCACGGTGCACAGTTTGAATACCACTTCCCTAGCAGAGTTAAAATGCAAAATTGATAATATTATTCAACTAATTTTTTAATCATATTATCTTATATTCTTTTTAGCTTGACGGATGGATTGCCCGAAAATGGACAAGTCAGTCAACAAAAATGGGTTCATTCTTGGATCCCATGGCTGATAAAGTTCTAGTGGGCACCTTATTTCTCACTCTGACCTGGCAAGGACTGATCCCTCTGCCTCTGACCTGCCTGATTGTGGGCCGTGATATTCTATTGGTAGCGGCCGGATTCGTCATTAGATATAATAGCTTGTCGCCACCGGTGATTATAAAATACATACTTATTGCCATACACTGTTTTAAATTCTTTTCTATGCTGCTACTGTATTAAGACATTTTATAAATAAGTATTTAATACCACAACAGGACATGATGAGACCAATAGTAGTAGTGAAACAATCACAGAAAGAACCGAGCTTGAAAAAAATTTACAGTGTCGTGTCCCGGTATGAGAAACCAATGCCTTATGCATTAAACTATGAGGATTGCCATAGTCTTCCCCACCAAAATTCAGTTGTGACACAGTGAATCGAAGAAAGGTAAAAATCATTTTTAAAATTCGAAATTCCTGTTTCACTATGTCTTGCTGCCTGTATTAAAATCATTACTTTCCGGACAGTAGAAGAGGTCGTCGAGAGTATCAATGAGCTTAGAGAATTCTGGCGCTGTGAATGTCATGCATCTGAAGTGAGGAATACGCATCCGATCCTGTGAACATATGCCATGTGTATATAACATCCATAAGTTACAATTAAATCTGGCGGTAAATAACGGAGAAATCAAAACCACAAACCTGCATCCTGCGTGACTTTCTGCCAGCCACGTTTCTGTTTCGTTGATTTTTCAATTCCATTGGACTTTGACTCTTAATTTTGGAGAAATTGCCACATTTTTTATGTCGTATTTGCCATAATAATGCATTTTATGATGATTTTAATATATTATTATCATCTCAATGTGCATTCTTCTCCACTCAAAAAATATTGGATAAGTTTGTGTTTCTGTTGCTCTATGGCGTCCGTATGTATCTTTAACTAACCATTGCTTTAAATTTTTTCACCACAGAGGACATTGAGCCGCTACTTTGATGTTACTCATGTGACTGCGCAATTGGCACCCACATTCATTAGTAAAGTGAACACTGCTGTCCAACTACTGTTGGTAAGGTTTACCTTTATTATTGCGTCAATATATCAACACTCTCATCATGTAAAAATTTTAATGCTTATCCTTATACATAACATTCGAGGGTATACTGACAGAACGCATTAACTCAGTTTTTGCTGTTTTTCTGTTTTAAATGCCAAAATGTATACAATTTTACGCTCTACGTCCTGGTAAAACGCACAAAGGCATAGGATATAATGGTGAGAAAATAGAAACATTATTAAATCATATTGTTATTTTTTCATTCTGATAGAAAGCATGATAATGACCTAATGCGTTCTGCATATACAAAATACAGGACTTGTAACATGTCGTATATTGTGTTTGCCATAAAGGTTAGTCTTTATAATGTAGAAAAAATGTTTTTAAATCATAAAAAAATCTACGTGGGAGAACGCTTTGAAAAAAAAATAAGTCCTTTTTGCGATTATCTCAGAACTTGTTTTATTGAGTTAATGCTTTCTGTCAGTATACCCTCGATATAGTTCATTGAAGTTTTTTTATACTGTCTTAAAGCCAATTTCACCAAAGAGTTGTTGAGGAATTCATTCATTTTATGAACTTTGTTTATATACATAAATAATGGTTGGTAAATAATCTACCATCATAAATCGCCAGGTGTTCGAATTTATAACTATGCTCATCACAGTGTAAAAAGTGTTATGTATGTTATGTATGATATGTCAAATGCTAGCATGTGGCGCCCTCACTCAGCGGACAACTTATACTATTGGATCTATAATGTCGTCATTCCAATGCTAACTTGTTGTAAGGGGAAAATGACTGAATTGTGATCAGTTATCACTAATGTGTTTTTTTGGTTTCTCTTCAGTATGTTTTTGCCTTATATTATCAATTGGCTTATGTCTATGCTACCCGGAATACCACCGTATATATCAACATCTTGCATCCTGATGCAGGAGCTTGCAAATGAAAGCCGCAAAGCAAGTTTAATGATAAATATCTCGTAGACAAAAGTAATGATAAACTGCTTTGCTGACCCAAAAGCGATCATCAATGGCACTCAAATCGAGCGGGTCAACAACTACGTCTATCTTGGATAACAAACGTCAATTGATGGTGGTATGTATGACAAAATTGCCCGCAGAACCAAACTGGCAAGGAGTGCATTTGATAACCAGAATAGTATCTTCAAAAGCGACCTCCCATTGTGTCTTAATCGTAAAGTGTTCAACCAATGTGTGCTACCAACGCTCACATATGCGTGTGAAACATGGACTCTTAATGTAAGAGAAATCCAAAAATCATCATTATCACAAAATAAACCAATGTATAAGGAAGCAGACAACAGTATGCGACCGACATAATAGAGGTTGCTAAGCAGATGAAATGGCGATGGGCTGGACATGTCGCTTGACGAGGGGACGACCACTGGACAAATGCTGTCATACAGTGGTACCCAAGGGGCACTAAACGTCCATAGGGATGCCCTAAAATCCGCTGGATAAACGAACTCATAAAGTTTGGTGGATGTGTATGGCAACAAAGAACTAGAGACCGAGAAGAGTGGAGGGAACTAAGTACTAAGCACTAAGAACTAGTGGATCGACCCCGGCTGATGATGATGATATCAACATCCATATATTTAGATTCAATCTTCACACTTGGTTATAATATGTAATAATATATTATTTTTTGTTTTGTGAATTCAGGTTGGAAGTACCCTCGCTGCGCCAGTATTTGGATATGTAGACCACCCCATTCTGCAAGGGTTGTGGACTGTCACAGCTATATCGACTATCATCGCTGGATTGAGTTATGTAGTTTCTAGAAATACTTATAAATATATTAAAAAAACAAAATGATATTATGAAATACCTACATTTTATACAAACTTTAGGTTTATAGGAACTGATATTCTGTAAGTTAAACAATTTTTTAATGAAATTTGCTTTCATGATAATGTGTATAATAATATTTGCTTTTTGCATTTTGTTGTTTTTTATTTTATCGATTAATGTTTGAAATGTATATACTTACGTGTTATTTAAATATTCATTTTTATTACTTAATTATATAAGTAAAAACAAATGTTTTCTTTTATTAGATTTTGACTTTTATTTGATTATGATAAGTTGTGTGATTTATATACGCATGACCGGTCATAGTACAGATCAAAGCATTTAAAAAATACATTCTGGATTTGAATACATGTAAAATTATCATATTATATTCAGCGCTCAGAATGGAGCAGAATGCCCTGGAGCGCCGTTCCGGTTTGTGAATTCCTCGAGAATACCGTTCCGTCTCGTGGAATCCTCGAATATACTGTTCCTTCTCGTGGAATCATAGAAGATAGCAAGATGTCTTGTAAAAGTCTTGTAAATTTTCGAATATTCACGTCATTCTTATAATAATAATAATTATATACAATGGAAAATGTATTAGGCACTCATAAATCATTGCAGGTAGGTTGTATATTGGTATATTTAATCAATTAATGAACATAGTTTTTTATTATTATTTAAAAATTATCATGGTAATGGCAATCCCTTCTAAAATTTTCTAAGCTTAAAATAATATTGATACTTATTGTATATTTAAAAAAAATGTATTAGGCTCTCATAGACCCCTGCAGGTAGATTGTTTATGAAAAATGGCAATGCCTTCTACAATTTTCACCTATTTATTACTAAGCTTAAAATAATATCGATATTGCATATTTAAAAAAAAATGTAGTAGGCTCTCATAAAACCCTGCAGGTAAATTGTTTATGAAGAAATGGCAATGCCTTCTACAATTTTCAGCTATTTATTACTAAGCTTAAAATAATATCGATATTGCATATTTAAAAAAAAATGTATTAGGCTCTCATAAAACCCTGCAGGTAAATAATTGCTTATGAAGAAATGGCGATGCCTTCTACAATTTTCACCTATTACTAGCTTAAAATAATATCGATATTGCATATTTAAAAAAATATATATTAGGCTCTTATAAAACCCTACAGGTAAATTGTTTATGAAGAAATGGCAATGCCTTCTACAATTTTCAGCTATTTATTACTAACTTAAAATAATATCGATATTGCATATTTAAAAAAAAATGTATTAGGCTCTCATAAAACCCTGCAGGTAGATTGTTTATGAAAAATGACAATGCCTTCTAGAATTTTCACCTATTTATTACTAAGCTTAAAATAATGTTCATATTGCATATTTTGACAAAAATGTATCAGGCTCTCATAGACCCCTGCAGGTAGATTGTTCATCAAAAAATGGCAATGCCTTCTACAATTTTCACCTATTTATTACTACGATTAAAATAATGTTGATATTCCATATTTAAAAAAAATCGTATTAGGCTCTCATAATATAGAGCTCATAGATAAGGTAGATTGTTTGTATGTAATCTACTTTTCAGATATTCACTACATTCTTATCATTGTTGCACTGGAAAATATATTAGGCAGTCATAAACTTATGTAGGTATATTGCTTTATAATCAATTAAAGAAAATCGTTTTTGATTATTTTTTAATAGTACCTACATGGTAATGGCAATTTCTTTTAGAATTTTCACATTCTTACTAGGCGAATGTATTTGGTTCCTATAAAATTCCTGTAGAGTGTAGGTAGTAGATGGTTTATGAAATACAAAAGTATGTATCATGATACTATTTAGCGCAGGAAAATGATAAAAAGTAATAATAATGGCATTTACATCGTAAGTTGTGATTATGTTATATTAAAAAACATGCAACAAAGTAACGATGACATCAATCTACTCATTTTCATATTATGGTATATTGTCGTACTAATTGTGAAAATCAACAGGCATGGTATTTTTAAGTTTTTGAAGATCTGTGTATTTTCTTTTCTTAATTTTCAATCTAGATGGGTAACGGCTTGGCAAATCGCATAAAGTTATTGGTGAAATGCTTTTGTTTCTCCTCTGTGGAAGTATCGTCCAATCGTTGATAAATCATAACTTATAATGAACTGGGCCAACGAAACCAAGGGGAAATTGTATTGGTTTGTCCATTATTTCATGTATTTTTATGTTTCCTACTCCAATTAGATTCATATACATTTAGATATTTATATTTGTACATTGATGTTATGATTTTGTAAACGATTTCGTAAACTTATATTATTATATATTTTGATGTCACAAACAACTGATTCGGGCGAATGTGGTGATGAAAATGTTTTGTACATTATGCAGTGATATTTTTTGTATTACAGTTATTATATCGAATATTGCACATATTTTTTGAAAAAATATTGAGTGTTCCGGTTCGTAAAATTTTCTACTTCGAGCACTGATTATGTTATAATGCGATGTCGGCAATAGTGTGTTGGTAGTATACGCAATTGGTAATCTTTAAATCCGAGATTTGAATCTGCATATTGCCTAATTTTTTTTTTCATTTGTAGAATATAAAAACTACACTTCATATACTTACATGAAAAATTTACAGTACCGTGGTGTGTGGTCACTAAAGTCGGTTGCTTTACCGGAATGCGGCAGAGTTGGACTTAGCTGAAAAGTATCAAATTTGATACATATTCGTTTCGGAATAACAATGATAATCTCTTGTAAGTCACCGTTTCCATTCCAGGTGGAGCATATGGCAATGTAAGAGGTATTAACCCAACCTTTTAAAGAGGTTTACAAAGATTGTAAACATTCATGATTAAATACCAGTGGCAAAGGGTGGATGTAGGCTGTGAAGATCCGACATAAATAGTGCCCACTAAGCTTTGTCATTCATACGTATTTGTTTTCATTAAACTAAGAATATATATTATTTTTTTTTGCTTCAATTTCATACATCTAGCTCCATCTATCTCTTTAAAAGGTTTTCTTCAACATCTTTGGTTAAATATAAGCACTTGCTGGTGAAGTTTTTTGTTTTCATAACTTGTTTGGAGTGCACACAATACTTATTATTAGGGCCCGGATTTATATGCTAGTGCATGTTTTGTTAGGGTGTATGCACAGAAATCTGTTTTGAAAGACACAGAATCCAAAAATAAAATTTTATTGTGCATATAAATGCATATTTGCGACGTTAGAGCATATTTGAGACATTAGTGCATATTTCATAAATAAATGCATATTTTAGAGCTTTTGAATTTATAATTCTAGTTTATTTAAATTATTTTATTGAAATATAACTAAGTTAGGAAGGAAGATAGTTTAGATACACTTGCATTTGAATGCCATCTCCGAGCTGTGGATTTATCAGTGAAAAAAATGAAGTCAACCCGGGCACTATTATTTAATGTTTGCCCAAGTGGACGTTGAGTGGTAGTGGTAGTAGTGGTAGTTAGTAAACAAAATACTGACAGATACCTATGCGGAAAAATTTAATGCCAGAGCATAATATTGAAAAAAATAATGTATTTTTTTTCGGGCAAAAAACAGAAAATAGTATTTAGGAATAGTTAAGTGTGTCGTTTTTGTTTTTTAAGTTATGTTTGGCTTACATTGCATTTATTATTCAATTATTTGTAGGTATTTGTGAAAAAACTATTTTGAAAATTGTAATTGATTAACTTTATATTCTTTGTTTGTGTTTTTTGTTCTGATATCGTATTATGTTGAAAAATTATTAACTAGTTATTCGATTGTTTGTCAGTAATATTGGGTAAAGTGGGTATTTACAATTTTTTCACACAAAAAATGTCAATTTTTAACTGCATATTTCTTCGGTTTTAGTGCATATTTTATTGATTTTAAGTGCATACGTGCATGCATATTATCATGTTTTTTGTTGCATACAAATCCGGGCCCTACTTATTATTGTTTGGAAATGTTTATTAGCCTGTGAGAGGAATAATTTTTGAAGTTAATGGCCCCAGCAAACCACAACAGCCCCACACTACACCTGGTCTTAATCATCACGGGACCTTACATTTGATGTGTAGCATCATTTTTTTATGACTAGGAATGTCTCAGGTGCAGTTATTCAAGAATAAGGTCGCCATGCACTTATATGTGCTTTGACTGAATTTACATGACTAACCCATTGTGACCAAACTCGAGAAATTCTCTGTTAGAACAGGTACTTGGTAATGTTTTTTTTTACACTATATTAGGGCATCTATTGAAAATTTCTTGTATTAAATGTGTTTATAAATAAATTCGCTACAAGGTGAATATATTAGATTACAGGGATTCTTACCAACCAGTATAAAATATTGGATTTAAAAAATATCATACAAGTACAAAAAAAAAACACTACAGCATATTATGTAAATATTTTTTTTAATTTTCCATTTGTGACATCTGTTGATTGAACCTTGAGTCCAATATCTAGTAAAATAGTTCACTGCACAGAATAAAATGATGTATGTATTTATGTTTCCGTGATGGAAACCACTTAAAAATGAATACTAACAAGGTTATTGACCTTTTTTTATCGGTGTTAACAATGAACATCTGTTAAAATATTTACAAACCTTGGAAGCGATTTTAGATACAGGATAATACAGGGAACCATTTTATTACAAATTATCATTTGTATTTTGAAGTTTCGGAACAAAAAATCGTAACTTGAAAATTCGCAAAATTACACTTATTGCTAGAAATGCGAAAACATCGGCATTTGTCAATAATTTTCAGATATTTTATGGGTTATCATATGAAAATATATTATGCTATACAATACAAGCAGTTTTTTTTTAATATTTAGGGTATAATTGGTTTTTTATTTAGCACCAAACTTAAAATTCTGAAGAAAAATAAACAAAGTCTTTATTTATTGAACTTTGAACCTCCCTATCTCGCTTTGAATATATTTTTTTTTCTTTTCTGTCTTTTAAATCATATTAAATAATCCTTTTTTTATTTATGTACAAAAAATCAAATAATTTAAACACATACTTTTTGAATTATTAATATTTGATTGTTGGAAGTCAATTTTGTATTCTGTATACAAAAATAAAGTTGGTCACTAACGGGTTGTGCCCATTAGAGAAAGGAGCACGTAGAGGTAAAATGAAAAAAATTGTAATAGGTAACAAAAGATAATACAAAACTGCTGAACAATCTTCACGTTGGCAGTATGATACCGCAAATTTTCTAAATCCAACTACTTTGTGACAACCAGGTCGGACGATCCGATGGGCCTAACACCTGGTCGAACCAACTTGAGCAGCTCTTCCCTTTCCGTACACATTTCAGAGCATTCGCAGAGGATGTGGTTTGCATCCTGTATTTCTCCGCCACATGCGACATGTTGAACGGGTAACAAAACCAAACAAGAGGACAGGTCGAGTAGTGTACTTAGTGAAAAGAGTTAAAAACTTACTAGAGTCAACAATGAGTCTAGACTCTAGAGCAGTGGTTCTTAACCTGGGTTCGATCGACTGACCGAGTCTCAGGGGTTCGGCGGAGTCAAGACACGCACCCGACTCATATGATTCGTGATGACATGCCCCGCTTGGCCTCCAAAACTGGCAGAAGTATTAAAAATTGTAGTGGAATGCGTGAACTATGTGCAAAATAGTGATCTGAGGCACTGCATCTTCAGTGAGCTGTGTAAAGTAATGGGTTCTGAATTTGAGGTACTTCTGTACCATTCTAACAATCGGTGGTTATCCCAGGGACAGGTGCTGAATCGTGTTTTTGCTGTGCGTGTGGAATTAGCCCTGTTTTTGCAAGAGCACCAACATTGTCATGCAGATTGCTTGACAATGCAGCACAGTGATGATTGATGCACGGTTCATTTTGTGCACCAATAAAATATATACCTATGTTTTGAATTTGAAAAAAAATCATATTTTATTTTTCCAATTAAGAAGGGTTCGGTGGATGCGCATATGAAACTGGTGGGCGTCAGTACCTCCAACAAGGTTAAGAACCACTGCTCTAGAGTGATTAAATTGACTCGCCAGTTCATTCTTGTGTAAAATTCTTCAAAATGTCTTAGCGTAATAATATGAACAATAAACAACATAAAAACAACCGAATAGTTTTTTAAAACAATTTAATACATTTAAACTTTAACATAACTAGAGTGCTAAGATTTTAATAAATATTTATGGTAGATATCATGACAATACTAGACATTCACCATGAATTGTGGTGTAATATATGATTCATAAGCGAACTCTTCATCATGATTCGGGTCAAATTCAACACCTGAAATAAAACAATAAATTTTCAGAAGCGGCAAGCAGAAGCTCAATACATTCCAATTATATACATCAGTATAAAAATAATAACAATCTTTACACAGTAATTGAATATTAGAAATAACATGCGTACTTATAGCTTTTTCACACAAAGAAGAACTATGTATGTGGTAATGTGTAAACATGTCTCTTTTATTCCCGTAATTCAGTAATATTTATGTTTTTTACAACTATGAAATTGAAAGAATCCTTACTAATAAGTCTAATAACTATATTGAAGTGCTGTCTGTGATTTTGAAATATTTGCCTTTTGATCAGACTAACTTATGCGCTAGCTAGACGGCAGCGACTTGCCTGCGCAGTATAGTTTGTGCAAAAAATACGGAACACATTACTGCGCTTTTCGGTTTTCGCGAGCTACAGTTTTCCCGTCCATACACACGGGCTTCCCGATACAAACCGGTAAGCTTATGGTAAACCATGAGCGTTTAGCCGGCGCTTTACCGTGACACCTAAGAACAAAATATAGTATAATAATATATATAAATCTGTCTATCTTCTGCTTCTTCCGTGATGACTCAAAAACTATGAAATTTGCACAACTTATAGAACAGATCGTTGGTACCGCTTTGGTAGAGTTTCGTCTCGATATCTCAGAAAGTTCCGATGTTAATATAAAACTTCTTGAAAATATTACACTTGCAACAATTCATCACGAGTAGGTTAAATGATCAAATAGCAACCGTGGAGTGATGAGGTGCCATTTGAGGGGCACGCGCCTTGATTTTCTGATAACTATTGTCAATCTCAACTTTTTATTTCTGTATTTCATATGGGCTTATTTTATTGCTAGTGATAAATATAGTATGAAGAATATTGTTGAATATGTACTTACCTATATATTCGATTTCTAATGCGAATGGCCCATCAACCTTTTCCCCGCAAGACACTCCAAAGTGAGTCAGTCTTTCAAGCGGCAGACGCCCTTGTTTGTCTTGTACTCTGCCTTTGGACGCCATTAAGAATTTTGAAAATGGAATCTGAAAAAGCATGACGAAATGAAAATAAATAAAATGGCTCATGGCTATATAGTTCCATAGCATTATGGTTTGCGATCCCAGGATTTTGGTCAATCCATCAATTCTGATATTCGGAATTGATTTTTATACCAATCTTACAAACCTTATAAATTCAAAATAACTTTTTTTTTAATAGACTGTGAATGACTATGCCTTCAGCGAGTTTTCTCGCTCTATGAGGCCATGATCGACAGGCCGCACATAAAAATTTCGCGAGTTTTCTCATCCGACTTTAAACTCAAATTACTAACCACTGTCGATTGATTTTCATAATCTAAAAAATTAAACACAAGGTGACATCTGTTTGAATAATTTTGAAATACTAAGCCACAAATTAATGGTATTACAGTGATTTTAGTAAGAGCTTCGCTCTACAATTAACGTGTATCGTTAAATATCTGCGGCTTGTCAGATACTGCCATAGTAATATCATGGGGCATAGAAAAAGTGAAAAGGAGTTTCAAAATTTAAAAAATAAAAAAAGGGCAAACTCTATACCAATGAAGTATGCTACAGTCACGGGGACACCCTAACAAATGAAAGTCGTACATTGGTACTTAAAGATATTAATCGTAGCGTAGTATTAAGCGATATAAAATAAAAGTTTTATTGGCTGAAAACTGGTCCATAATAATCAGTCGACACCTTACCGTTTAATAGCAATAAGTACGTCAATCAACAACCCCAAATGCTTTATGAACTGTCAGGAATTGCAATGAGTTTTACAAGATAGTGGCATTTACACATTTTTTTGTTTGTTTTCCAAGAGATTTTAGGATAATAATAATGTACTTACATATTATTATCCTAAAATCGGGAAATAAGCTGACGAATTGAGTTTTATCATACTTCAGACTTCAATAGAAGCAATATTCAATTTGTTGCGGAATGTCTGGGACTCATGGGAGTTCTCAGTGAAAACTAAATGCCAAGTGTTCGACTATCCCATTTTGATGGTGCTGGTTTACGATAGCAATCTTGCAAAGTCTCAGAACATCGGTATACTGACCTAAAGGGAAAAGATGTTTATGGCAGAAGTATGAGCTTAATTAATAGTAACAAGGAAATGTAGCTTTTATCACTTTGAAGATGCAGAAACGATGTTCAACTTCTTGGAGCTCGGGTATGTGCTACGGATAACTCAAAAGAATCTCAAACCTAGCCTGCTTTAAATTTAACCAGATTCTTGTTAGCGCTGTGTGGTCTCTATATGCACTACCTGAGTGGACATGACAGAAGAGAATTAAAATTAAAATTACCTTCCACAGTCAAACGAATTGCTTCTCTAGTAGTTAGTTAGTCTTCTCTAAGATCATAAACCATAATGTCAATATAATATCATTATTGAAAACAATACCTTCACCATTTGCCAGTATGGACCACCCCTTGTGTAGAGTACATAGTGAAAAATATCGTTCCATGATATATCAAAATAGCCCTCGGCGGAAATATTTAACACATATGGCCTGCCATCTCCTCGAACTTTCATGACGAGCGTATTGTAGTTAGTCCAGTCATAAAACGAGTCCCTTTTAAATGATTTCTGTAATGCGAATAATAAAAATATTGTACATATTGATACCTTACGCTTTAAGGTCACTTGCCGGACGACAGAGACTGGGAGTTAGGATTTCTTTAGAAAGATGAGTGGTAAATCATAATAGACGATTTTTCACAAATGTCATTTAAATTTATTCACACAAATATTTCACAGTAAGCAAGACTGTAACACAAATTAAATTAGGTTACAGGGTAGGGTTTCATGGCTTAATTTAATAGTTTTCTTTGGCTCATACTATATTATAAGAAACGACTGTCTAAATTTTTTAAATAATATTTTCTGACGAGATAAATTACTAAGGACGGCGTGCAACAGACTGATCTTCGGTACCTGAGAAAAAGGTATACTCGTCCTTTCAGTGTTATTTTGTACTATTTCACTCAGTGCAAATGGTGCCAAAATACAAATTCATAAAATTAACAGGGCCTTGTTTAGATCAATTAAAATTTTTATCACAATAATACATCAACTTAAAAGCTCTGATGATGCACTATTATTATGAAGATAATATATAAATAGCATTGGCGAGGGGTGGAGGTAGGCTGTTAAGATACAACCAGATTCAACATAAATAGTGTACACTAAACTTTGTCAGTCATACGTATTTGTTTTCATTGAACTAACCCTCCTTTCACATTATACAGTTTTGGCCGTCACGGCAGAAAATCGAACGGTCAAAATCCGAAATGGCTCTTTTTCTCACATACGGTTTATGCACGGCTTTTTACCGTCATAACTCACGAGCAGTGTTGCCATGTCTACTGAAATTTCAGTAGATCTACTGATATTTTTTGGCAATATAGTGAATCTACTGATATTTTATAAAATCTACTGATATTTCGTCGTTCCAAAAAATTGTAAGTAAAGTGATAATTATGAAGTCCGCGTGAATTATTTTTGAACTTTCACAATTTAGTCAAAACACGAGTCGACTGCAAAAGATCGAGCATCGGCTGCTGGTGTATAAAATATAGCGGTAGTTTTTAAATATTGTTTCTCACTTATTTATCGTATTCATATCACCGTAAGTATGTTGTTATAAGTTGTTCTTATTTTTTAGATTCCCTAGAGATGCTGTTAATCAAGAGAGATGGATTGATATAATAAGAAGGTCCTCTGGTAGTGTTCCCATTCATCGGATGAAAGGGAATGCTCCCAGCACAATTTTGAAGGACACTTCTTGTTCGTTACGCCACGGTATATGCCTGAAAGGGTGTTGAGACGTGGCGGGTGGTGGAGGGGAAAGCATGTATCGGCCAAAGCCGTATAGTGTGAAAGAACCGTATGACTACAATTATTGCAAATAGTGTTGGTTAGTTTTAAAATTCAATTAAACCTCTGGAAGGTTTTTAGTATGGACGAATTGGTAGCCGTATAAAAATTAATATTACAACATCATAAACTATCCACAAAGTGTAAACAGTAGAGCTGCGGTGCAAAAAGACTGGCGAGTGATGGATTCTTGGAGGCACCGTGTGGTGACCATATGCTCCAACTCAAGCACGGACATAGTCGAAGAAGAAGACGTCAACAAATTAAAAGGTGGTGTCTATAAACAAGATGCAGATGTGTTTTGATGATTTACAACATACTTACTTGAATGCGTATGGAACGCATGCCACAATACCCGGCTCTCTTAATACGTCCATCTAGCGGTACTCTTGATTCTAATTTTCCAGAGAATAGTCCTCGTCCTGCTTTGCTGAGTACAAAAGAGCATTTACTGAATCCTTCGTTGTGATCACTGTCACTGGTGACAACAAACTTGTCCAGTACTTCCTGTTTGTCAAAGCACCACAGTAGATCTGTTTCTCCTGTGGAATAATTAAACACCAGTTAATAAACAAACCTTATAAAACATAGTTTCTTAAACGTTTTGACTCACCATATTTTTTTCACTACCATTTAGGCAACTTTTATCTCTGCCTTTTGGACTTCAAAAAATTCAGAAATACAGCATACTTTTAACAAAGATAAGGACTTAAGTAATTAAATTCTGGTAAAAATTTGCAATACTGGATGCTATACATACATGGAGAAACTCGATCTTGGTTCAAAATAAAACCAGTAACACTTATTTGATCGTGGAGGAAACATCTTTCAGAAAGGCTATTCTAACATATTATCACTTATGTATTCAGGCAGTTAATTAGTACAAGAAGTTAACTGTCAAAAGTGCTATCTTTTAACATCCACTCTCTTGACTGTGTTAACTTTTAGAGCAAGATAGAGTATGTCAATTATATAATATTAGCGAGATGTGAGTATTTTGAAAAATAATCTACGTCACGGGTCACGGCCGCCGCCTCAATGTATAGTTCCCCGCGAGCTATCAAATATCGAGTGCCAAGTAGTAACGTATTTTTTTTAATACATACTGCAATAAAATGACTAATAAAATTGTAGGTTATGTCGATGTGTTCAAATCTTTTTTGACGTTTTAATACAAGTTTTGAGCATCTCAAGGTTCGGGTGGAAAAACCGTAGATACGCCAGCACGAACATACCCAAATTTAAAAAGGTCCGCAAATTAGAGACTTATTTCACACAACATGTCTACCAACTTAAATTTTCGCCGTATTACGAAGTTACCAATTATTATTGTAGATAACCGCTGATGACCCCCTTGTGTATGGAATTGCTTCTATGTTAATTATGACCAATAAAAACAATTAAACGTGCTAAAGTGTTAACTGTTAAGAATAGCTGTGCAGAAGAGATTTATTGAATTCAAACATACTTGACACAAGTGAAATATCTGAACTTATGAAATATAGTCTTTGTAAATCTCAGTAAAAAAAACATCAACTCACTTAAAACTAATTTTTTATCCAGAAATTTACGAAATTCCATTAACAATCAGAGTCAAGAACTTTTTTTAAGTTTTCTCACCAGCTGTGACGTTTTATCATTGTGCATCAACCATCGGGTCTATTTTATACGAAAGACTGCTTTCGTCCGCTAAAACCGCTAACTAGGGTATGTTTGTATCAAATTATTAACACGTATTGTAACAATTATAATTAGCCGGTATTAATTGTTGCAATAAATGATATATTTTAACGGCATGCCCCCTGCCTGTGCTAAAATTTAGAACATGAGCGATAGAGAGAGAGCGAGAGAGAGACAGTTTCGACTTATTAACTGATTACAATACAATTACAATTATAATATTTCAATATAAAATGTATGTAACAAATACTAACACATTATCACGTTAGCACGTTAGCGGTCGATAGTCGCCTTTTGTATAGAATAGACCCGCAGATTCACTTTACAGGTGATTTTGGTGTAAAAAAGTTTCTGTTCAAAAATAATATGTTTTTATTTGTTTTTCCTATCAATACAGCAGTTAATATTGTAAACATGGGTTGTTCAAAACAACCTAATCCAAATGTACGATAACGGATCCTCGATCCTATAAACATAATATATTCTTTTCAACACTACATCAGGCTATGACGCCCAATGACAGTAGTGCAGTGAAACAGTAGTGTATTTAGTAACAGAATAGAAACAATCAGAAACACCCAGCCTTTGAGAAAATCACATATTATTGCCTCCTTGAGAATCGAACTCGGAGCCTCTGGATGAAAGGCCAGGGCCTTACGCATTGAACTATGAAGACCGCCGATACTAATCGCTAATCAACCTCTCACCATCAGGAGCTTATGTTATATAATCGAATGACTCCTTCAGTTTCCGGATCCTCGTCACCCTACCCTATCATGCCTACAATCGGATATATATCACGAGGGATGGTTTCTAATCCTGGCGTCCTAAAGAATTTTAATTTATATATGCCTGTCAATTACCTACGTGGTCGCAGCCATGACCTATTCTGGGTCAGAACTGTTTCCTCGAGTCAAACTCTATCAGGCACCATTAGCGAGGGGTGCAAGGTTAGTAAATGCGCTCCCTAAAGACATAAACATTTTCAATGATGTACTTTGCATTTTGTTTTTGAAACTTTATTTTATTGTATAAAATTGTTTTTTATAATTATTATTATTATTAATGTTATTCTTCTCTTGTGAGTAATAGAGTGTGAATAATAATTATTGAGGTAATATTTGTTATAATGTAAATCTCATGTTGTGAACTTCCTGAATTTTGATTTGTTATGATCACAACATTTTGTTTTCTTAAATAAAAAATATCGGTTGTGATCCACGGTGCACTTTTTTTGTATAGTTTGACAGATTAGAAATGAGTGGAATAAATCATGTCGTTAAAAATAAGTATGTAGCTGGTCTGAAGGCACAATGATGTGATGAAATATATTGTATTTAAAACACACATTTATATCTATTTCACAAATACTTGTGTTAATTTGCATAGTTTAACGAGACACCTTTTTTTAAATAATTATTAATAATACAGCAACAAATGACTCGGTAATTGCGAGCTTTTATAATTTTTTTTTTTATGAAAACAGTTTATTCGATGTATTTACTTAGACAATTATAATAAATACGTTTTTCTGTCGGCGCATTGGCTTTTCGATCCAATTATCGTTGATTGAAAATTTGAAATTTTCATACATTTTGATGCACCATTATCACAAACTAAGATTATATGAGATAATATTAAGTTGGGGTAGGTTAGATTACGTTAGGATTAGGTTTGGTTTGGTCTAAAAAGAATGTTGTAAAATCTCATGGCCACCTTTGCGGCATATTTACCAATGACTCAATTGAACAAATCTGTCCAAACAGATCCTTAGGTATCTATAATAGTGACCCGGTTCCCATGTCTATTAGATTGGTATAATGATGAATCTGTCTCAGTAGTACGAACCGTGACTAGCGTAATAAAACGGATCAATGTATGCTCCTTCCTTCACTTCGTCTGTCCAAACACCAATTTCATCTTTCAGCAATTTAAGACCGCTTCGAATGTTTTGTAAGGTTGTAACTTTTTCTTTCCCTTTGGTATCGTAGCCTCCTTTCCTATCCTTTTCCCAAAACATGTGATAAGCAGCTGTGGTATGCGACTGCGGGGTTGGTTTTATATGCAATAAAGTTGAACGTTTTGAATATTTTTTTGGAATCCTCTGAATGGATGAGATTGAACAATAGTTGGAATAAACAGCTCTGTTCACTTTGGAGGGAAGCCGATATTGCAAATTGAACAAGTTTCCAAATATAGAAGGAAACATTTTAAAAATAGGCTTTTAATTAAGATAGTCTTAACGGAAGAATCTAATTCTCGAACATAAACACTATTTTATAAAACATAACCTAGTAGCAGTCACTGACAGTACCAGTGTTGCCATATTTTGAAAGTGGAATTATATTATAGTACAGTGCCTTCAAAATTATAGTATTTCGGCCAAAAATATAGTACGCGTTGAATGACCAATAATTTTCTGCATTTTCAAAAAATTAAACGTGGGGTAAGTAATTAACGTCTTGTTTTTTTTAGACAAAATTCAAATGTTAAGTCAGTAGTTTCCAAAATTTATGTTACTACGCCTCCCTTTAAAAAAAATCTAATCTAGGCTCCCTCCCCCCTTATTTCATTAAACAATACAGACACCTTTTTAAATAAACAATGTACCTACTTCCGAATACAAAAATGAAAAGGAAATAAACAAGGTTTTATTACTCATATTACATTAATTTTTCATAAATGTGCTTGTTTATTAGCACAATCAATTTCAATAGTAGCTAATCCAAATTCATCTTCGTTCATTGACAAATGGATTTTATCATGGACCCCACATCCTGAAGCGGACCCCCCGGGTCAGGATTTTTCAACCACATATTTAAAACATTGGATAGTTCAGAAACAAAGGAGCGTCAGCGACTTTGTTTGCCATTAATAAAATAATGTGAAAAATGCATTAGCAAACTAACCAAGAACTCGGTAAATAGATTTTTGTTTGCTTCAATATATCTGGCGTAGAAATCATTTAAATGTGGAGACATGGCAAACTTTTTTTTTCGTCATTTTGATTTCCTAAGCTCCAATTTTTTATGAGTGCCTTCACTTTGTCGTTTTAAATCAATGAATGCATTAGTGGTCCTTGCATTGATTTATTCACTTATTTTTTAAAAATTTCAACCAAATAGACAAGTTTAACAACAAAATTATCGTTCCTAAATAAATTTGCCTTAAATTTCAACATTATGATTAATTTGAACCTTTTATTTCATTAGCCATTGCGCTTCACAATAGTATAGAAGTGAGGGATTATAAAATTAGTCTCCATATTTGCAGAAAGGTTTGCAAACCAACCTTTTATAGGACTGTTTTTTGTGTAGTTTATAACTAGCGGCCGTTTTATAAACTATGAATTTGCAAACTGCAAACCTGTGGCTACAGTAATATTGTGTTAAACTTTTCGCGTCTCCCTTTGCAACACTCCGTGCCTCCCAGTTTGGAAATCGCTGTGTTAAGTACTTAATTAACGTCAACTTTTTTGTCATTTTGATTTCTTAAGCTCCAATTTTTTATGAATGCCTTCACTTTGTCTTTTTAAATTAGTGAATGCATTTTAGTGATCCTTGGATTGATTTATTCACTCATTTTTTTTAAATTTCAACCAAATAGACAAATTTAACAACAAAATTATCGTTCCTAAACAAATTTGCCTCAAATTTCAACATTATTTATAGGACTTATACTTTTATAGGACTGTTTTTTTGTATAGTTTATAACTAGTGGCCGTTTTATAAACTATGCATTTGCAAACTGCAAACCTGTGGCTACATTAATTGTGTTAAACTTTTCGCGCCTCCTTGCCACACTCCGCGCCTCCTAGTTTGGAAATCGCTATGTTAAGTAATTAACGTCACCTTCTTTTAGACATGGGGATTATTTTTTTTTTGCTTCTCACGGATTATTTTGGCGTTGTTTTTCTTCTATTAGCAACTTTTTTCCCATTTCTCAAAATTATAGTATTTTGGGCGTACTATACCTGTTTTATATCGTACATAGTACGCAGACGAAAATTATAGTACAAATACTATAATTATAGTACGGTTGGCAACACTGGACAGTACCATAGACCATAGACTAATATACTGAATATACTTTTCCAAATCGTCACCGTTTTAGCAAAACCATCTATGTGTCACTTTTATCAAAAATGACTTTTAAATACCACGTCATTCCTTATTTTTTTCTCTATAGGCCAGTAAAATGATCTATGTGTTGGGTAAACTCGCTCCGAAGTTATTTCAAAAAATAAAAAACAGCTATGTGTAAGGTTCAAAAACCACGGTTCACAAAAACAACTATGTGTATATTATAGTAACATATAAGTAAGATGGTATTTTGATATCGAGAGTGTAATGTTTTTTTACAGTTTGGCTACACATTGTTTGTTTCTATGTTATATGCTATGCATTATGGTCTTGCACGACGGTTTGAAAGATGCTTTCTCAAAAAGAGAGACAGGAAATATTCAATAATTTCTGGAAGATGCCTACATGGTCAATAGGGTATAGGCGAGAATTAATTTAAAAGTTGGATAAACAACTACAAACGCCTCGATGACAGTGGCCAATTGAAAGCAACAATGACAAGTAATAATAATCTGACTGAAGATAAATAATTGGTAGTGCAACCAAAAATCAAAACGGAGAGATTTGTGGAAAAATGTTACATTATGGTTGGATCTAATTCCAAAGTTCCCACCCATTATTGCAGAGAAAATACCTCCAGGGTGTATGTGGAATCGTGTTTCCGATCCAAAATACAAATGCATGATGAATATAAAAAATGGTCTCTGGAAAATGGTCATAAAGCAGCTGAATATACTCCAGTATATTTACCACCAAAAAATCAGTATCCACCAACCACGTAAAGATCAGTGTGCCATCACTGCCATCTGCTGTAGTTATAAAATGAAGAATGTTTCAGAAATGGAATACAATAGCCACATTATTAAAAAAAAAAAAGATGCTAGAAGACCAAAAATGAAATGAAGGAGAGTACCAGAAGTATTACTGGACGGTTAGTAATCACAATGGATCTCCAAAGTGTGCTGCTATGTCCAAAACACAGGCACAAATGTATTATAAACAAAAGCTGCAACTACACAATTTCACCATATACATTCTTCATAATGTATCTTCTAATGAATTTGTCTCATCTCATCGAAAGCAGGACAATACAATGAAATAATTCTAATATCGGATGGGTGTGGATATCAAAACCGAAATAAATTATTCGCTACTGCTCTAAGTTATATCTTTAGAGAGAAAAAACATCGAGATTCAACAGCTTTTATAATATATATAATGAATCATTGCCAATATCACAGTCGAAATACATACATCTTCAGGAATTAAAAAGTGTAATAGAGAAAGATCACCACTATTTCTACGATAACCTAACATTTAAACCTGCTAATAGAAAGTAAACGAACTTATAAATATAATATCATCTCACTATTGCATTAATAATTAATAAAATGATATTGCAATTTATCACTAACGCACTATGTATATTTCAACTATTATTTATGTAACAGTTTTTCATGAATTTATTATTATTCACATTTTGATGAATAAATTAAACTATGTGTATTTACAAAACGGTCAAAACAACTTATGTGACATCACAAACTGTATTTTTATTATTTTTGTATTAAAAATAAAAGATTTTTGTAAACAAAATAATAATCTTAGACCATTTTCTGATTATAATAAAGCATTCTTCATAATTTTAATGTTTAAATGTAACATTATTTTTTTATTCAGTTTTATCCTTCTCCTGCACAATTTGAGAAAGTGCACATAGATGGTTTTGCTAAAACGGTGACGAAATAAAGAAAAAAAAAAAAAAAAAACTTTTGACCAAGTCTCAGAATCAGAAGAATATTAATATTCCGGTATTATTCGAATTTGACTTTGAAGTCCTTGAGATGTCTATAATCGCAGAGCATTTTTCCTTTAGTATTTGAAAAAACCAATCGTTCTGCTATTTTAACAGTAATCACTTTTACTAAATTTTATTGGAAAAATGCACAAGTTTCGTTATTTAATAATCATATGAAAAATAGTTAACGTTCAACTTTTTTTGGGACATTTTCGGAATGGAACGAAATGGTAACGGAATGTAATTTGTAAAGCTAAAGTTACATGTTACTCGTACCATAAAAACAAATTTTTGTTTTATGAAGTTTATTTGAATTTTTTGATAGTCAGATATATATTCAACGTGCGTCACAATAACAAAACAAATCAAACTTAATCACTAATATAGACATATTTTATAATAAATTTCACAATACTAGTAAAATAAGGTAGGTAACAAAGGTAATAATTTTGACACACATACATAACCATAACTTTTATTTGGCATTTATATTATTTGTAACTCAGATCAAAAATATTTTAAAGCAAATTAACAATATTTATGAAAAAATGAAATCACCAAGGGATTCGGACGCGAGTTCCTAGCGCGGCACGGAGTTTATAACTTTTACGAAAATAATTACAGTCGAACTCGGTTATTACGATCTCGGACATAGCGAGATCTCGAATGTAATAAGGAAACATTTGTTGACATTTGGTTTATGATTTTCGCCACACAGTTAATTTATTCACTTTTATAACGAGCAACTTGTCGGATATACCGAGCTAAAATACTGTTAATGTGTCGATCGTTTAAAAACATTTCGACCCTAAGCAATAAAATCCGATTGGACAGGATGCCGCTGGGGTCGGATTACGTTTATGACACTAGTAAAGTGTCTAAGTACCTACCTTATTGGTGTTTCGCCGATGATAATAAAAAAGTATTCACGCATATGGTTGAAAAATCCAAGGTTTGTGAAGTCCGTAGGTACCTATCAGCGTTCATTACAATAAACAACTTCTTTTGTAGTTTATGAATGCCATGCTTGTTTCGGGGATTTTTACGATGGTTTCCAGATTTTTTATTTTCGACTTTTTGTGTAATGTGACATGCTCATTTAAAAATACCTATTCTCTGATATAACGAGTAACTCTTATAACAAGCAAATTCAGTCGGTCCCATCTTCCTCGTAATAACCAAGTTCGACTGTATGTTGTCTTGAGATTGACTTGTATTCATCAACATAAAATGTAGCTATACATGTTGATTGTAATCAAGACGTACTTTTATGACGTTTCGCGAATACCTACAGTTCCAGCTATTAAATCTAATAAGGTACACATTTCTGTTAAACGTGACAAAAAAAATACTTTTTCATACATTTTTATAAATTTCTATGTCTAAAATGTATGGAGAAGTTTTAAAATTATTATGTTAATAAAAACAGAAAGAGTATGACAGAGCCAGTGCCTGTCTCGCAATTATTTCAGTCTGGTGTTTTTTTCTTTTCCTTCTGTTGTTTTCTATCTCTCCATACTTTTATCTGCTCTAGTTTTGCGTATTCAGACATAAGTACTTTTTTAATCTTCGGTTTAATTCTTTTTAAATATTTTTTTTATATTCCTCATATTTTGCTGGATCGCGTTTTAATCTCTTCATATAAATTCTCATTTTCTGAGTGGGAGTGAGCGGCTCTAAAAAAATGAATTGGCACAACTAAATAAAAAAAATCATTTTTAAAGAGAAAATAATGCATATCTATTATATCGTCAGGTTATTTTCTATATTTTTTACTGAAAATATTTTTGTTTTTCATACGAACAGACAAAGTAAAACTTTTTATAATCTATGAAGAACTAAACACACAATGTAAACCCAACTTTATGCATTCCATTTCGTTACTTTTACATTCCACATATACGTTACCACCAATATAGTTTCGGAATGGAAGTAACGGATTCTGTTTCAGAAGTGTTAGAAGCCAAAATTTAGCTTAGTTTTATTGTTAAACCTGCGATATGTTTTATTATATCTGTAGTATGAAAGATAAACTCCATGTGTATAGTAGGTATGTGAAATAGAAATATGTGATTTCTTACCTTACAAATCGTGGTAACAGTAGTGGAACTTCTTAAATGACCAACCCAGAAAGCAACCTGTTCCGATAGCGATACCGACACACACCAACAATTTAAATTGTAAATGGCGATAGTTATACAATAGTGTTGCTACATTAAAAAAATACATATTTATAGTGGATTTTTTTCGCAGTCATGCTAAAATCGTGGTAACGGAATGTGGAATTCCACTTTTTCAAATATCCTGGGACACACTTTAAACGTGATTTTTTTCAATATTGGTCCAAATTCACAGAAAAACTGTATATTTTCCAAAAATATATAATGTAAGCTGTTGACTAATTTAATTTTACACACTCAAAATTAATGACGAAATCAGACTGTTTATTTGAATTTAGGGGTGGGACAAGGTAAAAACACACTACCTTTCGATCTAAATAATCAATTTAAAATATATACAGGTCAGACAGTTGTATTTAACTGACCAAATAATGTAAATTAATAAATTTGCATGTTAAAAATACATAACTTTCCAATATTCTATAATATAATAACTATGAAAAAATCAATCGAAGTCATGGTACATGCCAAAAACGCAATGTACAAACTTTGGCGAAAATGCCCATATGCCATGTCCAATTTTAACTAGGTACTTACTAGGAAACCACGAGCTTACTCAAATATGAGTTCAAATTATGTCACATTTTATTAGGTAGGAGATGCATAAGCCCAGCGAACTCGCAAATTGCGCAAAACTATCCGATCGTGGATGCCAGGTAGCAGTTTTGGGTCGGGCCCACAGAAAATAATTATTTCTGAGTTCCCTGGTCGGGCCATATGTTCCACCAGCCACCCGACGCTGCATATATTTTCAAGGCGTAGCCTTCGATTCATTGAAGTCCATCTACCTACCTTATCTTTTAGATATTCTTATTTCGAGTATCGCCGGAGTCTGCCGTGGCGAGGGTAGGCGGAATCCTGGGTCGTTGGAACGATCACGCCCAGGACAGAGCGCCGCGGAAGCGTGCGGTAGCCATGGACGCTTTATAGCAGGGGGGGAAAACTGCGGCCCGCCGGGTATTTTTTTGCGGCCCGCCATCATTAATTGTACTTCTGATTACGAATAACTTTTTTATAATTTTTTAAGAAATATTGACAATAGATTAAAATTTGAAGAATTTGTTGTTTCGTAAATGTGTTATCTCAGTAGGTACGTCTTCCTTGCGTCTCGTCTCACACTATGTAACCAATATTTTCGACGTTGAACATCGTGACATATTTAAATACTTTTAACTCCGCGTTGCAAGGAAAAAAAATATATGCCCATGATATGGTAAAAAGTTTGATTGGATTTCAATTAAAACTCAAGTTAATCCTTCGACAAATATCGAATAACAACGTGGACCACTTTCCAACTTTGAAGTTGCTGAATATACCAGAATATAAATTTGAATAATATGGTAAAATTATTAAAGCTCTGAATGACGATTTTTCACAAAGATTTGGTGACTTCCAAAAAATTGAGACAAGTTTAGCAATAGTACGCAATCCATTTTCAATAGATATTGATAGTGTACCGCATGGCCCCCACAAGGGGGGAGCTGACAGGGCTCTAGCCTAGGGGCCCGGGCTCAGGGGGGGCCCAGCGTGACGGGTCGACCAGATAAATGAGATAAACACACATCTTAATTTTGCTCTAATAGCAAAAAAAAGTCGCCTGCGGCGCTAGCTTACTTCTAACTTATTACCATTTTAAAACATATAGTTGTTGGGACGTGTTGAGAAATACTGTGTTAAAAAATCGCTAAATTACACTGAATTTTATTTGACCTCGAACACCATTTGAAAAACAATACTGGAGAGCATCAGACTGCCTTTAACCATAGCGATAGGTAGGGGGCCCGCCCAAGACCCTGGCTTCGGGGCCCGCGTCAAGATGTGGGGGGCATGGTGTACCGACAGAGCTACAACTTAAGATTATTGATCTGCAGTGTGACACTGATTTAAGAGAATTGCATCGTCGTGAAGAAATCTCCAAATTTTACAAAGCCCTTAATTCAGACAAATTCGACCAACTTAAAGATTATGCAAGAAAAATGTTCGTTATTTTTGGATCAACCTATATATGTGAACAAACATTTTCGATCATGAACCTCAATAAAAATTCTTTACGATCAAATATCTCCGATGCCCATTTACAAGCAGTTTTGAGAATATCAACTACAAAATTAACACCTGAATTTAAAAAATGTTAAAAAAAACAGTTTCGTTCTTCTAATTATTTTTTTTGTAATGTTTATTTTTCGTGATAATAAATAGTGTATATCTAAAAATGGTATTTTACTTGCGGCCCGCCACTCATTTTGAATTCTTGAATTTGGCCCTCCATCCAAAAAGTTTGCCCCCCCCTGCTCTACACGGACCTTGTTTTGCGCCATGTATGGCATGCATATTATGCAGTTTATAACTCCCATTTGGTGATATACCCAATGGTATAAAGCTCAAACTACACCAGCAGTTTCTTAACTTATCGTGTGCACTAATTGCCGTATATCGTGAAATGTCACTTAAGAGCGGACGTGCTCAGCGTGGGTCAAAATTGAGCTTTTTTTCTATGATCATGATAACTTGCGTGTTTGAACATGTACCATTTTCAAAAAAAGATTTTTTTTTCGGTTAGTTACATGTTCAAACACGCGCGGTAACATTTTCTTACTCCCTACTTCAGTTTTAGTTTGTCAATTTATGGCTACGGCCGTATGTTGTAGCTTAACCACTGGGGAATGCGAAAAGAAATGGCGTATTTAAAAAAAACACTACCTTATTCTTATGTCAATAATTATTATAAAGCAATCATTATTCTTAGGATGTTTATCACATTTGAATGGTCAAAGACATAGCTTATAATCATTATCTTTAGAATTATCTTCAAATGTGTTAATCTTGCCCATTTTTTGAATAGTAAAATGCCTAATTCTTTTTAAAATTTGGAATCACAGAGATTATCAATATAATTTTTTATCATAAATATTTCACTATAATAATGTCGACATCAATTATACTGATGGTTTTATAAATGCGTTTAAAAATTAATAAATGTAAAAAATCTTAACAGCACTGCACATTTATGTACTGAAATATGACTATATTCTAAAACATTAGAGCGAGAGGTTTAAAAGAATACTATTTTATGTAATAAAAATACTTTATGCAGTCATCAAATGTTTAAAATAAATATAATGGATAATAATGCTACAAAATTATATAAATAGATTATCTACAACGTTTAAGGAATGTCCAGGATCATGCTTTGAAAATTGAATAAAAGCTCCGTTTTGACCTTCGCTGAGCATGCCCCCCCTTAAGATCTTTCATTGAAGTCGTGGAAAAAGAGAATCATCACAAGTCAATCGACGATCAGTTTCAGTTAGATCGACGGTTACTGAGATCGTACGGTAATCGTTGACCCAACTGTCACCGATCGTTGATTGAGTCGTGACCGCAAAATAGGAATTATTGTATTTTGGCCTTAACTACAGAAAACAATCCAGTGATATTTCACGATTGCGGCAATCGGCATGAGTATTTGACTTTTGTTATAGGAGTCATATTCCCCCTAAATTACATCGTAAGCCTACACTGCATATCATGCCCCCCACATTCTGCAGCGGGCCCCTAGGCTAGGATCTTTGACGGGCCCCCCTACCTATCGCCAAGATTATTTAAAGGCAGCCTGCCGACTACAGGTGCGTATTCCAAATAGCGTTCGACGTAAAATTAATTCAGTGTATATTTTCGCGGGTTTTTTTTAAATTTTTATTGTATTTTTGAATGCACTCACTTGAATTATGGAGTTATCGAATATCGACCAACAAGAATCAAAAATTTCATCGCATAACCACATATTTTTAAATGTTAGTACCAGCGAACTGGGAACTGAAATATACAACGGGTAAGGCGATAGCAGGTAACCAACTAGAGTAAGGAAGAATCCGGCTTAAACTTACACACGTGTCTAGAATACGTTTTGCGTCGAATACTGAAAACTGCTCTCGGTTTATGCATTTACGCTCATTTAATGTTGGTGTATTACACACACTATTGCACGTGCATAATGCGTGCTTCATTTTCGTAGGACACTCACACATTCAAAAGCCTGCTTCACCATGCGGCGTATTGAATATAGCCTATCGGTATTCTATTTATTATCTGTTCTGTGGTTAGTACTTAAGCTAGACGTGAAATAGCGCGCAGGTAACATTTTTTTACTATTAGTGCTATTTCTTATGTCTGTTTATCTCACTTGGCTGGTCGATCCGCCCGATTAAGCCCGGGCTCCCAGGCTAGAGCCCTGTCACCCCCTTCCTTCTGGGGGCCATACTACATATGCTGCAGGCATACTTGATGTAGGTACCTACATATAATATGCATAAGGATTAAATTCCACTCCTTTATCTCCGTTGATTACGAATAAATCCAAATGGTTGAGGATGTTCTTGAGACTGACGTCCTGAATATGTATATACCTTCCTTGGGAAAATAGAATCAATGTTGCCATCTAAAAAAACCCCGTGTATGTATCTACTGCATGTTCCCACTTCATTCTGCGGCCTGTATCTACCGCCAAATGTCGCCCATGTGTCACAGGCATTAAAAAAATTAAATATTTATTCTTACCATTTATTCATAACTAATTGTCATTCATAGCATATTGACCCAACCGTTAGTATAATATTTATTGTGTAAATATTAAAAACATATTTTTTATTAGCTGAAGTTGCATTATTGAAATTGCGTAGGTACATATATTAAAAACCCAATTTTGCATTAAGAGTTAGTGCATACTGCATAGTAGGTATTATTACGATCTATGAAAATCCATTAATGTTATATTCCAGGGATGGCGAACCTTTTTTCGTACGCGTGCCAAGCAGTTTTTTTAGGGCGATTTTTTTTTTTAAGTTTTTTAAAAAAATACTTAAGAATTCTATTAAAAAGGTTTAAAATTACAATTGAGTTATTGATATTCTATCTTTCACCGTATTTCTAGCCGAATGCATATCTTTTATTCTTTGAATATTTTTTCCTTGTTTCCAAATTAATCAAAGCGATCGTGGAAGCATTCAAACCACTCTTCTTTCATATTATATTCTCCATCACTGAGCGGTTTTCCATTTTTAGAGATTATGTTTGAGGTAAAATAACAAGCAGTTATTATTTTTGAATGACTGCCGATAAGTATGTTATAAAGTTTGTTGATTGTATATTTTTATTTTTAATTCCCTGGTCCTAAGGACCGACCTATGCAATCGTATATTTACATTAAACGTAATGATAAATCTTTAAAATGATTTGCCTGCAATTTTTTATACAATGCGATTTGTCATTGTTTATGCATGAATTTCGTCGTTTCCATTTGCGCATAGATTGGTACCTCAACATAATAGGAAAAACCGATGAAAATACGCATTGCTATGTCGTAATTATTTTTTTAATATTATAATATAAGTAAGTACCTACGTAAGTACCTGCTTATACTTATATTTATTTGTAAAACTTTTTTTATAAAAAAAAACATTTTTTAAATGTATATAAAATAGTAATATTTCTTTTCTCTTCAAAATAAAACATTCGCGTGCCGTGCAAAATCATTTCGCGTGCCACTGGTGGCACGCGTGCCATAGGTTCGCTATCCCTGTTGTATTCTATATAATATACACATACATCTTATGTATCTGTGTGTCCACCGACTCTTCTTCGATCTTCGGATAATTTAACAATATTTATAGGTATATATATGTTACACCGAATGTGCGAAATTAGCTATTACATGAAATGGGCTAAATTTTGGCTAATTCATGTAATAGTCAAGCCTGTTGCCTTATTCATGAATTAGGTAAATTTTCTGCCGAGTACATGAATTCATCAAGGCATGGAATTCTTAAACTGTCAACATGACAGTAGAAAAAGTAAATTTAATACGGATGGTTTTATTAGTTATAATTGGACATAATATAATATTATTAGGTTAGGTTAGGTTAGGTAAGATTAGGTTTTGAAATTCTGAATTATTCAACTGAATGTCCATTTTGAGGTTAGCTAACAAGTGTCAACAAACTATCAAAAACATACAATCGACCATTGCACGATCGATACCCAAGCACGAATCAAATTGCGAAAATACCTTTTAATAAAATTCATCCGTTATCATATATAGTTCTAGTTTTTTTGCGCATAGTAAATGGATATGAACGTCATTGTAGTAGTTATTGATTGGTATATTTTTATATTATAATCAATGACATTTGACACATTTGGTTAGTTTGATTAGTTGCAAAAAACACCACCGGAGCGCGACCACCTATTTTGACCATAGATAATATACGTACATTTTGACCAATCCACGAGCATTTCACACATTTAGTTAAGTTGCAAAAAATACCACAGTAGCGCTACTATCTAATTTGTCCAATGCATGAAGGCAGAAAAATTACTGCCGAATTCATGCACTCACCAGATATTTTGTCTAATTCATGAATAAGGCAACGGGCTTGCATTTTTCATGATTTAGGCAAAATTTAGCCCATTTCATGTAATAGTCAATTTCGCACATTCGGCGTAACATATATAAATAAATATGTAAATAAGTGACTTTTAAGTTTTTTTTTAAATTTTGTTCCTTCTTTATAATCTTATGAATCCGGTAGGTAGGTACCGTGTTTGTTAATGTGAAATCTGTTTGCACCTACAAGTTATACCGAATCAAAAGGCAATTAAGGTAATTCGAATTGAACGGTCAAGGTTAGAAAAAGCTTCTTTCAAATAAAATTACAATCGTACATACATATTAATCTCATACAGCCAACATTGACATTCAATGCATTTGCGCTATTATTGTGCACTTAGAAACTATTTCTATGTTTGCCACAAATGCGACAAAGTTGTCTTTGTATAGTTTGCAATGTTAGCAAAACAGTAAGTAATTGATTGAATGTTTACTTTAACTACACTTGTATAGAATTTCTCATTGATTATGATTGTTATGGTTATCTATTAGTGGCGAAGGATGGAGGTAAACTGTTAAGATCCGCCATAAATACTGCACACTAAACTTTGCCGGTCATACGTACATTGAAATAAGACTACAATTTACAGATGGTGTTGGTTAATTTTAACCACGTTTTTCTTAGCTTAGCTTAGCAATCGATTTTTAACTAACTTCCCGACTAGCTAGACATTTGAAACTTTGAGAATATATCAGAACACGATGCCAATGCGTTTTTAGCCATCTTTAAGTAGAATTGAATTCATTTTCAGTTAATTCTGTTTCGTATGAAAGGTTATTTCGACACCATTATTGGTTGCTGGGGTCTGGGGTCCTAGCAACTAAATTATTAATATATACGTGCGTTACTATGGAAATCAATATGACATGTCAAAATTACATTATTTCTTTAATCTAATTATATTAACAATTAATTGCATTATATAAATTGACATTTATTACCACGTTTTTCTTAGCTCGTATTCTTGTTTGACCAGTGGTTGTTTATCCAGTACAAATATTTCAATCGATTTTTAACTAACTTCCCGACTAGCTAGACATTTGAAACTTTTAGAATATACCAGAACACGATGCCAATGCATTCTTTTGATACTTTTAGCCATCTTTAAGTAGAATTGAATTCATTTTCAGTTAATTCTTGTATGAAAAGTTATTTCGGAAGAAATTCGTAATCCAATCCACTATTATTGGTGCTAAGGGGGTGGTCCTAGCAATTAAATTATTAATATATACGTGTGTTACTATGGAAATCAAAATGACATTTCAGTATTCTATATTTGTTTGTTTGTTGCAAAATAGCAATAAAATGATTTGTTGAAAATTACCTTATTTGTCCTAAATTATTAATACATATAATTGTCAAGTTTATATTATGATTCAACAGAAAATTTAAAAACGTATATAAAAAGTTCTTTAATTATTTTTATTGATTAGTTTAGTTTATTAATTATTTTAAATTAGCAATATGAAAGTGTGATAGTTAGTAACGTATTATGAGATTTTGGAATGTTTGGATAATTCGTTCATGCGTTTGAAGAGGAAGAGGGGAGGGAATTGCATGAATAAATTTAATATTGCAATTTGTCAAAGTTAAAAAAAATATTAATACTATCGACCGAAGGTACTAGATGAAATTTGAATTTAAATTCAAATTAATGGATTTAAGTTTTGTACTATTCTATTTGAGTCGTCTTTTGCTACCCGGGTTTCGCCTTTCGGCATCTTCAGACACTATATACACTCATCAAAAGGCAAATAATATATACTGACAACGAATACAATTAATTTCAATTTCAATTTCAATTTATTTATTTTTACATATTGTGGACATTACAAATTATAAGTTTAAGACGTTCACAACATGACATAAAAAAAGAGATAGATAATATGTTATTAAACAGTAGAAATATGTAAGTACATACAAAAATATTAATTATATAGGTACATGGAAATACACCGGATGAGTTAAGCAGACCCTATTTTAAAAATTTATAAAATAACGTCCACCTATACTCATCCTCACGTAGGTGGAATATATAAACACCCGAAGCAATTTCGTTGAACATAGTTATCGCCCTCCCAATTGGCATTACCAGTGACAGTTATCAGGGACACACAGGTCAACACTGACCAGAATAGCAGAGTTCTCATTTATACCTCGTATAAGTCGAAAAAATACATAGCTAAATAAAGATTTCTTCTAAATTGCAAACTGCAGTATGTAAGCATGCCTAAGAGAAAGTCAGTTGGATAAAGCCACGGATAGTATCCGTACAACCTCAAATAAAGGAGTCTCAAGAATTTCTTCTGAACCCTCTCCACCATAAGGCCATACTTCAACCGATGCGGTGCCCAAACAATAGACCCACTCTCAAGTCTGCTTCGAACTAAAGAATTAAATAAAAGTTTTAACTCTAACTCTAACTTATGTAACAAATCAATACAATGAAGTCGGTAAAAACTTTATCACCTACATATTAAGTCAAGGATCATAATAAAAAAATATATATAACAAACAAATTATAATTAATATAATATAAATTAATATAATATAAGTAATTATAAACAATAAAAATACTACACTCAAGAGGTGTAAAATCGTTCATTCTGGGAACAATTGTAACGTATTGGGAATTACTGCAATTTTATTAATTAGTCGCAAAAAAATGACTCAAATGGAATTCCATTAGAATTTAAATTCAAATTACATCAAGTTCCATCGGTCGATAGTATTACTATGAATTAATGCTAAGATTAATTTCTCACATTGTGATAAAACTGTCAAACTTACCGCAAATATGCAAGATACCTTATTCGTGTAAAATTATACGGTCTTTATTTTATCTATGAATACAATTTTATGGGTCTTACCGTTTTGGCCCTCATTTTTCCGACTTGACTGCGTTTTTCAAAGAGTGCTAAAATTGTCCTCGACAGATTCGTAATCAGCGAGAAAAGGTCAAAATCACTGTCCTTCGACAGTTTTAGGTCCCCCTTCTCGTGATCAAACCATGAGTAATTCCATATTTATATAATAAACTAAAACTTTATAGGGATGACACTGGACGGCGGGGGTGGACGGCCATTGCACGTAACTCAGGAGCGACGTTCGAATTGTTATGTTGCGGGTGTTCAAATTAACTTAGAAACGTCGATTACAAAGACGTACATATCAATAGAAGGTTACCAATCTTATAATCCGAAAGTAAAAAGCATAATAATACATCCACCAATTGTCACATCGACGGAAGCTACTCCGCTGCATGATATTATATAAAATTATCATAATCAGAATACAAGCAATACCCTTATGCGGGCGTCCCGACGTCGGCCATCGTCGCAACACCTATAGAATAAAAACTCAAACATAATCATAATTAGTTTTCAATAATTAATTCTTCATTTCTTTTATAACTACAAAAATATGTATATATGCAACGTGCATTGTCTTTTCATACACGTAACTTTAATTAACGGGTTAACGAGATAGTAATTTTTTATGTAAGAAGGATATAGATTGGTATTCTGCCAATTTAAGATAAACATTGTTGAGTTTTGTCATTGAACAACATTGTCAAGACAAACACGTTGCAAACATTCTGGGGTAAGCTTCCCGGCGTGTCGTCAACGATTCTCACAGAACAGGCTGCTTGGCTCACAACGGGAAAGCTATCCACTAAACCTTGACGATGGATTGATAGAGAGGTACTTCTACAAAGCCTCATCCTATATAACATTCCTCGCGAGGAGGTGAGAAGCCAGACCATTTCAGTCACCAAAGACCTGGGAATGATATTTATCTAACCAATATTTGCATTATATAGTCTTTTTGCCAAACAATATTTTAGTTATAGTCCCGACGCTGGGCAAAGTCCAAATAAAAAAAATAAAAAAATTGTTGTCTATGTGCACGTGTAGGTGTTCATTATTTTAGTAAATAATTTTAAGTTTTGCATGAACTGTCAGTTGTTGTCTATGCAGAGTCGAGGGTGGCCGCTGGCACATTGAGATCAGATGCTTACGGTTGGCGTCTCTTTTGGAGAGGGGCATTTGTCGCGCACCTAATTTGAAACCCCTTGTAGGGTGCTCCCCTAGGGAGTAGTGCCGAGCCAATCATGCGGTCTGATCCTAATAGTCAATCTGCCACTGGTTATAAGACTACGACCATCGACAACGCAGAGCAGCATATAAATATGTATAAGAGTCCCATAGTTTACCTTGACAGGTCCCACCGCCTCTCAGGGTAAACTGTGGATGATATAAGTCGGTCATGATGACCAAGAAATGTAAAGGTAATGATGTATACGGCAGCGGCGTAATAATAATAAAAATTAGCGTAATTCTAGTATAAAAAGTAAATATACAATTCAATAAGTAAACTTCGATTAAATAGGATGTTAGTTAATAGGTATTTTGATGTTAGGTATACCTATAGGCGATAGGTATATAGATATTAAGAATAGAATAATCATGTATTGGGCTTTGAATAATAATAATAACAATGTAATGTAATGTAATTTGAAATTATGTCAAATGTATTGCAATGAATAGATAGGTATCAGTGTGTGGAATATAGACGGGCGTTAATGTATAGAATAATAATGATAATCATAACGTAATATTGAAATAATCTAAGCCATAAGATGAATCTAGACATAGATTAGATGTAATTTTTGTAGGTACCCATAGAATTAGCTGAAAATGGCCAGATGCCAGATGAGGTGCCTCCGAATTCCTCGGCTAGCTCTGGGGTTTGGAAGTGGAGGTCCATCATTGAGGAGTAGCAGGCCATGGTCTCGTAGAAGGGGGCGACCATATAGGTCTTCAAAATAAAATTCTTCGAAAATTTAAAATAGGTCCATATATTGTTCTCATTACACTTGGTTCACAATTTAGTTTATTTATAGTCAGAAAGTATGTTTATAGTTCACAGAATTAATTATTACCTATATTATTACACAACGTCAAAACAAATGTCAAAATCCACAAAGTTCACAATCAATCAAAAGCTCACGTAGGTAATTCAAAATAAATTATTATTGAAAATACACAATTATTCTTAAGGAGCACGCGGAGTCGCCACTAATGAGCTTTAGAAACCGATGATCAATAGAAATAAAAGTCCGGAAAATTTCGGGGCCTCCGTTGAAGAACCGCTGTACAAAACTAAAACTTTCGCGTTCCAAATGCTTAGTACCAGGTAGGTATTTATCTCAAAAAATTCTCGTGGAATTAGCTAAGTCAAAGTTTAGGTATTTGAAATTATTAAAGGGGGTAGCGGGAGGTAGACGTGTACTACTCAGCCGCCACAAGATTGGAAAAAGATGAGATTTTGTATGGAGAAATCTTGACGCGATCCAACGTCCCACATACGCTTATGCCGGCGCTCCATTGACACGCAAGTCAGACGATTTACAGTCTTCGGACTTTTTTTTCGCGTGGAGCACCTCAGATCTGCGGACTTTTTAATCCGCAGACCAGGCTCGTTGGATTTCGAATGCCGGCGCTCCATTGGCACGCAAGTCAGACGATTTACAGTCTTCGGACTTTTTTTTCGCGTGGAGCACCCCAGGTCTGCGGACTTTTTAATCCGCAGACCAGGCTCGTTGGATTTCAAACATGTTTGATATTTTACTCGCCGAGCCGCTGAAATTCGTACGTTCACCACGCTTTACCGTCACATTATTTATATCTATGCCGACGGACGACAGCGCCATCATTATTTTACTGTCATTCAAAGTGTTCGGACATCTCACATCGATAACAACAATGGTAGATCTACGAGTGCATTCGAAAAGTTTCTTGGAAGATTTTATTAGTTGTTTTAAAGACAACCCATCGTTGTGGAAGACGACCAGCCCACTATACAAGAATCGTGATGCCAAGTCCTTGGCGTATGCGGAACTTTTGGAGATTTTAATCAAGGTGGAGCCGCAGGCAAGGGTCGACGATGTTAAAAAGAAAATACAGACATTGAGGTCGGGTTACAGAAAGGAGAGAAATAAAGTAAGGACATCATATCGAAGCGGAGCCGGCACAGACGCAGTTTATCTACCCAAACTGTGGTACTATAAAAATTTGGAGTTCTTGAACGACCAAATGGAAGGTACGTAGGAATGCTTTAAAGCTATTTATTATACACGTGCAGATTATGAAATTGTCGTACCTAGCTCTGAAAGTGACATCGCATTAGATTAGCTACTATTAAGCAATTAAAACATACAGCTATGAATCATTTCTAGTCACAATAAAATTTCTTATTCTTTGCCGAGGTAGGTAATAAATAATAATAATATATAGGTACGAGGGAATGCTTTAAAGCTATTTATTATACACGTGCAGACTATGACATTGTCGTATCTCTGAAAGTGACATCGCATTAGATTAACTACTATTAAGCAATTAAAACATACAGCTATGAATCATTTCTAGTCACAATAAAATTATTTATTCTTTGCTGAGGTAGGTAAGAAATAATAATATATAGGTACGATCATGGCGGTGGAAGCGCGGCTTATTGAGTCGTGGTCGGGTCCCAGGTTCAAATCCTGGGTCTGACAAGTACACATTGAATTTGTGTATGAGTCAGAGTATGGACCTAATATGTTGAGCAAGTGGCTGACATCCATTTCTCGTAAAAACAAAATCTGTCAATACAAACCTCCACTCCGTGGAGGTCCATATTATGATCGGACATGGTCGAAAGAAGAAGAAAAGAAATGATCATAAAATCAAAAATCGCTCGAGTTAGGTTCCTTCAGAGACAATCAATAAATCGTCAATCATCAATCAAAATTAATGGTACAGTTTGGTTATGAGGAATACAGCGGAAAACACATTTTGAAAATACCCGATATACTGGATTACACCAATTATACCAATATCAATATTAACCGTATGAAGGAATGGGTACTTAGGGGAGAGATAATAAAAAACAAGTTTGAGTATTATGTTGTATTTTAACAATTTACATTTTGTTTTACAGAATCGAGCTCAATATCCAGCATGGTGGACGATTTGGAAAACATGTCTCCTGATGAGAGTTACTCCAACTCGTTAAACAACGAAGATTGTATTGAGGTAAAACATTTTAACTAAATTGTTACATTGGTTTAATTTATCTATTGCTTATCATACTTTCTTGCCATGTGACAGCCCCGGTAGTATTAAAATATTTTTCGAAATCTCCTCGCGCTTTCTTAGCATTGGCAGTCGAGTTCCGATTAGTCGTTGCTTCCAAAGGCGCTAAGGTGTCCTGTAACCTCAGTCCGAGCTCTATTAAACCTGTCTCAGGATTTTCCCTATCAAGGTCATGAGAAGGAGTATAAGTATGTGTTGATTTGCGACGAAGAAAGTTGTGCAGCACACAGCAATTTAATACAACTGTATTGATATTTTCAATTTTCATGTTTATTGGAGCTTGAAAAATGCGGAATCTAGCAGCTAAAATGCCAAAAACATTTTCTATAATTCGCCTGGCTCTGCATGTCCGATAATTATATATTCTTTTACTGTGATTTAATTGCCTTTGTGAATACGGCTTTATGAAATCGTTACGTAATGCAAAGGCTTCATCGCCAATATAAACAAATGGCAGTGCATCAGAATTAGCAGTAGGTTTTTTTGGTGCAGGTATTTTTAATCTGCCTTCGTCTAAACGTTTGAAAAAATCAGATTTTCTCAGTACGCCTCCATCAGAAATACGTCCATTTGTTCCAACATCAACATAAATAAATTCATAATTAGCATTTGCAATCGCCATCAAAACAATGCTGTGGAAATGTTTGTAATTATAAAAGTGGGAGCCGGCGCCTGCAGGTGGCACGATTGCAATGTGTTTCCCATCAACTGCGCCCAGGCAATTTGGAAATTGCCATTTACTATTAAATTCTTCTGCAATCGTCTCCATTTCTTCGTGCGTATCAGGGAACTGCAACAAAAAATAATCAACATTTTATTTACAGATAGAATATTCGCCTTCAACATCCACGTTGTCGACTACTCCAAGGTAGAATCTCAATAGAGCACCAGAACCCCCATCGTTCAAACGAAAAAAATCGAATGATAGCGCCAACAAAGTGTTAGAATTAATCACCGACAAACTAAGCAAGACTGAAGATGAATTTGATGTTTTTGGCAAAATGATGGCCATGAAACTACGATCGATGTCACAGGGACAAAGATTGCTGGCCGAGAAGCTGATGCATGAAGTTGCCTTTATGGGACAAAGTGACAAAATAATGCCAGCAACTACTGTTCATACTCAACCAGTTTATCGTATATTAAGCAAAAATGTACAAAAGCCGGTATAATAAATTAATGTTTTTTGTATGAATAAATATCTTGTAAAAATATTTGTTTTTTTGTTTGTTTTTATGCCTATAAACCTTAGCTTAAGCGATACAACAAATGGTAAGTATTTGAGCTATGTTAGCAAACCTATATTATTATGTGGCCTCATTTAGAAATCAAATTCCATGCTTGCTTTTCGAAGAATATGACTAGTATTACAATACATTCAACAGGAATAATTAAGCAGCTTGCTTACAGCCTATATGGAGAGTCCTGGCTAGGTACAGCATTCTAATGGTCTATTGAATATTTAGCATGTCAACGATGGCCTTATTTGTGACTATATATATACCTATCTCAAATGCATCTTGTCTGCCATTCTTATGATGTTGCCGTCTATGATTTATATAGGTAAAACAATCCACTAAACGTTCACTTTATAAGACCAACCAATGTCTACTTGTTAATGATATATTTGTAAATTTGCCCAACTTTATTAGATGACGTATAATATAATACACACCTTGAAATATTCTCCTTTCAAAACGTCAATGATGACTTGGCAAGTTTCGGGAATTATCTTGCCCAGAGTTTGTCTTCCAATCGCAGTTCTATAATGCAAGTCAGTGAATGTTCCGCCGGCAGCCAAAAATCGCAGGGTTGCACATAATCTATCATGAGGAGAAATAGCTTCCCTCATCATAGTATTTTTTTTTTTAATAAATGGGGAGACCAAATTATACAGTTCTGTGTATACATCCTCCGACATTCGTAAATAATTGCGGAAATCGCTCGGTTGCAAACGCAATTCTCGTATTAAATTTGTGTGGGATAATGTCGTTCGTTTCCTTATCCAATGTTTCACCCAGTATTTGTGTACCCTTTGCTTCGTTATTACATTATCTGCCACCCAATAACCCAAAAAACATAAAACGTCGGTATCATTTAACGCCATCACGATTTAACTGTCAGATATACGTATATTATCTATGCTGTCAAAGTCGACTGTTTTACTCGTCAAATTAATTATATACTCGTTTCGTTGAACGTCTATTGGCCAGTAGCAGAACGTAGAAAAATCTGAAGACTTATTGTCGTCGGACTTTTGGCTCGCCAATGGAGCGCTGGCAAAACATGTTTGATATTTTACTCTCCGAGTTGCCAGACTTCGTCCGTCGAACCCTATGCTAGTTAAATGTGACATTTAATACGCGACCATTCGGACCGAAAAAAATCTGTAATTGGTTTAAACATTTTCATGGATTAATTTGTTATTTTACACATTAGAAAATGAGAGATTTACCAATTATTTTTTTATTTGTATTGATGAAATTCATAAAAGAAAACGTTAAACTTGTGTTGTTTTCACTGCAATATTATTTTATGCAAGTCTACATATAAATAACACAAAATTTTAGGATTATCGGAAGACATTACGATAATCGCAACTTTTGACTTTGACATCTCGACTTTTTATTCGTTCGTGGATCAGTAGCAGAGCATAGACAAATCGGACGATTTATTGTCCTCGGAATTTTGGCTCGACAATGGAGCGCTGGCATAAGAGCGGTGTCTACACACAATCTTGTCTGCGTGAAAGCCTCATGTGCGCGATGTCGCACGGGAATGATCGTGTGTCTAGTCGCGTAGCGAACAGCGGAAAGAGTGAGGTTGGTCGCGTCCAATATTTCACGCGTGCCGTACGTCAAGTCGCTTTTGAACACATTTTACCACGTTTAATCTTTCACGTGTGCCGTACGTCAAATCGTTTTACTACGTTCGTCACAAAATAAATGGAAGTTCGCAATTTCTCTCGCCAATTTATTACGGACCTTATGGACGTGTATAAAATTTAATATTCCCATGTTTGTGGAGAATCAAATCGGCGGCATATGAAAATATAAATTTACCTACGCGATGTGGGGTATGCAAAAATAATTAATTTCTTCAAAGAGAGATGATTTCCTGAGGCTAATAGAGACTTTGTAGTAAAAAAAAAATCAAAGCCTTAGGGGTTCTTTTCGGAAAGAGTTTAAAAAAGTAGAGGAAAGTCGACGTAGCGGTAGCGGAAGAGATGAAGTAGGTATAGGTAGGTATCATTGTGGTATTACGATCTGCTGTTCTTCACGAAGGATCAAGAGCTTCCAACGGCAAACATGTCAAATATGGATTAGGAGATCGGGGATATTGAGGATGAATCTGTAATCGAATGACGAACTACTGTTCATTCTTAAATAATTTTTAAAATCATCGGGATAGTCACGAATTACGGATAGGTGACCATAACACCTAAGGTAAACGTACCAGTAGTTGACCATTTAAGAAAAAAATTCAACAAAAATAACGATTAATGTTTAGCATTACACCGAATGTTGGCAAAGCAAGTCTACTCATAATGGATCAAATGTCTTAATTAATATGACAAGACAAAAATTAAGAAAGGGTCTGTTACAAAAAAATTGTGTTCAATTTTTCAAGACCATGTTTTTGTTCCAGTAGTTGACCATCCAAAAAATTGAGAGTTCCAGTAGTTGACCACTATATGTTTCAGTAGTTGACCATGTCTAATCAGGGGTTCCAGTAGTTGACCACTATATTTTTCAGTAGTTGACCATGTCTAATCAGAAGGCTTTATGGCAAATCTGTCATCAGAGTTGCCTCAGGGCTTCCTGTCAGACCACTCTAGCCCATAGCTACTTGAATCAACTTGGTAGCAATGGGCGGTTCAGTAACAAGTTACATAGGAGAGGATTTTGTTTGATAGCCAATCATCAGCTATGTTCGGGTAACAAAAGGTGCAAAATTAGTTACTTCAAACTAAAAATACAAAAATATATTTATTTTAGCAACTAAGTACATACATACTGCATAGTAATGCATAGGCTCAGTACTTACCAAAATAAAACTTAACATAAAAATCCTTAGATATTCCAAATAAAGTCCAATTCTGGAACTAAATAAACATTACGAGTTTTGCTTACTTGTGTCGGGTCATTTATGTGGGATACTACCGCCTTCCATTCATGGCTAAGTACATCGGGTCGATCTGGCCATTTCTATAGTCTCCCGTACTTTTGCATCGATGAAATAGTAGCTTTTACTTAAGAAATATGGACGATTTTCCCCGGGAAGTATTCATCAGAGTTGCCTCAGGGCTTCCTGTCAGACCACTCTAACACATAGCTACTTGAATCAACTTGGTAGCAATGGCCGGTTCAGTAACAAGTTACATAGGAGAGGATTTTGTTTGACAGCCAATCATCAGCTATGTTCGGGTAACAAAAGGTGCAAAATTAGTTACTTCAAACTAAAAATACAAAAATATATTTATTTTAGCAACTAAGTACATACATACTGCATAGTAATGCATAGGCTCAGTACTTACCAAAATAAAACTTAACATAAAAATCCTTAGATATTCCAAATAAAGTCCAATTCTGGAACTAAATAAACATTACGAGTTTTGCTTACTTGTGTCGGGTCATTTATGTGGGATACTACCGCCTTCCATTCATGGCTAAGTACATCGGGTCGATCTGGCCATTTCTATAGTCTCCCGTACTTTTGCATCGATGAAATAGTAGCTTTTACTTAAGAAATATGGACGATTTTCCCCGGGAAGTATTATAATATAATGTTCATTAATGACTTTCATAACGGGCAGCCATCGAGTTTTAGGCTTAAAGCTTTCATCACTAGACTTATGCCATTCACTCTCCGCTGAGTCTGAAATGTCAACACTTGGGTTAGAAGACTCAGAAGAAAAACGCATTTTCTTCTTGACTGCTTTCAATTCCCCAATTTTTTTTCTTCCTTTGCTTGCTCATTTAGTTCTTTCTTTCTTTGCCTCTCTGCAGCTCGTTCTTTTTTCAACCGTTCCATTTCTTTTTTCTTCCTCTTTTTGTTTAGGAAATACTCCTGGCAAGTGGGGCGGGGGTTTTTTCCCTTTTTTGCTTTCTTCTTGAATTTTTCTTCCCCTTCACCGGGGAAGAAAAAATTTCTCTTGAATGGACTAAGAATATTTGATGGACCAGCCACGGGTTCACTGGCGATTGGAGACGAAGTATCATTACAAATCCTTATACCAGCCTTGGGTGCACTGGCGATTGGAGACGAATCACTATCACAAGTCGTTAGACCAGCCACAGGTGCCCTAGCAATTGGAGATGAAACATCATAATAATTATAGTATTCCAGGCGGCCAAAGACATCATATCATCGGATTCCTCTTCTTGCAATGCCTCATCGATCAGTCTGACCGGGTCAGGTGGAGTGATATTTTCCAACTCATTTTTTACTTTTCATCACAGTGCGAACAGTGACTTATCATCTTTATCAGGTTCGTTGTTTTTGCGGAATGATTCAAGATTTTCCTCATCAATGTTTTTACTCAGAAACTCTCTCTAAATACCGCTTGGGTTCCTCTGATGTAACCATTGAAGGCAACCTTTACGATTCTCCTGGTGCTGTTACAGCATAAGGGCTCCATGGACAAAGTCCACATTTTCGGAAATTTCTTGAGGAATTCTTTTGTACTTGTAGAGGACTGTCGTTGGTGTGACAGCCCCACCGACACTCCCTGTTACTATGTTATGCATTCTTTATCGTCGGCATTTACCTGCTGGTACACTGTCTCCATTCCTTTTTTGGCTAAGACCCTGCTCCCCTAGGGGCGGCAGGTTGTATGAAAGTATGGTGAAGCAGGCAGGTTATATAAAAAAGTATGGTGAGGTAGGCTGATAAACAATTTGCGGCAAAACTAACGTTAACATTATTAATTATATGGGTACGTTATAATGACCAAAGTAAATCCTCCGTGATGCCCTGCATTTTTTTTATCGCGTCGCTATTTCTCGTAGGCTGTCGGTTATTGTTGGCCTGCTTCATTCAGTTGCTATATATTCAGGGCTATAATTCAAGAAATTTTTGTTTTCCGAAGAAAAAATACACAAACCAAAAAAAAAAGTTGACGCCTAGGTCATCTACTGGACAGAACCACCCTAGACACTTCTAATTAATAAATAATCATCGTTCCATACTTATGAATGTAAAAATTGTTCAAAACTAAGTGAAATAATTTTATTTAATTTATCTAGTAGTTGACCACCCTGGTCAACTACTGAAAAAGTATAAAAAAAAGTTTGAGTAGTTGACCCCCCCACAAACTTGCTTCCTTGTAAATATAACTTAAAAATTACAAATGATATCGATACTTCAATATTATGACTGCCCGTAATCCATTAACTTGATATTATGAAGTTAAAAATATTAAATTGCCATATGCTTACATCCACTGATATCCTTAACAATTTACTTAAGAAATTAAAAATAAAATGCTTACGGCGTGATGTGTTGTTTTCAAATAGCTGCTATGACGCTCCTATGACATATGGTGATGTGTTAGTTCTTCAATCCGACCACAGATGGCTTCACTTGTCTCAACTTTACAATTTAGAGCAATCCCATGTCTACGTTTCTTATTTTGAGCATTTTATTGAAACAAGGTCAACTACTGGTGCATGGTCAACTACTGGTACATTTACCTTATATACCTAGTCTATAGTCTTTAACCCAGACTTTTTGTTTTGACTTAAATTGCCTTAAACTTATACTTGCGCCTGCACAAGCTCAGCTAGTAGAATATTTCTTCTTTGTATATCCATTTATAATGTACAAATTAAGTGTGTACAAAAGTATAAAAATAAAGCTAAACTTGTTCACTCGTTATATGTTGGTTATGTGGTGTGCGGAGGATTTGATTGAATTGTTTTATCACAAGAATGGTTTGTTTACGAAACTGTATTATGAGCTATATGTCAAAATGCAGTGTGTCTAAATAACACACTCACACATACACTCTTACTAAAACCGTTGAATTATTGTTGTACGCTCCAACGATTTCCACGATCACTCCGTAATCACGTAATGTAAATTGTGGCAGCAGACATCTGACACGTGTGATATTACGCGCTCAATACCGAGTTCTGGCGCGTATGCTCCTGAGCATGCGATAAAGAATGTGTGTGTAAAGGCCGCTATTCCGACATATTATACATACATATTGTATGACAGCTATGACATCGTATTTACACTCTGTGACACTGGACGCCAACATAAGAAATGGGTTTTTCGTCATAGAGTGGGGAAAAAAGTGTGTAATGTCGTTGTTCCTGATGTTTAAAATCTTATCAAACTGATGTTCCCATCTCGTAGCATATTTGAACCTTTAAACGAACATTGTCAGTTGGAAAAATCTGCCGTAATCATTAAAACAAGAATGAGCGCACTTCACTTCAAAATGTGCTACGGGATGGTAGCAACAGTCTGATAATATTTTAAACATCAAGAACTACGACATTACACACTTTTTCCCGTAGCGGCAGCCCTTGACAGCAGGCGACAAGCACCGTGACATGCACCTCAATGTGAGTGGGCCTTCATAAGAATGAGCGCACTTCACTTCAAAATGTGCTACGGGATGGTAGCATCAGTCTGATAATATTTTAATCACCAAGAACTACGACATTACACACTTTTCCCCGTAGCGGCAGCCCTTGACAGCAGGCGACAAGCACCGTGACATGCACCTCAATGTGAGTGGGCCTTCATAAACTTTTCATCAAAACATATGCCCCTGTTTCATTGTATGAACGGTGTGAACATGCTTGTTGTCATATTAAATTAAGAATACCTAAGTTGAACGGTACCTAGGTCAATCTCTTTAGGATATTATGCCAATCAACGAAACAATCCCATTATAACGGGATGCTTATGGTTTGACAATGTTGGACGTTGAGAAAGGAAGCAGACGAATACTTGTTGCGACCATGACCAGTCCGACGTCGCCGTAAAAAATATTCTCATAGGTATTATAAACTAACTAGGTACTGTTACACCCCCGAATGGTCCCCATTTGGGGATGTCTCTGTGTATCTGGAGAGGCCCGAGTCGGTATCAAATCCAACAAATAGTAATGGCTGATTATGAAAATAAATAATAATAGAGCCGACAATGCCGTAGATTACGACCGTTGAAAATATTTGCAACGTCGCCGTTTTTCGACAACGCTCTCGTTGAAAGCGAAACACAAGATGGCGGGTAATCCGCTTCAAACAGCCAAACAGTAAACACGCACATTTCGTCCTCCGTAAAATAGATTACTAAAAATGTAACAATTATAATATAATATTAACTTAAATAAACCTCCCCGCTTCCATTACAATTCCGGTGTGTTAATTGTCCACCTCCACATCTCGAATCCAGACGAAAAACCATACCAAAATAAAAGTGACAGCGTGCTTCTCACTTTCGAAAATGGAGGGAAATGACAGTACCTACCTACCAACCTACATACTTATTCTGGATAGATGCAATAATTAAGTTTGTAAAAGTTGGCATAGTTATATATTTTTTTATTGTTATAACCTTCAATAATATTATATTATTCGAATTTGACTTTGAAGTCCTTGAGATAGGGCTTGCTCTTCCTTCTTCGCGTGAGGTGTTATTCTACTAATTTAATTTCCCTTTTCTTGTCATTGGTCATTCCTCCTTTTTTGTTTACTGGTCATACCCGCGCGTTCATTTTTTATGTAGGGAGTTTGGGACTCCTTTGTCTTCATCATGTGGTGGCTCTAGGCGATAGGATCCTCAGAATTGACACAACGCAGGTACAAAAAGGCAGTTGGTCCCTCAGACAGGCACATATCCAATCCCTTCTGGGGCAACTCAACTTCACATCCTACCTCCACGAGGAAGGTTGTATTGCCGACGGCTACAACGTTCCAGTCATCAATATGGCAGAGGTCCCATCCTCGCCATTTGATGACAATCCCACCACAGACCCAACAGGACATCATGTGGTGGCTCTAGGCGATAAGATCCTCAGATTTGACACAACGTCGCTATAGGATTTGTTTCCCGAATAGACCAAATGTCAATTTTACAGGAGACGAAAAACAAATTTCATTGTCGTATATTTTAATATCAGTAGATGTATCAATCATTCTTTCAATACTGTATGATTGCAAAATTATCTAAGAATAGATTCCAAGAGTAATATACTGGTATAAATCATTAAATGCACAGAAAATGCGTTTTATTTACAAGTATTCACTGTGGATATTCGGGAAATTTTTAGCGCTCTCTCAGAATAATGGATATTCGGGACAAAACATGGACGTTCGGGATTTAAAACCGTAGCGTATTGCTGCACGGCCCACAGATTACTGAGTGGTCAAAAAGTACGCGCCTCAAATGTTATATATATTTACACGATAATTGTTAATAATTACCTCTACTATTTAAATACTTAATGATCGTAATTACCCAAGTTCGTATGTAATAATAACATGCGGTAATCGCTTTTTCGGTTTTTTTCGGATTAAGTAATAAAATAGTTTTTAAGTAATTAACTATTTTTTTATTGAACGAATAATTCACAAGATTTAAGAATGTACCATTCTAATAATTGAACATACTTACATAATTTTTTAAAATAACTTCTGAGAAAATATATTATAAGGTATCTACTACTTCAATTATTAACCGCCGTCACGGTCATTTCTCCAATATTTTATGATGGTACTTACTCGTACTTGCTAACAATTTTATATTAATACTTTTTCCAAAAAAAAAAAAATCTATTTATATATATCTGTATATTATTATATCTATATATTTCTATAATTGACAATTAAACTTATTACAAACCACCAAATAAATATTATATATTTACTATTGCAAGGAATAACAACACAAAATAATAGCATGTATAAATTAATTACCATTAGCTGCTAATATTAGGTAGGTACCAATATCCTTAGTATATAATATCCACCAAATAAATAGTTACTAACATACATATTAAATTAAATTAACTATCAGCGCATTCAAAAATAAATAATAGCATCGCCTTTATTTTCATAGAAATACCTAGATTAAAAGTAAAATAAAGACAAACAATGTTTGATTAATAATAATTTGAAATAATAATTATTTTTTACGTCATAGTAGTTGCCGGGTCATACTGTAGAATTCATATAACCGTTGGGATTTTGTGTCATTTATCAAAACAAAATGCAGTTATTTAGGTTAAAATAGTCACTTCCACAACTCTACTGTAAGTTCAGGGCAAACTGGTGATGTATCAGCTATGAATGATCTCTTCAAATTTGATGAATTCACTATTAAAACAATAGTAACGTTAAAAACAATATCAATAAGACGAAATTTGAAAGAAGTCTCCGGACGGCCGAAACATATTATGAAAGTGGGCGTGATTGTTTTGAAATGTCGATTTCGACAAAAATGGATATTCGGGAAACAAATCCTATAGCGACGACAATACAGGTACAAAAAGGCAGTTGGTCCCTCAGATAGGCACATGTTCAATCCCTTTTGGGTCGACTTAACTTCGCATCCTACCATCCTACATAATTAGAATAACACCTCACGCGAAGAAGGAAGAGCAAACCCTATCTCAAGGACTTCAAAGTCAACATGAATAATAAGTGTTTTATTGGTAGGTAAAACTCCTTTCATTATGAAAATGACATTTTAAATTTATGTCTGAGTATAACTATTGCTTCAAGTATCTCTATGCGTGAGTTCGTTTCCCGTATGGCAACATTATATTAGCAATTCGCACAGGTGAAAGTTGTCTTTCGTACCATATTTCCGTACCGTAGAAAATTGAAATGATAACAAGTTGTCAATGTCAAATAATGTTCGAATAGAAATTTGCATTCCAGCTATTTGTTACACGTCGATAGGTTAGCACGCTTACGATGGGGGCCTCCAATGCCAATGGGGTGAGAGAATATTACCTTATTTAACATAATATTTACAATAAATTGTATGGTTATGTTTATGCTTAAATTATCGTTAGATTATCACGTATTTTCTTAATTTTCATTCTATAAGCGGTAATTTGTAAGGCATGTTTGCAAGAGTGTCTTGTGAAATGGAGAATGTCGGTACATTTTATGTATGGTCCGATCTTGACAATATCGTCATATTTTAAATATTACTACTTATATCATTATAATTTGCGACATGCATATTGTATTTAATTGGATTAGAGAAATTAAGTTGACGGCATAGATTAAATAAATTGAGGGTTAATATTTCGATTTCATTCGAACATCTTGTTACATTGCTTTGTCCAGAGAATTAAAAAAAGAAAAAACAAACAAGTCGATTAGACTTGTGTACATACTTTAGTACATCTATGGTACATACAGTAAATTACCATTTTACCATTACCAGTACATAACAGACTTTGATTAATCTCAATTTTAAGTTATATATAATATACATACCCATATAGTATATAAAACTATTATCACTATCTAATGAAGCACAAAGTGCTCTGGATAAATTACTCCCACACATTTTTTTATGATTTCAATTTTATCATATCAAAATAATAATTGGTTCGGTTTGGCTACATATTAATGGGGCAAGTGCTATAAATAAGTGAGCCTTAAACTTGGTTAGAAAGAAATTTCTGTTATTATAATGCCCTATCTTTTCGCGTCGTATGAACGAACATAGAATGAAAATGCATTAAAAATATTCCATTTAATTAGTATTGTTTTAAACATCTTGTTTTAAAATTTTGAATAAAACCATATTTCAATTCATAAGGTGTCAATTGTTAATGCACTTTTTAAAATATTTTTTTATTGACATGCTTATTATACATTTAATTTCTACTGTTAGATGGACATTAACTATTTTGTAAAATATATTCTATAAAACATTGTATTAGAGTTTGTAATCGAACATTTTCAGATCTTTATTCTACGGGGATTTAATACATTAGTGTATAAAGCCTATTCAATAAATGCTAAAAAATAGTTGTACAGGTTTAAATAATCTTTAATTTTCAACTTATTTAGAGCACGAAAAGTTGTACCGATTTTTTAAGTTACAAATATTTTAATCAGTTAAATTGATTTAAAAAAAAAATGTCTGATTCTCGTTTGATATGGTATCTATATCTTGTAATAAAAATGAGACAATGATAGCAATCTTATGTAAGTATAGATTAGTAATTTATTCATGTTATCACAGTTTCATAGAATAATGAACTTTTAAATAATTGGTAAAAATAACCTGTACCTACCTACTTACATTCTTTCTTTCTTAATCAAAGTTTGATTTGAAACACTTATTTTCAAATTTTTAGTCGCAAAATATATTTAATGTAAATAAGTACTTACATAGTTAATATTATTTGTTACTAGCGATAGGGCCCGACTTTGTCCACGTGAAATACAGAAATTATAAGTAGTCAGATATGTAGAATGAAGAAATCAGAAAACAGAATGATTCAATTTGAATATAATACATTAAACGGATGGATGTACAGTTGGTCCTCGACTTTCGTATGTTCTACTTTCGTACAATTCGTTAATTCGTGCATTTCTTAAAATTTTTACTTTTGTCGATAAATGCAAAAACTGTACGCTTCCATGCAGTTGCCCCCCTCTCCTCCTCACTTGACATGTTTATAAAGAAAACATCTTTGTTATACCATTGATAAATAAATATTTTAAAAAACACCTTTTCACGGTTTTTTTATATTGCTCTACTTTTGTACATTCAACATTCGTGTACATGTTTAGGAACCAATTATATACGAAAGTTGAGGACCGCCTGTAATTCCACCCGCATATAACCGCATCTCACCTTACCACTTTACCGTTACTATCTGACCACTCTACCTACCCTTTTATCTAAACTTCACCTCGTTAATAATGTCTATAAACTGTGTAAGTTTCATTAATATCGGTCCAGTAGTTTTTGAGTTATAAAGAGACAAACAGACAAATAAAAATTAAATAAAACTATATTTTGTGCTTAGGTGTCATGGAAATAGTGAAAACGCTGATCGAAAAGCAAATATTTTGAAATGGTAGACCGACAATTCTATTTTATAATTAGTACCTATAGATTATAACTCATTATCAACATAGTAATATAATACGGAAAAGCATTATAAGTGAATAGCTTACTCAAAGGAAAAATGATCTAATCTTATCAAGTGTGTTAAATTATCACGATTTAGATAAAATAAACAATTTTGAATGATAATTATTAAAGTATAGTTTCTTGTTTTTGAGTTATTTGAGTGAGATCATATTTTACGAAGTGTTTGATCAAAATCACAAATGGTATGTAATTAATATTGTGTATTATGTATACTTTCATTTATTAACAATTTCAATTTGAATTTCCATCATTTTTGTTTATCAAGTATGTCATTAAGTTTATATGAAATCTGTCTGATGTGTAATAATTCAAAATACTCAAAGAAATCCTGAGCCATATTTTTACATGCGTGATTTGAACGTTTTACACGAGTTGTCATTCATAACTTATTCTTCATCGGCTAATTCATAACTCTGCCCGGTTAATCCTCTATCGAACGTACTATATTATAACTGTTTAGTGATATTAAATTGTAGGTTAACTACACAACCTTGTCACACTGCAAACGTCTAAATACTAAAACAAAATATAAACCTTTTGAAAGATGGATATATTTCCGTGAGTAGTAACTAAATATTTTTTATAATTCTAAGTTATCAAAGTATTGTCAAACAAAAAATCAAAAGTTTCCATCGAATAATATTAAACTATTTAAGTATATACATACATATTTCATTTTGTGATTTACTTAGAAATTAGATGATTGATATTGTATAAACTAGTGCTTTATGCTGGGATGATATACGATGATATAATTGAAAATTTACTAAGTACTCGAAATATTTGCCTAATCGTGAGAAGGGTTAAGCCTTGTGAAACGGCACGACGATAGCTCTGCGTCATATATTTCCATGTATCTGATTGTATGATTACGATTATGATTGTATGATGATGTGAACTAATTGGACAAGTGTCCAATTAGTTAACATACAAAATATGGTAAAAAATTAAAACAGCTATTTCGTAAAAATAGTTTTTTTTGAGAAATTTGTACGGTTTTATTAATTATAATTAAAATCAAGTATTTACTAAATTATACATATTTATGAACTAAGTTTATTAACTAAATATAGTAAATCACTTGACATAACAAGTTGTTCACTGAGGCAGATATTCTTGAAAGGCTTAGGATTCCTGGCTTTTCCCATGGCCAAAAGCTTCATTTTGTATGTCCCGGTTGCATTGGAGCACGGCATAATTGTGATGCGGTCCTTGGGCACTTTCCTCCCTGGTACATTACTTTCTTCGCGATGAACGTACGTTTTACGAAGGAGAAGTTTCCAAAATAAACCTGTCTCAACTGCGTTGTATAGTACGCGGCGGACTACTGAATTTGACAATCAAATACCGGCGAATTATAGAGCTTGATTTTTTGCTTTCAACTAGTAAAAATAATGGCGGATTATAGTAGCTGTCGGATAATCAAGCGGCGGATTACTCAGAGTGTATTGTAGTTACAAAATTACTAAAACGTGACATGCCGTGGTCTAGATTAGAGTAATAATTTGCATTTCGCAATACAAAAAGAATTAATAAAATAATACGTACAGATATCAATTAAATATATTTTAATAATGCATAAACAGTAGGTATTTATATTAGTAATGCGTCAATTACATTGACCTTCTTTACGAGCTGTTTGTTGGCGAATTTAAAAGCGGGTGAATCAGCTACTGCGATTTGATGATTACAACACAAAACTTTCCATTCGCTGAGAAGCCACAGGCCAGCGACTATTTTGTCAGAACGTAGTTTGTTTTTTTACCAGGAGGTTGGTACTGCGCAGACGCAGTAGGCCCACACGCCGGCGTGTAGCATGTAAAGTTGACCGGCTTTCAACTTTTCTCGGTAGAGTGTTTACAACCTGCTTGTTAGCTTGTTCGATGATTACACTGGGTGACTTTACAGGCAGATTATAAATTCACCAACAAACAGCTCGTAAAGAAGCTCAATGTAATTGAGGTTTAACATCATTAAATCTTCTTCAACAGAACCATAGCCTTAAATAAATTTTGAATCAATTCATAGTGTTATACATAGTCTATTCAAGCTACAGTCTGTAGTGCAATTTTGTTTTATCGTAGGTGGAGTTGAAAACCTTGACTCACACATATATACGTTATTTCAAAGGGCAGTGGTACAATCTCTAGGTACTTAATTTATACTAATGTTGGATTTTTGTTTTCCAAGTTCAACCAGAATGCACACAAAGACTATGTTTCATTAAAACTGCAGTGAAGTGCCTCGTTAATTTATATTGGAATGGATTCCTTTTGTAGGTTTATTAATATTGATTGTAAATTGTATTGTCAATCATCTACTACTAAATAAAATATTTTTTATGGGCTTATATTTGAATGAGTACGCTACCCCTTAATACCCCTCATGGTCATCAAGACAAATTATGAAATAAGCATTCTCAACTTTTACTTTACGCAATTTTCGTGGTCATGTTGATTACTCAATGATACTTGTTATTTATTGATATTAAGGGCATTGGATAAAATCTGATACAATGAAATAATTACAAATTTAATTTATTATTACAATTCACAATGTGTTATATTGAATGTGTTAAAAATATTTCTTAATATACAATGCATTGTTGATTGAGTAAATGAGCTTAAATCCTAGAAAACATCTTGGGCTAACTGGAATTGCAACTAAGACTATTGACTCACATTCTATAAACATATCACATTAGCGTAAAGTTCGCTAGTTTTACAGAAAATAAGACATAGTCGGAGTGACACTGAACAAGAGAAAGCGATGCAATAGTTTGATGTACGTGCAGTCGGCAATAAGTATTGTTGTACTCAAACCAAAAACGCGACTAAGTCGTGCACTCACGAACAAACAAATGTGATAGTTTAGATAGACGAACAAAAATACAGAAAGAGAGCCAGAGCATTCGCTCGCAGTGTTCTATATCTTAGCTCTTTTAGTTTAAACTTGTTATGTGGATTTTTTTCACTAGGCGTTTACACCAGGCGAGAAGGAATAGAATGCTCTAGCTCTCTCTCTATGTTCTTGTTCGTTTGGTTTAAATGCACCTTTAGATATTTCTGTGATATCATGATATATGTGATTTGTATTTTTATTACAAAATTCATTTGGGACTCGTCAGCTGGTCAGGCCAATCCATCCCTGCTGGCAGATATCACTTGGAATTATGTTATATGAGGCGTTTTTGAATTCCGTCAATAACGGCTACCATCTTTGTAATTTAAATCAAGGTTAGAGCATTACTGACTTGATTCATAGATGGTATCAAGGTTACCCCACATTTAGTTTGACGTCCTTGTACGTGCTAATAATTATTAATTTAATTATTTTTGATTCAAAATTTAATTGACCACAAGTTTTAAGAATGTAGCCATCCTTTTCATTGCATACATGATGTTAACAAGGTTTAAATTAATTTATTTAATGAAAAATATGAATTGTAGATGGAGTGGAAGAGGGAGATATTATTAATCTTCAGTTCCAATTTTAGCAGCATTTATTTTGAGTTCACTGATAACCAAATAAGGCAGCCGTTAAAACCAAAATTACCACCGTAGTTGAAACAATAATCTTCCAAAGTTACGAACAATCCTGTGATATGCAACTGGTAGGCTCGGCGGCCTCTCATAAAATGTATAAGAAACCAATGTTAATCATGTATCATATTTTATATCAATTTTTTAAATTTCTGTTCTTTAGGAGGCGAGCGCCAATGAATACTTATATCCTCCCGGTATGGTGTTAAGCTTGGACTTCTCTAAGAGTCCCGGCAAGTTCAATCCACCTATCAGTGCGGCGAATCCTGGCGAGACGTGGATGGTGGTGCGGCCGTTGCAGCGAGGTGACTACGACAAAGGATTCTTCCAACTCCTCAGTCAGCTCACCAGTGTAGGAAACTGCACCCGGAAGCAATTTGATGGTAATATTATTGGATTACTATTTTTATGAGAGAATAATCCATTACTTATATATTGTATTTCAGGCTTAATAATCATTTTTTTGATGGTTTCACATTTACTCACTTATTATAATTATAATTCTGAGAGTAGCGTAGAAATCATTATTAAAAAAAGAATTGTATTAGGTAACAAAATGTTATTTTGGTGAAATGAACTGGCACTTAAAATGTATCTTGTACAAAACACTAATAGGACCGATTATCCTGTATGGCTCGGAGACCTGGTGCATGACTAAAAGCATGAAAAGAGTGTTGGGCTCATTTGAGTGGAGCGTGCTACATGGTATATTCGGACCCATCAATAACACACTGTTGAGGTGGAGAAGAATATACAATTACGAGCTGTACACTTAGTGGATACTAAACTTTGTCAGGCTTACGTATTTGTTTTCATTGAACTAATATTACAAATTACAAATAGTGTTGGTTAATTTTTAAAATTCAATTAAACCCTGCGTAAACCAAGTCATAATAGATAATAGTCAAATAATATCTAAAATTATGCCATTAAATCATACATAATTTTGGGTATTTTTTAAATAAAAGAATATTTTTTATTTATTATGGTTTGGTTGGGCAGGGCTTCATGAATTTAATAAAACCAACCAACACCATCTGTAATAATTCTACTAAAACATTATCTGAAAAAGTGTGCACTATTATTGTTGGATCGCCCATAGCATACCTAAACTATTATTGTTTGTTTTGGGCAGGGTTTAATTGAATTTTAAAAGTCATCTGCAATTTTTATTCTTAGTTCAATGATAACAAATAGATTTGACTGACAAAGTTTAGTGTGCACTGTTTATGTCAGATCTTTTGTAGATTGTCGCACCAGCGCAGGGTGAGGAACAATTAACAGTAGACAGCTAATTGTCAGTCGTAATATCGAATTCATAAGAATGTTGCACTCTCAGTTAGCATTCGAAAAACATATCTGAGCCACATGTCAGATAGGTCAACCTTGAGGTCAATAAAACATCTATAAACCTTGGATATAAAAATTGTACTGATAGATAAATGAATAGATGCATACTCACATTGCAGAATATTAATTATGGCATTCTTTATAAAATTATTAGTTTGATTATTTTTATATGATTTTATATTATCTTGTTTTTTTTTGCAGACAGGTTTACATTCATGAAACAGTCGGGTGGATATTTTGTAACTGTGATCGAAGACACTAGGATAAAAAAACTAATCGGAAGCGCCACATTGACCATCGAACAGAAATTCATCCATAACTGCGCACTGGTAATTCAAATTCAACTATAATATATGATTAAAATCACCTTATTAAAATTTTAAATACTTACTAGTTAAGTATATATATAAAATATATTAAGTATAACCAATAGAAAAAAATCTGTGTTGATAAAAGTAAGACACCCAGTAGTAATTGAATTGTGCGAGTTTTGCGCCATGCACATTGACCACTATGCTATAAATAGTCGTCATACTTAATTGCGACAAATTTTAACTAATAGCTCTTAATACTCTCTGAAGCGCTTTCCAAATTGAGTTACTATTGTCGATCGGCTTTTGTATTTTAAATCAAAGAAGGTATTACTTTAATTACTAACCAACGTCTCAGATCACTCCAAGATTTTTTGTTGTAACTTACTTGAACTTGCTAATAATTTTTAATTAACTATTTTTTTTAGTCTACAAATAATTCACAAGATTTAAGAATGTAACATTCTAATTATTAAACATACATAATTTTGAAAACACTTTTGAGAAAATATGTTATAACCAATAGAAAAAATCTTTTTTGAAAAAACTTACTTGTTCGCGGAGGATACGTTTCGGAGACGGTCGCGATGACCGAAATTTCGCTATTGATGGATGAATTTGAAAAACATAGAAATTTAAAATATGAAAACACTTTATTAATAAACTAAACAAAATTAATTACAAAATAAAAGTAATATAACTTTGCAATAAACTAAAAAAATTAGATTTTTTTTCCCACGTTGCATAAAATGATCTACATTGTCTACCCTGCTTTGTCTGTTTGCACTTATTATGATAAATTTATCGCTAACTATCAAATAATCTAATTGTACGTACGTGATTCCACTCATTATGACGATTCTTGGCACCTGGCCCAAGCAGTGTTGCCATCTTTTTCTATGCTGATTATAGTACAAAGGCGTAAAAGTTATAGTATTTCTGAAAAATATATAGTACAGGAACATCTAGGAAATCCACAATGGGGTGTCCCCAGGGATCAGTTCTTGGACCCCTTCTATGGAATATCCTTTTTGATGACCTTCTGTCGATCCCGCTTCCAAACGACTGCAGTATTATTGCCTATGCGGATGACGCGCTTCTTCTTGTGAGTGCGAACAGCCGCAATGGTCTTGAGCTAGCTGCTAACGAGGCTTTGGAAACCATTATGACCTGGGGTTTTACTTACAAACTCACTTTTACTCCGCATAAAACAGAATCCATCCTTCTCAAGGGAGCAACCAACCTCACTTCAAAGTCGCCCACCATCCGTATGGGTAGTACTTTAGTTAAAGTCAAAGATAAGGTTACATATCTAGGCATTTTACTGGATGACAAATTATCATTTCTGCACCACGCAAAAACATCGGTGGCTAAAGCCAAAGCAGCTTACCATCGGGTCTCTTGGCTTACTGGAAATAATTGGGGTCTTAAGTTCAGACCTCTTAAAATAGCTTACGATGCAATCTTTATGAGTATCGCCGAATATGCCGCCAGCACGTGGTATCATAGATGTAAGTTATTGTCCATCCGAAAAACTCTTCTCAGCGGTCAACGCTCAGCATTACTTGCCCTCACTAAGGCTTATAAGACGACTTCTACCGACGCGTTGCCTGTCCTTGCTGGAGTGCTTCCGTTAGACCTGCACATTCAAATCCGTGGTGCCACGACCGCCTTGCTCGGGGGTCTGGGGGTGGAGGTTGGCGGTATCTTTATATCGCCGCCTTTAGGACCTGGATCCATGAGCCGGTGCGCTCGAAAACTTATTGTACGCGACCTGGTGTATGACACGGCGCTGCGTGCGTGGCAGGAGCGATGGACCACTTCTTCCAAGGGCAGACAAACGCATTTGTTTTTTCCTAATATAAAATGGCGCATGGAGATAACCAGATTGACTCCAGACCATTGGACTTCTCAGTTCTTAACCGGACACGGTGGTTTTGCCTCCAAGCTCTGTCAGCTTGGCCTAATAGAATCTCCGACTTGCTTATGTGGCGAATTGCAGGATGCCGATCACATCCTCTGAGAGTGTCCCCATATGTCGGTTGAAAGGGAAGAGCTTCTCAAGTCGGTCCGACCCTCAGTTGGACCGGTCGGCCATTGCGACTTGGTATCTACGAGGGAAAATTTCTCAGCTTTTAAAAAGTTTGCGGCATTATACGGCGAGCGAAAAGGTCTTTTCTCATCGAGAATTGACCGTAATACATTATATGGAAGTAGGGATCACGCACACTCTAGTGCACGCCAACCAAGGTCTTGGGAAGTTGCTCCTGGGACACTTTCGGCACAAATTTGAAAAGTGCCTATCGTTCACCATGCCTATCGTTCACTATCGCCACGGTATACGCCTGCATAACGGGTGTGGAGACGTGGCGGGTGTTGGAGGGAAAAGCAAGTACAGGAACATTTTTCGTCTTGAATCCTTTAAAATTATAGCATTTTGGTAGGTATATTTGGCGTAAAATTATAGTATTTAACATTTTTCGCGGAATTAAAATTATAGTATTATACTATAATTATAGTACGGTTATCACTGGGCACAAGTAAAATAAAAATTGTTAAAAATCCTTTTTCAAATCCACCATTGATCATGAAATTTCGCTCATCGCGGCCGTGTACGAAACGCATCCCCCATAATCAACCAGTATATAAAATTATGATAATGTGAGTATTTTGATAAATGGCGCTTGTACATATGCATGGATTTATTGGCACCAAAATAGCGTGTAAATTAAACTATATAACTGATAACTGTTTACACGCAAAAGTGCCGACTGTTTCCCTAATCTCATTCTTCAAGCGTAAGCGAGACGCGTTGTTGTCATTGTATAGTGGTATTTGACATGCTATGTGAAAATTGTCAAACGTCACAATGCTCTGGGCGGTAAGCCGTTAAACTTTTTTGATCCCACGTATGCAATCTTGCAACATGCATGATAGTACATGTTTACATTTTGAATTTTAATAAAATGTTATGGTCACGGCAATATGTTCTGTCGGCAGTAAATCCATGCATGTGTAAACAGGCTATAGCAAATGTTGCAGCGATTTCGTCCTGTAGTGTCTATGCCAATTTGAAACTTATATAACAGTGGTTCACGTAACATAGCATTTCCGAGGTTTGGTGTAACAGTAACTGCTGTGCATCATTTAAAAAACTGCACCAGATAGTCAATTTTGCACTGTAAAGAGAACATTTGATGGAGCACTCTACTTCATGACCACTAAAATGATCTCGGTTGAGGTATTACTTCCCCCACTAATCATTTTAATCAAAATGGATGCTGAAAGAGTATGGAAATCATCAGGTCTCTGGTTAACCCTTTGTATATTCCTTATATAATAATGTCTATTTTTTGCAGATGTTTATTGATGAATTATTTTCTTATGTTGTAGCGTGGCAGACTGGAAGATGTCGTTGTCAATGATACATATAGAGGAAAGCAACTAGGAAAGTTGTAAGTCAACAATTAATATCTCATATTATTATTATTTAAAAAACTTTTTTTTTTAGAATTATTAATAACCATGTCCTTGCTTTTCCGTACAAGGTGGTTGTTAGTAATCTTGAACAATCACAAACACCCAGGCCTTCAGAAAAACACATTGTGTCCTCACCAGGATCGAACCCAGAACTTTCGGGTAGAAGGCCAGCGCCTTACGTACTGCACCACGAGAGCCGCCCTCATATTATTATTGTATATTTTTGTTGTCCATTTATTTTATATGCGTGCATTAATTTACAAACAATGCAGCCCATTACTAGAATATTTATTTAATCATACGAAAAATGTTATAATAAGCGCAACCCACATTGAGGTGCATGTCACGGTGCTTGTCGCCTATTGTCATGGGCTGCCGCAACGGGAAAAAAAGTGTGTAATGTTGTTGTTTTTGGTGTTTAAAATGTTATCAGACTGATGCTTCCATCCCGTAGCACATTTTGAACCATTAAACGAACATTGTCAGTTGGCAAAATCTGCCGTAATCACTAAAACAACAATGAGGGCACTTCACGTTAAACTGCACTGCATCGGCACCTGTATGACGTTTTGAACGTTTTTATCATATTTCACATGGCTGCACTTTTCGAATGTCATGTCAAAATCAGGTTTTTTTGTTTTTAGCAGTTGACACTATGTATTTTCTATGAGAATGTTGTCTATTATCTATGGTCTGCGGGTTGAGCTCTATTATGAATGTCATGCCGCATGTATTTTAACGTACGCACACGTATAAACTGTAAAATTAATTGAGATTAGCATGAATAATTAATAATAATTCAAATTACTAATACATTATAGTAGGCACTCTTCATCAGTGTCATTCTTCACTGAATTAACGAGATGGTGCACGTTCAAAATATTCTGCAAAATGACGAAACCATATCCTAAATTTTCGCCGCAATAGCGTGACAGTTGGCGACAAGCACCGTGAAATGCACCTCGATGTGGGTTGTGCTTTACTCACCCTATTTAGCAGTGACAAGGGGTGGAGGTAGGCTGTTAAGATTCAACGTAAATTATGCACACTAAACTTTGTCAGTCATACTTATTTGCTTTCATTGAATTAAGAATACAATTTGCAGATGGTGCTGGTTAGGTTAGGTTAGGTTAGGTTCAACCCGGCCTAAACCAAACAATAATTGTTTAGGTATGCTATGTGCGATCCGACAAAAATAGTGCACACTTTTTCATTCATACTTATTTGTTTTCGTTGAACTAAGAATACATAATATTACAGGTGGTGTTGGTTAGTTTTTTTAAAATTTATTAAGCACTGCCTAAGCCAATCCATAATCGATAAGAAATATTTTTTTAGCTATAAAATATTTTTTGGCTTGTTGGTTAATTGAATTTTAAAAACTAACAAACACTATCTACACAATGTAGTCTTAGTGCGATGAAAACAAATATGTTTGACTGACAATTATATTTATATTGGATCTTAACAGCCTACCTCCACCCTTCGCCACTACTTGTAGTTTAATCCTTCTGGATAATGATAATTTTTGTCTTTTTTCAGAATCGTAGTGACCGTGTCGCTATTGGCAGAGACTATCGGCTGCTACAAGATGTCACTGGATTGCAAAGATAAGCTCGTTGGATATTATACTTCATTGGGATACACTTTGGAAGCGGGAAATGCAAACTCAATGAATATGAGGTGAGTGACTTCTTTGAAACCTAAAAAAACAGCTGTGTGTGAATCAATAATCCCCCGTGGGTAAATCGCGGAGAAAAGAGGAAAAGTTTTGTTAAGGGGGGTGGTATGAAAAGAATGAATGCTAACTGAAAAATTATGCTTAATTGAGGAACTGGATAGAAGAGAGACGTTCTGTTGTGACAGTGTTTTAGGATTTTTGATTCCTTTTTTAAAATGCCACCAAAAATCATTTCAATCTGACTGTGTGCCACTAAAGGTCAAAATATTATCATAACCATGCTGGTACACCATAATTATTATATAAATGATATACATGATAAAAAACAGCATTATAGCGCCTGAGTACACGTGCATGGATTTAATTGCACCATTAGTGTGTATTTTAAACTATCGCGATAATAACTGTTTACACGGTAAAGTGTTGACTGTCTTGCCAATCTCATTCTTCAAGAGTAAGCAAGACGTGTGTTGTCATTGTAGAGTACTATTTGACAGGACGTGAAAATCCGTTAACTTCAAAATGAGTCTCGGCACGGTGTAGTTTGTTTTTTTACTGGCAGGTTCGCCACTATCGTTATACTGCGCAGGCGCAGATATCGCACAGTCCAATTGTCACGTGAAAATTCAAAAGCTTCTGATCTTTTTTGATCTATGCATGTAATCTTGAAATTTTCACGATAATACGTGTTTACATGTGCATTTTTTTGTTATGACCGTGATAATACGTACTGTCAGCAGTAAATCCATGCACATTTAAACGGGGTATTAAATGTTTGAATGCATTTTTCTTAAAATAATAGCTTACGACATTAATATGGACCTAATAGGTTAAAGCATGTGGCTAACACCCATTTCTTGTAAAAACAAAAATCTATTAATACAACCTCTATTCTGTGGATTTTCATAGGATCGAATATGGTAAAAAAAAAACATTGTTTTTGTATTTCAAGCGTGATTGGTTTTGAAGTCACTTTTATTTTCCCATTATATTGTATTTTAAAATGTGATAATAATCTCTTTATTATTGAAATGAATACGTCATGTAAAATAAAATTGGACGTATTGGCATTTATTTGTTTCGTTTTGATTAATATTTTTCTGTACGTCATTGAGTTTTTCACATGTCTTTAGCTGGTTTTGGAAGTTATAGATCATTACTGTTAACAAAAATATCACTGTATAATTGTAGATTCTTCTTCTTTCTTCTTTCACCCTGTCACGTCCCAACATTGGGGCATAGGGCAAGCACAAGTTGGCGCCACTTCCCTCGGTCCATCGCCAACTCCTGTGCCTCCCGCCATGTCAGACCTGCAGCACGTAGGTCGCTTTTGTAGCATCGCTGCAGGGTGAGGGAGGGCCGGCCACGGCGACGGAACCCTTGAGGCTGTGCCACAAGGGTACGAAGTGCCGCACTCTTTGGCGGCATCCGGAATACATGTCCCGTATTTTAATTGTTTCAGATTCGAGTCATCTTGACAATTAGCCACCAGGAACGACACCGCGCAAGCCAAGCTATAAAAAATACTCATTTTCCAGAAGGTTATCGACACCATCCCCAATACACCAATTTTCAATTATTATCATACTCATGCCTATCCTATTTTAATAATATACTTAATATACTTCATGCAATTAAAAATTTTACATTTGTGAAATCACTAGAAGCAATTCATTATTTTTTGTTTTCAACAATTTGTGTTTGTAATTTTTTGTATCTCTTAATGTTCTGTGTGGTTTTGTTTTGTTATATCTCTCAATGGCTTAAAACGGAGTGAATCCCGTTTATATAAATTGTTGCTCGTTTATCAATGCGTTTTTGTAAGTATGGGTGATTCATATATTGATAGCCTTGCGCACAAAGGTGTTAAATATAACCATATTCAATTAATTTGTAATATGCATATTAAAATGATATAATATTAGCAAAATAACAATTATCTCAAAGCAGACTGTTAAAGATTTAAATACTTGTTATCTAATGTGAAAATTGATAACTCTGTGTGTATTAAAAGTATTTTGGTATATGGACGGTTTAAAGTGTACATTTGATAACTTCCAATTACATAGGAGGTTGAATTAACTGATTACAGGTGGCCCTCGACTTTCACATATAATTGGTTCCTGAAAATGTGTTTGAATGTTGAATGTTCGAAAGTAGATAAATATTTATTTATCAATGGGTATAATGAAGTTAACGAGGCGTTTTAGTAATCAGGTGTTCTCTTTATAAACTTTCCAAGAGATATAGACAGATACCACCCTTTTACGTATTTGAAAAGGTGACGTGGAGCAGAGGATAGAGGAGCGACTGCATGGAAGCGCACGGTTTTTGCATTATCAACAAAAATCTAAATTTTAATAAATGAATGAAATAGCGCATTGAGCGAAAGTAGAACTTTCGAAAGTCGAGGGTCGCCTGTATATTGAGAACTTTTTTTATATAATTTCACCGAGATTTTGACTGCAACCCGTTGTCATATCACGTCTTCTCCTCTGAGTGAGGATCCGTTATTCAAGTCTTCTCTCTTCTCCCATGCCTCAGTATATTTCAGTTATTTGACATTCTCAAAGATATCTGCAAGCACAATGTTCTCCTTAACGTCACATTCATCGCAGAGCTCAGAATTGCTTCTTCCCACAATGTTATAGAATATCTTTTACCCACTGTGTGTCCTGAGCTTAGTTTCTAATCAGCTTGAGCTCATTTTCTGCTGAGAGGTGACGCAATGAAACAGGGCATAGAGCATCGAAAAGGTAGAATGGAATCACTCCATTTCATCATGTCTTAGATGCCCTGTGATGGAACTATCCTCATGCTTTGACACACTTTTACTTTTTGGACTCATTCCAGTCCAAACATCCTTGTATCCACTGATACAGCATCCCTGATTGGTCAGCTTCTTTTGCCAGAATAAAGTACTTTAAAATAAACTTGTCTGTGATAAAAAATGATATTGCTATTCAATAATATTATATCGATGATTTTGGGTATTAAATCAAATGATTACAATGTTAATCTTCAATTAAACATTAATAAATTTGGAAAGTTTGTCTGTCAGTCTTATTTGGTTATAACTAAAACATAATTAGATCAATATTGATGAAACTTACACAGCTTATATATATAGTTGACTTTCATTACGATTCATTAAGAGCGTACTTCAGTGAAATGGCAAATAATTTTCAACAGTAGGTGCGACGAAATTTCGCACTCGTCGGCAATCGGAGACCGACAGCGAGGTGTGCGCATGTCGATTTGTTTTGTCATGGCGTCGGATGAAAATATTCTTAAATCGTGTAAAGATGACTAAAAAACTTTACGCATGTACTTAAAAAAGAAAACATGTCTATTATTATTAGTAATACAACAATAAACATAACAGTAAATGGATGCATGTTGGATTTTTATGACAAATTATATGTCGTTCGTCACGCGTCATTTGCACAATCCGCGCCATCGCCTAGCCATGATTTTTTAGACCATGCCTCAACTGAAGTATAGCCTTAAAAGAAACTTCTCGAAAATAACGCACTTGCAACAATATGAGAATTTGAGAAGAATAATATTATGTAGTACACTTTGTGCGCTATGCCTATTAATATTTATTTCAGGTTATTGTTTATGGGGTTGAATACCAACTTGTTGAATGGTTTTTAGCTTGAAGGATCGTAACGTTTATCTATAAAATATGTTTTTTATTTTGAGGGACAATGTGAAGCGAATTAAAAAAAAGTTATGTGCATATTGATGCTTTGTGTTTGTATTGAATGTGTAAAGAAAAAATGATATTCATATTTTATAGAGCTGCGTTACGATCATGGTCGTCCTGGTACATAAAGTATTATATATCGTTTTATTAATTTGGTGTTAGGGGTATTATAAAACTAAGATTAATATTAATGCATATTATTATATGATGTACTTAATGATTGATAAAATCTTAGTTTATATTATTGAGTCTACAGAGTTATGACTTTTTGTGTAATATTTTATTTTCATCTGTATTATTTTTGAAATAAACTCTTAACATTTAAACAGGTTTTTTTTAATTGATACCAAAATTGTCCTTTCCTTAAAGTATAATCAATGTATTAAATGAATCATCTAATGGGAAATTAGTACATATTTCTTTAGTGATTTAGTATTGACATTGATGTCAGTCATTCTTATTGCCTTTTCCAATGATGTATTGAAAAGCAATGTGGCCAGTGGATCTCCTTGTCTGATGCCTGTTAGTATTTCAAATATCGTTGATATCGAATTTTGAATTCGACAATGTTTATCCACGGTCCCTTGTCCACAAACACTAATAACACAAGCGATGAAATAAATCACCGGATTACCCTCCCCTCGCCAACAGGTACTATTTTGGTATACAAAGGGGTCTAAAGAATAAGGTACTCTCAAGGAAAACCAAAACAACCTTATATAAAACTCTCCTGCGCCCAGTATTAATGTATGGATCAGAATGCTGGGCACTCAGCAAACAGGATGAGAGAAATATGGATATCTTTGAGAAGAATATTTAGGGTTGTTCAAGAAAGTGACATTTGGAGGTCAAGGTATAATGAGGAGCTGTACACAATTTATAGGGGAGAAAGGATCACGTGACATATGAAAATGCAGAGACTGTGCTGGATCAGCGACGTGCATAGAATGCCGGAGGATATACCAGCAAGGCGGGTTACGTCAGTGGCGAAGGGTGGAGGTAGGCTGTTAAGATTCGCTATAAATAGTGCACACTAAACTTTGTTAGTCATATGTATTTGTTTTTATTGAACTAAGACTACAATTTACAGATGGTATTAGTTAGTTTTTAAAAATCAATTAAACCCTGCCTAAACGAAACCATAACAGATTTGGTCTAATTTGGGCAATACGACAAAATTGTGTACAATTTTCCATTCATAGTTATTTGTTTTCGTTGGATTAAAACTACATATTACACATATTTTTGGTTCATTTTTTTGATTCATTAAGCCCTGCGTAAACCAAACTATAATAAATAAAAAATATTATTCTATCTATAAAATACTCAAAGTTATGTATGATTTAATTGCATAATTTTAGATATTTTATAGATAGACATGTATTTTTTGACTAATATCTATTATGGCTTGGTTTCTCAGGGTTTAATTGAATTTTAAAATCTAACCTACACTATCTGTAAATTGTAGTCTTATTTCAATGAAAACAAATATGTATGTCTGAAAAAGTTTAATGTGCACTATGTATGGCGGATCTTAACAGCCTACCTCCACCCTTCGCCACTGGGTTACGTACACAACCCAAGAAGACCTAGACGGCAGAAATCGAGATGGCTGGACTGCGCAACAGGAGGTATAAGAATGCTCAGTCAAAGCAACTGAAGAGTGTCCTCGTTGAATCGTCCAGGATTGAGTTAGTTTTTGAAGGAGGCCAAGACTCACCAAGGTTTGTAGTGCCATTAATGATGATGATGATATTGAAAAGCAATGTTGCCAGTGGATCTCCTTGTCACATTTTGAATTCTAAACTGACAATGCATTTTGGGTAGGGTGAGTCTAGTTAATCTCATGAGTTTTGAAGGGAATCCAAATTATTGTTCTATAGCATTCCACAGTGCAGCAGGCCTATTCTAACATATCACTTAACATCAAAAAAGAGCTAATTGTGATAAATATATCACTTTTATCACTTTACTTATTCTGGCGGTTAATTATGTAAAAAAGTTAATATCTTCAGCACCTCGTTTAGCCGTGCTAATTTTGAGAACGAGACAGAGTATGTCAATTTTAGATATTGAGATGCAAGATCTGACTGTTTTGCTGCAATCGTAATGACATGACTAAGAAAATTGTATGATGTGTCTGACGTGTCAATACAAAATTCTTGTGTTCGGCTCATTACCAACTAGATGGCGCTCGTTCGGTTTTATCCACTTGGGTTCGGCATTACGAAGATATCCGGATTTGACCGACATGTCTACCAATCTAAATTTTCGCCGTATTATGAATAAGAGATAGCTGCCACTAACCGCTTAGTGTAAAGATTACCTTCCGTGCTAATTTGTAAGAATGAAAATAATGGAAACATGCTAAAGTTATAACCTTCACGAATATACCTGCTGGTCTGTTTACGCTATCATACGTTGATATCATTTCTTGCGGTGTATTGTCAAGTGTTTGAATATCATACTACAGTTTTTCTAAGGTTGGTACAGTAAAACTACGAGTAAAATTTTATGAGTTATTTATTTACAAAGTATTTATATGCAAGTTATATAATATGATAAGCAATTATAGAAATACATCTTAGAAAATTGAATACTTTTATAATATTTTTATAAGTACATTGTTCAACTTAATAAAATGTAGTATGTACGAAGAACTGTATAGAAAGTTAATAATTAATTTCTGTTTTTATTATATTACAAATGCATTGTATATTAGTGGATATGGGATAAAAATTAAATCTATTTTAAAGTTTATTTATATTAAAAAAAAATATTTTTTCGGAAAGGCTCAATTACAGAAGTTAATAGTATCATTAGGAATTATTATTGCCAGTAATAAAATGGTACCAATTTTTTAAATTCCAACCTGTTATTGTAGAAAGCAATACATTTATTATAACATTGTAATAATTAACATATTTTTTACAATATCAAGTATCTTGTGTTTTTTAAAGTTTTCATTTCTTGATGTTAGTTATAAATTATAATATTCTATTTTATTATGCATAATAATTCCGTGACTTCGACGGGAAGATCTTATAGGAAAAATGACGAATTTTTAGTTACGCAGCTTTTGTGGTTTGATTTAATATAATTCTGTATACGGCAGTTATATGTTAATAACATCGAGGTTCTTCTGTGGTTTAATTTTTATAGTTTTCAAATGCGATGTAGTGTAATGATAAATTAACACATATTATTCTCATATCGATGTATTAATGCAAAAAAAACCTCATTGGGTGTATTCTATATACAAGGCGGCTATCGTTACCAACATTTACATTGATATTTTTGAATTTGTCATTAGAGCATTCGAAAGATTATCTCAAATGCCTTTCTAGTCCCAAGTCACAGAACTACGAAGGGGATAAAAAATTTAAAGTGGTAAGTAGAATATGTCTATTATAAAAATAACTAATTTTACAGGTCTTTTTAATTCAATATCTTATTTAAAATCATTTAAGATAGATGTCCTTACACTTACGACTGGGTTATGTAAACATATTTATGTAAAGGGGGGTATTAAAGGAGATATATTCATACATGTCATAACAAACATAAAAAATTATAAATATTTATTACATCATATGCATTATTTTCAATAGTTGACAATGCAAAATGTCATAAGCTATAAAGTAGGTCCTGCAACTGTGCTGAAAATTTAAACGGATCCATGCAAGATAATTTCCTCCTCAGTACGCATAATTATTATATTTTGGTCGAAAAACGTCTCAGTCAACATTTCAATGGTGTTTTCCAGTCAGTGTTGCCAACCATACTATAATGAATTATAGTACAATACTATAATTATTTTGATTCCACAAAATATGTAGAATAGTACTTAATATGAAAAAGTTATGTGTACAGTTTTTTTTTACTGTAATTTTTACACCTTTGTACTATAATCAACAAAGAATAAGATGGCAACACTGTTTCCAGTCTTCATTACTAGTTTTTTTTAATACCATAAGCAAGAATCTGTGTTTTGAAAATTATTTTAAACCATAGCTGTAGAATCGTAAAACTTGCTCATAAAAAATGTCAGACATTTTCATTTACACTGTCACAGATATGTTGGTGATGACAATATATGAGGTGTCAATTTTCAAAAACCGATGAGTCTACATTGGTTAAATAACTTAGTTACGATAAGTATCAAAACCGCTGGCACCTCAGATTCTGAACTGTCCGTGAACATGATACATATAAATGTCTGACGGGGAAAATTATAAGACGATAAATTAAAAATACATTTAAAAAAAAATGCACAAAAATATTTAAAATCAAAACGACTCCACAGTTATGCATAAAACGGATTAATGTTATTACTGCAAACAAGTCTTGTAGTTTGAAACATTAATTCATTTATTTTTACGCAGATTACTAATAATTGTCATATTGTGATCAACACAGCTACATATTTGGTTTAAGCATATCACGCAAATATTATTGCGTGCATCAAAGTTTTAAGAGAAAAACCTAAACCACACGTTTATTCTACGATAAATGACAGAAATGTTATCTTATAAAATCCTATATTGTTACATAATTAGGTTTGTGTTGAAGGGCACACATATTCAGTCGATTAGAATATTTACCTATTAACTTTTAACATTTTTTTTTTGATATGTAATTGACTTAGCGTTAAATATGCAGTACCTATTTGTATTAATGTTATTTTTTTAAATTTTATTTTATTAACCATATCTATAAATCATTGTTTAAAAATGAATTGAGATTGTCAGGAATAAAACTTCGTACAGTAGTTTAATAAGTGGAATGGGACAATTACACGCCGCTGACTGCACTCCGGATAACTGGACGACAGATTTCTGGACACTGCTACAAATCAATGAGATGGATGAAAAAATTCACATAAGTTACAACTTGAACCAGGAAGACTAATATAAAGTATTTTTCTACAATAAAGCAAGGCTTATGGTTGTTGCAAAAATATTGCAGTGAATCACACCCATATTGTGCAATAATTGAAAACCTTAAAGCAAGAACATGTTAACTATTATTTACGTCAAAAATGAGCTATAATAATTACTTCCTAGCCTTAATTTCGAATGTTCTTTCCAGAGAACTAACTCTTCTTGCACAAAAGTGGACTATGAAACTATTAAGTGTAACAACATAATTATTAACTGCAATCATTTGTGAAGGCAAAATCAATCAGTTATGGCATATTTCAGTTAACAAGGTCTTCACGTTAGTTAGATCAGAAATCTATGGTTACCGTATAATTATTGTTAATTTGACGTTTCGACACGTGTGGAACTGTGGATTTGAAAAGAGTTTTTTTCCAAATTTATTAAAAAATATTTCATGAGATCCTCCGGTTCTGTGCCAAATGTGTTCGCGGATATGGCCGGGCGTACACCGCCAGCCATACAAAAAACGCAAACTTATTCACCTGTCTTTGAAGACAGAATGCCCAGTCTCAGGCGTTTGTTTTGAATAATTTGAAATTCAGAAGAATACTGGTCCAATAATGAGACATTTAGCATATGTTAGGTAAGTGTTTATGATAAACTTTCAATATACTTAAAAAAAAAAAAATAATAAGGTTTATTTTTGCTAAAAAATTCTCGGCCTCTCACTTGCCGCCATACAAAACCTCCGGGCACAGATCAGGTTGAAATATTGTTTGAATCTTAACATGTTTTTTCTATGAACATTGAAAAAAAATGTATAATTGAAGCAAAAAAATATAAAATAACTTTTACGTTTCTTAAGCACAATTCCCGAATTTGGTATATTGTGTTAATTAAAATACAAGCCAAGTCAAGTCGCAAATGTCTAAATATCTCTGAAAATAATTTTTGCTAGTTAACATCTTCTTGCCTTGGGGTCTTCCTTCAATAGTTGGAAAAGGATCAATATTCTGCAAATTGTACAATGTATTTACTTCATATTAGATTTGCTTGTCCACCAATGGTTCAAAATCTAAAGTACGTGTATTTCTTTACAGATTTCATTCATTTGTCCGGCGCCCAGATGTCTGTCGTCCAGTTGGCGCCGCCGAATTGTCCTAAACCTTATAATTATTACACCTTTTCGTTAACATTGTCTTCAGTAGATAATACATAATATATACATGAATACAAAAAAATATGCAAAGGTGCGTGCTTTAATAGTTGAACTGCTATATTGTTAACGATCAAGTGAAATATTACTCAAAATAGGTACCTAATGAAACTGCCAGACAGTGGCGAAGACTGTTTGTTGGACGGAAGTAAACGATTAGACAAACGAAAAGAATTGCATAACACACGGACAGTAATCAACAAATGTTATAATATATCTATAACAAGTTGTAATGTGTAATGATTTGTTTTTGACCATGACTTTTTTAAATTCATTGGTATCTCATCTCGTAATTGCTATTTCCGCTAAAAGTGACTCGCCTGAAATATAATATTATGCTTATATTATTATTTTTATATAAATTTTTTTGAATCTTCTACAAAGTGCGGCACGTGATCTCATTACTTGTGACGTAATAATCACATAAACAATTCACACTATTTGCGGCAGTTGTGTTGTAGTTTAGCAAATTCTCGTATAGAAATTATTTTTTACAAGTCACAGTAAATGTTAAATAATCGTTTAGGATTGAGTCTTGGCCACTGTTGCTGTAAGACTTTTAAATTAAATCGGTAAAGAAGATTCAAACAACCGAAACTATATATTATTATGCTTGCAACTCCAGAAGACTTCAGTTAAATAGCAATTGCACACAAACATCAAAGTAAAATTGATTTTTAATATTAAATTTATTAAAACACACTGTCTAAAAAAGTATTTATTATAATAAACAACATTGTGTATTTCGAAAACTTTTAATATTCAATTTCCTCTTTTAATAATTCATTATTGTTTAGAAAATTAACATTTGAAAGGGGATATTGCACGACAATGGATATGCCACAGAAACATAGTTTGGAGATACGAGCAATTTAATGCTATTGTTCGTTGTTTACATATTCGTGATCAACATCACTATTGTAACAGGAAAAATCATTATCCTAATTTAAAATATATCACACAAATAATTATTTTGTTTGGAGCAAGAAGGTGTGGATGACTGACCGGTGTCCTTTTTGACTGGTGTGGCATATCATGTTATAACCATTTTTAGATCAAAATTTGCAAGATTTTAGACATAGATTATATTGAGACATCTGTTTATTCTTTAAAAAGAGTCTTTAGTAAAACGTGAGTGTGTGCCCTGGGAATTGGTTTTATCATAATTATGTGGCATATCATTGTTTTGCGATAACGCCTTCATTTGTGTCATAAATTAATGTAATGTCGTCTGTCAAAGTGTTTTTAACATAACCCAATGTGTAAATTTAACAAAAAGATGATAAAATACCAATTTTAATTCGCTACAATCAAACAATTATGTGAAAGGTCTTGAATCTGTCATAAAGTCAAGCTTTCGCGTACTGTATTGTCCATAAGAAATAACGTTATCCTGCATAGATAATAAACTTGACCCAAACTTAATCTGAAGTCAAAAAAGCCAATCAAATTGCTATCCTGATTTTACACACAGACATGATTTTATTCCATAGAATTAAAGTTTCATTATACAAAGAAGCAGTGATTTGGGATATAAGAAAGCAGAAATATTAGCGATTATGATACACAGATGAATAAGATGAATAAGACATCATTACACGACTGTCCGCACTTATCATGTTGTGCCATTTACAGCATGCGACTGCGACATGTGATTTACAACAAGCACGCCAGAGTGCTTCCAATTTAATTGCAGAGGCAAACGTTTTTTTTATAATTCAATAACGTTATGTCAATTCTGTGTGTATTAAATTACTTGTGTTTTATCAGTTGTGGTTGCATCGAGCTTGTACACGCTAAGCCGAAACAAATTATAAATTACCATCGTGTATTGAAATAACACTTGGTAGTGACATCACAAACATGAAATCATGAGTAATATATCGTCTCTGTTCTAGCAGAACACACTAACTGGAGAATACCAGTTTTGAGTAATTTGACTTTGGAGTTGTTAAAATGTTTGAAATGGTCTACCATGTGAGTTTATTAAGTAATCGTAAAAAGGATGACTTTAAAATAAAGACTGTTTATTTATTAAGAAGGTTTCCAGACAGTAAAGTTTGAAATAAGGAACATTTTGGTATAACTAACTCAATATGTCATTTTTTCGAATTAGTGTCTTCTGCCAGAACAGTGACGACATGCAGTCTGTTTATTTTAGCGATTGCTGGATGTTTTATGTTTGGGCTTTGAGTAGAATAACTATAATTTCTTGTATATTAATGGAGTCTACAGCAAAATGTCTTAATGAGAATCAAACAAGGAATTCTACATTTGCCAAATCTTTCACAATGTTATGCCATTCAGCTCATTCCTAAATTTGTCTTTAACCTTCCCTTTACGATGCTAATAAATTCTATCCGTTCCGGTGATGTCACCTTGGGTTACCGTACAAGATTGACAATATTAATTAAAATTAAAAGGGAAATGCCTATTTTATCAACATAAATGAGTCTAAAAAAGTTTCATCGTCATTATTTGCAATTTGTTCACCTATAAAATGGTCAAAAAGGCATCAAAACTTAATTATAATCATACGAGTATTTCTATACATTCTTACAACCTACAAGTCATAACACTATATTGATCTCTTCCTTACTTTCATATCTATTTTTCACAATTGAGTATGTCTCTCTTTGTTGCACATATTATTAGATCTACCTCTTTTATTCGCAATGGAACGCGATGCTCTGTTTGCAATGTGCATTTAAAATTTATGACAGGTAAATGAAATCTGACGGATATCTATCAATTATATGTATTTACTGAATTTTGAAAATAATAACATTCTAGGAATAACCGAAATATGAAAATGACAAAATGCATAATGATGATGAAAAAATATTTGCAGTTTAATAGGCTAGGTAAACCAAAGTGACATTACAGTAATGGGAATGTTAAATACAACATTTTACAATCTTAATGAAGTCTCGCAAACCTTGAGTCTACAATTCTGTGGTTGTGAGGCAAAAGTTCTCATAACAGTTTTGTTGCACTTTTGGAAATGCCGCAGTTCAGATGTTCAGATGTTCACATATATTTAATAATATATCTATATTAGTTAAGGGGGGACATGCTCAGCGTAGGTTAAAATGGAGCTTTTGTTCTATTTTCAAAGCACGATCCTGGACATTCCTTAAACGTTGTAGATAATCTATTTATATAATTTTGAAGCCTTATTATCCTTTATATTTATTTTAAACATTTGATGACTGCATAAAGTATTTTTATTACATAAAATAGTATTCTTTTAAACCTCTCGTTCAAACACGCACGTTAACATCATTTTACTCCCTACTTCAATTATAGTTTGTCAATTTATGGCTACGGCCGTATGTTGTAGCATAACTACTGGGGAATGCCAAAAGAAATGGCGTATTTCAAAAAAAACACTACCTTATTCTTAGGTCAATAATTATTATAAAGCAATCATTATTCGTAGGATGTTTATCACACTTGAATGGTCAAAGACATAGCTTATAATTAGTATCTTTAGAATTATCTTCAAATGTGTTAATCTTGCCCATTTTTTGAATAATAAAATGCCTAATTCTTGTAAAATTTGGGATCACAGAGATTATCAATATAATTTTTTATCGTAAATATTTCACTATAATAATGTCGACATAAATTATACTGATGGTTTTATAAATGCGTTTAAAAATTAATAAATGTAAAAAATCTTAACACCACTGCACATTTATGTACCGAAAAATGACAATATTCTAAAACATTAGAGCGAGAGGTTTAAAAGAATACTATTTTATGTAATAAAAATACTTTATGCAGTCATCAAATGTTTAAAATAAATATAAAGGATAATAAGGCTTCAAAATTATATAAATAGATTATCTACAACGTTTAAGGAATGTCCAGGATCATGCTTTGAAAATAGAAAAAAGCTCCATTTTGACCCACGCTGAGCACGTCCGCCCTTAAATACCCATGTATGGTTAAATTCTTGATATTGTATACTATTTAAAGGGTAAATTGCCCCAAAAAGTTTCACAATGTAAGAACTTTTGCCTCAGAAAAGTCATATTGATTTGTTGAATGTGAAGTGAAATTTTAACCACCTACAATAGACAGTGATAGTGATACATTGAAAAAGTAAAAAAAAAAATACACTGAATAGTTTTTATTGGCACTCAGAATTTTATAAAAAAATCAATTACTTACAAAAATAATATTATGTAATTTAATTTAGGGATTTTTAGTGTTTAATTTTATATACCTTATACTACGGAATACACAAAATTTTAACTGAGGACAATTATATTATATTGAAACACTAAATAATGGCATCAAAACTTATGTTCTACAATATTTAATTGACATTTAAAAAAAATTACATCACACGTAATAAAAATAAAAACTGAAATTTCTAGATGAGATATAAATTTAGCTAAGCCTTTGGTATTGGTTTGATTAATACTAATATAATAAACAGTGAAAATGTACAATTTATTAATTTTACTGACTCACAATTCTTCACGGACATTAGTAATTGATTGGATGAATAAAGTACAAATTAATTTTAATTACAGTTCATACAATTTCTATACCTTTTTTATTAATAAAAATCAGTACATCCAGTCCCTATTTTGCCATCCACTGTTCTTTCATAGTATTAGTACTGTACATTCATATAAAAGTATTTAATCTACTTCATTAAAAATACCCATAGAAACGCAGGTATGTAATAAAAATATTGTACATAAACTAGCTGATAAAAAAAACACTTAAAATATTTTCAATAGGTAGGTACTCTAACTCACTATTACGTTAAAATTATGTTTTAAAATCTGTGTTAATTACAGTGAAACCCGTTAATTCGAAATCGATGGGACCGAAATACAAAATGTAAAGTAAAAAACAGTAAAACTATATAAAAAAAAGGTTTTTTGTTGTAATTTTGTAAGCTGGTTTGCACATCTAACATTGTCTTGTCTGAGGCACAGTCATAAATCAAACCTTGTAGGACTGTCGCAAGCATGTTGCATATTTGACCGCACAGATAGGAACGTCAAAGTAGTCAAATGCCAAAAATGCCATCAGAGTATCAGACGCCAAAACAGCGATTATTACGTATGGCTTTACATATGATTGAGATACTTAAATAAGCTAAGGTTTTACAATGTATGTTTTACTTAAATAGTTTAACAAGATTATCGAGATTCATGGTGTTACTACAATACCGCAGAAATTGAAGTGGTAGACAAAAATATTTGATTCATCTGTCAATTTGGCATATCTCCTAGTATATACACGGATAATTCTTATTTTCTTGAGTTAGTAAATGTTGTTGCACTGATCTGTCATTTTGGATGTGGATATATATGAGATACGTCTGTCTGAATACGAATGATCCGAATGGCCGACTAGTAGTGTGCCCGCATGCGTAACCGCAACTCGGACGGCGAACAATTTGCAGACGGAGTTGCATGAGATTTATTGCAAGCAACACCAGGTGTTTTTCAAACTAAAATGTTTCATTCCGGCAGTGTGCGAAGGTTCATAAGATAACATGTGTTTTGTGAATAACGATTACATCACATCAACGTATTCGAGATGAGTTTAGATGTGCGAGCTGGCAAACACTGTGTCTGTTTCAGATTAATATCAGTGGTGATTATTATAGTTCATTCATCGTAATTAGTGGAAGTCACATAAATAGATTTTATGAATTTTAGCAAATATTTAGATTTACAGCGAATTTCAAATTAACCGTGTTCGTATTAACGGGTTTTAATTGTAACTCACTAAATTGTCATTCACTTGATAGAAATCTATTAATAGTGTTAGTTTGGATATGAGTTACATATAAAGATTGAGGAATTTTAACGATACCTATAGTATTAATTAGTGAAGTGTTTCTAATGGGCTGGTGTTAACATCTCATGACAAATTAAAGATAACCCATGATGTAAAAATAGTGTACGTAACTAAAATAAATCTAACATTACAATTAATATCCAATATTTATTATTTAGTCACTGTCTAGATATTTTGTTAGCGGAGAACGGGTCAGATATTTTAAAAGACAAAAGGAATTTTCTGATTAACCAGAGAGAAGTGAAGATTTTGATTGACAATCAAAGGACAATAGAATTATTTCTTCACAAAGCTGATATTTACGTATTAATAAAAATATTATTATCATACTCAACTATTTTTCGGTGATTGGTCAAGAACGTATTATTTACTATCCATTGTTTTTACGATAGTATCAATGACATATTAAATGGACGACTCACTTCATAACCGGCGAGCACGAGAAATTGTGCATGAAAGTCATTCACAGATGTATAGGTAGATGTCACGTGACCATTGATGTATCCGTTTCCATTATGCGATACAAGCTTCGAGAATTTATAGTAATATAACCTTTATTGTAATGGCGTATAAGTGTCATGACTCATTGCGTTAGAAACAGATTCTCGGTTACTTACGACTTCTCGGAGATTAGACGCAAGTGAGCTCAGCGAATCACAGGCGACTGACTGTCCAATGGTTCCTGTCATTCAATTGCATTGAATAAACATTCATCAATATCTTAAAATGGCATTTTATAAATAATAAATAATACTAATACATGCAAAGTGATATCCCATCTTTCTTTGAGTGTTTAGTAGATTTTTTTACAATTTTTAACTAGGCACATTGGCATTTTGTAACACGATAATAACGGTGGAGTCGAAACCTGACAGTCAGAAATTTTGTATGGGCAGACCCAGCGGTGTCGCCAGACCGCTTGCAAGCAGAATGTTCATTTGAGCGTAGGATACCGATATTAAAATATGAATTTCGCCATCCGGCAGACCCGACACAAAGTGAGTGTCATTTTATTTTCTAGATGCTTCGTCCATATTAATGTCATTGGATAGTATACAATATTTTCTTTAAAGTATCCTTGTGTTATTTAAAAATTATTTTGAATTATAATTTGTCCATGTTAATACAGTATAACCTCGTTTTTACGTGCCCGGAATTCATGTTTTCTCGGCAATTGCGTGTAATTTTTTCAGTCCCGATGTATTTCAGTACATTTAATACCCGCATTTACGTTTTTCTTTCCCGCGGTTTACGTCGGAAATATTCAAAATATGCGAGTTACGCGCGCTTGACAATGATTGGGTCGTGACATTCGAACGGTCTAAGGTGTTTGGAGGGAAAACTCCGTGTCTTTGATTGGGCGAGCGACGCTGTGATTGGCCGGTTTTGGAGGTTCATCGAGGGTTTAAAAGCCTACTTTACAAGCTTTGCTGATATTCAAGATGACACTTTTAAATGTTTATATAGTCTTGAAAGAGAATTACATAACAAAAAAACAAAAATGCAACAAACTAATATACCTACATGATTTTTTTAATAAAAAATAAAACATTTTTCAATAAAAATTTAAATTGAATGTTGTTTTTTAATAAAACGTTATTATTTTAGAAACATAAAATTTAAATGTTCTTTTTTTCAATACCCCCCTTTTACATTTTCCCTCTTATTTGGTTTTTTTTTTTCAGTCCCTTAAAAATCGTAAAATAGGGGTTATACTGTATATCCAATTAAAACCAAATCGTAGAAAATCAAGAGTCATTTTGTTTTTATTGTTATGTAGGAATATCAATATTAATAATAAAATTAATGACAATTCACTAGTAAAAATATGAAAAATGTAATGTCATAATGTTATATTCACCGGTCTTGCCAATATTAAAAAAAAAAAAATGTATATATTAAAAATATAAATGCCCAAAAATGAGATTGGAACTCACAATAATTGATAGTCTGGCTTAAGATAATTTTGGTATGACATATAGCCATCAAAAATATTCAATGACGTTGATATAAACAACATACTAGTTGTATCTTCTGTCAATCCTCTATTTCATAAGTAAGTCATATGACACTATTAGAAGCAAATCCAACAAAGTACAAATGATTGAAAGTAGATTTTCGGCTGTTGTAAATAGTTCATTCATATTCATGTTTATGAAGGAAAAATAACCAGATGAATAAGATTGATAAAAACGTTACAAAATTCTGGCATATTGGTTTCAAAGTTCACAAGTTTGACGCAAAGCCAACAATCTGATATATTATTTTTTTTATAATTAATAATATTATAAAATGGGTAAAAAATTAAATGTAGAAGTTTAAAAAATTAACATTTTACTGTAGTTAGCAAACATCTTAAGTTTTATGAAAAACAGTAATACCCCGTTCACACGTGCATGAATTTACTGCTGACAATACGTATTATCGCGGCCATAACATGAATTATCATGTAAACACGTATTATCCTGCAAGTTGCAAATTTTCAAAAGCTTCTGAATTTTCAAGCAATAATTGGTGGATACGTAGTGTGATGGTGGCGAACCTGCCATAAGAAATACGGCGCACAGAGTATTTTGACATTTACCGATTATCTACGAACTTGTCAAATAGCACCATACAATGACGACAACGCGTCTCGCTTACGCTTGAAGAATGAGATTGGAGAGACAGTCAACACTTTTACGTGTAAACAGTTATTATCGCGATATTTTAAAATACACATTATTGATGCAAGTAAATCCATTCATATGTACAGGCGCTATAAAGTGAGACTTTGTTGAGTTTGCTTCTAATAGGTTCACATATGAGAGAGGATATTCCCTATATTAATTTTTTGATTAGTCCTAAAGTTATCGGCAGCCGCAATATCATGATACATATTATTATAATGGAGTATTTAAAAATTGAATTAAGCTAGAACTGTGGCTGCGGTTTTTTGCTTGCTAATTTCATTGGGCCCTGTTGATTTCTTGCGGTGCGCCGAGCTTCCAATTCTCTTTGCCTTTGGAGTTTTCGTTCCTCTCGCTTCCGCCGCATCTCTTCTAATTTGTTTACATTGTCTGTAAATAAAATACAATATATATTATATTTGCAAAGATTTACAATAAAAATAAATCATAATTTTTCATGCGGGTTTTATTATTCTGCTTCATGATGTAAAATTCAAATTATGTAGGTACATGATCAAGTAGGTTTTTTTTTTTTTTTTTTTTAATTATTCTGGTAAAAATGAAACTTTTTTAATAATTTTACAGATTTAACCTATTGTGACCGACTTTATTTTTGTATATATCGTCACTGTTCTGGCAGAAGACACTAATTCGAAATAATGACATATTGATTAGTTATACCAACATGTTCCTTATTTCAAACTTTACCGTCTGGAAACCTTAATAAATAAACAGTCTTCATTTTAAAGTCATCCTTTTTACGATTACTTAATAAACTCACATGATAGACCATTTCAAACATTTTAACAACTTCAAAGTCAAATTACTCAAAACTAGTATTCTCCAGTTAGTGTGTTCTACCAGAACAGAGACGATATAATACTAAATTGACTTCCAACAATCAAATATTAATAACTCAAAAAGTATGCATCTAAATAATTTGATTTTTTTAATATAAATAAAAAATTGATGCTTTAATACGATTTAAAAGACAGAAAAGAAAACAGAAATATTTAAAGCGAGATAGAGAGATTCAAAGTTCAATGAATAAAAACTTTCGTCAATTTTTCTTCAGAATTTTATGTTTAGTGCTAAATAAAAAACTAATTACGTCCTAAAGATTTAAAAAATTAGTGTATTATAAAGTGTAATTTACTCATAAAATATCTGAAAATAATTGACAAATGCCATACTTTTTGCATTTCTAGCAAGTAGTGTAATTTTGCAAACTTATTCCGAAGTTTCAAAAGTTACGATTTATTATCGGAATACTTCAAAATATAAATGTTAATTTTTAATAAAACTGTTTCCTGTATGTAAAATCGCTTCAAAAGTTTGTAAATGTTTCTACAGATGTTTCGTTCGTAACGCCAATAAAAAAAGGTCAATAACTTTTGTGATACATATTTTTAAATGCATACTATTATGGAAACATGGATAGTTTATTTTTTTTGTGTGCAGTGAACTGTTATAATACATATTGGACTAAAGATTTAATTAACAGATGTCACAGATTGAAAATTAAAAAAATATATAAAATACAGTGCATACTATTTTTATTATTTATGATATTTTTGAAATCCGATATCTTATACTGGTCGACAAGAATCCCTGCTATTATTTTTATTAAATCTGTAGAACATTTCTTTCTAAAAACATTTAATACCAGAATTTTTCAATAGATGCCCTAATACAGTGTAAAAAAAAACATTACCAAATACCTCTTCTAACACAAGAATTTCTCGTGTTTGGTCACAATGGGTTAATTTACAACATTTTACACTAATAGGTTGAGAAAGAATGTAACATATTTTTCATACGAATACAGTAAAACCTCGTTAATACGAATTCCATGAGTGAAAATCGATAAAAAATTTGAATTACGAATTACGAAATGTATGGGGGAAAAATATAAAAATTTTGATTTTTTTTTGATTTTCATCAATTTCGTTTCTGATTATAGATGTGTCTACTGAATTGGGTCATAAATGTCAGGATTATTTTTATTGCCATCATAAAATAAGTAATTTTTGATGTTTTAAGAAAAGTCTGTCACAATTTTCAATGACTGGCTGATGAAATAGTGTACTTTATTACGATTTATTGAATATTTTTATATGCCGGGGACTCTGAAATCATTTCGAATTACGAAATTCGAATTAAAGGTATGGTTTTATATGAAAATAATTTTCAAGGGACTTTTTTTTCGGGAAAATTTCGAATTACGGCGAATTTCGAATTATCAGTGTTCTTACTAACGAGGTTTTACTGTATACATATCTGGGCAGACATTTGGCATGAGTTGTAGAATCTGATTGGATCTGCGAATCTGCCGGAGTAATTTGAGCTCTACGCAACTAAATATGGCTTCATTCTCAATTTTAGAATGGCATAGTTTATTTTAAGTGATCACGAATTGTTGATTCTACAGAAAATACAGGGCATTATAATGACATGTATTTCCTACAAAGTTTACAGATTGTTGGGAGTAGGAATGTGGGCTGTTAACGGCAGAAGAAGGCACATGTCAGTTGATCGATTAGTATCTTACTTGAATTTGTATCATCCAAAGGTTCGAACTCTCCATCCTCCCAACCGGCCAAGGCATCTGTGTTATTTACATGTGTGTTGATTTTATTTTGTGGCACTCCGCTGTTTACTGCGCCGTTGTTGATGATGTTGGGAATGTTCGAGTGTTCAGTCCAGTTTGAATTCGGCGCCCACGTCTCGCTTGGACTCGTCAGAGAAGCCGCCGCACTCTGGTGGTGTGAAAAAGAAGTGGTATTATTGTTATCATTTCAATTCAAATAGTTTTCATCATAACTGGAAGGATTTATCACACTTGATGGTGATTTCACGTATTTAGTATGGTTGATTTGGTAGGCATAGAAAAATTAATATTCTGCATTTAATGTGCATATGACATAAGTACTGTTGTTTGCGATTTTATGTGATTCTTCATGTAAATATTCTAGAAAAATAAAATAACAAAATCATAAAACTGGTCACATAAAAAGTTTCAATGAAACCAGAAGATTTATCCACGCTACAATATTCGGTTCAGCTTGGTGTATGACTAAAACTCGGAAAAGGGAAAGCATATGAATTGCAGGATTCCACAATGTGGTCCCTAGTCTGAATCTGACCACATTTGGAAAGTGGGGACTCTACTCCTACTTACATCAACATTCTTAACTGACTAAGCTATATATCGCAATGAGATATGACTTGCAGCTGATTTAACCATTAGTCTTAGTAACCCTTTCTTCAGGTATACTTTCATCAAATCAAATCTAGGTTCGGTGTTTATAAAACCAGATTTATTTCTACGCTTTTGGTGTTAATAATATAATTCAGTGGTACTCACAGGCTCTTCTTCCAGAGTGCCCCACTCTTCATTGTCCCAGCCGTCAGTCTCGCAGAGAGCTTCTAGGGGCCCTCCAGACGACGGGTGAGTATTTTGCAATTGCAAAGGAGGGGAGATGCCCCCCGTGCCCATCTCTCCCCACTGTCCTCCGCCAATGTCCCAGTGCTCAGGGTCGTAGTCCGAGGCCGACTCGCTGTGCTCCAGTGATGTCATAGACGTCACTGATGATGTTGTCGTCGATATACTACTCGAAGACGGTTGTTCTGCAATGGAATGGGCATGATATATTTGAGTCAGCAATTATTTGGTAGAATCCCATAACAAAATAATTGATATTATGCTTTCACCGAATTACGACGAGTTTGTTTAAAAGTGTCTTGTTTTTACACCGTCATCAAAATTACACTGGGAAGCTTAATAGCTGTGATGAAAAGGTTTCGGAAGTGTGTGGTGTTGCACCTTCGTAGACAGCACCATATGATGTTAAAAAAATTGAATAATTCTAGACGATTTTAAGTTGCATTGGCGCATAGTCACAGTGATGGATTCATATGCATTGGTGACTATTCTTCAGATTGTTTGCAATCCTGGAATTCTGAATCCTGTTCGATTTCCAGAATAAAATTTATTAAAGTATTGTAAAATTGATATTAGTAAAATTTCACTGGGTTTTGTCTAATCCCAGAATCTGGAATTGAAAAAAGTACCAACTCCGTAATTCTGGGATTGAAAAAATTCTAACCACATTATGTTAATATCTGTTTTCCGACTCGATCACAACAGTGACGTAGTCCTCATTTGTTTATTTATTTTTTATTTCAAGTAATAAATGTCAGATTAATAAAAAAAATAGTACATACACATTCTATGGGTAATTTCGTACAATATTTAATAGTCTATAACCTCTAAAATCACTGGAAAATAATCTTTAAAAACTTGACGACTTACAGGATTTATTTAAAATAATCCAAAAGAAATGTCGATGTGTGCAATTTTATTTTGCTTATATGTCCCTTATTATCCCAATTTGAAATTACAATATGAGAAAAATTGAAATTAAGTTTAAATCCAAACAGGACACACGAAAACATTGTTTACCGAAAATATTGAATTGTGGACAACAATAGTGTATTAAAATGAGTTATACTTGAGCAGAAAATATTTGAAATTATTATAATATTTACCTAATGAGGCAGGTTTCGACATAAGTTTAGGAGTGGCATGAGGTCTTCCTGCCGTATCCGAGTGACTTCGGTAAAACTTAGCTGCAACGGCAGTGACGGCCCATCCCGCCCAAGTGGCGGCCGCATTGCTCAACGAAGGCGTTGCCGTATGAACATCAGCCTCTGCAACATTCACAAGAAATAAAATTAGAGTAAATATAATCATTCATCATAAAATGTATGGCATTTTGCTCTCTATTCATAAAATAAAATATAGATACTATAGTTATATAGAGATGAGAATATTTATAGCATCATCCTTAACTACTTTTTGACAGCTGCCTTTACTGTCACAGTCATATATTGACTCACTCCATCTAGCCTTGTTTTGAATGTGTTTAGATTCAAATTAAATAACTTAGCTTTTGTCTAAAAGGTGTACGATAGTATACACATACACTTCGCATTAAATATCCCGAGCTATTTCTTTAGTCAGTCACACTCTGTGTCCCTTTTGACGTTATCTGCCCATCTCCTCCAGAGGCCGAGTGCCTACAGGGGGTTTCTTAATAAATGAACTTTTTGGTATAACATATTTATATAACAATGTGACCGGTCCATCTGAGTCTTCGCGCCCTCAGGCTCGCAGAGCTCAGCATTCGTATGGATGCCCCACATATGGATTTCTTTAACCGGTTCAAGTTTTCTTTGGGGAATTTTGATTTCGAACATTTGGATAGCCTTCTCTTGTTTCTCTGTTAGGCTCCAGGTTTAATACTCATACAGAGCGATTGGTTTTACAGTCACGTTGTATAGCCGGAATTTTGTCTTTTTGGACAATAGTTTGGACTTGAGTACACTCTTCAGTGCAAAAAACGCAGCATTTCCATACTAACTAATCAATTAATTTAACCCGATCCTAAAGGCAGAAATATACTGACAGATTCTAACGCAAATCATCTGACCTGATTGTCGATTGTACTGAATAAACTAATTATAAGATCTAACATAAACAAGGCATTCAGCCACAAATATATCAGTAAATAATATATAATAAAGGGTCTATTAGAAACATCCATACCCATGTCTTCTTTGAGGCTCGGATCTTCAGAGACCTTTTCAAGCTTCCCGAGAAATCCTCTGATAGTCCTAAACACGGAATCCCTCACTTGCTTCTCTGGGTCAACGGCCAGTGGACAGAGCGCAGGCAGAATTCGAAGAGCGACTTCCGACAGCAAGAAGTACTGCTGAGTAGCAGCAAGGGCTAACACTCCCGCTTGCCTAGCCGGAGGAAACGGATCCCTTGTGGCCCTCACGAACGCCGATATTAAAACCTTTTGTCTTATCTGCGGATGTAGGTGTTGTGCTACTTTACCGAGGCATACGGTTGTGTTGGTTCTTGAAACAAAAAATAATAAAAAATCAGAAGGTCAAGTCACAAACTATAACAAGTCATCTATATTTTATTACATCCGGAATGCAATATTTTATTACACACTACATGTTTCTATTTATTTTTTGGCTTATATATAGCTATATGGCTATTTATAGGCTTTGCATTTGGCGTGGATTTTCATTGGTCACTGTGTTAGACACAGATGTTTACTATATGAGGAATGGGTATTTGTAATTCTCACACACTATTGGGTCCATGCTCTGGATGTGCAAAGCAATCCACAGATTTAGGAGTGCTACATACTCCCCTGAGGACACCAATTCAATCAAAATTTATTATTACTCATTTCAAGATTATTTGGGTAATGGATTAGGTAGACTGGACATGGGCACCATGGGATGGGTACAGCAAAAGGAATTGGCAGTTGTATTGGTATTTTTTGCTAGCATTGAAACAGGCATTATTCGTAAACAATTGTATACTTATTATTGTTATTATTATTTTTCTTAACACTGTAATAGGCGAAGCAGCCCAATGAAATTAGTGTAGTATTGCAGTAATAAAAGTGAAACAATCAAATAAACATCATGGAGAGAAAATCACATAAATGTATCGTGACATCACTATGAAATCAAACCGGGAGCCCCCGAATGTGAAGCCAGTGCTTTATGCACTGGACTACAAGGGTCATAATACCAATACAAATCCGAATCGTTTTTGCCGTACCCACGGTGTTACTGCAGAATGATTACAGATTACCACGTATGAAACCCTGAATTAATAGAAAAAAGCAAATATAATATTAGATCAGAAAAATTATTATTTACACAGGTAATTAAATTAATAATATGATTTAAATAAATTACCTGATCCCGCCCTGATCATCTTTTGATTGTAGTCTGGCAAAGTGTCTCAATACTTCCACGTTCAAATTATTATAATTTAATTTGGGCGCGAGGTGAACTATTGATTTGACAGTTTGCTCTCTAATAATGGGGTTTGTGTCCATAAATCCATGAACAACTTGTGGGAAAATTTGCTCATTGACCTGATAAAAAAAATAATAGTCTTAGGTATATTAAATACAGCAATGCCAGCTTCCATTGGTGTGGTCTTATAAATAAATATTATCAGGAGAAAATCACATAAATATATTGTGACCTCACCGGGATCGAAACCGGAGCCCCCATGTGAAAGGCCAGTGCCTTATGCACTGGACTACGAGGACTGACAACTTACTATGACAGTATCTCATAGATATATAATTCTACATTTTCCAAAAAAAATGAAGCCTGAAATGAGCAAGGATCTACTGCGTACTTCCAATTTTAATAACATTATTTTGAAGTCGATAACAGAAACGAAACAAATTAAAATAGTGGTGTTGTCATTCACAGTACGGACTATTTTAGAAGATACATATTCTGTTCATTTGGCTTCATTAATTATTAATATTGTAGAAACATATGCAAGAAATTTTCCCTTCACAGCGGTAAAAAGAAACGATGTTGGAATTAAGTACCAACTTTATAGGACTTCAGGAAATTTTTTCTGTTATTTTACTAGAAGCACGTTCCTAAATTATAGATGACATCATAAAGTATCCCAATAATGAACAAGACTTTGGTTTAGATTTTTTTGTATACATAAAGCGTGTTATTGAACATACCGTTGCATTCTGAATGTGTGTAATGAAAAGATCCAACTGTTGCAGTAGCCGAGATCGTGTCGTCCTGTCGTTAGACGCAAATAATTTCACAACACACGGAACAATCAACTTCTGGTATTCAGCATCACTTAAAAGTCGACCGAGCTACATTGAAATAAAAGATTTTGATTACGTTATATAATATTATTCTGCAGTTTATAATAAGGATAAATTAGATCTATGTGGTGACCATCCCTCCTTTATTTGAGCAAGGCGGCTTTTAGAAATTTATGTCTTTCGTAAATCGTTCTTTCATTTTTGCTGAATTCGAGAAAACATCCAGCACAGTCCATTTCTATGATATGTTTTCCCATCTCCACCATAAGGCCATACTTTAACTGATGTGGCGTCCAAACAATATACCCACTCACAATATTATATTGTGAGTGGGTATATTGTTATTTTCGAATTAAGGTGTTATAAAGAACTTTGAATACTGTAACATCGGAAAAGACTTGGGAAGTACACAAGACGAAGCCCAACATTTGTAGGCTTTTTTACAAATGGTAATTATATAGCCACTAAATGTCAGTTTACTGTCAAACGTAATGCCAAGATCCTTTATTCGCGAGAACTCTTCCGTGCATCGAATATTGAAAAAACAATACCCGTGAGGCTTTAGTAAACGACATAAGATTACATTTATCGACATTGAAGTCCAGTTTGTTATGTCTTCCACAATCATATTATCTATACCTATCAAGTTGTAGCTGACGACAATCGTCCAAGGTGACAACTTCCAAGAAGAGTATCTATCTGCAGGTTTTGGGTTATATAAGATAAAACTGAAAATTACCAAACTAGTGAATAGTATCAATAAATGGTAATTTACCTTAAACATGGGTGATAAAACAGCACTTCCAGCGTCACCATATTGAAACGCAGTCAATAGCTGCGGTAGTATTTTATGTACACATACTCCCTCCGGAAAATTGTCTAATTGGCTGCTGAGATTGGAAAAAAATCTACCTTTCTCAGCCTTGTCTTTGATTTGAATTTCTTCCAGGAATAGTAACGTGTCAACCAAGTCATTTTTGAAGTAACCGCCAGGTTTTCGACATCTATAAAATAAATCGAGACATAATTATTATATTCTTTTTAAAAATCAAATATTGCACTTAATAAATATAACATACAAATTCTTCAGTGGACTATAGTAACATCTATCGACAAAAACTGTAATTAAAGTTCGCAGTCGATAATGCAGCACTCCTAAGAATTGACTTATTTAGATCACATTGTAATTTTATAGGCCATCCATGGACTGAAAGCGTATGCGGTTTAGAACCGTGTGCCAAACTAAGTTTATCTTTTCTGTTCATGTAAATATATTTTCACAAACTATATTATAAGCATCTGATCGTATCCGTTTATACCATACATTTACACTTACAAATTTAGTGAAAATATATTTTCATGAACAAAAATCACAAGTTTAGTATGGCATACGGATCTAAACTGCATACGGTTTCAGTGCATGGATGGTCTCTTAGTTGTGCCACAGAAGTCAATCAATAAACAGTTTTGTGTATTAACCATTTCTATGCCTCACAATATTACAATGGTAGTATCAGACAGGTGACTGATTTTTAATGACACACGTTGAACGTAGAGCGAAGTTCTTACTAAAATCACTGTAATACCGATAATTTGTGGCTTAGTATTTCATAATTATTCAAACAGATGTCACTGTGCATTTAATTTCTTCGATTATCCAAACCAATAGACAGTGGCTAGTAATTTAAGTTCAAAGTCGGACGAGATAACTCATGATAATCATGGCCTCATAGAGCGAGAATACTGGCTGAAGGAATAGAACCTGTAATTAATTTATCTACACAGAGAGGGAAATAGTAATAATTAATTCACCTGGTAATAATGTCTGCTGGATTAGGTCTAGAAGAAGGATTGGCACTGACAAGTTCACAATACAACGAGCTTAATTGTTTTGGTATTGATTCTAATATTTTTAAACTGGATTGTTGACAGAGTGGTCCGTTAAATGTCTCCCACATAAGGCAGCCGAGTCCCCACATATCCGTAGAACTACAAATAATAATTACATTAAGTAATATATACATACTGAAACACTGATGTATTTAGGTATATAAATATAAAATCATCGAAAGTGATTGCGTAAACATTGTGAATGGTTAATAGACATTTCTTGAAATTACAATTCTATAGAGTAATAATTAATAAATTTAAGATTTCGAGTTAATGATACCAGTTGTCAACAATTTTTTCTTTATATTTCTTACCAACCCGCCTTAATCGGTCTTAATCGAGCGTATCACAAGGCCCTATGTTTGGATGAGAAGCATTAACAGTGGTATACGCCCGGGGATGTCTCAGGAATAGATGCCCAAGACTGAGGTAGCCTCGCACTCAAGTGTGCTTTGACTGAGTTTACAGAGACTTTCTAATAAAAGTGCCCATGGGAGAGAGGGGTACGGAGAATTAATAAAAATAATTGATTCTAGTTAATTTACATAATATACTTATGTAAAAACAAAGCTAAAACAATACGAACATATTTACAATGTTAGACTTTTGAGATGCCTTCTTCCTTTCATACACAGAATTATATGTCAATAAGACACAGCCACAGGATTCAAATCGGTCCACAGAAGAAGTACAGAAGGACAGAAAATCCATTTGACAGTAGAATAACATTACTTTATGGTAAATATTTAGGTATTTTTATCACATTGTTACGGTTTATCATCCATTCAGATTCAGAACAGATAATAAATAGAATTCCAATAAGCTATATTCAATACGCTTTGATGCAGTGTTTCGAATGTGTGAGTGTCCTACGAAAAAATGAAACACGCATTATGCATGTGCAATAGTGTGTGTAATACACCAATATTAAATGAGCGTCAATGTATAAACCAAGAGCAGTTGCCAGTATTCGACGTATGACGTATTCTTGACACGTGTGTAAGTTTATCTCGGATTTTTCCTTACTCCGAGATCGGTTACATGTTACTCCTTACCCGTTAGGTATTTTAGTACCAATTACTTCTGAGTTCCCTGATTCAGATATTTGCTGTATATGTTACACCGAATGTGCGAAATTGACTATTACATGAAATGGCCAAAATTTTGGCTAATTCATGTAACAGTCAAGCCTGTTGCCTTATTCATGAATTAGGTAAATTTTCTGCTGGGTACATGAATTCGCCAGGGTATGGAATTCTTGAACTGTCAACATGACAGAAGAAAAAGTAAATTTAATGCGGATGGTTTTATTAGTTATAATTGGACATACTTAATATAATATTATTATTATTAGGTTAGGTTAGGTTAGGTTTGGTTTTGTAATTCTGAATTAAAGTATTCAACTGAATGTCCATTTTGAGGTTAGCTATCAAGTGTCAACAAACTATCACAAACATTCAATCGACCAAGCACGAATCAAATCACGAAAATACTTTTCAATAAAATTCTTCCGTTATCATATTATAGTTCTAGATTTCTTTGCGCATAGTAAATAGATATGAAAGTCATTGCAGTTACATATTGATTGGTATATTTTTATATTATAATCAATGACATTTGTTTAGTTTGATTAGTTGCAAAAAATACCACCGGAGCGCGATCATCTATTTTGACCATAGATAGTATATGTACATTTTGACCAATGCACGAGCATTTTGATACATTTAGTTTAGTTGCAAAAAATACCACCGTAGCGCTACTATCTAATTTGTCCAAGACATGAACTAGACAGAAAAATTACTGCCGAATTCACGCACTCTCCAGATATTTTGTCTAATTCATGAATAAGGTAACGGGCTTGCATTTTTCATGATTTAGGCAAAATTTTGCCCATTTCATGTAATATTCAATTTCGCACAATCGGCGTAACATATATATAGTTTCTTGATAAAATGTAATTCATTACTATACAAAGCGTTCTTCCATAAAGAATTCTGCTAAATTACTTTTAAATGCGATTAAAATATTACAAATCTGATAATTTTAATACAATTATCTGAAACTTACCATTTGGTGACAGCTTTAAGTTTAGAAGGATCATTTTTTTCTGGAGGGTCGTAGATGTCTAAAGACGGCAGGATTTTGACAGTGAGAGGGGGAAGCCCCTCCTGATTGCAAGGCGTTAAGAATTCAAACCCTCCGAGCTTCCATTCACCGGAGGTCGTAACAAACACAGAGTAAATGCAGACATTGTTGTGACGGATATTGCCATCGTTGGTTAAAAAGGAAAGAGCCCTCTGAAACAGCATTACATATTAAAAATATGATCGAAATTATGCCGCAGATGCCCGCATGAGCTTTTATATTTTTTTTTTACGAAAACAGTTTATACCATGTAGACAATTAATTATATTAAATACCTTTTTCTGTCGGCGCAGATGCTTTTCGATCCAAACATAGTTAATTTAAAATTTGAAATTTTTATACATTTCGATGCATCATTATCACACACTAAGGTTATATTAGGTTGGGGTAGGTTAGGTTAGGTTAGGTTAGTTTTGGTCTAAAAAGATAGTTATAAAAACTCATGCGGGCATCTGCGGCACATTTACCAAATGATCATCTAACCTTTCCTATTCTTTGACACCATGTTTTATTACACAGCTATTTAAAATAATTTGTATTTCAGTAATGTTTTTCAAAACACATATTTTTAACTCGTGCAGCGTTTTAAATGATTGTCTTTTCGCCCGTTGCAAGATTATTTACATATACATTCCGTATGGGAATATTTTCGCAATAAGACATATTAATATATTATATTAATGATGTGGTACTCTCTGATATAATAATAACACTTCTTTTTGCTTTACTGTCACATATTTAGGCTGTTTATATAGGGAAGGATTTTTACAATGTCGCTGGTAAAAAAACAAGAAAGAAAATTGTTATTTGCAGCATACCGTTATTTGGAAAAGTCCCCATGCTATATAAAGCTCCTTCTGTTGTCCTTCCAACGTAATTTGTTTTAAGTAAATCGACAGTGGTTCAACAGCTTCTGTTGCAATATATAAAACTTTATCTGTTTCACAGCTATCTAGGTAATGCATAAGACTTGGGTGCCGAAGCGTTTTGAGCTTCTTAAGTGCACATTTAGCTACATCTAATTGCGTTTCGGAACTCTTCTGCACGTCGAAAAGGAACACCGACACTTCGTCTTGCGTGCCCCGTTTTTTGCCTTTGTGCAGACTCCACACACTCTTGTCGCCCAATCCCGCGACTTGTTCGCCGACTTCGTACGGAAAATCCTTGGCGGGGTCGCGGGAGAAGAACGACCACATTTTGGAAATATTCAGTCAATTGGTGCGATGACAATCAAATCAACACTCATAACATATTTCGAAGACTTGTGTTCGCGAAGTGTTTATTTAACATGTACTACCGTTAAGATAATTGAAAAACAAATGACGCTATCCACATTTGCATTAAAAGCACGCTTAATTATTATGATTCAACTCTTCGCAATATAAATTATCACGTTAGGTTTATAATGAACATAATGCAATCGTTGGCACTTTTGACAGATCAGAAATTTGTTGCCATAAAACACGAGAAAACTGCGATATATTTTTTAAAATAATAGGTAATATATATTTCTCTATGGCAACTAGATATAAACTAAACGTCAAATTCGAGATCGGAGCTTTTGCATAACCTAAAAAATACTGTTTTATAATTTTTATGCAATAAGTTGAATTGTTATAAAAATGTCGAAATCTGTGGCAAGGTTGAAGTCTATGAAAAAGATTACCGATAAAGTTAATCACACATCGAGACTAAAAACAAATGTGCCGGCTGGGATGGCCTCTGCTGGACCACCGCTGGGGCCAATGTTAGGACAGGTGCTCACTTATTTATCTTAGTTATTATGATGACAGACTCCATTCTCAATAGATAATGTTGTCAAGTGTTCTGTTAGACAGTGCGAATGGCTAACTCAGAAAATTGATGTAGCAAAACCCAATGATATACAAATATCAGTACCTACATTCGGTTATGGGGAAGCCAGGCCGGAACCGCGCTAATTGCCATAGCCGATTTTGGCAAAATTCATGAATTCAAGAATGAAAACCTAACCTAACCTAATCTAAACTAACCCTACCTAACAAATAATCCAGTATATCGGCTATTTTCAAAATGTGTTTGCCGCTGGCTTCCCCATAACCGACATGTACCAAAATATTTATCGAATTAAAAAGCAATCAGGAATATTCATTTGCTACATACTTAATATGGTAGATCATCAAGTCTCAAATGAAATTCCTTTAGTCCAGAAGGCCAATTCTTGAATGAAGCAGTATTGCCGGTTGCACAACCTAAGCGCAAACCTACTACAAGTATATTAAATGTCAACCGGTGGTGTCGGGTACAGTATGCAATTTAGTATACACGCTTTGCCGGTAGAGGCGCTAGTAACTATCCGTTTGACTTTGACATATTATTAAACGTCAAAAATTTGTACGTAGTGAGCAGGCTGTTATTCTATTTTTTCTATTACCGCTGAAAGTATTATTTTGAGTTTAAATTCTCACTTAAATATTTATTGTGATTTTGTAATACAGAAACACACATGTTTGTTTGCAAAATACAACGGAAATTCCGTGTTGTAATATTGTTATATTGTAGACGTAACTAGCCTGTTTAAAGATTAATTGGCTACGTACTTCAACAATGAATGATTTAATCATGCAACGTTAACAGTAAGTACTGATTAAATATGAAGTCATTACCAAAATGGATAAAAATGTTATTTAATTTCTATGACATTCACAAACGATCCGTTTTGGCATGTTTACTTTCTATCTTACTCTAACGCATGGACATGAGGTATAAGCATGCTGAATGCTTTCTCACTCGCACGTATTGATGTCCTTCGAAGCTCTACACACTCAATATCTCCTATAAAACTAAAAATTTTACATGCTTCAGTTAAGCGGTGTTTTTTACTGCTTCGTTCGTGAATTGCCCTTCTGTGCATGAGACACTGGCCTTTCAGCAAAGGGTTCCGGGTTTGATTCCCGATGATGTCACAATATATTAGTATGATTTTCTCAAGGCCTGGGTATTTGATTGTTTCACTTATACTACTAAATAACTGTTTACTGGGCCTCGTAGCCTGTTATACTGACTGAAAGGAATTGAGCTATGGGGAGGTTTTAATCAAAATTTGTAGATTCTGTGTGATGACAATGATAACATGAAAAGACTTTGTTAATCCTTTGTATTTCATTATGTTTTGTTCAGAGGTCAATCAACATCGCAGCTTTCTGTAAGGAATTTAATGAGCGGACGAGTAACATAAAACCTGGCATTCCTCTACCGACTCGTGTGAAGTTGAACCCGGATCGTTCATGCGAAATCACAATCCACCAACCTCCCTCAACATATTTCATCAAGCAAGCGGCTGGCATCCAACGAGGTGCAATGGATTCCGGTTAGTAAGTTCATCATCTCAATATTGCCCCTATGCTCAATTGAATTGGGACCCTGCCGCTGGGTCAAAAACATAATAATTGTTTCTTCGGCTCCATGTTACGAGAGCCTACCCGGATGAAAACTAGCAATCTCCACTTTTTGACCATAGACGACCACAGCAATAAATCGTTTACAATGAAAAAAATTCAATCATTTTAAATAATTAATTACTCTATTTTGATCTTCAATTGAAGCCCATATTTTAGCTTTTATAACTACCCTAGCAAAAAATAGTTGTAAATTCGTCATGGAATAACTCTTGGTGACGCACTGCTGACAATGTTACTCCAAACCAGTGGTGGCGAACCTACGGCACGCGTGCCACCAGTGGTACGTGAGATGATTTTGCATGGCACGCGTTTGAAGAGAAAAAATACCTATAATAATAATAAATGACAGATCGCATTGTATAAAAAATAGCAGGCAAATACTCTTCAAGAATAAGCATTATGTTTAATGTAAATATAATTGCATAGGTCGGTCTTTAAGCTTTATGCGTCACATATGATATTATCGCACTGACCCTCATCAGGCGGTGGAGGATGCTGCACCACGAACCTCTAATTTTGATCGATTTACAATGCTTGAGAGCATTATAGCGAGAGAATGCATCATCTGATTACTAATTTCTTTTTTATTTTCAACAATGCATTGAATGCTGCCAACGCAACTAATTCAACCATAGGTTCCAGAAATGTTATATAATTGTTGTCAATCATTGGTGAAGATTGGCTGTTATGCCGGCGCTCCATTGGCTAGCCAAAAGTCCGAGGACAATAAATCATCCGATTTGTCTATGCTCTGCTACTGATCAACGAACAAATAAAAAAGTCGAGCTGTCAAAAGTCAAAAGTTGCGATTATCGTAAAGTCTTCCGATAATCCTACAATTTTGTGTTATTTATATGTAGACTTGCATAAAATAATAAAGCAGTGAAAACAACACAAGTTTTGCATTTTATTTTACGAATTTCATAAATAAAAATAAAAAAATAATTGATAAATCTCTCATTTTCTAATGTGTAAAATAACAAATTAATCAATAAAAATGTTTAAAACAATTACAGTTTTTTTTTCGATCCGAATGATTGCGTATTAATGTCAAATCGGATTCACGAAGTGATCGACGGACTAAGTCTGGCAACTCGGAGAGTAAAATATCAAACATTTTTGAAATCTAACGAGCCTGGCTTGCATATTTAAAAGTCTGCAGATCTGGAGTGCTCCACGCGAAAAAAAAGACCAAAGACTGTAAATCGTCTGACTTGCGTGCCAATGGAGCACAGGCTTTAGACAAAAGAGAATGATTATAACAATAATTGTAAAGAATAACAGTATAACATTTAGTCATCAATGTGTTGTAATATACCTACAGTAAATAGTTACGTCAGGTGCGAGGCAATTCGGAGGATTAAAAATAATTAGAATAAACCGATTATTTTGAAAGACGGTGATCTACAGTTACTCCACAATGGTGATAATATCCCCTTTTAGATACTTAAATTAAGAGAATAAATAAATCATATAAAAGAGGATAATAATTAAAAAAAATATTTGACCAATATAAATTCGAAAATTCATGTTATGGAGGTTCTATCGAATTATTTTGTTTTTCGTTTTTATTATAACTTATAAAGAAATGATTTCTATTTCCAGGAAAAGAAATAGTTGGGAGAATCACCCGTAAGCATTTATATGAAATAGCGAAGATAAAACAGCAAGATGCTCCCCTGCAGCATAAAGATCTTGAAGAAATTTGCAAACGCCTGGTCGGCACCATCAGAACCTGTGGAATTGAGATTGTTGATGAAATAGATCCAGAGGTAAAGTATTGATTTCCAATTTTAGTCATTATCATTCTAATAAAATCATTGTTGTACATTGATTCACGATTATATTAATGTTGAAAATATTAAAGATAATATAACAGGTCTGCGTAAATGATACCCCGTGGCCACTAATGACACTGTTGGACCAAATATAATATGGTTTTATCGTAGGGCCGGACGGACCTTGTGATACTCTCAGGGTGCACAACAGCGTTTTTGAGAGGGTCAACAATTTTGTGTACCTGGGGTCCTCTATTAACAGTAAGAGTTGTTTAAAAATTTAAATTAAAAAAAAGAATTATTTTACTAGGCACAAATGTCGCTTCGGTCTACTGAGGGTGCTACATTTAAAGGCATCGAACCGACACTTAAAATGCATTTTTTACAAATTAATAAGACCAGTTGTCACGTAAAGCTCAGAAATCTGACTAAAAACCAGGAAAAAATGTTGGGCCCATCTTCAGACACATCAGTTTGGGTGGAGACGGAGATATAATTATGAGCTGTATGCTTTATATGGGAGTAATGGCACTTATGACAAACTGAAACTTGCTTCAGCGATTTTGATAGGGAAACCACATATGGGCAACATCTGTGATGAAATACTATTTTTATTGCTTTATTTTTTATATTAAAATTTTTATTATAATTTTATTGTATTATGATTTTATACTACAAATCTCCATCTAAGAGAAATTTCCGTCCTAAGAGGGATCATACCGATACTCTAGCAGTATCTGGTGGCAATACAAAGAATGTATTTTAATCAATTTTAAAAATAGATATTAATTTTTCTTTTTAAGATTATGCATGTTAAATTCTGTGTCCTAAAGGAAGAGGGCGATAAGTCGAAAATCGGTACTTTTCAGGAGAGGCAAAACAAGATTTGCGTTTTTGAGAATATTCTTAAAATTGTAATTAAACCGAAAATAATCATTTTTTTCGAATTTTTTTTTGCACTTGTCTATTAAAATTGATATACTATGGTATATATATATATATGAAATTTTCAATAGTTATGGATTTGACTATATTTTTTTGACATATCCCTTTCTTCCTTTCGTATTTTTTAACAAAGAATATAAATTGAAAACTTATCTCTTTTGGCATGTAGGTACAAAATGTGTGATTTTATTATTGATTTATCATTTAGTGACAATTTAAATTATTTTTCCCCTCCAGACAGAGCATATGGATTATTATAATGTCAATCATGTAATCTGGCAGGTGTAAGATGTAATAGTTTAGTATTTTCATAGAATATAGGTAGCTGGATGAAGGTTATTATTTAATAAAAATATAGTTTTATTTTAATACATTTATATTTGAAACAATATGTACAAATTTGATAGATAGTTAAAAATAAAACCAAAGGATATATTATTTTATTTTAATACATTTACACAGTAAATCTTCTTCTTCTTCTTTCACCCTGTCACGACCCAGCGTTGGGGCATAGGGCAAGTACAAGTTCGCGCCACTTCCCTCGATCCATCGCCAACTCTTGGATTCATATACGGTACATTTATCTGGGATTGACAAGCAAAACTCATGACAGTCTTTATCGATTAAATATGTAGAATACCGAGATCTTTTCTCTTCTCCTTGTTAATTTGTACTGGACCACTGTAAAATTTAGGAGGTTCAAGGATAACATTATTTGCCTTACCTTGGCGACTAAAAGATATTGACTGGAATTGTTGCAAATCATCCAGGCTATTTTTAAATTTTTTTCTTTTTTAAATTGAAACCACTTCACCTGCTGAATGGACCCTTCAAGAGACTGGCAAAATCTAAAAACATGTCGTTGTACATTACTTTGACTACAATATTATTATCTTTTTTCGTACAATTTCTAACTAGATTGGAGCAGTCTCTCGAACTTTCATTAAGTAGAAGTGCTTGTGTATTGGTCGATGTACTCGCAGCATGTCTGCAATCAAAAAATGGTTTAGTTATTAAAAATATACTACGAAATCTTTTGTCTATCAATTGCTAATACAACGCCTCGCATCTTAAAGAACTGAATAAACGTTGTACACTACCTACAATTTTTTATAAAAATAAATTTACCTTCATTATCATCTTCTGAACTGTAATCATGTACAAGGGCTCGTGTCGAGGTCAATATGTTTGCAGTTTATCTATTGATAGTGAATACAAATCTTCACAACTTAAACAATTGAATAATCCTCGAGTAGTCTTGATATTTCTCTAAAATAGCATAATTGTTAAATACCATTAACTTTACCTTCAATATTATCTTCTGAATCAGAAAATGGCATCATGGCTTCTATTTCTTGGGCTACTTTCCACTGTTCTTCTCTCCGAAAAGCATTCATTATAATATCATAATTAGTAGCCAATTCAGTACCTGCAATAACACATACACAATCAATAGTAAATAAAGATATATAAAGCAATCTTCCCCGAAATACTGTTACATAAGTACTTAAAAAATCAATTACTTTCACCCATTGCATGTCGTTTCCTACTAATGGAATATAAGAATGTAATTTAAAACAATATAATAATGCTAAATTATTATCTCCTGATCAGAAAATGGCATCGTAGCTTCTATTTCTTGGGCTACTTTCGACTGTTCTTCAGTAAGACTACTGGTCCGAGAAGCATTCAGTATATGATAATTAGTAGCCAATTCAGTAACTGCAATAACACAAACATAATCAATAGTAAACAAAGATAAATATACCTAAAATAATCTTCCTTGTAATACCATCACTTCAAAAATCAATTCATTATGACTGTACTAATGGAAGATGATAATGTAATTTGAAACTATAAAATAATGCTAATGATAATATGTGCATCACTGTTTAGTAAATTGAAATATTCGTTGAAATTGTTGGTTTAAAGAATTGTCATCACTTTAATTATTGCAATAATTTTGTGGTTTTGTTATGACATTTACTTACTTGTATTATTTTGAGACATTTCCTTCGCACGCCTCATGATTAATTCGATTCTTTCACGAGACATAGTAATAATTATATCATTACTATCAAAAATGAACTGTAGATAACACAATAACCAACTTTAACGTTTGACAGCCTAAAAGCGGGAACAGCAAATAGCGATGACTCGATGACGTTTACTCGAACTGGTGTGAACAGAGCCAATGGTCGAAAGCCATACGGCGATGGCGCGACTCAACGCTGTGTTCCTTTCGGCGTTTGACAAAAACTAAAATTTCCCTGCGAGATGATTACATTCAATGCATTTATGCTTTCGAAATATTACGAAAAATAAATTGTCGCATATTTTTAATATACAAAATTTACTTACATAGCGGCATTAATTCGACTGGTCCCTTTTCTGCTTTACGCATATATGCATTAAGTTTATTTTTGCATACTCAACTCATTTTACCAAATTTCAGACTTATTGCCCTCTTCCTTTCGCACACAGAATTGTCATCCATATTTTGTATTTTATCATTAGATGTCTCTAGATAAAGTAAAACTGAGTATCTCTGATAATTACAACTAATATAAAGTTTGCTCAAACAGGTACATAGATGGCTTTATCTCCATATTAGTATTTTATATTATAAAAATAGTTATATGACAGCTAATAATTATTAATTATTAATATGTTGTAATTATGAGGTCATCAAAGAAATTGTATAATTAAAATAAAATTAGCTACAGCTGATTGAAATATCAGACATCCGGAAAATTAGGGCAAAGTTTAAATTATTGTACACAGTGAATCATACGTATATAATATTATCTTAGAATTATATTATTTCTCTATGATTGATGGATCTATTATGACAATAGTAAAATTATAATGGTAACTGCGGGCAACTGTTACAAGAAAACATGATTTTTGTGCTTCTCAGCTCATGTGGTATAACAATCAGAAAATTCAATAATAAAAACTATCAACTTACAAAAATATTGTTTCAATTATTTGTCATTTATGATGGGCGATAGAAAATATTTGTGAGACTGGGGAGAGCCCCTCAGAAAATACTTCACGGCAGTTGCACATACTGCAATTATTTGTACATCACTATAATCACAATGTAACAACTGTAATCTCTCTTGAATAAATCTCGTCGTTCTCTACAACCATCAGATGTTCTCTTAATCTTTCCGAAGTTATCTAACAGCAGACAATGTCATCAGCCAGCCCACCAAGCGAGAGGGAATATCTAACGCTTCATCTTCTCCCTTCGGAGGTGACCATTGGCACAGTAATAATGGCATTTTAAATACTAAGGAAAATAACATTGCATACATATTGGTGCGAGCTTACTGTGAACGGGCATGCTCTCTTGTGACATGATTGTAATGTGTTCGCGTCATTAGACTATTAATTATACCTACGTTATCTTCATAATATATTGGTAATACAGTCGAACTTGGTTATTACGAGGAAGATGGGACCGACTGAATTTGCTCATTATAAGCGTTACTCATTATGTCAGAGAATAGGTATTTTTAAATGAGTTGTCACATAACACAAAAAGTCAAAAATAAAATATCTGAAAACCATCGTAAAAATCCGCGAAGCAAGCATGGTATTCATAAACTACAAAAGAAGTTGTTTATTGTAATGAATGCTGGTAGGTACCTGCGGACTTCACAAACCTTGGATTTTTCAACCATATGCGTTGATACTTTTTCATTATTGTCAGCGAAAACACCAATTAGGTAGGTAGTTATACACTTAATTAGTGTCATAAACGTAATCCGACCCCGGCGGCATCCTGTCTGATCGGATTTTATTGCTTAGGGTCGAAATGTTTTTGAACGATTGACACATTAACAGTATTTGCTCATTATAACAGTGAATAAATGTCTGGAGAAAATCATAAAGCAAAATATCAACGAATGTTTCCTCATTTCATTGTTAAAAGAATTTATACTAGGCTACTTACAACCTACGATCCATTAAAACTGTTATCCAACCAATGTGGATAACAGGCACAGCTAGCTCAGGGTACTGGGTTTTCGCACTATCTCTCTGGTGAATTCCAATCCTTTACGGAAAGGACCAACGGAATCAATTGGTATCCGATGGACATGTTTGTCATACCGTTGCAGCGGTTAATTGCGAGTATTGATAACTAAACTCGAACTGGACGCCAACGAATTTTCTCTGAAAGAAACGAACATAATATAGGGTACAATTAAATTAAATGAAATGACGTGATAATTTAACCTTACTGTATTTAATATAAAATTGTAATTAAAAGTCAATGGTACTATATCGTAATAACAAATAATTACGAAAGTACAAAATGGCGATGCAACGCCGAAGGGAATTCACCACCGTGCATACACGATGATATTATAATTGTTATGGGTTGGAATTATTAAAAGATATTATTATTGTATTTGATGTAATCCTTTTATTTCCGCTTTATAACACAAAATCACATAACATATTATTACTGGTATACAGTGACGTCCCGTGGGGGTAGGCAGATTGAGCGTCGCTTGGGGGCGGCAGATACTCGAAGGGCGGCAAATCGAGGAGGATCATTTGGTATTATATAGAAATAGCTAGGTACCTAAACTTAGTTATATTATAACCAGAGCGTTGGAGCGGAGCTCGGAGCAGAAGCAGAGCAAATGGGTTTTACCCGGAGCAGGACGGCGCCGGAGCACCGAATATTTGTAGTACTTCACGGCTCCGGATGTTTTTTAATTATATTATTTATTACCCAGTAGTGAGTAGGTATTCGCGGCGATTTTAGTATGATGTCACCACTCTCAGCCAGAGATTTTTTTTATTATTTTTAACTGCTCGGGTTCGTAATACAAATGCCAATAAAAAAAATTACGAGTCTTTTGCCACCTAGACACATGACATTATGAATAATATAATGTCATTTACTCAGATTAAAGAGTTCCTTTCATAACAGTGCCTGCGCAAAAGCCAATTATGTGGCGCCAATGAGCCAAGAAGTTATTGAAACAAAATAATATTATAATCTATATATCAACGTAAGTAACGAAACAATAAAAATTATGGTGGAGATTTATGGGTATATACATCCGTATTTTTTAATTTATCCAAACATTTTTGCCAGTCACCCGCGAGATTTAAATGTTGCTGGATGTACCTATTGCAAAATAAAATTGATATTTGACATAATCTAGTATTCGTGCATATAATAGGTATTTACGCTAAGTACCAGCTAATTGTAATAAAAATGTACACTAGTAGATACCTACCTAGATTATAATATCATATTGAATTTGACTGTTTACTACTATTTGTTAGTAATTGTGCTGTGAATAACAATACCTTCTTTTAAGTCGTTTTTTTGTAAACATATCTTTTGCTGATAATAGTGTGGATTTGTGGTTTATTTCAATCATCAACATGAGTGCAAGACAATGACTTTCAGGAGCAGCGTATAAAAAGATAAGAGAACGAAAGGAGGCAAATGCTACAAATAATACAGGTACTTACACTTAACAATTATTTTATCAAGAGTGAAAAGCAAAATCAGAAAGTCAGCGCTGAGTACCCATCGTCTAAAACTAAAGAACCAGTAATTTAAGAATCAGATGCTACAACGCTAGGCGAGAATGTAAATTACGATGCCAACGATAATAATTCAGACGACGATTATTTAGATTATTTAGACAAAGAAGAAGACAATAATTTTGATGATCCACATTTTTGGCCAAGTTTTCTTGATGAAAGTACAAGGATAATGATATTAAAAAAAGGACCTATACAGAAAAAAACTTGCTGATTATCCTATCAATACGTGCAATAGAAAGTTTTCCAATGCATAGTATGAACGTAAGTACGTTGAAAAATGGCGAAACATGTGAAAGAACTTGGTTAGTGTATTCTGTAAAAAATGATTCTGCGCATTGCTTTTGCTGTATAATATTTAATAAAAAAAAATGTGAGACTGGAATGGGATCATCAGTTGGCTATGATAATTGGAAAAACTTGTCGCAAACTATACAAACCCACGAAAAGTCAAAAAATCACCACGAAAACTTTTCAATCTGGAAAGATATTCTAATCAGATTAAAGCTAAATAAAACGATTGTTGTCAACAAAAACTTTTCAATGAAGAAATTATACGGTGGCGGTCAATTTTAACTCGATTATGTGCGGTTTTGCGAGTCATAGCGGTGCAGAATATGGCTTTACGCGGACCTAAGTCCACAATCAACACACTGCACAATGGAAATTTCTTAAAATTAATTGAATGTTTTGGACTGTTTGATAATGTTATTAAGGAACATTTGAAAACCATAAGCTGTAAGCCCCGCACTACTCATTATCTTGGACCAAGAATTCAAAATGAATTAATTGCCATAATGTCACAAAAAATCAAATCAAATTATTAATATGTTAAATGAGGCAAAATATTTTTCTCTTATATTAGAATGTACACCTGATATAGGACATATAGTACGATTTGTTCGAAAACACTCAGAGGAAGTACGTGAGCATTTTGTAGGTTTTATAGAAATTGACGATAAAACTGGAGCAGGATTAGCAAAAGGCGTAAGATTTTTCAAATTTATGTATAATATTAGCCTCTTAAGAAACATGACTCCTGAAAAATTATTGGAAGATTGTCAAAATTTAGAAATTAAACTCACTGCAAACGGCACATCTGATGTCGATGCAGTGGAGCTTTGTGAGGAGTTAAAATTACTGTGTAGACTTGTGACTGAAAAGTCTTCGCCACATGACGTATTAAAATTTATTTATGATAATAATTTGAAAGAAATCTATCCAAATACGGTCACTTCAATTAGGATAATATTGACAATGCCAATAACAGTGGCTAGCGCAGAGAGGAGTTTTTCAAAACTGAAAATTATTAAAAATTATCTCCGATCAAGGATGCCCGAAGAAAGGCTAAATGGACTTGCAATATTGTCTATTGAAGCAGAGATGGCATATAAATTAGATTTGGATGACATAGTTAAGAACTTTGCTACAAAAAAGGCCAGGAAAGTTTGTTTATTGTAACGGTTGAGTGTTGAGACAATTAATTAATAGTGTATTTGTGATTAAAAGTATGTTCATATTAAATGAATGATAAGGAAAATGATTTTGTTTACATGTTGTACATAGAAAAATAGTGTGAAAATAATACATCTGCGTATTATTACTAAATGGTATCTGCAAACCAATTTTTTCAGACATATCAACAAATAGAATCTCAGACTCTGGTGATTTAGGTAAGTGTCTAACTAATATTATGTTTATTCGCTTTTAATATCTAAATTTAATTTTGTATGTTTTAGTGGTATATATTTTGTTATTAATGCATCGATACAACACATTTCTTAGATATAAAAAAAATGAAGCGGCATTTTGACGCTGCCTAGGGGCGGCATTTTGTCTAGGGACGTCACTGCTGGTATACTAATATAAGGTTGAATATTACTAGGTACAATATGTGTTTTCTGTTGGAAGTCCGACTGAAGAGTGTTTTATATATTGGAATACTACTAGAAAGGGACAATAAAGATGATGCAACAAACTTAAGAAATGAACAAGATTTAACATGTAAAAGAAACAATGAACTCATTATTTCAGCCGGTCGAATTCGACTGGCTGATTCACTAACAGTTACAGAATTTGAATGGCACATAACATAATACATAAACGAATAATCACGTTAGACAAAAGACGCGCTACCGTCTGCAAACTATGATATTTATACAATATATTCTCAGCAATTTAACCTAGTTTAAACAGAATATCCACATGTGAGTGAGGCTATAATTAAAACAAACAACTTAAACTAATTAATAATAAAAATAAAATGTATTTACACACCGCGTGGCAACCGCGAGTTGCTGTTCCATGACCTCTCAGGTCGGAGTTCAACCATAAAAAAAGGACGCGAGCGGATATCGACCGGCCAACAATCGATTCCCCCCACCACTTATCAAACCCGGATGCTTTCTGGAAGTACCAACCGCAGCATTTTTGTGTTGCTCGCAAAAGAAAAACCTCTCCACTAATTAAAATTATTAATTAGGCCATTGGTGACGTCTGCAACGTCACAATATCCGAGATCTCGCTATGTCCGAGATCGTAATAACCGAGTTCGACTGTATTATGCCAATTTTTTTTATCTGTGCAAACATTTCATTTCATAGAGATAATATAATTTGTACAGCATTTTTGCTACCTCATTATGTCATATTTATGCGTAAATTTACTATCCGTAGGTTAACAAAAGTAGAGAATAGCTATACGTGTATTTTTATGAGATTGTGAAATAAATTATTAATGAGGTGAGACATTCAGCGATGGATGATATTAGTATGCATCCATTTTTCAAGAAAATTCTTTATTCATCTTATCGTCGTTGAAACTAGAAAATTGTGTAACTCCGTTTTAATCGAAAATTGACTTTGAATGCCATCTAGTGGCCGTTGATAATATCTATCCAGCTTGCAAATTTTGTAATTCCAGAAAAATTGTATCATTGCTAAATCATGGATGATTTCACTCCAAAACCATATATTTGTATAGAAAACCATAATGTTTTTTGTCTCTCCTGTAAAGTAGTGTTTTTGGAGTTACACAATTTTCTAGTTTCAACGACGTTATGTTGTTTATGTACTTACTTTGTTACGTAATGACCAGCATATAAATTTAATGTATTTTGTGTTTATTACTAAATATTGTCCATATTTATTTTGCAGGAGTATAAAAAGTTTCTGGAGGAGAGACAAATAATTGTGGACGAACAAAAGGCAGCCTTGCAAGAAATCCGGGAAGCTAAGATGTTACGTACTGCTACCGCCACTGAAGTATAAGATGGAATTGTTGAGTTATTGTAGTAATAGTTTTAAATATCATATTATCCGTGTAATTACTTAGTTATTTGATAAATAAATGATGACATAGCGTTATTAATAGGTGTTGTAATTATTTCCACAAAACTTTTTTACATCCTCATGTTGTAGACGAGAAAGGGGAAAAAGAAAGAGAAATCATCATATACCGTGCCTTGGATCCATATACTAGTGGCGAAGATTCCATACTAGGCGATGATTTAAATCTGACCTTAATAAAAATAATTTCTAATCGATTATTTATGTATTTAAATAATAACTTCATTATTTTATATTCTACAAAAAAATATAATTTGCCAATGACATCTGTCTGTAGGTATGTATTATAAATTGATTATCAATTTGGTCAACAGATGGCACATAGCAATGATTTCACTAATACGTAACGAGCTATAACACAAACACAGTCTTACATATAGGCTTCAACAGATTTGATACATTTCACACATACAACACATACAAACGTGTAAACATGTATTGTAAAAAACACATGTACACAATGTGAAAATCTGAGGCTATAGGTATAACGGCCTGACATGTTTACAGTGATATATTTTTGTATGTATGTGTCGCTAGATTTCAAAATCAGCCAAATCCATAATGGATGAATAGAAGAAAAACAGCTTTTTGTTTTCTCAAGTACATAGTCACAAGGGTGAAAGTTTATATTATTTCGAGTATAGAATATTTAAAATTAATAAGCTCCACATTTCGATAATGCAGAAATGTTAGAAAGCAGTAATTCTTCAGCAATTCACAAAAAAGTAAAATATACCTAAAGGTGGACTTGGCTGATTTTGAAATCTAGCGACACATATTTAATAATTTTTTCACTCTGGATTTTGTGTATCTATTATTGAAGATGACAGTGATGATACATAATAATATTAGTGTTTTTTTGTGTACAGTAAGTGTGTTTGATTTGTTATGTTATAGGCCTCTTTCATGTCGTTGCAACGATTTTGCTATGCTATGGGTAATATTTTATACTAAAATGTGTTAGAAATATGGATATTGAAAAAAAATGATATTATTTAATAATTGAATGACTGGTATAAACTGTTTCGAGGCCCCTTTTAAAATCTTCTGACGAATCGATGGCGTCAAAGGTGATTGCTCCTGATAATCTTGTGGTAAGGTGAGTTAGGGTAGGTGGGTCTATGGGGGAAGAGCATCTAGGTTAAATAACTTTTTACGGCAATGAATGCAAGTACTGCCGTCGATAGGAATCTATTACAAATACATAAATGTATGCCAACACCCAAAGATGGCATCATAATAATGTTTGATGTGTCCAGTATGACAACTAAGAGTTTGACGTTCGTTTGAAGTCAAAAATCAAGTTGGACATGTTTTTTCAATCGATCTGTATCTCAACAATCTTTCGTGCTAAGAAGGTGATATTTGGTGAGTACCTTTGTTTTAAATTGTGATTTGTGTTCCGACTGTAAGATTAAGATTAATGCAAATGATTATGTTTTACAAGTATAAGTGTATTACAAGTTTTTGGCTAGTGACGTTCCTTGCAATAAAAAATGTAGTGAATTTGTAATTTATGGTACCTAAACATTTTTTAATATAACCTCTAGATTCATACAGTACATTACTTAAAATATAAGACCACAGATTAAATACCTACCGTGCAGTGCATAATATTACATATCGACATGACCGAATACTTCATCGAATAACATACCAAATCTAAAATGTTAACTTTTCAGTAGAGCGAAAAAACTTTTCTTTTCTTACATACAGAAATAGGAGCATCTCGGCCTGTCTTATTAATTTATGAGGTCATACGTCACACTTGACTGACAACTTAATAGTAGAAGCAAGAAAAAATAATGTTACAATTTTAAAATTGCCTCCTGAAAGATGCTTGGGATGAATCATTGGTGAAATGGCAAAGACTACATGCAGTGACGTCCCGTGGCGGTGGGCAGATTGAGCGTCGCTTGGGGGCAGCAGATACTCGAAGGGCGGCAAATCGAGGAGAATCATTTGGTATTATATAGAAATAGCTACCTAAACTTAGTTATATTATAACCAGAGCGTTGGAGATGTTTTGTTTCGGATGCTTTTTTTTATTATTACCCAGTAGGTACTCACAGCGATTTTAGTATGATGTCACCACGCTCACTAGTGATTTTTTTATTTTATTTTTGACTGCTCGGTTTCGTATACAAATGCTAATAAACTTGGCGCCTAGACCCATTATGAATATTTTTATAAATGTAAAACACCACAAACGAATAATAAATCAGTCATAATAATATAATGTCATTTACTCAGATTAAAGAGTTCCTTTCATAACAGTGGTAGGTATACTGCGCAAAAGCCAATAATTATGTCGCGCCATAGTTATTAAAAGAAAATAATAATATATAAATATCAACATTGGTAACGAAACAAGGAGAATTTATGGTAGAGATTTATAGGTAGGTACATACCGTATTTTTTAATTTATCCAAATATTCACTCGCGAGATTTAAAAGTTGCTGGATGTAGGTACCTATTGCTAATAGATACATATTCATAATGATTATTAATCCTTATTGACATTTGACATAATCAATTAGTATTCGTGCATATAATAGGTATTTACGTTAAGTACCAGCTAATTGTAATAAAAATGTACACTAGTAGGTACCTACCTAGATTATATCATATTTACCGTGCTGTGAATACAATGCTGTGCAATACCTTCTTTTAAGTGGTTTTTTTTTGTAAACGTATTTTTTGCTGATAATAGTGTGGATTTGTAGTTTATTTCAATCATCAACGGTTGAATGTTGAGACTATTAATTAATAGTGTATTTATGATTAAATTTAGGTTTATATTAAAAAAATATTGAGGAAAATTATTTTGTTTACATGTCGTAGGGTACAATAATAGCATAGAAAAAATGGTGTGAAAATAATACATCTGCGTAGGTATTACTAAATGATACAAACCAAATGTGTCAGACATATCAACCAAATGGCATCTCAGACTCTGGTGATTTGGGTAAGTGTCTTAACTAATATTATATTTATTCGCTTATTTATTTAATGATATCTAAATTTAATTTTGTATGTTTCAGCTTAGTGGTAGGTGTATATTTTATTAGTAATGTATCCATACCATGGCCCCCACAAGGGGGGTCTGACAGGGCTCTAGCCTGGAGCCCGGGCTCGATAAGTGAGATAAACACATCACAAATTTGCTCTAATAGCAAAAAATTCGCCTGCGGCGCTATTTTCCTTCAATAATGATATTATTTTAAATTATGTGGTCACACAATACAATTTATAATTGTGTAGCGATACTCAAAAACTCCATAATTCAAGTGTATGTATTAAAATATACAAAAAAACACTAAATATACACATCAATTTTAACGCGTACACCATTTGGAAAACATTACTGTAGAGCGTCACACTGCTTTTATCCTTAGCGATAGGTAGGGGGGGGGCGCCAAAGATCCTAACATGAGGCCCGCTTCAGGATAAGGGGGCCATGCTTCGTACAACACACTTCTTAGATATTGGAGTAATGAAAGGATGATAAAAAATGGGGCGGCATTTTGACGTTGCCTAGGGGCGGCATTTTGTCTAGGGACGTCACTGACTACATGTAGGCTCAAAACTGCCCAAAAATGAATTTTCAAGAATAATCGCAGTAACCTAGAAAAAACTTGACTACCAAATAATCAAAAACAGATTTAAAAAGGGAGGATTCAGCCATTTAATCGAAATGTTATAGGCTAAGACAAGTTTGAGCCTATGATTGACAGTAAAAATATTACGGAAACTCTTAATTATTGATTATGAGCATTGTGTTGATCAGAATTGCACAACACGAATTAACACATCAAAAATCAACAGATTGAAGAATCTATTTTTACAGTAGAATTGAATATGAATCCTACAGTTATTTTTGCATTTAAAACAGAAAATCAAGATTTTAGCACTTGTGATCCTTATGCATTGGATGGGCGATATAAATATGTCTAGTTATGGCCGCGATTATACGTACTGTCAGCAGTGAATCCATGCACGTGTAAATGGTGTATAAAAACGCTGTGCAGGGAGAAGCTATACAATTTAAAAGTTTGACAAACCAAACACACAATTTGAAGGATGTCAAAATTGCAGGATACTTACACAAAATAGAAAAGAACAGCAGGCTGATGTTACTTATATTTATAAATAGGTGAAAGGCCGTCTAAGGAAAGTTTTGGCAACATTATGATGTGTCATTATTAATTTATGTTTTATATTTTTTTAATATAAGACGTAGTATATTTTAAATCATGATTAAATTTGATTATTAATTCTTATGAAACAGAGTGTCATATTGATTAGCATAATCTAACTTTATCTTTTTGTCAGTACTTAGGTATTATTTATTTAATGTAACATTTATCAATAAAACTAATCAGTGAATTAAAAATAACACTGTGATAGATGGTGATTACATAAATAATTATTTTAAACTGATTGTTTGTCATATTGAATCGAAGTATTTCTTTCGTCTTCTTAGTCTATATTGTCTGCTTCAGAGCGTTTATGGACACCACACGGGTCACCCAAGAATCCCTCTTACATTTTTCCAGGTCATGCCAACATACCATAGCTCTGACGTATACACGATGGAGATGGTATTTAGCAGCCATCCAAAATGTTTGAATCCAGATGGATTGTAGAAAAGGTTAAACGATGTCAGAGTAGATGCTAGAAATTATACATATACATACGTTTATTTATGAAATTAATTATGTTAAAACACAATATAGATTGAGAATAATACCCCTTTTACACGTGCGTGAATTTACTGCTGGCAGTACATATTATCGCGGCCATAACAAGAAAATGCACGTGTAAACATGTATTGTGTTGTAGGATTGCATTAAGTTTGGATCGAAAAAGTTCAGAAGCTTCTGAATTTTCATGTGACAATCGGAACTTGAGAGATATTTGCGTCTGCGCAGTAGAACCATAGTGGCGGACCTGCCGAAAAAAAACGAACAAGACAGTGCAAAACTTTTTTGACGTTTACCAATTTTCACAACCTGTCAAATACAGCGTTGCCAACTTAGCGTTTTTTTCCCCAGATCTAGCATTTTTGAATAGGTATCTAGCTCGCAAAATTTCCATCTGGAGTATGGTGTTACATATGTAGCGTTTTTCGACACTACAAACTTCTCATAATAAAGTTAGAATATTAGACCAGATTTGCTTGAAAATCAACATGCTGGTCTTACGTACTTTATATCATACTAGGAAAAATACCAGGTGGCAGTGCCACCTGTCAACATTCTTGTTGATGCGCTCAATGCGTTCAGTGCGCAGCAGATGTAGAGTAGGTGTGTGTCTGTGTGTGTCTTGTGCTGTGCTGCAGACAGATACAACAAGACAAACATATATTTATATACATCTTGTAATTAATACATTAAATATTAGATACAAAATAACGACTAAATTTCTTGCCTACATTCATTTTAAATTTCATGACCTAGGTATTCTATAAGTTGTAAAATACTAAATTCTTTTTCTAAAAACTTTTTTATTGTAAAAACGATGTTTCTAATTAAAATTGTTGACAATTTTTTTTGAAATGGTAGTTTGCAAAAACTTTTTCAATTTTTAGACAATCAAGCATTCTATTTTGCCATCTGGCTTATTATTTTACTCAATCTGGCATATTATTGTGAATAACAGTTGGCAGCACTGGTCACATAGGACCATGGTCCCCATAAGGTGGGGCTGACAGGGCTCTAGCCTGGGGGCCCGAGCTTAGGTAGGGGCCAGTTAAATGAAAAACACACCACAAATTTACTCGAATAATAAAAAGTCGCATTTTCCTGAGTATTCACATTTTAAAATACATGGCTTTGCGATGCAATTTTATGTGATATAGTGATTAAATAAATAATAATTCAAGTGTAGAATTTAATTTTATAATTATTTTAAGTATGTTTCCTGTTTCATGAGCACTTAAAATCACTTCTTTCAGACACGTTTAAAGCGTCATAGAAAGCGGCCGTGCATATATGACGGGTGGTGGTGGGCACTTTTTTTTTCCATCTGAATCAATCAACTGGATTTATTTATAAATCGCTGAAAATACACAAAATCATATCAACTCTGGGGTTGCGCGGAAAATATTTGAAGAACATTACTGTCGAAAATCACACTGCCCTTAACCTCAGCGATAGGTAGGGGAGCCCGCCATACATTCTCGCCTGGGGGCCCGCTTCAGGTTATGGGTACCATACATAATACCATGCAATGACAACATCGCGTCTCGCTTACACTTGAAGAATGAGAATGAGATTGTCATACAATCAGTACTTTTAGGGTGTAAACAGCTATTGTCGCGATAAAGCGAGGGTTGCAAGACCCCAAAGACAATATAGACATTTTCAGTGATGTGCTGTGTATTTTGATTTTTTAATTTAATTTCAGTGTATAGAATTGTATGTTTTTTCTTTTTTTCTTTTTCTCTCTTGTGTGGGTAATATTTTGTTATAATGTAAATCTCGTGTTGTGAACGGTGTGGTGTTATGTCCACAATGTTTTGTTTTTTTAAATAAATAAAATACACACGTTTGGTGCCAGTAAATTCATGCACGTGTACAGGCGCTATAATTTACCAGTAGACTTTATTACGAGGAATGGAATGATATAATATACATTGGAAAAGACGATATTTTTATTTTCCCTTCCGTCGCATAGATCCCGTGTCCCACATCTTCATAGACGGCTGCTCTAACAACTCAGCAATCGTGAAAAAATCTTACCCTGGCCTGATTAAAAAGGGCCTTGACACAGACCTTACCATCAAGTTAGATATTATCATTATACGTGGTTCGTGCAAGGCCGAAAAATACTGGGATGGCTGGCCGTCATCCAGAAGTGGATTGATAAAATTCGTGAAAGATGATGAAATGATAGGTATATTATGTATTATTATATATTAAGTAATAATTCCACCTTGAAATTATGTCCAATATAATAAACAATATTATTATCTTATCAAAATGAATGTTTTTAATAATTTTTGATAATAGTTTGCTACTATAATCCTTTTGATGTAGATTACGTAAATCCAATATTATTTATACTATTAAAATAATAATCCTGTTGACCTTTGAAGTTAAAACAGTTTATTATTTATTTATAACTACAATAATATAATAATCAGTAGGTACATATTTATTGAAACCGCCATAAATAATGTCACCCAATTTTAAAATCATAAACAATGGAATAATCTATAAATCTAGTGGGATCGAAATTTAAAATTATACACTAATACTCCGTTTACACGTGCATGGATTTACTGCTGTGCTTACTGCCATAACAAGACTATTCACGTATAAACACGTATTCTGCATGGATCAAAAAAATCAAAAACATCTGAATTTTCACGCGATAGCTGTAATGGTGAACCTGCTCGAAAAAACCAACTACACCACGCAGAGCGTTTTTGACATTTACCAATTTTCACAACCAGTCAAATAGCCACCACACAATAGCAACAACGCGTCTCGCTTACGCTTGAAGAATGAGATTAGCGATTATTTAAAATACACACTTTTGCTGCAAGTAAATCAATGCATATTGTGTACAGGCGCCATCACACTCCGTTTACAGGAGGGGCATGGATTTACTGCTGACAGTACGTGATATCGCGGCCATAACAAGAAAATTCACGTGTAAACACGTATTATGCATGAATCAAAAAAAAAAAATCAGAAACTTCTGAATTTTCACGCGATAGTTGGAACTTGCATGATGTATGCGGATGCCCAGCAGAACGATAATGGTGAACCTGCCGGAAAGAAACCAACTACACCACGCAGAGACGTTTACCAATTTTCTCAACTAGTCAAATAGCACGACACAATGACAACAACGCGTCTCGCTTACGCTTGAAGAATGAGATTGGCGAGGCAGCACTATTACGCGTATTGCGAGGAGGTGTTGTGAAGGATGATGATCCAGTAGTAAAACTGATCAGAAGAGACTCGAATGTGTTGTAGTCTATTGCAGTTCGTAAATTGAGATTTATTGCTTTCAATGATACTGGATGATGAGGTAGGTAGCTGGACTTCAATGGATCGAAGGTAGATGCGTGTTTGAGTAAATCTCAGTTTATTCTCCTCAACAATACTTGAACAATTCTTACAGACAATATATTTAGAATTACAGTTAAATTGATAAGGTTAAATTATAAAGGCGTGTTGCTATGAGAAAAGTTGAACCGCGAGCGACGAGCAGAGATTCAACTATGTGTTTCAAAGATTTGACGACGTATGTTATCAGATTCGCCCCGCTTTGAGCTTTTATAGAAATTATAACAAAGAAAGGTTATCTGAGGTCAGGGCGTTGACCGGTGACCACATGTCACTTGTTTACTGTGAGTTTACTAAGTACGAGCAAATCTGATAAGTTGGCACATTTCCTGATTACCTTATAAGGCCGCGGAAATGCTGCTAACGCGTATTTGTTACAATGTTGCTCAATAATTATTGTGAATAATTATAATTTATCAAGAAAGCAAATGTGTTTACGATGAAATTTGATGTCTTGCAAATTGCTGCGAAAGTTGACTGACCTGCCAGTGTGTGCAGTCAGTCAGATTATGAATCATGCCAACACGCTTTTCTTATCAACTAGTTTACATAGTAACAAATATTATTAGATACTTAAATATATTATGATAATTTATATGTAATGGTGAGTTTCCATGCTAGTCCCGACAGACCCCCTCCCTAGCGATCTGGTGTGGCAGGTCGTGATGCAGGAAGATAGACGGTGTGTAGCATGGTGACTCTTGCGTTAAAGTTGTCTTGGTGGTGCTCGGGATCCTGGGACGTCTGTCCTGATGTCCTTGAGGATTCTTTTTGTGAGGTGTTTCTTGCAAAGCTTCCACAACAGGAAACTGGTTGCTGCTGCAATGATGATGATGACGATTGCAAAAGTTGTCCAAGAAAGCTGGTTGGCTGCTGATGTGTCATTTATGATGGTGCCACCCGCGGCGGCTTGTGACAGCACGATTTCCTCTTTTGTCTGCTGGGAACCCATGTTATCGGATGTTGGCGTTAGTAACTTGATTTGTTACTGCTCTCGTATTTCACACTGGTTATTCCAGCTGTGTGGTCCAATATATATTGTTATTTTCTTGCTTGCGAAGCGTTTTGTCGTTGTGCAAAAACATACTGACCTGTATTTCGGTCACTCGTATGGTTTTTTTTGCTTGCACTGGTTTTGTAATAACAATGAAACTCGTGTCGTTGTTTTGCAATTTGACGCTTGAACATTCTGGCGGCGCGTGCCGTGTGCGATATTTATGGTTTATTGTTCCTTTGCATTTTGTTGACCTAGTCTCTCCGGGAAACGGACACGACGGCCTGTTCGGGTTACATATTGTGTTTGTCCGAGGTCAGTTCCCTTTGTCGGCGTTGTTTGCGTATGCAAGTTATTCTCGTTAAATAAATATGCCGGTTTTAAACGATCGATTGAAACCGTGATATTTTTTCCATGTTTGCAAATGACATAAGTACGCGTGTTGCGTGTTATGACTTCATATGGTCCATTGAACGGGGATTGAAGTGGAGTCTTCTTTTTTGATGTCGTCATTCGTCTGGCTCGCTTAGATTTTTCCTTGTTACATGTGTGGTGTGTGCACTTTTGTTACAAGTTGTGAGGTGATTGACATAACATAGGTAGTATGAAAATAGCATTAAGTTATTATGCAGAAGCTGGGGTTGTGACTTGAATTATTTGATAGAGTGTCCAATTTAGTTTAGGCTTGTGGGTTCAACCAAGGTATTTTCGGGCCATTTGAAAACATTGAGTACGAGGGAATTTGTCATTCAGCTGCTCGTAAGATGAAGTCTTCTGGAATTTCCTGCTTGCAGTTTGTGCAGAAGTGTGGAAAGGGGTAACTTAGCTTGTGAGTGGATCCACAGGGCTAAGAGAGATATAAGCTGTCGAGGGCGTTCGCGCCTGCTCGGATGAGCTTAGAGGCTGCTCTGTTAGTACATATCATTTGTATGTGCGTTAACAGGGTGCAGTGGAGTAGTTTGAAAGTGCGTTATCGAAACTACGAAGGGTTGAAAAATGGTTGGCTAAGTTTTGAGAAGTCTAAAGTTGGAGTATCAAAGGTTGCCTTAGACAATTACCAATAGTCAGGAATCTATCTAGTGTTAAGAATAGATCCTTCAAGTAAGAATGTCGTAGTGACAGAAGTCAAGGGTTGCTGCTTCTAAGTGTAAATAGAAATGCTAATTTCGTGGTGTGTACCTATATATGAATGTGTGTAGGAAAACCTTGAGCTTGCCTGAGCGGAGTGGAGTTAGCGTGTCGTCTGGATGCATCTGGTGGATGACGATGGCCAAGGCGGGTTGCTTGGTGTCCTCCGTCGTGACGCCTGTGATGCACTGGTCAGCTGCTGGCTGCACCGGACTGCCTCCGCCTGATTTGGTGCTCCGGCGATTTGGCTGCGCTGGTGGTTGGATGAATGTGGCTGATGAGTGCAAGGATGCGAATCCTTGGTGGGTTGGTGTGATTCATCCTGTTCGGCTACACGTCGCAGTCCGGCGACCAGTCGTTCCATCCTGGCGAGTATCATTCTGTTGTGGCTGCTGGCTCCTGATGACGACCAGGTTGTGATGTTGGAGTCGTCTGACGAGCTGGATCTGATGGGGCTAGAGTCAGGACTCTCTGGGGCTCCAAATCTGATGGGGCCGCTGTCGGAGGTGTCCTGTGATGATTCTGAGCCGTAATCTGAACTGTCTTCTGAAGTCTGTGAACAGTTGTTCTCAGGCCAAGGTGATGGAATCCTGTCGGTTACTGGTCTGGTCTGTGGTGTGGTCTGCTGGACTGGTGTTGTGGTGTTGTCTCCAGCAATACTGTTATACCCAGCGAAATATTGTCCGGCGGGCATCGTGAAAAGCAAGTGATTTTAATCGAATAGAAATACGCGGGAAAACGGATGTTGAAAAACTTCGCGGGAAAAACGAGATCGACGATTCGGTTCAACTTTCTCAAAGCAAACGCAGTGTAAATTTATAAAAAAATTAAATATGCAAGTAAAGACTGTAAAAATTGATCAGCTGAATTGATTGATTTACTTTTGAGGGGTCACCACTATTGCGAAGAGGTGTGAAGGATGATGATCCAGTAGTAAAACTGATCAGAAGAGACTCGAATGTGTTGTAGTCTATTGCAGTTCGTAAATTGAGATTTATTGCTTTCAATGATACTGGATGATGAGGTAGGTAGCTGGACTTCAATGGATCGAAGGTAGATGCGTGTTTGAGTAAATCTCAGTTTATTCTCCTCAACAATACTTGAACAATTCTTACAGACAATATATTTAGAATTACAGTTAAATTGATAAGGTTAAATTATAAAGGCGTGTTGCTATGAGAAAAGTTGAACCGCGAGCGACGAGCAGAGATTCAACTATGTGTTTCAAAGATTTGACGACGTATGTTATCAGATTCGCCCCGCTTTGAGCTTTTATAGAAATTATAACAAAGAAAGGTTATCTGAGGTCAGGGCGTTGACCGGTGACCACATGTCACTTGTTTACTGTGAGTTTACTAAGTACGAGCAAATCTGATAAGTTGGCACATTTCCTGATTACCTTATAAGGCCGCGGAAATGCTGCTAACGCGTATTTGTTACAATGTTGCTCAATAATTATTGTGAATAATTATAATTTATCAAGAAAGCAAATGTGTTTACGATGAAATTTGATGTCTTGCAAATTGCTGCGAAAGTTGACTGACCTGCCAGTGTGTGCAGTCAGTCAGATTATGAATCATGCCAACACGCTTTTCTTATCAACTAGTTTACATAGTAACAAATATTATTAGATACTTAAATATATTATGATAATTTATATGTAATGGTGAGTTTCCATGCTAGTCCCGACACGCGTAAACAGTTATTGTCGCGATTTTTTAATTTATACACTATTGGTGCCAGTACACCCGTGCACGTGTACAAGCGCTATTATCTACTAGACAAAAACTCGTCCAAGGAGGTACGAAGATATTTTGCGACTTCCCCGAGAGTCACAACCCATGGTTTGGGAGGCCGTGATTGAGATTTCTCATTTCGAGAATTGAACGTTTCGAAATTTGATTCCTGTTTCTCAAGAAAAAAGAGATAATAGTAGAAAACAAGTTTTTACAGTGGAATTTTGTATTTTTCAAGATAATTTGATACATTATTATGACAATTGGCGATCAATACAATTTTTAATGAACGACATCTGAAAAAATGCTAATATAACAATTTTAGCATTGACCACTTCACAAACAAGCGACAATTTCCTTCCTTTGAGACATTATTGCTTGAAATTATAATATAATATGTGGAAATATCTAATATAAGTTTCATGGAAAGAGGGGAGGGGGGTTCAATCATGGAAAAGAAAAGTGGATGCTGTGTCGAATAGAATCTGAATTAGTGTATTTTGACCATTGACATTACGAATTTACGCAAAATTTGAGACACGAATAGTGCACACTAAACTAAGTTTTTAAAATCCTATTACACCCTGCGTAAGCCAAGTCATAAAAGATAATAGTCCAAAAATATTCATCTATCTATAAAATATCTTAAAAAAATCTATGCACAGGCATAATTTTAGATATTTTATAGATAGACGAACATTTTTTATACATTATCGTTTAATTTAGGCAAGACTAAATGAATTTAAAAACAAAACTAACCAACACCCTGTAATATGTACATATTCTTAATTAAATGAAAACTAATAGTTATGACTGAAAAAGTGTGCATTATTTTTGTCGGATCGCCCATGGCATACGTAAACTATTATGGTTTAGTTTAGGCAGGGTTTACTTGATTTTTAAAAACTCACCAGCACCATCTGTAATTTGCATACTTAGTTCAATGAAAACAAAGAAGCATGACCAACGTCCGAGTACATACTCGTATTTATTAATTAAAACATTTGAAATTGTAAATTATCAAAAAAATGTCTCAAATTGCAAGCTTCGTATTTTTCCGCTAGGTGCCTCTATAGGTACAACCCGCCATCTTAATATTCTACCTCCACCCCTCTCCACTGCTACATAGTCAAAGAGTTATTACAAACATTAGATGATGACGAGACCGATTACCTGTAATTTACAAAAACAAACATTAAAGTTTACCTTCAGTTTTGTGCTATAGAGCAGTTTTTGTCTTTACTAGGTATGTATATATAAACATACTGTAATTCGTAATAGGAACCTAGTATTTTGAAGAATAAAAACATTTCGATAATAATAATTAGGTAGGTATACTATTACGTAAATTCAGAGAGGAGTTAATTTGACAGATAAACAAATCAGTTTATTTTTAAAATATATAATCCGTTTCGTACAAAATTAATTATCATCTGTCAATGACCAAGTTATCTAGTTTACGAAAATCTAGAATTGTTATTGTCATGACATTAATAATATATTGGTAGACACATGTTTAAAATAATGTAATCTATTGTCAGCACTATTTTGTATATATACGATAGCTTGATATATATCTGCAGTTCATACATTGGACAGAGTTCAAACATGAAGCTCTTTTTCGTCGTGTTGGTAGTCTTGGGGCTTTCCTGCGGAGCCTTGGCTCAGCCGGTTCCGGAGACCAAAACCCTGCAACAGGATTTGGATGATTTCATCGGTTTGCTGCCACTCAATAAGATCCTAGACATTCTTATCAAGAATTTGGATGATTCTGAAATACAGGCGGCCATCGACTATATATTCAGTGACGACTTCAAGAGCCTTGTTGTTGAAATTGAAGCCATTCCTGAGTACAAAGTCGTAAGTGAAGACAAATGGAATTTAAAAAATAATATTAGCTCATTTATAAATATAGTGCTAGTATAATTAAAATTAGATATGTAATGCGCTGTTTGTGGCATATCATAAGTGGCGACAGAAGTCTTTTTATCTTAATTAAACGTTATTTAAACATTTTATGTTGACAGTTGTTTTGGGCTATAACTGTTACATTATTCAGAACTATTATAGTATCTTTTAGTTTTAAAGCACTTTTAAGAGATGACTATTAAACAGATTCACATCTACATTAAGTAGACTGGACCTGTTTTTACAAAGTATTTAATTTACTTCAACTATCTTATATCTTTCGTCAGACGTTTAAAGTTTTTTTTTTGCATATTCCTTAAACGAAACCTAACAATAAATAATGAACATAAATAATATTGAAGGTAATACATATTATATTTAATTGGGAGTAAGCAATTATAGAGGGTAAAATTTTCAGTCTCTATAGGTAATTTATCACATTTTTTGCTGTCTCGACTAGGGAATCCAATCCCGATCCAAAATTCTGATCCCGGGATTTCGGGATTACAATTTGACAATCCCGGGATTGGCATTTTTTCCATTATTAATACAAAATTTTTATATTTACAAATAACATTGATAAAATCGGTCAAAAATAAATCTAGGATAATTTATACTATTTAAGACATTTATTGTTAATATTGTATACGTTTAATCTCGGAAATACGTAAGTTTAATGGAGTAAATATTATTGTAATATAAATAATAATGTGAATTCAATATGAGATTGCTGTTTCTGATAGTAAAGACTTAATGAATGGGTTAGCGAGATTTAAAATAGTAAAGCAAATCATAATGTGCCTATGGCCTTTCCGCTTTATAAATCTAATTAGTCAGCCAAATATGAAACTGCCGTAAAACGTATGAGGTCATGGGGTGGAATTATTTTGTTAATAGTGCGAAGAATTTTTTTTTTCTAATCTTTCTCATTTTTATTAATTTATGTGAAAAAATAAAATGAATCGGCAACTTACACATCGGTGTAAATCAAACTTCATTTAAATTCAGTTTATTTCTAATGTAGTTATTTGTTATTAAAAGTATATTTTCTGTTATATTTTCGTTTTTATTTTATTTTCCATAAAAAATGATAAAAAAGTAAATCCCGGGATTCATAGGTATCGAAAATGGCTCGGGATCCCTAGTCTCGACGAAAGAGTGTATTTTACAAGCACGGTTATTTGAAAAAATCTTATTAATTGTATGTAGTTTTCTGTGTATTTTTTATTTTAGTTGTTATTAATAAGATTATATTACATATGTTCTGATTAAAACCAATATTTTGGAATCTACGAAGATAAGTACGTTCCTACCGACATACACGAATTTGGTTGAATCAACACATTAATAAAAACGATAGGGGTAATTTTTTATGGTATGCATCGATTGATAATCATTGATTAGAACCTACGTGTGGGAAAAACAACTTTTGATACTGGCAGGAGAGTTTCAATAATTTTATTGAAAATACATAACGCCTTGCAAAATCTTCAGAAACGTACTTATCTATTACAATCAGGTGGCATAGCTAAATAATTGTGTCCCTACCTATTTTTTTAAAAATATAAAAAAACATGAAATTTGGCATGATGGATTGGAATATTTTAAAAGTAATTTTCGAGATATTGAGCCGCTTTGAAATATATCCAGGAGCCCCAAAATTCTAAATGGCTAGAAAAAAGTAATTTTCTATGGTTTTGACGGTAGTTACCGTTAGAATTGATTGATTTTCAATAAGAATAATATGTAAATTGTAGTGTTAAATACTAATATAAAATTAAACTTGACATTCAGCAATAGGAAGTCAATACAATACCAAGACGGTGGCCGTAATATCAATTGTCTTCAATTACAGTCTGATTTAGTAGTGAATATTAATTCAAAGTTAAACTTGTAATTTTGTAAATACGCCAAGATTGTGCACAAAATCCTATTTTTTTTACAACGTTTTTCTTAGCTCGTCTTCTTATTTGTCCAGTGGTTGTTTGTCCAGTACAAATCTTGCAAACGATTTTTAACTAATTTCTCAACTAACTAGACATTTGAAAATTTTAGAATATATCAGAACACGGTGCCAATGCATTTTTTTAATACTTTTAGCCTTCTTTAAGTAGAATTTAATTCATTTTCAGTTAATTCTGTTTTGTATGAAAAGTTATTTCGATACCATTATTGGTTGTTAGGGGGTCTTAGCAACTAAATTATTAATATATACGTGCGTTACAATGGAAATCAATATGAAATCATATTTCATTATTCAGTATTTCTATGAAGTACAATTTTTTTTGATCGTTTAAGCTAGTCAAGTCAAGTTTATATGATTCAACAGAAAATTTAAAAACTTAAGTATATAAAAAGTTCTTTTTATCTTGTAATTATTTATGATTAGATTGATTTTTTTTTAAATCAGTAAATCTCTTTACTAAACCTACTCATATCGAACATGGATAATTTTAAAACACTTATATGAAATAGAAATTAGAAATATTAGAAAAATCTTTTTTGTGAAAAAATACGACACCCAGAAAGATTTGAACCTGTATCTCTCATCTATGTTCAATAAAAAAATGTTACATTCTTAAATCTTGTTAAAATTATTCGTTGAATAAAAAAATAGTTAACCACTCATACGATTTGGATTTTTAAACGTGAGATAAATAATATTCGATATACATTAAGATTTTTTGGATCCACATTGTCTGCATGCAATTGTGTGATGTATTGACTGGTTAGTGTCTCTATGACTAATAATATAATACAGTGAATAGACAGAGTAAGTTGTTTGAGATGAACAGGTTAATTATTGTAATTATTGATTTAATATTTGGCCTAACGCTTACCATGGATTCTGTAATAATGTTTTTTTTACACATGCAACATTCAGTCGTGCAATTTAATACCATACCTATAGGCACAACAAGTACCGCATATAAATATTATGATGATTTAAAATTTATTTTACCTACAGGTATTCGATTACTTGAAGTCCACTGGTCTTCCGATAGAATACTGGCGACAATGGATTCACGACCTCATCGGAATTTCCAGGACGTCTTCTTCAGTAGCACCATACAAAGGCATCAACGCCATGATCCTAGATATTATTGCTGTCATTCCTTTCGATAAACTAGAAGCCATGTTCAACGACAAAGCCCAGAATAGCCCGTCATTTAATGAACTCCTTGAAAAAATGCAGTCTCCAGTATTCAGCACCCTCACCAAAACCATTGCTGCCAATAAAAGAGTCCTGGCACTTTCTGCTCGCTTGAGAGCCGTCGGAGTTGACGTTGACAAGTACATTGCTTGGTTGAAGGAAGTCTTCGGATTGAAATTTAGCCGTGACGTGCAAGTGCGTGGACTCAATGAAGATCTGCAGGATTTCATTGATCTGATACCACAGCAAGAGATTCTGGAAATATTTTTTCTCACTCTCGGAGACAAAGAGGTTCAAGCGGCGCTTGCGTACATCTGCGGTGATGATTTTAAAAACTTAGTGCTTGAGATTGAAGCTATTCCGGAATATACATTGGTGAGATATTTCTATTTGTTTAGTGTATTTCAATACAACTAATATATTATTATTGATGCTATTAACAGGCAAAAAGCATTACTATAAAGTTCAAAATATTAAATTTTAGTCTGGGGATACACGATAATTTTTCGAACATATTAACGTACCTACAGTCTAACTTGGTTATTACGATCACGGAAATAGCGAGATCTCGGATGTAATGAGGAAAAATTCGTTGACATTTTAGTTTGTGATTTTCTCTTTAAATTTATTCACTTTTATAACGAGCTACTTCTCGGGTATACCAAGCAACACTGTCAATGTGTCGATCGTTTAAAAACAACATTTTCGACCCTAAGCAATAAAATCCGACCGTGCAGTTAACTAGACCGATGCCGCCGGGATCGGATTACGTTTATGACACTAGTTAAGTGTCTAAGTACCTAATTGGTGTTTTCGCTGACAACACTGAAAAAGTATCCACGCATATGGTTGAAATTGCATGTAAAAAATCCAAGCTTTGTGAAGTCAGTAGGTACCTACCAGCACCGGTGGCTCAGCATTTCATTACAATAAACAACTTCTTTTGTAGTTTATGAATGCCATGCTTGTTTTGGGGATTTTTACGATGGATTTCAAATGTTTTATGTTCTATGCTTAAATATAACGTGGTGCGAAAAATGTTATATAAAGATATAACGACGAATGCTTATAACGAGCAAATTCAGTCGGTCCCATCTTCCTCGTAATAACCAATTTCGACTGATTTAAATAATTTTATAAATATTACATAAAAAATAAATGCTATATTTTTGTGTTATATACTTACTTAGCTCAGTCATTCAACTAGAATAACAGTCTTTAAATTTGTGGCATGCAATATTATGAAATGCAAATGTCAGCGCCGCAGGCGAAATCCGGTGAATAATATTTTTTTTAAAGAATATACAAAGTAAGTGAACTTAATTAGGGGTTTTTGAATAATGCATGAACCGGAAGATAATATTTTATTTGTCTGCTAGACGGAGCGATAATCTCGGTGATTTCATAAACTAGGCTCAATCCACGATGGCCGCGTGGCTTAAGCGTCGGCCTATAACGTCCTGGGTGCCAGGTTCAAATCCAGGGTCTGCCAAGTACACATATTGTTTTTTTTAATTTTTAATTAATGAAATAAATAGACGTTCGTTACGATTTGATACAGAAAGTAGACGAGGAAGTTTAATAAGTTTCTATCTACTACTTTTAGTAGTTTTAATTGATTATTCTCTTAAAATAATGTTTTTTTTATTGCGGATTGAGAATTAATATGCCCGACACTTCATATAAAAATAAAAGAGCTCTCTTCTCATTATAACTTAAACACATGCACAATTAAATCATTATTTACGTGTGCATATTTAAATTCTCAAGAGCTCATGTAAACGATTTATTCATTGTAAGCTCTTTCCATGGTCAACCCAAAGTATTGAGATAGCAGTACTATTTGATGTGTAGTTTTATATAAATTACCATTGCAGTTTTTTTTGGGTCTGTGATACAAAATAGCAGTATCATACGTTTCATTAATTTGCCAAAGACCTCATATCATATCTGTTTCATTCGAGTAACAGAAAGAAATACATCATTTTTGAAATTGTTTATTGGCCAGGGATGCACCAAGATTTCCTGGTATATTATCTACCTAGATAAAATCGTGATTAAAAGAATATGAACTATTTCAAACTGAATTTATTTATAGATCTATAACTATTTGGATTCTGCCGGACTACCAATTCACGACTGGATCCAAGCCCTTCATCATTTCCTCAAAATTAAATCAGCCAATCGCCAAGTCTCAACCAGGGGCGTCAACTCCCTCATCCAAGAGATCAAAGCTGCCCTCCCCTTGGGCAAGATGGAAGCTTTGTATCATGATAAAATGAAAAACAGCAAAGCATTCAAGGAGATGATTGATAAGCTACACACACCTGAGTTCAAGAGGTTTACTGATGCTGTGGCTGCTAACAAGAGGGCCCTAGGCCTTTATAATCGCTTGAAGGGTGTTGGAGTTGACGTTGACAGCTTCATCGCATGGTTTAAGGATTTCTTCGGTCTTAACTATTAAAGTTTTCATTTTGTTCAACATTCATGCCAAGCAACCGTTATTTATAGTTATTTGTTTTTGTAATAAAGCATACACGAAAAAATATCTAATATATCTTTTTATTCCTATTACTTATATCCATTGCTGTGAATATTTTCGATTATAAAGCATACTATAGATATACCGAACTGGATAAAGCTACAGCTAAAATATATTTTTTTTTTTTTTTTTTATTTTATTATAAGTCTATATTATAAGTAGTAGTTATAGTAATTTATTATAAGTCCATTCTGTAGCAAGATGACAAAACATGATAATATGTTTTTTTTTTGGCAAATTGATCTATGTATACCTTTAGACTCGTCTTAGTGAGATCTACAAGATATCAAAATATGATATATTTAAGTCTTATAGGTTGGGAGAAATCACCTGTGTCGATATGGTATAGAAATGTTGAATAACCTTCGAAGTTTAAAATTGCTCTCCTGAATAATTTAGAAAAATGGACATATCGTGTTTTGCCATCCTACGAAGTGTTCATTTACTGGGTTTCTAAATAGTAAATACAAAAAATACAGCGTAGGTATCCCTTAAAAATAATAAAATAACTGTAAAAGTTTACACAGCACTTCTCATCAAAAAAAAAAATGACACTAAAGGGGTTTATTTGACTTGAATCAATATAATGTTGTGCTGCAAGTAAAAATAATAAAATTTAAATTGTTAAGTAAGTTTAGCACAGAAAATTACTTTAACTAGGTTCTAACATTATAATAAAAATGCAAAATAACCATATTTCCTACATATTTTAGATTTTATAATAATAATATTAAACCGTTTATTATGCTAATTTTCTTAATGACTACATAAACTATTATTAATTCTCTTTTTTTACGATAACAATTTGGTCTTTGATAGTAGGTTGCTGTTGCTACATGTATCTTACACAGTTTATGAACAAAACTAAATAATTAAAACTAATATGTAAAAAAATATACTTAATATATTCTCACAAAATAATATAATTTATTATCTCATGGATACTCTCATTGGCAGGCTTACAAACTGATAGTTTTGATACCCCAAACGATAAAAAAATTAATGAAACTCCAACTTCTATCTGGTGAAAATATCAATCTCTTTTCTAGAATCACATTCTGTAATTAAAAATTATTGTTATTGAAGATGACAGTGATGTGATGACACATCATGGTCCCCACATCCTGAAGCGGGCCTCCAGGCTAAGGTTTTTGGCAAGTCCCCTTACTTATTGTCAAGGTTAAATCCAGTGTGATGCCCTACATTAACTGCGTTTTCCAAATGGTGTTCGATGTAAACTTTCGCGATTTTTAATACATTCACTTGAATTATGGAGTTATCGGGTATCGACACACAATAATCAAAAACTACATCGCACAACCACATATTTTTTTAACGTTAACAATCTTAAAGTAATAATTACAAGATAAAAGAACTTTTTATATACAACGTTTTTAAATTTTCTGTTGAATCATATAAACTTGACTTGACTAGCTTAAACGATCAAAAAAAATTGTATTTGATAGAAATACTGAATAATGAAATGTCATTTCATATTGATTTCCATAGTAACGTACGTATATATTATTTAATAATTTAGTTGCTAGGACCCCCTAGTAACCAATAATGGTATCGAAATAACTTTTCATACAAAACAGAATTAACTAAAAATGGATTCAATTCTACTTAAAGATGGCTAAAAGTATTAAAAAAATGCACTGGCATCGTGTTCTGATATATTCTAAAAGTTTCAAATGTCTAGCTAGTCGGGAAGTTAGTTAAAAATCGATTGCAAGATTTGTACCGGACAAATAAGAATACAACCTAAGAAAAACGTTGTAAAATAGTACCGCAAGCGACTTTTTTAAATTTCTTTTTCTAAAATAGGAATTGTTCCAATTTGGTCACGACTCAAAGGGCAGACAGTTGGCCTGATAATCTGCCAATGTTATTTAAGCTTTACATTGCATTTGTTTTTGAGATATATTTTAGTTGTTACATAATTATCCGATCTCCTCTATAATTATAGGTACCTATTCAGTTGCTGTTGCTAGATGAAAATATAAACTTAATTGTGTTAATATTTTGTCTAGATAAAGTTTCACTTTGAATTATTATATATTTTGAAGATAACATACGATCAACGATAATCTACTTGGCAAGATGCGATTGATAAAAATAATATTAGCTTATTATTACTAACTGTCCTAAAATTTTCACGCGTCTAGACTGCGTAGCGCTGTTACTGGGTCGTCATCATTAGTATGGTGCAGCGCTGTCGCATAGTAAAACGAATAGTAAAGAACTCAAATCAATAAGAATTTAAATTAAAATTCCACCAAGTATCCACGGTCTTTATTAGTCAGTGTTCATTTTTTAAACTTACCTTTCATAAAATATTTTAGGTCCAAAAATAATTCCATAACATATTAGGAAACACATCAATGTCAACTTTTTTTATAGTCTAATACCTACTCGCTAGTCGCACTGTCCACTAATTATTTACTTAAAACGCTGGATAGAGTTTACACGAGTTGACAAGTAAACATGTCTCACTACCATCATAGCAAATACAAAAAAGACGCTACTGCTCGTATTCTAATTAGTCACTGAAAAAATATTCGTTTATTACAAAATATTTCAAATTATGCCAATAAACCATTCATAATTTTAAATATTTTATACATAAGAATATTTTTTATCGATTATAGTTTGGTTAGGCAGGGCTTAATGAATTAAAAAAAACTAACTAACACCATCTTTAAAATGTATTCTTAATTCAACGAAAACAAATAAGTATGACTGAAAAGTGTGCACCATTTTGTCGGATTGCCCATATTATACCTAAACTATTATTGATTTAGACACCCACGGTGGCCGCGCGGCTTAAGCGTTGGACTATCACGCCGTGGGTCTCAGGTTCGAATCCTGGGTCTGGCAAGTACACATATTGTTTTTCAATTTGTGTGTGAGTCATTCAGTCAGTGACATCCATTTCTCGTAAAAAACAAAATCTGTTAATACAAACCTCTACTCTGTGGATACTCATATGATCCTATGAGGATCGGACATGGTCGAAAAAAAAATTATTGATTTAGGCAGAGTTTAATTGCATTTAAAAAAATAACCAGCACCATTTGCAAATAAATTGTATTCTTAGTTCAATGAAAACAAATAAGAGTGACTGGTATAGTTTAGTGTGCACTATTTATGTCGAATCTTAACAGCCTACCTCCACCCTTCCCCACTGCAAGTAGGTACCTACCTACATGAATCATACTAAAATATATTATGACGTGCGTTCATGGCGACCACGAAGGTGTGAGAACGACAGGCAATGTAATCCGTGGATTTATTATTTATTCAAGATAATAATAATGATATGATACAATAATTATTATTATGCGTAGGAACATAGTATCTATCTGTACACCACGTATGCTACCCAAAATGCTGAATACAATTAAGTAATCATGATTTATGAACCTACTTACTAACAAATATGATAAGTTTATATTATTATAATTATGTATGTTAATATATTATTGTGCTCACGTGTACCTATTTTTTTTTTCGACCATGTCCGATCCTAATAGGATCATATGGGCCTCCACAGAGTAGAGGTTTGTATTAACAGAATTTGTTTTTTACGAGAAATGGATGTCAGCCACTTGCTCAACCTATTAGGTCCATACCCTGACTCACACACAAATTGAAAAACAATATGTGTATTTTGCCATACCCAGGATTCGAACATGTTGAAAAATTGATAAGACGTTACCATCTAATATAATTAACAAACTACTTCATAGTCACCCATTTAAAATTTTACATTAATTTTGTTTCATGGCTGATCATGCACATTTCTCTATTGTTGTCCTATATTTCAAAGAAATATTAAATAATAGATAAAAACGAAATCGGAAGTATTACTTCGTTTAACTGTTCATAAACCGTCCGGTGTTCGAATTTAAAAGTAAGCTCATCGGTATAATAAATATTGAATGATATGTAAAATGTTAGCATGTGGCACCCTCATTCAGTGGACAACTTATACTGGTGGATATTATATAAAACCTCCGATGTGACAATTTTGACATTTTGTTTTATTTTAATAATCAAAACAAATTCAGTTTCTCTTAAATTTACATCTGAAAGTCCTCTTACTTTATTTACAAAAACTACATATTTCGAAGAGTACAAACAAGCTACAGTAAATTGTGGCGAACCTATGGCACGCGTTTGAAGAAAAAAAATACATATAATAGTAAATGACAAATCGCATTGTATAAAAAATAGTTGGCAAATGTAAGAAAGAAGTAAGAACCAATAGTTAAAATCGTAGTAATTAAGTAGGACGTCCGTAGCTTAATTAGTAAAGCACACTGGCGCGAATCCAGAGGTTACAGGTTTAAGTACCGCCGGGTGTCTACAAAATGATTTCTTCTAGTGTGTATATGCAAGATTTGTTTTCAAATTATGTATATTCAATATATAAAATGTTACATTCTCAAATCTTGTGTCTTATTCGTTGAAAAAAAAAATTGTTGCTACTTATCGATTGCAACAGCAGATGTTTTTTTCAAACTAAACAGTCGCATTCGACCAATCTGCGGAGCTCCATTTGCTGACGTGTGTTTTGTGAATAACGAAGACGTCACATCGACGTATTCGACACGTTGCAGGCGAGACGAGCCGGTTTACATCTCGAAAATAAGATGTAGAAAGTGTTTTTTATATTTAATACCAAGGCTATTTTAAAAAAATACATAAAGCCTCAAATTTTGTTGAATATTAGGTATATAAAGTAAGTAAATCATGATTATTGTTTCTTAAAAATACTGCATTTTTTGATATCATTTCTTTCGTCATAACGAGGATATCTGTAGCACCTAAATTCCATGCAAAATATGACACTGAATATCATAATGATAACAGAATCTGGAAGAGAAATGTAACTAATCGAAGATAATATTATTTTGCTATCTCATTTGCGTAAACAGAACAAATAATCCTTTTAAAGATTGGACTTTATAATAAAAAAATAATAAAATTGATTTGATTAAGTAATTAATATTCCAGTTCAAGCCGATGAAATTTTGAACTTTTATCGCAAAGACAAAGGTTTGCGTGATAGCATAGCGATGTTTGCACTCGTGACATTAATAGATTAATACCATAATTTAAATTTGGTTGTGATTCCCAACCGGTGTTCCGCGAGAATTAAAAGAATATTAGAAGAATTGAAAAAACTTGATTGTGACATAGTTTTTATACAATGAAGCTTTTTGAAAGTTTAGTTTGACTAAAAATCGTGGCAACAAGGAACAAAGGAATAAAAATTAACGAATTTAACTGTCAATACTGACTGATGTAGCGTTTCTTATGATTCTGCCAAAGCTCTTAAAATTTGCACTCTAACGTTATAATTCACCACAGTCTTTATTTTTTGTACTATGTATTGTAAAGTATCTTTTATTGACATGTATATTAACAGAAAATTAAGAATGTGTGTAATAATTAAAAGGTAACTTTTGGATATTGTATATCGTCGAGACGACACATTTTTGCCTTAGGCGCCAACAGACCGCCAAGTTTTGTATACGCGTAGAGGCCTGTCTACATTCAGATATTTTTTGTTCGCGAGATAAACGTATCATAGTGCAGTGATCCACCCAGAGGGGGAGGGGAGGCCCTAACACCCCCCAAACATGAAAATTATCAGAATGATTTTAAACATTGAAATTGAAAGCCAATAAACGATACCTTGGACAAATGAAAACACGGTAAAAAATGATTTTAATTTCTAGCATAAAAATTTCGAAACACTAATGTTGGGTTGTTTTAGAAACCCAATCCTTAAATCTCGGTGTCTACCAGAATTCCTGAGTGGTGTAGGTCATGGCTCAGGAGGGCTGACAGGGATCTAGCCTGGGGGCCCAGCGTGTCGGGTTGACCAGATAATTGAGATACATACACATCATAAATTAGCTTTAATAGTAAAAAAAGTCGCTATTATACTTCATAGCCATGAACATTTTAGATTATATAATTGTGCAATATATTTTCTGATTATTATGTGTCGATACTTGACAGCTCCATTATTAAAGTAGATGTATTAAAAATCGCCAATAATTCACTGTATCATCATCATCAACCGGGGTCTATCCACTGCTGGATGAAGGCCTCCCCAAGCTTTCTCCAACTCTCTTGGTCCTGTGTCGTTCGCTGCCACGTATTTCCGCCGAACTTTACCAGTTCGTCAATCCAGCGGCTTTTAGGGCGACCCTGTGGCCGTTTCGTACCCCTTGGGTACCATTGGATGACGGCATTTGTCCAGCGGCCGTCCTTTCGGCGAGCAATGTGCCCCGCCCATCTCCATTTCAGCTGTTTGGCAACGTCTATTACATCGCGTACTCTTGTCTGCTTCCTAACCCATTCGTTCCTCTTACGGTCCTTTCGCGTGATGCCCAACATGCACCTCTCCATGCCTCGCTGTGTGACTCTTAGCCTTTGGACATCTCTCGTGTTGAGGGTCCACGTCTCGCAGCCATACGTGAGCACGGGTGGCACACATTGGTTGGACACCCTACGCTTAAGACATAATGGTAGGTCACTCTTGAAGATAATATTCAGACGTCCGAAAGCACTCCATCCCAGCTTTGTTCTTCGAGCAATTTCATCGTGCATGCTTCCGTCTATGGACACCTGCTGTCCAAGATAGACTTAGCTGCTGACTTGCTCGAGTTGGGTGCCAGAAATACAGATAATCGTAGGGTCCGAAAAACAGTTCCTCATCACTTTTGTCTTTGATTACTTTGAGTCACTGTATAAGTACCATTAATTCGAACTAAAACACAATTTGAAAAACGTTAATGTAGTATTTCACACTGCCTTTAATCTTAGCGGTAGGTAGGGGCTCACCCAATATCCTAGCCTGAAGGCCCGTTTCAGGATGTGGGGGCCATGGTGTAGGTACATCGAGTGCAATAGACAAAAGACCGATAAACGAGAAATTAGGCTGTGTTGTGTTGAGTAGGTTTGTGTATAAGTTAAATGCACTAATACTTTTTTTGTCCATTTTAAATTAATATTTTGGAACCTCAATATTAAAAAACAAAAATCGACGATAAACATTCGGCGAAAAAAACGACTACACCCAGTGACGTCCCGTGGGGGTAGGCAGATTGAGCGTCGCTTTGGGGCGGCAGTTGCTCGAAGGGCGGCAAATCGAGGAGAATCTTTTGGTATATCGTTTATGAGAAAGCAATACCTCGTATGCCACATGACACTTTTTGTGCATGAGATGAAAAAAAATCTATATTATCTCTATGTTTCCATCAAATTTATCACGTATTTTTCGTATTCTACTATTAATCTTAATAGTGATATGCAAAAAATTAAGAATTTTATGCCTTGATAGTGACTAGAGAGAGTTTTCTTCATCTCGTGTTTTGTGGCATACGAGTTATTGTTATCTCATGAGCGATATATAGAAATAGCTACCTAAACTGAGTAGGTACTTAATAACTAAAATATCTTTCATTTAAAAAATCAGTTCACTGGTTGGAAACAAAATGCATTAATTAACGTAAAAGGTTTAACAGGGCTGTATTTTTTATCGGGTTCGTGATGTCTAGTTCACTTCCGTTTCCCTTCGACGTCCTTGGTGACCAGTAACGACACGAGCACGGATGATAAAAAATATTGTATACAAAAATGGGGCGGCATTATGGCGCTGCCCAGGGGCGACATTTTGTCTAGGGACGTCACTGACTACACCCACTAGTCGGTGGTAGTGTAAGTCAAAAGAACATTTTTTTTTCGGTGGAATTCGGCATAAATATTGTAGCTCTCTAGACCAAGCGGGTAGCACAGCCGATAATATTTGAGTAATGTTTTAGCATACTAGGCACACATGTCCAGCATGGTCGCTGTTAGTCACTTCCAATCCGCCAGTCGCTGATGACACGCTCAACGGTTACTACCGTTATGCCTCCAATTTAATAAAAACTAGAAGAAACTGTACAAATATACCGCCGTGTATTGTGAAAATATGTAAAAATAATTATATGAAGAATTAAAAGAGCCTATGAGACTAATTTACATTCTCCTCCTTGGGCCCCTCCCAATATTAAATCCTGGGTGCGCCACTGTCATAGTGCATGCATAGCTTGCGCATTGCCAACCCAAAATCGCTTTGAAAATTACCATTTTTCATTATGAAAACATACCGCATATGCGTGATGTTTAATAGTTTTGACAGAAAATATGACGTAGTTGGAGCGACAGCGAGTGAGAGAAAACGATGCAATAGGCTTAATATAATGGAAATAGTATCGGTAACAATAATTAGGTTCACCTATGTAATCAGTGCGTACCAGAAGAAATGGCATCTGCACAAGTTCATGGTTAAATTGTTCCACTATTGCGCACGTAGTTCCATCACCGATGTGTTTATGTTCAACATCACGTCGGTGTTGCCAACCGATTGATTCAGATAATTAATTTAATAATAAAAATACTATAATTTTGAAAGATTCGAAACGAAAAATGTCCTGTACTTCATTCAGCATTAAAAGATGACAATACTGCTTCCCGTGGAAAATTTAAAATTATTTGACGTTAAAGTGTAGAAAGTTGACGCGATGCGTAACACACTTTTACCATACAGCATGCGTAGAACTACATAGCTTATTAAACATATAGCTTATAGCACCGTTTTAAAGATTTTCTTTGTATGCTTTCATTTACAATAGCCACGTATAAACGATAAAATGTACTAAAGTATAATACCAATTTTTTTCAATCGAAAAGGCGAGTGTGGTGCTGGGCGGGTTGGTTTGGAGGGGTCGTTTGTGTTGTTTCGAAGCCCCATTTTTAATCTTCTGACGAATCTATTGCATCATCTGCGTCAATGTACAGACTTCATTCGGTAAATACGTTCAAATGTCAATGTTAGGTTAGGTTAGGTTTTTTGAAGTTATACTTCTTTAGGCGCGTTTGCAAAATCTGATCAGAGTGTATTTTTGGCGTGTGACATGTAACGCATAATTTATTTTTTCACACAAAAAACACACTCGAATGAATTCGAACCAACGATTGTTCGGTTATCAGCCGAACGCACAACCATAACGCCACAGAATGATACTGCAATCGTGAAGATTATACAGTATAATATTATAATTTAGAATTGTTCTGTTGCTAGGAAGCGAATTTATTATTGTCGGTCATTTGCAGTTACTTACGTAAACAAACTATTAAACATCATAGTGGCAGTTGTTACTTTAAAAATAAAAACAACGATAAATAATTATATAGTATATATATAGTAATATAAGTTAAAGTGTATAGAAATAAACCAACGGCGATCCAATAAGCGGTCCTTTTTCTTGAGTGTGTAATTTCACAAGATAATTAAGAGCTAGTCGAAGAATCTAGTTTATCACAAGTTTTGTTTTTATTTTGTTACGCCAAAGAAATATAGCTTCTAACGCGCGTACATAAGTACTTAGCTTTAATAAATCTTTGTATAAAATCATAAAATCATGAGCGGTAGTTATAAGATTGATCATTGATTCAGATTAATTCAGATACGAATCAAGTATTGAATGCGTTTAAATAAAGTGTTTAATATTGCAATGAAATCAAAAATATGACAAATATATTCAATCAAAGATAAGTATCTAGAAATGCACTTTGAATGCGTATGTACTTTACAGAATATTTTAATGAGGGATAAGAAGATTACGATAATGTGAGACAAGACAATTTAATCCGTCCTAAATACGTGATATGATCATCGTTATAACTCGATACTGCGAATGGAATGAGTATAAATATAGATGTTTTTGGATAAATTGTCACTTTTCAGTGAAGCTTCGATCTGATCAAGCCACAATGAAGGTGTCACTCATCATTCTGGCCGTTCTCGGTCTCTTCTATGGGACAACGGCTCTCCCGGTTCAGCCAAGGGGTCTGAATGAAGATCTCCAAGACTTCATTGCTCTGATCCCCAAAGAAAAAATTGTGGAGATCGTCAAAAGCCACTTGAGTGACCCTGAAATCCAAGCTGTCATTGAATTCATCCACAGCGAAGAGTGCAAAGCCTTGGTCATCGAAATTTCCAAAATTCCGGAATTCAATCAAGTAAGTTAAATTATTTGATTTTTTAAATGGTTTTTGGATGCCTGATTCTTTAAATATACCTACCCTTACTGAACATATTTAGTCAGGTATAGGAATCAACTATTGCATTAATACCCAAAAATATTTTCACTGACAAAAAAAAATATGATGAACCAGGGGATCTAAATCTTTTCTATGCCCGCACCCGAATGCATGTTTGATTATTAATTGTCCACACCTTTACAACATAATTTATTATTTTGAAAATAAGTTTTTAATTTTTGAACCAAATAGAGTACTTTGAGTGAACGAATTGAACTTCAAAACCTTTCCATTAGTGCATAAAATGCAAATATAAATTGGATTGGATGCAAATATAAAGAATTTATATTCAATTTGAAATAAAAACATAATATTTAATGATTTTATTGTTACTACTTCTTTGCTATGATGTTATAAAGGATGTACCATTTTTAAATCTTGAGTACATTTGGTTTTGAATGAAAAAATATTAATTCAAAGAGATCAAAGACAAATTTGGGTTGATCTAGGATCATGTTAGTATTACAATTACAATGATTTAATTAAGAAGTAGGTTGCTTATTATTATCGGAATTTTAAACTGTCATATATCATAGTTGTTATGGATAGTTTGCATGAGTCAGAGAAAAATCGATAGCTTAACGGATAAGAGCACTCACACTGGCAGTAAAAAATGTGAGTTCAAATTATATTCGGTCCATTTTAAAAAAAAAATTATATGTAGCAACGGTTTTCTTATTAATCGCAATTCACATTTCTGCCTGAGAATATAAGCGACTCCTGTCTTGATTAACAACATATAATTGAATCCAAATTTATAAAAGTACGTAGATTGCTAATAAAATGAGAACACGGAGTGATTTTATTGAAGTGTTAGTACTTAGACAAATTAAAAATAATTAATTTTGAATTGGTAGGTACCTATAATACTTTGCATAATTAAATAAAGTTTTGATGATTATAAATTATTATATAAATTAACTAACCTATTATAATTAATAGGTCGTTGCCTACTTGGATGCAGCTGGTCTTCCCATCCATCATTGGATCGAGGTGGTCAAAGATTTCCTCGGAATCACTCGATCATCTTTCAACAGAGCTTCAACCCGTGGGCTGAATGCAGTGATCCAAGAAATCAAAGCTATTCTTCCAATTGATAAGATCATCGCTCTCTACAACGAGAAGCTCACCAGCAGCCCAGCCTTCAAGACCTTGGTCGACAAACTTCACTCACCAGTATTCAAGGGATTGACTGAGGCCTTGAAAGCCAACAAGGGAGTCCAGAAAATCGTGGCTCGCCTCGAAGCCGTCGGCGTGGATGTCAAAGGATTCATCGCTCTGTTGAAACAATTCTTCGGTCTCACCTATGCTTTCTCCGGCCCAGTCAGGGGTCTGAATGAAGATCTCCAAGACTTCATTGACCTGCTCCCCAAAGAAAAAATTGTGGAAATCGTCAAAAGCCACTTGAATGATCCTGAAATCCAAGCTGTCATTGAATTCATCCACAGCGATGAATGCAAAGCCCTGGTCATCGAAATTTCCAAAATTTCCGAATTCGAACAAGTTAGTTATATTTTTCTGGTTCTTAGATGAAAGATTCTTTAAATGTGGTGTTATCAAATATGTTTAATTATCAGTTAAATGACTTGATTATTATATTCCCCAAAATATTTTCATTCACTATTGATTGCAATAATATGCTAATGACATTAATTTTCTTCTTTATGTAATTATTTCACACAGTGAACTTTAATCACTCTCGATACATACCTATATATTTTTTGCTTCATATCTCGACTACTTTTCGTCAAATTGATTTTAAGTAATTTAAAGTAACTATTTAAAAAAATCTCTATATGTAGGTAACATAATTGTTCACAATACAGTAAACGAGTATTCACAATTGGTTTCGATGGTTTTACATTATTTACAATATTAACTAACATTATAAATTTAACAGGTTGTTGCCTACTTGGACGCAGCTGGTCTTCCCGTTCGTCACTGGCTCGATGTAGTCTATGATTTCCTTGGAATCACTCGCTCATCCTTTACCAGAGTTTCCACCCGAGGACTGAACGCAGTCATCAAAGAAATAGAAGCCATCCTTCCACTAGACAAGATCATCGCTCTCTACAACGAAAAGCTCACCAGCAGCCCAGCCTTCAAGACCTTGGTCGATAAACTTCACTCACCGGTATTCAAGGGATTGACTGAGGCCTTGAAAGCCAACAAGGGAGTCCAGAAAATCGTGGCTCGCCTCGAAGCTGTCGGCGTGGATGTCAAAGGATTCATCGCTCTGTTGAAACAATTCTTCGGTCTCACCTATGCTTTCTCCAATCCAGCCAGGGGTCTCAATGAAGATCTCCAAGACTTCATTGATCTGATCCCCAAAGAAAAAATTGTGGAGATCGTCAAAAGCCACTTGAATGATCCTGAAATTCAAGCTGTCATTGAATTCATCTACAGCGATGAATGCAAAGCCCTAGTCGTCGAAATTTCCAAAATTCCCGAATTCGAACAAGTAAGTTTTTCTAGTCCTTGGATGCCAAATTATTTAAATATAGTATTACAAAACAAGTTTAATCAGTTATTGGATAAGATTACTATATTGGAAAAAATCTTATCATTCACTAGTGATTGCAATATGCTAATGACATTTTCTTCTTTCTGCAATTATGTCACACATCGAGTTTTTAATACTCCTAAAGTATATTTTTTTGCATCATTTATCTTGACTACTTTTCGAGAAATTGATTGAAACTCATTTTAATAAACATAATTATACAATTTCAAATTTTACTATGTAGGTATCAGAGTAGTTCAAAATATATGAATAGATAGATATTCACACATGATGGATATAAATTATATACAATATTAACTAACATGATATATCTATTAACAGGTTGTTGCCTACTTGGACGCAGCTGGCCTTCCCGTCCGTCACTGGCTTGATGTAATCCATGATTTCCTTGGAATCACTCGATCATCCTTCACCAGAGTTTCCACTCGAGGACTGAACGCAGTCATCAAAGAAATCGAAGCCATCCTTCCACTAGACAAGATCATCGCTCTCTACAACGAAAAGCTCACCAGCAGCCCAGCCTTCAAGACCTTGGTCGATAAACTTCACTCACCGGTATTCAAGGGATTGACTGAGGCCTTGAAAGCCAACAAGGGAGTCCAGAAAATCGTGGCTCGCCTCGAAGCCGTCGGCGTGGATGTCAAAGGATTCATCGCTCTGTTGAAACAATTCTTCGGTCTCACCTATGCTTTCTCCGGCCCAGTCAGGGGTCTGAATGAAGATCTCCAAGACTTCATTGATCTGATCCCCAAAGAAAAAATTGTGGAAATCGTCAAAAGCCACTTGAATGATCCTGAAATCCAAGCTGTCATTGAATTCATCCACAGCGATGAATGCAAAGCCCTGGTCATCGAAATTTCCAAAATTTCCGAATTCGAACAAGTGAGTTATATTTTTCTGGTTCTTAGATGAAAGATTCTTTAAATGTATTGTTATCAAAAATGTTTAGTCATCAGTTAAATGACTTAATTATTATATTCCCCAAAATATTTTCATTCACTAGTGATTGCAATAATATGCTAATGACATTAATTTTTTTTATGCAATTATTTCATACCTTGAACTTTAATCACTCTCAATATATACCTATATATTTTTTGCTTCATATCTCGACTACTTTTCGACAAATTGATTTTAAGTAATTTAAAGTAACTATTTAAAAAAATCTCTATATGTAGGTAACATAATTGTTCACCATATAGTAAACGAGTATTCAAAATTGGTTTGGATGGTTTTACATTATTTACAATATTAGCTAACATTATAAATTTAACAGGTTGTTGCCTACTTGGACGCAGCTGGTCTTCCCGTTCGTCACTGGCTCGATGTAGTCTATGATTTCCTTGGAATCACTCGCTCGTCGTTCAACAGAGTCTCCTCCACCCGGGGATTGAACGCAGTCATCAAAGAAATCGAAGCCATCCTTCCACTAGACAAGATCATCGCTCTCTACAACGAAAAGCTCACCAGCAGCCCAGCCTTCAAGACTTTGGTCGATAAACTTCACTCACCAGTATTCAAGGGATTGACTGAGGCCTTGAAAGCCAACAAGGGAGTCCAGAAAATCGTGGCTCGCCTCGAAGCCGTCGGCGTGGATGTCAAAGGATTCATCGCTCTGTTGAAACAATTCTTCGGCATCACTTATTCCTACTCCAGTCCAGCCAGGGGTCTGAATGAAGATCTCCAAGACTTCATTGATCTGATCCCCAAAGAAAAAATTGTCGAAATCGTCAAAAGCCACTTGAATGATCCTGAAATCCAAGCTGTGATTGAATTCATCCACAGCGATGAATGCAAAGCCCTGGTCATCGAAATTTCCGAAATTCCCGAATTCGAACAAGTAAGTTTTTCTGGTCCTTGGATGCTAAATTATTTGAATATAGTATTGAAAAAACAAGTTTAATCAGTTATTGGATTATATTACTATATTGGCAAAAATATTATCATTCACTAGTGATTGCAATATGCTAATGACATTTTCTTCTTTCTGCAATTATGTCACATATCGAGTTTTAAATACTCTTAACATATATCTTTTTGCTTCATATCTTGACTATTTTTCGAGAAATTGATTGAAACTCATTTTAATAAACATAATATATACTATTTCAAATTTTACTATGTAGGTATCAGAGCAGTTCAAAATATATGAAAAGGTAGATATTCACACATGATAAATATATATTATATACAATATTAACTAACATGATATAACTATTAACAGGTTTTTGACTACTTGGACGCAGCTGGCCTTCCCGTCCGTCACTGGCTTGATGTAATCCATGATTTCCTTGGAATCACTCGCTCATCCTTCACCAGAGTTTCCACCCGAGGACTGAACGCAGTCATCAAAGAAATCGAAGCCATCCTTCCACTAGACAAGATCATCGCTCTCTACAACGAAAAACTCACCAGCAGCCCAGCCTTCAAGACCTTGGTCGATAAACTTCACTCACCGGTATTCAAGGGATTGACTGAGGCCTTGAAAGCCAACAAGGGAGTCCAGAAAATCGTGGCTCGCCTCGAAGCCGTCGGCGTGGATGTCAAAGGATTCATCGCTCTGTTGAAACAATTCTTTGGTCTCACCTATGCTTTCTCCGGCCCAGCCAGGGGTCTGAATGAAGATCTCCAAGACTTCATTGATCTGATCCCCAAAGAAAAAATTGTAGAGATCGTCAAAAGCCACTTGAATGATCCTGAAATCCAAGCTGTCATTGAATTCATCTACAGCGATGAATGCAAAGCCCTGGTCATCGAAATTTCCAAAATTCCCGAATTTGAACAAGTAAGTTTTTCTGATCCTTGGATGCCAAATCATTTGAATATTACAGTTGGATTAAATGACTATATTCGCAAAAATCTTATCATTCATTAGTGATTGCAATATGCTAATGACATTTCTTCTTTCTGCAATTATGTCACACATCGAGTTTTAAATACTCTTAAAATATATTTTGTTTGCTTCTAATCTTGACTACTTTTCGAGAAATTGATTGAAACTCATTTTAATAAACATAATATATACTATTTCAAATTTTACTATGTAGGTATCAGAGCAGTTCAAAAAATATATATATATAGACAGATATTCACACATGATGGATATAAAACTATATACAATATTAACTAACATGATATAACTATTAACAGGTTGTTGCCTACTTGGATGCAGCTGGCCTTCCCGTCCGTCATTGGCTTGATGTTATCCATGATTTCCTTGGAATCACTCGATCATCCTTCACCAGAGTTTCCACTCGAGGACTGAACGCAGTCATCAAAGAAATCGAAGCCATCCTTCCACTAGACAAGATCATCGCTCTCTACAACGAAAAGCTCACCAGCAGCCCAGCCTTCAAAACCTTGGTCGATAAACTTCACTCACCGGTATTCAAAGGATTGACTGAGGCCTTGAAAGCCAACAAAGGAGTCCAGAAAATCGTGGCTCGCCTCGAAGCCGTCGGCGTGGATGTCAAAGGATTCATCGCTCTGTTGAAACAATTCTTCGGTCTCACCTATGCTTTCTCCAGTCCAGCCAGGGGTCTCAATGAAGATCTTCAAGACTTCATTGATCTGATTCCTCAAGACAAAGTTGTTGAAATCGTTATGAGGAATTTGGAAGATCCGGAAGTTCAAGCTGCGCTTGAATTCTTCTTCAGTGCTGAGTTCAAGGCATTGGTCATCGAAGTTTCAAATATTCCTGAATTTAATCAAGTAAGAAAATAGATGGGTTATTAAAAATAAATTTTTTACCTTATTATATATATTTATAATAGCTTATATTTTATATTGTAAGTAATATTAATTATTATTTTTATTTCCTGATTGATAGGTTGTTGCTTACTTGGATGGAGCTGGTCTTCCAGTAAATGAGTGGATTCTGTGGATCCATGATTTATTGGGAATCACTCGTTCCTCAAATAATGGAATTTCCACGCGTGGACTGAACTCAGTCATCCAAGAGATCAAAGCCATCCTTCCTTTGGACAAAATCGCTGCCCTCTATCGTCAAAAGCTCGCCAGCAGCCCAGATTTCAAGAAACTCGTCGACAAACTCCAGTCACCAGTATTCAAGGGTCTGACTGATGCTTTAAAGTCAAACAAGGAAGTCCAGAAAATTGTCTCTCGTCTCGAAGCCGTGGGCGTAGACGTCAAAGGATTTATCGCTCTCTTGAAACAGATCTTTGGCCTTAGCTACTAAAAAGCTAGTGATATTATATTGTCCTGAAGTATTTATTTAGGTTCTGTATTGAAAATGACTAAGGCTTGGATGCTTAATATGTAATATTAATATTATTATTGGCATTACTGATTTTGAATGTTACTGATTAAAGTCAAGTGAGAAACATATATTATTGAATAAAACATATTCAAACATATTCAGTCGTATTATTTATTATGTTTTTAAATTACCAATTAACATATTTAAACGATATTTTTTTTATATTCTACAAAAATAATATAATTTGTCAACGACACCACTGTCTGTATAACTATGTATTATATAATTACAAGATAAAAATAACTTTTATAATAATATACAACTCTGTTGAACCATATAAACTTGACTTGACTAGCTTAAACGATCAAAAGATATTGACATGTCATATTGATTTCCACGCACGTAAATATTAATAATTTAGTTGCTAGGACCCCAGACTCCTAGAAACTGATAATGGTGTCGAAATAACTTTTCATACAAAACAGAATTAACTGAAAATGAATTTAATTCTACTTAAAGATGGTTAAAAGTATTTAAAAAATGCATTCGCATCGTGTTATGATATATTCTAAAAGTTTCAAATGTATAGCTAGTCGGGAAGTTAGTTAAAAATCGATTGCAAGATTTGTACCGGAGAAAGAACCACCAGACAAATAAGAATACGAGCTAAGAAAAACGTTATAAAATTGATTGCCTAACCAACCGATACGTACGTGACACTAATATGAAACCAGCTAACAACTAACAGACTAATACAATAAAAAAAGAGTTTAGGTATATTTAAGTGATTTCGAATAATTCCCGCATACAACATGTACATACGATTAAAAACACAAACAATGTTAATACCAGTGCCATACTATCGCGTGACCTGAGATTGTAGGTATTTAAGCCTAACAGACTGTCCGGTGCTTACAGTGATGTAATGTTTGTAAATATATATATATATATATATATATATATATATATTTAGACGCGCTGGACATGATGCCAAATAGTCTCGCGGTCATTACGCCTAACTATCGTGATCACTTCATAAAAGGGTGAATGTGGTAGTTAGAAATAGAACATTAATTTTTGTCGTATCGATTTGTTAATAATTAAGTAAATACTTTTAAAACTTAAGTTTATCAAAGAATTATATAAGAATAAATATCTAATATATCGTCACTGTTCTGACAGAAGACACTAATTCGAAAAAATGACATATTGAGTTAGTTATACCAAAATGTTCCTTATTTCAAACTTTACCGTCTGGAAACCTTCTTGATAAATAAACAGTCTTTATTTTAAAGTCGTCCTTTTTTACGACGATTACTTAATAAACTCACATGATAGACCATTTCAAACATTTTAACAACTTCAAAGTTAAATTACTCAAAACTAGTATTCTCCAGTTAGTGTGTTCTGCCAGAACAGAGACAAATTATTATAGATATAATAATCTCTGCATGTTGGCCATTTGGCGTAAAAACCTCAATTTAACTGCTTGATTTTGACAATCATTCATTCATTCATTTATTTATTTTGATAATAATTAAGATCTACAGAATTGTTAAACTCATTATATCGTTATACCTAGTCCCCCAACTATTTTGAACAGGGCTCAGAATGGAACGGAAGGCATCGAAGCGCCGTTCTGGTTCATAAAATTCCCAAAATTATCGCTTCGTCTTGTGGAAAAAATAATTTGACCGTCTGAGGTAGATACGCCATATAACAAAGAATCGAACACACTTATAAAATACACATAAAATTAGAATGTATGTATATATTTATATAATGTAAATATTTTAGTAAAATTGTCAATCTTTCCGGTTCGTAAAATTTTCCATTTCGAGTGCTGAATTTGAAGATAATATTTGATTGATTAAAATGATATGTACCTGAGTTGAGTCCCATTTAATTGAGGCTTTCTAGCGAAAAGAATTGCAGAAATTATATAATTTGATTTTTACGGTGTATTGAAAATCTATCTTATTAAAAATCTATACAACATAATATTGTAGAGATACGACAAAATCAATATTTAATGTAATATTTTTCCTGAATTGTCTCAGTTTTGTTTATTGGTGTTCTGGTTTGTCACCGTACTGCTTCTTCATGTTCTCTTTATCGCTATGCTGTTTTGTCACTATTCTGTTTCTTCATGTTCTATTTGTTCATGTATGTTTATTCATGGAGCCGTATTGTATATACTATTTGAGAATAATTATCATAAGCTTAAGGAACATCATAACTTATACCTAACTCTTAAACCTGTGATATCTGGTGACCCAACGTCTAAGGGATAACTACATATCTACGCACCAGTGGCGTGCGGTGATTTTTTGTTGTAGGGATGCTGTTAAAAAAAATATAGCAACTAAACCTTGGTAGGCGATTGATGAAGCAATATTAGGATTTAAGTATTTTTGCCGAGTGGCATCTCTGCTATATTAAAGAAATGTGTAATATTTTTTTTACCATGTCCGATGCTAAGAACATCACACGGGCTTCTACATGGTGGAGGTTGTATTAGGAGATTTTTGTTTTTACGAAAAATTGATGTTAGCCACTTGCTCAACATATTACGTGCATACTCTGGTCCAAACACACATAATCTGAATATATATTTGTTGGGAATAGTGGATTGTTTTGAGGATTGTAAATAAGCAACGTAGTTTTAATATACGATTAACTTTATTTATATTCAACTGCATGAATATTATTATACAGAATTATTATAACAGATTACATTTTATATGAGCGCGTTACAAATGACCGAAGATAACTAACTAGTATCACGCCGGCACACACAGGTGCGGCGTAATAGTGGGAAGTAGAATCCCTTTTACAAACAATAGTCGGTATCTAGCATCGGCGCAGCGAGTGCTAGGTCTCGACACGTACTTCTTTATTCTTATATTATTAATTATATTACTTAGTTATATTATTATATTAGACGGCTATCTCTAAACAATATTTTTTTCAATTGGCTTTTGTGAATCTGGGCCGCTTCTGAACTCAACTTCATGTTTAAATTTACTAGGTATATATTCAATATGTTCTTTTAATAACAAAACTAATTTATACATGAGTGATACATGAAACACGCAGTTGAATTTTTGTAATTTATCAACCAGAAATAATAATTAGCAAGGGGAAAAGTCATTTTAACAGTTGCAAGTGGTCATGCCTCCCACTGATCATCACCTAACTTGACGTTACGCGCATAGTTCAGTTGCTTACTGAGATACTTTTTCGTAAGCCTACCAAATATGAGAGACGCAATTGCTTTTGTGATTCGTCTACATTAAATGATAGTATATGGTCATGGCTTCCACTCCTCATCTCCTAACTTGATATTTTAAGGGTACCGTGTGTTCGCCTTAATTTTTAGTAGGTATATTAGTATGATACACGTAAGCACTTTGACTTCAGATTGCGTGCTAAGTACACACTTATTATTATTGTTTGCATCATTCCTCTTTCAGTTTATTAAAAGTATGTTTCTGAGGTATTTTAAAATTATGTATGTTTGTCCAAATAGTTACTTTTTCGGTTTATCAAAATCAATTGGTAGTTATATGATTTTAGATCATTGACGCGTTTTCGATTCAAATAAGAATTAGGTATTGCATGGATTTAAATAAAGCGCAAAGTGTTCGACCAGTGTGTGCTTCCCGTGATCACATATGCGTGTGAAAAATGGATCTTAATTAAAGAGAGATCCAGAAACTTGTAGTAGCACAACGTGGTATGGAGAGGTGTATGCTGGGCAAAACGCGAAAGGACAAAAAGAGGAATGAGTGGATAAGGGAGCACACAAGGGTTTGCGATGTAATAGAGCTTATTAAAAGCCTTAACTGGAGATGGGCTGGACACATACCTCAAAGAAGAGACAATCGTTGGACAAATCTAGTCATCCAGTGGTATCCAAGAAGTACAAAACGTCCGCAAGGTAGACCTAGATGCCGCTGGATCGATGATATGATAAAGTTCTGCGGAAGTACGTGGCAACGCAATGCACCGAGAGAAGTAGAAGCAGCTTGAAGAAGCCTTCATCCAGCAGTGGAGAGATTCAGGCTGATGATGATGAAATAAAGTATTACAGTGAAATCATATTATATTTGAAAACAAATATCTTATCACATAATATTAGTATCTCAAAACACACTTTTAATACGTATATACTTAAATAATATTAAATGGGGATAAGATGATTATGATGCTATCAGATAAAACAATTTAATCCATCCTAAATACATGATAGGATCATATCACTGCGAATGAACTGAGTATAAATATGGTTCTTTTTTTGTTAGATTGTCACTTTTCAGTGAAGCTTCGACCTGATCAAGCCACAATGAAGGTGTCATTCATCATTCTGGCCGTTATCGGTCTCTCTTATGGGACAGCGGCTCTCCCGGTTCAGCCAAGGGGGTTAAACGAGGATCTCCAGGACTTCGTCGATCTCATCCCCGTCGCTGAGATCCTCGACATCGTCGTGGCCAATTTGGAAGATCCGGAGATTCAGGCTGTCATCGATTTTATCTTCAGCGACGAGTGCAAGGTTCTGGTGATTGAAATCGGGAAGATTCCTGAATTCAACCAAGTAAGTGAATCAGTTTGTGTTTAAAAATATAATAAATGTCAGAAAACAAATTACCAGTTATCATAAAATATAGTGTCTCTATTTAACATTGAAGTTAATGTCTCCATCAAACCACACCCCTCTCGCATCATGAATCGGGTGTATCGCGGGATCCTACGCTTTCTTGTGAAGCGTATTTTTTTATGACTGGGATTGTCTCAGGTGCAATTACTCAAGACTGAGGTTACCATGTACTAAAAATGTGCTTTAAGAGTGCCTATGTGAGAGAGGAGTACGTAGAGGTAAAAAAATTAAAAGTAACAAAAGCTAATACAAAACTGTCTTTATGGAAAATGATTCGTAGCTGAATCGGTAAAAATCAGCGCTCGGAATGCAATGGATGTGGGTTCATGTCCCATTCGGCACATTTTTTTATTAATGTGTTTGTAGCTCTGAGATCTTACCAAACTATATATATTGTATATATATATATTGAAAAAGTTATAATTAATAATGTATCAGTAATTATTATTTATGCTAGTAGAATAAAATAGAATAAGTTATATATAATATGACCATTTATTACCTATAATAATATTATACAAGAAAAGGAAACTATTTATTTACATATTATATAAGTAATGAATATACTTAAATGTATACATTTAGAATTTATTGATTATAATATAAACAGTACAAATCTATTTTTTTTTCGAATTATTGTTCGAAATGGTATTCATATTTAGAACATAACTTAATTTTATACCGATACATACATACTAGTTATTTAAATTTAAATATGATTCCAAAAATTCGTTCCGATATCAAGATGCCATTATATCTCTGTGTGCAGTGATCTCTATTGTTTCATCCAAGATACCATGATTGTACATAGAAAGCTGTTAAACTAACACTGCAGGATAAATTAATGATCACCAGGAAGACATATGTCAGATTGAATCATAAGAAATGACAATTGCATGTCAGTATTTTGAAAACAATCAGCTGACACTTAAGCGGTCGTCCATAAATAACGTCACACAGTTTTCGGTATTTTTGATCGCCCCCTCCATCAGCACCCAACTCGCCATCAGCGGACCATTTCTTTCCACAAAATCATTTACGCCACTGATTAAATTACGTTACATTTTTGAACTCCCTCAAAAAAATGTTGGAAACGACCGATTTCACTACGTGTTCATAATGCTCTTACAGAATATTCTCATAAAAATAGTGTAAGTTTTGTTGGTTTTTGACGTTATAATTTATGGTAACCGGACAAAATAGAGCATGACAAAACAGAACATGAAAAAGCAGAACAGTGACAAAACAGAACAGCCAGAGGAAAAATAAAACATTCATTTTTGTCGTATCTATGTACTAATTAAATACTTATAAAAAATAAGTTTATAAAGGAAATACAATATATACATTTTTATTATATATTATAATCACTGCATGTTGGCCATTTGGCGTAAAAACCTCAATTTATCTGCTTGATTTCAGAATTATTAAACTCATTATTTCATTGTATCTAGTTAACCAAGCATTTTGATCATATTAGATTGATTAAGACGAGATATACCTAGCTTACCGGCAACACCGAGTTTAGCCCCATTTAATTGAGACTTTCCAGCAATTAGGAATGCAGAAATTATACATATTTTTTTTTTACGGCGTATTGAAAACCTGTCTTATTATCTACACAACATATTATAAAGATACGACGATTTCAATATTAAATGGTATATTTTTCCTGAAATGTCATAGTTCTATTTATCGCTGCTCTGTTTTATCATGCTCTGTTTATTCATGGAACCATCATTGAATACGTGTATTAATTAAGGCTCTAAGTACCAAAAAGTAGTATTGCCTGTAGTTACAAAATACCGAGTCATTGCAGTAAAATTTCATGAAGCAGACCTTTTGAAAAATGTGGTTTCACAGTGTGAAGCAATCACGGCTGCTTCTATAATTTTAGGTATTAAGAACTCGCAAGTGTCAACACACCATCGTCAGCCATTTTATATTGAATGCCGTTGACCACTGCAGTGCTACTTACACCATTATAAATAAAACACGCCAACGGACTTACAACGTAGACAGGTTTAAATATTTTGCTGTATTTTTTTGACTTGCTTGAGGGCACTTGAACCATAGTTATTGGCGTTGGTATGTAGAACATTTTTCTATAAAAATGTCAGTTTTTATTTTTTTGGTACTTAGCGCCTTAATTAATACACGTATTCAATTTATGCAACAACCCTATCCCTTCGTTCCAAATCATCATATTATATCAAACCCCTCTCCTCTATAATGAATGTGGCGTCATATAAGTATGACTGCTTATTTTTTACATTAATTTGCAGGTCATTGCCTACTTGGATGCAGCTGGTCTTCCTGTACATGATTGGATCCAGTGGTTGCTTGATCTGATCGGTCTCACTCGCTCGACTAAATCGGATGTCACTCCAAGAGGACTTGAGTCAGTCATCCAGCAAATCATAGCTGTTCTTCCCATTGATAAAATCAAGGCCCTTTATGAACAAAAGCTCACCAGCAGTCCAGACTTCAAGAACTTGGTCGATAAACTCCACTCACCAGTATTCAAGGGATTGACTGAAGCTTTGAAAGCCAACAAAAACGTCCAGAAGATCGTAGCTCGTCTTGAAGCCGTCGGTGTGGATGTGAAAGGATTCATTGAACTATTGAAGCAATTCTTCGGTCTCAACTATGCTTACTCCAGCCCAGTCAGGGGTTTGAATGAAGATCTCCAAGACTTCATTGACCTGATTCCCACTGAAAAAATCGTCCTTATCGTCAAGCAGCACATAAGTGATCCTGAAATTCAAGCTGTCATTGAATACATCTACAGCGAAGAGTGCAAAGCCCTGGTTATCGAAATTTCCAAAATTCCAGAATTCGATCAAGTAAGTTAAATATTAATGTTATTCTATAAACATAAGACGTACATAAAATGTTTCAATTATTGGATGACAATTTTATATATCCCCGAGAATGAATATTAACTATCAGCTGCAATATGCCAATAATACTACTTTATTTTTGATAAACTATTTTTCCTAACTTCATCAATTAATATTTTTATTAAAGGTTTTGATTATAAATTAACAAACTCGTTGTTAAACCATAAATAAAACTCATCGCTTTTTGAAATTTTGCGGTAAAATAACATCGATTACTGTTTTCAAAGTAAATTTGGTACCCAACGTTCTTGAAGCGTGACTCTATTCATGATGATTTGTCAGACTACAACTCGATATAGTTAACTGCTTTGTAAGCTCTATATAATAAAATCACCCGTTACCAGTTGATACTTTTTATGTCATTTAATTATACTATTTAAAATTATACTATATCATGTACATAATATTAAAAATTAAAAATGCAATATTGAACATACTAAATAAGGTTTCGATGGTTGTAAATTAAATTATCTATTACAATTAACAGATCGTCGCCTACTTGGACGCAGCTGGTCTTCCTGTTCGTTATTGGATCGAAGTCATCCATGATTTCCTTGGAATAACTCGTTCATCCTTCAAGGGAGTTTCCACCCGGGGACTGAACTCAATGATCCAACAAATCAAAGCCATCCTTCCAATTGACAAGATCAAAGCTCTCTACAAACAAAAGCTCATCAGCAGTCCGGCCTTTAAGGAGCTGGCAGATAAACTCCATTCACCCGTATTCAAGAGATTTACTGATGCCGTGAAATCCCTCGAGGGAGTTCAAAAAATTGTGGCTCGCCTCGAAGCTGTCGGTGTAGATGTTAAGGGATTCATTGCACGATTGAAAGAATTTTTAGGTCTTACCTATGCTTACTCCAGTCCAGCTATGGGTCTGAATGAAGATCTCCAAGACTTCATTGATCTGATCCCCAAAGAAAAAATTGTCGAAATCGTCAAAAGCCACTTGAATGATCTTGAAATCCATGCTGTCATTGAATACATCTACAGCGATGAGTGCAAAACCCTGGTCATCGAAATTTCCAAAATTCCAGAATTTGATCAAGTAAGTTAAATAATTATAAGTGTTTATGTGTGATTCTATAAACATGATACATACATAAAATGTTTAGTCAATTATTAGATGACAATTTTATATATATATATTCCAGAGTATGAATATTAACTATCAGCTGCAATATGCCAATAATAGTACTTTATTTTTCATACAATATTTTTCTTAAATTCATCAATTAATATTTTTATTAAAGATTTTGATTATAAATTAACAAACCCGTTAAAACAAAAGTAAAAATCATCGCTGAATGACATTTTGCGGTAAAAAATAAGAAAATCACCCGTTACCAGTTGATTTAAAATTAAAAATTTTACAATATTATGTACATAATATTAAGAATTAAAAATGCAATATTGAACATCCTAAATAAGGTTTGGATGGTTGTAAATTAAATTATCTATTACAATTAACAGATTGTCGCCTATTTGGACGCAGCTGGTCTTCCTGTTCGTCATTGGATCGAAGTCATCCATGATTTCCTTGGAATAACTCGTTCATCCTTCAAGGGAGTTTCCACCCGGGGGCTAAGCTCAATGATCCAACAAATCAAAGCCGTCCTTCCAATTGACAAGATCAAAGCTCTTTACAAACAAAAGCTCATCAGCAGTCCGGCCTTTAAGGAGCTGGCAGATAAACTCCATTCACCCGTATTCAAGAGATTTACTGATGCCGTGGAATCCCTCAAGGGAGTTCAAAAAATTGTGGCTCGCCTCGAAGCTGTCGGTGTAGATGTTAAGGGATTCATTGCACGATTGAAAGAATTCTTAGGTCTTACCTATGCTTACTCCAGCCCAGCCAGGGGTCTGAATGAAGATCTCCAAGACTTCATTGATCTGATCCCCAAAGAAAAAATTGTCGACATCGTCAAAAGCCACTTGAATGATCCTGAAATCCAAGCTGTCATTGAATACATCTACAGTGAAGAGTGCAAAGCCCTGGTCATCGAAATTTCCGAAATACCAGAATTCGATCAAGTAAGTTAATGATTTTTTCTAGAGTCTGAGTATGATTATATGAACATACTTCTGACATACCTAAATAATATATTTAGTGAGTTGTCGGATGACAATGTTATATATCCCAGAATCTGATTGTTAACTATTGGCAACAATATGCCAATAACACTTTCCTTTGGCTAAATTTTTTTCATAAATTCATTAATAATTAATTATCATTCATATTTTTATTACTACAGGTGATTTATAAGCCCGATAGAACTTAAAACTGTAAAAAAAAATTAATCACCTTTTTTCAAAAAATCAATACATGGCAATAACATTTGAACATGATTTCGGGCATATGGCCACCGCCGCTATTATTGAAGAAGCGCTGTCTGGGGTCCATTCAGTTATGCGCCATTTTTTAGAACACGGCTGGCCGTATATAAAACCAGTAACTTCACGCAGCCTCAGAGGTGTCAAATCGCACGACCTTGGATGCCAATTATTGATAGATCTATTTCTCGAGATCGACGTATCGCCAAATTTTTATTTCAATAAGTCGATGGTGGCGATCGTCGTATTGCACGTAGCGCCATCCTGTTGAAACCACGTCTCATTCGGATCAATTAATTTTACTAATTAAAAAACCCGAATTTTCCTAATCGCTGAACATATTTTTGCGATAAAACAACTCCCATAAGTTGGCAAATCGGTGATTATTTTGGATAAACTTGTAGCGTTGTTTAAATGTGACTTTGTCCATGATAATTTATCCGACTATGCTGACCGTAAATATCAGACAGTAAGCGCAGTATCCTAGTTCAGTTTGACAGTTTACCGTTCTATCTAATCAAAAAACCACCCGTTGCGAGTCGATAATTTGTTATATTTTTTTTTAGAATTATTAATAACCTTGTCCTTTTTCGTACAAGGTGGTTGTTATTAATTTTGAACAATCACAAACACCCAGGCTTTGAGAAAATCACATAAATATTGTATCCTTGACGGGAATCGAACACGAACTCTCGGGTAGAGGGCCAGCGCCTTACGCACTGCACCACGAGAGCCACCTAAGTTATTTAATTATATTATTAAAATTTTTACTGTATTATGTACCTACTACCTACATAATAATTCAAAATGCAAAATTGAGTATTCTTAATAAGGTTTGGATGTTCTAAATTAAATTAACTATTACAATTAACAGATCGTCGCCTACTTGGACGCAGCTGGTCTTCCTGTTCGTTATTGGATTGAAGTCATCCATGATTTCCTTGGAATAACTCGTTCATCCTTCAAGGGAGTTTCCACCCGGGGGTTGAACTCAATGATCCAACAAATCAAAGCCGTCCTTTCAATTGACAAGATCAAAGCTCTTTACAAACAAAAGCTCATCAGCAGTCCGGCCTTTAAGGAGTTGGCAGATAAACTCCACTCACCCGTATTCAAGAGATTTACCGATGCCGTGAAATCCCTCGAGGGAGTTCAAAAAATTGTGACTCGGCTCGAAGCTGTCGGTGTGGATGTTAAAGGATTCATTGCACGATTGAAAGAATTTTTAGGTCTTACCTATGCTTACTCCAGTCCATCCAGGGGTCTGAATGAAGATCTTCAAGACTTCATTGATCTGATTCCACAAGACAAAGTTGTTGAAATTGTTATGAGGAATTTGGAAGATCCGGAAGTTCAAGCTGCTATTGAATTCATCTTCAGTGCTGAGTTCAAAGCATTAGTCATCGAAATTTCAAAGATTCCAGAATTTAATAAAGTAAGAAAATAGTACCATGGTTATTAACAATATTTTTTACCATCTTTAATATAATACTAGATGCCATCAACAACTTAAGATAGCAAATGTGGTGTGGTATAAGATTTTCTATTGGTAATGAATGAATGAATGTTCAAGTTTTGTTTTAAAATTACATAAAAGTGGAATAATACGACGGTATCTGTTTATGCAAATTTTATTATTTCTATTCTGTTCTATTCAAATATTTATAAATAAATTAATACCTTTTAGCTTTCCCACTTCAAATTGATGTCTATTAGATGGCAATTCTTAGATTAATACTGGCCAAAAAACTAAATAAAAATGTATCAATAGCCGATAGAGAAAATACTTAAAAGGGTACCCAAGCTATTCCGCTGAACCAATAATACTATCACGTGAGAGCAGTTAGGTCTAATTATTTCGATACAATTACATATTATGTTGCTGTAATACATTTGAATTCCTTTGAAACAGCTTGTTTACCTTGCCCACTCCAGTTGAAGTTTTGTTAGCAATAATTATTACTCTAAATAAACTCTGAAAAAAAAAACCAATGATAGTATAATTTGTAGTAACCAATAAAAATACGTTTTAAAAATGTCACTTTCTGACATTAAATAATAAATTTTCATATAAACATGTTTGTATGAAAGTGACAGAAAATGGATGGGTATTCATTTGTTTTTTTTTATCTTATGAGTGGATTGTATGCAAGAGAAAGTATTTACGACCATCTTTTTTCATTTTTAAAATCTTGTATAAAATGAGAGGATATCAAAATAATACGTTTTGAATTTGATATAGTTATAAAAAAAATATATTTCAGAAAATACTTAAATAATAACTAATAAACTAATATTTTTATTCCTTGATTGATAGGTTGTCGCTTACTTGGATGGAACTGGTCTTCCAGTCAATGAGTGGATTCAGTGGATCCATGAGTTATTGGGAATCACTCGTTCTTCAAACAATGGAATTTCCACGCGAGGACTGAACTCAGTCATCCAAGAGATCAAAGCCATCCTTCCTTTGGACAAAATCGCTGCCCTTTATCGTCAAAAGCTCGCCAGCAGCCCAGATTTCAAAAAAATCGTCGATAAACTGCAGTCACCAGTATTCAAGGGATTGACTGATACTTTGAAGGCAAACAAGGAAGTCCAGAAAATTGTCTCTCGTCTCGAAGCCGTGGGCGTAGACGTCAAAGGATTTATCGCTCTCTTGAAACAGATCTTTGGTCTTAGCTACTAAAAAGCTGGTGACATTATGTTATCCTGAAGTATTTATTTAGGTACTGTATTTAAAATGACTAGCGCTTGGATAATGCTAATGTAATATTGATATTATTATTGGTATTCCTGATTATGGATGTTACTGATTAAAGTTAAGTGAGAAACATATTATATTATTGAATAAAACATATTCAAACATATTTAGTTGTATTATTTTTTATTGTGTACCTACTTAACCTTAGAGAGATAGTAAGTATAATGATTCACAGATGTCGGACAATTTTTGCACACCTTCCTTGATTGCAATAGTAATCGCAAATATTCTAATCCTAATGCATTTTAATCGAAAATATTCTAGGTAAAATTATAGTATTATCGGCCCTAATTAGTCTTTTCTACCTCTGCCGTGAACCCAATTCTAACTGAAATAAAAATTTAGAAATGCAATAAAATTAAATATAGCTTACTCTTAAAATCGTGTCAAAATCTCTAATGCAAACTATGTAAAATAGAAAAAAAAAATTAAACCAAACTTTAAACATATAAACATATTATCACCCACGGTGGCCGCGCGGGTTAAGCGTTGGACTATAACGCCGTGGATCCCAGGTTCAAATCCTGGGTCTGGCAAGTACACACATTGTTTTTCAATTGTGTGTGAGTCAGGGCATGGACCTAATAGGTTGAGCAAGTGGTTGACATACATTTCTCGTAAAAAACAAAATCTGTTAATACGAACCTCTACTCTGTGGAGGCCCATATGATCCTATTAGGATCGGACATGGTCGAGAAGAAGAAGAATAAACATATTATTTTACAAATCAAATGCGCTGTTACCTGCGCCATCTTAAGATACATTTATCTTACTGTATTATGAAATTATACACAGAAGAAGTTTACTTACTTTGGTCGTGATAGTATTTATTTTTTAAAGATCCTGCATGATTTTTTTACAATGAAGTTTACAGAAAAATTACCAGCCAGTATTGACCGGTTGAAACTGATAATATTAATACGAAATATTGGTGTATTATTTTATTTATTATTTTGTACACTACTACAGGCCATGGAGATAATTAATGATAGTAGTGTAGTAGACGCGAAAGAGTAGTATAGCAGTAGCAGTGAAACAATCTCAGAAACATCCATGCTTTGACACAGTAAAATAACTATAATATACATGTACCGTAACGTCACCAGGAATTGAAACCCGAAGCCCTTGGATGAGAAGCTAGTTGCGTAATGAATATGACTACGAGGGTCGTCATGTATATATCTAGGTACGTATTTTATTATATGGTGCAAGAAACAGTATTAGAAATAATATAATTATCGTAAAAAATATATTTAAATACGTTTGGCTCATACTAATAAATTCTTTTTGATAGATCATTGTTATTCTTCATTTTTTTTTATTAACAACTGCTCCGATCAAACTGACATTCGAGAAATGACCAAATTATTTTTTTAACACTACACTAGGCTATGACGCCCACTAATAGTTGTGTAGTGAAACCATCGTGTAGTTAGTAATAGAAGTGAACCAATCATAAAAAAACACCCAGGCTTTGAGAAAAACACACAAATATATGGTGACCTTACCAGGTCGAACCCGGAGCTCCCGGCTGAAAGCATTTACGCACTAGACAACGAGGGATGCCCAGTCAATAAGACAAACGCATAAAATGTAATTGACGTGAAGTCTTAGGCCTTGTCCACATGGCGCGAGTGCAAATGGATACCTCAATGAGGTCACATGTACCTGGAATGCGCGCGAGTCAAAACGCGCCACGTGGACAAGGTCTTGTGTTCGCATTTAAATGACTATTGCCATAATCTGAACTATGCATCTCTCCATTAATTATTACAACTGACTGCAACGTTGTTAATGAAATGATAGCAAAATAAAAGCGGTATGGTACATACAAATAAAAACACCCATTATAATTGGCGCTTGGGCCGATATTAAATTTTATTTAAATATTCATTTAATGTAATACAATAGAGGGGTGACTGTACAGTTTGTCTTTGATACGGTTTATAGTATGATCTACGTCAACACCTGCATGGATTAATTGATATTTGATTGCTTTAATCTTGGGGATGGATTCCAGCTTCAAGACGAATGACTTGTATTCCGGTTCATTCAGCAAGGCAATTAGATGACTGAAGGAATAGTTTGTCGCCAATGCGTGATCGTAATATTTTTCAAGTTCGTGCCAATCGATGACTTCCTTTATCTCTCTGAACAAGGCTTTGAGACCGCCTTTGTCTACAGAAATCTTGAAAGCCAAGGGGATCTTAATCAACTCGTGGTAAATCTCGATCCATTTCTTGGCAGGCACATCATGCGATTCGAAGTATTGAACGAGCTGAAAAATTTAATAATTGTATTATTCAATTATAACATTTAAAGAACCGGTTGTTGATGTTATTTTTGAATACATCACAATATAAAGGTTAAATTAAGTTTCCAAAGTTAATACCAGGGCTTCGAACCGGAACCGTTATTTTTGTCAAAACAAAAACCACAACCGAACCGAAAAAAATATCGGTTTTTTCGGTTCGGTACATGTTAAAATACGCTCGTTAATATGATCTTATTCCCCACTTCAGTAAAGTTGTCGTTCAGTTGTGACGTATCTCGACATAATTCTCATAATTTATGATATATTATGTAGCTGCAGAATAATAGCGATCAAATATCAATTGTTTAAAGGTTTCAAATTACTCTGCAGTAATATATTCCCAGCGAATCCTTTTCCAGTAAACAACTGAGCTAGATCAGCAAGTCGATTGGCGAAATTAGAGACGGTGTATTATTACATCATATTATCACAGCACATTATACCATTACGGTGTATTAGCTGAATAATCATTTTTTATAGTATCATATTTTCTTACAACTGTAATAACAAATAATATTTCATTTCGCGTACTCAATTTATAACGCTGATTCTATAATTAGTCTAATATGATTATGTACCAGAATTTTATGTTAATGTGTTACTTTTTATTGTATAAATAACGAAGAATAATTTATCTAGATGTCACTCGAATCCAAGTATCTAGCTCGTAACTATCATGTATACTATACTATTGTACCGATACGCTGCTAATAAATCTCACCCTGCTACATCGTAGACTTCATTATCATCATCCTCAATCTACACATCAAACACCACACTAGTAACCCAACAATTATTTAAAAAAATTATGGCTACGGTCGTGCGGTGCAATACAACAATTGGTTTCGGAGCGTGCCGCAGGGCTATCATATAAGCACTATAAAAATATTCTAAATTATGATAGAAAATATTTTTTTAATACAAATAACAACATTTAAAAAATTAACCACTCGGGGCTGAACTGAAAATCAAAAACCGGAGAAACAGTTATTTTGTTGGGAACGTTAACCGGAACCGAACCGATTTATATTTTTTTTACTTGAACCGGAATGAAAACCGAAATGAGGAAAATAACGATTCGAAGCCCTGATTAATAGTATACATTAATAAAATTATTTTTAATTCAATGAATAATACATAATTATTGAAATATGTATTTTCTATAACGAATGCTAAATTTTTCAAACTATTGTTTATCATTAAATGTACTGGAATTTTGAGAAATCAATAGTATAATATTATGTATATTTTTAAAAAGTACAAACTCTGCTGCTACATCTTTGCTAGAATAGTTGATACCTAATCGTAGTTTCAGTGATGTTGCAGACATACTAAGTGCTGCTTTGGCATCCATTCGGACATGGCCGAAAACGTCTTCTCACATGGATAGTACCTAAGTTGAAACTCCGGATAATATTTTAATGGATTTGAAATTTAGAGATGATTTTTCTTCTTATTTTTAAAATGGGCATTAATTATTTTTGGACCGGCGGGTGGGAAACAAATTATTAAGATTTAGACTATCCAAACTACATTTAATTTGATATTTATATAAATAATATTATTTTCAGGTTTGGATGTACCCAAAGTCGTCAGTTCCAAGCTAATGGTACACGGATATATGTTTATAGTTATTTTACAACGTTTTTCTTAGCTCGTATTCTTATTTGTCCGGTGGTTGTTTGTCCGGTACAAATCTTGCAATCGATTTTTAACTAACTTCCCGACTAGCTAGACATTTGAAACTTTTAGAATATATCAGAACACGCTGCCAATGCATTTTTTTAATAGTTTTAGCCATCTTTAAGTAGAATTGATTTCATTTTTAGTTAATTCTGTTTGTATAAAAAGTTATTTCGATACCAATATTGGTTGCTAGGGGGTCCTAGCAACTAAATTATTAATATATACGTGCGTTACTATGGAAACCAATATGAAATGACATTTCATTATTCAGTATTTCTATCAAGCACAATTTTTTTGATCGTTTAAGCTAGTCAAGTCAAGTTTATATGATTCAACAGAAAATTTAAAAACGTATATAAAAATTCTTTTTATCTTGTAATTATTTACGATTTATTTCCAGACAGATATATTTTGATCAAAACTACGCGTTACAATTTTGATATCAAAGTTGTTATAGGTACTTATATAAATTTAATATAATAATAAAAAAAGAAAGATACTCACATGTTTATATTCTTCAAATTCTTCAATTTCGTCCATCAGGTGTTCATACTCTGGGCCGGTGATATAGATAAGTAATTTCTGGACCTGAGGATCTAGCAGGTATGCGAGAAAAATTCTGACGAGTTTTTGGCGTGGCACGAGTTCAGCCCACTCGCGAAAGGCCGTATAGAGTCCATAGCCGTCATGCGGTGGATGATCAGCAATGGCTCCCCCAGCCAGCACAATGGTAAAAAGTAATATTACGCACTTCATGATTGAGAAGAAAACCCTTATTTGTCGAAATCTGTTTACACCAGATTGAGCAGTTGAAGAACAGAGTAAGTAGGTTGTAGCCTCTTATTGGATACAACCGTTTGATTCTAACTCAAAAGCGATAGTGGCTAATTTTTGAAAGATCTGCTTATTAACATATCTGCAAGAGTAATTAATATAATTAACAATAAACCATCGATTACAATATTAAATACCTACAGGGTGTTTCGTACTTACAGTATAAATAATTATCAAGTGAGTATGTATTAATTAATTGCTAGGTATATAAATAGATACATACTTATTTCGCTATATTCGACAATAATTTTAACCACGATCTTGAATAATATAATTGTTATAGCAATTGTGACGTTTCTGCAGTTTTTTTTTTTTTTTTTTTTAATATTTGAAATTTTTTTGAATAAATATATATAAAAAATCGGTATGTGTACTTATGTACGCGCGTTAGAAGTTATACTTGTTTGGCGTAACAAAACAAAAACAAAACTTGTGATAAATTAGATTTTTTGACTACCTCTTAATTATCTTGTTAAATTACATACTCAAGAAAAAGAACCGCTTATTGGAACGCCGTTGATTTATTTCTATACACTTTAACTTATATTACTAAATTATATAATGGTTTCTCGTTGTTTAACTGTCACTCTGACGTTTAATAGTTTGTTTACGTGAGGAATCGCAAATGGCCAACAATAATAAATTCGCTGCCTAGGCAACAGAACAATTCTAAACTATAATATAATACTGTATAATCGTCACGATTGTAGTATCATACTGTGGCGTAAAGGTAGTGCGTTCGACTGATAACCGAACAATCTGTGGTTCGAATCCAATCGAGTGCGTTTTTTTCGTGTGAAAAAATAAATGATGTGTTACATGTCACACGCCAAAAATACACTCTGATCTGATTTCCCAAACGCGCCAAAAGAAGTATAACTTAAAAAATATATTTAAAATTAAATTTAAATATTGTGTGCTAACCTAAATATAATATAATAAGGGTTTTACTAAAATAAATATTTATTGTTCCAAGTAATTTCTTGAAACAAAATTATCGATTTAATGTTGTTTAATAAGTTTTCTTGGAACTAGTGAATCTCTCTTGTCAATTAATTATAGTTTTAATGTTTTTTTTTCAATCTAAAATCAATCGATTTTTACGAAAAATAAAAATGTTCAATTTTCAATAATTGCATCAAGCGAAAACGTGGGCCTGTTCAATATATTTTTCTTACTTTTTAGATATATTTAACGTAATATTTTAATTTATATTTATTATGTTATTTACTAATTTCAAATTAAATACAGTCGTCAAGGACGTGCTGCCTCTAGCGGCAACAACGTGCGATACCGAAATAACTGTCATCTGTATTAGATTCTAGTTCGCATGAATAATAGGTACCTACCTCGTATGTAGATACGTGCGGTTAGTATGCATGCACATGGTAATATATTTTATTACGAATGGTCTGAAACAATTTGAGAAATTTATGTTAGCATTTATATTAAGCTGTCTTCTCATTTGTTTACTTGTATATTGATAAAATAAAGCAAACATTCATCAGTCAATTTCAATACACTGCTAGCAACGTTCCCTCTAATTTTTCTATTGTGTGTGTGCGGATCATCAATTCACGCATTTGAGCAGTGGAGTAAATAGGGTTGGTGTCACCCGTCAGCCGGTGTGGTAAATTTACACTCCCCCCCCCACAAACAAACACATACAATTTTTCATTAAAACTTATATTGTTAAGGTAGGTATCTATTTATTAATTTCAGCGATTTTATATAATAATAACACTAACAACAATAATTTTTGAAGTACCTACTTAAATAAAAAAATAGGAAATAAAGAAAAAAAGTAAAACGCCCGATCTGGTCCCACAAAAGCCAATTTGTTGCATTTAGAAAATTTGCGGCGTCATACTGTCAACGTGAAGATGTTTTTACTTCCTTAGATAATTCATAATTATCAGCTTTGTATGAGCTACCAAAATTTTTAATTTTGCTTATGTGTTCCTTTCTTTCATGGCCACTCTTGACTAGTCATATAAATTCGGTTAAAGCACACTTGAGTGCATGGCAACCTCAGTTTGGGTAACTGCTCCTGAGACATTCTCAGTTATAAAAAAGCAATTAGACGAAATAATGTTCGCGCTTACGTAGTAGGTAGGTACAAGTTAATTTTCCTGAATCATCTTATATGAAAAGACATACATATCCTGAAAAACTATCGCGTTTGATTTATTATATGCATTGAATTCTATTACCATTACTTCAAGTGAATGTGAACGCGAATTTTCGCAAATGAATCTAATTATTACCCCAATAAGCAGTGGCGCACCTAGGATTTAATATTGGGGGGGGGGGGCCAAAGGAGGAGAATGTAAATTAGTCCCATAGGCTCTTTTTCTTCTTCACAGCCTAATTTATCGTTTATCGGTCTTTTGTCTATTGCACTCGGTACTCGGTACCTAGACCATGGTCCCCACATCCTGAAACGGGCCCTCAGGCTAGGATATTTGGCGGCCCCCCTACCTACCGCTAAGATTAAAGGCAGTGTGAAACACTACATTAACGTTTTTCAAATTGTGTTTTAGTTCAAATTAAGGGTACTTATACAGTGAATTATTGACGATTTTTAATACATCTACTTTAATAATGGAGCTGTCGAGTATCGACACGTAATAATCAAAAAATATATTGCACAATTATATAAGTAATTGAAAATGTTCATGGCCATTAAGTGTAATAGCGCCGCAGGCGAATTTTTCTACTATTAAAGCTACTTTATGATGTGTGTTTATCTCACTTATCTGGTCAACCTGACACGCCGGGCCCCCCACAACCCGGGCCCCCAGACTAGAGCCCTGTCAGCCCTCCCCAGCCATGACCAACACCACTCCTGAATTCAGTTGGACACCGAGAATTTTTTGACAGTTCATTAGGGATTGGGTTTCTAAAATTTTGTTTGTTTTTTTCGTTTTTTTCGAAATTTTTGTGTTAGAAATTAAAATCTAAGAAATTTTTCTAAAAAGAGTGCTGGAGAATTATTACAAATCATTTTTTTGCCGTGTTTTTATTTGTCTAAGCCCAAAGGTATAGTTTATTGGCTTTCAATTTCAATGTTTAAAATCATTCTGATAATTTTCATGTTTGGGGGATGCCAGGGCCCCTCGATCCAGGGCATATCGACTTGGACACTAAAGACGTACCTAGTGCGTAACGATTAGGTGGCCAATCGACATAATTAGCATACTATTTAAAAGTGGTAATTAAAAAGCAATTATCTAATCAGCAGTCAATGTGTTAAGTAATTAACATACCTACTTAATATATATTCATCGAAAATAAAATTGATACAATGTTTGTAAGTAGCTACATAAAAAAAAAACATTACTTATAAAATATCTGCAAACTAAATAATGTCAAAATTAATTATAAAATTAATTTGGGATATACCTATTCAGATTTAAATAATTAGATCAGTCCTTATTTGGTTTCACTTAACCAGTTTCCAATATTTGTATAAGTAATCAGAAGTATTTACCTACCAAAAATAATCTCGACTGGCATATTTATACCTAGTCACAAATCAAAACTGGCGCAACGTTGCTTTTTTGCGATGGTCCGAGACCACAGAAAAGAAAAAAAAATATTTCTGAGTTCCCTGTCCAGCCAATTCAGCCAGCATTGATATATTACTCGGTAGGTACCTGCACGACTGACAGATGCTTTCCAAATAAACCCTGCAGTGTGCCTGCCTACATTTATTATTATTACCTACGTTTTGTGAATGCCAGAAAAAATAAATTATCAACACATTCGACGTACTGTTTTGAGTCCCTATGGGTCTATTCTATTCAGATGTTAGGTATATTTTCTTATGATGAGAATAAATTATTATTGTCAATGTTTTGGGTTTATTTAATTATTTTCAAATCACCAAACCGGCTTCTCATCTTCGGATTGTTCTAATAATGTATTGATAATATTTATATTTTTACTTAGGTAACCTAATCATTATTTTCTAAAAATGTGTTGTAAAATAGTCTATGACGCCATTTTTATGGAGATCGTGTGTATGGTCTAATGATTCCATACCTAATTAATTATCTTCATTACTATGAGAATGTCAATAATTCACAGATTGTTATCACATATAAATATCATTACACAATATTATTATATGTATATATTTTTTTAATATTACTATAAAATCCAAATTCTAATACAATCCAATCCATTCCAATTAAACTCACATAAGTAATTATTATAAGGTACTACCAGGTCGATGGTCCACGTATATTTTTATAATAATCTGACAAAATATAAAAAAGTCCGATTGAAATAAAATGCAAAAAATATATATACCATTGTTTAAATAATAACTGTAATTATATCACATGTTTTTAGATTTTTTATTAATATATAATTACAGTGACATCTAGATAAGATGCCTCGAAGATTCATTCAAATTGGATTGTAATTGGAATTAGATTCTGATATAATTTTGACCTATATGCTTTGTAATTCGGGAATAGATGGCTCTATAAAAACGAAACTTTTGATGACATCCCCCTTAAAATCGAATGATTTTAAGTTATTACTCTACTAACAGCTGTAACGGATTACATCTCAAATTACACTGATTATCGTGAGCATGTAAATTTATATCGATAGGCAATTCGAAAAACCAAAAAGCACTTGTTTTATATATTTTTATATATGGGCGGCAATATCCGGGCGGTTTTGTTGTGGTGCCCTATATAACATAGACACATACGGTAATATTTGATAGTATTATATAAGTATTGCTTTTCTCAATATTTAAACGCAAATTTGGCAAATTGGCACATGGCGTGAGTTTCAATCAACCTGTATATTTCAATTTTAAATGCTATAACCTGTTCTAGGTAATCAGAGTAAATGCAATGATGGACCATTAGTAAATTGACGAGTTACTTTATTGGTTCTGTTAGTATCATGCGCACTGGGTTTTCCAGTTTGATGGTTTTAAAGTGACGAATCTCATTTTCAAACAGGTATTGTAATACCAAACTCAAAATATCAATCGCCGCTGGGCTATAATTAGGGTGACCAGATTTGGAGAAAGAATAAGTTAAGAATAAGTTTTTAAATTATGATAACTGACATCATATTTTTTATTATCTGGAAATATTTTTCAACTTTCTTTGTTTTTTGCTTAGTTTTTTTTCTATATATTTATTTATAAACGGTGTACTTACCTTAGAAAGAGAATGTATACAAAATATAGATAGCTGGGTATGGACATAATATAAACAGTAAAACAAAGCACACAAAACAATAGTAACAAAATATTATAACCATGTAAAATATAAACATTACAAATTAATTAATTAACAAATTAATCAGGAAAAAAGAAAAAGAACAACTACTTAAATAAACATAATATTTATGATGCTATGGAAAACAAGTTGAGTTCAAGTTCAAAAAACTATCCGAAAGAAAATGAATATAAAAGTTGGCGTCATAATCAGCTGTTTGTCGCATTGGTTTATAAAAAAAATAATTTGTTGTAATCTACATCTAATGCATATTATGGAATCATAGAACACAGACATATGGGAAGTGGGTTACCTTTTATGCTGTGGCTGTAGGAATATGATTCTCGAGGGTTGAAAAATATGGGATGAATACGTGAACAATATGCTATTTTCAATATTTACATATGACTCATAATAGGTATTAAAATTTGTCAAGGAAACGAAACGCGCATTCAGTATTGGTAATATATTTTGAGGCTTTGTATTTATTGCATTTAGGAATATGAAGGAAGTGTTGGTCTATGGCGACGGGCTTTAGTATTTCTATATAATTAATTTGTTTTGTATATACAATTATGGATTCATAACATACTAATAAGTAGGTACATAGTCTTCTTCAGTAAAAAAAATCGATTTATGATAAATTTTTATCATTAACAGTTGAATGTAGAAATTTCAACCAAAATATATCAATACGTTTGTAATAATATCCTCGACTTATACGTGGTTTAAATTAGAACTTTGCCATTATTGGTAGTATTGACTTGTGTGTCCCTGATAACTGATAACTATCTTAGAAATTGGGAGCATCAGTTGTATGTGCAGAACTAACCTGCCATCAGTGATGCCAATTGGGAGGGCAAAAACTCTGTTCAACCAAATCGCTTCGGATGTTGATATATTCCACCTACGTGACGATGAGTATAGGTGGACGTTGTTTTATAAATTCTTAAAATAGGGTCTGCTTAGCTCATTCGGTGTAGGTACGAGTGTATCTAATCAATATTTTTTTGTATTTAGACTTTTCTACTGTTTATTGATCTATTTTTTTTTTATATAAAACTGTTTTAATAATATTTCTTTGTTTCTAAGTGCCATGTTGTGAACGTCTTAAATTAATAATTTGTAATGTTCACTATATGTAAAAATAAATAAATAAATTACGTTATGAATAAAGATTGTTACAAATAATTACGTTAACATGGGACTATTAAGTGCCATGACCACTTTCATCGGGTCAGTAGGACAAAATAAAAAAAACGACATCCCCGTGAATACGAAATGTCTAGTCACCCTAGTCATAGTGTAAAAAGGAACAAAATGTTAATTTGGAAAAAAGATGTAGACAGTATTACCCAGTTATTAATACTTACATTAAGTTTCATATATCTAATTCAATATAAATGGAACCCCCTGAGGGTATATTGACAAGGGGTCGATTATGAGTCGCAAACTTATTTATTTATTTATGACGGCTCTTTACGTAACACCACGTGGCACCTTCGAGTATCCAAGTTGCCAATCATCTTCCGTCTTTCTATGTCATGCTAGCATCTCATAGCTTCGCCATAAACACCTTGTGGATTGATTCTAAGATGCCGGAATTTGCATGACTCCAAGAAAAAGTAAGACAATCTGGATTTTTTATGCATTCGTACCATGTACCTAAATCGAGTCAGATTCATCGTTAATCTAACAAAAGCTGCATATTACGCTACTTAAGTAGGTATTATTATTGTTTATGGTTGATTGTATATGGTAAAATAATGATTATGACTTGAGATAAGGTTTATTTCTTTGACATCAGTTGAAGTACGGTTTTTTGGTAGAGAAAGATAAGTACTGTCTGTGGCTTTATCTAAGTGACTTTCTCTAGGTTTGCTGATACATTTTAGTCAAAAAATCAGAAAAGTTATAATATTTAGTTACGTACTTTTTCCAACTTATACGTGGTGTTATTCCAAAATCTACCATTCTTGGTAGTATTTATAGTATTTACCTGTGTGTCCCTGATAATTACCTTATTAATCGTGAATATCAATTGTTTGTTCTCTTCCAAAGTGCAGAACTAACCTGTCATTGATGATGTTAATTAGGTGGGCAATAACTGTGTTCATCCAAATCACTTCGCATATTCATATAATATTCCACATACGTCTTAAAAATCTTTAAAATAGGGTTAACTTAGTTCATTCGGCGTACTTCGACGTACTTCATAATTATTGTATTTACTCTTTCTCTAATATTGTTTCTATTTCTTCATTTTTATGACAGTTTTAATACCATTTCTTTGTTTTTCATAATGTCTTGTTGCGTACATCGTGGATTTGCAATTTGTAAACTGTAAAAATAAATATATTTCAATTCAATTTTAATATCAATTACCATAGAAAATAGCGAGTTTTTAATGGAAGGTGGTAGTTATTATTATTATATCTTGCATAATGTTATGTTTTCTTTTCATGTGATTGCCTACCCCATAGTCGATAAAGTAGTACATAAGGTATTGTGTTTGTTTGTTAATTTTTTGTCTCGTATAAACCTACACCCAGAGACTTCAATTGTTGGTCTAGACTCGAGGAATTCGGTAATAATACATATTTTAAATTTTGGGGTTGAATTGACATTGGTCTTCATACAATGTTCTTAGATTTTTTTGTTAACGACGTAGTAATTGATTACGGGTTTTAGATAGAACTGTAAAAAATAGGTGTCGTCGATATAATTTTAAAGATAATGGAACTTAAACATTGCATTATTAGTGTGCTTATAGAAAACGAGGGAAGAAGTTCTGACCGGAGTTGATGTAGGCGATCAGGGAGGCTGAACACAATTTATTTTTAATTTAATTATTATTACCTGCCTAGATAAGAAAATTGGTAAACTGAATCGAGTAACCTTTTTAGTACGAACCATATAATATATTTAATATGCAGGTAATGAAAATCCATAATATATAATGATTGGAAATAATGAATTTATTAACAGGTTATAGGTACGTCACACGTTCAATTATATTGAAAACAGTTATATCACATTTTACTATCAGATATTAAAAAATATTATTCACATGTGTAAAAAAGTATATCACAGACTTAATAGTTGAGGCCGAAGAAATCCTTCAGGAGCTTGATGAATCCAGCGATGTCCAAACCAGCTGCGGTGAGTTGGGCTGAAATCTCTTGTATCCTCTTGTTAGCAGCCAGGGCTTGGGTGAATCCTCTGAATTCTTCGCCGGTGATCTTGTCAACCAAGTTCTTGAAGTCTGGGCTGGTTTCGATCTTTACCCAGTAGAACTTCTCGAGTTTCTCCCAGTCGATGATGTCTCTGATCTCATTGATCATGGCCTTGAGACCTCCAGCCTTGGTGATGGTGTAAGAGGGAGTGTAAGGGATTTCGAGGAATTCGTGAAGGGCTTTGATCCATTTCTTGACGGGGAGACCGGTGGAGTCCAGATAGTTGATGACCTTCAATAATTAAATTATATCATTTATAATACATTACGATATATGAATATTATATTATAAGGATTCAAATTACGGATAAAGTTTACAATTTATTTTTGAAAATCGATATACGTATTTTCAATCGTAATACCGGATATTCCGGAATTATACAAATTACAGTAAAATTTTGCTAGAATTTTAGAGCTTTTTTAGAATATCTAACAACAAAAGCACATACAGGAATTTCACATTTCATGGCTGGATATTTTTTTAATAATTTTGTAGGTATATCAGAATAATAATATATTATTGGTAAAGCGTAATTAAGATCGACAACCATATAATATACGTAAACAAAAAATATAATATGTCGTGTAAAATCGTTTTTTTTAATTCCTCGGACGGTAACGTTTTTTAAAATTACAAAGTTTACAATTTATCATAAATTACTTTTAAACAAACTATTTCGTAGATTAGTCGAGTTGAATTCGTGCCTTCAAAATCCTTATTATGTTATCAAAAATATGTCGCTATCAATCCAAGTAGCGCGGGCCTTTTATGGAACGGTATAGTTTCTTATTTTAGTGTCATGGCTTATAATAATATTAACATTTATTTTGACGAAATTGTTATTATATTTTATATCCATTAACGAATGAACATTCTAAAACATTTTTTAAATTTCATTGTGAGTTTATATTTGACATTAAAAATTGTTTAGTTGTCTTTTGTTTTTAATGGATTGATTCATTGAAACAATTGAATAATGTCAATAATTATTATCAATACAATTGGAGTTTCATATTTTACCGCTAGGTGCTTCTAATTTGCAAAGCATTAATAGTAATAAAAAATATAATAAATTAAATTTAGGCTTCATGATCCTGACCATTGTGTTTTTTTATTTAAAAAAAGGCTGTTTGATACTTTTAAATCTTTTTTTTTTTTTAATTTAATTACAATGTTAATAATTATAAAAGCCAGATAAAATTTTGTCATAGAGTAATGAGTCCATTAAAAAATAACGCAACTTTCGGATCGATAAGGACATTATTATCAATAAGGTGGTTGAGGGTTCAATTCGTGTCAAATTTCAGCCCCCTATCTTGGATGACAACTTCAGGTTCAATCATAACTAACTACTATTAACAAATAATTTTTCAATGACTCTAAAAATTAACTGCAAATTATAAAGTCTTTGACACTTTCACGGTTGTTTGATATCAAAATAGATTTTCAAATTGACTAATTGTGTTCTTCTTCCTTCCTTGATGTTTCAGACCCGTTGCAGTGGCCTTTCTGAGGCCTCTGGAACGTGGAGAAAAGAAGAAAGAAGAACAAACGGTGACAACCCAACAATCTATTTCGATAGGTTATAATAATTGATGATTTTCTTATAAATAAATTGATCACAATATATTATTTGGAATTGGGCATTTTGAAAATGGATGCTATCATCTAACCCTTAATCAAGGCATGGTAATATTCTTCCCACATACAATTTGACTGTTTTTATCAGGCAATGGTAAAATATTCTCTACAATCAAGCTATGGGAAAATCGTTCCCAAATAGTTTTTCAGGAGTTTTTTTATATATATATAAAGAGTTGAAGACTTACCGCATTGTATTCTGCAATAGCTTCAACTTCGACGACGAGGTTCTTAAACTCTTCGCTGAAGACGTAGGCGATAACCTCCTGGAGCTCGGGATCGTTAAGGTACTTCATCACAATATTGGTGATACCCTCAATTGGGAGAAGAGCGACGAACTCGTTCAGGTCATCGTTGAGGTTCCTGATCTCCACATTTGTGGGTTGAGCAATGGCACTTCCAGCCAAGGCTACGACCAAGCAGACGAAGAGGAACTTCATAATGATTGATTAAAATGATTACTTCCGCACGGAGCAAACAAAAATGAATGATTTAGTTAAAAAACTCAGATTATTTATACTAAAATACTTTATCAGTAATGGATTAGAAATTTAAATTGCTGACCTAAAATGTGTTTAAAGATAAGATATTATACTGTTTGCAGGTGGCATGATTAAATCTGATGAATAATACAAAAGAAAATAACATATGTTTAAAATGTATCATATCATAGTTGGTTGACTATCAATCAATAATAATTGTTCGCGGAATATTTCGAAGTCAAAAACCTACATTATTTTATATGATTTCTTGAATATTAATTTTTGTATATTAAATTTGAATGCTGTGTTTATTAATAGTTTTATACTGGGACAAACACTCGTTGGAATTCTTACTTTATTGAGTGCAATCAAGCGTTTTTAGGTCATATTTTATTTTTGAAATATGTAATTTAATTTAAACGCATGAAAAAAATCTGCAGGTTAAAATTAATCTCTATAGCGTCACCACAACTTCCTGCCAAGCCTGGCAAGGCCTTTGTACTATTTCTATACCCAATAACAAATAGTTCCAGAATATTGGAATAATAAATATATTATTATTATTATCTAATTTAACACCAAATTAAAAAATAAAGCTATATACATAGTTACATAGTAATACGACATAGTGAGCATTAAAATACATGTGATTTTTCATTGTATTTCTCAAAAAATTTAAGCAATATGTTGTTTGCGATTGTTTAACCATAGGAATAATTATTTTCATTATTTATTTATTCAGGAAGACAAATCATTGTGGACATAACAAATTAAAATTCAGGACGTTCACAACATTAGATTTACATTATAACAAATATTACAAGAGAGAATAAGAAAAAAATAAAAAAAAAAACAATTTTATACAGTAAAATAAAGTTTCAAAAATAAAATGCACAGCACATCATTGAAAATGTAAATTTATTTAGGGAGCGCATTGAATAGTCTTGCACCCCTCATTAATGATGCGTGATAGGATTGACTCGAGGAAACAGTTCTGATGAAGAATAGATCATGGGTGTGACCACGCAGGTTATTGACAGGCGTATATAAATTAAAATTCTTTAGGACGTCAGGATTGGAACCATCCCTCGTGATAGCAAGCAAAAATGTCTCATGAGCAGAAGTGACCTACGTGATTCGAGAGAGTGAAAAGTGAGCATGCCTTGTAGAATGGCAGTCGGAAAGTAATTGTTTGACGAATTATTATTATCAAATATTTATTACGAATTAATGTAAAATTATATGTTTTGATTACGCTTGGGCCAAACTATGGTTGCATTCATCCTTTCTTCCCACCTACCCTCGAATCCTTATTTATTATTGTCACACGACCAGATGACGAGCAATTACGGGCCATAAAACGACCGTGATTGCGAATAATATTGAGTTAGCTCAAGTGATATCCAGAAAGCCGACGTGGGCAAGTTTGTTATAACTTTACCGCCGCTACCTATAGCGTGACTCATACAAAACGTATTTGTTCGACCTTCGTTGTATTAAATCTGTTACGGTTTGAGTGAACGTTGCGTCTATATCATCCATCCTGAACTTATCATCATATATCATCCATCAACAGTGCACCGTCAAGTGCCGCGCACCGGGTAACCCAACAAACAATACCGTGCGAGTGATAGTGCAACCAGCCCACGGAGCCATCATCAACATCACAAAAGGTCAGTGTCTGACATCCTGTTAAGCCCCTCTTCTAGATCCGGAATCCACCATCACCTTAAAATTACAGTCCACTGCTAAAAGCGCCACCAGATTTTATTGATTCATCTCTTGTCTTGAAAAAACGTAAATATCGTTACGGCATGCGTTTTTAAAACTCGGTCCGGTAAAATGCGTTTCTGTATTGTATCTAACTATGACTAACAAAATACAAAAATACTATTTCCTCAGCATAATAAATGCATTTGTTAATATCTCTAATGGACTCTTGAAAACACTAATGCATTATTATATTGATAATAATAATTTACTTCACCTTATCACGCCATTTCCCGAGTCTTTTGTCATGTCAGACATGTAACGTCTGCACCCAGCCTTGTCAGTTCTAATATTTTTGAATAGGGATCTAGCTTGCAAAATACAAATCTTAAATCTAGCATTTTTCGACACCGGAAACAGCTTCAAAATTATCATAAAAATGCTGGAATATTTCACCATATTTGCTTTAAAATCAACATGCCGACCTAACTTGACAAATAAAATAAAAAAATGTAACATACGATATTAGATTTAAATGATGGTCCAAATTTCGTACCTGTATTAATTTTTAGTTGTATGGATTATTTTTGTTAGTTGCGAAACTATAAGTGCTTCAATATTTTTGATATCGTGAAAACAACGTCCATAATTTATTGTGATCTAATTTTTTAAATGCTATTTTCTTTTTTAATTTTGTGAAAATCTAGCATTTTTTATGCCAATTAGTTTATTTTGTTAACCTATCTGGCTTATTTTCATTGCATTGGCAACACTGTCTACACCATTCTTATATCTACGCTGAAAGGTAAGTCAGGGTCAGCTATGACGCCGGAATCCGTGGGACTGTGAAATAAAGCACTATTACCTACTGTAAATGTAAAATCAGGATTTCTTAAAAAATATAAAGTCAAAATCATCCACGGTACCTACTCTGGTGTTTTGTGAGGGCTATAGATTTTTATAAGATTTTCAGAAATGTATTGAGGACAAGTAAGTATCTAAACATATTTCAATCAACCTTTATATTGTGCTAGACAAAGCGGCGTAAATTAATTTCATCATCAGCCGGGGTCGATCCACTGCTGGATGAAGGCCTCCCCTAGTTTCCTCCGCTATTCTCGGTCCTTAGTTTTACATCCACCGAACGTTATGAGTTCGTCCATCCAGCAAGATTTAGGGCATCCCAGTGGATATTCCGTGCTCCTTGGGTACCACTGTATGTCATAATTAGTCCTTCAGTTGTCTAATCGCCGAGCAACATGCCCAGCCCATTGCCATTTTTACTTACTTAGCGACTTCCATCACATCGCGTACTCTTCTCTGATTCCTTATTCATTAGTTTCTTTTGTGATTTTTTCACGTTATGCCCAACATGCACCTTTCCATGCCACGTTGCGCTACTCATAATTTTTGTATTTCTCTCACATTAAGGGTCCATGCTTCACACGCATACGTGAGCGTTGGCAGCACACATTGGTTGAATACTTTATGCTTAAAACACAATATGAGGTCACTTTTGAATATACTATTTAGGCGCCCAAATGCACTCCATGTCAGTTTGGTTCTGCGGGGAATCTCGTCATATACCATCGTCAATTTTTCAACATTTGATGTCCAGGATCGACGTAGTTGATGATCTGCTCGATTTGAGCTGATGAAGATCGCTTTTAGTTCACCAAAGCAGTTTATCATTATTGTTGTCTTCGAAACATTTATATTTTAACCAAGGTACTTTGCGGTTTTTATTTCTAAGCTCCTACATCCTATTCTGAATGTCTTCTGGGTCATTCGCAAAGACAACGATGTCATCAGGCGAGTGACTGCTGTATTTGTAAATTATTTATTTTATAAAAAGTCGACAATACACAATTATTTGTGGAGGCATAATATGTCGTCAACACTCGACCCTAAATGTGGTGGCATCACGAAGAGAAGTGACTAAAATTAATTGGGAAACACTGTTGCAGACGAAACAATTAATTTCAAATTTTTAGAATTTAGGTCGCCCCATTATGATTTTCTTATCAATAGTATGATAATTATGAAATCATTAGTAATCCGGCCAACTATTTTGACCTTGCTTTTTTAGCTTTAAAATAGTAGTTATAAACATACATAATTAATTATATACCCTCTAGAAAAAATCCATTTTGAAAAAAATACGACACCCGACGGGACTTAAACCTGTAACCGCTGGATTCACGTCAGTGTGATTTTCCAATTAACGATCAATTACGAGAATTGTAACTAGTAGTTCTTAAATAATAGCTATACTAAAATTGATAGCCGATAACCGATTTTAATATACTAAAACCGATAGCCAACGTTATAACGCAATTAGATAAGCATTTCATGAAACAACTACTAGTTAAAAGTAGAGGTTATCACGAAGAGACACTTTACGTGGCTGGGACACGTATTCCGGATGCCGCCAAAGAGTGCGACACTTCGTGCCCTTGTGGCACAGCCTCAAGAGTTTCGTCGCCATGGCCAGCACTCTCTCACCCTGCAGCGGTGCTACAGGAGCGACCTACGTGCTGCAGGTCTGACATGGCGGGAGGCGCAAGAGTTGGCGATGGACCGAGGGAAGTGGTGCGAACTTGTGCTTGTCCTATGCTCAAATATTGGATCGTGACAGGGTGGACGAAGAAGACCCGTAACTTAATCGGAAAATAATACTGAGATAGAGGTTCAAGTCCCGTTGGCTGTCGTTTTTTTCTACAAAATGATTTTTTCTAGTATGTATATGCATGAGATGTTTTAAAATGATGTATATTCAATATATGGAATGTTATAATATCAGGACCATCATTATATTGTGTAAGTATGCATTCATCAATAGCGTACCCTTCTGTGATTCGTTCATTTAGTTAACTGTAATAATATTATATAAAAAAGTAACACCATAATGTTGTACGCAATCTATTTTTTTGATCAATATATAGCTGATATTATTCAAATATTTTTATACGAGTTCCTTTGGTGAGACGATTTTTGTTTTTCTCGGCTTACGCCTTACACCATTGCCCCGAGGCGAATGTAGATAGATCACTGAGAATCCGACCTCACCCGAAGAATCGCTTTCCACCTTTGGGGATTGGTTCGCACCGAGAATATTTCATATCGCGATGAACGAGTATTTTTGTAGGTGGGCATTTTTACATTATAGCGGTATTGCCGTCATATTCGATGTATTTAACATCAGAATGAGTAAAATCATATTACACTAAAGTTTCTTTACGCGAGTAAAAAAGAATATTCTTTTATTTTTACTTGGCAGGATTTATATAACTTGCTTGTTTGTCAAAAAAATACAATTCAATTCCTTCTGAATCATTCATTGCGTATAATATTAATGTCTGAGACGCATTTTGTAGTTTTTTGGACAAATTATTGTTCCACGCAGACCGAACAACCTAGATAGACTGGTGGTTTTGGGTGACCTCCCGAGAAGGCGAAGCATAGGAAGAGCGTCAGCGCGCTGGAGCGACCAAGTGCTGATTGGGGGCAGCATTCGCTTTACCCTGAGAGAAGCAGAGGATCGAGACGGATGGAAAGTCAAGGTCGTTCAAAATTCAAGGTGGTCACCATCCTCAGACACGGGGAAACGACCAAGAAGATAATATCAATACTTACGTGTCACAGTTATCGATGATGACAGTCTTTCCAGTGACCTTGGAATCCGCATGGGTATGGCGGAATTGAAGTACCTTGGAGTCACATTGGCGTCAAGGCTATATTCCGTCAGGACCAAATGTTATTTGTTCAACGCGCGCGTGATGCTTGTGTTCACATATGATTGTGAGACATGTCATCTATCCAAGCCTCAAAGGTTTCGACTATTGACCTTTGAGAATCAATGTCTCCATCTAATCTTGGGGGTACATTGGTACGAGCGCGTTACATACACTCGAGTTCATGAGCAGATACCGCAGCCCTCGGTGATTGAAGTAATCACGAAGAGACGCTTCACGTGGCTGGGATATATGTTTCGGATGCCGCCAGAGAGTGCGACATTCCGTATCCTTGTGGCAAAACCTTATGGGTTCAATCGGTACAGATCTCATATGCCGGGAAGTGCAAGACGTGGGGATGGAGAGGTGGATGTGGCGTGACCTTGTGCGTGTACTATGCCCTAATGCTGGGACGTCACAGGTGAAGTAAGTGAGTAATCATATTAATACGCTTAAAGATTTTAAATTACGTGCGAATTTCTTGTATAAAAATCACCTTTGATGATAATCTGATATTTTCAGTTGATTTTATACACATCCGCGAGATCTTTTGATAAAGCATCACAATAGTATATATGTTCCTACACTTCCAGAAATATCGAATGTTAAAAATCGACTTCTCTACATAACACGAATCTATACGGAGATTTGTAAGCTTCTGCCAAAAACCATTCCATTGTCGGCTAGAATGTTTTAAATACATACGTAAATATGTCAAATTTTTAATAAATTCGACAAAATTATTTGAATCTTCGGACACTACAGTAGCACATACATACAATTAAGTATTATATTTTATCACTGATTAGTTTGATAATATTATTATGTAATAAAACATCACTGCACATTTGCAATATGACGTGTCATAACAATCAATGATAATGTTTTATTAAGAAGTCGTTTCATTCAAAAATTTTAAATTTAGAATTCTCTTATATCACTTCAATACGATTTAATTGCAAGTTGTCACTGTTAATATTAATAATAGTTACCTAAATATTAATATTATAGGTATTCCATCGATAATTTATTATATAAATAATTAATAAATTGATAAACAATAATAATGATACAAGAGTAAATTATAGGTAATGTAGGAGAGAAAACATATGAACATATGTAAGAGAGAGCGAGACATGGAGAAGACGTAAAAAATATACGTATTGTCGAACAAGAACTTCTTGTCCACGTGTTAAAACTGTGAACTAACAATTCCCTCCAGTGCAGCTAATCGCACTTCCATTTTGAAATGAGGAACGCCCCCAAATGCATCATTTCATTTTACGCTCCTGTAGTGTACGGATCTATCAATTTAGGTAATTTGAATAAAAAATATGTTTAAAACGATCAGGAGTGATGTTAGAATTAGTACCTAAATTTTTGGTTTATTGCGAAGAAGAAAAAGAGTCAAATCTAAAAAGAGAGCCGAAACATTATTAAAACACGACAATAGCATGTGTTGCCGCCATGACAGGTACGTCACTGAGAAATCTTCTATATGCGACTACAGCGACTTACTGTTGTTGGACAGTATAAACACAAATTCTAAATTTGAAAAATCGGAAGAAAAGTTCGGTTTAAGTATTTGAATCGGGTCGTGAACGAACATAACATGATAATTTCATAATAATTTGACAGATTTTTAAAATACTGTAATAGCATATCGAATAATTAGAATTAAAGTGTTATTCAAGGTAATTACAACAGGGATAGCGTGCTGTAACCGACTGCAACCTTAGGTGATATATACAGTCAATCAAAAAATAGAAACATGAACGAGTTCAACGATGGCGTGCTCGGCAGGCAGGAGATTCTACAGACTCCGCCAGGCTGATGAAACAGCTCACAGACAAATAGTTGAGTCGGAACCAGAATATAAAGAGAGTACGACGGAAAAAAAACACGTGTACGTATTATAATGTTGATAGGTGGTACTGCCACCCGGTATTATTTGCTGGTTATCTAATAATAATTTATCATTCACTACAAGATGTAAAAACTACTACTTAAGTTATTCGTAATTAGATAGGACGCACATGGTTTAATTATTGGCACGAATTGCCGCGAATCCATTGGATGCAGGTTCGTGTCCCGTTGGGCGTCGTATGTTTTGAAAAAGATTTTTTGTAATAAGTACCTATTATTTTATCTGAGGTGTTTTCAAATTATGTATGTTACTCATTAGATGTTCGCAATTCAAAAACGTGTTTCCGATTTTTTTACATTTCACTGATGTTTCCACTTTAGTTTAAGTTAGGCACACTGTATGCCCGAACGAAGCCGACGTCTCTCTACTCGACACGAGGCAAATGTATTTTTATGACAACTTGTAAACAATTTTCCGCGAGCATGTGATAGCATAGCCTTTGCGACCTCATCTCCTCGGCTCGCCCCCGGCAATTTATATTTGCACGGCCTTAAAAAGCCTTTAAAAACAGGCGAACATCAACTTTTACCTGTACTTGACTTCCGTTCGATATTCAAATATTCAAGGACCAATAGGGGAAGGCGTTTTTCCCGCATGGAAATTCGTACGCGAGCCTACGGAGTACTGCAACCTTATGTATGTATTGTTTTGCACCGTGGCCAGAAAATATACTTTCTATGTACTTTTATAGCAGTGGAGAAGTGAAGCTCGAAGCCAAATACTGGCCCAAATTGAATACTCTTTGTTGTGTTCGATCCACAACAAATACTTAAGGAAAAATATCTGTTAACATAATTTTATAGATCAGAGATAAAATTAACTACTTAAATAATATAATTATTTAAAAAATATTTTTATACCTAAATTTATATTTACATTTTTTTCGACCATGTCCGATTCTAACAGGATCATATGGGCCTCCACAGAGTAGAGGATTATATTAACAGATTTTGTTTTTTACGAGAAATGGATGTCAGCCACTTGCTCAACCTATTAGGTCTATAACCTGACTCACACACAAATTGAAAAACAATATGTGTACTTGCCAGACCCAGGATTCGAACCTGGGACCCACGGCGTCATAGTCCAACGCGTAAGTCGCGCGGCCACCGTGGGCGTAACTCTACATTAGTGGGGTTCGAACTTTTTCATTGTATGCCGCTGTTAGTCCATTTATTCTTCATTGGAATCAAGCCAATCAGTAACTAACATACAAAGTGTCGACTATTTTTGTATATTTAACTTTATGTTAATTAATTCAATAGATTAAAAACTTTAACTTCATTTTATCTTAAAATGATACATGCAAGATTTTTTATTTAACGCTGAAATACACATTCACAATAATCATTATTCTTATAGGTATCTACTTATACTGTTCATCAGTATCGCAGGCGAAAATTTTTGTGAAATCTACGGAATCTATTCTTAAGAGTTGCATTGATTCCTTTCAAAATGTACCACCACCAAGCAACGTATGACCTGCTTACCCACACGAAACGTGACTGCAGATATCCTAATTTCTCTCAGATTAATGTGAACTTCTTCATTATAACTTCTTAAAAGTATTTTTGAAATCAGTTCATGAGCTGCGATAAGTGCTGTTAAAAAAACAATTAGTACATATATTTCTATCGTCAGAAGAAACATTCCAGATCTTAAACTAGTGAAACGATGGGATCAATCATTCTGAGAAAAAATGTAAATAATTATAATAATATACCTATTAAATATTTTTTTTTTCGTAACAATGTGTTTTTTACGGGATTAGGTTGTTAGCCCCACGTCTAACCCCCTTTTCGGAGGGCCATTTCTTCCTTCTCCGTTAGACCTGACTACACCTTCCACCAGGGTTGACTACCTGATCTTAGGTATAGTTGCTCAGGTTTCCAGGGTTCACCACGTGGAGGTAGAGATAGGAATTGAGTAGGAGAGGCTATGCGACACTATCAGGATACAGTGTCGTGCGGTACGCATGCACTACCCCGTAGAACACCTGGATAGGGACAGGTGGATGGAGCTGTTGGAGGAGGCCATGACCCACACCGGGTTGTCCCGCCATGCTGATGATGATGACCTATTAAATAATGTAACAAGTTAAACATTAATTCAGATAAATTATGTGTTTCTGATTTAGACATATTTTACTAAAACAATATTTTTATTATTATATTTATATTTTATTGGTCGTTTTTATTATTAAAAAAATCATATTGTTGGATAGATAAAATTAAATAAGTACCCACTGAAGAAAAATATGTATTTTTAATAATACATAACGATTAAAAATGTAAAAAAAATATTTTCTTGGACACAGTGTGCTAAAAAGAATGCAAATAAAAGTAAAATTGTAGATAGGTATAATATTTTTATTTCAACGCTATAACATAGATGGCAATGTTCAGTTATAATATGATGTACACAATAATATTATCGTATCCATCTAGTGTATAAAAATAATAAATCATGAATGTATGTGTGTAAAATTATTTGAATACAAAAATATTATTTTATGTTCGATTAGTATTTAACATAATATGATTATGATGTTTGTCACATAGGTAACTGAAAAGATATGAAAAACTAAATGACTACATCTTAAATCTCTTTATGGTATGGTAGGTACCTACTATAATCTAGTATTTAAAATTTACCCAATGCTTTAAAGTGTAAATAATTGTCAATAATTAATTGTCTCGAATTGCAAGATTCCTATTTTTCTGAAGTAATTCGTAGGCTGATCATACATTAGCGTGGAGGCTCAACCTAGGAGGGCATCTAGCGGCAGAATTAGAAACATGAAATTTAATACAATATAATGGATACGTATCTGAAAATACTAAAAAGTCGATGATACGTCGTATATAACTAATAATACCTTATATTATACTAATTCTAAATATGCATTCGTTGTGTCATCTTATTATTACATACGGTTTTAAGCAGTGGCGCGTTTAATGACGTATAGGCCCGATGCAGTGGCTAATTTTGAGGGCCTGTACGATGATAAAAATGACAATCGAATTTCAATAAAATTGTTCAAATTAATTCATGTAAGTATTCCATAATGTATTATTTTTATTTTGTATGCACCTGGCTTAATCATTACGTGGAATTTAATCAAAATGTATTCGCATACAGTGACTACTTGTTTACAAATTTAAATACATACGTGTGTACTTGATTTGAATTATTTGAAGGCCTCTTGTTAGTTTTAAAACGAATCGGTTGGGTTTTTTTGCGTCAATGAAACGCGTCACTGATTTTAAGGTATTATTTTTATCTTTAAAATGTAGTTTAATAAGTTCTCTCGAAGGTCTCGTGAAGATTTAAAAATAGTTTTAATTAAATTTAATTTTATGTAAGAACGTAGATGTTTTCTAAAAATGAAAATCTTTTTTAGTTATATCAAAACTAGTTTCTGTATACTCAGAGTAGTGGTGCTCGAATTGGCTTTAGTTCGGGTAGGAAGGGAAAGTTTGGCGGAACTAGCCAACGTAGGTTTTAGCTAGCAATGGATCAACCCTGGCTGACTCTGATGTTGATTTTTGATAATATTTAATATGTAAACGTAACACTCGTCGTACCTATAGGTAACGCGAAAAATTGTAATAGTACGCAGCGTTGCCAATTTATCTTTTTTCTTGCCAGATCTAGCATTTTTCGATAGGCATCTTGCAAACTTGCAAAAAACGCACCTGGCTTGTGGCGTTTTTACTAGCATTTTTGATATCTCTAGCACCTAAATGTGCTGAAAATACGCAAGATATTTAGTTTATTTATTTTCATGCGCATCAAATTTCCGACTATGCGGTACCTATTTTAGTAGCGTGAGAAATAAAACAACATAATTTAATACGTTGAAACAATTATTGGAGCCTTTATGGCCTTATAGTGAAATGGTATCATAATTTAATGCGTGCTTAAGTATGTGGCATCAGTTTGACAATTATCGGAATAACATGAAATGAAACTTGTACACTGTTGATACGTTAAATTAAAAAAAATGTTTCTGTTAAAATTGTGTGGTTTTTACATGTATGGACATTTTTTCGATTTTTGCACTTTTTTCGATACGCGAAGAGATTTCGTTCTTGGTAGAATAAGTAAATTTACTTTCAAATTTTATTTTCACAAAACCTAACGTTTTTTCATGCCAAATAGCTTGTTTTCGTACCCCGTCTTGCATGAATATGTCAACGACAGTTGGCAACACTGATAGTAAGTACGTTGAAACTATATGAATAGAAGCTGAGGTTTATTGTTTTTTTTTAATCAATGGATTCTAAGAATATATTTTTTAGAAATGTACCTAGTATTATATTATGTACCTAGACGATATAATAATACGACGTAATATATTTTTTATAGATGGCAACAAGTTGTCTGGAATCTATAATAAAAGGAAAACCCAGGAACCAGGTGTACGGAGGTAGATTATAATGTGGTGATATGTATTGTTGATTTTGCCGATAATTCTAAAATACGTTAAGAGATACTGATAGATAAAAAAACACTCCAATTTTATTAAATCACAATAAATATAAATATACCTATCAATATTTTTGTCATTTAGTGATTCATTAAGTAATCACATGACGGCACTGATAATATTAGGTACAGTAAGTTTACTCATGTGATGAAAAGCCATGTCATGTTATCCATGAAGGCATTTTGTATTGTATTGTATTCTGACTGTTTTAAGTTAAATTGAAATTAAAATTAAAATTCTCATTATAATCACTATGATACTTATATATATTATCATACTATAATACATAACTAAATGGTTTTGGACAGGGTAACGGACCTGCCATTTGTTTAATGTAACCATCGAAAACGTCATCCATGATAAAAAATTTGAAGCCAATGGCACAATATTTTGTCACTGTTTTGGCAGAAAACACTAATTCTAAAAAATGACATATTGAGTTAGTTATACCAAAATGTTCCTTATTTCAAACTTTTCCATCTGGAAACCTTTTTAATAAATAAACAGTCTTTATTTTAAAGTCATCCTTTTCACGATTACTTAATAAACTCACATGATAGCCCATTTCAAACATTTTAACAACTTCAAAGTCAAATTACTCAAAACTAGTATTCTCCAGTTAGTGTGTTCTGCCAGAAGAGAGACGATTTCATAAATCAATACAGTAATTATTTATGCTAATGATATTATTATAATTGCTTGGTCACCAGAACTAATCAGAGAAGTATTTATTTTTGTTAAATCAGCTGTTATACAAATGGGACTTCGAATGAAGAACAACAAAATGAAATTCTGGCGGTTCTTCACAGTGGATCAACATATTATTATAGTAGCAGCCTGATCGTTGGTGGCGATTTTTTTGAAACTGAGTCATTTATCATGTCTAGCAACATCGCAGGATCATACTCGAAAACATTTGCTATTTCGGTTTCAAATCAACAGTTAAAAAAAACCAAAACAATTTTATATAAATTATACTTTCCTGTATTATCGCCAATATTCTCCCAGTATTGTCGTATGAATTAGACTGCTAACATGATGAGAGAAATATGAATATCTTTGGGAGAAAATTTTTGAGAAGAATCATTGGGAGGGGGGAGAGGGCTGTTAAAATTGTTAAGTAAAAAAGTAGGTATTGGAATAGGTACAATGAATATACACACTTTATGGGGACGAAAAGATCACGTCAACGTGGCTTATAAAAATGCAGAGACTACTGCAACACGGGCTATGTATGCACCTTGAAAACTGACCTGCAGGGCTATTCTAATAAGACTTAAAACTCAAAAATCAATAAAAAGTGATAAATATGATATGTCGTATTCAGACAGTTAATTATCACGTCTTACTTGAATCCAAATAATGCATCCAATTAAAATCAAGTAAGATGCAGTGCGGCGTGTTAACAATTATTGTAGATATACACTTTATTGTGGAATTGATCTGAGTGTTATGTTGGAGTAATAAAAATCACAGAAACATGTTACCGTGTTAACTATTTAGAATAGCCCTGTTGTGTGGCCGAAACTGAGATGACTGGACTACACCACGGAGTATTTTAATGATATTCTACCAAAACAGCTGGAAACCAACGGCGTTGAATCGTCAAAAACGAAACCTAGATTATCAGTTGAGAATCCAGGAAAGGAGTAATCAGGGCCTGATCTTTATTATAATTTTATTATTTATTTTTCATTAGGTCTACAAAACGATGTCAATTTTGGTCGCCTCACGAACAGCTTATTGAAAATATATTTTTTGAGTAATGATAACCGATTGCGTAACCAAATCAAGTCCATGTTCTCATATGAATTTGCGAGATCTCGGATGCAAATCAGTGATCCACGAATTCATAAGTGGAACACGTTATCGCTTGTTTACCGCAGTTACATAAAAATGGAGAATAATCGATTGAAAATGAGTTTTAGCATGCCGATTGTATTGACTGGAATAGTAGTGTAACGAATCGACCGTTATGAGTTTCATGGTCAACTATTTATTTATATATAAACACTCAGTCTGTTCAAAAAGTTTCAACAACAATTTTACAAATAAATATAATCATACATAAGTAACTTACTTATAATATAATATTAAAAAATAATGACGACATAGCCATGCGTATTTTCTTCGGTTTTTCATATTATGTTTAGGTACCAATCGACGCGGAAACGGAAACGACGAAATGCATGCATAAAATAATGACAAATCGCATTGTATAAAAAATTGCAGGCAAATCATTTTAAAGAATATACACTACGTTTAATGTAAATATACGATTGCATAGGTCATTAGGATCGAGGAATTAAAAATAAAAATATTCAATGAACAAACCTTATGAAATTAATTATCGGCAGTCACTCAAATATAATACATAACTGCTTGTTATTTTACCTCAAACATAATCTCTAAAAAAATGGAAAACCGCTCAGTGATGGAGAATATAATATGAAAGAAGAGTGGTTTAAATGCTTCCACCGATCTCTGAGTAATTTGAAAACAAGGAAAAAAATATTCAAATAATAAAAAATATGCCTTCGGCTATAAATACGGTGAAAGATAAAACATTAATAACTCAATTGTAATTTTCAAACCTTTTTAATAAAACTCTTAAAAACTATTTTTTTAGAAAATATTTTTTTTTGCCATAAAAAAAACTGCTTGGCACGTCAGACAGTCGAAAAATATTATTTGGGAAATTTTGGCACCCGTATTTAAAAAGGTTCGCCATCCCTATTCTATAAGTTGTATAGCTACTAAGTATATTTTATTTATAATATTTTTTCACCAATATATCATATGCATAACATATCATATGCATAACATATCATATGCATAACATATCATAAACAGTGTTATAAATAACATTAAGATTATATGTAGTAATACATCACTATTAAATTACTTAAATCACTTTATTTTGTTATTATTGTTATATATGTGTGTTTATTTAAATAACTACATAAAGATTTTAAAATCTCGTGAAGAAAAAATAGCTTCTCATCCATTTCAAATAAATAATATTACCATGAAAAATGTTCTCACAATAGTTTAGTGTATATGGGTAGGGTAAGTGAGTGGTTTTGTAAACCTTTCTTTAATATTTCGTAAATGTAACATTTTTTTGGGTCTCTTGGAGATGCTCTGATCTAATTAGAAAAGAAACAATTATTCTAATCTACGACGATAATTGGTTTACACATTAAATGTAACTATTATATATATTATTGTAGTAGCAGTACTACATTTTCATCATAAAACATATTATTATCATCTCTTGATAATGACTCGAGCGACGAGTAACGAGCCCGAAACGTCGAGTAAAGGAAGAAAGACACGGTGGAAACCTAAAAATCTACTACGGTTAATTAACTTATTTTGCGATTTTAGTTATGTCCATTGATTGGTGAATGAGCAAACATGTTACATAGCGGTTGTCCATATATTATGACGCTTCAAAAGGGGGTCTGAGATGATGAATGAGTCAGAGTGATCTCACAGCACAAACAACAAAATATGAACTTCCCTTTATACTGAAAGATCATTTTTAATAAAACGCATTTTTTGCAGTACTTATTCCACCTTTAATCAATAAATTAGGACCGGTTTCGTCCGCCTCAGAGGGATATTGTAAAAAAAATGCGTTTTATTAAATTAAACAACAATACAATGCAGTTCCACGATGAATTGACAGTTAAAAAAACAAAAGAAATTTAATTAAAGATCATTTTAAACAAATTAATTTTTTAACGAAAAGCGGGGGTGTAAAAAATGTAAAGTAATTTAGACAAGGAGTCTAAGATTTTGTAACGAAGTATGATGACTGAAAGGGGGGGGGGGGGGATTTAAATACTGAACAAAAATTATGACGTCATTTATGGACGACTCCATAGGTAGGTTAAAACTTTTAATTTTTCGTTTATTTAATTTTAGATTTATGATGTTATTTATTTAATAAGAAAATTATTTAATTAAGATTGACGTATAGGGTATTTTGGGTATTGCTACATGAAAAAAAAAATGAAGACATTTTTACTATTAAGTTTGTATTAAAATTTGCAGATGGCACGTGGTCCACCATTTAGCGATCGTTCACCAAACATAACCTAAAATTGCGTATAGCCTCTGTAATATAATACAAAGTATAGTACTAGTTCACCTACATAATATAAGAATCCCAAAGGGAGTAAATAAAATTGATGCGTGGATTCATAAGCCTGAGGCAATAAGGAACTTACTAGGTATGTTCCGGTTGTGTGTAGGCGAACATCACTCCTCGCCTGAGCCGACCATAGATTTTTTATGAACTGGATTTTATGCGTTTTGTTTATAGTTTATTTCAGAAGAAAAAAACTATAAAGAAGCTTCATACGCACATGAGACCCTCGAAAAGTTTTGTAGCTATGAAATCTGTTTAGTACTTAATTTGTAATGAATGTTGTAAACACTTGCGATAAATTCTGCTTGCAATGATATTCTGTAAAATATTTTACATTAGATGATCCTATTATCGTCTTATCCTATTATGTCCGATCCTAGTATCCTAGGATCGGACATGGTCGAAAGAAGATAGGGTCGTTCTATTCCAAGAATTGTTTGTTATTTAAATCAAATGAAATGCATAGAAGGTTATATTTTTTTTTTATTATAATACTTAATTAACCTTATTATAATACTTAATTAATGAGAAAATTTGGAGAAAGATCAGTGACAGATTTACCATTGGACTAAAGGGGCTATTGCCCTGTAATGATTGACTTGAATTGAGAGGTAAACACGAATACCTACTTGGTGTATTTGACTAGGTTGCTTCCAGTAAGGCTATTCTAATATAATATCTATTAAGTCTAAAATCAATAAACAATGTGATAAACATGCTATGTCGTATTTCGAGAGATAATTATCCCGGAATGTGAACTGTCAGGCGTGATGATTTTGAACGCGGGCCTTGATGGTCACGCTATCTGCTTAGAGTGGTTACATGTAGCGATTCCAATCCCGGGATCCCGAATCCCGGGATCCCGCACTATTTTCGATACCTATGAATCCCGGGATTAGTAAACATAATCCCGAAGTTTTCGGGATTGATTTTTTTATCAATTTTTATGGAAAATAAAATAAAAACGAAAATATAACAGAAAAAATACTTTAAAATAAAAAAAAAAAAATATTATAATATTTTCAAATAGTGTGGACTCAACTTTATGCTTAAATTAGTATGATGCCATAAAATATGAAGTGTAATATGAAGGCACAATAACCCTAGCCGAAAAAAATCATATCATTAATAAAAATTACACTAATTGACTATTCAAATAATGTAATAAAATAACAATAACAGCTGAATTCAACACTCGATTCTATTTTTAGTTTGTTTCTTTGATCTTTGTGTATTAATTAATGCTCGGTAATAGTTAACAGCTACTATTTTTAATTGACGTAACATCCGGGAGGTTAATGCATTTGTCATTAATAAAAACGTTATTTATTATTATTATCTCTCGTTTTAAAATAATAACAACAATTGAAATTTGAAAATATGCCTACTAAAATTATATCCAGATCAAATTACGAAACACTAGAATCTAGATGCTTTGGTATTAATTCGGGCATATTCAGATTATTTTTTTATATTGTATTGCCAACGCAATAGGTTATTTTTTTATTTTAATTTAACTTGTATTTGTTATGTTATCTTAAATAAATGAAACTGTTTTACTTTCACATTATTATTTATATAAGAATATTATTTACTCCATTAAACCTATGTATTTCCAAGATTGAACATAAACAATATCAAACAAATGACTTAAATAGTACACATAATTTTACTAGATTTATTTTTGACCGATTTTATCAACGTTATTTGTACATATAAAAATTAAATATTAAGTATTGGAAAAAAATGCCAATCCCGGGACCAGTCCCGGGATCCCGGGATCGTCAAATTGTAATCCCGAAATCCCGGGATCAAGATTTTGGCTCGGGATTGGATTCCCTAGTTACATGTCAATTTTAAGTAAAACATTTAACCGTGGCACAGTTCGCCGTGAGCTTTCTCATCGGAAAGAGATGACCGTCTAATTTTATTATATTCAATGTGGATATAGACATAGTTGATTATGGCAAAATTCATGAATTCAAGAATGAAAACCAAACCTAACCTAACAAATAATCTAGTATATCGGTTATTTTCAAAATTTGTTTGCTGCTAGCTTCCTGTAAAGTGTAAACCGACAAGAACCGTGTTTTATTTAGACATGGATTTTATGTCAGCACTATACGGCCTAAAGACGTTGGACGGTCTTTAGTATATGGTCATATATTTCCGATTCAACATTTCACGGTGAAGTGTGATACGGCGAACTGCATATGTACAAGTTTCCAGACATGGCTTAGAGCAGAATATAGAACGGTAATTGCATCTTAAAATGATACAAGTGGAATGTACCTTTGTACTATATAATATTATTAACGACTTATAAAAACTAACCGAGATATAGCGCATACATATTTTATTTAGGTTAAACAAAACGTCAAAGTGACAGCTTAAAAATGTCAGTGACATTGCGCATGTATCAGTTGGTGTGAAGTAAACACTAAAGTGTTAACTTGCAATTTGGATAGCCACCTTGTGTACAGAATTAACCCGAGTGATATCTGTGTTATTTCAGAACAAGAAAAATAACGGAACCGTGTTAACTAGTTAGAAAAACCCTGTAAGAGCACCGACAATTTGAATAAGTTACCCTTTTAAATTCGATGTTTTTGTTTTTATTATCAGCAGTATAGTGCGATCGACTGCTCGATGGAAGCCTCCCCAAACTGACTTAATTTCCTTTGTGTGTTGTTGATTTCGTAAATCCAGCTTGGTCTATTTTCGGATGTTTAGTTACGTGTTTATAAATTGATTCCATGTTATCCTACATAGTGTGAGGGTAATATTATATAATTTGAATTTCGAACAAAAATCGTTGTCGAAATTTGTTTATGAATTAAAAAAAAGTATTATCTAAAACTTCAAGAATAACAATAATAATAATATTATCGTTGGGTGACTCAATTAGTTAAATGTTTATTAACATAGTCAACAAACAGATTAAAGTCAGGCTATCGTTTTAAGCTAACACTCGATTTAAAAAAAATACATACCTACTTATCTAATCACTTAACAGTGGTGAATCGAGGTGGTTTAAATATTCTGTAAAGAGTGTGTTAGCTGTTGAAATTGATACATATTCTATAATTTGCTGTAGGTATACTTTTCTCGATCCTTATTCTATAGAATTTAGAATAGTGATTCTCGACTTTTTTTGATTAGCACCTGAGGTATTTTTCGAAATCTCTGGCGTCTCCAGAGATAAATTACAAAAAAAGATGTGTACATACTTTATATACGTATGCAGTGACATACCTAGAAAACGTACTGTTCTTAATCAGACTCAAAATGCCGTCTTCTACTGTTTGTATTCTCTAATTTTATGTTTATTTATTAATATTTTATTCAATATTTAATTTACACAAGGTTTTAAAAACATACATATTAGAAAAAAAACTTATAATAATAATTTCATTTTTCATATGTACAACATCAATAATAAATACGTAGTTAGCACCAAAACGTCTGTTATAATAATTAAGTTAGTAGGTACTATCATTATAATGTCATTTACCTTAATTGATCACAAAGCAGATTGCCTTGTAATTTGAAGTACTTCAGTAAAACAGTTAAACCGTAGTTATAAGAAATAGTTTGTATGGATCATACATGGATTGATGGCTTATAATATACGATATTAGGTACTCACCCGGAAAGCTCCCCCGGTCCAACTTTTTTTCTATTATGTATGTTTCTGAGCTTTTTAACAAAATTTAGTTATTTTATGTAAATTTGTTACCTACATACTAGATTTAATTATTTTTGCGTGGCAGCAAACTTATTTAAAAAAGAATAGATATTTACTTTGATAAGAATAGTGTCTGTTAGTGCCGCAGGTGAAAACTTTGTTATCTTCATAGAATATTTTCTTAATGTGATGTGGTGTCCCTAAGTAACATGTGGCTCTCCTGTACTACATAGCTAGTTTTGAAGGCACAGTGATGATATGCGTAATATAAAATCTTTTAAAAATATTTACTTTGATTGAAATAGATGCTTCACATCGCCAATGTAGGATCCCGTGATACGTTCGATTAAGACTGAGTGTGGTGCGGGGCGGATTTTGTTTTGCAGGGATTAACTTCAATTTAAATATTATTTACTTGTTGGAAAAGACAATGCACGGCATGGAAAATCATTTAATCCATTTGTTTTATGAACCGAACACAAAATATTTTTATATTTGTTATTTAATATTGTAAATTGTGATGAAAATGTGTGAGTATTAAAGATTTCATAAAATGCTTCATCATACAAATTTATGAATAGAATATTGGTCAGAAAATTGTTTTAGTTATTAAGTTTTGTTGACTGGGAATTGTCTGAACACGTCACTGATTACTTATCGCGATTTAAAAAAAGATCCAGAAATTGATAAAATCACGCGTTAACCAATTAAATTAACGCACGCTTAGTTATAATTGAATATTCAATCAAAATGAAGTTTGTTATTTTGTTGGCATTAGTGAGTGTTGCCGTTTGTAAACACATTAATTTAAATTATAAAAAATCCAAAAGTTTAGAAGCAGACCTCCAGGATTATATCGATCTGTTACCGCGTGATGACATTTTCCAAGTGATCCAACTTCACTTGGATGATCCGGAACTGCTAGATTTCATTACATATGTATTGGTGGGAGACTTCAAAAATGTAGTCATTGAAGCTGAATCCATTAAAGAACTCCAGAAGGTATATTCTGACACAAAACAGTATTAATTATTTTTGCTGGTTTTTATGTTGTCACTGTTTTTTGAAGATAATATACTGTTAAGGCGCGTTTGGAAAATCAGATCAGAGTGTATTTGTGGCGTGGGACATGTAACACATAATTTATTTTTTCACACAAAAATAAACGCACTCGATTCGATTCGAGCCACCGATTGTTCGGTTATCAGCCGAACGCACTGCCTTTACAACACAGTATGATACTGCAATCGTGACGGTTATACAGTATAATATTATAGTTTGGAATTGTTCCGTTGCCAAGGCAGCAAATTTATTATAGTCAGCCATTTTAAATTCCTTACGTAAACAAACTATTAAACGTCACAGTGGCAGTTGTTACTTTAAAAATAAAACAACGATAACTAATTATATAATTTAGTAATATAAGTTAAAGTGTATTAGAAGTAAACCAACGGCGTTCCAATGAGCGGTTCTTTTTCTTGAGTGTGTAATTTAACAAGATAATGAAGAGCTAGTCGAAGAATCTAGGTAATCACAAGTTTTGTTTTTGTTTTGTTACGCCAAAGAAGTATAACTTCTAACGCGCGTACATAAGTACACACCGATTTTTTTTATCACGTCAATGTTTTAGACTCATTGTATAAGCTATTCTTAATTGACAGTGTTATAAAGTACAATGTATAACTGTATGAATACGAAGGCTACAATGAATGTTGCTTAGAGTAAACGCTAATGACGTTTAAATCGATACCTCTTAAAAATCTAGAAACAGGCAAAAATAAAAATGTTAACTTGTACAATATAATATAAATTCAACCTTAAATATATTTTTTTATCACTTTATTATGTTATCATTTATCAGTTATCACATACGTCTGTTACGATAAGAAAAATAAATATTATGACATGGTTAAAACGTGTTTAGTTAATATTATTAACACTAATAATATTACTATTTTTTTGCATGTGTTTACTATTCAATTTACGATCTCATATTTTTACACAAAGTGTCCATTCATAATGCTTAAAATATATTCTGTAGAAGTATTTGTACTGGAATCTAGTATAGACGATCTATATTTATATATATATATATATATTAAATAATTGTTGACTTATTACTTGATTTTATTAACGTTGAAACCCCAAAAAACTCTTCTAACACTTTCTCAAAATTAGCAACAGTTGATTCTTTTAATTTAACCACCAAATTTTTATTAAAATCGATATTATTAAAAAAATAAACAGCACGCTAACCCCCGTTTTACACGCAGAAAAGTTTATCGCCGCTATATAAAATAGTGCGGTTGCAATGGAACTGTATGGAAGCTTTCACATTACACGTCAGTGATAAATGATCACGCGACTCAACACCGCGCGATAAAATTTCCTAAGTGGTGTACAACAGGGTAACCAGTTGTGTAATAGATTTTGTTTGTTTTGAAGATGGCTGATTACTGCGATCACCTTGGCCTAGGAGTCTACAAATGGATAAGCTGGGTGCATGACCACCTCATCGGCCTTCCTCCAGTAAATCCTGAATTAAAAACTTACTCCAACGGAGGCGGTTTCAACGGCTTACTGGAAGACATTCGCGCCATTTTGCCTAAGGAAGATCTTCGTGCTTTATATAGAATTAAAATGGAAACCAGACCAAACTTCAGGGAGCTGTTTAAAAAATTACGATCGAAAGAGTTTAAAGGATTAATTTATTCCTTGTATGCAAACCCACGATACCAAGAATTGGTTATACGCTTAAATGACGATGGAATTGATATGGAGATTGTTATAATGTTCTTATCAGATTTATTTGGATGGTATTAATGGGAATTTTATTATCTTTTTGAAATTCCACTTGCTTGTTATAAATATAATAATATTTATTATTAATTTTATCGACTGAGGTTACCTATTTAATGATAATTGGATTTAAATTCTTATTGTTGAAAGTTTTATACTATTCCATATGGGTCGGTTTTAAAAGGCGCGATGTTACTTTTTGGCAGAGGCACACTATAGACACACTTATTAAATTCGAATTCAAAGATTTCTTTGTCTGTGTTGTGCGAATGTGCAGTTACTAAACGCGAATGAATCCTAAAGAATAGTACATAACTTTCAGTAAATGGAATAATAATAAATATAATATGTGTTAATATTACGTTTTACTCGAATAAAAGTATGTTATGATTGTTTTAAATATTGGTTTTATTTTAAAATTTTAACACAATGACTAAACAAATAACTATTGAGAGTTTTATGTTTGTAAACATTTTCTAGTACAAACGATAAGCATAACGCATACATTACACGAGTAAACTCACACCGATCGTCGTGAGCAAACTTTAACTTCAATAGCAATACAGTAGTTTTTTTTCAACGAATAATTCACATTTTTTTATAATGTAACAGTCTTTTATTGATGATACATAATTTGAAATCAGTTCTGAGGAATATTTAATCATTAGAAAAAAAATCTTTTTTGAATTATTCATTAAATGAATAAAATAGTGCCCTGGTTTGTAGAGTCTCCTTTGACGAAGAATGAATGAGCTTAAGTTAATACTGAGGCTAAGAACAGGGCACACAATGGGCAAAATATTTGATGTCCTCATGGGAAGAAGCGAATCGCAACTCTGCGATGAATGTCATGTTTTAGAGGACATTGTACATATAGCACTACAATGCCCTAAATATGAACTTCACAGAGTACAGCTGCGAATTGCGGATATCTATGAGAATGTCGACGAATTGAAGGGTGTCCTGGCGGTGGGTAAGACGGAAGAGCTAGGCAAAATTGTAAAGTTATTTAACAAAAAAAGGAGTGAGGACCTGATCGACGGATCCCCTTCTATAAGAGAAGAGGCAATATGACAGCGAGTCGCAGTCAAAGCCTCGGTAAAATCACAAAAAAAAATGAATAAAATAGTTTATAAAATTATTAGCAAGTGCAAGTACGTTATAACAAAAATTTGTGGTAATCCTGACTCCGATTAGTAATTAGCCAAATGAGTATATTATTATCATGTTGAATTCAATAAGTAATTCCGATTCCATCAATTCAATAAAACATGTGTTTCTTGCATCTTACCATTTTAAATTCATTTGAGAAAATACCCGTTCTTTATAGCAATTAGATGTTGGTATGTTTAAAATAAATAGCCTGAAAATACTTTTATCCTTTTATTATTACTGTCTCTTTTTCCAGAAATAACTTTTTCAATACAGTTCAATTTCTTTTTTAACATATTGTGGATATTACAAATTATAAGACGTTCATAACATGACATGAAATATTATTATAAAGAAGAAAACGAAGTAATAAAAGCGATAAAAATGAAAATATAAAAGGACAGGAAAATATAAACATACGAAAGCAGTGAAAATACATATATACATTTATAGAAGTTCAAAGAAGTACACCGAGTTTGCTAAGGAGAGTCTATTTTAAGAATTCACATAAACTCACAATCACGCAAGTGGAATATATCAACACCCGAAGCAATTTGGTTGAACATAGTTATCGGCCTCCCAATTAGCATCACCAGTGGCAGGTTGGAATAACCGATGCCATTTTTGCAATCACATCAATATAAACGTATTATTTGTATTCGGCGAATACCTAATCATGAATTTAGCTGTCCCGCACGGGACAATCTATTTTTGCTTGAAATGTGGGACGTCTGGCAACGCTGGTCTCGAAATATTTTAATACAACCTCCACTCTGCGGAGGCCCATTATTATTAATAAAATGCAAATTTTTTAAGTAATTATTCTATTTTTTTTTAAAATTTTTGCGTTTTATTAAATTAATTAATACTATAATGCAGTTCCGCCATGAATTGACAGTTTACACAATATATAAATTAAAGAGGCCCATTATGATATTCTTAAGATCGGACATGGTAAAAAAAACGTGTGAGTTTATAATATATAAAATGTATGAAATACTTACGCAATGAAAATATATTACTATTATTAAAATATTACAGGATCAAATAAATAAATTAAGTAAGAGATTATATTGTAATATAAAATTGACGACACGTCCTGGCAGATAATATTGATATGAATTAAAATATTGAATTCAAATTATGGTAAATATGTTTTATTACTTTTTATCAATGCATTATTTCGAGATATCATAAATGCAACAATGTATGTATGGAACTTTCTTATGCGATTAGAGTTCATGGCCGCAATTTTAAATCCTGGACAAATTCCGTTTTGCTTTATCACTTGATACAGATTTGAGTTCTACGTAATTATTTCACACGTAATCTTATAATCTAGTTTCATGATTCTTTTTATATATTTTTTTCTTATAAATAGATTAATGTTTCGTAAAGCGATCGCGAACAATTTCATAATCTAAAATACATAATTTTGAAAATACTTCTGAGAAAATATATTATAACCAATTGAAAAAATCTTTTTGAAAATCTCAAGCTCGAGAAAGCAAGTTCAAGTAAGTTACAACAAAAAATCTTGGAGTGATCCGTGACGTCGGTTGGTAATTAAAGTAAAGATTTTATGTTCATAATCGTACAATCTACTAAAGGGATAAGCTAAAATATGTATAGTTTTTTGCATTACCTTTCGCTGTCTATTTTGATAAAGCCTTGTCGCTAACTTCTAAAGTCATCCGGAAAGAAATGGAAAAAATATGTGTAGTAGATCTACTTGGTTTTTCTCCACCATCCGCTACGTCTCTACACCCGTTATGCAGGCATATACCGTAGCGCAACAAACTTTATGCACCCTTAAATGTGGTGATGATGGTGATTCTTATGTTCATATAATATTATATTCCGTCAATCCTCGATGGGAAAAGACCTTCTCGCTTCCCTTAAAATGCCGCAAAGTTTCCTTCGTAGATACCAAGTTGCAATGGCCGGCCGGTCTGACTTAAGGTCGGGTCGGGTCGACTTGAGAAGCTCTTCCCTTTCAATCGGTGTATGGGAACACTCCCAGAAGATGTGGTCGATATCCTGCAATTCGCGTCATCCGCCAGAGCGCGTACAACTACACTTTGAGCACACCGACAACCTTCCTCTCCCAGGCCTCCGAGCAAGACGATTGTGCCACCACGGACTTGAATGTATTTTGAATGAATGAATGAATACATTTTGTGAGCTAACGAAGGGTGGGCTAGTATTTTCCCATTCACAAAAAAAAAACACTCAAGATACTAATGTAGAAAGGAATTCCCAGAGGATGTGGTTTATGTTTTGTTGTTCTCCGCCACATGCAAATGTTGGTGGGAGACAAGTCTTAGCTCAAAAAGCTTAGCAGCAAATCCACCATGGCCAGTCGAAAACTGATTTCAAGAATGGGCTGTGATCAACCGCCGAGGGAAATCCTGGATACCAGACTGGACGCCCCGGAAGGTTGGAGTTCGATTGGTAGGCCCAAACAGGTGGTTGAACAGTATCAACGGTGATGCTAGGAGGAGGTGGAGGAAGTTTTCGAAGAGACTAGAATCCGTCTTGGATTGTTGGGCCACTTATAATAATGATGATGATTATAAAAAAATCCCAGGTTTTCGATTCGATATATACTTAATATCTGCACTCATGATAATGAATTAAAATCAATGTTTCTTTAGGCGCGTTTGGAAAATCAGATCAGAGTGTATTTTTGGCGTGGGACATGTAACACATAATTTATTTTTTCACACAAAAATAAACGCACTCGATTGGATTCGAGCCACCGATTGTTCGGTTATCACCCGAACGCAGTGCCTTTACAACACAGTATAATACTGCAATCGTGACGATTATACAGTATAATATTATAGTTTGGAATTGTTCCGTTGCCTAGGCAGCAAATTTATTATAGTCGGCCATTTTCAATTCCTTACGTAAACAAACTATTAAACGTCACAGTGGCAGTTGTTACTTTAAAAATAAAAACAACGATACATAATTATATAATTTAGTAATATAAGTTAAAGTGTATTAGAAATAAACCAACGGCGTTCCAATAAGCGGTTCTTTTTCTTGAGTGTGTAATTTAACAAGATAATTAAGAGCTAGTCGAAGAATCTAGGTAATCACAAGTTTTGTTTTTGTTTTGTTACGCCAAAGAAGTATAGCTTCTAATGCGCGTACATAAGTACACACACCGATTTTTTTTATCACGTCAATGTTTTAGACTTATTGTATAAGCTATTCTTAATCGACAGTGTTATAAAGTACAACGTATAACTGTATGAATACGAACGCTACTCTAAGATATGTGTGTTTAAAATGTTGCTTAGAGTAAACGCTAATGACGTGTAAATCGATACCGATTTCGATTCGATATATACTTAATATCTACACTCATGACAATGAATTAAAATCAATGTTTCCTATCTCTAATGTACAAAATTCTTAAAGAGATATTTGTTTTTGGATTGATTTTATCACGACACCTGCATAAAATATCTTATCACTAAATTCATCTTTAGCTCAGTAACTTAATAATTTCTTACTTCAATATTGAATATTTTCACTATAAATAATCCACGGTTTTGAGACAAAGTCATTCATTGCTGTTTGCTCCTTCCAGAAGTAATCATCCTAAGTAATCATCATGAATTTCATTTTCTCATTCCTGGTCGTAGCTTTGGCTGGAAGCGCCATCGCTCTTCCCACCAATGTTGAGGTTAGGAACCTCAACGATGACCTGAATGAGTTTGTGGCCCTCCTCCCAACTGAAGAGATTGGCAAGATTGTGACGAAGTACCTGAACGACCCTGAAGTCCAGGAAGCCATCGACTTCATGTTCAGCGAAGAGTTCAAGAATCTTGTTATTGAAGTTGAAGCAATTGCCGAATACAATAAAGTGAGTTAAATATTTTTTTACAACTGTCATTATATTCTGTGAAAATAATTTGAACTATCATTTTCTTTATGGAAAGAATTCCATATAAAAATTTTATTTATAGTACAAAAACTTTTGATTTAAATCGATATAAAAATAATATATCTTACATTATATAAAAAAATAATGTAAATAACCGAAATTAGGCTCGATATAAATAAAATGGATTTCGAGTCAAATGCATTTTTACTATTTAAATGAAATATAATATACTTCATTAAAACTATGAATTATTCCTCAATTTTTTGACACTAAAGAAAACTTGAAATTAAATTTCTATGATTAATTTATTGATTAATTAACACTTTAAAATGTAAATTATGAATAAATTGTTTCAAATTGCAAGCATCTTGTTTTTTTTTTTAATATTTATAATGACTCATATACTGATCGATAGCTTAAAAGATAAGAATGCTCACCCGAGTAGATAATGATGTGAGCTCAAATTCCAGTTAGTCCATTTTTTTCTCTCATAGGTTTGTTATCAAGGCCTGAACAAAAACAAACCATAAGTGCTAGTGAGAAAGCATTCGGCACGCTTATATCTCCACAATATGTGTTAGAGTGAGATAGAATATCTACGGCTGAATTAAATGTTTTTTATACTCGTCGCCCGTAAATATTGATTTGGAGTACGTGTTGCTGAAATTTATTGTTTTTGTGTTAAATATAAAGTTAGTGGTAATTATTTTTAGTTATTTTACTAGAAAATATGGTTAACTAACTGTGTTGTGTTTAAATTTAGTAGACGTACTGAGAAGCAGCATGATGGTATAACGTTTAATAGTTAAGTTAATAATAATAAAATTGAGGCTCTACTGTGCGTTATATTAAAAAAAACACGGCTTCATTTTGCCGAACAATACACACTCTATATATTATAACTCTGAGTTTGTTACTGATTAATTTCAAAATTGTGTGTTTTATAATATTATTTTATAGTTAGTTTGGACTATTCTCAATTTGAATCTCTTTTTTTTCCAGGTTATCAACTATTTGGACTCCACCGGTCTGCCCGTCAAGAAATGGATCAAGTCCCTGCACGACCTCCTCGAAATCCCATACCCATCATCTTACAAACTCTCCAGGGCTGGAGGTCTCAAGGCCATGATCAACGAGATCAGAGAAGTCATCGACTGGAAAAAACTCGAGAAGTTCTACAACGATAAGATGCAGAGCAGCCCAGACTTCAAGAATTTGATTGAGAAGGTCACCAGCGAAGAATTCAGAGGATTCACACAAGCCTTGGCTGCCAACAAGAGGATACAGGAGATCTCTGCTCAGCTCACAGCTGCTGGACTTGACATCGCTGGATTCATCAAGCTCCTCAAGGATTTCTTTGGAATCAAATATTAAGTCTAAAAATTAAAAAATTGCATAATATAGTAGAACCAATTTTGAGAAAGCGAAATGTGATAATTACTCAATAAAAAATAAAGATTTTTCATGATTTCTTTTTATTTTTCTGAAACAGTGTATTTTTTTTAAAAAAAGTAGGTATACCTTTTTAAACCTTTATTTAATAGAGTTAATATTTATTTATTCATGTATGGTTCTAATATTGAAGCTTGATTTGATATAAATAAAAAGGATTTCAAGTTATACACATTTATTAATGAATTAATTAATTAATAAATAATTATTAATAAATTATTAATAAATTAATTAAAATCGATGTTTTTTAAAATAGATATAAAAAATATTAAAACTATGAATTAGTCAAAAATCTCTTAAGTCATGCTTAGAAAACTTAATAAACTAAATTTTAATAATAAATATGACCATAAAATATATGTAATAATAGAGTGCGGTCAGATTCAACAAATTCACATTTTTACAATTGTAATTGTAAGTTTATCTTTGACTTAAAATAAAAAATATTTTTCATTTTAATGTTTTCAGATACATATTTATTAATTAATATAGTTGAAATTGTAAATTATCAAAAAAAATCCCAAATTGCAAGCTTCGTATTTTTCCGCTAGGTGCCTCTTTAAAAACGATTCAGTAAAGGCTTCACCTTAATACACGTAAATTTCTATCGATACGCAATTCGAAAAAAAGAACTTGTTTAATATATTTAAATTTTTTTGCGGGCGGTTTTGTCCAAACGGATTTGTCCGGGCGGTATTGAAGAGCACTGGTACGGGCGCATTTGGTTTGGCGGCAGTATCTGGGTGGTAATGTCTGGGCGGCCTAAGTATTGAAATATTTAAAAATGTGCTTTTGACTTTGGCGAAGAGGAGTAGTAATTATTAAAACTCCTAAATAAGCAGCGACCCAGTACATTTACCACTGTATTACTGCTCACTGACTCACCTTTTCTAAGACGTACTTCTTTGCTGCTTGGGGATTTTTCAATCTTGAAACGTGGCCTGCCCCATTTTCATGTTTGAGATGATGGGTGGACTATCGTATAACATGTATTAGTTCGTAGTTGTATATTTCTCGCCTCGCGCCATCTTCCTGGCATATGGTTCCAAAGACAGACCTGTCAAATCACATAATAATAATAAAACAATATTAAATAATAGTCAATTTAATATTTCTTATCAGACTCATCAAAATAAATACAAGACTCAAATCCGTAAAACAAAATCTTTCGGCAATGACGGAAAGATTTGCGGGGAACAAAGGAACATTGAATTGCATTTCCCGCCAACTGAGATGGTGTCAATATAACTAACACGGCTTATTTTATTTGTGGAAGGATAACCTAACAAGACGACATGTGGTCCATGTGGATACATTTAATGGCTGTGGGAAAGCGCGCGACAATTCCTAACCGCGCCGGAAGTTCCGCATTCGAATTCGGCCAATCCAGAATGAGAAACGGAAGCATACTCGATTTCCGGTGGCAGCTAGCGCGCGCCGGAAATTGCCGCGTTATTTGAAACCATCCGGTGGACGAGCGCCGGCGATCGGCTGATGGGGAATCCATGATGACGTGGGGATGTTTATTATGAGACAGTGTTGCCTGATAAATTAACTTAGTTGGTAAACCTACAAGGAAAAACTTATTTTTAACAAAACATTATGTTTTTGATATATCGTGTTAAGAAGATCTACTCCATCCACCATGAGCAAAGTCGAATAAAATGCCTTAAATACTATGTTCCATAACGAATATTACATTCTTAAATATTATATTGAATGAAAATATTGAATAAGTATAGACATTTAAAAACATATTATTATAAATCTTCTTCTCGACCCATCCTCTATTGGAGATTGGCTACCATCAAAGCGATCTTTGATTTATTGGATTCTACCTACTCTTGATGACCGAGCGGCATGGGTCCCATGTCAGAATCCTGGGTCTAGCAAATACACATATTGTTTTTCAGTGTGTGTTTGGAGTCAGAGTATGGATCTAATAGGTTGAGCAAGTGGTTAACATCCATTTATCGTAAAAATAAAAATCTGTTAATACAAACCTACACTCTGTGGAGGTCCATATAATATGATCTTATAAGGATAGAGCATGGTGAAAAAAAATCTGTTACACTAAGATTATTTTAAATAATTTCGGAGCTAAGTAGATATTATATTGTTATAAATATATCCTCTGGAGTGAAAATGCAAATGGTCGAAGAAAATCATCATAACTATCTAATAAGACTCTTTTCATACGAAATAAAAAGCAATACTTTGGTAAATGTAAGAGTGTTGTCAGTCGATGTAAAAATTTATCATTTTGAGTCGTTCATTATCCAGACGATAATAGATGCCGATTTACTAAAATCTTTATTCTGGGAAAATTGTCAAGAAATATCTACCTGGCAACTCTGAAATAGTGCCGTCATAAGCACAAAGCGACACAACGGGAGATGTCGCTATGAAAAAGAAAATACAATATTATTATGTATTACCCCATATGAAAAGGTTCCAGGCAATATAATAGTTATAGGATTTATAGATGATAGATGTGTCCATAAGCCAAACAATATTATTAATAACTTCTAATATATTTTATACGTCAGAATAAAAGCTTTGTAAAATACTTTATTATACTTGTAATTTATATTTTCATAGAGATTAATAACTTGTCGCCTTTATAAAATTGTTATTATATCCTTCATAAGATAATATTTACAAAAATCAATACAAAAGTATTAAACAAAACTCAGTGGTTCACTAGTAAAGTAAGTTGGAGAATTCATATTATGAACTTACAAGTACTATATTTGTCAGTGAAGTCGGTAAAATGAGCTAAAACATGTTTTTTGAAAATGCCTTTTTGTTGAATGAACAAAAGTCCACAATGTATAAAATGGTTGATGGAACGCAGTTATCGAAACCTAGTTTTTCACACCGATCAATCCGACCAGTTTAAATCCAATATTTACCGCAAGGGGACTCTTTTATATAGTGACATATTTTTGTTTTGTTATATTTATTTCTTATACTCACGATGGCCAAATAGCTACGTGCCATGCTTATAATGTCGTGAGTCTAGGTTTTGAATAGCATCTTGTTTTTCAATGTGTGTGTTGACTCAGAGTATGGAACTTATAGGTTGAGCAAGTGACTGATATACATTTCTCGTAAAACAAAAAGTTGGCTTCGCGAGGCGACCCAGATCTACGTAGGATTGTAGAGCTAATTAAAAAAAACCTTTAAGAGTCATAAAAAATTATAATGTAATACCTAATTTGGTTGTCGGTGACTAACCTTGCCGAATTCATAAATGATTTTTAAGTTTAAATTAAATAAAACAAGTTTTCAAGAACAATGGGACAATTAGAGGTTAAGTTAAAAGTAACAGATAGTTCTAATTAATTCATATTATTGAACACATCCTATTGAAGGTATTTGTTTTCGTTTTTCATTTAATTTGTAAATATTTATACATGTGTTTCGTGCTCAAAATTTTGTTCAAATAAAAATAAAAGCATTTATTTTAAGAAAACATGTTGTTGATTTTAATGTAAATTATTCTAGATGTTTGTCCGATATAAATCTAATTGTAACCGTTGCATGATAATACGTAGATGTCACTGCTGTAAAAGTTCAACTAAAATTAATATCAAACACGGTTTCAGTTTTGTTTTTTTGCAATGATAGTGGACAAGCTAATCCATCATGGCCTGTCAGAGGAGCAATAATTATCCTAAGGGGCAGCAGTTTTTACATGCCATTGCGTGCTTTTATTTAATAATATATACTTGACGTTGTATCTCTAGACGGTCAAACCCCTTTCATGTATCGAAGTGAGCTTTTGATAGTAGCAAGCTGTTGGAAAAACATGGATCAGGCCTTATTATCGTCAGCTATACTTCAGTATCACTGAGGTCTTATAATCGAGACGTCTATTTTCAAAAACAGATAAATTTACATCTATTAGTATGTAGGTATGTGTAATTTAACATATAATTTGTATTGATCTATAGTTTAAATCTTACCCCATGAAAACTACACGAAAACAATGTTTAAAAAAATATGATTTGCAGAAATTATTAATTAAATATTTAATTATGGAAAAAAGCTAACATTAAAACAAATCATTTACTCTTGAACACACAAAAACGTCATTAAATTTATCAACTTATTATAAAAATTGAATCGTGGATATATTGGTATTTGAAAATAGTTAATAATTAAACTTTTAAGACCGATACAAATTACGGTTTGCAATCGATTTATTAGAAATACTTACCATCATAATATTACGATTTAAAAAAAAAACAGATAATACATTGAGTATCAACCGCAGTACAATCAAAACAAAATAGTTGGTTTATGAATAAAACGAATATTGAAATTCGGGGTGCAGTTTATCATTTCATGTGAATAAAAAATATGCATTATTATAAAACTGTTCATAAATTACTAAATCAAAATAATGTAAAACACTACATGTAAAACTATATTATTAAATATGAGTAGGTTATATTACTATTATAGTAGTAATATATCTATTGATTAATATAAATGTATATTAAGTCAGCATGATGCAATTAAAAAAAAAAATATTTTGTTTTAGTCAGTTCTCGGCATTCTAATATTTAAAATTTGAATCCTATAATTCGGTGATTGAGAATTTTGTTTGCGATTATATTATTCCCCAATAATAAAATGTAATTACCAGAATTTTATAATAATTTAAAATTTAAAATAAAAAAAACACATTATTATTATAATCGCAAACAAAATTCTCAATTTAACAATGAATTTTAAAGCGGGATTTATATAAAAAAAAGTTTAAATTCATTGTCTGAAATCACAATAATTAATAATAGTATAGTAAACAAGTTAATCAAACAAAAAGCACCAAAAGCGGGAAGCCATTTCATTTAATTCACATATATATTTTTTTATTTATATGAAACTAGAATTATAAATTTTATGAAATCGCTTTCGAGTATTGTATTACTGGCAACCACGCTAGCCTAGTTGGTGTAGTGACTGTCTTTGTATACGTTTTAAGCCGTGTTTGGAGGTTGAAAAGGTTCATGTTGTTGTTTTAATTAAAATTTAATTCAGTGGAAGAGACCCAATATAAATAAACATAGGTCATTCATTATTCCCTTGTAAAACGTTGCAAAAATAATATCAATTCCTTTGATTGGCGAGCGTAGATAGTAATTTAGTTTATTTATTTATTAATATTTTGATATTATGTTCCTACTTTTTCAGAACAAACCTTTGTATTGATCCATCTAGAATCGCACCCAGACGATTATTAACCACGCGGAGAATTACATGCGTTAGTAGATTCACAAAGTGTGTCAAAAAACTATTACCTACAATTTGATTTCAATATGAGTGAATAATCTCTCGATACAAGAATACCAATAATTGTGGAAGTACTTTGTTTCACGACAAATACTATTTCTTCATCATATATTCATTCTTGAATAATGTAAAAACCACAAAGTAAACCATTTTTATACACGTAGAGCAATCGTTGTAATTTTCATATAGTTTTTGAAGTAATTTAATACAATTGGTATTTTTGTTGGAAAATAAATATTATTTTATTTAGAATATAATATACTGCCAACTTAAATTATCTAACAAAAATTATAACTATGTATATTGTAATCAGTTGTGAATACAAACATAAACAATACGTTTAAAAATCGATACTATATTTTTGGTTTGCGTCTTCGATAATAGTTTTCTTATAGACTAAAGCTGGACAATCATATAGGCAAGTAAAGCTAGTTAATTGCTTCATTGCCGAAATAGCACAATCGGTAGCGCGCGCGCTTGCTAATTTTGGAATCAAATAAATCAAGCAAATAAAATAATATATAATATCATAGTAAAATATTCTACGACCATCTGGAGACTGAGTTCTGTACAAGGGTTTATTAGAAATTATTAAAGATTTGCTGATAATACGAAAAACATGCAACAATCTAATTAAACATGACAATTTCTGCATATTAATTTATTATCAGAAAAAAAATGAAGAACAATAAAATAAAATTTTGCAATATAAAGAAATAAAATGTTGAAGAATAAAAGTAAACACGAAATTTGTGGCAGACTTGAAAAAAATATCATTAGTACGCCGTGATATCGTTTTGGTAATAATTGATGGCTTTTTTGTCAACGAATGATGTTATTAGAAGAAAAACAAACACAAAAACCAATACCATTTTTATTCATTCCCTCATAACAAGAGTTGTATAAACCAAAGATTGATGTTCCAGCGTTGCGTGCCTCACGAAATGAATAGCTACTTTATTTGTTACGCTCACAGATGGACATACATATTATTTTATGAGAAATTAATATTATATTAATTTATTTATAATTAAAATTTTATTTAAAACTTCTCGTAAACAGATTTCGTCTTTAAGAATCTTCGACGACGATAATATATGAGGAATCTAATAACAAAACCTAATAAGTTCACATATTATGTTAAAACTAAAATTCCGACAAATCTTGTGTTTGCCAATATTTACGGAAATTGAAATAATACTTCAGGTACACAGTTTCTAGGAGAGTTCTGGATGGATCTTAATTTCACTAGTAGCTTAATCGATAAAGCACATCGCCCGAATTGCGATGATTGTGAATTAAAGTCCAATTTGGTATTTCAAATTAAGTTCAAATTAATTAAAGTATTTCACTGTTTACTCTGTAATATTAATATGTAGGTCTCTGAGGTGAGTCCCTATTATGAGGACTTCACCTTGCCACTCTACCACCCAACCCATGACAAATTGTTACAAGTTCGTTCGTTTTGTGCAATTTTTTACAACGTTTTTCTTAGCTCGTGTTCATATTTGTCCGGTGGTTCTTTGTCCGGTACAAATCTTGAAATCAATTTTTAACTAACTTCCCGACTAGCTAGACTTTTGAAACTTTTATACTATATCAGAACACGATGCCAATGCATTTTTTTAATACTTTTAGCCATCTTTAAGTAGAATTGAATTCATTTTCAGTGAATTCTGTTTTGTATGAAAAGTTATTTCGACACCATTATTGGTTGCTAGGCGTCTGGGGTCCTAGCAACTAAATTATTAATATATACGTGCGTCACTATGGAAATCAATATGATATGTCAAGTACAAATTTTTTTGATCATTTAAGGTAGTCAAGTCAAGTTTATATGGTTTAAGGTATCGAGATGAAACTTTACTAAATTTTTTTGCGTTTTGTGAATATTAATTTTTCAGATATAAATATAATCAGCCCTCGAAATGGAAAATTTCGGCTTGTTAATTTTCTGAAAATATAAACATGGTTATCTAATTTTTTGTGTTTTATAAAAATAAGTGCGTTTGATTTTTTGTTATATGGCCATTTTAGCTCAAACGGTAAAATATTATTTTTCCACGACACGGAATGACAATGTTACCGATGTTACGATCCGGAACGGCGCCCCGGTGCTGTCCGGCCCTGAATATAATGGAGCAAATAGACATACAAAAAAGTATGTTTTATGGTTAGGTATCATTAATCAAAACACTGATCAAAAGGTAAATATTTCGATATTACAGACAGATAGTTCCGAAATTTCAGCATTTATTTTTGTGATACTTATACATATTATATTAAGAAAAATGGCATTTATATCTCTACGGAGCTGTAACAGTAGCCTCATAATGAATACGTACATTATAAATTTGCATATTGTAGTACGTTTAGAAAAATCGTTTTGCCGCTTTTTGATTGAAAGACTTTGCATGAGAAACAGTTAGAATGCAGGGAAAATTTGTTACGAAAATTAAAAAAATAATATTTACACATTAATTTTATTAATTAATTAAAAAATACGTTTGATTTAATAAAAGTAAAACTATGTTTAAGAAAGTATTAGCAGGTCGTTTGAATTAATCCCAAAGAGAAATCAATAAAACACGTCAGTGGTAGCTATAATTATTTCTTAGAAATTTATAATTATTATTATTTATTTATTTATTAAATAATAATTATTATTATTTATTTATTTATTTACAGGTGGCGTTTATACCTTATAATGACAATTTTATTTATTATGTTTCATCAAATAAAATTAACATATAAAAATATAAATTATTGGGCACCCAGTAAATAAAATTTCATTTACTGGAGTGTTTGACTGCTTTAACGCAGGTATTGAACCTATCAATAGATGAACATGGAAGAGAATAAATATTTGGTATTAAAAATACATTGAAATGTTTGGTTTATAAAAACTAACGTGAAATGGGTCGATATTTTTATGATGTCTTGTGGTGACACGAATCTCAATCATACTCAGTGAGCTCGGAGCAGTCGAACAGGGAATTTACAGGTTTGAACATAACCAAATGGTTGGCTGTGTGAGGCTAGGGATTGCAATACCGAATGAAAATGTCAATACCAGTTTTTCGGTATTTCTTATTGAATACCGGTAATAATACCGGTATTTTATTTCTAAAACATTAAAAAACAGAAGTAGGTGCTTATCAATAAATATAGCTATTAAAATCTTTTTAATATATTATTTTATAGCAAAAACCTACATACCTACCTACATTTATTATGTTGATATTAAAAAATATGTATTGATCATAATTGTAGAGCTAGTGATTTTTTACAAATAATTTAAATATATTGATAATTTTAACTAAAACCCTCAAAAGTTCATCAAGTGCAAATAAGTCCGGCTGCAGGAAAAGCTTCTTAAATTCAACGCCATTTTTGTCACGGATGTTTTCTATTTCGAAATAATATTATGATAATTACTTAGTACAATATAAATTTGATGAAATTTGTTTTATTATTTGTTCACCTCTGTTGGATTAACGCAATATATTTGCATTTTGGCAGCAAATAACTGATAATTCATTTTCAAAAACGTAAACGAGTGTGCTTTCTTAACCCAATGCTTACGGGATGCTCAAATTTGTGTTTTTGCTAATTACTTTTCAAATGAAAATTAACACGTTAATTACAAAATTAATTAAAAGGGCCCGTAAGCATTGGGTTAATACCGAATTTTGGATTTATAAAACCGGTATTTTGGTATTGATAAATACTGGAATACCGGTTTTGAAATACTGGTATTGCAATCCCTATGTGAGGCCTTGCTTATATAAATAATAATATTAACAGGCATTTCCTATTTCATTTCATCCTGTCTTGTATCTTTCATACCGTTTTAAAATTTTCCTGATAACATTCCTTCAGGTGGTAGGGGTTTTTCCAACACTTCTTTGTCCTGTTCGAGGCCACTTTTATAGATTTGCTACATTATTCTACCGGTTATCCGTTCAACTCACGTGGCTAGTTCATTGCCATATGCAATGGATGACGTCTGCGAACTTTATTCACCGACGGATATCTTCGTTTACGATTTTACCCTTTAATGAAATTATTAACATTTACTGTTATATCGTTTGCTGTGCTACTTTTGCGTGTACTTACTAGACAGGTGGTCAGGGTATATGCGCCACTAATCCTTATCTCATCGCACGAAGCATATCTACATTGATTGACGACCCTTGATTTGAGGTGTTTCGCTGAATATTATTTCGGTTTACTAAAACCACCTCAAGGTTAGATTTCAGGTAAATACAAGTGTCGTAAAGTTATTCACCTTTTCATACATATCATCATAGTATACAAATTTACTTTGTAAAATCTTGTTTTTTGCACGGATTACTGACTGTATACTTGTTTTGGAGGCATTGATTTTTATAAAATATGTTTAAATCTCCTTTTTCAAGGAGTCACAGTGGCCAAACATCCTCTGTCTGTGTTTAAGAATAAACTTACCCTGTATTGTAATCAGCTATATATCCCCATTAATGGCATTTACATGGATACTATGAATTCTGGTATAGGCTTAAAGACAGTAACACTACTTGACCGATGCATAACTGTCAACTCATTGGTAAAATTGTGCGATGAATGCTGGCAATTAAAGAAGTAACAGGCTGAATAATATTAATTCGTGTCGCGTTTCTTTGAAGCTAAGTAATTTAGAGTTTTGTGCAATCCAGATTATTCCTTATTAACGATGCGTAACAGTTTTAGCAATACATGAGAAATGATACTTCTCAAAAATAGCTTACTATCGAATGGAAATGTTTGAAGCAAGATTAAACTCTATGCAGAATTGTTGTTTTAATTTAATAAAACGTATTTTTTTGTAGAACTTATTCCACTTTTAATCAATAAATTAGGACCGGTTTCGTCCGCCTCAGAGGAACATTTTCAACTCATGTACACTTAGTCTCTATGCAGAATGTCTGGAACCAAATGCTGCCTGTTTATATGTAAAAGGCGTACGTTTACCGTAGCGATTCAGGGCACTTTACGAAAGCTCAAAGCAACTGTATACTAAGATTTAAGAACAAATAATTGCAACAAATATGGTGTGTGGCAGATATTATGAAGAAATGGCAGACCAAGCAGCTAATCGCTAGATCAAAGGTGAAGAAGTGACATTGGACCATATCTTCAAACCTACTGGATACGTTATAGAAAGTTGCCCAAATACCTCTTACTAGTGGTATATGCCAGAGCTGCGGTATGCTAGCATGCTCTGGAAAGACGAAAGAAGATTCGCGAGTAAAAGGGATTCTTACCCTATCTAAATGCATCAACTTGTCTAAAATTGACAATTGGTTATTAGTTCCCCTTTTTATAAATTATATAATATGTCCTTGTGAATATTATTCATCGACTTATCGTTATCATTTTTGTCCGTAAATTTGATTAGAAACGACATTATATATTAGTACATATTGCCATACTAAGCATGATGTGAAAACAGTTTTCTGTGCGGAGTTCAGAGCGGATTTGTGACTCTACGACTCTTATTATATGAATGCCGTAATGAATGTAATAATTATAATGATAGGTATTAGGTACCTATTAATTGAAATATACTAAAAACCATCATACCAACTTGTGGAGACGGCAGAAAGAATTTACTACGCGGATTTAAAAAGATGTTATTTTTCAATCCTAACTGGTATATGTGAACATTTAAATCTTATTTTGTGAGAAAACAATCAGCACTTTAACACTTAGCTTACTCGTAAAAGGTGAATTCTATTGTTATTCTATTGTCTTACCTGTAACGGGTTAGAAAAAAATGTGCCAAAGGCTTTTTGTATACAAACATTCTTACCGAATAACAATCGTTTAGTATTTTAAAGGATTTTTACTTTTGATTATGTATATTAAGAAGGTTTATTTAGCAGTAATCATTTTCATGCCTTGTTACGAATAATGAGAGTATTTTGCAGTAAAGTTAATTTGGGTAACATCCACATGGGTATGGTGGGAACTAAAATCAATCAGTTTTTTTTTTATTTTAACATTATATTATACAACAGCCCATGTGGCCCGATGATAGTAGTGTAGTAGTAGTAGTAAAACAATCACAATATACAGGTTTTGAGAAAATCACATAAATCTATATGAAAATACCGACAAGTCCACGATTTGATATTTGCAGTAAATGATATTTTCGTGTTTCATTAGTGGTTGATTTTAACGTTAATTGTTTTTCTATATTGTGGTTTCAAATAACATCAATATCGCCATTTAACTAGCTGATAAACCCTCCACCCTTAGATTATAGAAAAATATAGATAGAGCTATTGCAAGTGTTTGTCCTTCAAAACATGACGAACTTTTTCACGCACATGCCTCGCCTCGAATAGTTATTCCAATGTTATAATTTTACAAGCGATGTTTTTATAAATTATATTATGGCAACACTGGCGTGTTGGCTATGTACTTGGTAAAACATTACTCACTAAAATCGGCTCATGCGGAGGGCTTATCTCCACCGCAATAAATATAAGTAATATAAAATTTAATATATTAAATTTATTTATGCGATTTTTATTATGCAATTTCTAATTAAATAAAAGCGTAATGCAGAACCAAAAGATAGATGTCTGCTTTACGATGTCGAAATTAGCAACCTAGTTTGAGTGAGAAAAATAATAATTAAGTATCAATGCAATTTTTTACTGGTAGTGAGAAAAAAATTGCGATGTGTTGTTAAATTATTAATTTATTTTATTTTTTCTACGTACGCTGCTATGTATGGTCATAAGCTCTTAGTTTTTAATTAGATTTTAAGGGTAAAGTAAAGTTTAAGTTTTTGTAAGGCGCTTACCTTCCACCCGAGAGTTCCTGGGCTCGATCCCGGTTAGGACACACAATATTTATGTGTTTTTCTCAAAGCCTGGGTGTTTGTGATTGTTCAAAATTACTTACAACCACCTTGTACGTAAAAGCAATGACATGGTTATTAATAATTCTAAAAAAAATCAAAAATAAATAGACCATGGCGTATTGTGTTAAATTATAATAAATTGAATATGTATCTACGTATTTTTACCACGCTTTTATTAGCTCGTATTCTTGTTTGTCCGGTACAGATTTTTTCTTGTGTGTCCATTATAAATTTTTTCTTGTTTGTCCAAGATTTGTATTGGACGATTGAAGATTTTTAACTAACTTGCCGACTAGCAAGACATTTGGAACTTTTAAAATGTATCAGAACACGACGACAATGCATTCTTTTAATACTTTTAGCTATTTTTAAGCAGAATTGAATTCATTTTCAGGTAATTCTGTTTTGTATGGAAAGTTATTATTGTTGGTCGCTAAGGGGATCCTAGCAACTACGTGCGTTACTATGGAAATCAATATGAAATGTCAAAATGACATTTCAGTATTCTCTATTTATTCAGTATTTCTATCAAGTACAATAAAATTTTTTTATTAATGCATAGAATTGTCAAGTTTATATGATTCAACAGAAAATTTAAAAACGTGACATATAAAAAGTTCTTTTTATCTTGTAATTATATCATACTTTGACAGTGCGTATTTTGAAAAATGGTTTTTTTCGTGAAAATCTATCTTTCGTTCTAATTTTAAAAACATTATTTTAAAGTCGACGAACAAAATACTTATATTGTGTTTGCACCTTAAAATGATGAGTAACATTTTGAAGAACATGAAAAAGATTTATTGGAATGTTTGAGAAGGTATTCAGGAGTTGTGGAAATAATAATTTTACATAATGGGTAATATTATTTTCCATAGGCAGTGGTAAAATAATGTGATATGATATTAAACACATCTCTAACATATATTTGAAAGGATAGTTTTTTAAATACTTAATATACAATTTCAATACTTAATAAAATTTTCACCAAGTTTTTAATAATGCATAGCCTAATTATTTAATTACCCACGATGGCCGTCGTCCTATAGGGTCTCAGGTTTGAATCCCGGGTTTAGAAAGTTTAGTTGAGTATGCACTTAATAGGTGGAGCAAGTGGCTAACATCCATTCTCGTAAAAACAAAATCTGTTCATTCAAACCTACACTTTGTGGAGACCCATATGATCATATTAAGATTAGACATGGTAAAAAAGATCTTACATTTATTATTAATATAGTTTTTTCATGGTATGGCGTATATAATATAACCAAAAAGAAAACAGAAATACTAGCAAGTATAGAAGACATTTGTTGATAAATCAAAGGAAAATCCTAAGGCTGTTTGTAAGGGTGAGAAAATAATCCTGCTGACAGAAAGAAAATGGATAGGGGGCGTGTGAGGCCCTAATGAAGAAATGTAAGCGCGCATGGGTTAGAAAACCCCAAAAAAATAGCTAAGGTTAATTAATTGATCGCCGTGTGGTGAGAATGATTCTAAAAAAAACACCCTGTCCTCTTTTCTAATGTGTGTAATTAATTCGGGATTTCTTTTTTGATGGTAATGATTTTCATGTTGATTGTTGGAAATTGAAAATCATAGAAACAGAGAGACACATCTCAATGTTTTCTAAATTGGCAGTCGGCTTGTATGTTGTAGTTAAACTAAAATTTCGAATTATCCTGATTAGTAATTAAGGTAATTGATACCTTGATTTAAAATACAAAAACCGATTGCCAAAAATTAACGGAATTTGATAAGCACTTCAAGATGTTAAAAATACTACCCAATCAATTTCACTATAATAAGATTAACGCACGTGGCTCAATTAGTAAAGCATATTGGTGGAAATCTAGTGGATATAGGTTTGAGTCAGATATTTTAAAATGATGTATGTTCAATAAAAAAATGCTGTTCTCAATTTTTTGTATTATTCGTTGAATTATCTTGTAGTAATTAATATTGTTGATTATCATACACTTAGTTACTAGATAATATTATATACCGGTATATTATCGAATATCCAGATACAGCCATGCATGAGTAGGTACATATTTATAAAAGGCCCAACTTGAATATATATTTTAATGAATTAGAATTTCTATATCAAATTAAAAAATATTATTTACAATAACACATTAACATGTCCGTTACTGTAATGTCACCTTATGTTTCTCATTCTAATAAACTACAGATATTTCAGTTAATATGCACTTCATCATCAGTTATTCATCAAAATCAATAGCATTGATTGATAGATATTCGTCAGATTTTATTAACTGTCATAAATTATAAATCCACATTTCAAACAGAGCGATACATTGCAATCAAATAAGATAGATCTAAAAGTATATGCAAAAAAGATAGACATACTCAATTTTGTGAAAAAGATATTATGAAAGTAAGTGGTGCAATCAAGATATAACCGGCTTTCTCGTACGCTGTAAGAATGTATAGACATATTTTTTATAATTAAAATTTTTATTTACTGTAATATTGTCAATCTCACATGGTAACCGAAGGCTATATCACCCAAGCAGACGAAATTTATTAGTATCGTAAAGAGAAGGTTAAATAACAACATATTAACTCTAATTGCTCATTACTCCTACCAAGTTTCCTATTAAAAATTCCCACCCCTGTACTCAATTATAACTTGGAATTTTACTAAACATCCCTTTGCCGCGTTAAATAGTTCCCTTTTTACCCCCATCATACACTAATGATAATAATAATTATAACATCACTTAAACTAAAACGTAAATATCAGTATTCATACTTAATAATGAGGTTTTTCAAAATTATATAAAGGCTATAAATATCATTTCTTATATATATATATATATATAATATATAAAAGTGACATCTATCCTATGTAAAATAAGATAATTCCACATTAATTGTTATTAGATGACTGAATAAAATATAAACTGACTCATTGTTTTTTTAATGCTGTTTTAAAAATCAATATTACAATGGAATTGCGAATTAATTGCTCATCTAGCTAATGCATAGATTATGAACGTTTTAATAAAATTATAGCTTTATGTTTTACGAGAAACAGATGTGAGCAATTTGCTCAATCTATAGATCCACACTTGAAAAACAACAGTTTTGTTAGACTCTGATTCGAAATCGGGAACCACAATATCATAAGCCAACTCGTCACCTCTCGATCATCGTGGGCGACTAAATATATTATAATCGCGATGGTAAATTTGAATGTCGCGTCGTCTATATTGTGATCAGCTGGAAGGGTCTCCAAACATTCTTTGTCTACAATTCTCCGACAATTCTTCGCGCCGACGATTCTTCCCCTGGAAATATCTTTGCAGCATATATTAAAGAAATGTATTATTAATAAACTTGTAGGAACACAATTATTACTTCTATATACGAATTATTAAAAAAAGGGTTGCAGCTTTATATAAAAAAAAAATATATGTATACAAACCTAAACCAAACCAAAATATAAATATTACACGTAAGTAATTCATTAATTAGGTTTTATTTAAATGATAACATTATTTATGGTTATTAATTGAGTCTCAGCTAGGTTATATCAGATTTTTTTTACAATATTTGATCCTAAAAAGATTATAATAGGCCTCCACAGGATGAGGTGGTATTAAAATAATTTTGTTTTTACGAGAAATGGATGTTAGCCACTGTGGAGTTTTGTATATAATCCGACATTTGTCATGTTGTCTATGATCGTTGATAGACCATAATAGACAATGACGCAACGAAAACACAGTTGTCATTGAGCCTTCCTCTAATGTAGTCGACACGCGCTTCTGTTCCGTGTCTCTCACCATATCTAAATTCCAAAGTATAATTTAAACCTTTCAAATCAAACTAAAATCAATATGACAGTCATTTTTTAGTGCAGTGTTACCGAAATAAATTACCATAAAATAAAACCAAGAAAATACCAACTCGGGTATTATTCATCACTGCCCGAACATTATGTCATCCACACTCAAGAAACCATCTGAACTTAAACATAACATCGGGGGTAAGAACACTATATTCATCTCCCCGATACCACTTTCACAACCTGATGGTCCATACTCTGCGTCCAAAAACACATTGAAAAACAATATTAATTATGTGATATTTTTGTTACCAGCCGATACGTTTTTTACTTGGCGACAAAATATTAGGTACCTAGATGAAATCCTTCAAAATTTCAATAAAGGGAATAATTATTTAATACATTTCGTTATCATTAATTTTATAAGAAGTAGAAGTGTGCACGAAATAGCTTTAGACATTATAAATACATAATATATGCGACAAAGAATTTTCCAAACGAAGAATAGTTGGCACAGATAATTGTGGAAAATATTTGGCGAAGAATTATTGGTGAAGAATGTTCCGGAAACCCGGCGGAAAAACGGGTAAGAAGAAGAAAAAAACTAATTCCGCAGATAACGACAAGCAGAGTTCGAGTAATAGTGTTCCGGTACAATCTGAAACTCTTTCGTCCTCTTGGAGAACGCCATTACTGCATTGACGACCCCTGCAGGAGATAGCGAACGACGATGTATGGTCGGGGAGCGGTACCGCCAAAGCAAAGTTTAAAATGCTGATTAGGCACCCGCATATTTGCTGTTGCCATCGTATATAGCAGCATTCGCTAAAAGGGACTTTCAATATCATCAGGATAATATTTGAATAATATTATTTCATAGACAAAAGAGGAAAATATTGCTATTGGCCATACAATTGGTATTGCCATAAGAGTAGGTACTAATACAATAATTAAATACCAAGTATAATGATGTTTAATACAATATAGTTTTATTAATAAATATACTTAAGGGGGGACATGCTCGTCGAAGGTCAAAATTGAGTTTTTATTGTATTTTCAAACCATGACTCTGGACACTCCTTAAACGTTGTAGATAATCTATTTATATAATTTTGAAGCCTTATTATCCTTTATAGTTATTTTGAACATTTGATGACTGCATAAAGTATTTTTGTTACATAAAATAGTATTCTTTTAAACCTCTCGCTCTAATGTTTTAGAATATAGTCATATTTCGGTACATAACTGTGCAGCGGTGTTAAAATTTTTTACATTTATTAATTTTTAAACGCATTTATAAAACCATTAGTATAATTTATTACGAGATAATTTTTGTAAAATATTCACGATAAAAAATTATATTGATAATCTCTGTGATCCCAAATTTGACAAGAATATGCATTTTATTATTCAAAAAATCGGCAAGATTAACACATTTGAAGATAATTTTAAAGATATTTATTATAAGCTATGTCTTTGACCATTCAAGTGTGATAAACGTCTTATGAATAATGATTGCTTTATAATAATTATTGACCTAAGAATAAGGTAGTGTTTTTTTGAAATACGCCATTTCTTTTGTCATTCCCCAGTGGTTAAGCTACAACATACGACCGTAGCCATAAATTGACAAACTATAATTGAAGTAGGGACTAAAATGATATTGACGCGCGTGTTTGAACATGTACCGTTTAAAAAAAAATAAAAAAAAAATTCAGTTAGGTACATGTTCAAACACGCGCGTTAACATAATTTTACTCTTTACTTTAATTATAGTTTGTCAATTTATGGCTACGGCCGTATGTTGTAGATTAACTACTGGGGAATGACAAAAGAAATGGCGTATTTCAAAAAAACACTACCTTATTCTTAGGTCAATAATTATTATAAAGCAATCATTATTCATAAGATGTTTATCACACTTGAATGATCAAAGACATAGTTTATAATAAATATCTTTAAAATCATCTTCAAATGTGTTAATCTTGCCGATTTTTTGAATAATAAAATGCCTAATTCTTGTCAAATTTGGGATCACAGAGATTATCAATATAATTTTTTATCGTGAATATTTTACAAAAATTATCTCGTAATAAATTATACTAATGGTTTCATAAATGCGTTTAAAAATTAATAAATGTAAAAAATCTTAACACCGCTGCACAGATATGTACCGAAATATGACTATATTCTAAAACATTAGAGCGAGAGGTTTAAAAGAATACTATTTTATGTAACAAAAATACTTTATGCAGTCATCAAATGTTCAAAATAACTATAAAGGATAATAAGGCTTCAAAATTATATAAATAGATTATCTACAACGTTTAAGGAGTGTCCAGAATCATGGTTTGAAAATACAATAAAAACTCAATTTTGACCTTCGACGAGCATGTCCCCCCATTGATTTTAAATTAAATAAATTTCATTGAAAATAATTCTTTAACATCGGAGCATTTACAAAACAATACAATTAAATCAGTGTTTCACAACACAAGGAAAGATGGAGGTGGGGGGGGGGGGGGACAGAAAATACTTACAGTGAACTATGAAATATTTTATTTTAGTATTTGAAAAAAAATAATTACCAACCAAAAATATAATATTATCCGTACATTTATATATTTAGAAAAAATATATACTCGTATGTCAGGTGTTTTATTGGTGAAAAAAGAGAGAGTTTAGCATTGGCGTGCTAAAAGATTTTTTTAAAACATTTTTAATTATTTTTTATGTTAGACCACATAGTTCAATAAGACCCTAAAATTTCTACATATCGCCAAAACTAAAATATACTTAATTATAATAAACGTCCGATGTAATGTATTGCTTTAATATACTCGTAGTAGGTAGGTACATCCAATAAAAGTGAATAATATATATATAAATGCACATTATATTATTTATAGCACTACTAAAACAGGCCATGAAGCCCAATGACAGTAGTGTAGTAATAGAAATGAAACAATAATAAACACCTAGGCTTTAAGAAAATCACATAAATATATTTTTATCTTCAATCACGTAGAAAGCAGCGCCTTACGCACTAGACTACGATTATTACCGCCACCCAATGTACGTCATCATTACATCGGAGCTATTACAAACACTCGATGATAACGAGGTAGTCACAACTGATATTTTGATGAATTAAGTTTTTCATAGACTTTTATGCTTATAAAGCAGTTTTTTTGTCTGTGCTGTAAAATTTAAATGTTGTCAATCATAATAATTATTATAAAGTTTAGTGTTCTATTATTTTTTATATGTACGACAATTGTTTTTTAAGAAGTCTTATTTTTTTCAGATTTAAGGAACTTTGAGTTGAAAAGTTTAAGAAGTACTGAATTAGCGTGATCGAATAATCATTATTACTCAAGATAAAACTGCAATTTCTCATACCGCAGGGGTAAATAAGACGGAAAAAAATATCCTGATAATAAAAAAACAGTGGTTGAGTGAAAAATCTTAAGTTATTATTAGGGGTTATAACCCCTTTGTATTACATAGTATTGTCTCGTCAATCAACCTTTGAAGCTTCTGGCATAAGGGATGACGCTAGGCCAAACCAAAGGGTATTTCCCCCTTTCAAAAACCGTCTATCGTCTAGCCTTGTGAATAATATCATGTAAAAATACAGAGATAAGGAAGTTATTATGCTATCGCGGGTGATGGTATGCTTTATTCTCCGTTATTTCACCGCCAAGTTTTGTATTCAAAGTGCTTCCATTCTTTATACTGCTTTAGAAAATGCACGCGAAACAAAGGCGGCCATTTTATGTTTCCATTATCATGCATATTGGGTGAGAAATAAATTATAAAATGGCGCTTAGTTCTTGTTTTTGAAATTGTTCGAAATTCAAAGTGTATTGGCATAGGCGCGTAGTAAGGTGTTTTAACTAACGGAGCAGTAACAAAAATGCGTCTTTTGGGCCTAGCGCAGACTCTTGTATTTGTCGTAAAAAATTAAACAAAACAGTTTTGACTAGCACATAGAACACACTAAAAGGCCATCCATAGACTGAAATAGTATGCGGTTTAGAACCGTGTGCTATCATACTAAACTTATGATTTCTCTTCATGAAAATATATTTTCACTATGTTTGTAAGTGTAGGTATGGTAAAAATACTATAATCGGATACGTTCAGATGCTTATAATATACTTTGTGAAAATATATTTCCATAAACAGAAATCATAAATTTAGTATGGCACACGGTTCTAAGCCGCATATGGTTTCAGTCTATGGATGGCCTCTAAGTTAAATCAGTCTTAAACTTTAACAAATTTCTTGATTTGTATGAAAATGGATGTAATCGAGGCAGCTGCTCTGAATATAATAGAATTACAAATACGTAAACGAAGATGGCGTGATCATTGAAGCATCGTATATAATATAACAAAGGACTAGTAGACAGACTCATTAAATTTGGTTGATGTACGTGGAAGTGAAGAACTAGGAACTGAGAAGAGAGGAGGACCCCGGCTGATGGTGATAATGAAATAAGAGTATTATTAGGTATTTTAAGAAGTTCTTAGTCTCAAGGGCGGCTCTACCTTAAGGGTTCGTAGGGACCATCCCCATATCATTTTCATGTCAAAAATACAGGTCCGATATTTTTATCGTTGTCATAATATACCAACTTAAATAAATCATTTAATTTATTATATCTATCTAAACCCGTCGCAATTTTATAGGGATATTTATTATTATTATACAAATAAATAATGCAATGATTTTTTGCTGACCGGAGTCACTTAGTCCCACCCCGCTGCCGTGGTACAAATCTTGAACTACAGATGATGTGAATGTATTAGCGTTAGTATACGCATACTGGGGAGCGAATAAAATAACCCTTAGGTGAGCAAAAACCCTCGCTGTATGTCGTTGTTTAAAATTGATAATGGTAAGTCTATAATAATAATAATTCTTAATTAAGTTACTATTTTTAAGCACCCTTTTTGGATGTGATTAAGTAACGATCGAGATAATCATATTATTTCTTCAAAAAAATTACTCATTTCCTTATTAATAAAATCATATTATTATAAGTAGCTTGGTACATAATGTGTAATATGGGAAAGTAGGAAGGAATCTATATTTAATAATTAATGGCCAAACCCTACCACTTAGAAAGTCGCCGAGCCGCCACTGCTTCGTCTAATTTAGAACTAAGCTCATCTCAGTATAAAAGTATGAAAAGCTATGTCAAAAGTTACCACGTGGTGCCCTTATTCAGCGGACAACTTATACTGGTGGATCTATAGGTTTCTATTTAAAAAAATATATGTTTTCCAACAATTCTTCTATTTGCCACCCTTTGTAAAGTCATGCTCTTGCGCGGTACGCTACATACATATAAACTACATTTATCAATACAAGATTTAGTTGTGTAGTTGAATTCAATCTATTTTTAGTAAGTAGATAATATGAATTTTCCTATCCTCAACATTTCCGTTTGATACGGCCTTAAAATCTATAATTATTCACACACATTTTTTTAAAATTAGGTAATTGAGTTATATAATTATAATTACTACCCAGTATCCACACATGTTCGCAAATACATTTATTATTTTACTAAGCGATCTATTATTAAACACACCACAAGTCTGTTTACAAGGAAATTAAAAATTATTCGAATAAATTCTTTGAGTAAAAAAATAAAATTGATGAAATAAACAGGTCCGCACTGGGGGGATATCAAAGGGGCGTATTAGCGCTTTGCGATTCGATGGAGTCTTCTTTGCAATGAGTGTATGTTATCGAGAAAAAAGATCGCAAATGAAATTAAAACTCTATTTGCCATTTTACGCTCGGCGGAGTTAGCGGCTTTTGGTAATGAAAAAAAGGTACTCGTAGGTACCCCAAGTTACCTAATTGGCTTAGATGGCTCGTATTTGGGGAGAACACAGATTCTAAAATGTTTCCAATGAATACGAACTTATTAACGTACATTGGCCAACATTAGGAGAGTATGATGTGAGAGCCAATTTACGATTACAAATTACAGGAAAGTGTGAAAAAGAAATATAACGACAATTGTGTCGCTAGATTTCAAAATCAGCCAAGTCCATAATAGATGAATAGGAGAAAAACAGCTTTTTGTTTTCTCAAGTACACAGTCACAAGGGTGAAAGTTTATATTATTTCGAGTACAGAATATTTAAAATTAATAAGTTCCACATTCCGATAATGCAGAAATGTTAGAAAGCAGTAGTTCTTTAGCAATTCACATATCAATACACAATATCAAAAATATCTAAAGGTGGACTTGGCTGATTTTTAAATCTAGCGACACAATTATCAAATATTCTGATATTATCCGGTTGAAGTCTTTACTATAGAGAAATCATAATATTTAAAAAAACTAAAATATATTATTGCTGGTGAGTAGTTATTGGTTATAAAAATTATTTTGATATATGGAATGGAATCCTAGACATCTTGAGACAAGGAAAAAACAATCATCAACATATTCAAGGCGTGGGGCTAGCGATGACTGCTGAAAAAAATCCTAGATGGAACATAGAACCTATGCCTCAATACTATGCGAGAGATTGTTATCATATTTTAAGACTCTTTTGACATACTGTTCTAGTGTACAAAACATTAAGAGATTAATTTTATTATTTTGATTATGTTCCTGGTAAAATAGGTAAAGAGCGATGTAGTGAGCAAGTGAAAGAATTTACTGGAAAAACATAAGCATCAACCACAATGCATGGAATTGATAGGGACAGGTAGAAATAACTATTACTGACTCAGAGTTCCTCAGTACCTATTACGCAGTTTTCATGATATTCAGTCATGGAGGTTACAACAAAGAAAATCAAGTATGGTTATAATATTGTTAATGGACGTTAAAAATAAAGACACAGTTTAAATAACATAGAATATTGAATATTCAAACAAGTAAATTAAATTTTCTGGCATGTCAATGAATTGATTATAAGTATATTTTGTACAATTTTGTTTCTCCTTTGGTTCCGGTAGTTTCCGGTAGTCGAACTTACTTCGTGTCCGTAATTGTCAATAAATGTTGTAATGATATAATTAATAAATCAATACCACTTAGTCATAAGAGATTCGGAATTTATCTTGGACATACCTGCATACGTATTTAATAATGCTGTCTATATTATGTAAACCAAAACATAATATGAATGATGTTTTCATGAAAACTGTACAATATTCTTTTTTAACGTCTTTGGTTTACCCACAGTTTGACGATCGCCTCCCCATCTCGATTGGTAGATTCAGTTCGGCGATTGTGCCGTTGAATATTTTCCTCTAACTGGAAAATTCTCAAAGTGCTCCCTCACAATTTTATTTTAAATCGTACAAACATAAAAATTCCGAGAAGCATTTCTTTATTGACTTCTTTATGTTTCCATATTTTCATGTTCTTTTTTTTCCTTTTCTCCGATGAGAAATTAATCGGTGATCTGAGAAACGGCACAAGAGATTTCATAAAAAAACAAAAATATAAATCAACTAAGCCAACTACTTACAAAATATATACACTTCATTTTTTGCTTGCTGAATTTATTTATTATAATATTACAGTGACATTTATCTAAAGTAAAAGTGCATTGTATGCAATTATTATAAATAGTAAGTAGAGAAAACGCAATGGTCAAAAAAGTACTAACAAAAATATTATATATAAGGTGCGGTTAGTTAGCTAGTAAACAATATATGGTGGAAGAGCCACCAGTAGAGACAAGGTGATACAACAGGCATGATAATGACAATATACAATAAATATGGAGATAAGAGAATGCACCAAATAGCCTCTCATCACGCTGAAAGTAAAGCGACGACGTTGCCAGAAAATAATGTCAACCTGGCTTGCCCATTCTACAAGCCAACCGGACTCCAGCGCCCTGGGAGACCGCTAAATACTACCTATATAATGTATACGGTGAAGCTACAGGATACTGGTATAACCTGGAATGACGCAAAAAGACTGGTTAGCTACAGAGATTCTTGTATGCGCCGTGTGGTGTCCATATGCTCCAGATTAGGCGCGGACATGGCCGAAGAAAAAAGAATAAGAAATTGTAAATACATCCACAAAAAGGTTAGGTATAATGAAATGTTTTATAACTTGATTTAAGAGTTATAATAAATATCTATTTGGTCAATGCATTAATAGGTTTTATATCAATAAAATGGCATAGTGAACACATCTATATGACAATTATATTATCATGGTTTGCTGAAAACGGTTATTTCATTGAGAAATCTTTAATATTACTTATTAGTTGATTTTTTGAAGAAAAGACAGGGGAATTTAGTAATTACATATTATTTCGAAAGTCACTTTGCCATATTTTTTTTAGATAAGATAACATCTGATCTTAGTATTCTAGCTTAACATCAGCCTAATACAATGACATTATTAATGGACAACGCACTCAATACAGTAGATAGCAAGTAAATTCGCGAATAGCGATATTTGCACGTGTATAAGTAGACGACACGCAATTTCCATTATGCGATATCACGCATCGGGAATTTATAGCAATATCAACTTTATTGTAATGGCGTTAGAACAGTGTTTCCAGTGTCAATGTTCATTTGAGCGAACCTGTTCGAACCGAACCATTCGGCAGACCCGACAACAAGTATTGGGAATTTATAGCAATATCACCTTTATTGTAATGGCGTTAGAACAGATTATGCCATTCGGCAGACCCGACAAAAAAGTGAGTGTCATTATTTTTTCCAGATGATTCGTCCATATTAATGTCATTGGCCTAATAGAAATACAACACATCGTGTGAAGATTTATGCAACAAGATCCAAATGTCTATTTATTCGGCTATTTATATTATTTTATTATTATATAATCACGATGATAATATTACCTAAAATCGGTAATTTCTACAGTTCAACTTGAGAAAATTTTATTTCATACGTATTTATTTATTTATATAACTAACGTTATAAATTGAAAGATTAAGGGCCCACGCACATGGTGTATTAAGGTTGAAAAATAAGAATTTTGAGTATATTTGGGAGTTAAGCTTAAACAATTTGTAAAGTTTATAAATATACGATGTCTATGTCATTATGATCCTACATGTTTTATCATCATATAAATCATCATTTTATAATCATATAAAATATTTTATTACCATAAAAGATCAGTACTGTGGACATCGTGATTTTAAAATTAAAAATATAACAATGATTTGTTATACATACATGTTTTGTCGATTCGTGCATTATAATATTATTTAGATTTTTTTTATTTTCTAACGTAGTATTCGGTAAACTTTTTATTTGCGTTTCCAATTGATTCTTAACATTACATAAGTTGCAATATTATATATATCTTTTACGATGTGTTTAATTATTGATTTATTATCGCATTGACCATTATGGTTCCTATTTTAAAAAGTATATTAAAAACTGTTCAATTTTCAAATGCATAACTAAGAAATTACAGCGTTTAAACTAAATTCAACAATGCATAATAATATATATAACAGTTGTTATGCCTTTGACTTAAAAATGATAATCGATGGATAAATTTCATTCAAACAAAATCAGTTTATTTCTTAATTCTGTAAATCTGTTTAATTTTTCTTTTCATGTTTCATGCGTACGAAGACATAGACGATCGCTAGTATACTATATACATGAATGAAGGTAATTTTGTAGAGGTATATATTTCAGTGGCGAAGGGTGGATGTAGATTGTTAAGATCCGCCATAAATAGTACATACTTAACTTTGTCAGTCATACGTATTTGTTTTCATTGAAATAAGACTACAATTTACAGATGGCGTGGTTAGTTTTTAAAATTAAATTAAACCCTGCAAAACCAATCCATAATAAATAATAGTCAAACAATATTCATCTATCTATAAAATATTTAAAATTATGGAATTCAATCATACATAACTTTAGATATTTCATAGAATAATTCTCATCTATTATAATTTGGTTTAGAAATTAACCAACAATATGTGTAATATTATGTATTTTTAATCCAACGAAAACAAATAAGTATGAATGAAAAAGTGTGCACAATTTTGTCGTATCGCCCAAAATATGCCATAAACATTATGGTTTGGTTTAATTGATTTTTAAAAACTAGCCAACACTATCTGTAAATTGTAGTCTTTATTCAATAAAAACAAATATGTATGACTAACAAAGTTTATTGTGCACTATTTATGGTGGATCTTAACAGCCCACCTTCACCCTTCGCTACTGATATATTTATGGTGAGTGAAAAAAAAATATTAAAGTCATGAATATGCATTGCAAAAATAAATCATTTTTGGTTTAAAAAAGCCTCTTGATTTTTCTCAAATATCGATTAAGTTAGGTTTATTCCTCAAGTTGTGCAAACACAAATTTTCCATTCAGTACCTTCTTAATGGGACGGGGGATTTTATCATCAAAGATTTTTTTGTCAAGGCATGTAATCGCTTGGGCTTATACTGGGATCCTTTGTTCAAATTTATTTTAATTTGATAATATGAATCACCATTTTGGGCATCGGATGTATATTACCTATATTGTGAAAAATGCCCATTGGGGGCTGTCCTATTTAATTCTCATTTTATTTTTTATTCAAAAAAAAGACAATACCTGCTTGTAGTATAATAATGACGTCAAATGATTTTGACTCCACCTTTCACCACTTCTTCACTAAATCTTTTACAACACTCTCTTAATTATGTCACATTTTCGCCTTTCGTTATATAACAAATTTCTTGATCTGTCATAGTATTATAGTGTAGAATGAAATAGTGCAAAGTCAGTGCACTTTACTAAAAGCATATTTTTCAATATTTCGAGAGTTATATCACACATTTTACCACTCTAAATAAAAATCGCGATATATTTTTCTATTAACACTTAGGAATTGGATTGACTAAGTTTTTGTTGTTATATATAATATGTGTATAATTAATTATTGCTTGTTATCGCGACTAAAATGAATTTAATTATAAATATAATACAGTATAATCGATGACAACTAATAACTAACGCTTAATAAAGAAGGGTATTAGGCATGGTATAGACACAAGAGGAGGGCTGACAGGGCTCTAGCCTGAGGTCAGGGCTTAGGAAGGACCCAGCGTGGCGGGTCGACCAATTAAGTGAGATAAACACACACCAAAAATTTCCTCTAATAGTAAAAAGAGTCGCATTCGGCGTTATTTCACAAGTGGGTTATAATTTTATATTTATTTTTAGTATGTTCCCTGACTAATAAAAATGACTATCCAATATGACGAACGGTGTTACTTGGCTATCACAAAAGGGGGTTGCGATCAATGCTTCATAATATGATGCTGTGTGACGATAATTTAAGTGGATTCATTTAAAAATACAAAACATCGCTAAAAACCATGGAATACCTTTTATTTTATACAGAACGGAATACCATTTGGGGCACACTACTGTATAACATTATGCTGTCCTGAATCTTAGTGATAGGTTGGGGGGCCCGCCAAACATCGTAGCCTGGAGGATATGGGGGCCATGGTATTAGGTGTCGTCGAAGTACAACCAATCTAGGAATAGATCCTACCATTACGGTAATTAAAAGTATAATGCTTAATTATCCGTCCACGAAATGAAATTCGATTAGATATATAAATACAAAGTTACTTAGCAAAATTGGATAAAGCATACCAAAACACACTAACATCTTTAAAAAGATGAATCGGAATGTATACGATACCACACACCAAGAAAACACCCAACTCTATGATACCTTACAACACACTGACTTTATATTGAACATACATAACTTGAAAACACCTCGAATTATTCGTTGAATAAAAGAAATGGTTTGTTTAGCCGCGTTGACATGGTCCAAGTACGATCCAAGTACACTTGGACCGAGTGCCACCTAAGCGACAGCTTCATACTAATTATTCCTATCCAAGCTACTCGGACCGTGTCCTACTAATCCAAGTTAGCTTGGATAGGAATAATTAGTATGAAGATGTCACATACGAGTGCGCTTGAACGGCACTAGGTTCAAGTGTACTTGAACCGTGTCAACGTGGCTTTAACAATGACTTTAGATTAAACATACATAGCTTGAAAACACCTCAGATATATACCCACTAGAAAAAAAACTATTTGAAAAAATACAAAACTCGACGGGATTTGAACTCGTATAACCATTGGTGTCACGCCAATCCATGCATTAACCAATTATGCTACGAGCCTCCTATCTAATGAATGTGTTTTCAAGTTATATATGTTCAATATATGAAATGTTACATTCCCAAAATCTTGTGAATTATTCATTTGAATACAAAAAATGGTTTATTAAATACTTTAGATTAGTTCAGATGAAAAGTTGTTTTAATCACCTAAGTACTATTTAATATTTTAAATTTCGAATGTCTGAAAATAGGTGGGGTGGGCAGCTAATAAGTTCGATACGGCAATTATTATTACTGCAAATAAACCAGAGATGTCGCTAATCGCCGCATCATAAAATGGCCGCCGTGTGGACACAGGTTGTTTCATGTGCGCGGGAATTTATTTGGTATTTATTTTCGTTTTTCCGGATAACTGGGCGTGCTTGATTTCCCGCGAGTCGGATGAGCGGCATCACGGCCGGCATTAAGCTGCTCCGGACGGCCAAAAATCTGATAATCCAATACGCAAACTTCGTCGTCCGCGTTCAACTCTCTTTAATATATTAAAATTTCCACTCACATTTTAATATTCTGATAATATTGTCTATTTTTTTTCATGACTATCTTCTGAAACCGACGTTAGTGCGTTGTACGGGTCAAGGGTTTAAATCCTGCTGACGTTAATTTTAGGTAATTTCGAACAATTATTTACCCTTACAGTATAAATAAATGTCATCATTATCAATTAAAATAAACAATTTCTTTCATTCAACGAATAAGACACAAGATTTCAGAATGTAACATTCTATATACTGAATATAAATAATTTGAAAATATCTCATGCGTATACAGTATACACACTAGAAAAAGATAAAATGAACTTTTTATATACCACGTTTTAAAATTTTCTGTTGAATCATATAAAGTTGACAATTCTATGTATTAAAAAATACTTTTTTTTTGTACTTGATAGAAATAGGTACTGAATAAATATTATAGAATACTGAAATGTCATTTTGACATTTCATATTGATATTCATAGTAACGCACGTATATATTAATAATTTAGATGCTAGGACCACCCACTTAGCAACCAATAATAGTATTTTACTTTTTACGGATTTCTTCCGAAATAACTTTTCATACAAAACAGAATTAACTGAAAATGAATTCAATTCTACTTAAAGATGGCTAAAAATATTAAAAGAATGCATTGGCATCGTGTTCTGATATATTCTAAAGGTTTCAAATGTCTAGCTAGTCGGGAAGTTAATTAAAAATCGATTGCAAGATTTGTACTGGATAAACAACCACCGGACAAATAAGAATACGAGCTAAGAAAAACGTGGTAACATACGACACCCGACGGGACTTGTACCTGTATTTACTGGATTCGCACCAGTATGTTTTACCAATTAAACTCTGTAACAATGGAAAAGATGATTTTTGAAAATGGTCAACAGACGGAAAAGATGCATTTTGACATAAGACCTTATTTTTCAAACGTTATACTGACTGCAAAATACCAGTTTTGGAAAATATTTATAGAAACAAGATGATTTTTGGAAATTGGCAACTCACTTGTTCTATTATGAACCCGTAATGCCGTAACTGAACGAATTTAATAAATTATGCTTTAAAAGTTGCAAACCCAATTTCACTTATTTGTCCCTCAGTTCATTTATATACATAAGTAATATATTAACGACGCGAGTGTATGAAAAAGGGAGTATGTTTATTCGCCTGTCAAATCACTTTTAATCTCATGAAAAAGTGAATGCTCAGCATTTGTTTGATCTCAACGAGAAATTTAATAAACTACGCTTCATTTTCTTCTCAAACATAATATATAAATACACGTACACATGTATGCATATATATATATATATATATATATATATATACTTTATATATATATATGATGTTTCTGCAAAGCTTGAGAAAGAATTATTACAAGAGAACAAAATATATGTGGGTAAGCCAACAAAGGATGAGCGGTAAGTGGAGATTTATTTAAGTATGTTATTGTTGTTTTGCCAAATAATAACATTATTTTATTTAGATATGTAGATAATAATAGTAACTATCTCTAATATCTACTAACATTAAAACATTTTTTTTATTAGCCTTAAATTAATATCCAGTTTAACACAACATCCGCCACAGGATCAATAACCAGAAATTTATTCCAGACATAAACTTTGCCATCACTCTTGCCAGGAACATAAAAATATTACACGCACTCACACATATGCCAAAAGGCCACGGAGCGGTGCGAGCTTATCTAAAAAGATTTAAATTGAGGGATGATGACTGTTGTCCATGTGACGGCAACACATCTCAAACTGTGTGGCATGTCATCAACGACTGCCCTATACTAGAAAGAGAGCGATGGACTCTCAGGACTTGGTGTAGATAGCATAATCATAAAATTGACCACCAAAAGCCTCACAAAATACTAAGTAATAGAACAACACAAGAACACTACACAAAATATTTAATCCTGGCCATAAAGAAAATTAAAAATATAAATGGAGGAACCTAATTAGCCCCACATCAATGCAACTAACGCACCCAACAACCTTGTACGAAAAAGCAAGGGCATGGTTATTAATATTAAAAAAAATCCAGTTTATGTTATTATTTATAAGATATTCTCGATTCCTCTTTTCAGAATGTATTATTCTTGAGGTTGGTGATCATTAGACTTTAGCAGGAAATTATGATAATTCGAATTTTTCGGATTCAATTGACATCTGTATAATAATACCCAATTTTATAGCTATGAAATTGCCGCATAGTATCTTTTTATAAATATCTATCAGTGGCGAAGATTGGAGATAGAATGCTAAAATCTGACATATATAGTGCACACTAAACTTTGTCAGTCAAACGTATTTGTTTTCATTGAACTAAGACTACGGTGTGTGGTTAATTTTTAAAATTAAATTAAAGTCTGCCTAATCTAAGCCAAACTAGATAATTGGTAAAAAATATTCATTTATCTATAAAATATCTACAATTATGCCATTAAACCATATATAATTTTGGATAGTTTTTAGATAGAAGAATATTTTTTATCGATTGCGGTTTGGGTAGGCAGTGCTTAATGAATTAAAAAAAACTAACCAACACCATATTTCTGTAATAATAATATGCATTCTTAATTAAACGAAAACAAATAAGTATGCCTTAAAACACTATTTTTGTTGGATATTTTTGCTGGAATGAAATGTCAATAACAATGGCGTATTTCAAACAAATACTACCTTATTCTTAGGTCAATACTTATTATAAAACAATCATTATTCGTAAGATGTTTTATCACATTTGAATGGTCAAAGATATAGCTTATAATCATTATCTTTAGAATGATCTTCAAAGATATTAATAGTTCCCATTTTTTATTAATAAAATACCTAATTCTAGTGAAATTTGGGATCACAGAGATTATAAATATATTTTTTTATCGTAAATATTCCACTATATAATATTAACAACAATTTTACTAATAATTTTATAAATGCGTTTAAAAATTAATAAATCTAAAAAATCTTAACACCACTGCACATGGATGTACTGAAATATGACTATATTCTAAAACACTAGATCGAGAGGTTTAAAATAATACTAATTTATGTAATAAAAATACTTTATGCAGTTGTCAAATGTTTAAAATAAATATAAAGGATAATAAGGCTTCAAAATTATATAAATAGATTATCTACAACGTTTAAAGAATGTCCAGGTTTATGCTCTGAAAATACCACAAAATCTTCATTTTGACCTACGTGGCGCACGTGGGCCGTTAAGATATATGAAAATAAATAATAAATTAGGTAAGTAAGTACCTAACAAATTTGTAGAATATGACAGGACGGCATTCTAAGTCGGCCAAACATCTTTAACCTGAGTTCTCTCTCTCTCTTAACATTCAGTCTCTCTGCGTCCCTCTTTACATTCTCTGCCTATTTCTTTCGGGTGTGGTTCTGAGTTTCTTCTATAAAATTTATGAAGAGCTCTAGATCCATCGCATCTAACAACATGGCATGCCCATCTGAGTCTTCGCGCCTTCAATAACTTGATTATATCGGGCTTAAAATTGTTCACAGAGCTCAGCATTTGTATGGATGCGCTACCTTTGGTTTTTTTTTACCGGCCCAAGTATTCTTCGGTGAATTTTGTTTTAGAATACTTATATTATATTATAGATAGCCTTCTCTTGTTTCTACGGTAGGCATCAGGTTTCACACCCATACAGAACGATGGTTTCACGATCACGTTGTATGCTCGGAATTTTGTCTCTTTAGATAATAGCTTGGACCGGAATAAAATCTTCAGTGCAAAGAACACTGCGTCTCTGTTCTGGGAGAACACGCTAACTGGAGAATACTAGTTTTGAGTTATTTGACTTTGAAGTTATTAAAATGTTTGAAATGGTCTATCATGTGAGTTTATTAAGTAATCGTAAAAAGGGTGACTTTAAAATAAAAACTGTTTATTTATTAAGAAGGTTTCCAGACGGTAATGTTTGAAATAAGGAACATTTTGGTATAACTAACTCAATATGTCATTTTTTCGAATTAATGTCTTCTGCCAGAACAGTGACGACTGAATTACCACTATTCAATCTGCTGTGAAAGTTCTAGGTTCATCTCGTTCTTTTGAAAGATTTTCCGTCTATACTGACAATTAATATTCATTTTCATGTTCCCACCAATATCAGTCGTAACTCTTCATGATACCCCGTCAGACGACGGATGTGATGTTTCATGATACTGTGTATCGTGAGATTAAAATATTTGATGGTACCATAAAGGTTATTTTATTTTTTTATTAACTATATCATGTTTGTGGACGTGTCAAATATATTAAATTTCTCTACCTTGTTTTTTCTCTAGTTGATTTACTTATATTTTTTATTCTAAATGTCATGTTGTAAACGTCTTGAAATAATAATTTGTTATGTGCTCAGCGTGTCTTTTTTAAAATAAATAATCGTATTTATCATTTTACTTTAATATCTACATAAGCACATACTTTTTTCTACTTTATTGTTTTATTGGTTATTACTCGTAGTTAAGTAATGTTTATAATTTTATTTATATTAAATATATTTATATTATTATGTATTATACCGCATTGGCCGATTACTATAATGCCATAATACTATTTTCTAAATAAATAAAAAAATGTTGATTCCTATGTAATTAAAAACAGCGGTGCTCAAAATTGTCAAGTTACCCAACAAAACGTGTTCTGGGTGCCAATACATAGACTTAAATTAGCATTTTTTATATCCCAGTATTGGTGTGTATTGTAATATCCTGAGAAGAATTTTTGTGCATTTGTTTATAATCATTAATCTTTATCAATTCATTTGTGTGTAATACAAACGACATTCGGCGGTAATTAGTGCATTTAAGAATTAAATGTTATCTGCTTGGTCCAAAAAATTTGGTGTTGGTAGTATCAAGCCCTCGGCTGTATAAGGGATGGCAAAGGTACAGCAATATTCAAAGAAACATCAACGGTGAACTAAGAAGAAGAAGACACTGTATTTTGTGGATTAGAAGCTTCGTGATTAGTTTAATGTAGCTCCACTGAATTGTTTGGTAACAGACGATGAAGCAAAGAATGTCCTGGTGATAGCTGACCTCCGATAGGGATGATACGAAGAAAAGAAAGAGATTAATCAAACATTTTACACACTATTAAAAAACGTTATTTATAAACGGTCGAAGTACGAGTTATACTGTAGTGAATTTAATGGATTTAAAATCATTAATTTATTCGTTAAAGCAATGTGTACCTAATTGAGAACTTCATACAAATGGCTATTTTTATAAAGAAGTTATTACCTCTGAATGTCAGTGAATAGCTGTATTATTATCAGAACTTGGCAGTAAACAAGTCTTAGTGACTAAAATAATACGTCAAAAGAGTGTTTGTGTAAAAGCAGACCCGGAATAGTGGTAATAAAATAAAGAATTATATGATATTATAGGTAATATCTGACCAGTGTTATTATTATTTATACCAACTTAAAATCACAGATTGAAATCAAGCGGGGTTTTGATATATTTAAACTAATAAAAAATAAAATAAAAATGTCTATATGTCATTAATTTGGTTATAACTCAAAAACTACTGCACCGATATTGATGAAACTTGTAAAACTTATACATTTACTTATTGGCACAATTTAATTTATCTTAATTCTTGATACTTAGATTAAAAGAAGCTTTTCGAAAATAATGAATTTGTAAAATTATCTGATATTATCATATCATTATAACGCCAAGAATGCTCCTATTGTTTCATTGTGTTGTTTTATTTCTCAATTACTGACCTATTTTGTCATCAAATATCTGAATAAATAAACTAAATATCTAACTTATTTTCAGCACATTTAAAGCTGTTGAAGGCGTCAAAAAATGCTAATAAAAACGCCATAAGCTAAGTACATTTTTTTGCAAGCTATATGGCTATCGAAAAATGCTAGATCTGGTAAGAAAAATGCTAAGTTGGCAACGCTGATTAAAATATGTATGTTTATTAGTGTGTCATCTGCCACAAAGCTGCGAGATGCTGGCATATATTGGAAAGACGTAAGAGGACATTACGTACAAGAAGAAAATATAGCCATACTAATAAGGTATGCAAACTAGGTGCCTAGAACTCTGAATGTGTCAAAGCGCAACGCAGGGTTAGGTTAGGTTAGGTTAGGCAATACCGAATGAAAATATCAATACCGGTTTTTTGGTATTTATTATTGAATACCGGTATTAATACCGAAAGCGGAAAAAAAGCAGAAGTATTTATCAGTACATATAGCTAATAAAATCTCTTTAAACCACATTAAAAAAACTAGGTACTGTTCGGTTAAAGCGGATACAGCGGAAAACGCATTTTGAAAATAGCCGATAAACTGGATTATTTGTTAGGTTAACCTAACCTAACCTAACCTAACCCAACCTAACCTAACCTAAACTAACCCAAACTAACAAATGATCCAGTTTATCGGCTATTTTCAAAATGCGTTTTCCGCTGTATCCGCTTTAACCGAACAGTACCATAAACTACCTACCTACTTTTATTTATTACGTTGACATTTAAAAATAATTTGTATTTGTATTGATCATAATATTGTAAAACTGGTGATTTAAAAAAAAAAATGGAATACGTTGATAATTTTAACTAAAGTCCTCCAAAAGGCTAGTTCATCAAGTGTAAATAAGTCTGACTGCAGAAAAAGGTTCTTGAAGTCAACGCTTGTACAATATGATTGAACATTTTGTCACGAATTTTTTATATTTCGAAATCATATTATGTTAATTCATCGCAACAACTTTATAAATACATTTGATGAGTTTTGTTTTATTATTATTTTACCTCGATTTAGTCAATATATTTGCATTTTGGCAGCACATAACTTATACACTCAATTTAAAAGGAAAAACAGTACAAAGTTATCAAGGAATAACATTAAATTCATTTTCAAAAAACGTAAACGAATGTGCTTTCTTAATACCGAAAATTCCAGTATTTTCGATTTTTAAAACCGGTATTTTGGTATTGATAAATACTGGAGTACCGTGTTTGAAATACCGGTATTCCAATCCCTACGTAGGGTGCCCTTTATGTTAACATTCTGCAAATTTAATACATTAGGTATTATGATTACTTATTTATTATAATACTAATAATATATGTATGACGTCAGAATAGATATTATTTGAATCTACTACTGATGGTATTCAGGTAATAGAACTTAAGATCGTGTTAGTGTCTTTAAAAAAGCACTTTACACAAATTGACTTCAAAGAATGTAATATTATGTAGCGAATAGAAATCTAACAATACCAAGTTGAAAGTGACTGAAAGAAAGCATTTCGAAATAGGTAAATACGAATTAGGATTCACTAAGAATATTTACAAGGTTTTCTGTTGGAATTCACTACCTATTTGGCAAGCAACTTTAGTAAATGAATTTATTATCTATTTTAATAAGTCAACAATGAATTGATTCAGTGCTCGAATATAAAATTAAACACATTTAAACACATTAATGTGAATTAGAGATTAATGAGCTAAACTTACGCAAGATTCACGTAAAGAATTTATTAATGTAACTGTTAGTTTCAAAATCAGTAATCTCCACATTTCGCCATTTTTTGAGATAATCTCAACAAACCGCAATATAATATTTTCATATTAATACTATCGACTGAAGGTAATATGCTATCGGGTGTATTGTTATTAATAAAATAGGGTTTTTACTAATTAGGTTTTTTACTGACACTTCAACTATTCATAATTTGTTTATTGTATTTTTTGTAACCTTTGACTTGATAGGTAGGTAATGGAGTTTTTACCTACTTTATTGTATTGATTTGTTATATAAGCTAGAGTGGAGATAGTTTGTTGTCAGTGTGTGTTTGCCTTTGGTGAGTGTACACGGCGCCTGAAGATGCCGAAAAGCGAAACCCGGGTCGCAAAAAATGACTTAAATATAATAATATGAATCCATTAGAATTTATAATATTTTCTCTTTGATAACATATCTGTCAAAATGACATTAAATTTAATAAAAAAACATGTTTAAAGATAATCGTCAAATATAAAAAATTGCGGCTGATGAATACAATCGACATTGCAATAAACCTCGGGTTTATGTTTGATGAACATACAGAGCTGGATTTTATATTTTATGAATATGCATACGGTGGAAAAACACTTACAGAATCATGGAAAAAAATAAACATAGAGGTTACCGACTTTGAAACTACTATTGTACCTGATACATAAATGTATATTAAATTTGTACTTTATGGGCATGTACCTAATTGCTGTACTGTAAAATGTGACTGCAATAAGCAATAACGATAAAAAGCGACAGACAACGAAACTGGTAAGTGAGGGAAAATTCCAGGTAAAGGTGGAATGGATTCTCCTACCGACTAGTTGTAGATTTAATAGCTGGGTATATTATTTTAATTTCTAGCGCTTATTAAACGGTAATAACTAACTAAATAAGTATTTTGGTACAGTGTGGTTATGAGGAATACCGCGGCAAACATAATTTGAAAATAGCCGATATACTGGATTATGTGTTAGGTAAACCTAACCTAACCTAGCCCAACTTAACCCAACCTAAACTTACCAAAACTAACAAATAATCCAGTATATCGGGTATTTTCAAAATGTGTTTTTCGTTGTATTCCTCATAACCGAACTGTACCAGACTGGTTGTAGTTTGAGTTGATGATCAGAAGGTTGCGACTTTATTGACTGGTTAAATAAGTACAATTGATAGAAGGCCGAAAGTGACAGTTATATAATGCAAGGTAATATGGATAAGGTACTCAGTCCGAGGCTCGAAGAGAAGGAGTGACATTTCCAGTCAGTTTTGATGGGCTATTTATTGAAACACTCACAATCGAATAGTGCTGACACTGAATATCATATAGTGCAACCAGACCACGGAGCCATCATCAACATCGTTAAAGGTCAGTGTCTGGCATCCTGTTAAAACGCCTCCTTCCTAGATCCGAAATCAACCAGCATCACCTTCAAATCACAGCCCACTGCTAAAAGCGCCACCAGCCTTAAAGAATCACATAAAATATTATATTTTATAATAAAGCAATCTCGTCATACATACATCTGTTGATTTTTGACAATAATTGTCGCCGAGATAAATGCAGTCATAGCTCGATTTAAGTCTCATTGATGTCACTTTTGGTTAAGCAAAGCATTTTAAACTTTTGTCTACGAGAAGGAAAACGTAGACATAAAACAACATACCAACCCAGTGACGTCCCGGAGGCCGGGGGGGGGGGGCAGGCAGATTGAACATTGCTTGGGGGCGGTAGTTACCCGAAAGGCGACAAATCGAGGAGAATCGTTAGGTATATGTAGAAATAGCTACCTAAACTTAGTAATAACGGAAATATTTTTCCATGAAAAAAATCAGCTCACTGGTTGGAAACAACGTGTATTAATTGCTATACAAGGTTTAACAGGACTACGTTAAAGTTCCCACCACCACCCGTCATATATGCACAGCCCTGGATATGCACGGCCGCTTTCCATGACGCTTTAAACGTATCTGAAAGGAGTGATTTTAAGTGCTCATTCCGTCCCGAGACAGAGCCGCACGGGACTGATGCTGCAACCATGCACCGTAGTGCTTAAAGAAGAAAGTTAACAAAGATTTTTTTTTGCATTTTGGACTGGCTCTGCCGTCCGCTGACGTTAAGCGCCCTGTGTACCCGCATACAGTGTCACGAATTGAGATGGATGAGTCTACAGAGGAGTCGGGACTATCCCGCTAAAAGGTCAGTGTCTGGCTTCCTGTTAAACCGCCCCACTCCTAGATCCGAAATTAACTAGCATCACCTCAAAGTCACAGTCCACTTCTAAAAGCGCCACCAGCCTTATAGAATAACAGGACTGTGATTTTTTGTCGGATTTGCGATGTCTAGTTTACTTCCATTGTCCTTGGACGTCGTGTATTTAGTGAACAGCAATGACATACGCAGAATTTCGAATTACATTTGAATTAAAGTTAGGTAGATACTTACGTAATTTAAAATTTAACCAAATATTTTTTCCAGTCACTCGCGAGTTTTGGAAGTTGTAACATGTATTTTAAAATGCACCTCTCTGAAACCGTGGACAATATTTGTCTATTAAAGCAGCATATAAATTAGAATATAGGTCTTGTTTGTAGTGTATCCTTACAACACATTTCTTAGATATTGGTGTCATGAAAGGATGATAATAATTACAAGATAAAAAGAAACTTTTATATACAACGTTTTCAAATTTTCTGTTGAATTATTATGCTCAATATGCTCAGACTTTGTACTTGATATGAAGTAAATAAAAAAACAAAGAAACAAACAAATATAGAATACTGAAATGTCATTTTGATTTCCATAGTAACGCACGTATATATTAATAATTTAGTTGCCAGAACCACCCACTTAGTACCTAATAATAGTGGATTGGATTACGGATTTCTTCCGAAATAACTTTTCATACAAAACAGAATTAACTGAAAATGAATTCAATTCTACTTAAAGATAGCTGAAAATATTAAAAGAATGCATTGGCATCGTGTTATGATATATTATAAAAGTTTCAAATGTCTAGCTAGTCGGGAGGTTAGTTAAAACTCGATTGCAAGATTTGTACTGGACAAACAACCACCGGACACACAAGAATACGAGCTAATAAAAATGTTGTAAAATACGATATAAAAAAATGGGGCGGCATTTTGGTGCTGCCTAGGAGCGGCATTATGTCTTGGGACATCACTATATCAACCCTCCCATATTGCGTGATGTGCTACCTCCAAATACCCCTGGATTAATACAGCTAAATAATCACGGATTGACTCCTGATATACGTTTCTCAATAGAATAGTTTAATGTTCTATTGACGGTATTACGGCGAAGTCTTTAATGCTCCGTTTAAAAGCAGTAAAATTTAAAATGCCGTAGGTTTTTGAAAGCGTAGGCGTAAATAGAGCGTCAAACGAGTTGGTTTTATGCGAGACATGTATGAAGAGGTATGAAAAAAGTTGAGAGACGAACCGCAGATGGCCTGATTGATAAGGTCGTCCTCTATTAGCTACAAAAGCGATGCATGTTTACGTGTACCAGCTTACACAAAGAAACCGGATAGCTACTTATATAGAATTTTCATGTAAAATACTTGGCATGGTAAAGAGGACTCAGTCAATATTATTATCAACGGATTCAGTACTTATTTGCTGCGAATACATGATGTTTTTTAATAGTTTACCTTTATATCACTACAATAATATTATTACACTGGGTAAAAAGTCCATATATTATATTTGCCGAAAGAGCTCGCTTTTTGCAGAAAGAGCTCGCTATCCGAATGTCCGAATGGGAATGGCTGGAGCAACATTCAACTTGATGCGGAATGTCTGGAACTCACGTTTGTACTCAGTCAAAACCAAATGCCGCCTATTCGACGCTTGCATTCTGACGGTGCTGCTTTACGGTAGCGTCATGGTTATGGTAAGGTACGAAGGCTCAGAGCAACCGTATACTGAGCTTTGAAAACAGATGTTATGACTTTAGGAGCAACGAGGAGATAAGAGAACGCACCAAGCAGCCTCTCATCACGCTGAAAGTGAAGAGGCGACGTTGGACCTGGCTCGGCCCTGTGCTGAGGATGCCAGAAGAGAACTTCAACCTGGCTTGCCTGTCCGCCTGCCGTCCTGGGAGGCCGCTAAATACAATCTACAGAGTGTATACGGCGGAGCTACGGGATGTTGGTTTGACCTAGAACGAAGCAAGAAAACTGGCGAGCGACAGGGATTCTTGGAGGCGCCGCGTGGTGTCCATATGCTCCAGTTAAGGGGCGGATATGGCAAAAGAAGAAGAAAAGTCCATCACATAAATCAGTGCTGTTCTTAATCTATGTAGTTTTGGGATGCTGTTGAGTTTTGATTTGACATAATAAGTGCAAACTAAACTATGAATTACAGCTAGTATTGGTTTGTTTATAAAATTGAATTAAACCCTGTGTCAACCAAGCCAAAAAAGATAATAAACGAAATATATTCGTCTATGTATAAAATATCTGATAATACCCCATTAAATCATATCTCATTTTACGTGTCTGGAAACTTGTACGTATAAAGTTCGCCATATCATACTTCACAGTGAAATGTTGTATAGGAAATATATGGCCGTATATTAAAGACCGTCCAACCTCTTTCGGTCGTACTGTCATAAAATTTATGTCTAAATAAAAGACGGTTCTTTTATGCACTTTACAGGAAGCCAGCAGTAAACAAATTTTGAAAATAGCCGATATACTGGATTATTTGTTAGGTTAGGTTAGGTTTTCATTCCTCAATTCATGAATTTTGCCAAAATCAGCTATGAAAATTCAATTATTGTTCATAATTATTGAATCTAATGAAATATCCGATAAGAAAGCTCACGGCGAACTGTGTCATGGTAAAATATTTTTCGTACAATTTATATGTAACCCTCATTTTAGATTAGACAATTTATGATTGAGGCGCATTCTGCAATTATTGTGTGTCGAATTTTTTCATTAGTTTTATTGGAAATAAATATATAAAAAATTGACTAAAAACTAAACGCTTTCACTTGAAAAAGAAAGTATTTTAATTGATTCTTTTTATAGCACGAAAACTACGACAATAATTGGATTAGACACTATGATTAGATGAGATTTTGTAAAAATTAATTATTTGATGTGCTAAATGACTAAATATATTTTGAAAAGATTAAAGATCATTTCGCGAGGAGAGGACAGTTTGTATGTGTCATTATCATCATCCTCATCATCACCCTTGTTGGCGACCATTAAACAGACTTGAGTTTTCTGTTGGTGACTTAGGTATAATATCACACCCCACTTGAGGCACAATGAGAGGTCATCCAAATGCGCTGATTCATGCAAGTTTGTCAGAAATATATCCGCCGATTGACATAATATATTATCAGAGATAAACGCAGTTGTTGACCCACTCGATTTGAGTCACACTAGGATAAGATGCAGGAGCTTGCGAATGAAAATCGCAAGTTACGTTGAAAAAGTCTTAGAGACAAAAGTAATGATAAACTAATTTTCTCATCCAAAACGATCCTAATCAGTGGCATATGTCCAGTCATAATATAAGCTTAGATAAAATATATTAAATTAAAATTTGAATCTAGCAACATCATAATATGCTCATATGTTTAGTCTCTATGTGGAATTTATTCCATTAGAAAACTATAAGTAATGTGTGTAAAAATCGCAGTGAAATGATATGCATTTCACAATAATTGATATGCCAAAATGTTCGTCAGGATCACCACCGCCTTGCGCTACAAAGAATTTCTCTTACTGGCCGAATTCAAATTGGCAATACCCGATGCGGGTAGACTAATGGTTTCCAACAAGGCATTTTCTCAGCTGGCCCATTATGAAGATCAGGTAGAGTAGATCTTTAAAAAAACCTCGATAGTAAATGGAAATGGTGCGTGTCATGAACATTAAATTTGAAAAATGTAATATGATGTTTATGAAGTCAGTGGATACAAGTGCCATTATATTATAAATAGGATATTATGTTATTATTGATGAGTATGTCACTCATAGTACAACGTGGAGTTTAGTTTTTCAAAATGGCTGTATATTACAATTTCGTAATATAAAGTTAATAAGAAGATGACGCGTCAGTCTGCGGACCTTTCCGCCATATTTTTACCCCCTCCCCTCCATTTATTTACCTGCAAACTTTCACTCGACTTGACACAAATGAACCTGTTTTATAAATAATATGAGCAGTGACAGCGGAAGGGGAGGGGGCGACGTGTGCAAAATGGATTATTCTCGGGCGTGACGGAATTAGCGCCGGATTACCTGGCAGTTCAGAAATGGAAAACGTCTCTTAAAGAAGGTAATGCCTTTCCTTAAAGAAAATAGAGAACGGCCGGATGATACAAAAATGATAAAGGAATGAAATATTGTGTCTCGACATTTTACGAGGAACGCCAATGCTATTTATATTCATATCTACTTGCGTTCTATGACTGTAGAATAAATACTTACAATATAATATTGACGTATCATTAATAATATGTTAATTATGTTTCAATTTATAAATATTATAGTATTATGTACCAGCCAATTTTTACTAGGTGGAGGTCAGCTATTTTTGGAATAAAACGGATCCCTAAAAAAATATGAAATAGGAATAGAATGATAAATATATTTGTGAAACTTAACAAAATCTAAAAAACCGTGTTCTTAAATTAGTAAAGTAAAATTAGTAAATTTGCTTAGTGTACTAAATCTAAAACAACATGTTTTTCGAATTTATCGTGAATATTTTCACACTAAATGATAAATATTGTTTAGAAAATATACATGAATAGTTTGTTCAGATATTATGACGTTTACTAGAACGCACGAGTTACGTCGACCATGGCCTGCGTGACATACATGCTTTGGCGAGTTAACAACATGTTTTTCAAATTTATCGCGAGTATTTTCACACTAAAATGATAAATATTGTATAGAAAATATACACAAATAGTTTATTCAGAAGTTATGACGTTTAGAAGAATGCACGAGTTAACTCGTCCATGGCCTGACGTGACATACATGCTTTGACGAGTTAACTCGGCTCTGGTAGTGACAATAATCATAATCATAATCATAATCATAATCAAGATCATAATGATAAAAAGAATTAATAGGTAGGTACGAAATAATAATAATAAAAAAATGCATTTCAAAATATTTAATTCACATTAATAGTTGTAATTAAAAGTCCCTAAGTAAAAGTTTCTATGCTATGAAAGATCTTACAATATACTTAAATCTATACGTTAGGATTCAAACCAAATTATTAGGTAAATATTTGCGTTAAACTGAACAAGATATTCTTAACTTACATTTTTAAATTAATGAAATTGGGGAGACAATAGGTTTTAATAATATATATTATAATATAAAAAAAAATACTGACTGACTGACGGCATAACATCATAGTTGGAGTGGAACATCACGTTTTATCCCTGCTAAATAGATTGGTAAGTATTTGTTGACGGGTGTAGTTACATATCATGGCTGTTACGAACTCCACCGGAGAAAGCGACACTCTGCAGCCTCGCGGATGCCTTCACCATGCCTACAACGGTGCTATAAAATCGATCTACGTGCTCCATGTACATGGCATGCGGCGCGGAAGGTTGTGATTCACCGAGGAAAATGACGCGATCTTGTGGTTTCCCTGTGCTTCAACAAATTGACTGGACACGGAAGATTCGCAACCAAGCGCTATGAAATTGTTCGTGTGACGGAGAACTACCGAATGGGAATGTCCGAATTTACGTCTTACTGCGGACATGAAGGTATCTTCACATCGTTTTTTTCTGTCAGTATTGTTTTAGTTTGAATATCTAGTATATATTTATTATGCGTGTGCCCTTCGTGAGTCATAGTAAAATCAGTCAAAGTACACTTGAGTGCGTTGTGATCTTTGCCGGCTATTTGCTCCTGAGATATTTCCAGGCGAAAAAAAATCTGCTGAAGCTTCACATTAAATATAGAACCTCGTAATACTCGATTAAGACCTGCGCATCTATTCTATACACAAGACTGCTTTCTATCGCTACGGCAGCTATCTACGGTAAGTTTGTATCGAAGTATTAGAACTTATTGTAACAATTACAATAAGTTAGTTGTAATTGTTACAATACGTGCTATGTTTTATGAGCACCTCTTTTGGCTGTGGTAAATTTTAGATAGAGATAGACAGTTTTGACTGTTTAGACGGCTAACTTATTGTAATTGTTACAATACCTAAGTGTTAATATTTCGATACTTTCCTACCCTAGTTAGGAGCCGTAAAGGCCGAAAGCAGTCTTGTGTATAGAGTAGATGCGCTGGTATGGTACGAGGCGAGTTGGTATTGACTGGTATGTTTCCAAAAATGGAGCGTAATAGGGTGGAGTAGGTAAGTAGTAAACTAGAGAAGTTCCTAGTGATACTTATGTTAACGAAAGATGATTTTGTAACAGGGAATACAACATGTTTGAAATGTTGTAAAATTACTATAAGAAGAATTTATTTGTATACTACAATTCTGATAATAAATTTTATACTGCTTAATAGGGAACCAATGAATTCATTCATAAAAGAAAGGGTAACCCGATGATACAGTTTGATACATATATGAAAGAACCATCAATTATATTAGTGGCAATAAAAGCCTAGCTCATCAGGATAATGATACGTTTGCATTATTAGTTGAACGTCTTTGACAAAATGTCTAAGAAACACACACGCATTCACATTTAGAGATTTATAAAGCTCAACTCATAATACTTACAAAACATTTTGCAAGCTAAGATGAATATGACCATCATCATCATAATTACCGTCAAACCGAATGATAAAGTGTCACAGTATGGTCAAAAATGAATAAATACGAAATTCAGAAAACCACAGAAACAACTTGAACCCAGATCCACAGGATTGAACCCAAATTGATTTATCAATTTATTGTCTGACAAATCTGAAATCGGCGATAACAGGTAGTCACTGTAGTCACATGTAGAGGGTATAGGACGATTTGGCACCGGGACAACTGGACGCCACGGAATTCGAAAATAAATATACGTTAGGTAATTATAGAAAAATATTTAATATTATTATTTATATTTAAATGATTATATTATGATTTAATAGTTGGTGAGAATGTAAATATGCAGACGTAAACAATGATTTAATCGTGCATATGTTTAAGTTCCAACGAAAAAAGAGTTTTTTATTTTATATACTAGCTGACCCGGCAAACGTTGTTCTGCCATATAAATTATTTCTAGTGAATATTTTGGTTGTTAAATAAAAAAATAACGAATGTATCGTAAGTGTGTGGTGATGGGATCTATGACAGAAAGAGGAATGGAGCGCTGTAGACGATGACCGCCGATAAAAACAAAAAAACACCAACCATTCATTTTCTCAATTCAAAATGAGTAATGATGTTCATAATGAATGAATTACCTGTGATAGGATCTCGTTGTTTAATGTTTATGCAATAACCGTCTTGTCCCTTCCAGAAAATTAGCGGATATTGGAGAGAATCGTATGGACGACGTGACGCTTCTCTTGAATTCTTCTCGGACGTAGCGCCATCTGTCATTCAACAACATAAATAATTTCGTTCTGTTTGAAATACGAACGACGGTTAAATTTGTTAATACTAAAATAATAAAATCGCGATAAAAAAATGGGAGGGTGGGGTAGGAAGGTGAAAATTTGGGATTATAAGTATTTTTTGATGCAAAATAATAAAAAAAAATTTCAAAAAAATAAAAGAAATTTTTTTCTGGATAGAGATACCCTAATCACCTAGCGGTATGAAATATACTTGTTGAACTATTCTCATACCTAAAAAATATACATTAAAAAAATCATAAAAATCGGTAGAGCCATTTCGGAGGAGTGCGACCACAAACACCGTGACACGAGATTTTTATATATAGGTATATAGATAAAGCCTTAGGCATGGTAATTCTCAATCCCCAATAAAGAATACATTATGTTAAGAGTAAAATGAATTAAAACTACTAAGTAGTGGATAGAAACTGATTAAAATACCTCGTCTACGTTCTGTATACGTATCTACGACAGTGCGGCGTCCAATTGTCCGGAGTCCAGTCGTCCCATTCCCCATGTAGAAGACTTCTCCACTTTTCAATGACGTATTTGTCATGGCGACAATGCATGCTAGAAGCGTGTTTAAGTAATGAATCGGCTCTCCTTTTAGATGCGACTCCTTTTCTTATTCGCGATAAACTAAAAGTTTACTAATTATAATTCTAACATCACCCCTGATCGTTTTAAACATAATTTTATTATAAAAAGTTTCAAATGACGTAAATTGCAGGTCCGTACACCACGGGATGGTAAAATGAAATGATAAATTTGGGGGCGTACCTCATTTGAAAACGGAAGTGTGAATAGCTGAATTGGAGGGTAATGTTGGTTCACAGTATTAACACGTGGACAAGAAGTTCTTGTGCGACAGTAGCTACTTGCACCGTATCTATTGTACATATGAATTTTAATAAAGTTTCTTAGTCAAGGCACTCCGGCTCTAGGATGAAGATGATGCCTAACAATATATTTTTTAAATGTATTATATATTTATTTTCTTCTCTTCTTCTTGGTCGTGCACTCATGGCTGAGGATCGTGACCACATTTAAATTTCGCCATCCTTTGAGCGACCAAGACTTTCCATCCTTCTCGATCTTCCGCTTCTCTCAGGGCAGAATGGATGGTGCCACCAGTCAGTTCTTTCACTTGGTCGCTCCATCGCGCAGACGCTCTTTCTCTGCTTCGCCTTCCCTGGAGGCTACCCAAAATTACCAGTCTCTCCAGGTTGTCCGGTCCGCGCCTGACAATATGTCCAAAAAAACTGCAGAATTCTTCTCAGACATATCGTCGAGAGCCGTTCCTTTATCTTCAGTCCCTGGATGATTGACTGGTTCGTTCTGTGCTCCGTCCAAGAAATGCGAAGCATTCGGCGCCAACACCACATCTCAAAGGCATCAATTGCCTTCCGTTCTCTTGCCTTCAGGGTCCACGACTCGACTCCGTATAGGAATATCGAGAACACTAATGTTTGCACAAGCATCATTTTTGTGGCAATTGAAATTCCCCGATCCTTCCATATAGTGGTAAGGCGTGTCATCGCACTTTTTGCAATTTGTGTGCGCCTTCTTTTTTCCGCTTCGCATCCGCCCTTTCCACTGATGTTCGATCCAAGATATACAAACTCGTCGACTGTTTCATGGTTTTGGAGTGTACTTGGTGTTGGTAGAAGGTTGGCCCGATCAACAACCATTAACTTGGTTTTATTTCTATTAATAAGGAGGCCGTATTTGCGACTCTCTTCCTCTACCCGGTATAGCAACTCTGTGAGTTCTCTTTCATCAGCAGCGATTAGTGTGGTATCATCTGCGAATCTTAAGTTATTTATTTTCTGGCCACCAATTGTTATTCCGCCTTGCCAATGATCTAGGGCTTTTCGCATTATATGCTCTCCATATATATTGAATAACTGGGGAGATAAAACACATCCCTGACGAACTCCCTATTTTCTTAATACTATATAATATTATATTAATATTTATTATTAATATTTAATATATATTATTATTTGATCTATTTTATCAGTTTAGAAAGAAGTGCAAAAAAGTGCAAAGTTATACAGCGTATACTTACTCTTCTTACATTAATTTAAGTTTTAGCGTACCCGGGGCCTTATGTTATAACTTGTGATATGAAGTCACCCGACGACATGACGTAATTGTGACGTAAGCTCAATACACGCTCGAGACAAGCCGCCCAACGCACACGGCTCACCATAGATATTATTATGCTGAAACACCTATTCGTGTATGGGGACATTAAATAACGCCAGTATTTGAGTAGCGTTTATTTCTCGAATGCTTTGACTCACTCCGGTAGTACATCACAATGATGTCATATGACGTCATCTCGACCGGGCGACTTCAACTCGCAAGTTACAACATAGTATTTAAAGTTTTTTTTAATTCAATGAATATTTTCATGAGATTTAAGGATGCTACATTCTTAAATATGGTAAATTATTCACTAAATAAAAATAGTTTATTATCATAATGGAAGATTTTAACCGACTAAAAATATTAGCAACATTGAACGTAGATACTTATTAAGTATTTCGAATTGATTACTAAATTTGGTTGTGCAAAATCGTGAAAACTTTTGTTAAATAGTTTTACTATTTATTAATAGTTAAATTTAAACATTCAGTACTAATTATTCCATTTTTTTTTAAAAGTAAGTACTCGGAACTAAATATAGTGTTTTATTTAATTAATAATACAATGCATTACGTAAAAAATAAAAATGTATTTATTAAATGTGTACATAATATTCGATACCACACTCAAAAACTAGCATTTAAAATTAATTGTTTTTCTCATAGTTTTGTATTTTGTAAAAGGAAGAGGGGTAAAAATACACACGGTAGGAAATAGGCCTCGCGTTTGCTCTGAAAGACGCAGGATTGTCAGGAAAGCGTAGAGGATTTGATACGACCGGTCCAGGATAGAGAGATGTACAGTAAATTGTCAGAACAAAACAATAATAATGGGAAAAATCCGTTAATTTGTTTGGTTAAAATACTGCGGCTGAATACCGATGCAGTCGAGAATTTTGCAGACAGAATTTAGTTATTAGTTTTTCATTATTCTATTCACGGACCATATAAACTATCCTGTAGACGGGTAGCTTAAGGTGCTATTAGCGTGACAAAATCAGTGGCGGTGGACCCCTCTAGCGGTGATGTGATGATCATTCAATCTGTCGTAAGAAAAGCAAGTTGCCATTCGGCAGTTTATCGTCACGAGCGATTAACTGCCTGCCATTCCACTGAATCTGTATGAGTGTGTCTATCTGACAGGTCTCTCTGTCTGCCCTCGTATGTATATATTAATAATATGTATGTGTGCGTTTTTCTATAGTTAGGTAGGTATACTATTTTGGTGATGTTAAAAACAAGGGTAGTTGTATATTTATCGTACATTTGACTGTATGTGTGTTTTGTGCTTAGGGTCATTGTGTAGGAGAAGTAAATCATACGTAGAGATTGTGATTAAGAAGATGAGAGATTTGATTATAGGTTAATCAGTTTTCGAGAAGTTAATCATCCAAAATTTTGATAATTCTCATTTTTCGAGAGATTGCTAATGAGAATTCTCGAGAAATAAAAAAAAAACATTACTAGGCTAAGCTACCAACCGTCCCGGTAATAGAAAAGAAAAATATAACGTTGACCTGAAGAGCTAAAAAAGGAACTCACTTGACTTCAATTCTGAATGGAAATCTCTGAAATTTATTACAGAGAAATTACAAAAAAATCGACAAAAAGAAGTAATTTTACTTTCTTCTTTCGACCGTGTCCGATCCTAATAGGATCATACGGGCCTCCACAGAGTAGAGGTTTGTATTAACAGATTTTGTTTTTTACGAGAAATGGATGTCAGCCACTTGCTTAACCTATCAGGTACATACCCTGGCAGACACAAATTGAAAAACAATACGTGTACTTGCCAGACCCAGGATTCGAACCTGGGACCCACGGCGTTATAGTCCAAAGCTTGAGCCGCGCGGCCACTGTGGGTGGTTTTACTATAATGTCGATTTCTCAAAAATCTCGATGATTCTCCAGAAATCACAAAACCAATCTCGAATTCGCGTGAACACAATTAATTCTCGAATTTCGAGTAATGAAAAAAGAAATCACAAGCTCTAATAATACGTGATAATCAAAAAATTCTATACTAAATCATATTATGCAAAAGTAGATGGAAACGGGTTTCAATCGTATTGAATGTTTTATATTCGTAAAATAATATAATATTAGATATCCGGTACAGCTCCCTGTGGGTTGTAAAATATTGCGACTGAGAGAATTAGTACATTCATTTATTTGCACTATCTGAAAATGCGTATTTTGATTTATTTATATAATATATAAATACCATATATTAGTATATTATACTTATTATAATAATATATTACATTTTTACTTGCCATCCGTATTTGTATGGAGAAGTTTGGATAGAACCAACATGGAGGTCACCGTTGTAATATGTAAGAACAAATAATTGCGAGCATGCTACTTGTGATCATGTGCGGAGTCTGATCGAAACTTCAAGGTCTTGATTTTTAAGTTTAGTGGATCAATGTCTCCAGAAAATCTTGGGTACGCACGTCACAAATAGGTATGCGGGTTTGTGGATATACGTGTTGTAGTTCTAATCATGACGAGCCGCTTCACGTAGCTGGAGCATGCAATCAAGGTCGATCGTCCGGTGGCAAAAAAATGAACTACGTATTGCAGATAATGCATAATAGTAGTTGCAAGTGATTTCAAAGTCAAACTTTTATAGAGTGAATTCCACAGACAAGTAACTTAAAAATGCGTCACTATAGAGCATCTATGGATACTCCTGAAAAATCATTACTCCTGTATAGACTACATCTCACATCGAAAAATTGGATCATTTAGGAAAGCTTATAAATTAAGATAAAAAGTGTGTCGGTTGACCTGCGGAGGTGGATGAACTGCGTTGGATTGGATAGGGTATCCCTGAAGCAAAATACGTGTGGCAGCAGAGATGGCAACACCTGTGACAGGCGGAAAATATAAGAGTAGAAAACCATAGCAACCAAAATCAACAACCTTATACAGACCGATTGCAATGAACATAAAACGAATTATTACTGTATAACGATTATTTTAAAGACAGTTAAAAAAGTATTACTGGAACTGACAAAACCAGCCTTGAACGTTGTTAAATAATATGGAATACCTACGCATTATCTTATGCTGTGTTTTATTTTAATAAATTAGAAAACAATGTGCTTTCAACGAGAATTCATTATTTTCAAATTATACCATTCAATTTGTGATCAATAAAGGTACATAGACTGCAAAGTAGAAAGTTGATTACAAACGTTTCCGTTTCCTGGAGAAGGATTCACATAAGTTTGCAAAACTTATCTGTAGAATTGATGGAGCAGAAATATACAATACTAAAGTGTACCTACTTGCAACTGAACAGAATCTGACAGAGGAATGACTTCTTCAGTATGGAGCCCTTAGATTCATTATTACGTAATGTGGAATTAAAAAAATATATATAAAGCTACGCAGTCTCAGCTGAGGGTTTTATTTTATTTTTTTATAAGATTAATGATTATAAAATCAAAAACAAAAAACACATATAATTCATAATGGGTAGCTACAAAATAACTATTACATGTTAGCTTCAACTATGTGATATTATAATTATTTATACTCTTAGAAATCTTAAGATACACAAAAATGATTTGATATTTGGCTGAGATATAAACATCTCAAAATTTTCAAGGAACCTTCGTCTTTGATCATCATAAAACGGACATTGTCAAACAACGTCGTTTATATCTTCATTGACGCTTCTACATTTACATTAAGGATCATTTATTATATACCTAAGCGAACCCTAAGGATGCTTCAAGATAGTAGTGATCAGCGATTAATTGTAACAATATTATTGTTTCCCCATCAAGAATTTTATTGGCGTACTAGGGTTTAAAAATACCTTTTGCCGTATACTTTTAACGTATTATGTATTTAGATTTTTATTGTTTTGACTGTATCCGTAACTCCTCTTTCTATGATATCTCTCCAATGACAATAAATTGTCTTTTGTTTAATTCATCGATACCCTAAGTTACTAATTATGTACCATTGTTAAGAATATTCGATCGGTGTGATTTCGGCTATTGCAATGAACCTACTCAATATTATATTGTTAATCAACCCCAATATATCCACCTTATCTAGCTGTTTTAATTACACATATATAAATCATTGTACATTAACTAAGCGTCACCAATATTATGTACTTAATATTTCATATTTATGATACTGTAAATGATTCTAATAGGATTCAACTTGTTCAATCTTAACTCAGCTCTTTTCTGTTCTTTCCCTTTCATTTACAATAATATGTAACTGTAAACTGAGACATGCGAATAAACATCTCTGAAGATTAACATCCAATGAGTCTTTTTACTGACATACACCATTCCACTGGACCACGTGAAGGATCGGGGTCTGTTTGGTAAGTCCGTTGCCGAAAACATAACATCTTAACATCAAACATAACAGCTTTTTAAGATATGGTAAGTTTACCTATTTTAAAAACCTGATTCCTCATTTCCCTAGATTCCAGTATTTAAATGAATCCAGAAGAATGTAATTAGGTTTGTGAGACTGTGGTGTCGATAATGAATGATTAAGCCGTAAAATGAATAATGAAGGCTTTCAATTATAAAGCACATTTTTATACACTGAAATAACGAATAAATTTTTGAATGAGTATCCTTTAATGGAGTATATAATTTGATTACTAAAACGGTTTATTAAATCATTTGAATAAACTTTCTTTTACAATACCGGTACCACAGTTAATCAAGAGGGATGAGTCAGCATCGTTAGAATTAAAATACCCCCTCAAAAACAATTCCGATCGCACCTGTTTGAAGAGGGGAAGCACGCTTCTCCACAAATAATATTCATGGAGCGATTTTTCACCTAATTTTATGCAAATATTGACGCTTTCATCAATCATGGAGGGAATCAGACAGACGGAATGACAACCTTACGTACTTACACATCCTCAGTGGAGTAAAACTAAATCACATTATTCTAAATTTAAAATGTGAACTTTTATTATTATTTACCCATTTATGAATGGTTTGTTCGCCCTTGATATTGTTCATTTGTCTATGAAAGATTTAGCCGGCTTTCACATCAAAACTCGTCTCGCTTGCAACGTGTCAAATACGTCTATGTGGTGTCTTCATTATTCACAAAACACACGTCGCCAAATGGAGCTCCGCAGATTGGTCTTATGCGCCTGTTGAAAAAAACATCTGCTGTTGCAAAAGACACGTTGCATGCTTTTCGGGCTCCAAGTCGAAGACGCCAGGATGCATACAAACACATTGTTTATTCCTATACCGGCTCGCCGATCACCGCATCCAAATATCTAAATGTTTCGAAGGTTATGTGTAGGTAGATATGCGCGGTCTTCACATACAACACCTGATCGCCGTTCTTGGAAGGTTTGATTTATGGATGTACGGAAAACGAGGCGAATTTAGATGTGAGAGCCGGCGTGTTGATTTTATGAAGATGACTGTGACACAATATGGCATCATACCAAGCTTCAAAGGTCTCGAGTTTTGAGATTTGATAATCGATATCTCCGCTGAATATTGGTACGACCGCATTACAGACACTCGAGTTAATGAGTGGATACGGCAGCCCTCGGTGATTGAAATAATCACAAAGAGACGCTTTACGTGATTGGGACTTTTTGTACCCTTGTGGAACAATCTCAAGAGTTCCGTCGCCGATTCTCCCTCATCCTGATAGAATGAAGAGATATCTACGCGCGACAGGTTTCGCATGACGGGAAGAACAAGATTTGGCAATAAATAGCAGGACCTTGTATTTGGGCAATGCCCCAAAACTAGACGTGCCCGGCTGAAGTAAGTAAGTAAGTATATTTAATCAGTAAAGTTTGCAATTAAAAAAAAAAAATAGATTTCTCGACGTCAAAACAGTGTCCTTTCTTGACGTTCACTCTTGTAATTAAAATACGTATATTTATTAGTGTGTCTTTCTAACATATTGTTCATGTTTACTCATCTGAGCTCTTTTGTGCTAAGCACTCTAACCATAAAAATAAAACACACCAATAAATTCAGCTTCCCTCGCACAAAAGGTTGCGAACGAACTGAAGTAAAGCAACTGAATGCTACCTGCATGGCGACAAGTTTGCTTTCCTCATAAACCTTTTCATTGGATCAGCTTCCGTTAACTTCCGGCACCCGTTTCCTCAATGCGAATGCTTTATTATTCGTTTTAAAGGATTCGCTATAAATTGTTCGTGAACACTTTACACGGCGATTATACTAACCAATGTTTTGGTTGATTGAAACGAATTGTAAGAAGGTATATTGTAATAACGTTACTATTTTTACTGAGTTTAAACATAATATTAATCCAGTAACCAATTTTTCTTCAGTTAGACTTGTTAGACTTCAAACGTGCAACTGGAGTAACTATAATATATAGGTACTGTCATCTCCCGTCAAGTCGAGAGCGAGAAGATGCTTCCTCTTCTCGCTAAGTATGCTGGTGCTGGACATCGTCTGTCATTTGGGACTTGGAAGTGAACAATAATAAAATCGGAATGGCCGAAAACGGCGATTTTTATTTTAAATATTATTTGGTGCTACATTTTTATACAATTTGTAAAATTTTTGCGGAGGTCGAAATGTACGTGTTTTTTTTTTTTTTTTTTTGGACCATGTCCGATCCTAATAGGATTATATGGGCCTCCACAGAGTAGAGGTTTGTATTAACAGATTTTGTTTTTTACGATAAATGGATGTCAGCCATTTGCTCAACCTATTAGGTCCATACCCTGACTCACACACAAACTGAAAAACAATATGTGTACTTGCCAGACCCAGGATTTGAACCTGAGACCCACAGCGTGATAGTCCAACGCTTATGCCGCGTGGCCACCGTGGGTGTACGTGTTTACAATGTCGATATTTAGGATCGTGGCCTGCGCGGGAAAATTTTTCGCTGTCAGTGGGTACAAAATGCGGCGTTGCCATTCATATATTTTTTTAATGGCATTTGGACAAAATTGTCGGTTATATATTTATCATTATTTATTTATTTATTCTCGCAATCAACCCTTACTATGCGTCCGCTTGATAATGGTTCAGAGCTCTTTTTTGCCACAGAGGAGACATCCCCAAATGGGGACAATTCGAGGGTGTAACAGTACCCATTCTATTAACTTGTGGGGACGGCCCAGTGCTAAAAAGATATAGTCCATACGACTAAAATTTCTAGAGATCCTCACGCTCTATAGGAATCAAAGTTAGTATTATACATTTACATAACAATAGATAGTCATCAACGTTCACGCAAATCGAAATAACATTTAAGATGCATAGTTTGGAAATTGATGAATGGCTAATGACTGCACTGTTAACTTAATCGATAAAGTTTACCGCCTGAATTGCAATGAATATTATTGTGTGTCTCATTGAATACATTTTAAAAATATATTTTATTATAATATGTTTATTTTTGAGATTGATATAAATATTTTAAATTTTATAATATGTTTAATAAAAATGATACGTCTTTGAATCTTGTGTATTATTCATTGATTTAAAAGTAACAAGTGTAAATACGCTATAAATAATAATAAATATTCAGTGATCTTGACGCCGTATAGGAATTAAATTTAGTACTAAAAAAAATTTAATTTTCAAATAACATGAATTGGTTCACTGCTTTAAAAGAATTTGATATAACACTTGAGATGCATTGCTGTCAGAGAATCTGCATAGAAAGTAATATGATAATATATTATATTGAGCTCCATTACTTACCTGTGATATAACCAATATCACAGATAACTTAATCGATAAAGCTCAACCCATCGATTGCAACGAATGTAGGTTTAAGGGTTATACTATGTTTGGTTGAATATTTTCTAAAAGGTATGTTTCTTATTGAAAGATACAATATCATTAAAGTGGATTAAAAATTCGTATCATAACGTCAATGATCCAAGTAATACTGTCCAAGGTATAACACAAACATGGATCCATCAAACCAACTATCTCGCACCACACTTAAGTCTTAATCAAGGCGGATTATAATGGTTAGCCTTGGTCTTAATCGAGCATATTACAAGGGCACACATTTGAATGTGTAGCATCAATAGTTTTTTTATAAATGGAAATATCTCAGGAGCAGTCAAGTGTGCTTCGACTGAGTTTATTTGACATCATCAATAAAATGTACCCATGGAGAATACATAATACAAAACAAAGATAGAGGCTATAAAGAAAATGGGCCAAAGTATGTGTTCACTAAAGGGAATCATTAGAAAAGGGGAAATGGAGTAAGTCTATTCTACCTTCACCACGAGAGGTGCCCTGGTTTGTAGAGTCTCCTTTGACGAGGAATGAGCTTAAGTTAATACTGAGGCTAAGAACAGGGCACACAATGGGCAAAAGATTTGATGTCCTCATGGGAAGAAGCAAATCGCAACTCTGCGATGAATGTCATGTTTTAGAGGACATTGTACATATAGCACTACAATACCTCAAATATGAACTTCACAGAGTACAGCTGCGAATTGCGGATATCTATGAGAATTTCGACGAATTGAAAGGTGTCCTGGCGGTGGGTAAGATGGAAGAGCTAGGCAAAATTGTAAAGTTATTTAACAGAATATGAGTGAGGACCTAATCGACGGATCCCCTTCTAGAAGAGAAGGGGCGATATGACAGCGAGTCAGTGAAAGCCTTGGTAAAATCACAAAAAAAAACAAAGATAATTAAAAGTTGATGAATTTTATATTATGTGTAAAGTTTTTGACGTGCGTAGTAGACGGCGAATTTTTTTAATGCAATACAATTGGCCTTTGTGACGATCTAGTCAGGCGGCCAGATGGCCCCAACAGCTGGTTGGATAGATTGAGTATATCTTGAGATTTCGTACAAATTTCATCACAAAATCGACTGGTTTCCAAAATACAATACACATAATTACAAGATAAAAAGAACTTTTTATATACCACGTTTTCAAATTTTCTGTTGAATCATATAAACATTGAGGACACATAAGGCAATTGTCAACAAATCATATTTTTGCTATTTTGCAAAAAACAAACAAATATAGAATACTGAAATATCATTTTGATTTCCATAGTAACACACGTATATATTATTAATTTAGTTGCTAGGACCACCCACTTAGCAACCAATAATAGTGGATTGGATTACGGATTTCTTCCAAAATAATTTTTCATACAAAACAGAATTAACTGAAAATGAATTCAATTATACTTAAAAATGGCTAAAAGTATTAAAATAATATATTGGCATTGTGTTATGATATATTCTAAAAGTTTGAAATGTCTAGCTAGTCGGGAAGTTCGGTAAAAATCGATTGCAAGATTGGTACTGGACAAACAACCACCGGACAATCAAGTATATGAGCTAAGAAAAACGTGGTAAAATTGACCCCTCCAAACCAATCCGCTACGCACCACACTCGGCCGTAATCGAACGTATCACGAGGCTTTATGTTTGGTGTGAATTTTGAGGATTTTTTTTATACCTGGGAATGTCTCACGAAGACTAAGGTCACTCAAGGAGGTTGTACTCATGTGTGGCTTAAATTGACTTATTCGATAAAATGTATATATGGAGTAGAGGAACACGGGTAACTTACAGTAGTCTGCGCATTTTTTTAATGCAATGAAATTGACTTTTGTACCAAGTCTGACACCCCGATAGGCCGAACCGCTGGTCGGACAGACTTCAATATCTCTCCCCCTTTCGAAATAAAAATCATTTAAAACAATACTGGTTTCTTGGGTACAAATAGTCAGAACAGTATAAAATCTCCTTTAGAAGAGCTGAAGAAGTTGCCGACGACAAAGAAGAATTTTGAGACCGTGTATTTTTAGCATGTTGACTTTCTACCGAAAAATTTATCAACTTTGCCACGTTCTTCGAAGTGAATGTAGTCTAGAAACGGAAATGTGCGTATTATTTTGTTTGTTGTTATAACCTTTGCAACTCCGAGTAGTAAACAAGTTTACATCGTTGTAAAAGTACGACGTGCGCCATATTTAGTTGACATGCAACTCGATGAGATTTGTATACATTGCACAAACTGTCTCAAAGTAGGCGTATGCACTATTAACCTATTAAATGTTGTACAAACATTCAGAATTTTGTAATAGTTGCCTTCCAAAATGATTTTTCTTCTTCATATCTAATGTACTTAATTTGAATATACATAATTTGAAAACACTTCTGAGAAATATATAACTAGAAAAAATCGTTTAGTAAAGAATACGACACCCAGTAGGATTCAAACCTGCGTTTCCTGACTGAGAATCGCGACCATATTATGCACTGACCACTATTTATAAATATCTTATCTAATTGCGACAAATTTAACTTTACAATGCTCTCTGAAGAGAAAGCGCTTACTAATTGGCAATCGGGTTTTGTATTTTAAATCAAAGTATTAAATTACCTTAGTTTATTATTACTAATCCAATTTTTTCATAGTGACGTACTTGCACTCGCCAATAACTTAATAAACTATTTTTTTTATTCGACAAATAAATCACAAAATTTAAGGCGATGTTTTTACCCACCAGAGGCACCTAGCGGAATAATATGAAGCTTGCAATTTGAGATATTTTTTTTTGTACAATTTCAACTGTATTGATTAATAAATATGTATCTGAAAACATTAAAAGGAAAATTTTTTTTTATTTCAAGTCAAAGATAATTTATTGTAAAAAAATGTATATTTGGTAAATGGGGACGTGCGCCGCGCAGGTCAAAATGGAGATTTTATGCTTTTTTCAAAGCATGATCCTGGACATTCCTTAAGCGTTGTAGAAAATCTATTAGAAACTTTTAGAATATATCAGAATACGATGCCAATGCATTTTTTTAATACTTTTAGCCATCTTTAAGTAGAATTGAATTCATTTTCAGTTAATTTTGTTTTGTATGACAAATTATTTCGAAAGAAATCCGTAATTCAATCCATTATTATTGGTTGCTATTTGTCTGGGGTCCTAGCAACTAAATTATTAATATATACGTGCGTTATTATGGAAATCAATATGAAATGTCAAAATGACGTTTCTGTATTATTTCTATCAAGTACAATTTTTCTGATCGTTTAAGCTAGTCAATTCGAGTTTATATAAAAAATGTTGTATATAAAAAGTTCTTTTATCTTGTAATTATTTTTACCTTGAATCAGCACGGTCATGGTACTGTCCGTAAATTATGTTGTCGATAATTGAAATTAGCTTACAATCTATAGAAAACGATTCATTAATATTCACACACTCTTGTTAATAAACCTAATTTTACCATGTTAGTTAAATTGTGTTTGGAAACTGGACGGTGTGATGTAAAAAGCGATAAAATTCCATTGATTACAAGCTTGGTAATTAATTACTCTCATTGAACACAGTATTATTAGAAGACACATCGTTAGGCCCGTTTCACACGGGACACCTGTGTTTAGCTACCGGTGTGAGTGTCGAGATGCCGCATTTACATATAAATGAACGCGACATTCATGTGTCTCCGTCTGAATGCGTCCATTTATTTATGTGAAAATGCAGCTTCTCGACACACCGGTGGCTTGACACAGGTGTCCCGTGTGAAACAGCTTTTATTCTGATAGTATAATATGAGATTTCCAACAAAAAATAGTGTATTGAAGAGAGCTACCTAGATTTTAATTCGATAAATTAAGGTACCGAAAAAGTTTTTCCATCCGGGACAATCTAGAATACGATTTCTTAAGACTTAAGTAATTCTCTTGTATTATGGTTCATCTAGTAAGTATTTCAAGTGTACAGTACACTAAGTTAGTGATCCGCAACCATTTTTTATGAAAACTTATACGCTATAATAATTATAGCGTATAAGTTAAATGTAGATGAATAAAAGAAACATGTAATAATATTATTCTCATAAGTCTTGGTATTGGTTTATAAATACAACCTAATAAACATAGGCTCTCTTTCTGTTCTTTAGAGGAGCTGAAATTCGAAATTCAAGTATCACAGTAGGTATTAAACTGATGTGAACTGGAATATGTACAATGTTGCCATTTATAATAGAATGAGCAGAAGGCTTTTGAAAAGTTTTTTCATTTAAAAGTTTTGCCGAAAGTCTTATAAATTAGATAAAAACTTTTGTCTGTCTGCAAAGCAATCGCATCAATGCAATATATTAGGAATATCAACTTTATAGCATTAAACATGTACTTCATAATCTTATTATTGTGAAAAGACTTGCGAGAAAATTTAACTATATGGTATAGTTTTCTTTTTAATAATACCTACTTGAAAGTTGTAATTACATGCAGTGGCGTCTTGACGACTTTCTAGATGGTGGAGTTTAGCCATTAATTATTAAATATATATATTATCTACCTACTTTCTCATAATATAAATGGAATTCTACTATTTGCGATTATTCATCGAAATATTTTAAAATACATTAGTTCATTGTATTAAAAAACTTATTTTCCAGTCATAGCACTAATGCAATATGTCTTAAACATCAGAACACTAAAGTGTGATAATTTGCACAAATAATGGATATGCAATGGAAAATAACTTACAGAACATCTAAAACCTTTATGAAGCCTCATTTTCATTTATTTAAGCTCCGTTTGACGGGATTTTTCAACGCATTTGGATGCACTTACTAGATTGAAAATAATGAATAACCATATTTTATTTAGACAAGAGTATAATTCTAAATTCAGAACGAATTAAATTAATTTTCTGATTCAATTTCGAATGTCAGTTTTTTTTCTCACTGTCCGTTTCATGTAAATGTGAGCATTTTTATGACGTTTTTCTAAGCTCGTATTCTTGTTTGTCCGGTGGTTGTTTATCCAGTACAAATCTTGCAATCGATTTTTAACAAACTTTCCGACTAACTAGACATTTGAAACTTTTAGAATATATCAGAACACGATGCCAATGCATTCTTTTAATACTTTTAGCCATATTTAAATAGAATTGAATTCATTTTTAGTTAATTCTGTTTTGTATGAAAAGTTATTTCGGAAGAAATCCGTAATCCAATCCACTAATATTGGTTGCTAAGGGGGTGGTCCTAGCAACTAAATTATTATTATATACGTGCGTTACTATGAAAATCAAAATGACATTTCAGTATTCTATATTGTTTTGTTTGTTTGTTGCAAAATAGCAAAAAAAAAAAAAAATGATTTGTTGACAATTGCCTTATTTGTCCTAAATTATTTATACATAGAATTGTTCAGTTTATATGATTCAACAGAGAATTTAAAAACGTGGTATAGAAATAGTTATTTTTATCTTGTAATTATTATTATTTTATAAAATGCATACGTACCTCGAGTACTCGTAGTTTGACAGAAAACTACTATAATATGTACATGCTATATGTATACGTTTTACGTACATAAATGTAATGTATCTTTTTTGACATAAGAGTTAACGGAGAGTGACGTCTTAGCGCGAGGTTTACGTGATCTATCAGACATGGTCATCTTTTACAGGACTAATGGAACGTAACGCAACGCATCACTGGATTGACAGCGTCACTCTAATATTACGTAGGTACACTTTTCCATTTTCTTTGCGTCAATCTCGCGTCAATTTAACCGTGGAGAGTTTTGAAGATCATTGTCCTCATCTATTTAAGCCAGTAGTGTAACCAACACACATACTCGGTACAAATATTGACGAGAATTTACTGAATATAAAATTAGTATATTTTTTTAATTCAATATACACCCATATTAAAAAAATGTTTGATTTATATTGTTGAAAACACATCATTTTGTAAAACTTCGGAATTCGAAACAATTTTCTAGCAAAACTTAATCAACTTGAACCATAAACATAATATAGCGATAGCCACATATGTGAATTCAAATCCTGCTTGGTCCCAGCTATTATTCTAGGATTATTATTTAATATATAATAATATAATTCAACAACAGACATTCAGACAAGTGTCTATAGATGGGTGTATATTTGATGAAATTTTTCGCAGAGTAAAGCTAAGTTGGAGTGCTTTTGGCCGCCTGAATAATGTCTTCAAAGGTGACCTTCCACTGTGCCTAAAGCGCAAAGTGTTCAATCAGTGTGTGCTTCCAGTGATCACATATGCGATTTCATAAGTACGTCAATTTTAAAGCTTACTGTTATGATTAATCTAATTCTATTTCGACCACTGCAAATTTTATGGTACCATCTTTGGAAAGTCGACGTTCTATATCTGATCAATATTTTCTTTTTAAAATTATCAAAGGTTTTGTTGACTCGCCAAACCTAATCGAAAGGGTGGGTTTCCATTGTCCATCAAGATTTACGCGAAACGAAACTTTGTACCATATCAGTCGTAGCGGTTCTAATTATGCACAAAACTCTTTTATTCGGCGCTCTTGTTTAAATTATAATATGTATTTTTCCACCGTTAATCCTTTTAATAATTCAGGGGGACATGCTCGTCGAAGGTCAAAATTGAGTTTTTATTGTATTTTCAAACCATGATCCTGGACACTCCTTAAACGTTGTAGATAATCTATTTATATAATTTTAAAGCCTTATTATCCTTTATATTTATTTTAAACATTTGATGACTGCATGAAGTATTTTTGTTACATAAAATAGTATTCTTTTAAACCTCTCGCTCTAATGTTTTAGAATATAGTCATATTTCGGTACAGAAATGTGCAGTGGTGTTAAAATTTTTTACATTTATTAATTTTTAAACGCATTTATAAAACCATTAGCATAATTTATTACGAGATAATTTTTGTAAAATATTCACGATAAAAAAATATGTTGATAATCTCTGTGATCCCAAATTTGACAAGAATTAGGCATTTTATTATTCAAAAAATCGGCAAGATTAACACATTTGAAGATAATTCTAAAGATATTTATTATAAGCTATGTCTTTGACCATTCAAGTGTGATAAAAATCTTATGAATAATGATTGCTTTATAAGAATTATTGACCTAAGAATAAGATAGTGTTTTTTTGAAAAACGCCATTTCTTTTGTCATTCCCTAGTAGTTAAGCTACAACATACGGCCGTAGCCATAAAATGACAAACTATTATTATAGTAGGGAGTAAAATTATGTTAACGTGCGTGTTTGAACATGTACCTAACTAATTTTTTTTTATTTTTTTTTAAACGGTACATGTTCAAACACGCGCGTCTATATAATTTTACTTCCTACTTCAATTATAGTTTGTCAATTTATGGCCACGGCCGTATGTTGTAGCTTAACTACTAGGGAATGACAAAAGAAATGGCGTATTTCAAAAAAACACTACCTTATTCTTAAGTCAATAAATCTTATAAAGCAATCATTACTCATAAAATGTTTATCACACTTGAATGGTCAAAGACATAGCTTATAATAAATATCTTTAGAATCATCTTCAAATGTGTTAATCTTGCCGATTTTTTGAATAATAAAATGCCTAATTCTTGTCAAATTTGGGATCACAGAGATTATCAATATAATTTTTTATCGTGAATATTTTACAAAAATTATCTCGCAATAAATTATGCTAATGGTTTTATAAATGCGTTTAAAAATTAATAAATGTAAAAAATCTTAACACCACTGCACAGTTATGTACCGAAATATGACTATATTCTAAAACATTAGAGCGAGAGGTTTAAAAGAATACTATTTTATGTAACAAAAATACTTTATGCAGTCATCAAATGTTTAAAATAACTATAAAAGATAATAAGGCTTCAAAATTATATAAATAGATCATCTACAACGTTTAAGGAATGTCCAGGATCATGGTTTGAATATACAATAAAAACTCAATTTCGACCTTCGACGAGCATGTCCCCCCTTAAACGCGCTATTTTTGCGCTAAATTTTGTATAAATAGATATATATATATATATATATTATGTTACTTTTTTGTATATAGTTTAATTATTTCCTTTATTTATTATTATTATTAATTCCTTATTCTTCCTCATTTTTCTCATGTAATTTTCTTATGTAATTTTTTTATATTTATGTTATTCTTAATCTCTATCTTGTTAGGCTTAACTATATTATAATGTATATATGGAAACTTTGCTGGTTGCAATAACTTTTCATTATTATATTTTAAATTTTTGTAATCAATATGTAACTGTTTGTTTGCTAAATAAAAAAAATGCTATATAGAGAGTGAGTATTTTTTGTATAGTTAGGATTACTTATATAACTTTTATTAAAGTCTACGAACTACTCTTGCATATTAATTATGTAGACATTGGCTATAATACTAGAAAAATAAAGATGTCAGATTACTTGCTTTGACATATTGTGGGGATCGAAGTACATGCAGAGCACTTAAGCAAAGATAAAATAACCTATATTGATAAAATCAATTAATTATTATTCTTCCAATGTGCAGACCTACCATCTGTGATGCCAATTGGAAAGGAAACAACGCCATTCAATAATAAAAGAATTATAATAAAATTAAAAATAAACATGGACCCTAAGTAAAAGAGAGATCCAGAAACTTAGAGTAGCACAACGTGGTATGGAGAGGTGCACGCTGGGCATAACGCGAAAGGACAAAAAGAAGAATAAGTGGATAAGGAAACAGACAAGGGTTTGCGATGTAATGGAGTTTATTAAAAGCCTTAAATGGAGATAGGCTGGACACATAGCTCGAAGAAGAGACAATCGTTGGACAAATCTAGTCATCCAGTGGTATCCAAGAAGTACAAAACGTCCGCAAGGTAGACCTAGAGGCCGCTGGATCTATGAAATGATAAAGTTCTGCGGAAGTACGTGGCAACGCTATGCATAGGGCCAAGAGGAGTGGAAGCAGCTTAAAGAGGCCTTCATCCAGCAGTGGATAAATTCAGGCTGATGATGATGAATATAATTCAAAAGTTTTCTAAAATGATATATATATCGGCTAATAGGTCTGCTAATAAAGTTGTGGGTCCGAATTTCAGGTTGGCAAATTCACACGTTGTAGCGGCGTGATTTCGAAAAAAGACCCATATGTGGCGCTGCCCATTGACTGGACGCCGCAAGCTACTAAACTCTATGTTAACTCCGTAATTTTTATCTCTCACAGTCTTGCAGCCAGTCAGCTTAGTCTGATTAGCTCTGACCCTTTTGATCATAAAGGTCCTCTATTTTGAAATTAAGTACCTTACACTATCGAGATTAGTTTCTAGTGATTAGTGTGGTTTCTAGTTGTCAAACGTGATACCTACCTGAACTGAACTAATTCATCTAAAACATCTGGTTATTTGGTCGAGCGAGTCATCTTATCTTGTTAATCTATTTTGTGTACCGTTTGAAGTATTCTCTATTATTGTTGGTTACATCTGTGAACTCTGAATAAATACTAAACCGGAAGTGTTTCTATGTTTTTAAATAAAAAAAACATAATATAACGTTAGTTAAGAAAATAGCAATTGTCAAAAATGCTAAAAGTGTGTAATATGTGTGTATATAAATATAGGGTTATCTATCTTGTAGTATTAGTTTCACAGTCCTGTCATTTTGTTACCTGTTGTATAAAGTTCAAATATTTTTTAGGTTACTTTGTTAGTGGTTAAGTGAATTAATGCATTGCAGATCCAGTATACCTAGTACCATATATGTATACCTAATGGATCCATTATATTTTTTACTTACTTGTTGTTTATTAATTTATACGCGCATTTTTTTATATGCATCGTCAGTATAGGATTTTCTGAGAATATTTTAAAATGAAGCCGTTCATAGTATGTAATTAATTTTTATGTTATGATTTTGATGTTAAATTGACTATTACTTATTAATGGGAAAATATTATTATATATATATACAATTTTTCGCTTAATGGATCGGGTGTACAATATAATCGACTGAAAAAATGTAAACTGTGGCAACACTTTTCTCATCACTCAGGTTAGAAAAACAGGGCGCCAAAGTTTTGCTAACGGCTTTGTTTTCCCGCCGCGGGAAAGTCGTTATTTTAAAAAATGGCGTCGCAAGTTTTTTGAATGTGTGTTTTTCGCGGGAACTTTTCTCGCACAATATTAAGCCCGTGGCTTGAACTATCAACGTTTTATGTGTACACAACACGCCAAGTCAAATATTATCATATATATATCAATATAGCTTTAGTATTCCTGCTGTTAAATAAAATAAAATACGAGAAATACATCATTCAAAATGTTTGGCGGAGAAATGTTAAAGCTATACGCTGTGTGAAAATTTGTAATATTTCCAGAGAATCTAATTGCAATGCGCTAATGCACGATCACTGTGATTGATTCCATTATTAGACCAGTTTGTGTTCTTTCACAATATTAAAAAAATATTTTTGAACAGTGTCAACTTTGGTTGGTAGGTACTACGTTTGAACGCGCTGTATTTATTCATTTACAAATGTTTGAAGGAATGCGTTGATATAAATACGGCAGTAACAATAAACAATACATCAGTGAAACGGCAAATAATTTTCAACTATAGGTGCGACGAAATTTTGGACTCGCTGGCATTCTGAGAGCGAACAGCGCCTAGAATAAGGTTTCAAAAATATATTCAAGAATCAAATATAAAGCAGTTCACTTGAATTCAAGATTTGAGAGAAATGAGGGTAATCGTAGTGACGTCCAGTATGAAGTGGGATTCTACCTGCTGGTTTAGGGTGATCGTAATACCTTTACACGAGGATTTTATTAATATATTATGTTGTGGAAAAATGTCGTTTAAAATATTTAATAATCAAACATTAAAAAGGTTTTTTTTTTTTTTTAATTTAAAAATATTTTTTTAAGAAAACTGTTTTTTTTATTAGTACTTACCTACATCGAATATTATAAATATATTAGTCATTAAAATTGAATTCGATAAGTTGAAAAAAAATGAATTTTAACGTGTCTTGTTTCTAATTAAATAAACAACGCTTTTTATAAAAAACTATAAATTATTGTCGTTCAAGCTTGTGTGTTCTGACCGCACCAAACTTTGATTTGATATAAAAAAAAACGTGTAGGTAAGTAGGTACATATTTTTTTTTCTTTTATTTTGTTAACTGTCAATTCATGGTGGAACTGCATTGTATTGCTGTTTTAATTTAATAAAACGCAATTTTTTTGTAGTACTTATTCCATTTTTAATCAATAAATTAGGACCGGTTACGTCTGTCTCAGTTGAAAATGTCCCTCTATAACAATGCGATATTTTTATATTCAATTATATAACACCGCTGAATATAAAACGCCAATGATTATAAGACGCACCATGAATTCAAAGATACCTATGTACGAAAAAACAATAGTCTTATAATCGATGGAATATCTCCAATTATTTTCTAATCGATATTTGAGTACCACTGCGTTGTGCGGAGCTCTTTGTTTTGATGTTACGTGAAAGCTTTATTCAAACCCATATACAGAGCTTTCGCAGCTTTAAGCTTTTGTATTATCTACTACTTGACAAGAATTGGTTCCATCATTGTCGAACCAAAGATATTATGATAATTTTTTTAAAACAAAGTGTTATGAATAACAATTGCCATTAAAACCTTATAATTAAATACCTAATTTAATTTAAGCTACAATATAAAAGTACGTCTGAGAGAAGCGCCATTGCAGAATTTTTATGAACAAAGGTATTTATTAATAAAATAAATAAATGAACGTAAGCTATCTTAAACTTAGATTGTGACGTTAGTAGTCTAAGAAAGTCTATTGCAATACATACCTACTGGTCAAGTAAACTGAGGTCGATATAATAATACTCAAGTAGCGGTCACGGTCCATAGGTAAATGGGGTTCCCCGCTCGGTCCTGAAACTTTACCTTTGTAGGTAATTAAATGTGGCACATCGCTACAATGCAATTACGTGATCCGGTGCCATTATTTGAAATCCACTTAGCGCATACTAGGCAAAACCTTCTAGTCGTTAGTTACTTAGCCAGCCTTATAGTCTGGTTTATGAACAATACGTTCTCTGAAAATTCGTCAGCTGCGTTTATTAGTACCTTTTAAAGATACTTGTTAAAAACTGTTGTATTAAACGAAAAATCATGGACAGTTTCATATTTAACGGTCCACATGCTCAGCGTATATCAAAATGGAGCTTTTATTGTATTTTCAGAGCATAACCCTGGACATTCCTTAAACGTTGTAGATAATCTATTTATATAATTTTGAAGCCTTATTATCCTTTATATTTATTTTAAACATTTGATGACTGCATAAAGTATTTTTATTACATAAAATAGTATTCTTTTAAACCTCTCGCTCTAATGTTTTAGAATATAATCATATGATAGTACATCCATGTATAATTATGTTCATTAAGATTTTTTTGATTAATTAATTTTTAAACGCATTTAAAAAAACCATTAGTAAAATTAATGTTAACATTATATAGTGACATATTAACGATACAAAATTATATTTTATAATCTTTGTGATCCCAAATTTGACAAGAATAAGGCATTTTATTATTAAAAAAATGGGCAAGATTAACATATTTGAAGATATTTCTAAAGAAACTGATTATAAACAAAGTCTATGACCATTCAAATGTGATAAGCATCCTACGAATAATGTGTGCTTTATAATAATTATTGGCCTAAGAATAAGGTAGTATTTTTTTGAAATACGCCATTTTTATTGGCATTTCCCAGTGGCTAAGCTACAACATACGGCCGTAGCCATAAACGATAAGTGAAGTAGGGAGTAAGATTATGCGCGCGTGTTTGAATGACCAGGGTTATGCTCTGAAAATACAATAAAAGCTCCATTTGAACTACGCTGAGCATGTGGGTCCTTAAGGAGGTTGAAGTAAATAACGTAAATATAAAACTATTTTTAAATGTACACTTTACAATAAAATAAATAATCAGCCAAATGTTCAAACCTGGACTCACACTATGTCTCTTATGACGACATTTTTTACCACTAAGCTTCAAAAGCCTTACAAAAGGGTGGAAAAGAAACATGTATTATATAATATAAACTACACAAAACCAGACATAAAGCTTTTCTGCGAATGCTTCCATCTCGTACATACAATTGTAATATTAATTATAACTTTTAGCGTAGTTGTTTTAGACACAGAACATTGATTGTGTTTCCTGTTGAATTAGTGGAAAGGCTGCCATAATCGATAGTTCACTACCTAATTTCTTCTACCACTCAGTAAATTGCACTTAGTGGTTAGTGGATTCTTACAGTTTAAACCAGGGGGGGCAAACTTTTTGGATGGAGGGCCAAATTCAAGAATTCAAAATGAGTGGCGGGCCGCAAGTAAAATACCATTTTTAGATATACACTATTTATTATCACGAAAAATAAACATTACAAAAAAATTAATTAGAAGAACGAAACTGTTTTTTTTAACATTTTTTAAATTCAGGTGTTAATTTTGTAGTTGATATTCTCAAAACTGCTTGTAAATGGGCATCGGAGATATTTGATCGTAAAGAATTTTTATTGAGGTTCATGATCGAAAATGTTTGTTCACATATATAGGTTGATCCAAAAATAACGAACATTTTTCTTGCATAATCTTTAAGTTGGTCGAATTTGTCTGAATTAAGGGCTTTGTAAAATTTGGAGATTTCTTCACGACGATGCAATTCTCTTAAATCAGTGTCGCACTGCAGATCAATAATCTTAAGTTGTAGCTCTGTCGGTACACCATGCCCCCCACATCTTGACGCGGGCCCCGAAGCCAGGGTCTTGGGCGGGCCCCCTACCTATCGCTATGGTTAAAGGCAGTCTGATGCTCTCCAGTATTGTTTTTCAAATGGTGTTCGAGGTCAAATAAAATTCAGTGTAATTTAGCGATTTTTTAACACAGTATTTCTCAACACGTCCCAACAACTATATGTTTTAAAATGGTAATAAGTTAGAAGTAAGCTAGCGCCGCAGGCGACTTTTTTTTGCTATTAGAGCAAAATTAAGATGTGTGTTTATCTCATTTATCTGGTCGACCCGTCACGCTGGCCCCCCCCTGAGCCCGGGCCCCTAGGCTAGAGCCCTGTCAGCTCCCCCCTTGTGGGGGCCATGCGGTACACTATCAATATCTATTGAAAATGGATTGCGTACTATTGCTAAACTTGTCTCAATTTTTTGGAAGTCACCAAATCTTTGTGAAAAATCGTCATTCAGAGCTTTAATAATGTTACCATATTATTCAAATTTATATTCTGGTATATTCAGCAACTTCAATGTTGGAAAGTGGTCCACGTTGTTATTCGATATTTGTCGAAGGATTAACTTGAGTTTAAATTGAAATCCAATCAAACTTTTTACCATATCATGGGCATATATTTTTTTTCCTTGCAACGCGGAGTTAAAAGTATTTAAATATGTCACGATGTTCAACGTCGAAAATATTGGTTACATAGTGTGAGACGAGACGCAAGGAAGACGTACCTACTGATATAACACATTTACGAAACAACAAATTCTTCAAATTTTAATCTATTGTCAATATTTCTTAAAAAATTATAAAAAAGTTATTCGTAATCAGAAGTACAATTAATGATGGCGGGCCGCAAAAAAATACCCGGCGGGCCACATGCGGCCCGCGGGCCGCAGTTTGCCCCCCCCCCCTGGTTTAAACGATTTCTTTAAAAGTTACGGTAAATAATAAAGGTTAGATAAGCGTCTACAGTCGAGTTTTAGCATTAAACGATAATAATTAAGATTATTCTATTAATATATTTTTATTAAGGTATACTGCAAATAATCATCTAGAATGGAGTCTTTGCCAATAATTCTTGATTGGTGGAGCACATGTATCTGCAACCATGGATACGGGTCACAATGGTTTAACTGCTGCTTTTCAATAATATTCTCTGGGGGTGTTTACATACGTTGCTTGGAAGAAAAGAACTACACAAGTCTGTGAAACCTCCAATCGTGCTTTAATTATGCATGTTCGATAGAACAATGTTACATTATTAAATGTTGTGAATTATTGGTTTAAAAAAAATATTTATTAAATTATTAGGAAGTGCAAGTACGTTATAATTTTTTTTTGGAGTGATCCTGATACCAGTTTGTAATTAATCCTTTCTATGCCGCAATTAGTTAATTGATAGTAATTAACGTAAGAATCGGTGTAATTAAGGCGTGCAAAGACGCTCTGGGCACTTAAACGGTTAAGATAATTCAATAATTTGATTTAAAATACGAAAGCCGATAAGCAACGCAATTCAGAAAGCGCTTTAGAGAGTATTGTAGAAACAGTAGTTAGCTTTGTTGCAATTCGATAGTATACGTATACTCGTGACATAGTAGTCAGTGCACATGGGTGAAAATCCCGAAAAGCGCAGGTTCGAACCTGCTGAATGTCGTATTTTTGTAAAATCATTTATAGTGATTATATTATATTTCCCAGAACTATTCTAAATCACATTTGAAATATTTTGAAGGAGAGTTTTTTGAAACAGTCTACATACTTCAGTTGTTTATTATTTATATATACAAGTGTATACCATTTTATTCATTAATAATTCTACTAAAATTTGATGCATCCATTTATCCATAAAAATAATAAATAATTTCAGTAAGTTGTTTCAAAGAACTCTCTCCTAAAAAAATAAGTTAGAATAGTTTGGCATTTATTACGAATATCGTCTTATAATATTTCCTTGTAAGTATAATGCGTTAAGACCGTTAACATGGATTCCCGAATTTCACCCGTATTGCCCTGGCTGTAAAATTAAATTTGCGTTCTTGAAATAGTAACCCTAAGGGTGCCTGCAACCCAAAGCTTGCTAGCTACCAAAAATTCATGTCTGAGCGGACAGAGCAAGTCGTCATGCGCTGACTATTAGTTAGAGTAAGATGCAAGCTAGATCGGGCTTACTCATAATTATTACCAGGTCGTTTTCGAGACAAATATTGAGTGAGCTTATATCGAGTTAAGTCCGCTGATATTAAAACAGTAAGTTTTAACAATCGGGCGTCATTTTAAAACGCATATGATTCATCCAGTAGTATATCAATGCATTCAACTGACGAAATAATTAATGTTTACTTGGACGAATATTTTGGATTTGATTTTCTTTCCCATACCTATATAGTCCTAAGTAAGTAACGATTGGATTGAACGGCGTTTGGTACTTTGTAAACTCTTAAGATGATAGGTATATCTACGCAAAAGGACCTGCCCGATACAATTACAATTGATGAGACGTAACTATCTTTGTATTAATGGCTTTTGAACTATAATTTCGAAGGTGATAGAACGGAATGTTTATTAATGATTGGGATGGAGAATTAATAACAATCTCATTAGAGGCTGTCTGCGTAATACGGCCATTAAGGAGAGTGTTGAGGTTCTTCTCTTATTTAGTTGATGTCCGGTTCTGAAGTTTTATCTAATTCTGCCGCGAGTTTTATCCGCGATAAATAAGTAGAGTGCGAGATCATATATATTGAGATGCAGGTCGCGTACTGTCACGTTGACACGGCGACAAATTAAATCTATAGTTTTGTCATTTTGCAGAATATTTTTAACGATCACCACATCGGTAGATTCAATGGTGGAGAGTGCCAACTCTAATGTATTAGTATTTTTGAATAATTATTCATTATTCATGCCAATTTCAATTAATTATTTTAACAGTTTTTACGCGTGTGTACGTTAAAATTACTTGCAATATTATATCCATAGATAATATTTTGAACAGAACCCTACCTGCAGACCATTGATAATATACAACATTCTTATTGAAAATACAAAGTGCCAACCGTTAAAAACAAAAAACACGCGATTTTGACATGATTCTAAAATGTGTAGGCATGTATAAAACGTTTATTGAGTCATGCAGGTGTCGATACAGTGCGGTACAATGTGAGGTGACCTCATTGTTGTTCTGGTGATTTCGGCAGATTTCGTTAACTGACAGTGTTCGTTTAAAGGTTCAAAATGTGCTACGGGATGGGAGCATCAGTCTGATAACATTTATAGCACCAATAAAACAACATTACACATTTTTTTTACCATAACGACAGCTTACTGTGACGTCACGTGATAGTACGCGACGTGCATCGCAATATAATCACAAATTTACCGTCAAATAGTATTAGGTATAATATATAATTCGTATTAATTACACTGTGAATAATTTTACGATTCCATACAATTAGTTTCATAAAGGTTTCGTTTAGAACTGCGGAGTTTATTTAATTTGTTCGTTTCATATTGAATGCAACAAGATCTTTGATTTTTGTACAATTACAGTAAGTATCATTTTCATCGTGCAAATATTCCTTCCGGCTGACATCCTAGGGTGAAAAATGTATGTAGATAGTATTATCATAGTTATAAATCATCCAGCGTCTGCAAATGTATTGTCATTTTATAATTTGAAGCAAATAGTTAGGTACATATTTCCAATACATACTGCAATTACACAATGACAGCTCGCATTCTCTAGTGCGCATGCGCATTCCAACAACCCTAAATAGTTTGTTATATATACGCACGCCCAAAGTAAGTTGCGCAACTATTTTTTCCTGTTGCGCGAACGATGCGATAGATTACCGCACCACAGATTCAAGTTGCGTTGAGTAATCAATGTGATAACTACTCGTTAATCCTAGTGCGTCGAGTACCAACACTGAATAGAGCTGCTGTAGTATCACGTTGACGTATATGAATGTTACGTAACACCTACAAAAATTCTTGTCTCTTATCAATCTTCCAATATCTTCATAGTAATATTTCCCATAGTTTTGTTGGGTCACTAGTGTGGTGTCGATGTGTAGGTAGAGAATGATGATAATGAAGTCTACGATGTAACAGGGTGAGATTTATTAGCAGCGTATCGGTACAATAGTATATTATACAATGATAGTTACGAGCTAGGTACTTCGATTCGAGTGACATCTAGATAAATTATTCTTCGTTATTTATACAATAAAAAGTAACACATTAACATAAAATTCTGGTACATAATCATATAAGACTAATTATAGAATCAGCGTTTTAAACTGAGTAGCGAAATGAAATATTATTTGTTATTACAGTTGTAAGAAAATATGATACTACGAAAAATGATTATTCGGCTAATACACCGTAATGGTATAATGTGCTGTGATATGATGTAATAATACACCGTCTCTAATTTCGCCAACCGACTTGCTGATCTAGCTCAGTTGTTTACTGGAAATGGATTCGCTGAGAATATATTACAGCAGAGTAATTTAATATCTTAAACAATAGATATTTGATCGCTATTATTCTGCAGCTACAGTTCTACTCTACTAACCCTGTGGTTGGTATTCAGGATGTCAAATTCCGATAAGCTTAAAGAAAATGCAAGATAAGTTGAGGTCTTTTTGAGGCATCTGCAGTACGTGGCCGAGCCTGGTACAACGTAGCTTCTTCAAATTTACCTTCATATTCCGCTCTCTTATCTCCTTGTTAGGTTAGGTTAAGTTCAACCGCAATCATTGACTTGTGTGTTCCTAATTTTTATTTTAGAAATAGGTAGCATCCGTTGTCTGTTCTCTCAAGGTGCAGAACTAACCTGTCAATTGGAAGGGAAATAACTGTGTTCAATAAAAGTACTTCAGATATAAGTCGACGTTTTACAATAGGGTCTACTTAGTTCCCCCTGTGGTCATGTCGTGAACGCTTTGAATTTATAATTTACTATTTTATTTATTTATATCAGATCCTCAGTTAGAGTATAATATGGACATCATAGAGCGCCTCCGAGAATCCTTGTCGCCAGTCTTATTGTAATATCCCAGGTCATGAGAGCATTCTGTAGCTCCACCGTATACACGCATCCAGTCAAGCAGAAGAACAGACAATCCAGGTTGAAATTCTCTTGAGACATTCGCAGCACGTGGCCAAGCCAGGTTCGATGTTGCCTCTTCATTCTCAGCATCTCCTCGTTACTCATACATTTATACTACAACACACTCAGTAGTGTCAGTCAGTAGGATCTTACAAGCTTAAAATCAAGTATTTAGGTTGGTATTAATATATATATATATATATATTTTAATCAGACTCAAAACAGGAAATACTATTTTAAATTTAATTGTTTCTTGCTCTTTACTAATTTTGTTATACATATCTAAGCCTCTTTACTCAATTGTAACTTGAGAAATTTATCAGTTATAATTTTCTTTACACTTAATAATTATCTTTCTACCACCCCAATTCATACATATTGTACATATCAAAACAATTATAATTAAATCAAAGGTAATATATTGGTAAGGACTTATGATCGACAAAGCTTACCTTTACTTTTGTATATTGTGTTGAATACCAAGTAATAAATAGATATTACAAAATTACCATGAATTTTATTATCACAAAGTAATTGTTAAATCTATTGAAACATCAGAATTTACAGTTAAAACATAACTTAAGTCATAATAACAGATTTATAAACACTTTGCCACATCTACGAAATATACCTACATAATGAAATTTGGTACAGGAGTAGAACCAAATATGTTGAAGTAAGTAAAATCAATCCTAAGTCGACTATTTATAGGCCTCTACAGAATGGAGGTTGTAGGTGTGCACTGGGTCAAATACACATTGAAAAAACAAAAATTTTTTTTTTAATCTGAGATCTGCTTCGTATTTATACAAATATGATAAAGCCTCTCTATACAATATATGACGTGTATTAGTGTTACAAATCTATATATTTTATACAATGTACAGTTATCATTTAAATTAATACTTGCATACAAATTAAATTAATATATGTAGGCACCTGCACAGCTAAACTACTAAAGCGAGACTTCATTACCGGGTCGCCATTTTCTGGATAAAAACTGTCTCGGGATTGTGTCACTTACAATGCTGCTTACAATGTGTGAGAAAAAAAAGAAAACTTTTATATAGTATTATATGCGCCTGTATAAGTGCATGGATTTGCTTGCAGCAATAGTGTGTATTTTAAACTATCGCGATAATAAGATTACGAGATAACGAGATTTAAAAAAAAAATATGGGATTGGGTCAAAACCTATACTCTTGATTCACTACACCAGCGAAGGGTGGAGGTAGGCTGTTAAGATTCGACATAAATAGTACCCACTAAACTTTATGAGTAAAACGCGTTTGTTTTCATTGAACAAAGACTATTATGTATAGTGTTTGTAAGTTCTTAAAATCCAATTAAGCCTTGCCTAATCCAAGCCATAGTAGATAATAAACAAAAAATATTCGTTTATCTATAAAATATCTAAAATTATGCCATTAAACCATATTTATTTTTAGATATTTTGTACATAGGATAATATTTTTTATCGAATATTGTTAGGTTAGGCAGGGCTAAATGAATTAAAAAAAACTATCCAATACCATATAATATGTAATATTATGTACCTATTCTTAATTCAACGAAAACAAATAAGTTTGACTGTTGCTGCCTTATTTATGATTGCCCATAGTATACCTAAGCTATTTTGGTTTGGTTTAGCAGGGTTTAATTGAATTTAAAAAACTAACTAACACCAGCTGTAAATTGTATTATTAGTTCAACTTAAAACAAATAAGAATGACTGACAAAGTTTAGTGTGCACTATTTATGTCGAATCTTAACAGCCTAACTCCACCCCTCGCCACTGTACTATACTACAGTTACTGGCCCTATTGTAGTGCTAAGAAGAATGCAAATGTAATACATTTTACTAAAAAACAAGCTTATTTAATGTAACTATAATATAATGTGCTCGAAATTAAATTTAATCACGCAGTCTGAAACATTTACGTATAGTGCGATACATTTGAAAGCCACTGCGGTAGTCTAATTAACATGTGCCGAATTCAAAGGCATCACACAACGGGACGTGGCGTAATGCAGAGTTGAATTAACACCTCGCACTGGAGTAATATTGTGTTTTAGCTGACTGCAATGAGCGTGTTTGAATTTGAATTTAGATCTGATGGAGCTATAAATAACTCCATATTATGCATGCTAGTAATGAAATTTAGCTGTTTTCTTTATCAGCAACTGTTGTAACTGATTCATAGAGAATACGTAGGATAGTCACACACCTTTGCTATGTAATGGTGACAATACCTTCCGAAGCTTTTTTCATAGTAATAAACAATGTTTTCATTTACGCATTTTTTTTGCCTAAAAACATAGGTAATATCTCTTAATAAACTAACAATTTCTTTCTTCGGAGGGTTTTGCAAAGTGATGAAAACTCCATATCGTTTTGCGCCTGTCTATCTCTTTTAGTTTTCCTTCTCTGATCCACAAGGTTCAATGTTGCCTTCGAAAGCTTGATAGGAGCTTTAAGAGCTTTTTGCGCCTGTTTTTTCTAACGTCCGCAAGGTAGACCCAAAGGTCGCTGGATTGATGAAATGATAAAGTTCTGCGGAAGTACGTGATAATGCGAGTTTACAGGACCGAGAGAAGTGGAAGCAGCTTGAAGAGTCCTTCATCCAGCAGTGGATAGATTCAGGCTGATGATGATGAAACTAACAATTATGAGTGTTAAACATTCTTACATCTTGTGAATTATTCGTTCAGTAAAAAAATAGTTTAATAAACTATTGGCAAGTGCAAGTACGTTATAACAAAAAATGGAGAAATCCGTATGTCTAAAAATTGTAATGTTTGCGCCACTACCTACTACACTCATTGTTGTCATATAAGCACTTTAATAAATCAATGAATGACTGTTAAACCATGTTTACAAAACGTTAGTTACCTATTATAGACCAGTAGCGAAGAGTGCAGGTAGGTTGTTTTTATTTAACAAAGCCTACAATTTACTGATGGTATTGGTTAGTTTTTAAAAATCAATTAAACCCTGCATAAACCAAACCATAATAATTTTTGGTATATTTTGGGCGATAGGACCAAATTATGCGTACTTTTTTATTCATGCTAATTTGTTTTCGTTGGATTAATAATACATATTATACATATTGTTGGCTTATTTTTTTAATTTTCATTAAGCTCAGCCTAAGCCAAACTATAATAGAAAAAATATTAATCTATCTATAAAATATTTATAGTTATGTATGATTTAATTGCATAATATTAGATATTTTATAGATAGACGGGTATTTTTGACTATTATGGCTTGATTTCGCAGGGTTTAAATGAATTTTAAAAACTAACCCACCATCTGTAAAATGTAGTCTTATATGCCAATGAAAACAAATACGTGTGACTGATAAAGTTTAGTATGCACTATTTATGGCGGATCTTAATAGCCTACCTCCACCCTTTGCCACTGCAGACTGCTATAGACCATGAAAGCGTCAAGACTTCTACTAGTTTGACCGCCATAGCGTCATCAAAGCAGTAATTCAATTACAAGTTACGGTTCGACTAACACCGCGTCAATCACCGTAATTCATAAACAATTATAAACTCATTACCCACACATCCACCTCAAGTACAGTATAACCGTGAGAGTGATTGTACTAGTTGTGTGAGTGCGTGAACAGGGAACCAGCTCCAGCCATCTCAACATCAAGGGTTAGTGCTTGGACTGAATATCTGTGTAATTCTATAATCATCACCAGGTAATTTAATAGTTGATTTTGATTGAAAATACAAAAACCGATTGCCAATTAGTCACGCAATTTAAAAAAAACGCTTTAGAGAGTATTGTAAAAAACATTAGTTAAATTTGTTGGAATTAGCTGATTAGATACTTATAGCACAGTGATTCAAAATTCAAATTCAAATTTCTTTATTATACATATAATGAACATAATAAATTATAAGTTCAAAGCGTTCACGACATGATATAAAACAAGTGTTAACATTTTTTTAAAACAAAAACACAGAGAAATGTAAGTTAATAATACAATAAGTAATAAAATAAGAAATAAAATAAAATAACAAAAATAAAAGTAAACGTAAAAGTCAAAGTAGATGGAAGAACAAAGAGTGAACTATTGATAGACTCTATCTTGGAAACTTATATAACAACGTCCACCTAAATTCACCCTCACGTAAGTGGAATATATCAATATTCGAAGCGATTTTATTAAATATGGTTATTGTTCTCCCAATTGGCATCACTAATGGCAGGTTAGTTCTGCACCTTGAGAGAACAAACAACGGATGCCCTCGATTCCTAAGATAATTATCAGAGACACAGAGGCCAACACCACCGAGAATGGTCGAGTTCACATTTACGCCGCGTTTAAGTCGGAAAAAAATATGTAGCTAAATAAAAATCCTTTCTAAATTTTAAGCTACAGTATTTATTTATTTATTTATTTAGGAATACAAAACATTGTGGACATAACAAATCTAAATTCAAGACGTACACAACATGAGATTTACATTATAAGTCAAACATTACCCTCACAAGAGAGAAGAGAATATAGAAACAGAAATATATATATAATAACAATAATAATAACAAAAAAAAAAATAATCAAAACATACTTAAGTATAATTTAATACAGAAAAATATAATTTTTGAGAACGGAAAATATACAATTTTATACAGAAAAATACAGTTTCAAAAATAAAATGCAAAGTACATCATTGAAAATGTCTATGTCTTTAGAGAGCGCATTTACTAGTCTTGCACCCCTCGCTAATGGTGCCTGATAGGCTTGACACGAGGAAACGGTTCCAATCCAGAATAAATCATGACTGCGACCACGTAGGTAATTGACAGGCGCATGGAAATTCAAATTCATTAGGACACCAGGATTGGAAACCATCCCTCGCGATAACAGGCAAAAGTGTTTCAACAGCAGAAGAGACCGACGAGATTCAAGAGAGTGAAAAGTAAGCATGCCTTGTAGAAAGGCAGTCGGAAAATAATCGTCTGACGAATTATCGAAAGGAAAATAGTTAAATGTTTTAAAATAAAGACATCGAAGAAATTTCTTCTGGACGCGTTCTAAAATAAGCTTATAGGAAACCTCATAAGGACACCAGATAATTGACCCATATTCAAGAATGCTACGCACTAATGAGACGTAGAGTGTACGTAATACATTAGGATTCTTGAATGGTTTGGATTGTCGCATGATGAATCCTAGAAGCTTACCTAAGAGAAAGTCAGTCGGATAGACGATAGAGCCACGTATAATATCCATACAGCCGAAAGTAAAGGAGTCTCAAAAATTTCTTTTGGACTCTCCACCATAAGGCCGTACTTCAACTGATGCGGGGCCCAAACGATAGACCCACTCTCAAGTCTGATTCTAATTAATCAGTGCACATGGGCGTGATTCCCGAGGGACGCAGGTCCAAATCCTGCTGGGTGTCGTATTTTTTACATAAAGATATTTTCTAGTGGTAATACATTTCAAATCATGTATGAAAAACATAAAATTATGAATTTGGCACATTCGTATGAATGATGCTGAAGTTTCTGAAATATTTAAGGATAATATAGTATATGTTTTGAGTGCGAGAGAGAAGACTCCGATGTGTCGGTTACGATATTACGTGCGATATATCTAAAGCTCTCCATAAAGTTTATGAAGAAACCCCTGAGTCGTTCCAGGAAGAGATGGACGGATATCGTCAAGAGGGACGCAGAGAGGCTAAGTGTGACCGACTGGAAAGAGAGCTCGGGATAGAGATTCTTGGAAGATAATAGTTGTTATGTTCAAAATGAACATAACTAACATTCATACCTCTGGCAACCCCGACGATGATCTATGGTAACGCCGATGGAGCAACGCGATTATTAACAGATGTCGCTGTTGGAATTTCCGGCCGCAAAGGAGGTCGCAAGGTGCGAACGCAGCAACAGGGCTTTTTTGATTCTGTCTGTCATCCAGTAAAGTCGTGCTCCGCTTTAGTTTTACCCAACATTTATAATGGACGTCACTTAAAGGAGCACGATTGCGGTCGCAGTGCTGGAGGCCTCTTGTCGTTCCATTTTGGTATTTTAAAACTATTCTTATTTGTTTCACTTCTCTTTCAATGTTTCTTTTCTAACTTAGCTGCTCGTATTTCTTTTAGTAATTCCAAATTTCAATATCGAACCGCTTAATAACCTTTTAATGTAATTCTTATTTCTTGCTTTGACGATAATATAGTTTCTGTCAAGTATATAAATTGATCTTTTATTTATTGTTCCCACTTTATTCCACACTGTTATAAAATTATTATCTTTCACGGTTTCAAGATCGTGTGGCGCCCAGGACTTTATTATGTACATCTTTAACCGTATATTGCACGTGCCTTCAGCCGTGTAATTCCTTCTTGTTTTCTAAATTAATTTTACAGTTGTCAGTTGCGAGGTTACGGAAGTAATTATTGTTCAACTTGAAAGGGATGCAGGTAATCCATGGCCTTTGCTTATGTCTCATGCTCTCTTTTTAACTTTACACTTTACTCTAATTTCTAAATCCTGCTTAGAAACATCTCTTTTATTTTGTAGTTGTGACGATAATGATCACAACTACAAAATATTAATATATCATAGTGTAGTCGGCTATTATTTTATTTCTAAGATTTCTTTTAATGTCTTTAGATACATATGGATTAATTAAAAATGTCAATTATCAGTAAATTGGATGAAAATGGATCTGATGGATCCTGTCACTGGCAATCGTGTTGCTAGAAATGGGTAATCTAAGAGGCCAAGTGCTAAATACTTTTTAAAAATTTTCTGTAAAACAATAGCCATATAAAAATAATTAAATAGAAAACAAATTGTATTATCTTTATCTAAAACCGATAAGGGAATAATTACATCCAAAATTTTATGAAATATACATTTTAGGAAAAATCTTTTGATACATTGTTAATCTATACCCCTTTTTAATCTAATTTAATAATCATTGAATACAGTCAAGGTCAACCAAGCAGTTTTTTTTTTATCAGACTGGGAGTGAAGATGCGACGTTAGACTTGGCTCGGATTTCAGCATCCTGGAAGGGCGCTAAATACTATCTAGGTATATTGTGTATACGGTGAAGCTATAGAATACTGCCATGATCCGGAATCACGCAAGAAGACTGGCGGATGACAAAGATTCTTGGAGGCGCCTTGGTGTCCATATAGTTCAGCTAAGGGGCGGACATGGTTAAGGAAGAAGATTGTGATTATTGCCATCTTTTAACGGATTTAATAACATCCTCAGATATCATAGGCATTAGAAAATCACCGCAAGTATGATACGTGCGTCGATGTTGAGGATGCTGGGGTCTTTTCCTCGCAAACGATTGATAATATATGTTTAAATACTAGTTTTGTATATTAAAAAACTATATTAAATTCACGCACGTGTAGAAAAATTCTAAATGACTTACTTAGTTCTATTTATAATTTAACTATTTATAATGGAACTCATTAAAATGTTTCCTTTTCAAATCACATGCTCTGCCTGGCTTTGGAACGACTTGTCTGTGATAGGTTAAAAATCAGTCATTCTCAATCGATGTCGTTACACACTGGTGTGCCGACGGCAGTTGATAGGTGTGTCGTAATTATTCTGTCCGTTATTTTCTGTATTGCATGTTTTCTTTGATTATAATAATATTTTCGTTTGCTATACGTCAACATTATCAGAGAATTCACACGTCTACGCACTATTTCCTGCATAAATTTCAAATACAGACGCGCATACAAGCGGGGGTGGGTAAGAGTCTTCAGGGCTTGACCACTCTCCCAGGAATGAAAAATAAAATACAAAATATTTAGGTGAAAACAATATGACTAATTCTTTTGCATTGTCGGGATATCATAACCGAGGATCGTGACCCGGATAATTTGACCGTCGAGAAATCTAAGTAGCATACTTCCCCAGAATTTATTGACCTGTGCTTTTTACCTATTTTTTTTACATTAGAATATTTTATCTTATTTCTTTTCGTAATCTAGCTGAGCCGTATGTCCATTAGTTTCTCTCATAAAGTTAATGTTTAAATTGTCGCCTGTGGCGCAATGTTGTTTGATATTAATTAATTTAGAATAATATAATAAATAACAATACTAATACAAAGATTCAACTTTATTATTATATAATTACTATTTTAAATGCGTTGTTTATCACTAGACTCAAAGTTCGGAGTCTCTAGATGTAGAGAATATACCAAAAAGTTTAGATTTTGTTAACTCTCTCTATCTAATAATAAAATATAATATAGAGTAAGTATATATATTTTATAGAAATGGACTTCATCATACCATTTTGTTTATTTCGGAAATTTTGTATTGCGCAACATTGCGATATCTTAAATAATTTTGAAATTATCAGCGTTTTAAATTATTTTAATACCAATTTCATGATGCTCACCGGCCATGGAATCTCACACGTACTGCAGAGAGAGATGTAGTTTTATGTTAATGAATAATTAAGTTGATAATTATGCAGTTGTGTTGCGATTAGAAATAGATTGAGAGCCTCTGGGTGAAATAGTTTGAAGCGAACTAGATTGGGCATGCGATGAATGCAAGAGAGTGCGCGAGAGTCGTATGCAGATTGGTGCAGGTGGGATAGTCTCTTTTAGAAGCGCATCTCTGTTTATGTACATGACATTTCAATTATCGTCCAAACAAACTGTTGCCGTTTACCCCGTGTGTCAAATTCACACTGCAAATGGGGGATACGATGTTCTACGAACGGATAGTGATTTATTATCCGTATAAAGTTTATATGCATTCTATCGTTCGTAGAGAAATTGCTTTACTTGTACTTTACTTAATTGTCCAATAACCATAGCAGTAATTCGATATAACCTTGATATAGTTTTGTACACTTGGTCAATAATTGAACTGAAGAAGCTAGGATAGTAAATAATTACATAAACATCATTAAACGTGTCTTTAAATCTCGGTTATTACAGATAATTTGTAGTCCCTAGCGTTTCCCTGAAAAGTGTCAAGTATAAAATCACCAAACTTTTATAAAACAAAAATTTACCAGAAATCGCTTAAACGATTGGACCCAATTTGGCACCACTGTTACAGGATGCAGAACATGGTGAAAATCAAACAATTTTTATAATATTTTCATTTTTTAAAAAGTTGAAATTACTTAATAATAATATATATAACTATCATTTCGTGATGTTAGTTATATACAGTTCAATATATTCTCTCATTCACTGCTGACTAGATAATGATTTTTTAATTACCACCTCTAAAATCCACGTTAATTACATCGATCGGCCGCCTGGTCATTACTCGCCGGGTGCGTCTTCAGCATTCAAAGTATTAAGAATTATTTGATTAATAAATTATATATTTTTATTTAAATTTGTCAAAATATTGATCAGTTTGGTAGGTATGAGGTGTTTGAGACAGTAAAATACATATAATGGCCCATCTTCTAAATATCTTGAAGAGTATTATATTTAGATTCAGTTAAGTATATTATTTTTTTTTTATAATTTACTTCTATCATGGACTTTTTTTTTTGATTGTCATTTTGTATGAAAAAGGCTATAACCCAAAAAAAATTGATTCCGCTGATACAAAAAGTTAACTTAAAATATAATTAAAATAATAATAATAAAATATATATATAAATAAATTTTAGAGGAATTCAATTTTTTTTGAATAATAAATGAGTTATATCAAGTTAAGTAATCAGTGAGGTTTTATAAGTGAACCTGAAAAATTCACTGTCTCCAAAGCAAACACACATTTTCAAGATTGAATACTTCAAATAAAAATGACGCTGTTAGTAAATAATATTAAAACTGTAATAATGTAAAGAAGATAACAGCAAATAGATTGGTGTCATACAGACAAATAGGACTGGTCAGTTAGTCTTATTTTGCAATGTCTAATTACTATAACCTGTAGGTATAAGTGTTTCATAAAAAATAAGGATTTCAAATTATACACATTTATATTTTTATAAAAAATCGATGTTTTTTAAAATAAAAAATATTAAAACTATAAATTATTCAAAAATCTCTTAAATAAAACATAGAAAACTTAATAAACTAAACATAAATAATAATTATTACCATAAAATTTTATGTAATATTAAGATGGGATCCTTTAAAAAAATTATGTTGGATAACATTTTTTTAGAATTGAAAGATTATCTTTGACTTCTTTCTTTTTAATGTTTTCATATACATATTTATTAATTAATACAGTTTAAATTGTCAATTTTCAAAAAAAAAAAATGTCTCAAACTGCAAGCTTCTTCCCCCCCCCCCCCGCTAGGTGCCTTTGGTAGGTATTGCCTTAAGAATTAATATATCGTTGGTAGCTGTTACTGAAGGCTTTGAATATCGCAACGATGTTTTTGAGTTGAATTGATAACAATAATATTATAATGTAATATATGCACAAAGACTATGCCAGCAGCTTCATCTGAAATAGGTACCATCGTGGCTTAATCAGATTAACTGTCAGTGAATTTATCTCGAATAATCCCCCTCCCCTGCCCGCCCCGCCGAGCCCCGATTGTATTATATTATTATTATCTATCCGCTAATAGAATGTGAAATTACCCCGTGGAAGCGAGCAGTCACAAAAGTTGATAAAATCTGAAGCGGGATTATCCGGTGGCAAACAATATAATCTGGAGGAACAGTGTCACAAAACAAATAATAACGTGGAAAAGGCGAGCGGAGGGGGCACTGCCGGGAAAGTAGGGTCTCGTCGATTCAGCGCGGTGGACAATTTCAGCTCCGCAACGATTTGGTTTAAGAGCGGACAGAGTACTACTAACAGAAGGAACCGTAGACGTAATTTCTGATATATCATTTAAAATTATTTAGCAAACACATAAAGCAGGGTTAAATTGGTAAACTTCATAAATATTTAAATTGCTCAGTTACCAATACGATTTTATCACAGTGGCCACGATTTTAAAATGGGTTTACACAAATTTTAAATGAAATTTCAATGATATATTATAATACCCAAGTGTAGAATTATTTTCTGCTTGTCTACTTATCGTGCTGAACTGTCTTTTTATACGCCCTACAAATTGTCAAATAAATATCATGTGTGAACTTATCTGCAAATGAATTTCTAATGCAATGTCAATTTAATCAATACATGTTTAAAAAAGAAGATTTTTTCAAGTTATTTGGAACTAAAAAAAACCTATAACAGAAATTTATCACCAAGGGACACAAAATTAAGGGAAGTGGGCTACATTATATGCATGGTTGCAAGAAGTTACACTTCTCCAGTGTGGAAAAATATAGAATAGACTTAAACCCGTGTTTTCAATAGTGACGTCTGTATTATAACATGGATTAAATTTTGTCACGTAAAAAAGGTGCGTTCAATATTGGCAATATTAATTAATGGCATTCAGCAGACTTAGTATTTCTTGAATTTATCTGACCGTCATTGAGTCATAAACCAACATTATCTTTAAAGTCTAGGCAGGTTAATCTTATATTCATCATCGTCATCGTTATCGTAACGTGATGTTTCAAATTTTGTTCATTTAACTTTACATACATTTTGTGAATGTCTTCTATGATGGTTGTTGGACATGGTATATAACATCGGCAGTGATGCCCCACGGGTGTTGGCAGATCATGCGTAAGGGCGACAAATGAAGAAAATATTACAAATATTACAACTATTGAGTCCAATAGTGGTTTTCTATGAAGCAGATGATGCGGTTGCTTCATTAGAAAGTATCGACATCTTAGTAAATAAAAAATATCGAATCATAAAATATCATAACTAGGCATTGTTATATTGTAATACCTATTGCAATACATATCGTAATGGTAGTGTATCGCACAAGCAAAACTTTCACAAGAGTACCTCCAGATATTTAGCGCAACAGACCTCCACGTACTCAAAACCACCACAGTTTGAGAGAAGGTTCCATGGAAATGCTCTAATTCTGAGAAGATGGTGTGTACATCAATTTTCGTCAAAGATTTTTGGTGTATTGTTTGTTTAAGATAGCGGAAAATAAATAATGAAATATTTAAGTAGGTACCTAACGAATTAGCAGGCAATTTGTAACTAAATATTAAAGAAGACGGCGTTCTAAGTCTGTTTAAAGGCAACACTTAGCCTGTCGTCACTGTTAGCGGACCGCATTCAAAACTTTAGAAACATTAAATAAAACAACATACTTTTATAATTCGTTTGTTAAAAACTTAAAAATTGAAAAATATCGATTATATTAAAGACTTGTTTGGATTATACTTTGATGTCACTCTTTTTTAAATGTAATTTATAAAAATAAATAAAATTGATGTAATTAGATGTCATGCTACAATATTTTATTATTAGTAAGGATAAGATTAATCAAGTTATCTAGCGCTGAAACCGCGTTTCGCTGTAACGCCAACGCTGAACAGTGGCCAATCCCTGTTAGTTGGGCAGATTTCCAAGACGAGGCTGATTTCGTGCACCCCCCCTATTTCTCTGTGAGCCTGATGACAAAGGATTTTTCGCTTTCAAAAAGAAGGAAGGAAAAATGATTTCCTGAAAACTGTCACCTGCTCTTTGTTATTCAATTATCAGGAAATTCCGTTTCAGTTTGAGACGCTTTGAGGACGATTCATTTCGCAATCTCAAATGTCTTTTCCTTTTTATTATATTTAAACTTCAACTGGGTACTGAAGGGAGTATCAAACTGCATGGAAGTCAAACAATGTTTATTAAGTTCGAAACACATTATGAACATCGCGTGTCTACTTCTGTCTTTGATTTGGTCACCTTATTATGAAAAAAATATACTAAACCGTGTATTCAAATAAATTATATCAACAATAATAATTTCTAAATCTAGCTGAAAGAATTCTCTAAAAAAAATGATTTGATAACAATAAAAAAATATATCAAACTGTTGATCATTTATTCATTCGACCAGTTATGTTAGGTCGTTAATTCAATCAACAACTGCTCCAAACTTGTGAGTATGGTTCAGTTTCCTGTGCCTTTTCGACATACAGATTAATGTGACTTCTTTCAAATCGATTTTAAAAAATGAATTAATATTTATGTGTATTATTTATGAGAGTATACGAGTAAAATACAAAAAAAATCAACTAGTTCATTCGCACACGTCAACTCTCCACCAGAGTCTACCTATGTCCACCACACAAGTAGTGGTCAGAAAATTATTAATAGGTAAGTATAATATAGAACGTAATACTGACAAGGTATTTTTCCTAACGGCTTGACAACTCAAGGGCAGACGTACTAAAAATAATATAATATCCTAAGTATTATATAGACCACAGACAACATTCCCAGAAATGATATTAGTTAAGTAATAAATTTATTTAAAAAACCGAAAAAGTTATGACCCGTTCCCCTTAATCACCATGAATTATTTAAGAAATAACTCTAAGAAGTTGTGAAGGCTTTTTACTATGTATGTGTCAACTACATTAATATTATTTTATCATTATATTTGATGGAATTTTACAAAGTGATATAATATTTTAAAAATAATATTATTTTATAACCATAACACCCACGGTGGCCACGCGTCTTAAGCGTTGAACTATCACGCCGTGGGTCTCAGGTTCGAATCCTGGGTCTAGCAAGTACACATATTGTTTTTCAATTTGTGTGTGAGTCAGGTTATGGACCTAATAGCAAGTGGCTGACATCCATTTCTCGTAAAAAAACAAAAAATCTGTTAATACAAACCTCTACTCTGTGGAGGCCCATATGATCATATTAGGATCGGATATGGTCGAAAAAATATTATGTTTGACGTTTATAACAAAGTGTATTGTTATAAATTGTGTTTTTTTTATTCAATACTGTACTGTAATATACATAAGGTTAAATAATGTTAAATTCTTTATTATACAAAAATAGGATTTTGAATAACCTCAGGAACAAAAATATTAGAAAAAAATGTACAAAAAAAAGTTAGACTGATTGCGACTCGAATTCACGTCTTCCACTTTTCGGATGAGTGCTTTCGCCTCTAAACTATCGATCCATCTATAATTCATGCGAATTATTTCTTATGCTTACGTATAACCTGAGGTATTTAAAATTACACATATCGAGGCAATCTGTTTTATGATTAATTAAGATAAATAACATTTCTAACTTAATCGTAATAGACGCCATTTTTTTATAATAATATGACGTGCTTTTTTGTGAAGGTTTTTTCAAATTTTATTTTATCATTTTTATAAGTTATTACCTATTAAGAAACAAATTACATCTTTAGATTAAGTTAATTTAAAATAAGAATGCTATAGAATTCGTCAAATTATGCTTTTCACAAGATACTACTTACCAAAACGATAGTAGATAGTGACTTCATCACTTAATATGACATTATAAATAATAATGAGATTACGCCAAAACATCCCTTGCATTGGTTTAGTAGCCTCAGTTTATTTTCAAACTGATCTTAATTCCTTTATTTTAATAACTTTGAGCTATTATTAGAACCACCCTTGCAATGAGGAAATAAACATGAATATTTAAATTAAATCTAAAAAATAAAACGGAGTCATTTAAATGGTTTATGTCGAGGTTTCAGACGTATTAACTTGATGTTCCAATGCAAGAGCTTGGTGAGAAAATTGTTTTGAAATAAGCAACAAATGAAAATCAATTTCTTATAAAGCTACAATTATTTTAGTAGTGCAATGCGGGAGAAATATTCTTTGTTCAGAGATTGTGAATCATTTTATATCTAAGAAAACATATTTAAGTAAGTACCTACTTGAATTGTTTATTGTCTCTTGGGTAGTGCATTTAGAAAAATTGCGGTATCATACAATTATTGATTTTAGATGTATCATTAGTTCTGCAAATGCAGAAAGAGAGGTTTCTACAATGAATCATTGAGTCATTCGTCGGAAAAAGAACGTAATCTCAATTACTCCATTTTTCGGTAAATTTGAAAAAAGTATGCACCATACACTTATCTACGTAGCATTTAAAATACATTTTTTATATTATAATAGTATGTAGACAACCGATTAGTCACTAATCGAGTAATAAGCATTGCACGGGTTGCAAGAACACTGTTAAGATTAATTAAAAATATATAAAAATAATGAATGTAAAAGTTCTTATTGTTATGTAAAATAACCGTTTTGAATGCATGACATAATTCTCTTCTTCTTTGTTAGTACCTCACAGCTGAGGATCGTGACAGAGATGATTTGGCCGTCCCACAACTCTTTCGTTACCTATTTCCTTCGTCAATATGTAACCTATGGTACTCTTGATTTGGTGTGCCCTTCTTCAGGCAGCCCTTTCTTTCCCTCTCCGAACTTAGAGCTAGTCCAATATCACGAGTTTTTCCAGGTAAAGGTCATAAAGTAAATATTTATGTAATGCGGTCCTTAAATAGTCGACCCTTATTGTCCAGTGCATAGAGCACTGGTTTTTCATCCGGAGGCTCCGGCTAGTAAGTACCTACTTGAATTGTTTATTGTCTCTTGGGTAGTGCATTTAGAAAAATTGCGGTATCATACAATTAACGTTAAGATCTTTTTATCCAAATTGTTCGGCAGTTTTGCAATAACTTTTGTTATTTACTATAATTTTTAATTTTGCTTTTATATGCCTCTACCATGGGCACTCTTAACATAAAATCATTTAAATTCAGTTAAAACATATTTAAGTGCATGGCGACTTTAGTCTTAAGTAACTGCTCCTGAAACATTCTCAGGCAATAATACAAAACTACTGATGTTTCACATCCAAATGTAGTGTTCTTTGATCGCCCGATTAAGATCGAGTGTAATTTGGAGTGGCTAATAATTCAAGATACCACGTCACGGCGTCTCCAAGAATCCCAGTCGTTCGCCACTCCAGGTCATAGCATTATCACATGGCTCTACCATATACGCTTTGTAGATAATATTTAGCAGCATGGCCCACACACCTTGAAGCTTGTCCTCGTGCCAGGATCTTTTGTGGGCTCTTTTAGCTACCGCCTAGGTCAGTGGTCGGCAAACTCATTAGTCAACAGAGCCAAATATGAGTAGTACAACGATTAAGATTTCTTTTGAGAGCCAAATTTCTTAAACTTAAATTATAATATTATGTAGGTACACTGTTTATTAACTTAATAAACTTTGATTAAAGTTTTAAGTCTTAATTAAACTATAGGTACAATGAATAAAACTTGATATCATATGTAATAATGATCTTATTTATTGATAAATTTAAATTGTAAGTCTGGTATCCATAAAATTTAATCATGACAATCACTGACAAATACTCAATGTGAATAATGGCCTTTCATCTCCTTGGAAAGTTTGGGTAAGTCAGGTTTATATGTTGTTGTTTTTAATTTTTAGCACGATTCCAGGTTCTCATCAATAAGATGACTTCTCAATTTATTCTTGATATCTTCTCTTAGAAATCTCTTTACTAACCACAAAACTTGCAATATTAACTTTATTGTTATTATTGTTAATGTTATAAAAACTATAAAACACTTTAGTTACAAAGTATTTTAGTTAATTTTGTTGGTATAATATATGTATTGCACGGGTGGGGTGGTAAATGCCATTGGCTGGAATCCCTAGCTCGAGGGTTCATGTCATGCTCCTTACTGTTCAAAATGGTATGTCTCTGAGGTGTGTAATTATGTATGTGTTATTAACCTTTTAACTGAACACAGTCTATGTATATGTAATATCCATTCATTTAAACGGTTTACAGTACGTAAGTATGCGTCTAGTCAGCAAAAATGCTCCAAACTCACATGTATAAAGATAGCCTCCAGCGTGTCAGCAATTATGATGCATGTTCCATTGAAAAGTGTCCAAAAGTACCAAAGTGCTAGGCGTTATCTCTGTTTTCCGGCTCACTTGAACCTGCCTAGGGAGTTATTTCACATCGGGGGTGGCAAACAGAGACATCTAGGGGTGAGTTGAGAGGCTTTCGCCCCCATCCAGGATGGTGGGTCGAACCCTATCCTAAAGCATCAACCCCTTTATTCTTAGTCTATAAGACGCGTTCCTCATCTTGTCCACTTATTCTTCCGTCAGATAATCAATTGAGTTATTTTGGGGGCATTGTATTGCAACATAGACAATGGAAGGTGAGGAAATTTCAAGAAGAACAAATAATTTTTATAATTTGTATTTGAAAGTACATTGTAATACATCATGTACTTAATTATGTGTGTTCAATGTTTACCCATTTTAAGAAATAAATTATTATTATTGAAGATGAAATAAAATAATATGCCAAAACAGTGACCTTAACTTTCCATTTACGATGCTAATAAATTCCGTCCGTTCCGGTGATGTCACCATAAGTTACCGTACGAGATTGACAATATTCCATTAGGTGAAGGAAAAGTGCACATTTTGGCAATATAAATAAATCTAATACGGTTTCATCATCATTATCGGCTATTTATTTTGTTTTATCTATAAAATGATCAAAAATGCATCTAAACTTAATTATAATCATACCAGTATTCCTATACATAATACTAGCTTAATCTAACGCCTCATTTTCATATTTCTTTTTTATAATTGAGTATGTATCTCTTTGTCGCACATACATTTAGATCTATCTTTTTTGTTCGTAAAGGAATGCGACGGTATGCAATGTGTATTTATAATAATTTATGACAGGTAAATAAAGTCTGACGGATATATTTCAATTGTATGTATTGTCTGGATAATGATATCGATTTTTAAAATAATAACATTTTAATTAGATGTAATATCGATTGTAGGAATAGCCAAAATAGGATGATGACGACGTGTATATTAACTGAAATATTTGCAGTTTAATGGGCTGAGTAACCTAAGGTGACATCACAGTAACGGGAGTGTTAAGTAATGATGTTTGTCAAATGTAAATCAAGATCTATTTTTATACATAAAAGTGAAGCTGTAATACAGTGATACTCGTACCTACTATTGAATTTGGTGTGAGAAATATTTGGAATATTTTTTCTGATTTATTATTAAGTTTTTACAAAATACTTTATTTTTGTTAATTCTACTACACAAGTCAGTATTGCTCATTTGGAACGGACAATTTACTAAACTACTAACCATGTTTAGGTAAGATGCAGTAATCGGAAAACAATATTGTGTAAAAAACATTTCAATGTTTATTACTTACTGTACCTAGCAAAACACATTCAAAAGTATGAAAGTGCGGGCTTTCGGTTGCCATTATCTGACTGTAACAGAAAAATTACTTCAGATGTGTCATTAGTTCTGCAAATGCAGAAAGCGAGGTTTCTACAATTAATCATTGAGAAATTCGTCGGAAAAAGAATGTAATCTCAATTACTCCATTTTTCGGTAAATTTTTAAAAAGTACGCACCATGTCTTATCTTCATAGCATGTAAAGTATATTTTTTTATATTATAATAGTATGTAGACAACCGATTAGTCACTAATCGAGTAATACGCATTGCACGGCTTGCAAGAACAATCATCATCATCAGGGGCGCGACAACTCGGTGTGGGTCCTGGCCTCCTCCAACAGCTCCCTCCACCTGTCCCTATCCAGTGTGGCCGCTTTCCAATTTGGTACCCCCAGAATACGGTAGTCACCGGCAGCTCCATCTAACCATCGAATCTTTGGCCTCCCTCTTCTTCTACGTCCTATTGGATTGCTGGACATCACTCTCTTTGCCGGTTCATTGTCATTCATACGGTGCACATGACCTAGCCATCGCAGTCTCCCAATCTTATTTGATTGAACTGCGCTGCAATCTTCGTACAGCCCGTAGAGCTCAGCATTATATCTTCTTCTCCAATTGGTGCCATCCATGATCGGTTCATATATACGGCGGAGAATTTTTCTTTCAAAGATGTTCAGGGCTCGTTCATTTTGCAGAGTTAATGTCCAGGTTTCCGATGCGTAGGTGAGCACTGGCTTTACAAGTGTCTTGTAAAGAGAGCTTTAAGTTCGGCGAGATAGTAAGCGGGAATTAAAATGTCTTAACAGACCAAAGTAGCATTTATTCGCAGACATGATTCTCTTGTTGATTTCTTCTGTAATATCATTATGTCAAGTTACAAGAGATCCAAGGTATATGAAACTGTCGACCGTATCAAACTTGTATGCACCAATATCTTACTTTGGTGCGACTTCTAGTGGTGTGACATAGACAGGCATGTATTTAGTTGTTGCCTCGTTTATTTGTAAACCCATTCTTTTGGCAGAGTTAATGTCCAAGTTTCCGATGCGTAGGTGAGCATTGGCTTTACAAGTGTCTTGTAAAGAGTGCTTTTAGTTCGGCGAAATAGTAAGCGGGACTTAAAATGCATTGCAAGAACAATGTTAAGATTAATTAAAAATATATTAGAATTATGAATGTAAAAGTTCTTATTGTTTTGTAAAATAACCGTTTTGAATGCATGAAATACTTTCTTCTTTGTCCGTACCTCACAACTGAGGATCGTGAACCAGATGATTTGGCCGTCCCACAGCTCTTTCGGTACCTATTTCCTTTGACAAAGTGAAACCTGTGGTACTCTTATTGACAAAGTGAAAACTGTGGTACTGTTGATTTGGTGTGCTCTTCTGCATAGAGTCCTTACTAACTCTCTCCAACCTTTCATCCGATCCAATATCACAAGTTTTTCCACGTAAAGGTCATAAAGTAAATATTTATGTAAATGCGGTCCCTAAATAGTCGACCCTCGTTGTCCAGTACATAGGGCACTGGTCTTTCATCCGGAGGATCCGGCTTCGATTACCGGTTAGGTCAAAATATATTTACGTGATTTTCTCATAACCTGGGTGTTTGTTTCACTTATAATATTACTACCTATACTACTGTTTCACTGCACTTCTGTCATTGGGCTCCATGGCCTGTAATAGTGCTAAAAAGAATATATAAATAAATAAATAAATAAATAAATTATAAATAATATAAAAAGAACATAGATGTTGTTATAACAATGGTGTGGCTATTAGATTGGTGACGCCTAGAATTCCACTTGGTTCTTGATTAAGACCATCATGTTTAGACAGAAATTATTATAATTACTATTAAAACAGAGATATAAGGACTACGCTACTATTCCAGAAAAAGGCTCAATTACATATATTTACTTAAACGAAGTCGATTTACTGTTGATATAATGAATGTTGAAACATATTAAAGGATCATTAAATGATGAAGAAGAATGAAGTTGGAATTCATAAGAACCCTGAAAATATTAATAAGGATGATAGGATACGGTTAAAAACGTCATGGCTTCCGGCACTGTCAGTGAAATCCAATATTTGATCCAGTAACTCACGTCGTCACAACTGTTTACTCTCAAAAAAGCAACGTTTACTCTCAGATAAACGGATTCCTTTTGAGATTCTTAGAGCGGCATTCGCATTCATAAACTGATACTACACTTCATCATAACATATCTCTTCAGAACGGCCTACGAGTGAGGCCAAAATGTCGAGGAAAGAAGGAAGAAGTACACGCGGTGAAAACCCAAAAATCTATAAATACGATGACAAACAAATAGATGGAGAAGATATGGCACAGAAAAAGTACGTAGTATTGGATATAGAGACTAGCCGGAGACCAGCTAAAAATAAAAGAAAAAAATAGGTGTCTGCACTTATGTACGCGCGTTAGAAGTTATACTTTTTTGGCGTAACAAATCAAAACGTGTGATAACCTAGATTCTTCGACTAGCTCTTAATTATCTTGTTAAATTACACACTCAAGAAAAAGGACCGCTTATTGGAACGCCGTTGGTTTATTTCTATACACTTTAACATATATTACTAAATTATATAATGACTTATCGTTGTTTTTATTTTTAAAGTAACAACTGCCACTATGACGTTTAATAGCTTGTTTACGTAAGGAACTTTACCGAAAATAATAAATTCGCTGCCTTGGCAACGGAAGAATTCTAAATTATAAGATTATACTGTATAATATATTTGCTTCCTAGGCAACGGAACAATTCTAAGTTATAATATTATACTGTATAATCGTCACGATTGGAGTAACATACCGTGGCGTAATGGTAGTGCGTTCGGCTGATAACTGAACAATCGGTGGTTCGAATCCCATCGAGTGCGTTTATTTTTTTATGAAAAAATAAATTATGTGTTACATGTCACACGCCAAAAATACACTCTGATCTGATTTTCTAAATGCACCTAAGGAAGTATAACTTCAAAAACTGTGAAAGTATCATACATTATAATATTATTATAGACGTAGGAGATATGGCACAGAAAAGGTACGTATTATTGGAAATAGAGCCTAGCCGGAGACCAGCTAAAAATAAAAGCAAAATAAGCAGACAATGTAAAACACAACACGGTGTTTTATTGTTCATTTAAAGAGTCTTTATGAAGTTACTGGTTCCAGCTGGTTTCAGACTGAAGTGTGTACGTATGTAGGTACAAGAATCATATAATTCCCATACGTGTTTGTCTTTATGCTTGTTTCGTGCCAAATGCTTTATACGAGGACGTGATTTTGGCGTACATAGTTCAGGGCAGACATTAGCTTTACTTTCTGAGAGTACTCATGAATAGTTGTTACTTTGGCCGAATTGTATGTCAGACTATTAGGTAAAGAATTTTTATTATCGTGCTGTTTGCTGCTCGCTGTAAAGACATTGTTAACGTCTTTGTGGATAAGATGTAACTACACAGTGTAATTAGTGTTGAATTAATTGTCACCTACGACGGTGATGCATTAACTAAATGTATAAAATTAGTTAAGTATTAACCAAGTGACGGATTTAGAAACGTGGAGTTCTGAAGAATAAACTGTTTTAAGGCCCCAACGATAAAAAATAAAATATAAATCATAAATTCCGTACATACTTACATATCTAGTAAAAATATCAATTTATGTTTTTACTAGAATCATACCCTATAACTCAGATTAATAAAAAACCTCTTGAAGACGACAATGAAGATACATAATAATATTAATGTGTTATTTTTAGAATATATAACTACCTACATGTATCTGTTTGAGTGCCTGTATGTGTAATATCAAAGAAATCTGTATTCTTTGATGTTAGTAGCTGGGATTTAATTATGCTCAATTTGTGAGAGATAAATGCATATTTTAAAGATTTTTGTGCCCCATTTTTAATCGATTGCATCAACTGCGTTAAAAAAATTCAAGCTGTAATGGTGAATGGTGAGTGCTGAGCTTAAGCAACGATATAATTATTATTATTGTTAATACTGTACATCAGTGGCGTGCGGTCCTATGATGCTGAAGGTGCAGAGCACCCCCAGAAATATTAGAAATATTAGAATAGACCATTTTTTATTTATTGTTATATTATATTTATTTAATTAACTTTTACTTTTAATGTTACCTACTATATTATATATAAAAAAGTAACATTTTTTAAAAAATATATGAGTAAGTATATATTATATACCTATCCTAGAAAAAATTACATTTGAAAAAATACGACGTCTGACGGAATTTGAGCCCGTATATCTACTGGTATCGCGCTAATATGCTTTAACTAGGGGGTTCTACATGAAATATTTATCAAATTGAGTTATTATTTATTTACTATCGGTATTAAATCAAAGCATATTAATTGCCTTAATTACTAACCGACGCCCGGGTCTCGCCAAATATTTAGTTATAACATCTACTTCAACTTAGTAACAATTTTTAATAAACTATTTCTGTTAATCATACAGTTGTATATGTTCAATATTATGGAATGTTACATTTTCAAATATTTTGAATTATTCACTGAATAAAAACAATGTTAGCTATGTATTTATTTTTCCTACATTATCCCTATTCCCTACAAATAAAAGTGATCCCAAGCCACTACTGTGTATTTTGGATAAATTCACTACTCGATGAATGTGCCATTCGCATTCTTCATTCCTTCATTCCTCCATTCATTCATTCATTCCTTCATTCCTCCATTCCTTTTGGAAATGTGTAATCTGTTGCTACCCAATTCTACAAAATACTATATTTTTTTGGTTCATCACTGTTTATGACTATTATTTTTTTATTTAAGTATTGTATGACACCATCGTGAGACTAGATTCATCCAGTAATTATCTTTTATTCTAACGATGTCTTTTGTCCAATGGTTTTAATATTAAAGTATAATTTAGAATATATTAATATATATTTTATTGTACATATTATGTAACAGTAAATACATAATTCTATACTGTTTTTATTTATATGTTTTTTTGAATTGTGTAGAAAGGTAGGCAGAATCTCTAAGATTAAACCATCGGAGAGAGTTCATAGCGGACAGAGAGGAGTGCAGAAATTTAGATCACTTAGATTCACATTATATTTTAATGTCAACAAATGATCATCCCAAAGATAGAGATTAATAATCAGTGCGCAATAAATTGAGAAGTGTGTAGCAATATAATTGTTGCATAGGTGTAATAGAAATTAAACGTATATATTAAAATTTTTGACCAAAATTACTCAGCTAATTGTAACAGTGATGCTCCAACTTTAGAATATAGGTCAAGTATAAAGGCATGCCACTTCCCTCGGTGCATGACCACGCCTCATGCCTTCTACTATTTGAGAAATGCATAGTGTAGATAAATTCTAATGAAAAAACTTAAATCGATTAGAATTTAAATTTAAATTCCATCAAGTACCATTGGTCGATAGTATTAATAGTGTAGATAATTTTTAAAACACTGCAAGATGACAATTATTAACGAAAAACCTTTTCAAGCATCGACCGACGTGTAAATATCAATATAGATTATACAGTTTTTTTTTATGTAGGTACTTCTAAAATAAACTGATAAGCATTATTAGTATCAACCATAATACTATGTTTTAATTATTAGAAAATATGCCTTTCGACATGCAATTTTATACGTTGTTATGGATACCATGGAAAACCTTTATTACAAATAATTCCGTCTGATTATTGTGTCATGTGAAGTACACACCCACGGTGGCCGCGCGGCTTAAGCGTTGGACTATCACGCTGTGGGTCCCAGGTTCGAATCCTTGGTCTGGCAAGTACACAAATTGTTTTTAAATTTGTGTGTGAGTCAGGGTATGGACCTAATAGGTTGAGCAAGTGGCTGACATCCATTTCTCGTAAACAAAAAAAAACAAAAATCCGTTAATACAAACCTCTACTCTGTGGAGGCCCATATGATTCAATTAGGATCGGACATGGTCGAAAGAAGAAGTATATAAAAAATAATTACATGATAAAAACTTTTTATATACAACGTTTTTAAATTTTCTGTCTAATCATATAAACTTGACATGACTAGCTTAAATGATCAAAAAAAGTTGTACTTGATAGAAATAATACTGAAATGTCATTTTGACATTCATATTGATTTCCATTGTAACGCACGTATATAATATATACGTGCGTTACTATGGTCCTATGGACTATGGACTTACTATGCTAGGACCCAGACCCCTAGCAACAAATAATAGTGAATTGGATTACGGATTTCTTCCAAAATACCTTTTCATACAAAACAGAATTAACTGAAAATGAATTCAATTCTACTTAAATATGGCTAAAAGTATTAAAAAATGCATTGGCATCGTGTTCTGATATATTATAAACGTTTCAAATGTTTAGCTAGTCAAGAAGTTTGTTAAAAATCGATTGCAAGATTTGTACCGGATAAACAACCACCGGACAAATAAGAATTCGACCTAATAAAATCGTTGTAATATTTTATATGTTCCTAATTAAAATAATGTACCGCGACGTGAAGAAGGTTGAAGAGCACTGTCTTGGATATCACGACCTTATACGAAACAGTTAAACGGAATAAGAGTGAAACAGTGTGTATCAAAGTGATGTAATTTATCAGTGAACCAAACATAGAAAGGTATTTTAACTTTACAGAAAAGTTTTATAGTATAATTACACATGTACCCTATATCCTTTTAGTTGGGCCCATTTTAGGGAAGTAAAGCCCGGCGCCTGCATGATCTGTTGGAAAGTTTCTTCGTAGTTTTTATCGACTTGGTTTTCACGATCGTCCGTTTATGAGCTTTCTACCTACCTCTATAGAAGCGGTCAGCGTTCCAACGGTAATAAGGAACATTCAGTGACTTGCCCAAAGTAGGGTATTTATGAAAATAAATAATAAATAATTTATCAAGACTGACAACATGCTCCCGTTACTGAAATGTCATCTAAGGTTACCCGGCCCATTAAACCTAAAATATTTCAAATTAACTATTTCTTTTATTCAGCGAATAATTTACAAGAAAAACCGATTGCCAATAGTAGCTAGATTTAAAAGAGCGCTGATGAGCAGGTATTAAAAGGCCAATAGTTAAAATTTATCGTAATAAGTATGTCACCTCGTAGCATAGAGGATAATGCGCGGACGGGGGAGTAAACCCAAGAGATGCAGGTTCGATCCTGCCGGGTGGCTGACATTTCTCAAAAAGATTTTTTCTATTGGTTATAATTTTTTCTCAGAAGTGTTTTTCAAAATAATGTATGTTTAAAATATTTCAATTAATATGCACTTCGTTATATTTATATTTTGGCTATTCCTAGAATCATCAATATTACATATAATTAAAATTTTATAATTTTCAAAATCGATAGCAATATCTAGTAAATGCATATAATTGATAAATATCCTTCATATTTCATTTACCTGTCATATAATATACATACAGATTGCGCACAAAGTGTCGCATTCAATTACAAACACAAAAAATAGATCGAAATGTATATGCGACAAAGAGAGACATAATATGTGCAAAAGAGATATGAAAATAATTACAAGATAAAAAGAACTTTTTATGTACAACGTTTTTAAATTTTCTGTTGAAACATATAAACTTGACTTGACTAGCTTAAACGATAAAAAAAATTGTACTTGACATGTCATATTAATTTCCATAGTAACGCACATATATATTAATCATTTAGTTGCTAGGACCCCAGAGCCCAGCAACCAATAATGGTATCGAAACAACTTTTCATACAAAACAGAATTAACTGAAAATGAATTCAATTCTACTTAAAGATTTGGCATTGTGTTCTGATATATTCTAAAAGTTTCAAACGTCTGGCTAGTCGGGAAGTTAGTTAACAATCGATTGCAAGATTTGTACTAGACAAAAAACCACCGGACAAATAAGAATACGAGCTAAGAAAAACGTTGTAATAAGGCATGAGATCAAGATATTATTATGACTGGTTGGTTGTAAGAATGTATAGAAATACTCGTATGATACCTACATGAAACACATAGTAAATAATGATGATGAAACCGTATTAGACTAATTAATGTTGTCAAAATAGGCATTTCCCTTTTAATTAGTATAAAAATATCAAACTTGTATGGTAACCCGAGGTGACATCAGCGGAGTGGACAGAATTTGCGGGACTTTAAAGTACACAAAATTTGCCACTAGGTGGCATTCAAACCACCATTTCGCAAAATTATTGACATACCCTTCACTTAACCAAAATTTTTGTTGGGTTTTCTTTAATTAACTCAATAATTTTATTAATATCAGATTGGGAAAATAAAACACCAAATTACTAATCGTCATGCACTTCAAGTTAATGTAAATTTTATATCTTAATTTTAACCGAAACCATAGCAAAAACTTTTTGTGTCTCCTGTACCATTTGATTTGTATCGTAGTAGATTTTTGGGTTCCCACCGTGTGTCCATCTGTACTCGACGTTTCGGGCTCGTTGCAGAGGCCATTATCAAGAGTTGATATGTTTTATGATGAAAATGTAGTGTAGGTATGTGAATTTACATTCACATACCTGCTCTAAGAATGTCAAAAAGAATCCAATTAGCTAAGAGCAAACGTTACTCAGAGTAATCTGTCAATCGTTACGACCAGGGATACCGGCTCGAATATTGGATTTTCCTGATAGTGCCGGAAGCCATGACATTTTTAACGGTAATCCATCATACCTATTAATATTTTCAGGCTTTCTATGGATTTCAATGGCCTCCTTTACCAATCGTCCGAAATACCCTTTATTCCGACCCAATATCTTGGTTTCAAAGTCAAATTTGTATCCTGTATCCATCGAGTGCTCGGCAGTTGCTGACATCGTGTAATGTTTAAGTCGGTGTGCTCTCTCGTGTTCACTCACACGCTTCTTTACTGTTCTAGAAGTTTGGCCTATATACTTTTTTGGGGATCCGCGATAGCTTAACTGGTATACACTTGCCTGGTATATACCTTGATAATGGCCTCTGCAACGAGCCCGAAACGTCGAGTGAAGAAGGACACACGGTGGAAACCCAAAAATCTATTATGATAAAAATTATAATATAATTTGATTTGTGTTACGTTCTTTTGTCTTTAAAAATAGATAAGTATTTCCACACTTAACACAATATTTCTCCACACCCAAGAGTTAAACCGTTTTTTCTTGGTGAGGCAAACAGTTTCCCATTATTTTTGTCTTATATGAATGTTATTGAAAATTTTGGTACTGACTCATATTCCTTTATTATAACTACCTTAACCCACCACTGTATTGTGAGAAACATTACTGATAATATTGCTAGTATGAAAATCCTGTTTCGATATATTATAATATTATGCAGTATAATAATATTTTTACTCCACCCGTTGGGCATACGAGGCTTCTAATATCTTGACCTGAGACGTAAATATTGGGATACTCGAAAGAATACTTGCTTTTTCAGTCTAGGGAAAAAGACAAATTATGCTATTTAGACTGTTTTTAATCGGACTGTGTATATATGTTGGGTCTCCAGTTATATACAGTTGTTTTACAATCTATGTAATAATTAATATGCTAAAACTGAGATACTTGCAGAATAATTATTTTTACTGTTAATTTAAATTTCAAGTATGTTATTAAATGTAAAACTTTATTATAGTCTTATATTATGTAAAATAAATAAAAACATATTATGTTTTGATAAATATTTAAAAATACACATTCGTCAAAATAAAAAAATATCATTATCGTTATTCAACACACATTTTATTTGTTATTTATAATTCATTGAATACTGAAGTATTTAAAAAAATATTTTTTAGGTAGGTATTGTATTACGTGAAAATTAATATTGTTGTAAGCCGATACGGTTGTTTAGTTTTTATTATTAAAAAATAATATAACGTGTTTGCATTTCCACCCGAAATGGGTTTCTTAAACTATTTCAATCAAGGCCTGAATAAAAATGAACCAATAGTGCAAGGAATAAACATTCGGCACGCTTATATCTCCATACTATGCGTTAGAGGAAGATAGAATTTCTACGGCTGAATAAAATATTTTTTTGGAAACGTCGCCTGTAAGTATGGATTAAACTGACTACAATCATATAAAAACCGCGGGCACGTGTTGCTGAAATTTATTGTTTTTGTGTTAAATATAAAGTTAGTTGTCATTAATTATTTTTAGTTATTTTAATAGAACATTATGGTTAACTATGTATGTTTAAATTTGGTAGCCGTATTGAGAAGCAACACGATGGTATAACGTTTCATAGTTGAGTTGATAATAATAAAATCGAGGTTCTGCTGTGCGTTATACGCAAGAAATACGGCTTCATTTTGGCGAACAACAGCCGCTCTTTATATATCTTACTCTGAGATTTCAATCTTTAACATTAAATTAAATAAAAAAATAATATTGTCTACATATTGAATAAACAATTTTATTAATAATAACAAAGAGGTATAACATATAACTACATACATTTTCCATTGGCTCTTCAATCTGATGTGGATCTTTATCGCCCCACGAAGAGGTTTCGTAAATGGTTTTTTACGAGAAATATGTGTTAGTCACTTGCTCAACTTATTATTATTATTATTATTATGAAGTCCATAATCTGGGTTCAAACATAAAATGTCATTATTTTTGCCACACCTGGGATTTGAAGCTGGGACCCACATAAGGGGACGTGTTATAATAATAAAATAACGACGAAACACTAAAATACTTTTATAAAAAAATCTAAATATTTTAGGTGTTCTTTAGTATGTAAAATATCAAACATACATAATTTTGAAAACACTTCTGAGAAAATATATTATAACGAATAGAATTTTTTTTTTTGAAAAAAGTAGGACACCCCGCAGGAATCGAACCTTCATCTCTCGGGTATCGCGCCTATGCACATATAACCACTATGCTAAAGGAGTCATAATTTAACTGTGACAAATTTTAGCTAATGGCTTTTAATACTCACTGAAGTGCTTTCCAAATTGAGCTACTATTGGCGATCGGCTTTTGTATTTTAAATCAAAGTAGGTATTACTTTAATTACTAACCGACGTCACGGATCATTCCAAGATTTTTTGTTGTAGCTTGATTGAACTTACTAATAATTTTTAATTAACCATTTTTTTATTCAACAAATAGTTCACAACATTTAAGAATGTAACATTCAAATTATTGAACATACATAATTTTGAAAACATTTCTGAGAAAATATATTGTTATAACCAATAGAAAAAATCATTTTGATTTCCTAGGATTACCCAAAATAGTGACTGCACAACTTCTTTGGATCTTTATAGTTTTTTTTCTGTCACGGGTTAGCTGAAGAACGATCTCCACCAACGTCCTCAAAACAATTTTAGCTTAGCGAAAGTATATTGTGTCAATAAAAGAACCAATCAAGAAGTGAGGTGAGCAGGGAAAGGCATTCATCCAACAGTGGAACCAGAGTGTGTAAAATGATGTTATTATGATAAGTGCAAACTGATTTATTTTATTAACTTTATAGTTATAATGGAAAAATATTTTGTGCAGAACAGTTTGAAAAGAATAATATCAATATTATTAATTACAGTTGAACTCGGTTATTACGATCACGGACATTGCGAGATTTCGGATGTTACGAGGAAACATTCGTTGACATTTTAATTTATGATTTTTTCCATACATTTATTCACTTTTATAACGAGTTACTTATCGGGTATACTGAGCTAAAATATCGTCAAAAAATTTCTTAAAACTATTAATGTGTCGATCGTTTAAAAACATTTCGACCCTAAGCAATAAAATCCGACTATTCTAAGATCGGATTACGTTTATGACACTAGTTAAATGTCTAAGTACCTACCTAATTGGTGTTTTCGCCGACAATATTGAAAACGTATCCACGCATATGGTTGAAATTGCATGTAAAAAATCCAAGGTTTGTGAAGTCAGTAGGTACCTACCAGCGTTCATTACAATAAACAACTTCTTTTGTAATTATGAATGCCATGCTTGTTTCGGGGAAAAATTCTAATTATGTATTTTTGTTTGAATTGCGGTTTTTTATTATTACCACGTTTTTCTTAGATCGTATTCTTGTTTGTCAGGTGGTTGTTTATCCAGTACAAATGTTGGAATCAATTTTTAACTAACTTTCCGACTAGCTAGACATTTGAAACTTTTAGAATATATCAGAACACGATGCCAATGCATTCTTTTAATACTTTTAGCCATCTTTAAGCAGAATTGAATTCATTTTTAGTTAATTCTGTTTTGTATGAAAAGCTATTTTGGAAAAAATTCGTAATCCAATCCACTATTATTGGTTGCTAAGAAGGTGGCCCTAGCAACTAAATTATTAATATATACTAGCGTTACCATGGAAATCATAATGACATTTCAGTATTCTATATTTTTTGTTTGTTTGTTTGTTGCAAAATAGCAAAAAAATGATTTGTTGACAACTGCTTTATTTGTCCTAAATTATTAATACAGAAAATTGTCAAGTTTATATGATTCAACAGAAAATTTAAAAACGTGGTATATAAAAAGTTCTTTGTATCTTGTAATTATTGTGTTATGTGACCGCTCATTTAAAAATATCTTTTCTCTGCTATAACGAGTAACGCTTATAACGAGCAAATTCAGTCGGTCACATCTTCCTCGTAATAACCAAGATCGACTGTATTTTTTTTAATTACAATTTTCATACGTGGTCGAAATTGATTAAAAATAAATGTTAAACACAATGGTCGTCTTTTGCGATTGTTTGCGGCTATTTTTGGAAACGCCTGCCAAAATATGAGATAAAATAAATTAAACCGATGACGATTTATTTCGGCTGTGATTAAAAATGCTTTATTATTTGTCAAACAAAACGAGAAAAAAAAACAATAAAAGCGTTGGAGAGAGACAAGGGCGGGTACCTGCTGTAACATTTTTCCATTAATTTATTGATTTGCAGGAAAAACACGTATATCACGTCACCCGGGAAAACCTTGCCTGAATGCTACGAAATGGTTCGGGCATATCAGTATTGCAGAGAACGACAACCATTGTACCTACCAGATTTCTAACTATTGTAGATTAATTTGATAACTACAGTCGAACTTGGTTATTGCGATCATGGAAATAGCGTGATCTCGGATGTAATGAGGAAACATTCGTTGATATTTTATTTTATGATTTTCTCCATACATTCAATTTTATAACGAGATAATTTTCAGGTATACCGAGCAAAACTTTTAATGTGTCGATCGTTTAATAACAACATTTTCGGCCCTAAGCAATAAAATCCGACCGGGCAGTTAACTAGACCGATGCCGCCGGGATCGGATTATGTTTATGACACTGGTTAAGTGTCTAAGTACCTAATTGGTGTTTTCACCGATAACATTGAAAAAGTATCCACACTTATGGTTGAAATTGCATGTAAAAATCCAAGCTTTGTGAAGTCAGTAGGTACCTACCAGCGCCGGCGGCTCAGCACTTCATTGCAATAAACAACTTATTTTATAGTTTATGAATGCCATGCTTGTTTTGGGGATTTTTACGATGGTATTCACATTTTTTTAATGTTCTATGCTTAAATAGAACTGGTGCGAAAAATGTTTTATAACCAGAAAATTCAGTCGGTCCCATTTTCATCGTAATAAGCAAGTTTGATTGTATTTTACATGTTTACCAATTGCAAATACCTACATATACAATATATAAGGTATATAATATTATTATCGACATTTATGGTCATATCGATTGAAAATGGGGTGGTATGTACGACGCAGTAGCAAAGGGAGGTAGGCTGTTAAGATCCGCCATAAATAGTGCACATTAAACTTTGTTAGTCATACGCTTTTGTTTTAATTGGACTAAGGCATAAAGTCCACTAAAGCACGCTTGCGGGGCGCTCGCGCATTTTCTATGTGAATCATCGAAAATACAACGTAATCAAATACGCCAGCGCACACTGGACTTGACGACGCATTGTGCCCGCCTGCCCCATGAGTCATCGTTTTTTGGCTTCTCGGCGATACGAATTAACGAAAATACAACGTAGTCTATTTATTGAACACGGCAAGCAAAATCACGCTCCTCAAAGCGTCGTCGATAAGACGGGCGAGAAGCCATTATTTAAGAACAGTGGACTCTTTGTTTCGTTATTGCGTCTCCGATATTAATTACAAGCCCCGAGAAATTTAATAATATTTTTATTGCTTTGTTATGAGAGACGCTGATAATAATAATTATTTTGTGCTCCTTGAGCCCCTTATTACATAGGTGAAGGGTAATGCGCGGGTGGGAGGGGGCCTACTCAGTAGTGAGCGCACCGAACGCTTTTTTGGTGGGCTTTATGCCTAAGACTACATATTATGGTATTGGTTAGTTTTTAAAAATCAATTAAACCCTGCCTAATCAAAAAAGAATAGTTTAGGTATGCTATATGGACGATACGACAAAATTGTGTATCTAAACTTTTTCATTTATACTCATTTGTTTTCGTTGGATTAAGAACACATAATATTACAAATATTGATGGTTCATTTTTTTTTCAAATTCATTAGCCCTGCCTCAACCAAACTATAATTGATAAATTTTTTATTCTTTGTATGAAATATTTAAAGTGATGTATGATTAACGTGCAAAATTTTAGATATTTTATAGAATATATAATATATTTATAGAATTGAATTTTAAAAACTAACCAACGCCATCTGAAAATTGTAGTCTTATTTCAATATAAATAAATACGTTTAAATGACAAAGTTTTTTTGACCATGTCCGATCCTAATAGGATCATATGGGCCTCCACAGAGTAGAGGTTTGTTTTAACAGATTTTTTTTTTACGAGAAATGGATGTCAGCCACTTGCTCAACATATTAGGTCCATACCCTGACAGACACAAATTGAAAAATAATATGTGTACTTGCCAGACCCAGGATTCGAACCTGGAATCCACGGCGTTATTATAGTCCAACGCTTAAGCCGCGCTGCCACCGTGGGTGTTAAAAGATGTTCCTACATATCAATTTAAGTTCCGTCGTTGGTCATCAATCAGGATGGCGTCGAGTCAATTTTTTAGTTTGTTAACGTCATTTCGTTCGACCAATTTCAATCTTTTTTGGATGAAAACGCCATAATTAACTCAAAAATTAAAAAAAATAACACTTTCTAAAGCACGAGAATCAATTATGTAATCACATGTAAGTCGTAACAAGTTTGACGTGCTGATATGAGTTGTTATCACCTTGGTTACCCGAGGCAACTTGCTAGGCAACCAGTTCACTCGAATAATGATACACGAGTTGAAAAGACCTCATCACCCTTCAATTCTACTTGCAAGTTGATCAACTTTATTGAAATATGATCCCACGCATTAATTGACTTTTAACTGTCATTTTGCAATACAGTTGAAGAACGAAAATTGCCATGTGAAAACGCGGTGTAATTATTAACATAGAATAGATCATAGTGATACGTTTTTTTTTATGATTTTACTGAGGCTTTGACATATATATCATATAGTCTCTTCTCATCTAGAAGAGGATCCGCCGATCAGGCCCTCACTCTAATTCTGTGAAAGAACTTTACAATGTTGTCAAGCTCTTCCGTCTTACCCACCGCCTGGGCACCTTTCATTTCGTCGACATTCTTAAAGATATCCGCAATTTGCAGCTGTACGTACTCTGAGTCGTTCATATTTAAGGCATTGTACTCCTATATATACAATGTCCTCCAAAACATCACATTCATCGCAGAGCTGCAAATCGCTTCTTCCCATGAGGACATCAAATCGCTTACCCATCATGTGTCCTACTCTTAGCTTCAGTATCAGCTAGTGTCATGTTGGAAGGTACTTAAGCTTATACTTCAGCTGAGGCATGGTCTAAAAAGATCGTGACTACGCGACGCGCAGATTGCGCAAAAGACGCGTGCGGAAGAAAACATAATTTGTCATCAAAATTCAACATGCGTCCATTTAATGTTATGTTTATTGTTATATTAGTAATTATAATAATATATTCATTGACATGTTTTCTTTTTCAAGTAAATGGGTAACGTTTTTTAGTCATTTTTACACGATTTAAGAATTAATTTCCCCGTCGCCATCACGTAACAAATTGACGTGTTCACAGCTCGACGTTCGCTCTCCGATTGCCAGCGAGTCCAAAATTTCATCGCACCTATAGTTGAAAACTATTTTCCGTTTAACTGAAGTACCGTCTTAACATCATGTATCGTAATTAGGTCACTATTTACACATACATATTAGTACATGCGTGACGTTTTTTTAGTAATTTTTACACGATTTAAGAATATATTCCTCCGACGCCATCACAAAATAAATTGACGTGCTCACATCTCGACTACCTCTCTCCGATTGGCAACGAGTGCGAAATTTCGTTTCACCTTTTATTGAAAATTATTTGCCGTTTCACTGATGTATGCTCTTAATGTTTTTTGAGATAATATGACATATTTTATTATTAATGATAACGAGGTTACCTTACTTAGTAAATATTTTATATATTTTGTGATATCCTTTCACGTAGACCTAGGATAAAAATAATATTAGGTACTTGTTTGATAAGCCTCCGGTTTAGTTGCAATGGTGTGTGTATATACATTAAACAGTAATAACGCAGAAACCACGCGCCTGCAAGGGCCGGCCGGACATAAAAGTGGGAGTCAGTAAATCTTGGCGACAGGCAGACACGCTTCAAGCCCGCTGCGGCAGCGCTACGCCGTATCTATCCGGTGGGGATACTCTGACAACTGTCTGAAAAGTCACTGAAAAGTAAAGATTTATAATAATAATATTGACAGAATCTCAATGTGAGTATACAGAAACAACTCGCATCGTCTTGAAAATTGATTCCGTGGACATCCTGACCTATTTCACACTGGGAATTATGTTGGTATATGGATACTTAATGGTTCAAGAAATATTTTTTAAATATAGAATTAAAGCAATAAACGTATATATTTCCAATTAACTATTTCTTTTATTCAACGAATAATTCACAAGATTTAAGAATATATCATTCTGATTATTGAATATTATATAATTTAGAAAAACACTTTCTGAGAGAGTATAATATTATAACCAATAGAAAAAAATCTTTTTTGAAAAAAGTAAGCCACCCCGGCCGGGAATCAAACCCTGCATCTCCACGGGTTTACGCCCCATTCCGTCGCATTTAACCAATATGCTACGGCGTGACATACTAATTGCCTAATCATCAGTGCTATTCCTAATCAAGCTACTTTGGCAATAGATTTTTGTTTCTTAAATCAAGTTCAATAAATCAGAATGATATATTCTTAAATCTTGTGAATTATTCGTTGAATAAAAGAAATAGTTAATTATAAATTATTAGCAAGTGCAAGTAGTTACATATAAAAAATATTGGAGAAATTCCACCACATCGGTTAGTAATCGAAGTAATAGTAAATAGTTACCTACTTTTTTCAAAAAAGTTTTTTTCTATTGTTAATAATATACTCTCTCAGAAAGTGTTTGTTGTTGTTATCTTGTTGTTTATCTCTACCATGTTTTTTCTCTAGTTGATTTACCTGTACATTTTATTCTAAATATCATTTTGTGAACGTCTTGAATTAATAATTTGTTATGTGCTCGATGTGTCTTTTTTAAAAAAATTAAATATTTTTTTTTGAGCTAGTATTAACATTATTGCGGCGAAATTTTCATTCATGTTAACATTGTAGTAAAAATGATACATTAATTTTGCAATAAAATATTAATGATTTCAAATATTTTTATATTATTTTAAGTTTGAACCCAGGCGGCAACTTCTACACTAATATTCAACAATTTCTATACTAAGTACATTTTTTATCAATTGGATTTTAGAAGGTAATAAATTAATCACATTAAGTTCAATTCATTTATCTGCGGTAAGAATTAAAACAAATGGTGCACTCAAATAAATAAGTAGTTATTAAAATACTCTTAATAGACTATGAAAGAGCTTTCACGAATGGTAAACAAAAAAGACTTTTCAGACTGATGCCTGAAAATGGAAACTGATTATCAATAGTTCCACAAAGTTGACTTTTCCCGCGCTTTAAAGTTTGAAAAACAATCAACCGCTCAAAGTTTTGCATAAACTTGTTAATTGTTTCGTTCATCAACTGGGGACGCCGACTTTAAGCCTTTAACCACCTTTAATTTGTAGTTTCAGTGACGTTCATGTTGATTTTTTTGTGCATTTTGTAAACCTCGTTGTTTGTAAATATTATTGGAAAATATCAGTGTTTTAATTTAAATTTAATTAATAAAACAAAATACGAATCTTTTGAACAGAAGCTCAATATTTATTTAATTTTTGGTTTTATTATCAAATATTCAAAGGATTTTCTTGAGTAATGTCAAACGAAGTACCAATTGTTTGCATGAAAATATTGTATAAATAAAAATATTAATTGTTTGGGCCAATATTGGCAGCCCTAATCCAATACAAAATTCGGTACTGTTCGGTTATACGGAATACAGCGGACAACGCATTTTGAAAATAGCCGATAAACTGGATTATTTGTTAGTTTGGGTTAGTTTAGGTTAGGTTAGGTTAGGTTTGGTTTGGTTAACCTAACAAATAATCCAGTTTATCGGCTATTTTCAAAATGTGTTTTCCGCTGTATTCCGTTTAACCGAATAGTACCCAAAATTCTTATCTACCTCCTCTATTATGCTTTGTACACCAGGCACACTATTAATGATGGAGTCATTCTTAAACCGTGTTAGCGTAAACACCTGTAACCCGTAGAATATCAAGACGTTATACCTGCGCTGGTTTTAAGTATTAATCGCCGCAACACAAGATGACTCCACAAGAAGTTTTCGTGCGATCTTCGGTACCGCTAACGTCGCATCTATCAAATAATCATAAACTGATATTCATTCCAAGACAAAGTTTACCGCGAGAGCGATAGTACGAGAGTGCGGAAACACGAAGCCAGCCCAGCGCACCCGCTTTATCAACATTATAGGTTAGTGCCCGGAATCACTGTATAATCCTCTCAGCATCCAAATCATCCCCTTCCTACTACAGTCCACTAAAAAGCGCCGCCAAAACTTGTATGTTTTTATTCTCACTTTATTGTAATAAAAACTATTTATATAGATACTTAATTCTTAGGTTTTGGCTAAGTTTTCTTCTTTGAAAAAGTTACGGTATAATTGTGCAGTCAGAAAACGTCTACCGCCAATGTTGCATTCTATCCCTTAAACGCACGATGTTACATTTCGTCATCAAACTATATTATTCATTTTATTTTTTGTGCGAATGAAATTTTAGTTAATATCTAATTTATAGTTCTCTTTTAGTTTTTACTATCAGTAATTTCAGTGCCACCGTTAAGTTATTATAATATTAATTATCGCTATTATAGTCAAATCTTATTGTTGAGGCATGTCACTTACCGAAACGATTTTTCCAATCTTATATAAATGAAAAAAAATACTATAGGTGCTATCAAATAATATATAGTATCCTATTGTTAACGTTCATAATATATGTTATGTAGAATAATCCGTGGAGGGAAAGCGACAATGGTATCCATGTTCGTGAAGTGACATGCTATGTTGTGGGTACTATAAAAACTATTATAACAGATATTATTTTCGTGCAATGTTTTAATAAACATTTCTGTCTTTTAAATCACTTGAAAAAAATATTGATTCAGTCACAATTTATGTATATTCCAAAATACTATATTTAATTAAGCTTACGTTTTCCATATATCGCGATAATCGACAATGTCCTGTAATATTTGTTTTTCGATACGTCATATGGCGGAATTTTATCATTCATATTGGTTTAAAACAAAAAAATAATTACAAGATAAAAAGAACTTTTTATATATACAAGGTTTTTAAATTTTCTGTTGAACCATATAAACTTGACTTGATTAGCTTAAGCGATCAAAAAAATTTGTACTTGACATGTCATATTGATTTCCATAGTATATATTAATCATTTAGTTGCTAGGACCCCGGAGCCCTAGCAACCAATAATGGTATCAAAATAGTTTTTCATACAAAACAGAATTAACTGAAAATGAATTCAATTCTACTTAAAGATGGCTAAAAGTATTAAAAAATGCATTGGCATCGTGTTCTGATATATTCTAAAAGTTTCAAATGTCTAGCTAGTCGGGAAATTAGTTAAAAATCGATTGCAAAATACAAACAACCACCGGACAAATAAGAATACGACCTAAGAAAAACGTTGTAATAAAAACGTTGTAATAAAAACGTTGTAATAATAATAATGCAAAATGTCAGTGAGTCCAAAAGTATAACCCTATATTATCACAGTGAATCGCAATTAGAAAAAACCATAGATGGCATCTAATTAATAAAGTATAAATATTCTATAACGCCTTAGCGTGAAAAATATGTCAAACTGTGGTTAAAACTGTGGTATGTGTATGTTAATATCAAGAAACTTTTTAAAGGGTTAAATAACGCCCAAACCGTAAAGAGATCGGTATGCTAAGTTATGTATGAGTAATGTTGGTAAATGATGCAAAAACTTATTGTACATCATATCATAATATTCTCCCTTTGCGTGCTTAGGCATCGCACTGCACTGTGGGTCTCTATTTCTAACTTATCCTTGTTAAAACTTTCACAAAGCTTGGACTGCGCGGAAAGTTTTTCGGACAGACGTTTCCTGTTACGATTTTGATGGCCGAATCGTTGGCTTAACGTTTTTTGGATTGACGCGCCGTAGATAATAAGCTCATATATTATGTTATTTACATATAAAAGAGGATAGGTAAGGAATTTGAATATATTTTCGGATTAGTTTTTATTATATTAAGTAACGTTAATAGAACTGGTGGTGCTTTTAGCAGTGGACTGTAATTTGAAGGTGATGTTGCATTGGTTGGTGGATTACAAATCTAGTGGGGGGGGGGTTCACATGATGCCAGACACTGACCGTTACGTGCTGGCATGTGCTGGACACTTTTAATGGATGCTATATGATGTCATGTTATTTTATAACATAACACACTAAGCCAAGGAAGTCTTTACGAGGGCAACACTACGCAAAAGTACGACCGGATCACGCCTGCGCACGGGATAGCTTGTACGGAGTTTGTGACACTATTTCCGGCGCTATACGAGATAGCTGGCTTTTTACACAAAGGTGAAGCAGGAGTCGAGCTCTCAGTCTTGATCGTTCGAAGGAAGCAGACGTCTTGGCCAGTTCCGAGCCTCGGACCCTGGGCACAGGGCTTTCGATTTCCTGACGTTTTGGAGACGTGGACGATGGTCATTCGAAGGACGTCCCCCCACGCCAGGAGATCGGAGGAACTCCACGGTCCCCACACGTTTGAAGACGGACCCCTCGATTCCGTCCTGGAAGGAATCGAGGGCAGCGAATAGGCTGGAGAGCCTTTTGTGTAATTGGTATTTATTGTTCTTTTATGTTACGGTCCACCGAAGTAGTCTTTGTTTCGAATTAGCTTTTGGGTTTTTGTTCTAATTTGTTTAAATATTATATCGCATTAGGTGCTCGTGATTCACTTAAGTAATTAAACTTCTTTATACACTGTAGCCCGCAAGTTATCTTATTTATTAATTATACCATTGTTGAAATTTCTCTACTTGCTTTTCATTTAATTTTCCTTATCACTATTGTCTCTATGCATCATCATAGAGTGGCGCTCAAATCCGAGATATTTATATTTATTCCATCTTTAGGTACTTTATTATTATACAGGAACATCCAACGAATGAGTGTAGTAGCCGGACAGGTAACTGAGGTCTTAGAGGTAATTGTCAAACCATCCACGACCCTGCCTCCTATTTCCCCGAGTCTCATGCTTACCCCTATCCCATATCCTATCCATACCTATTCCTTATCCCCATGGCAAAATCATAACATGACAATGAGGTTGATGAATGATGGTGATTAGTTCAGGATGGATGATTTAGACGCGACGTTCACTCAAACCGTAACAGATTTAGTGCAACAAAGGTCGAACAGATACGTTTTGAGTCACTCGGTAGTTAACGACGGCTAAGCTATTAACAAGCTTGCAGCACGTCCGCTATCTGGATATCACTTGAGCTAACTGAATGTAATTCAATCCCGTAATTGGTCGGTCGCCCTAGTCTGGCGATAATAATAAATAAGGATTCGAGGGTAGGTGGGAAGAAAGGATGAGGGCTAAATAATTTGGCCCAACCAATAACTTTTGAGATTGATAGATTTTGTCAGACTGTGTTTATCTTTATTTTTATTATTAGTTTTATTTATATATCAATTTTAATATGTAGGTACTTTATCCAAAAAACTGTAAGGCTTGCTTATTAAATTACGATAAATATAGTTTTTTTTAATAAAGAGTTTAAAAATAAATAATTGGATGTAGTAAACAATGTTTTATTTTAAGGGCCATTTTATACGAGCTCCTAGGTATAACTTAACTGATTACTTGTTACTGACTGCGTCTAACTTTTGCTAACTACGCTGCCAATCCGAGTACAGAACACAAACAATGATACTGATTACGCATAAAAAATAGTTCTGATATAACCAGTTTGGTTGGAAATAGCAAGCTTTTGCCTCCTGAGGTGTTCCGATCACCGCCCACTTTCTTAACGCCTCCTCCCGCCACTAGCAAAACGTTCGTATCGACAAGCTAATTTGAAACCAATTGCTTTATTAATTGATAGCGTAGTCGGTGGCGGATGAACCGCAGTATTTTATCTGCCTATATAGATTGAGCTTTAGTTTATAAATTGAATGGAAAATCTAAATGAACCTAAAAAAATTAACAATTATAATTGTTCATCTGAATTCATGCTAAAATTGATTTATTACGAATATTAATGCATGTTGCGAAAATCTCGAAGAAACGCCTTTTTGTGGCGTTTCTAAGATACGTATTTTCACGTGATATTAGACCAAAATAAAAATAAATAGAGACATGCCTTTAATAATAATTATATTTCTGAAGTTATACTTCTTTCGGGGCATTTGGTAGAGAGTGAAATTGAGAGCTGCGCGCGCACACCGTTACGGAAGTGCGTGACAGTATGAAGTTAGCTGCGAATCAGCCAGCTGTGTACAAACGCAAGTTTGATAGTAGAATTGTTCAATCGCCTAGGCAACAAATTTATTATTGTCGGCCATTTGCAATTACTAAGGTCGGTAAAGAAACGATTAAACGTCAGAGTGACAGTTGTTATTTAAAAAATTAAAACAATGATAAATAATTATGTAATTTAGTAATATAAGTTAAGGTGTATAGAAATATCGGCGCTCCAATAAGCGGCCCTTTTTCTTGACTGTGTAATGTAACAAGATAACTAAGAGCTAATCGAATTTGTTTTTGTTTTATTTCGCCTAAGAAGTATAACCTTTTTTCAGTATTTTTAAGATACCCAACTACAAAAATATGCATTTTTTCTGTTATAATGATTTTATAATACTTGTTAAAATACTTGTTTGTAGCACAATTTTGTAAAATAAAGAATTCAATTATACTAAGTAATTCTAAAAGCTGCGATAAATTTTATACAACCATTTTTATCACGTGATGTAGTTATATAGATTTTTTATGTATATAAAAAACTTAACAGCTGCTAGAAATATTCTCGCACCATTACCCCCCTTGATACGCCATTAAAATCAATCTCACTGCAATAAAACAGCACATAAATAATAAAACCCTTAAAATACATAAGGCAATGTTGGAAGACAAAACCAAAAGCGATCCAAAAAGAGTAGGGGATTTTTCTGAAGAGCTTTTTGGATGGGTGAGGGAGAAATGACCCTTTACCCTTTTTGGAAACTACGAATTTATCTTCAAAAAAAGAAAAAGGTTTCATATAGAGTCAGTGGCATGTCTAAAGGCTTAAATGTGGAGTGACTAAGTGTAAATACATATTTTTATAAAGAATATAGTAAGTGTTTTACAACGCCAACCCTATTCTGGGTTTTCAGTTAACAAATGCGGTCATTATCAGAGGCTGCTCTGATATATTATTCATTTCTGGTCTAAGGAGGCAATGTAATCAGCCATATTTTGCCAAAGCCTGAGATACTAAAGCCTCCGAAGACAGGCTTGATCAGGTTTTTATGAGCATTTCGTTTGCTTAGTCAGAATTCCAGTTTTATAGTCACTGGTTGCTCACTCTTTATTCTCTGCTGTTGGCTACATTTGACGCTGTATTCGGTTAGAATAAAAATATGATGTAATTATAATATATGTAGGTTCTTATTTAATATAAAATGAAATATATTTCTTCTCGGATAATATGAAGATTTTGCTGTGGCCGCATCATAGTTAGGTAAGCCGATTGAATGCCGCATGTCAATTAAATAATACATAGACACATAATATCGATGTGACATTGCTTAATATGGAATTTCGACATTAATATTAATTACACTTGTAGTTATTTGATATCAAAAGGATCGAAAATCATCTTGAGATGACCTTACTTTACTACTCAGACACAGTGATGCCAACCGTACTATAATTATTGTACAATACTATAATTTTAATTCTGCGAAAAATGTAAAATACTATAATTTTACGCCAAATATACCAAAATACTAAAATTTTAAAGAATTCAAAACAAAAAATGTTCTTGTACTATATATTTTTTAGAAATACTATAATTTTTACGCCTTTGTACTATAATCAGCATAGAAAAAGATGGCAACACTGCCCAGACATCATCTCTTATATAGTATTAATGTCATTTAATGTTTGGCACTCGTGTTTGACTCCAACACATTCATAAGAAATGTAGGAGACGACCGGCAAAAGACGCCTGCACGAGGCATATGAGTGAAACAAATACAACGTCTTGTGGTTATGTCGGCGCGCGGCTATAAATTCTCGCGCTATGAACACATGAATTGCCTAGTATCATAACTCACATTTATATTTTTTTTCATTATTTTGTTAAAACAACGCCAAATGATTATACTGCACCCTCGCAACTAAACCGCCACAAGTCCAAATTTACGTGTTTTGAGTTAATTACTACGTTTCATTGTATATCGTTCATAGTATATTATGTACCGAAAATTTCATATCTCTAAGTCATCAAATTCAAGTCAAAACTTCATTCAATATCTAAACATATTTCAAAAACACAGTACAAAAATGCGAAAGGAAAAAACTTCAACGCTGATTTTCTCTGTTTGAGGTTTTTTGAATTTTGGCAGTTGAGTTGCGAGGTGCGATATATGCATCAATATATAAAAAAGAATTTGGATATAAAAATCACTCAAAATTATTTAAATTATGTAAAAACTATTTCCAAAAATCACTCTTGGATAATTTATATGCTGGCCCTAAGGTGACGTCATGATGCGATCCATATTACTTTAAAAAAAATCAATTTGACAATTTGAGTATATTATAACCAATAGAAAAATCTCCCGGGTTTACGCCCCATCCGTCGCATTTAACCAATATGCTACGGCGTGACATACTAATTGCGACAAATTTTAACTATTGGTCAATTTTAATGCCTACTCATCAGCGTTCTTCCAAATCAAGCTACTTTGGCAATCGATTTTTGTTTTTTTAAATTAAAGTAGGTAACTATTGTCGCAATTAGTATGTCACGCTGTAGCATATTGGTTAAATGCGATGGATGGGGCGTAAACCCGGGAGATACGGGGTTCGATTCCCCGTCGTAGTGACTTACTTTTTTTCAAAAAAGATTTTTTCTATTGGTTATAATATACTCTCTCAGAAAGTGTTTTTCAAAATTATATATGTTTTATAATCAGAATGATATATTCTTAAATCTTGCGAATTATTCGTTGAATAAAAGAAATAGTTAATTATATTTCATTACTATTTAATGATAACGAAAAATAGTGCTCTGGTGTTTATTTGTGATTAATTTAAAACTTGATATTTGGAGAACGTGAGTTATGACTCTAGGCGACTCATATGTAAGTGTATACATATTATGTCAAAGTAGTAATACTATTGATAATATTTTGGGAACCACTCTTAGGCAGTTCTGATACTTGAAGGTATAGCTAAATTAATATAGAGTAGAATCATAGGTACGTAAGCGTAAAGTGTTCAACGAATTTGTGCTACCAACGCTCACGGTAGAATGTGAAACACGGACTCTTAATGTACGAGAAATCCAAAAATTAGCAATAACACGACGGGTCATGAAAAAGTGCATGCTGAACATATCGCGTAAAGATCACAAAATACACTAATTTATAAGGAAGCAGACAAGAGTAAGCGATGTGATAGAGGTGGCTTAGCAGGTGTAATGATAATGGACTGGACATGTGGCTCAAAGAGTGGATGTACGTGGTAGCAAAGAACTAGGGTTCAAAATGAGTTGATAGAGCTAGGGAAGGCTTTCATCTAGCAGTGTATCGACTCCGGGTGATGATAATGATGTATATGTGTGTGTGTATACGTGAAAGTTGATAAAACCATATTATTTTAATGTTATTCTGTACTAAGATTTTTATTATTCCTAAACGACATAAAACTGGGTCTTTCTATTTGGTGTGCTACGAAACAAATTCCCTTTCCCTAGTGTGGAATTAAGTGAGAATTTTTGGCAGACACTGATCAATAGTAATAATAGATATGGCTTGGCGCAATCTTTATTAGTCCATTGACAGTTCTTAAATTATTTATAAAATAAGTTTAGTATAATATTTTATGGATTCCATATTGTCTTATAGCTAATATTATTATTTTTTATATTTTCCTACTTTACCTCTTGGGTTCAGGTGTTTTATTTTTACCCCGCCACTGATTTAAACTTTCTCATATTTATACAGTTATAGCACTTGAGTTCTAAAACGAAAAACGAAATGAAGAAAAAAAAACAATCCGACACGTGAAGTAGTGTCACCTTTATTGAGTTGACTCTAATTTTGTAACTCCACATATTGCACGGATTTCTTTTTTCGTGATATTTTTGTAGGCGAAGTAGGCAGAAAAAGCTCTCACGATATTAATAATGTTTCCTATGTAGACTTTATTCACCCACACAAAGCTGGCAATTAATACATTGACCGGGCACAGAATGTCAGGTAAATGACAAAAAAGCCTAGAAAATCCATTCAAAGTAATTAATACTGTTTAGGCCAAGTATACCGCAGTAAAGACAGATAGAAAAATCAGTAGTTATTACGCATACAAACAATATGAAGACACAGCAAATAACGAGAATCTATATAAGTATAGCTACGTTTGTTAGGTAGGGAAGCTTTTTGAGAAGTTTGAAAAAAGTGTTGAGTTTATTAAATTAATTAATAATTTATAAAGTATAACGTAAACTTCTAAATCAGTTGAAACCACACATACTTATATGCATAAAATGGCTACCGGAATGCAGTTATAAAGTCTGTTTCCCCCCACTCATTTCATTTACTTTGAGGGTTCGTCAAATTTAAGCGTGGTATTTTCTGTCAAAAAGCACTTATATTTGATGTAATGAAATAGTGGGCTGAAATGAATTTTTCTTGTTTTTTATTGACACTTATTAATACTAGTGGAAAAATAATTTTTCCTTAATTTTATGTAAGGAGCTAAAAGCAGTACATTGACTATTATTTTTAAACATACATAATTTGACAACACAAAATTCGAATTAATATATAACCACTAGAAAAAATCTTTTTGAAAAAAAATTGACAATCAGCTCGATTTGAATCTGCATCCCTAAAGAATCGCGCCCATGTGCACTGACCACTATGTTATTTATAGGAATCTTATCAAAATGGGACAAATTTAACTAATATTTTTACAAGACTTACAATTACCTTAATTAGTAACTGGTGTATCAATATTTCTATATTTTACACCGTATAGTTGTTATAATGTACTTTCACTTGCTAATAATTTAATAAACTATTACCAATTAAAATACTGAGAAGTATGTATGCAGGTTATATAAAAATAAGCAACAGACTTCAAACTAGAACGCAAGCCGCAAAACTGCGTTTGGGGCTGACAAGAGAAGGAGATAGTGAACTTGTTATCAATATAACTGCATGTTTCATTTGAAATTCGAATTGCCTTAAAAATCCTAATACGGCATGAGTATAAGATTCTTTCTATCTAAAGTCAAAATTCTTTGATCATTATAATATGTTATCTAAAAATAAGCAGATTTGAAGTAAACGTAAAGTTGTGATGGTTGTCTCGGGTGTTAAATATTTTGTAAAGGTCCATAATGAAAACTTTATAGACTTGTCAAAAGTTCAAAATTTATATAATACACAAAAAATAGTTGTCACATTACCTTTAGCGAAATTATCAACTAAATAGTTAAATATTTCATGCGAGTTTATTAAAATTTTAGAATTTACAAAGTTATCGGAGAAAAGAGGCTCTCTTTGAAGAGATTTTTGTAATTTAACAGGAGATACAAGTTTTCCAGTAAAAGTTTTAATGACAAAAAACTTTACGTAACGAAGCGAACGATGAAAAAACAATAATAAATTAATATATGCGTTGTATAAACGACTAAAAAACATAGGCTTCACGCACACTTAGTGATTATTGGGAAAATAATGAAAAGTTATGGGTAGTATGTGACGGTGCTAGTTTGACTTTTTAAATTATATTATAAGCACAGTGTGAGTCAAAGAGAACTGATGATTTTCAGTACCAATTTTTATGGGTAACTATATAAATTAATATTCTTTAACAGTGCCAAAGTGATAATCCAATGTTCCCATAAACCAAACCCGCCCCCTACAATACATGGCCTTTGGGGGGTATAACGAGATACTAAGTTTAGATGCCTAAAAATATCTCAGGAACAGATACGCTGAGATCACCATGCTCTAAAATATGTTTCGACTGTGTTTGTTGACTTTAAAATAAAATGTATAAATAACGAAACGCATTTTTATAATAAAACTGTGAAAAAATATCAGTTAAAAAAACATCTTCATGTTGGGTATCACGTCGAAAAAATTGTTAATGTAACAAAACTGGCCTTTGTGTTGACCAGATCGGACGGACCGATAGATCCAACAACTGATTGAACCAACTTGAGTAATTCTTCTCTTTCCGTACACATTTCAAGATATTCCCTGAGGATATGGTTTGCATTTTATATTTCTTCACCACATTATTAGTTTAAAAGGTATCCAAGTCTCGCCCCGATCGTAACCTACCGAAGGTCTCCACCTTGACAAGAACTACTCGCATACAAAGTCTGGTTGACTCCCCTAGAAGGTAACCAACGTAGCGGCAGTCCAGCAAGCAGCCATTGACGCCAGCAGAAACAAGATGAAGCCCATATCTGCATACTTATCGGTATATATCGCCAGTCCACTCATAGCTACTAAGCCAGCCACCGTACGCCATCACCGTGACGTCCACCGCTGTGACGTTTGCTCACTGTCGCCGCCCTTACCCCCAATCGCCGAGGATTCTTCTTTCTGTTTTATATCAAATCCCCGCTGTAACACACTGCCGACGTCTGACGTCGTAGCCTTATTGCGCAGGCCGTCTCTTATTCTTGGCTGCCTGGGAAGGTTCCCGACGAAGGGCTGCCGAGTACACGGTCGCGCAGTTACGCCACCCGCCTACGACTCTACGCCGCCCGTCTACGCCGCTACGAGGGCTACGCCTCCTCCGCCAACACCGACCGCTTGCCAGGTAGAATCAATGCTTGCCCTTATAACTAAAGTCAGCTACCGCCAATATAACTTCGGTGTCACTGGGAAGTACTCCTGTAGAGTTTGCGCGGCTATATAATATATTATATAGCTATATATTGAGAAAATCACAGAAATATATTGTGACTTTACATGGAATTGAATCTGCAGCCCCTGGATGTGAGGCCAGCACTTTACGTAGGCTTATGTCACTTATTGTCACCTAGTATTTGACTAGGTGACAAGTGAAAGCTTATAGAGTTTGCCAGTGAAACCACCTTGTCCAATCAAAAAGTGACTGTTGAGAGTTTGGAGTAATAGGCTCGTATTTTTTAAAGACGTTGCAGGCTCAGCTGTTAATGTCACATCAGACTTTCTTCTTCTTCTTTCGACCATGTCCGATCCTAATAGGATTTAGTGGAGGTTTGTATTAACAGATTTTGTTTTTACGAGAAATGGATGTCAGCCACTTGCTCAACCTATTAGGTCCATACTCTGACTCACACACAAATTGAAAAACAATATGTGTACTTGCCAGACCCAGGATTTGAACCTGGGACCCACGACGCTATAGTCCGACGCTTAAGCCGCGCGGCCATTGTGGGAGCACCACATGGTAAGTAATTTCTTGGAACCATAGCTACAGCTGAAAATTGACATGGCCATTACGTGCTTCTAATACACTTCTTATATAGTGTGTCAGCGGCTGTTTTGCTTTTATGAGGTGTTTTATTTCATGGTATAGCGATATAACATAACCTGCACGTTCTGGTTATTGCCTATGGACTTATCTTAACAGTAAAGATAGTTTCTGTTACAAGATTGCAAAATATTGACAACCTGAGTAAACATTTATGACACAAAATTGGTGAAATTCTAGACAGTCTGTAATTGAGAATATTTTAAGAATAAATAAAAAAATGTGTTTGCGGAAGAGACGATATTGTTATGTATCCAACGAAGTGATATCATTTTATATAGTTAAAAAAGGTATTCTAAATTTTAAAACATACAAAAAAACTATTAAATATAATTAATTAGGTAATTAAAATCGTCAGGTTTCCCTGGCTCATTCTGTATAAGTGAGAAAAAAGTTTTAGACTTTACCTACAGGAATTCACATGTAAATAACTTATATATTATATCTACATGATTTCCAATTCTCCTTTTCAAATTTTCTTTCTTCTAAAAAATAGTTTATTAAGTTATTAGCAAGTGCAAGTATGTTATAACAAAAATTTAAAAAAAAATCCTAACTCTGATTAGTAGATAAGGTAATTATTAATACTTTAATTTAAAATATAAATAATTACAAGATAAAAAGAACTTTTTATATACATCGTTTTTAAATTTTCTGTTGAATTATTATGCTCAATATGCTCAAACGTGTACTTGATATCGTCTCTGTCCTGGCAGAACACACTAACTGGAGAATACTAGTTTTGAGTAATTTGACTTTGAAGTTGTTAAAATGTTTGAAATGGTCTATCATGTGAGTTTATTAGGTAATCGTAAAATAAAAATGTGTAATGACTTAAAAATAAAGACTGTTTATTTATTAAAAAGGTTTCCAGACGTTAAAGTTTGAAATAAGGAACATTTTAGTATAACTAACTCAAAATGTAATTTTTTTCAAATTAGTCTCTTCTGCCAGAACAGTGACGATATGAAGTAAATAAAAAACAAATATAGAATACTGAAATGTTATTTTGACATTTAATTTTGATTTCCATAGTAACGCACGTATATATCAATAATTTTGTTGCAAAGACCACCGCCTTAGCAACCAATAATAGTCTTTTACTTTTTACGGATTTTTCTGAAATAACTTTCCATACAAAACAGAATTTACTGAAAAAGAATTCAATTCTGCTTAAAGATGGCTAAAAGTATTAAAAGAATGCATTTGCATCGTGTTCTGATATATTCTAAAAGTTTAAAATATCTAGTTAGTCGGGAAGTTAGTTAAAAATCGATTGCAAGATTTGTACTGGATAAACAACCACTACACAAACAAGAATACGAGCTAATAAAAACGTTGTAAAATTTACTGCCAATCAAGAGAGAGAACGTAAAAATACTAGTTAATCTCATCGCAATTATATATTATGGTGGTTAGAGTACATGGGCGTGAATCTCAGTGGTTATAATTATATTTCTCTGAGGTGTTACAAAAATTATGTATGTTCAATAAGTAATATTACATTCTTAAATCTTGTGAATTATTCCTTGTATACAAAAATAGTTTTTTTATATTATGCAGTTACTAAATTTTTCAAGGATATTCTTATTTTCAAAACACAACTTGTTTTATTAGATTATGACGTATTTATTTAAAAAATAATATATAATGTATGTATACGTGAATATATTGGCATCGAATATTTATCATAAATGGCTGTTTATAACAGTAAATAATTCCTTTTATTGTTGTTGTACGCAGTATATGTAATTTATATCTTAGTAAATTTAAAAGACAATAAATAAGTACGTCAATCAATTACATCTTGATAGTATTGTTATAAGCAATGCAGATAGATAATTTATTTATTTTGACGTCGAAGTAAATTATTAAGAGCATACTTCAGTGAAACGGCAAATAATTTTCAACTATAGGTGCGCGGAATTTCGGACTCACTGGCAATCGGAGAGTGAAAGTCGAGCTGTGAACATGTCAATTTGTTTTGTGATGGGGTCGGGTGGTATTAATTCTTAAATCGTGTAAAGATGACTAAAAAAAATTATCCATTTACTTGAAAAAGAATGAATAATATGAATATATTATTATTATTACTAATAGAACAATAAACATAACATTAAATGGACGTATGTTGAATTTTTATGACAAATTATGTTTTGTTCTGCACGCGTCGTTTGCAAAATCCGCGCATCGCCTAGCCACGATCTTTTTAGACCATGCCTCAACTGAGGTATAGCCTTAAAAAATATCAACACAATTATTAGGTAGGTAAGTATGCACATAATTATTATTGTACTTTTCATAATAATTGCGACAATATCTCTTGTAATATGAATAAATAAGAAGGACAACCCATAAACCCTGACTCACTCAACGAGTCCGTCACTCGACGTAGTCAACCGACGTTCCACTCGAATCAATTCTCTCAGTTCATTAACACAATCACTGCGTACCTTTTAATTAAATTTTAATTACCACATTTAAATAACATGCTAATTGTAACTATTGGCCGTTTAACGGGCACACTTCAGTGTAACGGCAAATAATTTTCAACAGTAGGTGAGACGAAATTTCTCACATGTCGCCAATCGGAGACCGACAGTCGAGGTGTCTGCACGTCAGATTTCTTTTGTCATAGCGTCGGATGAAAATATTCTTAAATCGTGTAAATATGACTGAAAAACTTTACGTATGTAATTAAAAAAGAAAATATGTCAATGAATATACTATTATTATTAGTAATATAACAATAAACATAACATTAAATGGACGCATGTTGGATTTTTATGACAAATTATATTTCGTTCGGCACGCGTCATTTGCACAATCCTCGCATCGCCTAGCCACGACCTTTTTAGACCATACCTCAACTGAAGTATGGCCTTAACAATCTCTCAATCACATCGATCTCACTTGTACATCCTTAAGCCTCAATTACATTGAGCTTCTTTATGAGCTGTTTATTAGCGAATTTACAATCTGCCTGTAATGTCGCCCAGTGTAATCATCGAACAAGCTAACAAGCAGGTTGTAAACACTCTACCGAGAAAAGTTGAAAGCCGGTCAAATTTACACGCTACACGCCGGCGTATGGGCCTACTGCGTCTGCGCAGTAGCAACCTCCCGGTAAAAAAACGAACTACGTTCTGTCAAAATAGTCGCTGGCTTGTGGCTTCTTAGCGAATGGAAAGTTTTGTGTGTAATCATCAAATCGCAGTAGCTGAATCGCCCGCTTTTAAATTCGCCAATAAACAGCTCGTAAAGAAGCGCAATGTAATTGAGGCTTTACCAGCGATTATAACCTCATGCTGTCATCTTTATTATTGTATTCATTTACTCTTGTAAACATACTCTCTCCAGGAAACCTCAAAATTACAACGATTTTATCTCCTCCACCTCATCTACCGCCAAAATGGCTATTATAATAGGAAACTGAACCGTTCTATTGTGACTTCGAGAAAAAACTTAACTAACGAAAATACTTACTAACACCCACGATGGCCGCGCGGCTTAAGCGTTAGCCTTTTTCGTCGTGGGTCCCAGGTTCGAATCCTGGGTCTGGAAAGTACACATATTGTTTTACAATTTGTGTATGAGTCTGAGTATAGACCTAATAGGTTGAGCAAGTGGCTGATATCCATTTCTCGTAAAAAAACAAAATCTGTTAATACAAACCTTCACTTTGCGGAGGCCCATATGATCCTATTAAGATCGGACATGGTCGAAAGAAAAAATTACTTACTTATCTCATTTTATTGAATATTTTTTTATATAAGCGAGAATTAACTGTGTTCGTTGTCAGTGTGCGTTTGCCTTTGATGAGTGTGCATAGTACCTGAAGATGCCAAAAGGCACAACCCGAGTTGCTAAAACGACTTATATGAAATAGTATAAAAGTGAAATCAATTAAAATTTACGTTAGTTGTTATTTATTTAACCACTATGTCCTCTCAACTAACAGTGAGGAAATGAATATCAAAATCCTAATTGTAAAAGTATTTTTGTAAATATCATTAAAAAAATAAATGGAAAATGAAAATGCTTTTTTAATATTATTGGTTTTCTTATAAGTAAATTATATATTCATTAAGAAGTACCTATATAACTCCAAATAGCATTCCGTCAAGAATAAACATTTTAATGATTTACTATTTCCATATTAAATTTCAAGATCAACTTTTGAGTATAATTTCGTATTGTTGTTTTTGTTTTCAAAACGTAAGTAAAATAATAAAGCGCAAGAAATAAATTAATTATTTCCAAGGTTTTATTATACTTGAGTAATATCCTTTAGCTACCTTTACGAAGTTTAGATTAAATTTATTGTTACTGTGTTAGTTTGATATTTTAAATTATTCTTCGTCTTTCAGTGTCTTCTTTTAGCCAGTGGCGCTAAACCCCACAATGCGTGGAAAAGAGATTATTAGGTTAGGTAAAAAATTAATTGATAATATTTGTTAAGGGCGGACGTGCTCAGCGCGGGTCAAAATGGAGCTTTTTTCTATTTTCAAAGCATGATCCTGGACATACCTTAAACGTTGTAACCTAACCAAACTGATTTTTTTAAAATGGTACATGTTCAATACATAACATCATTTTACCTCCTACTTCAATTATAGTTTGTAAATTTATGGCTACGGCCGTATGTTGTAGCTTAACCACTGGGGAATGTCAAAAAAAATGGCGTATTTCAAAAAAACACTACCTTATTCTTAGGTCAATAATTATTATAAAGCAATCATTATTCGTAGGATGATTATCACATTTGAATAGTCAAAAACATAGCTTATAATTAGTACCTTTAGAATTATCTTCAAATGTGTTAATTTTGCCCATTTTTTGAATAATAAAATGCCTAATTCTTGTCAAATTTGGGATCACAGAGATTATCAATATAATTTTTTATCGTAAATATTTCACTATAATAATGTCGATATACTCGTAAATTATACTGATCATTTTATAAATGCGTTTAAAAATAATAAATGTAAAAATTCTTAACACCACTGCACATTTACGTACTGAAATATGATTCTATTCTAAAACATTAGAGCGAGAGGCTTAAAAGAATACTATTTTATGTAATAAAAATACTTTTTGCAGTCATAAAATGTTTAAAATAAATATAAAGGATAAAAAGGCTTTAAAATTATATAAATAGATTATCTACAACGTTTAAGGTATGTCCAGGGTCATGGTTTGAAAATAGAACAAAAGCTTCATTTTGACCTACGCTGAGCATGTCCCCCCATAAAGCATAATTATTATATATCGAAGGGTTGTTTGTTGATAATAGACAGGTTGGACAAGCTTCAGAATCAATATTAGAAAAATCGTATGGGTACATGTATACTGTACGTATTACATTTTATCCGTATCACAGTTCATCGTGAGCTGTCATACCGGAAACAGGTGGACGTATAGCAATGAGATCAAAATATGACGTGTTGTTCGTGGAGCATTGCAGACTGTAATATTCTAAATTTATTAGATTCAATACGAACATTAATTTGATGTTGATTAGTATAAAATGTCTGATAATAACGCTAGGTATGACTTGATATTTACGAGCACTTATTTGCTAATCTTCTTTTGAAAATTTCAGAAATATACATGAATGTTTATTAATTTACTAACCTAAGTACCTATTTTATTCTGTCTCTCCCTTGTATTATTGTAGTTTTTAATACGTATTTTGTAAATATATAATATATGAATTTGATCTCAATTTTATATAACCATCGGTTTCCAATATTATATCTCATGGCCAAGAGCATAGTATGCTGAAAGCAGAATTATTCTAACTTACAATTTTATTAAAATTTTTGAGGAGAGAGGTTTTTGAAACAAGTTTTCGAAATTATTTATTATCTTTATGGATAAAATGTACGCATCATATTTTAGTATGTTTATTGATAAAAGAATGATGCATACACTTGTGGTTATAAATAATTGAAGTAGGCTGTTTCAAAAACCTCTTCTGCAAAAAGATTCAAATGTGAGTTAGAATAGTATTCAGCTGTACGTACAATTTTCCTGAAACAATTATTCATGAATAGTTCTGGATTCAGCTGACGAACGTACAATTTTCCTGTAACGATTATTCATATTAGTCCGATTTGGAGTTGAATATTATTCGATTGTAAGGAGAGGGCTCTAATCATTGAACTATTAAGGTGAAGCCTTTACTGAGCCTTTTTCAAAGAGGCACCTAGCGGAAAAATACAAAGCTTGCAATTTGAGATTTTTTTTTGATAATTTACAATTTAAACTGTATTAATTAATAAATATGTATCTGAAAACATTAAAAAGAAAAATATTTTTTATTTATTTAAGTCAAAGATAAGCTTACAATTATAAAAAATGTAATAACATGTGAATTTGTTGAATCGGACTGCATCTTATTATTACATATATGTTATGGTTATATTTATTATTAAAATTTAGTTTATTAAGTTTTCTAAGCATCGCTTAAGAGATTAAGAGATTAAGAGATTAAGGAATATCTATTTTAAAAAACCTCGATTTTTATAAAAAAATGTGTATAACTTGAAATCCGTTTTATTTATATCTGGTTGATGTAAATGATATTTTATATATATATTATATAATGAGTGAATCTTTACTGTAGGTTGTTTTCGAAACTTAGATAATCGATGAAAAATAATGTTACAACTAAAAAATATTAAATTCTTTACAAAGTATGTTGATTGTAGATTATTACTATAAAAATACAAATACTCCAGATTACCTGTGAAATTTCCATTCTCAGATAAAAGTTTACTACTTTAAAAATTATGAAGTAAACATATAAGTTTCATTCTGTTTGTTATTTTTATTAAACTTGTTTAAAAGATCATTGTAACTTTGTATATTTCCGACAACAATGAACCCTCCTCACCTTGAATGGCCTAACTAAAGGTGACCTCAGAGGCAGTTAGGAGTTTTCCCTCACTAAGAAAACCGATTTGGGAAAGCTCGTCAAATCATCTTAATGCCGGAAAACGGCGTTACTTTTTTATATCTGAAAATTTCGCGCGGGAAAAACTCTTCTCCGATGCGAAGGCTATTTTCTTAAGTGTTATTCTAAATTTGAAAGTATTTTTTTCTGCTTCTTCCGCCCACCGCAATGTGGTTGGGCCGAAATGAAAATGGCCTGATCACTTTATCGGTGTAAAAAAGTTTTGCTTAAAACAAACGGTTGAAATTTTAATCAGAATTATGATTGTCTCTCTTCCAGCCGTGTTCGCAAATTTTACGTATTTTTGACACTAAACGCAATAAAAATAACATTTTAATATTTCTGTATAATATTAAAAAAAGGCAGGCGGAATAATTTTGTAAAATCTTATAATTTTGCGTATTGCCTTATATTTTCCACAAAGTTTTAGTCTATACTTACTATAACTATGTACAATAATTATATCTTATCAGTACCTGATTGGATTGCGTATTTTTTTTTTCTTTTATCCATGACTATTCTTTATGTAGAGCATGTACAGAGCCACCGTGAGAGATTCAGCTCCCTAGGTACAAAAAATACCTGCCGATTTACTCCGAAATATCTACTTAGGCGCAGGTAGCAACGGCATTCGTAACTAATCAACAGATACCATTTAAAGTTACCGATAATAAATATCGCGTAATTTAATGATGACAATTTTATTTATATTTAGACTAACATAATATATATTATAATATAAGTATCACATCAAATAATATCGTTTGAAAAAATCAAATAGATAGAATAAAAATGACCATTTATGTATAATAATATATAACGCTGTACCTAATATAGGATAATAACTATTTGTCTTTAAGAATATTATAATCTTTCACGTGTACACTTCTTTTGGACACATTAGCCACATTGGTTTCAATTAGCAGTTGCACGGATTCCGAATAGAATTATAAATATGTCTAGTTACTCAATTAGTAATCTTTCATTAGCATTAAAAATTCATTTAAATATTATACAGGTAAAATATTTTTTTTTATATGTAGGTGTGCAAGTGTGTATTAAACCAAATTACTTTTCACTAATTGTTACTAAAAATATTGATATAGAGATTGTATCAAAGTTACTTTATGTTAATAACTAATAATTGTAGATATTTTATTTACCGATATTAAGATACTATTTATATTTGTTGTATACTAAAAAATATGATAAAACAGATTTTCGAAATTATAAAATGAAAAGTATTTAGAGGTTATATAAAAATATTGTTAAATATTATTAAAAAAATATGTTATTGGCGAGAGGGACTTCTCATTGCTGCCCATATTCAAATCCAGAAATGTCCACAAAAAAACTAAGACCTGGCTCTATAAAACCGTCATACGCACAGTCGTGCATACGGGTGCGAGTCATGGACACTAAATATGAAAGCAGCTGAAATGGTGGACTGCTTTGAGAGAAAGATCCTTAAGCAGATATACGGACCCATGAATGATGGTGGGGAGTGAAGACTTAAGTACAACACGGAAATATACCGCATATACCAAGATTCAATACTCTTCACCTTTATAAAAATCCAGAGGCTAAACTGGGCAGGCCATGTCACGGATACCGAAAAAGATCCTCGAAGGAAACCCAGGGAGGAAAAGGCCAGTGGGAAAGCCACGCACACGATGGCGGTGGAGGAGGCCAGGGCTTGACTTGAGCTGTAGCGCCATCGAAGAAGAAATTATTGGCGAGAGAATCAAGCAAGGCAAGAGATCAGTTTTAAGCTTTGAATTGCCCACATAAATCTCGGTTAGGTAATTTTTTTGTCTAACATTGAGAAAACATTTAAAAATAAATAACTGAAGAAGAAAACGACTATAATTAGATTGTCAATTATTCTATTAATTAAGAAAATAATGTCATTTATCAGTAATCAAACTATGATTATGTCTTTGGTCATTTTTTGACCAAACCAAACGCTGTTATTGTTCACAAACCATCATTATTACCATAGCATTTTGAGCATTTCAAATGAAATATAGATATCGGGTTATTACTATAGGTCGTGACCCAATTTTTACTTATTTCTTACCTAAAAAGCCGTTTTCAGGTTATGAACAAACATCGTCAAAATAGCGCCTAGTTTCAAAAGCCCCTAAAACGGTTTTTGAAAATTTTTGAGTTAGATATGTAGTTAGACGGATATTTTTGTGAGCTATATGATGGCCTAAGATTGAACTTTAAAAAACGCCAAAATTCGTCAATACGTATGATCAAAAATTAGGGTAAATTTCAAAACTCGCTAAAATAGTTTGGTGTGGTTTTCAAATACCGCTAAAATGAAAGGCTAAAATTCTCTTTAGAATGCAACAAATTAAAATGATTTTTTCTCATTTTTCTCAAAACTACCTAAAACCGATTTTTCTCATTTTTCTCAGAACTACGAGTACCTAAAATCGTTTTAGGGGCTTTTGAAACTAGGCGCTTCATTTATCAAGATTTTAGAATGTAACATTCTTTATTGAACATACATAATTTGCAAACACATGACATGATACTTACATTATAATATAACCACTAGACCTAGACACCCAGCGGGATCCGAACCCGTGTCCTCTGGGATTGTCACCCATGTGCCCAGACTGTTAAGCTATATGTGTCCTATCTAATGGTGTCGAAATTTACTAGCAGTTTTTACAATAAAGCACTTTCTAAATTGCGTTATTATTTTGGCAATTGGCTTTGTATTTTAAATTAAAGTATTAACTTCATGCGAAGACACACATAGCTTAGTGGTCAGGTAAAATGTACTCGAATCACAGGGGGCGCGGTTCAAATCCCGCGGGGTGTCGTTTTTTTATAAATATTTTTTGTAGTGGTTATATTTTTCACAGGTGCTTTCAATTTATATGTAACTAAAATATAATATGTACTAAACAATTATTAAGTAATTAATAAAATTATCATAATTATCTTTAAATTAATAATATATAAAATTTAATATCAATCAATGACAATGAGATGTTAATTATTATGTTATAATTTAATAACGTATTTTTATCAGACAATGAGAATGAGGAATGTTTATTTTATGAGTTTATATTTTCATTTATTAAATCTTGTTTTTAACGAAAAATCATGACTGAAATACAACTTTTTGTCACAATATTGTCACATTGATAAAACGTGATGTTTTCATCCAATGGTCATTTTTGTTTACTCGTCCGATGTAGACATACAACAAAATATATCCATAAACTCAGCGCTCGAATTGGAAAATTTTACGAACCGGAGTGCTTGATAATTTTACGAAAATATCAACATGGATATCTATTTTTATATGTATTTTATAAAAATAAGCTCAGATGGTCAAATTATTTTTTCTACGAGAAGAAGCGATAATATTGGGGCTTTTATGATCTGGTCCATTTCAAGCCCTGCATAGACTATAATAATATATTATATATTATATCAAGTATTTTCTGGATTTGATAGCGGCTATACGAATGCTTCGACTTGCTTACGTGGCGAATTGCAGGGTGCCTATAAGATCCTCTGGTAGTGTTCCAGTTTGTCGGATAAAAAGGAAGAGTTTCTCTAGTCGGTCCGGTCGGCCATTGCGATTTGGTATCTACAAAGGAAAAATTTTCAGCTTTTATAAAGTTGGCGGCATTTTACGATGATTGACAAGTTTTTTTCTCATCGAGGATTCACCGTAATATATCATATCAAAATAGGAATCACGCACAAAAAAAATCCTTCTTGTAATATTTTAGTATCAGGTTGTAGGTCTTGAACATAGTAATATATTATAATATATAATTATGTATGTTCAACAAAAAAACTTGTGAATTATTCGTTGAAAAAAATATTAATTTATTAGCAAGTACATGTACCTACATAACAAAAAAATTGGAGAGATCCTGCCACCGGTTAGTAATTAGGGTACAAATGCAAGGATTTAAAATACAAAAAGCCGTCTGCCAAATATAACGCAATTCATGAAGCACTACATATTATATCTGAGAAGTTTTCAAATTATGTATATATAAAGATTACGTTTGAGGTTTTTTATTCAAGAAAAACACAACTCTGTCCATATATTGTTTAAAAATAATGCACATAATTTATTTTCGTCTCTATGTTCTCAATTAATTAAACATTATTAAATGCATGCCACTTGGCGTAAACTAGTCTTTTAGTAAAAGTCACGTTTGAAACGTCTGGTTCGTAGACAGTCTACATATTCCGTAGCAGCGTAGCGCCGTAGAGCTTCGATACCTCGCTATTTTTCTGTCGCAGGGCAATCAGCTAAAAGGTGCACCGTGTCGTTTGTCCCTCTCCCCCTGAACTCCCTGCTGTTTGCTTCACCCTCGGAAACCTACCTTGTCTCAACCAGGGATGTCCCGTGTGCTCAACAGACGCAGTGGTGTGTAATCTTTCCGTATAGGCAACAAATGAAATAAATAATATCGACCGAGGTTACTTAATGAAATTTGAAATAAAATTATAACTGATTTGAGTGTTATACAATTCCATTCGAATTTATTCACTAAAATGAATTTAGCTTTTGCTATCTTCAGAAGTTTTATAAATTAAAAAAAATACATGTTACTTTTGCTATATGTATTTAAAATGTTGATTCAGTTAAAATAATTCGTCTCTTCTAGGACAGTTTAAAAAGACTAAAAATTATAATAAAATTCAAGACTTATACAAGACCTTTGTAGCGTATGTACACGTGTATGGATTTATTTTTAGTAGTAAGTATTTTAAAGTATCGTGACAATAACTGTTTACATGTAAAAGTGCTGACTGTCTCTCTAATCTCATTCTTCAAGAGTAAGCGAGACGTGATGTTGTCATTTTATGGTACTATTTGACATGTGGTAAAAATCGGTTATCCTCAAAATGAGTCTCTACGCGGTGTAGTTCGTTTTTTTTGCCGGCAGGTTCACTACTATCGTTCTACTACGCAGGCGCAGATTGAAAACATTCTGACTGTCGCATGAAAATTCAGAAGCTTCCGAACTTTTTTGATTCATGCATAAAATCTTGCATGACAATACGTATTTGCAAACGTGGTAAATTATGTTTTTTTGTGTCTACTGTCTACATATTGTAAATTTACAACATACCATTGTTTGAATTATTTACCAACTCAACATTCACAAAATTTATTTATTTATTGATTTATATAATTTTACTCATAAATAAAAGTTTCAACATTCAGTCTTTACCCAACCGGCCCAAGCCACAGCCCGCAATACCATAGCTGAAAATTAAAAACCTCCAGCATTTAGAACACCCGAACGTCGCCGCGCAAAATAAATTATGTTGCATCGGCGGGCAAAACTTCTGTCCCACGCCAAATTAATGCGTTACATTTGCGCGTGCAACTTCGTCCCACGCCAAAAATACACTCTGATCTGTTTTTCCAAACGCGCCTAAAGAAGTATTACTTCAATAATCGTAAATATTATTTTGGTGGTTTAGTTATTTAATAGTCGGATTGATCACCACTGTCTCGCGAGTCAACGACGAACTTCCCATGTAACTCTCTACACTTCCTGTATATTTTCATTTCGTAAATGTGGCGCACGCATTTACGCCTCTGTGGCAATGTAGCAGGGCGCTCATTCTTGCGTCGCGAATTTAAAATAACGGTTGCTTCCCTTTTAACGAATCTTTCGTTTATGTCGTCCCCCCATTTTTGACAAATTTACCGCTCTTATTGTCACGCGTCGGGTTGATTGCTTTCTGTTTAACAAGCTCTAATGCCTTCTTATACTTTATTGCTCGAACTGCTCCTTTATGCACATAATACAAACGTTTTTAAAAAATAAAAATAAGTAATAATATAACAAATTTCCGAGTAAACATAATTCAAAGGAAAATCATTGAAGCTACGGATACGTAAATAAATGTTTTATTATACAAAGTCATATTAAATACTGCGGGGACGGAAGTGCCGTATGAAGGTTGAACATAAAAAGTTTTGGATATCTGAATCTAAGCTTGCCCAATTTGTATTTTTTATGAAATACATTTGTATCATTATAATAATATTGTTCGATACTTTCTCATAGTGTCGAACGACATTTAATAATCATATATGATAAAATTTTATTTAAAAATTTAGAAGCCATATTATATGTTATAGTTATAACATTTTAAAATGTTTCATTAATCAACACGTGCATTATACATTCAATTTAATATATACAGGAAAATATAGTTAGTAAAACTTTCAGTTGGTATTTGCATTTGACTTATAATTAATAAGTATGTTTCGCGATCTAATATTGAATTAAAATATTTGTTATGTCAGTTTATTAGTTTATTCTATACTGCCTTACCAAAGAAGAAAGCAGTAACTCGCAATATTAGTAAAATTACGTTATGAATGCCATCCGCTAGGAAGATATGTATTCTGTTCACTTTAAAATCAGTATTATCACTAAAATACCGTTAAAATCGGAGAGTGAAAAAATGTATATTTGCTAAAATAATACACATTAGAAAAAGGCAGTAATTGTATCTATTTATTGCAGTTACTACTTATTTATTATTGCTTTGTATTTAAACATGCTAAAAATATCACCGTTTTTTATTAATTCACAGTACTAAAATTTGAAGAAAAAAAACACATTATGTCATTTATCTTCTCTCGTGTGTGAGAGTCAGTTACTGCATTTTTCTTTGGAAAGGCAGTATAATATTGTTTAATGTACATATATACTTTATTATTCTGTAAATCAATAAATAGAAAATAAATAACAAAATGATTTTTATTAAAACATGTAGGTTGTTTATTTTACATGGGAAATATTGTGCAAGAATATATAGAAGCAAGAATATTTTTTTTTACTTATTTAAAACATTATGATTTAAAACTCTAGCACTCTTTCCAGTTCACTGATCTCCTTTTCTAGCTAGTAACTCCTAGCCCTTGCAAATCTGTCTGTGAGCTATCAAGTCACAAAAGTCGCGGTCGTCCAGTACTCAGTTTTTTCTGCTCTAACAAACGTGACGCACGTGGGCGACTCATTGGGGTGTTTAGGTTTTGATAAATCTGACGACGTAAGGCTACATATTTTTTACGACTTGCCATAAATGATAACCCTACTATTCTTGGTAGTTTTGACCTGTGTATCTCTGATCTTAGAAATCGGGAGCATCGATCAACTTACGATTGGTGACGCTAATTGGGAGGCCAATCACTCTATTCAATAAAATCACTTCGATGTTGATATATTCCACTTACGTGAGGATGAGTATAGGTGGAGGTTGTTTTACAAATTATTACAAAAGGGTCTAGTTAGCTCATACGGCGTACTCATACTTCATACTGTTTTTATAATAATGAGTTTATTTTGTTTGTTTTTAAATGTCATATTGTGAACGTCTTGAATTTATAATTAGGAAGATTTTGAAGAAGTTAGTGCTCACAATTGTACTGAAGTCATCAAAGATGCTGAAGTCATCAAAAACGCTCAAACATCAATTAATGATTATTACACACTAATTTATTATAAACTATTTCTTTCATTCGTCGAATTGAAAAAATAGTTTATTAAATTATTAACAAGTGCACGTACATTATAATAAAAATTTGGAGTGATCCTGATACCGGTTAGTAATTAAAGTAATTTAGTACTTTGATTTAAAATACAAAGCCGATTGCGATTATGTAACGTAATTTCGAAAGCGCTTCAGAGAGTATTGTAATAACATTAGGTAATTTTATTGAAATTATTTATGATACGTATAGCTTTAATAAAACACATATATGCGAATCCCGAGGAATGCAGGTTTGAATCCTTCTAGGTATCTTTTTCAAAAAGATTTTTATATTTCTTAGAAGTGTGTAAATAATATTTATATATTTGTCATTTTCAACCGTTGAATTTTTTCTGCAGTAAATTCTTTCAACTAATTAGCCGTAAGAGTACATTTTAATCCTTTTAATAGAAGATAAAAAATATAAAAATATTTTGTTGCAGACTATTACTTTTGGCTTTTCTATTTTGTTTCTATGAAAAGAGCACTGCAGAAAATATGCATCGCTCAAAATCCAATATTCCGAGACGGTTATCCTATTCATATAAAATATCTTTTCATATTATTTCAATTTCGTATCGAATAAAAAAACAATAAATTTCTTCCCGACGTTATTTCCGAATAAAAAGCCAGCAGTTTTCTTTAAAAGTATAATAAAAGAAATCACGTATATCAAAGAAATAAGATTATGAGTTTATTTCATAACTAATAATAGAATGACTGTATTTATTACGAGTATATTGTATATGCCAGTTAGTTCAATACCACATTTAATTATTTTAGTACCTGAAAACTTGATTAAATATTATTTTAATTCAATACTGAATACAAATATACATATATATCTTCTCGGCTATTCCCTCATAGCTAGGGAATCCAATCCAGAGCCAAAATTCTGATCCCGGGATTTCGGGATTATAGTTTGACAATCCCGGGATTTTTTCCATTGTTAATATAAAATTTTTATATTTACAAATAACATTGATAAAATTGGTCAAAAATAAATCAAGTATAATTTATACTATTGAAGACATTTTTATTGTTAATATTGTGTACGTTCAATCTTGGAAATACACAAGTTTAATGGAGTAAATAATATTGTAATATGAATAATAATGTAAATTTAATATGAGATTGCTGTTTCTGATAGTAAAGACATAATGAATGGATTAGCGAGATTTAAAATAGTAAAGCAAATAATCATGGCGTACTTATGGTCTTTCCGCTTCATAAATCTAATTAGTCAGCCAAATATGAAACTGCCGTAAAACGTATGATATCATGGTGGAATTACTTTGTTAAAAGTGTGAAGCATTGTTTTTTTCAATCTTTCTCATTTTTAATAATTTATGTGAAAAAATAAAATGAATCGGCAACCTACACATGGGTATAAATCAAACTTCATTCAAACTCAGTTTATTTCTAATGTAGTTATTTTTTATTAAGAGTATTTTTTCTGCTATATTTTCGCTTTTATTTTATTTTCCATAAACATTGATAAAAAAATCAATCCCGAAATCCCGGGATTATAATTATCAATCCCGGGATTCATAAGTATCGAAAATAGCTCGGGATCCCGGGATTCGGGATCCCGGGATTGGAATCCCTACTCATAGCTGATGATCGTGACCACCTTGAAATTACGTCATCTCCCCTCTCGGTCCTCTGCTTTCTTCAGGACAGAGTGAAGACTTCCACCAGTATTTCCTTCATTTGGTCGCTTCAGCGCGTAGACGTTCTTTATTTGCGTCGCATGTTATCTGGTTATCTGAGACGTTATCTGGAGGCTACCCAAAACCACCAGTTTATCCAGGTTATCTGGTTCGAACAATGAGTCAAAAAACTGCAGAATGTGTCTCAGTCGAGAGCCGTTTCTTTTTTATGTAGTCTCTGGATGATTGACAGTTTCGTTATGTGCTTTGCCAACACCACATTTACAAGGCATCAATTGCCAACATATTTAGTAGATTTAAGAATGTATGATAATGTTTGTTGAAAATAGATAGTTCTTCTAAACCTCAGAAACAGAATAAAAAATATTTTTTTATCTTCTTCTCCTCTTCATCAATAATATAAGGTCCACAGAACCACTGGGGAATGACAAAAGAAATGGCGTATTTCAAAAAAACACTACCTTATTCTTAGGTCAATAATTATTATAAAGCAATCATTATTCATAAGATGTTTATCACACTTGAATAGTCAAAGACATACTAGCTTATAATAAGTATCTTTAGAATCATCTTCAAATGTGTTAATCTTGCCGATTTTTTGAATAATAAAATGACTAATTCTTGTCAAATTTGGGATCACAGATATTGTGAATATAATTTTTTATCGTGAATATTTTACAAAAATTATCTCGTAATAAATTATACTAATGGTTTTATAAATGCGTTTAAAAATTATAAATGTAAAAAATTTTATTACTACTGCACAGTTATGTTACCGAAATATGACTATATTCTAAAACATTAGAGCGAGAGGTTTAAAAGAATACTATTTTATGTATTAAAAATACTTTATGCAGTCATCAAATATTTAAAATAACTATAAAAGATAATAAGGCTTCAAAATTATATAAATAGATTATCTACAACGTTTCAGAAGTGTCCAGGATCATGGTTTGAAAATACAATAAAAATTCAATTTCGACCTACGACGAGCACGTGGGCCGTTAATGAATAATACACCAAAAATAATAATGTAACATTTTGTTGTTGAAAGTACACAATTCTTTGGAACATCAAAAGCTTGTTTTCAAAAATAAAAAAAACCTAAAAATATTAGAAACGTGCCTATAGTACTTTGATTAAAAAGTCATAAAAAATTGTCTATAACTACAAAACAACACAGAACCTATTCATAAAATATAAATATTTAGGCCGATCGACGTTGTTTTGAAGCCGGATTAATTTTATAACGTTATACGTATTAGGCCATAAACCGCAACAATTAATCAAGTAAAACGCGTCGAGTGTCTTCAATTATTGCAATTATTGAATGCGCGTTTCGTTTACGTAACAATATTTGATGTTTATTATGATAAAAACGTAACTATTAAAAATAACATAGTACTCTTTAATACATGTAGTTAATCCTATATTTTCCACACTCGACATTTAAATCTTGTCAGCTTAAAGGAAATCGATTTTTCATAATTTTTGGTTTCCCTGGATGCCAATATTTATAAAATTTTAGACTAAAACGACTGTTATTTTCGGCATGATTAGATATGGTACAAGTAGCTTTATTTTTTGAAGCACAGTTTTCAAAAACATTTTATCTAATAGGTATGGTTCTGGTGTATTCCAAATTATGTAACTTGATTACCACTTATGCTCCTGAGATAAATATGTCATATTATGTAGGCTTCTATGAAGTATTTCTTTGAATAATAATTGTTACTAATTTGTCCAATTCATCTAGTCCTTGAACTGAATCAATATAATATCTTGCTTTTACGTGAATGTCCAAAGTTTACAGAATGCAGTTTTTACAATTCTATCGGGTAACAATAATTTCAAATGAAATAAAATTCGATGTATGAAGAGAATTTAAATTAAAAAAACAATCTGTTGTATTCATTCATTAGTTGAATAATGATAATATGACGTGATAGATCACTGCCAGTTTCGATACTGGATATTTGATCAAAGACTACTTGTAGTAAAAATGGCTTTGTTAGAATTTGAAAGAAACTGAAAAATAGTAGATGCTTGTAAAATCTAGAGCAAAGACAGTATCATATAAATTTATTGTTATATTGAGCGTTGGATGTATATTTAAAATACCGAGAGTTCGTTTACAGTGTACGTAAGACAAAAGCACTGTTCTGAAAAATGCTTTATAGTACATCGAAAGCTCCCTTGGAAAGCTCGCGCCGGCGAACCATTTATATCAAGAAAAAATATATGTAAGTGCATTTAACGTGATATATGGCGATCATACGTATCCGTTTCAAAATGGTTCCGAAGACAGGTGAGAAAAGAGCAAACGCCTTTTGGGAAGAGAAACTCACAACGATGAGACGAGTTATGTAGGAGATGTTTGGGATTTTGATTGTTTGATAATATATTTAAGACTTCACAAAATTTGTTGCTTCAGTCGTCTTGGCATGGTTGGATTTGTACAATTTAATATACATACGTGAGTAATGTTTATTTATTGTTACAAGATTGCTTAAAGCATTTTTTATTACCACATACGGCATATCTGCAAAAAACAAGGTTGTATTATTCTAGCTTTAAGACATAAATAAAATTAACATTTTTATCAAAACTAAGTTAAGTTGTTTATTTTGTGATAACATAATATACAATACGGCTTACAAAAATAGCAATTATTTTGAAATCATAGTTATCATATATAAGTACGAGACAATAATTTAAATTTGTTTCAAAGTTGCTAACTTGGATTTTAACTTTTTTTTTTTTTTAATATTTTTCTTGATTGTCATTCTGTAAATACTTTCCCAAAGTCCCTATGTATGTTTTTTATAAAACTTCAAACCCAACTCTGAATATCAGTTAAATATAAATTAATTGAAGGTTGATTGCAAAGTCCTTTATATTCATCAGCCACCATTTTCTATATATTTACGACTAATTTAATGTCATGGACGTTTTATTTTATCATTTTTTTACCTATATGTTTGCAAACAGAAAATAAGAATAATTGGAGTCCTAAATGTGTTTGACCGTTTGTTGCGACTATCTCAAAATGGCGGAATACGGAGATTACTGACATTAAAACTAACCTATAGCTCTTTCAACTCTTATCGTTATATTGGTTTTCTATTATAGCTGAATTTGAAGAGTTAATTTAATTCATTTAGAGTTTGTACTCACTTCTATTAGAAACATAGTTTGCAAGCTTGATTTCAACATCTTCAATGAAAAATGCACAATGACAGCTCACATGTGGGAGTTCATAGAATGTTCTACGTTGGACTGATGATTTATCAACCATTACCACTACTTACACGTATTTATTAGGGGGGACATGCTCAGCGTAGGTCAAAATGGAGCTTTTGTTCTATTTTCAAAGCATGATCCTGGACATACATACATAGGGAGTAAAATGATGTTAACGCGCGTGTTTGAACATGTACCTAACCGATTTTTTTAACGGTACATGTTCAAACACGCGCGTTATCATGATCTTACTCCCTACTTCAATTATAGTTTGTCAATTTATGGCTACGGCCGTATGTTGTAGCTTAACCACTGGGGAATGCCAAAAGAAATGGCGTATTTCAAAAAAACACTACCTTATTCTTAGGTCAATAATTATTATAAAGCAATCATTATTCATAGGATATTTATCGCACTTGAATGATCAAAGACATAGCTTATAATGAGTATTTTTAGAATTATCTTCAAATGTGTTAAGTTTGCCCATTTTTTAAATAATAAAATGCCCAATTCTTGTCAAATTTGGGATCACAGAGATTATCAATATAATTTTTTATCGTAAATATTTCACTATAATAATGTCAATATAAATTATACTGATGGTTTTATAAATGCGTTTAAAAATTAATAAATGTAAAAAATCTTAACACCACTGCACATTTATGTACTGAAATATGATTCTATTCTAAAACATTAGAACGAGAGGTTTAAAAGAATACTATTTTATGTAATAAAAATACTTTATGCAGTCATCAAATGTTTAAAATAAATATAATGGATAATAAGGCTTTAAAATTATATAAATAGATTATCTACAACGTTTAAGGTATGTCCAGGATCATGCTTTAAAAATAGAAAAAAAGCTCCATTTTGACCCACGCTGAGCACGTCCGTCCTTAAGTAATCTTAATTTTATTTAGTAGTAGTTGTATATTATCAATACATCTATAAGTTAGAATAATAAAATTGGCTGATTGTGATTTAGAAATAATTGCATCTTTGGTCAGTGATTTAATTATAAACATGAATTTCATTGTAATTGAAAAATAATAACAAGCAAATATATACGCAACAAATTTTCAGTCAATAAATAATGCATATACATTGATACCCAAAATACACACTCTTACAGAGTGTTTCAGTAGAAGCACATCTGATTTCACTTGTTACGTTATACTTATAAATTCGCATCGTTATTTAATTTATTACTACTTGCTGTAGTATTTACTATCAACGTAATTGATCCATTGTCATAATCATAGTATTTTACATTGTCATCATAATATTTGTATTTTTTATGAGGGGATAAACTGGATATTTCTTGTAAGCACACGCATCCTATCCGAGTCTTATTATTGCAACCTAACCTAACCTCGTCCTTATTTACATCCCCATATACCCAAAAACAAAATATAGTTTCGTTAAAATCTGTATGTTTGTTTATTCCGTTATAACTCGAGATCAATATTGACGAAAATTGCATAGCTTATAGACCACATTATCTATACTAAGATTAAAAACTTCTGGAAAATAATGCAGTTGCAAAAACTCATAACGAGTATGCAAAGTAGTCGGGTAGCAGTGGTGAGGTCATTAGGTGACGTTAAGTAGAGAGAAACGCGCCTACATCCAACTGTTCTCAACCACGCGGGCTCACTCAAGTTCTTTGTCAAGATACTAACACACTCACCTAAAGGGATCGATTGGAGTTTCATGTAAATAGAGTGGCACGGGCTTAGATAAAAACAATTGTCTATTTTATTGATGAAAAAAAACAAATTGATTGCCTGTTTACTCATTATGTATGTCTACTATTTATTTACGTTTTTTACTAGGAGAAAATTATAATTCAATCAAAAATATATCTAATGGCATTTTTTAAAAGTTTTTAAAATTATTTTAAATGAACACACCACGGCCTTTGCCATCTTTACATTGGTGTTTGCCGTTAGTGAAAAATCAACCCGGGAATTTCACTGGAAAATGTAAGGCTTGCGGTGGAATTTGGGCCTGCAAACAAGCGAGGCGAAGCGGACCTCTCCCACATATATCCATCAAGAGATTACCGTTACAAAAAAGAAAGCTCGAAAATCAATATTCATTGTGCAAACAGTGCATCGTTGTTCGCTTTTGTTTGCCGCTAGTCGTAACTCCTGGTGTCTATGAAAACATAACGAAAGCTCGGAAAAAGCGATACGCACAGTCGAGAGCTTTTTAATGCTGCAAATTGAACAGTGGCTCGAAGGAAGCTATCAAAACCTATATATCCGGTCCTAGTAGTGGGTACTATTATTACTTATTAGCGAAGATAAATAAAGTTGAATATTTACATACTGTCATACTATGATTAATTAATTCTACGTTGAATAGAAGAAAATTCATCATAAATCGTTTCGAAGAGCTGGTACGTAATTTATAATATGAACTTTATTTCCAGTCGGATGCATCCACATAAATTTAATTTGATATTAATATACAATATATTCAACCCATGATGGCCGCGCGGCGTAAGCGTCGGTCTATAGCGTCGTGGGTCCCAGGTTCGTATCCTGGGTCTAGCAAGTACACATATTGTTTTTAAATTTATGTATGGGTCAGAGTAGGGACCTACTAGGTTGAGCAAGTGGCTGACATCCATTTCTCGTAAAAAATAAATTTGTTAACAAATCTCCACTCTGTGGAGGCCTATATGATCTTTTTAGGATCGGACATGGTCGGAATAAAATACATATTTGACAAAGCACATGTATATTACATTATAATAGTGTAAATCGGATGCTTGCTAATACGGTTGAAGGACGACTGATTCTTTATCAGGTAGAAAAATCATCAAACGCGGTTATGTCAGCTGATGCCTGATCTCTTTCGTCTCGTCTCTTTTGCTGAATTACGAGGCGCGCTAACGGCGTGAATTTCAAACAAAAATCAAGATACGTAGACACAAAGAAGAGGTGTTAGTTGTGATAGTCTCAAGAGGTACGATTTAATAACTATAACATAGATTGATATATCTTGATATTATGTTTCACATAGAAAATATGGCAAGCAAATGAATGCGTTACTTCTCGGTTTCTGAAGTCTGCAGTATGTAGTTTATTTTTATAGAAACGCTGCAGAGTAAAGGAAGGTCAGAAATAAAAGAAGAGGTAAAACTTTTAATAATAATAATCTATTTTGCACAACAAGTAGTTATCTATGGAGTATTTTGCGCATCTTTATAGTTAGTGCCAGCTAAGGATTCCAATCCTGGGATCCCGAACTATTTATTTTCGATACTTATGAATCCCGGGATTAGTAAACATAATCCCGAAACTTTCGGGATTGAGTTTTTCGTCAATTTTTATGGAAAATAAAATAAAAACAAAGATATAACAGAAAAACTACGTTTTATAACATAAAAATACATTACAAATAAAGTGAGTATGAATGAAGTTTGATTAATTACCTATGTGTTGCCAATTCATTTTATTTTTTCACATAAATTAATAAAAATGAGAAAGATTGGAAAAAACAATGCTTCGCACTTATAACAAAGTGATTCCACCATGTTTTTTAATGCATTTGTCATTTATTTTTATTTTAATTGAACTTGTATTTGTTATCTTTTCATAAATAAATGAAACTGTTTTACTTTCACATTATTATTCACACATATAACAATATTATATACTCCATTAAACCTATGTATTTCCAAGATTGAACGTACACAATATTAACAATAAATGTCTTAAATAGTATAAATTATACAAACAAATTTTTTGACCGAACGTTATTTGTATATATAGAAATTTTATATTAACTATTGAAAAAAATGCCAATCCCGGGATCGTCAAATCGTAATCCCGGGATCAAGATTTTGGCTCGGGATTGGATTCACTAGTGCCAGCCTATTATCTAAACTTTACTCCAAACCCACCCCGTTCTCTTTTCATATTGCAATTATTTACCACTAATTAACAGATTCCATTGTTTCCATGCTAATTATTGCGGCCATAACTAAAAAATATAATAAATATAAAAAAAAATAATGGAATTATGGCCTTAGAAATAAAATCTTAACGTGGCGTTAAATATGCAATTGTAAAACCTAAACTGTCTAATAGCATGTGAATTGTTTTCATTAATGTCGCATTACTTCCGTTTCCTTAAGCCATTAAAAATACGGAACGAACTGAAAATATTCAAGCAATTTTATAAATGCACCATTTACTAAGCGATAACAGTGACAGCATTCCTAGATGTAAGTTTAGGTCTCACGAAAAGTAAAACGTGTAGAACAAATCTTGAAGAATATAAAAAAGTAAATGTGATTAAAATTAGTAGGTAATGCCATAGTATATTATTATAATACATATTTATAATTATTTGCCCGCGTTGTCAACGTATTCACTCTGTAAATTAAGGGTTTCGAGTTTGAATCACGAGTCTGACAAAATTCAAATATTATTTTTGAATGTGTGTTTCGACCCAGAGCATGGACCTAATAGGTTGAGCAAATAGCTTATATTTCACAAAACCCCTTCCTTTAACGGACTATATCCACACCTGGTAGTAGAGCCAAATGAATCGTAATATAACGATAATTAAGTTAAAAATGAACCTCAAGAAAACAAAATTATTACTAGTATCAAAAATAGCGACACCAGACACCAACACAAATTTTGTCATTAACAGCGAACCAATCGAACGTGTGACCCATTATAAATATTTAAGTACATGGGTTAATGCGAAATGGGACCAGTCTCAGGAAATAAAAACTAGAATTGAGATCGCAAGGAGCGCGTTTCTCAAAATGAGACGCCTCCTAAGCAATCGAGATCTTAACTTAGGTCTGAGACTGCGTATGGTATGTCGTAATGTTCTCTCAATTCTTTTCTATGGTATGGAAGTATGAACGCTAAACCAAGAGATGTCACGGAGACTTGAAGCTTTCGAAATGTGGCTGTATAGGCACATCCTCAAAATTCCTTGGACTGACCGGGTGACAAATGTTGAAGTTCTCAATCGAATGGGGAAGGACCGAGAAGTTATACATAGTATCAAAACCAGAAAACTACAGTACGTCGGCCACATTATGAGAGGACAAAAATACAGCATTCCCCAACTTGTCATTCAAGGAAATATCAATGGGAAGCGTATCAGAGGACGGCGCCGCATTTCGTGGCTTAAGAACCTCCGTGATTGGTACGAATTCAGCTCCACTGTTCCGGGTAGCAGACGACAAAGATAAGATTGCCTTGATGGTGGCCGACCTCCGCTAGAGGATGGCACAATAAGAAGAAGGAAGAAAAAGGAAAATATCAAAACCACAAATAAAATAAACAAAAAACTAGTCGTATATTAAGTTACAGTAGGAATCAATTTATACAACAGCTTTTGGATTGGCTTGGTGTATGGCTAAAATTTCTTAGATACAGACATAGGTACACTGCATAACAGCCATAGTTACATTGTGTAAACATCGCGCGAGTATGAGCTCTGATTGTAAGTACCTAATATGATTTTATTTTAAAATTCATTTAATATTAAAAGTGAATACTCAATTATTATCATAATGTTTGTTAGTATAAGTTCATAATTTCATGTGCAGTAAATACTATAGCATAAACAAAATAAGTTAAGTTTCCCGACCATGTCCGATCCTAATAGGATCATATGGGCCTCCACAGAGTAGAGGTTTGTATTAACAGATTTTGTTTTTACGAGAAATGGATGTCAGCCACTTGCTCAACCTATTAGGTCCATAACCCGATTCACACACAAATCGAAAAACAATATGTGTACTTGCCATACCCAGGATTTGAACCTGGGACCCACGGCGTGATAGTCTAACGCTTATGCCGCGGCGCCACCATGGGTGTCGTAAAGTCGTAAGTTAAGTTTAGTCACCATCTATTTATTGTGTACTTATAGAAAAAGCGACATCGACAAAAGGCGACTTTACTCAAACGTACACATAATGTAGGCCGTTCGAAATTTGGTCACTGTTTCACTGCGATCGCTAGACGAAAAAATTTGTTATTGAGATTTTAACCACATATTATGCCATAATAGTGTACTATTATTATTATTGTGGTAGGTATATAATATTAATATAATATAACACAGATATCCAATATTGATGAGTCTAGTTATTTTCTAGGGTTTTTGAGTTTTAAATGATTATATAACAGATCTTAGCACAATATTGCTAAACCTTGACACTGTGTAATAAAAATGTATTAATAATTAATTAACACTCCAGAGTATTATATTTTACGAATATGTTTACTAACATGATATTTACATATAACTATCTTTTGATATAATCATAATGTATTATTGTTTCCTTCATAAGATATTAATATTTATGAAAATAATTCTCACAAACTTTTGTGTTGTTTTCACAACTTGCTTGTTTAATTATAATATCATTTATAGGAAATAGAAAATTTAAAAAAAATATATATACTTATATTTTATCTGAATTACGTTTTTAAATGTATTGGCCACGAAGATACCATTTTCTGAATTTGCATGTACATAACAATAATATTATGAATCCAGGTTAAGTCCAAAAAACTCTTTTGGAAATACAAATTCGCTAAAGAAATTATTATATATTATGCATTTTTCATTCTGAGTAGAAAATCTGAGATTGACCGTTTTAAATTTCAGTTGCTTTGTTAGAAGAATCTTCGCCAATTTGCATCGCACATTATCACCACAAACGTTAAGACCATACAATTTTTTAGTATAGTATCGTGTTACGTACTATAATGATATTAGCGATTTTTTATTTAATCATATTTTCATGTATTTTATATAAAAACATTTTTTTTTTTTGTAAAAAATGTGTACTTATAATATATTTTTACAACGATTTTCTTAGCTCGTATTCTTATTTGTCTAGATATTTGAAACTTTTATAATATATCAGAATACGATGCCAATGCATTTTTTAACACTTTTAGGCATCTTTAAGTAGAATTTAATTCATTTTCAGTTAATTCTGTTTTGTATGAAAAGTTATTTCCATACCATTATTGGTAACTAGGGGTCTATTTAGGGGGGTATTATTTGGTAATTATTAATATATACGTACATTACTATAGAAATCAATATGAAATGACATTTCATTATTCAGTATTTCTATCAAGTACAAATTTTTTTGATCGTTTAAGCTAGTCAAGTCAAGTTTATATGATTCAACAGAAAATTTAAAAACGTTGTATATAAAAAGTTCTTTTTATCTTGTAATTTATTACGTTTTTATTAACTCGTATTCTTATTTGTCCGGTGGTTGTTTGTCCGATAGAAATCTTGCAATCGATTTTAACTAGCTTCCCGACTAGCTAAACATTTGAAACTTTTAGAATATATCAGAACACGATGCCAATGCATTTTTTTAATACTTTTATCCATCTTTAAGTATACTTGAATTCATTTTCAGTTAATTCTGTTTTGTATGAAAAGTTATTTTGACACCGTTATTGGTCCTAGCAACTAAATGATTAATATATACGTGCTTCACTATGGAAATCAATATGACATGTCAAGTACACATTTTTTTGATCGCTTAAGCTAGTAAAGTCAAGTTTATATGGTTCAACAGAATTTATAAACGTTGTATATAAAAAAGTCTTTTTATCTTATAATTATTTGTATTAATATTAAATCGATCGCTAGTATGGCCACCATAGTTTTATTTTTAGAAATTATATTTTAAAGATAAAAAAAGTATCCATAAAAACGATGTTCTAATAAAAGACGGATGTTTAGCGAACGCCAATCAAGTATCGATTTTTTTATTGTAAATATTTCTTAGAATTTAGAGATTATATTATTATTATATTGTTGTTTTTCATATATTTATTTAGATACGTACCTACCAGTGGCGTACAATCCATAGATAGTGTAGATGCGGAGCATTCACATAAATATTCGTTAAATTAGTAAAAATGTAATTATGTAAATAACCCATTTTATAATACATTAGATATTATCATACACTGCTCGAGACTTAAATGGTTGTTTTGTATTTATTCACCTTATATATTATGTAAATTATGTACCTAAACATGTTAAGAATATCACATAGCTCACAACACTTTGTAGTATCACAAACCTATGATTCAATTCGATAAAAAATCTTAGTGTTACCGTAACATGACGGAATCATTCGGGTGCTTTGGGGGATGTTATACCAAAGATACCAAACACTGACCTTTAATGATGATGAGGCTGACTCCGTGGTCGGGTTTTCACTCACTAGCACTATCTCTCTTGCGCGTTAACTGATTATTGAGGCAAATGATAGTCAAAACCAGTGCACGTAACGACGTTGTAATGTTTTACAAGTTATAGATGTTTACACTCACGCGGTTGACTGCCTGTTAATAGAAGGTCTTTATATTGTATTAGGGCCGCCATAATTGGCCTAACTAATTGTATTATTTCATCTTTCCTATTTTGACTCTAAATGGGTCCAGTTTATCTACCGTAGTATAACACTCTCCAAAAATGACATGTAAGCATGCCGATACGGTTACAAACTAAACAGTTTTATGTGCATAATATTATCAATATTATAATATACTAGCTGAAGTACCCGGCTTCGCACAGGGTCGCTTCGTGGTTATATTTATCTTAGATATTTAAAAAATGATAAAAGATAATTATTTTTTTAATATTAAAATATCTGTGTAATACAATATGGCGATATGAAAATAATTCTAATAGGAGTAAAGGTAAAAAAAAAACACTATATTAAAATTGAATCCAAAATATGAAAACGTTATTAATGTTATTAATATGCAGTAAAAAAAATCAAAATTGGATGGAACAAACTTTGTATTATATATAATACTAATTTAGAAACCTTCGCAGGTGTGCGCACAACAGCTGACAAAAGTTTCATCGCAATCGGATGAATGGTATATGAACACATACAAATAAAGAAGATAGAATAGAAGAAAAAGAAAATGGTTGTATCAATTCAGAAACCTTTGCGGGCGTGAGCACAACACTTGATCAAAATTTCATTGCAATCGGATGAATGGTATAAAAATGCATACGAATAGAAGAAGAAGATGGTTGTACTAATTCAGAAACCTTCGCGGGCGTACGCACGACAACTCACCAAAGTTGCATTGCAATCGGATGAATGGTATAGGAACGCATACGAATAGAAGAAGAAGATGATGATTGTACTAATTCAGAAACCTTTGCGGGCGTGCGCACAATAACTGGTCAAAATTTCATCGCAATCGGATGAATGGTATAAGAACGCATACGAATAGAAGAAGATAGAATAGAAGAAAAAGAAGAATAAAATGGTTGTATCAATTCAGAAACCTTTGCGGACGTGAGCACAACACTTGATCAAAGTTTCATTGCAATCGGATGAATGGTATAGGAACACATACGAATAGAAGAAGAAGAAGATGATTGTACTAATTCAGAAACCTTTGCGGGTGTTACCACAACAACTGACGAAGGTTTCATCGCAATCGGATGAATGGTATAGGAACCATACGAATAAAAGAAGATATAATGAAGAAGAAGAAGAAGAAGAATATGATTTTTCTAATTTAGAAACCTTTGCAGCTGTGCGTACAACCACTTACCAAAATTTCATCGCAATCGGATGACTGGTATAGGAAAGCATACGGGACAGACAGACAAACAGACAATCATTTTTATATATAAGCTATAGCCTATACTCTTCGCGCAAGTGCAAGCAATAAGTTCACAAAGTTTTATCGCAATCGGATGAACGGTATGGCAGCGCATAAAATACGAACAAACAAACAAACAAATATTGATTTTTATATATTAGATATGAAATGATTACACTGAAAATAAATATAGAATTTTTCATAATTAAGAATTCAATACAGGATTACAGATAAATAATGTGCAATATTGTACGAATGTGTCCAACACTTGAGAGTTAAATACTTTACTTACGTGTTGTGAATTTGGATAGATGGATGCTGTTGTATTATTTTTCAAAGTAGTTTGTTCAAGGGGAAGTGTATTGCTATTTGGACAACTTACGGTAGATTGCGAAATAAGGAATTTATTATTATATTGTTTCTGTTGCTGTCATGTTGGGAACATATTATACCAATCATTTGTAATGACCTTTGGCGCCCCTAGAAAATGATATTTTGGCACCCCTCCCGTTTCAAAGGTGATGGATACGTCCTTTATAACTGAAGGCTTTTGAGAGTTCTTTTTTATAAATATAAATAAGCCACATCTGATATAAGAGTACATAGTGTTACTATTTTAATATTATGTTGACTGTGGGTGAAATATAATCCGAAATACTCCAGATGTAGTGGGATGTATGTACATCTAAATGAATATTTACTTTGTTCTAAAAATATGTTTTTATAATCTTTATATATACACGGATTCAAAAATATGGCATCTCTAATGGTATGTTAAAATAAACACACGAAAAAATTATTGACGTAAGCTTTTCTAAATAAATAAAGTTAAATTTTTTCTCTAACCACGGTATAACATAGTAAATAATATTCATAAAAAAGTATTTCCGTGTTAATAAATGTCCGTATACAAAGTCCGCTTGGAAACTATTAAAAGAATATTATCAAAAGCATACACTCGTTAATTCTCTTGATTTTAAACTTTAAAATTGTCTATTAAAAGTAAATAAAAAATATACACTAAAGACAACATTGTTTAGATAGAAGAAAAATATTAGATAGGAGACAGATTAATAATTTTGTGTATAATAAATTAAAAATTTTATCTAGAATACTCGGGCAGTATTTTTAGTGTACATCCACGTTAAGAAGGTAGTCATAGAAATACCTTAATCTAAAGGTAAGACGAGTTTTATTGGTAAAACTTCAGAGGTATCCTTATGGGAGATATATGTACAAATTATGTAGAGTATATTTCAATACTCAGTTGATTTTCTGATAAACAATAGATATATTGTCTATAGAGTTTTATAAGTTTATAAAGGAACCCCTGTAAACAGTTAGCCCATGGGTGATCTCTCCTGAGGAGTTGGGCTGATGACGTTATGAGGGATGCAGTGTGACCGACTAGTAAGAGAAACCTCGGGATAAAGATTCTTATAGCATGGTGTAGTCAGCTATGAACTCAAATGATCTGTAACGCCAGTTTAATTTCCAGCAAAATATTTTAAATTATTTAAGAGCTTTTTTTAGTTTGTCAAATGACACAATTTTGATGACAGAGTTTTACCTTGCATTTTTTTGGCTCTCAAAAGGCATGTTACAAAAACTTGAGAAGCAGAAACGTCAGCTGTCTGTGATTGAACTAGGCACAAAGAGACGCTTCACGTCATTTGGATATATGTTCCGGATGTTGCCAGAGAGTGCTAAACTCAATACCCTTGTTGCACAATCTCAAGTATTCCGTTGACGTGGCTGACTCTCTTTTAACCCGCAATGGTGCTACGAAAGCGATCTACGCACTACAGATTTTACATGATGCCAGACATGATGACCTATGCTGGGTACAAGTATGAATTAACTAAGTACTGATATTTTAAAATTATGATCAAGTTTTGCATAATCTACAGAAGTTCATTTCACGTTTCCTTCCAATTTTGTCCAAACTCATTGTTATACAGTCACGTTTATGATTTACAAAAATATGTCTTTTCAAATTTCATAACTTCATTCGTAGTCACTTGGCTATTTTTAAACAGAAATAATATGTTTTCAGCGCTGCGCTGATGTAATCCGGGGGAAATTCATTCAATTAGCAGCACTAAATACAGTCCGAATCCACCCTAAGCGCGAGGCTTAGTCGTCTTCCTGGCTGCCCGGCGCTGTTACCCCTCTCCTACCGACGCTGCCCCCGCAAACAACCGGAACGGACGATATATTTTTTTAGTAACGGCGTGGGATTACAGTGCCCCGCGCCGAAAACGATCCCTCCAAATTATGTTTTTCCATTGTTTCTGTTTTTTTTTGTTATCTCTTCTCACGTCTTTGGCGTCATTGCGCGGGTGAGTTAATCGTCAAAACGTTTTTACGTAAGCGTCTGATTGATTATTTATATTATTGGTATCATCGTCATCAGCTTCGATTAATCCTATACTGAATGAATGATTATCCAAGCTGATTGAAATTTTCTCAGTCCCTCAACCTTGGATTACCACATGCTTCCGCAAAACTTATATAGGTGACTCTTCCGTAAAACCAAAACGTTCAGTAATGAGAATCAATATTTATTTTAACGAGGGTCAAATTAAATACCATTTTTTAGGTTAGACAAGGTGGACAGTATATTTGGTGCGGACTTTATTACCTGAATAGACTGGTGGTTTTGAGTTGCCTCCGGAAAAGTAAGGCATAGAAAGAGTGTCGTCGCCTGTGAAGGAGCTTACTGGAGGTAATCCTCACTTTGTTTTGAGAAAGCATAAAGCTGTTAGGGGTAGATAATTTTTTGTCGCGCAAAAGATGACTGAATTTCAGCGAGATTACAATCCTCAGCCATGAAGGGATGATCGAAAAAAGAGAGAACAAGTAGGTACACGTTTAAAATTTACGTCATTTATGCTGGGCCAAAGAAAATAATCACCTATACCACATGCCAGTTTTTGATCACTGCTCTACCCTATTCTACTGCCTTTTGATCATTTTTCCATTGATTACCACTGAATGAACAATATTGTTAATTGATCATCTTTTTTCAATCGATATGACCTGCCTATTTTTATTTAAGACAAGCTGAAGTACCCGGTTTTGCACAGGGTCGCTTTGTGGATACATTTATCTTAGATATTAAAAAAAAAATAATAAGTAATTATCTTTTTAATATTAAAATATCTGTGTAATACAATATGGCAATATGAAAATAATTCTAATAGGAGTAAAGGTCAAATAAAAGAACACCAAATTAAAATCTAATCAAAAATACGAAAAACTTATTAATAGTATTAATATGTAGTAAAAAATTCAAAATTGGATGAAACAAACAAACTTTGTATTTTATATAATGCTAATTTAGAAATCTTTGCGGGCGTGCGCACAACAACTCACCAAAGTTTCATTGCAATCGGATGAATGGTATAAGAACGCAGACGAATAGAAGAAGAAGAAGATGGTTGTACTAATTCCGAAAACTTCGCGGGCGTGCGCACAACAACTAATCAAAATTTCATCGCAATCGGATGATTGTATAGGAACCAGACAAATCGGATATCCCGATTGCGATCGGGAATCCGAATAGACAGACATTCATTTTTTATATATAAGATATAGCCTATAACCTTCACGCAAGTGCAAGCAATAAGTTGACAAAGTTTTATCGCAATCGAATGAACGGTATAGCAGCGCATAAAATACGAACACACAAACAAATATATTGATTTTTATATATTAGATTTAAGCAAGATATTTTACACTATATAACGCTGTTCGCGTCATATTTTAAATTTATAAATAAACCACAGTAAAATTTATATATCGACTCCTTATTCTTATCTTATCGTTAAATGTAATTATTTTACTTTTTTGAATTGTATTGACGACCCATAAAAACATAGTACCTATTTAAAATGGCTTGATCCATTTTAAAGACATATATAGTCACTGAACTTTTCAAGTATGACAGATATATTTTTAAAAAATAGTCAAAATACGTACCTACATAAGTATAATAAAAATATTTTTGGGTTAAAGTAATTTTAACCTATGGAAAAACAAACACCTCTAACATTTTTTGAAATTCTTAGGAAATCTAAATCATTTGTAGTGTCAAAGATGGTGTGTTGTGGAGCAAAGTGTTCAGTGTAGGTATAATAATTATTATTTTTAATAATGTCAAAGTGTTTATTAAATTTAATCAAGCATATATGAATCGTGTAGGTACGTACCAAAGAAGGTTACATGTACGTTGTACGTATGCAGTTGATCGTGGGACACTTATTCGTGTGCCGCAGTACGTGAAACATGAGTTCGTATAACATTTTATCAAATGACGAGTTCTTCGTTGAGAATTTCACCGTGGAATACAAAATGCGGCGATAGTTTGCAAATAGTACTGTTCCAATTAGATTAACCCTAACCTAACCTAATATAACCTAGTAAATACATCTCATAAAATTTGCCACATGTTGTAGCATACGTACAAATATATTCCACGGAGAAATGTTCAACGAAGAACTCGTCATTTGATTAAATGTTATACGAACTCATGTTTCACGTACTGCGGCGCACAAATAAGTGTCCTGCGGTGAATTTTTTCGTATAAATTTCCGGATACGACCAAAGAGATGGCTAGAGAAAACTTTGACATACAAATATTTGCATATATTTATATAAATTGTTAGACACTACGTATTTGTTGAATCATTATATTCTTTTAATAAAATAGTAATAAAAAAATAGAAATAAAGTTCACTAGAAATAAGAACTCGTATAAACTGCCATGTCTGTCATTTTTATGGTACTTTCATAACTTGCTGAATACTATTTAATAGTTAGATGTTTCTTATAGAAAAAACTTTCCGGTCTAAGATGGTTCTACGGAGGTTCTACGAGGCTCTACGCTTCTACGGCGGGTAGCTTTATTCAAGGACTCGTTAAAACTTTGCAACACAATCTTGTTCCCTTGTTTGTCAACACTTTTGAACAAAAACGTGTTAAAAGACGTTGCAGTTCCGCGAAACAAAACTTTTGCACCTCGTCATAAAAATCAACGAAGGTAATTCTCTGTAGTTTAACTAACAGTGTTTGTATCATAGTTTTAATGAGCTTTGAAAAATGTTTCTATAGAGCTTTTTAAATTTCTTATGTTAATATATTATTATGACAAAATATCTTAATAAATTGTACATTAATACAATTTGACGAGTGCGAAAGAGTGTACAAAAAATATAAAATATATAATTTCCCTATGCTTAATTTTTTGTATATTATAAAAAAAGTAAATTAGCATTTTTGCTTTGTAACAGAGTATGCTGGTATTTATGGAGTAATTTTTTTAACAGACCTTGTATTACTTATTTTAATATATTTTTATTCTTTCTCATGTTTGAGATATGCGCAGAATAATTAAATTAATGTAAACTCGTGAATTATTCATTGAAGAAAATAATATTTTAATTAAAATGTATTTACCACGAAGATGTGAACACACCGGACAAAGGCAGTGAAATTTTTCCAGGTGCTAATTAGGGAAATGGCTCTTAATTTTTGATATTATCCACCTCTTCCGGCTGTCATATTGGCACCTCGTAGTGGTGGCGAAGGGTAAAAGTATGGTGTTAATATCCGATATAAATAGTGCAACTAAACTTTTCTGTCATACTTATTTGTATAGATTGAAGAAATAATACAAATTATGGATGGGGCTGGTTAGTTTTTATAAAACCAATGAAACCCTGCCTAAACCGAACCACAATACTTTAGATATGGCTATAGATGATCCAACAAAAATAGTGCACAATCATATTTGTTTGTTTTCGTTGAATTAAGAATACATATTATTACAGGTGGTGTTGGGCGTAAACCAAACCATAATAGATAAAAAAATATTCTTTCATTTAAATTCATTCAAAATCATTTAAATGGCGTATTTTAGATACTTTATAGATATATTGTATACTTTTTCACTATTGTTTGTTATGGTTTGGTTTACGCAGAGTTTAAATTAATTTTTAAACTAACCAACACTGTCTACAATTTGTAGCCGCAGTTCAATAAAAACAAATACGTATGACTGTCAAAATTTAGTAGGTATTATTTTTGTCGGATCTCCATAGTCTACTTCCTCCCTTTGGTACTGTCTCGTAGTTGAATGTGTAAAGTGCTAGGCTTTTATCCAGAAGAATCGGATTCGATTTCCGGTGAAATCACAATATATTTTTTTTTTGTTCATAAACAAGAGCACAAAAAACATAAAAAAGAGTGTTTGTGATTGTTAGGCTGACCTCCATTAGGAGATTATTTTAGCGTTGTTTAAAATACATATAATCACTTGGTCGCATTTATTAGCGAAAACGTCTGAGGCATAAATTGCAAAAACGATAAATAAATCTATCCTGTTAACGGATTTCAGTTAAGCTTTAGCTGCATTCGGCTGAATGGTTGGTTGCAGAAAGCGATGAAGAAAGCACAAAACTTCGGTAATACGAAAAGAAGTTGCACGGTCCGGTGCTAGGTTTTATAAGGCTACCAAATGTAAAAAGTTTATTCCGCAAATTCACATGTTGTTTTGAATTAAACCAGAGCGTAAAGGTTTCTGAACAGAAGACTCACTGGCCATCTAAAAAGTGGCGTACTAATAATAATTTAGAAATTAAATGGGATATAAAAATACAGCTACAACCATATTATAATATTATATACTTACATGACTTTGTTTCGAAAAATAAATATAGAAACACGTATTTATACAATATACCTAGTCTCGATTATCAAAAATCGAGACCAGAGCGGGCATAAAACTTAATGTATATTGCAAATTCCAAAAATGTGGATATTCAATTTAACGAAGACCGAAACAAAAATGAACCGAGTCAGCACGCTTATATTCGCCGCAATATAAGTTAGAGTAGGATAGAATTTCTACGGCCGAATTATATATTTTTTGTACATATGGCCAGTAATAATACATATTGGTTTGAATAACGAATGACTTGAACTGACTTCTTGGTTTGAATGACTGAATGGTTTGAATGATTGATTTGAATGACAAAATAATTAATAATATACAATTTTAAATGAACATAGTCATCGTCATAGATGCGGAGGTTTTTCTTGTTGTGTCAGCACTGGGTAATATTTTTTTTAATGTTAACATATTCATCGAGTCTCTGAGTACAAATGAAGTAAGCGAAACATTTTGCCTGTTCCTGATTGCATTATTGGTAGATGAAGATAAGGCCTGAACAAAAACGAACGAGAAAGCATTCAGCACGCTTACATCTACGTAATATGCGTTAGAGTAAGATAGAATTTCTACGGCTGAATTAAATATTTTTTGTAATCGTCACCGGTAAATATTGGATCAAATGACTCCATTCATTTAAAATTGCGAGCACGTATTGCTGAAATTTATTGTTTTTATTTTAAATATAAAGTGAGTGGAAATTATTTTTAGTTAATTTAGTAGAAAATATGGTTAACTACGTTGTATTAAAATTTGTCGTATTAAGAAGCAACATGATGGTATAACGTTTCATAATTACGGGGTTAATAATAGTAAAATTGAAGTTCTACTGTGCATTATACGCAAGAAACGCGGCTTCATTTAGCTGAACAATACACACTCTCTTTATATTATTACTCTGTGAGTTTAAAACTATTTACAATATATTGTTGATTATGTTAAAGTATCTGTTTTAAAGAGATTTTTTTTATTACTTAGGTCAGGAGTAGGCAAAATCTTGAACCAAAAGAGCCAAATATGAGTATCACAACGGTTAATTTTTTTTTTGAGAGCCATACATTTTATAAATATGATTTATTTCAGTGGATGTTATTGTTTATTTATCAAGTGAAGAAGATTTTGCGAATAAAACTAATGCAAAATATAATTTTTTTATTGTTGAAATTATAAATATATTTTTTACAGAAAATAAGTTACATACAATTTTCACGCATTTCTTAAAACTAATGTGAACAATGGCCTTCCTTGCATTTTTTTGGAGAGTATCTGTATGTTTGGTATGTAACTTGTAGTTTTCAATTTTAGGCGCGACTCCAAAATTCTCATCGGTTATTTGGCTTCCCTAAATGCTATTTATATTGTTCATGTTTGAAAATGATTGTTCACATATTTATTATGTAGACTCGAATTTGAGTTCGGAAAGCTATACCATGTATTAAAAATCGTAGTATCTACCTTATTATGTAGATATTTTAGAGCGCTCCGCTGTGATGTGAAATTAAATTGCATTTTTCGGTCTCCAAATCCTCAATTTTTGTAGCAAGACCTACAAATTTGGAGCTATATAACTCTTTGCTTGTTAAATCCACCAAAAAAATCTATTTTAAAAGTGCTCGTGTCAATATAAAATGGAAAACAAATTCATTTGTCGACTTTTGCAATGGGCGGATTTAAAACGACAACAATTATACCTTTTTTTGTAAAAAATGTGAATTGGGAATTTGGAAAAGAGCCGCATGTAGCTCACGAGCCACGGTTTGCCGACCTCTGACTAAGGTCAACCAACAGATCAATCCCAGAAAATAAGTTAAATTGGAATATAGAATAAAAATATGTGACGGTCCCAATAACAGGCAGATACAAGAAGCATAATAAGTCAAATTAGTTTAGAACAGATATTAAATTCCTACAGTTTCAAAGAATATATTGGAGAGTTATTGAAAATAGTTCAAAAAGAAAAACCCATAAATAAGTAGTAATCAAAAGAAAAACGTAACATAATATATATATATATGTAACGAAAAATAGGCAATATAAGAAAAAAAATACAATAAAAAAAGCAGTCGTCCAGATACAATAAGTCGTATATTTTTGACCAACTTAATTTAAGAGGAAAGAGAACAAAACATATCTACTTGATCACTTTGAAGATTCATGGCTCTGCAGAGTCGAGCCACAGGACAAATGCAACCAAATCGCTTCGGATGTTGATATTATATTTAACCTAAAACGTGTGTATGAGTAATATAGGTGGGCGTTGCTTTATGAATTCTTAAACTAGGGTCCACTTGGCTCATTCGTTGTGCTTCCATGCTTTATAATTTATATGTTTTTTATAATTTTGTACCTTTTACTTTACTTTGCATACTGTTTTTGTGATACTGCATATATCTATTTCTTCTTTACACTGTTTAATACTATTTATTTGTTTTTAATTAATGTCATTTTGTGAACGTCTTAAATTTATAATTTGTTATGTTCACCGTATGTAAAAAAAAAATGTACATTTGAATTTGAATTTGACAATTGTAACCTAGATAGGTTTTATATGTATGCATATATTAACGAAAGAGATGCGAGGACTTATATTGACTCTGGGTAGATAGTATTGTTAAAATTTTGTTTTAATGTATAAATTAAGTTACTTTACCCTCTTAAATAATGCGAGCAAGCGCGCAACTGTTTGTTTGTCGGAATGGCCAATCTCAGTAAATTATTTTCTTAGATAGTTGTTGTTCAACCTGGAATAAACTCAGCACAAATAATAGCTCGTAATTTTGTTCCAAAACATAGACGATCACAATGTCCTAGGATAATATTACAGAACTGTTTCAAAGTATTTTTCATTAAAATTAATGTATAAGTCTTTAAGTCAGTTTTGTTCATCAATTACTAATCGGATAGTAGAAATCACAATAAAATTTATTGAATTGCTTTGTTATGCGTGAAAGCTGATTATGTATTAATAATTATAAAGTTCGATATTTACAATAAAACTTTCATAACGAATTTTGATAATTCAGATAATTTTGAATATAAATTAATTTTTCAGCAAGTACCTACCCTCAGTCGATAGTTTTATTAATTCCATGGTATTGGAAAACGATTTAAAATTTACCACATCATTAAATTTTAGCGTAACTACATAATGATTTGATGTTTTAACCACATTTATTTTGATTTCTGATGAAGTACTTCAAAGCATACAGATTGATATCGTATAAGTACAGTTTATTATTGAACACGTAATTTAAAATTTATTTACATACTGTATTATAAAATAAATAGACAAATTAAAAAACCGTTGAACCAGCAAAGTTTCTACAGATAGTAAACTTGATAATATAGCCTAGCAAAAGTAACTGAAGAATAAAATGATAAAATAAAATATTATTGAACACATATACAATTTTGACTTTTTATTCCAAACAAACAGTTACATATTAAATTACATTGAGAATAATTATAGCGCGTGTACATGCGCATATATTTACTGGCACCAATAGTGTGTAAAATGAACTATCGTATTAATAACTGTTTACACGTAGAAGTGCTGACTGTCTCGTCAATCTCATTGTTCAAGTGTAAGCGAGACGCGTTGTTGTCACTATATGGTGCTATTTGATCTAATACGATTTGATTTGCTCTGTGCGGTGTAGTTCGTATTTTGTTGGCAGGTTCGTTATTATCATTATACTACGCAGGTATCAGACAAATTCCAACTATCGCGTAAAAATTCAGAAACTGCTAGACTTTTTTGATCCATGCATGGAACTTGCACGTTAATATGTGTTTACACGTGCATTTTCTAGTGTTAGCAGTAAATCCATAAACATGTAAACAGGGTATTACATAGATAATTAATAAATAGACAAACAACAATAATAATATAAGATTAACAAAAATAATTACAAGACAAAAAGAACTTTTTATATACAACGTTTTTAAATTTTCTGTTGAATCATATAAACTTGACTTGACTAGCTTAAACGATCAAAAAAAAATGTACTTGATAGAAATAATACTGAAATGTCATTTTGAAATATCATATTGATTTCCATAGTAACGCACGTATATATTAAAAATTTAGTTGCTAGGACCCCAGACCCCTAGCAACCAATAATGGTGTCGAAATAACTTTTCATACCAAACAGAATTAACTGAAAATGAATTCAATTCTACTTAAAGATGGCTAAAAGTATTAAAAAATGCATTGGCATCGTGTTCTGATATATTTTAAAAGTTTCAAACGTTTAGCTAGTCGGGAAGTTAGTTAAAAATCGATTGCAAGATTTGTACCGGACAAAGCTATGAAAAACGTTGTAAGAATAAGTGAGAAAATGTGTAAAAATATAATTAAATTAGAAAAACATCTGCAAAAATAACAATGGGAGAGTGTGATAGATCACTGCCAATTTTTATAACGGAAAGTAGATCATAGCTTGATTGAAGTTGGACATGCCTGGCAAGATTTGCTTAGTTGAAGGATGTGGCCCTTCCTTCACTGATGATTTTTCTTCATTCAGATAACGTAGAGACATAATTGAATAGACATTAGGATTTTTCTGAATAGTTTTTAGTATGTAGCACTGGCAATAGGTGGAGGTCGGCTATTAAGATCCGACATAAATAGTGGACACTAAACTTTCGCAGTCATACGTATTTGTTTTCATTTAACTAAGGTTACAATAACCAGACAGTGTTGGTTAGCTTTTAAAATTCAATAAATCCTGCGTAAACTAAGCCATTATAAATAAGTGTCAAAAAATGGTCAATATATCTCTAAAATATCTAAAATCTACCATTAAATCATACATATTTTTGGTTATTTTATAGATAGAAGAATATTTTTTATCTATTATGATTAGTTTTATCCAAGGCAAAATGAATTTAAAAAATAAACTAACGATCACCACCTGTAATATTCTTCTTCTTCTTCGATTGCGCTACAGCTCAAGTCGAGCCCTGGCCTCCTCCACCGCTGTCCTCCAGCCGGAACGGTCCTCCGCACGTCTTTTCCAGTTCCTGATTTTTAGTATCTGGTTGGCATCTTTTGTAACATTATCACCCCATCGTGTGCGTGGCTTTCCCACTGGCCTTCTCTCTCCTGGGTTTCCTTCGAGGATCTTATTCAGTATCCGTGACTCAGGCATGCGCTGGACATGGCCTGCCCAGTTTAGCCTCTGGAGTTTTATGAAGTTGGAGAGTTTTGAATCTTGGTATAAGCGGTATAGTTCCGTGTTGTACCTAATTCTCCACTCCCCACCATCATTCATGGGTCCGTATATCCGCCTAAGGATCTTTCTCTCAAAGCAATCCACCATTTCAACTGCTTTCACATTTGGCGTCCATGACTCGCAACCGTATGCAACGACTGTGCGTATGACGGTTTTATAGAGCCGCGTCTTAGTTTTTCTGTGGACATTTCTGGATTTGAATATGGGCAGCAATGAGAAGTACGATTTATTTGCAGCGGTTATTCGGGCTTTTATTTCTTCCAGTTCCTTGTTCTCTTTTGTAATATTGGAACCCAGGTATGTGAACCGGTTGACAACCCCAAATTGATGGTTTCCAAAACTGGAACTTTGGCCCAGCCTACTCTGATTTTGTCGGCTTTGTACCATGACTTTAGTTTTGTTTTCATTTACTCTTAAGCCAATCTCTAGTGCGGTCCTTTGGAGGTGGTCAAATTCTTTCTTCACAATCTGTATGGATCTACCCATCATATTGAGGTCGTCTGCGTAGCCAACCAATTGGCTCGGTCTGCTTAATATAGTGCCTATCCTGTTCACTTGAGACTTTCTGATAGCGGATTTGAGGGCTAAGTTGAACAGCATGGGAGCCAATCCGTCTCCTTGCTTAAGACCCCGAGATACTTCAAAGCCTTCCATCCGTTGGCCATTCACCTTCACCTGGGAGAGTGTATTCTGCAGTGTGATTCTAACAAGCCTGACTAGTTTTAGTGGGATTTCAAAGTCCAGAAGGACAGTGAATAGTTTTTCTCGGTCGATGCTGTCATATGCCTGTTTAAAATCAATAAAGAGCTGATAAATGTCCACATCGAATTCCCAGCATTTTTCTAGTATTTGGCGAACTGTGAAGAGCTGATCCGTTGTAGACCTTCCTGCCCTGAAGCCAGCTTGATATTCACTTACTATGTTTTCCGCGTAACCTTCCAGTTTTGTCTTCAGGATCATTGTGAATACCTAATAACTTGTGCTTAGGAGTGATATCCCTCTAAAATTTTCACATCGCAGTCTGTTTCCTTTTTTTATATATTGGACAGATAACGCTGATCTGCCAATCCGCTGGAATGCTTTCGGACTCCCAGATTTTAAGCATTAACTCATGCACTGCTGCTATTAATCAGTGTCCACCATACTTTAGAAGTTCTGCAGGGATGTTATCGGCTCCTGGTGCTTTATGATTCTTTAGTGTCATAATAGCTCTTTCGGTTTCACTAAGCGTGGGTGGAGAGATGCATGGTTCGTTGCACTGGTGCTGTAGTCGCGGATCCGGTGGAGTATTTTCATCATGTAAGTTAGGGTTCAGGAGTTCCTTGAAAATTTCCATCCATCTTCGTTTAATTCTTTCTTCATCACCTATAATCTCTCCCGTTTTCGTCCAGCATAGGCTGGTGGTGGGTATAAATCCTTTTTTGAATCTCATCTGTAATATTATGTATGCTTAATTCAACGAAAATAAAAACAAGTATGACTGAAAAAGTGTGCACTATTCTTGTCATATCGCCCATAGCATACCGAAATTATTATGCCTTGACTTAGGCAGGGTTTAATTAATTTTTAAAAACTAACCAACACTCTCGGCACATTGTAGTCTTAGTACAATGAAAACAAATACGTATGACTGAAAACTTTTATTGTGCACTATTTATGTTGGATCTTAACAGCCTACCTCTACCCTTCGCCATACTATGTGGGTATCTGAAGTATTCTAATAAACTAATTAAATATTTTTAAAATAAACTTCACGACTTATGGGCACTTTATTAAATTTTTCTTATATCGATATGAAACACTACTTTGAAAAAGATTATATCCATATCAGTTTGATAAGAATAATAAATAGTATTCGTTGAGTTACATAACTACTGTTTCATATTCCGTCATCTGTCAAACGTTGTTGAAAGGTGTTGTGCAGAGGTGTTTTCAGTTTATTTTGACACACACTGGATAGAGCGCGGCGAAAGCTGTTGGAACATGCATTTTCCACTTCAATCATAACATAAAGAATGCACAGTGCAGTCCGAAAATTTTATCTTTACGTAATTCAGTTATCATTAAATTAAAATCAGTAGTTTATTGCTAAATATAAATATATAGTTGCGAGTTGTTGTTTTTAAAAATTCTAAAGCAGAATTTTCAATGTTATGACGAATAGTTAACAAAAATTTATTACAGTAATGGAAACGATTATTGATAGACAAAAAATCGAAGAGATGGGATGCTAAAGGTACAATTTAATTGCGCTAAGTAAAACAGGAAGAACTGACTAATTGCTTCTTTCACATTCTTTTTCATTTTTGAAAACGATTACAGGATTGATAAATAAATATTGTGTTTAATGTAGTATTAAAAAGAACTGTCTGGAAAACTAAGTAGGACGCTCCATCCTGGAAAAAAAATTCCCGGGTTGCCGTCTCGATGCACTCTGGCGCCAAAAATAAAGAAGCCTTCCTTTTACAAATACTAATATAAAGATGTAATTAGCAGGATAGGATAATAGTGATCAACAATAAAATAAAATTGGTCGTTGCATACATAATATACAGATAGAGTGATTTCATTTTTGAACCACTTTCATGCGTATTTATCCATTAAAGAAAGAATAACATTTATATGAGCGGATGAAAATTATGGAATGAAATGACATACATATAATTAGTTGTCAGGTAAATAATATTCTAATGTATTAAAAAAAAGAAAAAGCTCAATAAAAATAGCATATAATATAATATTAAGTTGAGTATATATTATGCACTAATAAACAAAGTACATAGTAAACTTACTGCAATGTTTGAGTGCATGAACGGAGGGTATTAAGCGTGTCAATAGAAAAACTATACGAATGAACAGTAAAGTTGGTTTTAAAAAAGTGAACGTAAAAAGCGAAACAATTTTTTGTCTATCTAGTAGGGAAATGAAACTGGATCATTATATCACAAATAACATAAACAATGCTCGTTTCCAAGATGTCAATTATTGTTGCTGGTTTATCAGCAAAAACCAGTAAATTCATCTAGTCTTACAAGAAATCATCCACATGTGTCAAATTGCATACAAATTATCGCCATATTATATCGATGGTTGGGGGTTATCGTATGGTACATAGCACCATCCTGTTGAAACCACATCTTCTCCGAATCAATGCTATACAAAAAAAATGTTTATCATAGTCCGATAACAATCTTCATTGACCCTAACACGAACTGCGATGATGCCATCAGCGTATAAACATTTTCGTGTATGTAATGTAGCCTGTGTGTTTTCTTCTGGATTGGTCTTATGTACTCTATATGTGGCAATTTTGCTTATTAAAAAACTCGTTAATCAAAAAATAAGCCTCACCAGTGAACAAATTTTTGCAGTAAAACAATTTCTATAAGTTGCGAGAATCGACAAATGATTTTTAAAATAAATTTGGATAATTTAGTGGTTTTCTTTAAGCATGACTTTATTCGTGATGATTCTTATATTATACTGATCATAAAATTTGCTGTCTAGGCAATGGAACAATTCAAAACTATAATATTATACTGTAAAATCGTCACGATTGGAGTATCATACTGTGGCGTAAAGGTAGTGCGTTCGGCTGATAACCGAAACCGGTCGGTTTGAATCTAATCGAGTACGTTTATTTTTGTGTGAAAAAATAAATTATGTGTTACATGTCACACGCCAAAAATACATTCTCATCTAATTTTCCAAACGCGTCTAAAGAAGTATAACTAAACTAAAAGTAAGCGCAGTATTACAGCTCGTTTTGATAGTTAACTCTTTCATTAGTTTTTAGTAAAAAAAATACCCGTTATATATTATAAAACTTTGTTATGAATAATAATTAAATAAAATTACTAGCACGTCTTTGGCGCTCCTCTCACATAATATGTATGGAGTCTCAATATGAAGATAGATAAAAAGAAGAACCAGTAACAACAGATGAAGAATTCTTCTTTGTAAAGGATCACAGAAATAATAGTTATATGGCAGCGCCTTGCATTACTAAAAGGCGTGCGCTTAAACAAAACTCCGGAGTGAGTGATGCACAATGTACTGTCAGGACTGCAGCATAGCATTCATATTGTTATGAATGCTTTTTAAATATACTGCACAGCCCTTTGTAGTGCATTTCGTATTATAAGGGTTATAGGAAAGATTTAAAGTATGTGTATGAAAGTCTCGTGATTTATCTGACATGACGTTTGGCATTTTTGCAAAATTAGTAACGGAATTGTTTTTATTTACGGGTATGACGTAAACATCGAAAATGAAGGAGGTATTTTGGGTATTTTGTTAATTAGTAATAATAAAAATATATTTTGTGGCATTATCAATTACTATCTTTTAAAAACATTGATCACACAATATTTTTATACCTTTAAACGGATTCCTTCTAAAATTGAAAATAAAGTCAAATTTTATTTCATAAAACATCCGTGGTTATAGTATTTTTTTAAATTATCCTAATGTCCATATGCGTAATGTATTTTCGATTCAAATTCATTCACTAAGGTGGTTTTAGGCAGAGCTCTACTTGTATGAAATAATAAAGTTTCAATATGTACCGGTAACTTAAATTTATATTCCAGTTATATTAAAACTGTTCTTTTTATTGTTGCTATAGGGAAAAATTAAGTTTGTAATATATTATAATATTGTGGATTTACTGCCAAAACTTTTTAAGTCTTAAAAATATGTTATGAACCCATTTTAAAGCAGTCTTAGCCTAACCCTAATTGAATTATGATTTTTTTTAATAGGTTGATATATATTGTGATATTAATATGTCAGTATGCTAAAAAGTACACATTATTTAAGAATTATACACAATAATATGTTATTTATTAAGAAACGTCATACTTACCAATCTTCGGCAGACAAGATTTTCAACATTTTGATAGTTTGATAGCGATTCGTCGAAAGTGTTATTTCTGTGATCCCGTTGTCAGTTTAGTTAATTCAAAAAACTTAGATTTCCCGTTATAACGTTTCAATGTATCCACTATAATGGAAGTAGTAATTTGTGTTTTCCAAAGATGGAAAAATGTATTGAACAATAACATTTATTACATAAAAGCACTTTGTAAGCATAATTACAAATCGTTGGAATAACATTTTAAAATTCAGATACTATATTTTGACATACATATATTTTGCTATACAGATATTTCTTAAAGGTTCAACAATTATTATTGAAGATACATTTTACATTGGAAAGTATCGAAGCACAAACTTATCCTAGACTACAATTGTGTCGCTAGATTTCAAAATCAGCCAAGTTCATAATAGATGAATATGAGAAAAGCAGCTTTTTGTTTTTTCAAATACACAGTCACAAAGGTGAAAGTTTATATTATTTCTAGTATAGTATATTTAAAATTAATAAATTCCACATTTTGATAATGCAGAAATGTTAGAAAGCAGTAGTTCTTCAGCAATTCACAAAAAGTAAAAAATACCTAAAGGTGGACTTGGCTGATTTTGAAATATAGCGACACAGTCATATTGAAAAATCATCAGTTACAAACTTTTATAAATAATGTGAAAACTTAGAAAAGTATATTTCCGAGGTCGTATTAGAATGAAAGTTTTCTATTTATTGTTTATTATTTACCTAAATACACAGAATCGATAATAAATAACCCAAAATATCAAGAATGTAGACTTACCAACTTTTTGCAGTAACCCCACGATTTCTTTTAAATCAAAAGCTTTTTGTTAATATTTCAAAATTGAAATAAGTTTCTCCGATTTCGTCTCTTATTGTAAAGTATACATCCAAGCAATTCAAAGATGTCAACTTAAATTTCTTCGTTTTATTAACTTCAAACTTTGTATTCCAGCTGGAGTTTTGTCTACAGTGAATTATTAAATATAACTGATTTGTCCATTGCTAAAAGCGAGGCGTCGAAATGCTGACCTTTTGGATAAGTTTAACGCTTTTCGATCTTTTAGTACTTCGAGCTTAGTTATGAGTATGAGCCAGTTTTATATACCCACTCAACACACTATGGCCATCATATTATTATGACCATTTTCAAGTAGATTTTTCCAAATTCAGGTTAAGATTCTATTAAATATTGTAGTATTTGACAATATATGTTTCAGAATTCATTTATATATACAAGTAATACTTTTAAAGGTGACCATAATGTCACTGCGAGCGAATTTGAAAACTATACACTATATTATTAATTATTTTTTTTAAATAATCAACGCGTATCTGAACACAGTAAAAGATTATTTTATTTTCATAAATAATTTAGAAATAAAATAAGTATATAGAATGTGCGTGTTTGGAAATCAGTTTTTTTAGAAGGTGACCTAAAGATTTTTGAAAAAGTTATAGTTTTAAGTTTTCTTTCGTTTTATTTCTAAAACATTGATTATTATAGAAAACGAAAATGAATATAGCGTGAAATCCTTTTTGTTTAAATCAATTCTAGCTTTAGTCTTCTTTTCTTCTTGGTCGTTCCCTCGTGGCTGAGAATTATGACCACCTTGAAGTGTGGTGATCTTTAAAGTGATCAAGACTTTCTACCCTTTCTCGATCCTTTGCTTTTCTCAGGGCTTTTCTCTGCCCCAGGCAGCTCCTTCACTTGGTCATTCCAGCGCGCCGACTCTCTTACTCTGCTTTGCCTTCCCTGTATTAGTCTTATGATCTTATTTAAATTATCAATTAATTAAATTTAAAATATAATTACGTTAAAACTAAGATTTTTTCAGAAATCGTTTTGTCACTTTCTAAAAAAGAATTATTTATAAAAACCTAATTTTATAAAAAAACGGAAATTTTATATACGTTTTTGAACTAAAAAATTTTTAGTTCTTAGATGCTGATAGAATATTTAAAATTAAATTTGTCAATAAAATTAGTATTACAATATTGTAGTTTTTTTTTTTAAATGTTGCTCTCACTCTTAACACATATTTTAGGTGACTACTTAAACTATTTAAAATAAAATTTATTTATATACATATATTATATAAGTGGATAAATCCACTGGAAATATATTACGGATGCCGCTGGAGAGTAAGACACTCCGTATACTTATGGTACATCCTAAAGGATTCGGTCACCATGGTCCACCTTCCCTCACTTTGTGGCAGCGCTACGAAACCAATCTCCGCACTGCTGGTATCATAATTATGATGAATTACGGGATGCGCAAGACATGGTGATGTACCAATGGAAGTGAGGCAACCTTGTGCTTGCCCTATGCTCTAATACACCAGCTCTTAACTATAGAATTGACTATTTTTTATCCAACGAATTATTTGCAAGATTAAAGAATGTATCATTCTTTATTGAACATACATTTTTTAAAAAACACCTCAAAAATATCGTATCCGGAAATTTGTACGTAAACAGTTCACAGCAGGACACTTATTCGTGCGCCGCAGTACATGAAACATGAGTTCGTGTAACATTTAATCAAATGACGAGTTCTTCGTTGAACATTTCACTATGGAGTATATTTGTACGTATGCTACAACATGTGAAGATGTCTTTATTAGGTTAGGCTAGGTTAGGTTAGGTTTGATTTGGTTAGGTTAGGGTTAATCTTATTGGAACAGTACTATTTGCAAACTATCGCCGCATTTTGAAAGATACGTAAAAATTTATTCCACGGTGAAATGTTCAACAAAGAACTCGTCATTTGATTAAATGTTACATGAACTCATGTTTCACGTACTTTGATAAAATGTTATATGAACTCATGTTTCATGTACTACGGCGCACGAATAAGTGTCCCACGAGAAACTACATACGTACAACTTACATATAACCCAAAAATATACCACCACCAAATATAATATATTGATTAAACCACAAAAGCCGATTGCCAATATACCTTTTTTGAAGCAATTTGAAAGTGCTTGGGCGCAGGTTTTTTAATAGATTCGAAAAATGCGGGTTTCAGTCCCGCCCGGCGTTGTATTTTTATTTTAATACAATGCTTACGGGCCCTTTTAATTAATTTTGTAATTAACGTGTTAATTTGCATTTGAAAAGTAATTAGCAAAAACACAATTTTGTGCGGCCCGTAAGCTATGGGTTAAATATTCTTTTAATATGTATATTTCTGAGTTGTTTTCAATTTTCGTTAATTAGAATCAGTAAAAACGTTTCAAGAAACAATATACACAAGATACGATAAAAGTCCATTCATAAAAATGTCTTCATAAGTAAATAATATTTGCTGTTAAACACGATGGCGGGTCATCGGTAACGAATTTCATCCCCAGCCTTGTCCCCGTAACGCGGCGCATAAAAACGTCCGGCCCCGGCCTGCGATGCATCATAACAAGTGCCCCCCAGACGGCGCTAAATAAACCGGCCCGCGCCCGCCAGGTGTAACGGCCGCTAGGTGCCGTTAGACGCTCGTTATACGGTCACTGTAACGGCCGGGATTAGCGCCAAACGGGCACCGGTCCGAGGCTCTTGCGTTCTCCTTGCATAAGCGTAAGTATTTATGCTAATTCCGCCCGCTCACTCTTTTCGCTGCCCCAATACAAATTCCGGACGCCAATGTAATTTAAGGCTGATTCATTTTTGGATTATTCTATTGTTTTCGATTTAATTAATGCACTGTGATTAAAATACTATGTTCATGTATTACAATTTATTTGAAATAAATACAAAATAATTGGTAGCGCTTTTACAGTGGACTGTAGTTTGAAGATGCTGGTGGTGGTTGTGACCTTTTATGGGCCGGTTCGGTTGTCACGCACTGGTAAACGGACGGTTCCGAATGTCACTCTCACGGTTTAACTTTTGTTTTGGGATGAATGATGATGACAAGTTTAGGATGGATGATAGACGCGACGTTCGCTCAAACCGTATCAAATTTAGCGCAACGAAGGTCAAACAGATGCATTTTGTATGAATCACGCGTAAATAATGCAGCTTTGTTCGCATCGTATCAGATAGAGCGCGATAGTTTTAACAAGCCTACGCGCTAGGCTGTCTTGGAGTAACTAAACTTAACTTTTATCACGGTCGATTATGACCCGTAACTAGTAGTCTTATGACAAAAATTTGGGATTTGGGGTTGGTGGAAAGAAACGATGAATGCGAATATAATTGGCCCAACGAATAATTAATACTAAACGGTGCGAAGGCTACCTGATTATGTCCAAGATGGGCGAGAGGGAACGTGTCAGCTTACAACGTCTTAGAATCCAATTCCACGAGTTCAATCTCAGATAAAATATTATATTTCAATGTGGGTTTAGACCCGGAGTATGAACTTAATCGGTTGAACAAGTAGTGGCTAACATAATGTATTTCTCGTAAAAACAAAAACTGATAATAAAACCTCCACACTGTGGAGGCGCATAATAGATCCTCTTAGAATCAAACGTGGTGATGTAATGTATTGTTGCAAAATCTTCATTATTCACCATAATGCGACGCTAGTTATTTTTACAAAAGTTACCTAAGTTACGAGAGATCGTGATCTATCTAAGAATCAAGATAAGTAGTTGCCTGTTGTCATTAATACATTGATACAAATACACACAAACGATGGTCACACATAATAAAGTGATTATAGGTAAAACGATAGATTTTGTTGAATGCCTGTTCAAGTCACGCCTAGTAAAAATATATTTTTTTATAATGATTTGAAGTATATTTTTTTCAATAGCGAAAGCTATATAATATTCTATTATAATTCTTGTGTATTTTTTAATAAATTAAAATAATTTAATATATATATTTTTTTAACTATGTTCGATTTTAACACAATTATAGTATAGTATAGCTCATACACATTTTAGCTACAGAGTGTAGGTTGTGTTAACATTTTTTAAATGTTTTTTATAAGAAATTGATGTTAGCTACCCGCTCAACTTAATAGTTCTATTCTTAGGGTTGAAAAATAACAAATGATTTTTTTTGAGATGCGGGATTTGAATCTTGGATCTACCGTTATGTTACCCGCTCGGCCATCGTGGATGTGGAATCGGAAGCGGGTGTGGAATGTAAATAATATTACTGTGTAATTTGTATAGTTATCTACAACAGTATCGATGATTCTGTCTACGTTAGATTTTAAAACACTATTAATAAACATGACTAATTGACCAACTATTAGAAGAACTCCTTAATTATGTTTTTATTGCAGGAGAACAATGTGCCCTTCGCCATTGAAAGTAACTCTTTATTATATTCATTAATAACAATATTGATTCACTTTTGTATTATATAAATTATATAGATTATTAAAGAAAATACAGTAAACACACCGAATATTGACAATACTGTATACTAAAAATACTTAACATATCCATAACCATAGTATATTCATTATAACTACAAACAATTTAATAAGAATATACGGTGCATGCATTTTAAATTAATGGATTTAATTTTGAATTCTTTGAACGCTGAAAAGACGTGAACTCAAGATCACAAAGAAACATAACCGGTTTGATGTTTCTCAACATGTTACCAATCATATCTTTGCATAAACGTTTAATTTTATTATTAAAACAATAAAAATTATCTATTAATATAACTAAATAATAATAATTATTATTAGCGACAGTAGAGTGGTCAGCTGAGGTGTTTTATAGGGATTCATGTCATGACCTGATCTCATAGAATTAGCCTATTTTTTTCGTTCTGTATATATAAGTCAACTTTTATCACGTATTTTTACACGGGAAAAGTCGTAGGCGTACCTATACATTAATTAATCGTCAGTCATAAGTTATATTGCGGCAGTTTTTATTTTTATTTTACAATAATATTAAACATTGGATTTGATTTCTTAAATACACATTGGTTTTTCTTATATAAATTTTCCATACATAAATCTGTAGGCTCATTAATTATTATTTTTTCAAATTATTTTTGAACTATTTTAAATGCAAACGATGGTTTTTTACCACGACTTAAGGTTATGAATAAAAGATTTAGGTAACATATTACAATAATGTCTTTAAACATACTATGTACGAGAATGATTGACTGTTTGCCAATTGGGAGGGCAATAATAACTCTGTTCGTTTTATTAATTCTTAAAATAGCTCATTCGGTGTACTTCCTTGTATTTACACTTTTCTACTATTTAATAACTTTTATATAATACTGTTTTATAATATCTATTTATTTCTAAATGCCATGTTGTAAACGCCTTAAGTTAATAATTTGTAATATTCACTATATGTAAAAAATAAATAAAATTAAAAAATTGAAAATTTGAATTATTAAAAAGTAACCAATTAAAAAGTGCGACCAGTTAACACGATGGTTTAATTAACAAAGCAAGACGAAAATCAGATCGGTGTCAAAGTATTACGGAATTAGAGTATTGAAGCAGGCTGTTTTATTAGGCACACTAGTGCATATTAAAACAAAGCCTCATTCAATTGATTGTAATTATTTTTAGTTAATTAATAAATTCTAATGAATGTAATTACTTAATTTTGACGTTGGTATTTTGAATAGATTTCTGTTATATTTCATTATTCAGTGAAATTTAAAGCACTATGTTTGAAAATATCTGAGCTAATGAATTAAATTACTCCCACAACGTTCACTTGCTGGAATCTATTATTCCTTTCAAAATTGCACAAAAGGGATTTTCTTTGAATATAAGGAAGTTTTATAAGGATAACAAACTATTAAACAAAAGGTATTCTTGCACCTTATTAAATGAGAGCTTTTAGCGAGAGCTTTTTCTTGCACGGACGGTTAATTATTTTCGTGATACCTAGGTACTATAAAAAAAATAAAATTGTAATGGCTAATGAAAAGAAATATGACAAAATACTCTTTATAACGACAGATATTGGAAGGTAAGGTAATTATATATAATATATATATTTTTTATTTATTTATTAAAGGAAACAGTTACATTATTACAAGTTATGTAACAATGGATTAAAAAGATATTTCAACCAGCGAAGTTTCCATATATACATTATAATATGACGTATAGTTAAGCCTAACAAGATAGAAAGTAAGAAAAACATAAAATAAAAAGAAATTACATAAGATAATTACAAGATAAAAATAACTTTTAATATACAACGTTTTTAAATTTTCTGTTGAATCATATAAACTTGACTTGACTAGCTTAAACGATCAAAAAAAAATGTACTTGAAAGAAATAATACTGAAATGTCATCTTGACATGTCATGTTGATTTCCATAGTAACGCACGTATGTATTAATAATTTAGTTGCTAGGACCCCAGACCCCTAGTAACCAATAATGGTGTCGAAATAACTTTTCATACAAAACAGAATTAACTGCAAATGAATTCAATTCTATTTAAAGATGGCTAAAAGTATTACAAAAATGCATTGGTATCGTGTTCTGATATATTCTAAAAGTTTAAAATGTCTAGCTAGTCGGGAAGTTAGTTAAAAATCGATTGCACGATTTGTACCGGACAAAGAACCACCGGACAAAATAATAAGAATACGAGCTAAGAAAAACGTTGTAAAAAATGAGAAAGAGTATTGAATTTATAGACAAAAAAGTAACATTTTTTTTAAAATATATAAGAATATAATATAAATTATTATTATGTGTGTTAAAAATTATTGAATTATGACTAATCTAAGATAGAACAGTAAAAGAGAATAATAAGAAAAGGAAAAAACATACATTTAAAATTCGATTATTGTTAGTTATACAAAATTTCGGAAATGGCGCGTTTAAACGAAACTAGGGAATTATTATAATGATCAACGGTGGAGAAATACATATTGTAATTTAAACAAGAGCGCCAAAGTAAAAGAGTTTTATGCATAATTAGAATCACTACGAATGACATGGTGCAAAGCTTGGTTTATTCAAATTAATTCATTTATAAAGTATTATTTCAATTCATTAGATTATATGATTTTCAGTATAAGGGAAAGAAAGTTTATGTTTTATTCATACTTTGTGGACACTGATATAATAATATGACACTATTATATAACACTAAATGAAATTCATTGTTTCATAAGCTCTATTTTTGCAATATATTAAATAATATTCTATTTTTTGTTGCTAAATAATTAAAAATGTTTTCTTAAAAAGTAATATTTATTGAGTTACCTCATATATCACCCTAACGGTAAATTAGTATAATAGTATTTTAAACTCCAATTACAAAGTATTCTCGTTAATAATAAACAAACGATTTAATCGAAACAAGGTAATTTTATTTGGTTACATAAATTTGCTAAAACGGTTCATTATTCAGTAGGGTGACCCCCAGAGACTAATCGGTTATTTTGAGGTCTGTTTTGAAAAAAAAAACGGTTTTAATGTTATATTTGGGGATTGAGTTTGATACGATGTATCTGCGACGTATGGTATGGTATGTTATGTACTAGTACTTTTCGCCGACGAAATACAAGTGGACAAAACGTGTCTTAATTTATCTGAAAACTTAATAATACTAATAATATCTTCAGACCATTAAAAAACAACCATCTACTTAATGACTACAAAAAAAAATGAAAAAATAGCTATAGTAGCACGAGGAGGAGATCAACGGATAAACGAGTGTCGTGGAAATGGATAATTAACGAGACCAGGGTTCGATACGCATTGAAAAAATAGTAATGTTATAAGAAAGGTAAATTACCTACCATTTTTACTTCTTATGCGTCAATGACATTGAGCTACTTTACAAGCTGTTTGTTGGCGAATTTGAAAGCGGACGATTCAGCTACTGCGATTGTGATGATGACACACAAAATTTTCCATTTACTGAGAAGCCAACAAACTAGCGACTATTTTGACAGAACGTAGTTCTTTTTTTTAACCGGGATGGCGCTACTACGCTCTACTGCGCAGACGCAGTAGACCCACACGCCGGCGTGTAGCGTGTAAAGTTGACCGGCTTTTAACTTTTCTCGGTAGATTGTTTACAATCTGCTTGTTAGCTTGATCGATGACGACACTGGGCGACTTTAAAGGCAGGTTGTAAATTCGCCAACAAGCAGTTCGTAAAGTAGCTCAATGTCATTGACGCTTTAGCGATGCATATGAGCTTTACTGAGTAAATGTTACATTTTTACAAACTTATGTATTTTTAAAAGAAATGGTTGTTACAACATGAGTCGCCTAGAGCCATAACTCACATTTTACAATTTTGTCATTTTTGAGTTAAATATATATTAAAGTGATTTTAAAGGCATTAATTTATATAAAAAAATAGTTGGGTATCAAAAGACACTTTAAATCATGTGCAAATCGTTGACAAATTTGACTGTTGGTGTGATTACTCACATTTTTTTCAATGAATAATGTGAGTTCTGTCACCAATGACTTTGTAACCAATTAGGAAGCTTTATTTTTCATAGTGTGCTATATCGTCGCTGTAGGATTGGTTTCCCGAATAGACCAAATGCGCAGGAGACGAAAAACAAATTTCATAATCCTATATTTAAATACATGGAGATATTTAAATTGTTATTTTTACAGCATATGAATGATGTATTCATTACCATTACAAAGTAATTTAAAGAAAGGGATGGTTCTCGTCCAATTAGATACAAAAAAACATTCTGCATTAAGAGGTCGATTCCGACAAAAATGGATATTCGGGAAACAAATCCTATAGCGACGATATGTTTGCAGTTTTAGGAATATTATATATAGGTGTATTTAAAAAAATATAAATCGAGTCACTCACTCATTAATATTCAAGAGAGTGCAATACTTTTCTTCTATTTACAAAAAAACAGGACTCTGGTGGTTTTTTGCGATTATCTCAAAACTCGATTTTTGGAATATGTGAGTTATGATTCTTGGCAACTGAAATCGCTGCCCCATTAGGTTCTTGCATTGCATAAAACACACATTGTAAAAAAATACGCATATTTTCCAGTCACGGGATTAAATCTATGATTTACAATTTCTTAGACAGTCTCTCTACCAAGTAGATCACCATTATTTTAAACTCTAAAACGGGCCACAAGGTCCAATAAAAGTAGTATACTAGTAGTAGATAAACACTTACAGAAATACTTATGCCTATATACATGAGTTACCCAGAGTGTTAACTCAGATATTCCAAAAATCGATTTTTGAGATAATCGTAAAAAACTAACAGCGCTTACTAACTTTGAAATTAGAAGAAAGGCATTAAACACCCTTGAATATTAATAAGTGAGCGAGTCGATTTAATTTTTTTTAATATAATATTTAGTATTTATACTGCCCTTCCAAAGAAGAAGGCTGTAACTCGCAAAATTTGTGAAATTGAGTTATGAATGCCATCCGTTAGGTAATTTTGAAAGCTATATATTCTGTTCACTTTAAAATCAGTATTTATATGTATTTTAATATCCTACTAATAAAAATTATCACTGGTTTTTATTGGTTCACAGTACTAAAGATGGAAAAAAACCACAATATATCATTTATCTCGAAAGTGTGTGAGTCAGTTACTGCCTTCTTCCTTAGAAGGGCAGTATAATACTCATAAGGATGCAGAAACACAGCACACTCTGAGAAATAGAGTTCCCCGATTGGTCAGAAAGGCCTTGGTGACAAAAATCACATTATTGAAAAACGTGAATTATACCGTACCGAAAAATGCGATTTATAATTATGTAGTATTATGATACCAAACTATTTTTCCTTGTATTGATTAATGCCTTTAGAATCACTCGATATATTTAACTCAGAAATTACAAAATTTAAAATGAGAGTTATGACTCTAGCCAGGTATTTGAGTCGCCGATACAGTGAATAATTGTGACTTCACTAGAAATCAAACCCGGAGCCCCCGCACGAGAAGCAAGTGTCACACTCACTGGACTACGAGATCCACTGGGGAAGCTAAATGCTCGTAACTATATATTATATTTCAAGGTGAACGCGAAACAATCATTAAACCTTCGCCACTGGTATAATATACATACATTCTGGGACCATTAGAAAATCTAGCTATATATATTTATATATTAATAATTGAGAGAAAGTAAGTTTTCCGTATACTCGTAGAATCTATGTATTCCCAGGGTGTATCGTAATGGTTGTGTTTTTGTTTATGAAAGATTTTTCAACTCCAGCCCGGATAAGTTAATTATTCCCGTAAAGTTTTATTTTCTCTCCTCTTAGCAACGCCCACCTACCTCCTATATTTCGGAATACTCAATAGAAGGAGACTCGTAGCCTTGGATCGGTAATTAGGGTGATTTTTTCTTTTTCTGTTACCTTCGATGCAGAACCGTAACGAGATTTGGGCGAATATATCACATTAAATGATATTAAACATACTTACTTAAGCTGGTGCTACAGACGATTCAGGTATATGGCCGACTGCAAAACCATCCTCCAGGTTCACTATCCTGACTCTCTTTTTCTATTCACAATCAGTGTAGTTGTCGAATATGATAGCGTCATCGGCATATAACTATTGTTTGAAAAACATTGTAACCATTAAATACTCTTCATACAAACAAGTTTTCTAGAAAACGATAACATAGCAGTCATGGTATATGAGCCGTGTAAATAAAACTCCGAGAAATAACACATTTTTTTAGTTTTACGAGAGAAAAATTGAAAGTAAATTATAAAAAAATACGACGATGTTACGTCATCGTTATTCACAAAGCACACGTTGCCAAAATAGAGCTCCGCAGATTGGTCGAATGCGACTTTTTAGTTTGAAAAAAAATCTACTGTTGCAATCGACAAGTTGCACGCTTCTCGGGCTGCCAGTCGATGACGCCGGAACGCGCATGAACACCAACGAATTGGTCATTCCTATACCGGCTCGCTGATAACCGCATCTAAATATCTATACATTTCGAGGGCTACGTGCGACTGTCGCTAGGTAGATGTGCGCGGTCTTCATATGCAACACAGGCGAGTTTAGATGTGAGAGCCGGCTAATACTTCATTATGATTATCAAAGACATTTTTTGAGACTATTAAGATATAAATTCCAATTTATATATAACTCTACAAACTGTCATGTTGTTGTATGTGGTCATTGATAGACCACAGACAACAACGCAACGGAAATCAAACAGTTGTCTTCCGTCCTTCCTACAATGCAGTCGACACGCGCCACGGTCCGTGTCCCGCATTATATAAAAATTTCAAATTAATGTAAACCTTTCAATTCAAACTTAAAATCAGTGTGACAGTCATTTCTTTGTACCGTGTTTATCCTAAATTTATTACAACAATATAAAATCAAGAAAATATTAACACCGTGTATTATTTATATCTACCCGAGCATACAATGTCACTCATACATCAAGCAACCTTCGACGATTATACATAACATCCAGGGTAAGAACAACACATACGTTAATCCCCCCAGATGCCAGGTGGTATTTTTGCAAGCTTTGTAGGTGGTTAGTAAAAAATGCTAGATTCAGCAAAAAATTATGTTAGTTAACATTTTAAATTCGCGAGCTTTATTCTTTCTCTCAACTTTACTGTCCAAATATTGAAGGTATGCTGTACACAAATTGAGAAGACCAAAGATCTTCTGGTTAGATAATATTATAATTATTTACTTTATAATATACATTACATCGTCTCGTTCGCTCTTAAAACTGAATGAAAAAAAATGCTTTTTACAAAACAAAATTGTTTGTTTTTTACGATATTGGCCAGACTTTAATGCGGTACTGTAAAAGAACCATTTTATCGCAGTAAAGTTGAAAGAAGCGCCGGCGTGAAAGGAAAGTTTCGCCGCTTTTAGGTCCCGTAAAACTATGTGAAAGAAAGTTACACAGAAATACGCAACTTTACGCATGTAGAATAAATACCTACACTTCATTCAGCGATAGAGATGTTACGCGCATAACTTTGTGTCAGATTCATATCGATATTGTAAGTAAGCTTTTGAAAATACAATAGAATATGTAAGTATGTATATATTATATTATCTTATTTTTGTAGGACTGTCATATCAGTCCTTCCATCATCGGCACTCAGCAAATAGGGTGAAAAATAGATGTATATATTATTTCAGATAAGAGTTTTGAAAAAAAAATCTTTGTAGCTATTAAACAGGATGGTATTTGAAGATCAAAATATAATTATTGATATTATTTTTTTTTTCTTTCGACCATGTCCGATCCTAATAGGATCATATGGGCCTCCACAGAGTAGAGGTTTGTATTAACAGTTTTGTTTTTTACGAGAAATGGATTTCAGCTACTTGCTCAACCTATTAGGTCCATACCCTGACAGACACAAATTCAAAAACAATATGTGTACTTGCCAGACCCAGGAGTCGAACCTGGGACCCACGGCGTGATAGTCCAACGCTTAAGCCGCGCATTATTTATAGGGGAAAAAAATCACGTGATATATTATGAAGGTGTAGAAATTGCGCTGAATTGGCCAGATGCTCAGACAAATAATGTACATATGCAAGAAATAATCTGAATGGATGAAACTGAGATGGCTGGACTGCGCCACGGGTGATTTAAAATGATAGGTCAAAACAAATGGAAAGCATTCACGCTGAATCATCCAGGATGACAAAAAGATTTAGAGGGGCTAAGATCCGCCAAAGGTTGTAGTATCATATAATAATCATACATAATCATAGGATTGTTTATTGAATTGGTGAAACAATGCTGTCAGATTATTTAACAAAAATGAATATTATTTTAACACTGTTTAAAATAAATTACATTAGTGTCGACTTATTATTAGGTTTATTATAGGATACGTCATTTTAATTTGAATTATTTCAATTAACAATATTTTTTTGTGTGTCATCTTGAATTTAAAATTATTATTTATTAATTGGGCAGGGGTTTACTCCATTACAAAATTATTGACACTTAATAAAAAGGTTTTTGTTTTCTATAATTTATATCTGAGTTATTAATGTTGGCATAAATTTTCTATAGTTTAACGATCTCCTATACGTGTTGAAATCAAATTTGTATAATACACGTTAAAAGAGTTGCTGCCAACTAATTGATTTAAATTTTGAACTATTTGCAATTTAAAACAAAACGGTTGTAAACGTAAAAGAAGTTAACAACTTTCACAAATCTGCAGTATGATTATTTTCAAGAGGTGGTGTTACAAAGAAGTCAATATTTTTAAAATATCGGTTCGTTGTAATCAATATTTCAATAAAATTGCGCACATGCCTATTCGAGACCTATAAAGCGCCAACTTCCCTATAGCTGTTTGTATTAATAACTAATGAAGACGAATGTCTTCCATTAGGAACGTGAGAATTATGGGATATTGATACTGAAGGCAGGCGTCTGCCGAATCTCGATACGAGTTTTATTATTGAGGCACCTGATTTTGGAGAAAAGGGAATTAATTAACATATTATAAAGGTTTTTAAGTAAAAAAAATCATTTGATTATTTTTATTGTAATTTGCAATGACGATAAAGAGAATGTAGATTATTTAACGACTAAATAACGATTACTGGAGAAGATTGCAATGGCTGGAAGTCAAGTGGTGGTGGATGCTAGTACTATTAACGAAGAATATTTTACTACTGATACTAATCAACTGCCAATTCATAAGAGTCATGATCCTCGATTATTAGGTGCTAATAAAAAATGGACGAAGAAAGACCGAAACAATCACTGATGGCAAATTAATGTTATAAGATTAATTATTATTTAAAAAAAGAGTTATCCTGACGCCATCTATAAATCAAATGTTTTAAATTAAAAATATAATAGTGCCCTGTCATTACTATCTCACAACCCTTAAAACTATCCCTTAACTTACTTAACTACACAATATTTAACTATACTTGTTGTTTTTATATAATAAAACGCAATTTTTTTGTAGTACTTATTCCACTCTTAATCAATAGATTAGGACCAGCTTCGTCCGCCTCAGAGGGATATTTTCAACTGAATACATTTTTTTTAAAACAATATTTATCAAACAAAATCCAAAGCGACAGAAATAATATAACAATAGGTACATAAATAATGATCCGTCCAATAAGTTGAAAATGTCCCTCTGAGGAGGACGAAACCTGTCCTAATCTATTGATTAAAAGTGGAATAAGTACTACAAAAAAATTGCGTTTTATTATATAAAAACAACAATACAATGCAGTTCCACCATGAATTGACAGTTGACAAAATAAAAAAAATTTAACTATACAATAAATTTATGTGATATTCCGTTATTGGTTTTTCCCGTTTTTAGCACTAAAACAGACTACACAGTCCATCACAGAAACACTAAATTTACTTAGAATATAGAAAGTGTGTATTGTGACCTCACTGGGAATTGAACCTGGAAATCGATTTTTTTAGGTTATCAAGATTCGAGAATTTTCGAATTTATAAATATTTGCTTCACAAGATCTTGAGAATTTTCGAAGAATTTTTTTTTAATGTATTACGTGAGCCATTTTTTTATCAACAATTTTAATCAAAGCGGAAGGATTTTTTATTTCAAATTTAAATTTAATAAGTCAATCAGACTTCCGAAACTCACATATTATAAAAAAAAATATTAATAGTAAAAAACTCACGTATTTTCGATGATAATTTCTGGACAACTTTGGAATAACAAAAATTGGAAAAAAAATCTCGAGAAACAAGAATTAAGTTTATTCACGAAAATTTTCGAATCGAGAAATTTCAATCACAACGTCTACCCAGAACAGTTAACCACTTAGGCACAGAGGTTGTGTAGTCAAGAGAATCTTCTTCTTCTGCCCTCTTATAAGCTGAAGTGTACCATACCTAATTGCAAAAAATATGGGCAAAATATAGTAGCTATAAATTATTCTCTTAGTTTATTGGCTCGCTGTAAAAACTCTGGTAACGTGATCAGACCAGTAATTTAATCATATTAGAATGGTGTAATTTTTTCAAACATCTCATGGTTTCATCGCTCTTGCCGTGTTCTATTTACCTGTTAATGAATGTGAGAATCATTTTATTTTCGTTCAATTTAAAAATGTAGAGTGAGTAAAAAATATCATTAAACACATTTCGAGACACGGGCTGCGTCCCGTTCTAGCCAGCGCGGCAAATGAATTTATAATGGCGATGTGAAAATTTACTTCTCGTAAAATTTTTTCCCCTACCGATTTTTCACTAAAAGCTTCGCAGAATTTATAATTTGGGGCATTCAAAAGGTATTGAAATTCCGCGCCTATGAACTAAACAGTAATATAGCCAAGTCTTGGTGCGCATCTATGATAAGTGATACTTTAAGTATTTTTTTTTATTATACTTCATAGGTTCACTATTTACAAACCATTATCAAATTTCGTTTTTTAAAAGTCTACGGTGCCTAAGCGCACACAATATCATTTCTAGATCGCAATCGCTGGTATGTAAGTATGATTTTCAGTGATTTCAGCGGCATATTAAAATTTTCACAGTTAGAATAAATATTTAAAGTTTAAGTTTTTTCGCGGGGTAAATGTATGATAAAATTACTGAGTGATAGACGCGATGTCTGATGCCAATAACCTCTTCTGGGAGTATTTCCATGTGTGTTGAAAGGAAAGAGTTTCTCAACCAGGTTTGACCGTATGTTGAACCTTATGTTGGACCGGTTGATAATTGCCATTTAGAATATATGAAGGAATTTCATAAAAATACTGTGAGAAAGAAGGTTTTGATTGACATTGAAATAAGAATCAAACAGACTCCAGTGTACACTAACCAGTGTAACTCTAGTGCTTGAAATGGAAAAGTTTACGAACCGGAGCGCTCGATATTTTTTTTTTTTTGATATTTACATGCATATCAAATGTTATGTGCATTTTATAAAAAAATTAAATTAAATTTTGTTATATGGCCTATCTAGCTCAGACGGTCAAATAATTTTTTCCACGAGATGGAGCGATAATATTATCATCTTCAAGATTCATTTCAAGCTCTGAGTTGCTCCGGGACAGTTTCAGCATAACTTTGAAAGGCACCTAACAATCGTTACGTCATGGTATATGCTCACCAAACGAATGTGGAAAGGTGGCGGGTGGTCGAGGGAAAAGTAAGGACACCCTGAAGTAGTGTTTTGCGATTAGTCAGTCGTACTAACTAGCAGGAGTCTTTTCAATTCCGAAGCGAGCTGCATGCATTCGACGTACGCTACGCAGTGTGAAAGAATATCTTAGATAGTTTTGGATATACAGTTCTTAATGATTGCGTGTGTACTGAGCCCTAGTCGACTTAGGTAGTGAAAAACTTATTTTTTATTAAGGGCCCACATGCTCAGCGTAGGTCAAATGGAGTTTTTATGTTATTTTCAGAGCATAACCCTGGACACTCCTTAAACGTTGTAGATAATCTATTTATATAATTTTGAAGCCTTATTATCCTTTATATTTATTTTAAACATTTGATGACTGCATTAAGTATTTTTATTACATAAATAGTATTCTTTTAAACCTCTCGCTCTAATGTTTGAGAATAGAGTCATATTTCAGTACATCCATGTGCAGTAAGATTTTTTAGTTTTATTAATTTTTAAACGCATTTATAAAACCATTAGTAAAATTAATGTTAACATTATATAGTGGCATATTTACGATACAAAATTATATTTTATAATCTTTTTGATCCCAAATTTGACAAGAATTAGGCATTTTATTATTCAAAAAATCGGCAAGATTAACACATTTGAAGATAATTTTAAAGATATTGATTATCAGCTATATCTTTGACCATTTAAATGTGATAAACATCTTACGAATAATGATTGCTTTATATTAATTATTGACCTAAGAATAAGGTAGTATTTTTTTGAAATACGCCATTTCTATTAGCATTTCCCAGTGGTTAAGATACAACATACGGCCGTAGCCATAAATTGACAAACGATAAATGAAGTAGGTAGTAAGATCGTGCTAACGCGCGTGTTTGAACATGTACCGTTTTTAAAAAAAATATTTTTTTTCCGGTTAGGTACATGTTCAAACACGTAGTAAATAGATATAATGCCCGCATGTGTTGTGTTTGCCTTAATATTTTTTACAACCTTACTATTATAAACGTATGATGGCTGCAGACGCCTTATGAACTGAAATAGACTCCGCTGCTTGTAATTTTCATATAATATAATATATACCCCCTGCTTCGGTCCATTACACTACATACAGCTTTATAAAATTACAGCCATGGTATTATTCTAGTTAACAGTAAGTAGTTTGATATTATTCAATATAGTTTCAAAATTATATCGACTTCTGCTAAAGGCTAAAAAATATATTTTTCTGTTAGTTTTTTATGGAATGATCAGTATTATCTGTCTATCTTTGTTTTGAGCAAAGGAAACAGCAAAAACCTTAAATATTTTTATCGGTTCTTTTGTGGTTGTCTTCATCATCAGAGTAACAATATAAAAAGGGTGTGTATTGTTGGGCAAAATGAAGCCGTATTTCTCGCGTATAACGCACTATATAACATCAGTTTCATTATTATTAACTTAACTATGAATGGTTATAATACATCATGTTGCTTCTCAAAACGGCTATCAAATTTAAACACAACATAGTTAACCATAATATTTTATACTAAATTATTTAAAAATAATTACCAATAATTTTATATTTAACACAAAAATAACAAATTTCAGCAACACGTGCTCGCAGTTTTCATGATTCTGACAAAATACACATATTATTTTTCGATGTGTGTTTGGGATCAGAGTATGAACATATCAATAGGTTGAGCAAGTGGCCAACATCCATTAATTAAAAAAAATCTGTTAATACAAACCTCCACTCTGTGCAGCCCCATATTGTGATCTTTTTAGGATCGGACATGGTCAAATAAAGGTCAAATGTAGCATCTTTTCTGACATCTTGCTTATTTTTTTAAATAACAGTTTTCAACACTGTTAAACACTCAGAGTAATAATTTAAAGAGAGTGTGTACTGTTCAGCTATATGAACCCGTGTTTCTTGCGTATAACGCACAGTAGAATCTATATTTTATTATTTTTAACTTAACTATGAAACGATATACCATCATGTTACTTCTCAATACGGCTACCATATTTGAACACAACATAATTAACCATATTTTCTATTAAATTAACTAAAAATAATTACCACTAACTTTATATTTAACACACAAATAATAAATTTCATACGTGTTCGCAGTTTATGGATAAATATAGTCATTTGATCCAATATTTACCAGTGACGATTACAATTTTTTTTTAATTCGGCCGTAGAAATTCTATCTTACTCTAACGCATATTGCGTAGATATAAGCGTGCCAAATGCTTTCTCACTCGCACTTATGGTTCGTTTTTTTCAATAATGCAATCACGAACAGGCAAATTGTTTCGCTTACTTTGTATTCAGAGACTTGATGAATATATAATATATGAAATATTACCCAGTGCTAATACAACGAGAAAAACTTTCGCATCTATGACGATGACTATGTTCATTTAAAATTGTATATTATTAATTATTTTGATTCAACTAATTTTGATATTGTAGGATATCAACTATTTTTTTAAATCTCGGTACGAAAATTTTTAATATTAATTTAGTACTCGCATTCGGGTACTTTCTTAAAAGAAATGTCGTTATTTTCTTTTTATGGACGTTGTGAAACGTCTGTGCACATTTCAAAATATGTTGTTTATTTTGAATGATGAATTTTGTGTCACAGAGCGAGTCGCTACAAAAATTTCTAGTGTCAACGGTGCACTTTTGCAGTAGCGTGTATTAAGCATTTTTATTTTCTTATAAAATACCTACTGCAAAAAAAATCACAAAAAACGAGTATCATTAATTATATTCAATACTGAATACACACAAGATTTAAAAATCTAATATTTTTATTATCATTATATGTTATCTATGTACAATCGTGTTAGTAATAACATTAGGTTAACCTTGATTTATTTACAAAGCTGAATGTCCTCTAAATTGAGTCCAAAATAATTACAAGATAGAAAGAACCTTTTATATACAACGTTTTTAAATTTTCTGTTGAATTATTATGCTCAAAATGCTCAAACTTGTACTTGATATGAAGTAAATAAAAAAAACGATCAAACAAAATATAGAATACTGAAATGTCATTTTGACATTTCATTTTGATTTCCATAGTAACGCACGTATATATTAATAATTTAGTTGCTAGGATCACCCAATACCTTAGCAACCAATAATAGTCTTTTAATTTTTACGGATTTTTCTGAAATAACTTTTCATACAAAACAGAATTAACTGAAAATGACTTCAATTCTGCTTAAAGATGGCTAAAAGTATTAAAAGAATGCATTAGCATCTTGATATGATATATTCTAAGAGTTTCAAATGTCTAACTAGTCGGAAAGTTAGTTAAAAATCGATTGCAAGATTTATACTGGACAAACAACCACCGGACAAACAAGAATACGAGCTAATAAAAATTTTGTAAAAAGAAGAACACATAGTGACAGCCAATGAATTTTGAATTCGGATAAAAGGAGTTATATTATATTATGCATTTTGTATAAAGAATTTTGAAGATAATTCGATTTTTGAATCGAACGACTGTTTGGTAATATTTTCGTTATTTTTTTTATTCTATTGGCAACCCGTAAAATAAAATGGCGGCTTGCGTTCTAGTTTGAATTCACCTGCATTATTTACATAATTTACTTACGCATTTATTGATGTTTTGTATTATTATTTAAGTTAAAAATAATGGTTAATAATATAATATTTTTAAAATTGACGAAAGAGTATCTTTCTATAGATATAGTTAATTTTTATATTCACAAGTTTGCTTTTATATAGCAATATTATAAATTTAAGTATTCAAAACCTATTTTGGCAATATCTGCATACATAATCATGTAGGTATTTTGTAATTACTATTTCATTGGGTGAATTTAAAATTAGCGGAATGTCATAATATAAAAGTGTTAAGTTCTCTTTAAATGAACTTGCAATGCAGAGTAACTTCTGGCTAACCAAATAAATAGACCGATCTCCTTTTTTTCATTCAATTTCGTCCAAAAATAAACTAAAATATTTATGATGAACAACCGTGAAAGTAACAAGAAATAAATCTTTATTCTTTTCTCTTATGGCAACAGTATACATAATATTATCACACAGAAATACGCACAAAAATCAAAACAAAAATACACCAATATAATAATAAATGATCATGATTTTTTTAAAATGTTTATTTTAAACGGGCCGTTTTAATTAATTTTGTAATTAACGTGTTAATTTGCATTTGAAAAGTAATTAGCAAAAACACAATTTTGTACGGCCCGTAAGCATTGGGTTAACTTGCAGTGCCGGATTTACCACGGCGCTAGAGGGATAGAGTATAGAGCTTCGTACCTAATAAAAGATTTTTTTCTTCATTTAGGACACTTTACATCCCAGATCCAGATTGCCACTTGCATGTTGCAGTGAAAAATAAAATCCATGACACACCACTGGCCATTACTTACCATTGCGACGTGGACCAGGGCTGTCAACAAAGAAAACATTTGTCAGGCGAGCGAACACTTCCCATTCAAATTTTTTGACGCGATCAGTGGACTGGAAAAAACCGGGGTCGCAGCTCGTAACCCTTGTGACGTGCCCTGCCCTGGCATGTGAAAGGGTAAAAGCTTTCACGGCACTCGCAAGTTTCCACGGACGTTGCTGTACTCATTGATGCTTTACTACTGATCTTTGAGATGCTGGAAATAGAAAATATTTGACTCCGTTATTGTACGTGCATGTAGTAAGTCGGGAAATAGGATTGACCTGTGGCATAATATAGCCATCCATACTGACTTACAATAGTATAAAACCATTTAATCTCCAATTTACAATTTAACAAATAATGGTTTCTTATAGGTAGTCTTAACATACCAGACGTTGACCGCGCGGCTTAAGCGTTGGCCTATAGCGTCTTGGGTAGAGTTGGGTTTCGGGAATTTTCGAGAAATTTTCGAGATTTTCCATCCCAAATCTCGAGAGTTGAAATTTTTACCATTTCGGGAAATCCCGGGTCTTGAGAATCTTTTCTCGGGATTTTTTTATTATCAAATATTAATTGAAAAAACGATTTTCTATATAAAAAAAGTGGTCAGAAACACAAAACGTTCCAAAACTGATCGGAGCATTTAAAACAATTAAGCCAACGTCGACTCACATCTAACATCAGGGAATTTTGTGTCTCAAAAGCGTACGCGATTGACAGTCTGTGTTTTTTTTAATTCAATATTAATAAGTAATGTTTTGAACCATGTTTGTTTTGATACTTCTATTTTGTTTGACTTATTACTTAAATAAAAAAAAATCAATTTTTTTGGAAGTTGTCTGTTTTTACACTTATTTTCGGATTTTTACTGGTTTTTTTTTTAAATTTCCCGATATCTCGAGAATTCTCAAGAATTCTTTTCTGGAAATCCCAAATCTCGAGATCGAGATTTTCTCGGGAAATACCCAACTCTAGTCATGGGTCCCAGATTCGAATCCTGCGTCCAATAAGTACACATATTGTTTTTAAATTTGTGTATGCGTCAGAGTATGCATCTAATATGTTGAGCAAGTGGCTGACATCAATTTCTCGTACAGACAAATTCTATACATACAAATACAAACCTCCATTTTGTGTAGGTCCATATGATCTTATTAGGATATGGTCGGAGTAGACTTCACTAAAAATCTCAAAGTGAAATTTGCTTGACACTGGACGCCTTGCATGAAGAAGGGACAATCGCTGGACAACTTTCGTCGTCCAATGAAATCTGAAAGATAGATATAAAAACCGATTGATAAATTAAAATTATATGCTCTTACTATATCCCTAAATAATACGATCAAACTGATACAATTTGTGAGCGAATTAATTACATGATATATTGAGAAAGTTTCGTGTTCAGTGATTTAGATTCAGTGATGATATGAAATAAATTATTATTTAAAAAATGTGTATTAATAATTTTCGGCCCATTAGCTTATGACTTCTTCATGTGTAAATCTAACCCAGCTTTAACGTCGTTATTGCGACATAATAATATGTATTGATTGAAGGAGAAAGGCCTAAAACCGTAACCCATAGATAAAGAAGCAAGCATTGCAAAGCCATGATGGGTTGAAGCATGTATGTTTTTCTATGATTGATATTATTTTAGTAAAATACGTCTAGTTAGTTTTACAAATATTATAGAAAGACATTTCAAGTCTATTGTCAAAATCAATACAATATTATATCAAAGCTGAATTTTCACACAATGACTTTTCAAATTTCGATTAATAATAGGCAGTCTGTATTTTGATAACATTTCTGTCAATTCAAAATATACAGTCGTTGAAATTGTAATTACATGTTATTTGTTTCGAAATTTTACTTTGATGTCTGCGTTATTTGAAGGATCATAGCGTCTGAAATTGGAAACATTAATTATACAGCATTTCCATAAGATGCGTTCTATTTTCAAATATTCATAATTAAAAAGCATTTTTTTTTATTGAAGGTAGGTATACTTATTTTGGGGCGTTTGTTAGAGAGTGAAATTGAGAGCTGCGCGCGCACACCGTTACGAAAGTAATCGACAGTATGAAGTTAGCTGCGAATTAGTCGACTGTATACAAACGCAAGTTTGATAGTAGATTTGTTCCGTTGTCGGCCATTAGCAATTTACGCAAATTTACACTTACGCAAACAAACGATTAAACGCCAGAGTGACAGTTGGTACTTTAAAAATAAAAACACCGAGAAATAATTATATAATTTAGTAATATAAGTTAAAGTATATAGAAATAAACCAACGGCGCTCCAATAAGCGATCCTTTTTCTTAAATGTGTAATTTAAGAAGATAATTAAGAGCTAGTCGAAGAATCTAGGTTATCACAAGTTTTGTTTTTGTTTTGTTACGCCAAAGAAGTGTGACTTCTAACGCGCGTACATAAATAAGTACACGCACCGATTTTTTAAAAATTATAATAAAAATTCAAACGAATTGAATGCGACTCCCACTATAAATATTTAGGAACGTTGATGAATAAGCAATAGGTCCAGTTTCACGAAATAAAAATAAGAATAGAGATAGTCAGGAGTGCTTTTCTCAAAGTGAGACACCTCCTTAGCAATCGAGACCATACCTAGATCTGAGACTGGGTATGATTCATTGTTATGTTTTCTCAACCTTTTTCTATTATATGGACGAGTTGAGGCTTTCAAGATGTGGCTTTATAGATGCATGCTTAAAATTCCTTGGACTGACTGAGTTACAAAATATTAACGTCTTCAAAAGAATGGACATAATATAAGTTATTCGTAGTATTAAAATCAAAAAGTTACAGTACCTCAATCATATTATTAGAGGAGAGAATAACAGCATTGCACAACTTTTAACAAAAAAAAATTAATCAATGGTAAACGTAGAAGCGTTTCACGGCTTAAGATTGGTTGTGATGAGTGCAGCTCCATAAAACTGTTCCGGGTAGCAGATATTAGAAGTGGCAGAATTCCTTTAAGGGATAGTATGATACAAAGAGGATTTTGAAAGGTGTCTTGGCAAAAAGGCAAGTGGTGAAACTTTATTTAATGACGAGAATATATAAAATAAATAATAACTATGTGTCAAGTATTCCAAAACAAAATATATTAAAGAAAAACATCATTAATCTGTAAAATTAAAAAATTGATTATATTTTAGTGAATTCGGATACATTAAAAATATTATTATTTAATTATAGTAAACAATTTAAGTAATAATCGCGTTTTGAAAAAAATACTATGTCATTTTCACTAATCGTTACCTGAAATATGGACTAATTGCAATCTGAATTCCTCTGTGGAAGGATTATGAGTCTGTTATTTCAAGCACTAATCTCAACTATTTTCATACAACTGACATAATATGGCAATGATACACATTTTGACAAAACGCATGACACATTATTTTCTACGCCACTTTGGAAATTGAATATAAGCTTCGGTTCTTGTCGGTTTACAGGAAGCCAGTGGCAAAGAAATTTTGAAAAATAGCCGATATATTGGATTATTTGTTAGGTTAGGTTATGTTTCTTATATTTCTTGAATTAATGAATTTTACCAAAATCGGATATGAAAATTGGCGCGGTCTCGTCTGGCTTCCTGTAAACCTACTTGTACCGAGCTTGGAATAATATATCATTTTTATTCATATATATTTTTAAGTAAGTAAGAGTAACTTTTTTATGGGACTATTGGCATATAGTTCTTATTTTATTTTTTGTGTTGTAAAGTCAATAAGTTTTCGCATGTTGACGTCATTTTAATCGTATCCGGAAATTTGTACGTAAACAGTTCACAGCAGGACACTTATTCGTGCGCCGCAGTACGTGAAACATGAGATCGTGTAACATTTAATCAAATGACGAGTTCTTCGTTGAGCATTTCAGCGTGAAGTATATTTGTACGTATGCCACAACATGTGGAGATGTCTTTACTAGGTTAGGTTAGGTTAGGTTAGGGTTAATCTAATCGGAACAGTACTATTTGCGAACTATCGCCGCATTTTGTAAGATACGTTAAAATGTATTCCACGGTGAAATCTTCGACGAAAATGTGTACGGTGAAAATGTTATACGAACTCATGTTTCACGTACTGCGGCATACAAATAAGTGCCCCACGATGAACTGCATACGTTCAACTTACATGTAACCCATTTTAATGACTAAAACTGTCCATCAAAATCTGAGAATATAAGATTAATTGCATGTTTTTAATAGCCACCATCATCTATCAATTGACTTGTATCGAATATCCACATACTTTGCTGTAATTTGTATGGATATTTAAAGGAGTCTATCTATAGGAATAAGCAAAAACTAAAACAACATCTAACAATAAACTAGGGAGATGCACCCCAAAGTGATTGCTATCGAGTACTTTTTTTTACAACGTTTTTATTAGCTCGTATTCTTGTTTGTCTGGTAGTTGTTTGTCCAGTTCAAATCTTGCAATCAATTTTTAACTAACTTCCCGACTAACTAGACAACTTTTAAAATATATTAGAACACGATGCCAATGCATTCTTTTAATACTTTTAGCCATCTTTAAGCAAAATTTAATTCATTTTCAGTTAATTCTGTTTTGCATGGAAAGTTATTTCAGAAAAATTCGTAAAAAGTAAAAGAATATTATTGGTTGCTAAAGGAGTGGTCCTAGCAACTAAATTATTAAAATATACGTGCGTTACTATGGAGATCAAAATGATATGGCAAAATGACATTTCAGTATTCTATATTTGTATGTTTGTTTGTTTGTTTGTTTTTTATTTACTTCATAATATCAAGTACAAGTTTGAGCATATTGAGCATAATAATTCAACAGAAAATTTAAAAACAGTGTATATAAAAAGTTATTTTATATTGTGATTATTTACATTTAAGTCTTTAAGAAATAATTAATATTGTACAAAATTAGATGTCGATCGATTTTAATATTTTATATTTTTAAATAAAATTAAACGAACTACAGCGCAGCTTATGAGACAGCCTGTATATATTTTTAACTCGTTAAAATCAATCTTAGTTACAAAAGTGTCTATCATAGCATTGCCAATTTGTATAAAATAGTAACTTGTTTGATGGTAATTTTATCGATTAGTAATAATAGTAAATTTTATAATAATATACTATTATAATCTCCTAGCAACAGACAACTTATAAAACTTACAAGAGTATTTTGAGATATCGAAATCAAAGATTTGATATTGATAAAAAATATTCTCTCATTCTATGAGATTTTATAAAAAGGATTTCGTGCAATGCTAGGTATATGTTTACTAATTATAATAATTGGATTTTAATATAATTAAAATAAAAAAGCCTTTTTATTTCTTACAAACAAAAAAAGTAAATGTGAATTGACTACATCTAATGCATATATAACCTATGATTATATCTATCAATCTATGATTTTTTATATTTTATCTATGATATTTTTATATTTTTGTATAATTCATATATAAATTAAGATTTTTATTTTGTATATAATACTAATAAATAATGTTTATATATTAAACAGTGCTATGTAACGTTTATATTATTATATATTTTTGTATTTGTAACTTAAATAATATTTTACAACGTTTTTATTTGGCCGTATTCTCATTTATCCGGTGGTGGTTTATCCAGTACAAATCTTGCAATCGATTTTCAACTAACTGCCCAACTAGCTAGACATTTAAAACTTTTAAAATATATCAGAACACGTTGCTAATGCATTCTTTTAATACTGTTAGCCATCTTTAAGTAGAATTGAATTCATTTTCAGTTAATTCTGTTTTGTATGAAAAGTTATTTCGGAAGAAATCCGTAATCCAATCCACTATTATTGGTTGCTAGGGATCTGGGGTTCTAGCAACTAAATTATTAATATATACGTGCGTTACTATGGAAATCAATATGAAATGTCAAAATCTAATGTCGCCAGTCAAGTCAAGTTTATATGATTTAACAGAAACTTTAAAAACGTTGTATATAAAAAGTTCTTTTTATCTTGTAATTATTTAATGCTAAGATACTAGTTTGTTTGGCTTGAAAGAATCCCTCTTCGGGTGAAGGCCTCCTCCAAAGAAAGAAATCCTAAAAGCCTGTAGGCAAATTGGGCACGCTGTTTTTTTGATGTCGTCTTGCCATCTCGCATGGGGTCTTACTCTGTAGCGTTTCCCCATTATTATATTGTAGGTTGATATGTAAAGTTTGGTTGGTGGGATAGATGCAAGGTTTGTTAGCGTGGTTGTATTTTCCTTTGGAGGGTTATGGTCGTGATATTCCTCGGTGACCAGCCGTATTGGAAGATGGTTGTTGTTTCTTGTTATGATATGTTCATGTATGAGATCGTCGTGGGAGGGGTGGGTTGGTTGCTATGTGTTCTTGTATTTGTTGGCTTGGTTGTTTGTTATAATGCTGGCATTTTTGTTGACTAAGAAGTTCAGCATATCCGGTTTTGGGGCTACTTCTGATAGGCTATTCGATTTTCGAAACGATGTCTGTGGTTGGAGCGTTTTGTTCTCTTTGTTCTTTTTGGTGGCTTGAATGTTTCTATCGTTCTGTGGGTTATTTTCAGGTGATGTAGGGAGTGTTCTTTTATTCGGGGGCGGATTTTAATATAAAGTTCTTTAAATAAATGTTCATTATTTCGTTGATTAAGCTATATGTTTTGTGTCTTATACGTCGGTGATGAGTTCGGCTATTTTTCCTAACCTGTCACTGTCTTAAATAGTTGTGTAGTACCTACTAATATTAAACGAGTCTTTGAGATTTTTATTATATATACGCTATATATTTAACATTATTTGAATTTATTTTCTGATCAGCAATAATTATGGATTGCAATACTGGTACTCCAGTATTTTTCTATACTACTATGGCCCTCCATTGTCCTTTGTGACTATCAATGCTACATGCTATAACATATTAATATTTTAAAGATTTTTTTACATTTGTAGGGTGAATACCCTACCATGTAGCATGACTTGGCAGGAAACCATTAATTTATAACTTCACTGTATCTTGCAACATAATATTGTTAAAATTCCCAAACAAGCAATTTATGTAAGTAAATCAAATTTCAACAGAAAGCTAATTTAGCAAAATAATAAAATAATTCAATAATCAATAATATCGCAAATTAAAAAATAATGCTATGTGATATGTACAAAAGTTGATTGTATGAAATCAATCTTACGCAATTAATAAAACTGCATAATTGTTCAAATTAAAATCAATTGTTTATAATTTACGAATAAACGAATCATGCATTGCACAATGAAACTTATAAGCATGATTATCAAAAATATTCAAGTACCTAGTTGATAGCAATATTTTCTATTGTAGCGAATCAATATAAAACACTGGGTAGAAGAAAGTAACATAGTCATTCAGTTATCAAAGATTTAACCGTAAGGTTATCGTTTCGCTTTGCCCGATCGATTTCGTAATCCACCAGAGCGCATAATCGTGATTTCACTCATCTAAATTATAATTTGTAAACTTACCTGTAATAATTAAATTGATATTTATTTGGAAGGAGATTAAAAAACCAGGGTTCATTTCATTCACGCACCAAATTCTGAGTTATTCATTTGGAAGTCAAACCAACCTACCCTCCGGTTCCCTATTCCATCTCACTTCTAAACTTTTATAATATGTATTTATTGGTAGGTACTTCTGTTTTTTTCTATTATTTTACGAATACCGGTATTCAATAAGAAATACCGAAAAACCTGTATTGGTATTTTTATTCGGTATTGCAATCCCTAGTAATAAAGACACAATAATAATATTATGTAGGTAAGTGACAAATTAAGTATTTTTTTTATTGTACATCAAAACATTCATATATGTTATATAACTCACCGATGCCTGCAGAATGAACAACATTATGGTATGGGCATATTTTCAGAAAACGGTTTGACGTGAGTGCCATTTTTGTATAGAAGAAAGGATCAATAGACAAGAAAATAATAAGCATTGTAAATCAGTGGTTGTCGATACGGTTTCTTCCACCGCCTGATGAGGTGTGCGATCATAATGTGACACATAGAGCTTGATGACCGGCCTATAAAATTATATATTTACATTAATTTATGAATTTTGTCGTTTCCGTTTGCGCATCGATAGGTAAATATTATTCGTAAAAATTATATTAAAAACCAAAGAAAATACGCATAGCTATATCGTCATTATTTTTTAATATTTTGTAAGTACGTATATTATATTTGTTCGTAAAACTCTTTTAAATTCTTTTTATATTATGTATTTTTTTCTCTTCAAAATAAAACATTCGCGTGCCATGCAAAATCATCTCGCGTGCCATAGGTTCGCCATCCCTAATCTAGTGTGTATAATTGTTTTCATTAATCTGCCACATGTCTTTATACAACAACCACTCTTTGCAAATGTAATACAAATACAAATACCTACATGTAATATTGTTGTACACAATCTCATACATACCTAAACCAATAAGTAACTGTGATATCATTTGCATATAGATTGTACAGTTATATAATGGTAGAATACAGTGTACAGAAATCGATGTTTACTAGCGTACTAATTTTGTACTGCAATTCTCCAACAGGGTCAATATAACATAGTGTTATCGGCGGAGAGGCTGTATTGGACTATATTCCGAACGGTCAATAAAGCTATGTTTTCATTAGCCTCGCTAAATCCGTTATTTCTCGGTAATCCGTTATCCGTTATCCGTTATCCGTTATGTATGTGTATGTGTTATTGCCGTATACCGGAGATTTTCTCGTGCCAGTGAAAATATGAGAAAGTAGACCAAAGTTAATATTTGAATAGGCATTCACACCACTCTTATATTATTTGTTTGAAAAAAATATTGCTCTAAATTAAACATTGAAGATAACTTTTTTCAGTTTATAAAATAAATTGGTATTTTAAATATCATTTATATATTAAAATATTTTTTATACCTTTATACTTTGGTACCTCTATATTAATAAAATAAATTATCTGTCTAGTATCTTATATCTGTACCCAATCAGTTACTGGAGGTTGACGATTGTTTTGTGTAACTTTTTTCTGTCTATCGCTTTTTTAAACTGCGATGGAGTGCGAGCTCATTACCAGTCTCTTAAATTTTTGAGCTGTAGGTTTTTTTTTCAGACTATAAATAATAATAAATAATAAAATAACATAATAAATTTTACAGATATTTTTGATTTTTAATAATCAAGACGTCAAAAATCTCAATGGGTATATTTGAAAAAAAAGAATAGGTACATATTGATAATACCTATTGATAATAATTACAAGATAAAAATAACTTTTTATATACTACGTTTTTAAATTTTCTGTTGAATTATTATGCTCAATATGCTCAAACTTGTATTTAATACGAAGTAAATAAAAAACAAACAAATATAGAATACTGAAATGTCATTTTGACATTTCATTTTGATTTCCATAGTAACGCACGTACATATTAATAATTTAGTTTAGCAAATCAATAATAGTCTTTTGCTTTTTACGGATTTTTCTGAAATAACTATTCATACAAAATAGAATTAACTGAAAATGAATTCAATCCTGCTTAAAGATGGCTAAAAGTATTAAAATAGTGCATTGGCATCGTGTTCGGATATATCTTAAAAGTTTCAAATATCTAGCTAGTCGGGAAGTTAGATAAAAATCCATTGTAAGATTTTTATTGGACAAACAACTACCGGACAAACAAGAATACGAGCTAATAAAAACGTTGTAAAAATCGAATTGTCAATGAACGCACATTATATTTAGAAACATATTAGAAAAAAAAGCTTAAACAAAAAACCGCATGTGACTTGAACCCGCATCCATTCGATTCCGGTCAATGTACTTTATCAAATTAGCCACATACCACTATTAGTGAATTACGATGTAATTGACCAATAATTACTATGCAATGAATGCTTGAATTTTTTTTATATATTATATAAGTATACATTGTCGCCAATACAGCCAGAAAACTTATCTTCAATTTCGCAAATTTTACAAGAGAGACAAGAAACGAGTAGGTATTCTAAAAAAAAAATAAAGCTGAGAAATATAGTCAGCACACTGTCACCACCATAGCGATCTGCCAACTTGCGTAGTGTTGCAATAAAATAAAAACAACACTTGGTATTGCAAATATGAATAAATGCGTTCCGCGATGAAAATTAACCTATGTGTTAATACAAAAATGTGCCAATGATACAAGAGATTGCAAAAAATAAGAAAAGTTACTTTTACCAAAATATCGAGATAAATATTCTTGCAATGTTGACGACGACATATTATACTCCGTTGTTAACTCTAAATACCTAAATTATTGACTTACAGCAGGAACCCGATGATTATATACATCTTTAGACACCTATTAATTATTTAATATATAGTTTATCAGTAAAATGTGTTAAATTGAATTTTTTTACAAGCATTTCTCTAGTTGTAATGAATTTGTTTGATTGGTACTATTGCAGTTAGTATGTGAAAAGAAAATAAGAAACTAATAGCGACCGACCTCCGATAGCAGAAATTTTTTTCAAGGTGAATGATATTTTTAAATTTTAATAAATAAATAAACGTTTATCTTAGGTCGTGTTCTTATTTATCCGGTACAAATCTTGCAATCGATTTTTAACTAACTTCTTCCCGACTATCTAGACATTTGAAACTTTTAGAATATACCAGAACACGATGCCAATGCATTTTTTTAATACTTTTAGCCAGCTTTAAGTAGAATTGAATTCATTTTTAGTTAATTCTGTTTTGTATGAAAAGTTATTTCGATACCATTATTGGTTGCTAAGGGGTCTTAGCAACTAAATTATTATAAATAATAATATATACGTACATTACTATGGGAATCAATATGAAATGACATTTCATTATTCAGTATTTCTATCAAGTACAAATTTTTTTGATCGTCAAGATCGCTAGTCAAGTCAAGTTTATATGATTCAACAGAAAATTTAAAAATTAAGTTAATTAAAAAAGTTCTTTTTATCTTGTAATTATTTACTACTGAGTCTATATTATAATATAGTGCGTCGCAAACTTAGAATTTGCTTAGGTCGCAGTTGGATTATAAGTACCTACCAGGAAAGCTTTACGCGTGGCGCCGTATTTATTAGCGGTAAGTAGTTAAAAGGCCTCTAATGTATCCCGTAGTTGACTAAATGCTCGTGTAAATTGTCACACAAGTTTGTTTAAGCCGTAAAACTTTCTGTAAGTTGTGGGCCTTAGGCCTTATAAGAAGCAAAGTCTCACTTACTTGTAAGTGGAACTAGATACTCATGAATTACCGTATATTAGAAATGTCAATTTAAATGCTTAGCCGCCTTGCACATCTAAATTTGTTTCGTCTGCAACGTGTCGAATACGTCGATGTAACGTCATCGCTATTCACAAAACATTAGTTGCCTTTTTAGTTCTATCTATTCTAGTGCTGCTAGCAACAAATCTGGTGTTGTAGTGGGCAACAACTTCAGGCCTTGTCAGCGTTATTACGACAAAGTAAGAATCAGCGAGTCACTTAACTATCGCACAATCGCTGCATCTGCAATCAGCATATTCCAAAAGTGTAACATACTTCAATAGGGTCGACTACCTTGGGTTTGGTCATCAAAACGCCTCGAAGTTGCAACGATGCGACGGTCAGCAGATTTTACAATTGGACACTATATCAACAATGACTCGCAATTTACCAAATATTCATGTATGTAAATAGCGAATCATAGTTTATGGATCAGCTCAGTCCGATAAGTAATATCAGTCTCAGTCTTAGTCCGTCCAGTACCGTTGATCAGATTCAGTCTCAGTATCATACCGCACAGTAATTACTTCCACCAAGTCTCGGACAAGCGCACTCTTGCTATACCTCGCCCGGAAGCATTCTCTCACCGTGTCTGGACTAAGCATGAGTTCCACCGAGCCTCGGACCTTTAACATCTCTCCTGTATCGTTTACTTTTATACTAACTGTACCTATATCGATACGCAGCAATAAACTATCCTCTAAAAATTCATCTGAGCAACGTCCGACCAGTCTATTTCAAATAATCAAACCCAAAATTTAAAAACTTAAATCCACATTCTCAAAAAATCGAGTATGTCAGTTAATATGTTGTATGTGTATGTTAGCGGCTCTCGTGGTAAGTACGTAAGGTGCTGGCCTTCCATCCCGGACTTCTGGGTGCGATTCCCGGTGAGGTCAAAATATATTTATATAATCTTGTAAATTCCTCAAGTCTGGGAGTTTTACTACTGTTATTGGGCTTCACGGCCTGTTGTGGTGTTAAGAAACACCAACCAGCAAAATATAAATTGAGCAATATTTTTCGTAGTCAAAAAAAAAATATTGTGCCCCTTTGATTTTAAGCTAACCATTTGCCAAATAAATTTTATTTAGCCAAATGAATGAGTTTTATTCATTTATATATTCATATTGATGGCATTCATTCAAAAATCATTGCATCATTTAAGAGATGTTACAAAAACTATTACGTTACAACATCCACTCTAACTTTTCGAGATAAATTCATTTTTAATCTCAAACGCCAATTTTGAATGGCTGTCGCCAAACTGACTCCGGGCCAGAATATCGGATATCCGAAAAAAAAACTTTCCTATCATCGCTTTAAATTTTACATTAGTCCGACTCCGGGAATTTGAATTGGTAAAAGGAGTAAATTTGAATTTCCGAGCGCACGCTTAAACTTTGTCGATATGATATTATGATTGCCAAATAATTCAACTGCAATTAAATTACAAGTTGTGATCTATGGCTCTAATGCTTTTGTAACTGATAACGGTTCTCAAATAAATGTAACAAGGTTTTATATAATTAAATATATGTATATTTATTTTTAAAATTTCGTAAGATGATACAATAGGTACTAGACCAGTAGTGGCGAACCTATGGGGTGCGAAATGATTTTGCATTGCACGCGTTTGAAGAGAAAAAATACCTATAATAATAATAAATAAAAATAGCAGGAAAATACTCTTCAAGAATAACAATTACGTTTAATTACGTTTAATAATTGGTTGAGCTTTTTAAGTGGACTGTAATTATTTTAAGGGAAGATGAGGAGGTCGGATCTAGGGGTGGGGGCGATGGAACAGAGTGCCAGACACTGACTTTTGTGATGATATATGATGGCTCCGTCGTCTGGTTTCAACTTTCGCTAGCGCGGTATTGTTGTTGTGGGTCACCTGGTTTGTACACTCCCGCACTTTGTGACACAGTTTTATGGATTATGTGTGAGGGTCAATCACTTAAGCGACGGAAAACTATTAGAAGCCCACACACGCCCGCTGTCGAGATGCAACTCAATGTTCTTTGTAAAACCGTCTCTCATGATCCATAATAGTTTATTGATTGTCTGGTAATAATAACAGTGGGGATTAAGAGGTGGGATAAATTGCCCAACCAGTAAAGATTTAATTACATAGGTTGGTCCTTAGATTTTATGCGTCATATATAATGTTATCGCATTAACCTCATCGGGTGGCGGGTGATGCCAAGCCGCAAACCTATAATTTTGTAAAAAGACCACTGTAGCGAAAGAATGCCTCATCTGATCGTAGCAAAATCTGGTGTCAATTTGTGCGTAAAGAATCAAAATACATTACATTAATAAACAATCATGTCTACCCACAAAATTGGTGGACTGAAATATATGGCGTCATTAAAAAAAGTGACAAAGCTATATGTGTGCTATGTTCTGTCAGTGGTATCTAGAACATTGTCATTAAAAAAAAACTATTTTTTCCCGATGATAAACTGCTCGGCATGTCAGACAGTCAAAAAATTATATTTGAGAAATTTTGGCACGCCGACTAGACTAGGCGACAGAGGACTCAAACTATCCGGGGATGCTTTGGTTGACGGACTGATGGGTATTGCAAATATTAATTATATGCGTAAAGGTATATAATGTTATAATATATACTAGACACATAAGACGTGTAATCAGGGGCGTGCGGTCCATGCAAGCTGTGAATGCGACGCAAGCCTAAATATAACATGTCACACGTATGAATTATGCATAGCAATAGTACGTATCTTGTAATATAGAAATTTGCAGTAAGTTATTGATTTTGTTTTAAATCCTTTTTTATTTAAAAAACTAGGTATATAATATTTTTACTTTATTCTCTACGTAATAAATAGTTTGGTCATTAAAAAATCGAAACAGGTTTGAAACGAAATGAACTATAATTATCTAGTATAAAAACCAACGTAACAATTTACAAAAAATTTGCTTTACAAGAAAATTCATCATAAGTATTAGATAACTAAGAAGTTATCTATTTTAAGAACTGTAATAAGTACATGTATTCCGGATGCCGCCAAAGAGTGCGGCACTTCGTATTCTTGTGGCACAGCCTCAAGGGTTCTGTCGCCGTGGCCGGCCCTCCCTCACCCTGCAGCGATGCTACAAAAGCGACCTACGTGCTGCAGGTCTGACATGGCGGGAGGCACAGGAGTTGGCGATGGACCGAAGGAAGTGGCGCCAACTTGTGCTTGCCCTATGCCCCAATGTTGGGACGTGACAGGGTGAAAGAAGAAGAAGAAGAAGAATAAGTATATAGATAACATATTATTGTATTACTAAATTATTTAAAAAAAAAATAAACTACATAATATATTGAAAAGATCCCCAATCTCAAAAGTCACCGCACGCCATATATTGTCGTACAGTTTATATCTATGGTGTTTTTCACATTCCTACAGTTAGCAGTATGGACATAGTGCAATGGACGAATCATCATTCCGCAAATTGCACAATATATTTTAATGGAGTTTTGATTAAAACAGCAATATACTGTAATATAGGCCATCAATATTATGAAAAAATTTAAAGGTCAAGATTTGGGGAATATTTTTGATGGTTCATTCCATTCACCGTCGTCCAGTTGTTCTGGCGTCCAGTAAGCGTTGTCGAATAATCCCATTCCTGCTTTGGATACAGGAACACATTAGACAAGCTTATATTATTACATAATTATGGTCCACAGTAATTTTATTATTACCAACTGTATACATTAAAGAATACATGGCAAAAATTAAAGGCATAAAAAATAAAAGGCTACATTATTCATGTTTTGGATAAGTTGTAGAAATCACAATTGAATACATTTAATATTGTTTGCATTCCCAAGATAATTTTATTACTTTTCAAACAATGTATACTAGTTATAAACCTATTAAATGAAGAAAACTCATAAAAAATTGTATATAGACACATATCAGAAACATTTTTCGACCATGTCCGATCTTAATAATATCATAGTATTATGGACCTCTACAGAGTGGAGGTTTGTATTGACAGGTTTTGTTTTTACGATAAATGGATGTTAGCCCCTTGCTCAACCTATTAGGTCCATAATCTGATTCATACACAAATTGAAAAACAATATGTGTACTTGTCAGACCCATGATTCGAACCTGGCGCCTACAATGTTATAGGCCGAAGCTTAAGCCGCGCGGCCATCGTCGGTGTCATCAGAAACATACCTGCACAATATAAAAAACAAAATATTTACTCCGAACGGAATTTGAACTCATAGCATAGCATCAAATTGTTAGCAATACAAGCAGTAATTTATAAGTGAATCCTGGATCTTTACATATTATTTATATTTAACGTATGCATGTTTTAGATCATTTTTTTTGCACTTTTGAATAATTAACAGAAATTAATAATATGTCATTTTTAATAGCTCCGAATGAACTTGAATACAAATAATCGTAACATTTCCTACTCATCGTGTGCTTTAGTTGATTTATTTTCTATCTCAATATGAAAGTGAGATGTTATTTAAAATTTCGTAAATATTTATATTACTTATAAGTTTCTACTGGATCGATCGATTATTGAATGGAAATGTATAAATAAATATCGCTAATTTTCTTTGTGCGGTTCTTTTGCATCAGACTTATTGAAAAGCGCTGAAAAACTTAACGGAATAAAGTCAACGAACCAAATCATTGGTTTGAAGCGAGGAGCAAGGGGGGCAAGTGGGGCACTTGTAGGGAGCAGAGTATTTACAAATGAAGCCAATTCCGACTGAAGTTTGCAACGGGAAATAATTTTTCCACAGTTTTTCTAACGCGAATAAACTATCGTCTAGAATTTGAATTTCATTGGTCGCAGTGGATTGTTTGATTTACTCAGTAACTTATGATCACAACCATGATCATTATCAAGTAGTCACAAAGAACAGGACATTATTTTTGTCAATAATATTACATTTATACCACAGTTATTATGCACTTAGCTAGATAGTAATGTGAGATAATCTACTAACAATATAATCTAAAACTTAGTAAAATAATACTTAAGTGAGCTTGAAACTATTGGGTGAAGTGGAAAGGACATGTCCATTGTCTACTAGTTATTATGTCAAACATATGTGTTTTAAAAATAGCTTCATCGTCACCTAGGTGGAAAACTAATGATAGAATAACCACAACTTGCTTTTCCCTCCACCACCCGCCACGTCTCCACACTCGTTATGTAGGCGTATATAATGGCGTAACCAATGTTAGGAGGTCTTCAAATTTGTGCTGAAAGTGTCTCAGGAGCAACTTCCTAAGACCTTGGTTGGCGTGCACTAGAGTGTGCGCTATATTACGGTCAATTCTCAATGAGAAAAGACCTTCTCGCTCGCCGTAAAATGCCGCTAACTTTTTAAGGGCTGAAAAATTTTCCCTCGTATATACCAAGTCGCAATGGCCGACTGGTCGAACTAAGGGTCGGAACCACGACTCTATTAAGTAGATGTTTTATTACGAAATGTAAGAAAATGCATTGGAGCTGCTTGGCTTACAGGAACAGTCGAAAACTACTGGAGACCAAGGAGAATTGACAATACCAAGTCTAGATTTGGAATATATCATTAGAAGAATATTCTTTTAAATATAATACCAAACATTAGTAATTTTGTTACCAATCTTATTATATTAAAAGACTTTTTATATATGAAGATTTATATTAAATCGAACATTAATGCGATCACAATACTGAAGCTCGAATCGATATAAATAAAAAAGATTTGAATTAAAAACAAATTAGGTAAAAAGGTCAAAAATCGATTTGTCGTATTTAGAGAATCCAATTCCGAGCCAAAATTCTGATCCCAGGATTTAGGGATTACAATTTGACAATCCTGAGATCCCGGGACTGGTCCCGGGGATGGCATATTTTTCGCATTGTTAATATAAAATTTTTATATTTACAAATAACATTGATAACATCGGTCAAAAATAAATCTAGTATAATTTATACTATTTAAGACATTTATTGATAATATTGTATATCTACGTTCAATCTTGGAAATACATAAGTTTAATGGAGTAAATAATATTGTAATATAAATAATAATGTGAATTTAATATGAGATTGCTGTTTCTAAAAGTAAAGACTTAATGAATGGATTAGCGAGATTTAAAATAGTAAAGCAAAAATAATCATGGTGCACTTATGGCCTTTCCGCTTCATAAATCTAATTAGTCAGCCAAATATGAAACTGTCGTAAAACGTATGAGATCATGGTGGAATTACTTTGTTAAAAGTGCGAAGCATTGTTTTTTTTCAATCTTTCTCATTTTTATTAATTTATGTGAAAAAATAAAATGAATCAGTAAATGGGTTACTTACAAATGGGTATAAATCAAACTTAATGCAAACTCAGTTTATTTCTAATGTTGTGATTTATTATTAAAAGTATTTTTTCTGTTATATTTTCGTTTTTATTTTATTTTCCATAAAAATTGATAAGTTTCGGGATTATGATTATCAATCCCGGAATTCATAGATATCAAAAATAGCTCGGGATCCCGGGATTGGAATCCCTAGTCGTATTCATAAAATATATTTCTGACTTCCAAAGAATGCAAATTTTATTTAGTTTTGTGATCACAATATTATTAATATTTTGTTTTACATTGTCTGAATTTATCCAATCCACGGTGTTTTTAAATCACTGCTATATGCCCACATTTATGGTGTCAACGATGGAATAAACGTTCATAAGTGGTCCAAACACGTATAATTTTTAATGCATAGAATGTAAGTTATGAAATCAAAAAACATAAATGACCCTTATTTCAATAGAACGTTTAAACGAACCACTTTTAATAAGTCCAATTATAATTTAAATAAAACGGAAAGAATTGAGGGGAAGTGGCAAACCTCACCGCGAAAATGTGATCGGGTAATATGTGGTGAGATTTTAAGTTAGGGAGGCCAGCCCCTCGCTACTCTCTTCCTGCGGTTCGAAATGAAATTTTCTTGTGAAATTCTTCCATTGAATAGTCATTAGGGAGCCACTTTACCCCTTGCTCCCCCCCCACGACGCGTTTTATTGCTTAAGTTGTCACCGTGGCTTTATTAATAATATCGGATTAAATTTAATTGTTTCATGAAATTCAATTTGAAGATATTATAATATTCTTGTTTCGCGGGGTGTGTCGGCCAATTTAACTTGTAATAACTTTCCGAGAAGCCTTGTGAAAAACGGCATGACATGCTATCAAAATTACTAATATTGGCTAAAGTAGTTCTAAGTAAAATTTTATATTTTTGTCTCTGCCAAAAAGCTAGTACTGTAATGACATAGCACCGGTGTCAGTTGGCTGCTATTATTTTTTAAGCCTTCATTTTTTAGGCTTTAGATAGGTTTAGGATATACGTGTCGCTACATTTCAAAATCAGCCAAGTCCACCTTTAGGTATTTTTTACTTTTTTGTGAATTGCTGAAGAACTACTGCTTTCCAACATTTCTGCATTATCAAAATGTGTAATTTATTAATTTTAAATATTCTATACTTGAAATAATATAAACTTTCATCCTTGTGACTTGTGCTGTTTTTCTCCCATTTATTTATTATGGACTTAGCTGATTTTGAAATCTAGCAACACATATGGTAGAAGCGACGTTTGCTCAAACCCTAACAGATTTAGATGAAACGAAGGTCAAACGATTGACAATCAAAACGTATGCCGGTAATGATGTCTCAACGGGTAACAGGTAAACAGGTGTTTATGCCAATATTGTTGAACGATGACGGAATACTTTTTTGTTTTGTTTTGAATTTGTTTTCGTTGAACTATGAATACATATTATTACATATGGTGTTGGTTAGTTATTTAAAATTCATTCAGCTCTTGATAAACCAAACCATTATACATGAAATAATTACAAGATAAAAAGAACTTTTTATGTACAATGTTTTTAAATTTTCTGTTGAATCATATTATAAACTTGACTTGAATAGCTTAAACGATCAAAAAAATTTGTACTTGATAGAAATAATACTGAAATGTCATATTGATTTCCATAGTAACGCACGTATATATTATTAATAGTAATTTAGTTGCTAGGACCCACATAGCAACCAATAATAGTTTTACTTTTTACGGATTTCTTCCGTAATAACTTTTCATACAAAATAGAATTAACCAAAAATGAAATCAATTATACTTAAAGATGGCTAAAAGTATTTAAAAATGCATTGGCGTCGTGTTCTGATGTATTCAAAAAGTTTCAAATGTCTAGTTAGTTGGAAAGTTAGTTAAAAATTGATTGCAAGATTTGTACCGGACAAACAACCACCGGACAAATAAGAATACGAGCTAAGAAAAACGTTGTAATAATAAAATATTCTTCTATCTACAAAATATCTAAAATTATGTATGATTTAATGGCATAATTTTAGATATTCTATAGATAGATGAATAGTTTTTAACTTTTATCTATTTGGCTTAATTTACGGAGGGTTTAATTGAATTTTAAAAACTAACCAACAATATCTATACATTTCAGTATTAGTTCAATGCAAACAAATACGTATGATTGAGAAAATTTAGTGTGCACTATTTAAGTCGGATTTTAATAGTCTACCTACACCCTTCGCCACTGACAGTAGGCAACAGGCTGGCTGAGTGAAGTGATTTTAATGATAAATAATAAAAAAAACACCCGCATGAACTATGTAATATATTTAGAGGGATGACAGTAAATCGTGAGTTTGCAGTTTGGTGCAATTAAATAAAGTATGTTATATCGATCCAAAGTTAACTCACGTATTTTTTTCGGAGAATAACGCCAATTATTTAGTCGACATACATCAGTGGTACACGACCGTTTTCTTAAAACCTATGTGTGAGGCCTCAGTGCCAGCGTTCGGCGCAGCGTTGAGCGTTTTGCGCAACTCAAACGTATAACCGTATTAATGTATAACCAAAAAAAAAGATTGTCTACGAACATTTTCACACACGGTTATACGTTTGAGTTGTGCAAAACGCTGCCACTCAGGACGTACACTAAGCCTAATTTATCTATGTTTCAATCATTAGCAAGCAGTAGAGTGTTACGGATGAGTAAATGAAAACAAAAAATAAAACTAAAGTCATGGTACAAAGCCGACAAAATCAGAGTAGGCTGGGCCAAAGTTCCAGTTTTGGAAACCATAAATTTGAGGTTGTCAACCGGTTCACATACCTGGGTTCTAATATTACAAAAGAGAACGAGGAACTGGAAGAAATACAAGCCCGTATAACCGCTGCAAATAAATCGTACTTCTCATTGCTGCCCATATTCAAATCCAGAAATGTCCACAGAAAAACTAAGACCCGGCTCTATAAAACCGTCATACGCACAGTCATTGCATACGGGTGCGAGTCATGGACGCTAAATGTGAAAGCAGCTGAAATGGTGGATTGCTTTGAGAGAAAGATCCTGAGGCGGATATACGGACCCATGAATGATGGTGGGGAATGGAGAATTAGGTACAACATGGAACTATACCACTTATACCAAGATTCAAAACTCTCCACCTTTATAAAACTCCAGAGGCTGAACTGGGCAGGCCATGTTCAGCGCATGCCTGAGTCACGGATACTGAAGAAGATCCTCGAAGGAAATCCAGGGGGGAAAGGCCAGTGGGAAAGCCACACACACGATGGGGTGACAACATTACAAAAGATGCCAACCAGCTGCTAAAAATCATGAACTGGAAAAAGACGTGCGGAGGACCGTTCCGGCTGGAGGACGGCGGTGGAGGAGGCCAGGGCTCGACTTGAGCTGTGGCACCATCGAAGAAGAAGAAGAAGAGTGTTGCGGATAATCTGAATATAATATTATTATTTTAAAGCAAATATTCATCACATACTTTAAAAGAGGACAGAATATACTCGTATTTATCTTAAAAGAAAAATATTACCAAGAATTATTGTTATGTGCGTTGTGCCCCAAGCTATAGAGAGTGTTATGAATCAATATACATTTACACTTACAATATGGTATTCGTCACATATTTCACTGTCGACGTTGATGTCATAAGTAGGTATTAGATTTAATTTGAATGAGATATCGGTAGAGCAATAGCTTAAAAACAAGATCACCCATCCGGACATTGAAAATGTGAAGTTCGAGTCGACAATTTCTCCACCCTTTCTTTAAGGTTTCGTCTTATAAGTTTGTTTTGTTAGGATTTTCAAAATGGTGTATTTTCAATAATAAATAACTTATATTAGTTTTGTGTATGGTGTCGAATAATATAATAATAATTAAGATAATATTGAAGAAGAAAAAATTGTAAAGACATGAAGCCTAAACTATTACCCCGTGTACACGTGCATGGATTTACTGTTGACAGTACATATTATTACGACCATAACAAGAAAATTGACGTGTAAACATGTATTGTCATGCAAGTTGCAAGATTGCATGCATGAATCAAAAGAGTTCGGAAGCTTTGTTCGATGTCTATGCCTACGCGCTAGAACGATATTTTGAGGTTTACCCATTTTCACGACCTATCAAATAGTACGCTTATTCTTGAAGAATTCGATTGGCGAGACAGTCAGCACTTTAACGTATAAACAGTTATTATCGCGATAGTTTAAAATACCCACACTATTGTAGCAAGTAAATCCATGCACGTGTACAGGCGCTATAAGAAAGTGAAAAAAATAGCACTGAGATCTTCTTTGTAATATTTTTTGTGGCACTACCGTCAAACTCAAATTTAATTCAGCGATGTTTATAAGGAAATTCAAAAAGGGTTCACCAGGAAGAAGATTAAATGGTATTGGCCGTCTCCATTTATTTGCTTCACCGCAAGCTTCCTTTATTGTTATATCCTCAGAGATTTTAGATTTTTTTCAACACAGTCCATCTACCGCATTAATATTTGGTATTTGTAATGGTATGATATTGTGTCTAAGTTGTGGAAAAATAGATTCTATACGATTATCCAGAAGACCACTGGCAATACCAATGCTCGCGTCATTTGACAGAGGCGTCTAGCTCCACACGCTCTTTCATTTCTTTTTTGGGCCTTGTAGTCCGGTTGACATTCGACTTGTCAATTAATAATTTCAGAGTGTCTGAGAAATTATTCACTAATATCTTACTTAATCTAAATAAACGTCGGAAAATAAAGCCATGTTTCAACTCAATACCTATATCAATTCTGAAGTATTATTATAAGTGAGATTTACATATTTAATTTATAGTGCTGACCGCACGCGGTTCTATATCACTGACATAGATCATCCGGCCGATAAAGGGCGATGATTTCGTTTAAATTAATTACACTGCGATGTTAGTTAGTGGCCGGATCACATCAGGGTCGGATTTGCGTCGTGGTCCTTAGTGTTTTAATCTTAGTGCGCGATAACTTTGCGGGTGCAATCACATAAATCAATAAAATCGTTTAATTTAATAATTTATGCCTTTATGGGGGATTTTCGGATTATCAGTGTCGCTATAGATTCTATTGTATTAGATAGTGACAAAAATTGCCATTTAATGAAGGTTTACAATTATTCTAAAAAAACTAAAAGACCAACTATACACAGGTAGACTATAAGTCCGGTGTAAAATACATGAGGTAACTCCAAATTAGTTCATTTAATTTTGTTTATTTTCTTCTTCTTACTGTGCCATCTGCTAGATGAGGTTGGCCACCATCAAGGCGATCTTATATTTGTCGTCTGCTACCCGGAACAGTTCAGTAGAGCTGCACTCGTACCAATCACGGAGATTCTTAAGCCACGAAATGCGGCGCCGTCCTCTACTACGCCTACTGTTGATCTTTCCTTGAATGACAAATTGGGAAACGTTGTACTTTTTTCCTCTCATAATATGGCCAAGGTACTGTGGTTTTCTGGTTTTGATACTGCGTAGAACATCTTGGTCCTTCTCCATTCGATTGAGAACTTCAACATTTGTCACCCGGTCAGTCCAAGGAATTTTGAGGATGCGATTAAATGATATTTTTTTGCATATGAACTGATCTTTATTATATCTTCAATATTTACCATTAATCACATTTCTTATAATATAAATATCAATAATGATTACATCTTCAATAATTTATTTGCAAAAAGACGTCATTTGTTTTTCACATTGTAATTTCAATATGGATGGAATTGATTTGTGGAATTTACTGTTAGAAATATAATTATCAACGATATTGTGCATATAACGCCAGCTGCTAGTTGGAAGTTTTCGGGAACACTCTACGACTCATCAGTGCACTCCCTTAAATTATTGATATATTCAATAATGCGTCGTATTTTAAATTATTTTTTATTTGAGCAAAATAATTTGTATTTTTTATGAATTACATAATTGATACATATTAAGATTAATCAATGTATTTATTTACATACTATTAAGATTAAATATTTTTAATAAACTATTTTTTTATCAAGACGCTTGGTTTGTTTCTTTTTCAACACTTTCAGTAGTTTATAATGACATAAACTTTCAAAAGATCTTCAATTTGAATTTAGAATATTATTCATGAATTTATTATGGTACTTAAATGCTAAAAATCAATAAAGTAAAACTCATGCTCATATCCTTAATAATATGTACCAAGGATAGAAAGTCTAGGTACCCCACGCCAAACCTGAAAGTATTATTATAAGAGTCACCGAGTCACATATCCGCTACGGACATTTTCCTCTTTTATTAAAAATTACAAGAGATTACTTTGCAGATTTGGGGTATTTGTTATCATCGTTTTGTGTCAGTTATTATGATGAAAATATAAAATTTGATATATTGACGTAGTAGGTATAAATAACTGGCTTTTGTGACTCGTAAGCTCTGTATTTAAAAATCTATCACTATGTAGTTAGGATATCAATCTAGATACAAATGTCTGGCAAGACAGTTGGCTGTGGTTTGTTCATAACTTTGTTATTGTTCATATTATATTATTATATAATATTACGAATTTGCTAAATGCTATATAATATAGAGTGTATACGATGGAGCTACAAGATGCTGGTATGACCTGGAACGGTGCAAGAAGACTGGCAAGCGAGTCCATATGCCTTAACTAAGGGGCGAATATGGCCGACGAAGAAGAAGAATATATTACAAGTATTATATTGTGGTATGATGAATATAGTTATGTTAGAATGGTTATACACCACGTCATATTTTCCCTTTGTCCAATTAATAGATTTATTAATAATTATATATAGTAAAGTTATTTTTATAAAACAATTATGAGGCCAAAATAAGTTGTAATCTGGTACTGTATTAGTATGAAACCTGGGAACAAGTTTGAATAGGTACTTATCTCCAAAATGGGCAATGAAGTGGATGCCGCCATTTATTTATAACATCGAATTATAACCGATAAGCACGGTTGTTAATTATTATTATTCCTGCACGTTCGGTTTTTATTTTCAGAGCTCTTTCGAACAGATAAAAACCAATTTCCCTCGATTAATTCCAAGACAGAATCGATTAACGATTGTGTGTCATTGTTGAAAATAATATTATTTATATAGTAAGCACCGTTTCATCTTGTGATAAGAATCATACTAATATTAACTACTGAAAGACAACTTCTTCTTCTTCTTATTCTTCTTCTTCTTTTTCTTCCACCCTTGTCCCAACATTGTGGCATAGGGCAACCACAAGTTGGCGCCACTTCCCTCGGTCCATCGCCAGCTTATGCGCCTCCCGCCATGTCAGACCTGCAGTACGTAGGTCGCTTTTGTAGCACCGCTGCAGGGTGAGGGAGGGTCGGCCACGTCGACGGAACCCTTGAGGCTGTACCACAAGGGTACGAAGTGCCGCACTTTTTGGCGGTATCTGGAATACGTGTCCCAGCCACGTAAAGCGTCTCTTTATGATAACTTCAATCACCGGTGGCTGTTGTGTCTGCTCACGAGCTCGGGTGTCTGTAACGTGGTCGTACCAATGTACCCTTAAGATTCGGCGGAGACATAGATTCTCAAAGCTCAAAAGCCGAAACTCTGGAAGATTAGTAAGATGCCATGTCTCACAGCCATACAGGAGCACAGGTAGCACGCACGCGTTAAACAAACGACATTTGGTCCTCACAGAATACAGCCTTGACCTCCATGCTACTCCAAGTTGGTTCAACGCAGAGCCCGCCACACCCATGCGGATTCCAAGCTCACTAGTAATACCACCATCATCGGCAAACGTGGCACCCAAGTATTTGAACCTGGACACCAGCTCGACGGGCAGACCGGAAACCCGCAGAGGAGTGTCGGCGTCGATGCATGCAGCACTGCACCGACAACACCGCACGAATATATTTTTTATTATATTATATATTTTGTATGCACATACAAATGTTTCTTGAAAAGGGCAAATCAATGATGTAATTCTAAATAAAATAATGCTAAGTCGCCGTTTTTAAACATTCTAATTTTTTCCCACCTTCCAACATTACTTTTTCTAAAGCACATAGTTATTATTGTATTATTACGTCGGATATTAAATATACATATAGGTAACAGTGTTATGAAATGGCGTGATCAATTTCTTATAAACACCTTTTATATTAAAACTGGCTTTATGAAGATGCTGAAAAGCGAAGTTAAAACCGGTTTCCATGGAATACAACAAAACCAGCGCTCGAAATGGAAAATTTTACGAACCGGAGCGCTCGATAATTTTACAAAAATATCAACTATATTATACTATAATACTAGGTACATTAATTGTAAATGTGATTTATAAAAAATAGTGTTAATTTTTTTATTATATGATTTATATTATATATCAAACGGTCAAATTAATATTTCCACGAGACGGAGCGATAATTTTGTAGATTTTATGAACCGGAACGGCGCTCCGATGCATTCCGGTCCATTTCGAGCCCTGAACAAAACTATATTTATATACCATCATAAATCGTCCGGTGCTCGAATTTAAGCTCATCACAGTATAAAAAGTATTGAATGATATAATTTGTCAAATCTTAGCGTGTGGTGCTCTCACTCAGCGGACAACTTATACTGATGGAACTATAGTGTCAAATAATAATATTAATACTATCGTCTGTTCAGGTCCAAAATGCTGTCCATCAAAACGAAATTCCGGGTGTATAACGTAGTCATCAAACCGATCGTCATGTATGGATGTGAAACGTGGGGTTTAACGGAAAAAGCGCTCCAAGTGTTTGAAAACAGAATCCTCCGGAGAATGCTTGGACCCGTCAATGAGAACCACCGGTGGCGCATCCGCACAAACGCTGAGTTCTTCGACCGATACCAACCTAGAATCACTAATATTCTGAGGTCAAGAAGGCTCAGATGGTCGGGCCACGTTGTACGATCTGAAAGATCTAGAACTCTCTATAGGATTTACAAAGGCACACCAGCTGGCACTCGACCTCTTGGCCGCCCTCGACGGAGATGGGCGGACAACATTCAAAGGGATGCGGAAAGGCTGGGGATAGTCAACTGGGAAGAGAGAGCGCTGGACAGAGGTGCCTGGAGAAACGTTGTGCAGTCGGCCATGGACCTGAACGGCCCCTAGCGCCAGTTTAATAATAATAATCGACTGAAGGTACTTGATGGAATTTGAATTTAAATTCTAATGTATTTAAGTTTTGTACTATTCTATTTGTATATATATCCATATTCCAAATCTATATTCCAAACATACAGTGGCGAATGGAGATAACCAAATATCTGACTCCAGACCATTACACCAGTCAATTTGTGACTGGTCATGGTGGATTCGCTGGCAAGCTCTTCGAGCTTGGACTTGTAAGCCGTCCGACATGTCCATGCGGAGGGGAAATACAGGATGCCAACCACATCCTATGGGAGTGTCTGAGTATGTGCTCCGAACGGGAGAAAATGTTCAGGTTGGTCCAACCAGCTGTTGGACCCATCGGCCCGTCCGACCTGGTTGCTACTAAGGCCAATTATCTTGCTTTCAAAAAATTTGCGGCGTCTTACTACGGGCGTGAAGATCTCTTCACATAAATTTTGCTGCCTGTATGATTAGCTTCGTTCTTTAATTTAATAAACAAGTAGGTTCATTTTCTTTTTAGTAATTTCCATGTGCTTTTTCTCTCCCTGGCACTTTGCATTAGAGTAAACTCAGTCAGAGCTCACTTTGAGCGTAGCAATCTAAGTCTTGGGCATCTTCTCCCAGGACACTCCCAGGCCAATTCTTAGATGCTTCACATCACCAATTGATGGGTCCCGTGATACTCTCGATTAAGACCGAGGGTGGTACGGGGCGGGTTTGGTGGAGGGACTTTAACTATTCTATTTGGTATTCATACGGTGGGATGAATCAACCAAGGGCCGGCACACATATATGTTTTTTCCAAATATTAAATGGCGATTGGAGATAACCAAATATCTGACTCCTGCCCATCACACCAGTCAATTTGTGACTGGACACGGTGGGTTCGCTGGCAAGCTCTTTGAGCTTGGACTTGTAAGCCGTCCGACATGTCCATGCAGAGGTGAGATTCAGGATGCCAGCCACATCCTCTGGAAATGTCTTAGAATGTGCTCCGAACGGGAGGAGATGCTCAGGTCGGTCCAACCAGCTGTTGGGCCCATCGGGCCGTCCGACTTGGTTGCTACTAAGGCCAATTATCTTGCATTTAAAAAATTTGCGGTGTCTTACTGCGGGCGTGAAGATCTCTTCACATAATTTTTGCTGTCCGTATGATTAGCTTCATTATTTTGTTTTATACACACTAGAATCATTTTTATTTTCATAATTTCCCTGTGCTCGTCTCTCCCCGGCACTTTGCATTAGAAAGTAACTTTAAACCTTAGTCCTGGGTATCTCCTCGTAAGGCATTCCCGGCCTAAAACTTAACTAGATGCTTCACATCGCCAATGTAGGGCAATGATACGCCCGATTAAAACCGGGTGTGGTGCGTGGCGGGTTTTGGTTTGGAGTGATTAGCTTCAATATTCTATTTGAGTTCCAAGTACTCAGATGATTGAGCACCTACTCAAATGGAATAGTACAAAACTTAAATCCATTAGTATCAAATAATATCTTAACATATTATTATTGTGTCAATTCAAAATATTGTGCTCCTAATTTATCTCTTCTTTCCATTCATTATTCCAATGCATGATACAATATTGGGAAATGGCTTACAACTGAATTTTCGTGGAAAGCTACAATCAATACTTCTTCATTGTAGGGTCTATCTATATGGTTGATCTGGAGCAAATACAGCCTCATACATACATACAATATTTAACAAAAGAATGACTACAAATCTTCCAAACTTTCGTATTAGTATTATGCACTATTAAGCTATTCATGCATATCGAAATAATTCGATAACATGACGAAAATATCTTCAAACATTCCTCAATATGATCTTTTAGGGATGTGACATGGAAAGTAGGTATCAATATTTGATACTGATAGCGGTATTGATTATTAATTAAATTATGCAGTGGTGTAGGTATTATCCATTATAAAATATTGGTGTTAGCAATCCTTAACGGCCCACATGCTCGTCGTGGGTCAAAATTGAGTTTTTATTGTATTTTCAAATCATGATCCTGGACACTCTTTAAACGTTGTAGATAATCTATTTATATAATTTTGAAGCCTTATTATCCTTTATAGTTATTTTAAACATTTGATGACTGCATAAAGTATTTTTGTTACATAAAATAATATTCTTTTAAACCTCTCGCTCTAATGTTTTAGAATATAGTCATATTTCGGTAAATAACTGTAAAGTGGTGTTTTTTTTTTACATTTATTATTTTTTAAACGCATTTATAAAACCATTAGTATAATTTATGACGAGATAATTTTTGTAAAATATTCATAATAAAAATTATATTGATAATCTCTGTGATCGCAAATTTGACAAGAATTAGGCATTTTATTATTCAAAAATCGGCAAGATTAACACATTTGAAGATAATTCTAAAGATATTTATTATAAGCTATGTTTTTGACTATTCAAGTGTGATAAACATCTTATGAATAATGATTGCTTTATAATAATTATTGACCTAAGAATAAGGTAGTGTTTTTTTGAAATACGCCAATTCTTTTGTCATTCCCCAGTGGTTAAGCTACAACATACGGCCGTAGCCATAAATTGACAAACTATAATTGAAGTAGGGAGTAAAATGATATTGACGTGCGTGTTTGAACATGTACCGTTTAAAAAATAAATTCGGTTAGGTACATGTTCAAGCCTTAAGGGGGGACATCCTTAAGGCGTGCATGCCTACAAAAAAAAACTATCAACATAATCAAACATGTCAACTATAACATGAATTTCTGGTTTCAAAGACAAAGGTAGAGCCTAAAAATATGAATGCTAAGGTGATATTGTAAAAGTTATTATGAATTGCGGAATGTAAACTAAGCTTCTCGCTATTTATCAAAAAAACTGAAAGTATTTCAACACTATTTTAGATTAACTCACGTCTTTTGTGGACTAGTTCGTAAGGTTTTGCTTTACTGGCAGTTTCGTAATCGATTGCCGATGAGGTCAGAACGCATAATATTGTAAGTATGTCGCTATTGTTACGAATGGATACGGATTTTTATTATTTGTACTACTAAACAACATAGTCGACTTGTACGGACACCAAAACATTCACATAGGTAATAATGCAAATGTGGATTACGTAAATTATTTTATAAAAATAGGCAGCTAAATATACCGAATAATAATTATTTTGAATATTTCGATAAAAAATCACAAATATGTCATATGCCATACGCATATGTGAATCTGTGAAATGTTAAAAGAACAGCAAAATATAGTGACTATATTCAATAATATAATATAACCGTAATGTTGACAATTGTCGCACTTATCAGAATATTGATTTTATACCACTACCAATTCAACCACACTATAAACATCGCGGAATAATTGTCTTCCAGAGTAACATACAATAAATTTATTAGAATTATTTAAATAAGTAATTATAATTTATAGTTTTAGTTGAAGCCCTGGTTTCCACAATGTTTTAATAATTAAGAGTGATATTGTTGGATAGGTATACAAATGTTGTGTGCACTCACTAATCGACTGATATCACCAATATCGTTCTCGGTATATACTTGTATTGAAATCATCCCTATGCGCATGATGGGGTTTGAAAACTTATCCGTATGGATGCGTACAGATTCCGAATGTTAAATGAAGCCTGTATTTTGTAGGTGACGGGATTTTCCTGAAGAGGCGAAGCATTCTGCATTCCTATACAATCGCTTCGACCAGATGTAGGACAAATTTCAATTATTTCCAATACTATAGGAAACATTATATTATTGTAAAGTAGCTCCCCGCCTTGATAGTGAAAAACTATTCATGAGGAAGTGGACTATCCGTCTAATGCGCTGAATCCGACGTTAAAGGCCTGACAGAAAAAATGGGATGCCTTCGCCAAAGGCAGGCACGCATTTATATGTTTTTTTTCCAAATATCAAATGGCGAATGGAGATAACCGCTTTGACTCCATATTATCATAATGCCAGTTAATTATTAACTGAACATGGTGACTTCGCTTACAGTCTCTATGAACTTGGTCTTGTTACCCATTATGTAGCAAAACGGAAGCTATCCTCCTCAAGGGCAGCTCAAGGATAAACATAAATAAGCGATCACCCGCAGTACGCTTCGGCGACTCTGCTATAAGGTTTTCTCGAGAAGTGACCTACTTGGGGGTCGTTCTGGACGAGAAGCAGACCTTTTTGAAGCATGCTAAAGTAATTGTGGCTAAGGCCAACTCAGCCTATCAGAAGGTTGCTCGCCTGTCGGGCAACAATTGGGGCCTAAAGCCTCGGGCCCTGAGAATCGCCTACGAGGCTATATTCATGGGCATCGCTGGCTATGCCTCCAGCGTGTGGCACACCAAAGCCACGCTGACAATTGTGAAGAGGGCTCTGCTTACCGGACAGAGGGCTGCTCTGATTGGCCTTACTAAGGCCTATAGGACTACATCTTCGGATGCCCTGGCGGTCCTTGCGGGGGTCTTTCCCCTCGACTTGCACGTTCAAATTAGAGGATCAATCACTCTCCTTTGAGGTGGATCAATACAACTCTCGCCGGTGTCCCTCTGACACCGCGATCGAGAGTGGAGGGCGTGAGCTACAGAAAGACTGTATCTGAGCTGGTCTACAAGACCGCATATGCGGCATGGCAGGCGAGATGGGTGGCCTCTTCTAAGGGCCACCAGACTTTTCTATACTTTCCAGATGTCTCGGTGAGACACATGACGAGGAGACTGGTGCCTACCCACTGGACTAGTCAATTCATGACTGGCCATGGAAACTTTGCGGCCAAACTGCAGGGGTTTGGTTTGGCAGGACATGGGTCGGGTTGCTCATGTGGACACGACCAGCAGGACGCAGAACACGTCCTGTGGGACTGTCCACTTATGAGCCCCGAACGAGCGGAGTTCTTTGCCCGGGTCCGACCCCATTTGGGCCCAATAGGATACGCAGACATGGTGGCAACCGAGGCCAATTTTGCGACTTTTACTAAATTCGCCAGAGCGTACGGGGGGCGGGACACTCTCGACTCCCCTTGCGACTCTTCAAATTAAACTCACTCTGATAGTTGCCATATAAATTAACATCATGCATTCGCACTTCGGTGCAAGGTTGCATCACCAGTCCCGTGCGGCTCTACTCGGGACAAAATGAGGGCTTAAATTCTTTGATCTGGCACACGTAAGGGTTATGTTAGCCAGCCGCGTATGACGTGGCTGCATATACATAACGGGAGCGGAGGTGGGAATTTTACACACCATGTTTACCCATTATGTATTTTGTGTTTAAAATTCTATTTTATTGTTTGATTTGTATTTTTTTTGAATTATTGTTGTTTTTTTTAAATTTTATTTCTTTTCTATAAAATTATTTTTTACTTTGTTTTTTCTCTCTACTAAGTTTATATACCTGTATTTTTTATTCTAAATGTCATGTTGTGAACATCTTGAATTAATAATTAAAAATGTGCTCAACGTCCAAGTTGCGTAGAAACATGGGATACAAAGCAGATCATCTGGGAATATCCTAAAATATGTGCGGAAAGGAAAGAGCTGCTCAAGTTGGTTCAACCAGCTGTTGGGCCCATCTGATCGTCCAATCTGGTCGCCATAAAGGCCAATTTTGTTGCATTTAAAAAATTTGTGGCATCATATTGCCAACGTAAATATCATTTGACTTAGATTATTTGGCAGTTAATTTTGCCTCTACATGCTCCTTTCTCCCATGGGAACTCTGTTATGAAGTATATAATGGGAAGTTATGAAAATTGTTTTTCAAATTATGTTTTGAGTGAGAGTAGGGACCTAATAGGTTGAGCAAGTGGCTAACATCCATTTCTCGTAAAAACAAATCTGTTAGTACGACCTCTACTCTGTGGAGGCCTATATCATGATCCTCTATAGATCAAACATGAGGAAGTAGTAATGAAGATGTGATAACTAAAAGAAAATTCGAAAAAATATTCCAAATTCAAAATTATATTTTAAAAGATTTGTATAAATTTTGTGTTTCATTGGACGTTTGCCATGAGAAAATGCGTCTCGAAATTTCGTATTTTTTTAATGTTTTATTGAATTTTTCACTTAGGTAATAATTTTTGTTGTCATTAATTATAGTAATTATAAGACTCAAAAGAAATTGAGAGTGAATGAAATTGAATTAAAATTGTAGGTTGTAATTAAATTAAATTACAACATCAAAACGCCTATTCAATATTACGGTAATTAATCAAATAATAAAAGGTTTATACAAAACAGCGATGATGATTTTAATTGATTGATTTATTTTTAATTATCTTCAATAAAGTTCTCCCGCTAATTATCAATAATTAACTCTCTGTGACGAAGTAAACCGAATATTGTTTGAATATATTTAGTGACTAGCTAGTAAATATAGGTTAAAATGATAAACAAATATTGTGCCTATATAAATAAAATTAAGCTTTGGAATCAAACATTATTTATAAGTTAAATTAGTTTGAGTTTCATCTTGTATGAATGTAGGTAAACGCCTATAAATTTCCTAGAGTGATAGTTTGAAATGTTTGCTTGAGTTGCGCAAATTTCTTGTCGGATAAGTGTATCAACTTGTTTGAATCAAAAAGACCGCGCTAAAACGCAAACAAGGCGTTGATTTTACCGCTAAAAAGTTTTGTCGTTTGAAGTAGGTGCGATGATATTGGTACAGTTAGTTGAACACATCTGAATGCCCTTAAATTAAGTTAAATCTTCAATGACAGGGCGGACATTCAATTTTATATCATGTCTAGACTTTAAACTCTTTAAGCTAGACGTTATTTATAAAACACTTCTTGAAGTGTGGGTGGCAATCAATATAATTATGTTAATTTATTTTGTGTAATATATTAGGTTACTGATTGGTGGGAATGAAGATACATTTCTTTTAGATGTACCACTAGCAAAAATAAGGTTTTATTAATATCTCTGACATCTCATGCTATAAAGTAGGATCATCAATTTATCAACTGAACAGAACAAAGAATTATTAGTTAGTCGATAATCAAACTACAATAATCAACAATAATTATTAGTATTACCATACAGTGTTCATCAGTCGCTGAAATCACACAGTATCCATCTGTGACTACGTTAAACTATATGTATGTAATTCATTCATAACAATAAATTTATTCAGCTAACGTATCCAAGCGGATTGATTGGATTTGATTTAAAATCGTAAAGATATTATTTTACTTTAGTAACGATGCGCTTTTGTTCATTCAATTCTTGACAACTGACTTATTTTTTTATCAGGTAGCTACCAAATTAATTTCACCTGTTGCTTGCGTATTTATTTTGTCTGTATTGAATGTTTTACGTTTTATTATATCGTTATGCCAAATCATTAGTAGTAACAAGTTATCCTCATTTCTGCCTATCGGACGTTATTTTTTTTAAGTTATATTACTTTTGGCGCATTTGGGACAATAGATCAGAGTGTATTTTTTGCATGTGACCGGCCGCGATGTAACACATTTTTTTTTTTTAAATGACAATATGAAGAAATTAGTGTGCCGTCACTGTAAGATTTGTATTTTATGCAACTCGAAGTGACTAAAAATGGTGTTCGGTATCGTAGTTATTTACGAAGGTTATCTGCTTGATGACGTGATTTCTCATTTTAGCATAATGATCCATCCTTGTCTATTTCGAGACAGAAATCTATTGTAATACTTTGTGTAAAAAGTTTCTGTTGACATAATTTATTTGAATACACCTCGCACCGTATTCAGGACAACTAGACACTATTAGAGACCATTTAGCTTGACTTTTAATACACGTTGTGTCTGGATGAATTAAAGCGCCATTGCTAAGTATCATGGTTCGGCTTTATAATAACACGTAATTCTAAAATTATTTCTAATGTGTGGCTAATATTTTGATAAAGATGCACAAAGCGTACCGAGGAGAAGTGGTATTAGTCATTATTGTGTATTGGCCAATCACTGTTATGCAATAATAGTGCTTTTCTCAATAACTAATTGAACCAATTAAAATTTTGTTGGATTCAAGTAAACTGTTGGTGTATCTAGTGATATGAAAGCTCTCATTTGGTAAGTACATGGACAAAAATTTGTACTTTCAGTTGAAAGTTTCTCGAATCTCAGCGTCACAGGCAAAAAGTCAACTTAAACGAGTTTAATTTGATGGTTTGTTTTGTACAGTGCATACACGTTTTCAAAAAGACAAACACACGATCATGGAACAACAGGGGTATGTAAGAGACAGGTAGTATAATCAGCACCGAGGCTAAGATGCATGAAATTTGTCTAATATTATGATATTTAGCAAATAGCAAACACATATAAATAAACTTGGTGAGCATAAGAACATATTGTCTATTATAGGGCTAGTGATAGATGACATCTATCAGTCGAGACTCGATAGGATGCAAACCACATCCTCTGGAAATGTCCGAGAATGTACTCCGAAAGAGAAATGTTGCTCTAGTCCAGGGTTTCCCAAACTATGTTCCGCGGAACACCAGTGTTCCGTGGTTCAGTGGTTGGATCGACTAGAGTCTAGTCAATCCAACCAGCTGTTGGGCCCACACGGCCGTCCGACCTGGTCACCACATAGGCCAACTATAATTCTTTAAAAAATGCAGCGTTTTATTGCTAACGTGAAGATTTATTCACGTAGTTTAGTATATCCGTATTATTTTAGCTTTGTAAATATGTAAATAATGGCGGTTCTTGAGGTGCATTGCGTAAGGTTCTGGCCTTTCATAAGAGAGTTCTGGGTTAGATTCCCGGTGAGGATTAAATATTTATGATTTTTTCTCAAAGCCTGCGTGTTTATGATTGTTCAAAATTATTAACAACCACCTTGTACGAAAAAGCAAGGACATGGCTATTAACAATTTTATAAAAAATTAAAAATATATAAATAATATGTAAATTAATTAGATTAATTTATTTCTCTTAATTTTCAAAGAACACTTGATTACTAGGCGACTCCCGTCTTGGGTACCTTCACCCGCACCTGAGACATTCCCTGGCGTAAACAATTGCTGTTGATTCATATCCAAATGTAGGGCCTCGTGATACACTCGATTAAGACCGAGTGGGGTGCGAGGCGGATTGATTTGGAGGGGACTATTAGGTAGTCGAGACTTGCGAGTATTCACGCAAACAACAATCGAAAATCTTACCGAACTTACAAACATTTGATCTTAAAAATTAACATTAATTAAACGTTAACAGTAACAAATCCATACCATTGTATTATCAATATCGTTGACATCTACTTTTCTAAATACACGATATATTTTTATGAGTTTATGACAATGGAATGTTAATTTCTAGGATAAAAAGAAATATAGTGTTATAATGACATGACCGCGTGGTGTCCATATGCTCCAGTTAAGGGGCGGATATGGAAAAAGAAGAAGAAGAAGAATAATGAAATACAAATTTACTACAACAGTCTATCAATTATTGAGAATTAGCTTCCAAGGATACAGCAAAAATACAGTAGAATGAATAGTGCCCCCGGTCAGCTCCTTCACTTGGTCGCTCCAGTGCGCCGACGCTCCTCCTATGCTTCGCCTTTTCTGGAGGCCACCCAAAACCACTAGTCTTTCCAGGTTATCTAGTTCGCGCCGGACAATGCTTCTCAGACATATTGTTGAGAGCATTTGTTTATTACAACATTATTTGATAAAACACTAGATAACATATTCTTACAATGCGTAAAAATATTCTATAAAAGCTTCATTTTGATACGAGTTATCACAACAATGGGCGTGGTCAGTATTGGGCATGTTAACTGAAATTTCAATAGATCTACTGATTTCATTTATGGTTTTGACTGTCAATATTCATGGTTGAAATGCATTGTATTAATAATTAAATAATCATATGAAAATAAAGTGGATTTTTTTTCCGACCATGTCTGATCCTAATAGTATCATATGGGCCTCCAAGAGTAGAGGCTTGTATTAACAGATTTTTTTTACGAGAAATGGATGTCAGCCACTTGCTCAACCTACTAGGTCCATATCTTGACCCACACACAAATTGTGTACATGTGTACTATAATATGACGTGAAATTGCCAGACCCAGGATTCGAACCTGGGACCCACGGCGTTGTAGTCCAACGCTTAAGCCACGCGGCCACCGTGGGTGTTAAAGTGGAATTAGTAAATTAATACTAAATATTTTGATATATTTAATATATTATAAGATTGAAGTTTATTATTGGATTAATGGTCATATTTGGGTATTTTTTTTGCATAGCACGTTTTGATTATTTGTCACAAACAAAATTGTCAGTTTTTATATATTTTTTTCCATCTACTGAATTTTAGAAATTTTATCTTGTAATAGGTACTATAAAACACTCGATAAAAGGTAATGTCATTGTTTTTTAACGCGTTCAATTCTAAGAAGATTATATGGACCTCCGTAGAGTGAAGGTTGTTTTTTTTATCAGGTTTTGTTTTTTACAAGAAATTGATGTTAGCCACTTGTCTAATTTATTAGGACCAGACACTGGGTCCAAATACACATTGAAAAACATCAGGCACAAATAGCGAGAACTGTTATTTGATTTACGTGTTTTTCATTCTAAATGTCATGTTGTGAACGTCTTGAATTAATAATTTGTTGTATACTAAATGAGTCAATTATATAATAAGAATTTTTGGCCGAACCGGGATTTGAACCCACAACATTTTAACGTTACAGCTCCGTTATTCTAGTCGTCATGGAATTTTATAAAATATTATAGTTTATTTTATTGTGTTAACTGTCAATTCATGGTAGAACTGCATTGTATTATTGATTAATTTAATAAAACGAAAAACTACCATGGAAGATTATTTGTGTCGCCTTTTGCCTGTTTACCTGTTTTATAAATATTATTCAGTTGAAATTATCCCTCTGTGACAAACAAAACCGCTTCAGATTTATTAAATAATAAAAATGGAATAAGTACTAAAAATTTTTAGTTTTATAAAAACGTTTTATTAAATTAATCAATAATAAAATATTATAGACTATTATACAATATTCTTCATACCAGATTTTTGATAGTCTAACACCGGCATTAGCAATTGAATAAAAATAGTTTAACTCTAAAGGATGTAGTTTTAATTTAAATCATTTTCGAAATAATATCAATTGAATATTACCGAGGCTTTGATATATTACATTATTATCGCTCACGCGTGTTTCCGTAAATTTTCGAAATTGTTCAACGAGTTGGTATGCTTTGATCTTTCCCAGGAGTGTCAGTTGTCAACGTTTTAGATAAAGGTATCATTGATTTGCAGGTTCAAACTGATTTCTAAGAGTTTCATAATATGATATTATACACAGGAGTCTACCTTGACAGGCTTGTTATAGGTACATGTAATTATAACGTCAAAGCTAAATGCTTCATAATATTTAATTAAGTACCTTTCTTAGTAAGTAGGTATGACTGAATAATTTAAACGTAATATTTAAGATATACTTAGGTAACTGTGATCCAAATTAATTTAATTACCTACATGTTATATTGTTTAACGTCTACAGGAAGACTTGAGCCTAGAGCATTAAACCAAGATCGGAATGAGACGGTTAGAAGTATCGGGGGTTACTGGAAGGTGCAGATGTTGTCTCCGATGTTATTGATATTGTTCTGGAAGGTTGCGTTGTGTGTGCGTGATATGGTGCTTTGGGTTATGAAGAATGATACACAGTGGTTGCATTTCTTGGTTTTGTATTATAGATAATAATTTTGATACACACGGCAATACACAGGACTGGCACATTAGTTTTATGTTGAATTTAGTAGGATTGACATTATGATTTTAAGGTTGAAATGTTATGCGGAGTTGTGCCCATAATATGAATGTATCGTTGAAGAGCTTTATTGCAACTAATTTGTTGCCTGTCATTTCCTGTTCGTATTATTATCTATGCTATATAAATGAGCATAGATAATAATGAATTAGTTGTAGGGTTGAGTAAACCTCTAAAGAAGTAAATTTTAAAAAAATGTTTTCAAAATGTTTATTCTAGCCGTCCTATAGAGATAAATACATTATCATGAGTACAAATTGGTCTACATTCTACGAAGTTCACGAATGACTTAAACTACTTTGGTTGTTGTTTACAAGAAGACTGAATTGACATCTAAAATTCTGATCTTTCAGAATTGAGATTGCAAAAAATGTAACATCTTATTCATAATTCATCTGTATCTCAGAAATAAGTCTAGGCAACAAAGTCCGTCCAAGGATGTATGAAATAATATTTAAATTGTTGTTAATTTATTAGGAACTTTATGTTGGCATGTTTCAGAAACGTAACATGTTTTTAACATTGCTATGGAAATTGTCTTGCGTATGTGAAATTATTATGTCCACAATATTAATTATGAAGTCATCCAAATGGTCAGAATGTGTTTTCAAATCTTCCAATAAATCATTTTCATGTATTGCAAAATGTTACTCATTATTTTAAGGATCCACCAAAAATATAATATAATATTTGGAAGTATGCGGATATGAAGAACTGAAGACAGGTTGTTGAGAGTGGTTGTATGTTTATTTTAACATTTGACAAGTACAGTTTACATAGGTACAATAAATATAATAATATAAGATATAAAAACTAGTATGATATTATGTAACCCGAGACTTAGCGATACTGAGTGACTGTTACACGATATAAAGATAAAAGCGGAGTGAGATACTCATTCAATCGTGATAGCATATTTATTGAACTCCTTACAATTGAATGATGCTGATACTGACTATCCCATGCCTTCGGTGAGAAATGCATTTTTACATAATACATAATAATAAATATTACTAAAGTTAAATTTCCTATTTGAAATAATTGATAATTAGATTCGTGTAGAATTTGTATGCTTAAAATGTATATAGGTACTAAACCGTCTTATTTTTGCCGTGAAAGCTTCTTACTGAGTAAGACTAGCTAAAAACACTAACCGGTACGCTGACGGCCTCTGAATGCATTTTTTTCACAGGACTCGTTGATTGCCATAAATATTTATCAGTGTGTAATGCGAATGACAGTAATCATCTATCATGTCTTCATTTGATTTCAATTACAAATTTTGAACTGCGAAGAAGACCCGTGCTTAAAAATTTGGAAAAAAAATAATTATGTAGTTACCTATATGTAAATGTACACATTGGTCTTTGGAGTCGTAACCTGGACGTAAAGCAAACAAACAAGCAAAAAATTGCCGTTCTCAAGAAATGTCTGCATCATGAAAGGTTTATTGGCTAATTAAAATGGACAGATTGTTCTCATTCAAAAATACAATACATCGGAAAAATAAAATAATGTTAAAACAAAACCCATAACGTCGTTTAGCATATATTGAATATTATTGTCGGTGTTTGAATATAGACGTATTATTTATTAAAATTAATTAAGCGATAGGTAATATTTAAATTGTCACGTTACAAAAATATGATAATTTAAAAAAATAATCGAGATTGGTTCCGGACGCGATTAAGCAAAAGTTTGTCGTGGCCACATTAAACTCAATCTGTCCGTATGTTGGCTTAGCATAATGACAAAAGTTTTTCTTTATAATCATAAAATACAAAACCCCACTGTTTATTAAGCGACCCCCTCCTCCCATACTCCCCCTTTTGCATAAATAAATCCGGTAATATTAAAACGAAGCGAGAAAAAATACATCCGCACACCTTTATCAAACGCACAGCGTCTTGTCATTTAAGCTCACCTGATTTGGCTTAAGGCCCTAAAGTTGTAAATCACTGGCGTGCACTAGAAATACACATATAATTATGTAGGTACTACAAAAATATTATTAATGATTTTTAAATATCTGTTAATTCATAATTATAATATTAATTCAACTGTAAAATAATAATAATAATATATGAACTAGGTACATGAATGAATGAATTTGGAATATGCCTAAAGCGCCCTGCTATGACAATAAAAATTACAAAAATGGATAACTGTGGCTGTCAACGAATACTGTGTTATGTTAAAAATGAACATAACCAACATTTCATACCTCTGGCAACCCCGACGATGATCTATGGTAACGTCGATGGAGCAACGCGATTAATAACAGATGTCGCTGTTGGAATTTCCGGCCGCAACGGAGGTCGCAAGGTGCGAACGCAGCAACAGGGCTTTTTGATTCTGTCTGTCATCCAGTATAGTTGTGCTCTGCTTTGGTTTTACCCAACATTTATAATGGACGTCACTTAAAGCAGCACGATTGCAGCCGCAGTGCTTGAGGCCTCTGTTTCGTTCCAAGTTTGGTATTTTAAAACTATTATTATTTGATTCACTTATCTTCCAATGTTTCTTTTAAAACTTAGCTGCTTGCCTTTATTATAGTATTTCCTTAATAACCTTTTAATGTAATATTCTTGTTTTTGCTATAATATAGTTTCGGTCAAGTACATAAATTGCTCTTTCATGTATTATTCCCCCTTTCTTCCACACTGTTATAAAATTATTATCTTCCACGGTTTCAATATCGTGTGGCGCCTAAGTACGTCTTTTAACCATAGATTGCACGTGCCTTCAGCCGTGCAATTCCTTTTTGTATTCTAATTTAATTTTTACAGTTGTCAGTTGCGAGGTTACGGAAGTAATTATTGTTCAGCTTGAAAAGGATGCAGGTAACCCATGGCCTTTGCTTATGTCTCATGCTCAGCTCTTTAACTCTACTCTATATTCCATCCAATCTAGAGATGCTTTTATTTTGTAGTTGTGACGATAAGGATCACAACTACAAAATATTAATATATCAACTGTAATCCAGATCTTAAATAATTATTTATTAAATATTCACTTTTCACGTACAATCAGTCAGTACCTATATTATATAATATGATTTCGTAATGTTATGAGATAGCGGATCTGCAATTTCATAACATTATGAATTAATAATATTATTTCATAATGCGGCCGGTCAATAAAAAGCGGGTCAGAATCGATTGGACACCTCACTCGATTACAAGTTTCCGTCAAAGATGCATCGCACCGAACTACCGTTATATTTAATTATATTACATCGATTATACCAATTGATTGTAGTTATTTGAAACAGTAAATAAAATCTCGCCTCTTACATCATCGCAAATAACTACTTTTACCGTATCTCAGATGCAATACCTTTCCTTCGCCGACCCAAAGAATACTACATAACTATAAATCACATTAGTGTAACATAAAGTTCGGAGCTATTTTGTTGATGGAACTGAAAGATTACTTCAGATAATTTTATTAGCATAAAATATTTAAGTATTTATTAGCAAATATTTACAAAAATGACAGATATTTCGGTGATTTCGAATTCTACTCGTTCTATTTCTTAATGTATTTTATATGAAGAGAATATTATTGGATTTATTCGTGGTTCTTTTATTTTCTTTACAATCCTATGTGGATCTTGGCTGCTTTGTGAGGAAGAATTTGAATAAAAAAAGTCTTCGATAATTAATATTCTATTTATAAGTAGATAATATAAAAAGATTAACGTTTTTTCCATACAACGTTATTAAAAAAAAACTAACTGTTTTGTTAATGATCTATCTTAGCGCTGTCCAACTTCTTTTAGGCCGTGGGCTATTTTTTCTTTAGCAAACATTTCGGGGCCAAAGAGGATAGGTAAATGAAAAGTCAGTTAATGTCAATTCAGAAGTTATTTTTTTATGCAAAAAAAAATCTAAAATAACACATACCTAACTAGAAATAATAAAAACAATAATAATATTATTAAGTTATTTTTTTTTGTAAATTTTTTTATTCATCATAAATTAATTAGATACGTTTAAAAAACAAAGATGATACTTGTTGTTGTAGCCATAGTTGTTGAGCAACAATTTTTTTTTTGTAAATATCAAAATTTTGTTGTGGCAAGTCTAATTATATTTTCAAGCGTCCTTCAAGCTGTTTCTATATTTTGATTTTATGTATTTCATGTCAGAGAACGTACGCTTGCATATGTACTTCCGAACATAGAAATGATTTGAAGTCGAAAATCTCTCATTTTAGTATTTAGTAGTACGAAAGTATTTTTAATATTTAGTATTATACTTAATGAAATGTTTTTATATTTAATATATGATGGGTAATTCTGAACACAATTTTATATATTCGTTCACCGGATATTTCATGTCAAATATTAATTCTAACAAAGTTTTGTTCCCAAATGTTCGTTAAAAAAATTTGATATACAGCTCGCGAAACGCAAAAAAAAAATTGGTCGGCCGCCAGTTGCAAAGCGCTGATCTATCTGGAACGATCTACTAATAGATTCCTCATGGACAGTTACTAGATAAAAATGTAAAAACACCTGGGTGTCTTTATTTATTGTTCGAGATAATGTAACTTGAACATTGCATTGGTGCACGTCATCATTTTGTTGGAGCATAGAGCGGAATCCCATTAGTGAAACAATATAAAATAATATTATAAAATAGTATTCAAGTTATAGCACGTCACTGGGGCCGATAAAACTCCACGATTCCTAGCAGAGGCAAGAGAGCGGAGGAGGTACACAGGTAGGTACCTGTGCTACAAGCAAAGCCTCCCTTTTTGTTCCAGGTGACGCAAGGATGTATTACCATCCCTTCCGTCTTGCCTGCGGGCTCAAACAAAAAGCTTTCTGTTAAATATGAATTTATCTTGCTAAGTCGATATTCAAACATTAGCGACAACTTAGCAGAGATCGCGGAGGGAATGCTTTATAGCGATAATGACAAATAATCCCTGTTGGATCACTTGGTTGAAGAAATGCAGTTACCATGTTTAAATACTGTTTCAAACGGTTTATTTTATTGTATTTGTAGTTTAGAATTTATCATCAATACATCTAGCCTTTTAAGATACACAACAGCGGTTTTTAGAAGGTCAATACATTCTTATTTCCATCAATAGTGAGAGTAGTCTAGAAATTTAAATTGAGAGAAAAAGACAATAACAGTCACGTCAGTATAACGTGCCCGGAAGATTGTATGTATTATAGTCCTCCGTGGGATATTGTATCGGAAACCGATGACCGTGTAACATTGAAATCAAATTAATATTTAAATAAAATATGTAAGTAATAAATAACGTAATGAGAGAGGATAAAATAGATTAGAAAGTAAATTAGAAATACAATAACATTGTATATATTTATAATAAATTCTGGTTGGTACTCGTAAGTAACAGATAGGTGATAAAGTTTTTATTTACTTTATAGTATTAATTTATTATATAAATTAGAATTAATTGTATTCGTTAGTGTGTATTTGAAGATGCCGAAAGGCGAAACCCGCGTCGCAAAAAATGACTCATATAGAATAGTACAAAACTTATATCCATTAGAATTTAAATTCAAATTCCATCAAGTGCCTTAGCTCGATAGTATTCATATTATTAATGCATTTGTAGTGTTCGATGTGTAGGTTGTGGTGTTGAGGATGCTGATGAAGAAGTCAAAAATGTATGCAAGAGCGAGTTTTATTTGCAACGTAACGGTCGGTACGATAGTATAAATACAATGATAGTACATATTACGTACTGAGATAGTTACGAGCCAGGTACTTAGATTCGAGTGACATTTTGATAAATCAGTATTCGTAATTTATACAGTCAAAGGTAATACCTAAGCATTATATTCCAGTACATAATTATATTGAACGAGTCGGCGGTGTAGCTGTGAATTTTATTTATTATTACAGTCATAATATAATATGATACTATGGGAATGGATATTAGACTAATTTTTCATTGCGATAACGTGTTTAATATTCGTTATTATCAATTTGCTGATACAGGTAAACAGTTGTTTACCGGTATATGAGTCCCTGGGAATTTATTATTGCGGCCAAATAATTTGATACATTAAAAATTGATATTTGATCAATAATATACTGGCAGCTACGCATTTAAAGATTAAAAGGGTGAGCAGGAGACATACATAATATGAATAATCCTAGCTAAATAATATATACATTGTAAAGAATACCCTGGAGTTTACATATAATATCATAATGGGGAAATTTTCCTTAAACCCCAACGTATCATTGTGCAATAATTCTGATGATAAAGTTCACCACGTATTACTAGTATTACACTTTCCAAGTCGCATGTTTTAGTTTTGCGCGCAAATGCTTAACAAAACACAAATTGGCCAGATTATGATTGTGGCAAATCACCGCAACAAACACTTGAGGTCAAATATTTGGGAAAGCGATGATAGCGACCACTAGAAGAGACCTCAAACCCCAATCGGGGACCTTCGCATAGATTACAGCACAGGACAGAGGGAGGAACGTTACATGATATCGTAAAAGTTATAATATTCGTATAACCTTGATTAGTTTTGAGTGTGTTCTCAATGATAAAAATATTTTTTTTGTAACAAAAATCAACACCGATTAATTAGTAATATTAATTCATAATTGAACTTACATTTTTTTAGATTCTGATAAATGCATTTTATTATTGCAAACAAACACTTGCGTTTATTATATTGAGAATTATTAAATTACAATATAGAGAAACATTATAATAATAAAATAGTAACACAAAATAAGTGACAAAAGATGTAAAATTAAACGATATAATGACAGAAACGACATAGCTAATTCTATTTCGACCACTGCACCTTTTATGGCACCATCTTTGGAAAAACGACGTTCTCTATCTGATCAGTATTTTCTTTTTAAAATTACCAATGGTTTTGTTGACTCGCCAAACCTACTCGAAAGGGTGGGTTTCCATTGTCCATCAAGATTTACGCAAAACCAAGCTTTGTACCATGTCAGTCGTAGTGATTATAATTACCTATGCACAAAACTCTTTTATTCGGCGTTCTTGTTTAATTAAATTACAATATATATTTCTCCATCTGTTTCGTTTAAACTCGCTATCTCCAAAATATTGTATAATGGACATTAATCGAACTTTAAATGTTTTTTTTCCTTTCTTATTATTTTTTTTTCTGATCTATCTTAGATCACTCATATTATGTATAGGTACATTTCAATAATTCTAGCTAGTACCTAGTTATATATTTAAAAAAATGTTACTTTTTTGTCTATATTATTTCAATATTCTTCCTCATTTTTCTTATGTAATTTATTATTATGTTCTTCTTACTTTCTTACTTTCTATATTGTTAAGCTTAACTATATTATAATTTATATATGGAAACTTTGTCGGTTACAATAACTTTTCACAATTCAATTTTTGAACATATTTTTGTAATCAAAATGTAATTGTTTGTTTCCTTAATAAATAAAATAATAAAAAAAATATATATGAACTAAGAAAATAATAATGATAAAACTATTGATATACTAGGATTTCCCAAGTATATTATAAAATACCTACTCCAGTCCCTTGGATAACTCAAGAGTACTGAAAATAGTGACCGCATTACCTATCTATATCCATTAGCAATTCTATTTATATGCTTATTCGCTGTCTCAGATACTGAACGGCACTCACCAGTTTTATTAGTTAAGTGACGACCACAGATGGTCATAAGGATCTAAATATCTCAAAACCTAGGGGAGAGATAATATAATTAGGTGACAGAGAGTTGTATTTTTTGGCTTTGTTGGACTCAGCCATTTGAGATGTTGAAGCTGACGATTGAAACGATTTATTTAGGTGAGATGTCGCGAGTGTGTCCATCACAGTAAAATTACAAACCGTAGAGTTCCCAAATTTAATTTAACAAAAAAAACCTTATTAAATATAGGCCCAGGCAGTGGCGCACCCAGGAAGGGGGGGGGGGGCAAGGGGCCCTGGCATCCCCCAAAAATGAAAATTATTAGAATGATTTTAAACATTGAAATTGAAAGCCAATAAACTATACCTTAGGGCTTAGACAAATAAAAACACGGCAAAAAAATGATTTGTAATAATTCTCCAGCACCCTCTATAGAAAAAATTCTTAGATTTTAATTTCTAACACACAATTTTCGGGTCAGGTTTTTTTAGAAACCCAATCCCTAATGGAACTGTCAAAAAATTCTCGGTGTCCACCCGAATTCCGGAGTGGTGTAGATCACGGCTGGGGAGGGCTGACAGAGCTCTAGCCTGGGGGCCTGAACTGTGGGGGGCCCGGCGTGTCGGGTTGACCAGATAAGTGAGATAAACACACATCATAAATTAGCTTTAATAGTAAAAAAACTTTTATAATCGTGTAATATATTTGTTGATTATTATGTGTCGATACTCGACAGCTCCCTTATTAAAATAGATGTATTAAAAATCGCCAATAATTCACTGTATAAGAATCCTTAATTTGAACTGAAACACAATTTGAAGAACGTTAATGTAGTGTTTCACACTACCTTTAATCTTAGCGGTAGGTACGGGGGGCCGCCAAATATCCTAGCCTGAGGGCCCGTTTCAGGATTTGGGGACCATGGTGTAGGTACACCGAGTTTAATAGACAAAAGACCGATAAACGAGAAATTAGGCTGTGAAGAAGAAAAAGATCCTATGGGACTAATTTACATTCTCTTCCTTGGCCCCCCCTCAATATTAAATCCTGGGTGCGCCACTGGGCTCAGGTGCGGTACAATGGTTAAAAATTAAAGTTTTTTGGAAGCTGTTAGTGACGATAATGAATAATATATCATCATGATACTGACACCCCGGAAGTCCGGGGAAGTCCTCCGCGCTCTACTCTCCGGTCGGCCTGACGTTAATGACGCTCTTGATAGCGCGCCGTCGCTCGATGCGTGTGAGTCACACGACCAGCTTCCACCCTTCGACTAGCTCAGTGATGTAAATCGTTCAGGACGGTCAATCAAAGCTGGGTTTGGTTTGGTAGAGCACGTTCAGTGTAAGGTTAGGTCTTGACAGTTGGGTAAATATAGGAAGCCGGGATGATAAAAGTGATGAACGCACCAATTAATCGACGCAAATGTCAACGGTTTTTATTATTTATTATGGTTCACAAAAAGTTACATACACAACACAACACACAGGACACAATAATTAAATTTTACGCAGTTTATAAAGTTACAGGCACATTCGAGATTAAAGGTCGGTCTAAAGTTTTCAGAATATTAATTAAATTTTGACGAGTAGGTTCATTTATATTTTTATTCGCAGTGATCGCACGGCTACACTATTATTTATAGAAGAGTTATCTAAGTTAATTTATCGATTTTTAAATTATCTAGATACCTCTGGGCGCCTTGTGTCGCCAGCAAATCGCGATTCGCGTCACTTTACTATGGGCAGTTGGTATGTAGTAAACACGTGTTGACTAACCGGATAGATTCCTATCGATACAGAAATCGTTTTAAAAAGTAGGTAAATAGCAACAAATTATATTCTTTGCGAAGTCGATTTTAAGCGGGACACGAAGTCCATCACGGATCAAAAGGCTTCGGCTTACTGCCCTTGCCAGATCGCACATCGGTTATGTCCCATGTTTTTGGCCTTCTCGCTGTCCCTCTCGATCTACCCCTGAAAGCTCACCCCCTCTTTGTCATTCTCGCCCGTGACAGAATGCTTGGCCTTTACTTGGGTTTTACCCATAAAAAATAAACCTACAAAGCATATAACTTAAACCTATTCCCGCTGCATTTCTTGCAGTGAGTTACCGATATAATTATTAAACAACTAAGTTTGTATTTGCAGTCTATTTAAAATTCCGTCAATATTGGTGACCATTATTTTTAATTTAAAATTGACGTGTTAACAACCTTAACTTTTATATTTACATGGTATCCGGGCGTCTCCAAATGTACGTTTTAATGTGCTTGCATAAAATTTGTTGATGACTTTTAATATAAAATAATTTTAAAGTACAGCTAAGTAACCAAAAGAAGATGATATTTCAATGTTTAATTGTTAAAACAACCTTTTTAATTTTAGTTATTAGTGCTGAAATCATATTCACATCTTCTAATATATTAGGTTCATATTATTATGATTCCTTTATTATAATATATTTAAACCCGGTCGCACATACATACAAAATCGTCTCAACTGGGAGATGATTATAAATTATTAAAGCTGCCGGCAATGATGCAACTCTTTTCCGCACACGCCGGCAAGACCATATCAGGACAGTGACGTCACGCATCTACCGGAAACGAATGAAAAATAGCATCTGCACCATATTAAATCTTCAGCCGATTTCGAGTGATATTTGTTACATGCGACAAATGTCACGCCGACGCTTTGTGCGGATATAAAGTTACATGTATTTTGTGAATGCCAACATAATCACATCGACAAATTCAATGCGCTGGAGTCAAGACGAGTTTATATGTGTGACCGGGCTAACACTTGACTTGTATTTTTATATGTCACAAATGTTTATTTGATAAAGCTGTAGTGTCCAATCCTTGAGAAAAACAAGGACATAATGTGACCATGTCGGGAATTCAACCCGAAATCTATGTGATGCCAAATCCTTACACACCACGAAGATATCTAGTATATTACTTTCTAATGGCGCCTTCTAAGTGAATTCTATTTTAGTCCAAACAATGTTTTTATTTTATTTTATCATTCGTTAAACACAATTTCATTTACTGTTGTAAAATAATAATTATGTTTTAGTAAAAATAGAAAATTATTATTGTATTTGTTTGTTGTGTGCTTACATTTGAGGAATATCCCCTACAGCCTTGAGATTATAAGGTAAGCCCGACTTTTTTGGGCGCCCATTTTCATATCATACACGACGCCGACGTCGCCGAGAGCAGATTTAGACGCCTAACTTTAAGCGCCGGATTGTGCGTCGAATCAATATTTTGATAAACTTATATATATATATATTATTATATAATATTTGCAATATAACTTTCGATTCAAGTAAGAAATACTTTCTAAAAAGTCTTTTAATAATCAATAATAATTATCAAATATTAAAGAAAACGAAAAAAACTGATAAAAATTAAAAATATATTCAAATCTTAAATTATTTTTATAGATGAATTTAAAAAAAAAATTCATGTAAAATTGTAAATTATTTGAATTATTATTTTAACGGAATCTATTTATTATTCATATTTGGGTATTATTAGCTTGAGTACGGAAAAATCAAAATCACTGAGAATGTTGTTGGAACTTACGAGCTGTATGCCTTTCCTACAAGACATTATATTATTATCTAGCATGATGATAAAGCCACGCTGGTGTTGGTTGAGAAAAAGTAAACTTAGTGATGTTTTATGAAGCGACCTTCGTAGTCCAGTACGTAATTTACTGACCGATTGTTTCATTGTTTCACTAATATTAGTAACTACACTACTGTTTGGATACACTATTATCGTTAGCCCTCATGGCATGTTGTAGTATTAAAATGAATATAATATGAATGTATTTTTCCCGCATATCTGTCAATGCACCCAGATTTTCTTCTTTGTCGGGACTTTATGACTGAGAATCTTCACCCAGATGATTTGGCTATCAAACAGCCTCCTCCACGGTTTTGCTTCACCTCTCTCAGCATTCAGAGGCATGTGGGATATCTGTCAATGTGAAAACTGTGGCACTTTTGCTTTGACCTGTCCATATGGAGGGAGCTCTTACTCGTTCTCTAGGACCATTGAATTGACCATTATAAGCTTTTCCAGGTTGTTAACTTTACTGTAGGATATATGACTAAAAATTGAATAGTTACAGATTGCTGATTGAGTAGTTGGTACGATTGGATAGTCAGCGCCATATTTAAAAATTGTCTCCATTTCTTTTTAATTTACCCTCTATCTAAAGCATATATTATTATACAGTTAGGATAGACAAGAAATCATACCAGACGTATTTTAGTTGTTTTAGAAATATTTTTGCACTGCCAAATTAGTTGCAATTACGACCTAATATTTTTTGCCATTGGTAGTGTACACATATATTTGGAAAATAGTAATATAATGTAATAATATATTAAATATAGATACCTGCCGACTTACGTCAAACCTATGTGTTTCTAGAGTACACAATAATTCAATGTCTGACCAAATTCAAATAGTAAATATAACAACCAGCAACAAAACTAAAGCCGCACAATGCAAAGACAGTTAACGAAGGAAGGAAGTAGATGAGGGTGTATCTTGCTATGATGCTCCAGAAAAAAGCTGGTGCTCGGAATGCGCACCAACAGCATAAGGTGAGTGCCTGGGGTTGCCCAGCCTACCTTAACACTCACAGATATAGTCATTTAAATGATCAGCAAATACTTTTAATAATGATAATATTTTATAACTAGTGGCCGTTGAAAAGGTAATTTTCTTCCTACAAGTTGGAAACGTGGTGAAAAATTATTTATTTTTTATAACTTAAGCATAAATTATAAATAAATAAAGCATCGGCGCAGGCTTCTTGCAATCTGTCCCTTCCCACTTTTTGTTCTTCCCTCCTTTGAGACGCATAACAACAAACACCCCCATCGTTTTTTTAATATCAACTCTACAGTCATTTGAATAATTTTTGAATAATTTATTTGGTATTACCTAAACCGAAGCCAGATTAGGGTACTTATTTATTTATTTCTCTACTCTTAGCTATGAATATCGTTACATACCACCAAAAAATAAGATATTATTAATTGTATTGGCATTTACGTTGTTTGAATTCACTGTATTGATTTTAAAAACAATCTTTTTTGTTAATTTTACAATAGGTATTTGATGTTTATTTCTGGTGACAACTGTTTCAGACTGTAAATTTTATCTTGAGAATAGCCATAAGATAACTAACATTCAAATACTCAAAAAGTTTGAAACTTCCAAGTCATGGCAAAAAAAGAGAGTGTATTGTATTAATTCATATATTACTTTAATTCGTACAATAGTAGCGTAATTTTATTCAATTGATTTTTTTATTCATAAAAAAGATTTACGTTTACGAACTTGATAATATTATGTTACTAGCTGTTTTTGTTTTTACAGAGAAAACTATTAACCATATTCACATAGATATTAATAATTTCATTAATACACTTTTATATAATATAATATATTATTAATATTAATGGTTCCATGAGGTCAAGTGGATGACCATGGTTGTTACATAGATGCACAGGTATAAGGATAGGAATCCACAATATGGTCGCTCTCTAAATAAAGGTCACATTGGAATCACTTTGTTGATAAAATAATAAAATTAAGGAGTTGAATACAAGTCGACTTCAAAGTTAAATATGCGACATTCTCTAAATGAGAAATAAAATGAGAAAAAAAATATTTTATTTATAAATTATACAATTTTTATAAACTTCACAAAACACACATACAGGAAAAAAAAATCTTTTCATTGTCCGGTCGATTGCTTTCTTAATTAAATCGTGTTAAAATTAATTCACACTATTGGGTCTAGGGTATGTGAACTCATAAACTGCTGCTAAGTTTATATAATGGTGTTAAAAGTAAAGTCTTGGTGCAAAGACGTACTCATATTAATTGAAAAAAAAAAAAAAAACAATATTCACCATTCCGCATAATTTATCAATAAACAGAACTGGTTTCATCCGCTGCGATTCGATTTTATGCAGCTTAAGTAGGTAGGTACTCAAATACTAATGCATTCTGAAGTTTGGTAAAAATATTACTGATTTATTTTTGAGAATTTATAAAAATCACCAAAAATAGCAAGAGTTCTTCAACGTCACTAAATGAATCACAGCAGAGCCTATTTTTTCCTAATAATCTGTACAATAGTATCATAATTAATATGGGAATAATATTATTTTGGACAATATTAATGGCAAAATGCCTACCTTATGGGTAGGTTTGAAAGGAACTTATTATTTGCCACATAGTATCTTGTAACTTTGTAATGTTCTAAATTTACCTAATACTATTAATAATATAGGACAGTTGACAAAATATACTTACGTAACATTAAAAGAAACATATTATTACATATCTAGTAGTTTATTGAATTGTGATGATGCTCTACATCTATAGCATTGCTAGTATGCACACCAGTTGAAAATAAAAAAGATTTTCGATAATGGGAATTTGCATTCATAAATATTATACAATATTTTTTATTAAAAGAATATTCATAATATGTCCACGATGGCCGAGCGGCTACTACGTTGGTTTTTATACTGTTGAAGGTCCTGGGTTCAAATCTCGGACTGTTTAATTATAAATTATTTATATATAATAATAAATAATAATTGTTTGGACACAAATTGATCGATCGAGCAAGTGGCTTATAATCATTTGTCAAGGTTCAGATTATTTTTGAAGATCGAAAATGGTAAAATTATAAATTCATAATTAAATTTTAGTCATACCATGAAATTTATTTAATTACAAAGCTTCTGGTTGCTCATTGATGAGTTCGATTCCCAACTTTGATACAATTTTTTTTCTTAGATATTTTCTAATAATATACATATCTACACCTAATTTATTTTTTATATAAAATTGTAATAATAACCTATTGTGAATACAATTTTTCGTGTCATGCTTATTTTTCTTTCCAGCGTCACAAATTTAACTCGCCTAAGCAATTTTCTGTTGTAATTCAAAATGATACGCCTATCTTTAGACGTAATTATTATGTAAAACGCTTTGTCCTGACCTATCAGGCTTGCCATTAAGAAATTGTTAAAAGAGAAGACATCATCTATTACCTAGTATGCCCAAAACCGGTATTAATAAAATTGTGGCTTGTATCATTTTAAAATTGAGACTAAACTGTCAGACTTCTTAGACGCCAAATAGGTAGGTGCTATCACCAATTGAATGACACCGAATGTTTTCTTCTTTCAATACATCGTATCATCGAAGACAAGGGAGTCATTTTACTTGTTTACAATTAAATACTGTTAACATCATTAAATGAGATTAATTAAATAATCAAACCCTATTTTTTTTATTCAATACCTACTGAATATATTTAATATAATATATCGATGGCCTAATGTTAATATCCTGTAAGTGGCTTTTTACAAATTGTGCAGGAAGCTAAAATAACTAAATATTTAATATCCCGTATCTGAATGTTAATAGCACACACATGTTGTAACTACATAGCGTGCCAATAACATAATGCCTAATATAAAGATACCATCAAATAAAACGTGATATATAAAGATAAACATCCAAATTTGTTATACCGGCAGTCCCAGAAGTACCCGATCTGATGTATACATAGCAGTTGTTGTTTAAAAATAATGACCATGATAGAAATTACCAACCTTATAAAGCCTAAGTTTGAAGTTTGACGCTGCTAAGTTGTTCAGTAATTATTTGTCAGCCATCAACAGTGAACACTCCCAGTGAATTTGGAATAATGGAACAAAAACAGCATCGTGAGGATGTTTCAATCGGGTGTTTGGCGAAGTTTAACAGCAATAAAGCAGAGTTTTGCATCTATTCATAACCATGAATAAAACATGAGTCCATCACTTCATACCTGAGTCGAAAGTACAATCAAAACAATCGACTGTAAGGGGAGAATCGGCTCCAAAGAAGGCGAAACAGTTCCATCTGCAGGCAAGGTCATAACGACAGTTTTTTGGGATGCGCGTGGGGTAATTTTCATTGATTATCTTCAGAAAGGAAATAAGGTGTATTATGCAAACTTATTGCAGCATTTGAGTGATGAAATCAAGAAAAAACAACCGCATTTGGCGAAAAAGAAAGTTTCATTTCATCAGGACAATTCATCAGTTCACACATCCGTTATCGCGATGGCCAAAATCAATTAGTTAAAGTTCGAATTGCTTCCTCACGCACCCTATTTGCCCGATTTAGCCCCCTCGGATTATTTTCTGTTTCCAAACTTGAAAAAATGGCTCGGTGGTAAAAGATTTGCCAACAATGAAGAGGTAGAGCTGCGGTTGCTGGCTATTTTGAGGAGCTCGACGATTCTCACTATAAACAGGGTATCGAAGCTATTGAACATCGCTGGGAAAAGTGTGTCGACCTAAAAGGAGACTAGGTAGAGAAATAACAATATTTTTTCTGTGTTTTCATTTTTTTTTTGTGTTTTCTTTGTTACGTCGGGTACTTCTGGGACTACCCTCGTATTATTACTTACTGTTTTACCTTTTAAATAATTCGAAAGTGACATTTCAAAGCTGAATTCAACACACGTCATGCAACACGCTTGACAGTTTAGAGGCAAAATACGGGCTATTACATGTTTATTTCTACAATGTAAAATGGCTGTATCCTTTTTGTTAAAATAACTACAGATATGGAAATTTCGCAGTCGATGGGTAGTATTTTTTACCACGTTTTTATTAGCTCATATTCTTGTTTATCGAGTACATATTTTTTCTTGTGTGTCCAGTCCTAGCAACTAAATTATTAATATATACGTGCAATACTATGGAAATCAATATGAAATGTCAAAATGACATTTCAGTATTCTATATTTATTCAGTATTTCTATCAAGTACAAAAAAGTATTCAATAATACATAGAATTGTCAACTTCATATGATTCAATAGAAAATTTAAAAACGTCGTTTATAAAAAGTTCTTTTTATCTTGTAATTATGTTGTATTTAGTACGTCAAAAAGTCATTTTCGTCATATAGGTCAGATATGGGGTATTAACATTAGACCATCGTTATACAGGATTTAAGAATTATTTGCTTCTTGTGATTGAACATAATATATAATTATGAGTAGCTAGCTAAGTAATCAATACCAATATGATGTTATAAACTTGACCATATTTAAAGTACTTATACATGGCAATGTTTGTCATCAAAATACGTGTTGTAGATGTGGGTACTTACCAAGAATTTGGACTATTAATAGAAAGAGATTCCTTCTATATTCCTTATAGTTATATCTGTTATGACATTATTTGGAATTATTTCATGGTTAAGTTGATAAACTCGACACATATTAATATTGTTAAGTTGCATGCAGATTTTTTGCGTGTGTAACAGCGGTTATTTTTTATGTTCATTATAATTATTTATTTGAATGTGGTTAAATATACGGTTTTACAAAAAAAAAATACACATTTTTTTAACTAAATAATAATGCTGAAGATAATCTTTATCGACTCATCGTGATGGATTGGTTTTTTAAACGTCCAAAAAATTGACAAATGTCATAGTATTAAATTAGTCATTTGTAGCTAATATCATAATTATTGTATGGACCAATTTTAATTTTTTTGCTTCAATGTCATACATTTAGACTCATAGAAGAAGATTTTAGAATTTTAGATTTATAGAAGAAGATTTTAAACATCTTTGGTGCCATAAAATACTACCAGGTTAGCGGTTAATTTAGGATTAATAAATCATTTAGTGCTAACAACGCGACTGGCGCAATTGCAGTAGTTGGCCATTAGATATAATAAACATGATATTTAAATGTAGTAATTAAAAAGTTCATACTCACGGTGGCCGAGCGGTTTAAGCGCTGGACTATCACGCCGTGGGTCCTAGGTTCGAACCCTGGGTCTGACAAGTACACATATTGTTTTTCAATTTATGTGACCAAATAGGTTAAAAAAGTGGCTGACATTCATTTCTTGTAAAAAAAAAACAAAATCTGTTAAAACAAACATCTACCCTGTGGAGGCCCATATAATCCTATTAGGATCGTACATGGTTGAATTTTTTTTTAAACTAATTAACTTGTCAGCAGTGAATGTATTAGGTAACCGGCAAACCGGAAAATAATGTATGACTTGGTATAACCCTCCCTCCTTCTAGCATCAAAATCATCTCAGTTTTATTACAGTCCACTGAAAAACGCCGCCGAATATTTTAATTTTATTCACGAGACATTGCCAAGTTGCAGCGCCGCTATCTTGTGACAATAGTTCACAAATTTATTCGCAGAAAAACAAATCATGTTTTTCGAAAAATATGTTTTTATTATAAAATATGAATATTATATTAATAGCCGCACGTACCCTTTGTCAAGGCGCAAGGAGTCAGGGCACGGCAGGAATTTTATGAAAATGGAATACAAATTTTTGTTAAAGTTATTCTTTATCCATTTGCAAATTCATTTTATTCTCCGTTCACTTAGGGCCATTGAGAAGGGAGACGCAGGCGGAATTCTTAAATATCTTCTTACGTCTCTCTTTCGATAGGTGCATCGCGCCAATTCTATGAATTTCAATAGCGTAGAATGGATTTCATAAAATCTTATACCTACGGCGTAAGTGCTCAACCTTTTTGATATTAAAAATAAATAAAAAATAAAACTATTTTCAAAGCCCTCACCTATCTTAACCTAATATAACCTCATTATTCTGATATTTTTGAAGAGGAATTACTTTAGCTACGGGTTTTTCTCTCTGTCACACTCGCAGAATTAGTAAGTCCAAGGAGTGATTGCTCTCTCTGCCACACAATCAGTGAGTCCAGGGAGTGATTAACGTCTGCATTGAGCGTTGTAGACCAAGTATCTTCCTGTTGTTTGCTACGGTTAGAATGAGTGTACTACAATTTATGGAGTACTTGCTTTGTAATGAATATATCTAATATTTTTTTCGTATTATAAAGAATGTTATATTCTTAACCTCTGTGTATATTCAGTATTAAGATAAAATAATATTAATTTTATTAGTAATAAAATACAAGAACGTTACTAATAAAATTATGCTCACGCCGGATGTCTGTGACGAATAAGTTAGTCATGTCATTTACTCATATTTGTCACAATGCAGGATGCCTCCCGATTAGTGGAGTTTAAAGTAAGTAACTAACTCAGTTAAATCGTAAATATAATAAATAATTTGCATGCATAATAGAAGAAGTAAAAGCACTTATCCGGAAAGTGAAATACGTAAGTTTGAGTGCCATTCGGTTTAACATTTTTCTAGATGTTTTCTAATTTGCATGTTTATGAGACTTAAAAAAATGTTTAACATTCATAAACTTTAGGTAGAGTCTGTCTTCTATAAGCTGACGTGTGGTTTCCCCCCGCTTCAGCATTCGGCACTGCATTCCCTCTCGTTCCCTCCCATTGAAAACTTGCAACAGTCAAACACGATGGCACAATGATTTCCGTCCACCAACGATATGACGTGAACGCCAGCTTATAGAATACAGACTCGATTTATCTAGTATTGATTAATATAATAATAATTACAAAATAATGATTCTTTTTATTGATTATATCATATATCAGTATAGTTATATGTAAAATTAGATTGTAAAAGTACACCATTGACATGAGTATATTAAACACAAACTGCGTTTTATTATAAACAAAGAGGTAGTTTATATTGGACTTTTTTGTCTATTTTCTGGTTCAAATTGAAACGTAGTAACATTTCAATCATTTTATACACCTTAAAGTCTGTTACCTAGTGTAACCCATTTCTTGACGAAATAGAGCCAAACTGATATGAAGCGCATTTGGTGACCTAAAAGAATCTTCACAAGTTATATTTTTTTTATATATATATTATTAAATCTGAAAAGAATAATATAATAAATTGCACCCCTGGATAATAATATGCCGCTTATATCTGAGTGATGCGACGTTCTGGAGTAAATAGCACTGACTCACAATAGAATTTTCCATACAATGCGTTTCGTGAATCGTGGCGTCTCCATTCACACGTGTTCATTTAAAGAAAAAAATCTTCGTGGATAACTGATTTGAAATTTTCTCTTCTTATAAAAGAGTCAAGAATAGAATCTGTCATACAGAATGTCAATACAATATTGTATTGCATTCTTATTTGAATAAAAAATGAAAAAAATAATTTGATACGTACCTACCATATGGCGTTCACTATATAGCGCAGAGTAGTGCGTGGCCGTTGTGATACGGAGGATCTGTGATATATTATAATCTAAACTGGATGGTACTAGTAAATCCATGCTATTTCGGTTTTTGAAGTTATACTTCTTTAGGCGGGGGACGAAGTTGCGCGCGCTAGTGTAACACATTGAATTGGCGTGGGACGGAAGTTTTGCCCGCCGATGCAACACAATTTATTTCGCGCGGCGACGTTCGGGTGGTCTAAGTGCTGGAGGTTTGTAATTTTCAGCTGTGATATTGAGGGCTGGGGCTTGAGCCGGTTGGGTAAAGACTGAATGTTGCAACTTTTATTTATGGGTAAAATTATATATTAATAAATAAATAAATCTTGTGAATGTTAAGTTGGTAAATAATCCAAACAATGGTATGTTGTAAATTTCAAATATTTAGATACTCCATACACAACAATACATATTTTTACAGTTTAGGATAATATTTTTCGTACATCCCAATATGTCAATTTATTTATTAGCGGTTTATAATAATTTAAGACAATAATAATAATCATGTTTCATCGCAAAAACCAATATCACGTTTCAGTTAAACCATTAAATAGGCTATATTTTACTTTTGATTTGTAATAAATTATTATTGTCGACGAAAATAGTTGTACAGTCATCTGTTTAAGCAAAGATGGCCGAAATAGCGGTTTGCTATATTTTTCAAACACAGGTTTTGAGATTTTTTCTTCCAAAGTAGGTATAATCTGCAATAATATTTTGTTTTGTAATTTTTTGTTTTGTTACGTCAAAGAAGTATAACTTCTAACGCACGTACATAAGTACACACATGTTTTGTAATATTTTTGATTCCTACTTTGTAGCTTTTGAAGATTGGATTTGATTTTTTTATAACCAATTTATTCACTGAAGTAGGTAAAACTAGTCTTTTACTTACATCTTTGATTATATAATAGAAGATATACAAGACAATTTATGCGTTCATATACTGGTTGAGCTTTTGTGGACTGTAATTTTGAAGAATGATTGTAGATTCCGGATCTAGGGGGTGGGATTTAAACATGATACCAGACACTGACCTTTGATGTTGAGAGGGCTGGCACATGCTGGAACTGGTTCCGGGTCATGCACTCATGCACTAGTAGGTAAATAGTTTTGGAGTGTCACTCTCACTGTTACACTTGAGTTATTATGAATGATGATAATATTGTTTGTATGAATGATCAGACACAATGTGCCGGTAACACGGCTTGAATAGATGTTATGATTTACTGAGCTTGTTATTAAACTCGTATTGAGTTCATGCTTAAACGATGGCCACACTATAGTGAGTAGACTCGTTTTCTACTAACTGCCTGACGAATGACCCGTAATTGTTAAGTGCCAGGTTGACAATAACGAAATAAAGGATAGTAGGTAAGACATATTTTTGCGGGTTTAAGGATAGGATAAGGATCATAATCGGCCCAACCATATGCATTGGGGTTAATATTTTACGTAGTGAATTTCCTGACCAAGCCAGGAACACATTACCAATAAGTTGAGAAAACTTATATATTCTATCAAGCTCAGAAAGGCTGCATACTTAGACTATATTTTGAGCTATGATAAGTATGATTTACTTTATATTATAAATTAGAAAAGGGTGGAGGGTAGTAGAGACGTAGGCAGAAGAATATTATTTTGGCTATGCAACCTTCATTTTTGCGGTTCAATGTCCAAAACATTGCTAATCGTTTACGACTGACGTAGAATTGGGAGATGTACTACGAGGGTGGGTCAATAAGTCCTTAGAAAAGCCGACAGGTGGCGCGACTAGTACTGCAAGCGGTTTGTTTTCATGCAGCGGCACTACCGATTCAGTATGCTGCGAAGTTTCAATCAGATTGGTCGGGTTGTTGTGTGTTTCTCGTACATTTAAAAAAAAAATTGCTTGTAGAAAATGGAAAAATGGAAAATGGAGAAAATTGAGTTTAGAGTTGTTATTAAACATTTTAATATAAAAGGGTTAACAGCAAAGGAAATAAAAAATGAGTTGGATTTAGTTCACGGCATATCTGCTCCTTCACTTGCAACTATTTATAACTGGTTAAATGAATTTAAACGTGGTCGTACATCAACAAAGGATGAACCACGCTCAGGACGTCCTGTAGAGGTGACTACACCAGAAATGATCAATAAAATCCACGATATGGTGTTAAGTGACCGAAGATTAAAGTTGAGTGAGATAATTGAGGTTACAGGGATCTCAAAAGGTAGCGTCATTTCTATTTTACATGACAAATTGGGCATGAAAAATATTTCTGCAAGATGGGTGCCGCGTTTGCTCACAGTCGACAATAAACGCAGTAGGGTGGTGGCCTCTAAAGCCCTGTTGTCGCTCATGCAACGCAATCCGGATGAATTTTTTCGTCGCTTTGTGACTGTAGATGAAACATGGATACACCACTATACTCCCGAGACGAAAGAACAGTCAAAGCAGTGGATTGCGAAGGCAAACCATGTCCAAAGAAGGCGAAAACCGTAAAATCAGCTGGTAAGGTTATGGCTACTGTATTTTGGGATGCACGTGAAATTATTTTTGTTGACTATTTGGAAAAAGGAAAAACAATAACAGGGGATTATTATGCATCTTTATTGGACCAGCTAAAAAACAAAATTGAAGAAAAACGGCCTCATTTAAACAGGAAAAAAATCCTCTTTCATCAGGACAATGCCCGTGTTCACACATGTTTACGATCAATGGCTAAAATTGAAGAATTGAAGTTTGAATTGGTCGACCACCCACCGTATTCGCCAGATTTAGCCCCCAGTGACTTTTTCCTTTTCCCAAACTTAAAAAAATGGCTAAGTGGACAACGTTTTTTTTCAAATGAAGAAGTCATCGATAGGACAAATGCTTATTTTGAGGACCTTCCGAAAACTTATTTTTCTGACGGTTTAAAAAAAATTGAGAAACGTCTAACCAAGTGTATTGAGCTCCAAGGAAATTATGTTGAGAAATAAAAAAAAAATACAAAAATAAAACCTGTTTTAATGCTTTTTTCTAAGGAATTATTGACCCACCCTCGTACAATTTGGTGATCAAAATTTGGAAGAAAACGACAGCAAAAGAAGACAAAGATTTCACATACCTAATGACGCAGTAAAAATAGAACTTGTAATGAATAGGTTTGTTAACGATAGTACAAATATGTAAGTTAGATTTTTTTTATGATAAATTTTATGTAGGTATTGTAGATCACTGCTTTACCGACAGGTCGTGCATTTATTATTTTTCTGATGAAATATTTAAATACTGTCGTTTGTCACTTTACTCTTTGCTTCTTGTACGATTTATTAGATATTACCATTCCTATGATTGCCACTACACGCTGAGCTAATACAGCAATTTATTGATCATTACTATTATTATCCTAAAATCTCTGGGTAATATACCTACTGATATCTAATCTAACGCCACTTTGTTGATTTTTCAATAATTTGATATTACTATGCACTTTAGAATTTTCTACTATTTGAATCGAGCCTATTAATAAAGAAATAGACAATCACCTGCTGAACGAAGGTCTCTCCAAGCTGTTTATCTCGGTGTTATAAATTGCGCAATTGCGCTGTTATATTGAACAATCGGTATTTGGCGGTTAACGAGAATAGTATAATAATTTTTAAATAAAAAAGTGTAAAAAACAAATATTATAGGGATAATACTTCTTTCAAAATATTATGTTGTTTAATTATGTATTTAATCATTTTTTAGATATTTTATTCATAAATTAAAATTAATTTATCTAGGTCACACAATAAACTTATAAAAGCACAGTTAATTCATAACATCATAACCATTTTATAATATAGACATAATTGGCTTTTGTTTCATTCATATTACATTTTAATTATTGTCAATTGTAATTCATGTAGCTTTCATAAATAAAATTTAATTAATAATTAACTCTACCTCATTAAGCTTACTAGTATTTATTTATTTTTTATCATATTTGTAGATACAATTAATATTCTTTTACCATCTTTCTCACCATGAATCTTCTATTGTTGAGTCAATTATTATTTTTTTTTCTTTTATCATGTCATCTTCTTTCTTTTATCGTGTCAACTTTTAACTGCCAATTTTTGGTGGAAATGCATTTTTTTAATTAAAATTAAACAGTATAATATAAAATAGTATAAACTAGTTCCACTTATTTAAATTTTCATAATAGCCGGGACCAATTTAGTCCGCTTCAAAGAGACATTGTTAATTGTCACTATATATTGTGTCCGATTTTTTATTGATTAATCAATACTAAATAGTATACATAAAATTTCAAAATATTTCATCATTATTAATATCAATACATAATTTTGAAATTCTTGAGAATGTACTAGTTAGAATATATATACACGATTCTATAAATATATCGGTAGCTTACTGGATAATACCACTTACCGAGACAGTGGAAAAATGTTGAAGCGAATGAAATTCAAATTCATATCTTTAACTGTCCAAGTATTTGGTTTTATCCTATAAGCACAGATCCATTTATAAGTCACGCGAATTGATTCTAACAAGTAAATTTTGATAGTGTTTCCAATTCCGCCAGAGAAATAACAAAGTAATTAATTAAGTAATTAAGGACATGTTTCAGATAACGTCTGATTTTAATCAAATCAGAGGTTTTTCAAAAGTTTGTATTTTAATTAGTACCTAATATAAGATTGTTTATTTAAAAAAATAGAAACACCTCCGGTTTTATTATGTATTCAGTGTTCACAGAGATTGATCAATACTAATAGAGAATACTTCAAATGGTACACGGAAATAAATTAACAAAATAAAATGACTCACTTGACCCAATGAGCAAATGAACTTGTCAAAAAATTAGTTCATTTAAGGTATATATCGCATTTAACAACTAGATAACCACACTTAGCACTAGAAATGGATCCAAATAGTGTAAGGTGGTCAGTCTCAAAATGGAGGACCTGTATGATCAAACGGATCAGAGCCAATAAGACTAAGCTGAAGCTGAGAGACTGTGAGTGAAGATTACGAAGTGAACGTAGGGTTACATCCTGTTCCGTCTGCATAACGCTTGCGACTTCCAGGTAAGTGGGCGACGAAATCTATAGGTCTCTTTTTAAAGTCATGGCCGCAACAGTAGGAGTTTCTTAAATGTTTTATGTATTTAGTATTGCATGTAAAATAATAAATTAATAATTAAAAAAAGTATAATAGGAGTATATAGTATTCAAATGCCATTAAATCTATCTTCAATTGTTAACCACTCAATATGACAATAAGTTTTCTCTTTAGTCCTAAGTTTACGAATAAAAAAACCGAAAGGTGCCTGTCAGATTCGCAGGCATTATTATGGGAATTGGAAAATATTCTGCAAAAAAAAGTTTCGAAACTTTCCCATGGAAGTGAACACGCGTAAAAATCAGGTAATCTCTTGAAAACTTTACAAATATAAAAAGGAATATCTCAATAGAACTGTCAAAGTTTTTTTCGCGTAAAATATGAGAAAGGCGAGATCTTCCTTCAAAAACAAGTTTTGTTCCCCTTTTTTTGCTTTTGAGTGTTTTCTCTAAAGGTCAGAATACACTCTCAGACAAGTGTGACGTACAAAATACGAGATGCTTGTCGTGTCAGATTTTTCTATCAGTAATGATAATTTGTAGCCATCCACCTAATCGTAGAGGGTATCATGTTACACAAAACTATGGGTTTTGTAATGTTACCTTTCCTAAATTTAATAATATATCAATTTTATACATGTAAAATAATATTTCAATTGAGACTAATTTTATTGTAAGCACAAGCAACCAAGTGGAAAATGTAGTCGCATTGTTGTCTTTGCTTGTAGTTATTTTTAAAATAAATACGGTTAAATTGATTATGTATAAAATGGATAAAAGTAAACATGTTGCGAGTTTGTTATTGACCAGAGTCATCATCCGGGGTCAATCCAGTGCTGAACGAAGGCCTCCCTTAGCTCCCTCTACTTTTCTCGGTCCCTAGTTCTTCGCTGCTACGTACATACACCAAACTTTATAAGCTCGTATATCCAGCGGGTTTTAGAGCATCCCGCGGGTATCCAACGGTTGTGCACTTGTCGAGCGATATTCCAGCTAATTTCCATTTCATACAACTAAAAGTGATATAATAATTAAAAGGGGTATTCATAATAAAACGGAAAAGGTTACATTATAATGGATATTATGTCGATAATATCATTGAGAATAACAAAGAGAAAAGATACATTTAAATTGCAATCAGGGTAGAATAATACAAAATGTTGGAAATGGCGCGTTTAAAAGAAGCAGTATACTGATTGAATGTATGATCCACTATAAATATTTAGAAATATAAAGAGAAATGAGTCCAGTCTCAGAAAATAAAAACAAGAATTATTAATATGACAAGGAGTGCCTTTCTCAAAATGAGACACTTCTTAGCAATCGAGACCTTAACCTAGATCTGAGACTGCATTTGGTTGGATGTTATGTTCTATCAATACTTTGAATAGTATATAGTTATGGACGCTTAACCAAGAGATGCACTAGAGAGTTGACACTTTAAAGATGTGGTTGTATAGAATGATCCTCAAAACTTTTTGGACTGACCGAGTGACATTAATTTGACGACCTAAATTGAATGAAAAATGACAGAGAAGTTCTCCGTAGTATCAAAACCAGAAAACTATAAAACCTTGGATATATTATGAAAGGAAAAATTAAATTATAGCATTCCCTAACTAGTCAGTAAAGAAAATATTAATTACAATGACTTTATATTGTAAACTATATTTTTCACACATGTCACTCAATACTCAAATTCAATTGTTATCTATTCAAGAATAAAGCAATGGCCAGGCGTCGTTTCTGTGTTGGAAACCCGGGTAATTTTTATTTTGAGTGTGTACATACTATTTGCGACGGATGGAGGTAGGCTGTTAATATCCGACATAATGGTGCACACTAAACTATATCAGTCTTCTGTATTTGTTTTCATTGAACTAAGACTACATTGTGTATATAGTATTTGTTAGTTTTCAAAATTCAATGAAACTCTGCGTAGATAATAGTTAAAAAATATTATTGTGTATCTATAAAATATCTAGGCGGGCAAATGGTTGGCTAGGGCCTCAATGAAATGCACTAATGCCAATAGGTACATTTCTATAAAGTGTTGAGACGCTACTCTACAGATGGCCAACAAATCCTATCACTAGCCTCCACGCGACGTCCCCTGGGCAATGCAGATGTGGTGTGTCTTGTGACAGTATAACTCATCTGCAGCTAATAGAGAAGGGTGAAAGGCGAAACTCTGGCGCCTTAAAACGAGAGACCCCTTGGCTACAGGAAGGAAAACCAAGACAGAAAACCACACACCAACCCGTTTGGACAGCGTGGTGTGTTATGTCCAAATACCCCCATGGAACATAAACAAAAATCTCGGCCCTCATTCTCCGGAAGCCAACCTGACACTGATCACGGCAGCAATCAGCAAGGGAAGGCAAAGGGTGCTAAGAATCCCCGGAAAGACGATAACGGCTGCCTACCGATGACCATTGCCACCTATAACGCGAGAACATTATCCAGCAACGCCAAACTTCTAGAGATCGAAGAAGAACTCGAAAAAATCCATTGGGATGTTGTCGGGCTCAGCGAGGTAAGACGACAAGGAGACGATATCGTGAATATCCACAGCGGACATGTACTCTGTTATAATGGGACTAAGACCGGACGCACAAGCGGTGTCGGATTTTTAATCCACAGACTCTGGAAAGATCGCATAGTTGAATTTGATTTCTCCTCAGATAGAGTAGCAAATTTAACACTTCAGCTCAGCAAAAGACACCAGATTCTGCTTTTGAAAGTTTATGCGCCCACTCAAAACTCACCTGATGAAAAAGTGGAGGAGCTATATGAAGAAATCAGTACGTTGAAAAATAAACGGAAATGTCACTTCACTATAATCATGGGAGACTTTAATGCACGAATCGGATCTCAACACCAGGATAATGTAGCAGTCGGGCACTTCGGACATGGCACCAGGGATGGCCGAGGAGATAATATGTTAGTGGAGTTTGCGGAAAACCACAATCTCTACGTCATCATGAACTCATTCTTCAAAAATAAGCCTTCTCGAAAATGGACATGGCGAAGCCCAGCAAAACGAACCAGCGAAATCGACTACATCCTCACCGACAAGAAGGATATTTTTCTACACTGCACAGTCATTAACAAATTTAATACTGGCAGCGACCACCGAATGGTAAGGTGTAAAGTACGATTTAACATCAAACGTGAGAGATCCAAACTGATGCAGAAGCCCAGAGTCCGCAGAGGCTTGAGAAGCAGAGTCGAATTCCAACAAGAGCTGAAGAACAGGCTAGCGGCTTTCCAAGCTGAAAATGACCCCATCTCCCTACAAAACACCAAGGCAGTAACAAAAATCATTATAGAATCTTCGGAAAAGACAGTTGCTGCTGTGGTTGAACGAGTAAGCAAACTTTCAAAGGAAACGTTGAATCTTATGAAGCTGCGTAGGAGTATGAAAAGTGAGCAACAAGTTGCAAATGATCTCGAATACTCCACGTTGTGCAAAACTCTACGTAAAAACATATGAGAAGATCTTCGTAAGTTCAATATGAACCTTGTAGAATCAATTGTTGAGTCAGAAAGGAGCTTACATAAGAACAAGCAGCATCTGTCAATAGGGAGACGGCAGATTACGACACTAAAAGCGCAAGATGGAAGTATCGTGTGTAACTGGGATCATCTACTGGACGCTGTTGTAGAGTTTTACAGCGCTCTATACAAAGATGACACTGACATCAACTCAAATCTTCCGGTGAACGGAGAATATGGAGATCCTCTTCCCGAGGTTACTACCACAGAGGTGGAATATGCTATAATGTGCATGAAGAGTGGGAAAGCCCCGGAAGAAGATGGGCTGACTATCGATGTTCTCAAACGGGCCGGGAGGACGGTGAGCGATATGCTCGCACGTCTGTTCACGTCTTGTCTGCACGAAGAGAACATCCCGGAGTCATGGAAAAATGCCTCCATTATTATTCTCCATAAGAAAGGAGACACTGAAGATCTGAAAAACTATCGACCAATTAGTCTACTGCCAATTCTGTATAAGGTTTTCACGAAAATACTCTCAAACCGTCTCGAAACAGTTCTAGACGAGAACCAACCAAGAGAGCAAGCCGGATTCAGAAGAGGCTACAGTACTATGGATCATATACAGGTCGTCAGGGAAATCATAGAGCGCTACCAGGAATACAAACTGCCATTATATCTTGGTTTTATAGACTATGAAAAGGCGTTTGATTCCATCAAAAAATTCTCAATTATAGACGCCCTTAGCAACCAAGGAATTTCCAGACGCTATATAAACATATTGAACAGTATATACAGTGATGTCACAGCATCCGTGAAACTCCACAAACGGTCGTGTAAATTCCCCATTAACAAAGGTGTCCGGCAAGGTGATACCATTTCACCTAAACTATTCACCGCTACTCTTGAAGACTTATTTAGGAAACTTGATTGGGAGGAAAAAGGTGTTCCAATTGATGGGGAGCACCTCAGTCACCTGCGCTTTGCAGATGATATTGTTATACTCTCACAAGACCCGAAAGACCTCCAAGGTAGAATGCAAGAACTCGCGGATGTCAGTCAAACGGTCGGTCTAAAGATAAATGTCTCAAAGACAAAAGTGATGAGGAACTGTTTTTTGGACCCTGCGATTATCTGTATTTCTGGCACCCAACTCGAGCAAGTCAGCAGCTACGTCTATCTCGGACAGCAGGTGTCCATAGACGGAAGCATGCACGATGAAATTGCTAGAAGAACAAAGCTGGGATGGAGTGCTTTCGGACATCTGAATATTATCTTCAAGAGTGACCTACCATTATGTCTTAAGCGTAGGGTGTTCAACCAATGTGTGCTACCCGTGCTCACGTATGGCTGCGAGACGTGGACTCTCAACAAGAGAGATGTCCAAAGGCTAAGAGTTACACAGCGAGGCATGGAGAGGTGCATATTGGGCATCACGCAAAAGGACCGTAAGAGGAACGAATGGATTAGGAAGCAGACAAGAGTACGCGATGTAATAGATGTTGCCAAACAGCTGAAATGGAGATGGGCGGGACACATTGTTCACCGAAAGGACGGCCGCTGGACAAATGCCGTCATCCAGTGGTACCCAAGGGGTACGAAACGGCCACAGGGTCGCCCTAAAAGCCGCTGGATTGACGAACTGGTAAAGTTCGGTGGAAATAGGTGGCAGCAAACGACACAGGACCAAGAGAGTTGGAGAAAGCTTGGGGAGGCCTTCATCCAGCAGTGGATTGACCCCGGCTGATGATGATGATGATGATAAAATATCTAAAACTATGCCATTATACCACACATAACTATAGATAGAGTATAGATACTTAGATAAAAGAATATCTTTTATCGATTATGGTTTGGTTAGGCAGGGCTTAATGAATTTAAAACAAAACTAACCAACAACATCTGAATTAATTCAACGAAATCAAATAAGTCTGACTGAAAAAGTGTCCACTATTTTTGTCGGATCGCGGATAGCACTTAATCTATTATGGTTTGGTCTAGGCACGGTTTATTTGAAATTTAAAAACTAACCAGCGCCATCTGCAAAGTTTATTCTTAGTTCAATGAAAACAAATAAATAATATGACTGTCAATATTTAGTGTGTAATATTTATGTTGCATTTAAACTGCTTACCTCCACCCTTCGCCACTGGTTACGTATTCACATTGAATGTAAACAAATGATTTGTGAAATTGAGTCTTAATCATAAAAATACATACATATATCAGAATTGGAGCAAGAGACGGGCATAAGATCGCACAACATCTTTAAGTACGAAAGGGTTGGCTATGTTGATGCCATATGTAAGGCTGTGCCACAAAAGCGCGGAGTATCGCACGCTCTGGCGGCATCGGCGACATAATAATAATATGTTCAAGATACGTTGTGAAGCGCCTCTTCACAATTAAATCAGTCATCGAGTATTTCTAAAGTAATCCTACCAGTACCATTAATATTTGGTCGAGATATGTGCAGTGTTGCATGAATTAACGTAAATATTTTTCTGCGATTTTCCTGTCTCTTTGTTGAGCTAGTGACCAGGTTTAAATGCCAAGAATCTACGTTTGTACCTACATCTCTATGGGCATTAATAGGTCCGTTTGCATTCAGCCAATTTAGAGCTACGAAGAAATCAATGATGTATTATCTAAAGACCAAATGCCGATTGTTAAACCCATATGGGCTATCTGGGCTTATACATACATGTTTTCTTTCAACAATGTCCGATCGTAATACGATCATTTGGGCCTCCACAGAGTAAAGGTTTGTATTATCTGATTTTGTTTTAACGACAAATGAATGTCAGCCACTTGCTCAACCTATTAGGTACAAACTCTGACTCATGCACAAATTGAAAAACAATATGTGTACTTGCCAGACCCAGGATTCGAACCACCTGAGATCCATGCTGCTATAGGATATAGCATATTTCAGGGCGCAAAAGTCTTGAATTTTGAGTTTTACGTATCGATGTAATAGATAGAAGGCAGTATTCTTTTAGGTTAAAGCAGTCAAAAATATCACGCGCTATTGCTTTGTTGATAATTCTGAATATTTTTATCGAAGAGAATATTAATTCACTTTTTTAACTTTTATCAACATCGTAAGCGCCTTCAATGTGATTTTTTGACAGATGGATAAAATGTCGTAGAAAAGTATTTGTAAAAGAAAAAGTTCCATATACTAGTCGTTTTTTGGAATTCGATATCTTTAGCTGTAAAAAATAGTATACTCTCACGGATGTGAATAAATCAATGCAAAAGTGATTTTTACGCATAGACTATTAATACATGTTGTTCGAAATTGGTTGACGAATAATTAAAGTGATAATATTGACATAAAATATTACTCTTTTTTAATTTTTGGCAGACTAATATTTTATTATCTCAGTCACACGTAAAATGTCTGATTAAAATTGTTATTCTTGAGGCGCGCTATCGCTAAAACAAAACAAGCATTTAAAAGCGAAGAATATTTTCCATCGACTCCACCGTTTCTTAGCAAATTTATTAAAAAATATTCCAGCAGTGGACTTGCGCCATTCCAAAACGCAGCCTTAAATTCCCACCCACCGGAGGAGGGTCCATCGGACGTTACGTACAACCTTCGAGAGCCTCTCCGCTTTGCCGTAGAAGCCTCCCCCGACCTTTCTATTCAAAAATTCATATTTTACGTGATTCAATTCTACAATGTGCCTTTTGCCAACAAGTGCAAGGTGACGTGAAAATGAATAAATCCTAATGCTTTTCGCTAGCGCAGTATTATAATCGTGACTGTTTGGAAATGCCTCGCGATATAATTTGACGTAGCAAGACAAAGAACTGAGGACTTATTCAAAACATGATGCCTTTTATACGGCAAAAGAGATCGTGACAAATACTTATGGGTGCTCCGTGCTTTTTTCATTTTTTTTACTCCACCGAATCTTAAGGTTACACCATAAATTGACCCTCTTCCAAAATTACGCTAAAACCAGCTACTGGTGGTCTTATAACAAGAAGTTGGCTGCGACTTGAATTTTTTTTCATAATCTCTTTTATTTAAGTATTGTCCAAAACTAGACATAAGCTAGTAAATAACCTTATACATGAATGTTCTGTCAGTGAGCCATTTTTTAGGAGGAGGTTACGGTGATTACATATTATTGTCACTCTGTTAACCCGAGATTTTTTGATAACGCCAGTTCAGAGCTCAACCCTCTCGATCTTATTGTAAACTGTATGCTGTTTGTCTTGATCATTAAAATATAAACCGTTCTTTACCCAATTAATTAACTATTAGATTCCTTATTACCTATCGTAACAACAGGTATGACTGAACTACAAGTATTCGAATAGCTTTACGTGACTTAGACATATCTTTTTATATCATCAGATAGTACCCATGCCCATGCTGCGCAGCTTCAAGGATTGCATCACTGTAACCGACATTCCTTTATCCTTCAGCGGTGATTCAAAAACAAGCTATGTGCTACTAACTGGTCCCATATTGTCGATGGACTGAGAGTCGTTATGCAACCTTATGCTTTCTCTATACTGTAATGCTGGAACGTAGCACGGCGTGTTAAGTCAGTAAAAGTGAAACCTACTGATTTATACAGTACAAAAGCGTTGAACGTCAATGGAATGCATCGATAATATTGTTGTAAATTCCAGACGACGCAATATGCATTTAAAATTACGTGAATGTCAAGTGTGTATCCTAATAGGTACAACGCGATGTTTATACTTAAAGTGTTCAGACAAACAAGTTTCAGAGTATTGTCTAGGACCGGCTTGATCTAGATGAAACTTATTGAATTCTTACAGTATATTTTATGATTTTTAGTGCTATACTCTTATGGTGGTTTCACTTCCATTTATGCTTGTGAAAATCGGTCATTCTCCAATTGCTTATGACTCGACGTTGTTTATCCATTTTTCAGTAGCTAACCAGCTCTTTATTTTCTTTCCGGCTTTGTAAATGTCAGTATTTTACCGTGCGTGACTCGTTCATCTTATATATATATATATATATATATCTATGACACAACTATCTATAGCAAGTACTTATGCTTTATATTTCTTGTAATGTTAGTCATACAATGGTGGAAGTGGCTAAGGGTGGATGTAGGCTTATAAGATCCGCCATAAATAGTGCACATTAAACTTTGTCAGTCATATATATTTGTTTTCATTTGAATAAAACTACACTTTATAGATGGTGTTTGTTAGTTTTCAAAATTCAATTAAACTCTGTGAAAACCGGGCCATTATAGATAATAGTCAAAAAAATACTATTATATTATCTATAAAATGTCTAAAATAATGCAATTAAATCATACATAACTTTGGATAATTTATAGTTAGAATAATATTTGTTTATCTATTATAGTTTGGTATAGGCAATTTAAAAAATATGAACCAACAATATATTGTGTAATATGTATTCTTAATCCAACGAAAACAAATAAGTATGAATGAAAAAGTGTCCACAATTTTGTTGTATCGCCGAAAATATACCAAAACTATTATGGTTTGATTTTTCAAAACTAACCAACACTTTTTGTAAATTGTAGTCTTAGTTGAATAAAAACAAATACGGATAAATAACAAAGTTTAATATGCAATATTTATGTCGGATCATAACGGCCTACCTCAACCCTTCGTTACTGCATGGTATAAAATATGTAAAAGGTATATCAAACATAATACTGATGTATATTTTTTATTTACAATATGATTCACTACAAAGATTTGATGCTGTTTTATTTTTGGATCATCCAGTGATCGCATTTAAAGGAGATAGTCGCAGAGTGAACACAAGTATTCAGTACCAGGTAAAACATTTACTTTAGTTCTTTTCAAGAAACGTGAATCGTTCAATTGAACTATGATCATTTTTCTTGGAGAGAGATATTGATTGAAAATATGCTTTAGTAAAACTTAAAATGGTTGAAAAACAAAGTTCAATTTTGTTAATAGTTTTGTAAAAGATTGATAACAAACCAGCGAGTGTTGGTCAGTATCCCGTCAATCGAAATTAAAAAAGGTCAAAAGTCGGAAAATTAAACGCATCTTTTTGCTAAGTATGTGTGGTTTTTCAGAAATATCACAAAACTTTCGTTCTATTGGGTAATATGTTACTTGAGTCACTCCCGTAAAGCAGCACTATTAAAATGCACGCATCGAATAGTTGTTTTTAACCAAGTGTGTAACTCAGCTATTCTCCTTCCAAAAGCGATTTATTTTTGTAATGTGCCACCCAGTGGCAAAAAGTGAAGGTAGAGTGTTAAGATCCCACACATACATATCTACTAAAATTTGTCATTCAAACGTATTTGTTTTCATTGAGCTAAGAATACAATCTGTATATAGTGTTTGTTACTCTTTAAAATTCAATTAAGCCCTGCCTAATCCAAGTTATAGTATATAATAGAAAAAAAACGTATCTATATCTATAAAATATGTAAAATTATTTCATTAAACCGTACAAAATTTTGGTAATTTTAAAGATACCAAGAAGAATATTTTTTATCGATTATGGTTTGGTTAGGTAAGGCTTAATGAACATTCTGTACTATTATGTATTCTTAACTCAACGAAAACAAATAAGTGTGCACTATTTTTGTCGGATCGCCCACAGCATACTTTAACTATTCCGGTTTAGTTTAGGCAGAGTTTAATTAAATTTTAAAAACTAACCATCACCATCTGGAAATTGTATTGTTAGTTAAATTAAAACAACTGACAAAGTGTGGTGTGGACTATTTATATCGAATCTTAACAGCCTACCTCCACTCTTCGACACTGGTACTACTCTCATGAATTTAAAACCGCCAACATTGTTCAAGTTTTGGCCGTCGCTAATCGGGTCGAAATTGGGATCATAGGTTTTATTTGAGTCGATTTTCAAACCGACGCGAAAAAATTGACATGCAGCCTGTTGATTGTCAACTAAAAGCTCTTAATTGGGTTATCCAATAAGAAAACATGATCGACGTATTAAAGCTAACACAGCTTTACCGTGGGGGTGATAGCTGTTACTCGGTCAGCTTCAGGGTATCACCTTACAAAGATTCAGAGTAACCATATATATCGACACTCCCCACATTTTGTCACCTGCTGATCAAAGAGAAGTCAATTTCAGCACATGTTATATTGCTACAATATATATAATATATATATATATATATTGAATATACATAATTTTGAAAACACAGAAAATATTTTATAACCAATGGAAAAAAATCTTTTTGAAAAAAGTCAGACATCCCGCAGAAATTGAATCTCCATCTCTCGGGTATCGCGCCCACGAAAATAGACCACTATGCTAAAGGAGTCATACTTAATTGGGACAAATTGTATATAATCACTTTTAATATTCACTGAAGCGCTTTTCAAATTGAGCTACTATTGACGATCGGCTTTTGTATTTTACCACGTTTTTGTTAGCTCATATTATTGTTTGTCGGGTACAGATTTTTTTTTGTGTGTCCAGTAGGTACTTTTGGCCATCTTTAAGTAGAATCGAATTCATTTTCAGTTGATTCTGTTTTGTATGTTTAAAAAAAAATCGTTAAAAGCAATATTTATTACTCACTATTATTGGTTGCTGAGGAGTCCTAGCAACTAAATTAATAATATATACGTGCGTTACTATGGAAAGCAATATGAAAAGTCAAAATGACATTTCAGTAAAATTTAAAAACGTGTTATATAAAAAGTTCTTTTTATCTTGTAATTATTTATTTGAGAAAATAAAACATTGTGGACATTACAAATCCAAATTCAAAACGTACACAATATGAGATTTAGATCATAAAAAATATTACGCTCACGAGAGAGAAGAAAAAAATATATAAATAATATTAATAACAAAAAAATAAAAATAAAAATCATACAATTTTATACAGAAAAATAAAATTTCGAAAACAAATTGCATAGCGATGAAAATGTCTACGTCTTTGGGGAGTGCATTGACTTATCTCGCACCCCTCGCTAATGGTGTCTGATAGGCTTGACAAGAGGAAACGGTTCCGATGCAAATGGCCACGTAGGTAATTGACAGGAGCATGCATATTCAAATTCATTAGGATACCAGAACTGGAAACCATCCCTCGCGATAACAGGCAAAAGTTTTTCAGGAGCAGAAGAGACCTACGAGATTCAAGAGATTGAAAAGTAAGCATGTCTTGTAGAAAGGCAGTCGGAAAATAATCATTTGACGAAATATCGAAAGGATCTTAAAATAAGGACATCGAAGAAATTTCTTCTGGACGTGTTCTAAAATAAACTTATATGAAACCTCATAAGGACATCAGATAATCGACCCATATTCAAGGATGTTACACACTAATGATACGTAGAGATTACGTAATACATTAGGATTCTTGAATGGTATAAAGATTTTTTTTATTGGTAATAATATATTTTCTCAGAAGTGTATTAAAAATTATGAATGTCTAATAATTAGAATGTTATATTCTTAAATCTTGTGAATTATTCGTTGAATAAAAAAATAATTAATTAAATATATATATTATACATATTATAATTTAATTAAAATGCTGCACGTTTATCCATCATCTTTTGTGGATGTTGGTTTGGCGTAATGCCGTTACATTTATACTATTCTGATCGTCTGCTTTCTATAAAACCACACTCACTACAAAAAAGCACGGAGAGAATTTCAATGCGATTTTTAATAAAATTTGGCTTATTGAAATGCCATGACGACTACAAAACTACGCATATTTTAATCTCCTGTAATCAACATATTTTTATTCATTTATTCGTCTTTTGGATTAGGTAAACCATTGAAAAAATATATAGTTTACAATGTCAGCGAAGAAATGGTTTTATTTTAATTTCATTTAAATATTATAATATATTTTTTATCGGTCTTACATAGCGCTGCTTACATTGCGTAGAGAGGCTATCTTGAGAAGGTCGGTGATCCTCCGAGCGCGAAAGTATTTCAGTATTTAGAAATATTATAGGTATAAGTACAAATAAATATAAATAATAAAAAATAATATTTTACAATAATAAATCATATCTATAGTATGTAGTGCATATTTTCATATTTAATTGCTTCTATCGGTTTTGAATATAGTAAAAGAATAGCTTATTATAAATATATAATTATTATTTTTAGATTTAATATTCAGTGAATATAATAATATTATAAGTAAGTAATGGAACGTTTTATATTGATATGCAGCTGATAGATTTAAATTCTCTGAAAACCATCAGTGCAGTAATCCTAGATCGAATAAAAATATTTTCATTGAATGAGTAAAAAGTAGCAAACGCTCACGCAAGAACAAAAGCCAACGAACCACGAACAGCAGCGCGGATTTGCCGATTGGGTCTTGGAATAGGAGATAACCGATTTTCACCTCAATGGTTAAAATATAATAATCAAAACTGCTGCATTGAAAAAAACCTAAGAGGCCATTACATGCTACAGTACAGTTTGGTACAGTTTTTGGGCTAGAGACGTCATCGGGCCGTATCGATAATGATAAAAAGGTGACCGTTACGGTAAATGGCGTCTGCAATAACTAAAATGATAACTGACTTTAAGATTTTGATTTTAAAATATGTGGTTCCATCAGGAAGAAGCCACACTGGCTTTATTGCGATAAAAAACAAATTTGTACCAGAATTTTAAAAATCCTTTATAAGTAAGTGACTATAAAATTCTATAAATTCTTCTTTAAGAGTCTTCTAAATTAAAATTGTATGATGTGTGTATAAGTGTTAATTTTTATGAAATACTCGTTTGAATTATGTTGAAATTTCCAGTCTAAAAGACATGAATACGCAGGTAAGTATAATGTGGAGGAACCCTTACTATTATGGAATATATATTTAAACATAATAAAATGACATCAAACGTTTTTTGACTTTTACTCAGGTATTTTAAAAATATGTTTGTTCCGGATGTCGACGGCGGAAACATCAGAGCGGAAGAATTCGGAAACCGTTTTTAGTAGACAAAACGGAAAATAAATTCCATTTCCAACAAATAGGTACACACAAACACCCAATGGGGAAAGCCTGTTCCATGGTTTATTTATTCGGTGCAGTTTGAAATAATAGCTCCGATTTACTGTGACGTCATTGGTGAGCAACATGTTATTGAGTTTCAAATGATGAGATAAATAATAAATTATAAAAAAACATCTTGTAAAAGTGTTATTTATAAAAAAAATATATTTTCGATAGGAGTATTATTATATTCATTTCGTAATAGGAATTTTGAAAGGAGCTCGATTTTTGAATTAAAAAAGAATAATTGTAAACGTGGTTGTATTGTTAACATGTTCATTATTTTATTGATCTATTGAAAGCCATAAAACAAAATGGCGGCTTGCTTTCTGTTTTGAAGTTTGTTTTTCTGTTAACATAACCAACGTCGGTACAAATTTCACGGAGTTTTACGTAAATTTTTATCATATTAATAATGGTAAATGTATTGTTTTTAACTGGCTATATAAAATTTATCTATCTACAGATAGGTTTTTATAGTTAAATTTTATAGTCAAATATCTGTTTTAATACAGCAATATGTGAGATGTATGAAATGTCAATTTAATTCTAGATTACCCAGTATTCAAGGGTGATTTAGGCAAAATAATCATAGAATATGCAAAATTTAATTAAAGAAAGTTTAATCTGAAATTATAATGGAATGCCATAGTAGAAGTATAAAATTCTCTTCAAATAATGAACCTACAATGCGAGTCATTTATCGATAACTTAATTAGTAGACCAGAGGCATTTTTTTTGTGTAAATTTCAAACAATTAAGATCTATCTATAGATATTTTTTAAATATTTACAATATAAAAGTTATGTGATACGTAAAATATTTTATGGCGTACTTTTATATTATAAAGATGTGTTTAAATGTCTTTATTATTTAAAAAAAAAATGTTACTTGTCAAGAAAACTTTGAAAAATAAAAGTAGGCAGCCAAAAATATTTCACCTTATTATAATATAATACTGCATTCGACTTCAGGCAATGCCCCTGTTGTCTTATTTTTTCAATGTATGTTGGATTCTTAGCAAGGAATAACTGAGTTTGGCAATCGACTTAAAAGTAGTTGTCGTAAAATATCTTTCTTAATGTAGTAATAACATACACTATGTAAACGACTACAATATAGTTAGATACATTTATTAAGTTATAAGAATGGATTAGATTCCATGAATAACGATTTTTTATGCAGATGTGATAGACCCAATTTCACTGAATAATAGATAGATGCCACTGTAACCTTTAAATTGAAATGGTGGTGAAAAATTATCCAAAAAAACGCCTAACCTTCACAGAGCTAATCTAATATCTACTACATTGACAAATTGATTAAGTAAGGTAAAATTAAAAGGAAAATTTCAAGAAAACAGCAGTCATCTATGAATATTGGTCACGGAATTTTAGTCAAATATAAAAATGAACTGTTTTCGTCAAAATTCGTTCTAAATTTTTCCAGTGTCGTAATAAGGCATCGGGCCACCGGTTGCCAACCAGACACAGGTGTAGGTATTATAAGCTTGCAGCTTTTGATCTACCCAATCCTGAAATTCCATACAAATGCCGAAACTTTCTTTTGCGTCTTCTCTTTGAGCGTTCACCGTGGGAGCAGGATATTTTTTTCAGACACAAGTACAAAGAATATAGGCCCGGATTAGAAAACAATTCAAATTGATCAATTTAAAGTTTGAAATTTCCTCTAAAATCGTGGATAATGCTAATTTATCGTTGCTTAATGTGCACATTCTATAATATATAGGATGATCTTGATTTTTTTTCTAACATACATATATAATATAAAGACACATAATCTGTCGTTAATTCCAAATAACTAAATTATCGACATTCCAAGAAATTTTGTATTATTAAAATTGGATGTTAACCATTTTTTGATCCTATGGAAGGCAATCATGCTGACCTTTACGTCCATTGTCAATTAATTGATTAATACCGAATGTAGTATAGGACGATTAGTTAGGAGGGGTCTATGTTTGTGTTGCTCAAATTATCAGGTCCATGCTTAGGGTCCAAACAAACATTGAAAAATAATATGTGACTTTTCCAGAGTCGGAATTCAAAACCGACACCCACCATTTTATATGCCGACCCGTAAATATGCTAATATAAAAATGATAGAAAACATCACATTATTTATTATTTCTTTAGCACATTTTTTTAACGTTAGCATACAGGTTACAAATCTGTTAATGGGTTCTTGAACTATAGAATGTCACATTTTTGTCAAATTTATTCAACAGCCTCCTGGTATTAGACACACTGACTAGTGTCGAATGTGATAATTTCAGGTCAATTTTTTACCATTGACTTGTCTTACTGTGATATCTAGAATCGACTCCAGAATTTTTCTACCATTCTTCAACAAGCGGTGATTTTACAAAGCTTAATTCCAATATTCACAATATTAATAATAAATTCTTCATCGTCTATATTTTTAAAATAATATTATTTATTATAGTTCGAGGTGGCTCTGCGCAATGTCGTATCTGTAAATATATCCGCCGTAGGTGTTCCCTAATGCGGCTCTGTATGTTAAGATGGGATAATATGTTTCCCGGAAGAGAGGAAATTCGAAACAAATATCTAAGTAGAGAGTTCGATGGATTATATTTGTTTACTTACAAACAAAACATAACACATTTCCTGATGTAGCTATACAAACGTTTGATCGAATCTTTGGTACTTGATCCGTCGCAACGGCTTTAAAAAGATTTAAGATCTAAACAAAAATTTACCCGGAGCATACACAACATTAAAAAAATAACATATTGTTACAAAATTGTTGTATAAAAATCAATGTATAAGATTATAATTATCACTACAGTCAGTTTATTTCAATCAACTGTTGGATGAAAACCTGCTCAAGCTCTCTCCAAACTTTTATATTTCGTTAATATAGAGCCCCTTGAGGTGTTCGTAAATTCATCTAATAACACTTGGGTACCATTATATTTTTTGTTGCTTTTACGCACGATGCCTATCTTGTTCTAAAGCAAATACCACGGTTATGAGCGGCTGCGTTAAAAAACATCAAACCAGACAGTTCACATTCCGGGATAGTTAACTGTCTGAACACTATATAGCATATTTTAGTTTCTTTATTAATTTTTGAGTCAGGTTGCCGAGGAGTGCCGCGCACCACACTTGTTCTGAATCGCGCGTATCACAATACCCTACGCTTGGTGTGAAAAATTATCAGTTTTTTTACACCTGAGAATGTCTCAGTAGCAAATACCCAAGACTAAGGTCCCCATGCACTCAAGTGTTCTAACAAAAACGTATGGTTCTAATTAATAAACATATAATAAAAAATAAATCTAAAATACTACGGGAATAAAAAACTTTGTGAAGACATCTTCGCGTCTGCAATATTATAGGGCGCCGCAAAATTTTAAATGCAATAAAATTGACTTTTGTAATGATATGGATAAGGATTTGACGCTCACGGTGACCACGCAGGTTAAGCGATGGACTATAACGCCGTGGATCCCAGGTTTGAATCCTGAGTCTGGCAAGTACACATATTGTTTTTCAATTTGTGTGTGTCAGCGTATGGACCTAATAGGTTGAGCAAGTGGCTGACATCCATTTATCGTAAAAAAACAAAATCTGTCAATACAAACCTCTACTTTGTTTAAGCCCATATCGTCACTGTTCTGGCAGAAGACACTAATTCGAAAAAAAATACGTATTGAGTTAGTACCAAAATGTTCCTTATTTCAAACTTTACCGTCTGGAAACCTTCTTAATAAATAAACAGTCTTTATTTTAAAGTCATCCTTTTTACGATTACTTAATAAACTCCATGATAGACCATTATTTCAAACACTTTAACAACTTCAAAGTCAAATTACTCAAAACTAGTATTCTCTAGTTAGTGTGTTCTGCCAGAACAGAGACGATATGATCCTATTAGGATCGGACATGGTTGAGAGAAAAGAAGATCATAAAATGAAACGGGCTGATGAGCCCAACAGCAGGTTGGTCCGACTTGAGCATCTCTTCACACACACCACATTCCCGTATATTCCCAGTGGATGTGGTTTGCATCCTGTAGTAATCTGTACTTGCCGTAGTAGTTGCCACACGGACATCTTGGTCGGGTGACTAGTCCAAGCTCAAAGAGCTCGGCAGCCAATTAACCATCTCCAGTCAAAAATTGACTTGTGTAATGGTCAGAAGTCAAATCGGTTAACTCCTATCGCCATTGAACATTAAATGAAAATAACAAATATGCGTGCCTGCCCTTGGTAGAGCCATGTAATTTTTGTTGTCCTCGACGTTTTTTGAAGTATTCGACGCCACATCTACGTAGATCAACTGATATACGTAGTGTAAATGAGAACTCCGCCATTCTTGGTAGTATTGACTTGTGTGTCCCTGATAACTATCTTATAAATCGTGACTATCAGTTGTTTTTATTCCCAAGGAGGAGAACTAACCTGCCATTGGTGATTCCAATTGTGAGGGCAATAGTTCTGTTCAACCAAATCGCTTCGGATATTGATATATTCCACCTACGTGAGGATCAGTATAAGTTGACGTTGTTTTATAAATTCTTAAGATAGGGTCTGCTTAGCACATTTGGTGTAATCCCTTGTAACTAATTTATATTCTTATTACAATTCGTATTTACACCTTTCTACTGTTTCATAACATTGACCTATTCCTTTTTTATATAATACTATTTTAATAATATATCTTTGTTTCTAGATGTCATGTTGTGAACGTCTTGAATTAATAATTTGTAATGTTCACTGTATGTTAAAAAAAAAATTGAAATCAAAGTGAACCAAAACCTGAATGCAATATTACTGTTTATGTAAATGTGATTGAAAGGAATTGTTAAGCTGGTTTAGCGTTGAGCCTCTTTCTGAGTTTTAAATAGACAAAAAATAGCCTTTTCGGTTTAGTGTGGGTGCAATTGTATAAATAAAATGACTGCCATTTTGTAAAAATATAAATAATTACAAGATAAAAAGAACTTTTTATATACCACGTTTTTAAATTTTCTGTCGAATCATATAAACTTGACAATTCTATGTATTAACAAATACTTTTTTTGTACTTGATAGAAATACTGAATAAATATAGAATACTGAAATGTCATTTTAACATTTCATATTGATGTAAATAGTAACGCATGTATATAATAATAACTTAGTTGCTAGGACCCCCTTAGCAACCAATAATAGTGGTTTACTTTTTACGATTTTTTCCGAAATAACTTTCCATAAAAAATAAAATCAACTAAAAATGAATTCAATTCAGCTTAAAGATGGCTAAAATAAAACTATTAAAAGAATGTTCTAAAAGTTTCAAATGTCTAGTTAGTCGCGAAGTTGGTTAAAAATCGATTGCAAGATTTGTATTGGGCAAACAAGAAAAAAAATCATACCTACCGGGCAAACAAAAATACGGGCTAATAAAAACGTGGTAAAATAGGTAGATATTTTTTTTTCCGACCGTGTCCGATCCTAATAGAATTATATGGGCCTCCACATGGTAGGCCTCCACATTTTTGTTTTTTTACGAGAAATAGATGTCAGCCACTTGCTCAACCTATTAGGTCCATACCCTGACTCACACACAAATTGAAAAACAATATGTGCACTTGCCAGACCCACGATTCGAACCTGGGATCCACGGCGTGATAGTCCAACGCTTAAACCGCGCGGCCACCGTGGGTATAAGTGTGTAACTGCCCCGATCAGTCTTTGAACGTTTTGTGTTTTCTGTACACTATAAAAAAAATAGGTAGATATTAGTAAAACATATTATTCGTAAGTAAGTTCTTGTTATTCATGGCAGAATCTGTATAATATTATGTGTATAAAGATAGTGGTAGAGATTTATTTTAGCCAATAAACCAAAATCAATTCATTTTTATTTGAATTTGTCCTGATTTGACAAATATGTCTGGCTAAGATTAGCATCTAAAAATTCACGAAATTTCTATTTTATCGACATCTCCCGCATTACTACGCGATGAAAATATGCTAATGCTTATTGAAATATGGGACTTTATTAGTGACTATATTATATTATGAATTATTTTATTAAATTAAATTATGTATCTTACGTAAGAAAACATTATTGTAAAATATACACGGGGAATTTTTGTAGCAGATTATTACTTATAAGAATTGCGTGTTAGTTTGTAACGTGTGAGAGAAAACATGAAAATACATGAGAGACAGCGAGACATAGATAAAACGTATTAAACGTATACGTACAAACGCAAATTTTAAACTTGAAAAATAGCAGGAATCGTTTGTTTTGATCGGGTCGTGAAAAAAAAAACAAATTATATTCTTATAATATTTTGACAGATACTTCCAATGAGGTAATAGCATATTGAGTGGTTAAAGTACTCGTACCTACCGAGAAATTAGTATATTACCCAAGAGATTTAAGAATATTTATAATAGGGATAAGATGTTGTAACCTACTGTAACCTTAAGAAATATACACAATGAATCAAAAAATACAAATATTATTGATGAAAAAGAACCATCCGCGAAGGGTCGCCGTTTGACAAATGAATGAGTTCTGCGATGGCGTGCTCGTCAAAGCCACACAATTAAAAAAATAAAGAAACCCATTCGCTGCGGACCTTTCAATTAATATTTAATTACCACATTTAAATAACATGCTAATTATATATAATGGCCACCTGATGGGCAACGCACCAGTTCCGTTGGACGCAGTGAATGGATTTAAGGATGAGAAACAACCATCAGCTAAGCAGTCAGAAGACTCTAAAAGACTCTGCCAGGCTGATGCAGCAGCTCACAGACAAATAAATAAGTTAACACTGAAAACATAAACATCAGTGATCATTTTATGAAGTGAAGAAAGCATAGGTACAACATAGGAATTGGTGAGAGTTGTTGTCAATTAGAAATTCATATATTTAAAACATTAAAAAATAGTAATTAAAAAGGAATACATCAATATAATGCTTTCATTAAAAAGAGATACAATAAAATGATAAGAATCGAATATCTATTGTACACAAGAAAACACTGAAAACAGTGATCATTTTCATGCATAATATATAATATACTGATAAAATCTTAAAAAAATGATAGGTGAGAAATGTTATCAATAATTATTAAAAATAGTATAATTTATAAAAAAAAAATCGTCAGTCTAATGCTCCTTTTAAAAGAACTAACCTCACGATAAACAGTGTTATGGAAAATAACATATGTCTCGCTATGGCGCATCTTGAACACCACATAGTGAGAAAGAGTTTCTTCATCCATTAAATGTAACCGTTAATCTTTTTTATTATGGTGTAGGTACTGTCCTATCAAAATATCTCCATAGCGCTGGTATAAGTTATCATCCTTTCCCATTTGTTTGACGATGTCAAAGTTTTTAAATTTGACAGCCCGAGAGATATTAAATACGGCCTTTATTCTACATGATTCTTCAATTTATTTTAATTAAATATTGTTATTCAAAACTCGATAATATACAAGATACAGTGGCGCACCCAGGATTTAATATTGGGGGGGGGGGGCAAGGAGGAGAATGTAAATTAGTCCCACAGGCTCTTTTTCTTCTTCACAGCCTAATTTCTCGTTTATTGGTCTTTTGTCTATTGCACTCGGTGTACCTACACCATGGTCCCCACATTCTAAAACGGGCCCTCAGGCTAAGGTATTTGGCGGGCCCCCTACTTATCGCTAAGATTAAAGGCAGTGTGAAACACTACATTAACGTTTTTCAAATTGTGTTTTAGTTCAAATTAAGGGTACTTACACAGTGAATTATTGGCGATTTTTAATACATCTACTTTAACAATGGAGCTGTTGAGTATCGATCGCATCAAAAAATATATTGCACAATTATATAATTGAAAATGTTCATGGCCATGAAGTATAATAGGCGACTTTTTTTAATATTAAAGCTAATTTATGATGTGTGTTTATCTCACTTATCTGGTCAACCCAACACGCCGGGCCCCCCACAGCCCGGGCCCACAGGCTAAAGCCCTGTCAGCCCTCCCCAGCCACGACCTACACCACTCCGGAATTCGGGTGGATACTGAAAATTTTTTGACAGTTCCATTAGGGATTGGGTTTCTAAAAAAACTTGACATAAGTGTTTCGAAATTTTTGTGTTAGAAATTAAAATCTAAGATTTTTTTCTATAAAGGGTGCTGGAGAATTACAAATTATTTTTTTCCGTGTTTTTATTTGTCTAAGCTAAAAGGTGTGGTTTATTGGCTTTCAATTTCAATGTTTAAAATCATTCTGATAATTTTCATGTTTGGAAGGTGCCAGGGCCCCTTGCTCCCCCCCCCTGGGTGCGCCACTGATAATATATGCTGCATTGAATATAATGTATTATATGCTTTGGAATAGTCTATTCGGAGAAATCATTGGATAAAAAAAATATCGAATTTGAACCCAAGTCCCAACCCAACATTTTGAACGGTATATATTATTTTTTCATTCGATGAGAACAATATACATTACTTACCATACCAGTCCAAGGAATATTGAAGACAATATTTCTATACATATACATTTAGAAGGCCTAAGCTATCCTGGATAATTAATATAACCTTGTTTGACGATCATATGCAGATTCCACAACAGTGTCAGAAAATATAGATCACTACTCACAACAGGAGGCAGTGCCACCCGTCAACGTTCTCATTTATGCGCTCAATAATACTATTTAGCTAAATAAAATACTATTTTTATATCATAAGCAAAGCAATATAGGGTAACCATATTCATAGCTGAAGAACGCGTCGATTTAGAATACCAATGAAGATTGGTAAGTATTTATTCGGATAAAGCCGGTGTATTTAACGTGAGTAAGTATGTGAGTGAAATGCATAAACGTGACTAAAGTTATTTAGTGCAGGTCGCATGAAAGGGATGCAACGTGGCTATATTATTTATACGATCGCGCAACACAGACACAACAATTTTCTCATGTTTCTCATACATACGTTATGATTGACAGCTTATAGTACAGATAGAGTAATATACATATATATCAAGACAAATATAATATAATGTAAAAAACAGTTTTTAATTTTTAAACAACTTTTGTTCCTTTCACTCTTATAAAGAGCCAGGCCCGCATCATTAGCCAACATTTTGTTCTCAGTGCGGAATGGCCGCTCAATTGAGCGCAGTTTTCTCCTTTTTCCTCCCCAATTTCTCCGCATATAATATTATCTCCCGGCGACCCTAATCCACCCCTTACAATATTCAACCAGGACTACACAACTTTTTAATGAATGGAATTTTTAGCATAGACCATAAATCATGCTTTATGCTAACGCGGTATAGTAATTTCAATTAATAAATGGATTTGGATTTTTTAAATATGAAAATTGAATGGATTTTTTTATGTTGATGAACAAAACCGCCATTACGTGTATTATACAACATTATTAGGCATTGAAGTATGTACTGTTATATTGAAATTGGAAAATAAATAATTTATTATCTATTGCATCTAGAGAGAAGATTTCACACTAATATCTAATACCCAGCAGTGTAACATTTTCCACTATCAGAGCGCATTCAAGATAATATTATATACTAACATGACTCCTCTTCGGAGATTAGGCAAGAATCGACTTCTGGTGGTCTTGAAACTATGAATAAGAATATTAAATAGATGTGTACTGATTTGTATTTTATGTATATATACCAATATGACTAACTGAATCTAACAAACCATCTGCGGAGACAAAATGTTCTGCCAGTGAGCTATTTCCGAAAAAATCACACGGTGACAGCGATGCGTCAGTTTCATCGTTTCAAGAGAAAGCAGCGATGAATGGAACAACACAAAAATAGATACATACAACTAAACCGCCCCGCACCATACTCGGTATTAATCAAGCGTATTACAATTGTATGTAAAGCATCAGCAGTTTTTTCGCCTAGAAATGTTTTAAGAGCAGTTACTTATGAATGAGATCACCGTTCACTTACGTGTGCTTTGACGGAGTTTAAATTGACTTTTTTAAATAAATTATGCCAATGGGAGAGAGAAGCACGGAGAACCAACAAAAATAAAAATCATAAATAATAATACAAAACAAAGGCAATTCAATACTGATGAACGTGTGGTGAGATCTTCACGCCCACAGTACAACACAGAAAACTTTTAAAATTATATAATACAATTGTTTTTTTTGTGGCGACCAGGCCTGAAGGCCCGATTTGTCCAACAGCTAGTTGCATGGTTCCCACAACCTGAAGCGGGCCCCCAGGCCAGAATATTTGGTAGGGGCCCTACCTATCACTAATATTAAAGGCAGTATATGACACTCTACAGTAACGTCTTCCAACGTTCTAGGTAAAATTAAGAGTATTTTTAGTTTACGATTTTTAGTATTTTTTATTAAATAAACTTGAATAATTATTGAATTGAGACACACATTGAGCATCGCATAACTACGTATTTTACAACCATATTCAACATTAAAATTTGAAATAAATTAGTACGCAGGTGACTTTTTTACTATTCAATTTTATTTCAATTTGTGATGTGTTTATCTCACTTATCTGATTGACCCACCACGCCAGGCCTCTCTGCGACCTACACTTTAAACTAGAGCCCCCTGTAGAGGCCATGGGTAGTTGAATCGACCAACTTTATCCCTTATATGCCCATTAGGGAACATTCCCAGAAGATGTGGTTTGAATCGCGTATTTCTCCACCACATGGATATGTTGGTTAAGTAAAAGTGAATGAACGGTTTTCGTTTTTTTTATATAATTTACTTGTAGAAAGATACTAAATATTTGTATTTATTTATCCCAGTAATTACATCGAATACGTATTTAATTTTATAATTAATAGCGATCGCTGACGCAATCTTTTGTTTGAAAATAAATATCGAAATAAACAGATACCTATTAAGCACAGTGAAGAAATACTCCATTTGCGACTTCATTACAAATCATGTTTTAATAAGTGTGTTATTTTAAGATATCGAGAATTTATATAAAGTTCTACTAAAAGATTTAGTACCAACAATATAGTTTATAAGCTGTGCACGGTTCGTCAATATTAGTCTAGTAGTTTTTGAGTTATAGCCAAGCAAGCGGACAGACTGACTAGTATAGATAACGAAAACTAATTATGTGTATTTGTTACGTATAAAGTAATATTTTAGTCAAATATATTTCATCTGGACGAAGAAAGAAAATTTTTATTTTAAATTTTTGTTTCATCATTTTTATAATAATTATAAGACGATTGAACTAAGATTACAAATTAAATCATTTCATAAATTTAATTACCTTACAAGTATCCAGATTACAAAATCAATTAGCAAAAAGTTTTTAAGCTGAAGGGCATGTTTTTTTATTGAATCAATAGGTAGTATTACGAATTCAGAATAAGTTAAATCGAGATTATACGAGTAATTAGGGTTTAAAATGTTTTTATCACATATTTTTACCACGTTTTTATTAGCTCGTATTCTTGTTTGTCCAAGATTTGTATTGGACAATTGAAGATTTTTAGCTAACTTTCCGATGAGCTAGACATTTGAAACTTTTAGAATATATCAGAACACGACGACAATGCATTTTTTAATACTTTTAGCCATCTTTAAGCAGAATTGAATTCATTTTCAGTTAATTCTGTTTTGTATGGAAAGTTGTTTCGGAAAAAAAATCGTAAAAAGTAAAACACTATTATTGGTTGCTAAGTGGGTCCTAGCAACTAAATTATTAATATATACGTGCGTTACTATGGAAATCAATATGAAATGTCAAAATGACATTTCAGTATTCTATATTTATTCAGTATTTCTGTCAAGTACAAAAAAAAAGTATTTATTAATACATAGAATTGTCAAGTTTATGTCATTCAACAGAAAATTTAAAAACGTGGAATATAAAAAGTTGTTTTTATCTTGTAATTATTTTTATAAATAAGTATCTAACTTTCTTTAATGTTATATATACCTATTCCAGTAGTTCATATTTTGTAATTATTTTGATTTAAATTATCATTCGTAAGTACGGTTGTAATAATATTTTGAAATTATCATGAAATAAGAAAGAGAAATAATATTAATTCAAAATGTTATGAAATTGCAGATCCGCTATCTCATTACATTATGAAATCATAATCTATATTTGTACTGACTGATTGTATGTGAAAAATGAATATTTAATATATAATATTATTATTGAGATCTGGGAAACCGATGACATCCACAGATTAATGATTATTATTACTCCTAAGTCGGTAGTATTAGAAAAATATGTTAACTTTCGTTATGATTTCGACAAATGGATATTATTCATTTATTTATAATCGACTGCCTGGGTTCACATGTATGTAAAATGATATGTGATTTTTGGCAGACGTGGGGTTAAAATTTGCATTCACAGCTTCAGAGATATAATATATTTTGCACAATTGAACCGATTTTATCTGCTATTCATTTATTAAAAATTCAAGACGTTCACAACGTGACATAAAAATCGGTGTGTGTACTTATGTACGCGCGTTAGAAGTTCTACTTCTTCTGCGTAACAAAACAAAATAAACCGTTACCTGAGTCTATTAATATTACAGTAGATTAGGTTGATAAAAACGTATGCGATTTATCTGTGCCTCATACAGAACATGATAATTATAATTTAATTATTGTATTGGACCAAAACTCATCTTTGCCATACAGAGGTTATAATCGATTCAGAAGTGCCCATGATGAATTAATAAAAAATCAAATTTTAATATATTTTTTGAATTATTTACCACTCCAACAAAATTTATTTATTTAGTGATATTATATATTTTTACTCATAAATAATACTTACATAAATTAAATATAGCCTCAAATCTTGATACATAATCTTTACTTTTCTAATGAAAAATAAATATACCTACACTCCAATATAATGCATGCGCATGTACCCTTGAGACCGAAATGAATATAATCATAATAATAAATTATGTGTTGCATCGGCGCGCGCAACTTCCGTCACACGCCAAACGTGTTACATCGGCGCGCGCAACTTCGTCACACGCCAAAAATACACTCTGGTCTGTTTTTCCAAACGCGCCAAGAGAAGTATTACTTCAAAAACTAATAAATATAAACACTATTAGTAAAATAGTATATACAAAATTATAAAATACTTGGTAGTATGCCGAATGAGCTAAGTAAACCCTATTTCTAGAATTTATGAAACAACGTCAACTTATACTGATCTTCACGTAGGTAGAATATATCAATATCCGAAGAGATTTGGAAGAACACAGTTATTGCCCGCCCAATTGGCATGATTAATGGCAGGTTAATTCTGCACCTTGAGATAATAAAAAGCTGATGTACTCGATTACTAAGATAGTTATCAAGGACACATAGGTCAATATTATCAATAATGGCAGAGTTCCCATTTATACCGTTGTGTTGTGTACTCATGTTGTGTACGTCTTTGTTATGTCTACAATGTTTTATTTTCTTAAATAAATAAATATATTTTTGTAATATTGTTTTTTACAGTGATTTCAATTGGTTTAAAAATAATATTTACAATTGAAGTGTTTCACCAATTCAGTAATATGAAACCCCACATCCAAGACTGGACAATGTTGTTTCACAATCGATGTTTATTTTTGATTGGATTGAAAAATATTATTCCGGGTGAGAATGTAAAATTTATTGTGTTTTATTTACAAGTAACAGAATTTCGATTCGAGCTCAGTTCACCCGTAAATCATTAATGTCAATTATACACAAAATAACAATCTACAACTCAAAATTAAAACGAACTCCACCCAATCAAGCGAGGCAATTGGGAGAGGGGAGTCAAAATTTTGTCTGAAATAACGAAATCAAGTAATATAAATTAATGAAATGTGCAACCGTGCATAATTTCGAAAGAGCCCACTTAATTCGAAAGATTTACCCAAGAGATAACAATGTTTTTCCCGCTGAATTGGGCAAATTTTGCACTCCTACCCCCAAGCCCCGGAGCAATGCTAAGTCAAGGGTGGGTAGAGGGTTAAAAACATGTATTTTATGCTCGAAATGAACAGACTTTTCAATCATTTCCATTGGAATAGGGTGTTAAATTATAACTACCTCGAAATGTCAAAAATGTTTTTCCGAGTAAGAAATATTTATTTTAAAATTGTACGAGAAAGTATACAATGAATTATATTATATTTTATTAATAATTTTATTCATTTTCTCTACTGTAAATTTAAAGAATGTCAGGTTAAAGAAATAATAACACTTCTTCAGCGTTGTATATCTTACTGCAGAGTATTGTGACTATTTTTAAATGTTATATATCTCTCCCACGATCTTCTTGCGATGAACTTTTTAAAATTTATTACTATTTTAAATTTTTTGCAGCGAAGCCAATCAACAGCACAACTCTTTAAATATTTATTTTAGATAGCGGAGGCTTTATTCACTTATAATCTCGGAATATATATTTAGATAACAAAATATTCTCTACCCGTGCCTCACTTCATATTGTTAAAAGTTTATTTCGAGATAACAAGAATTGAGAAAATGATAATAATAATAATATTCTATAAAGTGTGCAAGTTTCACCAATATTGATTTTGTAGTTCTTGAGTTATAACTAAACAAACGTACAGACAAATGCACTATTATTTGCATGGATTTAATTTGCAGTACTCATAAGATTATAGCAATAACATATTATGTATATTATTATGTATTGATGACAATCGTTAAATGTGACATGAAATAATTTATTTGATGAATATTTCTCTTATGGTAAATTTTATTGACTAAATGTAATAAGTTAATAATCCAAAAATCTGTGGGCAGATGAGAATAATAAATTTAAAAAAAAAAGATTATCTATGTCAAAGGTTGAAAGATTATCTTTGGGTAGAAAAATATAATCTAATCAAGCAAAATTTCCTCCTGTGGGTCTATTATATACACAAGACGGCTATTGTTAGTAGTTTATCATATATTTATGTATTGAGGTTACAATAAATTAACCGTCTAAACTCTCAAAAAGTGATATGTTTTAACAGCCCCTCTCTTGGCTGTGTTAACTTTTAGAACAAAATAGACAGTTTAGACAGCTAACATATTGTAACAATTATAAATACCTCAATAGATAAATATGAAAAAATGATAATATGTATCACTTGAGCCATTGATAACCGCCTTGTTTATATAATAGCCTCAATGAACCTATACAGTGTTCACACTCTGAAGAAAAGAATTAGCGAATGCAATATTTTGTTTATCGTTAAATAATATTTGGCGGTAGATGAGGTGGAGTAGACAATAGTCGTTGTTGCATATAGGCTTCGACGAGAGATTTTTAAACGTCAGATTATAATCACGGGTAATGATGTACTGGTGAGATCGATGTGATCATGGTATTGATTATATTAATGAACTGAGAGACTTCATTCGAGTGGAATGATGGTTTACTACGTCGAGCAAAGAAATGGTGACGATAGTTAAGTAGTGCATCGCGTGACAGACTCGATGGGTTGAGTGAGGATTTATGCATTGTCATTCCAATTTATACAAATGCAGTCCATATATTATAAGATATATTATCGCAATTAACAAATAAAAACAGACTCTACTGATATAGTTATGATTGAGGAAATGCTGACGAACATTATCAGTCTATTGTGTTGATTTGATAAATATTAAAGTGTGCCACTCATTTAATGCTGAGTGGTATGATTACTAACTAAAAATAATATGAAATAAAAAAAATACCAAACACTAAAGAGAACCCCCCATTCGAAGCTGGGAATAAACGCTTGTATACAAAAAAAGTAAATTAGCATTGTTATTATTTATAACACAATATATTATAATATTATAATGTTCAATAAGTATGATTACATAAATAATGTGGATAGACTGACTTTATTCAAACTTATTGGCTTCATATTATTAATCGTGGGACTTTATTTTTGATGATTTATAAACATGTGAATAATATTATTTTGTTTTATTTCAGATAATATAGAAATATAAGGAAATTAAAAAAATATATATTATATAAGATTATTAAGACCAACGCAAGAATTGAAAACTTGCCCATTATGTTAGAAAACGTTGTTTGTTTAAGAAAATAAATATTTAATTAATCGCATCAAACTTTTCTCAGAGCTTTATTTGTGTAACAATATAGGCGGAAATTCGTAGTATTCCCTCGGAATTAATTGTTGGTTCACTTTATTATTACTGATACTATTATTAATGAAGTACTGAGTCATGGATAATGCGAATTTATTTTTTGAAATATTTGAAGGATTTTAATAAGTATATTTTTGGAGAATTCTAAATATATTACAAAAACAATTCGTAACAATAAATAAAATTCTGTATAACAAGAAGTTATGGCGTAAAAATGGTAAAAATAGTTGAATATACCAAAATAACCATACTGCATGTTTGCATAATGTATAAGAAAAAGCCAAATTATTGCTTTCGAATATAATAATGTAACATATTAATATATCCCATACAAAGTTGCCAAAAATTCTATTTGTCCAATGCGTCGATCGTTGTGAAAATATAAAAACATAATATGTATGTTAAGTTGTAATATAATAATATAATGATGTCAGAAAAATTAAAGTAAAACAGAGGAAGTATTAATTGACCATCTCTATTTTTATGTTATTACCTGTTTTTTTTTAGAATAAATAACCATGTCCTTGCTTTTTCGTACAAGGTGGTTGTTAGTAATTTTGAACAATCAAAAACACCCAGGCTTTGAGAAAGACACATAAATAGTGTGTCTTGACCAAGAATTGAACCCAGAACTCTCCGGTGGAAGGCAAGCGCCTTACGCACTGCACCATGAGAGTCGCCTGTCATTACCTATGTTATGTGAAAGTCGTTTTCAAATTAATCATGAGGACGAACCACAGAACAGATAATAAATAGAATACCAATAGGCTATATTCAATACGCCGCATGGTGAAGCAGGATTTTGAATGTGCAATAGTGTGTATAATACACCAACATTAAATGAGCGTAAATGCATAAACCGAGAGTAGTTTTCAGTATTCGATGTAAAACGTATTCTAGACACGAGTGTAAGTTTAATCCGGATTCTTCCTTACTCGAGTCGCTTACCTACTATTGCCTTACCCGTTGTGTATTTCAGTTCACATTATTTCTGAGTTCCCTGGGACGAACGCATGACTTGTTGTGCCACTTGATTCGTAATACATCACTCACCACCTGCCGCAAGAGAGAGAGAGAGAGAGAGAAATTTGAATTCGCATGCAATAAAATGAAGCAAAGTTTCATATTGCAGTCGCGCAGTAGGCTCTTTACACAATAGGATAATAGTTTTATATTGCGTGTAATGAATGCACGACAGAATATCAAAATGAAGCACTATCACGTTGAATGGGAAAAAGAGTATTTATTTGTGAGGATGAAAGACAATAATTAGTGTAATGTGTAAACATCTCATGCATATTATACACACTAGAAAAAACCATCTTGTAGAAAACAAAAATACGACACCCGACGGGACTTGAAACTATATCTGCTAGATTCGCGCCTGTATGCTTTTCCAATTAAACTACAGGCATCTTACTGAATTACAACGATTTAAACTAGTAGTTGTTACATGAAATGCTTATCGAATCGCTTTATAATATTGGCTATCGGTTTTAGTATATTAAATCATTAAGCAATTAATTCCCTAATTACTAACCGACGTCGCAAATTTCTCCATTATTTAATTTTTATAACGTACTTAGACTTGCTAATAATTTAATAAACCATTAAATTTATTCAACGCACAAGACACAAGATTTGTGAATGTATTTTGAACATACATAATTTGAAAACATCTCATGCATATACACACTAGAAAAAATCATTTTCTAGAAAAAAAAAAACACCCGACGGGATTTGAATCTGTATCTGCTGGATTCAATATAATATATAATATTACATTCTCAAAGCTCGTGTCTTATTCGTTGAATAAAAGAAAAAGATTTTTTTTTAATAATTATTAGTATTGCTACTTAATTTTTATTACCTCAGTCAGTTATTGTCTTTAGTCAAATAGTATAATATATAATACGTTTGTTCAAGCTTAGTAATGACAATGAGAGAGTTTGGTAAATCGGTAACGGTTGTTATACTGGATAGTAGATAACACCCAATTCTTTGGTTTTCTTTCAGTTAAAAAGTTTCAGTCAAAATCATTCGCCCACTGTGACCGAGCGATGCCGCGTCGGATTATAATATCATGTATTCGCAGTTTGAATTCCGTGTCTAGAAAAAAGAACAATTATGTTATTTTTTCAATGTGTATTTGGACACAGAGTATGGACCTAATAGTTTGGCTAATAAAAATATAAATAAGTTAATACTACCTCTACACTGTGGTGGTCCATATATAATCTTCTTAGGAAATAACATGGTAAACAAACTAAAGTGGTCAGAAGTAAATTATATAATAATATATTAGAGAGTATAATGAAAAAAATATTAATGTTGAGCGAGACTCAAATCTGTAGAAATCTGTATATGGCTATGTGATTTACCAATTAAGCTCAGCTGAACCATTTTATTCAATGAATAATACACCGAATTTAAGAATATAATTTTTTTTAATATATATATATATATACAATTCTAAATACCTCAGAAATATTTAGAGTCGTGCAGGCCCAAGGTACTGACAAATTTGAGGACTAGCCGCCGTAATTTATCGAGAACTCTTTCTTTCTTTAGTCGGTCATACTCAGCTTTTCTGCGTCCCTCTTGACGTTATCCACCCATCTATTCTGGGGGCGATCCAGGAGCAGTGTGCCTACTGATATTACTCTATAAGCTTTATGGAGAACTCTATATATATCGCACCTGATAGCGTGATCAGCCTATTTGAAGCTTTGCGCCTACAAGAGATTGACGAAAATGTAACATAACCTATTTTTGCTTACTACCTACGTAGAAATATCAATAAACCTATATATTTCCTATTGATGAAACATACTAATATAACTTTGTGATATATATGTAGTAGACCTCTTTAATGTTAGTTGTAATTTTTTTGTTATGCTTTGGGTAATATTTTATACTAAATTTGTGAGTAATACGCATATTAAATAGGGTATAATTTAATAAGTGTATGAATGATTTGAAATGTTTGGAGTGCCCTTTAAAATCTTCAGACTAATCGTTTACGTTAATTTCGTCAAAGAAAATTGTCGCTGAGAAACATACCAATTTAATATATAGTAGCTCATAGTTTAGAAGATATCTTCATTTAGCTACATATTATTTATTCCAACTTATAAGTAGCGTAAATGGAAACTCTGCCATTCTTAGTAGTATTGACTTATGTTTCTCTGATAATTATTATCGTGGCAATTGGTAGCATCCGTTGTTTGTTCTCCCGAGGTGCAGAACTAATCTGCCATTAGTAATATCAATTGGAAGGGCAATAACTTAGTTTCATAAAATCGCTTCGGATATTGATATATTCCACTTACATGGGATGAGTTTAGGTGGACGTAGTTTTATATGTTTTTTAGATAAGTCAACCTAGTTCAATCGGTGAGTTTCTATGTACTTTTATTTTTTATTATTTACTCATATTATATAATACCTACTCATATTACATATACTTCAATATTATTAACATTTATTTTTTATGTAATGTTGTGAACGATTTGAATTAATCATTTGTCATATTCAATATAATATGTAAAATAAATAATTGAAATCTAATACGTATAATTTATATGTTACCTTCTTCTTCTTGGTCGTACACTCATGGCTGAGGATCGTGACCACTTTTTAATTTTGCCATCCTTTGAGCGACCTATACTTTCCATCCTTCTCGATCTTCCGCTTTTCTCTGGGCGGAATGAATGGTGCCCCCCCCCCCCCAGTCAGCTCTTTTACTTGATCGCTCCAGCGCACAAACGATCTTCCTCTGCTTCGCCTTTCCTGGAGGCCTCCCAAAACCACCAGTTGTAAAAAACAAAACTAATAATGTAACCTTTTCAAATATGACATTCTTAAATAATTTTAGTCCTGGAAACTGAAGATAACAACAATGGTCTGGGATTGGATGTATAAATTATTTTATATTTTTGTAATATTTGGAAATGCATTTTTCAAATTTTCATTTAAAGATAGTCGTTCACAATATTACTAAATCGGTAAATTATCATTTTTCTGAACGATAAAGACAGATATTTCTAGATTATCCGCATAGCGGCTACCACGATGCAATTTCTGGTTCGTTAGACAGATACACATTAAATAATGTTGTAAGCAGAAAATATCAAACAGTTATCCATATAAATTGAATTTATTGACGATAATTATTTACATTACATGTATTTGGCTAAAGATGCTGTAGTACAGGGCCCCTAAAATGATAGGGGCCCCGGAGCCATAAAAATAAATCGAAAAAATCAATCAAAAACTTTGGTACCACGTTTTTAAAATTTTAAAATTCAAATTTTATTCAAATTTTATTTATTTTTTACATATAGTGAACATTACAAATTATTAATTTAAGAAGTTTATATGACATTAAAAAATAAAGAAATATTATTAAAACAGTATTATATAAAAACAATAGATTAATATTAAGTTATTAAACAGTAGAAAAGTGTATATACAAAAAAATATAAATTAGATAAAAGGAAGTACACCGAATGAGCTAAGAAGACCCTATTTTAAGAATTTATAAAACAACTCCCACCTATTCTCATCCTCACATAGGTGGAATATATCAACATCCGAATAGACTTATTGTTCTTTCAATTGGCATAACCAATTGCAGGTAAGTTTTGCTCCTTGGGAGAACAAACAACTGATGCTCCCGATTTAAACGATAATTATCAGGGATATACACAAGTCAATAAATACTACCTAGAATAGCAGAGTTCTTATTTACACCACGTATAAATCGAAAAAATACATGGCCAAATATTGATATCTTCTAGCATTTAAACTACATTATTTAAGCATACCTTAGAGAAAGCCAGTTGGATAAAGCCACGAATAGTATCCATATAACCTCAAATATAGGAGTCTCAAAAAATTCTTTTGAAATCGCTCCACCATAAGGTACCATTTTTCAACCGATGCAGGGCCCAAAAAATTGACCCACTCTCAAGCCGGCTTCTAACTAAGGAATTATAAAGAATTTTTAATACAATAACATCCGAAAAGACACGGGAAGTACGTAAGACGAACCCCAACATTTGTAGCGCCTTTAGTTTTAGACCAATGTCCCTTCAAATTTAATATAAATCCAACCCTGTCTACAGAGTTATCAGTGGAGAACTACGGGCTTACCAATTTTTTGAGTTTGAAAGCGAATAGGTGGCCAAACATGGAGTGGCATAAAAATTTGCTGGTCACTTCACACCTGTCTACGCAAGTAATAAATATCGATATTGCATCAACAGATTTAGGTATATTTAAAAATAGTACTTACCTTATATTATTATTAGGGACCGGATTTTATTCCTTCATTTTTAAAAGCATATATTATTTCGCTTTGTCAAAATTAGCCCACTTTCTTATATATATTTCATCTTAATTAATTGATAGTGAAATATAACAAAATTTACTCCAATTCATAACAGTGGTACCTACATACAGAGTCATACAGAGAAAAAATAGGTCAGTAGTTATTTTTGTACCAGAAAAAATCTTAACATGATCACTCACAGCCTGATTACTCCAAGATTTGACCCATTTATAAACGGAAACTTACCTACTTAATAGTATTTATCAAGGCTATGTTTGTTTTTGTAATATCATTGATCCCAAATAATTTGCATTTAGCTTGAAGGCTTCCAATTTTACTTGCCTTTGCCTTAACAATAAGTAACAACGTCATTTTTTCTTACGTAATGAATGCTTCTCCCATAGTTAATATTATAGTGCAGAGCGGATACTCCAAAAACCTATTGGCAGATGAAAATAATTTCTGAAAAAAATGGTCGATGTAAAATGCTGAAAGATTATCTTTTGGGAAAATAATATCAACTTACCAAGCAAACGCACAATCAGAACATATAAAGTCAAAACTCTTGACAAAAGAACTAATAATATACACAAACACTGTTTTTCATAAAGTAACTTCTTTACTATGGAACAGTAAAAAAGGAAACATAAAGGAAAACCTTTAAAGCAAAACTGAATACAAACGCTGATATAAGATAGAAGTGGCATTATAATTACCATGTTATTATTAAGTTATCTGTAAAGAAATTTTTAGAATTTTAGTTACTTATTACACACGTCAAGTCATCGTCAAGTAATAAATAAGAGAAATAGTATTAGGTACTTATTCAATTGTTTTGGATTTTTTTTCAAATTTGGAATTTAGGACGTAGCAAAAATTGTTTGAAATATATAAAAAAAACCTCTTAATATGTATTCTTATAATAATATTACGATAGAGGTTTTTACGCTGACAAATAATTAATAATAATAGGCCGAATATGTCAGATAGTGGATAATTGTATAGTGGGTTATTTTACAATATTTTTTTTCTAATTTCGACGTACTATGCAACTACATTATTGTACAGTCATATTGTACTTCAACGGTAAAGTTTATTATCATTTGTCTTTTGTTTTAAAAGAATGCTTGACACCAGTGGCGAAGGGTAGAGTTAAGCGGGAACTACATTAAGGTGCATATCGCGGACACTTGATGTGAACTCACGGCGATAGAAATGTCTATGGTTTCGTCATCATTATCGAATATTTTGAACGTGCACCATCTCGTAATTTCACTGAAAAATGATACTGATGAAAAGTGACTACTATAATGTATTAGTAATTTGAATTATTATTAATTATTCATGCTAATTTCAATTAATGCATGGCATTCATTGATACTACTCTCTCGGGGGAGTCTGTAACCCCTAGAGAGCGCGTCTCCAGGTGGCGGATAGGAGAATGCCCTAATCAAGGGTAGGAGAAAAATAAAATATCTCCCGCGGACCAACAGACCTGGCCCTCCAGGTTGGGGGTTAGGCAGAGGGTTAACCACTCTCTCCCGTGAAATCACCAAAGGTTACTAATACTACACAATGCCTCGGACATATGGCAACCGCTTCTAGACGACCCGGACCAAAAAATGGACTACGAATAGGATTTTGGAACGTACTCAGCCTATACCGAGCTGGCGCAGCTCAAAACCTAGTGGAAGAACTGTCAAAATATAAGGTCCAAATTACCGCCATCCAGGAAACCCGTTGGCCGGATAGCGGAAAACTTATAGTCGGACAGCATGTTATCTACTATAGCGGAAACACAGAGAGGAAACATGTTTTCGGAGCAGGTTTTGTGGTCGCCAGAGAAGTAGCAGATGCTATACTTTCTTTTGAACCCATAAGCGAGTGCATATGTGTGCTCAGAATCAAAGGAAGATGGTTTAATATATCACTTGTGAATGTACATGCCCCGACAGAGACTTCAGAAGAGGCCGAAAAGAATGATTTCTATGATATCATGATATCAAATGTGTGCGAGGAGACTTCAATGCGAAAATAGGGAAAGAAGCTGTATTCAGACCCTTTATTGGAAAAGAAAGCCTACATGATCATTCTAACGAAAATGGTAAAAAAGTGGCTCTCTTCTGCAGTGCCAAAAACTTAATTGCCCGAAGTACCACTTTCCCTCGTAAAAATATACATAAAGTGACTTGGAATTCAAAGGACAGGAAGACTTTTAACCAGATTGACCATTTTCTAATTGATAGACGACACCATAAAACTATTGAAAACATTCGAAGCTACAGAGGCGCTGACTGTGATACGGACCACAACTTATCGATAGCAACCTTTAGGGAAAAACTTAAAAAGATAGCCCACGCAAATGCGAAGACGAGAGTGAAGTACCATATAGAAAAGCTGACAACTCCAAACGGAAGAGATAGCTACAAAAAAGAGTTAAAAAACCAAGTCGTAAAACTCACCGAAGGAGAAGCCTGGAGTATCGATGAGAGGTGAAAAAGACTAAAAGAAGGAATGGTAAAAGCTGCGGAAGTCTCGATAGGACTGGCACCCAAGAAAGGAAAGTGCCCTTGATACGACGACACTTGCCGACAAATGGTGGAGGAGAGAAGAGCAGAAAGAGCGCTCTATCTGCAAAATACGCAGAGCGAAGAAGCACAGAAACGATATAGTGAGACGTGCAAAAATGTCCGAAAGCATCTGAGAAAGTGCAAACGAAGCTTCATCAAAAGTAATTTTGAGCAGATGGAAGAAGAAACAAAACGAAATAAAACTCGATCATTCTTCTCGAAAGTGAGCTTTGAAAAAAGAGGTTTTCAACCTAGCACGCTACAAATCAAAGATCAACAGGGTCAGATAGTGGCAAACAAAGAGCAAGCGCTAAACATATGGAAGTCCCATTTTAAAAACTTACTTTAACGCTCTGTACCAAATGAACCTTTGGAATTGCCAGAAATCGCGACAACAGAACCTCTTATACCGCCACCAAATAAGGCAGAGTTGATGGGAGCACTGAGTTATTTAAAGAATAACAAATCGGCAGGAAACGATAATATTCCATCGGAGCTTCTCAAGCATGGAGGAGAAACCTTTTTTAGTGCCATGCTTGAGCTACTGCAACAAATATGGGAGGAAAAAAAGATTCCTGAAGAATGGAAAGAATCACTGGTCTGTCCTATCTTCAAGAAAGGGGACAAACTCAACTGTGCAAACTACCGTGGCATCTCTCTTCTTCCTACTGCATACAAAGTTCTGTCGAACATTATTCTCGAAAGAATTCTGCCATATGCCGAAAACATTCTTGGTGACTACCAATGCGGCTTTAAACGAAACCGCAGTACTACCGATCAAATCTTTACACTGTGCCAGATATTTGAAAAGAAATGAGAATACGCCCAAGATGTACACTGTCTCTTTGTAGATTTTAAAACCGCATATGACTCTATTGATAGAGAAGCTCTCTGGAATATATTGAAAGAATTTGAAATAACGTCAAAACTTATAAATATAATAAAAGTATGCATGGACGGATCCAGAAGTAGAATTCATATGCAGGGTTGTATATCAGAATCTTTTGAGGTGACAGCAGGACTAAAACAAGGTGACTCCCTATCACCAATGCTGTTCAACTTAGCTTTAGAGAAAGCCGTTAGAGAAGCTCTGAAAGCAGAAGGTGGAGTTACCCTGAATGGGTCCCATAAAATATTGGGCTACGCAGATGATTTGGTGGTGCTCGGAAAATCTGAAGAAGAAGTCAGAGATATTTTCACTCCTCTGGAGGACACAGCAAAAAGGTTGAACCTACGAGTAAATGTGGGAAAGACCAAGTATTTGAAAATGACAAGAGGCATTGAACCCTCTGGAAACATTGGAATAAGAAACTCCTCGTTCGAGAGAACCTCTCTCTTCAAGTACTTGGGCTCCAACATTACCTCTAAAAATGAAATGTCCTTAGAGCTCGCTGACCGACTGAAAAGTGGAAATGCAGCGTACTTCGCGCTGAGTCGTCTGTTCAGGTCCAAAATGCTGTCCATCAAAACGAAATTCCGGGTGTATAACGTGGTCATCAAACCAATCGTCATGTATGGATGTAAAACGTGGGGTTTAACAGAAAAACAAGAAAAGGCGCTCCAAGTGTTTGAAAACAGAATCCTCCGGAGAATACTTGGACCTGTCAATGAGAACCACCGGTGGCGCATCCGCACAAACGCTGAGCTCTTCGACCGATACCAACCTAGAATTACTAATATTCTGAGGTCAAGAAGGCTCAGATGGGCGGGCCACGTTGTACGATCTGAAAGATCTAGAACTCTCTATAGGATTTACAAAGGCACACCAGCTGGCACTCGACCTCTTGGCCGCCCTCGACGGAGATGGGCGGACAACATTCAAAGGGATGCGGAAAGGCTGGGGATAATCAACTGGGAAGAGAGAGCGCCGGACAGAGATTCCTGGAGAAACGTTGTGCAGTCGGCCATGGACCTGAACGGCCCCTAGCGCTAGTTTAATAATAATAATAATTCATTGATACTAGAATACAACCTGTGGACCATAGATAATAGACAACATTCTCATAGAAAATACATAGTATTATACTAACCGCTAAAAAAAAATCGTGATTTTGACATGACATTCGAAAAGTGCAGGTATTTGGAATATGATAAAAACATTCAAAATGTCATGCAAGTGCCGATGCAATGCAGTACAACGTGAAGTGCCCTCATTCTTGTTTTAATGATTGCGCTTTTTGATTTTGCCAACTGACAACGTTCGTTTAAAGGTTAAAAATGTGCTACGGGATGAGAGCATCAGTCTGATAACATTTTAAACACCAAGAACTACGACATTACACACTTTCTTTTCCTGTTGCGGCAGCCCTTAACATTGGCGACAAGCACCGTGACATGTACCTCAGTTTGGGTCACGCTTCAGGCTGTCGAGATTATACATAAATAATAACAATAATAAGTTAGTTTTTTAAACTCAGTTAAACCTTGCCTAGAAAAAAATATAATGGTAAATATGTGTTGTGGAGATCCTTTGGACATACCTCTAGTCCTATATGTCTGCCGTAAGGTCCCTTACTCAGTGGCTGCCAGTTCGATTTATGAAGCGAGGTCACTATATTCTCAAAGCCAGAGTATCTGTGATTGTTTCTCTTCTATTGCATACTAAAACACTTGTTTCACACACGTCTGCTATTGGGCCTCATAACCTATTGTAGTGTTAAGAAGAACACACATGTATCATCATCAGCCAGGGTCGATCCTTTGCTGGATGAAGGCCTTCTCTAGCTCTCTCCACTCTTTTAGATCCCCGGTTGGTTCTCTGCTGCCACGTACTATCCACCGACCTGCATGAACTCGTCTATCCAGCGGGATTTAGGGTATGCCTGAGGACATTTAATGCCCCTTGAGTACCACCGTATGACGGTAATCATCCAGCGGTTGTCCACTCGTCGAGCGATATGTATCTATATTATTAATTATATATAATTTTTATTAAAAAGATATAAATAGGCATTGATAAAATAATATGCTAATTTCTAGCAGGCATTGAATTTGAATACGTGATTTACGGATTTAAGGGATGGGCATTCAGTTCACTGCGGAGACGGCTTAAAGTATGAGTTACTTACATTAAGACGTATTCGTTTTTCATTATGTACATATTATTATATTATGAAAGATATTTATTTTATTGTTCTAGTCTATTTCTTATCTATGGAATAATATGAGATCACTGTATCGTAGGAACGTAGTGGTACTGAAAAACTGTAAATGTGGGAAGCAGAAGTGAACTGAACGATAAAAATACTGCAACAAACGTGTTTAATGGCAACACTGCGCTCGTAATATTACTTTTTGAGACTAATTTGAGACTAGTGTGAAGGTTTTTGACTGTTCGCACCGAATTCGGATATGTTCAGATATGGAAACAATACCTACCGATTTAAGATTACTTTGTCGTGAAGAAAATCATTTTAAATGAAAAAGATAGAAATGGTTAAGGCTATATACTTCAGCTGAAGCATGGTCTAAAAAGATCGTGGCTAGGCGATGCGCGGATTGTGCAAATGTTGCGAGCCAAACAAAATATAATTTGTCAAAAAAATCCAACATGCGTCCTTTTAATGTTATGTATATAATATTATACTATATTCGTAATAATAATAAAATATTCATTGACACTTTTCTTTTTCAAGTACATGCGAAACGTTTCTTAGTCATCTATAAACGATTTACTGGCAACGCACTAACGCAGCCGAAATTTCGTTCCACATACTGTTGAAAATTATTTGCCGTTTCACTTATGTATGCTCTTAAAGATTTTGATGCGGTCACAGTACTAAAGGTTGAATAAAAAAGATATCAAGGGACACTCATTTATATTTCTTAAAAAATGTTTGTTTAAAAAACGACGTTTTTTTAAAATAGAAACAAGATAAATTTAAAAAAAAACTACGAATTGTTCAAAAATCATTTTGCATCTTCTAAAAAACTAATCAAAGTACATTTTAATATTAATACTATTGATCGAGGGTACTTGATGGATTTTGAATATAAATTTTAAAGGATTTAAGTTTTCTACTATTCTATTTGAGTTCTTTTTATCGAGCTGGGTTTCGCATTTCGGAATCTTCAGGCACAATGCGTACTCACCAATGGTAAATACACCCTGACAATGAAGACAGTTAATTATATATTAAACGAATACAATACAGTAGATAAAAGCTTTTCCTTTTTTTAGATCTTCCCTGGAAGCCATTACATTAACTGGTCCACGCCGAATAATATATTAAAAAACTGTAGGATGCATCTGCATCTGACACACCTCTTTATAAGGTTCTGAAAATAATATTAATGATAAAATTAGCACAGATTTAATATTATTTATTGGCCGCCCTATAAATTCACTCAGTCTATTTGAAGGCACCTATTTAAACATATTGAAACAATGGTAGGCCTGTTTTTAACGTAAGAAAAATAATTACAAACTTTGTAGGTACCACATTGATTTATTTTCTAAGTGAATATTTTTTAATTCAATATGTACTGAATAAACACAAAGTGGTTAGGCCAATTATGGTCGCTCTCATCACAATATTTCCTTCCTACCTATAATCAAAATTATTGTCGCAAGTCCAGGCACAACTCAGTTACGAGTCATCAGTTGACCGTTATTAATAAATAAACTTCAGTTACATCAAGGCAACGAGCGATTCTAGGCTTGTTATAGTTTTACCGTTGTTTATGAGTAATTATTCAAAGCCATTACAGAGAAGAACACAGATATGTGCAGACAACGAGCGTATACAGTGCAACCGTCGTGAAAGAAATAATTCTATTAAGTCTCCAGAGAGTCTCTAAGAAATAAGTCTCCGTGAAAACTCAGTAAATCAAACTACCTATCAAGCCATGTTACCGGCACAAGATGGTTTTTCGTTTATCATATAAACCCAAGTGTACTGTGCGAGTGCCTACTAGAACGCGAAGGCATGCACCAGAGATCAGCTTCAGCCAGACAGCTGAACATCAATAAAGTTAGTGACAGGAGTAACTCACGCATAACCGCCCCCAATCAGCATCCACACTCACCATCACAATCATTACAGTCTACTAAAAAGTACCATCACAAGGTTTTAAAAGTGTTCCATTATTTATTATAAAAAATAAAATACTAATTTCATTATTCATAACTACAAGAACATCCATAATAATTAATTTTTTGACTAGTGCTTAACCCTAGTGCCTGTTACAATTAAGTTAATAGGTAATTCATTTACCTTTATTAATCACAAAGCAGATAGCCTTTTGATTGGTCTAGTAAAGTCTAGTTTAAAGTATCTCAGTTAATACGTGGTTATAAGAAATAATTCGCATGAATCATAGATGGATCGACAGCTTAGAGATAAAAACATACACATTAGGATCAATTATTATTTGATATGTGTGTGCTTATTAAATTTTTTAAAAATGTGTTTATTTTAGACATTGTATGCCAAAATATTTCTTTCCTGTTTTAAGCTGTTTTAAATCATCAACAATACTGTATACATAGTACAGGCTTAAAGACGCTAACGTATAAGGTAATAATAAATAGATTCGTTTTGCGGCGAATCCTTACTAAATAACGGGGTGTTAGATATATACAAACAGTAAAAATTAATGGCACGTAAAAGAACATGAAATGAGATAAATCTATTTGGCAAACCACAAGATGTGAGTCTTCACCAACTTAAAAACATAAAAAATACGCAATATTTTGCAGATATGATTTTTAATAAACCATTTCTCTTATTCGACGAATAATTCAAGATTTCAGAATGTAACATTCCATATATTGAAAATCCTTAACTTGAAAACACCTCAGATATAATTACCCAATAGAAAAAATCTAATTTGAAAAAAATACGATGCTTGACGGGATTTGAACCTGTATATCCACTGGTATCGCACCAGTATGCCTTAGCCAATAATTAAGCTACGGGTCGTATAGTACTGACATAAAATTCATGTCTAAATAAAACACGGTTCTTGTCGGTTTACACTTGACAGGAAGTCAGCAGAAAACACATTTTGAAAATAGCCGATATACTGGATTATTTGTTAGGTTAGTGTGACACCCCCGTATGGTCCCCATTTGGGGATGTCTTTGTGTATCTGGAGACGCCCGAATCGGTATCGAAGCCAGCAAATAATAAGGCGCTGATTACGAAAATAAATAATAATAAAAGAGCCCAGCCGGCAATGCCGTAAATTTTGTAAAACCGTTGGAGATTTGCAACGTCGCTTTCTTTTCGACGACGGTTTCGTTGGAAAAAATCACAAGATGGCGCGGAGATCGCGACAAGCAGCAAAATCACGAACGCGTACATTTCGCCCTCCGTAGAATAAAATTATAAAAAAATGTAACCATATAGTATATTAACGTAAATAAACTCGCCGTTTTCCATCACAATTCCGGTGTATCAATATCTACCTCCAAATCCTAAAACGCAGACGATAAACCAGAAACTAAAAATAAAAGTGACAGTTGAAATATTCTCATACCAAAATGGAGGGGAGTGATATTAGGTTAGGTTTTCATTCTTGAATTCATGAGTTTTGGCAAAATCAGCTATGAAAATTTAATTAAGTTATGTTTATATTGAATCTAATAAAATTGGAGACCGTATAGTATACGTTCATCTCTTTCCGATAAGAAAGCTCACGCAAACTGTGCTACGGTGAAATGTTTTACGTACAATTAACATGTAACCATGCAGCGTACTACCTGCCTACCTCTACAAGACGTCACTGGGAGAGTGTATTATGAGAAATTAATATTATAAAGTCAGTAAAAAACGGCGTGTGTACTTATGTACGCGCGTTAGAAGTTTTACTTCTTTGGCGTAACAAAACAAAAACAAAACTTGTGATAAACTACATTCTTCGACTAGGTCCTAATTATCTTGTTAAATTATACACCAAGAAAAAGGACCGCTTATTAGAAAGCCGTTGGTTTATTTCTATACACTTTTTCTTATATTACTAAATTATGTAATTATTTATCGTTGTTTTTATTTTTAAAGTAACAACTGCCACTATGACGTTTAATCGTTTGTTTACGTAAGGAATTGTAAATGGTCGACAATAATAAATTTGCTGCCTTGGCAACGGAACGATTCTAAACTATAATAATATACCATATAATCGTCACTATTGGAGTTTCATACTGTGGCGTAAAGGTAGTGTATTCGGCTGATAACCGAATAATCGGTGGTTCGAATCCAATCGAGTGCGTTTATTTTTGTGTGAAAAAATAAATTATGTGTTACATGTCACACGCCAAAAATACTCTGATTTTACAAACGAGCCTAAAGAAGTATAACTTAAAAAATAAAGGATTGCTCACATCTGGTGAACCGTGTAATATTTGGTCGTTTCTACGGCTGTTTTCTCCATCTATATCTTGCGGGGGAAACAGTCATTTGGCAAGCGGAAGTTCTCGCTGTCGCAGTCTAGCGCATAGCCTCGTCCCGTTCTTTGGATCGTTAAGGTATTAACTTTTTACTTTCTTGTTAATTTTATTTCATAAACTCATACTTTGATAGTTATCTCGCGAGGTAAAGTTGGGCTGTGATTCTGCAATCTCTATTAGCCGCCTCGCAAATCGATTTCGAAAACCAAAACAAACATTAAGGGGGGAACGCCGTTTGTCGAAGTAATTATCCATGTAATTGATTTATTTAATCAACTTTTTTTGATAAAATCTTAAACTTTATAATTATTATTAATGGATACGCACAAAATACAAAAGGGTAGACGAGAACAAATTATTTACAATTTTAATATACATGTTAGTAACATTATTGTCAGGATTATATTATGACGTCGGATTGATCAGGATAAGTAAAAGTGTGAAGAGGTTAGCTTCGTGTGTTATAAGAGAATTGTGACAATACAGCGCGGAACATATTATTATGGTTCATGTCGTGTACTATCACGTGAGGTCACAGTATGCTGCCGCTACGGTAGGAAAGTGTGTAATGTTGTTTTTCTTGGTGTTTAAAATATTATCAGACTGTTCCATCCCGTAGCACATTTTAAACCTTTAAACCATTGGTAGCCAACTTTTTCAGCAGCCGGGCCAGATTCTAAAAATGAGATTTCCTACCGGACCGTAAAACCGATTTTTTTATAATGCAAAACAAAAATCAGAATCAATCATATTTATTAGAACTTAGATTAGACTTTTTTTAAATAAAAAAAATATGCAAAATAATAAGTATAAAAATAATAAATTTAAGTGAGGAGTTTGATTTTGTGTGGCAGAACTAAGTTCATCAATATCGATATCGAGTGAGGTTGTCCCTACACGCAAACAGTTTTCCAAATGCACACCAGTGATTTGTGTTCTCACTTGGGATTTGATATGCTTCATCCGACTAAAAAGCTGTTCACACGTGTAAGTGTTTCCAAATAGCGAAGTCATCATTAGAGCAAGTTTGTAAAATGCAGGATATTTCCCCTTGTCCAAATATGTTTTGTAAAACTCTTCCAAACCAACCTGATGGAATTTCTTCTTTAACTGTTCATCGCAACATAGTTCACAATGTTCCATTTGTAAATTTCCTGGTAATAAATTCACGTCTACAGAGAATTGTGTAACAAATGGAGCAAAAAGCGCACGGTGCTTTTTAAAATCTTGAGCCAATATCGAATCTCAATTTCCGAAATTAGCACATCTAGCGGTAGGTAGCATTTGATAATATTTTTATTTTCTCACTGCTCCACGGGCCACAAGTTGACTCCCAGCGGGGCACATGCGGCCCACGGGCCGCGGGTTGGCTACCCATGCTTTAAACGAACATTGTCAGTTGGCAAAATTTCACTAGAACAATGAGGTCACCTCACGCTGTACCACACTGCATGACTCAATGAACGTTTTTTTATAATTTTATACATGCCTACACATTTTCTGCTTCTGCACGTGCTTTTTGTTTATTGCGGTTGACACTATGTATTTCATATAAGAAATTTGTCTATCATCTATGGTCTGCGGGTTGGGTTCTGTTAAAAATATCATTGAATTTACAGAGACTCGTTACTAGGTTACTCCAACATTGAATATACAGAGATCGTGTTCGTTAAAAGTATTCCGCAAAATGACTAAACTATAGACTAAATTTGTCGCCGTGACAGCGTGATAGTACGCGACATGCATCTCAATATAATCACAACTTACACGTCTTTATTTTATTGACCATAGAAAATAAAATAAATGTATGGCAGATGAGTGAATAATAAGTGTGGCTTATTCTAACAATTATTTTAAACGATGGTAATATCACCCCGAGTTAGCAGTGTGAAAAAGGTCCAGCCCACCACAATTGCCCTGCATCGGCTTACTTTGTTGGCTGAGACAAAAAGGTACGCATAATAAATGCATATTTTTTTCAACATTATCAGAAATATGTATTATCACTGTGATATAATATATATTAACAAAAAAATAAATTTGATAATAATATCTAATATGATTATATAATCATATGGCGATAGTACAAAAAAAAACATTTGGATTGAAAAGAAAAATATATTATAAAACTGGAAAAATAAAATGACACAACTAGTGATATAGCAAGTGGTGTTGGCAATGTATCAGTGTATATTATCTATAATATCAATCCATGCAATAGCCTCCGGTTTAACCTGGTCATAAAATCGTTAGCGAAGCTATACGTGCTGCATGACTAAATAATGTAGTCAGTGGTCTAACTCCACCATACTGTTAAACTGATGACTATTTCAAGTCCTACCCATGCATCATAACATTTAATTAGGCAAACCGTGCGTAATGCACTGGCCTTTCATCTTGTGTCTCCGAGTTCGATCTCGGTGAGGTCACAGTATATTTAAATGATTTTTTCAAAGACTATGTGTTTGTGATTGTTTATCTTCTATTACTAAAATGCATCATTGTTTCACTATCTACGACACTACTGTCATCATGCCCTATGGCTTTTATAGTGTTAAAAAGAATATTATTTATATATTTTTTATTAAAAATATCTTTAATGCACTATTCCTGGACAACTTTCTGGGTGGCATTTTCATGTACGGAATTTAAGTGTCATTTTTTGGAAAAAAAACAGGGAGCCTTGAGAATAAGACACAAAAAAGGGCTGCTGTGGAGTAGCAGACAAATAAGAGTGGAGAATTTTTATATAGGCGGTTAAAAATCACATCAGTGGGTCTATTCTATGCTTATCGACCGCTAAAGTGATAAAGTGAAAAATAATATCAAACTTAGGGTAGGTTTGTATCAAAATATTAGCACTTATTGTAACAATTACACGAAGCCGGTTTTTATTGTTGCAATAAGTGCTATATTTTAACAGCACCTATCTTGCTGCTGTTAAAATATCGCACTTATTGCAACAATAAAAACCGGCTTCGTGTAATTGTTACAATAAGTGCTAATATTTTGATACAAACCTACCCTAAGTTTGATACTATTTATCAATTTAGTGTTCGATAAGTATAGAATAGACTCACAGGTCATAATGCCAATAACGATAAAGAGTTGTAAAATAAATATAATGCGCCAAGACTTTCCATACATACTAAATTACTGTGATTTAGGTAGATGGGCTATGTACACCGTGTTTCAGATATGTTCGCGTTCAAACCGTGGTTCGTAAAATAATTTTCACTGAACACACATTCAAGGATACCATGACTCCACTGGATCGATGTAATACTAGGGAAGCCTTGAAAATGTATGGAGTGCACAAATGATTTGAGACTACTGAGGACCGAAAATAATTGAAAAGCCCAAGCATTAATTTGGACTGTAGTGTCATTGTAAGAAAGGAATGAATGTTATTTTTTAGTGGAAAGATAATATTAATAAAAATATGATAGTTTAAAAGAAAAAGCAGTTATTTTACGTTGATTGAGTTTTTCTACATTTTATACAATTTTATGACCCTCGTTGGATCGGTCAAACCACTATAACTTGTTTTCGTTAAATAAATAGCTTAAAAATGATTGTAATACTCCGAACATGTTCTATTAAAGGGTTGAGAAACCTTTGCACACCCTAGTAATCTTGGAAAATTCTTCTTAAAATAATCATGGGGTACTCCGACAAAACCGCCCGGTCATTGTCACCCAGACGTTGTCGCCAAACCAAATGCGCCCTTAGTCAAGTGCTTGTCACTACCGCCTGGACAAATTTGCCTAGGCAAAACCGCCCGAAAAAATACAAACATAATAATTATATAAAAAAAGTGCTTTTTTGGTTTTTAGATTTGCGTATCTTAAATTTATCGATAGAAACACTTAGTTAATGCTTTTGTAGGGTAGTGTTTCTGATTTAGAATATTTAGGTTAGCACACAATATTGAAATTTAATTAAAAATATTTTTTTTTATATCTTTATTCGAATGTTTTTTATTTGTGTGTCTAAAAATAAAAATTGTCTGATTTCTAAATAGTTTTGGCGGCAATGTCTGGGCGGTAATGTCCGAACGGTTTTGTCGGGATCCCATATCACTGTATACCTACACTATCATTTCATAAGACTTTATATTTGTCATGAAGTGATCCGGGGATGCAAAAATATGATATGATATCATGTTATTTATAAATCTCGATTTTTTATCATCAAAATAAATCTGTAATGTAATTTTTTGTTCATATTTTCGTTTTGCGATAAATATATATAATAAATTGATTTATTTAGGGAAACAATAGAGTTTTTGATTAATAATATAACTATGTATTAAATTACACCGCTTATAAATTTTGTTGCGGAATCAACGCCATGACACGTCTTGCACGTCTAATGAATCTAAAACAAGATTAAAAAAATTTGCGGAGTTTTATTGTAGATAGTCCCAGTGTGTGAAATAATTGATGTATTTGCGATCGAATTTCAAAGTAAATCAAAAAATTAAATAGTTTATTAATAGTAAAATATTCTTAAGATTTTTTTTAGATTTGCGGTGAGTTATAAAATTGAATAGGTAAATAAAAAATATATATTTACATATTGATATTATCTATATTTAAAAATAATTATAGTATACTAGCTGAAGTACCCGGCTTCGCACAGGGTCGCTTCGTGGTTATATTTATCTTAGATATTTGAAAAATAATAAGAGGTAATTATTTTTTTTAATATTAAAATATCTGTGTAATACAATATGGCAATATGAAAATAATTCTAATAGGAGTAAAGGTCAAACATAAGAACACTAAATTAAAATCGAATCCAAAATATGAAAACGTTATTAATGTTATTAATATGTAGTAAAAAAAAAATCAAAATTGGATGGGACAAACAAACTACAAACTTTGTATGTTATATAATAATAATTTAGAAACCTTCGTAGGTGTGCGCACACAACTGACAAAAGTTTCATCGCAATCGGATAAATGGTATAGTAACGCATACGAATAGTAGAAGAAGATGATTTTCTAATTCAGAAATCTTCGTGGGCATGCGCATGACAACTCACCAAAGTTTCATTGCAATCGGATTAATGGTATAGGAACGCATACGAATAGAAGAAAAAGAAGATGGTTGTACTAATTCAAAAACCTTTGCGGGCGTGCGCACAACAACTGGTCAAAATTTCATCACAATCGGATGAATGGCATAAGAACGCATACAAATAGAAGAAGAAAAAGATGGTTGTACTAATTCAGAAACCTTTGCGGGCGTGTGCACAACAACTAGTCAAAATTTCATCACAATCGGATGAATGGCATAAGAATGCATACAAATAGAAGAAGAAAAAGATGATTGTACTAATTCAGAAACCTTTGCAGGCAAGGGCACAACACTTGATCAAAATGTCATTGCAATCGGATGAATGGTATAGGAACGCATACGAATAGAAGTAGAAGATGATTTTTTAATTCAGAAATCTTTGTGGGCATGCGCACGACAACTCACCAAAGTTTCATTGCAATCGGATGAATGGTGTAGGTAGGCATTCAAATAGAAGAAGAAGATGATGGTTGTACTAATTCAGAAACCTTCGCAGGCGTGCGCACGACAACTCACTAAAGTTTCATTGAAATCGGATCAATGGTATAGGAACGCATACGAATAGAAGAAGAAGAAGACGGTTGTACTAATTTAGAAACCTTTGCGGGCTTGCGCACAATAACTGGTCAAAATTTCATCGCAATTGGATGAATGGTATAAGAACGCATACGAATAGAAGAAGATAGAATAGAAGAAAAAGAAGATGAAAATGGTTGTATCAATTCAGAAACCTTTGCGGGCGTGAACACAACACTTAATCAAATTTTCATTGCAGTCGGATGAATGGTATAGGAATGCATACGGGACAGATACACAGACAGACAGACATTCATTTTTATATATTAGTATAGCCTATACTCTTCCCGCAAGTGCAAACAATAAGTTTACAAAGTTTTATCGCAATCGGATGAACGGTATGGCTGCGCATTAAATACGAACAAACAAACACACAAACACACAAATATTAATTTTTATATATTAGATTGGTTCACTCATAATAATTATGATGATTGGGTTATTCGAATTGACTGATCAAGTTAGGTCGCTTACCTTGTATTGCAGGATCATTTGTAGAAAACTGTTACAACATTTATTTGCCAATTTTCAGGGCGTGAAAAAAGACAATCCAATACTATTTTTTATAAAATCAAATTCTATCGGGTTGAAAAAAAAATCTTTACAAAGTGTTTACTGTATTGAATTTGAAGTTTAAGCCGTACGATTGAAATTCACAGTTTCGTATTGTGACTATAAAGGGCATGTATACAAGACTACTTGTAGAAACTCAGAAACAAAAACATTTCGGTACAACACAGATAGGTGCTTGTTTTCCGTTTTTCAAATTTATGAACAAGGCAATTTCACAAATTCAAGGCAACACACACCTCTGCATGGGTAGTTAAATCCTACGTCCCACATTGTCGCTTATCCCAAAATTCTAAACAGCCAAAAGTATAGCCATTTATTTTGACCTAGCGAAGTATTTTAAGTTTGCGAAGACAACTCACGATTGCTAGCAACTGATATGAATGAATAAATTGCGTTCATTAAAACAAATATCTAGGAACGGAGTTTCAACGTGAAACTTAATACTTCTTCTTCGGGCGAGATTGTGTAAATAGTATTTGGTGCCTTCGTAAAGCGATGGGCCCATTGAAAAGTTTCGCAAAAAGTTTTGGAATATGTATAACAGTTTGCAAGTGTAAATTGGCAGGCATTTCATATGTTATGAAAATTTAATTTTGTCAGCATAACAATCATAATTATTATTATCATTATAAGCCTGGATCAATAAATAGAGAGAGTATTATATTATAATTATAATATTTAAAATTATTTTGCATATTCGGCGCTCTTGTTGAAATTACAATATGTATTTCTCCACCGTTGATCCTTTTTAAATTTAAGATTTAAACGCGCTATCTCTAAAATTTTGTATAAATAGATATATAGTTACATACCTAATATCTTATATATAAAAAATAATATTTGTTTGTTTGTTTGTTTGTTTGTTTGTTTGTTTGTTCGTATTGTATGCACTGCCAAACCGTTCATCCGATTGCGATAAAACTTTGTTAACTTATTGCTTGCACTTCCGTGAAGAGTAAAGGCTATTATATCTTATATATAAAAATTAATGTCTGTCGGTCTGTATGCCTGTTTGTCTGTCTGTCTTTCTGTCTGTACCGTATGCGTTCCTATACCATTCATCCGATTGCGACGAAACTTTCGTCAGTTATTGTACGCACACCCGCAAAGGTTTCTAAATTAGATAAACCATCTTCTTTTACTTTTTCTTCATTATATCTTCTTTTATTCGTATGGTTCCTGTACCATTCATCCGACTGCAATGAAACATTCGTCAGTTGTTGTGGTAACACTCGCAAAGTTTTCTGAATAAGTACAACCATCCTCTTCTTTTTCTTCTACTTCTTCATCATTCTATCTTCTTTTATTTGTATGGTCCCTATACTATTCACCCGATTGCAATGAAACTTTCGTTAGTGGTCGTGCCAACACCTGCAAAGGTTTCTGAATTAGTGCAACCATCTTCTTCTTCTTCTTCTTCTTCATTGTATCTTTTTTATTCGTATGGTTCCTACACTATTCATCCGATTGTGTTGAAACCTTCGTCAGTTGTTGTGGTAACACCCGTAAAGGTTTCTGGATAAGTACAACCATCTTATTCTTCTTTTTCTTCTTCTTCATCATTCAAACTTCTTTTATTTGTATGGTCCCTATACCATTCATCCGATTGCGATGAAACTTTCGTTAGTGGTTGTGCCAACACCTGCAAAGGTTTCTGAATTAATACAACCACCTTCTTCTTCTTCTTCATTATATCTTATTTTATTCGTATGGTTCCTATACTATTCATCCAATTGCGATGAAACCTTCGTCAGTTGTTGTGGTAACACCCGCAAAAGTTTCTGAATTAGTACAACCATCTTCTTCTTTTATTTTATATTCTTCTATTCGTATGCGTTTCTATTCTATTCATCCGATTGCAATAAAACTTATAATTGATTGAGTCAATAATTGTGCCAAAACCCGCAAAGGTTTCTGAATTAGAATAACCATCTCCTTCTTCTTTTATTTTATCTTCTTCTATTCGCAATGAAACTTTGGTGAGTTGTCGTGCGCATGCCCACAAAGATTTATGAATTAGAAAATCATCTTCTTCTTCTTCTTGTATGCGTTCCTATAACATTCATCCGATTGCGATAAAACTTTTGCCAGTTGTTGTGCGCACACCTGCGAAGGTTTCTAAATTAGTAATATATAAAATACAACGTTTATTGTTTGTTTGTTCCGTGCAATTTTGATTTTTTTTTACTACATATTAATAACATTAATAACGTTTGCATATTTTGGATTTGATTTTAATTTAGTGGTCTTTTGTTTGACCTTTACTCCTATTATAATTATTTTCATATTGCCATAGTTTATAACACAGATATTTCAATATCTAAGATAAATATAACCACGAACCGACCCTGTGCGAATCCGGGTACTTCAGCTAGTCATATATATATTTTTAAATGTTACTTTTTTGTATATAATTTAATTATTCATTATTCTTCCTCATTTTTCTCATGTAATTTTCTTATGTAATTTATTTATATTTATGTTATTCTTACACTCTATATTGTCAGACTTAACTATATTATAATTTATACATAAAAACTTTTCTGGTTGCAATAACTTTTCATTATTATATATAAAATTTTTGTCACTTTATCAATATGTAACTATTTGTTTCCTTAATAAAAATAAAATGTACGTATTAAGTTGGTATATTCCAGAAATATTAATTGTAATTCTGATATTCTTCCTTACCAACGGTGGTTATTTTTTATATTTATACTCGAGTGCAGTTATAAATGGACTTATACATTTTTTTAATGATTTTTAAACTAAATAATAATGCTGACGTGTAATAAATAATATTATTGGTTGCTTATTTACTCATCGTGATGAATCGTCTTTTTATACGTCCTGTAAATTGTCAAATAAATGTCGTAGCAATAGTGTGAAGTTCTCTGAAAATTAACCAGTTATGCAGTCACATGTAACTATTTTCATTATAAGTGGACTACTAGTCTTTTTTTGATTAAATTTAACCTAAGTCTTATTTTTCACAGTAGGACTGTTAAAGATTTACCATTTTCGTAGTATGATTCTACCATTTTCATGCGTTGTGTGGCAGAGAAACGACCTATTTTGTTAAATGGTAGATTTTCAACTGACAATGTTATGTCAAAAAATATGGGCGAAATATCTAACAAGGTTAACAAATGACAGGACTGTAAAATTTGTACCACGAGTTAGTTATCAAGTTATTATGATTTTAAAATAAATATTATCACCTGGGCTGTGATTTATGAAATAAGCTATGATAAAAAAATGAACGACGTTTTGTAATATAAGAAATTAAAAAAAATACATCTTAAAATTTGCTAATATTTACAAATTAAAAATAATATTGAGTAAGCTAAACCTCCGGTGATTTTTGCTCTCACTTACCCTCGATAGTTTTATGGTTTTCTTCATCTTGGTGCGATATATTTTACAAGAAAGTGACAGCTAACATGCCATCTAATTTATAATATTGCAAATTATTCGTTGTAAATTGTATTTTTTCTTTTATTATTATATACTATATTTGTTTCAATTTATCGATCTGTCTGATCTGTAATGTATAAGAAAAAATATCTGTGAATAAATAATAATATGTAGGAGATAGTAAAATAGGGAGAAGACGTTTTAAATGAGGTAAGGTAAGAAAAACATACAATTAAATACAAATTCTGAATTTATAAAATAAACTGGTATTGTTTGTTAAGTTTCTTTATAAAAATATAAGTACACAAAATAAATACAAACAGTAATAGTTTTCTCAAATCTAGTATATTACAACAAGAAAAACATTTCGTTGTTTATCATTTTTCAGTTTCATGGAGCCATATACAATAATACTCAAAACTCGTATGTGTTTAGAATTGTACCTACACTAAAAATTGAAAGGCATAATCGGGTACCGATCAAACTAGCATGACAGTTTTTTAGCTCTTTTACATATAAAAGATGCTAATTTTAGAAATTGCTCTTCTAGTGGTCATTATTAATATACTTATCATATATAGTATGATTTTTATTTATAAAAATATAACAACTTTTAGTATTTATTCAGAGTTCACAGAGATTAATCAACAATAACAGAGGATACTTCAAACGGTACACGAAAACAGATTAACAAGATAAGAAAACTCGCTCAACTGAATAACCAGATGAACTTGCCAAAGAATTAGTTTAGTTTAGGTAAGTATCAAATTTGAAAACTAGAAACGACACTTATCACTAGAAATGTATAGATAGTGTATAGTGTAAGGTGGTGACAGATAAAAATTACGGAGTTACCATAGAGTTAAATCCTAATCCATCTACATAGCGCTTGCGGCGTCCAGTGAATGAGCATCGCCACCTTTTTGAAGTCACGCCCCTACACATACTATTTATTATGTCTACAAAATAATTAACAGCACTAACAATAAATTTATTGTGTGAAACTTCAACTCTCATTACACTACATTAAGGCCCCAAGTTTTTTTATAATAGTTACAATAATCATTAACACCAAATTTAACGTTGAACCACGGAGCTATTTTAAAAATTGTTTACTCAAGTAAAAAGACGACGTCCAACAAAAATGTCCCCATGCCAATTACGAAATGAAATACGAAACTAAAAGCTTCGCGATAAAAAGTATTCGATATTATTTTTCAAGCTTTTGATTAATCGCTGGCTTCGATTTTTTACACTTACTTTGATCAAAAGCGTTTTAGAACTTAGAAATTAAATAATACGACGTTCAAGGTAAAATTTAATACCACAATGATAATGTTAGATGATTAGATGCTAGACGATGGAAAAGTACAAGCATAATACATTGATAGACGCATTAAAAAAGTAGGTATATAAATGTGTATGTTAAATGTCATAGACAGACAAACAATTTTTTTGTCAATAGACTTGACATTCGTCATACTTTTTTCGGTTTTCTTGGTCATAATCTATTAATTATAGTGTGGGGTTTTGGCGAGCAGTGACGTCCCGTGGGGGTAGGCAGATTGAGCGTCACTTAAAGGCGGCAGTTACTTGAAGCGCGTATAATCGCGGAGAATCTTTGGTATATATAGAAATAGATACCTAAACTTAGTAATACTTATCGAAAATATTTTTCCATTAAAAATTCAGCTCACTGGTTGAGTATATCTGATTTTTGTATAAACGCACGCTGTTTTTAGATCTGCTTTCACATTTTTATTTGTATGTCTTATAGTCAACACATGTTATACTGAAAATAGCTGAATTAACACAAAACAATTTTAGAACTTCTCGAGGACGAGAAGTTTTTTGAAATAAATCGATAAGTATACCAGCTACCTAGTTCCTATTTTTTTTTTATTTAACCCAGTGTTGCCATATTTTTCTATGCCGATTATAGTAACAAGGCGTAAAAATTATAGTATATCTGAAAAATATATAGTACAGGAATATTTTTCATCTTGAATCTTTTAAAAGTATAGTATTTTGTATATTTGGCGTAAAATTATAGTATTTTACATTTTTCGCGAAATCAAAATTATAGTATTGTACTATAATTATAGTACGATTGGCATCACTGATTTAACCTGACTTCTTCGTACCTAAGTTATGTATTGTTAAATAATAAAACAATCAATGGCCTACGCCCTATCAATATCATGACAACGTATGAAAATGTATGATAAAAGTACGATAATCCTCAAATATCAAATTGTTCAGGAAGTGAAAAAAACTCTGGCATTGAATTTACTTATTTTATATAATATTTATTTATTAATAATAAATTGAATTGTTTATGATATTATATAATCTTATTACAAATTGAGTAGCTTACTCTGTACGTATCCTGTGGCTTACGTTTGGAGAAGGTTGCAGTATTTGGCTGGAATATTTTTTGTCAAGTAGTTAGTTACAAATGGCTTAAAAAATAGTTTTGGCATATTTTAATATGAAATATTCTTTTCGGATTTATGATACTTGGCCAGTTCATGTAAGAGTATGCAATACGTCCATTACCATCAAAATGTCACTATGGGGAAAAGTGAGGGTTACGGCAATTGGCATGTACAGTGACAATATTATAGTATACTAGCTGACCCGGCAAACGTTGTTCTGCCATATAAATTATTTCTAGTGAATATTTTGGTTGTTAAATAAAAAATAACGAATGTATCGTAAGTGTGGGGATGGGATCTATGACAGAAAGAGAAATAGAGTGCTGTAGACGATGACCGCCGATAAAAACAAAAAAACATCAACCATTCATTTTCTCAATTCAAAATGAGTAATGATGTTCATAATGAATGAATTACCTGTGACAGGATCTCGTTGTTTAATGTTTATGCAATATCCGTCTTGTCCCTTCCAGAAAATTAGCGGATATTGGAGAGCGTCGTATGAACGGTGTGTGTCAGCGATGAACTCCAGATTATTGTTTCTTCTTCGAATCACGATTTCTCGCATCGATGTGCGGTCGCCTAGCATGATTCCAGCAATGTCGTCAACAACAGACGCATTGAATCGACGCACGTGCTCTCCAGCTGGTGTTTTATCAGGATTGATGACAATTAATAGCGTGATTGTCACTTTGCAATTCGTGCATGTGTGCTTTGAAGAATTTCAATAATTCATTGTGCTCATTCAACAGGGCGTCCAGTTCGCCGACGATGCGCCTGGCGTTAGGCGAATTGAGGCTATTGTAGTCCTCACCGCCCATGAAGTAGATTTGTAAAAATTTATGTGGTTCGTTTGGCATTGGCAGCAATGAGCCTACTTTTTGGTATACTTGGCCTTTGATTTTGAACGTAGAATGGAATTGTTGACCATTTGCCGCAGTATTGTGAACTATTTCTGTTGCTCCGAACAAAGTCATTTGGAAGCATGGATTGAATGTGCGAATGGACTTTAGGAACAGGTTTGAATCTGGAACCGTGCCGATGAGCAAGCCGTTCAATGGTTCTGGTGGTATCTCAATTTCTGGTAGTTGCACTTTTCCTGATGCGCAACACATCCCGGCTGAGTCATGTTTGAATTTGAGCGCATGACAATGGGGACATTCTTTGTCTATAGCACCAATCAGCATTTTCGGATGAGCGGAATATTCAATATCTGGCTCGTACTCGAATGCGAGACGAAGGAACGAAGTGGATGTAAATGTTCGATGTACTTGTTGGCGTTGTCGGTCATTTGCTCTGCGTGTGTTAACTACGAACCGGCGCGCTTGGCTCCGTTCCAATTGTCGTTGTTGATTTCGTTCAGCTCGTGCCTCTTGTGATTGGGATGCACGCAATTGCGACATGCTTACACGCACGTTTTTGTTATCTTGTAGGACTTGTTCGTCTGTTCTTTTTGCTCTAGTATTTTGCATGTTTGTTGCTTTATTCGTTCGACGGCCCAAATGGCCCCCCTTGCGTCTTGCTAGCATTGTGCACTGTAATACACGCACATAAAAATAGATAAATTAAAATAAATCGTACAAAATTTTGCACGCACTGCGTTGTGATATGCCGAATGAAATGTCAAAATGACGCGACGCTTCTCTTGAATTCTTCTCAGACGTAGCGCCATCTGTCATTCAACAACATAAATAATTTCGTTCTGTTTGAAATACGAACGACGGTTAAATTTGTTCATACAAAAATAATAAAATCGCGATTAAAAAATGGGAGGGTGGAAATAGGAAGGTACAAATTTGGGGTTGTATGTATTTTTTTATGCCAAATAATAAACAAAATACAAAAAAAAATTGTCAAAAAAATAAAGGAAAATTTTTCAGGATAGAGATACCCTAATCACCTGGCGGTATAAAATATACTTGTTGCCCTATTCTCATACCTAACAAATATACATAAAAAAATTCATATAAATCGGTCGAGCCATTTCGGAGGAGTTCGACCACAAACATCGTGACACGAGATTTTTATATATATAGAGATTATTATGTAAAGAAATATAATATATGCTATTTTTTAAAAATATTTTTTTGCTTAAATATCAAAATGCTCAAATGTTTTTTGAATGAAATACGAGGGTAGTCCCAGAAGTACCCAACCTAACAAAGAAAACACAAAAAATTTGGAAAAAAATATTTTTATTTCTCTACGTAGTCTTCTTTTAGGTCGATACACTTTACCCAGCGATGTTCAATAGCTTCGATTCCCTGTTTATAGTGAGAATCGTCGAGTTCCTCAAAATAGCCATCTACCGCAGACTCCACCTCTTCACTGTTGGCAAATCTTTTACCACCGAGCCATTTTTTCAAGTTTGGAAACAGAAAATAATCCGAGGGGACTACATCTGGCGAATAAGGTGCATGAGGAAGCAATTCTAACTTTATCACATTGATTTTGGCCATCGCGATAACGGATGTGTAAACTAATGAATTGTCCTGATGAAACGAAACTTTATTTTTCACCAAATGCGGTTGTTTTTTCCTGAATTCATCACTCAAACACTGCAATAAGTTTGCATAATACACGCCGTTGACTGATTTTCCTTTTTGAAGATAATTAATGAAAATTACCCCACGCGCATCCCAAAAAACTGACGCCATGACCTTGCCTGCAGATGGAACTGTCTCTGCCTTCTTTGGAACCGATTCTCTCCTTCCAGTCGATTGGGTCGACTGTTCCTTCATCTCAGGTGTAAAGTGATGGATTTGCCAAACACTCGCTTGAGACATCCTCACGATGCTGTTTTTGTTCCATTGTAAGTAATCGAGGCACCCATATTGCGCACAGCTTTCTCATGTCCAAATTTTTAGTCAATATGGATGTATAGCACTTGTTGAAATGCCTACTATGTCTGCTAGCTTGCACAATTTCAGTCGACGTTCATCCAATAGCATTTTATGGATTTTCGTCACCATTTCCGGCGTGGTCACCTCATTTGGTCGTCCATTGCGATGTTCGTCTTGGCAGCTCATCCGAGCTCGTTTAAACTCAGCCACCCAATATGTTACTATTATAAACAAAGAAGCAGACACCCCCAGAGTAGAATCTAGCGCAGCTTTGATATTGGTTGGACTGAAGCCTTTCAAATGAAAGTATGGTATCACATAACTATGACCAATTTTTTCCAAGTTTACAAATTCACTGAGAGCGTTCAATGTTGATGGCTGACAAATAATTACTGAACAACATAGCCGTCAAACTTCAAACTTAGGCTTTATAAAGTTGGTACTTTCTATCATGGTCATTATTTTTAAACAACAGCTGCTATCTATAAGTCAGGTCAGGTACTTCTGGGACTACCGGTATGAAAACTATTCTTAAAAATATTGAAGAAATGAAACCTGCATTTTTATGTTTTATACTGGGTGTATTAATGTGATAATAATAAACGGTAATATATAAATGTATATAATAATAATATATAATTTTTTTAATTTTTGAAAAATATAAACATAAATGGCAAAAATATTTTTAATTAATATTTATATTTTCGCAATATTTTCACTGTTAAGAAAATTGTTGTATAATTTATTACGCAGTCGGATAGAGTCTACGGAAAGTGGTAGCACATTTTGTGAAAAAATTTGTGTTGTCGAAAATGTTATAGTTAATTATAAAAATAATAGCTATCTACTAATAAACTTTATGCTTGCACTTGAAAAAAAATATTTCATAAAATTAATTGTTGTCATAGCATGTGAGTAAAGCTAAAAGGTAGAGTATATGTTGCATAACTTTGCACTTCGGTTCTAAGATGAAAATGTTGTAATATAATATTCTAAAAATACTTTTTTTACTTGAATATATTGTATATTTATTTTATAATTACTATAATTAATACGAATGAATATCATGCGAGGTAATCAGGCAAAAAGGCGTATCAGTATAGTAAAAAGTGCAAAAAAATGTTATAAAATGTATACTCTACGTTTAATTTAAATTTGATACGTTTGTGTATTTCGTTCGAAATATAAAATTATACGAATCAAAATGCTTGATATTTTTCCGAAAATATTTAAATGTGTTTTTTATTTGTTATATGGATTTTGAATGAATAGTGTAATATTGTTACAATTTTTGACGTAGATATTTACTGAAAATTGGGAAACCCAAAATATGTCAGCGCCGCAAAAAGTAACAGGTCGTTGATGTAATTAATGGCTATCTAGTTTAAGATTAATTTTAAATATTCTATTCTTTGAGTGATAGTCCGGATGAGTTTACAAACCGCAGTGGCTCATTTCGAGCCCTGAGCACTTACTGATCGTTTCGCGACTATTGTACAGTAGTAAAATTTTATAACTGTTGTTTTGTTTAATCGTCCTAAATGTGAATAAATTTGTCGTTATTTATATAAAACATAATATATACTATACTAATCAAAATGACTGGAAAAGATTAAATATCAAATAAATCAGTCAAGAATTCTGACATTGATCCTTACATGTAAATACTTTTTATACTTACATTTAATTTAAAACAGCTGAAAGTTTAATGGCTTTCCAAACAATCGGATGAGAAAACTTGGACGGGCTTATCAAGATGTCAATTCCCTGTACCTAATTCACAATATAGGATAAGTTCTTTGTCAAGTTTAAGAAATAATTTGAATGTTCCAACAATAGCAGGTAACGACTCAGTGGCGTTCACAATGCTTCACTAGAGAGGATTGAATTTAAATTAATAATAAATTTAATAATGTTATCTTTCAGTATTTCATCGTCGTCATCTATCCACTGCTGGGTAAAAGCCTTTCCAAAATGATTCTACTCATCTTAGTACTGTGCGTTGTATTGCCATGTAATTTTGCAAAACTTAACATTTCGCCTCTCGCCATGTCAGACCTGCAGCCCGTATGTCGCTTTTGTAGCACCGCTGCAGGGTGAGGGAGGGCCGGCCACGGCGATGGAACCCTTGAAGCTGTGCAACAAGGGTACAAAGTGTCGCACTCTTTGGCGGCTTCCGGAACACATATAATTATTATAAACGGTTTGATATTAGTACATTCTAGTTTTCCCAAATTGTCTAAAAGCTGTAGAACCATATTATTCTTTGAGAACCATATTATTGAGATTCTGAATGACAACATCACCAGATATAATTTTTAAATAAATTATGACTATTGAAATATTTGGGGAACTAGGATACGACTTTTGGCAGATCTGAATGTAGGTATAATATGCAAGAGGAAGTCAATATCAAAATAGGCTTGTAGCGTTAAAAAGAAAAAAAAGAAATAACAGAATTACAACACACACATACATAATAAGACCGCCTAATCCGCAAACCGGCTAACTCCATTTGGGAAAATTGTTCAGGAAGGAGTAAAAACAAAAATACATTAGTTTTTTTATTTTATTTTTTACAAATAAGCTGCACTATGAATTAATACACTATTTTACCTACCCTTTTATATAATATAAAGAAAATTTATATAAAAAGCGGAGTTGTTCCATTTGCGACAGGTATTGGAAATTTGGCACATGCAGTTGGCTGTTTTGTGTGAAGAACAATAACGCATTTATTTATAGGTTTAGGAATATGAAATTTGAAATTTTGACAAGATTTATAATAAAATGCCATCAAAGTTTCATTTTTGGTGAAAAGTGCAGTTTGCAGGTTGCAAATTAAGCAGTCGATTAGTATATAAATACATGATAAAAGTGTACCCGATAAAAATCACTATTCAAAATATGATATTAAGTTCTTTAATAAAAACTTTTTCGATATAAGTTGTTTTTGAAATTATTATAAAAAAAACTACAAAAATGAATCTTGGCACGCCAATGATATTGAGACCTTCAGTAAAAGTTCTGACAAAAGATTTTAAGGTGGGTATATTATAAAATGAACACCAAGTTATTTAATTCTAAGACGAAATAAACCCATCATTATCCCTGCAAAGTAAGCTGTTTATTTTGATATCATGAATACAATTATTCACTAAATATAGACTAAATATTATTGTCATGTGTTTGAATTAAATATAATATTTTTTATGACGTAGGTAAATATCGATAGCACAACGTAACCACTGTATTATAGTCATATCCTTTTTACAAAACATACGGAATAGCATAGCAATATTGTACGCAGTTTACTTTATTAGCATGGTCGTTACTTAAATATATCTATAGAAATAAAAAAAATGAGCATCGCAATTAGGTATAACATGGAAAATAGATCATGAAAAATCCAAGGTTTCATTGGTGCTGATGCAAAAGTAGACAGGCGTCAATGCCACATGACCACCTTTGAATTTTATCATATTTTGAGCGACCAAGATTTTCCACTCCTTTCAATCTTCTGGTTCTCTCGGGGCAGAGTGAATGCTACCCACAGTCAGCTTCTTCACTTGGTCGCTCCAGTGCGCAGACGTTATTCCTCGGCTTCGCCTTTCCTGGAAGGCAACCATCAGTCTTTCTAGTGTGCCCAAAATATATGTAAAAAATCGCTGTGTGTACTTATGTATGCGCGTTAAAAGTTATATTTCTTTGGCGTAACAAAATAAAATATCGCACACCGCGTTAGTCAAAATTCACATCAACCAAAAATATTCAAACAGTTAGAAAATAGTTTTCACATAAACTAAATAATATGTAATACCAAACAAACGTAACGTACCTATCACACTTAAAAATATTAAGCTTAGTTTTGACAGCTAATCACATATAAAAAGGGGTAGGCTCAATTCACAACGCGAAAGAATATTTTTCAGCAAGCAAAATAATCCATACTCCTTATTCTATGGTCACTATGGTTGGCTATGATCACATTATTGCGCGAGACGTGATGCTTCAGATCTGTCAAATAATGAAGTATGATATAAGATAGAATTAATGTTTTAATATCTCCATATCAAGAATAAAGAAGGGCCGCTTATTGGGATGCCGCTGGTTTATTTCTAGACACTTTAACTTATATCACTAAATAAATTTTGGCCAACAATAATAAATTCGTTTCCTAGGCAACGGAACAATTCTTCGTACATATAATACTAAATTCGCTGCATAGGCAACGGAATTTATTATTACACTGTATAATCGTCACGATTGAATTATCATACTGTGGCGTAAAGGCAGTGCGTTCAGCTGATAACCGAGCAATCGTGGTTAGAATCCAATCGAGTGCGATTTTTTTCGTGTGAAAAAATAAATTATGTGTTACATATCACACGCCAAAAATACACTATAATCTGATTTTACAAACGCTCCTTAAGAAGTATAAGTACAAAAAACTGCAGAATGTGTTTATTGAGTATTATTATATTAATATAAACAACTTTTGCGAAAACAAAATGACTATTAGAGAAATGGGAGAGGTGAGAAATGAGGTTACTGGACTCTTGGATATTAGTTTGGTTAGAGATTTATCTCGTATGAATGATGGATTATATGACTTATTTGTAAAGTATCAATATACTTACATAATATTATGTGCAACCAGTAAATTAATTTTAAATAAAATAAACGTGTACTTTTGCCTCTATCGAAAAAAATCTTGGTAAATGTGCCGCAGGGGTGGCCATGAGATTTTACAACTTTCTTTTTAGACCAAACCAAATCTAACCTTACCTAACATAGCCTAATCTAATATTACCTCATATTATAATCTTAGTTTGTGATAATAGTGCATCAAAATGTATGAAAATTTAAATTTTTCAATTAACGATTATTGGATCGAAAAGCCGATGCGCCGATAGCAAAAGGTATTTATTATAATTGACTACATGGAATATAACTGTTTTCGTAAAAAAAAAATATAAAAGCTCATGGCCACCTCTGCGGCACAATTACCAAAATGTTTTCACATTACCTCGTGGATCCAGAACTAACGCAAATACTAACCACAACATTTTATTTGACAATACACATGGGAGTATATTGTATTCAATTCATAATTTGAAATTCTTATACTTATCTACTTACTACATAATACAATACTACACATAGACGATCACGTTCACTGCAAACGTCATTCATATGAAAACATAATATCGGAAAACTTACACGAGATTCAAACGAGCTTGTTGTACGTATTCAATTTTCTACAATAGCGCAGACTGTTTGTAAAATATCGAATATTGTGTTGCATAATATTTAAATCAAATAAAAATATTATTATACTATGAAACATGTATAAGAATATTGCAACGTATCGTTTTACTATAATCCGGAACAGTTCCCTATGAGAGCAAATGTGGTATGGTGTAAGATTTGTTATTTTATAATGAAAAATAAAATGGGTATACTTAGTGAAAATTTAATGTTTGGTTTTATTAGGTACATAAAATAATATGTTTAAAAACATTTTGTAACTAAGTTAATAACGTTTAGTTTGCCCACTTCACATGCATTTTTGTTAGATAGCAATTCTTAGATCTATATCTACTAGTCAAGAATACTGAATATAAAATATGTTTTATAAGTTATTATGAAATATTATTTAGACGACTGTGGGTTTATTCTGTACACAAGGCAGCTATCTGCCTTTTTTATCATATTTATGTGTTAAGGTGGTTCATTTTGTTACAATAAGTGAATGTGAACTAAACTGTGAATGCAAATCAAAGTCGAACAAGATAGTTTGCGAAATTTGTATGTACGGCCTGTTGATCATGGCCTCGTGGAGCTAGATAACTCGCTGAAGGCATAGAACCGACTAGAAAGATAAATTACTAATATTGTCAAGGATATACATACAAAACCAGAGAAATAAATACAACAAAGTACGTGCTTTGACCTCATCATGTGGCATTCTAAAAGAAAATTTCCAAAAATCGTCGCTCTAGAAGAAGAAGAATGTCTTGTCTCGAGAATCTCAGAGACTGGTTTAAACTCAGCTGTCCTAGGGTATCAAAAATTATCGATACTTTTTCTATCAATATGACGCCCCCAAGCACTCTATTTATAGTAGTGACAGACAGAGACAAAATGACCGATTTCATTCCTGAGATCCGGCAATGGATATGGCATAAAATAGAAGAATAACTTCATAACTGAGCATAATAATTATTATTGTTATGATGTAAAAAATATTTTCAATAATTGAATTTAGTGTTTTCTAATCTTAATTTTAAGAATTGAGCTTAATTTTTAATATAAATTTGCCATTCCCGACCATGTCCGATCCTAATAAGATCATAATATGGGCCTCCACAGAGTAGAGGTTTGTATTAACAGATTTTGTTTTTTACGAGAAATGGATGTCACCCACTTGCTCAACCTATTAGGTCCATACCCTGACTCACTCACAAATTGAAAAACAATATGTATGCTTGCCAGACTCAGGATTCGAACCTGGGACCCACAGCATGATAGTCCAACGCTTAAGCCACGCGGCCACATTGGGCGATTCGAACCTGGGACTCACGGCGTGATAGTCCAACGCTTAAGCCGCGCGGCCACCTTGGGCGAATCGAACCTGGGACCCACGGCGTGATAGTCCAATCTAAGAAAGAAATTTCTTCGATGTCTTTATTTCAGCACATTACTATTTTTCTTCCAATAATAATTAGTCAATTTATTAGTCATTTTTTGACTGCCCTTTTACAAGGCATGCTTAATTTTCACTTTCTTGAATCTCGTATGTCACTTTTGCTCTTGAGAATTTTTTTTATGTTATCATGAGGGATGGTTTCCAACCCTGGTGTTCTAAAAAATTTGAATTTACATGCGCCTGACAATTATCTGGTTGAAAATATGATCTACTCTGGGTTGGAACCATTTCCTTGTGTGAAACCTATCAGGCACCATTAGCGAGGGGTGTAAAACTAGCCAATGCGCTCCCCAAAGACATATATTTTCAGTGACGTGCTGTGTATTTTATTTTTCTTCTTCTCTCTTGTAAGTGTAATATTTTGTTTTTAATATAAATATCATGTTATGAACGTCTTGAATTTAGATTTTTTGTGTCCAAAATGTTTTGTTTTCTTAAATAAATAAAAAATATATATTATTTTATATTTCTCTATAACCGGGATTTTGTGCTAATGCTTTTCTTGAGCTAGGTGCCCATTTTCTGTCATTCATTAGGTCAGCACGGAAACATTTGCGTGACTTGACACTCTGCCGGTGAGTATTTCTGTACTATGTATTGTACTCCTATTAATGTGATTAGATATTATTAAATTGTATTTACCGTTTACATGTTTTGTTGTATGTGTTTTAGTCTAATATTTTCACACTGACAGTGATTTGGCAGACACCCGCTGTGCGCTAGTTTTCACCTGTCAATACACCACTATCAATTTAAAACTCGTTCAGGTTCGGGAATATCGCAGTGGAATCGCACGGGGGCATCACACCTGACTAGGACCGTTTTAAAGGCCAAATTTATTCAAATACAAATCGATTTAGATGCGCACACTATATTTTTACAGTCTGACTACTTAAAGTATGATAATGAGTAGTAATTTTAGTTTGAAGATGTTTTCAAAATTATTTTACTTACGAAATCTATAACTAACATTTTTTCATCAATAATATTCATCGTTGACAAATTTTATTCCAACCAAAATACAATTTACAGAGTGTATAAGGCGGAGCTACGGGATGCTGGTTTGACCTGGAACAAATCAAGAAGACTGGCGAGCGACAGGGATTCTTGGAGGCGCCGTGTGGTGTCCATATGCTCCAGTTAAGGGGCGGATATGGCCAAAAGAAGAAATTCAAATTAAAATTTATTCATTTACTGTTTTTGGTCGTTCCCTCGTGGCTGAGGATTGTGACCACTTGAAATTCTGTCAATTTTTGAATGACCAAGACTTCTCACCCTTCTCGATCATCTGCTTCTTTAATGCATGTGGGCCGTTAAAGATAGGAATTAGATCACTAATTTTTGATAGTGGTTATGACAGTAAAAATGATTTTTATTTGAGTTGTATAAAAGCAAAAACGCCACTGTCCTTCGGTCATATTGTGAGAAATCAAATAAAACTGATGCTGGGGTAATTCTCATACTTTATACGAACATGTGAGTTTAAAGTGAACTGTTATAAATATTAGATGGTGCAGAAATAAATATTTTTAATATTAATACTATCGACCGAAGGTTCTTGATGGAATTTTAATTCTAATAAGCTAGAGTTAAGAGTGTTCGTTGTCAGTATGTGTTTGCATTTGGTGAGTGTACACGGCGCCTGAAGAGGCCGAAAGGCAAACCCCGGGTTGCAAAAAACGACCTAAATGGAATAGTACAAATCTTAAATCCATTAGAATTTAAATATTTTTAAAATTAATATCATCCAAGTGACTAAATTTAATGCTTTGGTAATGCACAGTGGTGAGTTAGTTTGCATCTCAACATTAAGGTAATAATATAGGGTGGCCATTTTGTTAATATATTATGCTGTCTCTAAATTGGTTGGCTTAAACAATTGTGGAATTGAATGACGTCACTATATGTTAGTGATGACTGCATGTGAACCCAATTTAAAAATTAATTTTCTATGGTTTTCTGGGAATATTGCATTTCATCCGTTAAGCTGTAGATACACAAGAATATGGAGAATATTAAATTTGTACATTCATGTCATTCATGTGGACAGTAGCGTGTTTGATTTTATATAACTCATTTCCTTGTATGCGCTAAAGCTAAAAAATAAACATAGTAAACATTTTGAGTCTTAGGAAGAGACTTAAAAGTAAACGTGGAGTGTTACTATCCATTAGTTTCAACGCTCAATACATTACTACAAAATATAATCCACGAACCGTTTCTTAAATAAACTTTACTCACCTGCCGGTGTTTCCCTGTCAGACTGTATATTATCTCTTTAAGTAAAGCGCAAATTGTGTCTGTCCTGGAAATAAAATTGAGAACGGTCTGATAAATTTAATATCGGGAGTGCTCGTTCTAGTGAATTTAAAATATTTTATGTCGCATCCCAGAAGCTAATGTACGTAACAATGTACTTTTTTCTTAAGCAAGAAAACGTATTTTATTATAGGTGTATCAAGATAATGAATATATAATTTATTACATTATAATATTACGATTATTCGATCATAATAATTGGCAATTGGCGAGCGTTAAGCTTAATTTATACTAGCAGACTCCTGGTCGTGAAATTTCATGTTGTCATGGTCAAATGACTTTCTCTCAGGTATGTTGACATACTGCAGTCTTCAATTTAGAAGAGATCTTTATTTAGATACGGATTTTTTTCGACTTATACGAGGTAATAATGAAAACTATGTCATTCTGGGTAGTGTTGACCTGTGTGTCCCTGATAACTATCTTATAAATAGGGAGCATCAGTTGTTTATTTTTTCAAGGTGCAGAACCAACCTGCCACTGGTAATACCCAATTGGGAGGGAGATAACTATCTTCAACCAAATTGCTTTGTGTGTTGATGTATTTCACTTGCGTGAAGATGAGTTTAGGAAGACGCTATTTAATATATTTTTTAAATATGGTCTTTTTAGTAAACTCGGTGTACTTCTTCGAACTTCTATATTAATATTTATAATTGTGTTTTCACTGCTTTTGTTTGTTTATATTATGTTCTCTTTTTATATTTTCATTTTTATCCCTTTTATTAGGTACTTTTCTTTTTCTTACTTCTTTATAATAATGTTTCATATCATGTTGTGAACGTCTTAAACTTATAATTTGTAATGTCCACAATTTGTAAAAAAATAAATAAATTGAAATTGAAAATAGCATACTTCCTATTTTCGCACATAATTCAGTCGACGATCGGTAATAGTTATTTATTGAGAATATATGATAATCGTTAACCCAATTATTATCATCAATCGTTGAGTTCAAAAATAAGAATTTTTTATATTTTAGCTAGTTCTCAAGGAAATGCAACAAAATGTCATGTTATAATCAGTTGCGATCGGAGCAGACAATTGGCGTGAATTGCTAATCTGTTTGGATCTGTGATTATACCAGTGTAATTTGATCTTTAGTCTCATCTAAAAGATTTCTCTATTTGGGAGATCTAATCCCACTGCTTTTCAATTGATTTGGCCAAGTATCCTTAAAACCCTCATAACGCGTTCTGCCACCAAAGTTCATGGCATTTTCTCTTATTTTCAAGGGATATGCACATATCTTGTTATACCAGTATATTTCACAGTATTCTTTTTAAATCCAGCGCAGTATCTGTACCTTCATATTGCACGTGATATTTTTGCCTAAATATTATGAGTATTAAGTGTCATGTATAGTGACACCCACGGTGACCACGCGGCTTAAGCGTTGGATTATCACGCCGTGGGTCTCAGGTTTGAATCCTGGGCCTGGAAAGTACACATATTGTTTTTCAATTTGTGTGTGAGTGTATGGACCTAATAGGTTGAGCAAGTGGCTGACATCCATTTCTCGTAAAAAACAAAATCTGTTAATACAAACCTCTACTCTGTGGAGGCCCATATGAACCTATTAGGATCAGACACAAAACATAAGACATAGACATAAAAAAATAGTGTACTTACTAGTTTTATTGTATCAAAAAATGGTAGCATACTATTATACAACTTTTGGCTACAGATCCTCTTAAGGAACTGTAAAGTCTGAATTTAGGAAACATCTCCTGCTATTTTATCATCATTTATCATGTATCTACAGAGTTTATCAATCCTGATATAGAAAAAATATGATATCAAATTCTATAAACTAGTAGAAGATAATATCGTGGTGATGCTGCCAAAAGTTCATAAGTAAATAATTAATGTATCTAGAGTTAAAACGGATTATGTGTACATATAAATATGTATGTTAGAATAAAATCAAGGTCATCCAATATAAATTAAGTATGAATCAAATCTAGGCAAATTTAGCCGAATGTCTATCATATAGATAATATGGTGGATTAAGACCTTCTCCTATTTGAATTAAAAGCTTTTTCAATCATAAAAGTGACTAAATGGTAATTATTTATTAATATAATATTTTTTCATTAAAATAGAATTACCCAAAATACGATCCAAGTTCATTCTGGTTATTGTTTAGTAAGCTAAGTTCAAACATAATATTTCAGTTAGTATTTCTAATTCTGTAAGGGTATAATTGCACTTCTGAAGTGTTAGTTTGAGTATATTTAAGTTATTATATAAGGGAAATCATACCCTTACAGAATAAGAAATACTCAAATATTATTTTTGAACCTAGCTTACTCAAAAATAACCAGAATGGACTTGGTTCAATATGCTTGTGAATCTCTCATATGATAATCATTATTTTCCGGGGTCGATCTATTGATAGATGTGGATCTCCCCTAACTCCCTTCACTACTCTTGATCCCTAGTTCTTTGCTGGAATGTACATCCACCGAACTTTATGAGTTCGTCTATCCAGCAGAGCTTAGAGCATCCATGTGGGTGTTTAGTACCCCTCGGGTACCACTGTATGACAAAATTTGTCTAGCGGTTGTCCATTCCTTGAGAAATATCTTAGATATTATAATATTTATTTTTAAAATAGAGAAAATAGACTTCTGCATAAGACCAGAAAAATTGAGATGTAACTTTACATGGCTCAATTTTACTTCATAAACCCTTGTATTACTGTTCAAATATAGGTCTTATTTAGTCGGATGGTGGACGCGTTACTAGACTGAGGCCATTTTGGCTTTTCTGTAGAAATAGATCTACCGCCACATATGGAAATAAAGTGAATTTTTTTTAAGATATTTAAAATCAAATGTGGTATTTTCAAGCTTTTTTATAGAGAGAAAAATGTATTCGAAGTGTTTGCCAACGATGTTTACTCGTATTTTTACAGTATTTATTCAGTGATAATTTACTTCCAATTTCATCTTAAAAAAATACTGAATTCTACAATTTTGATTTTATTTATTATGTACTGATTATATCTTTTGATGTTTGGGATGTCACTTTGTGTTATGTATTAGGCTCTATAATGGGTCCCAAAATCGTTCGAGGCCTTTATAGCCCAATGCATGAGGCCTCATTCAAGGGGTCCTAATTCGATTCCCGGTAACGTCACATTACATCAATGTGATTTTCTCCGACTGCAGGTTTGTGTTATTGATTCCTTTCTATAAATACACTGATATATTATCATTACTACAACATTAATGCCATTAGGAGCCATGGGATGTTGTAGTATTAACACTCGACGATATTCGATTTGATACTATTTTTAAGTAGTTAGTGTTAACTATGATGTTTAGAATTTTTTAATATGTTTGTGATGTGGTTATCAATACGTATAATTAAATTGTTTTATTTTATGGGGTAATTTCTGGTATTGAATGTACAAGAAAAAATGAGAAAATATTCTAAAAAATAAGTTGTTGATTTACATTATGGATAGAAAAAATAATATTTCCATTAATCTAATCTTAATTTTGCTTTTTATTGCCTTTCCTCTCAATGTATAAAATTTTGGTTAGTTAAATATATGATACGTCTTATATTAAATCATTTTTATATAGATATTTCCATAATATTTTTAAAATAATATTATCATAAATATAGGCAGTAAACGCGGAATCATTTGAAAAGATTCAATTTTATATCATGTCAACCCAAACCGCTAAATCAATTGATCAATATGACGAGATACCCAAAACACTTTTTAATTTTTAAAAGTTTAGGGATATTATTTTACATTTTATAATTTTTTTTGAATCATATTATTTCAATGTGGAGTTTATCATAGAATAATCTGATTGTATCGGACAATACTGCAGTAAGCGGTAACCGTGCAAAGTGAAGTTAATCTAGAAATGACAGATAGATTAAAAAGTGCTATTCATATAAGTGCTATTCATAAAATCACAATTACAAGCCGTGTCCTTAACGGCACATTACAGAAATGAAGGGTTTAAACAATATGCCAGTAGCTCTAATCTTCTCCCAGTGTCCTTCCATACCCCTATTGTAGCCTCTTTCACCCCCTGGATGAGTTATTTTCACCCCTTGGCCGGCAGCTCACCTGTATGAAAAGCTTCCAACGGATTCCCACGTACAGCTCGGTAGGGTAGCCGAGCTTTTCCGGAATACGTCGAGCTTTCCCGATGCGGGGACAGGGGCTGTTGCGATCGTCAGTCGGCCTCTGGCTATCGAAGCTTACGCACGGGTAGGACTTTTCGTCGCCGGTACCTTATTTTCCGCGATCGCGATCGGAGAAAAGTGGATTTCGCTCGGCGCCCCACGTACGACGTGTTTAGGCATGACTTTTGAAATATTGTTTTTAATATGTTTGAATAAAAATGCGCACTTTAAATAATGTGTAACTGTAATCATATCTGAGCATTTCGTATGTAGAATGTACAGCTACTTCTGTTAAAGGTGAATTATTATTGTGTTTTATGATATAAAATTAAGAATAAAAATATGTAGTAAATATGACACGAAATATATTTATGACAGTGACATCGTCTACTTATGAATATTTTAATACACAACCTAAATAACATTATAATAAATACAATACAATCGATGTTATTTTAAAATTACTGAAGTAATAGTGAAATTAGTATTGTACTTCTCTAACAAATGTATATTAACGAAAAACCAATAAAATTGTGTGAATAACTTTGAATAATTACGTTATATATTTAAATATATAAACACACGTACACCTACAGGTTTCAAAAAATTAAAATTATCATTTTTTTTTAATTTAAAAGCATTTCTAAACATTTTTTATTATAATAATTTGCTATACATTATTATGTATGTATTTATGAGCATGCAATTAATATGATAGTTGTTATAAATAGTTACGACAGTATTTAAAATAAATATCCATCTCAAGATGAATGAACATAAAATAAACTGAATAAAAGTATTTTATTTTTATTTAAAACCATCTAAATTTAATTTTAGAATTTAATTTTTACCAGTTTATCGAATAATATTAATTTATACGCAATTACAAATAAAAATAAGATGGCTAGTATCTTTATTGAAATGAATTATTATTGGTCAATAAAGACTATTTCATTTGAAGTAGAGCAATTTTATTGTTAGTTTATTTTAGGTAATATGTGATGTTTAAGGAAAACTACACTTACACATAAAATTTATGGTATATTTCCTTTCTAATTTTAAGAAAAAATATGTACGTTGCCAATTAATTAATTAAAGGCTGTAAAAACCAATATAAAAATACTGCGTAATTAAAATATAATACTAGTATAACGTATAAAAATAGTGTTTTATGCAGGTAATTATTTGTTTAAACATTTTAATTTGAATAAAAATAGCTTGATGTTTTCATTAAACGAATGTGATTTTACTCTAACAGAGTAGAAATTAATATTAACGCTAAATACATAGTAATTATTGTAATACAACTGTCTGAATACAAAAAGTTTTGTGACGATTTTTTTCGTATTTATTACAATAGTACAAAATATGTTATTCTTATAGTCGTGGACCGCATTTTGGTATGTAATTATATAAGTGTAATACTGTTAAAGATGTAAGAAGTTGTAAATATTTTGCAATCTTTAATGCGTAGCCTTTAAAAAAACCATAATTTTAACGGTCGTGTAAAAAATTCAACTGAAATTAAGAAGATAATTAGGTTGGAGTTTTAATATGTTTGTAATCATTTGAGAGCATTTTTCATTTTTTTATCCCCAATTTCCTTCTTTTTAACTGCACGAAAAATAAAATTTGAAAGCTCGAAATGAAAAGAGAGAAAAATAATACAACCATTTAAATAACGTTAACTGTTGCTCAAGGGTCATCGACTTTTAAATGTTTAATTAAAAAATGGGAACTCCGCTGCTGAAATCTACAAAGCTGACTACAAAATCTTTATATTATAGAATATATTATAATATATCTTGGGCCTAGTGCTTTTGCCAGATTTTGGACATTTTGACTTAGGTATCAAAAAGTACTTGTTCCTTTTTTAATGATAGTTATAGTTATGAAAGCCGATACATAATATTAATGAAATATATAGATATGCATAGCTATTGTGTAAGTCAAAATAAGTATCTTGAAGAAAGAGAAATGTTGACATACGCAATTAAGAAGTCAAGATTTATTTGTGTAAAATGTATAGATATAGTATAGAAAAATATAACAATAGGTACCTGTGGCGAGTGGTGGAGGTAGGCTGTTAAGATTCGATATTAATATTGAACTCTAAACTTTGTCAGTCATAGTTATTTATTTTCATTGAACTAAGAATACAAATTGAAAATGGTACTGGATAATTTTTAAAAATCAATTAAACTGTGCCTAAACTAAACTATTATAGTTTAGGTATTCTATGGGCGATCTGACAAAAATAGTGCATTTTTTTAGTAATACTTATTTGTTTTTAAATTAACTAAGAAAATAAATTGCAGATGGTTTTAAACATCGATTAAACCCTGCCTAAACCAAACCACAATAGAAAAAATATTCTTCTATTTTATTAAAACCTCAGATATGAATTTTCCGACTCGTTTTCTTCTGGGTATTCTATAAATGCTATCCCTGTCCATCCGAAGAGTAATTGCTCTTTTAAAGCATTTTTTTTTACTTCTTCGTGGGTTCATTTACAATCCGTATATACTGGCAAATATTAATTTTCATGTTCCCACCAATATCACTCGTAACTCTACAGTCTTCATGATACCCCGTCACAGGATGGATGTAATATTTTATAATGCTGTGTATAGTGCGATTAGCTGTTGATTTTTTTTTTTATTAACTATATCATGTTTGTGGACGTATTAAATAATATGTTAAATTTATAATTGTATTTATCATTTTACTTTAATATCTACATAAGCGCATACATTATTTTCAACTTTTTTGTTATATTGGTTGTTATTTGTAGTTAAGACAATAATTTGTATTTATTATGTATTATGGCGCATTGGCTAATGCTATAATGCCATAATACTCTTTTCAAAATAAATAAATATATACCCACTAGGAAAAAATCACATTTGAAAAAAATATGACGCCTGATTTTTTTTTTTTTTTGAATTTGAACCCGTATATCTTCTGGTATCGCGTATTTGTTAGCAAGATAACATTGATTTTATTGTTATATTATTTTAGAATGCAGCTGATTATAACATAACAAATTTATATTTTACTTGGCATTACTAAAATAATAGACTGCAGGTATATTTTTTTATTATAAATAATCGATTATCTACACTTAATAACAGAGTTATAATAGCTTAGATTAATATAAGAATAGATAATATTACCATATTGTACCATATAGTAAAAAGCTTCAAAATAAGGTACCTGCATAATTTATAATTAATACGTAATGCTTTTAGTTAATTAAAGGTAAATTATTTTCCCCCTCATCAAAGAAGCGAAGAAAATGCGCAATTTTTCATTATTACAAAAATGCAGAAAAATCATTTGTAACTTAATAAAATGTAATTTGTATTAAAAAAAATGTATTTTTTTAATAAAGATCGGCTGCGAAAAAGGACAAAAGTTTTAGGAAGCTTTAATATAAATTCAATTTGTATCAATTACCTACTTTTAGTAGATCTTATTGAGCTTATCACTAAGTTATTTAAATGATTTTAGTATGTGTATAAAGTTATTACCTATTGAAACACTATACATACCTACTATAAACTAAACATGCGAAACAAAAATTAAAATACTCTTGTATACCTATACCTACGTTTATAGTATGCTTTCATGATTTATTAATATTTATTTTTAGATATTCTTAATGAGTTCCATGTTTAAACAGTATAATATTATTATATTTACCTCTGATTTAGTGCGTTTCATATTGCATCTGTCTGTGAGTTGCGTATTACATCTTTAAGGACTAATATTATCTTACGAGTCTCATAACAAAAATCTGAAATAAATATTCTCCTTAATATTATGGGCATAAGAAATATTAAATTATGTTTTCCCGAATGTTTTCTTTTTTGGAATTACGATTCACTCGCTTTCAGGTTGCATTATAAAGTTAATATTAATAACATTTGATTTGATAGGAATTTAGATTAGAAAATCATTTGTTTGAGAATGCAGAAGGTAACCAACATATATTTTTTAATCGTATTAACATATTATTTGAAATAAAACACGGAATGTAGTACTTTCTTAAAATTTTAAATTAATACTGATCAGTATATGTTTCGTTTGCTTCGATGAGATATATATATATATATATTAGAATTATTAATAACCATGTCCTTGCTTTTTCGTACAAGGTGGTTGTTTAGTAATTTTGAACAATCACAAACACCCAAGCTTTGAGAAAAACACATAAATATTGTGTCCTCACCTGTAATCGAACCCAGAACTCTCGGGCGGAAGGCCAGAGCCTTACCCACTGCACCACGAGAGCCGCCGTTCAATGAGATATTGTTAACTGATATGAAATATGCAATTTAAATATATAATAGATTACATCATAATATTCAATTTATATAATTTGTGGTACCTAACTAAGAGTATACTAATATTTTCTGATAAGTTAGATACATTGAATTGACTTATGATTGTACAATAAAAGTTTTTACAAAGTTTAATAATTGTTTATGTCTTCAATAAATAATTTCTTTCTGAAATCATTATGTAGAATAAGTACCCACGACATAATATTTCCTTTAATTAAATTTAGAAAATATATTCCATATATAAAAGCATGCATTGATATACCATCCAACAGACAGGAGATTTTTATAAAAGTGTTTTAATATATCTACCTACACTATAACAATACACGTACGGTATGCTCTGATCAAAAGAAAAAATACGAGAAGGTGATATTATATTCAATGTCATTGTATACATTAAATTTATATACAATTATTAAACGTAACCGTATGAATACAATTTATATTAAAATTATTATACTCGTATTGCCAGTCGTTGAAGTATTTTTATACATTATTTTATAATATATATATAATACGTAATATATGAAGGTTTCGCGCCGTTTTAAAACATTTCTTTTTATATGGCGAGTGAATACATCTTTGAAATACACGGAGCAGCTCCCTTTATCAAATTTCCTGCCTCTTTAAACGTATGCTGAAAAATCTTCATAAAATAGAAATGAATAATCGATTTTCTGTTTATGAAACTCTCCCTTCTTTCTTGGAAAGATATTATTATTTAAGGAAAAAAAACTGCCCAAAATGAAATAAAAGTTTGCGTGTGGAATTATTTTTTTCAATCTGAAAGAAAAAAATAAATTATTATTATTTCTATCAATGAAGTATTTTTTTATTGTATACTATCACCGTTTCAATAAGCACAGTGCTAAAAGTAGATAAAGAATCGCAAGGCATTCCGGTTAAAATGTAATAATTAAGAAATCTTAAATGATTCTAAAATCTAATAAATTCTCGAGTAAAAAAACACCAATGTGATAAACAAGCCCAGATCTCACGACATATTTTCCAATTAGTTAGAAAAGTATGTACGGGCATTCTACAGTCTTAGAAAATCACTACACAGAAAAATATTCAGCTTTTACTTGGAGGATAAGGCTTATCATGTGAGCAAAATAAATAATTTGGAAAAGCATTTTTTATATAATATGGTGAATACTTAGTGATAAAATCATTAAACATAATACCTATGCTTAAATAATTACTATAGAAATAATAATATTACACTGTATATTTCTGGCACACAACTCGAGCAAGTCAGCAGCTACATCTATCTCGGACAGCAGGTGTCCATAGACGGAAGCATGCACGATGAAATTGCTCGAAGAACAAAGCTGGGATGGAGTGCTTTCGGGTGTCTGAATAGTATCTTCAAGAGTGACCTACCATTATGTCTTAAGCGTAGGGTGTTCAACCAATGTGTGCTACCCGTGCTCACGTATGGCTGCGAGACGTGGACCCTCAACACGAGAGATGTCCAAAAGTTAAGAGTCACACAGCGAGGCATGGAGAGGTGCATGTTGGGCATCACGCGAAAGGACCGTAAGAGAAACGAATGGGTTAGAAAGCAGACAAGAGTACGCGATGTAATAGACGTTGCCAAACAGCTGAAATGGAGATGGGCGGGGCACATTGCTCGCCGAAAGGACGGCCGCTGGACAAATGCCGTCATCCAATGGTACCCAAGGGGTACGAAACGGCCACAGGGTCGCCCTAAAAGCCGCTGGATTGACGAACTGGTAAAGTTCGGCGGAAATACGTGGCAGCGAACGACACAGGACCGAGAGAGTTGGAGAAAGCTTGGGGAGGCCTTCATCCAGCAGTGGATTGACCCCGGCTGATGATGATGATGACACTGTATAATAATAATAATAGTTAATCTAATTATTATTGAAGATATAAGGTTATAATAATATGGAAAATAACCAAAAATATCTGTACTGATTATTGTTAAACTAAGTAATATAGGTACAACATAACATTACATTTAATTTTAATTAACTATATATTATCCAAAGTTAGAAACAACACCAAAACAAGTTAGCTAACCAGACACATGATTAAAACTCCATTCATACCGTAACTGCCATGAATCAGTGTAAAAAATGTGCATACTTATTATAATATAATATTTATTTATATTTACACCCACGGTGGCCGTGCGGCTTAAGCGCTGGACTATCACGCCGTGGGTCTCAGGTTCGAATCCTGGATCTGGCAAGTACACATATCGTTTTTCAATTGTGTGTGAGTCAGGGTATGGACCTAATATGTTGAGCAAGTGGCTGACATCCATTTCTCGTATAAAACAAAATCTGTTAAGTAATACAAACCTCTACTCTGTGGAGGCCCATATTATTATTATCCTATTAGGATCGGACATGGTCTAAAAAAATATTATAAATTTATTTCACGCCGTTTAACTATGGTGCTTGCATTATGAATTTAATTTATTCAATATTAAGTTTGACAAAGAAAATATTGTATTTGTAATCTAGGTAAATCCAAATATTGCTGATTAAAAGTATAACGGTGTTAATGTGAATTTGTTACACAATTATGTAGCATCATAAAATCCAAAAGCCTCATACAAACCAACATATTATAATATACGTCAGCAAAAAAAAATAAAATATATACTGTGTAAAACAATTGCGTGTTATTAAATTAAAGAATCATACTAATTAACTACGTTTGGTACATTGTTTATTTCAATTGTTTTAACTCAATGCTTTCAGTAGCTTTCGGTATCGTTTTATCTCTAACTCTATAACAGGCCACGATGCCTAGTTGCGGTACTGTAGTAGTAGTACTCGTCACCTACGAACTCACCTTCATAAAATCACATTTATGTGCATTGTGAACTCACTGAGAATCAATCCTGGAACAATTTGTATGACAAGCCAGTAGCTTACGTACTGCAATATATACAGCTTGCCGCGCGAAGGCGTAGTTACGTATTTGAGTGAACTGAGTCAATATACTTGTCGCTAATTACGAGTATGTTTGGCAATAATGAAATTTATTTAAACTTACGATATAATATAATGTTATAATATAACTTAATTAAAGAACCAATATTGTATTATTATATTTGAATGTGTTACTTGAGTAAACAGAATTAATGATGACATTTCAATTGAGATTCAATAACAGCCCACATGCTCAGCGTACGTCAAAATGGAGCTTTTATGCTATTTTCAAAGCATGATCCTGGACATTTCTTAAACGTTATAGATAATATATTTACATAATTTTAAAGCCTTATTTTCCTTTATAATTATTTTAAATATTTGATGACTGCATATAGTATTTTTATGACATAAAATAGTATTCTTTTAAACCTCTCGCTCTAATGTTTTAGAATATAGTCATATTTCAGTACGTCCACGTGAAGTGGTGTTAAGATTTTTCAGATTTATTAATTTTTAAACGCATTTACAAAACCATTAGTAAAATTTATATTGACATTATTATAGTGAAATATTTACAATAAAAATTATATTGATAATCTCTGTGATCCCAAATTTGACAAGAATTAGGCATTTTATTATTCAAATATGGGCAAGATTTACACATTTAAAGATAATTTTAAAGATACTGATTATAAGTTATGACCATTTAAATGTGATAAAAATTCTATGAATAATGTTTGATTTATAATAATTATTGACTTAAGAATAAGGTAGTGATTTTTTGAAATTCGCCATTTCTATTGGCATTTCTCAGTGGCTAAGCTACAATATACGGCCGTAGCCATAAATTGACAAATGATAAATAAAGTAGGGAGTAAGATCATGTTGACGCGCGAGTTTGAACATGTACCTAACCGATTTTTTTTTAAACGGTAAGCTGAGCATGTCCCCCCTCAAGTATGTATATTTTTGAATTATACATACATTATATATTTTCACAAATCGTACAGGTCGAGTCGTTACTGATGACTTAAGTTTTTTGAGCTTTTATGTGTTTTGACATTAGACACTTTACTTTTGTTTAATTAATATACTTAAATCATAAAATACATATTAATGATACGGTACATTAGATACACGTATTGTCGGTTTTTGGACATGAGCTTTAGAGGCTAAATGGTGTTTTTGTTAATGGTTATTGACATTTTCTATTGACTAATTGGATTGGATGACTTCTACAACACTTTTGATATCATATATATAAAAACATAATATAATGTAATTATATATCGTTACTTTATTTTAAAATTTCAAGGCTTTGAGTTATTAATGTTATTAGATATATAATGATCTTCTATTATTTATAATTCGGCAAAAAAAGAATCAAATATTTCTTCAATGTGTTATAAAATAGAATAACCCTATCTGAGATTAATCATTAATTGAATTATATACTGAAATAATTTTATTAATTCCCTATTAAACTGTAAAATGTCATTGTGCATTGCTGAATTACACTAAACTAAATTTAAGAAAAACAAACATTTTCCTCAAAATCAAGGCTTTAAAATTTAAATTAGAATTTCTGAAAATATTTCAAACGCCATTATCTTGGAGATCTTTTGAGTTATATGGTATCAAATGGTAGTCGGAACAATTTTTATGTCACCAGATTGTCACGCCTTGCTGTTATAGCTGGTGCAGTATTCAAACTGTTATGGCATCACGGTATATTTTGTAATCTTGTCTAGTTTTGACAGTAGTGTTATAAATAAAATAACTATCAACTTAAAAAAACACCATAAATAATTTAATATAATTTATATTATCATTTTGTAAGATAGAATTATACCAAATAAATATTCGTTCTAATAATTTATAGCTTTGGAAAGTATTTTTAACAAGATTTAATACTGAAAAATATTGTATACAAAGAATATATTACTCGCCATTAGAATTATTATAATAAACATTATCAGCTACTTATCTAAAATAATATATAACAGGATTTTTGGTAAATAATAGTAACAATGATATCAAAAAATGTTTTTACATATAATATAATATATTTGCACTTAATCAGATGACAGTGAAGCAAAAAAAGGCTCGTGGTTTAAAAAATTTCATATATACCTACTGTGAGGAGATAGAGAAGCAATTCCTTAACATTACATGGAAGAATAACACCTTGGAAGTTACTTTAGTAATTTAAGTAGAGGAAAGACAAAACTTCCATCTGTTTTTTTTCGGTTGGAAAGAACAAATTTTGCAGTTGTTCTCTGAAATCATTCGATTAAAAAAAACTGTTTGCAGGTGAATACGTTGGTATCGTATTATCAAGAATAATTAAACAAACTTTGTTAAAACCAATGTGTATTAACGCTACTATTAGAAGTCAGTCAGAGTGTAGATGAAATGAATATAAGTGTATTAATTAAGTTAGCATTTACTTGGTAGAATTTCATTTTAAAAATAGTAAAGATAAAATCAACAAACTGGAGAAAAACGGGGTTTATAAAATTACATGTGGCACATGTAGTCTATGCTACATTGGTCAATCTGGTAGGCCTATAAAACATATCCGTTATGAAAAACATATCCGGTCTTTCGGGAATGATAAAACAGACTCTCAGTTCGCTAAACATTTGATATCAAATTCGCATACCATCAATGATAAAATAACGCCAGAATGTTTGCATATATGTAACAAAGGTCTAAAATTAAATTTACTCGAACAGTTGAAAATTAATCTCGAATTATCCAAAAGTAATCACATAATTAATGAAAATTTGGTAATGCATTCGTCGCCACTATTAAATATAATTTAAGCACATGGTTAACAAAATTATACTAACAATATTTAAATTGATTAATAATGTCAAGAAATAACCAAAGCAGTCGAACACTGTACTTTCGATAAATTTTGTAAATTTTGATATCTATTAAAAACCCACTTAGGATTTTCAAAGTATTAATAATATTACAATTAATAATAAGTATACAAAGTCATAATATTTTTTGAACGAATAATAAAATGTATTCTGTCTCTATCTATGCGTATAGTATTTAAGCAAAGGCAAACGGCCTATCTGAATAGTCTTGATAATGGTGTTACAATCGAAATAGCTATCGACAAACCTTTTTAAAAAACCTGTAGAATTTAATATTAATTATATTTTCATTTCTTTTGAATATAAGTGAATAATTGAAAAATGTTGCCGGAACAATTTTCATATCACCACGCAATCCAAGAGATAATTTTAAATTTTGGTCAAACCCACTTCTTGACAATGTGAGAAAATGAGATATTTTCACTCCTCTTTCCTAAAGGGTTTGTGTTTACAAGCAACAAAACAAAAACGTCTCTTTGATCACATTCATAACGTACAGCATTTAGCAAAATTACGTCTGCCTTTGCGATGACGTGATTGGTTGATGGATTTGACGCTGTTTGAAAAAGGACCTGCCGAATTTATCCACTATTAAAAATTTCTCCTATATTTAATGTTTTTTTTTTTAAACAATTTCATGTTGAGATCTTAAAATCAAAAACTATTTTTACAGTGTAATATAAATATTGCTAGTAAAAAAAATAATATTTTTGAAAATTGGCTCCTGAATTTATGCGTAAATAGGTTTCTACAAAAAAAGATATAGACGTTTTATTCCCATATTGGTATATATTCCAAGGACATGATCGCGTGGTACTCGACGTAAAGCGCTGGTCTTTCACCAAGTTACTAAGAGTTTGATTCCCAGTGAGGTCACAACACATTTATGCGATTTTCTCAAAGCCTGAGTATTTGTGATTATTTCACTTCTATTACTAAATACGTAACTGTTTCACCACACTACTGTCATTGGAATTGTTGGCCAGTTGAATTATTAATAAAATAATTTATACAATGTCCTTATTATTAAAATTTTAAATTAACTAATATTTGATTTTAATATTTTATCTTGACTTGTAATATTTTTACAATAATATTTTTCGTTCTTAAATTCATAATAATATAATATATTATGTTTATCGTATATTACAAACTGATTTTCTCTGCTTGGTCACTGATGCATTTGTATTCATTCTCTTTATTTTTTTAAAATTGAAAATTGACGGTGAACAATGGCAAGATTTCGTTTTTCACCTTTTCTAAAATTTTCTTTTTGACAACAAACGGTCTATATTTATTACGAAAATATTAAATATTATTATCAAATAAAAATGTCCACAGCATTTCGAGAGTATAATTTATTATTAGGTATTTTCAAAGCATAGTATTATTTAAACAGTTTAGAATAATATACGAGTATGATAATATGAGAGTATATTGTAATACAATATATTATATTATATACATAATATCAAACACGTGTCAGTATTATTCTACAGTAATCGCTTGTAGATATTTATATATTAAAAAATATTTGAATAAAAAAAAATACTTTCAACGTAATTTATAGTTTTTCATACACAAAAATTAAATATATTTCAAAGAAAAACACGTCACATGAATTAAAGTCACGATATAAAAAAATATAACTCACGGTATCATTCTTTGTTATATTCACGGTCAGTGATTTTAAATACGGAATAACATGGAAAATTTCATTTTATTGTTTGTATATTATTTTTTTAACATATAATTAAGCTCGACAAAGAGTATTATTACGTCAAATAAAAATGGATTAAGTATGTACCTTACCAAGTCGACGAAATAGTAAATAAGATCTAAAGCGTTTGATGAAATTATTTTAATTTTCTTTTGAGAAAATTATTCTTTCTAGTGGCATACTATTACATGAATTTATTTCATCATTAACAGCACTACAGCTTTTGATAATACCTTTTTTTATTTAAGCTTAAACACTGGTTCTCAACCTTTTTTCAGTCGCGAGCCACTTTCGTAATCAGCGACTCATAAAAGCCATTTTTAATAGAGTGTAGAAAACACATCAATATAGCAATTGAACAGAAAAAGTTTGAGTTAACAGTTTACTGTATTGAATTCGAACTATCAGCAATAACTACCACTACGATCGGTGTTTACAGTTTCGTGTCACCGCTTGAATATAGTGGGCTTTGGTAAAATCGCTTCAGATATTGATCTATTCTACTTGTGTGTGAATGAGTTTCGGTGAATGTTGTTTTATAAATTCATAAATTACGGTCTACTTTTAATTCATTTAGTCTAGATACTTTTAATGATTTTTGTATTTTTTTTCAGCAAACATTACATATAGTTTCTTTATGTTTATTACTTCATATGTTTTTTAATCTTTTCCATCTGTAACTACGTATTTGTGCATATATTATATTCGTTGCGTAAACTGTTTTTCCCACTTATTACTGAATCCCTTGTTTTTAGAAAATCATAGCGAATATTCAAATATTAGATATTTTGAAAAAGAATAAGACGTGTAAGAATTATGATTTTTTTAATGAATGCCAAATAAAAAATACAATAAAAATATATTCATTAAATATTATTATATTTTTTTAAATTACTATCTGGTGGTATGTGATAAAAAGACCTTGTGACCCCTTCTGGGGTGCCGACTCATAGGTTAAGAACCCGTGAGATAAACTATCTTAATCTAAAACTTGATTGTCAGATATAATTATTTATTTCACGTTATTCTTATTTAGAATACGTAGATAATGTTACTTTGTATAAACCTTAAAACATACGACATGTCAAAAACTAATAAAAATCATTACACCTTGTAAATGCGATTGATTAGTTTATAAGAACATTTCTCAATTCATTTTAGTCGCGAAATTCTTATAAACATTAATTTCATATAAACAAAAACTTCTCTAATTATATTTAACCAAATAACAATATACATTATGTTAAACTATCTATCCAGATTATTGGTTTATTAGTTAAAAGGTTTTTCGGTACTGTTCGGTTATAAGGAATACAGCGGAAAACACATTTCGAAAATACCCGATATACTGGATTATTTGTTAGTTTGGGTTAGTTTAGGTTAGGTTGGGTTAGGTTAGGTTAAGTTTGGTTAGGTTAACTTAACAAATAATCTAGTATATCGAGTATTTTCAAAATGTGTTTGCCGCTGTATTCCTCATAACCGAACTGTACCTGGTTTTTCTTTTATATTAACACTATCAAAACTATATTATATTATACAAATCGTTGGTGTATTTGAGACATTAATATGGACACGGTATTTTCTCTGTCAGTTATTCCAGATACTTTACTATCACTAAAATGATACCATCCTACTTGGAAATCGTATTTAATTTTTTTTATGATTTTACTGAGATTTTGACTGCAACTTGCTGTCAACTGGATCCTCTTCTCATTTAAAAAAGGATCCGCCGATCAGACCCTTACTCTAATTCTGTAGTCCTACCCACCACCAGGGTACCTTTTAATTCGTCGACATTATAAAAGATATCCACAATTCGCAGCTGCACTCTGTGTTGTTCATATTTAGGGTAAATGTAAAATGTCCTCCAAAACATTACATACATTGCAAAGCTGCGAATTGCTTCTTCCCATGATGATATCAAAACTTTTACTCATTGTGTATCCTGTTCTTAGCCTCAGCATCAGTTGAAGCTCATTTATCTTTAAAGGAGATTCTATAAACCAGGCCACCGAACGTGGAGATGGTAGAATAGTCCATTTCCCCTTTTATAGGGATGTCTTGAGGTGAAAATCTATCCACATGCTTTGGCACATTTTTTTATGGCCTCATTCTAACGAAAGTATTCTGGAAAATCGTATTTGATTAATTGACTTTACTTTCAAACATGGATATTAGTTCAATAGCTTAAAGCTCAAGTATAAGTAAAAGTGTGATATTTTCTGTGTACGTCAATATATTGTAATATTTAATATTAAATTATCCCCTAAACTTTTATGACATCTTTTCCCCTTATCAAATAACGACTAACTTGGAAAACGTTGTAACATCAATACATCAGAAGCGTCACTCATCCCAAGACTAACACAAAAAAGGGTGGATAACACTCTTGTCATATAGGCGATTATATTTAATGAAGGCTATATATGGCAAAAAACGTATTGAGTCTCTCTCCGTTAGGGGACTATCGATACAAGGACAGATACCTGACAATGCGCTCACCCGTGAAATTTCCACAAAGTTCTCTGCCACAATATGTCTATCACTTCCAACCAATCGACTTTGTAACCGATATACAAAACAATTTAGTCTATTTGCCTCTTGCTTTCTTGTATAGTATAAAAGCAACAGAGATAAGTGTCCGATTTTCTCTTGAAATTGTAAAATGCTCGGCAGTTTAGTGGGCGAATATGAAATTCTCTGCGTAGCGTATTACTAAGCTGCTCAACCAGTGTGCCGAAAGAAATTAATTGTTAACTGCAATAAACATTATTTTGTTGATAGATTTATTTAGATTATTATGGTTGACTAGATAATATGAGTTTTCGTATATCTAAGAAAAGATAATAGATTATTTTACCATTTGCCATAATTTATTTTATTGTGTTAACACTGTTAACCCATTGCAGACAGAATTAATTTTTCAGGATCATTTAAAAAGGCGCACTGATTACTAAAATTGATATAGCTCATGTACTATTCATTTAATTCAAATAAATCTTTTAATTATTTATAGATTTTGATTTTTTCTATTAAGTATTATTACATTTTAAGTAAACTTTTTATATAAGTGGAATAAAAAAAGCAAAAAACAAACAAACAAACACATCTGAGGCGGACGAAACCACTCCAGATATCAAACAAAAGTGAAATAAGGATGATAAAAATTTGCGTTTGATTAAATTAAATTAATAATTTGCTATATATCACGATTAAAAATAATCAAAAATATTTTATACAAATTTTTTGACCAAAAATACCAGTCGCTCTTTTTTTAATACAACTTACTATTAGAAGCACGAATATCTTATTGAAAGAATTGATTACCTCTCATTGATCTTCATATTGTTTTTTTTTTATCAAGGTCGTCATAAACTTTTGATTGATTTTTATGGTTTATAAAACATTATTATTTATTAAAAATAACTATACTTATATGATTCTTTGAAATCTATATATATATCTATTGTGGGCTTTTATCGATTTAATCGGTTTTTGTTAATTGTTAGACTTTAAAATATCGTATGATTTTGGCACATTTAGATCATTAAATATTGTGTAGAATTGCACATAGATAGCATGCGTAGATGACGTAACGGTATTTGACATTGAGTAAATCATAGCAGACTTAAAATATCTACAGAAAGTCTAGTTTATTTACGGAATGTTATTATTCACATGAGTCACTCAAATATTTTATCAAAATATGAAAAATTTAGCTTGGTGCGAAAAATATTGAGAAGCACTAGCGTACGACATTCTTCCCTTATTTTTTATCTCATATCAAGCTGGTTCTATCACATTGTCCCAAACTTACAAAGGATCCTGCTTGTACCTTTGGCGAGATGAAGGCTTTATATTGTCATATCAGGAGAAGCTACTCGCCTCCCGCGCGATTGTGATTTTTTCATGGCTCCCTAACAGTAAAATTTTCATGGCTTCTTATTTTTCTTCCAAAATTTCATATTGCCTTTCCGTACTTTCGCCCAGTCGTTTGATTGACTGTTTACACTACACTTTCATTATAAAAAATACTATATTTTTATAGTGAGACATATATATTGGCATCGATATTTTAGAGCACTATAATTTAGTATGTAGTATGAAATGCCAAATCATTTTTAAGTAAACCATTCAATATAGTTTTGTATTTTCACTTCTCTTATCACTTTGAACATGACAAAGTAAAGTTGGACCTGACTGAAAAGAATTTCAATCTGACGTGCCGGTTTTTCAAGAAAACTGAATTTTAGTTTACGCAGGAATTAATTGAATTTAAAAACTATCCACCACCACCTGCAATATGTGCTCTTAATTCAATAAAAACAACTCAGTATGACTGATTAAGTGTACACTATTTTAGTCGGATTTTCAAAGCTTACCTCCACTATTATGGTATATTATAAATTATGTCAGTGGCAAAGGGTGGGTGCACAAAAATCTTTGTTAGTCATACATATTTGTTTTCACTAAAGTAAGAATACAAATTGCAGATATTGCTGGTTAATTCGAGTGCTTAAAGTCAGACAACGTTATCTACAAAACAGTGTTTTTTTTTTTTTTTTTGAGATAACGTTATTTTGTATTTACGGCTACATAATAGTCAAACAACGTTATTTCAATCTTTTCTAATTTCTTATTAAATCGTCAGTAAAGTTTAACGCTAATTACATAAGTTACCCTTGTTTTCATATTTTTTTAAAACTATCCCTATAAATTTTAACATCATCATAAGCAAGATAAATGTACAATACACAATAAATTATAAAATATTAACATTAGGTTTTAAATAAACATTTCCCTTGTAAAGTTACAAGAATCTAAAATAACGATTTTTGGCTCTCCTGTAAAGTTGCACTTTTGTAGATAGTGTTGTTTGACACTAAGCCCTCGAATTTTTACAATCCAATCAAACCCTGCATTAAAAAAACCAGCATTGTGGAGGTAGGCTGTAGAAATCCGACAAAAATAGTTTATACTTCGTCATTCATACTAAATTGTTTTCATTAATTTCAGAGTAAAATAATAATTAATTCCATGTGATGTTGGTTAGTTATTTTCAAATTCATTTTACCCCTAATTAAATCAAACCATAATAGACAAAAAATATTCTCATATCGATAAAACATCCAAAATGATGTATGATTTAATAACATAATTTTAAATATTTTATAAATAGACGAATATTTTTACTATAATCTAATATGCCTTGGTTAAGCAGGGTTAATTGAATTTAAAAAAAAATAAGCACTATCTTCAATTTGTAGTCTTAGTTCAATGAAAACAATATGTACGACTGACAAAGTTTAATGTGAACGATTTTAACAGCCTACCTACACACTTTGCCACTGTGGTATTCCATACCTACTATTCGCCGCAATTATCAGCTGTTCAGTATATTACGTATGTAATATGAAGCGCCTAATAAATCCCCTTAAAATAATTGTGAAAAATTTTGAGTTACATATGTAGGTATTTAGATACTAGATTAAAAAAACGATTTTTTTCGGTTCGGTACATGTTCAAACACGCGCGTTAACATGATCTTACTGCCTACTTCATTTATCGTTTGTCAATTTATGGCTACGGCCGTATGTTGTAGCTTGATCACTGGGAAATGCCAATAGAAATGGCGTATTTCAAAAAACACTACCTTATTCTTAGGTCAATAATTATTTTAAAATAATCATTATTCGTAGGATGTTTATCACATTTAAATAGTCAAAGACATAGTTTATAATCAGTATCTTTAGAATTATCTTCAAATATGTTGATCGTGCCCATTTTTTGAATAATAAAATGCCTAATTGTTGTCAAATTTGGGATCACAGAGGTTATAAATATATTTTTTTATCGTAAATATTTCACTATATAATGTTAACATTAATTTTACTAATAGTTTTGTAAATGCGTTTAAAAATTAATAAAACTGAAAAATCTTAACACCACTGCACATGGATGTACTGAAATATGACTATATTCTAAAACATTCGAGCGAGAGGTTTAAAAGAATACTATTTTATGTAATAAAAATACTTTATGCAGTCATCAAATATTTAAAATAAATATAAAGAATAATAAGGTTTCAAAATTATATAAATAGATTATCTACAACGTTTAATGAATGTCCAGGATTATGCTTCGATAATACCACAAGGTGATACAATCTCACCTAAACTATTTACAGCTACCCTTGAAGACTTATTCAGGCAACTTGACTGGAATGACAAAGGGATCCCCATAAATGGAGAATACCTGAGTCATCTGCGCTTTGCCGATGACATAGTAATTTTCTCGCAAGACTCAGAAGACCTCCAAAGCAGAATGCAGGAACTCGCTGAAGTAAGCAACAAAGTAGGTTTGAAAATAAATGTAACAAAGACGAAAGTCATGTTCAACTGCTTTGCAGGCCAAAAAGAGATCCTCATCAATGGCACTCAGCTCGAACAGGTGAAAAGCTACATCTATCTGGGACAACAAGTATCTATAGATGGATGTATATTTGATGAAATTGTTCGCAGAGTAAAGCTAGGCTGGAGTGCTTTTGGCCGCCTGAAAAATGTCTTCAAAAGTGACCTTCCACTGTGCCTAAAGCGCAAAGTGTTCAACCAGTGTGTGCTTCCCGTGATGACATATGCGTGTGAAACATGGACCCTAAGTAAAAGAGAGATCCAGAAACTTAGAGTAGCACAACGTGGTATGGAGAGGTGCATGCTGGGCATAACGCGAAAGGACAAAAAGAGGAATCAGTGGATAAGGAAGCAGACAAGGGTTTGCGATGTAATAGAGTTTATTAAAAGCCTTAAATGGAGATGGGCTGGACACATAGCTCGAAGAAGAGACAATCGTTGGACAAATCTAGTCATCCAGTGGTATCCAAGAAGTACAAAACGTCCACAAGGTAGACCTAGAGGCCGCTGGATCGATGAAATGATAAAGTTCTGCGGAAGTACGTGGCAACGCAATGCACAGGACCGAGAGAAGTGGAAGCAACTTGAAGAGGCCTTCATCCAGCAGTGGATAGATTCAGGCTGATGATGATGATGATGATGATGAATACCATAAAATCTCCATATTGACCTACGTGAGGGCATGTGAGCCCTTAAAATATTATAGAATTGTACAATTTGGTCTTTATTGTGGTGGTGTTAAAACTTTTGTGTCTATATGACTCGTGTTATATTTTTAGATGACCTGATGGGGCACAATTTTTCATAAAATAAGACGCTGTCACAATGCGAAAAACAGCGACATCTCTTGAAAGCACATAACGGAATGGCGCACACTCTTCAAACGCCGCAAGAACGTAGTCATTTTCACTTGTTTAGTGGCACTACAATATTTCATCACATGTCTGCCGCGTTAATTTTTTCCTCAGTTGATAGATGGGTTCTAGTAATCAGGTTTCTCTGCCTTTTTCTATTACTTTCTTTGTCTGTTTCGGTAGGGCGGTTCATCAACAGTTGTGTTAATTCCGTTCGCACATAAAAACAGGCTATAAGTCGACTATAATTGAGATGAGTGAGACGAATGATGTGTTCGGAGTTATTGTCTACGCAGAAACACGCTCGTGTAATGAAAAGTAATTCGTTCTGGATACTTGGGAGCAGTGGCGGCTCGACGACTTTCTAGGTGGTGGGGTTTAGCCATTATTTATTAAATATAAATACCTACATACTCTCGCATATTAAACAATACATTATTTCAAATTCAACATTCTTTATTTTAGATATAATGAACATAACAAATTATAAATTCAAAGCGTTCACGACATGACATAAAATAAGTGTTAACATTTTTTTAAATAAAAATACAGAGAAATGTGAGTTAATAATATAAGTAATAAAATATAACAAAAATAAAAGTAAAAGAAGATGGAAGCATACAGAGTGAACAATTAATTGATAGACCTTATCTTAAAATCTTATAAAACAACGTCCACCTAAATTCACCTCACGTAAGCGGAATATATCAATATTCGAAGCGATTTCATTAAACATGGTTATTGCTTTCCCAATTGGCGTCACTAATAGCAGGTTAGTTCTGCACCTTGGGAGAACAAACAACGGATGCTCTCGATTCCTATGGTAATTCTCAGAGACACAGAGGCCAACACCACCAAGAACGGTAGAATTCACATTTACGCCGCGTATAAGTCGGAAAAAATATCTAGCTAAATAAAGATCCCTTTTAAATTTTAAGCTTCAGTATGTAAGGATACTTAAGGGAAAGTCAGTCGGATAGAGCCCACGGATAATATCCATACAGCTGAAAGTAAAGGAGCCTCAAAAATTTCTTTTGGACTCTCTCCACCATAAGGCCACCATAATGTATCAACCTACTTATAATAATATGATTTTAATAATGTGGAAATGAGTAGTTTATCAGAATAAATAATATGATTATCTAAGTCGTTAATAAATCAAATCTAAAAAGCATGTTTAAAAATATTAACCTAATTAATAATAATAATTATTATAGACTTAATATTATCAGTTTTGAATAACGACGTACATGCGAGCGTTTTACTCACCTATGGATTATTTGATTTGCTCCCCAGTATGCGTATATTAACGCTAATGCATTCACATTCTTTGTAGAACGCGATTTATACCGCGGCGACGGGATGGGACACTGAGTGAGCCCGGGGTCAGTGAAAAATAGACGCCATAGCTTTTTTAATTTATCACCGTAAAATAGGGCGTATTTAATTTAAATAGTTGTTTTAATACCGAATAATCATCATTATGTTGTTACATAATTATTTCCAATTATTTGTATAATAATAATAAATAAAATTGTGACGGGTAAGGTGGATAAAATAAATTAAATTGTTCATTTAATCATATAATTAAGTAGATATATTATGAAAATGATAAACATATCAGACGTGTATTTTTGACATGATAACGGTATGGGGATGGTCCCTACAAACCTTTAGGTAGAGCCGTCCCTGCTTGGGAGGTTTGTTTTAACAAATGCGATGTATTCGTTTTACGGTTTATCTGTTCCGACAAGAAACGTACAATATAAAAATCTACTTCTTATACGTTTTTGTTTATTATTATACCTACTCGTTGTTTTACAACTTAGTAATTATTTGTATTCGCGAGAAAACCTTCAGGCGATAAAAATGATTACATTTTGTGATCTATACGCTAAATAAAATAATACAAATTGGCCGGTTATGTTTGGGCAATCTATCATACTTTGTACTAAGAGTATAAGCCAATTAAAATGTCAAGTTTAATAAAGTAGGATCGTCAAAAGAGTATTGCGACTTTTCTTCCAATACAATTAAACGGTATTAATACTTTTTTGTCAATATCGAATTAAATTTTTTCATAGTTAGAATATTTAAATAATGATTGACGATGAAAATGCATTACAATATTGGTTAATAGTTTAATCATTTTCTGTGAAATAATTTAAATTTTATTTTTAATTAATTACTTTTTTATTCAACTAATAATTCACATGCTTTAAGATTGTTACATTCTTAAATCTTGTGAATTATTCGTTGAATAAAAAAAGTAATTAATTAAAAAATATATGCAAGTTCAAGGAAGCTACAACACTAAAATATGTCGGAGTGATCCGTGACGTCGGTTAGTAATTAAAGTAACTACTAACCTACTTTGATTTAAAATACAAAAGCCGATACCCAATAGAAGCTCAATTTAGAAAACTATTAGGATAGTATTATAAGAGCTATTAGTTAAAGTTTGTCGTAATTAAGTATGGTACCTTTAGCATATTGGTCTATGTGCGTGGGCGTGAAACCCAAGAGAAGACCGGGTATCTTACTTTTTTTCAAAAAGTTTTTTTCGATTGATTTTAAGTGTTGTTCGCCAATAAAGTTAACAATAACGTAAATAATACAATCATCATCATCAGCCAGGAGGCTGGCAATACCCATACTATGAAATTAACTAATGAGGATTTGGGATGAATACATAGAATACAATTGTTATAGATACATTTGGGTGAATTCTCATTTTTGATGTTATCATTTACGTACCGAAATTCAGTGCAGTGTAAGATTTCAAAATGTTCCACCGGTGCTTTTCCCAGTCCGTAACAGCACAGTTACGTTTTGAACCAATATGAAATCCACTGATATTACTATAGCAAGTCGGATGTTCACAGCGATGCAATTGTTACGTATCTACTGATACGAGATAACCAAACTATCTCAAGATATTCGTGATTTTTATTTTGTATTACACAGGTAATTATAATATTATAGTATAGATACGCGTTAATAATAGGTAAATATTGATTTTTTTCTTAATTAAAAAATCAAGTTAATCTTACAAGTATAAAGTAGAAAATTAAACGTTATGTTGATCATTTGACAAATAGAATTAATACATCATTGGTATAATTATTATATATTGTATAATATGATGAATTTATTTTCGTTGTTCATTGCATCAAGGTCGATTATATAATTTATATTTTATACACAACAATTCATACAGTTTCATAATATATAATTACAAGATAAAAAGAACTTTTTTTATACCACGTTTTTAAATTTTCTATTGAATCATATAAACTTGACAATTATATGTATTAATAATTTAGGACAAATAAAGCAATTGTCAACAAATCACTTGTTTGCTATTTTGCAACAAACAAACAAATATATAATACTGAAATGTCGTTTTGATTTCCATTGTAACGCACGTATATATTAATTATTAAGTTGCTAGGACCACCCCCTTAGCAACCAATAATAGTAGATTGAATTACGGATTTCTTCCGAAATAACTTTTATACAAAGCAGAATTAACTGAAAATGATTTCAATCCTGCTTAAAGATGGCCAAAAGTATTAAAAGAATGCATTGGGATCGTGTTCTGATATATTCTAAAAGTTTCAAATGTCTAGCTAGTCGGGAAGTTAGTTAAAAATTGATTATAAGATTTGTACTGAATACTGCGGTGGTTGTTTAACCACCGGACAAACAAGAATACGAGCTAAGAAAAACATGGTAATAAATAAGAATGACGTAGGTTCATAAACTCATAAAATAAAAATATAAAAACAAAAGAATTATAACGGCGTGAAAAGAGACCCAGAGATGGCGCGGCCCATTGACTGGATGCCGCAAGTACTATGTAGACGGATTAGGATTTAACTCTATGTTGGCTTCGTAATTTTATTGATATCTCTCGCAGATCTCTCACAGCCTTACTTACAGACAGTCAGTTTAGTCTGATTAGCTCTGACCCTTTTGATCATACAGGTCCTCTATTTTGAGTCTAAGCACTTTACACTATCGAGATTAATTTCTAGTGATAGGTGTGGTTTCCAATTGTCAAATGTGATACCTAAGTGAACTGAAATAATCCTTTGACAAGTAGTTCATCTGGTTATTTGGTCGAGCGACCGATCTTATCTTGTTAATCTGTTTTCGTGTAGTGTTTGAAGTATTATGTAATAAATACTAAGCCGGAAGTGTTTCTATTTTATAAATAAATAAAAAAACATCCTATAAAATCCAATACAATAATAAAAAATAAATATAAAATACAGTTAAATAAAATCATGAACATGCAATGCTTGTATAACCGAGTAGATGTATTGAACATGCTAATAGACAAACTTTTTAAAAGAAAATAAGTAATTGTTATTATTGAATGCATTTAGAAGATTTGTGGTATTTTATTCGGAATTTAATATTAATAAATTATTAGAAAAACCTTTAAACCAATGTTTTTTATATTTATATTTTATATAAATAATATTAAAAAATATATTAATGTCACCCATGTGTTTTTATAAACCAGATTTTATTGGCAGAATTTAATTTTTTTAATACCTACTTAATTAATCATTAACTAGACTTAGTTCTACGTAATAACAGATAGACGGTAAAATAGATTTTGTTTTTACCTATTAAATTTTATGGAATCGTTTATCATACTACATCAATTACCATAGCTATATATAATAAACAATTTTGTCTGCCTAAATTTAGTACTACAATCATACACATATATAAGGTGTTTTAATTTATCTATTAAATAATACTAGAAAGCGTGCTGTACTGTTGAGTGTGTAGAATATTGTTTGCCTTATTTATGACAAGGTAATTTATTTATATTCAGTCTTATACTAATATATTATTTTTAAAAATATGATAGTAGTATATTTACTTTTACTATTTAGTAATAGGCGTGAAATAATCACAAATACCCAGGCTTGGAGAAAATAAAATACCTAAATATATTGTTGAGATAATCGAACTCAGAGTACCCGGATGAAAGGTCAGTGCCTTACACACTGTTATACAAGGGCCACCATTCGGTATCTAGGGTCGATTCACTGCCGCATGAAGGAATCTCTTTGCTCCTTTCATTATTATCGGTCATTAGTAATTCTACGCTGCTACGTACATCAATCAAACTTTCATTGATCCGACAGGATTAAGGGCGTCCCAGAATGACTGTTTTAATTCAGTGGTTATTCAATTACCGAGCGAATTTTTTAGCTAATTGCTATTACATCATCTTGGTGACCGCTATATTAACATATCACTTACTATCTTATCCATTGGTTTCATTTTTTTATATTATGCCCAACGTATAACTTTTATTTAACAATAATGTAAAAATGTTGCGATTATGACATTTTGTTATGACATTATTATGAATACAATGCCTTTTTGATTATTTATTTAAATATATTCATAGTTATAAAATAAAAAAAAATATCTTATATAATTGATTAAACTGCTTAGAGACACTATTTTGAAACCACTTCACTACGTAGTACTTCTACGGATAGGTAGAGATTCAGTAAAAGTTTCCTAATGTCAGTATATTCCTTCTCTCCAATCGCAGTTTTATGCAAGTGCTACTTCTCTAAGTTCTAAGGGTTGCAGCTGTATAAATTATACATTATAAAAACAATAGTTGTAAATTTAAAAATATAAATTACTACAATTATACATAAGCAGAGAATATGTGTCTCCGTAGAGAGATTAATTAACATATTTTTTTAAAATAGATGTTAGCCATTATTTTTACAACCCGTTTGACTCTTGCTAATTGAATGTAGTTATACACAAAGCAGCCATGCCACAATTTTGAAAACATGAGTTATTGTTATTTCCATAATCTCACACGTTTGTTTTACGTTCTGCGCAAATCAAACAAGCTGCTATCATAAAAAAATCTCATATAAATGCATTTTAAAGATTTTTCAAAACGCAGACTATGACATTTTTGATCTGCATAAAGCGACCAAACTGCTGTCATACAAACATGTCAAACATAAATGCGTTTTAAAAATATGCCATTTTCGATCTGCATAAAGCAACCACATTTTAATATTATGTACTTAATTATTAAAATCCTGACTGTGTAAGATGTATTTTTCTACATTCAATTAATAAACATTTATTTTCTCAATTATATTATATGTTTTTCATTTTATTATATATAATATAATATATTTTTTTTTCATTTAAAAAATAGTGCCAGGAAGCTAAATATTAATTTATAATTTATAAGTTTTTAGAATTATTTTCAGAACTTTGAAATTCCTATAGTACTTGAGTAATTTAGAACGGTTTTTTAAGAAAATAAATGCAATAATAAAGATTTTTCTTACAAAAATAAGAGTTAGCTTCATTCTATATTAATCCATAATATTCTAAAAAAAACGGTTTTGCCAAAAAAAAACCAAAACACCAAAATTGTATAGATTTTATGCTTGTATCTCTTTAAAAGTTACACAAAATTATAGATTATATAATATAATATCTATCATTAAAAAAGTATAAACAGTATACAGAGGCTTTGTGGATTTAAAGAAACATAATTTACATAAAAGTGCTTCTATCTCTGTTTGACGTATGTGTGGACTGGCTGCTTTGCGTATAACTACGCTCAATTTTGCTATGGATCAAATATACGTGAAAATAACAATATATGTTTTTTTAGAAAACGGGATTAAAACCTGTACTTGCAGTTTTAGTGAGGAACATTTCTCAATACTCCACCGTAGTGTACTTCAAACCAGACATCAACATTCTAAGGTTGATGAAGTTTTGACAAACTTAGTGGGGCGTTTGCAATCATACACATACAGTACACTATATCAACACATTATCTTTGCGGCCTTTGTAACAAGCCTAAAACGTCGAGAAAAGAAGTAGGAAGAACACATGGTGGAAACTCATTCAATGTTAACAAACAACGAATTCTCCAAAATCATATTCAAGTTAAAATTGATTGGTATATTTCTGATAATCAGCTATTTTTTTCTGGCAAAGAATTAAATTGGCATACTACTATTGTATCAGTAGGAGAAAACAATGACTTTTAATATTGATATTGCTTCGAGTTTTTTGTATATTGATGTGAGCTTCGACAGGCGTTATTTCATAAATAATTATATTTTATAAACATTTTTATTCACAACAATATTGTTTCCATTGAAAAATATATATTTTTTGCATTTATATATTATTTTTCATGGAAACAACACATCGTAAACATATATCATATATATTTGTGTATTGACATTTAATAATAATATAATAATAGACTTAGTGTTATTTTTGATGCCTTTGTAAAAGAGCCTTAATTAGTGAAAAACTGAAATAAACAAAATTTTGTCCTCAAACCTGCGTAGAATTTATTAAAATTTCTCTCTTTAGTCTTATCATTGTTATTAAAGTATTATTTAATGTTTTATACAATAAAAAGGGGCCTGTTGCGTTATTGTCTTTGCTTTTAATTAGTGTTCGAAAACAACGTTAAATTAATCAAAAAATGAAAAAAATAAAATATTCATATAATTGTTGATATAGGTATATTGTCTAAAAGTGTGTAGGTTTTGTTACAAAAATATATATGTGATACTTCTTTTTTAATTATAAGCTATTAAAAAAATATTTTTTTCAACAATTCAACAAGCAAGCCATAAATACAATTATTGCAATATGTATGTACTAAATCTTTTCTTTTTCTTTTACAGATTTCCAGAAGAGCTGCATTATAGTACAGTGATAGTAGTTTAAATTTAAATGTGAGAAATCAATTACTATAATCACAACGTTTCAAAATTGTTCCCGCACGTGCGTATTATGTTACAATAATATAATATTCCTCCGTGTTAAGAACAATACGTTTTAAAAATACGCACGTGTGATGTTGAAAGCGCGTAAAATTCAACAGCTTCCATTTTAATATGCAGTTTCCACCGACTTGTTACACCTGCTGTGCATATTGCTATCGCAAAGCTTTTAAAAGTAATAATGAATCATAAACAAGACGCGGAAATTGCTACAGTGTGGAGAGAGTTATAAGGAACATTATCAGTTGCTAACTTTATTAAACTTGAGTGAATATTAAATAAATGTTTTGAAAATTAAGGATACAGCCCTGATTGATACAATAGTCTCACTAGAGTCTGTTGCGTTGTACTAGTAGATCGCAAAGTTGCATTTACCTCAACAAACCGGTAGCTCCTCTGTATGTAATATAACTATACAGAATATATAAACTGATGTTAAAAGAAGTACACGTAAGTGAAAAGTTTTAAAGTATTTTTTATTTATAATTATATTAACGTGGTGAAAAATACGGGCAAGAATTGCTTGGAAAAATATGAAGTTTTGTAGCTAAAAAGTTCCCAAACTTGCCGGGAGAATAACTCAAACAGCGATACGGAAATTCGTAGTCGGGAGCCTGTGGTTAATTAATCCCGAGTGTTCCCAAAGTGTGTTTATGAGTGTATATGTGTTATGTGAACGGTAGTGGCATTGGATGAAGGGAGTTTGTTCTCTTTGATGTGTCGCGAAATGGGCGGTAAAGGGTTGGGGTGGGCAGCAAGGTGGGCTGCCGCCCTTCTGCTGACAAGTGCCGCCCTTGCGCAAACCGACTGGGAAGACGAAGATCTCGGTAAGTGGTTTTTGAAATCTGATTTAATCCCATCTGGTGTAACAATTATTGATGCTAGGAGTAGACACAGGCACGGCACGTAATGTGAATTAAGGGTAACTGTAACGCCCTTCTGAAAAAATTAAAAACTACAATTTAATACATTTTATTCATAATTGTCATTTTAAATTATCAATACGTTTCTAAAAACTTTGAAAGTCAAATTTTTATTTTTTTATTATATTTTATAAATATTTGAATCATTATAATGTAGTTTTTATTACAATTAATCTGATAATGAAGGTTATCAGAAAAATATATTAAATTGCAGTTTTTGCTAAAAATACCACTCTCACCTATATGTTTTATTTTTTTATTAAGGAAAATAAACAATTACATTGATTACAAATATGTTTTAAAATATAAAATATAACGATATTGTAACCAGTATAGTTTCCATTTGTAAATTATAATATAGTTAGGCCTAAAAAGATAGAAAGTAAGAAGAACATAAAATATAAAGAAATTACATAAGAAAAATAAGAAATAATATTGATTAATTATAGACAAAGAAGTAAGTTAATATATTTTAGATGTGTGTTAAGAATTATTAAAATTTATACATAATATAAGTAATCTAAAATAAAACAGAAAAATAGAAAAGAAAAAACATAGTATAAAATTCATTTAATGTCAATTATACAAAATTTTAGCGATAAAGAGTTTAAATGAAACAGGTGAATTATTATTGAAAGGATCAACGATGGAGAAATAGTGTAATGTTAGTTATTATCTGGTAACGTAATTTATTTATGAAGATATTATAAAGAAAACTAATTATTTTAGGTTTTTTTTAAATTGAAATATATAAAATCTAATTCAAATATAATACTAAAATTCCATTTCATCAATATGGAAATTATTTTCAAATAATAAACTCATATGAAAACTGGAATAAAAATGATTATCATAATTTGATTTAATACTATGAAATATTACAATTAATATAGTTCTTCTAAAATTTAATTTTTTCAATAACTAAATTCAAACAAATCGCAATTTAATACCGCTATTACTGTATTGGGATGAACATTCATTAAAACGCTTCCCAATTCGAGTACAAACCCATAGGGTTTACATACATATTGTCATGTTTTAATAATGGTTTAGTAAAATATCATACGGAGCTAACGTTCTGCCGCTGAGCTAGACGTGGATTTAAGAAATCTCATAAAACTCTCACAGGGCAATTTATTATTTTAGTGTAAATAAACATACAAAATTATGAGCAAATGGTATCCTATTCTAGAAACATACCACGTGTCTGATATTTTACAACGTTTTTATTAGCTCGTTCTATTATTTGTCCGGTGGTTGTTTATCCAGTACAAATCTTGCAATCGATTTTTAACTAACTTCCCGACTAGCTAGACATTTGAAACTTTTAGAATATATCAGAACACGATGCCAATGCATTCTTTCAATACTTCTAGCCATCTTTAAGTAGAATTAAATTCATTTTCAGTTAATTCTGTTTTGTATGAAAAGTTATTTCGGAAGAAATCTGTAATCCAATCCACTATTATTGGTTGCTAAGTGGGTGGTCCTAGCAACTAAATTATTAATATACACGTGCGTTACTATGGGAATCAAAATGGTATTTCAGTATTATATATTTGTTTTTTATTTACTTCATATCAAGTACAAGTTTCAGTATATTGAGCATATAAATGAACAGAAAATTTAAAAACGTTGTATATAAAAGTTATTTTTATCTTTTAATTTTTTACATGTTGATTTTAAACATGATGTGTCAAAATATAGAGCAGAATACACCCAATTGGTTAAATATTTGACTGTAATCAATTTATAGTGCAATGTGCAGAACTAACCTGCCATTGGTAATGCCAATTGGTAGGGCAATAGCTCTGTTCAACCAAATCACTTCGGATATAGACATATCCCACCTGCGTGAGGATGAGTAAAGGTAGGCATTGTTTTATAAATTCTTTAAATATGGTCTGCTTAGCTCATTCGGTATATTTTCTTGTATCTAATTTATATTTTTTTTTGTATTTACACTTTTATACTGTTTAATAACTTAAGGCTATACTTCAGCTGCGGCACGGTCTATAACGATCGTGAACACGCAACGCAAAGATTGTGCAAATGACGCGTGCAGAACAAAACATAATTTGTCATAAAAAATCAACATGCGTCCATTTAATATCATGTTTATTGTTATATTACTAATAATCATAATATATTCATTGACATGTATTCTTTTTCAAGTAAATGGGTAACGTTTTTTAGTCATCTTTACACGATTTAAGAATTAATTCCCCCGTCGCCATCACAAAACAAATTGACGTGTTCACAGCTCGACTTTTGCTCTCCGATTGCCAGCCAGTCCGAAATTTCGTCTCACCTATAGTTGAAAATTATTTTCCGTTTCACTGAAGTACTTATATATTTCTTTTTAATATTATAATACTGTTTTGATAATATTTCTTTGTTTCTAAATATCATGTTGTGAACGTCTTAAATTAATATTCACTTTTTATTTGTAATGTTCACTATAGGAATGTAAAAATAAATAAAATTTGAATTTGAATAAATTAATAGTATAAATTTATTTCTGTGTTTAAAAAATAATGCTTTTCTTTCTATCAAAACTTTACTACAACGGAAGTGTTGAAAACTCAACTCAGACATTGTATTTTAAGTATCAAAGGTTTAATTACAAAGTGAATAAAAAGATACAAAGTAGTTATAATGGTAGTAGATAACATTGACTTTGAATGCCCCACGCAATAAACAAAATGATAATACCTTATTTTTACAGACCTTAATATTATCGTTGATTTATTATAACTGATGTTTGGAATATTTGAAGAAGAATAATTGCTTATACGCTGAGCCATCGAGAAGTTTAATATTATTAATAAAATGTTTAATAAAAAAATTTAAGGTAAAACACTAACTAATTAGTAAGAAAATATCTACGTTTAAATACGGCAAACACAGTACGTAATGAATTACTTAGGTAAACACATAGCCCATCTTACTCCGTCTGGCAATTAATTAGTGTTATGATTGATCGACACAACGAAATAGTAAAAAAAAATAATATCAAATATAGGAGTTTTAACGTGAAAGTGTTGTTATTTTTTGGCAATTACTGAATTTGGTAGAGTGGAGTGTTTATATGGATTAATAGTTATATGACAGCAAAAAACAGAATACAAAAATAAAGATAACTGACGTAAAAATAATTAAATTGTGATTTTTAAAAGAATGTAATTTTTTATTGAACATACTGGTGGCGATTTTAGCAATGGACTGTATAATTTATTTGAAGGTGATGATAGATGGTGGATATAGGAAGACTCGGTGACTGGAGAAGTGTGGCGAGAGACCGGAGTGAGTGGAGAGCGGTTGTGGAGGAGGCCAAATCCTACCCCGGGATGTAGCGCCGTGGAAGAAGAAGAAGATAGATGGTGGATTACGGATTTAGGGCGGGGGGGGGGGGGGGGGGGTTACACAGGATGCCAGACACTGACCTTTGTTGTTGAGAGGGCTGGCACGCACTGGAACTGGTTAGGTGTTCAAGCACTCACGCATTTGTAAACGGACGATACACTTTTGGATGGATGATAGTATATGAGGTTGATGAATGGTGATGATAAGTTCAGGATGTATGATATAGACGCAAAGTTTGCTCAAACCGTATCAGATTTAGCATAAGACGGTCGAACAGATAATATCTGTTCTCGATACCTAATATCTTCAAACTCAAAACATATTATGTTTTGAGTTAAATTTTGAATCACTCTTTATAACGCGGTGTGGCAACACACACCCATTCATTCTCTTGAGCTGACTTACGCACGATGGCTGTCTTGAAGTTACTTTTTAAGTAGCGACGATTAAGTTATAACAAACTTGCTCACGTCCGCTTGCTGCATATCACTTGAGCTAACTACCTTATTTGCAATAACGGTCGTCTTCTGACCCGTAATTGCTCATCGCCTGGTCTTGTGACAATAATACATAAGGAGATTTGAGTAGGTGGAGACTAAGGATGACTGTGACCACAATTTAGCCCAACCACATACATAATTTGAAAAAACTTATGAGAAACACGTAACCACTGTATTTTTTTTAAACACGACATCCAGCAGGATCTGAACCTGCCGCCCTCAGGATTCTCGTCCATGTGACTTGGTTCTATATAATATAAAAAGGTTTTTTCAACATCTTTGATAAAAAAAACTTCTCGTAGGTACATATCGGAAATAAAAAATACGGTGGAATCCTTTACCAATAGGTAACGAGAGAATAAGTAATTATAGGTGAAAACGAGCAAATATTGATTTCTTATAATTAGTTTATTTTATAAATATCACCACATTTAAATGAAAAAATAAAAAATGCCTTTTGTAATACTTTGAAGCCATTTTACTTCTAGATTATCATACGGGTATTTGTTTTCTTTCTGGTTTCACCGTTGTAATAAATTAATATATTGTTCTATACATCAAAGATAAATTTAAAATAACCTATTGATGTGTATTGCTGTATTTAAGTGTTTCACTTCTCTTGTAGCTCACTCAAATAAAACATCGCTTTAAAAATAAAAAACAAAACGGTAAGCAATTGAGTGTAAAAGCTCGCTGTGTTCCATGAATAGGTTCTGCGATCCATTAATTTTAAATGGCTAAATCTCATATAAGAGTTATCTTACGAGGCACCCTCGGAAAACAATTTCAAATGTTTAAGAGGCTTAGCCGGACCGTTACGGGATTTTGATTAGCATACTCCTATCTAAGCTTTTATGCATCGATTTATAGGCTATCTCTTGAACCCTTTTCACTGAAATTTGCATCAGATCGCCCCCCAAGATCGACGTCACTCGCTTACCTCTAAGGTGACCGACCAAGAGGGGGCGCCCTCTATATTGGTTTAATGTTTGTTTTAACTATAGCTAAGTAATATACGGCAACTGTCTTTGTACAATTCGATACTACTATACTCAGTGACAGACTAGTTGACAATTTGTAGATTGCACCAGGTGTGTAATATAAACCAATTGATACACCCAAATTGGTTTTTTCTTAACTCTATTCTGACGTTGAAAGATATTTTTTTAAATGTTTTAAAATGTATTTTGCTTAACGGCCCATATGCTCAGCGCAGGTCAAAATGGAGCTTTTATGGAATTTTCAGACCATAACTCTGGAAATTCATTAAACGTTGTAGATAATCTATTTATATACTTTTGAAGCGTTATTATCCTTTATATTTATTTTAAACATAAAGCATTTATAAAACCATTAGTAAAATTTATGTCGACATTATTATAATGAAATATTTACAATAAAAAATTATATTGATAATCTCTGTGATCCCAAATTTGACAAGAATTAGGCATTTTATTATTCAAAGAATGGGCAAGATTTAAGAATTTAAAGATAATTTTAAAGATACTGATTATAAGCTATGTCTTTGACCATTCAAATGTGATAAACATTCTACGAATAATGATTGATTTAAAATAATTATTGACCTAAGAATAAGGTAGTATTTTTTTGAAATACGCCATTTCTATTGGCATTTCCCAGTGGCTAAGCTACAACATACGGCCGTAGACATAAATTGACAAACGATAAATGAAGTAGAAAGTAAGATCATATTAACGCGCTTATTTGAACATGTACTGTTTAAAAAAATCGGTTGGGTTGTTATCTTATGTGTTACATAATTTATTTTTTCACACAAAAATAAACGCACTCGATTGGATTAGAACCACCGATTGTTCGGTTATCAGCCGAAGGCATTACGCCACAGTATGATACTCCAATAGTGACAATTATACAGTATAATATTATAGTTTAGAATTGTTCTGTTGCCTAGGCAGCGAATTTATTATTGTCGGCCATTTGCAATTCCTTACGTAAACAAACTATTAAACGTAATAGTGGCAGTTGTTGCTTTAACAATAAAAACAACGATACATAATTATATAATTTAGTAATATAAGTTAAAGTGTATTAGAAATAAACCAACGGTGTTCCAATAAGCGGTCGTTTTTCTTGAGTGTGTATAATTTAACAAGGTAATTAAGAGCTAGTCGAAGAATCTAGGTTATCACAAGTTTTGTTTTTGTTTTGTTACGCCAAAGAAGTATAATTTTTAACGCGCGTACATAAGTACACACACCGATTTTTTTTTACATTGTATATTAATGTATTATGCTTAATAAAGAATATTGCGTTATAAATCTTATAAATTATTCATTCAATCTAAAACTCTAAATGTTTTTTTACGATCATGTTTTTGTAATATCCCATTTGTTGGGTTTTTTATTCGATTTTTTTTTTAAGTAATTATATTAAAAGTAGACAATAAAAATAATAAAAAATTGATATCAATCAAAAATTCTAACTGAGCGTTTTCCTAGCCAAATTTAGAACAACTTATTTAGAAAATACACATCTGGCTTAATATGGCATTATTTCATGTATTTTTCGACATTGTAAAAAGCTTAAAATCTCTTTTAAAAATGATTTAGAATATTAATACAGGTTTTATTGGAAATCAACATGCTGACCTTTCGTATCTCATATATTAATATTAAACTAATTGTTACTCCTGGTATAAGTGATTAGTTTTTTTAGCTACTATGATTTTTATAACTAAAAATAATTAACTATGCGAAAGGTTTTCTTTTAATTTTGAAATTTTTAGAAAATTTCACATTTTTATATAACTGGACGATTTTCAAGCACGTTTAATTCAATGACGGTTGGTATAATAATATTAATACTTTATAATGTGGATTCTCGAATTGTCTTTATTTTAACGACATTAGTGCTTTCCGACTTGATTAGAGCTTTTTTTATTTAATCGAATATTTAAAAATCTATAAATCACAGTAATATACTTACTAAGTTTGAAGTACATGAAACCAAAAAAAGTATCAGAATATAAACTGAGATGCCAGTGCTTCATCATATATTTTATTAATTTAAACATTAGAATACAGTTTTAGTTTTATTCGGGAACAGCACACGAGCATTAAACACTCATACACATAAGTCAAAATTACATCTTTATTGAATTTACTCAAATTTATCTAATATGAAAAGTGTTCACATGTGTTTCATTGATCACCCAATACCACTGATTCCACAATAGTGTAATTTATATCCTTATAATAATTATACATTCAGTACAATAAGAATAACCATCATGGCCGAGTGGTAAAATATCCGCTTTGTCCAGTCGAGTTCAAATCACGGATTTAGAAAAAGTTACGATTTATTTTATAATGTTTGTATGGATCCATCATAGCATAGATCTAATAGGTTGAAAAAATGGTTAAGATACTCGTACATTTCTTGTTAAAAAAAATCGTTACAAAACTTCTTAGTGAGATGGTCTAGTTCCACACCGGATTATAGAAACAAATGAAAAAAAAATAGATAATACAGATGTTGGGTGACTACTGTGGTGTTCGATGTGTGGGTCGAGGATGATGATAATGAAGTCTACGATGTAGCAGGGTGAGATTTATTAGCAGCGTATCGGTACAATAGTATATTATACAATGATAGTACATAATAATATATAATCTACTGAGATAGTTACGAGCTAGGTACTTAGATTCGAGTGACATTTAGATAAATTATTATTCGTTATTTATACAATAAAAAGTAATACATTAACATTAAATTCTGGTACATAATCATATTGGACTAATTATAGAGTCAGCGTTTTAAATCGAGTAGCTTGTGAAATATTATTTATTATTACAGTCGTAAGAAAATATGATACGAGGGTGGGTCAATAATTCCTTAGAAAAAAGCATTAAAACAGTTTTTATTTTTGTATTTTTTTTTATTTCTCAACATAATCTCCTTGGAGCTCAATACACTTGGTAAGACGTTTCTCAATTTTTTTTAAACCGTCAGAAAAATAAGTTTTCGGAAGGTCCTCAAAATAAGCATTTGTCCGATCTATGACTTCTTCATTTGAAAAAAAACGTTGTCCACTTAGCCATTTTTTTAAGTTTGGGAAAAGGAAAAAGTCACTGGGGGCTAAATCTGGCGAATACGGTGGGTGGTCGACCAATTCGAACTTCAATTCTTCAATTTTAGCCATTGATCGTAAACATGTGTGAACACGGGCATTGTCCTGATGAAAGAGGATTTTTTTCCTGTTTAAATGAGGCCGTTTTTCTTCAATTTTGTTTTTTAGCTGGTCCAATAAAGATGCATAATAATCCCCTATTATTGTTTTTCCTTTTTCCAAATAGTCAACGAAAATAATTTCACGTGCATCCCAAAATACAGTAGCCATAACCTTACCATCTGATTTTACGGTTTTCGCCTTCTTTGGACATGGTTTGTCTTCGCAATCCACTGCTTTGACTGTTCTTTCGTCTCGGGAGTATAGTGGTGTATCCATGTTTCATCTACAGTCACAAAGCGACGAAAAAATTCATCCGGATTGCGTTGCATGAGCGACAACAGGGCTTTAGAGGCCACCACCCTATTGCGTTTATTGTCGACTGTGAGCAAACGCGGCACCCATCTTGCAGAAATTTTTTTCATGCCCAATTTGTCATGTAAAATAGAAATGACGCTACATTTTGAGATCCCTGTAACCTCAATTATCTCACTCAACTTTAATCTTCGGTCACTTAACACCATATCGTGGATTTTATTGATCATTTCTGGTGTAGTCACCTCTACAGGACGTCCTGAGCGTGGTTCATCCTTTGTTGATGTACGACCACGTTTAAATTCATTTAACCAGTTATAAATAGTTGCAAGTGAAGGAGCAGATATGCCGTGAACTAAATCCAACTCATTTTTTATTTCCTTTGCTGTTAACCCTTTTATATTAAAATGTTTAATAACAGCTCTAAACTCAATTTTCTCCATTTTCCATTTTTCCATTTTCCACAAGCATTTTTTTTTTTAAATGTACGAAAAACACACAACAACCCGACCAATCTGATTGAAACTTCGCAGCATACTGAATCGGTAGTGCCGCTGCATGAAAATAAACCGCTTACAGTACTAGTCGCGCCACTTGTCGGCTTTTCTAAGGACTTATTGACCCACCCTCGTACCATGAAAAATGATTATTCGGCTTATACACCGTAATGATATAATGTGCTGTGATATGATGTAATAATATACCGTATCTAATATCGCCAATCAACTTGCTGATCTAGCTAAGATTTGTTTACTGGAAATTGATTCGCTGGGAATATATTATTGCAGAATAATTTGATACATTAAACAATAGATATTTGATCGCTATTTTACTACAGCTACACAGATAAATAACGCTTGTTGTACCTAATTATTTAAATTATATGAAACAGTTAAATAAAATGGAAGTTTAATTATATCGAAAAGGATTAAAGACAAGTTATGTAGATACTTAAAACAAATAATATATTATTCTCTGTAATGCTTCAGTACCTGGACAGAAATATTGAACATGCTAATATACATATCGATATCATAGTATAATAGAGGAACTCAAAAAAACTTTTTCCAAGATAATGGCGTTTGAATTTTTTGCAGAAGTTATCATTTTAATTTTAAAGTCTTGATTTTGACGAAAGTGTATATTTTTTTATATTAATTTAGTTTAGAAAAATTCAGAAATGCACAATGTAATTGTACAGTTAATTAAATAAGGAATTAATCAATAAATTTCAGTATATAACGGAATTACTGATTATCTCAGAAATGGTTAGATATTCGATTTTATGACACATTGAAGAAATTTTCGACTCTTTTTTTGCTGAATTATAAATGAAAGACCTTTCTACATCGAATGGCATTATTAACTCAAAACTTTTGATTTGTTTTAGTCGTTTTGTTTTCTTATTGAAATAGAGTATCGATACTATTAATTAGAAAGATATATAATCCTGGGTATTGATGAATGTATCGATATCGAAATGCACACGTCATTCATGATAACCGATGAACGTTCAAAAAAGTATTTTTCTCTTCGTTAGAAACAGGATGACTAAGTCCTTATGAAAAAGTCGTTACACAAACATTTCCATTGCCTAACTAAACTGTAACGTCATTTTGGAAGAAGGTACATATTAGTGTTCACCACATTACACTACAATATTTAAACTGTTGTTCTATGTCATGCCTTGAGGGGTGTCTTGTAAAATCGGTAAACTTTACACCCCTAATGTTTGAAGGCGGAAATCCACCCCAGTATCTGACAGAGTAATCAATCAATGCAGAAGGATTCGATGTAGAGATTCATGAAACCAAAATCTGTTTCAGAAATGTCTAACGCTCTATTTTTCTATATGTCATGCTTGTTAGTTAGGTTAGTTGGTATTACATTGAGTAAACAATGCTTAGATGGCTAAATTGAGTGAACAGTAAGAAATATATGATAATTAATATTTTATGATCATCTATAAAATCAACGTATAATTTATATCAACCTGATTATCTCTGATATGATAATAATATATAATTACAAGATAAAAAAAACTTTTTATATACCACGTTTTAAAATTTTCTGTTAAATCATAATATACACTTGAAAATTCTATGTATTAATAATTTAGGACAAATAAGGCAATTGTCAACAAATCATTTTTTTTTGCAACAAACAAATAAATATAGAATACTGAAATGTCATTTTGATTACCATAGTAACGCATGTATATGTTAATAATTTAGTTGCTAGGACCACCCCCTTAGCAATCAATAATAGTGGATTGGATAACGGATTTTTTTCTAAATAATTTTTCTTACAAAACAAAAATAACTGAAAATGAATTTAATTCTACTTAAAGATGGCTAAAAGTATTAAAATAATGCATTGGCATTGTGTTCTGATATATTCTAAAAGTTTCAAATGTCTAGCTAGTCGGGAAGTTAGTTAAAAATTGATTGCAAGATTTTTACTGGATAAACAACCAATGAACAAACAAGAATACGAGATAAGAAAAACGTGGTAATAAATGATTAAGACTCCTTATCAAACGGTTATTTAAAACCTACCTAAAAAAACAAAGTCTCATATTTTACGATAGGCATCGGATTCATCGGATGAAATGTCATAGTTGTCGCATATGCAAAATACCTACTGATACACGTTCACGCATACATGTTCAAAGACTGTAATAACTGTGATATGAAAATTATCGTAACAGATCGCCATATTGCAGTGAAGTTTGAAGGTAAAAAAGGTGGAAATAACTAAATTATACATTATACATTTTAACTAGATACTTGAAAAGGAATCATGTTTTAAATGTGCATATTCTAACTAGAATCGCCGTACGGATAGGTGACTGTAGATACTGTAGAGAGATAGCCGCTGATGCCACTGGATGGCATCATACAGCCCAAATGCGTGATGAATGACATCCACTATATCGAAATACATCGGAGTAATTACACTTAAAATTAAATGAAGCCTACTTTAGGTTATCCAAGAAGATTTTAGGGTTGCATACAGTGAAAAAAATAGTGCGGTGTAAGAGAAATGTCACTACCCAGCCTTCTCAATGTATTCCGACGAGAAGCTGCCACTTAGGTGCGTGCAAAACTTTGTAGTTTAAAGGACAATCACGGTGTTTAAGGTATGCTTGGAAAGAATTTAGGTACATCTCTCGAATAGATACGACATAATAAGAAAAATTCATTATTACAATCTTAAACATACTATGTTTAGTAAGGGTGCCGGACAAAATCCCGAATGCCGAAATCCCGAATGCTGAAATCCGGAATGGCCGAAATCCCGAAGGCCGAAATCCCAAATGCCAAAATCCCGAACTACTTATAGTATTTGTTGAAAATTATTACTGTTTATATTTTTCGGGATTTCGGCCTTCGAGATTTCGACCCAAACCCGCTAACATGCTAATTATATCAAATGGCCAATTAATTAGTGTACAACAGGTGTGCCGTCCGCGTGTTAATAATAACATATAACATATTATGTTTCTGATGTTTTCTAAAGTTCTATAGTTACCACCCTCTCCGTATATTTGTCTTTTATAGAGATCGTAAGAAAAAAATAGTATAATAATAATATTACAAATACTTCTGATATGACGCTATTCAAGAATTGTGAATATATTTTTATTATTTCTAATATACCTGACAGTATTTTTTATAACGTAGGCGTTATACATGAACAACAGTAAGTTCTGTCTGTGTTTCTAGCTCTGGATTTACGTTATATATCATTGTAAATGTAGCATAGCCATATTTACAAAACGTAATGTATTATTTTTCTAGAAATAGTTAATTGCATAATTATTGATTGAAGAAGAGTTGTTTCAAAGAACTCTTTTATTATTATTCAAATGTGAGTTAGAATATTTCGTATAACGTGAAATAATCCACAATTTGATTCATTATCGAACCTCTATCGCGGCTTAAGTTTTTACCAGGTCTTTAAGGAACCTGACTTCTGGTTCGATCATATTTTATAAAAAAGCTTTGATGTTATGTTACGTGGTCGTATTTTGTATTGGAAGAACAAAACATACACGACGTCTCGAAAAGGTCAAAGTGCATCAAAATAATAGAATTTATATAAAACCAATTTAAACTCGCAGATGTCAATCATCGTTGTTTTTCTTAAAAATAAGTAACAATGCGTGGTGAAATTAATTGGTCTTTAAAAAGACGTATAAAAATGGCTTTCTTCATTTATAAAAACACGCATTCATATTTAAAACAATCAATTAAATTATATCTTCTCATGAGTATTTTAAAGAAAATCATGAATAAAATAAACAAAAAATAACTCCCACGCAGGCCAAGGGACAAATATACACATTGTTTTTCAATTTGTGTTTGGAATCAGAGTTTAGAGCTAATAAGTTGAGCATGTTGCTAACATCCATTTCTCGTAAAAACAAAAATCTTTTTTTACAAACCTTCACTCTGTGGAGACCCATATGATCTTATTAGGATCAGACATGGTCAAAAGAAGGAAAAATGATAATGTATTATTATCCATTGTATTATATTTTAGTGCTACAATCAGTGATGGGTCTTATGGCATGTGTAAATATACCATATATGATTACAATAATTATATTATGTACTTGACGCAATAAGATTCTAATTATGATTTAAAAAAGGCTTCGAAATAGTTCAAATCAATCGTATTGTATTTCTCACAAATTTTATAAGGTATAACAAAATCTCTGCAACTAACATCAAATAGGTAAAAACCGTAATATGGATTGAAATATAATTAATATATTATAAAAGACAAAGGTAATGATAAATTCCTTTGCTGAACCAAAAAAAATCCTCATCAATGGCACTCAAATTGAATGAGTCAACAACTACGTCTAACTCGAATAATAATTGAGTATTTCACAAGCATAGTGAGCCAAGTCCATTTTGGTTATGTTTAAGTAAGCTAAGTTTAAACAGAATATTTGAGTATTTCTTATTCTTTAAGAGAAGGGTATGATTTCTCTTAGATTATAACTTAAATGTACTCAAAATATCACTTAATATTTTCAATCATACCTTTACATAATTAGAAATACTCAAATTTTATGTTTAAACCTAGCTTACTCAAAAATAACCAGAACGGACTTAGTTTACTATGTTTGTGAACCACTCAATTAATGTTAATAATTTATGGTGGTATATAAATGGTTATAAACTAATGCATTCTACCAGTGCTCACGTATGCACGTGTGCAACATGAACATAAATGTATGAAAAATATAAGAAATTATAGCACAAGTGTATTTTAGGCATAACACGGAAAGACAACAAGAAGAAAACAAAAAATTAGGAAGATATGATAGAAGCCGCCAAGCAGATAACATGGAAATATGCTAGAATGGTGGACAGCCATTTGAGAAATGCGATCTTACAGTGGTATCCATGGAGCACTTAATGACCACAGAGATGCCCTAAATTATATTGGATTGACGAACTCATAAAGTTAAATGGTTGTATCTGGCAGCGAAGATCGAAGACCGGAAGGTGATATGGTTGGTCTTTAGCCATCGGTGAATCAAACCTGGTTGATGATGAAAGCATTAAAAATAGCAATTATTGGAAAACCGAGAAGGTAAATACTATTATCGTAAATTTTCATATTTTTGTGTTGTCAACATTTAAAAGTAAAAACTGCACGAGGAAACGCAAACGGTAAAGTTCCATTAAAGTTTTAATGTCTGAAACGTGTAGTGCTATAAATTCTTTCATTACGTATAAAATACTTTTCGAAATGCACCGGACGCAGGATTTCTATTTGAAACTTATTTAAAAACTATAAATAATCTTTTCAATTGCAGGCGGACCAAACCAACAATTTAAATCATTGAGAACTTTCACAGTGAAAAAAAGAACATTTTTAATCAAGTTTTTTGATTTTTTGCTTTCTCTTTGAACCGGAAACAAAGACGATACTATTATACAAGTACGTATTTAAAGTGAATATGCATTATCGTGCAGTGGCAAAGGGTAGAGGCAGGCTGTTGAGATCCGACATAAATAGTGAAATAGTAAATCATTTACAATTTATTATGCCATTAAACCATACATAATTTTAGATATTTTATGGATGGATGAATATTGTTTTATCGATTATTGTTTGGTAGAGGCAGTGCATCACGAATTTTAAAAATGAACTAACACCATCTGTAATATGTATTCTTTATTTCTCTTCTCTTCTTGGTCTTGCACTCATGGCTGAGGATCGTGACCACATTTGAATTTCGCCATCCTTTGAGCGACCAAAACTTTCCATCCTTCTCGATCTTCCGCTTCTCTCAGGGCAGAATGGATGTTCCCCCCAGTCAGCACTTTCACTTGGTCGCTCCAGCGCGCAGACGCTCTTCCTCTGCTTTGCTTTTCTTAGAGGCTACCCAAAACTACTAGTCTCTTCAGGTTGTCCGGTCCGCGTCTAATAATATGTCCAAAAAACTGCAGAATTCTTTTCAGACATATTGTCGAGAGCCGTTCCTTTTTCTTCAGTCTCTGGATGATTGTTCGTCCTGTGCTCCGTCCAAGAAATATGAAGCATTCGTCGCCACACCACATCTCAAAGGCATCAATTACCTTCCGTTTCCTTGCCTTCAGGGTCCACGGCTCGACTCCGTATAGAAATATTGGGAACATTAATGTTTATACAAGCATCATTTTTGTGGCAATCGAAATTCCCCGATCCTTCCATATAGTGGTAAGTCGTGTCATCGCATTTTTTGCAATCTGTGTGCGCTTTCATATTTCCGCTTTGCATCCACCCTTTCCACTGATGGTCGATCCCAGATATACAAACTCGTCGACTGTTTCGAGGTTTTGGAGTGTACTTGCTGTTGTTAGAATGTTAGCCCGATCAACAACCATTAACTTGGTCTTATTCCTATTAATAAGGAGGTCGTATTTGCGACTCTCTTCCTCTACCCAGTGTAGCAGCTCTGTGAGTTCTCCTTCATCAGCAGCGATTCTTAATTTAACAAAAACAAATAATTGTTACTGAAAAAGTGTGCACTATTTTGTCAGAATGCCCATAGCATACCTAAACTATTATGGTTTGGTTTGGGCAGGGTTAAATTGTATTATTTATTTTGTTCAATAAAAAGAAATAAGTATGACTGACAAAGTTTAGTGTGCACTATTTATGTCAAATCTTAACAGCCTATCTCTACCCGTCGTCAGTGATATATTGGAACAATAAATGCTATATAGCCATCTCTTTTTGGCAAACCACAAGCTAACTATGCTACAGTGAAATGTAATACGTATAATTTACACGTAACCAAGTCGATATATATACATTGCAAATTACTAAAAAAAAATTATCAATTTGGTAAAGGACTTTAAAGTTATTTGTATGGGATCGTAATTAATAATTTATTTACTTTTTAAATTGAGACAATCAAATTTGAAACTTATTTACCTACTTCGAAAAGTCTGGACAATTTTCAACAATACATAGTTTTAATTAACTTTACAGAAGTTTTATTTAATAATGTCTAAAAAAGAGCATTGTCTTTTGATTAGAATGTAAATAATAATAAAAACTATTTTTTTATATATATGAAATTAATCGAATTAAACCTCGATTTCTAAAAAACCTTTTATTTAACATTTATTACTTTGCACAGTTAAATGACTATAATTATTGTAGATGAAGATTTTTGGAAAAGTTTTGAGTCGAAGCAGAAAAAATCTTTACACCACGAAGTAAAGCTAATTATTTCATTATTATAAGCAATATTTATGGTCTCACAAATAAATATGTTATAATTACGTGACTTATTTTTGTACCTACCATAAAGTAATACAATAATTTTAAACGTCTTTGAAATGAAATTTGAAGAATAAAGCCTTAATTCGTTTCATAAAATATTCGTGGTTAAAGCACTTTCTGTATTGTAATTTTTTTATCAACACGCACATTGTAAATTTAATTTAATATGCACTGATGATTATAATTTTGTAAAATATATTCGATAAAATATTTCGTTTAAGTCTGTAATTTTCGATAAACGGCGTCATTTTGCGATTTATATTTGCAATGATATTATAATAAGATTACTAAGTATATAAATGGGGTACTACATACTGCAAGTTTAATTTTTTATATCATTCGATAAAATGTACACAGTCATTTTTCAACAATTATGTGTCCTTTAAGAAAAATAATGTTACTAAGACGATCATGCCTTACGACAAACTTACCTGCGCAAACCGGTTTGTATTGAGAAGCCCGTGTGTATAAACGGGAAAACTGTAGCTCGCGCAAACCGAAAAGCGCTGTAAAAGTGTTCCGTATTTTTTGAACAAACTATACCGCGCAGGCAAGTCGCTGCCGTCTAGCCGGCGCATTAATCCAGAGGGTTAAATGTAAAAATGTTTACCTCCAATTTTGAAATTCACAATAGTCACTTTCTGTAATGTTCAATTTCGACTAAATAAAAATAAGTTATATTTAATTTAATAAATGGTATACTCTATTGAGAATGCGTGGAACTCCGCAAACGGTCGTGTAAATTCCCCATTAACAATGGTGTCCTGCAAGGTGATACCATTTCACCTAAACTATTCACCGCTACTCTTGAGGACTTATTTCGGAAACTTGATTGGGAGGAAAAAGTTGTTCCAATCAATGGGGAGCACCTCAGTTTCCTCACTTTCACAAGACCCAAAAGACCTCCAAGGTAGAATGCAAGAACTCGCGGATGTCAATCAAACGGTCGGCCTAAAGATAAACGTCTCAAAGACAAAAGTGATGAGGAGCTGTTTTTCGGACCCCGTGATTATCTGTATTAATGGCACTCAACTCGATCAAGTCAGCAGCTACGTCTATCTCGGACAGCAGGTGTTCATAGACGGAAGCATGCACGATGAAATTGCTCGAAGAACAAAGCTGGGATAGAGTGCTTTCGGACGTCTGAATAGTACATTCAAGAGTGACCTACCATTATGTCTTAAGCGTAGGGTATTCAACCAATGTGTGCTACCCGTGCTCATATATGGCTGCGAGACGTGGACCCTCACCACGATATATGTCCAAAGGCTAAGAGTCGCACAGCGAGGCATGGAGAGGTGTACGTTGGGCATCACGCGAAAGAACCGTTAGAGAAACGAATGGGTTAGGAAGCAGACAGGAGTACGCGATGTAATAGACGTTGCCAAACAGCTGAAATAGAGATGGGCGGGGCACATTGCTCACCGAAAGAACGGCCGCTGGACAAATGCCGTCATCCAGTGGTACCCAAGGGGCACGAAACGACCACAGGGTCACCCTAAAAGCTGCTGGATTGACGAACTGGTAAAGTTCGGCGGAAATACGTGGCAGCGAACGACACAGGACCGAGAGAGTTGGAAAAAGCTTGAGGAGGCCTACATCTAGAAGTGGATTGACCCCTGCTGATAATGATGATGATACTCTATTAATATATTATAATATAATTTATATTGTACCGTAAATCAGGGTGAATAGGAATAACGTAGATAAATTTTAAAAAAAATTCAGATTATTACAATTAATTGCCAAAATGATATTTAAAAATCATATTTCAACTGCCCAAAAAATCGACCCACTCTCAAACCAACTTCCAAAGAAAGAATTATAAAGGATTTTAGGTGTAAGTGATGTTGAGAAGCTCTTTTGATTTTAACCAACTCAATTGTTGACAGGAAAAATATTTGTAAAAATTCGACATGACAATAAATTATACATAAATAATACAAATCATCATAGAATATTTTGTAAATACTAAAAGTATAAAAAATTCTCATGTTTTAAAAAAAAATTAATATGAATGTTTATCCTAATGGCATGTTACTTAAGCTTTAAGCTGTGGCAGACAGAGCTTTGTGAATTTCTACCTCATACATATAATATATAATATTAATTTTCTGCGCCAAACGATTTCAGTAAATGGTACAGATTATGTGATATAATAACATTATTATTTGCATGCAGTGGTTCCCTGAGATAACTGAGGATTTATTGGATAGATAATCGGGTTATTATTTGCAAAGATAACAATATTGTAATGCGTACGCATGCTCGAATAATATAGTATGGAGATATCTTATTTTTTCTTTCAAATAATAGTTGAGTAAGCTCTTTTATATCGTTATCATGAGGTCTTTTTGGTATCATCTAGGTCCCTAGTTATTTGCTGCCAAGTACATCTACCGAACTTTATGAGTTCTTCTATCCAGCGGATTTTAGAGAGTCCCTGTGGTCGTTTAGTTCTCTTGGGTACCACTGTATTATTAAGCGGTTATGTACTCGCCGAGGCTATTGCTCTTTCATCTGGTCTTTAGGCGTTATACCCAACATGCACATTTCTATGCCACGTTAAGCTAGTCCTATTTTTTCTTCCAAATAATAATTGAGTAAGCTATTTTATATTTTCATCATTAGCTGGAGTCTTTGTGGTCTCTTGTCGGTCCCTAGTTATTTACTTCCAAGCAGGTACATCCATCGAACTTTATGAGTTCATCTATACAGTGGATTTTTGAGCATCCCTGTGATCGTTTAGTACCACTTGGGGTACTTAAATATGACGAAAGTTATCTAGAGGTTAGCCATCCGCCGAGCCTATTGCTATTTCATCTGGTCTTTCCGCGTTATATCCAGCATGCACATTAATTCTGTACCACGTTGCGCTAGTCGTGCTTTTTCTTACTTTATTTTGAGTAGGTATATATTATTTCATACCGTCGCCGTAGATGTCAAGGGAGCCAGTCCACAAAATCCTAATGCTGAGAAATATGCGCGCAAAGATTTTGTGTGACAAAAAATGGCACACGTGTGTGGTAGTCAAAAGAGTTTTGTGGCTTAAATCCATTGACCACTGCATCTTTGATGATTTTAAAATGCTTTTGTGTACTTTACTCATTTTCGCCAAATTTGTGGCTTGGCTCCCTTGACATCTACGGCGACGACGTGAGGACTAGTAGCATAATTACATCGGTTGATCGTTTTACGCATAAAACATAGTAGAAAGTCACTGTTGAAGAAACTATTCAGACGAAATGCACTCCATGATAGTTTGGTTATGCAAGATTATTATCTCGTCATATACACCACCGTCAAATATTGACATTTCTTGTATAGACGTAGAGATGCTTATATTTTTAATAAACTATATCTTTTATTCAACGAATAAGACACATGATTTCAGATTGTAATATTTTATATACTGAGTATACATATTTTTGAAAATACCTCATGCATATACACACTAGAAAAAAAATCGTTTTTGTAGAAGAAAATACGACACTCGACGGGACTTAAACCTAAATCTGCTGGATTTGTGCCATTATGTTTTATCTTGATTGCTATCCGGAGTTCGGATCTCTACAAATTTCAGTCATAACGTACTTGCACTTGTTATAATTAAACTATTTTTTATTTCAACGAATAATTCACACGATTTAAGAATGCAACATTCATATTAATTTGAAATCTTTTTAGAAAAATATCTGTTAGGTTATTGATGTTACCTTAGTTTAAATCACAAAAGCCGATAGCCAATGTAAAGCGCTGCATTTGCATGATTATTAGTGAATTTAATCGTAAATATTATATTATAGAGTGTAGGTGATTAATTTGGTAAATTATATTCGTTGAAATCCAATTGATGCACGCTTGAGTCCCGTCTGGTTCCATAATATTACTGTAGATAATTGAATTCCTAAATTTTGTGAATTATTTTTAGTTAAATAAAAAAATAGAGTATGCATATTTTTTAAACCGATAAACCATTAATTTAAATTTATATATTATGCAAAATGATGTTTAAGTAAATACTGGGTTTTAAATGTTTTTTTTCTAAATCGGTTTTTGTACTTTTAAACTTTTAAATCGCACCGTGAGTGTAAAACCAAGGAATCTGCAAATTTTTCAATTTCGAGATTAAATGCAAAACAACTGCAAAAGTCGTGAACTTGATAATGTAAAAGTGAAGTAACTGAAAAAACATGCAACATAATGTAAATATAAACCAAATATTATGGTTTTTTTTAGAAACTCTGTTTCTCCTAACAAAACGAAGACTTCAAACCCTAATATATGCAAAATATGTCTTTTGAAGATGCCTTGGTTTTACACTCACGGTGCGATTATTATTATTAAATATATTGTGAGAAATTACACGTCATAATAATTATAATTTATACGTATTTTTGTTGTTAAATTACTGACTTATTAGTTTTAAGAAATTGATGCCTCCTGCAGACAGACATATTAAAAATATAACCAACTATAACAGCCGATAATATGTTTGAGATGATTTTGTAGTTTATTGGATTAACTTTTAGTAGCTTTACTTATATTATTAAAAACTACAAACAAAATTGATGAAAAACTCTGATAGAATGATAATATGTTTAGTTTTGCTAACAAGTCTATTTATTAATAGTTGATCGTGTTTCAATCAATTCAACATCAGAATGTAACTCATATATCAGCCACTAGACTCCTTTGTCTATCTGAATGAGTGAAATACTTAGAGTATTTTGTATTCAAACAAGTGTTGTATTTTACAACAAAGGCTGTAGTTGCGTGCCTTTCGGTAGTGGCAGGGGAAAGTTGCGTGGGCCTTCATTGAGTTGCTCCATTTAGGGTGGATGGATTCGCGCATGCCGTGTTTGAAAATGTGAGATTCATCGCGCGGGGTAGGTATGGCAGTTACCTACTCGTAATTTGATGACATAGGTTATTTGTGATTCCCTCTTTGTGATTGTGGCTGAAAAGGCTAGGCAAATGTTACACGAAACATAACTGTGGTAGTTTTATGTAACTCGGTTCAGCACTAAAATCGATACAGAAAAAAATAATTATTATATAATCGATAGAGCGGAGTGAGTTTTGACTTGATCACGTAGAGCTTTCTTCTTGACTTCTTGGTTCTGAGGGTTCAGTTACTCTAGTGATTACATTTATTTTACAAACTTTGCGTATTTTGACTTTTACTATAAGCGAGATTCATTAATATAAATAATATCTTAATTATTAAATGTCCTGCTCAAAAAAGCATCTATAGTTGCAGATCTATTTTAACTGAATATCAATATTTTGTATATGATTATTAAAAATTTGACATCTCTTTATATGAGGATGATTTAACAAAATATAATGTTCTAATATCATTTTAGTACATATTTTTTTCCAAGAATTCCATTTTACAAAATATTAATTTGGTAAATTAAATTAATTTCTACAATATATTTTTAAGTCGATAGCTATTTCGGTTATAAAACCATTATCAAGACTACATACATAAACGACTTGTTTATGCTATGGTATAAATTCACGGAAGGAGACAGCATGATCTTTCTCCTAGGACTATTCAAGAATAATACGTAAGTACTTACTTTGAAATCAGTAGTTAAAAATTAGTAGTTAAAAATTAGTAGTTAAAAATTAGTAGGTAGTTTCAGAGAGAGACCATGTCATCTCATTCTATGAATTTTATACTGACAAGTAATTTATTGTTATAATCTTGAAAGTGGTGTTACAGCCGAAACAGCTATCGACTTTAATTTATATTATCATCTTGTATCATTTTTCTATCAACTCTCAATATAATGAGAGAATGAAATGAAATAGATATAGGTACGAAACTGCCATTACTAAATTATTGTAAAGACAGTGGAACTCTCTTCTGAGAAATACGTATTTGCTGTCAGAAAAATTCCATTATTCATGCTGTTTGCACAAAATTCAAAAATATTTAATGAAAATATTTTAACGTTTCAGTGGAAATGGGTGTGCAAATATTGTAATAAAATAGGTACAGATCAAATACTGTAAAAGAGCAATGTTTTAAAAAAAATAAAAGTTACCCAGAATATAAAATAAAATTATTGGGTGCGTCAAAAAGTTTGCTGATAAAAGCTAAATTTATTTTATTTTATTGTACAACTCGCGTAATTTGAAACATAGATTTATTGGAATGGATAACGTTTTAAAGTTTGCAGAAGCTATCAAAATATTAAGTTTATTCAGTTTAATTAGCTTAAAATTATGTACCTATTTATATAAAAAAGAACCTACTAAAATTAACTCAAGCTATTACAAAGAGCTTGCTATCCAAATGGGAATTGCTGGGGCAACATTAAACTTGGTGCGGAGTGTCTGGAACTCAAAATTATTAATTATACTCGTTCAAAATTAAATGCTGCCTATACGACGCTTGCATTCTGATGGTGCTGCTTTTCGATAGCGAATCATAGCACCTTACGAAACAGAGCAACCGTATATTGAGCTTCAAAAATAGATGTTTGCGTCGGATACTGGGTATGACTTTAGGAGTAACGAGGAGATAAGACAACGCAACAAGCAGCCTCTCATTAGGCTGAGAGTGAAGAGGCAACTTTGAACCTGACTTGGAAACGTACTGCGGATGCCAGAAGAGAACTTCAACCTACAACTTGCCTGTTATTCAAACCAACATGAGAATACTATGCTACGGGATGCTGTTTTGACTTGAAACGAAACAAGAAGACTGGCGAGCGAAAGGGATTCTTGGAGGCACCGTGTGGTGTCCATATTATGCTCTAAGGGGCGGATAGGGCCGAAGATGAAGATTAGCTTCAAAGTCGATAACCTCCATTTTTTTTAAAATATTTTAATTACTAATCTTGATTATTAATTAAATACTTTTCCATCATAATTATTATGTATATTTATAAAATATCAAATCTAGCTGCGTTTTTTAGAAAAATAGGATTAAACCAGCGGTTGATTGTAAAATCGTTTATATTCATCAGCCGCCATGTATTATTTTTAACAACTGAATTTAAATATGATTATTTATAAATTTTAATGACGTTGAAGATATTCAATTTCGCTATTCGCTTTTTCTAATTGTAGGTATACTAATATGTTTAAACAAAATATTCCACTAGGGAGTTCTAAATGTGCTTGACGATTTTTTGCGATTATCTCAAAATAGCGAAATATGGAGGTTACCGATTTTGAAACTAAAAACGTCAAATAATGGTATGCATTAGTGCAGGCATCTTCCATAAAAATAAATTATTAATGATAGTATTAATTTGTTATGGAAGATGGATGTAATTTCACCTGGGCTTTTGTCTGAAATAAAATATGCTAACTTAAAAGACTGAAAAAACCAATTATCTACTTAAAAATTTTGAATAGTATTCCTGGCGCAAAAAGCTTGAAAAGCTACTATTTTTTATCATAGATAACTAAATATTATAAAACGTTATATACTTTGAATAAAGACAACGTAGTTTTAATAATTTATAGTAGGACGGTTTTCTAAAACAAAAATATCTCCATTTCTCAACGTATTCAAAGAATTTTGTATTCGTCAAATAAAGGAAACACACAATATGTAGTCTTTTTGTTGTTTTACGGTTACACTATTTCATTAATTTTAACGATAAAGTTTTGTTAAAACTAGTTTTTTTCCATCTATAGTCGCTTTCTGTCTCCTGCAAATTCCATTAACAAGAATCCTCCTGTTCTCGAAAGCTTTCACTCAGTTTTGTACTTCCAGTAGCCTAAGGTGGCTTTCAAAATTATTTAAATATTTTTAAATAATTGCCAATACTTCATCTGCGTCCCACTGTATGTCAGTTGTCTTACCGTTCATGATTCATCTATTATGTTTTCATTATCCAATAGTCTGGGATTATTCTGGGAGTTTTGTGATTTTGACGGATATTTTGTGTGAAAGTTTTCTAAACCTCACTATTGGTGAGAATAAAGCTAAGTACATGATCATGTTATAGATAAAAATACGTGGCTTGATAAAGGTCACCACAAGGGCAATCACTCTGTGAGTTGATAACTCAAGGGGCACAAAACCAACAGCTAGAATATACCTTTATCCTGGAGTGGATCGATCCTGACCGATGATGATAATAACACAAATATCATAAGATGTAGACAGAGTAATAGTTGGGCTTTTCAAACTTTCCAACCATATTTGGTAGTCCATTTTATAAAATATTAGATTCTTTATCATCAGTGACAAAGAGCACAAGACAAAATGATACGTAAGAGATAACAATCAATTTTTCCGTTGCAAGACGTTTGAGCCGCAATTTGAAGTATGTCGTATATTTATTCAGACCCGGTATGCGAGTAATTGTATTGATTGGGCCAAATCAGGCCTTGCACTCCAGAAAACTTGACCTTAGATAGCTTTCAAGTGTCACAAGAAATAAATACAAAAAAAAGCGATAGAGAGAAGTTTGTTATTAATTTAAATATTTATTTTTATAAAACATTTCAAAAGCGGGGCATTTGCAGTAATATAATAAATTATAGAATAATTATTGACAAAACTAAACCCCATGATTTAAAACCACCTTCGATGTTATTTTTAATAAAGATATTCAAAATAGCTCTTTTATAATATAACATTGGATTTTAAAATGAGCTTATTGTCAGCACAACCTGCAAGTACCTACTTACAAAAATAATATTATTGGGTGAATAAAAGCGGCCGAGTAGTTTTATAAATTCATTTTTACCACGTTTTTATTAGCTCGTATTCTTGTTTGTCCAGTACAGATTTTTTCTTGTGTGTCCAAGATTTATATTGGACGATTGAAGATTTTTAACTGACTTCCCGACTATCTAGACATTTGAAACTTTTAGAATATATCAGAACACGACGACACTGCATTCTTTTAGCCATTTTTAAGCAGAATTGAATTCATTTTCAGTTAATTCTGTTTTGTATGAAAAGTTATTATTGTCAGTTGCTAAGGGGGTCCTAGCAACTAAATTATTAATATATACGTGCGTTACTATGGAAATCAATATGAAATGTCAAAATGACATTTCAATATTCTATAATATTTATTCAGTATTTCTATCAAGTACAATAAAAAGTTTTTATTATTACATAGAATTGTCAAGTTTATACGATTCAACAGAAAATTTAAAAACGTGGTATATAAAAAGTTCTTTTTATCTTGTAATTATTTTGAGATATCGGTTCTTTATAACGATCCATACACAATGTTTATAAGCACAAACTAAATAAGTACTCGCAACTCTAAATCGTAAGAGAAAGTTTTAGGTTTTTTAAACTTTATTTATTATTATTTTTATTATTAAAATTTTACAAGAAAGATTTAATTCAATGGACACAAAAATATCTTTAGGTGTTAACATATTTTTGTATTAACATGTTCCTTTGTATATAAATGCGGTTGTCTTTGGAATTTTTTAGATGTATTAATAGGTATACCTAAAATTTCTGCATGAGGTTAAATCGATGATCATTATTACATTATCACATACGTATAGGCGTAAGGTAATGAGTTTATTGTAATAACATTGTAATGTTTGTTGTTGTTGTTTATTGTAATGTAATAATTATTGTAATAAAAAGACACCATTAGAATTGCTTCTGATTGGTTATTGGTACAGATATTCCTTAACTGCTTACAGTTTTTGAAGGACAACATAATATTTACGTCTTATACTTAGGCTTTGCGCATATGCTCCAATCGAGCCTCGTACTTGTTAGGACCGGCCTTGTGTACTGTGTACAACATACATAATATAAGACCAGTTATAACATTATCATCATTAGCCTAAATCTATCTACTGGCGAATAAAGGCCTTTTTCAACCGATTTCGCTCTTCTTGGTTATTTTTGGTAGGTATGTTATTATGTACTTCTGCATAACATTATTTCGTCCATTCAAAGGACTCCGCGTATATCTTGTAGACGTTTCCTACCTCTTGGGTGTAAAAAATGGGTTCTTTTCTAGATAATTTTATAGACGACTAACAAAATATCAATATGAATCATTATTATTGCAATATAGGTAGAGTTCTGTTTTTATTTTATCTTAAATTAAAATAGCAATAAAATTGATATAATATACAAATTAACGTACTTTGGAAATTGACTTATTACACTGTAGATATAATTCATTTTTACTCACTTTTATCTGTATTCGTGTGTTTATTATGAGGGAATACAATTAATATAAAATAATTCTGGCAGAGTAAAATTTTCTAGCCATTTTATTTATCATTCATCCATATATAATATAATAATACCTACGTCACCAGTACCACTAAATAACTTGATTTATTCAGCGGTTGTCTGTTTTTTTTAAATTATGTGAGCCCAATTCTATGATAGGTATTATATTGTATCGCGTACTCTTGTTGGTTTATGAAACTGAAACTTAGTACATGGCCAACTACACAATAATAGTAATTAAAACCATTAAATTGAGGGCATTTCGTGATACTTTTTAATCTAAGAGTAATGATATATAGAGAGGGCCTATTTTTTGGTAAAATGAAGCCGTGTTTTTAGTGTATAATGCACAGTACAATAGCAATTTTATTATTATCAACTTAACTTAAATGTTATACCATCGTGTAGGACTAAAAAAATTGAAAACAACATATCTACCATTCTGTTCTATTAAAATAACTAAAAATAATTACCACTTACTTTATATTTAATACAAAAACAATAAACTTCAGCAATACGTGCTTGCAGTTTTTTTATCAGCCAAATCATTTTTTTCCGGCGACGTTTTCAAATTATTAAAATTCAGCTGTTCTTTCTCCAACGCATATAGCAGAGATATAAGGGTGCCGAATGCTTACTCACTCGAACTTATGGTTCGTTTTTGTTCAGGGTTTGCGTTGGTACGCAGGAGTATATGATATATTATTATACAACAATATAATTGTAATATACGTACGTAATATGATACATATTTATAGCAGTTCAATACAAAAATAACTAGTAAAAATAAGCTATAAATAAAGTTTTATTGACATTTAAATAACGTTCCACTCGACGAGATATAATATTTCATATCCGGAATTTCACAGATAAAGCGCTATTTACTCAGGTGTACCGAGGCGGCACACAGTGGACAGACGGACATACGCAGGGCATTTTGCCCTACAAACAGCTGGGGAACCGAGATAATACTGACGTTCATCAAACGCGCGTAGCCACTGGCCCGTGGCGCGATGACGCCTCCTCTACGGCAGGGTCTACGCCATTCGTAGCAGTTAGACTCGGAGATGTAATGGCTACAAAAGATTTATTTATTGCTGCATTTAAGTGGAATGATAAACTATATTGGGCGTTACGATATGTTTAATTGATATTATGCTATTAATAACAGTTTATTTTTATTGTAAATACTTGAGTCACTCATATTCAAAAATCATCTTGTCCAGTTTTGACCAAAAATTAACTGAATATGCAATTTTATTCCTTATTCAAAGGGACACACATATATTCTATAAACATTTCCAAAACTAGTTTTTTACAGTCTGTATAACGGTTTAAAAGCATTGTCAAATTTCAAAATGCATCTTGTCCGTCTGGTGGCCACTTTCAAATATCATCTTTTCCATTGTTACAGAATGAGTATTTCAAAATTTTCGCTCAAAACAGGAAAGGATATCATGTTACACAACAATTTTAAGTATTAGATTAGAAAAGCTTCGTATATAAAATATTAAAAGCACCCGCCCAATAATGGTTATTTTTTCTATGTAGAGGTTCCATACACGTTTTTTTGTGAATATCTCAAAACATAACAAGATAGACAAGGTGAATAAACATTAAAAATAGGCGTCTCACCTAATCGACTATATACCCACGATTAGGCTTCAGGATTATGATGTCGTTGGTCCCAGGTTCGAATCCCTGATCTGAAAAATTCACATACTATTTTATCAATTTCTCTTTGAACCCAGACTATGGACTCAATATCAAAGTTGAGTCAGTGGCTAATATAAATTTATCTTTAAAATATGACCTTCTTAAGATCAAACATGGAAAAAAACTAACAGCTTTAATGCTTATATAATAATATTATGTGCATGACTTATATGCGGTGCATATGAGAACTCTGCCATTCTTTGTATTATTATCCTGGGTATTCCTGATAACTAGCTGGGTAATCTAAAGCATTATTAGTAGTATGTTCTACAAAGGTGCAAAACTAACCTGTAATTAGTAAAGCCAATAGGTAGGATAACACTTGAAATATTTAAAATTTGTTTTTATACTTGATCCTTGATAATAAGATTTTTACCGTCTATATTGTAGGTTTTAAAATTATTATATAAATAAGTTTTCATTGTCATTGTGTATTTGCCATTATTTATAAGTGCGCCTGAAAATGCCGAAAGGTAAAATCCTCGTCGCAAAAAATACTCTAATGTGCCGGCTAGACGGCAGCGACTTGCCTGCGCGGTATAGTTTGTGCAAAACATACGGTACACTTTTACAGCACTTTTCGATTTGCACGAGCTACAGTTTTCCCGTCCATACACACGGGCTTCCCGATACAAACCGGTTTGCGAAGGTAAGATCGTTGTAAAGCATGAGCGTCTAGCCGGCACTTAAAGGAATAATACAAATTTGAAATATGTACCCTCAGTAAGTTGATAATATTAATTTTCAAAGACATGGCTAGTTGTGTCAATAATTGACTACTTTGGATTAGTAATACTGATATAATAATATCTAATGTCAAGTTGCGAATATACTTTATCTCAAAATAGGCATAAAGATGAGCAAGTAGAAAAGGACGCAAGATTGGTTTTCTCCTTTACACCAACTGTAACGCTGTGGTAGAAGAAAAGGGCTTTATTTTCCTTTGACTCAGTCACTTTAACCTAAGCTGCACAGGTGGACGGATCTCTCGGATAAAAGTATACCTTGACGGTTGCCGCTCGGCCGGTAACCAACTTTAAACTCACTGTTATAAGTAGCTTCATTTGCACTTTTAATATATAGAATCAGTGAATATCTATAGACGAACAAATGAGTATCCATATTAAATATTATTATAATTTCTCTGTCTTTAATAACATTGGTCACGAGTCTCAATTGCTAGTTAATACCTTGTCTCTATTTTTTATTTTGTTTTAATTTGATTATTATGTATTTTAATTTATTATAAACATATTGTCAACTCTCTAAATCACAGTGTTTTCTTTAAATCTACAGTATTTCTTCATGCATATATTTTAGATCATTCATTTAGGTCGCCCCTTACTCACAATCTTTTACATTCTACTTAAATCCATTTTTATATATTCTATAGATTTATGTTGGACTGATAGTCAGATCCACATTACAGCGCGATCGCACGCTCTAATCAATTTAATCATATTCTTTTTATTATTACACTAAGTAGGTAGTAAATTCCTATAAATGATACTACAGTGTTTGATTATAGCTACACGGAAAAACATACATATTTAAAATGACCTTAGTGTTATTAATATCTTTACCATGTTATTAAAAACATGCTTAGAATATGAAATAGATTGGTTATATTGAGACAATAATTTATCCAACAAAATGCTACACTGGTCATAATAAAATATAATTTATAGTTTATCATTTTAATAGAATATTGATTTAATAGCCACGTTTTAAAAAAACCTGTTTTACGAAAGATACAGATGATTAAGTATATTATTATTACAGATATCACTATCATCGGGTGGGTTGATCCACTGCTGGACGAAAACCTTCCCTAACTCCTTTCACTCTTTTTGGTTCCTAGAAATTTGAGAGTTCATAGATCTAGCTGGTTTTATTGTTGGGTAATTTTACCGTATTGGTGTATTTGTCTTATGATTGTCAATTTGCTGAGCAATATTCTTGCCTATTATAATTAATTTAGCAACTGGTTTTACTTTGTATACTCTTATTAATTGGCATCCTTGTATAATGATTTCTTATGATTTTTTTGCTTTATGCCCAATATGCATATAATAATATAATAATTATAGTATACTGTATTCAAGTGTGTAATCAGAAATTAACCAATTTTGTACGTAGTTAATCATACATACTCTTAATATAATACAACTGATGGCATATAATGATATTTCATTATAATATTATTGTAGATACGTCAAAATATATTAAAGAAGCCAGCATCTGGCAATGGATTTAACTAGATCAGAGATAGAAAAAACTTTTTTATAAGTATCAAATTATAATATACAAAAAAATGCAAAAAAAATTATAGCCGATTGTCAGATAATAAAATGAAAACACCAAAATTCTTCCGATTTTAGATGTGAAAGGTTTGTTATTTATTTGCGGTTAATATTGGAGACCTTTCAACAACCATTGAATACGCTATTATAACAAAATGAGTTTATAGATATTTAAGTTAAAATATTACCAATGTTTTACTGTCGATTTGAAATAATTCATCGGCGAAAATAGTTGTCCACAGTTATATATTGATCCAAAGAATGACAGAATAGCAGTCTGCTTATTTTTTAATTTAATTAAACTTGTGGAAAATGAGTTCCAATCAACATTAAGTATAAACAACCAATAAATTATTGTAATAAGAACTTGTAAATTGCCTGCGTTTCACAAAAGTTTGTCATTTCTGATCGAGGCTGGTGATGATGATATTTTAGTGTGTCAATTTGGCGGGAATATTCGTCGTTATTCGTAATGTCCAAATTATCCAAAAAAATATATACGAATCAAAATTACCCACATTGCAATAATATATTCTGATTTTATGATTTCACAAATTACGTAATTTCACACATTCGTCGTAAAATAATAGACAAACAAGTTTCTGTGGGGTAAGTCCACGTCCAAATTGCTTACGAATACACATCACCATTAAAAGTCACTCGTGTTGTATTTATTGCGTGACTAGGTGGAGGTAATGAGGCAACATAATTAGTGTTATCAAAGCAACTGTGGAGAGACCCTTGTAATGTCTAAGCCGGGACGATATCTGGTCTCCAAAACAAGGTCTTATTGTTGTTTAAATGTTTCCTTTCGCGATTTCTCATTCTACGGTATTTTATAGCAATTAATTCCGTTTAACTATAGTAGTGAAACCTAGAGCAAAATTAGTCGCTCACTATAGTATATAATATTATAGTAATTGAGTTAGAATTTACTTTGTACAAATTTAATTAAAAATACTTAGTTTATTATTTTTTAGTTATTTTTCTCTGGAACAGAATATGAACATGATTTAAGAATGTAAGATTTTTTGTATTGAAATAACATATATTTTTAAAACTCGTCAATCTAATCCTAAAATATGTATTTTAGATCAAACTCACATCTTTAACTTTCAAGGCGACGGCTCTTATCCATGAAACGGAAAATAATTTTCAACTATAGGTGCGACGAAATTTTGGACTCGCTGGCAATCGGAGAGCAAAAGTCGACCTGTGAACACGTCAATTTATTTCGTGATGGCGACGGGGGTATTAATTCTTAAATCGTACAAAGATGACTAAAAAAAATTACCCATTTACTTGAAAAAGAAAACATGTCAATAAATATATTATTATTAATACTAATAGAACAATAAACAGAACATTAAATGGACGCATGTTGAATTTTTGTGACAAATTATATTTCGTTCGGCTCGCGTCATTTGCACAATCCGCGCATCGCCTAGTCACAATCTTTTTAGACCATGCTTCAACTGAGGTATAGCCTTAAGCTATCGATTCAACTAAATGAAGTGTTTCAAATTCCATAAATAATTAGTGTACCTAGGCACTACCCACTTTGTATTTCAACACAATGCTTGCTGGCCCTTTTAATTAATTTTGTAATTAACGTGTTAATTTTCATTTGAAAAGTAATTAGCAAAAACACAATTTTGTGCGGCCCGTAAGCTATGGGTTAAATAAATAAAACACCCGGAGAGTAAAAGATGAGAATTTGAATTCACTTGATAATTTTTTTTACACAGTGTATTATTTTCGGCTTTTCTAAATAATACATATTATTTAATAGTTATATTCCATTCTGATAATCTGTGTTTATTGGCAGAATGTATATATAATAAATTATATATATTTTTGGCGGTCTCCTCGTAAAGGGATGAGACTGCTTTAGGAGGACTTGACCAGGAGTTGAGTCTGTAGATGAGTTGTGATACATGAGTTATGTTACTGTTCCGAGGTCCGATGCTCGGTAGATGAGATGCTGTGAAGAGCGATACAGAGAATGAGATCTGACTGATATGAAGATTGATGCTGATCGGACTGAGATATGCCCAGTCTGGAAAGTTATGATGGAGTGTCTTTTCCAATCAATTATGATCCGCTTTTTATTGACGGACCCACTATTGAATAATATGTTGAAATGACTATTCAATAAATTATGGATCAGCTATTTTATTGAGTTTGCGATAATTGGACATTCTGCTGGCTGACACTGAAATGAATAATAATATTATAATTGAGGTCGATTACTTTATGGAGTATGAAAATAATGGACACTGGCTGATTCTATGTGAAAATGAATATTAAGAAATAATATGCTAATTGAGAACTGGGTCACATGGATCCGATGGTGGCCACAATTTCGTTTTATCACAGTAAAACATTTATATTAATTCACAATTAAGTTAGTAGTCAATTGCTATTTCAGTTGTTCATTGATTATTAGGTCTATACAAATAAAAAATGTAATTTTGCTTACTATTATATAGATGACATTGTTTTTTTTATTCACTATAGTAATTATTTAGAAAATAATCTTGTATGGTAGTGTATTTCAGAAACCGTATTAATACAATATACCATTATTTTTTGAAGCAATTGAATTAATAATTCCATATTGATCAGAGTTTTTTATGATGTCAGTTAATTATTACAATCAAAATCACGTTAGGTAGAAAATTAATTCAGGTGAAACCATTTTCAAATATTTTAATAATTTATTTTCTGTTACGATTATGTAGTTATTGTTATAATGTATGTTTTGGAATGTCAAAATACTTTAATTGTTGCAAAAATTTTGGCATTTTGGCACTGATTTTAATCGATACATATTTCAGTCCCCAGACCATTATTATTAAAAAATAATTCGGTTAATAATGTAACGACCAGAATAAGTAGAAAATAAAAAATATTTAACAGTAAATGTAAGCACGGAGATATACAATTGTATCGTCGATAAAAAATATAGTGTTATATAATATGATATAAATGTAATTTGTATTTGCTGTGCTATTCCCGCTATTGTTTAGTTTCACCAGTTTACTCTTTCCCCCAAATAAAAGTTGAGAAAATGGCTAACAAATAAATCTTTAAATAATAAACATTTCTTCAATCTTTACAACATTAAGAAGGTCTATAATAGTATTATAATCCACCTTTAAGCAGATATAGTGATTTGCCCTTTTATAATAGTCTACCGAATTTGCGTTGAATATAGTTTGGATGTATATATGCACTATGCAGGTATTACTATTGTCTCTGAATTGATATTGTGCGCCTAACAAAGCGTTGATAATAATATGTTATGTAACTTATATATACCCAGCATCAAATATAATATGTTTTGTGTGGGTATATTATGTATCAGGAGTGCCCAGTACGTTGACTTCGAGCTATTTTAATAAATTGAATACACTGTACAGCCATATAAATATAATTATACTAGCATGCAACGTTTTCATAAAAGTATATGTTCCATATTTTAGGCTACTTAATACTGCAGTTGCAGGGATGGATGGAAAAGCACCCATTTCTATGCATCAATTCACAATGATGCTGGAAAGGCTCAAGATACTTTTTCATTCTAAATCAATTTTATTGAGCTTTTTATTTTTAGATTGTCTGACACGGTAATTTTCCCTTCAGAATCTAATGTGTGACCGGGGAAATATTGGTTGGTAGGTTTCTCTAAAATTGATGTGTGGTGTGACACTATTTCGCCATTAATGATTCTACGTACTACAGGTTGCAAGTAATGTTTATATACAATGCAGCAAATTTTGCAAACACTAGATACATACAACTATTTAATATACTATACTTTTTACATATGTCAAGCTTTTAAAGCATTTTTTTTAAACTTGCGCATTCTGTATAGAGACATTATTTTTTTATAAGACATAATAATATCATATAAGACAACTCTGAAATTATATTGACCATTGAGTAAGAAAAACAAAAAGAAATTCCAGCAAACTGCAGTTAATTGCAAGCATCATCTTAAATTCAGATTAATTACTTTTTAATCATAAGTATACTAATCAGATGTAAATATATTCAAAATAAAGTTTCAACGAATAGTTAAATCACTCTTAGAGCAAGAGTTAACAACCTTGACGTGATGGAGTGACATTTTCCTCATCTATACAAGATGCAGGACACACTCTTTCGGCTAGCTGCTACAATCGACAGGCATACGGGAGGCGGCAATACATGGCAATTCCGACTCTCCGATGTTCTGTGGCGCAATTATAGGAGATGGCCGGTGGAATATAATACCCTGCGCGGAGTAATATATAAGCAAAAATTGCTGCTAAGCATCGAAGTTGTGGATTCTAACTCTTATACTTAATCAATAATCAATTTAAGTACGTAATATAGTGTTCTAATAGTTAATCTATCTGTATACTGTAACTTCTATATAAATGTAGCACTTTTAATATTATACGAGATATTTGGTTCAAGGTATATCAATCAAAGCATCTCTTCAGCTTGTAGAGATATAGAATTACAAATTAAATATCTATTTTTCGTAGTATCAAATTATATGACCGCAATAATAAATTTCCAGCTACTCGTATGTCCATTGACGCAAATGAAAAATAGTCGCTGACTCGATCAAATAAGTCATGTATAGATATTATGTTGATTGTATAAATACCGAATAATAATTCATGAAAAATGTCACTCGAATCTAAGTAGCTGGCTTGTTACTATTTCAGTATATGTACTGTCAGTTTATTTATATTATTGTACCGATTGTACCCTTGTAGTTATGTAACCATAAATAAACTCTCACTTCTCCATCATTACGAATAACCACGATCGTCTTTCATCTACCCTCACATCGACTACTCCTACAAACTTATTCCAATTAGTAAAAAAAGTTTCCACATCCCTGTTATATATTATGTTATATGAAATGTATTGTTAAATATACGCCCACTACGTCTTAATGTCAAATTATCCGATCAGTATTGTATTGGGAGTAAATTATTGGAAGGGTGGAGGAGGTATAGTGCTTTGATCCTATTACATCTTGTCAATCATAATATTCTTGAACTTGTTAGTGTATTCAAGTGAAAGCGCTATTTCCACCGCAATTTATAAAGAGAGTCGTGGCATGAAAGGTAAATGAACACCATTTACCAGGGCATAAAGCTAGAAATAATAATTATCATCAGTAAAACTTCAATAATAAAAAACTACAAAATATTGTTTCGATTAGCTATAATTACACGAGAACCTAAATTAATCTAAACTATTTACAGCTAGAGCTATTGAGCAGGTATTATTAAAAAGCCAATAGTTAAAAATTTTTGCAATTAAGCATGGCAGTCGTAACACAGTGGTAATGCAAAGGGCGCGAAACCCAAGAGACGCTGGTTCGACTCCAGCCGGGTGTCTTACTTTTTCGAAAAAAGATTTTTTCTATTGGTTATATTTTCTCATGAGTATTTTCAGAATTATGTATGTTAAATAATTAGAATGATACATTCTTAAATCTTGTGAATTATTCGTTAAATAAAAGAAATAGTTAATTATTTACAGCTACCCTTGAACACTTATTCAGGCAACTTGATTGGAATAATAAAGGGATCCCCATAAATGGAAAATACTTTTGTCATCTGCGCTTTGCCGATGACATAGTAATTTTTTTGCAAGACTCGGAAGACCTCCAAAGCAGAATGCAGGAACTTTCTGAAGTAAGCAACAAAGTAGGCTTGAAAATGTAACAAAGACAAAAGACATGTTCAACTGCTTAGCGGGCCAAAGAGAGATCCTCATCAATATTTGATGAAATTATTATTGTTCACAGAGTAAAGCTGCGCTGGAGTGCTTTTGGCCGCCTGAATAGTGTCTTCAAAAGTGACGTCCCACTGTGCCGTGAAGTAGTAACCTTATAAGTTGGACTTAATATTTATGCAAAAAAGATCCCACCAACAAAAATGATGGTTGTTATTGAAGTTATACTTATTTTGGCGCGTTTGGGAAAACAGATCAGAGTGTATTTTTGGCGTGTGACAAAGTTGCGCGCGCCGATGCAACACATAATTTATTATTATGATTATATCCATTTCGGTCTCAAGGGTACATGCGCATGCGCACAGTGTCATTTAGTTAGTCGTTAAATACAACCAAATTAACAGCACGTGTTGTAAACATAACCAATATTGTGTCATAATAAATATATATGTTTATAAACAAATTTCTGGAGACTAACATTCTACGCTATTAATATATATTCATAAAACTATATTTATATTGGAGTGTATATTTATTTCTCATTGTAAAGATTGTGTATCAAGATTTGAGGCTATATTTATGTAAGTATTATATATGAGTACAATTATAATATATCAATAAATAAATAAATTTTGTGAATGTACAGTTGGTAAATAATTCAAAAAATATATTAAAATTTGATTTTTTATTAATTCATCATGGGCACTTCAGAATCTATTATAACTGCTGTATGGCAAAGATGAGTTTTGGTCCAATACAATAATTAAATTACAATTATCATGTGCTATATGAGACACAGATAAATCGCGTACGTTTTCATCAACCTAATCCACTGTAATATTAATAGACTCAGGTAACGGCTTATTTTGTTTTGTTACGCCAAAGAAGTATAACTTCTAACGCTCGTACATAAGTACACACACCGATTTATTTTATTTTATTTAAATATCCCACCTGATGTTTAAATGACATCATAATATTTCAATCAATATTTTTTTTCTAAAATAATGAATTATCTGAAAATGTCCCACGTTAAGGTAGGATTTTGTTTGGAGAAATACGTACAGTTATGATTTATGTTTAAATATCGATAAACCATTATCAGCATTAAAAACGACGTTGCAAGGGTTTTGTAGGGGTAAATATTAAAGATTTTTTTATTTAAACTAAAACCATGGATGCATGGAGATAATTGAATATTAGATGTATATCCTTTTCACACAAGATATACTTGTATAATGGAAACGTTCACGATCAAAATATCACACGTATAGGTTGTATATTGTTTGCAGAAATACGTCCAAGTCTGATACATTTAAATACAACTAAACCATTATTACCATTAAAAACGACGTTGCCAAGATTTTGTAAGGGTCCTAATCTAATATATTTCAAGTGTTTTTTTTTGCTAAAATTAAAAGCATGGATTCAGGGCAATTGAATACGTATTAGGTATATTTCATTTTCACATACGATATATTCGTAGAAAAAAACATTTACGAAAGCCACAAAACACATGTGAAAGTTTATTTAATAGTAATAATAATTGTCAAGCAGTCACGGGTACTTTGTATGTCATTAGGGATGAAACACTATTTATTTTCTTTACACACAATATTTAAGGATTTTACATTTGTGTAAAGAAATATAATATGTGGTACGTGCGTTTTGCTCTATATTTTTCGAACGCACCTAGAAGGTAGTGTCAGCGCTTAAAAACAATATGTTTTTTTGATTTTTTTTACACGCAGGGTTGGAATAACGGATTTTTCTCCGTAAGGTCTAAATCTGTAGTATTATATTTTGTTGTACGGTAAAAGTGTCTGTTGACATTAAAAATATTCTGAACTGCCGTATTTTTGACTGGGGATTTATACATTTAGAATGTTAATTAGTGTCAGTAGGTAAAAATATAAGTTTGAAATTTAATAATAACTTTACTGTATGAATGATGTATTAAATTATATTTTGTAAATGCGAGAACAAAGGCAAATGAATCGATTGTTTTGAAACATAAGCATAAACAAGATATATCTCAAGACAGAAGAGAACTGTTCTTGAAATGTCCTCGTAAATAATAATGATTATTTAACAACGCCGCAAAAGCCTTAAAGTAAAACACGGAGTTGCGGATGAAAACAATAAATTTTCCCAACATTTACAAGTGACAAAATGCAACGTTAAAATTCTTAGAACCCCTTTGTTCCACCTTAAGTAGGAGTATAAACAAAGATTCTCGTTCTGCGAATGGAATGAAGATGTCGCCCGCGTAGCCTCAGATACCTTTTAAATTATTCCGCTAAAGCTATTGAAATCACAAGGCTAAATTGGCAATGATTAAGGTGTCATTAAAAAGGACGTTTATATTTTATATATTCAAACTGGAGGCATATTGTAATTCGAAAAAGATAAAGTAAAATTAGAACTATTTAACCTTTTGTCGTTACTTTAAATTACGTTGAATAAAATGGCTTGAATTATACTGGATATTAATAAGAAGACTGACAATGCAAATGTAATACACAGTTTTCACACCTCCATATCTAAAGACGGCTTACAACTTTCAAGTATTTTTTTAGCATACATAAAAACTGAATACAATGAGTACAAGTAAACCAATCTCGCGTATTAATTATTGTGTTGTGGTAAATTACCATAATACAATTATTATTGAGTGAAATTATTTTGTTTTCTTGCCTCTTTAAAAATGAGTTGTTCTAAAGCAACATTATTACCTAGATAACTGTCTTATATATATTTTTTCTCATATTTATAATTATATAGGTACTATGATTAATTATTTACTGCCTATAAATAATACAAACCTAATATTTTTTTTCAACAGTAAAATACCATATTATATTTTAGAGAATAATAATATTATATTATAAGGAAGGCATGTAAAAGTTATAACTGTGATAACTTTGAAGTTAATATATTTAAAATTTACATCTCAGCAGCTTAAAAATATAATAGATACGATTAATTAACTATATGGCTGCGCTTTTAAGTGGACTGTAATAGGACGGCATGATTGATTTGGATGCTGGGGGTGAGTTATACCATAATTCTAGGTAATGATATCTAATGATGATGTGCGTTAACTCATTTAGTGCTAAGACCGCTACTGGCGCGTTTGGAGTACTTGGCCATTAGATATAATTAACGTGTTATTTAAATGTGGTAATTAAAAGTTCAGAATGAGGTGGGTTAGCATCTTGATTAGATCCATAATAAATATGTTCTAATATATATCTATGTATATTTTTAAGGTGTTCGAAATGATGTACGATTAATAATGAATGCGACATTTCAAAACCTTGTATTAATTTATTTGGGGAAAAAAATATATAATTGAAAATAATATTTATTTATATAATACTATTAAAAATGAAATTCTATTACTTAAGTATAATGTGTTTTCTCAACTTATGACTTAAGAAGTGCCTATTTAAGGGAAATATATTTAGAACGTTTAGTGGTTATTGGCATTTATCATTCATTGAAGTGAAACCCCTCATACATTACCGTACGTCCTCTGTGTCAAGTCATTATGGCCGTGGGTAACGATATACTATCAATTCGTTTTGTACAATTCAGCAGCAAGGATGTAGGGAGGGGGTCGTGGCGGCCGGAAGGCGGATGTCAGGAGAAACAAAACCTCCGCCGCCGCATTGCGTGGCTAGTGACCGTCTTGCGACAAATTGCCACCTTCGGAGCGATCTTGGCCCGCGGCGTCGCCGGCACCGCCAACAAAAGGCCTCTAATGGCCGCAATAAATCGGTCTTATGTAGTTAGCCGGGGAAGGCATTACCTCTTCATCAGCGTGGGAAACGCAAGACGTCATGATTCTCTGGTTTAGACAGATGGAGAATTTTCGTAATTTAACTGAGCGCTTGGCAACAATAGAATTTGGGGGATAATGAAAACCAATGTTGTGTAAAAAATTAAATTGAAAGCTGTTTTAAAATTGCATGCAAGTAAAAAGAACGTGTACTTTAAATCGCGTAATTTCAATTCAAGGTTAGTATTAAATTAAAACTAACATGTTTCACCATAAACATACATTTATAAAAATGTAGAACGCTCATAATAATTACAGTACAAACTTATCTAAAGAACGGTAAAAAATGGAACTACGAACTACCATATGGACGCCATTTCAAAAACGTCATTCGAATGTCTGATTCTGTCCAGTTGCGGGTCTTGATTGGGTAGTTTTCGACAGTAGCTCCCCCATCCATTCTTGAGATAAGTTTGTAGGTATGTAATGAAACTTTTTCTCTGTACTTGATTCATAAATTGGTAATTTACTTGTTGGAATGCCATAGATAGTTGATATATGTATATAAAAAAAAACCACCTGTTAAAGTACCACCACTTATTTATGAACACGTTGAAATTCTGTCATCTTTTGAGTGACTAAGACTTCCCACCCCTCTCGAGCATTTTCTTCATTCAGGGCAGAGCAAAGGCGTGTCTGGAAACTTGTACATATGCAGTTTGCTATATCACGCTTCAACGTGAAATTTCGTTAGGAAATATATGGCCGTATATTAAACAGCGTCCAACGTCTTTGAGTCGTATAGTACTGACATAAAATTCATGTCTAAATAAAATACAGTTCTTGTCGGTTCACACTCTATAGAAAGCCAACAGCAAACAAATTTTCAAAATAGCCGATATACTGGATTATTTGTTAGGTTGGGTTAGGTTTTCATTCTTGAATTGATGAATTTTGCCAAAATTAGCTACGGAAATTGAATTAATGTTCATATTGAATCTAATAAAATTGGCGACCGTATAGTATACGGCATAGATGTATTAAGTATATGGTCACCTCTTTCCGATAAGAAAGTTCACGGCAAAATGTACTACGGTGAAATGTTTTATGTACAATTTACATGTAACCGAGCGAAGGTTGCCTCCAGTTAGTGTATTCAATTTGGTCGCTTCAGCGCTCTGCCTTGCTTTCCCTGGAGGCTACCCAAAACCACCAGTCTCTCCTGGTTATCTGGTCTACGCCAAAAAATATGACAAAAAATTCAGAATACATCTCAATAGTAACTAAAATATATTTCCTAAGTTATCAATTTATTGTACTTGTTATAAATATCTATTAAATACTGAATTAACGCTGGCATGCGGGTGTCAAATCATTGACGCATTCGGGGGGGTAAACTACTGCTATTTAACTTAAATATCGATTGCATTTGGGGATGCCAGTACTTCAGTAGGTTAGTGTTCGTCACTTTGTTGTTTTTTGGCTTCCAAAGGTTGCAGACTTTAAGTGGCTGATCACACTGCAAGAGGCGTAAGCGGCCTAAGCGGCACTTGCTTTACGCACTACGTTGAAGTGCAAAACAAGTGGTTCGTAGCCGGCTCTCACATCTAAACTAGTCTCGTCTATCGCACAGTCATAAATGAGTCGTATAGTCTCAAAAGTAGAACTATTGCAAATATATCTAAATTTAACCATAATGTACGACTAGCAATATAATATTCAAATCAAAATCATATCTGTGTGGTATAAAATTGTGATGGAAAATAGGGCTTGGTATCAGAATTAGAACTGTTCAATACTTTGGAAACAAAAGTAGAACTGTTGAATTTGAATTGAATTTCTAATTTCTAAATGTAGAGACATATTCCATGCTATACTTAACACTAAAAAACCCAACAAAACCTTTTTCGTAATTTTCTCGAAATGATGAATAACTCACAGATCTACTTTTGATACTATACGACTCAAATCAAACCTTCTAGGAACGTCGCTCCGATGTAGCATATGAAGTCCATGCACACAGGCACCTAGCGACAGTAGCGCATAACCTCTCGAAATCCATATATATATTTGGATGCGGCGACCGGCGAGCGTTATAGGAATGATAAATTCGTAGGTATTCATATGCATTCTGGCAGCATCGACTCGCAGCCCGAGACGCATACGATTTATTGCTAGCAGCACTAGATATCTTTTTCAAACTAAAAAGTCACATTCCGCCAATGTGCGGAGTTTCATTTGGCAACGTGTGTTTTGTGTATAACGATGACGTCGATGTTCTGATGTGCGAGCTGAATTATGCCTCTCGCAGTGTACTCTGCTACTTCGAGAAAAAATTACCACTACCTAAACGTGTAATTGCATGGTCACAATAATTTATGATTTTCTTTTATATGTACGTATTTTCAATCTGATTTTGACTGTCTTTAGGTTTCCAATGTGAAGTTGAAGTATTAATTTCAGTAGTAATATAAACATGTATATATATATATATATATATTATTTTAGTATAATTTCTGTTCAAACACATAAGCGACGTTTTAAACTTTCTAAACCGTATCAAAGGAATATTATTATTATTTGAAAATCGAGACGACTAATGAAGAAATAATTCTGCGATACTCTGGCAACACACAATCCCCAAGTAGGCATATCCGCGAAATCAGTTCCCGTCCTTACGGCGCATTAAAAGTTTCTTATTAAATTTCCAAACTGCTGCTGGCTCCAACTAATGTTTATAACCCGAATAAAATTGCGTGAGGGAAACTTCAGCCTTTCGGCTCGGCTTAAAATTAGCCGGCGGGATATCATAATGATAATATCTTCTCCATTGAAAGAAAGCAAAGTGTAGAAATGTACGGATTTATATTATACAAAATACACAACATAATATAAACCAAAACGCTGAATAAAACATGTATATATATATATAATTAAACCGAGCGTAATCACTCGTACATATATAAAAATCAAAAAATAGATTGATAAGATAATAATTCCAAGATAAAAAAAACTTTTTAACTACAACGTTTTTAAATTTTCTGTTAAATCGTATAAACTTTACCTGACTAGCTTAAACGATTAACTTGATAGAAATAATACTGAAATGTCATTTTGACATTTCATATTGATTTCCATAGTAACACACGTATATATTAATAATTTAGTAGCTAGGACCCCAGACCCCCTAGCAGCCAATAATAGTTGATTGGATTACGGATTTCAAATTTTTTCAAATATCTAGTTAGTCGGGAAGTTAGTTAAAAATCGATTGCAAGATTTGTACTGGATAAACAACCACCGGACAAATAATAATACGACCTGATAAAAACGTTGTAAAAATAAAAAAGCCAGTCTTCATACACAAAGACTTTAAATCTAGTTTTAGTTTACGATTTAATGACGATTATACTAGGTACTGTCACCAGATGATAATATTTCTGTGTTTTATTTATTTTTTTGTCCTACCATGACTTTTATTGATAACAACTTATCGCTGTTTCACCAGACGGCTTAGACGGCGTCTAAGAGCCGAGCGGCTTAAGCATCAGTTTATGATATCGTGTATCTCTGGTTTGAATTCTTAGTCTGGCAAATACACATATTGTTTTTCAATTTGTGTTTAGAGTTAAAGTATAGACCTAATAGGTTGAGAAAGTTACTAACACCCATTTTTCGTAAAAACAAAAATCGGTACTGTTCGGCTATCAGGAATACAGCAGAAAACACATTTTGAAAATAGCCGAAAAACTGGATTATTTGTTAGGTTAACCTAACCATACCTAACCTAACCTAACCTAACCTAACCTTACCCAACCTAACCTAACCTAAACTAACCCAAACTAACAAATAATCCAGTATATCGGGTATTTTCAAAATGTGTTTTCCGCTGTATTCCTGATAACCGAACAGTACCCAAAAATCTGTTAATACAAACTTCCAATCTATCGAGGGCCATATATGATCCTATTAGGATCGGACACGGTCAAAAGAAAATTACCAGATATCTAACGTATCTTATAAATAATTTAAAAATACTTCTGAGAAATAAATAACCACTAAAAAATTCGACACCCAGCGGGATTCGCGCCTATATGCTCTCACCGCTAGGCTTTGTGTGTCTTATCTAATTTTTACGAAATTAACTAGCGGCACTTACGATTAATTATTATTGTCACTGAAGTAGTCTCTAAATTGCGCTATTGTTTTGACAATCGGCTTTTGTATCTTAAATCAAAGTATTAATATTAACTTAATTAATAACTCGTGCCACGATCTCTTCATTTTTTTGTTACAGCGTATTTGAAATTGCTAATAATTTAATAAACTATTATGTTTGATGAAGGTTTGATTAAAATCTAATAAAGCTTTTCCCTTGATTTCTATACTGTATTCTTTCGGGAGCACTCTTAATAATTTCATTTTATATACAATAACAGGCATTATTTATAGGAAATAACAAACGATTGATTAACAAAATACTTCAATATACCATTGCTTTTATCAAAATACCGTATTTACACAATAATAATCCTAAGTGCTAATATGCCTCGGGATAGTTAATTAAGGGATATCACGAACTTGTTACTCATTTTCCGAGAAAAGTAATTAACTTTAATACTAATATTTCATATAAGTGACAATTATTATATTATACACAAATAATAACAGATAGTTACACGTGTTAATATTTTACGCATGTACTATGATGGGTGGGTATTTGACAGTCACTTGGATATAAAAATAAAATTTATATGTTAAAATAAGGGACAGTTATTTTTTGGTCGATAAGTAATTTATTTAATCCAATCAATGTATATAATATTATACGTAAGCAACGAAGAAAATCTAATTTAAAGTATTTTTACGGAGGTAATAAAACAATAATTTTGTTACATGTCGAACAATATCGATTATGAATGAATGCATGCGAGATGTAAAGTATAGTTAGTCCAAATTTGATGAAAATGAGTTGCCTACCTATTAACATAATATTAAGATTTTTTTCCATCCTCCATTAATATGATATATACAAGTAACTTTAATGTATTTGATTAAACATAAAATAACTTAGGAGCTGAACTTAAATACAAACTAAATAATAAAAAGATATTTCAAAATCATACAAAATAAATAATAGACATTCGAAAAATAATATAGGTACATAAATGTGATCGCTAAAATATCCTCTTATGTTTTTATCTCTTATAAAGTTGTCAATATATATATATTACGGAAGTTATTTAGGACCAAAGCACACTGAAAGCAGTGTGCGTGGCGTAGGTGGCGCGTGGGATTCTTTTCGGCAGTTGCTAGGCGCATACTGCAGTGCGCAGAGCAATTACTACTGAAAAGAGACCAACGCGCCACCTAGGCCACGCGTACCGCTTCTAGTATGATGTGGCGCTTAGATTAACAAAAATGATTACAATTGTTTTGATTTTAAAATTATAGATGAAATGCCGTCAACTGGATTTACTTTGGGACCAAATTCTGCTGTTTTACTGACCGACGCTTTAAAGAGAATGTGGACACATATTGCAACCTACTGCCCGTCATTGGTTGGCCTTCATATATACTTGCTCTAATTGGCTATACGGATGTATATTATACATTTTGAAATTTTGGGCAACTGGATTTAGGGAGATTTGGAAACCATGGATATTTTATGTAGGTAACATGAATACGTGTATTAATTAAGGCTCTAAGTACCAAAAACAAAAAAACTGACATTTTTATAGAAAAGTGTTCTACATAATAACGCCAATAACTTCAGCTATGGTCTAAGTGCCTCAAGCAAGTCAAAAAAATACAGCAAAATATTTAAACCTGTTGACGTTGTAAGTCCGTTGGCCTGTTTTATTTATAATGGTGTAAATAGCACTACAGTGGTCAACTTCATTCAACATAAAATGGCTGACGATGGTGTGTTGACACTTGCGACTTCCTAATACCTAAAATTATAGAAGCTGCCGTGATTGCATCACACTGTAAAACCACATTTTTCAAAAGGTCTGCTTCATGAAATTTTACTGCAATGACTCGGTATTTTGTATCTACAGGCAATACTACTTTTTGGTACTTAGAGCCTTAATTAATACACGAATTCACATGATGTCTTCATATATATATTTTTTGGAAATTTTGGAATTTGGAATAACAAAATATGTTATTCCAAAGATGTACTTAGTGAACATGGTACATAACTACTAATATTAGTACAGGTACCAGAAAATTCTTAAAATGGTGCTAAATTTTTTTTAGTGGTTATAATTATTATATTTCTTAGAAGTGTGTTCAAATTATTTATTATATTCTATAAAATAATGATACACTTTTAAATCTCGTGGATTATTCATATAAAAAAATAGTTAATTAAATCATAAATCAGTGCAAGTACGTCATAACAAAAGTTATCAGTGATCCTAATGCCGGTTTGTAGCTGAATTACCTGAAATATATTGATTTAAAGTACACAAGCTAATTGCCAATAAGTAACGAAATTTAGAAAGCGCTCCAGAGAGTATTGTAAAACCCGTTAGTTAACTTCGTCAAAATTATAATAGGGAATGTTGAGTTTAGTGACCAGAATACATGGGGTAGAGTCACAGGGGACGCAAGTTCTAATCCTGCTGGGTGTCGTATTTTTTTTTAAAGATTTTTTATAGTGGTTATATTATATGTTTCAGAAGTTTATCAAAGTTACGTGTGTTCATAAGTATTTTTGTATATCATGTATGATTCTAAAAAGGTCATATTACCCTCCATATAATGGACACTGTGTTAACAAATTTTGTTTTTTGTTCTTGCTCAACCTATTAGGTTCATACTCTAGATCCAAAGACACATTGAAAAAAAAAAGCGTTATTTTTTTCGACAGACCCAAAATTCAAAAAATATTACATAATATTATAACTGTTAGGCTTAAATTATATCAATATTATGTTATCAACATAATTTGTTTTGTAAATGAATGATTACGATCGTCATGCTTACAGTGGGTACAATTTCAAAGGTCCACTGTGTATAATAAATAAATAGAGTCGTGAAAAACATCTTCAAATGCGTAAAACAGCAAACGTCAAGTGGTTAGACGTTTTACACGAATGGGCGTCGGGAAATGTCCCCCGCCGTTTTTAAACGCCCTCGACGCTCTGTGTTGTCGACGTCGGCTTCTACGCCGTCACAGAAACCTGCACCTGCCGACATCGCCGTCTTGCTGGTATGGGAAAAGATGAAATGTAAAACTATGCTAGCCTAACAGACTTAGTACAAATGAAGTTGTATTATAATAACATATTAAATTTCTTTTATGTTATTAACCATTATAGGATGGTTTTATTTATTTATAACACAAAAATACTTTGGGCCTACGTTAGTCGCCAGTTATAATAAGTATGTTTTAGTTATAAAATAGAAACACTTTCCGTTTTATTATTTATTCTGATTAATCAACAATAGCAGAGAATACTTCAAACGGTACACGAAAACAGATTAACGAGATAAGATGACTGCTTGGCCAAATAACCTGATGAACATGCCAAAAGATTAGTTCAGTTCAGGTAGGTATCACATTTGACAATTAGATACCACACTTATTACTCGAAATGAATCTAGATAGTGTAAGGTGCTTAGTCTCAAAATAGAGTACCTATATGATCAAAAGGGTTGTGCTAATTGGACTATACTGACTGGCTGTAAGACGGTGAGAGATCTGCGAGAGATATCAATAATGACGGACTCAACATAGAGTTAAATCCTAATCCATCTACATAGTGGTTGTGAGTGTTGTGACGTCCAGTCAATGGGCAGCGCCATCTATGCCTCTCTTATAGAAGTCACACCGCTATAATAAGAGTTGAGTCCCAATTTCTCTACATAACGATTGCGGCGTCCGGTCGATTTGCCGCGCCATCTATGGGTCTCTTTTTGAAGTCATGCCGCTATACCATCAATTATTATTGGTAGGAAAACATTGTTATAATTAAAATTAAACATGAAAATATGTGGTACTAATTCCCCTTAGTTTAATAAGAATCAATACCGGTATCATCCGCCTTAAAGGGACTATATCAACTGGTGCAGAGTATACAATAAAACAGATATTTATATTGTAAATACATTATAAAAGACAAAATTAGGCGAATATGGCATTATTTTTCTTGACGATTTATTGAAAATGTGGTCAACTGAAACACAGCAGATGATTGTACTTTAGAGAGAGTGTATTCAAAAACTGCATTTAACTCGTTAATTATATTTATTATTTAACATAGGAAAGTTACATTGGGTGCACAGTCTTAAAGATGCTAACATAATGTATCACTATGAAATGGAGGGCGGAGCATTGCCGTCCAGTAACAAAATTAATTAATTACATTTATTTAATTATAAATTTACGTTCTGGACAGATTAGATGAAAGTTGCGTGTTTACTCCCGGTTCCTTTTCGACTGTCTTATTTGCAGGTAGGGATCTTGGGACTGGCCGAAAAAGTTTTAAATTTTCTCCAGAAAACGTGGGAATTTTGAAATAAATAAAATAGAATTGTCTGTTTAGAACAAACGATTATTTAGTTAGACTGTAATAATGCATTCGAAATTCACAATGATAACATCAGATATACAAAAGCTTTGTGCTCGAATTCAAATTAATTGCATGCTTTATAAAATGATATGTTTCCGAGGTTTATTTTAATAACGTTATGCTTTGCAATTCTAAAATGGTAAGCACATTCAGTATGCAAGAAAATAAAATTAAAGAACATTACTTGAATATGTTTTTTCAGCGTCTAGAAAATTTGGTTAAACGAGTTGAAATTATTTCTTCAAGCAGTTATTCATCGCTGAGTGGAAAACCGCTAACGGTGAAATTAACGAAAAAATAAAGTTTTATGGACATATTATTATTCCCACTTCTGAGTCATAATAAATTTGGGGCAAAGAAAACTTTTGGCAGTAAAACTATTTAAAGACCATAACGGAAAGATTGAAAAGATTCGCTAAATCATTATTGTCCAACGATTAAAAAACTCCATCTACAGTTTTAACTACTTACCAACTAAATTAAAACTGAATATGTTAAAGTTAAAGCCTCCTCGTCAAAAATGTTGATACTCAACATCCCATACGTAATACTGATAATATGGCACCCAAATAATATAAGTTATTTATAATTAATATATAGCGGCCATGACTTCAGAATAAAACCCACAGATGGCGGTGCCCACTTGCCTGGAAGTCGCAAACGTTATCCTGATGGAAGATAAAATATAATACTAGGTTCACTTCGTAATCTTCACTCACAATCTCTCAGCTTCAGCTAAGTCTGATTAGCTCCGACTCTTTTGATCATGCAGATCTTCTATTTTGAGATTAAGCAACTTTTAATATTGATATCTGTTTCTAGTGCTAAGTGTGGTTATTTAGTTGTCAAATGCGATACACACTTGAAGTGAACTATTCCTTTGAAAATATTATTCTATACTAAATTTCCATAATATTTAGGAATGTTTCTTTCTTGTTATTTATTATAAATACGTATACCTATTTGAAAAATCTCAGAAAATAAGTCAATCCAAGTAAAATGATGTGTTTTTATTGATCATGCTACCGAATCATCTTCCAAATTAATTCTAACAACTATTTACTTACCAGAAATTCTTAAAATCACTACGAATCCTGCATTTATTTGTGAGGTTTTTCAAAATATTTTATATTCAGAACTACTGATAAGAATCTCACAATTTTTTGTAAATTCAGTTTTGAATTACAAAAAATATAAGCAAGTGAAAGGACGTCATCTTTTTATTTGTTTACTATCGGACGTTCTAATTTTATTGTAATTGATTAATAATTAATCAATAATTATTAATACATAGTTGATTAATCTCCGTTCGCGTAATTAAAAAAAACTTGGATGGCCTTTTGACCGTAATTGATTGGATATGAATTCGACTTTAGATTATGTATTTAATGTAAAAACAGTGAGTAAAATGATACAATTTAAATGGAAATTAATTATTTAACCAACCACAAATAATATAAATGCTTTTTATTATTTATTTTGATAATTCTGTGTCTATATAGTAAAATTTGTGAGGTTGCTGCCAAAAGTTGGTAAATCGTTAATTTACGTAGTTTGAGTTAACAACGGATTATGTGTCTATTATGTAAATATGTATGCTAGAAAAGAAATTCAAGGTCATCCGATGTATTGAACATGCACATTAAGCACAAAGAACTTAGCATTTCGCCTGATTTTAGAGAGGATGTCAAATTTAAAATTGCAATTACTCTATAATAGATTTCGAGACTTACCAACTTTTTGCAATAACCCCCACGAATATTTGTTTGTGAGATTTTAATTTAATTTAAAATTTTGTTTTAGAATTTTTAGAAGCTATATTTTAGATACGTAAATAGTTTCAACAGTAAAAAAAATATATGTTTGATACTCGCAGTGATTTTTTTAAATAAAATTTACGTTCAGTTAAAAAAGGAATTTAATTCACTATATTTTTTTCAAGCATTTGAAGTGTCTTGAAATTACAAGTGGTCTCACCACAGAGCTTTAAGCACCAGATTGGGACTAAAGGCGTTAAGAGCTTTTGGCTTTTTATTATGATAATATATGAACGAAAACACCGGAGCTTTTTGAATGCGAAACTCGACGTGTATGGGGTTACTAAAATTTATATTTTATCACTTACAATATTTATGTTATTCTGCTGGTGATTTATATACGATTCGGAGCTGGCAATAAAGACCGGCTCGATTATTAAAGATCATACCCTCATAAATACGATGCGATTTTTTTTATTTATTTCTTATCTTTGGAAATATCGAATACACTAAACCTTGAACCTGGTTTTAGCTTATATTTCACCGTGGTTCATGAAATAAAAAGAACAATGTGACCTATTTTAAATAATTTACTGAGCAATAAAAATTATGCAATAATTTCTCTTTCACACAATAAAATAGTAACTATAAATTCTAAATAATATTTTATATTTGTAGATTTTTATTAGGAGCTGTTAGTTTGAAAGTTGGTTACCTCTATATTTCGCCATTTTGAGATAATTACAAAAAACAATCAAGAACATTCAAATAACTATTTTTTAATTCAACAAATAAGACACAAGATTTCAGAATCGATATTCTAATGCTAATATTCCGTATTATACATTACTTTTTTACGTACTTACTAAAAACAACAAAAATACTGCCCAACGACTGCGGAATTCCCGTATCTGTAGGCGGCGAAAATGATACAGCCATTTTAGTAATTTCCCGTATCTGAACATTGCAGGAATAAACATGTAATAGCCTGTACCTTGCCTCTAAGCTGTCAAGCGTGTTGCATGGCTTGTGTTGAATTCAGCTTCAAAATGTCACTTTAGAATTATTTAAAAGGTAACACAGTAAGTAATATAAAAAATTTGGATGTTTATCTTTATATATTATGTCACATTTTATTTGATGATATCATTGTGTTAGGCGTTATGTGCTTTGCTTTACCACTTTTCAAGTTACAGGTTTATTGACATGCTATATAGTTGCAACACGAGTGTGCTATTAAGATAGTCAGATTCGGGATATTAAATATTTAGTTTCTTAGCTTCCAGCACTAAGGCTATCGGAATGTATCATTCTATAATATTGAATATACATAATTTGAAAACATCTTATGCATATTATACACACTAGTAATTAAGGAATTAATTGATACATACCTTAATGTAATATACTAAAACCAATAGCCAATAATATAATAACGCAATTCGATAAGCATTTCATGTAACAACTAAGGACTAGTTAAAATCGTCGTAATTAACTAAGACGCCTGTAGCTTAAATGAAAAAGCATACTGGCGCGAATCTAGCAGATACAGGTTCAAGTCCCGTCGGGTATCGTATTTTTTTGCATGAGATGTTTTCAAATTATGTAAATTCAAGAACATTTAAGATTAAAAATGGTATTTGTACTTTTTGGAAAAATATTAATTAGTTAATAATTAGAAAACAATAGCTAAGTCATAAAATTAATATAAAAAAAATGTTGAAGATGTAAAGATGAAAAATTAATAATATAACCGACTTTACAACCTACCCTCGATTTAATACTATTCTAGCAACAAATAAAGCTGAATTTGTTAATTTATGAATATGCATACGGTGGAAAAGTATTTAAAAAATTAAAATATTAGCAAATAAATTAAGGTAACCGACTTGTAAACTAATAGCTAAATAGCTAAATTTGATTATTTTTTCACCAGTTTTACTTTTCAGCATCTCTACTATGCACACCTACTTTTTGAAGATAAATATAGAAGTGACACAAATATCGTCATATATAGTTACTTCATTAGACTATGGAGGTCATTTTTAAAAGATTGAGATATTATGTTCAATTTAGATCCACACACTTTTAAAAAAGTGTGCATTTGAAAAACGTGGAATTAAAATCCTTTACATACTGCTTCACATTTTGCTACTCATAAACTCCGGTTATGAATAAAATTAGGGAAAATGGGAGAGATAATAAATAAATAATAATGAAGAAATAAACGTAAATAAAATAAAAATATAATATACTTTAAAACACGGTGAAGCTTCAGTATCGTATGGTTGCAAGCAATTAATTAGAGTGTTACTTGGAAATTTCTAAAATGTGACTGTACTTAATGAGTTTTTAATAGTTTTTAGGGTTGCATTAGAAATAGCATAATAGCAATAATTGAATAATTAATAATAGACGTAATGTATATGTGAGTCAGTTAGATAGCGTGTATATTATATTTCGTTACCTCAATACTACACATAGATAACTTGATTTTCACTGTTTTTGAGATAGCTATAGAATACATGATTCTACATTACCTTCACCATGAAATGATAAAATTAGGTACTTATGTCAGAAGTTAAAGAAAACTGTATTAATATTGTGTTTGAAAATAATAATAACTTTAAAACCATAAATGCATTAAATTTAATAAATACAATAAAAGATCTACAATATTTTTTCATTCAATTGAACATTATTTAATTGTTCCCAATTAGACAAAGCACATTTCACATTTTTATTTTAAATAATAATTATAGCCTAGATTTATGTTAATCAAGTAAAGTTTAAATTTCATTTTCCCAATAATGACCAAATCAGAGTTATTTAATTGTAGTATTGAGGTGACGATTTGATCAATAAAGTAAGTTTAAAGTAAAAAAAGTCTCTATAAAATTTATATTAGCAAAATCTTCGAAATAGACAAACAAAATTGAGCAGGACAAGTATTTCGCTTATTCAGTATGCGCTATAAAAATAACGCTACCGTCATATTATATCCTTACAAAAATGACCATCTACGTTAATTTAAGAATTAAAAAAATCGCCCTCGAAGTTGTAAATTATTTTTAATTTATATATTTGTTTATTAATTAATATTTAATATACACAATATGGAAGAATCTATCGTCTTCATAGGTATGATTTTTTGCTTTTTAAGCTTTTATAACCTCAAGTTATGCATTGTATTCTATATGAAACGTCTGAAAGATGAGGAGCTTAATTTTCTGGAGGTTGGGTACCAAATTAATATTTATATACTACAGATCCAACTGTGTTGCGAAGAATTGCTAATAAATACTATAGCCACCAAACTATCCATACTACCATTTTTTGTCATTTTAAATTAAATTAACGATATTACAATGATATGAATGTATTATATTTGACATGTCGAGTCACAAAAACTGTTGCAAAAAACACTTTGGATATTTAAAAAAAAGACTTTTTTTATTAATTGCATGAAATTTTCTTGTACTGGTATTCATTGTTTTAAGAGAGTTAATATTATGATATATAATATACTTAGTAAGTAGGAAATAAAAACGGTTTTTTTGATTACTAGAGTGAATTTTGTAACTTGCAATTCAATTAATACAAACGATACGGAACCGTTTTTATTATTAATACGATATTTTGACAGATTTTTAGGCTATATCGTTCTGAAGATTGGTTTATAGCCCTTAACAACCAGTCAACAATAATAAAAATTGTAGAAACTTTGATTTAGATCCATGATAATATATTATATTTTTTAACGAGTATAATATTTCTATAACTTCTGACAGCAGCAAAAATAAATTTAACGTAGTTATGCAGAATGTAGCCAGTCCACAATAATGTTGAGCATAATGGCACTTTAGTAACAACATGATTATTAAAAATGTAAAATTTTAAATAGTATTTTATTTCAAGAATATTTTTTTTGCGGCTTTGCTAGTTAGCTTTGCTAGTTAACTTAGCTTTTGTAGAGAAAACCTTCTCGCATCTGATCTATATCAAATCTCATTTTTTTATTTTTTGCGGACTGGCTACTTTCTGCATAACTATGTCCAATTATTATTTAAATTAATTTTCTTTTGAGTATTAAAATAGATATATAAATTATTAATATACAACTTTTAAATACTAAATCGTTCATTCAAATGTTAAATCGTAGTATTATAATATGCACTATTATTTAACTGTCACGATAAAATCTGACGTATTTATTCAACCTATTCACGAAAATCTATAAACATAAATAAATCTATTGAAATTTTAATCAGAAGATTCGAAGATTGTGTACAATATAATGATAGCGAGGCAATAAAACAAACACTACCTAGATCCAAGACCATCAATAGAAAATAACCCCTAACGCTACGAGGAAATCAATGGATATATAAGAAAGATGCATGTCGGATACCTATTACGTACGCCCAGCGATCGTAAAATAAACGAATGGGTGCGTGCCCATATTATGCGAGTTGATGACTAAACATACTGCGCCGTAAAGTTCAAATGGCAACGGGAAGGACATTTCACTCGATATGCGGATCAACCTTTGATAACGAAGACACGCAGCGACCGATGTGTTCATGACTTTGTAAGAAACAATTGATGTATGTGGGATTTTTTTATGTGTAAAGATCTTAGTTATCTTCATAATTAGAAACATTTCAATTAATGTCCCATCAAACCACACCTGGTCTTCATTGAATTTATCACGGATCCCTGCGTTTGGAGGTGATCATTTTTTTAATGAATGGGAATGTATCAGGAGCAGTTACCCATGACTGAGGTTGTTATACACTCAAATGTGCTTTGATTGAATTTACATAACTTTAAGTTTCACGTAATACACATATTGCACATATCACAAAACCCTGCGTTTGGAGGTGATAATTTTTTTAATGACTGGAAATGTATCAGGAGTAGTTGCCCATGACTGAGGTTGTCATACACTCAAATGTGATTTGATTGAATTTACATAGGTAACTTTAAATTAGGAATACTCATGGGAGAGAGGAGAGCACGTAGAGGAATTGTAGTAAGTAACAAAAGCTAAAATTGTGAATGCACCGTAATTAAATAAATCTTAGCTATCTTCGTAATTAGACACATTGTAATTAATGAAATCACCAAACCACACCTGCGCATCTATTCTATACACACATTACTGCTTTCGGCCACTATCGGAAACTATCGAGCGTTGATTTGTATCGAAGTATTAGCACTTATTGTAACAATACAATAAGTGCTATGTTTTAACAGCACCTCTCTTGGGTATGCTAAATTTTAAAGCAATATATACAGTTTTGACCGTTTGGACGGCTAACTTGTTGTAACAATTATAATACTACGATACAAATATATGAAAAACTATCCTCGATAGCTGTCGATAGCAGTCTTGTGTATATAATAGTTGCGCAGGAGTGATTATTTGTATCTCTAAGACGTATAGAATAGATGCGATGGTCTTATCACATATTACACACATTGGACGTATTGTTATGTCCTTCCAATGAGTGCTTTAAGGAAACAGGTCATTTGGGCTGGCATGTATCCTGTATGGTTTGATGGTGTTAACCTTCTTTAAGTTTCTTACCAGAATTGGGACACTGTGAAACTCCTTGATGTAATTCTTCACAGTTGTACGTTTAAAAACCGTGTGTCTTTGAAAGTAATTTTGTCAGGTTAGTTACCTTCTAAGATGCTGGAGCGGTTTGGGCGTTGATAATTGATTATGAACACAGGAAATCATATAATTTTACGTAAAGTAAAACGTTACTATTTATTTCAGCGTAACTTCAACTACAAAATGCTCAACAGACAAAGTTTACGTACTGTACAATGGTTTGGAGACAAAAGACAAGGGGAACAACATTTCTTGGAGTTTTATACAGTTTATTTTAATGGATTCTTTGACTTGAATCAAAGTCCAATTTGATCTGTAGGTGTAAATATAGGGCGTCTGCTTACAGCAACGAAAAATAATATTGATAAAGCTTAATGGGTTTTTTGATCTGAACCAAAGTCTAAGGGTATGGATTCCAATAGTGATCACGAGCTCGTAATAACACAAAATAACATTGATAATAGTTAATGAGTTTCTTGGCCTGGGTCAAAGTCTAAGGGGAGAGTGCAGGTGTCCAAATCAACATTGATAACAGATTGTTTTACTCCGAGTATGAGATGTTGCTCACATAAACAAAACACATGTTTCATTTTAATTATTAAGATATGCTGCACGTGTGCATTCAAAAGTGGAAGATTCGTTTATAACGTTATCTCGATTAATTTATTGGTCTTAGATAAAGAACTAAAGTATTGTGAGTCTTCTGAACATTTCTTAGATTGATACAGTCAAGTAGGTATGTAAGTATTAATATTATGTTATATTGTTTATTTTAAAGCTTAAACATTATATAATTTAGAAAAACGCTAACTGAGAGAGTATATCACAACCAATAGAAAAAACTTTTTTGAAAAAAGTAAGCCAACCGGTCGGGAATCGAACCCGGCATCTCCAACGGGTAAACGCCCCAAACTCGTCGCATTCAACCATTATGCTACGGTAAGACATACTAATAACGACAAATATTTTAGCTATTGGCTATTAAATACCTACCACTCAGCGCTCTTCGAAATCATGCTACTTCGGCAATCGATTTTTGTTTATTAAATCAAAGTAGGTAGCTATTTTACTATTACTAAGATTACTAACCGACGTCTAGGAATTTCTCCAATATTTTTAAGTAACTTCTTGTACTTGCTAATAATTTTTAATTAACTATTTCTTTTATTGAAACGAATAATTCACAAGATTTAAGAATATATCAAACAAAAATCGATTGCCGAAGTAGCATGATTTCGAAGAGCGCTGAGTGGTAGGTATTTAATAACCAATAGCTAAAATATTTGTCGTTATTAGTATGTTTTACCGTAGCATAATGGTTGAATGCGACGAGTTTGGGACGTTTACCCGTTGGAGATGCCGGGTTCGATTCCCGACCGGTTGGCTGACTTTTTTCAAAAAAGTTTTTTCTATTGGTTGTGATATACTCTCTCAGTTAGCGTTTTTCTAAATTATATAATGTTCAATAATCAGAATGATATATTCTTAAATCTTGTGAATTATTCGTTTGAATAAAAGAAATAGTTAATTTAAAAGCTTACAGTTTATAAGATTCAATAATCAAATGGTATTGTAAATTTGATAGGTATCCTGCGTCTGGAGATGATCATTATTTTAATGACTGGAAATGTATCAGAAGCAGTTACCAATGACCAAGGTCATCATAAATTCAAATGTGCTTTGATTAAATTTACATAACTTTAAGTTAGGAATACTCATGTAAGGGAGGAGCACGTAGAGGCAAAATTAAAAATTGTAGTAAGTAACAAAAGCTAATACAAAACTGTCAAACTGTCTTGTCGTTGACAATACGACGCCGCAAATTTTCTAAATGCAACAAAATTGTGAATGCAAGTATTTAAATATATCGCTTGGCAAGCGAAAGACGTGTCTTTGAATGCCACTCGTTGCGTAATTAATTATATCAATTTTATTATAGTAAGCAAATTTCGAAACGCGATTTCTTCTATTTGAGTCATTCAGCGTGTAGATCACTTTTGTAGCACTGCAGAACTTTGATAAAAGATTGACTGTGGTGACGAATTCCTTGAGACTGTGATTTTAACTGTGCGAAAGGTTGCAATATAAAAAAGAATAATTGTCAACAACAAAACTGTAAATAGAATTTTTGTCATAATATACACAAAGCTGTATTAAATTAACCATTAGATTTATGAAAACTATAAATAGACTATGCGGGTTTTATTTCTACGTAGGTAATGTTATTTTTAATTGTATCATCTATTAATATCAAACAATATCAAGGACACGTAAATATAATTATTTCTGTGAACAAAATGTTTTTTTTAATTACACACGTAAATACAATTTCTAAATATAATGTAAACTATGTAAGATTTTTATTTATTTATAAAAGGTACATATTATTATACTAGGTAAAAATAGATATACGAATTTGACATTTTAAAAAGGAATATATTAAAACAAAACATAATATAGAACAGTACTAAAAAAATAATAGAAAGTTAAAAGTAAAAAGGATCACAATTTGTCGTAATATGTCTAGTGGGGACACAAAACTGGATTATACTCAATAATTTGAATAGTTAAATATTAAATTTGCAGTGTTTAATATAATCAAAAAGTCAGCTGTTTGTTGCCTTGATTTTAGTGTGGATATACTTGTTATCTCTAACAGATACCAAATTAATAAAACATATATATTTTATTAGAATTATTTCAATAATTTGAATATAAACTTTATAATTATGTTAATACACTAGAGTAAATATTATGAAAGATCTCATTATTTTCTGTTTGTTGTAATTACGTAAATAATACTCTTTTTTCAGAAGTCTTTAGAGACCAAAATAGCATAGGTATGTTGATGAAGTTGATCCGGTAATTTATTTCAGTTACACGTAAATTGTACGTATTACATTTCACCGTAAAAAAAGTCTGTCGTGAGCTTTCTTACCGTATACTATAGCACCAAGATGAAAAAATACGCGTTGTTCGTGGAGCATTTTCATAGCCGATTATGGCAAAATTTATAAATTCATGAATGCAAACGGTTTATTTGTAATACGGCAAACTGCATACGTATAAATTTCCGTACTTGATTTATTTCGACAGTTCAAGACGACGAGGAAGAACAAATAGCTGGACAGTTTTAAAAACATCGCCGCCAACGGTAAGGCTGCGATAATCATATTAAACAAATTAACTGGTTATATTTTTATAGTCACAATAAAGGTATAACTATCTTATGTGATATCAACTAATCAATTTATACGTATATTATAAAAACAATATTAAACAGAAATGTTATTTAAATCTACACCGTGCCTGAAAGGGTTAAGAAAATGGCGAAAAAGTGAAGATATAATCGTAAAAGTTGTACAGATACTCACGCATTGTAAAGGGTTATGTTGTGATTTTACCTTAACCCTCTTATATTTTATAGGAAACTACCATATAACTAAAGTAAGTGATTACCATTGGAGCAAAGTAATATTTTATAGTGCGTACTCATTGTCATAAATCTATTATTTTACTACTATGTAGATATGAAATTCATTATAGAACGACCGATGCCTGAAGTCCTTATTTATTTACAATATTTAAATACGGCCTTGTTTTTTTATACCGTCGAAAGGTTTTTTTTGTTGATGTTAAATGTTTTTTTAAATGATTGAGTGTTAAAATACATCGATATTATCTAGAAAATAATTACATGCATAATTGAATATCGTCTCTGTTCTGGCAGAACACACAAACTGGAGAATACTAGTTTTGATAAATTTTACTTTGAAGTTGTTAAAATGTTTGAAATGGTCTATCATGTGATTTTATTAAGTAACGGTAAAAAGGATGACTTTAAAATAAAGACTGTTTATTTATTATGAACGTTTCTAGACGGTAAAGTTTGAAATAAGGACAATTTTGGTATAATTAATTCAATATGTCATTTTTTCGAATTACTGTCTTCTGCCAGAACAGTGACGATATCCAATCCATAGAACAGGTAGTGGGATCAACGATTCATGTTATAAGTGGCCAGGGCTTAACTGCTTAACTTAGGTTTTAGTGCTATGAATAAAAATAACTCATTCAAAGATTATATAAAGTTGTTAATTAGGTAATAACATCTCCGCAAAAAATGTATATATATATATAAAACTTTGCCCAAGTGCGCAATTATGAAATTACGTGTTCAAACGATAAAGTGTTTTCTTTTTTGAAAAAAAAACAAAATGTTTGTAAAGTGTGTCAGGCTGTTTAATAAAAAAAAAAACGGTGGAAATTTTTAATTAACTCCCGAAAACCTTACCTGTTTATACAAAGCTTATCGGTACTAGAGCGTTGATGAATCTGTTTTTTCTCGCAAAATATTTCACAACTGGTATCCGGAAAATTCACCGCTGAATGTTCATCGCGTTAACAATTCATATTCGATAATTCATCGTCAAAATTCATCGCCAAAAATTATCTGCGTTTCCCGAAAGCGTCCTTTTTTGTTGTATTTTCGATGTTAAACGTAATTAAACAAATTACACCAATACATTCAAAGAATACTACTATTGAGGCTGCAGATTTTAGCGATGGATTGTAGGCATGGTGAATTGTTGGGTGATGCGGTGAATGTTTCATAAATATTAAATACCATTTTTGAGCGAAAGAAAAAATGAAAAGTGTTTCGTTTGTGGAAATTTTTGTATTATACGTTACAAGTATTTATGAATGTTAATTAATTCAAAATTTTAAAAAGTATCCTAGATTATGTTCATAACATCTATTTTTATTTAAAAGATTGCCATTTCACTGTTAATTTCACTTATAATCTTATATTAATAATTTTCCAAATATTACAGCAGTGACGTTGATGATAGATAATCTGCCTGTGAAAGGCGGCTCTCGTGGTGCAGTGCGTAAGGCGCTTACCTTCCAGCCGAGAGTTCCTGGGTTCGATTCCCGGTCAGGACACACAATATTTATGTATTTTTCTCAAAGCCTGGGTGTTTGTGATTGTTCAAAATTACTAACCAACCACCTTGTACGAAAAAACAAGGATATGGTTATTATTTATTCTAAAAAAAAAAACCTGCCTGTGAAGCCGTGCATTACACATTCGATGCCATGGCTGTTAAATATATGTACTTATTGTTTTTTAATATGTGTTTGGTCTAGCAATGGGTTAAAAAATTGGCTGGCAATCAAGAAAAACAAAAATAATTGAGAGTGCCATTACCTTCTGGGTGAGGTTGTAAGAAGGTACAATTTTCAATTATGAATAAAAATGAGGTAAAGTCAAATTTTTAAATATAATGTAAATTTAAATATTTACGTCTGTATTAAAGTTTTTCACTTAAAACCAACATAAATTCAATGTTGTTAATACTTCAAAGCATTCAGGGGTCTTTATCTTGCATTTATTAGCTTACAATCTTATTAGTAATATTATGTTCTGTACTAGCAACTATTCATAATACAAAAAAATGTATCTAATGGAACGACCACATTCTGTGAAGTACTATGTGATTTTAATGTTTTTAATATTTTATTTATTCTTAGCCACTGCTTCCGACACTTTACCGCTCGGCTAATTGCTACATAATATTTAGAATATGACAGCAGTTATACTGTTCTATTGGACACCGATAAAGTTATATAAGTAGTTAATTCAATACTATATTTTTTAGAAATACTAGTGTTTTTAATATGAATAATATCGACCGAAGGTACTTGATGGAATTTGAATTTAAATTCTAATGGATTCATTTGAGTTGTTTTTTGCGACTCAGAAGTGTATTTGCCTTTTGGTGAGTGTAAATAGTGCCAGGGGATGCTGAAAGGCGAAACCCGGGTCGCAAATGGAATAGTGCAAAACTTAAATCCATTAGAATTTACAGTCTTTTTATTTTTAGGATGGCAATACATATTGAATAAGGAGTGGAAGTAACCAATTTTGCCTACCGATAGCAAGAAATATCACAGAAATTAAAATAATGTATCGATCCTAAACAGTTCACGCGACATTTTTAAAAACTAAACATGAAAATCAAAAGATTCATCAATCACGGTGTGTGGTTGTTGTTTTATTTTAAATTCCATAATCCACCCTGCTAAGCACTCTTTTAGGGTAGGGGGATGATAGTTTTTCGCCCTTCGTCGTGGCCATGTGCCCAGAGTGGCAAATGGGTATTAATGACTAAAATGTCCCAGCGTTTGCGCGAGGCTATGAAATGAAAATTTATTTTCCGCAACTGTCAAGCGGCAAGTCGAAACTCTCCCGGGTCTTTATTTTACTTATTTTATTACTCCATTTAGCCTTTCTTAGCAAAAAACAACCACAAGCTCTACTCTTTCCGCATTCCTTATTTTTTTATTTTTTTTCCTTGATTTTTTTCCACATCGGTCTATCCTCGTGTAATTCCTTACATTAAATACAATATTCAAATCCCTGGGGGATGTGTAGATATTTTTTAGTACATAAGTCACTATTTTAGGATCTAGAATTATTACTTGTCCCGGAGGGATGCTGGAAAACATGACCAAAATAATGCGAGTTATTCGCTCGGAAAATACAAATCCTCATTTTTTTTTTTAAAAAAACCTTGTACATTTCAATGACAGCGAAAAATATTATAAAAGATAAACCTAACTGTGTTTTATGATGTATAATAAATAAACACCAAAACATATTGCTTAAATAATTATTATTATTTTATTATTTCTGTGCTATACTTTGGGAATATCTAAAATAATATACTTATAAATAATATTAATACTATCGACTGAAAGTACTGGATGGAATTTTAATTTAAATTCTAATGGCTTTAAGTTTTTTACTATTCCATTTGAGTTGTTTTTTGCGACCCGAGATTCGCCTTTCGGCGTCTTCAGGTACTAACTGTGTACACTCACCAAAAAGCAAATACACACTGACAACGAACACTAGTAACGCTAACTTTACTTATATAACAAACCAATACAAAAAGTAGGTAAAAACTTTATAACCTACCTTAATATTATTAATAAACTATTTTTTTATTCAATGAATAGTTCACAAGACGAATGTAACATTCTTTTATTGAACATAATATTACATCATATTTTTAAAACACTTTAGCAAATATATAACATTAGTTAACGTAGTCGCAATTAGATATGATACGAGTATGTATAGCTTAGTGTTCAGGCACATGTGCGCTAATCCCGAGGAGCACATGTTCGAATCGTGCTGGGTTTCGTATTTTTTCTAAAAAAATTTTCTATAGTATCTAGTTATGTATTTTATTAGACGCGTTTTCAAATTATTTAGTTATGTTACATAATATTATAAAATAATATTTATATTTATTTAAATTACCTATCTTATAACTACTTACGATATGACGGCGCTTTTTAGTGGACTGTAAGAAGATGATGATTTGGATGCTGGAGGGGTTATACAGGGATTAAATCCAGGAACTAACCTTTGATGTTGATAAGGTGGGTGCGCTGGGCTGGCTCCGTATTCCCGCACTCACAAAACCAGTACGATTACTCTCACGGTTATAATGTACTTTATGGTCTGAAGGTAATTGATTTGTTTACAACATTCCTGGACGCACTACAATCGTTGTGGGAGGTAGGTTAGGAATTTGTATGGGATTAGCGCTACCCTAATAAAATCGTCCCAAACAATATACAATATACGTAAATGCGTATTTGGTAATAATAATAACGCCAGTGCCTTAATTGAATACCTCGTATAAATTAAAACTACAATTTGGTTAATACAAACTTTTCACTTTGATTTTATGTTAATAAAGTTAAAGTAAAATATACTTCATTTGATGTGTGGTAAAATCACAGAGTCAAAACTATTAATTTGAAATGCTGCAAATATGCAAAGTCCAACTTTTGATGCCGCAAAGCTTAATTGGAATAACATCGCTGCTATACGCGGCGGTATATTATTAAGCTTCTTAATATATCAATTTTCACGGAACGTCCTTGAAATGAAACCACTAATTGCAATAATAAAGTCCCCAAAGCATAGAGACTCTTAATAAGAGAATAATTGAAATAAAGTTTTAGATCGATGAGCTAGTTAAAGTGATTTATGGTAATTGCATCATTCTACCATCAACTTCATGGAAGTAAAAGCACGCTGAAGAGCTTTCGGGAGGCGTTCGATGGAAAACTTTTAATAAAAAGTGCAAACATTTTTAAATCTAGCTAGAAACGCGGAGCTTTTTTTAAACGAAAGGTTTTTTCGTAAGTTTTCTAATTATGCGAAATGAAATTAATTAATGGGATTGAATTTCATGATTCTGCATTTTATGAGTTTTTCATATAGATAGACTACATTCATAAAAATATATTGTAACTGTTTTATAATTTGTAATATATTTTGAATAATCATGTAGATCTATAAACTGTGTCACACAAGTCTTCACGGTATGCTCAGTGGTTTCAAATCATCCACACTTGTAGACGAGAATCATTAATTTAATAAGTAAATTTGAAAAACCTCAGAAATACACAAACCATATAAAGTAATAGAAAAAAATGGACCTAGTGGAATTTTAATTACCATCTCTTATAATCACGGAGAGATTTCTTATTCGTTGAGTTTTCGTTCCACCTTTGCAGATAAATTATAATAACTACGAAATCCGAGGTTAGAGTGACATCAAACGATCTCAGACGATAATTATGTACTTCTCACTCGAAATAGTAGTAATACATTATATTGGATGTGATGAGTAGTCAATATCAAATCTTTCAATCAGGCAGTTCACAAATAATCTCTTAATTAAATAATCATTCCTCGCATGCTGGGTTTGTCCGAGAATGACGTAAAACAATTAAATACTAAATTCACACAGATAACTAAATTATTATTATCTAAATATATACATCCTCAAAATATAATACAATGTATAAGAGCATACAATAAAACAACCATACAAACTGTTCTGTGTTAATCAAATATGTATTCATATAAAATTCACATTAGTAGTTGGATATCATACAAATAACTACAAATGGTAATCCCGATAAAAGTGATGATAAATTTCACAGTATCATAATATTCTACGAATTTTTTTATGCCCACGATGGTCGAGTGGTAACTTGTCTGCTTTTTAACGTCTATTTGGACCTAAAAACTAGACCGAATAGGTTAAGCAAAAGACTAAAATTCATTTTTCGTAAAAACAAAAATATGGTTTTACTGTCTGTGGAGGCCCATACGATCTTCTTACTCCTCACAATGGCACAACTAATTAATGTTGGTGCCCTTTAATGCATGGTGAAATACCAACTCTGTGTCGGTAGATGGCAAACGTTTGCCAGCCAGCGCAAATATCGCTCTCTTCACACTGGCGAGCATCACGTCACTATAAACGTTTGTCTTACTTAAGCCATTGTGTGGGGTAAGTGTATGGTAAAATGGTAGAAAAAAATATGACGTCATCGATAGCGTAGTTATTAGAAGGTTACACACATATTATTTATATTTGAGCAAGTCTGTATTATACAGAATTGATAAAAACCTATTAATTCAAATTATTTATTATGGACTTACGTGTTTTGAAAAGTGATGAATGAAAAATTAAAATACCTGCTTACAGTTTTTTTATATCAAATATATTTTTTTTAATGCTTTAAATTTTCCAACGAGTCATTAAATATTCCGTACAAACGTTTATTTGAACAGTCGTAGGTACGTGATTTGATTATAACGAAGACAAAATACATAGTCTTTAAAATTTACACTGATTTTCACGTAAGTATGGAAACGTGATGTAAGTGTATAAATTTATATCAGTCAGAATGTTCGCTGTACAGTAGATGTTCGGAATGATAATTTATTATTGGAGCTTAAAGTTAATGTAATTAATTTGGCCTTCAATAAAAGCTCGCTTGGTAATACCAATATAATGGCGTTCATGTATTTGTTTACTATAAAACAGTAAGTTACCATGAATAAAAAGACTTTCTAGTGAAAGGGGCTGTTTTAAAATTTGTTTACACATAATATTGAATTGTGGAATAATATGAATATTAGAAGCTATGATTTCTTTTTAATTACTGAGTAGGTAGTAGTGTAAAGTTGAATGTAATCATTCAAGGACAGATTTTATTAAAAATAGATACGAAAACTGCAGCATTTATACAAAGTTTTTATATTTAATATTGAATTGTGGGTTCATTAATTTTTGTGATTAGACGCCACATATACGATAAATAGATGGATCGTTCTAAAATCTAAATAATAGTTTATAGCGAAAAACAGTAGCAAATATCCTTAACGCAAATGATACAATTGATTCATCAAATAAATTAAAAGGAGACTTCCGAACAGTCAACATAGACTCTATAATATGTCATAGAGTTATTAAATTATAACGAAATCTAAAAATATGACCATTTATTACAAATTGAGTGTAAAGTATTATTTCAATTTCAATTTATTTTTTAACATATTGTGCTCATTACAAATTATAAGTAAGACTGAAATAAGTAATAATGAAAAATAAGTAATAAAAACGATAAAAATGAAAATATAAAAAGAGAACATAATATAAAAGCAGTGTAAATACAATTATACATCTATAGAAGTTCAAAGAAGTACACTGAGTTTGCTAAGGAGACTCTATTTTAAGAATTTATAAAATAGCGTCCACCTAAACTCACTCACGCAATTGGAATAATATATCAACACCCGAAGCAATCTGGTTGAACATAGTTAACGCTCTAGTTTTTATGTCGGTATTTATAATATATCATCATGATTGGTTGATACACCGCTGGATGAAGGCCTCCCCTGACTCCTTTCATTCTTCTTGGTCCCTAGTTTTTCACTGCCACTGACAACCATCGACATTCATGAATAATAAACATATTTAGTAGGTTTTCGGGCATCCTTGTTGTAGTTTAGTGCCCCTTGTAGGATACCCGTAGTTTAATTGGAAAAGCACACTGGTCCGAATCCAGTCCCGACGAATATAATATTTAGTGGATACATGAGATGTTTTCAAATTATGCATATGTTAAATTTTATTAATAATTTACATCTATATTATTTTTAAAATATTTAATAAATATATTGTAGCAAAAAACAATAAAATGCTATAAGAGTTATATTCGTTAAATAATTGTATCTTTATTTCATTTGAATCATTACACTTGAGGGCGCTAGAAACAAAAATGGTAGTTTCTATTTTCGTATGACAACAAAATTATTATAAATTCTTAACAGAGTATTAAAAAAATGTTGTATAACGTATACTAATAGAACAGCATTATCAAAAGTTATTCCCATAGGAAGAAAATTAGACATTTATATTGGGCTAGTCAAAATTTTCTGAGAATGAAAACTGCCGTTTTGGTTTCGTGAACGGTATTTGTAGTTTATTTTTTTATTATTAACATACATATTATATAATTTAAATTTTATCATTTCTATGTATTCAAATCAAGACATAGTACGGTTATAATACATATTTATTGTTTTTAATTCAGTTTGTATTGCAAAAATTCAAACGACAAGTACCTACGCTGTTCAATATTCATCGTATTTTTCAGTGCTCCCATTTTCCGGCGCCGATCCAAAGGAAACCGATCGCGATCAAATTGTGGGGCACAATTAAGTTTTCCAGCTGCACGTCTTAACCCATCTCTAGTTACCCCCCTTCTACCCTATTCATCCGCGCTGCTGCTACCAATCTTCGCACCCCCAACCCCACCCTGGCTTTAAAGAGCGGCGCCTCTCATCCCTTGTGAAACCGTCTTAATTTTCATTTGCTCTTTGCGAAACTTTTTCCGACCATATTTTGGCGGTGACTTTTCGCTGGCAGTGGCAACTCACTGTGATTTTCAATATATTTATCACTCATATTATTATCATGGAAAAACATTCTAAAAAACACGCATTTCACGCAAAAATATAATATTATTATTGATCTTTTACACTTTTACTTTGCGGAAGCTTTTATTGAATAATTGTCAATATCCAATGGTGTTTATTTTGTTATAATATAAATCTATGCCTGGCTGTTCCCTACCTATATAAGTATATGATTTGTATAAAAGCCATAAAGACCTTTCTCTTATTACAATAATTAATATAGATATTATTATATCGTGGATATAGCTTAGTTCTGCAACATAAATTAGGTAGCTACTTTAATTAACCACCACCAGAAAACTTTTATTTCTGTATACCTTTTCGTCAATCTGTTACAAATGCATATTGTAATATCGTTTAATACTTTCAATGCACTCGATATTTCAGCATCTATCAAACTATTATGAGAGTGTCCTTCTATTAATTGTTCTATTTCACGACCCGATTAAATAAATAGGCGATAATTTTATAAACGTGTCAGTTTATTTTTCAAATTTATAATTTATATTTATGTGTGTGTTTTCTCTCGCCGTACCCCTTTTAATACGTCTTATTCCTATTTCACGCCCTACACATTATGGTATATTTTTTTTATCTCATGCGTTACACCTTAGATCAGGACAAATATAAAAGGTGATTTCTCACCTTAGATTACTATAGATATACCATGATAAATCGTCAGGTGCTCGAATTTAGAACTAAGCTCATTCAAGTATAGAAAAGTATTAAAATGATATGTCAAACATTGACATGTGGCGCCTTCACTTAGCCGACAACTTTTCTAGGTGGACTCATAGACAACTTTAATTTTAAGATTGTTGTAAAATAAAATTGTAAACTGATTGTCAAGGACATAATATAATAATTAGCCGTAATCGATGCACTGTTGAACAAACACACTTGCAAGCTTTATTTACACGTCTCGGTTCTTGTTTTTGGGTGCTACGTAAATATACTGAACATGATGTCATTAAATAGATACCACTGTATAATCTTATTAATGTATTCATTGTTTTTCCACTTATAAGCGACATGTCCGGTCCACGGTGATTTCATCTGTATGGGGACCTCTATCACATAGCATACTCTTGACTGTTTGACTTATATGCAGTGGCGGCTCGTGGATAAGATATTTGGGAGTGCTGCGGTTGATTAAAAATAAAAACAAATGTTTTTTTGGATTAAGTATATTTTAGGTACTATTAATATCAAAATTAAATATAAATAATTAATTATATTAATAATTAAAATAAAGAACTTTGCATAAATTGCTTGCAGAAATAAATTTTAACAATGTTAATAAATCATTATAGCTATATTTCTTTCCTCGCTGTGGCGCGCTTGCTCACGCGCGACGCAGAAACGGAGAAATACTGAAATCGGACTGTCTGCCCGGCAGTACGAAGCTGCGAGCAACGCTGCCCGCGCCCATCCGTCGCTCACTCGAGAATATTCTATTGAAATCGGTACTGTGCAAAATCAAGTACCTACCGTGGTGTATGATTACATTATTATTGAACATTAGATGTATCGATGCGGGGGCGAGCTGATTACACGCATAATATTATTGATATTTTCATATAATATACATAAATTTATGTATATTATAATATTACATTTGTCTCAATATGTTTGGGGGTGCTGCAGTTCCGCAGTGCATATGGACGAGCTGCCACTGCTTATATCACCAACATCCTTCAAATTATTAATTTTCAACTATATTTTTTATACTATTACTATATTTTTAAAGATAGAATAAATCAATCATCTTAAAGAAAATAAATAAATTCCACAGTTAGTATCCCCAGTAATGTGGCCCAGAGTAAATTGTGACGGTGGTTCCCCGTTTCGAAAGTTTAGCGCGCGAGTCATTCTGGCGGCAATCTGCCGCGCGGCCACTTAGCCGCGTATCTTGTTACGCGACAGACTCTCTGCTTGATCCAGATAGCAAGTAGGAGCCACACCAAAGGGTAATATATCAAAAAGAGTTTTAAATTGAACGCCTCTGTGGTAATCGGGCCAGAGAAGTTTTTCAAAATTATTTAACTAGCTTTATATTGTAGCAGTGGAAATTATTCCTTATTTTTTTACATTTTTAATTAAAAACCTCTCAAATAAACAGACTTAAGTACTTATTTACTAAAACAGGGTTGCTAACTGTTATACACAAAGGATATAAGATAAGATTGGATAAGAAAATAAACTTGATAGTCAACATGCTAAATTTTCTAATAATTAAAATAATATCAAGAAACTATTGTAAAAAATAAAATAAAATCAACACTGTTTTTACGAGAATAAATCTTAAAGGAAGGATTTAAGATTAATTAAATTTAATATTGTATGTGACAATGATTTTGTTGGTATGATATATGATATAAAAATCCAGCGTATAAAGCAAATAATCTTGTGTAATAATTTACCCATTTTATAAAAAATTTTAAGCTGTTACGGTGCCGAAAACGCTAGATTTAACGCCACATTCCAGATACTAATTTTAGTAAGGCAAGTTCCTATCCAAAAGTGCAATATCTTGTATGAAAAGCGCTAAGTTAGCAATACTGTACTAAAGTCTGAATCGACATAAATTTCGAATTTTAAAAGTAACCAGCACTATAATGTAATAATTAATTGTATGCGTAGTTCAATAAAAACAAATAAAATAAGTATTACTGACAAAGTTTAGTGTGCACTATTTATGTCGAATTTTAACAGCTTTCTTCCAACATTTTTCACTGCCATGTTTAATGTCACTAATTTTTGTTTTTACGAGAAATGTATGTTAGCTATAATATGCTCCACCGATTAGGACCATAAGCTAGGTAACTTATTGGGGGTTATCGATGATTTGATGTAGGCCCAATATTAAGATTATCTTGTTTAGAAGGTTGCGTTGGGTGTGCGTGATATGGTAAATTCGGGTAGTGATGAATAATACACAGTGGTGGTATTTTCTTGTTTTATATTGAAGTATTAAACTTTAAATAAACAGAGCACTAATAAAGAACTGTCACATTGGTTTTATGCTAAGTGGGAAGGTTTACATTACAATTTGAATTTAGGTTGAATGTTACGCGGAATTGCGCGCGTAAATTAACTACATTGTTGAAAGGCCAAAATGTAACTATTTTAGGACGGTCAAGATGCAATCGTTTCTTTTTCCGTTTTTGCGTGGTTGTCTATGGTCTATCAATGACCATAGACAACAACGTGACAATTTGTAGGTTTATATACGAAACCTCTATAAACTATACATTGAAAAATTCATTGTGATTCTAATCCCGGGATCCATGACATTTTACGCAGACGCGTTACCGCTTGGACATCGTGAGTATGTAACACAATTGTAAATTACGTGTTAAAGTAATGTTCCACGAATTTTCCATGAAGATATAAAAAATCAAATTATATTCTGAATAAAAGCTCTATAAATATAAAACGAAGGTACTAAACGCTTCGTTTTTTGATTCATAAAGATTGTGTACCATAACAGCACCAGCTGTCTGCGAATGCTAATTGTTTTCAATTATACTCTTTTATTGGGGTTACCTTGGGCCTCCGCCATACTTTAACAATAGTATCGAATTACGTTGGCACCAAATTATAATGGATTTATGTGAGCTGCTCCATCTCGCTTTCAAATAATTGGAGGTTCGCGTGACTTGTTTATAGTTGGCTACCTTTTATTTTTATGCAATAAATGTTACGGCTGCTAAATAATATTATTCTTTAATAATAATTAAATTTATATGTCAGCACAGTTTTTTTTTGTTATCTGATTTCAATAGAAAAGCTTTTCTTTAATATCTAAATCGGTTTAATTAATTCTTATTAATGGAATACTTTCGTCAAAACAGACATTAGTTAGATTACATACAGTTATCTATCAAAAATCTCACATAACATGGGGTTACTGCAGTGTTGCTAACCGTACCATAACTATAGTATTTGTACTATAATTTTGGTCCACGTACTATGTAAGATATTTAAAAGGTGTAGTATGCCCAAAATACTATAATTTTAAATATCGGAAAAAAATACGCAAAAACTACTAAAATTTCGATATTTTCATAATATAAATTTGTGAAAAGTTTGACGAACCAAGTTAAAAAAGCCTTAGGAGTTTGGTTTAAAATTCACTACATTTTCAAGAGATGACAATGCGTACCTACCATATTTTTTACGGAAATACGAGGGTGGGTCAATAAGTTTTAGAAGTTAGTCGGGTTGTTGTCTGTTTCTCGTACATTTAAAAAAAAAATTGCTTGTGGAAAATGGAAAAATGGAAAATGGAGAAAATTGAGTTTAGAGCTGTTATTAAACATTTTAATATAAAAGGGTTAACAGCAAAGGAAATAAAAAATGAGTTGGATTTAGTTCACGGCACATTTGCTCCTTCACTTGCAATTATTTATAACTGGTTAAATGAATTTAAACGTGGTCGTACATCAACAAAGGATAAACCACGCTCAGGACGTCCTGTAGAGGTGACTACACCAGAAATGATCAATAAAATCCACGATATGGTGTTAAGTGACCGAAGATTAAAGTTGAGTGAGATAATTGAGGTTACAGGGATCTCAAAAGGTAGCGTCATTTCTATTTTACATGACAAATTGGGCATGAAAAAAGTTTCTGCAAGATGGGTGCCGCGTTTGCTCACAGTCGACAATAAACGCAATAGGGTGGTGGCCTCTAAAGCCCTGTTGTCGCTCATGCAACGCAATCCGGATAAATTTTTTCGTCGCTTTGTGACTGTAGATGAAACATGGATACACCACTATACTCCCGAGACGAAAGAACAGTCAAAGCAGTGGATTGCGAAAGGCGAACCATGTCCAAAGAAGGCGAAAACCGTAAAATCAGCTGGTAAGGTTATGGCTACTGTATTATTGGATGCACGTGGAATTATTTTCGTTGACTATTTGGAAAAAAGAAAAACAATAACAGAGGATTATTATGCATCTTTATTGGACCAGCTAAAAAACGAAATTGAAGAAAAACGGCCTCATTTAAACAGGAAAAAAATCCTCTTTCATCAGGACAATGCCCGTGTTCACACATGTTTACGATCAATGGCTAAAATTGAAGAATTGAAGTTCGAATTGGTCGACCACCCACCGTATTCGCCAGATTTAGCCCCCAGTGACTTTTTCCTTTTCCCAAACTTAAAAAAATGGCTAAGTGGACAACGTTTTTTTTCAAATGAATAAGTCATCGATCGGAAAAATGCTTATTTTGAGGACCTTCCGAAAACTTATTTTTCTGACGGTTTAAAAAAAATTGAGAAACGTCTAACCAAGTGCATTGAGCTCCAAGGAGATTATGTTGAGAATTAAAAAAAAAATACAAAAATAAAAACTGTTTTAATGCTTTTTTCTAAGGAATTATTGACCCACCCTCGTAGTATAATTTTACAAACCGCATACATTCGGAAGGTAACAAAAAGATGGCCACACAGTTGCTGTAAAAAATTGATTATTTAGATATTTAGAGTATGTGTCTATATATTATAATATATAGGTCTGTATGCTAGAAAAAAAATTAAGGCCATCCGATATATATATATTATGCATATAAAGCACAGAGAAATTAGCATAATGCCTGATTTTAGAGGGCATACAAACAAACTTTAAATAAAATTGAGTTTATTCTTCTCCCTAGAAGCTGATAATCTGATATATTATGTATTAACGTTTTAATCTATTTGTAAGTAATATTATGAGAAACGTAAACATATGGTTCTATTATGATATCTACAAATATATTATAATATTACCGTAAAACAGGACTTAGATCACCCACTATTTAATTGATACACACGAAAAATATATAATTTCAGTATTTCCAAGAATATTTGATGAATCACACGTAAATTATATTTAACACTATAAAACCTTGATAATATAATAATTACATAAAAGGTCGGCATTAAAAATTTGTTTAATAAAAGGTGAAAAGTAAAAATAAATATCATTTATTTATATTTTTTTTATGAAATATAAGTATATTACGTACATTATAATATTATATATTATACTTTTTAATAATGACAAAAGAGCATGCAGCCAAATGACAGTGATGTAGCTGTAGAATTGAAACAATCACACAACCAGTCTTTGATAAATTTGTAGGTATATTATGTAAATATTTTGTAACCTCACCGGGATACAACACAGATCCACCAGATAAAAGACCAGTGCCTTACGCATTGGACTACGAGGACCACCATGTTTGATCCTAATGGGATCAAAATAATTATTGCATAAGTAAGTATCTACGTATTCAGAGTGGTTACGTTTGACTCTAGCTAAAAAATATTCAAATAATCAATAATCAGTAGTACTGAAGCACAGCATGGTTTATAATGGATAACTTTGGAAAATTATAGTTCTTAATATTGTGGGAAAATCAATATAACATTTATTCTAATATGAATAAAAATAGAAATCATTTATATTTCTCGGTTTTGGATGCGCAAACAGTGACACGGAGTGTTGTAATTAACAAACAAATTAACCAAAGATCTTCAATAAAATCATATTGTACAGAGGTGAAGTCTAAACGTATATAAAATAATTTTAAGGGGGGACATGCTCGTCGAAGGTCAAAATTGAGTTTTTATTGTATTTTCAAACCATGATCCTGGACACTCCTTAAACGTTGTAGATAATCTATTTATATAATTTTGAAGCCTTATTATCCTTTATAGTTATTTTAAACATTTGATGACTGCATAAAGTATTTTTGTTACATAAAATAGTATTCTTTTAAACCTCTCGCTCTAATGTTTTAGAATATAGTCATATTTCGGTACATAACTGTGCAGTGGTGTTAAGATTTTTTGCATTTATTAATTTTTAAACGCATTTATAAAACCATAAGCATAATTTATTACGAGATAATTTTTGTAAAATATTCATGATAAAAAATTGAATTGATAATCTCTGTGATCCCAAATTTGACAAGAATTAGGCATTTTATTATTCAAAAAATCGGCAAGATTAACACATTTGAAGATGATTCTAAAGGTATTTATTATAAGCTATGTCTTTGACCATTCAAGTGTGATAAACATCTTATGAATAATGATTGCTTTATAATAATTATTGACCTAAGAATAAGGTAGTGTTTTTTTGAAATACGCTATTTCTTTTGTCATTCCCCAGTAGTTAAGCTACACCATACGGCCGTAGCTATAAATTGACAAACTATAATTGAAGTAGGGAGTAAAATGATATTGACGCGCGTGTTTGAACATGTACCGTTTAAAAAAAAATAAAAAAAAATTCGGTTAGGTCATTTTTTGGGACCCGGCTTTTGCCTTTCGACATCTTCAGACACTATGTGCACTCGCCAAAAGGTAAATACATAATGACAACAATTCTGCCTAAGATTTAATCGAATTTTAAAAACCATCTGTAATTTCTATTCTTAGTTTAATGGAAACAAATAAGTATCACTGGCAATGTTTACTGAACACGATGTATCCTACCTCTGCCCTCGGCCACTGATATATTGAAAAATGATAATATAATTTAAATATTTATTTTAATTAAAGCAATTGGCCAGAATTTACTTCCCAATATAGTACCTATATTAAAAACAAATATTATGCATAAACATACCTGTAATTACTATTTCTACAAGTATCCACATATGAATTTATAAAAAAGGTTGCACAACTATTATATTTTACTTATATGAAAACAAAATAAACATCACATAAATCTATATACTTACCGTTTTCAATAAATGCATATTTATATACCAACTTTCACCCAATAACATAGCGAAAGATGATTAAACATGTCAGTAGTCACCAGTCATATAACACATTTTAAACATCATTAAAAAATAGAAAGATGTAAAAGTCACCATAAATTTTTCAAAAATATTTTCATTTAAATAATATATTACGCGGCGAAGAATTATTGCTTTCTTAGAATTTAAAGAATTGTGGGCGAAGAATGTTCCGGACACCCAATTCGATAGAATTAATGTTTTACTGGTTTAAAATAAAGTGAAATATTATTTTCTTCATATTTTGTTTGATAAAATAAGATATAGCCGTCTTTTATATTTCACACAATATCAAATATCTTGCGGAAAGCATACTTAAGCAGATGTTAAAAAAAATCAATACTTAGTAGGGAAAAAAACTACCCTTTAACCCCCGCGAGACTTGATCCTAAAAAGTTTGGTGTGACACAACCATCGCTTTATCGATAATTCACGCCACATGGGGGTAGAATATATCACCCTTCAACCCTAAAGCGGTTATATTTTTGATATCTAAATTTATAAACCAAACATAATATGCGCGAGTACGGTGCTTTTCATATCATATCGGTTACTTGAAAAGTTGTAAATTTAAAAACGATTACCCACGAAACCTTTTCTTTGTATCGCCGTAAGCTTTATCTGTAATATTCTCCTTCTTCTTGATATTTTAACCCTATGTGGGGTTTGCTCTTGTCTCATACTGAGCTGTGTTGGCGAATCCAGTAACAAACCTTTTGACAGAGAGAACGGTTTAATATTTTAAAAAAAAGCACAACGATACCGTACAATACAGGAGTAATTATCATCTAAATTATTTAATTTTTAATAAAAAGGATCACTTGGCGAGTTCTCCACCCAGGGAATATAAAATTAATGGGAACTGGCTTACCCTACTGGATGTGGTATAAAAAGCAACGAATCTTGATTGTGGAAAAATATGGTGTTAACTTAAACACGTGTTCGAATACGTTATTTTCAAAAGTTACTAATGATATGCATCAAACATACATAATTCTGAAAAACGCTTCTGAGAAAGTACATTATAACCAATAGATTTTTTTTTTAAAAGTAAAACACCCGGCAGGAATCGAGCCTGCATCTCTTGAGTTTACTCCCCGTCCGCGCATTATCCACTATGCTACGAGGTGACATACTAATTACGTAAAATTTTAACTGTTGGCCTTTTAATACCTGCTCATCAGCGCTCCTCTAAATCATGCTACTATTGGATATAGGTTTTTTTTTTAAATCAAAAGAGGTACCCACTACTATTACCCATTTTCACTTAGTGAACAAAATGTAATGCAGATGCCTAGTAACATACAATAATTGAACTGATTGATTTAAAAACAAATTCGTTATTGAAAATGAGATTTGATGCGCTTTTTCCAGATAAAAATGCTTCTGACATAATTAATTTTTGGCGTTCATTATCCTGTGAACATTTCGCAGAGCAAAGAAAATTTACAAAAAGTTATATATGTCGCTTTCGATCGACATACAGATGTGAATAAGTATTTTCATCTATGAAATTGATTAAAAACAAAACAAGGTCGCGAATAACTGATTTAAATTTGAAGAATTCTCTGCTGCTCTCAGTAACAAATTTAACACCAAACATTGAAAGACTAGCGAAATCCAAACGCTCAAAAGCTTCCATTCCGTACAGAGCTCTCTTTTTCTCTTCCTTATCACATCCAACTACTGTGATCCAGAGTTATCTACACCAAACGAGACTCTCCGGCAGCAGTAGCACCATCAACGGGGTCCAAGACAGCGATCACCCTCTCGTCCAAGAGATCATTTCTGACTATTGTAGATTGGTGCTCCAATAAACGTGTGTTTTTTGAACTGGCATAAATTTATTAATTCATTTTCGTGATTGAGTTATTCCTTTTCCTCCGCTAAGCAAAGCAGATCCTACCCTTATCCCTATTTTCCAACTTCAACCGTAAACGTAAGAAGGTATAAAAGGTATACTTGAATTGTATGGCGCATCTGAACTCGTCTGTAAAAAAAATTAGCGCATGGTATGCAATAGGTTGGCCACCCCTGCTTTAAGGCATCGCTCATGCTAAATGAGACTCAGGATGGTGACAAAGTCCACGATGCTTTACTATGAGGTCGTAGAGTATCGCATTCTTAGGCAGTACCTATACGGATCCCATATCCAATATTGTTGTCATTGAACTAAAAATTAAAATTACAGGTGTTTAAAATTTGATTAAACTTCAAATCAAACCATAAAAGATAAAATGCAATAAAGTACAACTTCTACTTACTAATATTATTTATTCATCATTATTTTGAATACTGCAAGAGGCCATGAGGCCCAATGTAGTGTTCTAATAGAAGTGAACTTAGAGAGAGATAATATTTTATTTAATATTTATTACGGGTTACTAATTTAGGCATGGATTAACGGCCCACATGCTCAGCGTACGTCAAAATGGAGCATTTATGCTATTTTCAAAGCATGATCCTGGACATTTCTTAAACATTTCATTTATCGTTTGTCAATTTATGGCTACGGCCGTATGTTGTAGCTTAGCCACTGGGAAATGCCAATAGAAATGGCGTATTTCAAAAAAATACTACCTCATTCTTAGGTCAATAATTATTATAAAGCAAACATTATTCATAGAATGTTTATCACATTTGCATGGTAAAAGACATAGCTTATAATCAGTATCTTTAAATGTACAAATCTTGCCCATTTTTTGAATAATAGAATGCCTAATTCTTGTCAAATTTGGGATTATCAATATAATTTTTTATTGTAAATATTTCACTATAATAATGTCAACATTATTTTTACTAATAGTTTTATAAATGCTTTTAAAAATAATAAATAAAAAAAAATTTTAACACCACTTTACATGGACGTACTGGAATATGACTATATTCTAAAACATTAGAGTGAGAGGTTTAAAAGAATACTATTTTATGTAATAAAAATACTCTGTGCAGTCATCAAATGTTTAAAATAAATATAAAGGATAATAAGGCTTCAAAATTATGTAATCAGATTATCTACAACGTGTAAGGAATGTCCAGGATCATGCTTTGAAAATATCATAAAAGCTCCATTTCGACGTACGCTGAGCATGTCCCTCCTTGATTTTTAAAAACTAGCCAATGTCATTTACAAATTGTATTATTAGTTCAATACAAATAAATAAGTGTGGCTGACAAAGTTTACTGGGCACTATTTATCTCGGATCTCTACAGTTTACCTCCACCCTTCGCCACTGAACTGTTGTTGCTGAAGTGAGTGGGGAATCTTTATTTAGGAGTTATTATATATATATATATATATATATATAGTTTAATAACGACTGATCCCTTAGATTATGTAGAATAAAATTAATGCATTCTCATACCTATGTATATTATAATAAAAAATATGATAGATTACTGACAGTGAAAATAAAATATTACTAAGTATAATGGACGTTTTTTTTGAAAATATCCAATAGTAATGACTTTTATAGATTTCAATTTTGTATCGCGCACAACCACTTAACGTCATAGAATTTTTATAAAAAAAAAAAGTTTTAATGATTTATTACTTCATTGAATTTATTCGAAGTTAAGTGCGTATTATATTTTTGTAAATGTAATATATAATATTACATTTACAAAAAATAAGAATAATTGAAAAATGATTTCATTTTTCATTTTTTCCAGTACATCACCCACGATAACCGAGCGGTTACCGCGTCGACTTATCATGTTGATGGTGCTGAGTTCAAATGCCGAGCTTATAAAAACCCATAATATTCAAATTCAAATTCATTTTTTAACATATTATACATATGTTAGCTACATTACAAATTATTATTTTAAGACGTTCACAACATGAAATTTAAAAATAAAGAAATATTATTAAAACAGTATAATATAAAAGTTATTAAACAGTTGAAAAGTGTAAATAGTAAAAAGTGGACCTAATAGATTGAGCAAGTGGCTAACATACGCTTGTAAAAAATAAATAACAATAAAGAACACATTATTAAATTATAATAAATGCAAGTGCAAGGATGTTCAAATTAAAATTTGGAGAGATCCAGATCCGTCATCTAAGTTTGTATTTTTATTTTCTCAATCAGCTTACGTAAAAGTCGTTTAATAAGAATTAACGACGAGGAGGCCGGCATGATGTTATTACATTAGGTACTTGATTCGCGTTGTTTCATTCATGGCCTGCCGCAGAAGTGAGAGAAAGAGAATAAGTGAATCCCTGTGCTTTAATTTAGGCGTAGTTTCCATTAACCATCGCGCAGTAGGCTCTTTGCACAGTAAGAAAATACCTTGAGGATGAGTGCAATGATTGCCCAAAATATGATCGAAATTAAATGTTAAATGGGAAATTGATTATTTCTTTATGGTTGTGAAAGATATCTGTTGCGTTGTCAACAAAATGTAGTTACATTTGGCTCTTTCTATATGAGTCGCTTAGAATCATAACTCACATATTGCAATTTTGTCGTTTTTTAGTTAAATACGCCAAGTGATTCTAAATGAATTAATCTATATACCGAAAAATAGTTGAGTATTAAAAGTCAATTTAAACCATGTGAAAATCGTTGACAAAGTTCATTGTTGGTGTAATATGTCGTATATTTCAAAGAATAGAGTTTTGTCACCAACGCCTTCCTAACCAATCAGGGAGCTCTATTTCTCATAGTATGCTGTATGTCTGCAACGTTAGGAGTATTAGGTATATATATTAAAAAAAAAAAGTTATTCGACTCTCTCACTCATTAATATTCTAGGGAGTTCAATACTGTTATTCTAATTACAAAAAATAGTGCTCTGTTGGTTTTTAGCGATTATCTCAAAACTTGATTTTTGGAATATGTGAGTTATGATTCTAAGCGACTCATATATACATTCTTCTTTTTTTTTTGGCCATGATCGCCTCTTAGTTGGAGCATATGGACACCACGAGGCGCCTCCAAGAATCCCGGTCGCTTGCCAGTCTTCTTGCATCGTTCCAGATTGAACCAACATCCCGGAGCTCCGCCATATACACTTTACAGAAAGTATTTAGCGGCCTTTCAAGACATCGGAATCCAGTTGGATTGAAGAACAGACAAGCCAAGTCGAAATTCTCTTCTGGCATCCGCAGCACGTGACGAAGCCAGGTCCAACGTCGCTCTTCACTCTCAGCGTAATGGTATGCTGCTTCGTGCGTTCTCTTATCTGCACACCCAGTATCCGTCTCAAACATCTGTTTTCGACGCTCAGTATACGGTTGCTCTGAACCTTTCTAAGGTGCTATGATTCGCTACCGTAAAACAGCACTGTCGGAATGCAAGCGTCGAATAGGCAGCAGAGTTGAATGTATATACATGTAGTGGCCAATGACTTCGGGCCTTCTCAGCATTATTTCGACAGTGTAAGAATAAGCAAAAAATCATTTAAACTATCGCACAATAGTCGCATCTACAGTCAACATATTCTATACGTGTAACATCTACGTGCAATAATGCAGAGGCCAGCAGATTTCACAATTGCAAACTTTATCAGCAATGACTCGCAATTTACCGAATATTCTTGCATATAATTAGCAGGTCATAGTTACTTATTATCTCATAATCTCCGTCAGATCAGTAAGCATCGTATAAGGCACTCCTAGATTGGATCTCGGGACAATATCATAAGTACTGTAACATAACGTTCTTGTAACATACTCTTGTACCGACTATTTACGCTGCAAATAAAACTCGCTCCTGCATCCATCGGAGCAACCACCACCAAATATTGACTTCTCATCTCTCGTCCTGACGACTTTCCGTATTCATCTTCTGGTCATCCCCAAACACAGCGATCTCATCCCAACAACGAGATTCGCAAAATATATAATAATGCAAATCTCATTACAAACCAGTTGACAATAAAATTGGAACTTCCTTTTGAAATAATCGAAACAATAACATACGATACAAGTATAACTCAAATGTTCCTGAAATGTAAAATTCCTACAAATACGACTATGTAATAATATAATTACGCGTGTCTGTTTGGATGTTCTGCGACAATTTGCACACTTTTTCGGCAGAGACCACACGACTGAGGCCAGTGTTTGGTTTTATTTCCGCCCTGGGAAGGTTTACGAGGGTCCCGCCCCTAGGCCTCAGAGGGACACGCATAATAATAATATGTAGTACCTACTCTCTCCCTTTTTTTGGTCCGGACGCGAGGCCGACTGGGTGGGTAGGGATTGTATTTTTTGTCATTGTATCATTAGTCATGGGGTAATTCGGGTGAAAAAAATGTGAAACATGAACGGAATTCAATTATAATAAAAACACGTTTACAAATTTGCTTTTACTCATTGTGCTCGTGATATTTTACTCACACGCCTTACAATCAAGAATAACTTTTGTTTTAGAATAAATTATCAAAACATATCATAATTTAGATATTGACTATTTAAAGTACAGTATAAAACAACATATATTCTAAAAACCTTCTTCGATAAAGGTGAAGTCTAAGGATATAATGCAGAGTAAGTTGTCGAAGTTAAGCTGACATTCTAACATGAATAATATTAAGAAACACGTCACATGCTTTCTCTCTCTTCCACTTAGGTATTCTAATAAGAAAAATATAATATGTATTTCTGACTGAACATGGCGTCTTTAAGTTAGGCGCGTATCTTAGAAGACTTACGCGTCTACGTATAATTTTTCATCGGGTTCTTAATCTATTGTATATTATATAGGAATTCAAGCAAACAAATCACCTGTGATCTACTGATTTAGCTAACTACAAGCGAATATGTTGAAAAAAACTTAATTCTATGGAGATGAAGCCTAAGTTAATAAATATACGGAAAAAACCTCTGCGCATCTATTATATATACAAGACTGCTATCGGTGGTTATCGAGGGTAGCTCATCATTTATACTGTTTGTATTGAGGTGTTAAAATTGTTACAATAAGTTAGCCGTCTAAACAGTCAAAACTGTCTATTTCAATTTTTTTTTTAGCATATTGTGGACATTATAAATTATAAGTTTAAGATGTTCACAACATGACATTTAGAAACAAAGATATATAAATATAACAGTATTACATAAAAAAAGAGATAGATAAGTAGATAAATTAGATAGGTACAAGGAAGTACACCGGATGAGTTAAGCAGACCCTATTTTAAGAATTTATAAAACAACGTCCACCTAAACTCTTTCTCACGTAGGTGGAATATATCAACACCCGAAGCAATTTCGTTGAATATAGTTATCGCCCTCCCAATTGGCATTACCAGTGGCAGGTTCTAATCTATCGCTCTAAAAGTTAGCATAGTCAAGAGAGGCGCTGTTAAAACATAGCACTTTTTGTAACAATTACAGCTAACTTATTGTGTATAAATTATAATATTTCAATACAAAAATATGAAAAACTACCCTCGATAGCCGCCGATAGCAGCCTTGTGTATAGAATATATGCGCTGGTCTACTAATTAAGTTAACGGTAAGCGACTTTGCATTTTAATTTTATTTGAAGAGAATATTCACACTTGAGGATGTTAGTTTTAAAGTAATTTTGTCGTCAAATATTTTTAATGACAAAATTTATATTAGCATTGTTTATAATAATGAGGTTAATAATTACCTATATTAATTTACCATTATGTATGTGCCTTTAATTTATATAAATTTGATGTGTACACAATTTTTGATAGTTTATAAAGCATTCGGAGCTATTCATTGGTCGGTGTATTGGTATTTAATAAAATGCAGTCAGTGTTGTATCAACTACATTATAGTACTTAAATTCATATCATTATGCAGGTTTTTCCAAAATAAAGATGCGAGATATACAATTTTGGTTTGTTAGAGCATCTCGAAAGACGACATGAAAAAATATCAAACCTCATTTATGAAAGAGCTTAACGCTTTCGCTGCTGAATAGATAATGAGATTTTAATTGCCCCCTTTAAAATGCACGTTAATTACATCGATCGGCCGCCTGGTCATTACGCACCGTGTGCGTCTTCCGCGTCCAAAGTATTAAACACACTGAAGATGTATTTATTAGGTTATAAGGTTTTGACAAATGGATATACAAAAGATGATGTAGATTTTATTTTTGCATATCAATATAGCTTATTATTTGACGGAATGTGTTCATTTGTTGTGGATTAATTTTTTAACCACTTACAATCATAATGTAATACTAATATAACACTATAATAATATATATCGATGGAGGTAAAAGCATTAACGTAAGTTTGCAATATGCCCACTATTTCTATATTCCTTTTGAATTTCTATATTAAACTAAATTAATTTGTTTATGATATAATTAAATTTGTGTTAGTATTATATTTGAGCGGGTGAAGTTTCGAGGCTTTTTCGTTCTTCAAATACCGCGTTCATTACTAAAAATAGATCTATTATTCATATGAATACAAGGCAAGTAGGCTTACCTCAAACATTTATTGAGTGGTTATAGCTCCCACGGAGAGAAAATCGATGGATGCGATTAGAAAATGATTTTCCCGGTAGAGTAATTTCCATCAACAATCGATATTTATAGAAATGAAGGATATGCTGTCAGAAGTACAGAATAAAATGCTGATGGATAAATAAATTAAAAACATCTAACAGTTATTTTTAAGAAATGCAGTATTTGAGTTTATAACACGCGTGGCTTATTTTTTGGTACTTATATAATATTTGGCTGTATTGAACAGTAGTGAATTTATTTTTGGTCCTATCCTATCCTATGTTAGGTAGTAATTTTCTTCCGTGGCAGAATAATTTGACGAGTTCATTTATCTAAGCAGAAATGTTGAATATGTGTGATATTTTTTTGTTTACAAATTTAAGAAATATGTAATCAAACATGTATGATCGGCATCATGGACCTGAAGTGGGCACCCAGACCGTATTGTTTGACCCTTTACCTATCGCTAAGATTAAGGGCAGTCGGTAGTGTTCCCCACATCCCCAAATGATATTCTGTGGAATCCGAGGGTTCCGCGAGGTAAACTTTATGGTAGTATTTTTAGCAATTTTATGTATTTTTAAATAAATCCACTTGCATTACTGAGTTGTCGGCACTAGGCATTATAGTATTATAAACCGCTGATCGCGACCTCCTTTTGTGGTAGGCAAGTAATATGCGACCCTTCGACATATGAGATAAATAACCATTTTTAGTAGTCAGGAAACTACAGATAAATTCTACATATGAATAATTATTTAGCTCCCTATATCAATTATCATATTATCACATCCAATTACATCACTCAGACACATATACATATTTAATTCTTTAGTTCGAAGCAGACTTTAGAGTGGGTCTATTGTTTGGGCACCGCATCAGTTGAAGTATGCCCTTATGGTGGAGAGGGTTCAGAAAAAAATCTTGAGACTCCTTTACTTGAGGTTGTATGGATACTATCCGTGGCTTTATCCAACTGACTTTCTCTTAGGTATGTTTACATACTGCAGTCTGCAATTTAGAAGAAATCTTTATTTAGATTTCGACTTATACGAGGTATAAATGAGAACTCTGCCATTCTGGGCAGTGTTGACTTGTGTGTCCCTGATAACTATCTTAGAAATAGAGAGCATCAGTTGTTTATTCTCCCGATGTGTAGAACCAACCTGCCACTGGTAATGCCAATTGGGAGGGCGATAACTATGTTAAACGAAATTGCTCCGGGTGTTGATATATTCCACCTACGTGAAAATGAGTATAGGTGGACGTTGTTTTATAAATTCTTAAAATAGGGTCTGCTTTACTCATCCGGTGTACTTTCTTGTACCTATCTAATTTATATTTTTGTATATGCACATTTCTACTTTTTAATAACTTACTATGTATATGTCTATTCTGATCTATCTCTTTTTTATGTCATACTGTTTTATATTTTTTTCTTTATAAATGTCATATTGTGAACGTCTTAAACTTATGATTTGTAATGTCCACAATATGTAAAAATAAATAAAATGAAATTGGAATTATAAAATATTTATATTCTTTAAGTGATATAACACGCAGGCGATTTTTTTCACTAATAGAGCGGATTTGTGGAGTGTGTTTGTCTAACTTAACTGATCGACCCGCAACGCCCTTTAATCTGGGTCCCCAGGCTAGAGCCCTGTCAGCCCTACCCTTGTGGGGGCCATGATTTGCATACACAATACAAAAATAAAGGTAACGGTGCCTACAACATCAGCCTAGCAAAATAAATGTAATTTATTGATATAAAGCCATGCTATGATGTATATACAGACAATTTCATAATCATCCAATCAAATCAACATTGACTTCTATCAAATATTGCTAGAAAGTTATTTCTAGTAATATATTGTGATTGTAATGGTGGAAATTTCATTATGGTTTTATAATGAAATACCTAATATAAATTAAGTGAGTCAAGTTTGGTATTTCGCTTAACCCTCACAAAAGTCAACTCAATGGGCAAGTTGTCATGACGACTAATAGCTTTTTTTAATCTGATCGAATGAATTGGATGCGAGATAAATCCATTGTTCCGCTTTGCAGAAGGATCCTTTCGGAAATGACCCTCTTAAAATCAGGATATCTCTTCTTTCTTATCATTATAACATTAATTATCCTCATATTTTATATTTATTAAACAATAAATTCGCTTTTGGGGAGAACTAAGGGGGTAGAAAAGAAATCAGATGCTTTCAAAGAGTTTTGTTTATTAATTTTTACAATTTAAATCTAACGAAATCATAAATATTATTAACTAATGTCCGACATCAAGGTCTCTTCGATAACTGATAGTCACTGTAGTCGCATTTGGAAGACTTCTCAGTGCGTACGTACGTACCCGTCATGGCGGTAACGCAACGCGTGTTTAAATAATGTATCAGCTCTATTTTTAGATGCGACGCCTTTTATTATTCGAAATAAACCAAAAGTTTACTAATAATAATTTAAATATCGCTCCTGATTGTTTTATATACCTATATGTTTATTATAAAAAGGATCAAATTACGTAAATTGATGGATCCGTACACCACGGAAGCGTAAAATGAATAAAAAAATTTGGAGGCGTTCCTCGTTTGAAATGGAAGTACGATTAACTGCATAGGAGGGGATTGTTTGTTCACAGTTTTAACACGTGGACAAGCAGTTCTTGTTTGACAACACATAAAAGTGTATTTTTTTTTTATAACATGTCAGAGAAAAAATACCGAATTATGAGGGCTAAAGCTCTATACTCACTAATATCGATGAAAATTTATAACATTCTGTATGTGAGTTGTTATTTCAAATAGCATTAATATTTGCAACCATGTTGTGTAATTTCAAATCAAGGCATTTTAAAAAATCATTCCTAGATGGTGAAAGGATTTCTTAAATTATTTTTTTAACGTTTCTTGCATTTTGTTATTTCTTTTAAACTAAACTAATTTAACTTAAAAGAAATACTTACAAGATTTAAGAATAAAGCATCTTTATACGCGTTATTATAATTAATTATTGTGAATTATTTGAATTTAAATAAAATAGTATATTTATTAAGTTTGCTTATTGATAATTTTGTAAGACGAACACGGTACTGGTATTGTAATGTAAAGTTACATAATATAATAAATATATTATTTAACAAGAGAGTTAATTATTAATGGCTACTGTGTCATTTCTTTACACTATTATTTATTTTTTCCAACAAATAAAAGCTGCCATAATTTAAAAAAAATTGTGTTTTTATGTCAGAGTCATAGACAGGACACACCTCACATTAAAACTCTCATTATTGAAGTATTTAATAGATACTGTTGGTATTCCTGCGTATCTATTTTATACACAATGTAGCTATTGACGGTAGTTTATTGTTTTATATATTATTATAAGTTAACCGTTAAATTAATTAATTAATTTTCATATTTTTTCCAGTGTATCTTTTGTATTCACAAGGCTGCTATCGGCGACTATTGAGTGGTAGTTTATCGTATTTATGTGTTGAGGCGGTTAATTGTTACAATAAGTTAACCGTCTGAACTACATGGTGTGTAAAACTCCCACCTCCGCACCCGTTATGTATATGCAGCCACGTCATACGCAGCCGCTTAACATAACCCTTACGTGTGCCAGATCAAAGAATTTAAACCCTCAATTTGTTTCGAGCAGAGCCGCACGGGACTGGTGATGCAACCTTGCACCGAAGTGCGAATGTATGAGTCGGAACTATCAAAACGTGGAATGTTTTAATGGCGTCTCTTTTGGCTGTGTTAACTTTTAGAACGAGATAGACAGTTTTGACACTTTAGACGGCCAACTAATTGAAACAATATTATTATACCTCAATCCATAAATATGATAAACTACCGTCGATAGCCACCTTATGTATTAAATAGACCTACTTGTTGATTTTTCAATTACATAGTTAATATCTGTTGTACAATTATATATTATGTGGATATCTGACGATACATTAGAAAACTAGATAAAATCTGCTGTAAAGATATGCAATAATCGGGTGCCAGACGAAATCCCGAAGGCCGAAATCCCGAATGGCTGAAATCCCGAAAGCCCAAATCCCGAAAGCTGAAATCCCGAAAGCCGAAATCCCGAATACCGAAATCCCGAACGCTGAAATCCCGAATGGCCGGAATCCCGAAGGCCGAAATCCCGAAAAATAAAAAAATACAAACATCAATAATTGCGCAATATTGAATTGCGCAATTTTTGGAAGAGAGATACAATTTTGTAGAACAAATGGTTTTGTATGTTTGATTTTAATATCTTGTGACGTGTACATAATTTATTATGCTCGTTTAAATTTTTCGACTGCATTGATAAAGTGAGTTATACTTATAAAAAAAATGTATCAGAGATTTCAACAGCTCAATAAGGATATAAATAATATTATTATGAAAGGATGACACTTGCATTTATTTAGTTTTGACAATGGTTTAAAAATGAAAATATCTACCGATTTAAAACTGAATGTTGTGGAGCTTGATATTATTGATATATTATTATGCACACTGTCGTATAATTAGTTAGGACAAATAATTCAAAACACACTAGTCATAAATTAAAAAAAAAAACAAATGTATACCTAGGTACTTTTTGGACGGATTCAGTAATAAACTTATTAAGTATTATATTTACGTTTTTAAGCATTGAATTAACCCTAATAACGTAAGTAAGCACATTAAATAATCTGCATAAAACTAGCATTAAAACTACAATAATAATCAAATATAAAATGAAAAAAATACGCAATAAAAGTCATAATCTAATACAATAAAAAAATTACATATCATGTTTTAGTCGGCCCCAACGTCCCAGTTAGGCTTTTTAAGCACATGTTACGCCAGGTCGAAATGGATAAAATTGTAAGGAAACATTCCGCTTTCTGGGGAAAATTATTATGTAGATTACCCGATTGCGTGAAAAAATTTCGCGTCGTATATATTATAATACTACTATTGAATGTGCGGCTATCGAAATATGTATGCATTATTTATATGGAAAGCGTCTATGTAGCGAGGTGGACGGATTTGCTGAAAGGTGTTGTAATATTAACCCTACTTGAAGACACTGGTTGTAAAGTGAGTTTACTATTATATGCCAGTTAACTACGGACCTAAATGCCTCACTCGTAGATTTTGTCTAATTATATATTATAAGCTGGGGTGTTAAAATTTCTGTCAACATAAATGGCTTAAATGAAGTTATTAACTTTATAAATCGTGGGGTTGCTGCCAAAAGTTGATAAGTCAATAATTTAAGTATTAAGAGTTAACAACGGATTATTTGTCTATCTTCTCTTCCACCCTGTCACGTCTCAACATTGGGGCATAGGGCAAGCACAAGTTGGCGCCACTTCCCTCGGTCCATCGCCAACTCTTGCGACTTCCGCCATGTCAGACCTGCAGCACGTAGGTTGCTCTTGTAGCACCGCTGCAGGGTGGCTACCACAAGGTGTGTCATAAGGGTACGAAGTGTCGTACTCTTTGGCGGCATCCGGGATACGTATCCCAGCCACGTAAAGCGTCTCTTGGTGATAACTTCAATCACCGAATGTTGTTGTGTCAGCTCACGAACTCGGGTGTTTGTAACGCGGTCGTACCAATGTACCCTTAAAATTCGGCGGAGACATCGATTCTCAAAGCTCAAAAGCCGAGACTCTTAAAGCTTAGTAAGATGCCATGTCTCACAGCCATACATGAGCACAGGTAGCACACACGCGACATTTGGTCCTTACAGAATACAGCCTTGACCTCCTCCATGTATCTATACTTATATAAATATGTATGCTAGAAAAAAATTCACGGTCATCCGATATTATAGAACTTGCAATTAAAGCACAAAGAAATTGACATTATGTCTGATTTTAGAGGGCATGTCAAACTTCAAATTGCAATTAGTCCATAACAAGATTTCGAGATCTACCAACATTATGCAGTACGAAATATAATTTCGAAATACCTCAGAAATACAAATAATAGTAGACATTTTTAGTTTTTTTTTTGACTAAGTGGGATTTTATTAAAAATCTTTTACTGTCTTGGTGATAACTCTTATATTATTATTAATTAAGTTACCGATCTTTCAGGAGGATTTTTCAAATTCTCCTGTAAACAATTATAGCAAACATCATGACAGTTAAAAATATGTAGTCGAATTCCATTGGGTCCGATTTTTTAATGTGATTATATGTGTATGGTTTTTATAAACTATTTATTACCACATTTTTATTAGCTCGTATTCTTGTTTGTCCGGTACAGATTTTTTCTTGTGCAGTACAAATTTTTTAACTAACTTCCCGAATAGCTAGACATTTGAAACTTTTAGAATATATCAGAACACGACGACAATGCATTCTTTTAATACTTTTGGCCATCTTTAAGCAGAATTGAATTCATTTTCAGTTAATTCTATTTTGTATGTTTCGGAAAAAAATCGTTAAAAGTAATATTTACTACTCACTATTATTGGTTGCTAAGTGGGTCCTAGCAGCTTAATTATTAATATATACGTGCGTTACTATGGAAATCAATATGAAATGTCAATACGACATTTCAGTATTCTATATTTATTCAGTATTTCTATCAAGTACAAAAAAAGTATTTATTAATACATAGAATAAATTGTCAAGTTTATATGATTTAACAGAAATTTTAAAAACGTGGTATATAAAAAGTTATTTTTATCTTGTAATTATTTTTATAAATAGGTATCTAAATTTCTTTAATCTTATATATACCTATTCCAGTGTTGAATAAAAATATATTCAGTTAATAAATTTGTTAACTTTGATTTATATAACATTATAGTGTAAGAATTTCTCTAAACGTTTATTTATTGTACATACAGTTTAGGTACTCAAGGTTTTCACTGAATTAACATTTTTGATGAATTTGATTTTACCTTTTTTTTAAACAATAAAGAGTATTTTATTTCAATACATTATATTATACATGCACCGTTTATAAATAAAATAAATCTGTTACATTTTGCGACTCATAATAATAATAATAATTTATGGTGAAGAGTCTTTTTGACTGACTTACTGAGAGAAAATAAGGCCTTCTTTTCAAAAGATTATCACATTATTTAAAATGTCATATTGAAGAGCCTTGACAGAATAAAGCTATCGAAAAGACCTTTTTATAAAAGTATTTTTTTTTTGCACAGGTAGGACTGACTAACAAACAATATTATTTTTCCTGCATGATATCCACGCGTGTACAGAAATTTTTTACATCACCCTGTCACGGGTAGGGATTGCAATTCCGAGCGGAATTTTTAATCCCGGGTTTGATGAAAAAAAATTATCAATGTATTTAATGAAATATTAGCATATGAGACGAAAGTAAATATTCACGTTTAGTGACATCTTTTAATTATGATTATGATATTTGATTAAAAAATAAATATATATATATATATATAAAGATTCAACATCAATTCTGAGAATGTCTACAAAATAAACAAACCGTGACGATGCTATTCAATGAATGCTTAAGGAATTTAAATTTTATATCGAGACCGGGGTACTTTTTATCCGTCCATCCCTTATTTATATTATTATTAAAGTGTCTATGTTTACAACCAAAATAATTAATACTAGTATAATAATATTTTATGTGACGAATTTAATCATATACATAGTTTAATCCAATAGCTCACTTGACTCTGATACGATTTACTGAATACCTACAGCGTATCCGTTTTCACAAGTCTTATGTACTGATCTCGGCAAGCAAGATATTTACAGTGAGCTGAACTAAATATTGACCAAAGATCAAGCAGCGTATTATATAGCTGAACGGACGACATAAATAATATGATGTTAAAATACTTTTCAGTATCACTGTTTAATAGTTTTATCTTTACTTCTTCTTTCGACCATGTTCGATACTGATAGGATCATATGGGCATCCACAGATCGTATTAACATAAATGTTTGTTTTGGCGAGAAATGTATGTTATCCACTTGCTCAACTTATAAGGTCCATACTTTGACTCCAAACACAAATTGAAAAACATGATATGTCTTTTCCAGACACAGGATTTGAACCTGGGACCCACTATATTATAAGCCGACGCGAAGCCGCTCGGCCATCGTGCGAATTCTCAGTCAAAGATATATTTGCTGTGAAAATAATATTCTTAAAAGCATACCATGGTTTTACCATATTAAATAATTTTCTTTTTAACACATATAGTTCAATGTAGGTACAAGCTGTTTAACCCTTTACTGCATGATTTTTTTTTTTTGAAAAATTTTATTTTTTCTTGGTGTTAAAATGCATTGTGAATGAAGGAAAAATAATAAAAAAAATATTTTTCGAAAATTTCATTAAATTTTGTATGCTACTGCGTGTTGTCGCATTTTTACGACATTTGGAAATCTTACATTTTAGTATGACAAAATACAAAACCAAATGAAAACAATTATAAAAAACAAATGTACACACCTTATTTGATGCGTAAATATTTTTATTTAACCAATTTCGATCTTCTGTATATTTTTTTTTATTTATTTACAAATGCGGATTTTCGCGTACATACGAATTCGTCAACTGTCAAAGCAGAAATGCAGAGACTATAATGCAGAAATGCTTTATTTCTTGAAATGTCCAAACAAAATCGGTAAAGTAGGATGTTTATGGTAAAACAGTTTTCTAGGCATCGAAAAAGGATATTATTTGATAATTTACACAGATGGCATTGGCTATATCGAAATAGTTTGAAATGTCGCAAATTTGCGACACTATGCAGTAAAGGGTTAAGCTCTATTCGAACTTTTATGATTTTAATAAATCATAAAAGTTTTATGTCTGAGTGCAGCTAGAGTTTGGTATTTTCCGGGAAAATCTCAATCTTGAGATTCGGGATTTCCCGGAATGATGAAATTTTGAATTCTCGAGTTTCGAGATTTCCAAAAAAGAGTTTTCGAGGATTCTCGGGATATCGGGAAATTTAAAAAAAAACTGTAAAACTCTAAAATCAGTGTAAAAACAGACAAATTCCAAAAAACTATGTTTTTTTTTATTTATATAAGAAGACAAAATAGAAGTTGGAAAACAAAAATTATTCAAAACATTATTTATTAAAGTACAATTTAAAGAACACAGACTGTCAATCGCTGCATCTGAAAATCGCGTACGCTTTTGAGACACAAAATTCTCTGATGTTGCAAACATTGCGCTCATTTTGAGTCGACGTTGGCTTAATTGTATTAAATGCCCCGATCAGTCTTTGAACGTTTTGTGTTTCTGTCCACTTTTTTCATATAGAAAATCATTTTTTCAATGAATATTTAATAATAAAAAAATCCCGAATCCAGAGAAAAGATTTTCGAGATCCTGGATTTCCCAAAATGTTAAAAATTTCAATTCTCGAGATTCGGGATAGAAAATCTCGAAAATTTCTCGGGAATTCCCGTCGGGAAATTCCCGAAACCCAACTCTAAGTGCAGCTCCATTACGAAAATAATAAAATTTACTTGTAGTTTAGTTAATCAGTAGACAAAAGGGTATTTTTTGCTTATTTTTTATATAATACCTAAGCTCCATCTCTATGTATAGATGTATGTTTTTCAATATCTTTGGATATTTTTGTAACTATTATGAGTAAGTTATTTCATATTATTCATGTAAATTTTTAATTTTGATATGATTAGGGAATTTTTGTATTATAAATCCCGGGATTCAATAATCTGAGAGTGATACCGGGATTCCGGGACTGAAAACCTTATTCACGACGTTGTGCGTTGTTTGTATTTCATTTTAGATGTTTTATTGTGCCTTCCTCTGACCTTGCATATCAAACAAATTTTCGAATTGTTGGGAAATGTGATGAATTGTTTTCTTCCGTTCCTACCTCACAGGCCTATTAATTTTAAATAAATGTTGTTTGAGCTGAATTTTGACGCAGCACGGTATTATCCGCAAGACCAAATTTACCGGATCATTTTAGCACGATTGAATTTGACAATAATTAAAACAACGGAGAAAACATACGAAACATACTACTGCAACTAATTAGTATTTACTATTCAACCATATTTGATACTAATACGATCATAATGTGGGCCTTCACAGAATAGAGATTTGTATTAACAGATTTTTTGTTTTTACTAGAAACGAATGTTAGCCACTTGCTCAACCTATTAGGTCCATTCATACTCATACACACATAAAAAACAATATGTGTACTTGCCAGATCCAGCGGCCTGTGGTTCTGCGGAAGTACGTGGTATTGGAACGCATATGACTGAAAGAAGTGAAATCAGCTCGGAGAGGTCTTCATCCAGCAGTGGATAGATTCAGACTGATGATGATGATGACATAATGCAAAAATTAGTTATGTAGCATTAAATTTACAGTCTCATACCTTGATGTCGATTTACTTAATTTGGTCACCGGTGCAAATGTATTAGTTCAATCCTAAGCACCTAAACCTTGTATCATCATTACAACTATAATATTGGTCGTCCAGTGCACATGTCAAATACCACTAATCCCTAATGAAATATAGAATTATTTAGATACGTTTACCGGTTTTAGCAAGGGTTTTGCAAGTAATATCGACATTCATTAAAGATGAAAGTCTGGAAGTCACATATTCAATATTTTGCAGGTAACATACCTAGTTAATCTAATCTGGTTAAAATACTCACTCGCATTCTGACTAAGTGTCGAGCCACACCGGGCGACTCTGGTCTCGAAACCAGTCTGCAAAAAATACGTTCTCTCCGCGGCGTGTCTGCCGGCGACTGGTCGCCTAGTGTGGCAGCGCTTAATACATAGCTATATGTTTTCATACATTGCTACTGATCGCCCGACCAGAGAGACCAGGAGACTAGATCGAGTGCACGAACGAGATTTTACTGATCGCGCGACTTTATTGCTTGCGCGACTACTGGGCGACCAGGTGTGGCATGGTCCATATAACTGCATGCATCGGTGTGGTCTCGGCGACTGGTCTCGAGACCAGAGTCGCCCGGTGTGGCTCGGCTCTAAAACTCCGTACGTTAGACTTCCCCACTTTTGCAATTAATCTTTTTGCTATAGTTTAAAGAAAAAATGACTTAAATCGAACATTCACTCTTTCAGCTCGAAAGTATAATAATTGAACTACCATCGTTTTTAGTATTTTGAAAATCATGTGACATTGGACTTCCAAATTGTCAGAATTAAGAGAACGTGAATACCCATTTAAATCTGCATACTTAACTAAAAAATGATAAAAATATGACTTCCCCACTTTCAGCTCTGAGGTACAGATAAATAAGTGGTGGTGTTGAATATTCCAAGAATTTAAAAAATCTACATAAACACGAGGAATCGCAACAGAAATCGTAAACTCTGATATTATATTCATAAATTCTTTCGGAGTCAAATGTTTATTCCATTCGATATAAAAACACGTGAATCGCTGAAAATAAAGCGATGCGACTCGATACGATGCGATGTTACGACAAGTAATTAAACTTTAGCATCTTAGCTATTCTTGAGGGTCCTTCATGGAAAATAATGCAACCAGAGACGTATTTGCATGAAGATCTCAGAATTGAATATTATAATAAATTAAATTACAATTTATTTTTCCGACCATGTCCGATCCTAATAAGATCATAATGGGCTTCCACGGAGTGGAGGTTTGTATTAACAGATTTTGTTTTTACGAGATATGGATGTCAGCCTTTTGCTCAACCTATTGGGTCCATACTCTGACTCATACACAAATTGAAAAACAATATGTCTACTTTTTCAGACCCAGGTTCGAACCTGGGTCCCACGACACTTATTTACGTGGGTTATTTATTTTACATTATTTTATTGTAAAATTTAGAAATTATAAATTCAAGACGTTTGTTAACACCATAGGATAAGAAATTAATACTAGTATTAAAAAAACGGTATTTTTATTAGTTTTTTTTATTAGTTAGTTTTTTTTAACGACGTAACCAGAAGAGATAATACTTAATTCAAAAACCGTACACAATAATATAACCTCTAATCAATGAAGGGTCTTATTCAAATTACTTACTTATTTACATGAGTAAATATTGCGAATCACACGTTTAAGATGGTCACAGCATTACATTATAGATATATATAAAAATCATTTTGATTATACAAAGATAGTTATAAGGAAGTGTACAGATTTATTGACGAAATTTAATAAAACAAAATATAAAACAGTAGAATATATCAATATCTGAAGCAATTTGGTTAAATACAGTTGTTATCCATCCAATTTACTTAACCACACATTAATTTGCACATTAGAATAATATAAAAACCGAAGTTCCCAATATCTTAGTAACCAAAAACACATAGGTTAATAAAACCAAAAATTCTTTACGAGTTCTCATTTACACTGTATAAGTTGGTAAAAGAAGCTACATATTATTATCTAAATATAAATATCCTCTAGCTTTTAGACTACAATAATATTTAAGCATATCTAAGATAAGGTCAGTTGGATAAAACTAAAGATAGTACTTATCCATATAGTTTCCTGTTTTACCAACAGACGGTAGGTTCTAAACTATGGCATGCTTCGAACTGAAGAATTTTAAAAATAATTCAATTCCGCAAGACGGAATCTTTGTAGCTGCTTGTTGCGAATGGTAACAATTTAGCCACTAAACGCCAGTTTGCTATCAAACGTAATGCCAAGATCCCTTTCAGATGATATTCGCGAGAGAGCACTGACACGCATCGGGAATTTAAAAAAAATAGGTATATCTAGTAAGTGACGACATATTGCCTTCATCAATATTGTAGTTCTGGTTTCTATGCCTATTATAATGTTATATTATAATAATATTTATATCAAGTTGGAGTTGAAGACAATGTTACAAGGTGATCATGTAAAGTAGGTATCCCATGATCAAGTAACATTTGTTTTTCTTTTACATCTATGTAATACGTCAATTTATGTTTATGTAAAAAATGTGACATCTGGTTTTATACACTTCTTATTCGTAACCGTCAACATATTTTATCTTTCAAGATATCACGTCACTTTTCAGTGATTTATGTGAACACAAATTAAAAAAGAAAATACAGTAATATTATTTCGACTTAGTGTATCATCGTACGAAATCTAACTTGGTTAATTTTAATACTACATATTATTAGCTGACATTAGGTTTTTACATATCATTATTATTAACCGGAGTTATCGACTGCTAGATTATAGCCTCCTCTAGCACCTTTTACTCTTCAAATCCACTGAAATTTAAGAGTTATGTGGCGTTCTTATGGTCGTTAATTGCCTCTCGGGTAATAACGACATTTTCCAACGGCGCTTTCATAGCTATTTTATTTTGTGGTCTTTCCGCGTTATGCCTAACATGCACCTTTCCATGACACATGAGCTAATCGATTTTTTTTAATTTATGATAAACTTCTTAGTATATTGGCTGCTGCTCGGTCGGCACATATCAATAATTATTAATTCATGGTGGTATCCATGACAAGAACTAAACTGGCATTTTACACATTTGGGCGTCTGAATAGTATCTTTAAATCTTCCGCCGTGATTCAAGTCTTTAACCAATTGTGCTACTAGTGCTTAAATAATATGAAAATGAAGAACCACCCAAGATTCACTGGTGTTGAATTACAGAATTTATTAGTAATACTTACACACTAAACTATCATATTTTAGAAAACATATATTTATATAAATTCTCATAAGTAAAAATATTTACTTTACTTTAAATATTAGCAAGTTCAAGTAAGCTACAACAAAAATCTTGGAGTGATCTGTGACGTCGGTAAGCAATTAAAGTAATACCTACATTGGTTTTAAATACAAAAGCCGATCGCCAATAGTAACTAAATTTGGAAAGCGCTTTAGAGAGTATTAAGAGCCATTAGTAAAAATTTGTCACAATTAAGTATGCACTACAGCTACTGCATAGTAGTCTATGTGCATGGGCGCGAAACCCGAGAGATGCAGGTTAGATTCCTGCTGGGTGTCTTACTTTTTTCAAAAAATATTTTTTCTAATGGTTATAAAATATTTTCTCAGAAGTGTTTTCAAAATTATTTATATTCAAAAATACTTACGTTATGTGTATATTAGTACAACAAAATGTCAAAAAATACCGCCATTTTTCAAAAAAATTTATAAACCATTATAAAAATAAAATAGTGTTGTAGCACAAAAATTTTAAATAAATCTCTGTATAATATTTAATAAAGTTTTGTTTAAAGTTGATAATTTTGTAGCGAACATTATTTTGTTGTTATAGTTTGTAAAATTTATAATTATTAAGTACCTACCTAGTATTAATTATAATTAAAAGAAGAACGCTTTAAATAAAATGAGACGCTTTGAAGTTTTTTCCAGCCGATTCTGCCCCAGTCTGGAAACTCAAAACTGCCCGTACCCATACAATTTTATTTGCGACTATAAACCTTAATCCAATCGCACTTGGGGACATTAACAATTACACCTTCACACGGGGACTTAAGACTTTTACGCACCGCTTTATTTATTATTCATTATTCACATCTTGATTTTATGGCTCAGGTAACTGTCGAAGGCGGCGATTTCACGGGGTAACGGATAATGGCGTCCGCTGACGCTATAAAAAACGAATAAACGATAGTTTCTGATGTGTCTAGTGCAGTGGTAGAGCCTTAAGGCTTTAAATAATAGAACATTCAAGTACCTATCAAATATATTATAACATATTTAGTTTATAACATTATCGTTAGATTAAAAGTTAGTGCTGAGAATAGTTTTGACGCTATTCTGGTGCTATTTTCTGAATCTTTAATTGACATTATAACAGCATTTAATAATGAGCTTTAAAGAAGAATGAAATGAATGTCTAAATTATAGAATATTCAAGTACCTATCAAATATAATATGACATATTTATTTTATAACATTATCATTAGATTAAAAGTTCGTACTGAAAATAACTTTAAAGCTATTCTGGTGCTATTTTGTGAATTATTAATTAACACTATAACAGTATTTAATAATGAGCTGTAGAGAAAAATTAAATGAATATCTAAATAATAGAACATTCAAGTACCTATCAAATATAATATGACATATTTATTTTATAACATTATCATTAGATTAAAAGGTCTTACTGATAATAGCTTTAACGCTATTCTGGTGTTATTTTGTGAATCATTAATCAACACTATAACAGTATTTAACAATGAGCTGTAATGAGATGAGACTGACTTATATCCGGTCCAAAAGCCCTACTTACTTATTTATACCATTAAGGTCCATGTCATGAGATATCCTCCTACAGGAATCTTTATCTCGAGTTATCTCTCTTTAGCTTCTCTACGTCTCTCATGACGCTGTCCGTTCCTCTCATACAAGGGTTCCTTCATACCTTTATGGATAACTCTAGGATCCTTCGCGTTGACTTTGAGAAAAGCTCTAATCAGTCATAAAAAGCAAGCATATAACCATTTTTGAATGCAAGAGGTAAATTACTGTCCTAAGTAAGTAATTTCACATTCAAAACTTTTCAGGATAGGGAAATTAATAATTTTTCCTTCATTAAACATCTGCTATTTTTAAGTGATGAAATTTAATGTATCTATTTACTTTTTTCCCAATCTTCTTCTTATTGTACCATCCCCTAGCAGAGGTCGGCCACCACCAAGGCGATCTATCTTGTCGTTTGCTACCCGGAACAGTTCAGTGGAGCTGCACTCGTACCAATCACGGAGGTTCTTAAGCCACAAAATGCGACGTCGTCCTCTGCTACGCTTCCTATTGGTATTTTCCATGACAAGTTGAGGAATGCTGTATTTTTGTCCTCTCAGAATGTGGTCAATATATTAAAATAACTATATTTTGTTTGTTTTGGGTTCGTTCTAGTTTTAAAATATCTTTTTATTTTTTTAAATGGTCAAAACGGATGATAAAAAGGAAATTTAAATATGATAATATCTTATTTTCACAAAATTTTGACTTACTGTAGCTCGAATACAGATTAAAAAAAAATTGTTCCATTAAAAACAAATATTTCAATATTAAAAGTCTAATACCGCTTATTTCATACTAGTCACGTCCGCAAAATACCATTAAAAGTGTATTATAATCAGTTTATATAAGAATTGATCACTTAGATTATTTTATAATTACTTTTTACGCTATGCTGTTAAGAAATACATAAAATTATAAAATAAATACTAGAAAAATCATACAATATAAAATTTAATATCGTAATTTGAATATCTTTGTTTAATTATTCAAAGCTGAATACGAGGTATTTACGGATGCAGTTTTGAACTTTGGTTCTTCTGCGCAGACAATTAAAGAATAAGTCGTTTTCCGGTGAACAAAGCAAATGAAAATAGCGTTACGATCATTTGCATTTTACTGTGAAAATTGTTATTAATTCAATTATAATATGTGAATATTATAATATATTGTGACGGCCCAATGATGGCCGAGTGGCTAATGCATCTTTTTATAATGTTATGAGTCCTAGGTTTAAATCCTGGTTCTGGAAAATACACATATTGTTTGTTTAATGTGTGTTTGGAGTCAGAGTATGGGCCTAAAAGGGTTGAGTGGCTAACACAAATTTCTCGTGCAATCGAAAATCTGTTAATAAAAACCTCCATCCTGTTGAGGCCCATATTATGATCATCTCAGAATTGAACAAGGTGAAAAATATAAATAAATACTGTTTGTAGCAGTTCCTAAAAATTTTAGGAAATAGTTGGTCAATCATGAAAAATATTATTTATTAAAAGGTTTCAGAAGATGTTCTGGCCATTCGAATGACTTAATTAATTATTGTTAGTTATAGAAATATTTTTTTTTCACAAAACATTTTCCTCGGCAGTGGTAAAAAATTACGGGAATAGATACTTAATTTACATGACACTTTAGGCAATTTTTTCTGTCATTTTATATGAGGCATATTTAAAAATTATAGATACCTGCATAAAGCGCCTAATAATTAATAAAAACTAATAAAATATGTAGCGATCATGTTATTCTGCATTAAATTAATGTAGGTTTAATTTGTTATTAAAACAAAATATTAGCAACAATAATTTTCAGCGATTCCTCAATCATAACTAGACCAGTAGGTAGTGTTTGTTTTGATTGAGAAATACGACACTACCTATGGTAATAAATGTACTGAATTAATATAAATAAGAAGAACAATCTATGAATATACACTCAACTCGTCGAGTCCGTCACGAGACATAAGTACTGCTATTGTCACATAGTACATCCGTTATTTAACTCGAATCAGTTTCTCAGTGCATTCTTATAATTAATCCCTTGATTATATCGATCTCAACAGTATATCATTATTTCGCGATTATAATCGTATGTCATCATCCTTATTGTTGTATTCAGTGTATTCTTGTAGTAACCAATAAACTCACACTTAAACAACCAAGCAACAACGTCTATTACTCTCATCATATTTCTGAAAATATGTATGTATGATATGGTTTGTAGGGAAAGCTTTAAATTTAGTATTTTATAAATTGACATGAGTCGCTAAAAGTATTCATCGAATCTATGCAAAGCATCTGTCATTCATTTTAGATTTAAGCAATCACGACTACTTAGATTAAGTTGATTTAATAAAATCTCTTCAAATCCTATTCCGAAATTTTTTTCTTTTATTCTACGATGTTACTGTTGGTCCACGATACGTTTTTTTTTCCCAAATCATGTGGGAATATATTGTTTATTCGTCGGAAAAGTAATATTAGCAAACGCAAATCACAACTCCCTGACAGTTATTGTTTACTTGGCTACATAGAGCTGCCTCTCCTCTTTCCGAATATTTTTATCGACATGCTATTGCGTGTGTATATGTGGATGTACATGCGGATGTACGCCTGTACATGTAACAATAAATGTCTGGTAAAATTTCACTCTCATGAACGATAAATAATATTGATATTATACGAACAATCTATACGCTGGGACTGATGAAAACAAAACAATGCGATGTTTACAGTGAATACAAATTGAAAATTGGAAAGCAATATTATCTACTCAATTCCACATATTAGTCGTAACTCGTAATCATTTTCATCATCGTCAGCCATTAACTTCAGTCAGTAGTCAGGACTCGACAGACCATTGTGAAGCATTCGTACCAACATCATACCATTGACGAAATCTGCGTAAAAGAAATTTCACAATATGTAACTCCAATATAATATAACAACAATTAATACAATCGACCAAAGGCACTTGATTGAATTTGAACATAAATTCTATGATGGTTTTGACACGGTTTTGACGATTTATTATATGCTTATCGAGTGTATTATTATTGATAAGTTAAGGGCGGACGTGCTCAGCGTGGGTCAAAATGGAGCTTTTTTCTATTTTCAAAGCATGATCCTGGACATACCTTAAACGTTGTAGATAAACTATTTATATAATTTTGAAGCCTTATTATCCGTTATATTTATTTTAAACATTTGATGACTGTATAAAGTATTTTTATTAGATAAAATAGTATTTTTTTAAACCTCTCGCTCTAATGTTTTAGAATATAATCATATTTTAGTACATAAATGTGCAGTGGTGTTAAGATTTTTTACATTTATTAATTTTTAAACGCATTTATAAAATTATCAGTATAATTTATATCGACATTATTTTAGTGAAAATTTACAATAAAAAATTATATTGATAATCTCTGTGATCCCAAATTTGAAAAGAATTAGGCATTTTATTATTCAAAAAATGGGCAAGATTTAACACATTTGAAGATAATTTTAAAGATACTAATTATAAGCAATGTCTTTGACCATTCAAGTGTAATAAACATCTTACGAATAATGATTGCTTTATAATAATTATTGACCTAAGAATAAGGTAGTGTTTTTTTGAAATACGCAATTTCTTTTGGCATTCCCCAGTAGTTAAGCTACAACATACGGCCGTAGCCATAAATTGACAAACTATAATTGAAGTAGGGAGTAAAATGATGTTAACACGCGTGTTTGAACATATACCGTTTAAAAAAAATCGGTTAGGTACATGTTCAAACACATGATACATGAAACACGTGATAAAGATTGTACCTACTTTATTGTATTGATTTGTTATATAATTTAGAGTTAATAGTATTCGTTGTCAGTCTGTATTTGCCTTTTGGTGAGTGTATACAGTGTCTGAAAATGCCGAAAAAAGAAACGCGGGTCACATAAAACGACTCAAATGGAATAGTACAAAACATAAATCCATTATAATCTAATATATAAAAATTAATATTTGTGTGTTTGTTTGTTCGTATTTAATGCGCAGCCATACCGTTCATCCGATTGCGATAAAACTTTGTAAACTTATTGCTTGCACTTGCGGGAAGAGTATAGGCTATACTAATATATAAAAATGAATGTCTGTCTGTCTGTCCCGTATGCGTTCCTATACCATTCATCCGATTGCAATGAAATTTTGGTAAGTAGTTGTATGCACACCCATAAAGGTTTCTGAATTAGAAAAATCATCATCTTCTTCTTCTTCTTCATTCTATCTTCTTTTATTCGTATGGTTCCTATACCATTCATCCGATTGCAATGAAATTTTGGCAAATGGTTGTATGCACACCCATGAAGGTTTCTAAATTAGAAAAATCATCATCTTCTTCTTCTTCTTCATTCTATCTTCTTTTATTCGTATGGTCCCTATACCATTCATCCGATTGCGATGAAACCTTCATCAGTTGTTGTGGTAACACCCGCAATGGTTTTTGAATTAGTACAACCATCTTCTTCTTCTTCTTCTTCTTCTATTCTATATTCTTCTATTCGTATGCGTTCCTATTCCATTCATCCGATTGCAATAAAATTTTCGTCAGTAATTGTGCCAACACCCGCAAAGGTTTCTGAATTAGTACAACTATCTTCTTCTTCTTCTTCATTCTATCTTCTTTTATTTGTATGGTCCCTATACCATTCATCCGATTGCAATGAAACCTTCATCAGTTGTTGTGGTAACACCCGCAATGGTTTTTGAATTAGTACAACCATCTTCTTCTTCTTCTTCTTCTATTCTATATTCTTCTATTCGTATGCGTTCCTATTCCATTCATCCGATTGCAATAAAATTTTCGCAAGTAATTGTGCCTACACCCGCGAAGGTTTCTGAATTAGTACAACCATCTTCTTCTTCTTCTTCTTCATTCTATCTTCTTTTATTCGTATGGTCCCTATACCATTTATCCGATTGCGATGAAACCTTCGTCAGTTGTTGTGGTAACACCCGCAATGGTTTTTGAATTAGTACAACTATCTTCTTCTTCTTCTTCTATTCTATATTCTTCTATTCGTATGCGTTTCTATTCCATTCATCCGATTGCAACAAATTTTTCGTCAGTAATTGTGCCAACACCCGCGAAGGTTTCTGAATTGGTACAACCATCTTCTTCTTCTATTCTATCTTCTATTCGTATGCGTTCCTATACCATTCATCCGATTACAATGAAATTTTGATCAACTGTTGTGCTCACGCCGCAAAGGTCTCTGAATTGTTACAACTATTTTCTTTTTTCTTCTATTCTATCTTCTTCTATTTGTATGCGTTCTTATACCATTCATCCGATTGCGATGAAATTTTGACCAGTTGTTGTGAGCACGCCCGCGAAGAGTTCTGAATTAGTACAACCATCTTCTTCTTCTTCTATTCGTATGCGTTCCTATACCATTCATCCGATTGCAATGAAACTTTGGTGAGTTGTTGTGCCCTTGCCCGCAAAGGTTTCTGAATTACTACAATCATCTTTTTCTTCTTCTATTTGTATGCGTTCTTATGCCATTCATCCGATTGTGATGAAATTTTGACCAGTTGTTGTGCGCAAACCCGCGAAGGTTTTTGAATTAGTACAACCATCTTCTTCTATTCGTATGCGTTCCTATACCATTAATCCGATTGCAATGAAACTTTGGTGAGTTGTCATGCGCATGCCCACGAAGGTTTCTGAATTAGAAAATCATCTTCTTCTACTATTCGTATGCGTTCCTATACCATTCATCCGATTGCGATGAAACTTTTGTCAGTTGTGTGCGGTTTCTAAATTATTATTATATAACATACAAAGTTTGTTGTTTGTTTGTTCCATCCAATTTTGATTTTTTTTTTTACTACATATTTATAACATTAATAACGTTTTCATATTTTGGATTCGATTTTAATTTAGTGTTCTTATGTTTGACCTTTACTCCTATTATACTTATTTTCATATTGCCATATTGTATTACACAGGTATTTTAATATTAAAGAAATAATTACCTCTTATTATTTTTCAAATATCTAAGATAAATATAACCACGAAGCGACCCCGTGCGAAGCCGGGTACTTTAGCTAGTATAACAATAAAATAAACACTAGGTGTCTTATTTATTGCATACTACTTGAATTAAATTCTACTCATTTATATGAGTGCGTAGAAACCTACACCCCCCTATGCCTAGTATAAATCTCTGTCATCTAGATCATAGTTTCTTAACCGGTGGTCCGCGAAGATTTTCTGCAGTTCAAATATAGTTACCTAGAAACCCAATGTTTGATGTGGGGTTGTATTATATTTCGACAATTGTTTCAAAAATAGTGTAAATATTAATATTTATTATTTTATTCCAATGGTCCGCAAAACATTTTTTGATTTTTGTGTGGTCCGCGGATGTAAAAAGGTTAAGAAAGATTGATATAGCTAGATTCTAGACTCTTGAGTATACGTTTTATAACTTTGCACCTTTTTTTTGCATTTTTTACTACACTGATACGTCTCTTTGCCTGATTTCCTTGCATAAAATTAGATCAAATGATATTCCATTGCATTAAAAAGTATAGTAATAAGAAAATAAATTGATAATATTTGTAAAAAAATATTTTTAGAATATATTACATCATGTTCATGCTAGAGCCGGAGTGCAAAATTATGAAGCGGCAATTCTACCCAGGTGCCGCTCTAGTTAACAATGGGAATTTGTGCTACGAGTACCATAATAATGTATTATAACATCAATGGCGTCACCGATATCCTGCCGGCATACAATTGAATAAATGAATTAGAATATTTGACTGCTGCTGGATTATAACACTTTCGTAGAATCCTCTCCACTTGAAAAATAATGGAAAGAAAAGCTAAAATAAATATCGACTTTATTCTGAAAAAAAAATAAAAATTGATTTTGAAAGAAAACCGTCTTGTTGAAAATAAATCTGAAAAGCTGCAACCCTAAAAAGCTCGATTTGTGTGGAAAATTGAAAAAAAACCTTTATTATCGCACAGGACGAAATTAATAATGTCCTGTATTTACATAAAAATATGGTCACCGTAGCTATAAATTCATCGTTGGCACGTTATCGTCAGACTATTTTTTGAAAATTTTTGTTTTGGAATACTTAGATAGCTTTTCCTTGTTTTTCAACGGGCCTAAAAAGCCGTGCAGAACTTTTGGTTTTAGTACATTGATATATCTACAGGATATTACACCATTCCACACAATATCTGAACAGGAAAATGGGACCTTTTGCAGAAAAGGTTATAGACATCACTGGAAAAATCACCCTTATTTCAATGTTGGTAAAGTCCAGTTTTAGTATTTAAAATAACTACCATTTTTTTTACAAAAATATCCCGCAAAATTTAATTATTTTCTTCTATTTTAAAAATAAAACTTCCAATAATATAATATTGATTAAATAGATGATAAAGAAACGCCATTTGAAAATTCACCGTTATTACAATGCTAATAGAGTTGATAGAAGTCACTTTTTACCAAGTATATATTTTATCTTTCTTTATTCTGGTAGACTAAACTTTAGAACATACTAAAATTTTACAGGTATTGTTAACATTGTAATAGTGCATGGGTAAGACGTGTGATACGCCGTGTTACACGTGTTAGCGCCCACGGTGACCGCACGGCTTAAGCGTTGGACTATCACACCGTAGGTCCCAGGTTCGAATCCTGGGTCTGGCAAGTACACATATTGTTTTTCAATTTGTGCGTGCGTCAGAGTATGGATCTAATAGGTTGAGCAAGTGGCTGATATCCATTTCTCGTAAAAAAACAAAATCTGTTAATACAAACCTCTACTCTGTGGAGGCCCGTATAATCCCATTAGGATCGGAAATGGTCGGAAAAAAAAGACGTGTGAACCGATTTATTAATATTGTGATCACAATTAATTGAGAAAAACATAGCCAGTATGATATTTGTTTAAAATGTGCACCTTTTAGCAAGACGCGTTGCAAAAGGGAAAGCGGCTAAGGCCTTGTCCACATAGCGCATTTTAACCCGCGCGTATTCCAGGTACATGTGACCTCATTGAGCCGTTCATATATATTCGCGCCGTGACGGCTGTCGCGCGCGGTCGAGCTACAGGTAACCTTATTGAGGTGTCCACATGCACTCGCGGCGAGACACGCGCCATGTGGATAAGGCCTAAAATAAGCATTTACACATTTTTATAATTATTGATCGGTAAACTAGTTTTTCGATATTTTAATTATATTTTAATTTGGTATTACGTTTAACTACAAAACCTAATTTTTTATATGGATACAAATTTCATTAATAAACACATAACTGTTTTTGTGATTGTTCATTGTTTCATGTCTATTCTAATAGTACACAATAGTATGGTTTTTTTTATTTTGGTAGTTTAATGTGTATTGCTTACAAACACAATATGCGAGGAATGATTATTCAATTGAGAGATTTCTATTAACTGCTGTATACAAAGATTTGATATCGACTACTTCTTGTAACCTATATTATATATTTATATCTATGTTCGGTTAAAGTCAGTTTATGTAAATTGTATTTGCGCCGAGTACTTCATTATAGACGGTGATCGTTATTTCTATTTTATATCGATGGATGTTGTTACTATAGAAAATAATATTGTCTTTCAACTGTTTCTAGCATGCATCCGATTTAAAATCTAACTTCCTCAGATTTATTTTACTGCATGTTAATAAGTTAAAATGAAATCCATAATCGTGTATAACTATCATAATATTGTAAATGTGTTTTGTCGAAAGAGAACATTACTATAAAGATAAACGAAATCATGATGAGGTTTCTGCTGATCACCGTAAAGTGCCACACTCATCGATATAATGAACGCGAATGTTTTGCTTACATATTTGAAAACTTGTCACCTTGGGTAATTCAAAATCACATTTGTTTCATCAATAATAAAAATGTTCGATTTCCTTAGCATTCATCTATTTATTTCTCGAATTGTTTACACATTTCTTTCCTATCAGTTGCTATATATTTACGCTGACGTAAAGAACGCAATCATGTAAAAAAAGCTGCGTGATATGAGGCCGTTACAATAATATGTTAATGTTTTCTGTATGGACGGCTATACGTTCGTATACACATAATATTATTATCTACATAATGTTGGCGGTCGGCAAAGTTTTATATATTTGAATAAGATGTCTGACTTACGATATAGATTTCGAAAGACGTATGTATATCTAGGGTTACCATATTTTCTTGAAAAAATAAAAACAAATTCGAAGCAGCGGAGAGAGAGAAGAGATTTTTGTCGTAGGCCATGTCCGATCTTTATTTAGGGAATAATAACATGCGAGACTTCCTGGAATCTCGCATCCTTCCAGGTAATGCCAGTATGAATACACCATGTGCGTAATATTTACCGGCCTTTCAAGATGCACAAATTTGTTAGCTTGAAGAAAAGATAGGCTAAGTTAAAACTCTACTGAGGCATCCTTAGCTTTTTCATATTCAAAGAAAAAAGCTACAATCTGGATAGTTAATATTTTAAAAAAAATCTGTTATTTCATCTGATTAGTCAGAATTGCAAATCATCATCATCAGCCGGGATCAATCCACTGCTGGATGGAGCCCCACTAGCTCCCTACACTCTTCTCGGTCCCTAGATCTTCGTTCGCTCGTTCATTCATTAAACTTGACAAGTACATCTATTCATAGGGTTTGAAGGCGTCCTTGTGATTGTTTAGTTCCCCTTGAGTACCACTGTATGATGGCCAGCCCATTGATGAAGAGTCTATCCAGGCGCCCAAATGCACTCCATGCTAACAATATCGTCATACATACCTACCCCGCTTAATTGACATTTGTTATCAAGGATAGAAGTAGTTGTAGACTTTATCGATTTGAGTGCCATTAGTGAGGATCGCGTTTGCTTCATTAAAGCAGTTTATAGTTACTTTTATCTTCGAGACATTAATCTTTAAACGTATTTACTACTAATATACTATTTCCGTATTTGTTTGTGATACTCAGTATACCGTTGCTCTGGGTCGGCATAAGGTTATTTTCTTTACGAAAGTATGTACCCATATTAATTTAAACATTGATTATATTGTTTATCTAACAGGATCGGGAAAATTATAACACAGTATTAACATGTTTTCTTTTTACATTGCTAGTGTCCCTAGTATATTAGGAAGCGCATATTGAGAGAGTTTAGGGTTGAACCGGCTTGTTGATAGAATTAACATGAACATTATGTTAACAAAACCCAACCCGCAGACCATAGATAATATACCACATTATTATAGAAAATACATAGTGCCAACCGCTAAAAACAAGTATGTAGGCATGTAGAAAATGATAAAAAAAAATGTTCATTGAGTCATGCGGGTGACTTAATTGTTGTTTTGGTGATTTAGGAAGATTTTGCTAACTGACAATGTTTGTTTAAAGGTTCAAAATGTGCTACGGGATGGAAGCATCAGTTTGATAACATTTTAAACACCAAGAAAAACGACATTACACAGTTTTTTCCCATAGAGGCAGCTTACAGTGACGTCACGCGATAGTACGCGACGCGCATCTCAATATAATCACAACTTAAGTCTCAATATAGATTGCATAATAATTTTGAGTTGTGACGTGTGAGCTATATGAAATAACCGATATGATAATATTTATTATTGCATAACCAATACTTACAAACATGGCCCCCACATCCTAAAGCGGGCTCTTTACCTATCGCTAAGTTTAAAGGCAGTCTGACGCTCTACAGTAATGTTTTCCAAATGGTGTTTGAGGTCTAATAAAATCCATTAGTGTATTTTTAGCGATTTTTTAACACATCGAATTATGGAGTCGTCGAGTATCAACACACAATAACCAAAAATGGCATTGTACAATCTTATATTTTAAAATGGTAATACTTTCGAAACAACATGCGACTTTTTTTACTAGGTATTAGGGCAAATTTAAGATGTGTGTTTATCTCAATTTATCTGATCGACCCGCTACGCGAGGCCCCCTATTAGGCACGGGCCCCTAGGCTAGAGCCCTGCCAGGCCACCTATTGTGAGGGCCATGCTTACAAACATTCGGTAGTTCAAAAAATTTAAAACTGTAGATACTTGGCTTTATTATTTATATACCTGCTAGAAATATAAAAAAGCAAACAATGAAGGAGTACAACAAATGTTGTTCGGAATTTGCACGGATCACACTGTTGCAGTTTTTCCTTCTCAGTTCCTCACCATTTTATAAGTTAAAAAAGACTCTTTTCAACACGATTCAGAATATATTTTGTTTACAGTCTAAAACCCAATACGATACTAACAAACCGTGAAACTCACAAGCAATATACTGTGAACAAAGTGAGTTTCGAAAGAAACACGATGACATGAACTACTTCCTCCAATAAAGGACGAATGGTCACCATACGCTTTCCAATGAATAAAATCAATAAATATAAATTTCCCTATAGCAATTTAAAGTTGTAATATTTATAGGCCAATGAAAAGTAATTTAAATTTTTCATCTATTTATATTGACAGAAAATTATATTGAAATCATAGGATTGTAACCTTAAATGGATTTTAAAATACAAGTTATATAATAATGGCCGGAAGTTATGTTATACGTGGTTATGCATTTCACAGCTTGCAATTTAAGTTGATACGGCGTAAGTCAAAATAAAAAGTTTAATAACTAACCTTAAAAAAGAAAATAATTATTACAATTTAATTGCAGAAATACATAACATAATTACAGTCAGATTGTAGTTAGATGAACGTAGCAATCAACAAGTTCTGTGAGAATAAGCATTATCACACATTAAGCACAAATCCGTTATAATAGAATCTTCTCAAATTCATATAATTTAATTATTTTTAAATAAATTTTTCACAAGCCGTCAGCGATATCGGTTAGTGTTTACTCAGTGAGAAACACGGACGGCAAAAAATAAGTCCCATTTAGTATACAAATTTTACACGAATCTAATTACTAATAATAGTAAACGTCAGTAATATTGTTAATATCTATTATATCAAAATGAATTTCTCACTGAAGGCATGGGATACTCAGTGAAAGCATTATTAAATCATCAGGAGTTCAATAAATAGGCTAACACGATTGAAGGAATATCTCACTCAGAATTTTATCTTGGTAGAGAACTGTCACTCCGTACCATCGTGCCTCGGGCCAGAAATGTCTACCTCGCTGTTATCTTGCATCATTGTACCTATATGTAAACTGCACCAAGCAATCGCTATCTACAATTATTATACTTCAGCTCTTCCCTCATCTCCTCATTACAAAAGGATTTTAAGAGTTCTACTAGTGAAAATAGGTGAGGTAAATAATGTTTTTCACCATTAAATTAATTATCTACGTAATAATATAATGATAAATAACAATATTTTCAGTGGAATGGTAGAAAACACAATATATCAGTAAGGAAGAAAAATGGTTTTTTGATTAACCATTGATTATAAACATTGACCATTATTATGTTTTTACAAGTTTCACAATAACAGCCGTAATTATATATTATATATGAGAAACCGTATCGCTGATAGGTTTAACAAGACCCCTTTAAACTGGTAATTAGTAATATTAAGTTATTAGTAATACTAACATTAGTAATATTAAGAAATTACTTTTATTGTGTTAACTGTCAATAATTATTATTCATGGTAGAACTGCATTATATTATTGATTAATTTAACAAAACACAATTTTTTTTAGTAGTAAAAATGGAATAAGTATTTATTAATAAACTTTGCGTTTTATTAAATAATTAATCAATAATCTTAAGAAAATCTTTTTAATTATAATTATTTTTTTACAATTTCTTCATCTTATTTTAACTCCGTCTTCCATCAAAGAAGAGTGACAAAGTTGTAGTAGGTACATATCTTTATCCTGGAACTGACGTATCAGATCACCGGTAGTTTAGAATCTAAAAGTTCCGTAGTGGCGACAGCCTACGTATACCTTCATCTCTGCTACCCCTACCTTTATTTACAATATGAGCCATTATATTAAATCATACTTCTCACAGAGAAAAGTATAACTGAAGTAAGTATATAGCTTTTCTGTACTGAGATTATTAAGATAGTAGATATTATATTATGAATATAACAAAATTGAAAACACCCCACATATAATATTATGCCTGACAGAAAAAAAAAATAGAAAACATACGAATCCCGACGGGACATAAACTTATAACCACTGAATTCGTGCTAATGTGCTTTACCAATTAAGCTATGGGCGTCTTGATAAATTAGGACTAAGTTAATTAGTAGTTTTTACATGAAATGCTTATCAAATTTTGTTAATGTTTGCTATCGCTTTTTGTGTATCGATTAAGTGCCCTAATTACTAACAGACGCCCGGATCACTCCAAAATTTAGTTATAACGTACTCGCACGTCTAGTGATTTTGTAAACTATATGTTTTTTTCAACGAATAAATCACAATAATTGAGAATGTAACATTCTTTATATTGAAACACCTAAGATATAACATACCTAGTAGAAAATCTCTTTTTAGAAAAAAATACGGGGTGTTTTCAATATATGTATATTCAATATAAAGAATGTTACCTACATTCTCAAATCTTATGAATTTTTCATTCAATAAAAAAACAGTTTATATATATATATATATTTATGGTATATAATAATATATAATATGAAAGCTCTGGAAATCAAAGAGAAAGTTTCTATTTTGATAAAATGTTAGTAATAAATAAGTAAGAAAACGTATATTTTTAAACAAAATTCTCAAAAATATTGTATGTATACTAATAAAAAATAACATTTAAGAATAGATCTTTTCAGATGTCATACCCATAAGAAAGAAATACTCGACATTTTTATTGACTTGAAAACATTTTACGAGAATGTAAACTGCCGGTTTTGTTTCCAGACTCATATATATTTTTTAAGATTTTGGTACTTTCTTACAAAGCAATGGCCTCGTCTGCTGCATGGAAAAGTAGAATAATAATAATACGTACGTTTTATTATAATGTATATTATTATGTAAGTATGTATCAGCAAACTGAAACCGACTGATAAAACTACAAACTGTTTAAACATTCTGCTTTCATTTGAAAGGCATTAACCCGAATTACATGCCACGGTCGTATCTTTATTATTACTGAAAGCGGAAGACGGTCGGACGAGTTGCACAGGGGAAAAAGGAAAAAAAACTAACTATCGAAATTTGTTCAGAAACGTCGCTCGGATCTGATTGTAAATTCACAATTTTATGGGCGCCATTTCTACTGCTGGAAAGCTATTATAAATTTTAAGGTGACAGCACATAATCGGAAGCTATAAAACAAATTACGGATAGTATGCATAATATTTCTAGGGGGACTATTATGAATCAACCGCTAGTACTATTTTATTTTATAGTATATATTTCTTTGGTAACCCAAGTGTCTACGTGCCGTATTAATAGATGTTAACAGTTAAAGGATATTTCTGTGAGCTAAAAACTTTGAATTGGACATGTATATATATTAAGTCATTATGGTACCCTATCTTTTCTCATTATGTGAATGAATATTTCATAATCACATACAATATCAACTTTAGAGAGGAAAAAGGGCACAACCTTCATTTTTTTCAAAATAGGTTTTATTGGATAATAATGTTGTACACAACTAAATATATGTTGTGTCCAAAGGATGTAAGCTGCAAACACCGATTTATTATCTAAATTTAGCTGTCAATTTAAAAAAAAAGGAAGTGAAGTGGGAAAAACGACTTAACCATAATTTTTGTTAGTTTATATTATTCATAATTGATTTCAGATTAGGAATATAAAAACCAAATTATTAATTATTATGCACTTCAAGGTTATGTTTTATTTGCATTTTTACTTTGACCGAAAACCATAACAAAAACGTTTAGTGCCTCCTGTAAAATTTCATTTGTGTGGATAACGTCTTTTTTTCCATTCTAATAACAATATAAAGGAGTATTTTTTTTTCGTAGGTAATCAATAACAGAATATCTTAAATTTAATCTCAAACCAAAAAATGATCACAAACCAAAGCCGACTATATTTAGGCAGTTGCATTGAATTTCAAGTAATGATGCCAGTGCTAGTAATTGATTATCTTCTAATATAATACCGTACCATTTTTACAATAAATGAAAATTTTTTGATTGCATATTTTGTTCAAATTTTTAATATTATTTATTTCAATATCAACGATCAATCAATACACAAAATTAACGATATTGTATTCAAAGTATAAGCAATATTAGTACTTGTTTTTCCCTCTACACCCGTTATGCAGGCGTATACCGTGGCGTAACGAACGTTGGGCGCTCTTAAAATTTGTGCCGAAAGTGTCCTAGGAGCAACTTCCCAAGATTGGTTGGCGTGCATTAGAGTGTGCGTGATTCCTACTTCGATATTAGCACTACCATCGAAGTTTGCAGTTTCATATCACGGCCTGACTTTAAATGAATGATCGCACGAATAAAAATGTTAAAACCGGTTTTTCGATATTTCCTTTTGAATACCGGTATTAATACCGGTAATCTTTAAAACATTAAAAAAACAGAAGTACTTAACAAGTAAATATATCTATTAAAATCTCTTTAAAACATTATTTTATAGCAAAAACTTATATACAAACGGTTATTATGTTGACATTCAAAAATATCTATTGGTCTTAATATTGTAGAACTGGTGGTTTTTACAAATAATTTAAATAAGTATATTGATAATTTTAACTAAAGCCCTCAAAAAAGCTAATGTTCATCATGTGCAAATAAGTCCAGCTGCAAGAAATGCTTCTTAAATTCAACGCTTGTACAGTCATCAGTTAGTACAGTCATATAATAATAATTGAACATTTGTCACGGATGTTTACTATTTCGAAATAATATTATGATAATTCATCGCGACAATTATATATTTAATATCATATTATTGATAGATTTTGTTTTTTCATTATTTCACATCTGTTGCATTTTAGCAGCACATAACTTAAAATTCATTTTCAAAAACGTAAATTAGTGTGCTTTTTTAATACTAAAAATTCCGGTATTTTGGAATTTTAAAACCGGTAATTCGGTATTGAGAAATACTGGAATACCGGTTTTCAAATACCGGTTATTCAAACACTAGCCTGACTATAAGTGGGTCTTGTCACAAATCGTAAAGAAGCAAACAATACATTGAAGACCATTAGAATATCTTTTATAAAAAAGGTAGATACTTATATCTAAGTAGGCCCAAGAAGTTTGTTTGCTTGACCTCTTAATTGGATGAATTAAGTATTTTATGGAAAAATCGATAGCTTTTATATGGTATCATAAATTATTTACGATCGATCGATGGGCTTTGGATGTACCTTTTATAGCGATTACAATTCATTCTATATCGATTCCGGAGCGATAACTAAAGTAATTACTGTTTTATTTTTGAACCCTGAAAGCTTATCGGATAACAGAAAATATACCAAGCAACTTCATTAAATTATTAGGCACTTACTGAAAGGTAGATTATTAAATAATATTGCAAGATAAAAAAATATAATTTCACTAAGGTATATCTGTTACATTTCTTGTACTTATACGAAATCCATTATTTTTTAATAATTTTCAGAAAGTTTAAATAAATAAAAATATTGAAAGGATTTTTAATCTAAGTGAAGTAAGCAAAGTTATTTTTTATTGAAATGTTAATAAAAGCTCACCCCGTATTGATTACTAATTGCGGAAAATTATTCCAACTTGAAATATGTAATTGTTCCAATTATAATTAATTATGTGAATAAGCATAAAATATATATTAATTTATTGTTTTCTTTGTTTTCAGGTAAGCTGTAATTAATTTATTTATTACTGTAAATAAATAAATGGATGTCTACGACAAGATAATATAATTTGGATTCAATTATTATTTTGTATCACAAAATATGGTAAGAAAGCTTATATTATATATTATAATATATTCCTTATTTAATCATCGTCATCAACTGGGGTCTATGGACTGCTGAATGAAGGTCACCCTTAACTCCTTCCATTTTTCTCGTACCTAAATTGAGGCTGGTATGGTAGAAATATGGATAACTTTAATAGGAGAGTTTTGAGTAGAATCTTTGGGGTTGTTCAAGAAAGTGGCATTTGGAGGTCAATATAGAACGAGGAGCTGTACACATTTAATGGGGGCAATCATGTATATGAAAACGCAGAGACTGCGCTAGATTGGCCAAGTGCATAGAATGCCGGAGATCCACATGCATACGTGAGCACTAATAGCACACGTTGGTTGAACACTTTGTGCTTAAGACATACTGGGAGATCATTTTAAAGATACTCTTCAGATTGTTGTTTTTATTTACCGTTTTCCGGTTTCGTCCGCCTTAGAGTTGAAAATGTCCCTCTGAGGCGGACGAAACCGGTCGTAATCTATTGTATAAAAGTGGAATAAGTACTACAAAATTATTAAATAAAAACAACAATACAATGCAGTTCCACCATGAATTGACAGTTAACAAAATAAAAGAAAATACTCTTCAGATGTCTGAATGCGCCCCATGCCAGTTTGGTTCTGCGAGCTTTTTTTTAAGATTGAATAAAGTCAAACTGGTATTTTACCTACATACAATGTTATTTTTGGATACACTGTATTTAATGATATTATTATCATTTATAGTCCTAAAATTAGATTATTTTCCATTAACACGGTATATAAAACATTATTTTTAGTTTAATAGCAACGTATACAATTTGAATATTTTTTCCTGAATTATTCTTTTTGAAATAGAAAATACATAATTAATTTACAGAATAATGCAAAAATTTATGTAAAATTAAAGCCCGAAGAATTAAAAATAAATTAATCGCGAAGTAGTTTTTATTATGCCAATTGAGTTAACTGGCAGAGTAGTAGGTATGAGCAAAATATTGTGCACTACAATCAGGCCGTGACATGAAACTGTAAATTTATAGTACTAGTAATCGCTCATACTTTTCGTGCAATATTATAGTAAACAGCTTGTAGAAAATGATGATTGTTGTATATTAAAATAAATGATAATAATTTGAACGAAATATATACTTAATTGAAAATATTAGTTTGTTGTGAACAGGTTACCGTATTGCATTCTAAAATAATCAACACATTAGCACTACCATCGTACTTCATAATTAAGGCCCCGTCATGTCAGGATACCAATTCACGGAATGAAGCACTATGACCGGTTGCGCAACGTAAGCGCAAGCCTACTTCAACGAAGTATATTAAAAGTCAACCGGTAGTGTCGACTGCAATATGCGATTGAAGTATACATGCTTTGGCGGTAGAGGCGCTAGCAACTCTCCGTTTGACATATTATTAAATGTCAGAAATTCGTACGTAGTATTGAAGAGGCTGTTAATCTATTTTTTTCTATCTTTTACATAACTATTACCGCTGAAAGTATAATTTTGTGTTTAAATTATCATTTAAATATTTATTGTGATTTTGTTATACAGAAACACACATGTTTGTTTGCAAAATATAACGGAAATTCCGTGTTGTAATATTGTTATATTGGAGACGTAACTAGCTTGTTTTAAGATTAATTGGCTACGTACTTCAACAATGAATGGTTTAATTATGCAACGTTAACGGTAAGTACTGATTTAATATGAAGTCATTACCAAAATGGATAAAAATGTTATTTAATTTCCATGAAACTGACGTGAGTTCCGTCATGACATGTTTACTTTCTATCTTACTCTAACGCATGGACATGAGGTATAAGCATGCTGAATGCTTTCTCACTTGCACTTATGTATCATCTATCCATTTCATTCGAAGCTCTATACACACAATATCTCCTGTAAAACTAAAAATTTTACGTGCTTTAGTTGAAGCGGTTCGGTGAAGTTTTTTGCAGTGCTTCATTTGGGGATTGGCCTCCTGGTCGTGATACGCCGTATAGTTTTTAGCCTAATCTTAGGTCGAATTACTATAACATTTTTTTTAAATTAAAGACGATTTGCTCAACTTGGTCACCGATATACTTGTATTCTATTAAAAATATTAATAAAGCGAAACCCGGGTCGTAAAAAAACGTCTCAAATGGAATAGTAAAAAACTTAAATAATGTATTAGAATACTTGTATTCTTTCAATACTTTAGCATGATATTATAATAATATGTTCATTGACGCTCTGAAAAAATATAATGATTGATGGTTTTGACACTTTGAATAAAATGAGGTAAATTTATTCTTATTTTAAACATTGAAATCTTTTGAACCGCGCATTACTACGTATGTAGGTATGTTATAAGGTTTTGAATTGAATATTTTTGCTATAATAATATAAATTCATGGCTAAGTGTGTCAAAAATTGACTTTCAGTATTGTAATAAGCATGCAGTCGTATAGATATAATAATCCATTTAAATGTAGACACCTTGCCTGCCGGACTTGTCGTTTGATTGATGGTCACTATTGGCCTCGGAGTATCGTGGAATTAGATTATAGCAGTCATAATGGGCCGAGAGGGTGCTAAAGGCGAGGCCGACTGCTCGGCCGTCTGGGGCGGGGTGGGGAAGAAGAAGACCCGCACATTAATCACGTCGATTCACTTTTAATGGAGACATCAAATCCTCAAATCCGCACGGGTGACCACGCCTTGTCTCTTCACCGTCCGGCAGCAGTAGATTTATCATTTTCTGAAAGCTAAATAATCATTATTAACGCCGTCTTTATGATTGTCCATTCTCAATGCGGACATTCTGGTGAACTGTTTAGATATTTTTATTGTATGTAATTACACATACGTTCGAATAGTATATTATTGGCATAAAATATTGAGTTAGTAATGTCGGTGTCTACGTCAAGAAATTGAATATTATTATTATAAAATATTAGCTATATAATATAACTATTTGTTTAGAAAATTATAAAATAATTGCAAAAACTATCATGCACATTTTAGATAGCAAATATAATACTATTTTTTTCAAACATGTTAGGAAATAATAATTGGAAAGAATAACAAGATAAAAAGAACTTTTTATATACAACGTTTTTAAATTTTCTGTTGAATCATATAAACTTGACTTGACTAGCTTAAACGATCAAAAAAATTTGTACTTGATAGAAATAATACTGAAATGTCATATTGCTTTCCATAGTTACGCACGTATATATTAATAATTTAGTTGCTAGGATCCTAGACCCCTAGCAACCAATAATGGTGTCGAAATAACTTTTCATACAAAACTGAATTAACTGAAAATTAATTAAATTCTACTTAAATATGGCTAAAAGTATAAAAAAATGCATTAGCATCGTGCTCTGATATATTCTAAAAGTTTCAAATGTCTAGCTAGTCGGGAAGTTAGTTAAAATCGATTGTAAGATTTGTACCGGACAAAGAACCACCGGATAAATAAGAATACGAGCTAAGAAAAACGTTGTAATAAAAAGGAAAAGTGGAATAAAATGTCGTTAACGTCATGAAAATCAATAAAAAAACATGTTTAAAATTGGTCTAAATTGATCAAGCTCCAGGTTCATTCTAGTTTAATGTTTACTGAAATTTGATAACGTATCATGAATGTAGTGGTGGGAGGATCGTACCTTTGTATCTTAACCCCGATGTTATATATAATTCAGATGTGTGTGATATGTGGTGGGCAGCATTAACGTTAACACAAGTTGGTATTTACATCGTTTATTTATATTATAGCCCAAATATATTGGTTGTTATTACAAGGCACTATGAAAAGACAGTATATTAATTTAAGTTTTGAGAAAAGGCGTAACATGATATTTTTGGAATATTATATTGAAAGGGAACGGCGAGCTGCTCGGATCGACTACATTTTTGGAGCGCTCTATAACGACTGTGTTATTTCCGTAGCGTTCTTGTCTATGCTCTAGAAATGAGCATAGACAAGAACATGTCGGTTGTATAAAACCTCTACAAATTCCTCTCTTAGACAGTTTTGTCAGTACTTTGTAAAAAGAGGGACAATTACTGAAAGCAAGCGAATAGCAATAAACGAGTGTAATATTTAGTTACACGCTTAATTATTTCTAAAGGCTTTAAAAAATCTCATATTATAGGTTTACCTACTTATTAGAAAAAGACGAGAAAAAAGTCAGACCTGTAGAATTCCTTCTCATACCATTTACCGGCTAAATGATATTGATTGAAATATATATTTTGAATAAATACAACCTCAATATTAGAATTGAAATAAAAAAATATTTATTTATGAATAAGTTTGTAAAATGTAAGACATTTTTTAATGAAGTAAATTTCGCAATACTGAAAAATACTTTTGTTGGGTCAAAAATTTCTTCAATAAAAATTTACAAACACATTATAAAATAAATCGATTTTAAGTATTATTTTCCCTGATTATAACTATATTTTTAAGATGTTGGAAATTAATTATATATTAAAACTTTAGGAGTATATTCTTTTTTTTTGTGATTTTACCGAGGCTTTGACTGCGACTCGCTGTCATATCGCCTCTTCTCTTCTAGAAGGGGATCCGTCGATCAGGTCCTCACTCCTATTCTGTTAAATAACTTTACAATTTTGCCTAGCTCTTCCGTCTTACCCACCGCCAGGACACCCTTCAATTCGTCGACATTCTCATAGATATCTGCAATTCGCAGCTGTACTCTGTGAACTTCATATTTGGGGCATTGCAGTGCTATATGTACAATGTCCTCTAAAACATGACATTCATCGCAGAGCTGCGATTCACTTCTTCCCATGAGGACATCAAATCTTTTGCCCATGGTGTGCCCTGTTCTTAGCCTCAGTATTAACTTAAGCTCATTCCTCGTCAAAGAAGACTCTACAAACCAGGGCACCTCTCGTGGTGTTTGTAGAATCGACTTACTCCATTTACCCTTTTCTAATGATGCCCTATGGTGAAAATCTATCCACATACTATGGCACATTTTCTTTATAGCCTCATTCCAGTCCAGGTTTTCTGGTATCCACTGATACGGTACCCCTGAATGGCCGGCTACCTTTGCCAGATCATCTGCCCTTTCATTTCCCTCAATGCCCATGAGTATATTCTTATCAAGGTGCATTTCAGGTGTGCAGGGTATCAATCCGAATGATTTTAAAGCATAAATATTATACGTTATTTATTTTCCTGAAGACTTTAAATTTATGACTTAACTTTTGATATCACTTTTATATTGTTAACTATTTTCAATGATAACTAAAAGACCCGTTATTATCATATAATATAATACAAAAAAATGTACAAAAGCGACATAATTTATGAAGGAACTGTTTTCATATTATATAGATGTTAATTTACCGACCTATTTAATAACTATAAATACCAATTTGTCTACAACTATACGTCGAATATATCGATGTGATTTTGTTGGTATTTACAAAAATTTAACACATATAACTGAATGAACCTTCGCACATGGCTAGAATGCGACATTTTAGTTTGAAAAAAAAAACAGTTGTCGCAATATGCAACAATTTTCATCCAATATGGAGCGCAGGTATAATGCTAAAATGTCGTGATTCGTCATTCATTTTAGCTGGCCGCGTGAAATCACCGCCGCGACATCGCCTCTCCTATGCGCACGGAAGAAAGATGCAATATTGCGACCAGATTTAATTTATGAGTATATCCCAGTTGAGACGATTTTAAATGTGCGATTGAGCTGATGTGAAATACGAATGACTGAATTTACATTGATAGTTGGTTAAATCTTATCTATTCTCAGATTAAACCAATACGTTGATATTATTACAATATTCCAACACAATTTAACTGCACGTATTAAAACTTTACATCTTTCTACATAACATTTAGACAAAAAAATTAATGACGAACTAATTCAAATACATTTATTTTATTAATTTTTTAAAAATTTGCAGTGGTAGGTATTCAAAAATGTACATTTTCTAGTGGTGCTGTTTGATTTATTTTTATAGAAAATAATGGTTCTGGATGAAAAAGCTGTCGCACGGTTTCAGATAGGGAAAAAAGTTCTTTCACTTGACTAGACGAAATTTTTTTTTGAAGGAAAGACCTAAACATAGTGCTCTTGACTGGGATTTTGGACAGAATTTGCATTTCTTAGGAAAAAGCTAACAACAGCTAGAAAAAAATTGAAAGGAAGAACTAAATAAATGCCATTGGAAAAGAACATTTAGGCACTCAGGGCACCGGGAAATGAAACTGTTTTAAGACCACTGTATTAATAATATATTTTTAACAAATAATTTCACAGATGCATACATCATAATCAATCGGATAATTTTACCTATACATGACCGATTGTTTTAAATAAGTACGTCATTTTTGAGAGGTTTTATTAATTTAATACATTTTTTAATTTTTGCGATATTAAGATGAACGTTTATTACATTTATACCAATCACAAATGTAGTATATTATGACATCTGAAAGATTTGTTAACATTGGTCACGTAGTCGTTTTTGTTTCATTATATAATAGTCAAATAGATTATTTTTATTTATTTATTTAAAAAAAAAACACGTTGAGTACATAACAAATTATTAATTCAGGACGTTCACAACATGATATTTAGAATAAAAAATACAAGTAATCCGTTAGAGAAAAAATAAAGCAATGCAAAGCAAAAACAAAAAAAAGCAAAGTTTCATACAAAAGAAATATAATAAAAAAACAACAATAATTCAAAAAAAAAATACAAAAATAACAATAAAATAGAATTTAAAAAACAGAATATATAATGGATCGCCAAAAATATCTACATCTCTAGGGAGTGCATTGACTTGCCGCACAGCCCTCGCTATTGGTGCCTGGTGAGCCTGACATGAGAAAACAGCTTTCACCCAAAATAAGTCATGGAATGTGATGTCATGGAAACCACGCATGTAATTGACGGGTGCATAAAAATCTAATTTCTGAAGTATCATAGAAATACTCAAAACGCTGATTTAATAATATAAATATATTTTTAAAGAACAGACAGATACCTACCTACTTAAATTTTATTGTTAGTCATTATTTATGTCCGTTCATATTGATTCGAATTTTAAAATGAAACAAACAAGTGTTAAATATATTAGAGGGTTTATTTAGAATCTACTTAGTAAAAGACATATCATCCTAATATATTATTATCCGGCAACAAATGCGGCCTTTGTTTTCCCTTGCACATCGCATCGCCCCATTCTTTTAGCCTCAGACAAATCGCCCATCGCCGATACATTACGCCCCGACAAAAAGGTCCATAATTCTGAGTGTAGCCGGTCGCATTATGGTCGCCCCCGGTTTTATAACATTGTCCGAATTTTTTGCACCGCAGGGTCTGCGCAAAAACCTCGTGTGTGTGTTATTTTTTTGGCCCCGGCCCACGGTCTTCGATCAATCACTGCTTCATTTAATAGACCGAGACATTCCGGAGGGCCACGGCGGACGGGCTCGCGCAGTGGTGAAGAACTTTACATTGCAGGACTTACTATATTATGTATACCGCAATCATTGACCCTTAATTAATACTTGATGGCAACCCTTAATTTATATAATATTTTTTTTAATCGATCACATATTTTAATGTGTAATGTTATTTTAAATTAACAGTAGTACCTGTGAATAAAAACTATAACTATTTTGTCAATTGTAGAGAACTGTAAGTTTTAATCACACAAAAATATGAAACAAATGATACAGTTTGTTGCTGAAAAGCAACACCTTGAAATTGAAGGTTAATATATAGCAAATGCTATATTAAATTTTTCATAAGATAATTAAATATATTGAAAATCAATAGATTCAGCGGACATAATCAAATTTAAATACTAATTTATTGATAAGCGTTTTCTTATTTTCAGTACATACCTGTTTTAGCGACTCGAGTTTTCTATTTGTCTTTATCGTAGATAAGCTCACATACTTTAGTCTTATCGCAATAAAGTATCTATATTTAGCCCTCTGCCTTCCTTCGCTGATCGCTGCCGTGATCAGTATCAGGTTGGCCTCCGGAGAATGAGGGCCGGGTTCTAGAAGTTTTTGTTTTCATATGAAGGTTTTGGACATAACACACCACGCTGTCCAGACGGGTTGGTGTGTTATGTCCAAAACCTTCATACATGACGCGAAAGGACAAAAAGAGGAATGAGTGGATAAGGAAGCAGACAAGGGTTTGCGATGTAATAGAGTTTATTAAAAGCCTTAAATGGAGATGGGCTGGACACATAGCTCGAAGAAGAGACAATCGTTGGACAAATCTAGTCATCCAGTGGTATCCAAGAAGTACAAAACGTCCACAAGGTAGACCTAGAGGCCGCTGGATCGATGAAATGATAAAGTTCTGCGGAAGTACGTGGCAACGCAATGCACAGGACCGAGAGAAGTGGAAGCAACTTGAAGAGGCCTTCATCCAGCAGTGGATAGATTCAGGCTGATGATGATGATGATGATTTAGCCAGGTTTTTTCGGAATTATAGGCGGTGTCATTGTTGGTAGTATTGACATATTAATATAATATCCATCTGTCTTAAAATTGAGAAAATCAGGTAATTTTTATTTTCGCAATGTACAGAACATACCTGCCTTTGGTGACGCTAATTATTGGGTGAGCAATAAATTTGATATATATATCAGCTTCATGAGGAGAGTTCAGGTGGACGTTATTAAATATATTATATTCGGTCCACCAAGCTGATTCGGTATTATGGTTCCATATATTTTTTTATGATGTGTCTGTTTAATTTTTTAACTACTCTATTTTTTGTATACTTATATTATCCTCGCCCCTTATCATGTTGTTTTATTTTCCAAAAAATATAACAATTGACCACGTGGTAATTTCTGTTTTTCATTTTAACACACTAAACTTACGTACCCATTTGCACTAAAATCTCGTTTCTATCTTACGCTCAAGATAACGTATTGTTTTAAGATAATTTACGAGATTATAACAATTGCACGCTTTGTGGCCCACTTGTCTAATTTTCATCAAGTAAAATCGTAATTTTTTGCCTTTCTGATGATTTAAAAAATGTCATCTGGCAACACTGTAAAAGACTTTAAACCATAGACTAAAGTTTGATTACAGGTAAATCGTACCATAACCTCTTTATAAAAGAAATATTTTATAAAATTAAAACACTAAAACATTTTTATAAAATATTCTACATAAAATATTTTTGTCGAAGATCTTTTATATAATGCCGGCATAAGGAAAAGTATGCTTAAGATCAAGGTTACAATAAACAGAAATTACTATTCAGTATTACTCTCCGACAACAAGATCTCGTCGATAACAGGAAGTCGCTGTAGTCGCATATATAAGACTTCTCAGTGACGTACATGCCATGACGGCAACGCATGTTTAAATAAACATCGGCTCCTTTTATTCTTCTCAATAAACCAAAACTTTACTAATAATAATTATAACATTACTCCAGATTGTTTTATACATCTATTTGTTTTAAAAGGTAGCAAATTACGTAAATTGGTCGATCCGTACACCACGGTGGCGTAAAATGAAATGATAAATTTGGAGGCATTCCTCATTTGAAAATGGAACATAATATAGTTTCATGATTCATGACTAGTTTCTACGAAAATGCTTGCATTCTACGCAATACGTTCATATTTACAACAAACTGACTCAAATATCCAATGAATCAAATGAACTAATTAGTCAGAACGGATCATTGCCTCTAATAATTGAAAGAAAGTCCGAGTGTCTCAGTTCCCATGGCTAACAGCAATGATAAATTCAAATAACGTCACTACTTAACCACAAAATGATTGCCAGTTGAGATGTTATTCATAACTGCTTCTTTAAAAGAGGGTGTGTCGGTATGTGTTTTTGTGATTTTGTATGATGTCAGGGAGGGTGGCGGGGGCGGCATCTTTGTCGCGTCATCATCCTTGAGATGTTGCCTCTTTACGGGCTTTAAAGGGTAAACATTTTGGGTTAAGGGACGACCTCGTGGCATGTAAAGAGCCATTGCGGTACACAATAGAGGGTTAATGGTGTAGGCGAATAATTACTATCTATGTGGCAATGTAAAGTTTTTAATAATACACGTGATAAAGGTGAACTCATCCCGCGTTTATAGATTACTGGCAATAAAGCAGAATCAGATTATCTGCCTCTGAAACAGTGTTTTTTTTTTATGATTTAAACTACGATCTCTCATCTGAGGCTTTTTAGTTCTACCTTTAATACATTGGCTATTACATTTATATAATACTTATTAATGATTATAAAAACAAAAAAAATCGCTGTGTGTACTTATGTAAGGGATTTATACTTCTTTGGCGTAACAAAACTTGTGATAACCTGGTTTCTTCGACTAGCTCTTAATTATCTTGTTAAATTTCACACTCAAGAAAAAGGACTGCTTATTGGAACGCCGTTGGTTTATTTCTATACACTTTAACTTATAATACTAAATTATGTAATTATTTATCGTTGTTTTTATTTTTAAAGTAACAACTGCCACTATGACGTTTAATAGTTTGTTCGTAAAGAATTGCAAACGGCCGACAATAATAAATTTGTCTCCTAGGCAACGGAACAATTCTTCGTACATATAATAATAAATTCGCTGCCTAGGAAACGGAATAAACTATAATATTATACTGTATAATCGTCACGATTGCATTATCATACTGTAGCACAAGGTAGTACGTTCGGCTGATAACCGAACAAATCGGTGGTTCGAATCCAATCGAGTGCGTTGTTTTTAGAATGAAAAAATAAATTATGTGTTACATGTCACACGCCAAAAATACACTCTGATCTGATTTCCAAAACGCGCCAAAAGAAGTATAACTTTAAAAAAATAGATATTATTCATAATGGGCACGGCATTACAATTGTGGTGGTCATCAACCCCAGGCCGTATCAGCAATAATGTCAAAATGATAAAAGCTATAAGTATAATTTAAAAATTAGTATCAAATAAAATTTTAAATGGGGGAAAAAATTTTTACACAACAAATAAAAAATAAATATTTAATAATGCCCCTATTATCTTTTATCAGAAAATTATTATGAACGCCTCTTGGAAAGACCTATTGTCATCCAGACATAATTTGTGACTGTTAATATTATAATGTGTCGTATAATTTTACATGCCTGATAGGCTCGACCTTGGTCACTATCTCGGGTGAGTTATTTTCTCCGGTTGAAAGACCCTTAGAATAATTCACCACGATGACGTCATGAGTAACGTAGCCCATTTTTCTAAAAATGAAAACTTTCTGATAAGAAAACGTAAAAGAAAAACATAACGTGGAATACATAGCATAGCATACAAACCTACCTGTTAGAAATGACCTAAAAAATTGGATTGAGTGAAATTCGAATTTAGAAACTTTTGCTTGTCCAGCGAGTGATTTATCTATCCAAGGTAATGAATTGAAGTGTCCTTACGAAATGTTTCTAATATCTGTATAGGTAAGAATGTTTTACAATAAATTTGCAATTTTGCAATTTAAACCATGGCCATAAATACGAGTATCATTTTTACTTAATTTCGTTCATACATGGGATAATTATTTCTCCAATATCAATTCTACTTGCTAATATTATAATTGTACAGTTTTACTAAGACATTGCAATACTGTAGTAGTGAAAACACATTACGAATATCTCACGTGAGCTCACGTTTGAACAAAGTTTGAAATGTTGTTTTTCATGGTATTTAAAATGGTATATGAGACCTATGCTGCTATTCCGCAGTACATTTCAAGCCGAAAATAAATAGTGTCAGTTAAAAAAATTTGCCAAAATGTGCCAGAACTACACTAAAGTCACCTTTAACCCGTAATAGACCATTTTTTTATGAAAATATAAACATTTTCCTGCAAGGTATTCTCTGGTACCTTTGACTTTAGTGGTTCGGAAGAGATGGCACAATGTTTTTGTAGGTTGTCAGTGTCTATTCTGCTGGCTCATGCATGTCACCTTACGTGACGTGATGGTAATTTTAGTTTTAGTTTAGTGGCAGTGTCCAACTTTATGGAACCATTTTTGGTGATTTTATTTTAGGATACTGAAGATTCCATATATTGATTTTCCCTCCTCCACCCGCCACGTATCCACACCCATTATGCAGGCGTATACCGTGGCGTAACCAATGTTAGAAACCCTTTAATGTTGTGCTGAGAGTAGTTTAGAAGCAACTTACCAAGACATTGGTTGGTGTGCACAAGATTCTACTTAATCTAACCAAACATATTAATTATTTATTATTACTATTGTCTGTATCACATTATTTGTGGTAAAGAATGATAATTTGATGTAAAGCTTTACATTTTATAATTAACTGCTCATAAAATTCTAAGATGGCGGCCAAAAAGTTTGATTTTCCACAATAAATTATCGTTTAAATTGAATAATTTTCAGTTCAGAGAATAAAAAAGTGTATGCTTTTATGCAAGAATTCACAATTATTTTGTTATTTAGCTGATTTAAATAGTTTTGTAATAATGATTAATTAATTCGATGATTATGATAAATTAATAATACGAGACGTATTAGAAAAATTAAATAATAATACGTAAGTCGATAAGTCGTACATTAATAATTAATAAAGCTTTTGCCAAGCATTTAAAAATAAGCTTTTGAAAGCGAATTATCCATTTCACATTAACAAAAAGTGATAAATAGTTAGCAGAATGTTCCACAGTATTTTCATAAATATGCATCTGCTGGAAAATTAAATGGATATTTTATTTCCTGTTCACGAAAACCCCCGCCAATACGGTTCGTGCATTTCCCATTAATAATTCATAAGAAAATAACAGGGAAGCATTGCGATATGATATTTCAGTGATGTGATATGTATGTAATTTCTCCCGCCTTTGTTGATCGCCGATATATGCCACCCTTTCGAATCGCGCTGTTCTTCAACGATGCGAATTTAATAATATGAATTCCACAAATAAGTGTTATATAAGAATAGTGATATCGTGATGTAGTACCTATTCTAAAATAGTAACGTTTGTATTAAAAGACGATGTAACAATCAATAAATTTGCAATAATTATTGATTCTCTACTAAAACTTTTAACAATAAATATTTACCCTAAATGACTTTAAAATTAAAGTTATTTTTATAATTCAGTTATTATACGGATACCTATTTTATCGCGTTTTTCTTAGCGTATTCTTGTTTGTCCGGTGGATGTTTATTTAGTACAAATCTTGCAATCGATTTTTAACTAACTTTCCGACTAGTTAGACATTTGAAACTCTTAGCATATATCAGAACACGATGCCAATGCATTATTTTAATACTTTTAGCCATCTTTAAGTAGAATTGAATTCATTTTCAGTTAATTCTGTTTTAAGTATATGAAAAGTTATTTCGGAAGAAATCTCTAATCCAATTCACTATTATTGGTTGCTAAGGGGGTGGTCCTAGCAACTAAATTATTAATATATACGTGCGTTACTATGGAAATCAAAATGACATTTCAGTATTCTATATTAATTGTTTGTTTGTTGCAAAATAGCAAAAAAATGATTTATTTTAAAACGTGGTATATAAAAAGTCCTTTTTATTTTGTAATTATTTTGAGATATATGTTCTTTAGAACAATCCTTACACAATGTTTATAAGCACAAACAAAATAGGTACTCGCAACTCTAAATCGTAAGAGAAAGTTTCAATTTTTTAAAACTTTATTTAATATTATTTTTGTTATTAAAATTTTACAAGAAAAATTTAATTAAATGGACTCAAAAATATCTTTAGGTATTAAATATATTACATATTTTTGTATAAATATGTTCATATGTATATAAATGCGGTTGTTTTTGGAATTTTTTAGATACATTAATAGGTATATCTAAAATTTCTGCATGAGGTTAAATCGATGATCCTTATTACATTATCACATACGTATAGGCATAGGGTAATGAGTTGTTTGAAAATATTGTTGTTCTCAATTGCTTGGCATATTATTATATTATATTGCATATTTTCCATGAATGTACACGTCATGTTCTCAATATCGGTATTTATTAATCGCCGATACGCATTTTTTTACCGGTCCGAAAATATTATAATATAAAAAAATAAAACTAATTATTGCTTCTTAAAATTTCATAGGTTCTATTATTAAGAATTTATTTACTGACCAGTTTATGATTATATCAAGTAATAATAGAATTTTCATGTTTTATTTATTTTTACTAAGACTGTTAAAGCTAACTATTACATTATTAGATTTGACCTGATCACTGCCAGAGCTGAGTTAACTCCTCGTCAAAACATGTATGTCGCGTCAGGTCATGGAAGAGTTAGCTCGTGCATTCTTGTAAGCATCATAACTTCTTAATAAACTTTCTGTCTATATTTTATTAACAATATTTACAACAAACTCGAGAAACATGTTTATTTGGTAAGTTCGGTTCCTATTTCATATTTCGTAAGGGATTTATTTTATTCCAAAAATAGCTGGCCTACAAAACGTGTCCACTTAGTAAAAATTAGCTGGCAGTGATAAGGTTAAAGCTAGTAAACAAAATACTAATTAAATAATTTCTGTGATAGCGGTCCGCTAAATATTTTTTTCTATTTTCACCGTCCGCATATGTAAAAGGTTAAACATACACATTATAAAACTAGTAGATAATACTTTTGCCAGTCTGATCCAGATACACTACTCGATAAGTTTCGTTAGGTTAGGTTGGTAGTAAAATATACAGCATTTTTCCTTGTAGAAAGCTTTTTTGTCTATTTATGTTTGATCAAAACCACTTATTTGGTACATCAAAGACATTCACTTATCAATTGAAACTTTACTCCAAATAGCACACATATTTGCCAGCAAGAATTGAATTGAAATTTAATAGTATATACATGGAATTTGTAAATATATATTAATTAAAAAAATGTTACATTGCTATTCAAAATAAATTCTTGTTACGTTTGTTCATTGATATTAGTATTTAATTAAAAATACTGTAGTACAAAGAATTGAAATATAATACAATAAATTATAATTATTTCAAATATCATGTTTTACCAAAGCATAGTATTATTATGAACTCTAACAGAGCAAAATTTATGTTAAAATCCATTGCTACCTTACTCAGTATCAACCAAATATTGAGAAAAAAAATACATAGGTTTTTACCAGCCTTCATGTTTTATTTGAATAACATATTAATTATTTGGAGATACTCTTACACGAGTCAGTATTTGGAAACCCAGGATGGGTCTTAGTTCCCTCTAAAAAAATGCTTCTTCTGTATTTCAAAGCATAAGGTAGTCATCGATAGCTGCAACATCTGGCACAGGATTTTTGCCTGCCTCTATTATTTTTGCATCCTATTAGACTGTTCGGCGAAACTCTTTTCTCGGGTTTATTGTCATTCATAAGATACACATGGTCAAGGTACTAGTCCGCTAATTTAATTGATAGATGCGATGCAATCTTTGAACATGCACTGGAGGTCAGCATTGTATCCTCTCTTTCATTAAATAGTTTTATTTTCCGAATTGATCCATAGATAGATACGGTTGTTATTTTATTAAAAAAACATAGATACATAAAAAACCTGATTTACTTTGAGTTATTATTCAGGTTTAAGATAAATATAGGCGAAAGCTTTTGGAAATATCTTTAAAGCTTTCTTGTAATACTGTTGGATAGTTACCCAGACTTTTAAAATACGAAAATAGAATTTGTTCGACAATAATATTGTGACAATCATATTATGATTCTCATACAGAATCTTCTGCTTCATAAAATTTTATAATATTACGAAGTAAGTGAGTTTACAAGTAAATATGGTTCCCATACATGGATGATTGATTGTATTAAATGTTTGTCTTGCTTATTTATTTGTGTTTATGTTAGTAACGCATAAGAGAACATATATATTAATGTATATAAGAGAAAGCAATACATAGAGAAGACGTAAATGAACTAATGGTTTATTTTAGTCGAGTCGTTAAAAAAACTAATGATATGATACTTTAACAGATATCCACAGTACTGCAATAGCACGACAATACAACTGACTGATAACAGATCGAAGGAAAGGTATAAATAAATATGGTGTCGAATAGGAAATACGATTATAAAAATGATATTATATTTATGAAAATATCAATTTCTATAAGGATATGCTCAATTCCAATTAAAGAGGTTTCAAAAGTGGATAATTCGAAATTAGTATTAAAAATCAACAAAGTGGCATTTGCATAAGAAATTGGTTTATTATTCAATACACAATCAATCAAAGGAATAGAAACTTTATGGATGAGGAAAAAACATAAAATAAACGTCAAGAGACGAGTTCAGCGATGGCGTGGTCGTCAAAATCAAGAGACTTTACAAACACTTTGATAGGTTGATGCAGCAGCTCGTATTTCCAGCTGGCATTTTTTTTCTAAATAAAAAAATAATAGTCACATAAATTAAGTCTTTTAAAAACATATTATGTTCTTTAATAAACTCTTCAAGCAGGGTAGATACTCTCACTTCCGTCCATGACTACAAAATACATAATATGAATTTTTCGCGTAAAAGATAATATGCTAAATGCAAGTGTTATGCTATAAAAAGAGAACTCACGCTAAACATATTCATGTTTTTCTTTCTCTCTGCACTTTTTCTAAATAAATGCGTTTATAATAGGGGTGTTATGAATAATTAACATTTAAAATCTACATGCATAATATTATTCGGTAGAAATATTTCAACGGACGCCCCCTCGACAATAGTTAATTGCAAAACAGCACTTTGTTAAAGTCGAAATCTCATTTCAGGCGAAACAACATAGAATAGTCAAAGTTTTTTTTGTTTGTTTCCACGAAAGCGTCGGTCAAATGAATTCAACGCTACAACATTACGACTCTTATTATTAAATACAGGGCAGTAGTAAACACGCTACATCTTTTCACTTACACTATAAGGTAAAAACATTGGTTAATAATGACGGTTAACAATTAATAGTCACGTGTGTGGTTATTTTCATTCAAAACTCGACATCATTAATGATTATAAGCAAATTACATAGACTTCAATTATTATTAGAGTAGAGATTATTATATTAAGAGACTTTTTAATAAAAAAAAAGTTGTTAGTTTGACGCCCAAGCCAAAGTATGTTATACCCACAAAACTTTGCAAGATAATAAGGGTTACTAAATAATATCCATATACCTAATATCGACTGTGGAAAAGAAAATGGGCATAATCCACACAAATAAAATTTTACAGGAGGCATAAAAATATTTTACTCATGGTTTTCAGTCAAAGTTAAAATACAAAATAGACATACCCTTGAAGTACGTGATAATTGATAATATGGTTTTTATATCCCTAATCTGATATTAATTATTGAGTTAATTAAAAAAAACCAACAAAAATGATGGTTAAGTCGTTTTTCCAAAGTCACGTCCTTCTTTTTTTTTTTTTTTAAATTGCTAGCTAAATTTAGATAATAAATCAGCATTTTCAGCTTACATCCTTTGGACACAATGTATGTTTAGACGTGTACAACGTTACCATGCAATAAAACCTATTTTGAAAAAACTTAGGGTTACGCCCTTTTTCCTTTCTATAGTCGATATTATGATGCAGTACTTATGGATATGTACTAACTAGATAAACACAAGTGTGTCATTACTAACTTGATAAATACAGACAGTCATAGGACTATGGACCCACGTCCGGATATCATAGACAAGAAAAGTCTATAAAAAAATTGATATGATATCACCAACATGAATAAAAAGGACCACGCAATTCATCTTAGGCTTTTGTCTATTATTTTAAATTCCCTGTAACGTGTATATCTTGTCAGCTGTATATTATGTAATAATTGCATTTCTGTTGAATGAAGGTAATTATTTTAACTTTCTTGAAAGTTTTATCGTGCCTCGATCATATTATCACCACCTAGTCTAAACACATCCCTGAGCTGATATTAATAATGGAAAAAAAAATAATAGATTTGAAAAGTGATCTTACGCATTAAGCTTCATTTTCTTAACTTCACCAGCATTTTGGATTTCAGTTTAGGATTAATAATATTATTCTCAAGTTACTACTACAGCCATTAAATCTCCTTTGTCATTCGGATTGTCATATATTTGCTAATTAGGTTTCTCAGCGCTCATGGAAATAAAATTAAAAAAAAAAAAAACGAGAACCATTACAGATGGCAGTAGCGAAGGGTGGAGGTAGGCTGTCAAGATACGCCATAAATAGTGCACATTAAACTTTGTCAGCCATACTTATTTGTTTTCATTAAACTAAGAATACAATTTACAGATGATGTTAGTTAGTTTTTAAAATGAATTAAACCCTGCCTAACCAAACCATAATAGTTTTGGGCGATACGACAAAATTGTGCAGACTTTTTAATGCATACTTATTTGTTTTCGTTGGATTAAAAATACATATTACACATATTGTTTGTTCATTTTTTTTAAATTCATTAAGCTCTACCTAAACCAAACTAGAATAGATAAAAAAAATACTATTCTCTCTATAAAATATACAAGTTATGTGTGATTTAATTGCATAATTTTAGATGATTTATAGAAAAACAAGTATTTTCTGACTGTTATCTATTATGGTTTGGTTTTCGCAGGGTTTCATTGAATTTTAAAAACAAATTAACACCATCTGTAAATTGTAGTTATATTTCAATGAAAACAAATACGTATGACTGACAAAGTTTAATGTGCACTATTTATTGCAGATATTAACAGCCTACCCCCACCCTTCGCCACTGACAGATGGTAAAGGAGTTAATTAGAACCGCATTTAGATATAGTTATTTCTCAAATTCAATAGCATTTTTCTTACTAGTACAATAATTTTATTATTCTAATTTACGTACCAATCCTAAATATTTCATTATATTTAAATTAAAAATAAATACATAACTGATAATATAATGATCGGTATAATAGAGTCTGCCGTGTTTGTTAAACAACCCATATTTTAAGGAATGTGAATCTAAACCCTCCATCACATTGGTATAATACAGGGTTATAAACAACTCAGTTGAATATATATATTTTCCAATTAAATTATACATTATCAATGATGTTATTAATATATTAATAATATATACCTAGTACAAATAAAATATTATTATTATCTATTGTGAGGGTACACATAAAGTTTTTGAGATAGTTGTATAGGATAATATTAGTTATTTGGTTATATAGGGACCAAATTTGTTATTACGTTGTTTTTAGGGAAAAATATTATGTTATTGTATTATTAATGTACTACAAATAATATTACTTAGAAATAAAATATCTAAATAATAAATTTAAATAATCAAATTAAGGATTGTAGTATTGGTTTTTTGGAGACTAAATGAAATAATCTATGAAATGAAATAATTTAAAGTGTTTCATTTTTTTGGGTTTCAATCTTTGGCACATCTTTATAATAATCCTACAAAAATGGATCATGCAATAATATTTGTTTATTTAATACAACCGCCAATTTATTGAAATTCTGATTCTCTTTCAAATATTGGAAGATAGTCGTGAAGAGAACACAATAGTTGCAGCTATCATCGGTTGTTTGTTCTTTCAAAATGTAGAGCTAACCTCTCATCAGAAATGCTAATTGAAGGAGCTATAACAGCTGTCGTCAATCAAAATTTTCAGATATTTATATATTTCACTTGCGTGAGTGTAAGTTTCGTATTTAGAAATAGTTTTTTAAAATTTAAAAAACGACTATTGTACTATTTTTTTTATGATTTCTGTTTCCTCGTTGTAAAGTTGTAAAATAAATAAATTTTAAATTGAGTTTTAAAAAAAAAAAAATAGTTTTTCGCACCTACCCAATTTCAGGAAGGTTGAGGTATTCATTGCAATCCGTATTCAAGATCTAAATGACCGTTTCCTTAATAGGGCGTGATAGTTTATTCATGATTGCCCTGTGTTTTAAGTAATATGCTGGGTGTGTGCGGCGTCGTGGAAAAGCGGCGCATCGCCCGCCAGAAGTGCTCGCGGACCAAAAAAAAGAATTATGCATGTAAAATTATTCAAATGAAATGTAGCGGGTAGCATGGGTAGACCCAATGGCATACGCGTACGGATGCGTTAATTCATGATGCGTGAGTGATAATTATTTCAATATAAAAATAACTCATGTAAAGAATCAAATGATCGCAATAAATTTAATTTAGAACACCACCTGCCTTATTTTTTTTCAGCCATGATATATTTTATTACCATGAATTTTAGTACCAAATTTATTGTTTAACCTTTAGTTTTATGTTGAGAGATATATCTCATAGTCATGTAACGATATTGGATGACACCTGATGTTGTGAAGACAAGTATCGGACCGTCATCTCAAATCATAGTTCAAACGTTTGGATCAGGCAGTGGACTAACGTCCTAAAAACCGTATTTAATATGGATGAAGCTATTATAACATATAAAAGTAAATTAATTACTGAAGTTACTCTTTATAAAATTAAATTAAATAACATAGTCTCTATCTCTATCTCTACCAGTTACTTTTAATTATATAATCATATTTATAGTTTAGTTACTAAACATTCAATATAGGATATAGAGTAATGGATACTTATATAAATATCTCAATATTTGCAGAGTTGTATTAATTATTGTTATAAAATAATTAATAATATAAAAATATGGCTCTAGGTTCATACAATGAATTAATAAAATTTAAAGAATCACACAAATGATGAACTGAGATCAACAAAAACCCAATAATTCACTCATGGCGTGAGCCAACGCACTCCTTTTAGGAGATCCTGGCCTCGTTGAGAAGATCAAGACCCACAAATAATATACTTCTTGGTAGTGACTTATCCCTCTACGCATAAGGTACTTTAATCTGGTTGCCATCAAATGAAATCCAAATGAGATACAAAATATCAAAACGGAAAAAATCAAATGAAAAAATTGGAGTTAGATATACGAACAGTATATTCAAATAAAGTTGTATATAAATGTAGCAAAGAAACATTACTAATAACCACTCACAAGCGGGTGCGTTAGAATTCTATAATACTTCTTTAAGAACAACCTTGCACATAGTACACACTAATACGTGTGATACACACACATCTGTTTAGGCCGGGATCTAGAAGACGAAAGTGATCGAGTTCCATCCCCATTTCGCAATCTTGATTCTTCCAACCATATTCCGGCGCCATCGATTTCTATTGGTTAATTGCAATCAAGTTCGCCAACACACGAATGCGGAGTGCTGCCAACTCATAAAACTAAGTGTGGCCATAGTACGCAGATTTTTTTTATTATGCTTCTCGTGACAGTATTTTCAATTACCGGTATTTGCAATATTGTAATTTCTATCAACTGTCAAATAAAAAGAAAATAGTAATTTACTATGATTATTATATCATAATGTCTGTATATAGCTATATTATATTATTTCATAACAATTTTTGGTTAAAGTAATTTCAACGTTAAGTTTAGCAAATACATAATAATAATATATGACTAACTAAACTTTTTTAAACTATGGGCAGAATGTAAATCTATAACTTTGTATTGTTGTGTTGAAACTGTTGCATATATAATTAAATGCGATTCAATCAAGATTGTAATATTTGGTTTTATTTAAATGGCATTCTGCTAAGAAATGGCAGTTAGCAACATGTTTACTAGAAATACTATGTTTTATAAAATATATCAAATATCGATCAGTCGTACGGATTTGAGCTTCGCTAGACCCGTGTGATGATAGTGGGTAAGTCTTTGATACCAAGAGGCTTATCTGCTTTATACTGTGGCCGTTTGAAATGTTTAATATGTGAAACGCGCCGCAGAGTGATAATTTTGCACTAACGTTGGGCGAAATTGTTCAGAATGATTGTACACCATAATGTTATAACACCATTCGCTTTCTGCCACATGCCACATTTTGACGGAACGTTGAACATCAGGGAGATTATAAATATTATTTATTTATTCTTATGGCGGCAGTTTGTTGTAGACAAAAGAAAAAAAAATACTGTGGTGAAAACAATATATATCACGACCATCCTGGCAACATGTCCTATCTAAAAAATCACTCAATTTATGCGAGAGCCTAAAAGTTGAACAAAGCATTTATTATAATAATATTATACTAGAAAAAAGCTCAACCCATGACGTACGAAAAGATGCTAATAATAGTATTAAAGTGTCTATGTGGACTAATTTTAATGAAACTTTTGCATATTACAGAACGATAAGAAAATAGTATTTTTTTTACTATATAAATATAATGTTAGTCACATTCTCAGCCTATTAAGTCGATGTGCTGAGGTTAAACATACATTGAAAAGCAATACGATATACCTGACCCGAGATTAATTCTTCATCCATCGCACAATACAATTTATTATATTATTATAAATTGAATTAACATAATTTAATAATGATAAGGACCGGTTTTGTTTAATAACAATGACATATTCAATTCTCCATTCAAAAAGGTTTATAAAACATAGTAGAAATGAGTCTAATATTAATATTTTCGTAGTTCAATGCGCAACGTATTAGTTTCTCATTTGGAGCCTCCGGATTCGATTCCCGTTAAGTTCACAATACGTTTATGTTATTTTTTCAATTCCTGTATATTTTTGTGACTTTTAAATTATTATTAATATGTAGCAATCATTACCATGTCAGCATTATAGGTGCTACATACTTCGATGTTCATGTTTTGTTATAAAAACGAATCGAAGATACGATTGGCAGTTGTCAGCAAATTTCTCAATCATAACCTAAATCAACAATGACTATTATGATTTATTAAATTGCAACATAGATAAACAGTGAGTCTTATAATGTATCGAATATTCAGTTATATATTATATAGCAAATAATGATGATATAAACATACACTTCTCATTCATTACTTAACACTCGATTATAATATCGCGGTACAGTATTGAAAGGACCGTTCGATATAGTCAGTAATACTAGTATACCAATACCCTTCGTCATAACTTCGTCCCTGTCATTTTAACCATTGTACTCTTGTATTATTGTATCAATAAATAAACTATCTTCTCAATTCATCCGAGAAAATCAAAACAGACTTTCTCTCTACACTCATCATCCCCCCAAATACAACAATGTTTCATTATGACGACACTACTATAATTATAATTATTGGTAGTCATTATATAATATCTCAATCTTAACCTTAACTTTGTCTTGTTGTTTTTATTTAATAAAACGCAATTTTTTTTGTAGTCCTTATTCCACTTTTAATCAATAGATTAGGACCGGTTTCGTCCGCCTCAGAGGGACATTTTCAAATTTTTAAAATTTGCAGTTGAAAATGTCTCTCTGAGGCGGACGAAACCGGTCCTAATCTATTGATTAAAAGTGGAATAAGTACTACAAAAAAATGCGTTTTATTAAATGAAAACAACAATACAATGCAGTTCCACCATGAATTATTGACAGTTAACAAAATAAAAGAACTTAACTTTGTCGCCAAAAAAATGAGATAAAATTGTTCAATTCAAGATGGCGGAATAGAAAATCTATTTTGAAGACAATATTTAGAATTACATAAAGAAAAAATATTAGGTAAATGGAATGGAAACAATAATATATTTTTATTTATAAATTTCATATAAGGATTCAATATGCGCGAATATTGAATCCAAATAAAATATGAACGCGGACATACATTAATGTATAGCGTTGTTCTTTTTTAAGTGAAAACTTACAAGCATAAGGAAATGCCGTAATGCTTTGCGCTTTTGAAAAAGGTTTTATCGTATACATACATATGTAAAACGATGAATAATATCTTAAAATTGTTTTTATAATGAGACTTTCTAGAGGTAAAAGAATACAAAAAAAAAACTTGAAAGTGTTTTGATATTTTCCATTTTTTCCCCTGCGAGCGACTTTAACTTTAATCATCTATGGCTTCCAAGTATTTTTTCTTGAGAGAAATTTGTTTCTTTTTAAACATGCCTGCAATATCGTTTCAATTTAAAAATCTATGTAACTTTGTTTCAAGCCGTGTCAATATCACTGGACTGACTTTATTTACATTAATTAAAATTAAATACACAGGAATTTATTATGTATATTAAGAATGATTCGCAGTACTTTATATATTAAAATAATAATATAATAAATTGAGGGTTGTGGTCGACAAACTGCATAACCCACAAAAGTGTGTTTTGGAGATAATCAAAATTAAAATTGTCTTCAATATACTGAGTGAAATATTGCTAGAATCAAGAATTGGTCGTCTGCTTTTTCAACCATATCTATTAGTACCTACCTACCAGTGAGCATAATATTGGTATTTTTTCCCCTGACTACCGCTAATCTAAATAAGAATGGAGAGGTGATGAGTTCAAACGAGTCTATGATATTTTTGAGTTACGTGCCAAAAGTAAAAATGTCTACGTTAATATTAAAATAATCAATTAATATGAACGCTATCGTCAGTCCCTATTAAAAAAGTCGGATCTGCAAAATGCTATTTTCAGTACGAGCAATCAAAGATGTTTCATCAAATATCTTTTAACCTATTGCTTGCCATAATGAATAAAAATACGGGTTATAGAAACTTTTTTAAAGGTTTATAAAAATATCCGTCTGTCCGGTGAACATAGCAGCAACTGTCAGATCCGACGCATCTTGCTCACCCACGCCCAGCCAACAGTGTCGGTTGGTAAGAACCGACATTGTTATTCGGACACTCTCGGTAGATCCGTCATTTTTAACTTGAGTATCTCAAAATTTTTCAAATAAACAAAAAAAACTGTGATTGTGGTATAAATGTTTAAAGTGTTTAAATAACTTTTACGCAATAATCCGAAAATGACAAAATTTCAGACCCGACTTTTTTAATAGGGACCGAGACGCTATGCATATTTAGCAAAATAAAAAATTGTATGGCAACATAGTTTACGACGATCGATAGTGCTACCGTTAAAAAAAATCGGATTTTTCGTATTTTGTTCAGTGATATGAAAAGTTTGAAATATCAATAATTGAATAATCATAAATAAATTATAAATTATATTTTATGGTTGAATAACTGCACGCACAAAAGATACTTTGACTATATGATTATTATTTTAAAGTTAATAATGCAATGACACCATTATTTTTGTGTTAATTATTAATAAACTTAAAAATATAATAATAAGTACCTAATAAACCACGGTGGCCGCGCGGCATAAGCGTTGGACTATCACGCCGTGGGTCTCAGGTTCGAATCCTGGGTCTGGCAAGTACACATATTGTTTTTCAATTTGTGTGTGAGTCAGGGTATGGACCTAATAGGTTGAGCAAGTGGCTGACATCCATTTCTCGTAAAAACAAAATCTGTTAATACAAACCTCTACCCTGTGGAGGCCCATATGATCCTATTAGGATCGGACATGGTCGGAAAAAAAATCAATATGTATGTATTTTTTATATCTATCAACCACCGGGAATATTTACTTGATTTATATTTATAATTTATGTCTTACTAGATAAAATATCAGTGTCATTTGTGTTTCAATTTAGATACCTACTAGGAGAATCACAACGCCCTCAAAAATCGATTAATTATACGCATAATCCCATTTATTGACATTATTTTGAAGTATGTAACCCTAAGACGATATTTTTCTTACTAAAAATCTTTCCTTAAATAATAATATGCGGACGTTTATACGTTTCCGGATATCACACTATGTCACCAAAGTGTGTTAACATTCCAATTTTAAATGTTGGAAACAAGCTTTTTTGTAACATAATATGTGCATAATTATTAAGATTGCTGCTGCAATGGCCGCGCGGCTTAAGCGTCGTCCTATAGCGTCGTGGGTCTCAGGCTATAATTTTGGGTCTGGCAAGTACACATATTGATTTCCAATTTGTGTATGCGTCAGAGTATAGACCTAATGGGTTGAGCAAGTGGCTGATGTCCATTTCTCGTAAAAACAAAATATGTTAATACAAACCTTCACTATATGTAATAGAGGCCCATATGATCTATAGGATCGGACATGGTCGAGAAAAGAAGTTGTACCGGTATCAATATTTTTTCTTTTATAATAATGGCCATAGGTGTAGGTAGAGTTGGGTATTTCCCGAGAAAATATCAATCTCGAGATTCGAGACTTCCCGAAATTATGAAATTTTGAATTCTCGAGATTCGGGATTTTCAGAAAAGAATTCTCGAGAATTCTCAAGATATCGGGAAATTTAAAAAAAAAACCTGTAAGAAATCCTAAAATCAGTGTAAAAACAGACAAATTCGAAAAAATATGTTTTTTTATATTTATGTAAGAAGACCAACAATTAAAAGTAGGCAAACAAAAATAATTAAAAAAAATACTCAAAAAACACAGAATGCCAATAGCTGAGTCTGACAATCGCGTACGTTTTTGAGACACAAAATTCCTTGATGTTGAAAATTTGCGCTCATTTTGAGTTGAAGTTGGCTTAATTGTGTTAAATGCCCCGATCAGTCTTTGAACGTTTTGTGTTTCTGTCTACTTTTTTCATATAGAAAAATAGCTTTTTCAATTAATATTTGTTAATAAATAAATCCAGAATCTCGAGAAAAGATTTTCGGGATCCGGGATTTCCCGAAATGTTAAAAATCTCAATTCTTGAGATTCGGGATTGAAAATCTCAAAAATTTCTCGAGAATTCCCGAAACCCAACTCTAGGTGTAGGTAGTAAGTACATTCTGGAATATACACGTGAAAACATGGAAGAAAGCTTGCACTCGACACACTCAAATTCGTAAAATCTAGATAGCTCTGTGGAGGCCCATTTTATTATCTTATTAGGATCGGACATGGTCATTTATTTGAGTATCATATTATGTAATTTACGTACAGCTTTCATTAAATGTTTAAAAAAGCATCCTTAATTATAAACCTTCACACTTTGAACTGAGCAAGACATTTCAGAATTAGTTAAATCTAAAATTAAAAGATATTGTTTAAGATGACTTAATCTTAAATTGGTACATAGTTGAAACTGAAAGAAAGCAATGAAAGAGACCAGGGCTCATATAAGGCTAAATTATAATAAACAAGTACTAACTACAATTGAATCCAAACGAAGTGAGTGTTACTTATAAGAGAAGCCCGCCAAATTAAATATGTATAGAGCTTTTGAAAGCTTTCAGAAATTTCTCCCGATCTAAGAATATTAATACGTTAGTTTCACTGCATTGCATATGCACCGGAAGTATAGAGTTTGCTCGATAATTGCAGGCTTCGTTTGCCGTACGATGCGAGAACAAAGAACTTTTGCAGCTAAACTCATGTCATACTAAAATGGTTTGTTACGTATTTTATAATATATTGTGTAAACATGACGTGTCGAGTGAGATTATAATGAAAATTATTGTTACTCTGAGAATTATTTTTAAACTTAGCATTAAATGATGATAAATTATATTATGTTCGTGTGTCAATTACAATTATTTTATGAATACAATTAGTAAGTTAAGTAAATAACTAAGGGTGGTTTCAGATAACTCACAATGTCAAAAGGTTAAGCATGACACGTGATTGAAGTTTCATTAAGTGTTGTTAGACAAGAATGTATGGAAATTAACGTGAGAAGAAACCTTTTTTAACACACATTATATTATAAATACAAATATGTGTTTTACATCTAAAAGAATTGAATATTACTAAGTTTTATAATAAAGTTATATTAGGCAAATATTATGATATCAATAAAATGTTTCTTATCATCATCAGCTGGAGACAATCTATTGCTGAAGAAGATGTTCGCTAGTTTCTTCGACTCATATCTGTCCCTAATTTTTACTGCTATTTACATCCACCGAACATTATATTATGTTCGTGTATCCAGCAGGTTTTAAGGCGTCCTATATTCGTTGTTGTACTATTGTATAGCAGCATTTATCCAGTGTCATTGCCATTCCATCTGATTGGCGACCTCTAATGTACTCTTGTCTGTCTCCTTAGCTGTTGCCCAATATGCATATTTCCATACTACGTCAGAATACTCGTAATATTTCTATTTCTATACTTGAGAACTGATAGAATACTGTCACATAACTTTATGTACGAGGTTTAATAGTCAGTGAAAAGCTAAGAAATAAGTATAGGTGCCGACTAGCAGGTGATAGAAGGACTCAAACCCCGGGCCGTAGGTTTTTTGAGTGTCATACGGCTGTCTTAAAGCCTCGCCCCTCCGATACCTACTCCAAAAGACAGAACATAATTTAATAGATGATATTACTGGGCGCCAGCTTCTAGATCTAATAAGGAAGGAATTTGGATACTAGGAGCGAAATAAAAGTAAAGGTTAAATTCAATTTAAAGAAGTTATATTATCGCTAGAATTTGACATTGGATTTTACAGGTTAGCAAAAGAACTTTACGCAACGGATCAAACTGACTGGCAGAATCATAGAAAACCTGGCAATCTTGCGATAGGTCTAATAAATAATAGGACAAAACATGGAACGATACAGCTTACTATTGTCCGATGGCTAATGTCGACGGAATCTCTCCTGTTTAGTTACGCGGACGCCATTTCTTCTTGTGGCGGAACGTCATTCCAACGGTCCCCCATGACGTCCGTCCTCCACCGTGGTCACTAACGTAAGCCCCGTCACACCAGCCTCTCTTCGTCTTAATTGATTATTGATTGTCCATTTCCGCACAAATTCGCTTGTCACCCACAAAACAATAACAAACTTCCGTCCCAGCCGCCATCTTGCTCGCTCCTGCTTCTCGGTGTTGCCAGCGTAAAAACTTCGCTTGGCTTAGTGTGTCGTGTTAAAATAACATGACAATACATTAGTTGAATCTCATTACGTTTCTTTTGCAAAAGTATTTAAGCGCTCAACTATGTATACTTAGAGTAAAAGTAAAATTAGATCCAACAAAATCATAATTTATCATAAGTACGTGAGTTATTAATTAATAATCCAGAAATAGTCGATATGTATTGATAATAGATTGAAATCCTTCAGGGTCCCTAGATATTGGTATTTTGAAATCCTCCCATCCTACTAAACAATCAAAACTTGCACCATACTATAATAAGTTTTAGCTCTTTGACAATAAAATTAGAAAATATTAGTGGGTTCAATTTCATATTATAAATTGTGTTAACAATAAACAGTGAAAAAATATTGCATGTTCATTTGACCATCGATATTATATTTTGCAACAACCATAAACCTTGTTTAATTATTAATAGACAGAATATACTTTACCCATCCAAGATGGTCGAGCAGTTACCACGTTAGATTATAATGCTGTGGATCCCGGGTTCAAATCTCAGGTCTGACAAATGTATATATGCGGTTTTTCAATGTATGATTGAATCTAGAATATGGACCTAAAAGGTTGACCAAGTGACAAACAACCATTTATTTTATCGTGAAAATAAAAATATGTTGATACTACCACCAGTCTATATCATGATTAGAACATGGTGTATAATATTAGATCCTTTATATCAGGATTTCTTGTCTACTTACCAGTTAAATCTTTAAGGAACATGTGCTTCTTTCACGCATTTTTTTCATAATGACTGTAGAAAGGTAAAAGGAATTAACCCTCAGTTTTTTTCAAAATTAGTTTTATTTTATAATAATATTGAACACAAATAAGTAAACGATGTGTTTAATGGATCTATCCTGCAAATACCGAGTTAATATCAAAGGCAGTAAAGTTGGAAAAAAGACTTAACCAACATTTTTTTTGTTTTCTTTAATAACCTCAATAATTAATATCAGACTGGGAAAATAAAATTTATTAATCATCATCCACTTAACGTTCATGTCTATTTTATGTTTTAACTTTGACCGAAAACCAATACAAAAACGTTTTTGTGCCTCCTGTTAAATTTTTGAGTTGTTGGTTTAAGTCCTTTTGCTTTTTAATAGTCGAATTTGCGATACCCAGACGTCTATTTTCCAATTATTCAATTGTTCAGTTAGCCTGGTTTCTTTTATTTGGTTACAGACATGTAGATGTATATATTTGTGACCACGGTTATGCACATTATCATTTATTTCGGAAAAATAAAATTACTTCTAAAATAATGACTTCTAACTAAATAAAAATATACAAGAAAATAATATTGAAGTAAAAACAGACATGCGCTTTTTTGTTGCTCTGTGTAAAGCGTTGAAATATAATACAAAGGAAAGTAAACGGGAGTATTTTTAAAAGTAATTTGTCGTCATGCGAGACAAACTACTTGCATAAACTTTGCTCGAGATGAGTATTCTTTGAGAGTTTAAGCTTTTCATTATTCCATTTAGAAGCATATTTTCTAGTACAACGAAAACGTTTCTGGTGCAAGACAGTACTTTTAAAAAAGTATTTTGTTTTAAGTATATTCTTATTCTATCCTCTCACTACTACATTTCCTCATCATCATTAAATTTGTTCTGAAATTAATTATAGATCTTGATGACCGATAAACCTGATAAACGATAAAATATTGCATTTTTCAATATTGAAGTCCGGTTTGTTACGCCTCTACGAATCTAATATAATATTATCTATATTAAGTTGGAGTTGACGACAATCGTCCAAGGTGACAACTTCCGAGAAGAGTTTCAAGTCATCAGCGACTTTTGGTAGTAAATGTTACATTCTAAAATCTTGTAAGTTATTTGTTGAATAAAAGAAATGGTTTATTAAAAATAGTTTGTCATATATTATTAATAATAATATGTAAATTGAACGTAAAACATTTCGCAGTGGCACAGTTCGCCGTGAGCTTTCTTATCGGAACGAGATGACTGTATACTATTATTAGATTGAATGAACATTAATTCAATTTTCATAGCTGATTTTGGCAAAATTCATGAATTCAAGGATGAAAACCTAACCTAACCTAACAAATAATCCAGTGTATCGGCTATTTTCAAAATTTCTTTTGTGATGGCTTCTTGTAAAGTGAAAACCGACAAGAAGCTTACATACTGTAGTTTAAGTGCTAGAAGATATCAATATTATTAGGTACGTATTTTTTTCGACTTATACGTGGTGTGAATGAGAACTCTGCCATTCTTGGTAGTATTGACTTATGTGTCCCTGATAACTATCTTAGAAATCGGGAGCATCAGTTGTTTGTTCTCCCGAGGAGTAGAACTAACCTGCCATTGGTAATGCCAATTGGGAGGGCAATAACTCTGTTCAACCAAATCGCTTCGGATGTTGATATATTCCATCTACGTGAGGATGAGTATAGGTGGACGTTATTTTATAAATTCTTAAAATAGGGTCTGCTTAACTCATCCGGTGTACTTCCTTGTACCTATATACTTAATATTTTTTTGTATTTACACATTTATACTGTAGAATAACTTAATATTACATAGTTACAGTATAATATATAATATATTTCTTTGTTTCTAAATGTCATGTTGTGAACGTCTTAAACTTATAATTTGTAATGTCCACAATATGTAAAATAAAATAAATTGAAATTGAAAATTGAATTTATTAATACATAAATAATTGTATGTCATTACTATACGACCCAAAGAAGTTGTACGGTCTTTAATATACGACCATATATTTCCAATACAACATTTCACTGTGAAGTGTGATACGGCGAACTGCGTGCGTACAAGTTTCCGGATACGATAATAATATGCTTATATTTTAACATATCTTCCGCTTTGTGCCTAGTAAAGTAGTCTCAAGGTACCTGCAACTGAATCCAGTTCCGATATTAGGTCAAAGATATTTTAAAAGATGCAATATGATTAATTATAAAATTTACTCAAGTTTAATAAATTTTCTATGCGCTAATGCGAATAAATACGACAAAGGCTCTATCCCACAGTAAACAGGAAATCCCAACAGAAAATCTTCCAGTCATTTAACGTTGGACCTTTGCTCTTATCTAACCTTTAGGATTCTGGTCTTCATTCAGCCACGTGCTCAGGTATCTTTATTTAGTGACCCTTTCTGTTATATTTGAATACTGCTCTTATATTATAACGGTTCTCTTAGAGCGCAATATAATTAATCTACCTACTGGCGTCGTTTCATGCAAGGTCGGAATTCTCTGAAACTAAAATGATTTACATTCCTATACATTTTGTGTATAACAATAAGACTGGTAATAATATTTCATAGAAATATTATATATTTTACAATGATGTATTACCGTAATGAATTGAATGAAACTACCTTTATATTACAAGAAATACAAAGGGATATAACATTATATCCTGTAATATATTGTACAACTATGTATGTGTATAAAATATTAATACCCATAATTCGTTTATAAGTTTTGTGTCTCCATTATACATATGAAAACTATATGTGTAGTGAAGCAATTCACGTTGATTTTACAACGTTTTTATTAGGTCGTATTCTTATATGTCCGGTACAAATCTTGCAATCGATTTTTAACTAACTTTGCGACTAGCTAGACATTTGAAACTTTTAGAATATATAAGAACACGATGCCAATGGATTTTTAATACTTTTAGCCATTTTTAAGTAGAATTAAATTAATTTTCAGTTAATTCTGTTTTTTATGAAAAGTTATTTCGGAAGAAATCCGTAATCCAATCCACTATTATTGGTTGCTAGCGTCCTGACAACTAAATTATTAATATATACGTGCGTTACTATGGAAATTAATATGAGTGTGAAAATGACATTTCAGTATTATTTCTATCAAATATAATTTTTTTGATCGTTTAAGTTAGTTAAGTCAAGTATATATGATTCAACAGAAAATTTAAAAAGGTTGTTTATCTTGTAATTATTTATAAATAAATTTTCTCAATACATTCTAAATACCAAGGATTAATTAATTTACTTTTAATAGTTCATTTATTAACACGCTGAATACTTCCGTTTAGGCGGTCAATTATTACTGAAGTAAATATTTTTTTTCTTTTGTAGTATACATATCATCATCATCAGCCGGGACCAATCCACTGCTGAATGAAGACTTCCTCAGAGCTTTCTGCACTCTTCTTGTTCCCTAGTTATTTGGTGCCACGTACATTTATCGAACTTTATGAACTCGTGAGTTTTAGGGAGTCTCTGTGGACGGGTGCTACTTAGCGGTTGTCTACTTACCGCTACCGTATAAATGTATCACCGAAAAAAGACATTATCTACGAAATTTTTCACACATGGTTATACGTATGAGTTGCGCACGCTGCTCACGCCCCGCAGAACGCTGTCCACTCAGGCCATATACTAAGTAAAATCCTGCGACTTTATGCTTTTCTTATGCTCCAACGCTAGAGAGCGTGGTATATAAAAGTTTTTTTTTTAAATCATGTTTGATAATAAATAGATCATAATATGGACCTTCACTGGGTGGAGGTTTTATGAAAAAAAGTTTTGCCACTTGCTCCAACTATTATGTCCATACTCTGACTCCAAATACAATCTGTAAAACAATGTGTGTATTTGGCTCAGGATACGAACCTATCCTTATCCAAGAAATTATATGCCAGTCGTAAGCCACTCGGCCATCGTTTAATATTAGTTTAGTTTACGTTAATTTTTAAGTTAAAGTTCGTATCATTATTTAACAATAAATTAAGATACTAACATATTTATTTATAATAATTAATTGATTAGATTTAAATTTTATGATTACTTGTACAAATTTTACCTTATTCACTTAGAAAAGGATCGGAGTTTAGTCGGAAACCATTTTCATACAACCGACTTTTCCAAATCTTGGCTCAGAAGATGATAACTTTGTTGTTTCAAGGCTTTAAATGTTTTGAAATTAGAATGCATCAAAGAGTTTGCAAGGAACTTATCACGCTTGATAATATGTTATGCCATCAAAGATTAGTCGTACAGAGTAAGCTTACTGAGTTTTATTTCGGAGTTTATTTTGTAAGGATTTCAATCATAGTGTTCTAATACACTGTTAATAATAATTAGTATATTGCATTAAGATAATATTTAAAATTACCAATATAACATACGTTATTATCAATCTAACATGATATAACATCGTTGTTTCATTAATAATAAATATTATTAAAAAGTTAAATCGTTATGTTCCATTATCTCAAAAAACTAAATCGATGATACACAGATATTTTTTTATATTTCTATACTGGAACCGTCCAGAAAAAATCTATTAAGCCTCAATTACATTGAGCTTCTTTACGAGTTGTTTATTGGCAAATTTAAAAGCGGGCGATTCAGTTACTGCGATTGTGATGATGACACACAAAACTTTCCATTCGCTGAGAAGCCTCAAGCCAGCGACTATTTTGACGGAACGTAGTTCGTTTTTATACCGGGAGGTTGGTACTGCGCTCTACTGCGCAGACGCAGTAAGCCTACATGCCGGCGTGTAGCGTGTAAAGTTGACCGGCTTTCAACTTTTCTCGGTAGACTGTTTACAACCTGCTTATTAGCTTATTCTATGATTACACTGGGCGGCTTTGCAGACAGATTGTAAATTTGCCAATAAACAGCTCGTAAAGAAACTCAATGTAATTGAGGCATTAGTGAAAGTTTTAGATCAGTGTTTCTTAATCTTTCTCGACCGTGATCAAAATTAGGGTTTTAGTTTTGGTTATATGATCCAAAATAATATGCATAAAATAATAGATACAAACAAAAATTAAATTTATTTTAAAAGAAAAAATACAGTAGGTACCTATTGGTAAATTATAAGTTATGTTATTATTGTGAACCTTGGATTTTTGTTTATCAAATCTTGGTGCATATTAGACAAGCTGCACATTTGGTCTTCTTCTGGCTATAGTATGTTTTGAAATTTGGTTTTCATCATGGTTAGAGCGGAAAACCTTTAGCTCTCACATCTAAACTCGTCCGTCTGCAACGTGTCGATGTTACGTCATCGTTATTCACAAAACACGCGCTTTTTATGGACCTTTGCTTACTGCTGGCATAAAACATTTTACCTGCATCTGTAAGCACATGCAACTATTTTCACCCGACATGCAGCGCAGGTATAATCTCGAAATGTCGCAATTCGTAATTCATTTTGACTTGGCCTTGTTGTACGCACATAAAAAATTTGCATTTTGCGCTCCGTTTTGATTTATGACTATTTTCTCAGTCGAGACAATTTTCAATGTGCGACTGGGCTTACTCGTAGATTTTATGCTGTTGCAAAGGCAGTTTCACGTTCAGTGCTTCGTTTACTAATAACGGTTTTTCATTTTACACAATAAGACTAAAACTGTAGTAAAATGCCTTGTCACGTTGTATTTCAATGGCCCACTCTTATAGTTTATTAATATTGACAAAATCTTTATGCAAGTCATTTACATCAAAATTGAATGGTATTCACATTTCAAGAATTGTGTTTTGTTGAAAATATTTTTCGATATGCCAGTCGACCCAATTGTCAGTCACGACCCATAGGTTAAGAGCCTCTGTTTTACATCGTTTTGATCATTAAAAAAAGTTAATTTAAAAAAGGAGCATACATCCATGGTTAAATTCATCTATGAGATCTTCTTCTTCTTCTTTTTGATAAATTACAATTTTTCGCTTTTGGACCCCTAAAAAGTAGAAGTTATTTCAAAATTATTTTTCGCATATTGCACATCATAGATCGTTGTTGGCTCAACTATTTAAACTGCAAAAATAGCTCGATAACTAATAATTACACTAACATGACACATCGCATACGGATCAAATTACAAATATGTATTGTAAGCTCATTGGCGGTTTAAAATAATTATGTTTACGTACCTACTCGTAAATATTTTTATATTACGTGTAATACAAATAAGTACCGTTATTTCGAAGAAAAGTATTATCATTAGAACCACTCCGCAATAACACGCGAAAATTAAATCAAAGAAAAAAATGAATGGTTCTAATAAATATTACTAAGAAAATATGAAGTCACATGTCTAGCTGTAACCTTCGTCTGGATATATAATTATAAATTTAAATTTCAATTATTCAAGTAGACACTTACATACTAACAATGAAAAAGGTTAAACATCACAACAGTTTTTATTTAAATATTTAACTCTATATTACAGATCCAGATTGAGTTTTAAATTGTGTATTTTATAATCACTATTTATATAATTATTATACTACATCCTTTGATAGTATAGCGTCAAAGCATAAAGAAAATATAAACGTTGCATTATTTCAATTGGTCTGTCACCATGTACTGGGCCTCTTGATATTATAACTGCAGCGTGTAGATCGTTTTCGTAGCTTATCTGTTACGGTAACCAAATCCATGCAGATATGACATACGGGTGAAATTTTCTACAATCTCAGTCGGTAACTAAAGTATATGTACCAGTCATTTGAATGACCTCCATTATTTAATCATTACCACCAGCAAGGACTAGTTCTAATAAGAAACAGTTCATAATTTTCAGTATTTTTTGTAATACGATCATACCAGAGCACATTTATAGTATCCTAAGATAGAGACAATATTTTTCAGTTCAAAAATCAAGACAGCATAAAGAGAATATTATAGATAATACAATTTCAGACAGTTAGTTTGAATTGGTGAGTGATTAGAACTTGTGGAACACCAGATATTAAAATAAATACAGGATCAGAAACAGCAATAGACAGCCCCCGTGGTAAACCACTGGTTTTTTATCTTCGGGGTTCTGTGTTTGATTCCTGGTGAGGTCACAATACATTTCTGTAATTTTCTCAAACCCTAAGTATTTGAGCGATGGTTTCATTGCTACTACTACACTAATGTTTCGTTATTATTACAACCACATAACAGATTAATAATATGTATGTGTGATAGATCAAGACATTGAAACCATTCTTGGTTTATGATTCAAGGTCATAAAACGTAATAAACACAAACCCCGTCAGAATGTTATGAAGTATCATTGTACGCGCACTTCATTTATGTGATAAACTTTAATGCATACTATGATACTATTGTCTTTATTAAAATAACGTTATTAAATAGATACTTATTTGAATTTATCCCATATTTTCTTCAAACTCGAGAATTCACCTTTGGATGACGAACCTACTTTTCATTATTTTTGTGTTTCACATTTAAAATTACAAGAATATTTATGTCATTCATAATGGTGAATCAAAAAATGCGCACTGATCTACTGCGCAGTGTTCTAATTTTTAAATACATTATTTATAGTAAAAACGCAGTGACAGATTTCCAAAACAAACGAAAATAAACTCTAGGTATAGTATCCTCCACGTAACTTTGAAATTATACACAGTGACAAGATTTGTATGTAATACGCACTGCATATTAGTGTATTAGTAAATGCCAGGCGCTTGATTGGCTGGACTTTATCAAATAATTCAAAATAATTAAAAAAAAAACTTTTTCCAAATTGCAAGGATACGTGGAGGGTGGTCTATATCATTGACATATAAAATTTACTACGCACTAATTTTCTTACACATTTATAACATATTTATATATGAAGGCAAAAAAACTTCATATATTAGAGTGTTGGCTAAATTTATGTAGTATTTAGATTGTCGCATGTCTTTGTGTAAACTTTTCAGCTTGTCATAATACAATGTGAAAAGTCATTTCATCAAATTAAACTCGCGCCACGATTGACAATATTAATTTGACACATTGCATTATACAAAATTATTTAAATACTTTTATTCCATGTGGATTACACATAAAGTTCCACAGCCTTGCCTTGGAATAATGTGTTACGCTAAAATGATTGCTAAAACCTCGGTTTGCCAGCCGACATTCGAGAACATTGTTAAAAAAAAACACATGTACCTATTTCCCTATGCAAATAACAATTCTCGTGGAGAAATATTTTGACGCAAACTTTCTGGAATTGTACATACCTATTGTATGTACACATTTAAACGTGTGTATTGACTTGAATATATTTTGAAAACATTGTATTATTTATGTAAATATTGTAAAAATTCTAGTCATTGAGAATTAAAATTTACATTTAAAGGCGACATGCGACAGACACTTGAAATACGTGTGACCTTGGCGTTTCACATACAGTATAATATTACCCAATTAAAAAAAGGATATTAGATTTTTAATATAAATAAATATTATGTAAATTCTAATGGATTTAAGTTGTATACTATTCCATTTGAGAATTTAAATTCAAATTCCATTAAGTACCTTCAGTCGATAGTATTTATAAAATAATATTATGTAGTCAGAGTATAAGATGTTTGGCATCGATTTGGGAGAAGATGATGAATGAACTGAAGCAGCAGTCATGTAGATAGGTGTGGATGTTTATTGTATTGACGATACATATGATGGTCAGAGTAAAGATTAACGTTATAGAGTGATTGCAGTGAGCTCATGCTCAGACCGAGCCGCGATATGGTTGCAACAACTACCGACTTTGACTCCGATCGACTGTTAAGCAGGTGACTGTGTCGAGTGTAAAAGTTTTACCCAACTCTACAACTGGCATGTTAGTATCTATGCTCATTTTTAGAGCATAGACAATAACGAGACGGAAATATCAGTTGTCTATAGAGCTTCAATATAATATAAACATTACGAGACACTCGTTCTTTCCTAAATTATTATTATAAGTACGTACGTGTACATTTAATATACTTTTGCCCACCCTGCCATAATATAATAACACCATAAATATAATTATTGTGCTTTATACAAAATATATAACGATATAAATACTCTCGCCTTTCCTTTTGTAAAGACCCATATAATATCACATTGACACATCTATACGCAACCTGGCTGAACATATAATAAAATGGGAGTAGTTGGCCAACATATCAATTACACCCCACAATACGAGTGACCGGACTCGAGTGGAGTACTGAGTCGAGTAACGGACTCAAAATGACTGGTGACGGGTTATGGATTGTCTTTCTATTTTTATACAAATGAAATCAATATAACATTACAAGACTCATTGTCGCAATTAAATAAATCATAATAATATACACTGTTGATCTAGATGATTATGATTGAGGACATACTGACAATTGCTTCAGCCACTCTGGTTTTGTATTGACGACAAAACATGAATATTGAATTGTGTCACCCTTGTAATGCTAAGTGGCATGATTGCTACATATATTACTGAAGAAACTTAAGAAGCGTTGATATTATCCAAATATATTATGTAGATGTTAATAATATTAGAGATTTTATAACAAGTCATCAAAAAACGAACTGCAAAATCAAAGCAAAGTAAAAATAATTACAAGATAAAAAGAACTTTTTATATACAACGTTTTTAAATTTTCTGTTGAATCATATAAACTTGACTTGACTAGCTTAAACGATCAAAAAAACTTGTACTTGATAGTAATAATACTGAAATGTCATTTTGACATTAGTTGCTAGGACCCCAGACCCATAACAACCAATAATAGTGGATTGGATTACGGATTTCTTCCGAAATAACTTTTTATGCAAAACAGAATTAACTGAAAATGAATTCAATTCTACTTAAAGATGGCTAAAAGTATTAAAAGAATGCATTGGCATCGTGTTCTGATATATTCTAAAAGTTTCAAATGTCTAGCTAGTCGAAAAGTTAGTTAAAAATCGATTGCAAGATTTGTACTGGATAAACAACCACCCGACAAATAAGAATAGGACATAATAAAAACGTTGTAAAAATGAAGCAATACGTATGTTAACGATTGCAGAATAAGTAATGTATAAGTCAACGATTTTTATTTTTAATATAATAAAATAATAAACCAATCATAAATGTGGTATAGTCACAATTATATAGGTAACAACTTTTTTCATGTCAAGAGGATAAACTAAATCTGGACGTATTTTATGCTCAATTCTTAATATTTAACTATTTTCCTTTCGTTATCTTAGAAAGTAGGTTTGTAGAAAATATATTTTTTTAAATTATTAATATCTGTAAAACAAACGTATGCAAATTAATTCCACGTTTGGATCACAGGCCTGCTCCAAAATATTGATAGGTAGAATATATTATGTTGACCACAAACTTATGAAGGGAATATTTATTCAATAATTCTTTTTGTACATATTTTAACTTTATTTATAATCTATTACTTTTGGTCGCATTTTCCAATAAACGGTTAATATGTACAGTTATATCTATCTATCTATCTATCATTATACTGAAATACTTGAAAAGTGTAGCTGTTTGGTTACTAAGTTTATGTTTTTGAGATGTGGTTCAGAATTAATTAATTAATACACACAACCGTTTTCAATGGATATATTGATTGATTTCTGTAACACGACTGAACTACAATGTGATTTAAGTAAGCTTTTTTGAAGAGTGCTACATAATCGACAGTGGGCGTTGGTAACACTTTTTGTCGATAGATGTTCCTATAAAAGATTAAGAAGACAGCAAAAAAAATAACAAACAAATCGCCATAAAACTATCATTGGTTTGGAATAGTCAACGTCACGTACTTACATAATATTATTATACTATGCAAAAGTTATTCCATATAAATTTTATTATGTGACAGCTTATGCAAAAAATACCATATCGCAGTTGGAACATTATAAAAAGCGCGCGAAATAAGACAGATATTATGTCGTGGATATTGCATGATTTCTCTCTTCTCCACGGCAGCAGTATAGTGACCGTCTTGCCATTTTGCGGGTTCAAGATGTATTGTATATATTAGCAATTGCAGTAATTTTTAATATTATGGTCTCGCTGCATCTCTATAGAGGGACAGGAGCATGCTATCCTTGCGTAGTTTCTCAAATAGTAGAATACATATGGCGATATTACATATTACAAATCGAATTAATAGGCATTTCCATGTAGGTATCAAATTATAGCTAACGTTGTAGATCAATGACCGCGACAATAATCTTTGTATATCTGTTCTCACTTAGTTAGTTAATAGCCTAATTATTACATAATTATAAGTTGATAAAATAATAATCAGTACGTCATGATTGATAAAAAAAAAATTAATCGATTATAAGTTTTCGACCGAAGCACATCGCTCTGTGCTGTGATTCACATTATTGTAACAATTGTACACCTGTACTTATGCAATTTAAATAAACTCACACCCTTCATAATCACGATAACGACTTCTCATCTCTCCTCGTCACAACTCTATTGGCTCGCACATCGACGACCCCTACATACATATAGTTTAAATGCCACTGTACTTATTTTAGTCTTTTATTTAATTTTAAAGGATTACCTATAACCTATTGTTAATTGTACACTCATAGCTGAGGATCGTGACCATTTTTTAATTTTCCCATCCTTTGAGCGACCAAGACTTTCTATCCTTCTCGATCTTCCGCTTCTCGCAGGGCAAAATGAATGGTGCCCCTAATCAGCTCTTTCACTTGCTTGCTCTAGCGCGCAGACGTTCTTCCTCTGCTTCACCTTCCCTGGAGGCCACCCAAAACCACCAGCCTCTCCAGGTTGTCCGGTCCGTGCCGGACAATACTTCAAAAAAACTGCAGAATTCATCTTAGACATATTTTTGAGAGCCGTTCCTTTATCTGCAGTCTCTGGATGATTTACTGGTTCATCCTGTGCTCCGTCCAAGAAATACGAAGCATTCTACAACTACAACTAGGGGCGTCAAATTAGGATTGATTGATACCTTTTGACATATACTTCGATACTTTCTCTCGATATGACACCCTTAGCCCTTATAATATTATATTTCATGTATTAATGTATAACTAAGTATGTAATAAACACAATCACCGCTAACCTTTTAATTACCTTTTAATCACCACATTTAAATAACATGTTAATTATCTAATGGCCAATTACTCCATACGCGCCAGTCGCGGTGTTTGCACCAGATGAGTTAACCATGAGGTTAGAATACCAATGAAGATGCCTTCGTATACGTATTTTACTGACGAAACGATTAGAAAATCGTCTGAATTCGGTCTAGGACGATTTGGCACCGGACAACTGGACGCCACGGAATTCTAAAATAAATAGACGTTAGGTACTTATAGGTACTACTTTAAAAAAATATTCAATATTATTATTTATATTTCAATGATTATATTATGATTCAATAGAGTTGTTGATAATGTAAATATGCAGACGTAAACAATGATTTAATCGTGCATATGTTTAAGTTCAAACGAAAAAAGAGTTTTTTATTATAGGTATATAAAGCCTTAGGCATGGTAATTCTCAATCCGCGATAAAGAATACATTATGTTAAGAGTAAAATGAATTTTAACTTTTAAGTAGTACATTATATAATTTAGAAAAACACTTTCTGAGAGAGTATATCATCACCAATAGAAAAAATCTTTTTTGAAAAAAGTAAGCCACCCGGCCGGGAATCGAACCCTGCATCTCCACGGGTAAACGCCCCAATCGTCGCATTTATCCAATATGCTACTAATAGCGACAAATTTTAACTATTGGTCATTTTAATACCTACTCATCAGCGCTCTTCGAAATCAAGCTAAGTAGTAGATAGAAACTGATTAAAATACTTCGTCTACGTTTTGTATACGTGTCTACGACAGTCGTCCCATTCCCTATAAATTGGACGTGCGGTCAGCCTATTAATGTTGGATTTTTGTCCTGCAATATTTCATGGAAAGCAGTAGGCGGTAGTGGAAAATAAAAAAAAAAGGTTAAAAGTCCCGCTCGCAAATCAATACAAAGGAAGAGAGGAAACGGGAAGGTAGTAGGTAGGTGGGCAGGCGAAGGAGACGCCGAAATTTCTCGCCGCCGCGTGAAAGGAAAACATTGCGAGGAATGCAGATTTGCGACGACGTGAAAAGAATGTAATTTCGGGGCATGGCGGAGGGAAGGAAAAAAAAGTTTACAACGATTCGAGGAATTCCACCGCGCGGCGAGATAGGCGTTCGACGAATTATTACAGCGACCCGAAATCGGCAATCGGTGAGTGTTAGTATTTGTGCGAGATTTCAATGAATTTTGATAAAAAGTTAACTTTCGGATTTCTATTCATACAAAATCATCAACGGTATTCAGGTCAAACTGATGAAAAACTTTGTACCTATATCCGTCAGAGACAAAAAAATGTTATCTGCGTAAAGTTGTTAAAACTTCTGATATGAGAAAATGTAAGTTTTACCAGAGAAATAAAATAATATTAGCTCTATTAGTATAAACATGAACGTGAAATGAATTGAGTTATGACACAATATTTTATTGATAAAAAAATTGTAGAATTGAATGTAATTTATAATATTATTAATACTATCGACCGAAGATACTTGATGGAATTTGAATTTAAATTCTAATGGATTTAAATTTTGTACTATTCCATTTGAGTCTTTTTTTGCAACCCGGGTTTCGCCTTTCGGCATCTTCAGGCGCTATGTGCACTAACCAAAAGTCAAATACACATTGGCAACGAATACTATTATCTCTAACTTATATAATAAATCAATACAATATACCTACAATGGTAACTATTCGTAATTTGTTTGTTATATTTTTTTTATTGTGATCCTTGACTAGGTAGGTGATAAAGTTATTACCTACTTTATTGTAATGATGTGTTATATAAGTTAGTGTTAATAGTATTTGTTGTCAGTGTATTTTTGCCTTTTGGTGAGTGTGCACAGTGCCCGAAGATGCCGAAAGATGAAACCCGGGTTGCAAAAAAAGACTCATCCATTAGAATTATAATATTATATTGTTTGACCGTGTATTTTGGAAATAACGTGAATTGCTTAAATACCAGATCGTTAATAGCTTATCATCGTCGAGGTTTGTAATAGATAATAATTATTTACATACATTGGAGGAAGGCATTATTGTTTTACTAAAAAAATACATAATATTATGATATATAATAATATAAAATTTAATTATTTTGCCAGGAAACAGCCGAAAATCGACTGAAGATAGACAGTTTGGGATAAAGATTGCTGGATGACAGCGATCTAACCAGCCTTGTGTTTGAATGATTTGTAGTTTTGCAACACCAGCTGTTTTATTTCAAATTAATATCTCGAGCTACCTTAAGTTACGTGTGTTTTGTGAATATCAATAAAATAGTATCGACATATTATTCAACGAGTTTATATGTGTGATCCAGCTTATTTCAATCATCATTTTCTACAAACACTACCATATTGCATAAGAAGCATGAATAATAACTAGTACTACGATCAAAGCTTACAGTTTTGTGGCACGGCCCAACTTTAGTGGTCAAAACACAATAGCACAAATTGACTAACTTTTATATATTATATATTACATAATATTAAAGATACTTATATAATTCTATAACATAATAATAGCTGTGATTATACGTTAAGACTAATTAAAAATACAGCTCAAGAGATTTTTAACGATAGTTTTACGAGTTTGTCAAATAATCGCGTAATGAAAAATGAATTTTCTTTTTAATTTTTACGGATCATAATTTTTCCTTGCAAGTGTCAACTTTAGTACAAATAATATTAACTTACTAACTGAAATATTCTGACAAAGGCTTAATAATTATTGTGTTCTTCTTCTTTGTCGAGGATGGAAAGGAGAAAAAAGAGAAGGTTTAGATCATGGTGCTGGAGGTGGATACCGAGAGTCTTGTTTGTGGCCAATTAATAATCGATTATAATATGAACATCAAACTCTAGTTAGATTTTTTTCAACTTAATGTAGTCAGATTTTATATTTTTTGATTATTAATGCTCAGAAATAATTAAAATCTAAAACATATCCTGGATCATGTCAAAAGTCTGTGAGGGCGGAGAAGAGGTCTCTTCAGATGAGCAATTTAAAAAAAATGACACTAGCTTAGCAGTGACTTCATGTCATGTGTATTGCTGATTTTTTCAAGTAATTGTTACAAATTAAAAATGAGTATATACCTAGATAAAGAAGCAAGACAGATTTGCTCGGTTTTCGAAATGCTCAGCAGTTACTATTTTAAATGAATTTAATATTCTTTTTAATATAAACAATGATAATAACAGCTTATTATAAATATTCTATCAATATAATACATTTTTTTCGACCATGTCTGATCCTAATAAGATCATGGGCCTCCACAGAATGGAGGTTTTCATTAAAAGATTTTTTGTTTTTACTGGAAATGGATTTCAGCCACTTGCTCAACCCATTAGGTCCAGACTCATGCACAAATCGAAAAACAGTATGTGTATTTACCAGACCCAGGATTAGAACCTGAGACCCACGTCACTATAGGCTGACGCTTAAGCCACGCGGCTTTCGTGGGTGTATATACAATTTATGATGTATCTAAAAATTTCTCAAAACTGTGTAATTTTTTATATTCCAGGCACTGACCTTTTATGTTATTCTGCGGTCTGGTTTAAGCTGGTCCCTGGTGCATGCCCTCACGCTTTAGTAGGCACTCCCACGGTATACTTTTGATTAATAATATAAGACACCCTGTGCTGATAACACGGATACAGGTGGTTTTTTTAACGGAGTCTACACAGAGACTCCGATAGAATTATGGTTTTCACGATGGTTGCAATGGACACTCTCGTGCTATGCATTTATCTTTTTGAATCAGTCTGTATGCCTGGAATTACTAGTTAAACGATGGTAAAGTAAACCTCCACGCGCCAATTGTCAGTCAGTTGAAATAACTGAATGTTATTCAAACACGGTCGACTGAGGTAGGAAGGATGAAAGCAACTATAATTGGCCCAACCACGATGACTGGATCCCAGACTACAAGATCAAAATTAAAAAAAATTAAACAAATATCTTCTGTAATTATTGATACTACATGTATTTATTTTATACATAAATAGTAATAATAAAATAGTAAAATTCACACATGCAAAACTTTTAACAATCTTAGTTAAATACTTCATTACGAGCACGTGAAACATATTATAGCTAAGCTGACAAGATTAATAATATACTATGGAAGGCTCTATCTTACATTTATTAGTATATACAAGCTGATGACAGCGATCACAAAGTTAGCAATAAAGCGTAATGATCCTATTGTTTTACGTAAAGGAGCGCTTGTATCGCTCAAGGAAATAACGTCAGTGAAAGAATGATATAACAAAAGTGACATTAAATTGCCTCCGATGTTACACTTGGATTTCACCGTTGACTTTTTTATTATTATTCTAAGGCGCACTGTTTTATCTGGCTTTTATTTTCAACTTTTTTATCTCTCGCTGTGCTCGGAAAAACGGGGCAACGCAACAACGTTTTTGCATTTCGCGAAATTGTAAGCTACCGCCGTAGCACGGTATCTACGGCGTAGAAGCATGGATACGGCGTAGCAACGTAGAGGCAGCGTAGCGGTCGGAAGACCTCGATGTTTTACCATTTTAATGAATTCATAAACAGCTGAAAAAGTTGCGCAAAAATATCTTTAATGAGGATACTGTGTTCTTAATTAACTAGATACTGGACTGTTCAAGAAAAAACTCCGGCATTATTAAATGACTTTTTACCACTATTTCATCAGTTTTATCTAGAATGTTTATTTTAAAATCGGAATACTATAGCAAACCCAATAACTGTAGCTTTTCAAGCATACAACAAATTGTTAATTATACCAATTATAAAACAACAAAGAAATATATTATTTTATAATTCAGTTCATTAATCGTCATTTTTGTATGTTTCTGAAATGAGAAAGAATGAATATTATAATAATTGAATATATTGATATATTATAATAGCATAATTAAAATATAGAAAACACGAAACGCAAATTGTAACAATACTTTCCCAAAAATTACGAGTACATTGCAAACTTCAATATAATTTTTAATGAATGAATATATATATTTGTTTTTTATTTAAATTAGAGAATAAATTTAAAATACGCTATAACGACGGAAAATCTGATTTTTCAGTATAAAGATCAAGTTTTAGAACCGTATTGGGAGATTGCATTTAGTTTTAGTGATTTATGACATTCTTGGACATTAAAATTCTTTACCCAATTTTCATCTAGCATCTACCGGAGTCATTGAGAGTCGAGCCAAGTTTATATAAAAACGCTCACTTGTGTTAATTGGTTTAGCCTACCAGTGAACATAAGCTTGTTAGCTCGATCGAAAATCAACAGAACTGCACGAGAATGCTCGTTAGTTATCGAGGGTAGTAGAATATTTTTGTATCGAAGTATTAGATTACTCATTGTAACAATTACAACAAGTTAGTTTTAATTGTTACAATAAGTGGTATGTTTTAAGAGTACCTCTCTTGGGTGTGCTAAATTTTATAGTGAGATAGACAGTTTTGAATATTTATACGGCTTACTTCTTGTAACAATTATAATAATTCGATACAAACATATGAAAAACTTCCCTCAATAGCTGCCGATAGCAGTTTTATATATATAATAAATGCACAGAAACAATATAGGTAACAATCAATTATTCAGTAGCAGGTTTACTCGAGTTGTAAATATGAATCATTTTATGACTTAGAAGTTAATATAGACCAATATATACAAATATATTTCCTGATTTTTCAGAAAAATGTCAGATTGTTCAGAAATATTTAAACCATTTATCCACAATCCGATATAAACGTCCGAATCCGTGATTCGAGATGACGTAGCAGCCTTTACATTACAATATAATATGCCGCTTGTCTACACCACAATGTCGAATGACGAACATTATATTATAGACAAGCGGGATATGTAAATCTGAAGGCTGTAATATCGCACCCTAATTTTGGATCAGACAGTATAAAAACGAGTTTGAGCTTCCAATTTTCTCCAAATAACTCATCGTCGATGTATTTATAATAATACTTTTCACAGTTAAATAAGTAAAAACGTTTTTGTTTGTAATAGTTTAATATGGTTACGTCAAATTGCGGTGGCCGTAATCCTTACTTTCCACATCCCTCAAATCCCAGTATTATTGTCACAAGACCAGACAATTAGGAATTACGGGTCATTATAGACCGTGATGCAAATAACATTTGGTTAGCTCGAATGACATCAAGTAAGCGGCCGTGTTGCGGGCTCCATGATAGCTTAGCCGTCGTCTACTACCGAGTGACTCAAAAGTATCTGTTCGACCTTCGTTCCATTAAGTCTGTTGCGATTTGATCGATCATACTTACCATAAACATACCTTATCATAAACATTCATCAACCCCATATTATATCACCCATTAACTGTGTGCCGTCAAGTGCCGCGCACCGGGTGACCTAAAACAAATAATACCGCGCTAGTGACAGTGCAACCTGACCACGGAGCCATCATAAATCATCATAATGGTCAGTGTCTGGCATTTTGTTAAATCGCTCCCACCCCTATATCCGGAATCCACAACATCCCTAAAATTACAGTCCACTTGTAAAATAAAAAAAATATTATAAAACTCTATTTTTGTAGCAAAATAAATGGAATATTGTCTTTAAAATTCACTAAATTAAAACCATACATAACCCAATGCGCTTCCGAAAGCCGAACAAATTTCACCTGCAGTTTTCCGTACAGCCAGATAAAGAGGGTACTTTTATTTAGCTGGGTAGTTTTTCTTTCTGGAAACGCTGTTCCAACGAAATAAAAAAAGTACACGCATAGCTCTGGAAGCTGCATCGTGACTGGGCTTATATTTTTTTGGCTTCTCAGGAAAAGTTTCCCAACGAAGACTTCCAGGTAATAAAGTTCTCGTTGCATTAGACAAGTATCATTTTTCCCATTTGTTCGAAAGGACTTTGGATTTAATAAAACACCGTTTACACTAGGTAGTGAAACCTGTACATTCTTCGGATAGTTTTCTTTTAGAAAAAAAACCAAGGCTATGATGATTTTAACTTAAATATCTTGGTGTATTTAAACAATAGAATGATACGCTGATGGCTTATTAGATTAAAAAAAATGAATTAAAACAAGACTATAATAAAATTATTAGTTGATGTGTTACAAATTTTCTCACTGTTATTTTATTTTAATCTCTTGTAGTATGATTCTGGTTCGGCAGAGGATATGTTTTGCAAATGAAAGACTGTAGTACTTGTTCGTGATGATGGAGGAGGCGAGAATTTATTACTGTTTCAAATAACTCCAAGGGTACAATCGATGCAATATAATAAATATAATGCTAATTCGGTGCGATGTATCTTTAACGGAAACTTGTAATCGAGTGAGATGTCGAATCGATTCTGACTCGCTATTTGTTGACCGACCGCACTATGAAATATTTATGTTGAAATTATTATGAAATCATATTAATTCGTAATGTTATGAAATTGCCGATCCGCTATCTCATAACATTACGAAATCATAATATTATGTATTTAATAAAATATTATTATAATTGAGATCTGGGTTACAGGAATCCGATGACAGTCACACTCTTATTATTATTAAAATATGGTTTATCTATTTAATAAAATTAATTCACTATATTATAATGGGACTAAGCAGTAAGGAATTGTTCTTACATTCTTCCGAAAAGAATTATGATCCTTTAGCACCTACACAATAATATAATAAATTATGATAAAATCAAACGTCTAGTTTTTGACGAAGGCTAAAAAAGGGACCTACAGTTTTTTAATGGCCATGATGCTTTTTGAATGAATATTCTGACACCTCCTGGAACTTTAAGAAACATTTTTTTAAACCAAAATTGCAACCATATTATTTATTTAGTTATTTTCATATTGATTACTTATTATTACGAGTATATAATTTATTTATTTAATATTATTATAATATATGATATTGATTCGGTGTTATATATATTTAATTATACTGAAATGCTCTGGATAGAGTTCTTCAGTAAAATAAGCAATATGCTTGGAGAATACTGTTGTTTATATAAGTAACAGTCAGCTTATTAAGTTTGTTAATTGTTTGGTTTGAAATGTTTATTATATTTACGTTTAACAGTTGTCCAGAATATAAAATTCATAGAAACTTCTTACACCAAAAATATATATTTTATAATAAACTGATGGGAGTTTGTAATATCATCAAAGAGTCTGTGATCTAAAGCGTGATTTTAATGAAATACTATGTGAAATATTGTGAGGTTAGGTGAGTTTTAGATACCTACTCAATAACGCCATATAAAGACCATTATTATAGTCGACTATATAATTGGTCAGACTAGATGCCGTATATCAAAGACCGTTCAACCTCTTTCGGTCGTATAGTACTGAGATAAAATGTATGTATAAGTAAAACACGGTTCTTGTCGGTTTACAAGAAGCCATCGGCAAACAAATTTTGAAAATAGCCGATATACTGAAGTATTTGTTAAGTTAGGTTAGGTTTGGTTTTTATTCTTGAATTCGTGATTTTTGCCAAAATCGCCTATAAAAATGCTCCACGAACAACGCGTAATTTTTTCATCTCTATCCAATAAGAAATCTCACGGCGAACTGTGCTGCGGTAAAATGTAATACGTACAATTTACATGTAACCAGTGCTTTCGCCGTCAAGCTATCAATCCGTTGATTATAATAATTCATGCCAAATATTTCTTATAATATGTTTTCTGTATTCAGACTGAATATTGTATAAAAAAAACGTTAAGAATTCATAAGTAAAAAAACATCAATAATAAATTTTGGCTGGCGCCAGATGTCAGTTACGATTAATTTAATTTATTAATGTCATTATCTTAATTGGTTACAAATCAGATTACCTTCTGACATATGAATAAACTCTTTTATTTCAGTTTATATGGATACTATCCGTGGCTTTATCCAACTGGCTTTCTCTACGGTATGCTTGCATACTGTAGTTAAAATGCTAGAAGATATCAATATTTGGCCACGTATTTTTTTTTACTTATACGTGGTGGGAATGAGAACTCTGCCATTCTTGGGAGTATTGACTTATGTGTCCTTGATAACTATCTTAGAAATTGGGACCATCAGTTGTTTGTTCTCCCGAGAAGCAGAATTAACCAGGCATTGGTGATGCCAATTGGGAGGGCAATAAATTTGTTCAACCACATCGCTTCAGATGTTGATATATTTCACCTACGTGAGCTGAGTATAGGTGGACGTTGTTTTATAAATTCTTAAAATAGGGTCTGCCTAGGTCATTCGGTGTACTTCCTTGTATCTAATTTATATTTTATTGTATTTACACTTTTATACTGTTTAATAACTTAATACTGATCAATTTTTTTTTTTATATAATACTGTTTTAATAATATTTCTTTGTTTCTAAATGGCATGTTGTGAATGTCTTAAATTAATAATTTGAAAAATAAATAAAATAATAAATAAATAAATAAAATTTGAAAAATATTTTTTTTTAATATTTTGGAAATGTATTCTGAGGATCTTCATTGATCGATAATCGGAACTCATGTAGTTTGAATTTCTTCGATGACCAGGTTAAAGAAAATAAGCTCTACAATAAGAAGTTAAAACAATTTGTAAGTGACATCGTCAACATGACTGTTACTGCAACGTTATTGTACTCGAAGACATGTTTCCTAAGTGTGCTTGTTGCTCACGTAGCACGACGGCGGTGGCTAATGAGAAATAACAGGGTGGAATTGGACGTCCAATCGACGATGGCGCGGCGCTCTTTCGCCGTGCGTCGCGGCGCCCGGGAAATTCACCTCATAAATAACAGTCCATTAAGTGGGGCCATTAGAATATAGCGCCGTGGAAAAAATGCCAGCACGGACGTGACCGGGGAAGTGTGGAGGTTAATGAAATCGCGCCATAAACATTAAGTGACGGAATTTTTTTATTAGCTTGATGGATCATGTATCTTCAGCGCGGAAAACATTAGAAAAGCTAATCAATTTCAGAAAATTATTATTTTTAGGTATATTTTAAACATATTTTAATTATTTTTTAGTAAGTGCGTGCATTTTATTATGAGTCATGAAAAAGCTTGTTTTTTTAAATAATAATATTCTTGTAATCGTTTTTGAAAAAAAACGTATACTTATTAAAATGTATTACATATTTTAATATGTGAGCTGTACCTAATATACACTATTTCTACTAAAAATAACGACACTGAGTATTATTTGTTGTATTCCTGTATACATAATATGGTATTTTTTGGTTCGATAGAGCAGAGTTTCCCAAACTATGTACCGTGGAACACCAGTGTTCCGCGACAATTTGGAAAGGTTTTATACACTTTTGCAATATTTTCTGAAAACTAGTAAGGACGATTCCTGGGTTCTGAATCCATTTTCCGTGACAGCTAAACCAGTCGGCTTAAGCGCAAGTGACTATGAAAATATAATTGATTTAATTAGTGACTCTGATTTGAAACACAAATACAAAGATCAGCCTTTAAATGATTTTTGGGCGAGTTTGTCAGAAGAGTACCCCAATTTTTCAAAACAAGCTATTCCGTTTTCTATAACCTATTTATGCAAAGCGGATTTTTTTTTTGTGCTGCAACGAAGTCAAAGTAAAGGAACAGGGTCGACGCTACACCAGATATTAGAATGCTACTTACCAGTATTGTGCCTGATATCAAGAAGATATGCAATTCAAGGACTCAAAATCATCCAAGTCATTTAGTGCTTTATTTATTCATATTTTTTTATGTTTATATTATATTATAGTTTTATATTTAAAAATAATTACTACTTAAGTAATGTGTTTTAATAATATTTTTTTTTTAAATTTTTACTATTAGGAATTACCTAACCTAAAAAATAGTGTTCCGTTAACATTTCCGGGTTTGCGCAGTGTTCCATTGCAGAAAAAGTTTGGAAAACCCTGCGATAGAGGATATGTATTGCAGATGACAGACGGCTTACTGTTCCAAATAACTGTAATGATAGTACAATCGATGCAATAATATAATAAATATAACGGTAGTTCGGTGCGATGTGTCTTTGATGGAAACTTGTAATCGTGTGAGATGTCCAATCGATTTTGACCCGCTATATATACATATTTACACTATGAAATAATATTTTAAAATATAATGAAATATTATTAATTTGTAATGTTATGAAATTGCAGATCCGCTATCTTATAACATTTCGAAATCATATTATATGTAGATACTGACTGATTGTCCGTTAAAAATGAATATTTAATGAATAATATCAAAATTATTGAGATCTGGGAATCCGATGACAGCCACATATTGCATTACCAAATGCATTGCATTACCAAATGAAATAAGTAGCAACCACTGGTCGGTACTGATCATTACCTACTTATCCTAATATTTCTAAAAATATACAATAAATGAACTGTTTTTAAACGCAGTGTTTTTATTTGTTTTTATAATATTTCACATAACATTTTAAATAGAAAGCTTTACCTACACAGGTAGATATAGTGACTGATTAATCTCCGAGAAAAACTTCGGAAATCCCCGGAAACGTTTAACACACTTCACGAAGATTCCTCGTTTGCGCGACGAGATTGTTTAGTGCAGGAAAATTCGTGCCTTAAACAATGCCGCCTCCACTTCTGCGAGAAAAAACTTATTATATTTTCCATGGAAAATGTGACTAAATACAGGTGAAACGAAATAAACAAACATATTTATTTTAACCACAATTTTATTTGTAGTTAGTAAACCTTTATTTAATTTATAATGACATCTATTTTGTTAAGTTTCTCATAGATAATACTTAATTACTAACTTAATTACTTAATAAAATTAATTAATAAGTAATATGTTATAAATAAATTGTCATCCTGTTTCTATCTTATTGTGTGGGAAAAGTTACTTTATATTATCATCAGTTAACACAAACTGGTGTTATTTATTTTGTACTCACTAGATACTACCATATAATATATACATATTATGTAATTAATTTACATAGTTTTTGACAACCGAAATTATAGGCTGTCGTAAGTTCCATATAATAATATTCATACTGGAAGTGGAATAACTCAAAACGAATTAATCACACTTGTCAGAAATCGCGCAAAAATCAGAAACGGAGTAATGATATGTATAATAATATTATATTTCTGTACGAACCGTGAATACGTAGGCAACTACGCGAGAAGCAACTTTTCAAGGGAAAGATTTAAGCTTTGCTATTTAATATTCAATTATAGAATAATATGTTTATTTAATCATAAAAACAAACTATAATGAAATAGTTTTATAATTTAGCCGTACCTGTGTTGTTAAAATTAATAAATTATTCAATTTAGAAATTTGAAAACAAGAGTTGCCTACTTTTTTCCGGTTGATGCAGATATGACCTTGAGTTCAAATTGCCTTAGATTGGCTTTTAAACCTTAGGCTGCGAGCACACGGCAAAGCGAAGTTTCGGATTCATCCGCCAAACGACGTTTGCGTTTTATTTGCGTTTTATTTGCGAGCCGATTGCGTTTTAAATGCGTGTCAAATGCGTCAAAATTTCGACAATGCTGTCCAAGAGAAAACACGGTTTTCAAGGGGATTCATAAACGCCTTTTTTTGAAACTGCACCCTGCTGCGAGAGTATTTATCTTTCATTACAGTGGCGTACAAGGGTAAATAAATCAATATAAAATCAGTACGTAATATTGCATTATACCTACATTTATTTTCCCACTATTGCTTCTTTTGGAGCTGGACTGTTTTATATCGAAAGCGTTTTGAAAATTACCTATTGTTGAGCCTATTATATACCATCATCATCAATACTATCGACCGAGGGTACTTGATGGAGTTTGAATTTAAATTCTAATTGATTTAAGTTTTGTACTATTATTATTTATTAATACAATAAAAAAAGATTATAAGTTAATACACGAAGAAAGGGTAAAAACCTTATTACCTAGATACCTACTAAGTAAAGGATTAAGTACAAAAACATAATATTTTGAATAATTTGAATATTTGCAGTATTCTAAAAACCTGTTGTAAATACTATTAATACATTCGGTAGGTAAGCAGTTTTAAAAAATATAATAAAAAGTTGTGATACAGCACAGCTATGAGAAGAAGTATTTCACGAGAAGAAAGTCTCGCCATATCTATACGGTAAACTAAACTATTATTATTTATTTTGTAGTATGTACTTATTTAATTAATTTTTTTATTAGTTGACACTGTCATCTTCTATAGATACACTAAAATGGAAACGGGTACTAATAATAATATATTGAAGTGAGAATAATGAATACCCACCTACTACTATTGATAGGTATGTGCTTGTGTACTTGTATCGGTACAAGTATATTTATATTAATTATTGTTTTTTTGTTATAATATATTAGTTGCGATTAATTGACAATAAAATTTAGATAATTTATCTATTTAGCCGCTACAGTACCATATTATTCAATTACATATTCAAAAAAAGTTGGTAGTTATGAATTCAAAACACCTTTCATAAAAAATAGATTGAAATATTAGTAGGTATACCATCATCAATACTATCAACCGAGGGTACTTGATGGAGTTTGAATTTAAATTCTAATTGATTTAAGTTTTGTACTATTATTATTTATTAATACAATAAAAAAAGATTATACGTTAATACACGAAGAAAGGATAAAAACCTTATTACCTAGATACCTACTAAGTAAAGGATTAAGTACAAAAACATAATATTTTGAATAATTTGAATATTTGCAGTATTCTAAAAACCTGTTGTAAATACTATTAATACATTCGGTAGGTAAGCAGTTTTACAAAATATAATAAAAAGTTGTGACACAGCACAGCTATGAGAAGAAGTATTTCACGAGAAGAAAGGCTCGCCATATCTATACGGTAAACTAAACTATTATTATTTATTTTGTAGTATGTACTTATTTAATTAATTTTTTTATTAGTTGACACTGTCACCTTCTATAGATACACTAAAATGGAAACGGGTACTAATAATAATATATTGAAGTGAGAATAATGAATACCCACCTACTACTATTGATAGGTATGTGCTTGTGTACTTGTATCGGTACAAGTATATTTATATTAATTATTGTTTTTTTGTTATAATATATTAGTTGCGATTAATTGACAATAAAATTTAGATAATTTATCTATTTAGCCGCTACAGTACCATATTATTCAATTACATATTCAAAAAAAGTTGGTAGTTATGAATTCAAAACACCTTTCATAAAAAATAGATTGAAATATTAGTAGGTACACTAACACGAAATTACCTGATATAGTCTCATTACAATAGCTATCTTTTTAATATGTAGCTATTGAATTCTAAGCAATAATATTCTATTGGAAATATGAACAGATTTTAAGGGGAGATATTTCAAATGTTTATGAATAATATGTTTTAAATGTTTATTTAATAAAAGATACAATAGGTATAATAATATATTACATTGTTCTAACAAATTATATACAAAAAACCTATAAAATATTTTAATTAAATTATATCTGTTTTCCCCATTGCATTAACGCCACTGTGAAATTCTTGATGACACTAATTAAGAAAGAAGGAAGATTTTTTTAATTTTTAAGTAATAAATTCTGTCATACAATATGTGCCGTATTGTGTTCGCCAACTTATAGCTATTATGGATATTAGTACTTTTTGTTTTCACCGTTAGTGTTATTATGTAAGAATTTATTTATTGCACTATCCGAAGAATTAAAAAAAACCTTTTTTTGTCGCCAGTGGCGAACTAAGATAAATAAAATATAAAAATATAATATGTAAACATTACCTACATAATTATTAAGTATTTATTTTTTACCATTTTACCTATATTTATTTTTTCCACTATTGCTTGATTTGGAATAGAATTCTGTTATATTATATCGAAAGCGTTTTTTAATTTGATGATATTTTCATAGTGTAGAAATTATTTTTAATTACTTTCATGCGGATTTTTGTTAGCTATACGCAAATGCAGACATAGTCCAAATAAGCATTAATCATTCAAGTGAATCTTTCTGGTTGCAAACAATTCATCATGACTTCGACAACAATAACAATACAGAACATGATAAAACAGAACAGCCAGGTTTTCTCCAGGTGTTCTGTTTTGTCATGTTCTGTTTTGTCACTGTCCTGTTTTGTCATGGAACCGACTGAGATTTAACATTCTTCATATTATTATATATGACAATGTGCTAGGTGCAGATTGCGTAGGCTTAAACCTTTACATTATACCCAAGTTTTTAATGAAAAATACCCACTCATCCGGTCATGAGTTTGTCATTGGTAAATAAAATTTATTAGGCCTTTCTGAACATAATTATGTGGTTAATCAGTAATATTTCTTAATACGCGCCCCCATAAATTTCAGCTTTCAAAAGTTCGGTCCTGGCCTAAATGGGAAGATTTAAAAGAACATGTGGTAGGTAGTATATTCATGGCACGTATTGTATGACATAATTAATTACTCCATTGCTTCAGTGGCGTTCATGCAATGTAGAGCAACAGATATAATTTAATTAAAATATTTTATAGATTTTACTGTAGCGGGTGAATAGATAAATTATCTAAATTTTGTTATCAATTAATCGCAAATAATATATTATAACACGAAAACAATAATTAATATAAATATACATGTACCTACACAAGTACACAGGAACATACCTATCGATAGTAGTAGGAAGGTATTCATTATTCTCACTTCAATATGTTATTATTGGCACCCGTTTCCATTTTAGTGTATCTATAGAAGATAAAAGTGTCAACTAATAAAAAAAATAATTAAAGAAGTACATACTTACTACAAAATAAATAATAATGGTTTAGTTTACCTTATAGTTATGGCGAGCCTTCACGCTTAAAAACAGATTAAATTTAATAAAAATATTTTATAGATTCGATACCTACATAAAGATTCTACTACTAAAAAGGAGGCATGATTCTATTAAAGATACATACTTATTTAATATCGAATATAACCAAATGCATACCTACTTGTATTCTTCCCAAAAGAATGGTGTTATTTTAAATATGTATTTCATATAATATGAATAGGTAGGTGGGTAATTCAATACGTATCTATAGGTACTTATATAAATATTTTCGGTATAGGTATATAGGTATTCATCAAAAATTATTTAAATTTGCATATTACGAACTATACCTTAACATTGTTTATTCGTTTTTTTTATTTATTTAGTGAGTAGTTACAGTTGGTGACATCTCTCATTAGTTAATATTATTAAACTCCCAACATATTGCACAACGAGAAAACTATTGTTTACGAGAAATGACATTTTAATACGCTTACCTACCGAATGTATTAATCGTATTTACAACGGGTTTTTTTAGAAACACTGCAAATATTCAAATTATTCAAAATATTATGTTTTTATACTTCATCATTTACTTAGTAGGTATCTAGGTAATAAGGTTTTTACCCTTTCTTCGTGTATTAACTTATAATCTTTTTTTATTGTATTAATAAATAATAATAGTACAAAACTTAAATCAATTAGAATTTAAATTCAAACTCCATCAAGTACCCTCGGTCGATAGTATTGATGATGATGGTATATAATAGGCTCAACAATAGGTAATTTTCAAAACGCTTTCGATATAAAACAGTCCAGCTCCAAAAGAAGCAATAGTGGGAAAATAAATGTAGGTATAATGCAATATTACGTACTGATTTTATATTGATTTATTTACCCTTGTACGCCACTGTAATGAAAGATAAATACTCTCGCAGCAGGGTGCAGTTTCAAAAAAAGGCGTTTATGAATCCCCTTGAAAACCGTGTTTTCTCTTGGACAGCATTGTCGAAATATGGACGCATTTGAAACGCATTTAAAACGCAATCGGCTCGCAAATAAAACGCAAATAAAACGCAAACGTCGTTTGGCGGATGAATCCGAAACTTCGCTTTGCCGTGTGCGCGCAGCCTTAGATATGATAACATGATTTCATATATTTAAATCAGTGATGAAACATGTTTCTTTTATAGAACAAATTAAATAATAAAAAATCTGGGGGCTGCATGTCCATTTTGCATTATATTTGGCATAATTATCCGAACTAATTATTATTATAAAAAATAATACAAACATATTCATTATTCAATATATGATTATTATTTTTAAAAAAAATTCTCTCCTGGTTCGTAGAAAATCATTCCATAACCGCGGTTTGCTCATTATAAATTATAATGAAAACTTATAAAATATTGTATAAAGACAGATAAAATCATTAAAAATATATCCACCATCATTTTTAAATACACAAACATATATGGTATTACTTTTCTGAAAGCTAACCATTTATTTAACCATACGATAAGCGTTGATGAATAATATCTATTATGTATGCATAATTAATAAGTAAGTTATAGTTCATTCTCTTATTATTTTTGGTAGATGCGTATAACTAGTAACGGTAAAGATTTACTGAAGGTATCCTAAACTGAAATCAAACCAATACCTTGATCAGTGAGCGACTGTTCTGACTGTGGTATAGTACGATTCTTTAGGCAGATTGTTTGTCGTGACCTAGAAGACCTTGAAATTTTCAGGCAGATAAGAAATTATTTTAGGTAGTGTACCTAGTAAAAGGAGTAGATGGAAAATCTTGAGGAAGATTGATCAAGTGAAAGAATTCCTTGAAAAACTGATAGTGTTTATGACAAGCCTTGCAAAGGATAGTGACAATTAAAGTGAGTTGACCAAAAAATCCGTAATACTTACATATTTCAAAATGATTACAATCTTCAGACTGACGATGAGAAAAAAGGAGACACAATTATCAAAATAATTAAACACACGAAAGTTTAATTAATCATGATTATGTAGTAATAAAATATATTGTGTTGTACTTATTCCACATAGTTTAATAATAATCAGCACTGGTTTTATAAGTTTCAATGTGACATTGTCAATTGATTGCAAATAATTATGTATATTAATAATTTTTCAAAGCTAAATTATTTATAAAATGCGCCTGCTAGACGGCAGTGATTTGCCTGCGCGATATAGTTTGTGCATAAACTTTTACAACACTTTTCCGTTTTACGCGATCTACAGTTTTCTCGTCCATTCACACGGGCTTCTCAATACAAACGGGTTTGCACAGGTAAGCTTGTGGTAAAGCATGAGCGTCTAGCCGGCGCTTAGATAGTAAAATGACAATAATCGAATACTATTCTAAGAAATTATTTGTTTCGCCAAGCTTAGAGCGGCGTTCACGTGTTATAATACTATTCATTTGTTTTATATATCATGTTGTGAACGTTTCGATGTTTTATATTTCTAAAGTTTACTATATTATGTCAATAAATGAATTTGAACTTAAATTTTAGTTTAATAGCATAATAATGGTATTTTTGTAATACCTTTTTTTGATCTTATATTATTTCTTTTGCTGTTGCTCACTTTTTAATATTCAAATATTTTATCACTCTTTGCAATAATTAAATGTGCTGAAACGCCGACGTTTATTCCGGGAGCCCTGTATAAATACTTTATGCAAATACCATTTGGAGCGGCAGGGGTAGATAAAAAGTCAGAAAAACCGCTGAGGTGAAAGAAAAATGAGTGGGCAAGGGTTGTTATTTTACTGGATGCCTTTTTTATGTCTTTTCTTCCTTTAAATTTAAGAGTCAAAAGGTTTTCTTTGTTTATTTTAACAGTTATGATGTAACATTTTCAAGTGATATTCTTTTACGGTCACCGCAGTCGGGATAACTTGAAGAAAACAAACAACTCGTTACTCCATTTGTTGTGCTTTGTTTTGTTTGCGGAGAATAATTCCCTGGACCCATTTGAAAATAACTCAACGTCACCTTATCTGTGTTGCTGGAAAGCATTTCCTTCTAATGAAAAAATAGAAACATTTTCACGCTAGACGAAAAATATGTGAAACAATAATATTATATCTCTAGTAGGTATTTAGTTTTATTATTATTAATAATAATTGCTTTTTCGTATAAGGTGGTTGTTAGTAATTTTTAAGAATCACAAACACCCAGGCTTTGAGAAAATCACTAGGTACATATTATAATATTGTGTCCTCACCGGAAATCGAGTCCAGAACTCCCGAATGGAAGGCCTGCGCCTTACGCACTGCACCATGAGCGCCGCCAGCAGGTAATAAGTTGGTCTCTATATACACATTAAATGATCAAGACCAGTGTTCCCCAAATACCTTGGGAATGCTTGAGTGATCTGGGGGAGTGGCAGTAACCGTGGAAACAAGTTGGGAGGTGTTGAATATATAATACTATGTAGTACAAGAAAATTTAAAATTTTTTTTTTTCATATATTGTATAACATACACTACTTAAAATCGTAGAGATTGAAATATTTTCCAAATTTGCAGTGATTTCAACCGACAGGTATTAATAAGAAAGTATTGGTAAGCTATTTATAGGAAGGGAAGAGTTTAGAGAACGCATCACGCTGGACCTGGCTCGGCCACATGCTGCGAATGCCAGAAGAGAACCTTAACCTGGCTTGTCTGTTCTTTAAGCCGACTGGATTTCGGTCTCCTGTAAGGGCGCTAAATACTATCTATAGAATATTTACGCCGTAGCTACAAGATTAGTAGTATGGCACGACGCAAGAAGACTGGATAGCAACAGGGATCCTTGGAAGCGCCACATGGTATCCGTATGATCCAACAAGGGACAGATATAGCCGAAAAAGAACATAAAGAAGAATTTTAAGGCAGGCGTATCGGTAAAAATATATTTTTATTACAAAGATATAGCCAAATATCAATAAATTAGTAGCAATGCACTTCGTTCATACTTGTCATTTGGATTATTTTTAACGTTGTTAAAAATTTTAATTCTGATAATATTTTAGAATTTTAATTTTCCGTGTGTTAAATCTCATAAATAATTTTAAACATCGAGGCATCGTATTTATAAAAATATCTTTCTTTGGTGGAAATATAAACACAAGAAAGAACGAAAATTTGTCGCTGCATATTTCTGTATGTTCAAGTGAACTACTTATACTATACCTTATACTTTACCTTATAAATTTACTTTCTATAAGTATAGAAAGTAGATTTATAAAGAGACGTTGAGTATTTTTTTTTCTGCAAGAGAGCAGTGGGCTAAATAAATATCTTAGGAAATTTCTGTTCTAGATCAAGACTGGGAAACATGTAGATTTATTTTATAAGACACTATGAATGCATTCTTATGAATAAATTCAAATTGGAATTGCATAGTAGCTGGAGTTTTACAAAATAATTCAGTATCTAGTTAACATTTCTTACATGCGGCCTTATTGGGTTATTTTTATGAAATTTAAAATAACTTTCAACGTAAACAGGATTCCTCACATTTACTCTAAATTATGAAGAAACACGTTGTATATACTTATAAAATACTGTTGACGACAGTATTATAGTACGGATCAAAAACGTGGGCATTAATTCTGTCAGTAATTCCTAGAAGCTATAGGTGTTCGAACGTATCATAATATTACCTATACTCATTGGTCCAATCTCTAAAAATTATACCTGGCATTTTTAGATTTTTCCTAGTGGGTATAATGTTATTATATTTGAGGTCAAATTTTTAAATTATTGATTGATTTAATAAAACGCTATTTTTTGCAGTACTCATTCCAACCCATTATACCACCCACGCGCGGCTTAAGCGTTGGACTATCACGCCGTGGGTTTCAGGTTCAAATTCTGAATCTGGAAAGTACACATCTTGTGTTTCAATTTGTGTGTGAGTCAGGGTATGGACCCAATAGGTTGAGAAAGTGGCTGTCATCCTTTTCTCGAAAAAAACATAATCTGTTATTACAAACCTCTACTCTGTGGAGGCCCATATGATCCTATTCCGATTCCGATCGGAAAAAAATTCCACTTTAATAAATAAATTTGTACCGATTTCGTCCGCATCAGAGGGACATTTTCAAAAAAGGCGGACGAAATTGGTATAAATTTATTTATTAAAGTGGAATAAGTACTACGAAAAAAATGCGTTTTATTAAATCAAACAACAATACCAGTTCCACCATGAATTGACAGTTAACAAAATAAAAGACATTTTTATATCTTGTTAATTATTCGTTGAAAAAATATATATATTGTGTCATTTGCAAACTTTTACCATTGCATGACATTTAATAATTATCAGGAAATCGTAAATTTAAAAACGGAAAAAAATATAATATGATTGAGTAAGATGTGACGTTACATCAATATCTCGTATTTTTTGCAGTTGTCTTTCTATTCTGATCTATGCATGCTGTTTTGACGTTATTTTAATTTAACGTAACTCTACATTCTGTGCATCTCAGACTCAGGTGTGTTGTTATTTGTTTTCATCACGTCAATCATCATCATATGGAATCGCGCATTTAACTATTAATAGAGAAAGCGGTTTATTCTCTTTTTATCCCTTCCCAGTCTTGCAAACAACGCACGTGCGTGTGTCATTAGCGTCCGCCATTCCGGCCGGAATGATGATACTTTGCCACGCTAAGCAGTTTTCGCCGCGGAGGCTGGCTGAGATTCGCCGCGGCCGACTCAGCGCATTAGCGGACTGCGGCGAAATAACTGTTATTCCACCCTAAGCCTCCCCATCCCCCCACGATAAAGACTCTGAACACTGCACTGGATATTATAATATTAGCCACGATGATGAAATATTTAATTGTGTTCTTAATACAGTATTATACTCTATAATGTTCTTTTTAATAATCATCGTCTCAGCCACCTGCTCCCTATCAACTATTTGTTAATGCCTCACTCGTCTGTCACAGTATATTATTGTTAATTAAACCTTAAATTTATATGCGTAAAAAGCCTATACACTGGGACACAATTTGTTATCGGTACAAGTTGGTTATCCTTGATACAGCGGCAAACACATTTTGAACATAGTCGATATACTGGAATATTTGTTAGAATAACCTAACCTAACGTAACCTAACCTAAACTAACCCAAACTAACAAATAATCAAGTATATCGGCGATTTTAAAATGTGTTTGCCGCTGTATCCAGGATAAACGTATAGAATCGTGTTATCTTTTGGATTTTTGAATTAATAAATTGTATAGCTTACATTGCAATATAATATTGAAATCATTTCTGATAAAATACATCATAACCAATAGAAAAATCTTTTTGAAAAAAGTAAGACACCCAGCAGGAATCGAACCTGCATCTCTCGGGTTTCGCGCCCATGCACATAGACCACTATGCTATAGGTGTCATACTTAATTGCGACAAATTTTAACTAATGGCTCTTAATACTCTCTAAAGCGCCTTTCAAATTGAGCTACTATTAATTGGCAATCGGCTTTGTATTTTAAATCAAAGAAGGTTTTACTTTAATTACTAATCGACGTCACGGATCACTTCAAAATTTTTTGATGTAACTTACTTGAACTTGTTAATAATGTATATTCAATAATTAGAATATTACATTCTTAAAATTTGTGAATTATTCGTTAAATAAAAAAGACAGTTAATTAAAAATTGTATAGCTATCTAAACTAAATGTCTTATGTACCTACTCTACAATCTATAGTAACATCTATCAACATAAAATAGAACTAACGATCTCAGTCGATTATAAAGTACTAGACACTCGAACTTATCATATTATAATAATATATTAGAAATAGGGAGTAGTCGATATCAAACCCTTCAATCAAGCAGTTATCAAATAATCTATCAATGAACATAATGATTCCTCGCATACAGTGTTTATCCGTAATAGACAGGAAACCACCAAAATAATAAAGCCATAATAATAATATGTAATATTAAAATAGACATGAAACAAACAACAATAAAAACAGGTCTGTATTTAATAATCAAATATGTATCCATTTAAAAAAAATAAATTTAGTAGTTTGACGTAATACCAAATTAATTTACTGGATGTTTTGCTTGATATCGTGGCAGATGGTCTGTGTAACGTCCTTGAATCTAATATGGTTGAAGCTTCAGATATTGATAATAGAATTAACTATTACTCTTTCCACAAGTATTATATTATTTTATCATTAAACTGTTATAATTAGCCAAACTTTTGTCGAATACGTATAATGAATTTTAAAACGTTACTGACTTAGGGTAATGCTCAGAAAGAGTAAAAATGGGTACCATTATTAAGTAGTTAAAACTAAATAATCAGTATATTTATCCACTTTATATTTTTTTACAGAAGATATAGAGATGGCGTAAAGCACTTTTGAATAAATAGCACATCTTTTTAGCTATTGATACGTGCATCTGAGGTTTATGATGTAGATTGTAGAACGATCAAGTACAACACCATCTCTTCTAGTCTATGAAATAAAAGTCTGGATGTAAAAAAGCAGATTAATTTCAAGTTGTGACTATATCGATGCTAAATTATTGCATATTTAAAGGATGAGGGTTTTGTAAAAGTGATAAAGTGTATTTATAAATTATAGAATCATTTGTTTGACAAAATAATTATTTTACTAAATACTCGATTAATTTCGTTTTATGAGGAATGCATAATACTTCATAAATTTATCAATTCTTTGACTTTCACAAATCGACTTTCACATTTTTAAGCCAAAATAAGTTTCACTCGCAGGCATGTTATTTATTTATAACAATAATTGTGACCATGTTCTTGGGACCTCTATAAATACAGTTTAGTAAATGGCTCTTAAAATTGTCACTATATTGAGGACTTTTAGAGATATTTACACTATTATTACGCTATGGATAAAACTGATTTTTAAAAAGTTTGGTTAATTCTGAACAATACAGCTTTTGTGTTAATTTTTGATATTTATTTAAGATAAAATGTACGAATTTGACTGACTTTTCCATTAAAAAGTTATATTTCTTTAATTATAATTGTTACATTTAAAGTCAGTCCCGAGCAGAACTCTAGATTCAAGCTCAGCGGCCAAACATGCCGATGGATTATTTTAATTAACATCATTACTGGAAAATCCGATTGTGAACTCGACGTCACTCACATACATCTTTCTCCCTCTATCCTAATGAACAGTCGGAGTAGCAGTATCATCCTGCAAGTGACTTTCCACTCTCTCACTATGACAAGTGAAACTTGGCTAGATAAGTTTTCAAAAGAACAGTTGAATAAGGTACTACTAGAGCCCTGTCATGTCGGGAACCATTTTAACTACCCCTTTCATTTTCTAGTAATGAGTTACGTACTTATGTATATAATGTATTATTATATGAATTAAATAAATTTATTTTCATCCATTTTTGTAAATTGAGTATTTTGTATTTTATACCAGAGTCGCAGCAGTATTATTTACACAAAAAAATATTTATAACTGTGCACAACTATGTACATAATATTATATAATGACATGTTAATTTAGATAATGTTGGTACCTACATACATGCAATTTTATTTTAAAACTGGATTAAATAATATATAATTAATAAATAGGAACTAATAAGTATCTAGTGGTATAATGTGTAAAAGTATATAATTTCTACACTTCCTTTCGGTTCTACGTTAGCCGTTCAAAACCTTGCTCACTCGTTTTGCTCTCAATACACACGAACGGGTTACGAGGTATCACTCTTAATATATTATGGTACTAATTATATTTATTTTATTATTTTTATTAACACTGCAATTAATAGGCCATGAAGCCCAATGTCAGCAGTGTAGTGAAACAGTAGTATAGTAGAAGAGTAGTATAGTATAAAAAAGACAGACTTTGAGAAAGTCATATAAATATTTATTGTGACCTCACCGGTAATCAAACCTGGAAAGTCAGCGCCTTACGCACGAGGGCCTCTATGATATCAGATGTCTAATTTGTTTATTATACATTCATCTACGGAAGTTTTCAAATTAATTATCAACCTCGAAGCCGCCTAATTTTCTATTGCATTTCTGACGAGTAACTCATGGTCATTATAATTATCGGCACTTTTGTTTGTTTCATCGCAGTGTGGTAGAAATGGTTAATTTTTTGATATCTCTATGGTGGAAAAACGACACTCTAATAGTGAGGTCATTTGTCTTGCCGAGTTTTATAGGGTTATCACCGATGTAGTTACAGTTGCTGAAGACATATTATCGCATTAGAGAGCCATATTCGCTCCTATCCTCGGATTATAATCCACCGTTACAATCTTGATGAATATCTTATATAAAAAAGCACGTCCTATGAAAGCCCCAAGAGAGTCTCGATCTGGAATTTAGCTGAAATAATATCCAAATTGTAAAGCTACGGAATGATAGCTTACCTTGAAATATCACAAGCTAGATAATAATATATAGATTATTAGAGACTTTGCATGGTATCCATATGCCAGTGGCGAAGGGTAGATGTAGGCTGTTAAGATCCAACATAGATAGTGCATACTAAACTTTGTCAGTCAAACGTAATTGTTTTCATTGAACTAAGACTGTAATGTGTAGATAGTGTTTGTTATTTTTTTTAAATCCAAATAAACCCTGCCTGATCCAAGCCATTGTAGTTAATAGTCAATATATATATGATGCCATTAAATCATACATAATATTAAATATTTAGAAAAATATTTTTAATTAATAATTATGGTTTGGTGAGGCAATGATTAATGAATTTTAAAAAACTAACTATCACCATTTGTAATATTATGTATTATTAATTCAAGCAAAACAAATAAATATGACAAAAAAGGTTTGCACTATTTCTGTCTATTATGGTTTGGTTTAGGCAGTGTTTAATTGAATTTTAAAAACTGACCAGCACTATCTGTAAATTGTTTTTTATTTTAATGAAAACAAAAAAAAAATAACTGACAGAGTTTAGTCTACACTATTTATGACGAATCTTAACAGCCTACCTCCACCCCTCGCCACTAAATATTAATAAGCTCTAACTAAAGAGCGGGCATTGGCGAATTTTTTTAATTGGTTTAAAGGTTTATTTTAATTGTAGTAAATATTTACGTCCCAATCATCGGTCAAGTAGATAACACTGTAATATTATAAATTATATCCTAATATTATTTTATCTCACACAAGGTAACTTTTCTATTCATTTTTTACACATATTAAACAGTTATTTTGGTTATTTTCCTCGTATAAGTACTTGAGTACCTACCTAAATCATTGAAGAGGCGTTGTATTCTTTGAATTAAGGCCATCGGCCGTCAATATAAAAGAGTAAATATTTACTTTAGTGTAGGTGGATGTTTACATACAATAAGTAAATTATTATTACTTGTGCCGATTTATAAAAAAACTTCAATGTTATTTAATATATTGTTTCTTACAGGGGCGATATCAGAAACATATTATATTACCTTTATATAATAATATTATAATAGTATCATAATAACATCAAGTACCTACCTTATATTTACCGAATAAAATCTTTTTGCTACCTAATTAATTATAAAGTAAGGTATTCTTCTAAGAAAAATCTTCTTTTAATTTCAAAGTTGATAAACCATCCGGTAATTTGTTGACAATACGGAAAGTTGATCAGGTTTGACTAAGCTTTCCTTATATCTAACGGAATCTTAAGAGTTTTAACTTTTCCTAAGTATCAAAGCAAATTTGAGTAAGAGATTTAGGAAAATCTCATCATTTCAAAAGGAAGGTATCATTATGAGAAAATTTAACGAAACAGCTATCGAGAATTTATTCAAAATAATATAAAAAAGAAAATCTGTTCTTCATATTTTAAAAAATATTAATTTAGAAAAAGTTTTGTTAAACTTAACTTCATTTGGGCCCAATTTGTATGTAATGAATCAATTGGTGCGATTTTCAGATTGATAGTAGGTACCCCATAGAGTTAATATTTTAGAAACCCTTACTGAATTTGACGTCTCTAGGTATTTAAAAAAATGAGTAAAAAAACCATTGACAGTTTAAGTTTACATTATATAATATAATATATTTGATTTAGCTGGATATTTTGTAATGTATCTTGGTGTTTACAAAAGATTATGTAGGTACTTGATGACACGCTTTATCTCTCCGTAATAATGCCTTATCCGTACCTATGTACCATGTCCACATCTTTATCCGTTCAGCAGCTAGTCTCCTCCGCTGTTTGGTTTGGTCTAGCAATATTCCACAGGATAAATAATTTTTCGCAATGTATATAGCAAAATAATTTTTATATCGTTTATTAGGTCAAGGGATTCAATAAATTAAGAGAGCGTTGGCAAATATCATGTTTTCATTATATAATGACCCATGTTCTCAAAATGTTTACTAAGGAATTTGGCAATAAGGTACCTACCTTCACTCCGCCCTCTCCTGTCCTCTTTTGGAGTGATGGTACTGAAAAATATCTTTCAAATTGTGTATTTAGTTGAAATTAATACTATGAGTAAATAAATATTATGAATAATGATGATGACTTATTTATGATATTACATTTTGATAATTTTTTATGTTAAAAATATATAACAATACTTTATTTAATTTAATTTAAGACCGTTATTTCTTAGCTCCAATTTTTTTTACAATAAAATATTGAGGGAACTATTATTTACTTTACTATTAATGAAATTTATAATTCAATAAACTACATTGTAATACTATGTTATACTATATATATACCGCACCGCATCAGTTGAAGTATGGCCTTATGGTGGAGAGGGTACAGAAGAAATTCTTGAGACTCCGTTACTTGAGGTTGTATGGATACTATCCGTGGATTTATCCAACTGATTTTCTGTTAGGCATGCTTGCATACTGCAGTCTGCAATTTAGAAGAAATCTTTATTTAGCTACGTATTTTTTTCGACTTATATGAGGTATAAATGAGAACTCTGCCATTCTGGGCAGTGTTGACCTGTGTGTCCCTGATAACTATCTTAGAAATAGAGACCATCAGTTGTTTATTCTCCCAAGGTGCAGAACCAACCTGCCAATTGGGAGGGCGATAACTATGTTCAACGAAATTGCTTCGGGTGTTGATATATTTCACATACGTGAGAATGAGTTTAGGTGGACGTTGTTTTATAAATTCTTAAAATAGGGTCTGTTTAACTCATCCGGTGTACTTCTTGTACCTATCTAATTTATCTACTCATCTATCTCTTTTTTATGTAATACTGTTATATTTATATATCTTTGTTTCTAAATGTCATGTTGTGAACGTCTTAAACTTATAATTTGTAATGTCCACAATATGTTAAAAAAATAAATAAATTTAATATATGATTTAATTATAGTAAACGCACCTATTTAGTCAATTTTCAAGTTTAGATAACTGTAATACTTTTAACACGTAATACTGACCAGTTCACAAGTAGGTATATGAAACATATTTTTACAAGAAGGCATGTATGTTCTGAAAAACTGCTGACGATAACATACATTCGTGTGCCAATAACTGACAATATGGGAGAATTCTAGTAGGTCCATAGCATACCGGCAAACGTGCTGAAGTAGCAAGTGTCTGGACAGTGTAAAACTACCTAAAGACGTTTCAACTATCCGAAGTTATACGCATAGAGTTTCCATAAGTTTTCAGAGTAAAGTTGTAATACTCAACCTGTTTGAAAGGCGTCTGTTTAAATTGTGATTAACAAGCCAATTAGTATGTAAACCAATAATTGCTGGTACCTACATGATATGCGATTTTTCATATATACTTATTAATATTCATTTTGAATTAAGTATTGTTGAGACTCGGATTTGTTTTCCAAATCTACTCTTTCCAAACTCAATTTAGATAATAATATATGGAAAGTACGATAATATAAGTAATATGTTAAGAGCAGAATCAAAAATATGAATAGTTGACTTTTTCAAAAATAATGATATGACACTTAAGATAGAAGATACAAAATCTATATATATTTAACTATTATATTGTAAATCATAGATACGACAGACTGACTCTGAGGTATAAATATAAGTATAATTATATTATATTGAACATTAAAAAAAATATGTGTTTAGACATTTTCGGATATTTTATAGCTTCGTGTATAACGTAATATATCTTTAGATTTTTACCACCTTGTACTTCTTCTTTCTTTCCTCGACGTTTCGGGCTCGTTGAAAATTCCTTTTTGAATTCTTGGAGCGACGTTTGCAATCATACACTTACATTATACTTCATCATAACACATATCTATTGATGAACCTTGAGGAAAAAAAGGAAGAAGTACACGTGGTGGAAACATATGAATATTACTTTAAAAAATAACCGTGAAAGCCTCAAATATTATATAGCTCCGTTTATATATTCATGATTATCACCATCATATTACATAATAATATGTACAAAGCCGATCCCAGCAAGTATGAAATCATATAAAACAAATATCCGTCTATTATATTGTATTTAATTATTGTAAGTGATATTGTTATTTCCTGGTGGTTTATTATATTGTTTTAACGTATTTCACTAAGTACTGGTACTGAATATCGTTAAAATTATTCAAATTTATTTATTTACATAATATTTATAGTAAACTTGCAAATCACAAAATTAAGTGATTCACAATATTTAACTACCTTTATATTTTTTAATATAAATAGACCAAAAATATTTTTGAATAATAGAGTAAACTAGTTCACGATAATATCCCATTTTTCTGTGTTATATATTTGTTATAAGACAATATTGTCGATGATTTTGGCTCTTCACCCCATCTGTCAATACTATAAATAGTTATATAGTGCTGTTTTTTCTGCTGGAGTCTCGCTTACCGGAGATATTCCCATTAATCCTAAGATGCAGAAGTTGACATCTATGATCGCCTGATGTCATCAAAGTATGCAAACTTTCTGGATTTTATTTCTCTGATTATTTCCATGATCGCTTACATCCTTGGCATCGATCGCCTCAATCATCACAATTAATTCCATATTTGATTAACATTAAAACCCAAAAATTTTCTTCTTGTGTTACCCAGATCGATCAGTTTGGACCCAATTAGTCTGTAGCAATCATATCATTCAGCATTAAATGAGTGACACACTTTAATATGTACGTTTTGTTGTCATACCAAAACAATATAGCGTTATTGATGGTCAGCATTTCATTAATCATAACTAGATCAGTAGGGTCTGTTATGATTTGTTAATTGCGACAATATATCTTGTTATATATGTACTGCATTTATATAAATACACAATATACAATCCATGAATCTACATTCACTCATCGAGTCCGACACGCAACGCACTACTATCGTCACGAATCCTTCACTAGGCATAGCCAGTCATCCATAGCACGTCACTTAAAATGTCTTTGTTTTTGGAAGTGCATTGACTTGTCTTGCACCCTTTGCTAATGGTGCTTGATAGGCTAACAACATAAGTAATTGACAAGCGCATGCAAATTCAAATTCTGTAGGACACCTATTTTTTTATATATATTATATAGATATTTTTTTAATTGTTTTTTTTTAATATAAAAATATAATATAATATTCTTTATATTAACTATAACCGGCCAAATGACAGTAGAGTATTTAGAATATAAGTGAAACAATCACAAATACCTAAGTTTTGAGAAAAAATACATAAATTATTAATACTTGGTATTATTCTTTATTTATTTATGTATCTATCTATTTTATAGAATAGTAAATTAAGTTATATTTTATTTTTCCCCTATTCATACGCCATTTTTAGATTTTAATGTATATATTTTTTTTAAATACAAAAAAATAGTGTAGTGAAGAAATAATAATATTATGTTGAAATCAAAAGAAATAGCCGTTGCTTTGTTGCGTATTTTATTTATCCGAAAAGATGCTGGTTAAATTCTCAATGCGGTTTTGACAGAAACGTGCGTCTTTTTCCCTCCGCCGACCTGTCTCATAATAAATACTCCAATTTGCTCCACAACCGCCCTCTGACATTCGATAATTGAAATGAAGAACACCTGTGAATGCTGCGGACTTAACCAAGACAAACGATTTTTTTCCCTTCTCTTTTCTATATTCTGCGGCTAACCGAGACAGGGCGATGTGACGATTAATTATTTTAAGTGACTCCTTACGGCCGCGTCGCGGAGGGCTTTTGGGAGAAGGCATTTTTAAATTAAACGTTTAATTTGTCACGTGAGTTTTACGTTTGTATTATTTAAGACACACAGCAGTGGAGTGGATTTTAAGGAGTTATGCTGACAAAATAAAAAATGTCGGAATGCTTTTACGTGACTTTAAAATAGAACATCAAAGTTGTCCACTACTCTCCAAAAGATTACAGACACATACTAATATGGTCTTGGACCAGGGAACACAAATTGAATGGAAACTGTCTTTTCCTACGGGACGTGGTAGCAGTTTTGAAACCGGGTCTGCTTATTATTTTAGACCATAAAACCAAAAGACACAAAGCAAGCTGACTGTCCTCAAATATGGAATAGACGTTATCTTTACGTGATAAACTTTAATGGATATTATGAGACAGGCCTAACTATTGAACTATGTTAAAGTTTTTCACCCCCGAGAGGGTAGGTCAGTTATCAATAATTTCGTGTTCCTTCTCTCTTTTTCTTCTTCTCTATACTGTGATTACTTGTCGCATTATAACATATGTTGCCCCTCGTATGGGGCGGGGCTATGTTTATCTTAAAAAATAATTTAAAATTCTTTAGACTATTATACAAAACAAATATTTTAGAATGATCACATAATTTATGTCCAATGGTTTGTTTGCAATACTATTCTTTATAGAGACTTGAACATAGAAATCATCTATCACCACGTTTTGAAAAACTATCTAAAAGAATCTACAGTTTCATGACAAAAGACTTTCCAAACCAGAAGATCAAAGATCTTTTCAATTACGATCCTGCTAACCCCACCGAGTTTTTGAGACCACGAACAATATTGCTTTTTAAGCCTCCTTAGTCTGATCAGATTTTTTTTTCTACAGTAGGAGACAAATAAAAAGGAGGCCATTTAGTTCTCTTTTCATCTGCATAGATATGCTGACTTCATCAATTCGAAAAAAAAACCACTGTACAACCCCTATTTTTTGGTATTATTATATTCTTGGTTCCCTCAGACCCACGACGAAGCGCCATGAGCTCGTCGTATGTATACAAACGCAAGTACTACGATGATAAAAGACCATAATATGGCCTTATTGTCTTATATTATACCTATATATAATTATTATAATAGATACAAATTGAAAAACTATTTTTTATATACAAAAATGAAACTTAATATTAGACTGATTTATTTGGCCACCAAATTCCAGTGTTGGCTTGTTTTCAAAAAGTATCCAAAATGTAGTTATCACTACCGATATAACACTAATGCAGCTTATCGATAAAGATGCTACCCCACGAAGACTTTGCATGCTGAACTGGTATAACTTCAGTAAGAATAGGATACAAAAGTGACCATATAGCTTCTCGTCAAATTAAAAGTAAAGATTAGACGTTGAACCTGGCTTCAAAATAACCGTAAATCAATATAAAATATATAAAATCACATATTGATAAATAATATATGATTTTGACTTACATATAAAGTTTGATGTACATTATATAATATACTCACCAAAACCGTGTATGGTTGCTCCACAGTATGATCTTTTTGCATACACATACACAAACTGTCTAACCAGTCCTCGCGTTGACATACAATGGCGAATAAGCCGGCCGACCACTGGTGGTATTGCTCAGCCACAAGTGGTTTTATCCACCACGCAGCCTAAGCTAGGCGCAATGCGACTAAGTGCAGTGAGGTGAAAACTGAAAAAATCTACGTGACACAATTATAATAATATTCCTAATCAATGACAATATAATAATTATTAATATAATGCTTATTATATTGCTGCGTTGGAGATTTAATTTTTAATTGAATCAAAAAATAAAATAGTTTTAAAGATAATTCAATACTATTACGACAATTAGACAACATATTGATCAAGTGGCTGTCATAAACAATAATTTATATCCTCGATGTTTCATTGATTCAACTTCTTCCTTCTTGATATACTGTCTTAACCCAAACTATTTGGTGCTTTCGTATTTGATAGAATAATTACATTTAACGTTACTTTAATTTTGATTCAAGTAATACATAATATGGTTATTTTCTGAAGTGTCCAACTAATTTATAGAGTTATGTTTACATGATAGCTACGTCACTGAAAAAAAGCCATTTCGTAGCCCTCTAAACTAATGCAGCTCCTTTTATTTGACAAGAAATAAACAGAGTTTTTAACGACACCCTCTTTTGTCATTAGGTCAAATTAATTGTTCGGGGAATTTATTTACACATTTCGCTAAGTGTTCCCGCCAAGAAACGAAGAGCTTTTTTTATTTCCGTATGATTGGCTGTTGTCAATTTAATTCATTAATTGTTTGTAACAATAAGTGGAATTGGTAATTGTTCTTTTGTGACAATAATTGGAAATGCTCTAGTGAAAAAGTATTTGTTTCTAATAACACTTATTTACTGTATACAAACCACATTAGTGTGAGATTTATTAAATTTACAGATAACTGGACATTATTAGATTAGTACCGTATAGGAAAAAGCAATCCAAATACTGTTAAGAGCGTACTTCAGTGAAACGGCAAATAATTTTCAACAGTAGAAAACAGTAGTTAAGTCGGAGACCGATAGTCGAGGTGTCTGCACGTCGATTTGTTTTGTCATGGTGTCGGATGAAAATATTCTTAAATCGTGTAAAGATGACTAAAAACTTTACGTATGTACTTAAAAAAGAAAACATGTCAATGAATATACTATTATTATTAATAATATAACAATAAACATAAGATTAAATGGACGCATGTTGGATTTTTATGACAAATTATATTTCGTTCGGCACGCGTCATTTGCACAATCCGCGCATCGCCTAGACACGATCTTTTTAGACCATGCCTCAACAGAAGTAAATGATGCAAATAAAATTCATAATATAAACCGTACTAATAATCACATTTACCCATGCTTAATTTCTGCGCACTAAAAAAAATAACATCTGTGCATATCCAAGGTAAAATATTTAGTATTTAAATATTCAGTTAGAATATTTAGGAAATAACTTTTATAATTTAGTCAGTTATTTTATATTAAGTTGCGTCATTGAATATGTCTGATTATGTAGAAATTATAATTGCAGTCAGCTATTTATTGAGTTTATGATAATTAAAAACTAAGGTAAATTGATGTTAAGGAATTTGTAATAATTATTGTGGTCAGTTATTTAATATCGCCAATCAATATACTGAGAAGGCTTGAGTTGTTTATCCCCACACAGTTAAAATATTTTGGTTTGTTTCGTACTGGATAGTAATCATGTCTCATCTCTTATTTAATTCATTAATGTAAGGCTGAATGATAACTTTGTCGTTTTCAGAAACTGACGTACGCTCCGTTGCCATTTATTAAGGGATAAAAATCTCCGAGGAAAAACGTTCACACTTTTCTATTATATAAATTCGCGGGGTGGAAGCGAAGATTTAAATTCATCAGCGGCGAAACACATAAAAACGAAAAGTAATTTTGGTTGAGGCGCGCGCAAGAAAAACTTTTGGATAATCTCAAACGGAATAACTTAGCGGACCGCGAAACGTAAATCATGTTCGGTCCCGACGCGCCGATTCGCAGGTGGGGATTTTTACACAAAACACAGTTTTAACTCTTCGCCAGCGACCTACTCTGCGAAACCTACTAGCCTAGTTTGACTAAACTGACAATCCGAGTCCACTTGTCAATGACATTTATTGTAACAACCACAAACAATAATATATTATTACGATCAGTCATAATGGGTACCTATTTGACTACATATTTTTCCGACTAATACGTGTTCTAAATTCTAACATTCTTACTAATTTTGTATTGTGTGTCTACTATGAATGGTAACTATGTTAGACATCAAAAGTAGTTGTTTGTGTCTCCAAGACATATTACTAATATTATCATTGATTATGCCAATATCGGGATGGTGGTAACTGCGTTGAATTTTAACATTAAGGGGGGACATGCTCAGCGTTGGTCAAAATGGAGCTTTTGTTCTATTTTCAAAGCATGATCCTGGACATATCTTAAACGTTGTAGATAATCTATTTATATAATTTTGAAGCCTTATTATCCTTTATATTTATTTTAAACATTTTATGACTGCATAAAGTAATTTTATTACATAAAATAGTATTCTTTTAAACCTCTCGCTCTAATGATTTAGAATATAGTCATATTTCAGTACATAAATGTGCAGTGGTGTTAAGATTTTTTACATTTATTAATTTTTAAACGCATTTAAAAAATCATCAGTATAATTTATATTGACATTATTATAGTGAAATATTTACGATAAAAAATTATATTGATAATTTCTGTGATCCCAAATTTGACAAGAATTATGCATTTTATTATTCAAAAAATGGGCAAGACTAACACATTTGAAGATAATTCTAAAGATACTCATTATAAGCTATGTCTTTGACCATTCAAGTGTGATAAATATCCTACGAATAATGATTGCTTTATAATAATTATTGACCTAAGAATAAGGTAGTGTTTTTTTTAAATACGCCATTTCTTTTGGAATTCCCCAGTGGTTAAGCTACAACATACGGCCGTAGTCATATATTGACAAACTATAATTGAAGTAGGGAGTAAAATGATGTTAACGCGCGTATTTGAACATGTACCTAACCGATGTTCAAACACGCGCGTTAACATCATTTTACTCCCTACTTCAATTATACGAGGGTGGGTCAATAATTCCTTAGAAAAAAGCATTAAAACAGTTTTTATTTTTGTATTTTTTTTTTATTTCTCAACATAATCTCCTTGGAGCTCAATACACTTGGTTAGACGTTTCTCAATTTTTTTTAAACCGTCAGAAAAATAAGTTTTCGGAAGGTCCTCAAAATAAGCATTTGTCCGATCGATGACTTCTTCATTTGAAAAAAAACGTTGTCCACTTAGCCATTTTTTTAAGTTTGGGAAAAGGAAAAAGTCACTGGGGGCTAAATCTGGCGAATACTGTGGGTGGTCGACCAATTCGAACTTCAATTCTTCAATTTTAGCCATTGATCGTAAACATGTGTGAACACGGGCATTGTCCTGATGAAAGAGGATTTTTTTCCTGTTTAAATGAGGCCGTTTTTCTTCAATTTCGTTTTTTAGCTGGTCCAATAAAAATGCATAATAATCCCCTGTTATTGTTTTTCCTTTTTCCAAATAGTCAACGAAAAAAATTCCACGTGCATCCCAAAATACAGTAGCCATAACCTTACCAGCTGATTTTACGGTTTTCGCCTTCTTTGGACATGGTTCCCCTTTCGCAATCCACTGCTTTGACTGTTCTTTCGTCTCGGGAGTATAGTGGTGTATCCATGTTTCATCTACAGTCACAAAGCGACGAAAAAATTCATCCGGATTGCGTTACATGAGCGACAACAGGGCTTTAGAGGCCACCACCCTATTGCGTTTATTGTCGACTGTGAGCAAACGCGGCACCCATCTTGCAGAAACTTTTTTCATGCCCAATTTGTCATGTAAAATAGAAATGACGCTACCTTTTGAGATCCCTGTAACCTCAATTATCTCACTCAACTTTAATCTTCGGTCACTTAACACCATATCGTGGATTTTATTGATCATTTCTGGTGTAGTCACCTCTACAGGACGTCCTGAGCGTGGTTCATCCTTTGTTGATGTACGACCACGTTTAAATTCATTTAACCAGTTATAAATAGTTGCAAGTGAAGGAGCAGATATGCCGTGAACTAAATCCAACTCATTTTTTATTTCCTTTGCTGTTAACCCTTTTATATTAAAATGTTTAGTAACAGCTCTAAACTCAATTTTCTCCATTTTCCATTTTTCCATTTTCCACAAGCAAATTTTTTTTTTAAATGTACGAGAAACACACAACAACCCGACCAATCTGATTGAAACTTCGCAGCATACTGAATCGGTAGTGCCGCTGCATGAAAACAAACCGCTTACAGTACTAGTCGCGCCACCTGTCGGCTTTTCTAAGGACTTATTGACCCACCCTCGTAGTTTGTCAATTTATGGCTACGGCCATATGTTGTAGCTTAACCACTGGGGAATGCCAAAAGAAATGGCATATTTCAAAAAAACACTACCTTATCCTTAGGTCAATAATTATTATAAAACAATCATTATTCGTAGGACGTTTATCACACTTGAATGGTCAAAAACATAGCTTATAATAAGTATCTTTAGAATTATCTTCAAATGTGTTAATCTTGCCCATTTTTTGAATAATAAAATGCCCAATTCTTGTCAAATTTGGGCTCACAGAGATTATCAATATAATTTTTTATCGTAAATATTTCACTATAATAATGTCAATATAAATTATACTGATGGTTTTAGAAATGCGTTTAAAAATTAATAAATGTAAAACATCTTAACACCACTGCACATTTATGTACTGAAATATGATTATATTCTAAAACATTAGAGCAAGAGGCTTAAAAGAATACTATTTTATGTAATTAAAACACTTTATGCAGTCATTAAATGTTTAAAATAAATATAAAAGATAATAAGGCTTCAAAATGATATAAATAGATTATCTACAACGTTTAAGGTATGTCCAGGATCATGCTTTGAAAATAGAACAAAAGCTCCATTTTGACCCACGCTCAGCACGTCCGCCCTTGAAAGTGAGATTTGGTTAATATTGTTTTATAACATATTAAAATACCGACATATTAAGTTAATTTTGTAAATACCTTTAAATATCGATTACGTTATATTAAGAGTATCTAAAGTAGTCAGATATCAGTGGTAGAGTGGTGGGGTGAGACTAAAGTAGAGGCGCACACCTACATTCCAAGTGTTATCGATTTTGCAGTCTTTTAATTAATAAAATTGTAAAACTGAATCTCGTGTAAGGTAAATTGGTCAGACATAAGCGGTAGAGTAGTGAGGTGAGGTGCAGCTGAAAGTTCGTGATTAAAATCAACCGTTATTTATCTAACTGAATCAGTCTATCTCTTTACTTTTTTGTTAATATTTTTTGCAATCGTGCAAAGCTAGACGCAAAAGGGCTACTTTGTGTTTTTTTAAATCACAGTATGCTATTTAATGTTAAAATTAAAAGAAAATATAATAATTTAAACAGTAGTCTAATTGTCTCAATATACTATATTATTATAATAATATAATTTGTAATATACCCAAAATTCTTTCAAAACTGTGTAATTATTTATATACTGTTGTGTTTTAACGGGCTTCGATCCTTCACGTGGTCCAGTGGAAGGTTTATGTCAGTAATAAGATTCGATGGATGTTAATCTTCAGTGATGTTTATTCGTCAATACTCAATTTACAATTACATGGTATATAAATAAAAGAGAAAGAACTAAATAGAATTCGATCCGCAGTGAAACAACTCGGTGAGTAGAGCTGAATTATGTTTTAACAAGTTGAATGGTCCGAGTTGAATGAATCCAAGGATCATTTACAATAGTATTAATATGAAATAGTAAGTAAGTAATATTAGTGACGCTTAGTTCATGTACAAGGGTTTATATGTGTGTAATAACACAGCTAGATAGATTGGATAAATTGGGGTTGATCAATAATATAATATTAAATAGGTACATTGTAACACGATCACACCGATCGAATATTCTTAACAATAGTACATTATTAGTAACTTAGGGTGTCGATGAATTAAACAAGACAATGTATTGTCATTGGGAAGGAATTATACAGAGGAGAGTTACAGATCCATAACAATACAAATATCTTTATAATTTGTGGGTGATTGAGAGTAGATGTTTTGCTTCTAATAATATTATATTAGATGATTTCATATATTTCACGAAAACTAAGTTACGGAATATCACCAGTACTATCAATAAACCAGATAAATATATTTATAAGATTGCGAGATTCTGGTAAAATTATAAGAAATAGTTTCCTATCTCAAAATCTCTATCAAGGCCTGCCTCACAAAAGGCTCGGACTTTATCGGAGATCCTAAATCTTTATTAGAGTAAGAAAACTTTAAGCGGGGAAGAGAGTGCCAACAAAAACAAAAAAAGGCAAAAGCATCGCTATTCAATATTGATTGTGACAATGCAATATTTCCTCTTTAGATATTTCTTAGTTATATAGCGTGTGTCGGAAGACATTTTTCGATTTAGAATTATTGTGGGTTTCAGAGGGAACCCACGTTACATACTAAAGAGTTTTTTTTACATATAGATTCTTTTTTTGTCGAATTCTAAGAGCTCAATGCATATAATATCACTGTTATATAAACAGAAATAGTTAAGAATGCTATATAAGAATATCAAGAAAGTAGAATGAGAGATAATAAAAATATTGACACCAACATGACAACGGTGATCCAGTGATTGTAGACATATAATATGTTAGGATAAGTATATTAAGCCTTAATAATTTTGTATAAATATTATTCTCAGAAGTGAGATTTCTTTTTCCAGGGAAAAAAACTATAATAGCATCGGCCTATAGCATCGTGTGTCTCAGGTTTGAATCCTGGGTCTGACAAGTACTCATATTGTTTTTAAATTTGTGTATGAGTCAGAGTATGGACCTTATAGGTTGATAAAGTGGCTGAAATCCATTTCTCGTAAAAACGAAATCTGTTAATACGAACCTCTACTCTGTGGAGGCCCATAATTGATCTTATTAGCATCGGACATGGCCAGAAAAAAAATTAATCACTATTCTCATTTTCCAACGAATACGAAAAAATATTCATCAGAATCACCACCGAATTGCGTTACAGAGAAATAATTTCCAAGGTTTTTTCAAGGTGCTATCATACGCTTTGGTCGAATTTGAATTAACCATACCCGATCTGGGTGTTCAATAAGGTTTTTCTTCTGCTGTCACAAATTCCCATTGACTTAGCATCAAGTAGAGTAGTTTGCATGCTAAATTCCTTAAAAAAGCTTTGATAGTAAATGCGAGGTATCCATAGGCACAGAAAAAATAACATGACAATTTTACGTGATTAAAAGTGTTGTTATTTTTTAAATGACGATTTTCCCAAAAATAATAATTATTATAACTTTAATATAATATACTTTAACTAACTAACTAAAGTTATAAATGTGCGTACTGTGGATAAAGTATTCCCAGCCTTATATTTTTATTTATTAATGAAATGGTAACATCGTTTGTTGTGTTCATTATTATTATTCATAAAATTTTTCACCATTTCAAATCGACGGAACAGATGTAAATTATTTATTTCCCCTTGGTTGATATTTTCGTAGATAATTATTTTACTAGTTTTTTATACTAAACATCTTTATCTGACAGCTGTTTTTCATAATAATTAAGTTTTACTATCGAATGATGAAACCAAAGCTGGTAAAAATGATTAACATTGTATAGTACACTTTTAATATAATCAAGTTGAATTTAAATTATTATAATTATGTATATTTAGTAGACCATCCTCCACGTAACCTTGCAATTTGGAATAGATTTTTTTGAAATATTTTAAATTATTTGATGAAATAAGCCAATCAGGCGCGTGGAATTTACTAATATACTAATACGCAGTACGTACTACACACAAATCTTGTCACTGTGTACAACTGCAAAGTTACGTGGAGGATACTATACCCGAAGTGTTTCTGATCGTCCGTGATTTCCTTTCTCGTCAATGAATTGTTACATAAGATGATAGAGTACGCATAGATAGCAATAAATTTAGTATATGACATATGTAAATATAGTTCTGTCAGAGAGAGAATAAAAGTGTATACATTTTTCAATGTTCAAGAGTTATGAATTCAGATGCTTGCCGAATATCAATAATTTGATTAGGGATTTTCGTGTGTGATGTAGGTAAAATAAAAGAATATAGTGAAAACTTAACGTACAATTGTTCATGTTATTTGTATACCTTCTTCTTGTTGAAGGTAAATGACGGAAGAAAATAAATACTTCTTCAGATAATAGAATAGGGTAATAAATTTAGTTCCAACCTCTAACATAGATACAGCTCTGAATAATATTAAAAAAAACATCATATTCTTCTAGCTACGATATCAAACAGGTGATAAAAACAAATAGGTACAGCAAATAGATGATGATGGACAATATTATTATCTCTTGTCTACATAAATAATTACTTCTCTGTAAGTTACGTAAAAATAGACGAAAAAACAGTAGAGTATCGAAAAACAGACAAAACAACTCATTCGAAATATAACCAGTGCCTGTTTACCATAAATAATAAACAATCACATGAACAAACACAAAAAAATAAAAGATCACGGACCACGTGATCCAATCTAAAAACGTTTCAGTAGGTGGACGATGAATGCTGTCTATGTGACGGCAACACCTCTCAAATAGTGAGGCATCTTATGAATGACTGTATATTATTGGGGATGGCGCTATGGGCTCTTCTTGGAGCTCAGTATAGAGTATACAACTAAGGTACTAATAAACAATTAATCGCTGAATAGCTTATCTGTACAATCTTGCAGCATCTCTAACTCGCATTGGTATAATAAAATGATCCTGGATGACAATAGAGATATATATCACGTTGTTTGGCAGTGTCTACTTTATGATGGTCAAAGACGATGTCTTCTTCAAAATTATCAATTAATTTTAAGATGTTTATAGCTCAGCCAAATATCAAAGCTGTTTTGTGTATCCGAATGTAAGAAGTATAAATTATAGTACCACATTGTTAAAGTTAATATATAATATTCTGTAGGCATCTACCTATTTTTTAATCTATAATTTTATATAAACGTAATAACCCTCATTAATAAGCCTCAGCTGAGACTTCGTTGCTTAATAATAAAAAAAAAACAGCTAATAAACTGACCTTAGTAAACCTCACGAAGTATTTAATCAATACTATGTGACACATAACAGTATAAAAGAAAAGAAAATGAATGAAAACTACACAAAAAAAAATGATCGTAATAGACTCCAAATACATCTTAAAATGTATGACTATCTAACATAATTATATATTGGAAAATATAATTATGTACTAATACTAACATAAGTTAATATTTGCTACTTAACCAAAGATTATAACTGTCTTTCTAAATGTATTACTTCTTAAAATGTTAAATATGGACTCGTTTATTGAATATAACAACTCTCAACTTTAATATAGTATAGCTACCATAATAATATAACCGTCAAAAACAAATATACCAAACTTAACCAAAAATCCATCTCAGTTAAAATCCTTATATTGCCAATTTAAGTCGATTACAATAATTGGACCTAATCAAAACTAAATATCTATATGTATGTACAGTCGAACTTGGTTATTACGAAGAAGATGGGACTGACTGAATTTGCTCGTTATAAGCATTACTCGTTTTATCGTTATATATTTTTTTTCGCACTACGTTCTATTTAAGTATATAACATAAAAAATCTGAAAACCATCGTAACAAATTATTCAAAAGTAGTTGTGTGTTGTAATGCAGTGCTGAGCCGCCGGCGCTGGTAGGTATCTACTGACTTCACAAAGCTTGGATTTTTTACATACAATTTAAACCATACACGTGGATATTTTTTCAATGTTGTCGGAGAAAATACCAATTAGGTAAATAGATACTTAACTAGTGTCATAAACGTAATCGGATCCCAGCGACAACTGTCTAGTTGACTTCCCGGTCGGATTTTATTGCTTAGGGTCGAAAATACTGTTTTAAACGATCGACACATTAACAATTTTGCTCGGTATAATACTCGAGAAGTAGCTCGTAATAAAAGTGAATAAATGTATGGAGAAAATTATAAACTAAAATTTCAACGAATGTTTCCTCAGTACATCCAAGATCTCGCTATTTCCGTAATAGTAATAACCAAGTTCGACTGTATTAAGTATTTTGTTTTTCTTTATATTATGTTTCTTGACAATATGTTAAATGAAAATATAGCAGATTGAGTTTATAATAATATATAAAAAATATACTTATACACAAGTGGCAAAAATGTATGTAGTTTCAAAAAAAAAACACAATCTAAGCACGTCAAATATTCGTATACAGCCTGTAGAGTACATTCACCCCAGCGAATTTTCTCAATGCTTCTTTGAACTTATTTGTTCAATTTTTTTCCGTCTTTAAAGGCAGAAGAAAGAACCTTTTTGTCCTTTCTGCGTGCCCTAAAATAGCACCTGTCTGTCATAAGCCCCGGCTATGCTGGACATAGGAAATTGAGTTTTTGTTTCACATGCCTCGCCTTTATAACTCAGGTGTTTCGGACATTTCTGTGAATGTCACGATTTTTTGATACTGCCCGCTATATTTTGCAATTTAATAACAATATTATTATCACGGGGTTCTTCGTTCGCTCGGATTATTCTGTTCAATTCTGTTTGACGCGGATTTGTTTTGTGAAGTATATTTGTTTAAGTCACGAATAGTTTCATATATTTATGATAATCCAAAATATATATTAAATATATAAAATAACCAATATATTCAAGAATAAAAACTTGTTAAACAAATAATATAAGTAACCATTGATCATTAAATCAATTGAGGGTGTGTTTGTCGTCACATAATAAAGTTCAAGATAAACAATAAATGTAAACACATTGTAAATACCTATGTCATCATTATATATGCGATTGTGGTAGTTTTACCACGTTTTTCTTAGCTCGTGTTCTTGTTTGTCCGGTGGTTGTTTATCCAGTACAAATCTTGAATTAATTTTTAACTAACTTCCCGACTAGCTAGATATTTGAAACTTTTTGAATATATCATAACACGATGCCAATGAATTCTTTTAATACTTTTAGCCATCTTTAAGTAGAATTTAATTCATTTTCAGTTAATTCTGTTTGTATGAAAAGTTATTTCGGAAGAAATCCATAATCTAATCCACTATTATTGGTTGCTAAGGGCATGGTCTTAGCAACTTAATTATTAATATATACGTGCATTACTATGGAAATCAAAATGACATTTCAGTATTCTATATTTGTTTATTTGTTGGAAAATAGCAAAAAATAATTTGTTTGCAAAAAAAATATGCCTTATTTCTCGTAAATTATTAAAACATAGAATTGTCAAGTTTATATGATTCAACAGAAAATTTAAAAACGTGGTATATAAAAAGTTCTTTGGTACTGTTCGGTTAAAGCGGATACAGCGGAAAACGCATTTTGAAAATAGCCGATAAACTGGATTATTTGTTAGTTTGGGTTAGTTTAGGTTAGGTAAGGTTGGGTAAGGTTAGGTTAGGTTTGATAAGGTTAACCTAACAAATAATCCAGTTTATCGGCTATTTTCAAAATGCGTTTTCCGCTGTATCCGCTTTAACCGAACAGTACCAGTTCTTTTTATCTTGTAATTATTTTATTTAATTCATATAAAAATTCGTAAATTGGAATAACGCCTGCGACAGCCAAGTGGGAATATCGATAAATGTATTATTAGTGTAATAAGGGAGGAGTTTTTTTACAAACACTTTAACTATTCATAATTTGTTTGTTAATAATTCTTTTATTGTGATCCTTGACTTAATCGGTAGGAGATAAAGTTTTTACCTACTTTATTATATTAATTTGTTACACAAGTTAGAGTTAACTGTATTTTTTGTCAGTGTGTATTTTCCTTTTGGTGAGTGCACACAGTGCCTGGAGATACCGAAAGGCGAAATCCGGATCGCAAAAAACGACTCAAATGGAAAAGTATAAAAATTAAATTCATTAGAAAAAAACATTTTATCAAAAAAGTTGTTGTCCAGATACAACTAAGTTGTAAATTTTGGAACAAATTATTTTGAAAGAGACAAGAGAACAAAATCGTTAATTTTGCAATCATTTGATATGATTTGATATATATATACGAGTATAATAAATAGGATTTCAAGTTATACACATTTATATTTTTATAAAAATCGATGTTTTTTAAAATGAATATAAAAATATTAAAACTATGAACTAGTCAAAAATCTCGAAAACAAAAAATAGAAAACTTAATAAACTAAATATAATAATAAATATGACTATGAAATAATATGTAATAATAACGTCGAAACCTACACCAAATTCACATTGTATAACATTTTTCTTAAATTGTAGGTTTATCTTTGACTTAAAATAAAAAATATTTTTCTTTTTAATGTTTTCAGATACATATTTATTAATTAATACAGTTGAAATTGTAAATTATCAAAAATATGTCTCAAATTGCAAGCTTCGTATTTTTCCGCTAGGTGCCTCTTTAAAAAAGGCCCAGTAAAGGCTTCACCTTAAACAGTCGCTAGTTAGCCTAGCCTAATAATGATTTTCCATTAATGTACCTATTTGTTGCGAAGAACAATTCTGCACAATACTATATTGATCATTATCACACATAATAAAACACGTTCGACTTATACTGGAACTAAAACATTGACAATATTATACAATTAATGTAGGTAATATAATATTATAACTGTTTAGTGTTTGAAACTGCACGAGTGTCGTGAAAACAATGTATTCGATTGAATATTTTAAATACTTTAAAAATGTCAAATAAATCGGTTATGAAGTTTTATTTGTTAATATTGCAATACATCTACGTTTAAAAATATCAGCATTCTATAACTAATGATACTTTTTTATTTGCCTTTCTTATCCCAGTTGTAAACCTTTTATTCTATTTTATCTAGATTTTATAAATTAAGTGCAAGCTTTCATCTATGCTTTCTACGTGTATATTCAGTGTATATCAGTCAGAACGTAGTAATACTTCAAAGTATCTATACTTTTTGACGGCCCTATTTATATATGACAACATTATCAATTTTTTTTCCCGACCATGTCCGATCCTAATAAGATCATATGGGCCTCTACAGAGGGAAGGTTTGTATTAACAGATTTTATTTTTACGAGAAATGGATGTCAGCCACTTGCTCAACCTATTAGGTCCATACTCTAACTCATTTGCCAAACCCACGATTTGATCCTGGGACCCACGACGCTATAGGTCGACGTTTAAGCCGCGCTTTTTTGTGCTTCAGAAGGAAGTCGCTTACGAGTAGGATCTGCTTATTCAACCACATTAAACCGTTGAGAAAGCTCCACGGAGAATTAAAACATTAAATTCTATGCTAATAATTTTCATAATAAAGAGTCCAATAAGATACAGCCACAGTTAAAAAGGTGCTTTTAATATTATAATGATGATTAAGACTTACCTTATGAATTTACAGATCTCAGACTCGGAATTTACTGCGACTAAAAAATAAAGTTTCCCCAGAAGTCAAAAGAGCTTTAAGTTTCTCAAAATAAATCTCAATTTGAGGTGCTACGGCAGTATTAATATTTCTCCCTTTAGTATGACTGCACTTCTCGGTGGAGGGGGTTAAAAAAGCTACGCGGCAGGCTGTAAGTGATATAAATGTGACTTTATTAATCATATAAGAAGTAGAGCCTTTTTTCACTGCCTTATTCAAAGATCTGCTCACTTATTTTGTTTTCTTTGTTTGGAATAATAAAACACTTTTATCGCGTATAAAAGTAAAATATAATATACGTATTGCTTTAATTTCAACTCATATACGACACGTTTTTTTGAGTTTGTTTATATTCATATAAAATGTATATTATTATCAACATAAACGATCGTTTTATTCCAATGATTTCTTTAATGAAATTTTACGGAATTTGTATGTAGGAACTACTGGTTAATTACATCGTAATTAGATAGGACGCACATGTTTAAGTTATTTAACACACACATTTGGATTGGAGTCTCGCTGAGCGTCGTATTTTTTCAAAGCTTTTTATAGTATTTATATAACTGAGGTACTTTCAAATGATGTATGTGTTATACAAATTATTATTAAAAAACTTATAAACAAATTTAATATAAAAAAAAAAAAAACATACATGCAATGTAAATACCTACGTTATGAGATATACAAAAACAAGCATTTAACTATTTACACGTCGATTCTAAATTTATGAGGGTTGATGTAATATATTCGGATATAGTCCGAATTGTCCAGAATTCACAACCTCATCAAGATTTTTTGTCCGGATTTGAATATTATCGGACACCCTTTTTATTGTTTATCATAAATATTTTTTTTTATAAATTGACTACTTTTTATACAGTAGTAAAGTTTGTACGTGAATACCGAAATTCAGTTCATTCAAAAACAGTTTTCAATGAATCTGACATAACAACTTAAAGAAATGTCACAATTTTCATAATTTTGAATGAAACATAGTAAGACGATGAGAGTAGTATTTTAATTATAAACAACACAAAAAACCTGTTAGATAAGCCTAAGATGGGTTTATTCACCTTTCACATAGATCGAGTGTTCAGGTTTATGGGCCCAAAAAAAGAAACCTAACCTATTAAATATAAAATCAATAGGTGATCTTTCAACTTCATTTATTACATCAGCTATGTACACAAATAAAAAAATCATTGGTGTCTATCTACCAACTAATAAAAAAATATATTTCTTTAATTCCTCGTTATGTAATTATGCCGCAGATGCCCGTATGAGATTTTATAATTTCTTTTTTACGAAAATAGTTTATTCCACGTAGACAATTATATTAAATACTTTTTTCTGTCGGCGCTGATGCTTTTCGATGCAATTTTGATAAATTAAAATTTGAAATTTTCATACATTTCGATGCATCATTATCACCCACTACGATTAAAGGTTATATTAGGTTGGGGTAGGTTAGGTTATGTTACGTTGGGTATGGTCTAAAGTTATAAAAACTCATGCCAGCATCTGTGGCACATATTTACCCTTCTTTATTTTCATGATTGAAAATCATAATAATCAATCATCTAATATCCACCAACCAACTTCCGGTGGTGTTAGGAGTTAACTTAGACGTATCATGACGTATTCATATTTAGACTAGTTTTAGTAAATTAGAGGTTTCTGTAAAAAAAAAATTCTATAAGCTGGTAATATATTTTTACCTGAAAGTACTGCCAGTAAGCCATTTTTAATTAAGTCAACATGTAGGGAACAATGATTAGATAGTATCGGTATTTGAATTATTGAAGCTTAACTCTGACGGTCATTTTAACTGTCTAATTTATATTATAATTATTTTGGACAGACTGCTGTCTGTTTTCATCTTAAAGTTTTAAACCATTCGTTACACAAGTTGTTAATTAATATGATTATACACTATAGAACTTTCCATTAATTGACGCTCAGAGTATACATATTAAAACCTTTATAGACTTCTAGTTTTCAACGAATAATAAGTTCAAATAGCCGTTAAAACCTATTATTTCCTTAACTCGTGAGCATTTTTAAAACAAAATAATACAAAAGATACAATATCTACAAAATGATATTCTGTGGAAGCGAGGAAACAGACATTTTGCGGAGCGCTATTTTTTCTCACGTCGGTTTTTTAGTTACTTTTTCAAGAAAGGCAGTAAAACGGGCGAAAGCAATAAAAAAAATATTCCCCTCCCGGTGGCGACTAAAATATTCAAGACAAACCAAAAATAGGTCATGCTTACGTTCACACATATTAACGATTTATGACATCGCAAGGGAACTAAATTAGATTACCCCTCAATGTTGCTTTGCAAATGCACTAGTCGACACAAAAAATGTATTGGGTTTGATACCGGGCATTTAAAAACGTAGATATTTATATCTTATTCTTCTTTTTCGGCCATATCCGCCCTTTAGTTGGATCATATGGACACCACGCGGCACCTCCAAGAATCCCTGTCGCTCGCCAGTCTTCTTGCTTCATTCCAGGTCAAACCAGCATCTCGTAGCTCAACCGTATACACTCTATAAGTATTAATTATCGGCCCGGATAGCTTGAAGAACAGGCAATCTAGGTTGAGGTTCTCTTCTGGCAACCGCAGCATATAGCCGAGCCAGGTCTAGCGTTGCCTCTTCACTCTCAGTGTGATGAAAGGCTGCTTGGTGCATTCTCTTATCTCCTTGTTGCTTCTAAAGTCATATCATCGCACACCCAGTATCCATCGCAAACATCTGTTTTCGAAGCTCAGTACCGTATGATTGCTCTGAGCCTCTTCGTAAAGTACCATGATTCGCTACCGTAAATCAGAACCGTCAGAATGCAAGCGTCGAATAGGCGGCATTTGGTTTTTACCGAGTACAATCGTGAGTCCCAGACATTCCGCAACGAATTGAATGTTGCTCCAGCCATTACCATTCGGATAGCCAGCTCTTTTTGCAAAATTCCATCTCGCGTAATGCGTACCCTCAGGTACTTGAAGCTGTCAACTCTCTCAATGTTTTGTTCGTCGCTAATCAGAGGGAAATCTGGATCAGGACAGGTGCTATTACACAAAACGTTGGTTTTCTTCGCATTCGATATTTATATAATATGATATTAAAATTTTGCTATTATAGGTACTTGTATATTTATCATAATATACTTTTGGGTTGCACTACATATAATTTATTTAATTCTTCAACGTTTCATTCTCGTTGGAGAGGCTATTCTTATGAGATATTATTGTATCGATACTATTTGTGAAAAAATATCAAAATGGATTTGTTTTTGTTCTTTTTTAACCATATTCGCCCTTTATTTAGAGTATAATATGTTTACAATCCCTTCAAGAATCCTTGTCGCTTGCCTGTCGTCTTGCGTCATTCCAGGTCGTGTCAGCAATTTGTAGCTATGCCATATACAGTCTGTATTATAGTATTTAGCAGGATTCTATAACGCTAGAATCCGTTTGGTTTAAATTATAGGCAAGCAAGGTTGTCGTTCACTTCAGGCGTCCACAGTACGTAGCAGAGTTAGGTCCAACGTCATCTCTTCCCTCTCAGCGTGATGAAAGACTGCATGGTTTGCTTTATAATCTCCTCGTAACACCAACAATCATACCACCCACACACCTAATATCCGTCGCAAACATCTGTTTTTAAAGCTCAGTATACGGTTGCTCTGAGACTTTCCAAGATGTCAAGATTCGTTATCGTAAAGCAAGCACCGAATGCAAGCGATAAGTATTTGATTTTAATCGAGTAATATATATCTGAAATCTGTTAGTTAGTAAAAAGGGTGTTAGTATACCTACTATGTTAGTTGTGATAACCAAATATACCAGATCTAATATTGGATTTTGTTGAAAGTATTAGGAGCCATGACGTTTTTAAACATAACCCATCGTATCTATTAATATTCCCAGAGTTCTTATAAATAATTATTTATGTAGCTCTTTTTACTAATCGTGAAAAATATCTCTTATTCTGGCTCAGTCAAATATGTGGCTTGTGTCTATAGAGTGCTTGGCAATTGCTGACATCGTGTAATATTTTAGAAGATATTACTCTCTGATGTTCAGTCACATGCTTGTTTACCGCTTGAAAAGTTTAGCCAATGTACTTCTTCTGACGTCCTCGATAGTATATATTCAAATTATGAGTTTTAGATGGAGTCTGTGCTGAGTCATATTCCTCAATTTATTTGTTTGATTTTTTTTATAGCCAAAATTAGATATTTTGTGTAGTATATCTATGTTATTTTATTGTTTAGTATTACGTGAAATTTTCGGAGGTCAACATTTTTATTGTTTGAAAGCATATCGCTATTTTTCTAGTATAATGACATGTTAAATTGTTTGAGAGGCGTTGATAACAGTCATAGTCTCATTGTTTAAATCTTTTTAAAATGTTTCATATTATTCCGTGACCTTTTTGGCTAGAAAGCTATTACATATTATTATAGGGTTACTGCCAAAATTCGGTAACGCTCGAAATCATGTTATGGAGTAATTAAAATTATAAATATGACATGCTCTCCAAAATTAGACATAATAATAATTTCTAATAATGTCCATGTTCTATATATCGAATGACCTTGAATTTTTTTCTAGTATAGGTACACTTTTATATAGGTAATTATCAATGACATTAATGTGGACGAATCATCTGGGAATAAAAATGACACTCACTTTTTGGTCGGGTCTGCCGAATGGCATAATCTGTTCTAACGCCATTGTGATAAAGGTGATATTTCTATAAATTCTCGACGCTTTTATTCGGGTCTGCCGAACGGTTCGGTTCGAACGAATTCGCTCGAATGAACATTGACACTAGAAACACTATTTTAACGCCATTACAATAAAGGTGATATTGCTATAAATTCCCGATGCGTGATATCGCATAATGGAAATTGCGTGACGTCTACCTATACATGCGAATGCGCGAATTTACTTGCTAGCTACTGTATTGAGTGCGTCGTCCATTAATAATGTCATTGGTAATGATACATAATCCGTTTCACTTAAAAACTTGTACGTATGAAGTTAGCCGTATCATACTTCACCGTGAAATGTTGTATCTGAAATATATGGCCGTATATTAAAGACCGTCCAACCTCTTTGGGTCGTATAGTACTGAAATAAAATTCATGTCTAAATAAAACACGGTTCTTGTCAGTTTACAGTTTACAGGAAGCCAGCAGCAAACAAATTTTGAAAATATCCAATATACTGGATTATTTGTTAGGTTAGGTGAGGTCCAGTTTTCATTCTTGAATTTTGCCAAAATCAGCAATGAAAATTGAATAAATGTTTATATTGCATCTAATAAAGTTGGAGACCGTATAGTATGCGGTCATCTCTTTACGATAAGAAAGCTTACGGCAAAATGTTTTACGTACAATTTACATGTAACCTAAATATTGAAATTATCGATTTACCAAATTTTGGCAGCAACCCCATATTTCATTAACACACATTATCATTATTGCAGTTTTTTCCCTTCTTATACATGTTGCAGGTAAACTATATACTAACTTATATTATCGCAATATAAACATAGCTGTAATACATACAATATGTATATAATATAGTATTGTGAATAGTTCCTCATATTGCGCAAGTAATCGGACGTTTGAGAGTACAACTGAGACAAGTAAGTTGTCCCTTGCACAATGTAGATTATATACAGTACCTTGTCGTTGGTTTATTTGTGATGTTACAAGAACATTTCCTAGCGGAACACCCGCAGGCCACTGCAACAAATAATGCATCATGCTCACTGCCAGATAGAAATAGTATCGAACATGCAAGTCGGCTGAGATTCCCAAAGTTCTTTTTGTGACATTAGGGAGGATTTATGTAATTTTAACTCACTTGAATCGTGGTAATTCAAAAATCTATCAGTAAGAACCCTTAAATTAAAAAAAAAACTTAAATATTTGACCACATTGTGTAAAATTACAAATATTTACCGATTTATTCAACAAAAAATAGCTGGTGGCGCTTTTAGCAAGTGGACTGTAATTTTAGCATGATGTGGATTCTGGATCTAGAGGTGAAAGCGATTTAACAGCATATCAGATACTAACCTTTTATGATGTTGATCAAATCAAATTTATTTTACATATAATGAACATAACAAATTATAAATTCAAAGCGTTCACGACATGACATAAAATAAGTGCTAACAATTTTTAACATAAAATTACAGAGAAATGTGAGTTTAATAATATGATCAGTAATAAAATAAAATAACAAAAATAAAAGTAGATGGAAGCACACAGAGTGTACTATTGATAGACCCTATCTTAAAAACTTATAAAACAACGTTCACCTAAATAAAATTCACCCTCACGTAAGTTGAATATATCAATATCCGAAGCGATTTTATTAAACATGGTTATTGCCCTCCCAATTGAGATTACTAATGGCAGGTTAGTTCTGCACCTTGGAAGAACAAACAACGGATGCCCTCGATTTCTAAGATAATTATCAGAGACACACAAGCCAACACCACCAAGAATGGCAGAGTTTCCATTTACGTCGCGTATAAGTTGGAAAAATATGTAGCTAAATAAAGATCCCTTCTAAATTTTAAGCTACAGTATTTAAGTATACCTAAGAGAAAGTCAGTCGGATAGAGCCACGGATAATATCCATACAGCCTAAACTAAAAGAGTCTCAAAAGTTTCTTCTGGACCCGAAAGAAAATATAAACGAATTTATTGGATGATATATCTACATCAGTCGTATCTACTACGTGGCCATGTCGGTTCTGTATTCGTTTAATCATTCGCATGACGGTATTCTGTGACTACAAAATGTTACTTGTTCGATGTTCCCATACTCCTATCTGGCGATGAGATGTGGCATCTTACCAATGTCTAATAATTTTTGAATTTTAAGCTTTAAGAATTGATATTTCCACCGTATTTTAATGTTATACTGATACGACCATGATAATCAACACCTGAGTTCATTAGCTGACATGACGTAAATCCTTAGTAACGTGTGACATTAATTGGTATATTGCAGAAACTTTTACAGGGAAGGCATACGAGATGAAATAGTAGGGAATGGGACGACTGGCCTCCGGACAATTGGACGCCGCACTGTCGTAGAAACGTGTAGACAAGGTATTTTAATCAGTTTCTGTCTACTACTTAGTAGGTTGAATTCATTTTACTCTTAACATAATATATTCTTTATCGCGGATTGAGAATTACCATGCCTAAGGCTTTATATAAAATAAAAAACTCTTTTTTCGTTCGAACTTAAACATATGCACGATTAAATCATTGTTTACGTCTGCATATTTACATTCTCACCAACTATTAAATCATAATACAATCATTGAAATATAAGTAATAATATTGAATTTTTTTTAATACTTTGGACGCGGAAGACGCACACGGCGCGTAATGACCAGGCGTCCGATCGATGTAATTAACGTGCATTTTAAAGGGGGCAATTAAAATCTCATTATCTCTTCAGCAGCGAAAGCGTTAAAGTACCTATAAGTACCTAACATCTATTTATTTTCGAATTCCGTGGCGTCCAGTTGTCCGGTGCCAAATCGTCCTAGACCCGAAATAATATGCTCTGTATATTCATGCTATAAGTTTATTGGGGATGTTTACAGTAAATAATCTCATTGAAGCATTTTATTATCTGTGGGGGAGTTATAGCATTCATTTTTTTATCGTTATGTAAAAGTTTATCAGTACAGATTCCCGCTATTCTCAACGTCAGACTTTTCAAAGCTCATCATTATCTTTAATTATAAAAGTCTTGATTTAGAAATCATATTATAGTGAAGTGGGAGCTTTAAGAAATTTCTTCATAATATCACGCATAAGTGATTAGTAAAAGAATGTTTGCTAATAACCGTAATACCATAGAGGAGAGTGATTTGTACCATTGCATTTAATGTTGTGTATCTGTTTAGTGATTGCAATAAGGAGTCAGAATTATTTAAGAGCATAAATAAGTGAAACGCCAAATAATTTTCAACAGTAGGTGGGACGAAATTTTTCACTCATCGCCAATCGGAGACCAACAGTCGAGGTGTAAGCACGTCAATTTGTTTTGTGATGTCGTCAGAGGAATATATTCTTAAATCGTGAAAAGATGACTAAAAAACGTTACACATTGACTTCAAAAAGAAAACATGTTGAATTTTTATGACAAATTATATTTTATTCGGCTCGCGTCATTTGCACAATCCACGTATCGCCTAGTCACGATCTTTTTAGACTATGCCTCAACTGAGGTATAGCCTTAATTAATACACATAACTGTTTTTAATTGATATTTATTGATGGACTGTTAAAAAACGACTAATTTTACAATTTTAATTCAGTGAATTTTTTCTGCTGTATTATCTACTACAAGATTAGTTATCTTTTTCATCGATAGATGTTACTATTATCTATATATATCTATATAAGAGCATACTATTAGAATAGCGAGTGAACAAGTCACGCAGTGTGAAGCATATTATATAAGTTATAATTATGATAATTATGAAAAATATTTACTTTGCTTCCAGTTTTTATTTTTATTTATATGTGAATGACTTTGAGTTACTATGATACCGTAGATTTAACTAGTTGTAAATACATTAATTTTAAACTAATGGTTTTCGGGAATTATGTTTATGAATATTGTCTAAAATTCTTAACAGCATTAGACATTATTCAATTCTAACATGATGTAAGATACACGTGTTCGATATAATAAGTCAATTAATATATATTATGAAAATACACTAAAAATGTACAAGCACTGGTAAACATCCTTTAATAGTTTAACTAACTGCATACGAGAAACTGTTGGGAAGTTTACAACTTGTTAACGAATGAACCGACAGAAATACGAAATACTCAATGAATTTATCGAATATCTGAGCCAAGAGGGCTTTATTTAAACTGTGATCATTACATGACTAAACTAAACAAGCCGTAGTGAAGTTTATTAGTCATTAGGCTTGTTAAACTAAGCATAAACTATAAATATTACTTTATTAAATAATATAGATAAGACTGAAGAGGTGTGCTGAGAGAAACTGTTGTTCAAATAAAAGAAGAAAACTTAGTAAAGGGTCCGATAAAATTGCAGTTATTTTTAAATATATAAGAATATAACCCAGAGTATGGACCTAATAATATGTTGAGCAAGAGTGGCTAACCTCCATTTCTTGTAAAATTAAAATCTTTTAATACAACCTTCACTATGTGAAAGCTCGTTTCAGCCTATAATACCGTAGATCCCGGGTTTGAATTCCTGAATTGCTGAAAGTATCATATTGTTTTCCAATGTGTGTTTGTACCTGGAGTATGAACCTAGATGGTTTAGCAAGTGGCTAACCTCCATTTCTCGTAAATGCAATAATCAGTTAATACAACCTCCACTGCGTAGGGGCCCACACAGTCTTCTTAGGATGGAACATGGTGCAACCTATAAGATCGATACTCTGGGGCCAAAAACATATTGAAAAACCCACTATAAACCAACACGTTACCGCTCGGTTATTGTGGGCGACAATTTTGAATATTTAGTGCCTCTTAAAACCCACAGTATTGCAGGATTTTACAGTGATTATCTAACCATTATCATCATTTAAGAGTATATTATTATAAATATAAGTCAAAATATGTTTGTTTGTTGAACATGACAAAACAGAACATGACAAAATAGAACATGACAAAAAAGAACACTGACAAAACAGAACAATGATAAATATAACTATGACCTTTCAGGAAAAATAAAAATTTAATATTGACATTGTCCTATCTCTATTATTTTGATAGATTTTTTATAGCACAGATTTTTAAATACGCCATAATTAATCAAATTATATACCTAATTTCTGCATTCCTAATCGCTAGAAAGCTTCAAATAAACGGGACATTGCTGGCAAGCTTATCTCATCTTAATCAATATAATATGTTCAAAATGATCGGGTGACTAGGTACAACGAAATAATGACCTAACTTAACCTAAGCTTACATAAATAGATTCCACAAAAAATAATGTTTCATTTTTCCCCTGGCTGTTCTGTTTTGTCACTGTTCTGTTTTGTCATGTTCTGTTTTGTTCCAGTTGCCTATAAAATGTATATCGATCGTACAAAGTAGGGTACTTAAGTTAGTATGGAAAAAAAACTGATTGATTTATGAACTGTTTTAACGTAAAATTGTCTTTCTTTTCCAGGTAAGATATTCTCTTCAACGACAATAATTAACAATGAAATCCAAATCACACCAATTTTTTAATGGTAAGACCTTAAAAAGTTATTATGAATTGTTTTCGTTATATTGGGTTTCGTTGTGCTTATATTTTTTTTAAATCAGCCGATCCAAGATAAACAAAATGGGTCACTTATATATCGTGAAATTATTGTTAATGATTAATTACTGCATTATACCTACAGCTGCAGTAGTTAATATTTATAAACACGCAGAATTTACCAAATAGTAATAAAAGATACCAACATTTTTACAGAAATAAATATATAAGACAAAGTAGCTAATTTTTTAAAAAATATTTCTTGGATCTGATTTTGTAAGTATTTAGACATAGTAGGTATGGTATATTCCTAAAAAAATGTCAAATCCAGCTTAGATTGATTGTCAAACAAAATTAAACCGGTGGTTGATTAAATGTCGTTTGTATTAATTTCATCGTCAGTAGGAATTTTGTTTTATATTTCACAACCTACATGATTTTTTTAAAACTATTTTAATAGCGTTATTGGATACTTTGTTTTGCAATACGATTTTTTGTAATATGTTTGCAAAGAGAAAATAGTCTATTTGCAGTGCTAGGAGCAGTGGAATATGGACAACCGAGGTTACCAAACTAAAAATTGAACTTTATTTATTAAATTTATGGTTGCTGCATTACGCAATAATTATTGCTAATTTACTAGGTAGTATAATTGATTCAATTGGTTGTTAGTTCTAATAGCTGTTAATTATTGTAAACAAAACACTGGTCAGGCAAAATGGTGACCACAAAATTATAATTTTATAATATCATGGCAATTATTATTAAATATATTTAATATTACAATGAAAGGTAATAGTTTTTTTTTAATATTGTGAATCCGTCTATTATTTGTTTATTTATTTACTATAGCATTTACATGTGCATATTATTATCTACGACGTAAAACTAAGAAAATTGTGTTGATTATTTTTTTTGTTATTTGAATGAACCAGGACTGATTTAAATCACTTGGAGTTACACATATAAAATGACAGTCGGAACGCAGTTATCGAGTATTTTTTCCCCACCTTGTCTTGGTGATGTTAAGGGTCAAACGGTTTTAAACTTAATATTTACTGTAGCTTTTCCTTTTTTGTCTACACAGTTTATCAACAATTTTAAGCGAGTTTAATGTAATAGTTTTTTGGATATTATTCTACCAAGTGGTACTTAATAATGACTAAGTTCTAAATCAAAATTATACTTTTACAAAACAAAACAAATCTATTACTAATCTTTTTTACATGAAATTAATGTACCTGTCAAAAATATAACACTGCTACGACTTGATGTGTTTACTTTATTATCTCTATTGAACGTTCTATTTTTAAAACATTTCAAACTGTCAGAAATCGTGCTATAATAAGAAATCTAAATATGGCCGTTCGTAAAATAAATTTCATTTCTTAGCGACCACTCGTACCAACAGATTATATTTATACTAACTACAAGCGATTGGATCTGAATTTTGAAATATGCTCGCCAAGGCAAAAATTAAATAAATGAAGCGAAATTGTCCGAGCCGGTTTAACGAACTCAATTTGGAAAAGTAAATTAAGCCTTCCGTGAAATTATTTTGAAACCTTTTAATTTAATTTAATCGACGAGACTTTATGGAAATTCAAGGCTGTATTTTTTTCTGAAAATCCGCCCGTTTTACTTTTAATCGTGAAAATATTTTAATAAGCCCTTTATGTATCGCACCTTTGCGAATAATGTGATGATGATAATTTTATTTTTGCAGAAACCCGTTTTTAGATTAAGGCTTTGTGCAATTAAACAACGGCTTGATTTCAGATAAACAGGATTATAATTATTAAGTCAAATTGCAGTAGTAATAAAACAGCTCAGGTTCTAGTCTCTAGCAGTAAACTTCAACTTATAGTCCTCCATTACTGATCGCTAATTATGAAACCGATGCGTTTATTATCAATACCGACACAACCAGTACATCGTTGTCTCGAACACCCAACTGTTTTTCAACCTGTAAAAACACCTGTTGGCCTAACTCGCCGTTATTCATTAACGATGTGTATTAGTTAAGTGTTGCAGACTCAATCATATAATATGTACTAATATCACTTAGTTTGATTGGTTTTAACAGAGTTGCGTGTTACTTATAAATATTTTTTTTATTTGATTGCTTAATTTTATTGTCTAAAGAAATACAAAAATAAGTTTTGAAGTGGAGGGTTTGGCCGTTTTTTCTTGTTAGAAAGTTATTTTTAATGGTTTCACAATAATTATGTAACTTTGTTCAGTAAAAGTATATTGATAAGGGTATAATAATTTATTTTGGGAGGTAATTATTACAGACAACATATTATTATTAATATGTTGAATATACCTACACAATTTGAAAAATTCTCAGATACCTATATATTTGGCGGTCTCATTGTAAAAGAACGGACGGCTTTAGACGTGACAGGTATAGATAGAAAAATTGGATTGGAGGTTGTTTAGGTGAATGGAGGAGCGAGAGTTTATTGATACAGGAGTTATGTTGGCGGTCCGAGGATTGGTGGAAGAGATGCTGTACGGTGTGGTACTGAGACAGAGATTTGACTGCTACTAAGAACTGACTGAGGCAACCCATCAACTACTATGACTCGCTATTTAAATACATGAATATTCGGTAAATTGAGAGACTTATTGTTGATGTAGTTTACAATAGTTAAATCTGCTGACCGCTGCATTCTTGCAAATTCGAGGTGTTTTGATGACCAAGCCCGAGGTAGTCGAATCCCATCGAAGTATGTCACACTTGTATAGTATTGCGACGATTATGCGATAATTAAATGAATTGCTGATTCTTATGTTGTCGATATAACGCTGACAATACCGGCTGAAGTCGTTGCCCGCTTTATATAATATATGTATATTAATGACCATGTTCGATCCTAAGAAGATCATAATTAATAGGAGCCATTAGAGTGAAGGTATGTATTGACAGATTTTTGTTACGAGAAATGGATGGTAGCAACTTGCTCAATCTACACATTGGAAATCAATATGTGTATTTTCCAGACCCAGAATACAAACCTTGGACCCACGATTTTATAAATCGATGCGTTAGCCGATCGGTCATTTTGAGCTATACATACCTACTATTTTTTTTATTTTTTTTTGAAAAATACGACGCCTGACGGAAGTTGAACCTGTAACCACTGAATTTGCAGACAACCTATATCATTTTGATGAAAATAATCTAGTGGTGTAACGGCGTGACTTCGAAAGAGCCGCAAGCGCTACGAAGATGGATTAGGATTTAACTCTATGTTAACTCTATAATTTTTTATCTCTCACGGTGTGAGCAGCAAGTCAGCTTAGTCTGAGTAACTCTGATCCTTTTGATCCTCTATTTTGAAACTGAGCACCTTACACTAACGAAATTCGTTTATAGTGATACGTGTGGTTTCTAATTGTCAAATGTGATACCTACCTGAACTGAACTAATTCTTTGGCAAGTTCATCTGGTTATTTGGTTGAGCGAGTCATCTTATCTTGTTAATCTGTTTTCGTGTACCGTTTGAAATATTCTCTGTTATTGTTGTATAATCTCTGTAAACTCTAAATAAATACCGGTAGTGTTTCTATTTTATAAATAAAAAATATACTGTTATAGTTAATATTTTGGACTACTAGTTAAAAATAGGTATATAACATATTATTGCAAACAAGTATTTACAAACGTAACATTAATTTATAAATACTAAATTAATTAAATCTACATATTTATATTATTGTATTCGCTGTGTTTTTTATTACGTACAAATTCCATCAATATGACCTACGAAATGGACTAGCATCTAATTTGTTACATACATTAGCAGTAAGTATACGGTTTTTGGGACTTGCGTGCCAAAATAATAATCACCCTGGGTTAATGGCTCCAGGGAAATGCCATATGGCCGTATTTTTGGTTTGTTTTACGACTTATCAATGGGAATGTATCACGGTGCCATTTTCCTTTATTAAAAGCAAAAAGTTTTTGGGGCTTTTTACGAGTGTATTAATGAATCATAATTATCATTAGTATGGTTATCGCTATTCGACTTTAAATTTTATGGTTGCCATAAAGTTCCAAAAGAAATGCCTACATGTGTGTTTAACTTTTGTTTTATAAATTACACATACTCACTGTGAAATATCAAAATATAAGGTATTTTATACAAATTGAGCTTACGAAATTAGGTAATTTTAATACCTACAGTGAATTAAAGACTAAATTATTGATCAATTTAATAAAACGCAAAAGTAGTAGTACTAGTACTTATCTTACATAGTAGTTTTAGTACTTATCTGAACCGGTTTCGTCCGCTGTAGAAGGACATTTTCAAATAAATAATATAAAATTTATAAAACAGGTATTTACCGAAACAAATTCAAAAGGCGACAAAAATAGTCTACCGATACAGTGCATTATTCGTGCAATAACAATTAAATCTAAAATTAATGAAATTGGATAATAATATATTTTCATACTACATCATTAAAACAAAATATGAAGCAATAAGCACTTACAATAACATTTCAATATATCACCAAACAAATATTTACGATTAATCAATTTTTTAATACAAAATAGTAAAATTTGATTAATAATTAATCTATAAAATTTATAATAGAAAATAATTACAAGATAAAAAGAACTTTTTATATACAACGTTTTTTAATTTTTCTGTTGAATCATATAAACTTGACATGATTAGCTTAAACGATAAAAAAAAATGTACTTGATAGAAATACTGAATAATATACTGAAATGTCATTTTGACACTTCATATTGATTTCCATAGTAACGCAAGTATATATTAATATTAATAATTAAGTTGCTAGGACCCACTTAGCAATCAATAATAGTTTTACTTTTTACGGATTTCTTCCGAAATAACTTTTCATACAAAACAGAATTAACTGAAAATTAAATCAATTCTACTTAAATATGGCTAAAAGTAATAAAACAAATGCGTTGGCATCGTGTTCTGATATATACTAAAAGTTTAAAATGTCTAGCTAGTCGGCAAGTTAGTTAAAAAGCGATTGCAATATTTGTACCGGACAAACCAAACAACCACCGGACAAATAAGAATACGAGCAAAGAAAAACGTTGTAATAAACAAAATTACAAGGAATATAAATACGAATATAAACGAAAATATGAGTCAAAATTAAATAAACAAATAAAATAATAAATAATGTACCTACAATCTATAAAGTTATGTTAAATCAATAAGACAATCCAAAACATTATAATATATGTCACAATAACGGAGATAACACAATTCAATTGATCATTATTAACAAATTTGAATTAGGAAAAAATTTGTAGGTACTCTATGAGGCGGACGATACCTGTCCAAATTTATTTATTAAAAGTGGAATAACTACTAAAAAAAAATTGTTTTCTTAAATTAATCAATAATTTAATGCAGTTCCACCATGAATTCACAGTTAACACAATAAAATAATAAAAAAAAAATACTCACAGATTGTGGGTATTAATAAATCCTGCAGTACTTAGGGTCTATTCTTTTTATTTTCTCGACACTAAAAACATAGGTACCGGAGGGAAGCATTTTTATAAAATTATTATACTAAATAAAATCTTCATCAAGGAATTCATTCAAATGAATCGTGGTGAAGAGTACTTAAGTGATAGCATAAACAATAAGCATTGTTACAAAATTTCCCACATTTATAATCTTATATTATGTTTAATGTACCCAAAGTCAACATTCGCCCTCACAACTTTTCACTTCTATACATTCATACATATAAATCCAAACCATTGTCCGGTGGCGCGATTCTGCAGAACCATGAATTTTCACAGTGATCGAGTGGAACTATTTTAATTTTTGCCAAATTGCCAACATGCAGTGTTTATATATATTTTGTTTAAATACTTAAGTTTTATAAATATTTAATTAATAAATAGATACGACAAAAATTAATGTTTTATTTTTTCCGTGGCTGTTCTGTTTTGTCACTGTTCTTTTTTTTCATGTTCAGTTTATTCATGTTCTGTTTATTCATGCAACCACCCTCATCATCATGTGGCGTAGTTAAATCCACTGCTAGAGGAAAGTCTCCTAAGAAACCATGTTTCTACACGATAATTTACTGGGATACCACTACTCATTTAGTGTTTTGTAAATTTTTAAATGTAAAATAAATTTCTGTTATAAAAATTCTTTAACACACTTTAACATTCAGTATTCAATGAAAATAATATTAAAAGCATATGTAAAATTACAAAAATTTACCAGTTAGGTACTAAAAAGTAACAATACGTGACAAGTTAGAGTTTAAAATATAAATATAATCGACATAACTGTTTTGTATAAGGTTTAAATGGGACTCTTAATCATTATGATTTGTTTGGCCTTGTATATATAGAATTCCTTTAAAGCGAAGTTTTAATCACAATAGTGTTAATATTTCAAGAACCTGATCATTCGTAAAGCCGAGTCCAATTAACTAATAAAAATATAATAACATACAAACACGACCGTGAACATTTCTCATTCTGAAATTTCTTCAAAGTGATTAGGTGGTTCATAGTATGTAACACATTGAACACGTCAAACAGTAAACTACTTACTGAAATCACTTGTATAAAATAAAACTAAGCAACCACTGACTGCTAGCGGTTTACACCGTTACGACAAGGGGGTGGCTTTCTCGACAAGTTTCCGACCCTGGCCACGCTAGGGGTGGGTGAGATTTTAGGTCGAAGGCGATGGTAAGGGGTTAGTAATGGTAGTGTGCTTTGCTTTGGGGCAGGTACTCTAAAAAGTCCTAACTGATAGTTAAGAATTAAGTAGGCCGTTTAAGATTTTTAAAGGTAAAAAGTGTGAGATTAAACTGCTATTATAAAAATGAACGTTACAGCGATTCTGGAAGGTTTTTAGTATAACTGAATTGATTTTTAATCTTGTCAAACTATCTTCTATTTGAGGTTACATATCATAAAGGCAATATTTTCATTACCATATAATCAGAAAAGCTTAATTAAACTTTTTTCTAGCTGTTTTTTACCATTGATCTTTCCTTTAATAATTATCATTAGTTAAGAAACGCTGTATTTTTATCAACAAATTATATGACTGAGGTACTGTAATTTTCTGGTTTTGATACTATAAATGAGTATCTATGGTGTTTATAATATTAACATATTTTTTTACGAGAAATAGCTGTTTGTTTTTTGTGGAATTGATCCTATGGCGCTCGGCCTCAAACACGATCGCTCCACCATCTTTAGACTATCATGATATAAAAACTAATTAATTACACTGTTTAATAAAATTCTGTATGTATTTAATATTAATTAAATTATATTTACTTAATTACACAGTATACATACAAAAATACAAAAACTCGGTACGTGCTTCAGAAAATACAAAATAAGTAGTAAATAATCTATAATTATTATACACAATATTTTAATGGTATAATGACACTAAAACGAGCCAATACCATACAAAAAAGTATATTTATTTAATAATTATCTATAGAAAGTGATAAATTAAAAATATGTTAACAAATTTAATACCTACCAATATGTTTATTTTTCTTACAAGTTGAAAATTAGCAACCTGTCGTAATTTTAAAAAGTAATACTTACATACTATAGAAAACTTGTGTTAAAGCCAATAATAATATTTACACTTAAAACACGAAAACATCGTATAAGATAAATCGGCACCTTACTATTAAGACCTCGTAAGTTCGATATTATGGAAAATGAAGTTTGTTTGACAAAATTTAATCAAAAAAACATTTAAAATCATATCAAAACCTTGGTTCTCTAGAATATGCTGTTCATCTATCCAACAATGTTAAAAATTTGTAAGTCTCGTGGTTTCAAACATGGAATTAAAACCTCGTATTTCGCAACCGGTGTCAGCAAATTCATCGATTAGAGGACTGTTTAAAATATTGTTTTTATTACGTTTTTTCCTTCCCCTCAACATTGTTCTCAAACAGACTTAGGAGGTTTTAATAGTAAGGTGACGAAATGTATAATGTTAGACTTGTACCTATAGATTTTTGAAAATAGTAGTGATATTATAGAAAAAATATTACTTATTCTGAAGTAAACTAAATCGCTATATTTAATTTAAAAGATCCTAGATTTATTAAAGGTTTATAGTAAAACGATTTAAAACTTCTAAAGTTATTATGTTTTCCACGTCTGTGTCTGTGTTTGAAGTCCGCCGTCCCGCGGGTGTTGGAGTTGAAGCCGCTTGTCTCGGCCAGCCTCGCTAATCACCGCCGCGAGTCAGAAGCCTTGCTGCAACTTTTGTTCATTCCGGGAAACCCCCCGCAAAAATGGTACAATCATTCTAGAGACGAGAAACAGCTGATTCAGCCAATCGTTTCGCCCCGTAACTGTTCCGCTTGAGATCGGCACTGGAGATGACCGTTGAGACTTAAAGATATGGGAATTTGGGAGGTACAACTTTCGGTATAAAGTGATTGTATATTAGAGTATATATTTCATTTTAATTGAATGTGAAGAGAAAGCTTTGCCGTTGCAATGTCTGTAATTTCATTATTTTGAATACACCTTTAAGTAAGTTGTACAATGTAGAATACTATAATTATAATTGCTAGTACCTAAATATAATTCACTAATCTAGTGTTGATAACTATCATTGGAAAAAATATGCTAGATACTGTCGAACAAGCAATTCTTGTCCACATGTTAAAACTTTGAACTGACAAGCCCCTCCTGTTTAGTTAATCGCACTTCCATTTTCAAATAACTCCCCTAAATTTGTCATTTCATTTTACGCTTCCAATAATAAAAGTATGTCTTAAACGATTAGAAATGATATTAAAAATATTATTTGTAAACTTTTTGTTTATTGCGAATAAGAAAAGGAGTCGTACCTAAAAAGAGAGCCGATACATTATTTAAACACGCGTTGCTGCCATGAGAGGTACGTCACTGAGAAGTATTCCTTATCGACGAGATCTTGTTGTCAGATAGTAGTAAGAAAGAGTATGACATGGTTGATTAAAAATTGTAAAATGTCTAAAATATAAACTTTTAAAAATAATAACAAAATTTGAAAATTTGCTTTTACGAGAAAACAGATTGAAGAATCATTTATTCTTAGTGTTTCGTAACTAATAGAAATGTTGTACAACTATCATCTCATCGTGACAATCATCTCGTATTAAATTTGGTCTTTTATATTGTATGTTAAATATAAATACAGTGATTTAAAACCTGTGGATCGTGGAGTAATTTATTATTTTGATTTAAAAAAAAAAGAAAACAAAAATTGTTCTTGCTTATTCTTATGCACGAGTATAAATATTAGCAACTGGAGAGAGAAAATTTGGTACAGAGATTCTTAGACAACCATTGGTATTTCAGTAAGTAATTTAAGTAATTGAGATCTATATAATCAATATATTAATATCAAGCTTGCGAGCATAAAAATCGTAGGTGACTTTTTAATAATGTAAGTATATTACTTATCTGTCAAACGATATGTCATTCACCTTTCTAGTTAACGTCAGCGCGGAGCACTGTGAACAATCCTTAGATTTGCAAAACTCCAATACCGTCGGCGTGTGTGTGCCGAAAAATGATACTTGAAAAAAACAGGTGGCAGTGCCACTTGTCAACATTATTATAAATGCGCTCAATAATATTATTTTTATACCATAAGTACAATATCCATAGCTGAAGATTTGAATACATAATAATATAGATTATTACATAATATTTCTTATCTATTTGATAAAGCCGGTGGACTTTACATAAGTTTCATTGGTGTTGACTGAACATAGTTTTATTTATTTATAAAAATAACGAAACTTTAATACACTACAGTGAATGGGTTAAGAAGCGTGTGCGCGAAATGCATATTATGCGTGATTGTACTAGTAAGTGCATCGCGCATGAAAGTGATGCAATGTGGGTGTTCTAATTTATGCGATCGTGCAACAAAGACGCAAACTTTTTCGCATGGAAACTTTCGCGCGGTAGAGACTGACAGCTTATTGTTAGCTGTGCATGCCTCTGTCAGACAGAGAGAGAGTGTGCGTGTTATGGTGCATTGCGCTACATTACAGACAGACAGATAAATCAAGACAACTTTAATATACAATGTAATTAATAGCAGTATTAGTATCATAATGAATCCACCGAAGTATATTTAATGCGTAAAAAAAAATTATCATAAAAAAAATTATCATAAAAAAAATTGATATTAACAATGTAATTGAAAAAATAAACAGCTCCTGAAATAAGTTATTTTTAATAAAGCTAACTTGCGTTAGAGACAGACAGCCAAATCAAGAAAATATATAATTGTATTTATTATTATCATAATAAATATTATACAAAATTATATTTATTTCATTATCATAAATGTAAGAAAAATAATTACAAGATAAAAAGAACTTTTTATATACAACGTTTTTAAATTTTCTGTTGAATCATATAAACTTCACTTGAATAGCTTAAACGATCAAAAAAAATTGTACTTGATAGAAATACCGAATAAATATAGAATACTGAAATTTCATTTTGACACTTCATATTGATTTCCATAGTAACCCACGTATATATTAATAATTTAGTTGCTAGGACCCCAAACCCTTAGCAACCAATAATAGTGTTTTAATTTTTTACGGATTTCTTCCGAAATAACTTTTCACATAAAACAGAATTAACTGAAAATGAATTCAATTCTACTTAAATATGGCTAAAAGTATTAAAAAATTGGCATCGTGTTCTGATATATTCTAAAAGTTTCAAATGTCTAACTAGTCGTAGTTTCAGTTAGTTGAAAATTGATTGCAAGATTTGTACTGGATAAACAACCACCGGACAAACAAGAATACGACCTAATAAAAACGTTGTAAAAAATAAGTATCTTCAGAAACGAGTTTTTTTTTTTAAATAAAGCTAACGTGCGTCACAGACAGACAGATATATCAAAACAAATATATAATGCTAATAATCTTATTTTTATAATGAATTTTCCTAAGTATATTCCATGCGTATTCATAAATGTTAACGGGGTAAGAGAAAAAAAATAAACAACTCCTGAAATGAGTTATTTTTAATAAAGCTAACGTTCTTACGAAGTCTTGTTTTAATTTTCTATTAAAGAGTAACAAACGCAGAGAGTTTGAAAGGAAACAAACAGTTGACTACAATAGAACATTATCAATGTAAATCAAAAAAATATTCACAATACAAATTCCCGTCGAAATTTTCCCGCCGTTGAAATGTATTCATGTATGTATGTATACATCGCTGGAAAACAGCACTGCTTTTCTATGTTAATTTCATTAGAGTACAGATTTTCAGCACAATCGTCGAGAGTGGCGAGCGATAATTTGCATATAATAAATACGCGAACAAAACACAATAATAAATAACAAATAATCTTCTTCCAACATCTTTTAACTTCATTCATTAAGTTTTCTTTGTCTAGCATGACTTGTTTCAGTGGCTTGCATGTACGATTGCAATGAGAGGGTGGAGTTTAACAATAACGATTTTTTAATGTCTCAATTTGATAGATTTCGTTGAAGATTATTCATATTAATCAACTTTATATACAAATTAGTCTACACACAAAAAACTACCTGCGTAGTTTAATTAAATTAAGTGGTATGATATTTTTAACGTATATTTAATATGTAATTATCATGAATGACGACCAAAAGCTTTGAATGAATCTCTTTATTGTATCCACACCTATATATTATTGTATACTTAAAGGCTTCTAATTATTCTGTAAGTATAAATATTCAAAAACAGAAAGTATCTTAATAAAAGTATTTTATTAATCTTTGGGAATAATTTAAAATCAGCAGCAAGTAAAAAATGCTCAATGGTAAGTATTCAAATAATATATGAGAAAGTATTTAAATAAGCACAGGGAATTATTAAAATGTTTAATTTCAATTATAAATATTAATTGTGTGTCAAAATAGATTAAAATTTTGGGCAGAGAAAATTTAGTTGGCGGCTTTTTTAATTTTAATAGGATAGTATTCTTCTCTGTCATTCCAACCAGGGTTATACCATATACTAATATTCGAGTTAGTTGTATCATAGACTAATATTATAATCGTCTATGGTTATGTTGTACCTTGACAGATGATAGTTGACTTCCTCAGCATTAGAAATCTAGAATAGTATTTTTATTTCTATAATAATAAATATATCTCAAAAAAATGGCTCCACAATTCAATGTGGATCTTCTGAGCAGGTTTCTTAAGAAATTTGTTCTAGCCATCAGCTGTAACTGTTGGTTTGATGCCCTGGGTACAACGGGATTTGTTTGTAAACGATTAATAATGTTTATTAGAAACTGTTTTCAGTAGGTTACACTGGGCTAATGACCATTGAACATACATGCTCCATTGTAGAATTATGCTGTACACGCCATTCTTGAATAAACTGTCTGTTGGTTTCTGTTTGTAAAACTACTGAACCATATTGTGTATCAATTAATATAGTTCCATTTCCATCTGTCGACCCTCGTAGTCTAGTGCGTGGCCTTTCACCCAGGGGCTCAGCATTAGATTCTCGGTGAGGTCAGAATAATTATATTAATGTGATTTTCTCAATGTCTGGATGTTTGTGATTGTTGCACTTATAATAATAATTGAACTACTGCTATTAGAACTCATGGCCTGTTGTATTGTGTATCGGTAATATAACTATGTACCTATAATGCCATTTTTTAAATATACTATTCTGGAGTTCAATGCATATATTTTTTAATATAAAATTGCTGTCAATTATTAACCTTGATCAATAAATTCCCCACGGTCGGTTTTCAGTTATAATTATATTATATTTTAATCGGCGACATCGATTTAAATTTCTAAATAATTTACTTAATACATATTTTTGATTTTTTTTAAATATACTCTCGATATCTTAAAATGAACGAAAATAAATTTTAAATAAAAACTTCAATACATCAGAAATTAATAAAAATGAAATATTGTAGCCTGAAAATGGAATAAGCCCGATCTATCAAATGGTAACTGTTCAATAGTACAGAGTGGAAAATAATTTTTGATAGATCGCATGATGCAATTTACATCTTCTGCGAGTCGTCTTCTTTCAATTCTGACTATTTAAGAATATTGCCCAAATAGTTCTACATATTATATGTTTATATGGAATCAGTTTTATACGGTCAGCAACGTTTTCCACATAATATAGTCATTTTGCAAAGACTAATAGAATCTGTATGAGGTATGAAGAATAATTATGTATTTTACCGTTTATTTTCAATATTATTTTTTAATAATATAAACAATGGTTTGAGTTACCCTATCTCTACCTTTCATGTATTATATGTAGCCGAGATTTGTACATGGCCACCTTCTACGACGCTATAAACGTGACAGAATGAAAAAAAAATAGTGCCACACTTTCTTTCCCCGAAACGAAGCTGCACGGGACTATGTAGCATCATTGGTGATTAAAGAAAGAGTTTAGAAAATAAAAAAATAATCTTGATTTGCTCCGCAGTCATTTTGTCTTTAGTGACATAAAGTTAGTGACCCGTGTGTTGAAACTCTCCAAAACAGAGGATTCAGGAGTTGAAAGTGATGAATCTAAGAAGGGATTGGAATTATTCCATCCTCCATAATAATAATAACAAAAACAATAATAATAATATGTATGTAAAATCTGTGTCATTTGTAAATTTAATATATATGAAGTATATTGTATATTACGTAGTGCAAGAATGTAAAATTCACTAAAAATAATTCAAACGAAATATCTCAAAATTGGATCCAAAGCATGCAGAGTCAATGTTTTTTAGACAGTGAAAAATACAACGTGATTAGTCTAAAGATATAAATATATTATGATTATGTTATGTGATGTCACGTGCTAACACTGTGCTCAACAGTAAACTGCCATGCCGCTATGGGTGAAAAGTGTGTAACATCATTTTTCTTGGTATTTAAAATGTTATCAGACTGGTAATCCCATCCCGTAGCACATTTTGAACCTTCAGGTAAACATTGTCAGTTATAAAAATCTGCCGAAATCATCAGAACAAAACTCAAGTCGCGTCACGCGTACCGCGCTCCATCGACACCCGCGTCATTCAATAAAAATTTCGATTTTTGTATTTAGTGGTTGGCACTATGTATTTTCTATAAGAACGTTGTATATTATCTATAGTCTGCAGGATGGGTAATGTTCAAAATATTATCTATGCATGCAATGTAGTAAGTAATTTTAACGTACGCAAACGTAGAAGTTGTTAAAATTAATTGAAATTAGCATGAATAATGAATAATAATTAAAAATATTAATACATTAGAGTTGGCACTCTACATTATTGAATTTATAGAGATAGTGATCATTCAAAATATTCTGCGGAATGACGAAACCATAGACTAAATTTGACGCTGTGAGAGCATGACAGTACGCGACGTGCATCATAATGTATTTGAAGATTTAAGTGTCAAAATTAAGTTTATTGTCTCTACTGGTAAAAGTCACGTTTCACACTCGAGTTGCCTCTCGCGTCCAAAATTTTTATACGCCACTGAACTACTTTCATCGGCACATTACTAACTGTCAGCACCACCTTGCCCAACCTTTGTGTAGCCGAGAAAGGAAAACTTTCGGATAAAACTTTACCCCACGTGGTGGGTACTGGAAGGTTTGTTTCACTAACCTCATAATACCACCCACCTGTCTTGCTAATAATTGACTGGGCTAACTTTACGCCAACTTTGCTGACCCCGTATAAAACCCGACCACACAACATACTGAAAACTCTATATGTACTTTACATTGGTTTGGGATTAATAATATTAAGACTTTCACAGGGCTGTGTCTCAGGAAGCATATATTTTTGATACAAATGAGATTACCTAATAGTAAAAAATGACACGTATTAAACAGGAGTTTAGATTACTGCGAATAACCTTATCTCTTCTAATAATAAAAAAAAATATTGTTATAATTTACAATATACAACCCAATACGTGACTTCTTTTACGTGAAATATGGAGAGAAAGGTGGACTACTACAACAGAGACTAAGCAAACAGACTGATTAAATAATAAGAATGTAATTTATTATTACATTATTATTATGTTTTAATAATATTAATACTTTCAACCGAGGATACCTACTTGATGGAATTTGAACTTACATTCTAATGTATTTAAGTTTTGTAATATTCCATTTGATTTGATTCGGTTTTCAGGCACTATAAATACGCACTCACCAATGCTAAATACGCACCGACAAAGAATACAATTAATTCTAACTTATATAATAAATTGACACAATCAAGTAGGTAAAGACTTTATCACCTACCTATTAAGTTAAGGATCACAAGGCGACCCTGTGCCCGCATCTCACTTTACTACCATCGGTGCTATCTTATTATTTTTAAGAAGTTTAATATTGCAACTTTCGACCTTGCAACGCTGCCAACTCTGCAGCTGTTAGCTTATAAAAATACATCGAATATTTTTTTGCTTTATAGAAATTATATATTTATGAAATTGAAGCTGCACAAAAGTTATTTAGGTCAGGTAATGATTAAAATTAATTTGTAGGTTATTTTATACTGACCCATCATTAAAATATACCTAAACTCTATTTTCAATTTTACACTATATAAATTTATAAAATAAATATTAAAAACAATAGTCATTTATACGCATATTGAAACCGAACGATAAAACGGATCATCGTATTGTTTATAGCCACTATTTTACGATATAACAACATACAAAATAATAATTATATATGGTAACATTGTATAAATATTGTTGCCGTTCTTATTACTGACTGCTCTTACTATCAATGGCTTTTAACTTACTCAGCGTCGCTATCACTTCGTTATATTTTCTGTCAAAACTATCGAACTTCACGCTTATGTGGTATGTTTATAACAATTCAACTACTCTATAAGTGTTGCAAGACAAAAAATAATGTGAAACCCTTTAATATTAGTGAAAATTATTCCCTTCATAATTATAATAATATTTATGTTATTAAAATTACTGAAAAATCGAAAGCGTTATACTGACCCGAAGAAAATTTGCCCCAATTTTAAACTGGCGGCGAAAAAATGCGTCACTAATTTAATTAACAAACGCAAACCTTTTTCATAATACTTACGTGCATTTGCGTTAAAATTTTGCTTGTAAGTATAAGAACGCACAAGTTGTATTATGTAATATGGAACGTTGTTCCAACATACATAGAAGGTTGTTTAAATAGAACTTTGCAAGACATATTTCTTTACTAAAACATAAAAATATCATCATTACCTATTTTACAACAAAAAATAATTTATTGTACTATAGTATTATTATCATAACAGCTGTAGCGTACCTAATTGAATATTCTATATTTGGTAGAATTTTATTCAATAGGAAATTGTTTAAGAACACTTAGTTATTTCATTCAAATTCATAAGACTTCTTGTTGACCCTGAAAGCATAGTTATTTTGCTCTAATTACATGAGCAGACTCACAGATTCGATGACTCATACCGATCGTCGTTAAATAACAATTACACGCTACGCTTAGTGCTCGTCCGTGGTGGTTTGACGGGCGCGGCGTGGCGGCGGTGCGGGCAACTCAAACGTATGAACATGTTTCGACGTGTCCGTAGACAATGCGTGGGGACGGGTGTTCGCGCGTGTTGTTTTGGCGCGTCTAGCTCAACGCAGGCAAGATCGTACATGCGGCGGGCTCTTCCCATACTGCGCGCATAGAGGTGTCCGCACAGAATGGACGGGCGCCGACGTGGGAAAAGAGCGAGTAGCGGGTGTCTCAAACCATCATTAGCTTACCGCGCGCGTCTGGTGTATTTGTGGTATTATTTTCACAAAGCATAGATAGTGCGAAGTGATGTAAAGTAGGTATACGTTTTAAAACTTTGCACTTTTTACTACACTGATACGCCTCTTTGCCTTATTACGTCGCATAAAATTATATCAAATGATATTCACTTGTATTAATATAATATGTAGTACTAATATATTATGTAAAAATAATATCTTTAAATTTTAATATTGTATACTTATCTTACTTATATTTATAAAGGTAGGTACATAAAAAAATGTTTTTTTGTCTATAATTATTAAATATTCTTTCTCGTTTATCTCTTTATCTAATTTCTCTGCATTTAAATTATAATATGATTAACTATAATTATTATAATTTATATGGAAACTTTGCTGGTTGCAATATCTTTTTCTAGTCTATTTTATACCTACATATTTGTAGTCTATGTAACTGTTTGTTTTCCTTAATAAAAAAATATAAACATAATAAAAATAAAATATATTAAGTAGGTACATCATTTCCATCCTAGAGCCGGGGTGCAAAGATATGAAGCGTACATTCTAAACCTACATTCACACCATATGAACCGAAAAATCTTTTTTAAACTTTAACTTATATATTATCCAATATATAATCAAATTATAAAATCGACCAAGGGTACTTGATAGAATTTGAATTTAAATTCATAAATATAAATTTACCAAATAAACAGAAATTAACTGTATCAGATGACAGTGTGTATTCACCATTGGTGGTGTTTGAAGACGCCAAAAGGCGATAGTTGGATCGAAAAAAATGACTCAAAAAGAATAGAAAAAAACTTAGATCAATTAGAATATACTTAATCAAATATTTTCTCATGTTACTCTTTTTCGAAAAACTTGTCTGGTTGTTCCCGCAGTTTCTTGTATAAGTTATAAAATTCTTCTGTTAAAGTGCTTTCCATATTGATTTCATTGTCCCCATATTTTGCTGCAAAGTTTTGCCATTTCACATAGGAGTTTTCCAGCAAAAACTTTTCTGTGTTTATGGTTTCCTATCCATGAACACTACCGGACGCGCGCGGGCTCTACCCGTGCCCGTCCCCGCGCCTATTCCGCATTGTAAACGCCCCATGACTACGGCCAAGCGCTTAAGCTTCCAATTTCAGTGTTTTGATGATTGGCTTATAACATTATTACGTTGTGTTGCTAGTGTTACATAATTACAAGATAAAAAGAACTTTTTATACACAACGTTTTTAAATTTTCAATAAAAAACAAACAAATATAGAATACTGAAATGTCATTTTGACAATTCATTTTGATTTCCATAGTAACGCACGTATATATAGCAACCAATAATAGTCTTTTACTTTTTACGGATTTTTATGAAATAAATTTCCATACAAAACAGAATTAACTGAAAATGAATTCAATTCTGCTTAAAGATTGCTAAAAGTATTAATATAATACATTGGCATCGCGTTCTGATATATTCTAAAAGTTTAAAATATCTAACTAGTCGAGAAATTAGTTTAAAATCGATTGCAAGATTTGTACCGGACAAACGTAATAAAAACGTTGTAAAATATCTTAATCGCTACAGTTTTCTCTCATTTTTTATTTCTTACTAAAATGGCACTGTAAACTAGTGAAAATTCTATTTGGATATATAAAAAAATGCTAATTGTATATTTTATTGACAATCTGTTGAAATATCGAATGAATAAAGTTGGGAAACTTTAAAATGTCAAAGTGATGACATCACACGTAGCCGTTCTCAGAAACTCACGGCTTCAAGCTAATTTATGTCACTTCTATATATCGTCTAGTTGAGTCAGGATAAAATCCGGCAGATGGTGAGTATGTGATCTTGAATCTACGACTATGCTTGTGTAATTTTCACTTTAGGAAATTTTGATGTGATTCTCATATTGTACCTGTTAATGAATTAGTTAAACACAAGCACCACCAAAGTGAATAATAAATGTATATTATTGTCACAATTGATAATCCTTATGATAAAAAAATACGTGAAAGATATTGTGATAATTGCGAATTCATAATACATATGTAAAATTGTATTTTATATTTATTTTACTATTTTTTATTGAGAATTTAATGTGTTTTTATAAAAATTTGACAGGGGGGGGTGAAAATCTAAAAAAAATCTGAATCTGTAGCTTAGGAAACATTGTCGACAGTTTATTATTTATACAAATAGGTTTTTTAGAAATATATATTGTAATGTCACTACTTTAGGTTTTTGAAGAGACTGCCAACAATGTAAATAGGGGGAAAAATTAAAACAATATAACATATTTATATACCATAATAAAAAAAATGAGACAATTTGGTTTTGTGCATATTTTTGACTTATTTATATAAAACGTAACGTTTGTGTCGAAACGATAGACAATATGAATAAACAAAAAAGACAAAATGATAGACAATACCGTGTGACTACCTATTTTTTTTTAAAGATCACCCTTCGATCACGTCATGTAACCTTGGCCTTGAGCACGGCCAACGTACCAATTGAAACCTGTAGGCGCGTCTACACTTTAATACTTATGTCAATAATTTCCATGCGTTTAATTGAATTTCATTATTTGAGACATTCACGTTTCTTATCGTAAAAGATTTTTGAGTTTTCACTACGTGTTTTTTTGCCTTCTTTTCTCGATATTTGACACGTGAAAATAGTACAAAATAACATCTATCGATGAAAAATATAACTAAAACTTGCAGTCGACAATACAGCTGATTACTGCAGCAAGACTCATTGATTCAATATTGTAAAGTTAGTCGCAATTGAACAATTAAATAATACATTAATCAAAATCAGTTATGTGTAAATTATCCATAATATGGTGAAGCAATAAAACAACAAAAAATAGGAAACTAAAAATTAGTACCCTTTCAATAAATAAACCACTACAAGTATCTGTAACGAGTCTAAAATATCGAGGAAAGAAGAAGAAACAACATGTGGTGACAACTCGAAAACATATTACGACATTAATTATTTAATGTGTTAAATTGATATTTTAATTTAAATAATTATTTTTGTTCAATTTCTAATATTTAAGATAATATAATTGTAAGAAATTACAACATAAAACCGGGTTATAAATATACTGAATGGGCACGTAATATTGTGGTTAGTAATTATGTGTTTGGTATTTTGTCATTGAAACTAAACAGACCATTTTTTTTAATCTACCTTTCGATTCATTTGACAAAAGTATTTGTTAATGCTGTCCCTTTTTTTGAAGCCAAATACTGTGCATAGTATATTTACTACAGATACTGTGAAATAATTTTAAATAAAATTAAACGAACATATTTATTAATCCGCGTTACAATCCCCTGGTGTATGTGCGGCCAAGTCATGGGGTGACGCAGAAAAAAAGCACATGCCATAAAACCATTAAATTATGATGTATTATAATCAAAAGCTGTTGTACTGTTACACATTTTACACTGTTTTATTTTTTTACCACAGTGACCGTAAAAATGTTTCTGTTTTTTTTCTGTTGTTAACATTTTGATATTTTCCGTCGCGTTTTTTGTCTTCCCTAGTGGGTATTTTTAATAGTGTGACATGTTTGATTTAACTGTTATTTTTTTTAATGCAAAATTATTACTTTTTGAAAAAAATATGTACTTACGTTAGTATGTTTATAAAATATCACCATCTTAGTAATTCGGGCCAAAACAGCCAAGGGTGGTCTCTAGCTATTGGTGTAGTAACCTTTAGGCATTATGTTACTCTATAATTGATGGAAGAAAACTATTTGTCATGATTTAATTTCGAGAGGGTGGTGTGTTTATTAACACAGGGTTTTGAACCGTTATTTGTTTTGTTTCTGTTTTCCTTCCGATCCAAGTAAAAAAAATATTTCCGGATAGAATAACGATATTTTCGATTTTCAGTTTTCGGTTCAGCTCCGAGTGATTAATTTTTAAATGTTTTTATTTGTATTAAACAAATAATACTTTCTAACATAATATTTTATGGTACTTGTATGATGGCCCTGTGGCACGTTTCAAAACCAATGGTTATGCTACATTGCATGGCCGTAGCCATATATTTTTTTAATTATATATTATAAATTATGTCGAGATGCCTCATGACAAATGAACGATAACTGAAAGGTTTTCCCGGTTTTCGGTTTAGTTCCGGTTGGAAGCCCTGGTTTAAAATAAAATAGCATTTCCCGTACTAAGAGCTATTTATGCACAGCTTTCAGGATCACTTACATACATACATATTTTAATTTTTTTATTTAGGTCAATCAACAAGATCAATCACAGAGAATAAGTTTATATAATGAGAATATAGAATAAAGAATATCTGATGGTCCCAATAACAGGCGGTCACATAAAGCATAATGAATCAAATTAAATTAAATCAATTATTGTATAAAACTAATATAATAAAGAATATAGATACTATGGATAAGAAGAATATTTATAAAAGGGCTCGTGTTGGAGGATTTGTTTTGACTTAAATAAAGATCACAAATTTGAGTCAATTGAATATGACGTATAATAAAATTATGGGTAATACATAATCGTCAATAATATGTCACGAGCACTTTGTCCATTATATGAGATGATCCACTGGTGTATTTGCTTATGTACTGGTTAATATTAATTAAGAACTTTACGTTTGGATTACAAATTATTATTAAAACTACTAAGCTGGTAGTTATGCGCACTTTGATGCGAAAGCTGGCATAGCTAGCTTTTGGGAAGCGCCTCGACGTAATTTTGAAAGCTGATCCACTATAGAACGTTATATTTTTATTTTTCTCCAAACTATATATATATATATATATATATATATATATAGTGTAGAAGCAACTGCACTTATTACGTTATGTTAAAATTCCTATAATTTTAGAGGAAAGTTAGAACTATTATTTTTCAAAGTAAATATTTATTTCCCTAACTATGTCGATTACAGGATTTTAAATTAATTGGTGTCAATATAACCATACATTTTTTAACGATGGATGTTCAAAATCTGACTTTACGTCATTTTTCAATCTCTGAGGAACCGAGAATGGTATGTTTATACATTTCAAACATTGAGTATAATCATGGTCAAAGTTTACTTGCTGTATAAAGGTTTAATCAGGTAGCTATTGCTAGCCAAAAGATCACAAGAGTTCATGTTTTCGATCAAATATAAAAATAACCTGGCACGTTGAGGTCAAATAATTATCCCAAACATAAAACTGTATCGGTTGACAAGTCTCACGCACTATAGTGACAACAGAGCATAATATAAGATACTCCTTACATACAATTTTAATGTTAAAGTAGACACATATGATTATAAAATGCTGTCAATTTATTTTACAAGATAATGAAAGACAAATTCCACTACACGGCTACAAAAATGGGGTCGCAAATTCAACATCTCTCTATGCCACCTCATGTGAGCTATCTTATTAATAAATTGAAAAGTTGTATTGTATGCGCAAAATTTGACTGAACTATTACTCTCAAAATATTTTTTAATTAACTTTTCGACTTTTAACCAATTTCAAAAAAACGTATGTATATACATAATTTTGAAAACACTTCTGAGGAAATATATATTATTATAACCAATAGAAAAAATCTTTTTGAAAAAGACACCCCGCAGGAATCGAACCTGCATCTCTCGGGTATTGCGTCCACGCACATAGTCCACTATGCTAAATGAGTCATACTTAATTATGACAAACTTTATCTATTGGCCATTTTAAAACTCACTGAAGCGCTTTCTAAATTATGTATGATCAATAATTAGAATGTTACATTCTTAAATCTTGTGAATTGTTTGTTGAATAAAAAAAATAGTTAATAAGGCAGGTATGTACCTTTTAAATAAGTTTCGCGATAGATATACGAAATATGTCATTTACCATTCTCTTCACCACGAATATCTTTTACAAGAGTATCTGCAATAATCACCTATTTGAGTATCAAAAGACACGTAAATAAAAATAAATAAATTTGTAGGCACCTTGTAAAAGCTTTGAAAAAGTTTCTGAGTGCTTAATCATATTTTCTACAGAATACGACTGGATTTAAGCCCGTGCCTTTTCACTAAGACAAAACAAACACATACTATAGGAAAACTACATAACACCCTTGAGACTGGTCTATTCTAATGTATCCGATTCACCTCCAAAAACATCACTTATAAACATACGAAATTAGTATGTCTTTTGTACCCGGAAAAGTTTCGGTTTTCCTGGGAACATCCGGTCGAATTGTTGAGTTTGCGAACACACGTGAGCCATTTTGATTGGATTGACCCTCTAGGGATGTTATATATACATTTACTACAGTATAAATAGAATAATACTCACTTTTTATGAATAAGGTTGGTTGGTTCTGTAATAATAATCAGTGGTATTGTCAATATTATTTTATTTTACAATATATAGTGTACTCAAAAAGCGTAAATTTATCAGTTACATACTTAAGGCCATTAGTTTCAAAGTAGGTAACCTACTACGTTAATTTGTACATTTTTATATTTTTTATTTTAATTCTCTATCTTAGTCTTAGTCAACTATTTTGATATTATTATATTCTAGATTCGTGTTTTCCAAAAGTAGACGGTACCGCTCAATAGATGACGCTAGTCGGCAGTATCCGGCAAAGCTAAAAAGGAGGGGTTGGGTTTAAGCAAGGGGATGATGGAAGCAAAAAAAAAACAAAAAAAAATCCAGATAAAAATGGTTCCAAATCCGTTCACTTAAAATATATATGTATATATATATATATATATCGATTGCAAAATAACTAATCGAGGTGATTTAGTAATGCTGCTGACAAAAATAGAGCCAAACATTAACCAACTAGTGAGTGCGCATTGGGTTTATCATTCTATTTCGGTTTATTTTTAACGTTGTTTGGATTTTTTAAATTCTAAATATGCTGCATAAGTACCAACCTTATTTTTCTTTACTTGATGCAAATGCTATGAAAGTAATATAGTTTATTTAAATATCGTGATTTAAGAATTGGGGCCATTTATTTACAACAATATCTTTATTATCTTTGTTTCTTATGTATAAACTAGGAATATAAATGTATACTTACATAAATGAATGCAAATTTGTAACTGCATTATTTGTTTGCTGGTTTAAAGACGCAAGATTTCCAGGCGTTGAGTATATTTTTTCAAAAAAAAATGAAATGGGCCAAATATATTTGGAAAAAATAGTATTTAATATTCATAGGAGTATAATGTACTAATCCATTCATCGAGCGACTTGTCGAATGGCGACATGACCGGTACCGGCTGATAACAGTTATTATAGTACTATAAATAAAATATTTACAAGATAAAACTTTTTTTTTTATATACAACGTTTTTAAATTTTCTGTTGAATCATATAAACTTGACTTGACTAGCTTAAACGATCAAAAAAATTTTTACTTAGTAGAAATAATACTGAAATGTCATTTTGACATGTCATCTTAAGTTCCATAGTAACGCACATGTTATATTATATTAATAATTTAGTTAGCATCCAATAATGGTGTCGAAATAACTTTTAATACAAAACAGAATTAACTGAAAATGAATTCAATTCTACTTAAAGATGGCTAAAAGTATTTAAAAAATGCATTGGCACCGTATTCTGATATATTATAAAAGTTTCAAATATCTAGCTAGTCGGAAAGTTGGTTAAAATCGATTGCAAGATTTGTACTGGACAAAGAACCACCGTACAAATAAGAATACGAGCCAAAAAAAACGTTGTAATAACATAGGTACAAAATATTAGAATTAGTAAATACTAAGAACATGTATGCATATAATATATATATATATATTTATGTATATGAATATAGGCAAATAATAATAATAGAGTAAATGAACCTTGACCGGTTAGATTTTCCGGGAAACCTTCAACTTTTCTAGGGAAACGCTTTCTGAGTTGTTGGGTTGTGGGCGCACGTAGAAATGACAGTGCCGGGGAAATTATACTTCCATGCGCCAATCACCAGTTTTCATTTCCGTCAGACAGTGAAAGGTATAATATTATTCTGTTATATAAATGGAGAATATTGTATATGAAAAAAAATACTTATATATTATAGTAATATTAATTGCATTTATATTGAATAATATCCGACAAATAAATAATATATTTTCACCGTTAATGTGTGAACATTTATCATATCGATTCACCTAAAGATGGCCACCACTAGATCCTTCCATTCTTCATGGTCCATAGTAGTTCATAGTAGAACTTAATGAGTTTGTCGATCCAGTAGCTTTTAGGGTAACTGTTTTTTTTTTAAATTATTAATAACCATGTCCTTGCTTTTTCGTACAAGGTGGTTGTTAGTAATTTTAAACAATAAACAACACCCAGGCTTTGAGAAAAATACATAAATATTGTGTGCTCACCGGGAATCGAACCTAGAACTCTCAGGTGGTAGGCCAGCGCCTTATGCACTGCACCACGAGAGTCGCCTAGGGTGACTATGTTGTCGTTTGACTCATGCATTGACTGCATTTATCTAGCCATAAGGCACCTACATAACTGTCTTAAAAAGTAATCTTCCTTTGTATCTGAAGTGTAAAGTGTTCAACCAATGTGTAATTTTAGTGCTCGAATATTCATGTGAAACATGAACCTTAATATAATAAACACCAGATATAAACACCAAATATTACATATTCATACATAAGTATATTATTTTAACACTATAATATATAAGATCACGAAACCTAATAACTGTGATATAGTGAAATAGTGGTATATTTAGTAATAGAAGGGAAATAATCACAAATAGGCTTTGATCTATTCATATATTATTTTTAACACTATAATAATAAGACCACGAGATCCAATGACTGTAGTGTAGTGAAACGCTGGTGTATTTAGTAATAGAAGGAAAATAATCCCAAATAGGCAAGCTTTGAAAAAATCATATAAATCTATTGTGATCTCACGGAGAATCAAACTCCGGGTCTCCGAATGAAAGACTAGGGCATTACGCACTAGACTTCGAGTAAGGTGAATATTGGGTATAACGTAAATAGCCAGGTTGCCAAGGTGGTGCTACATACAGCAATGGGCTAAACATGTCGCTCAATTTGTTTAGATGTCAATAATAAATCAGTATAGCTGCTATGCAGTCATAAAATTTTCCAAGAACTACCAACATGGTTATAATAATAATTATTTAATTCACTGTATCATCATGAAAAATCTACCTTTACGTATGTGCGATATATAAGTTTTGAGTTAATGGAGTTTGAAAATTGAATCCAAATGTATGTAATTGTGGGGTTTGGGTCGAAATCCCGAAAAATAAAAACAGTAATAATTGCGCAGTTACAAGAGACATAAAAGACAAAAAAGATTGCGCATTTTTTTACAGGAGAGACAAAAACTCATTTGTTCTCCAAAAAAGTTTTTGGTCTCTCTTGTAAAATTTGCGCAATTTAAGATAAGTATTAAGATTGCGCAATTATTATTGTTTGTGTTATTTTTATTTTTCAGGATTTCGGCTTTCGGGATTTAGGCTTTCGGGATTTCAGCATTCGGGATTTCGGCCTTCGGGGTTTCGTCCGGCACCCGTAATTGTGGCATACTATATTATGTTAGAGTAAAATATCTGGGTATAAAAGACTCAATATATAATTACTGAAGATACGACAAAATTACACACATTTTTAATAACTAGTGGCCATTTAAAATATTTTTATTTCTTTACAACAACATAATAAACAATATGAAGATATATACTCTATTCATGACCATTGTATATATGCGCTTTTGTGGACTGTATGAAGGTGGGTTGAGGATTTGGATGTTGGTGAGGGGCAGTGGAAGCATGAGTGTATTCAGGCACTGACCTTTGATGTTACACTAGTCAGGACTGCTGACTCTTGGGGCGCTCACAACACCCAGACCCTGGGTCAATTGTAAGTCTGTAAGGAGTTCGTAAAGGAGACTCGCCAGTTGAATTACGTTTCACGACGGTAAAGTTGTAACAAAGTCTTGACGTGTTCGTGGTCTTGATGTAACTTACTGTTTTCAATCACGGTGAAACTGATGACCCGTAATTGCGTTGAGCACTTGACTTGCAACAATAAATTGTATCAGAGGTAAGATGGAAATATTGAGATGAGGACAAGATTTTGTGTCAACAGGATGGCGGTACGTACCAAACAGTGACGCAAGACTTATTGAAATCAAATTTTGAGGTTAAGTTTATTCCTAGAAATGGACCTGTCAATTGGCTTCCAAGTTTGATTTGACACATCTTGATTAATTTTTGTATGACTACATAACTACAGGCTATGTTGATAAAGCAGCAATAATCATTGACGCCTTAGAACCCAATATTGTTTCAGTTATTTGTGATATACGACCAGCAGTGCTCTAAACAGTGACCCAAAGTTGGACGTTCAGAATACGCTTAGTCAAGAATAGCCAAGGTAGCCATATCCCCGAACTCATTTTCAATTAATAATTCCATGTATTGATCATTAAAATAAAAAAAAAATAGTTAAAAGGTAATTTTTTCTGTTATTTTTTTACAACTTCAAGTTTTATCGGGATTAAAACCCACTTTTATTAGACTGAATACTTCCATAATTGTGTGTGCTTTTTAGCATATCAATTATTCTGTAATCCGTAGATTGTTATCGAAGTGATTTTAAGTTAAATTAAATGTATTTAAGTTAATGTATATTAATTTGTTTGAAATATTTCTCATACTTCACCCCAATTGACATCTATATACTATTATAAAATATAAAAAGTTTGTCTGTCCGATTTTATTACTTATCAAACTAACAAAATTATTGTTCAATCCAAATTTTAATTCAAGCTGTAGATAAAGTACAATAGAACAAAACATAAATAAATAATAAGAATATTTTAATAATAGTACACATTTTCTATTAATATACTAAACATAATAATATGTAACATAAATAGATAGTAAATTTATAAATATTTTGACTTAAGTACGTTTCATTCTAACCACAATTTACAACTCCATTCCACCGTAGCCACTCGTTAATATGTTCGTTCTCTATCCCTACATAAAGCGAGGGATGAAGCTAGTTCTAATTGTGTTATCCGCTGGTGTGAAATGTGGAGGCAACGTGTGACCTAATGCTGGCCTGGAGGCTTTGCTGCGCATAAAAGGGTGGCGGTGACAGGCGAGAGTGTTGTGGCGGAAGCAAAGAAACCCCTGCGAAGGCTTTTTGAATGGGGCTAACTCCGGGACGCAATATCCGCGTCAAAGTAGCGACAGGGATGATGCCTGTCCGTAGCCTATGTGAAAAGGTAATATGCTTACTATAAATAAAATTTAGTGTCAGTTTATAAAAAAAAATGAAAGATACTTTATTTTATTTAGTTTTCAATATTTTAAAGTGAATTTGCAACTGTCTATCAGCAGTTAATTTGAAAGCTTTGTGTAATTGGTTAATTTTAAAGCATATAGGTACACACATCAGCTAACACAATTGATAGGTTTAACGAACACTATAGCTACCTACTTCTTTTAGCTCAATCATGGCCTCTACAAGGGGGGGGGGGGAGGGGAGCTGGCATGGCTCTAGCCTGGAGGAATTTTATTTATTATTTATATTAAAATTTTTGAATATTGTCTGTCGATATTTTTGTTAACTCCATAATGCAAGTGGATGTAGATTGTAGGCATTAAAATTTTCACCTCGAACACCATTTGGAAAAAACTTCACGCTGCCTTTAACCTTAGCGATAGGTGAGGGGGGGCTGCCAGATTCTGGCCTAGGGGCCTGTTTCACGATGTGGGTACCATGAACTCAATGTTAAATGTCATTTAGCTGCTTGAACTTTAGAGAATAGTATTATTTTGTTGAATACAATTTGTCATCTCTTTTATGTAAAATAAGATAAAAAAATATGTATAGTAAAATAAATATTATTAACTCTCCGATGTGCAGCAGGTATGTCTAACTTCAAGTTGGCTGCAATCTACTATAAAATATCAAAATTGGCGGCAATCTAGCACACTAAACTAGTTTCATTCTTCAACTTGGATAAACGTATTCGATTTGGCAGAGACTTGAAAGATTTGGAAATTTCCAATGAGTTCTAGATTCCGTTTGGGAAATCATTGTCCTCATCGTCAAACAATTTGTTTAATATACAAAGAGCATACTACATGACGACAAGGGAAGCAACGTCTAAGTATAAAGCACAGGGATTTACAAATTCTCGTTCTCTTACTCCTGCGGCAATCCTTCTATGATGTATTATTTTATCAAATAATACAATGAGATCAATCGTTTTACACGTAATCTGGTTAAAATCTAAAAAATAGAAATGTCTAATTCTTCCTTTCGAAATTGTACTGTATTACAACTGAATGTAGGTACAGGCTTTTTTCATTTTCAGGACTGAATTCCTATGAGTCCTATGGTGCGATTGACCTTTTGGATACGCCTAATTTAATAATTTATTATATTGATTCTCCCATGCTTTACAGAAAAAAAATACTAACCATAGTATGAAAACCATAAGTACCTATTGTACTCTTTATGATAAACTTAAATAAATATAAAATTTATAAAAAAATATTTGAGTTTCTTGCAAAAATAATTAGTAAACTAAAGTAAAATCATTTATTTCAACAAAACTGAATCAAAAAAGAACTGTGAATATATTATGTTTTCAAATAAATTACTACAATATTAATTTATGAGGCCGTAGTGGAGTAAAATAAGAGCGTCTACCTTATAACTTTTAGCCGCGAGCTCGAATCCGGGTTTAAGCATATTCTCACATATTGCTTCATTTCAATACGTTTACGATACTGCAAATTGTAATATTTTTATTTTCATTAATTTTTGTAATATGTACGGAAACTACCTATATAACAATCTATATAAAAAAGATTCACACACCGAGGCATGGAGAGGTGTATGTTGGGCATCACGCGAAAGGACCGTAAGAAAAACGAATGGGTTAGGAAGCAGACATGAGTACGCGATGTAATAGACGTTGCCAAACAGCTAAAATGGAGATGGGCGGGGCACATTGCTCGCCGAAGGGACGGCCACTGGAGAAATGCCGTCATCCAGTGGTACCCAAGGGGCACAAAACGGCCACAGGGCCGCCCTAAAAGCCGCTGAATTGACGAACTGGTAAAGTTCGGCGAAATTTCGTGGCAGCGAACGACACAGGACCAAGAGAGTTGTAGAAAGCTTGGGCTTTCATCCAGCAGTGGATTGACCCCGGCTGATGATGATGATATAAAATAGAAATTGCTTTTCAAGTGTATTTTATTTTTGATATAAATATAACCAAAGTATAATGTTCGGTTACATTCAGGAATGGTGTTATACATAGGTACCTATATGTTACATATACTAAACGTTTTGACTTAACACGTTGTTATTCTTTGTTTGCTGTATATAATATCATCATCATCAGCCGGGGTCAATTCACTGCTGGATGAAACACCGCTTCTGTCCATTTTTATCAGTCTCTTGTTCTTTTCTACCACGTACATTCACCGAATTTGTAATTAGTTATTCTATCCAACCGGTTTTATGGAGTCCCTGTGGGTATTTAGTGCCCCTTAGATACCACTGGATGACGAAATTTGTATATTTTACGCAATTTTCAATAACAACTCAGTTACATAATATTATGAGGAAATTTCATGGTGAATAATGAATACTTCGGTAAGGTAAACGGTATAGTACAATGTACTGATGCAATACTTACGGGTTCAAGCCTCTCAACCTATTAGTTGAATACTCCAAACATACATTGAAATAATTACAAGATAAAAAGAACTTTTTATAAACAACGTTTTTAAATTTTCTATTGAATCATATAAACTTGACTTGTCTAGCTTAAACGATCAAAAAAAAATGTATTTGATAGAAATAATACTGAAATGTCATTTTGACACTCATATTGATTTCCATAGTAACGCACGTATATATTAATAATTTAGTTGTTAGGACCCTAGCAACCAATAATAGTGGATTGGATTACGGACTTCTTCCAAAATAACTTTTCATACAAAATAGAATTAACTGAAAATGAATTTAATTTTACTAAAAATGGCTAAAAGTATTAAAAAAATTATTGGCATCGTGTTCTGATATATTCTAAAAGTCTCAAATATTTATCTAGTCGGGAAGTTAGTTAAACATCGATTGTAAGATCTGTACCGGACAAACAACCACCGGATAAATAAGAATACGACCTAATAAAAACGTTGTAAAATAGCATGTAAATTGACCAGACTCCGGACCCGTAACATAATAACATAACATAATATAAAAGAAAATAGAAATTGATTATACTACTGCCTAATAAATCCAAACCATAATTTATTCAATTTTGTTAACAGTGAATTATTTATGGTGGAAATGCATTGTATTAATAATTTTAATAAAACATAATTTTTGTACTGAATCCACGTTATTAAATATATTATTTTATTTCAGTTGAAAATGTCCCTCTGGCTGGAAGAAATCTATAGAATTATTTAATTAAAAAACGGATTCATTACAAAAACATGTGTTTTATTAAAATTATTAATTCAAACCATAACATTACGTTTAAAATTTTTGTTGCTGTTGAGTGTGAAACTTAGTGAAACAACCACAACTAACAATTTAAATAGAAACTTATGTACATATCGTTAATTTTGTTTTTAGTTAATTCTAAACAAAGTGAAATCATATAATGCATTCGCTGCGTTATTACTGAACTCGTAAATCCGCGTATTGAATTTCAAACTGCAAACAGATAAGGTGACGTAACTACTCAGTAACAACATTGAGTCAACACTGATGCACCTCTGTAAACGAGGAGGTTGTTCGTACAATATCCCGCGTAGACCAGCGCACCTCATTAGCATCTGACACTGCGCCGTGCAGCATCTACGACGCTCGGAAAACTCGGAAAACTCCTCTACGCTCTATATTAAACCGTACCGTTGGGCATTGTGAGGTTGCCTTTGTGTTTCGGGGTGTTTAGATAGGCTGTGTAACGCAATATCAATGTCGTTGGGGTTTTTTCATACTCTGCGTATAACGAGATTGTAAATAAAATATAAAGTCACTTGTGTATTTTCTGTTTGGGGTTTTTGTCACCTTGCATTCGATTTAGTTAAAATATTTCAGCAGATATAATTTGAAAAAAAAAAACATAACATTATGAAATTCTAATGGAATTAAGTTTTGTACTATTCCATTTGAGTCGTTTTTTGCGGCCCGGGTTTCGCCTTTCGGCATCTTCAAGCGCTGTGTATACTCACCAAAGACAAACACACACTACCAACGAACACTATTAACTCTAACTTATATAATAAATCAATACGATAAAGTAGGTAAAAACTCCATTACCTACCTATCAAGTCAAGGGTCACAATAAAAATCACAACAAACAAATAATGAATAGTTGAAGTGTTAGTAAAACCCCCCTATCTTATTAATAATAATATGTTTAATAAATATATTAAAATTAATCGTCAAAACCTAATAATAGATCATTAGTACTTATAAATAATAAAAATACTTCACTCAAAAGGTGTAAAATTGTCAATTCTAGGAACAATGGTAACGTATTGGAAATTAATGGAGTTACCAATGAGCTGTTATATCTATGATATCAGTCTTTAAAAGTTATTAGTTAAACAATTAATGTTCAATAATATTCTTACATGGTACCTTTTTTATTTTTTATAATATTAATTTTTTTTAAATATATTTTGATAAAATATATTTCACAAATTTATTATTAAAATATTCTACATTGTTTATGTATTAAGTCAGTCATTGACACCTGAAATTCTGTTTTCCTACGGCTCCACCCAATTTAATGTATGTATTTGTGTGCAATAGACCAGGTAGATTAAGGAAAGATTATTCTGGCATTTCGGCCACAACGAAATCACCTTGGTACGGTGTTAGTGTCATTTAAAAATAACGATACAAACACGTAAATGAGTTGCCTCCACTACTAAAAAAATCTGACACCATTTTTTTTCTTCTTCTTTCACCCTGGAATGACCCAGCATAGGGCAAGCACAAATTCACGCCACTTCCCTCGGTCCATGGCCATTTCTCGCGCCTCCCACCATGCCAGACCTGCGGCGTGTAGATTGCTTTTGTAGCATCGCTATCGCATAGGGTGAGGAGGGCCGGACACGGTGATTAAAGCTTTGAGGCTGTGCTACTAGGTTACGAAGTGTCGCACTCTCTGGTGGCATCCGGAACACATGTCCCAGCCACGTAAAGCGTCTCTTCGTGATTACCTCAATCACCGGAGACCGGTGTGTCTGATCACGAAGTCAAGTATTTGTAATGCGGTCGTACCAATGTACAACTAAGATCCGGCATTCGGATTCAGATGACACTATTCTACCCATTATTATACATTTTAGCCGATTTAAAACCTTCTAGAGCGCTTGATTTTTTTAAATTGTTTTATTTACGAAGTCTTTTATAACTATATAATATGATAAATCTATTAATTTTATTATGTATTTCACTGATGCTTTACCAAAATAATTTGTAACTTCATGACGGAAGCAACTCTTGCTTATTAGACTATTATGACGTTGAAAAAGTGATATTCTAAACATAATCTTATAATTAACTTATTTTCTCCAAAATGGTTCTACTTTGGCGAACTGTTATTTTAAATAAATACTTAATTTATTATTATTATTATGTAAACCTAACTACGTAATATTAAATATTTAAAATAAATAAGATTCTATATTTTAAATTTTAAGGATGTTCTTGAATATTTAAAATTCGAATAAAATATTCGTAACGAATCACGGAGAGTTGTTTTGAATTGTTCCAAAAACAATGAATATCTCACTCTGAAACGTCAACATAGTTGATGACAAACTAATGAAAATACAAGTGTCGGCAATACCTTCAAAAGTTGTCAAGCGGCCTGTCAACGGCCGCTTGCAAAACTGTTTTGTATACAAACTGTATATAATATTATTATTGTATTTGATCAATAAAATGAAATATTTTGAGTATTCAAACAATTTATTCAGATGTAATTTCATAAAAATATTCTTTGAATTATTTTGTTCTCAACTTAAAACAATAATACTTAAATTTTAAATGAACAAAAACATTTATACCTACTTACATGTATTTTAATTTTGAAAATTATGGCATAAAATAAAACATGAGTGACATTTTTTTTTATAATTATCTCAGTCCATATATAATAATCAAGTCTCAGTTTTATTTCAGGTAGAAAATATACTGTTTTACAATAATAATATTTTGTCAATCGTTAGGCTGGTTATATTATCAATTTAAATTTAATTTCATACTAAATATAATATGCAGTATTTAATTTAGCAGCAATTTAAATTTATTAAGAACATTATATTTGTAAAGACCCTATAACGGCCCACGTGCTCTGCTAAGGTCAAAATTGAGCTTTTATGGTATTTTCAAAGCATGATCCTAGACATTCTTTAAAAATTGTAGATAATCTATTTATATAATTTTAATTAATTAATTCGTCTTAGTTGTCAACTCTATACTTTCTTTTGCGGAATAATAATTTGACGAGTTTTAATATCTACGCACAAAAGCGCAATTTTACCGCTCAGTTAAGTCTATAATGTGTATATTAAAATTGAAAAATTACTGATAACAATATAATTTCACCTTGTAGCGTGAGTGACATAAATAGAGCACCCATTTTTGAGTCATTACGCGTTAGGTGTTTGCAGTTTAATCAGATTCCATTATATTAATATAATATAATATATAATATATAGGTATGATTTATCTAATTCTATTTCGACCACTGCAACTTTTATGGTACCATCTTTGGAAAGTCGACGTTCTATATCTGATCAATATTTTCTTTTTTAAAATATCAATGGTTTTGTTGACTCGCCAAACCTACTCAAAAGGATGGGTTTCCATTGTCCATCAAGATTTACGCGGAACCAAACTTTGTACCATATCAGTCGTAGCGGTTCTAATTATGCACAAAACTCTTTTATTCGGCGCTCTTGTTTAAATTATAATATGTATTTCTCCACCGTTGATCCTTTTAATAATTCACCTGTTTCATTTAAACGCGCTATCTCCAAAATTGTGTATGAATAGATATATTATATACTTATATATATATTATGTTACTTTTTTTTGTATATAATTTAATTATTCATTATTCTTCCTCATTTTTCTCATGTAATTTTCTTATGTAATTTCTTTATATTTATGTTATTCTTACTCTCTATCTTGTTAGGCCTAACTATATTATAATGTTAACATGGAAACTTTGCTGGTTGCAATAACTTTTCATTATTACATTTTAAATTTTTGTAATCAATATGTAACTATTTGTTTCCTTAATAAAAAAAATATTTCATTATGTGATTAATAAAATATGGATTCTTTATAATTTTGCAGTAAATTGAAAATATTTTTCTTTACCAAGCGAAAGCTCGTTTTGTTTCAACCACAAAGCTTGTAAGTTTCACGATAATTTTATTAACACGGTCTGGCTGAAGTGAATTTTTAAATCACGGCCCTCGCTGCGTACACACTGCGTACTCAGCGTAGGATATACTGGTGTATTTAAACTCAAATAAACAAACTCCCCTCAGTCTAGTGTTAATTCGCCCCCTCTGGTGCTGTATTTTATAGATTGTGTCACATAAAAATTCCGGTCATAATTGTTATCTACATGGTTATCACTTAATGTGTAGCGTTTATGTATGTCATGTATATCTGATAGCATTCACGCCACAATGTCTGTAGCTGTGATTAATTATTAAAAGTGAACAAAAATACTACTTATATATACTTATTCAAAAATATTACATAATAATTATGCCCTAAACATCAGTGGTTACCTGTTGAAGGTTGGTAGGTTGTCATAGGTAACTGAAATATAGTCTAAGAATAAAATGTATATAACTTGAATTAGATTTTTGTTTATTTCCAGTATTTTATTGAACAAAACATGTTATATTTTACTTTTTATAATACATATTAAGGGACTGTTTCACAAAAATAATGAATATATAGATTGTAAGCATGATAGGCTGTTATACCTATAACCTCAGATTTTGATATCATAGGTTAGGTTTTCATTCTTGAATTCATGAATTTTGCCAAAATCAGTTATGGAAATTGAATTAATGTTCATAATTTATAAAATTGGAGACCGTATAGTATAATTGTGGTCATCTCTTTCCGGCGAACTGTGTCACGGTGAAATTTTTTACGTACAATTTACATGTAACCCAGTAACGTGACTTGCTATTGCCCGTTGCTTAAAATCAGAAGGTTTATCTCATAAATCACATTTTGGTCAAAAATAACACGTTTCAGCTTTTTAAAAATTAATCCATAACAATCTTCTTATTCGCATCCAAATTACTGAAAAAATGCAAACCTTCTAAACTACAAGAGTCGTTTTATAGTAGAAAGTTTAATATCTATTTTAACTTATAGACGGTGTTTATTTACTTAAATGTCTCCTGATAAAAAGTTATTTTGGATTTGTGAGTTTTATTATAGACAAAACGATATTGTATGTAGATTTATTTTAGAAGTATCCTTTATTTTGACCATGTCCGATCCTAATAAGATCACTTCGGTCTCCACATAATGGAGGTTTGTATCAACAGATTTTTGTTTTTACGAATGGATATCAGCCATTTGCTCAACCTGTTAGGTCCATAGTTTGACTCCAAACACAAATTGAAAGACAATATGTGTATTTGCCAGAACCAATAATCAAACCTGGGACCCACGACATTATAAACCGATGCGTCAGCCGCTTGAGCATCATGGCCGTATTGGAATTATACTAAGTCCATTATTTTTTCTCGAGAATATTGCTAGTTTGTATTTTTTTGGCGCTTTTGAATTTGACTAGCGGTGATACTCAGCGAAATGATCTCTACGTAATGTGTTAACGAACCACGCTTGCAAATTATTGTTTTTATTAGGGTTCATTTTGGAAAGCACAAAAAGTTGGATTGTTGTTACTCTTTAATCATACGTTTTTAATAAAATTATTATCGAATTGGAATCAATAAAAATTAACGGTTTTCTGTTAATCAAAATTTCAGTTGATTAAATGAATAACTCTATAAAAATATTTTTGAAAACGTTACCTAGTTCCGTTTTGAATACATAACCAATACGTTGATTAGTTTCACTGTCTACGAGTAATGCTATTGTAATGTGTTTTTACAAACACCGTAGAAATTAAAAAATCTTTTTATACATGATCCTTCACGATTCTTTACTTAGATAATAAGGCTTTTATCTTATTTTATTGTATTAAATTGCTATATAAATGATAATTAAACTGCCCGTGTGTATTTGTCGTTGATGACTGCGTACAGAGCTTAAAGATACAGAAAGGCGAAACCCGGATTGCAAAAAATAACTCAAATAGAATAGTAAAAATCTCAAATTAATTTTTTTAATGTATATATTTTTTTGAAGAATATTATTGACTGTTACATACAAACCATTTGTTAATTAAATTATTTTTTATTCAATGAATAAGACAGCGTTCCGTTTTCAATAATATGAAAATGGTATGTCTTTGAAACAGGGATGATTTAAAGATAACGGCTTTAAAAATATATTCAAATTATACTTTATTGTATTTAAAAAAAATTAGAAACAATTTTTATTGAGATAATAATATGATAACACAAACAATATTGTCAGACGAATAAAATTTAAAATAATTACAAGATAAAAAGAATTTTTTATATACTACTTTTTTAAATTTTCTGTTGAATCATATAAACTTGACAATTCTATGTATTAATAATGTAGGACAAATAAGGCAATTGTCAACAAATCATTTTTTTGCTATTTTGCAACAAACAAACAAATATAGAATACAGAAATATCATTTTGATTTCCATAGTAACGCACGTATATATTAATAATTTAATTGCTAGAATCACCCCCTTAGCAACCAATAATAGTGGATTGGAGTACGGATTTCTTCCGAAATAACTTTTTATACACAACAGAATTAACTGAAAATTAATTCAATTCTACTTAAAGATGGCTAAAAGTCGGGTAGTTAGTTAAAAATCAACAAAAAACTACCGAAAAAAATAAGAATACGAGCTAATAAAACGTTGTAAAATAGTAGATTTTCGATAAACGAAATAAGTATAAACAACTAGGTACTGAAATTTTGCAAAAAAAATCTAACTTTGCCCGCGTGTTACACAAAAATATCATAGGTTTGCCACACCTGTCCTAGGACATAAGTCATTTTATGGTTCTGAAAACTAAAACATAGTCAAGGTTAGCAAAATGTTAGCCAGCCAGTATGTTTATAGGCCGTTACACGTATGTTTATTATTGCTTGATTCACAAGGAGGGTTAGCAAGAATTCTCTTGCGTACAAGGCACTTCTTAATAATGATGACACAACTGAGAAACATAATATTGCAACTTAGTAAGTTTTACAATTAATAATAATAAATTGTAACTAAAATCACAGTAGGTATTATGCGTTGGTACTGTTTGAGATTTAACTGATAATGGTTCGCCCGGTTAATTGTATAAGATGTGACGCAAATCTTCTAATTTTCACAATCATTTACTGTTAAGAGCGTACATAAGTCAACGGCAAATAACTTTCAACTGTATGTTGAACAAAATTTCGCGTTGCCATTCGGAGAGCGATAGTCGATCTGTTTGCACGTCAATTTGTTTTGTGGTGGCGTCGGTGGGAATATATTCTAAAAACATGTAAAGATGACTAAAAAACTTTCCGCATGTACACGAAAAAGAAAACATGTCAATGAATATACTATTATTATTACGAATATAATAATAAACATAACATGAAAAGGACGCATGTTGAATTTTTATGACAAATTATATTTCGTTCGGCTCGCGTGATTTGCACAACCCGCTCATCGCCTAGTCACGATCTTTTGAGACCATGCCTCAGCTGAGGTAAAGCCTTAATTCGATGGCTGTATTTGTTATGAAATATATTATTATTAAAAAAACAAACCATATTATGAGTCGTTTGTCTATATAATCGGATAACTACATTGTATAATATTAGTCTCGATTTATCTGTTTGTATGTTTGTTTGTCTATAATAAGTTTTCTGTCTCTGAAAGCGAATGCGAAAAAGTTTGCGTCTTTGTTGCGTGATTGCATACATAGAATACCCACGCTGAATCCCTCTCTCGAATTCACGTCAGTCATGTACTCGTATATGTATTTTGCATACACGCTTCTTAATCAGTAAGTACTCCAGCTACTATAAATACACCAGCTTTATCGAAATAGATACATGCTGTACTAAATATATTATATTGTTATTCAAATCTATGCGTTAATTAGTTGTGAATACTGAGTTACTCTATATTGTTTTGCATATTATATACTATCCGTGGCTTTATCGAACTGACTTTCTCTTAAGTATACTTACATACTGCAGTCTGCAATTTAGAAGACATTTTTATTTAGCTACGTTTTTTTTTCGACTTATATGAGGTATAAATGACAACTCTGCCATTCTGGGCAGTGTTGACCTGTGTGTCCCTGATAACTATCATAGAAATAGGGAGGATCAGTTGTTTATTCTCTCAAGGTGCAGAACCAACCTGCCACTGGCAATGCCAATTGGGAGGGCGATAATTATGTTCAACCAAATTGCTTCGGGTGTTGATATATTCCACTTGCGTGTGGGTGAGTTTAGGTGGGCACTATTTTATAAATTCTTAAAATAGGGTCTCCTTAACAAACTCTGTGTACTTCTTTGAACTACAATAGATTATTGTATTTTCACTGCGTTTGTATATTTATATTATGTGCCTTTTTATATTTTCATTTTTATCCCTTTTATTACTTTCCTTTTTCATTCTTCTTTAGAATAATGTTTCATGTCATGTTGTCAACGTCGTCAACTTATAATTTGTAATGTCCAAAGTATGTAAAAAAAATGAATGATTTTAATTGAAAACACACTAAAGCATAATAATCATTGTTTTGTGGTATTGGGTCTGGAAGACTTACGGGTTCCTTTTAAATGTGAATGGAATTATTTTGTCTTGAAAAACATGTGTTAGGAAACACATTTTTTTCTTATTTTTTTTTAAGGATTTTGTTTTTCTTGTTTTAAGGTTTTTAAAGAAGATTGTTCAAATAAATTCTATATCTAGTAAAATTGAAATAATATGATATAATAATTAAAAATATGCAGATATGTCATATGTGTCACTATTGCCGTTGTGGTCCCATAATCCTGCGGCCTACAGGTAACCTACCGCACCCCTTCCACCGTCTCTAGTTGAATCCTCGTTTGTCCAACGTGCCAGATGCGAGGGGAAAATTACACTTTGTTGTGGAAAAGGTGGGGGTTTCCCTGACCCCCCCGGCTTGAGCCCCATACGGCAGTGGGACGTGTGATCAAGGCCAAACGCAATCCCCCATACGCCGCGTCGGCTCGAGAACATGCCTTTTTTGCAGCCATATAATATTAAATGAATTTAGTAGCGTCGATGTTAGTATTTATTTGGATATCATAATAATATTACATTTTGTATTTTGTTAATATTAAAATTGTTTTTATATAAGTACCAATATTCAAAAGTCACGGGAGAGTAATAAAATTTTACATAAGTTTAAAAACCAAATTAAGTTAATATATTTTACTGTCATAATGTTTCTTTCTCTCCAAAATCTCTCTAAAATAAATTCATTGTTACATAATAGATGAATTAACTCACCTTAGTTATCTAGAGTTACTTTTCACAAAAATGACAGTTCTATTGTCGGATGAAAAAGTTTCAAAACATTATAAAGAAAAAACTCGTAGATGATGAGAATTTAGTGTTGACAAATAGAATTTTCAAATTTTGGTAGATTTTTATTGAAATATCAGTATATTAAGATTAATTCATGAAAATCAATGATGTGTTTTTATCGATGGAAATTAGATGTGTACCTTTTAAAGCATTCATCAGCAATATCAGCTCTAGTAGAGTTGCAGATATTTTGGTCATTAAACGAATAAAACATGAATTTTCATCAAATGTACTGATATTATTATTAGATACATAGTCACCTTTTATATAAGTAGTTTTTTTATATAAAAATAATGATTTAAAAGCTACATAATTATCCAATTTTCGTCAATAAAAAAATTGTTGATTTTTATTATGACTGAGTTTAAAAAAATGCATCGAGTTGTTTTATTAAATCTCTATGTAAACTTGTAGTAGTGCATTGTCGTCACTGTATTTAAATGTCCGAAATTTTGCTGGACAGGAAAAGAAGAAAGCATAATTTTTCATTAAGTTTACTGATACAAAGCTAAGCATAACTTATAGGGCTAATTTATTTAAAAAAAATGTATATTATGCAATGACGAATGTGACAATATTTAATTCTTCAATTTGAAAAAAAACATTATTTATTATGAAATAAGACTTTTCTGTAAAAATGAATTATCATGTTCGATATTAAGTGGATCGTAATTATGAGCCTCTACGTCATATGGAAAGAGTATAACGGATGTTTTTTTTTTTTTTGATAAATGGATGTTAGCCACTTGCTCAAACTATTCGCTCCATGTTCTGTATACCAACACAGACTTTATAATACACATTACCACGGGGCGTCGTGTCTAAAATAGGTATTTTACTTGGCACAGGGATTTGTCGATATTATTGAAAAGAAACAACAAAAAATCGGTGTGTGTACTTATGTACGCGCGTTAGAAGTTATACTTCTTTGGCGTAACAAAACAAAAACAAGACTTGTGATAAACTGGATTCTTTGACTATCTCTTAATTATCTTGTTAAATTACACACTCAAGAAAAAGGACCACTTATTGAAACGCCTTTGATTTATTTGTATACACTTTAACTTATATTACAAAATTATATAATGGTTTCTCGTTGTTTTTAAATACCAACTGTCAGTCTGACGTTTAATCGTTTGTTTACGTAAGGAATTGCAAATGGCCGACAATCATCAATTTGCTGCCTAGGCAACGGAACAATTCTAAACTATAATTATTATATTGTATAATCGTCACCATTGCAGTATCATACTGTGTTATAAAGGTAGTGCGTTCGGCTGATAACCGAACAATCGGTTGTTCGAATCCAATCGAGTACGTTTTTTTTTGTGTGAAAAAATAAATTATGTGTATGTAACACGCCAAAAATACACTCTGATCTGATTTCCCAAACGCGCCGAAAGAAGTATAACTTCAAAAATTACATATTATAGAAAGCAGATAAAAAATTAGCATCGTTTTGCTTTTTACAATAATTAAAAATTCATTCACACAAATATTTTAAAACAAACGGATTGTAACACGGCAAAGTTAAACACGTTTGAATTAACTTACCAACTTTTAAATAATAAATGCGAAACGGCATCATTTTTTTCTTGTTTAGTATGATTAATGCCAACACAATATTTTATGGCTTGTAAAAAATATTTCATCGCGGTTATCTAAATGAAAAATATGTGTCCACGACTCACGCTAGTGACCCATTAATTATAATTAGGGAGACCGCGAGATAATGATGTCACAGTGTATTTTTTTTGGTTAATAATTAATATTTTTTAGTCACCATGTAGATTTACATGAAAATAGATATGTACGATTTTTAAATCAACGTTTAATATTATTTTTAGTTTTCAAAAATCTCTTTGTGTAATTAATGTTGTTTCAAACTCATAAAATAAAATAACAAAATAATTGTTCATACATAATTTTGAAAACACTTCTGAGAAAATATAATGTAACCAATAGAAAAAATCTTTTTGAACAAAGTAAGACACCCTGCAGGATCGAACCTGCATCCCTTGGGTTTCGCGCCCACGCACATAGACCACTATGCTAAAGGTACCATACTTAATTACGACAAATTTTAATTAATGGCTCTTATAATACTCTCTGAAGCGCTTTTTAAATTGAGCTACTATTAGCTGTCGGTTTTTGTATTTTAAACCAAAGCAGGTATAACTTTAATTACTAACCGACGTCACGGATCACTCCAAGATATTTTAGTGTTGTAGCTTCTTTGAACTTGCTAATAAGTTTAAATTAATAACTTTTTTTATTCAAGTAATAATTCACAAGATTTAAGAATGTAACATTCTAATTATTCAATATACATAAAAAGAATGTTACATTCTTAAATCTTGTGAATTATTCGTTGAATAAAAAAGTAATTAATTATAAATAAAATAATTGTTTATAATACACGACAGAAAGTGTACAATTGGATGCTCGTGATAGCCGAGCGGTCAAGTTTCGGCCTATATTATTATGGTATTGGGTCTTATATTCGAATCTCGGGTCTGGAAAAAAATAGATGTTGTTTTTCAGGGTATGTACCTAACAGGTTGAACTAGTGGCTAACATCATTTTCGCATAAAAACAAAATTCTGTTAATGAAATTCCTACTCTGTGTAGAGCCAAATGATCTTCTTAGGATCAAACATGGTAAGAAAAACGAAGTAACATAATACAAAGAATGTTGACTATATTATAATCGTGTATGTAATTAACTAAATGAGTAAATATGATATTATAGTCAGTGAAATAACAATAAATTAGAAGTGTAAAGTTTTTTTTTTAAGTGAACCTACAATGTTAAGTTACTTATAGCTTGCTTATCAGTAGACCAGAGGTACTATGTTTTTTTTTTAAATTGTATACATTATTAAAGGTTCCAACTCTATAGATTGTTATAGCATCAGCATAGTTTATCTAGGCTGCTATAATTAACCAAAAAAAAATAGTAATTATTAACGATTTGACCTTATTGAAATACTTTATTGGATTCGATTGTCAATTGTATAATCAGATATTTAATATAAATTACTTATCAGTATGGTATCTGAAACAACAGTCTACTTTCCATTCACTATATGTTTAATATATACCTTGAATATTGGATAGAGATTTACGGACAAGGGTCAATAAAGGAGAGAATGTCTTAGGATTTAATAATCTGTATATGGAATACAGCAGATATCCCACAAAAATATCATAAACTATCGATTTTATGATGTGAACGATTACTACAAACTCTACAATATTGTGAGGATATAGCTCGTTTTTTAAAATTACACATTATATCTATTCTAATCAATACTTAATCTAAAAGGTATCCCTTATTTATTTATTATTAAAACATCATTAATTTTCTATAATATTTAACAGTATCACGTAATTAATACTGTGTGCATTTGGTATGTCATAAATTTATTTATCAATTCATGTCGTAGGTATATCTAATAATATTTTATAACAAGATAAGGGTTTTTTTTCAACATTTTTTGTAAATTCATTTTTTTATATAATCAGCTGAAATTGTAGTAATCAATAGGTACGAGTACATACAATTATTATTTTAATAATTAATATTGAACAATTTTTGTATAAATATTTAATCTATCAATGTATCAGGCTCAAATAACATTTGTTTTCCGAAGGCAGTACTATATTTAAGGGGGTGTTTTTTTTTCCATAAATAAATTGTGATTTTTGGCGTTTTCAAAAATTAATGCGAAACGCTTTGATTGTCCAGGGGCGCAGTCACGTATTCGATTGCTCCAAACCGCCGCTGCCGGGCGCAAATTGTCAGGGGGCGCGCGCAGGATCATTTTTCTTTCGTCAGCCATCCAATCACTGCGAAATTATGTAGATTCCCATCTCCGGTTACAGGAGTAATTACGGCCGCCGAATTTTTCGCACCCCCACTCATTGCCATTGTTTGTACAGGGCGTCTGGAAATTAAATTTGACTACGTAAAAGTTGCCCGCTCTATGAATTAGATGTCAGTGTGTATTGCTGCCGGTGGTTGCGTCACATGTGCGAATCCGGCTGACTTTTTTTTTTATTTATTAGGGTTGTGTTAATAACAGTGGCGAAGGGTGAAGGTAGACTATGGAGAACCAACATAAATACTGCTCATTAAACATTCTCAGTCATACTTATTTTTGTTTTCATTCAACTAAGAATACAAATTGTAGATAATATCGTATAGTTTTTAAAACTCAATTGAAACCTGCCTACACCAAACTATAATAGTAGAAGTAGGCTGTGAAGATCCAATAAAAATAATGCACATTTTTTCAGTTTTAATTATTTGATTTCATTGAACTAAAAATTCAAATTGCAGATGGTTTTAAGATTCAATTAAACACTACCCAAATGAAATCATAATAGAAAAAATATTCTTCTATCTATAAAATATCTAAAACGATGTATTAACACACAATAATTCTCGATAGTTTATAGATAAAAGTTTTTTTTATCTAATGTCTATAGTGGTTTGCTTATGTAGGACTTAATTGAGACTAACCAATAAGATCTGCAATTTGTATGCTTAGTAAAATGAAAATAAATAAGTATGATTGACAAAGTTTAGTGTTCACTATTTATGAAACATTTCCACAGCCTACTTCTACCCTTCAGCGCTGGTGAATAGCTATCACTTAATCGCTCAAATCACTACTATAAGATATTTTAAAGAACAGACGCATGTCATGCGTAAAACGACATTGCTTGATTGTAATTCATACTTTCAGTTTGATTTATTCACATCTGTGGGTCTATTCTATACTTATCGAACACTAAATTGATAAATAGTATCAAACTTAGGGTAGGTTTGTATCAAAATATTAGCACTTATTGTAACAATTACACGAAGCCGGTTTTTATTGTTGCAATAAGTGCGATATTTTAACAGCAGCAAGATAGGTGCTGTTAAAATATAGCACTTATTGCAACAATAAAAACCGGCTTCGTGTAATTGTTACAATAAGTGCTAATATTTTGATACAAACCTACCCTAAGTTTGATAATATTTTTCACTTTATCACTTTAGCGGTCGATAAGCATAGAATAGACCCACTGCGAGACTTTTCGCGTGATAGATACATGCAATTTAAAAATAAATATTCATTGCGCATTAAAAATCAACTGTTCTCTGCATTTTTTTGCAACATTGTAGTTTTTCTTTGTAGTATTTTAAATAACATGGTGAACATTACAAATTATAAATTCAAGAAGTTCAGAATACATATTTATATAACTCATATATATATATATATATATTCGTTTTAGCAATGCAGCAGGATAATATAAATAGTGAAACAATATAGTTAGTAATGACACAATAACAATCACAAAAACAAAGGCTTTGAGAAAATCACATAAATATAGTGAGACCTCACTGGGATCGAACCCGGAGCCCCCGTCTAACGCATTGGATTATGAGGCCCGCCTCTCAAAATTTCACGAAAACATAAGGACATTAAGGACATTTAAATGATGCAATACAACATAAATTATATTCAATACCTCTTTACTATGACAAAAAGAAAAAATATTTGAACCTATTATTAGATATAACTTTTGTTAGAAAAAAATGTGTAGTTTTGGTATCTTTTCACTAGATATTATATATTTTATTCTATTTATAATTCCGTTTTGCTGTTTATCTCATTGATTTATCTTCTTCTTCTTGTGCCATACCATAACGGAGGCCGGCTACCGTCAACTTGATTTTTGCTCTATCATCTGATTTCCGGGAAAAGGGAAAGTTTTTTCAAAGCTGCACTAACATCAATAATTTCAGAGGCTGTTCGACACAAAAAGCGACGTCATGTTCTGCTACGTTTACCATTGATAATATTACCTCAAATGAAAAGTTGAGGAAAATGGTGTTCTTTTGTCCTCACATAATGTGGTGGGTTACTGTCATTTACTTCTCGTTACTTAATGAGTTGTTTGAAGAATTTGTCATTTGGTCAGTCTAAACAATGTCCTATAAGCAGTAGCAAATCGACGACTGTCTAGGTTGTTGGGGTTTAGTCATTAATTACTAAATATACATACCTAACTACTTTCTCATATTATACATTATGTACCAAGCTACTTATAATAATATGATTTTATTAATGAGGAAATGAGTAATTTTTCAAAATAAATAATATATTAATATAAGTCGTTACTTAACCACATCTAGAAAGCATGCTAAAAAATAATAATTATTAATATAGACATACCATGATTAATTTTGAACAACGACACACAACAAGCATTTTTACTCATCTAGGGGTTATCTGATTCACTCCCCAGTATACGTATACTGACGCTAATGCATTCATATCCTTTGTAAAACTAGATTTGTAACGCGGTGACGGATTCAGCAAAAAATAGACGCCGTAGATTTTTTAATTTGTATATAGGTGTCATCGTGAAATGGGGTGTATTTAATTTAATTAATTATTTAAATACCACGTAATCGTCATTATGTTATTACATAATTTACAATCATTGCTTTATTTATTTTTATAATAATAATAAATATCTCTTTAAAATTGGAACCGGTTTAGTTGGATAAAATAAATTAAATAGTTCATTTAATCATATAATTAGGTAGGTATATTATGACAATGATAAGAATATATGGGATGTGTATTTTTGACATGCTAATGATGTGGGGATGGTCCCTATGATCCCTTAAGGTAGAGCCGCCCCTGCCTATATGTATATAATATTTTGATTCATGTTTAACTCGTTAATTCAAACAATTTGTTTGTTGTTTTCTTCAGTCAAAATTAAAGTTTTCATTGAAACTCTTTCATTGTAAGTATAATATTATTTTGGGACATCTCTTTTTTACTATATACAAACTCTGGTAAAAATAGTATGTAGTAATATTATATTTACGCGAGATATTAAGCCGCACATCAAAATGATATTATTATAATGTAACAGCGGAAATGTTGCAAGCAGGTCTTTATTGTGACATTTTTTATCGCCAAACTCAAGTGGCAGTAGGATGGCCACATTAGTGGCAGAAACGACTGGCGGAGAAGAGATATGCTCAAGTAGAAAACACATATTATATACAAGACAAGTGTGCAAAAATATTTTATTCCTGCATTATTGTAGGTACACTAAAGTATCATCAGACTTTTAATCACGATACAGGAAGTATGAATTATATTATATTATATTATTTTATTAATAATAATAATATAACAAAACTTGAGAATGGGTATGCCAGAAAGTACAAAATTTAAACAATGAAAAAGCATTGCATGATGGATCGATATATTGCACAACTTTAATAATAATATAATGACCATAGAATAAAATAAAATAAAATGAGAGAAATGCGAAAGCCGGTCGCCATGGATCAAAACTTTGAAGCAAGTTACATATTATTATAATAATGATCACGCCATAAAATGCAATATATACAGAGCCAAAGACAAAATTTAAATGTATTTTAAGATTCAGACGTCACTATTGAAAATAACATATTCTTTAACACGTGTTTAAATTAACCGATATTTCTCTTGAGTTGAGAAATTATACTCTCTGACAGTATCACCCAGAAGGTATCCCACTTTCCTTATTATTGTATTCCACGATAATACTACTACTACTTCACCATTTTCGATCCTTACAGGATCATTATGGGCCTCTACAGAGTGGAGGTTGTATTAAGAGATTTTTTTTTACAAGAAATGGATATTAGCCAATTGCTCAACCAATTAAGTCTTTACTCTGACTCCAAACATAAATTAAAAAATAATGTGTGTATGCCAGACCCAGGATTTGAACCTGGGATCCACGATATCATAAGCCGACGCTTAAGCCGCTCGGGCACTGTGGATGATAATGGTTTATCATTATTTTTAATAAGTTGTACCTACGTCGATTAAGTTATATTATTATTTAACACTGCCTATTTTATCATTTCGTATTGGATAACTTTATATTATCATGTCCATTAAACTTATAGAATCCATATCTGCAACAATTAAGACTTTAGAAAACTTATTAGTAACGCAGGTAAAATAATCTTCATTTCACTAAACCTTCTCTAATTGATTTTTTTTTAAATTTTCTTTGTTCATTAGCCTCACTTTATGATATACGGCATCTAATTTTGTGTATGTATGTCTACTTTACAAGTCACAAATAATGCATATTGACGATAAGTTAATAATAACTTCAAATAAATAAAAAATACATTTCTATTCATTTTACTCTGTCATTGAGACTATTTATACATTCCTATTGTATTGATTCTTCAGCACATATTTGTTTGTTTATTATTCTGGACCATTATTAAAATAAAAACACATTTTAATTACTTATTCTGTTTTTTGTCATTCCTTCCTTACTTACTTTCAGTATTAGAAATATTATTGTAATCAACTAATAACTAATGATTCAAAGTACAACATAGTTTTTTTTACATTTACTATCTACTACAACTGATCAAACTGTACTATAAATAATATATCAGTGATAATGCTTTGCCTAATTATGGTTTTTCATTAGTTTATTTTACATTTGGTTACTCACGTTAAGTACCATATTAATAACAGGTACTGTAGCCTTATAAATTACCTACATGTGTTTGTATCTTGTACTAATACTATTATTTAGATTGAATATTTGACAGGATTGATATATGATAGGATATTTGAATAGGTGACAGAGAAGACCTAGCAAATTATCGTCCAATAAGTCTACTCCCTATTCTCTACAAGACGTTCACAAAAATTCTCTCAAACCGTCTGCAAAATGTACTAGACGAGAACCAACCGAGAGAACAAGCCGGATTTAGAGGAGGATACAGCACTATGGACCATATCCAAGTCGTCAGAGAAATCATAGAGCGGTACCAGGAATACAAACTGCCACTATGCATGGGTTTTATAGACTATGAGAAGGCGTTTGATTCGATAAAAAAAATGTTCAATACTCGACGCACTCAGAAAACAAGGAATCCCTGGACGCTATATAAATATTTTCAATAATATATACAGTAGCGCAACAGCATCTGTAAATCTCCATAAACCATCGCGCAGATTTCCTATCAGCAAAGGAGTCCGACAAGGTGATACAATCTCACCTAAACTATTTACAGCTACCCTTGAAGACTTATTCAGGCAACTTGACTGGAATGACAAAGGGATCCCCATAAATGGAGAATACCTGAGTCATCTGCGCTTTGCCGATGACATAGTAATTTTCTCGCAAGACTCAGAAGACCTCCAAAGCAGAATGCAGGAACTCGCTGAAGTAAGCAACAAAGTAGGTTTGAAAATAAATGTAACAAAGACGAAAGTCATGTTCAACTGCTTTGCAGGCCAAAAAGAGATCCTCATCAATGGCACTCAGCTCGAACAGGTGAAAAGCTACATCTATCTGGGACAACAAGTATCTATAGATGGATGTATATTTGATGAAATTGTTCGCAGAGTAAAGCTAGGCTGGAGTGCTTTTGGCCGCCTGAATAATGTCTTCAAAAGTGACCTTCCACTGTGCCTAAAGCGCAAAGTGTTCAACCAGTATGTGCTTCCCGTGATGACATATGCGTGTGAAACATGGACCCTAAGTAAAAGAGAGATCCAGAAACTTAGAGTAGCACAACGTGGTATGGAGAGGTGCATGCTGGGCATAACGCGAAAGGACAAAAAGAGGAATGAGTGGATAAGGAAGCAGACAAGGGTTTGCGATGTAATAGAGTTTATTAAAAGCCTTAAATGGAGATGGGCTGGACACATAGCTCGAAGAAGAGACAATCGTTGGACAAATCTAGTCATCCAGTGGTATCCAAGAAGTACAAAACGTCCACAAGGTAGACCTAGAGGCCGCTGGATCGATGAAATGATAAAGTTCTGCGGAAGTACGTGGCAACGCAATGCACAGGACCGAGAGAAGTGGAAGCAACTTGAAGAGGCCTTCATCCAGCAGTGGATAGATTCAGGCTGATGATGATGATGATTTAAATATAGATTAAAATATACGTATCACAATAGCATAGATCACCTATATGTTAAGTTGACATTTTATCATCATCAGCTTGAATGAAAGACTATGTAAACCGATTCCACTCTTTCCGTCGTCTGTGTTTCATTTCCACGCACTTCTGTAGCACTGACATCTAGGTCTACCTTTTGTGTTACATTAGATGAATCAAGTAGATTGCGCAGAATAATTACTGTCTAAAATAAATTTGTGTTCTTTTTTGTCCATCTCCGATCTAATGATATCATATTATAATCCTTCACGGAGTCAAGGCTTATATTAACAGAAAATAAAGTTTAGTCTAGTCATAATTCAAAACTGCCGGCATTATTTCAACTCTCATTCACGCACACTTCCAGCCGGAATCATACCGGGACAGTGATGTCCCGAGGATAGCCGATACGAATGAAAAAGCACCATCGGCACATGCGCCGATACTACATTTTGTAATTGATATTCTAACTGCGGCCCATGTTCATGTGTTACATTAAAAAAACAGATATTTTTATTCGTTTGGCAGTACATTAAGTTATGTACCTACATGTGTTTTGTGAATAACAACGAAATCACATCGACAAATTCGACATGTTGCAGTCGAGATAAATTTGTATAAGACTCTGTCCACATGACGCGTTTTGACTCGCACGCATTCCAGGTACATGTGACTTCATTGAGCCGCCCACAAGCACTCGCGTCCTGACGATTATCTTGCGTGGTCGAGATACATGTGAACTCATTGAGGTGTCCACATTCACTCAAGACAGGCGCTATGTGAACAAGGCTTAAATAAATTTTCTATCTTATTTATTTTAATTATTTTACATACACCAATAATCTCGGACACTATTGGGTGGCCGATTGTATAAGACTTTGAATCACTATAGTGATAGAGTAGAACAATTTTGTTTTCTTAGCTCTTTCAAAATAAGTTGCACCGATGCTTTATAACTGGATATTGTTAATTGTATTTATTTCTTATATTATCTAGCATTTTTTATTATCTAGTAACGAGTTTGCTTGTAAAATATTTGCTGTTTTATTGTTTAAATATAAAAAGAATATCTTTCATTTAATGGTGCTTTCGGTATCCAACAGTTATTAATTTTTATCATCACTTATTCATTTATTTTCATCTATAGCATATACTTCCTTTATTGGTTTTTAATAGAAAAATGATTTGTCAGATTTTATTCAGCGACTATTTATTCTTCATAATATTGTATTATGTCACATAACAATGATATTTAATGTTTATTTGCATTAAATTATTTATATCGTGCCGATATTATTTACTCCCGTAATTATTAACTATTATAAATCTTAATACACAGATTAAATCAATACAAATAATTTTCAGGCTTCACAATAAATTATTTTGCGGGCAGTTTGTAGTTAGTAATGCCTATAAAACATTAGGGTAAGGACCTTAGGGATTGGTCTATAGAAAAGAGCTTGCCCCCACTGACCTTTTATTTAGTCTCACCTCTATGGTAAAAGGTCAGTAGGTATTGTTTTGATTACATCGTATTATTATTTCCTTTTTACTAATTAGCTGCTATTGATCAATGGGTATTTACGTTTGTTTTTAAATACAAACATAAATAATTTATAAAAGTTTAATTGATTAAAACGAAAAATATTATAGTTTAGGAATATTCTTCGCAAAGAAATCTTTAACTACAATATAATTATTCTCAGCTAAAATTATTCATACATATAATTTTATTTTTCTATATATTAGGTATCAATATTTCAGTGGATATTTTTTAAAACTGGACATGTCCACTATTCACTCCTAAGAGATAAATGAACTTTTCAAATAAAAACACAGAGCGAAAACACACACGCGACAACATACTTGGTCACGTGACTCAATACAGTCCCGCCATTAGCTGAAAGTGACACGTCTCATTTCGAATGTGAACAACGTTGGACGTGTCCCAATTTGAATGTCAACCTACTTTTTGAAACCTCTTTTTAATATGAAATTGGTGTTTTGTGGCTATTTTTGAAAATCAACAAAATGTGTATGAGGTTATAGAATGATATTCCGATAATAACTAATTTTTGGCATTTATGTGACTTGTCCAGTTTTGAAAGTTAACCACTGAATTTATAGAATATAAAAAGATTGTGGTTCATTTCTTTATTGCTGAGAATTTCAACCACTCTAAAATGAATAAATCTTTTGAGTGACTAAGACTCTTCCTTCATGGTAAATGCCGTTCCCAGTAAGCTCCTTCATTCGGTTGCTTCCTTCAATGCTCGTCCTTTGGTTTTCCTTACCTGAAAGTTATGTAAAAATATCAGTTTCTTTAGATTATTAAAAAATATACCGACGCAAAGTAAAACAAAAAGGTACTTTGAACAAGTAGAAAAATTAACTATTTTTTATTCAACCAATTTGTAATACTTCGATTTAAAATACAAAAGCCGATTGCTAAAAAATTACACAATTTAGAATGCAGTTTATTGAGAATTTTAAAACTACTAGTAAATTTTAGCACAATTAGATATGACACACATAGCTTAGCGGTCAGATTACATAATATGCGCGAATGGTGTCGTAATTTTTTCAAAAAGATTTTTCTGGTTGTTATATATTATATCTCACAAGTGTTTTATTTTTAATTAAAAATGTAAAAATTCCATTAAAAATATAAATAGTTAAATTATTGTTTTTATAACAAGGTATTTCAATCTGAATTATTGCGCGGAAAATCGTAGTGGGGAAGAATTGTGAGAGAATAATTATATAGACGAAGAATTTTTGTGGTCTAAAAAAATATAATCGATGAATTTTATAGGTATCAAATAAATGCACAATATAAATAAAGAAGTCTAGAATGACTTTTTAAATGACATAAAATATTAACAGGTATGTATATAAAGGACTAACACCTAGGTATCTAGCTTCTTCATCTTCATAACGTCTTTTTATATGTATTGTCTAGTATATTATTGTATATTATGTAGTTATTTACTTGATGTTAGAATTATGTTACCTCTTTTAAGTTGAATATCATAACTCTCTTAATATGTAATACAATTAATATTTATTTAACTTGTGAATAGATGGCGATCATTCTAGTTAGAAATCGTCAATTTGTCCTGCGGTTTAGATGATGTCACTGTGTGTACTAAATCAGCCTTTGTCTCAAGTATTACAATATTGCAGGGTAGAAAAAAAATATCCATCGATAAATCAACGTAATAAAAATGTTTATATAATTCTAACTAAAAAAGTAATGCCCCTAGATTTACCAAACGTATCTCAAGTAATACGGTTTTTCGTTACTATAACTCGTTCAATTCTTAGCACATTTATATAATAATAAATTGGTATTTAATAATCTCTAGGGCATTTTCAGTTTCCATACTATAATTTCTAGAAACCCGTAATGAAGTGACTGCTTCAGGTTTGAGTGAATGCCTCAAGACCTTCAGGTATGTTCCTCCTTGATTGAGCAAAGTACACCTTCCAGAAACCGCCCTCGGGCCTCGGACCGACGCCTGCCTAGTCAAATACCCTTATAATATATTAACGACCGGATGAAGGCCCGTGTAAATAGTACAGCCTTATTTGGTTTACGTATTTACTAACATCTCTTTTCGCGAAAAAAAACACCTTACGAGTACATATTATATAACAGAAAGTCAGTACTGTTCTGAATTTTAATATAAATAAACCAACAAATCGTTAGACCAGTTTTAGCGCCGTTGCTAGCATAATTTATTAGTCTTAAGTTACTTGAGTTAAATTAATAAAACTTAATATATCATGATACATTGAAATAATAATATTATCATACTATTATAAACGCCCACGGTGGCCGCGCGGTTTAAGCGTTGGACTATCACGCCGTGCGTCCCAGGTTCAAATCCTTGGTCTGGCAAGTACACATATTGTTTTTCAATTTATGTGTGAGTCAGGGTATGGACCCAATAGGTTGAGCAAGTGGCTGACATCCATTTCTCGAAAAAAACAAAATCTGTTAATACAAACTTCTACTCTGTGGAGGCCCATATTTTATGATCCTACTAGGATCGGACATGGTCGAAGAGATTATAAACGGCGGAGTTGAATTCTGAAAAACAAAGCCGATAGATTAAAATGTGGGAATGCCTACTTAACTACACAGCAATCAACATTATAGTATATTAAGGCATGGAAATTGATGTATTATTATTATTTGACAAAATTTGCCCTTTTTATTATAAAAATAATTAATTATTAGTGTTTATCGAGTATTAATGACCGTTGTCTGAAAAATAGATTTTTTCTAAGCCTTTTAAAACACGGCCCGGGGATTCGTTATCTTTTTTCTGAGAGATAAAAACGATCTCTAAAACTTCAACATCTCATAATATTTACCAACTATGGCAGCAACCCCATGAATTATAAACTACGTGATTTAAATCACCACGTATTTTTTTTTTGAAGTGAAGAAAAACTCCATATCCGCTTTTAATTAAATTTATTTTAAATGTATTTTTTTTCGGCCATATCCGATTCTAAAAAGATCATATGGGCCTCCATAGAGTGGAAGTTTGTATTTAACAGATTTTGTTTTTACGAGAAATGGATGTCAGCCACTTGCTCAACCTATTAGGTCCATGCTCTGACTCATATACAAATTAGAAAAACAATACTTTACTTACTTACTAGTACTTCGGAATCAGGATTCGAACCTGAGACCCACGACGCTATAGGCTGACGCTAAAGCCGCGCGGTCATCGTAAGTGTGAATTAAGTGTATCGAAGGCCTCAAACCAGGAGCATAATATTATTATGTAACATCGGAAAATAAATGGCCGAGGTCATTACTTACAGAAGATATAAAATGTAATACGTAAATCTTCGGACAGAAATGTTTGGAAACAAGTTTGATAGAACTATCTAATAGTGTGTATACAAAGTTTATTGTTCATAGAAACGATGAATCTTGGTTTGGACTAAGTCATAACATTATTTAAATTGTAATATATTATTATGTTTATGTAAACATTTAATGGTAAAATCCTTACAAAAATATATACGTCCGTCGTGTTACCGGGTATGTAATTATCTAGGACCCGGAAAATACAAATATAAATTAAGTGGGTTATCTCTTGAGTTCTTGTCTGAGGCCGTATGAATGTATAATTTAAGAGCATAAAGAAATTGTGTCGCTAAATTTCAAAACCCGCTATAACACTTTTTTGAAATAATTAAGATATACAACATATCGTTGGAATCGTTATTAAAATCTCTACATGAAAACTTTATCGCCTCTTTCAAAATCCGCTACGATTAACTGTCATTTATGAAACAAAATCAATGCGTCTATCAATTCCCGCTATAAAACTACTAAAACATTCAAAAACCTTTTTTAGTTCAAAAAGTTTTTATTGATTTTCTCAGCATAATGAAAAAGTGTTATAGCGGGTTTTGAAACTTAGCGACACTTATGGGGTAAATTAAATACGCCTAAAAGAATATATAATTTTCAGCAGTTTACGTATGTATCATAATATACATTAAAGTTCATCACGTATTAAATCATAAACGAAATTTGGTAATTATAATAAAATATAATTTAATTAATTAAGGTAATTAAATTAAAATATAATAACCGTTTCGCTTTGGTAAATGGTAATTGATTCTCACATTGATTTGTCAGTTTTATTAAGCGTACTGAAATTGGAAACTGTATCTGGCAGAGAGTAACCGTAACACAACTGTTGAAACACCAAAACTACACTTATTTGTGATAAATAAACACAATAAATATCGGGTGACGTTATATATATTTGTAAGTACTTTTTTTCTTATCCAAAATTAAAATATAAATATGTCAGCTCTTTCTATTTTTACTCATTTATGAGATATACAAACAAGAAATGCCTGAGCATTTAAGTTATGTTTCAAACAAATATTTAATATAATGTATCTATCTCTTGTCTGGCACACTTGTGTTATATCCTTCTACCATCCACTTCAACCTTTGCTTTGAGACGTTAGTTACGTACATGTCAGGCGGTCAACTGTTGTAACAAATCTACTTATTTGTCATCATAACCCTTGAGGCTATATCGAGCATAGCTCATCAAATACCATATATGCAGTGTGGGCTATCCAATAATGGAATACAAGTCATGTAATGCTTATGGGCAGCACATTCAAACGGAGGAACACTTTTAAAGAGTAAGTTTCCTGAAGATGAGATTCATTTAAACATATAAATAATGATTGGTGGAGCTTTTAGCAAGTGGACTGTAATTAAAAAAATGAATATGGATTCCGGATCTAGGGGTAGGGGCGATTTAACAGAATGCCAGACGCTGACCATTGATGATGTATGATGGCTCCATGATCTGGTTGCACTGTCACTCGCACGGTATTGTTTTTTTTTTGGGTTACCCAGTGCGCAGCACTTGACGATACACTGTTTAAGTATGATATTGTGGTTGATGAGTGATGAGTTGTATGATTGATGAGGATAAGTATGTTTGTAGGATTGAATTTATCAATAACTGTGGTTTAGCGTAAACAGGCATATAAACCAGTGTCTTGAACTAACTCTTGAATAACTCTGTATCTAACACGGCCTCCTTCGTATAATATCAAATATAGCACGACAGCTTTAGCAAGCCTTACGCGCTCGGCGGTTTTTGAGTAACTGAACTGAAACTTGTTTGCAATTACGGTTTTCTTTGACCCATAATTGCTCATCATCTGGTCTTGTAACAATACTAAATAAGGGGGTTTGAGTAGGAAAGGGACTAAGAATAAATGCGACCACAATTTGGCTCAACCAATGATTTTTATTACATCTTCGATATTTACGATAATCGAGAAAAAAATAATGAATTCAAATTAGCATGCAACGAATTTAAATAAGAATTAATAATAAAAATGAGCAAATCGCTATTTTACGTATGCTTACTATTTTATTCTTTATGACATTACTGTATACGTAACAGTGTGGTTAATTTTAGTTACACACATACGTCATTTTGTTATATACGTATCCCTTTTTAATTATTTCAGTTAATTTTAATACTACGACATTGTCTCTCAGATTTAATAAATATTATACATAATTTGGAACATATTATATGAAACATATTATGTATTTCGGAAAATATATGTATTGAGCGAGATTCAGAACAACATCCATTTAATACTAGCCACCATTTTCAACACCTTTAACACCGATAATAATAAACAATTATGAGTCCAAGGTTTATTTAAAATTTTATTTGTATGTGGGACGATCTTTTGTGATACTAAATCAAAGTATAAACAATATTTTGTTTTTGGGTAGTTAAATTGATTTCTCGATCATATAAGTTTTCCCAAATTAAGTTTGCACATAAATAATAAATAAAAATAAAATTTGTATTATTCAGCACTCGTTCATAAAACATACATAATTTGAAAACACTTCGGAGAAATATTTAACCACCAGAAAAGCCTCGTGTGCACTGACTACTAAGCTATACGTGTTGTATCTAATTGCGATGAAGTTTACTCTAATGGCTCTCTGAAGTGCTTTCTACATTGCGTTACTTATTAGAAATCGGTTTTTAATTTCAAATCAAAGTTTTGAATTACCTTACTTAATTACTAGCAGATGTCAACATCACTCCATTTTTTTTGTTACAACGTAGCTTCAATAAGTGATAATTTAATAAACCATTTTTTTATTTTACGAATAATTGATAAGATGTAATAGTGCAACATTATTTTTATTGAACATACATCACATCAAAATACTTCTGAGAAATATATAAACACTAGAAAACATCATTTAGTGGTAAGGTACATGTGCGCGAATCCCTGGGATCGCAGGTTAGAATCCTGCTGGGTATCGTCAAAGCATTTTCAAATTATGTTTGTTCAATAAAAGAATGTTACATTCTTAAATCTTGTAAATTCTTCGTTGAATAAAAAATATAGTTTGTACACATTATAATTATAATATATTTTTAAATATACTTTTAGAAGTGAGATGGAATAGGGAACAGGCAGGTTAGGTTGGTTTGACTCCCAAATGAATAATTTAGAATTTGGTGCGTGGATGAAATGAACCCTGGTTTTATTATCTCCTTCCAAATAAATATCATTTTTATTATTAAAGGTAAGTTTACAGATTATAATTTAGATGGGTGAAATCACGAGAATGCGTTCTGATGGATTAGGAGTTCGATAAGGCGAAGCAAAACGATAACCTTACGGTTGAACTGAATGACGATGTTGCTTTCTCCTACTGAGTGTTTTATACTGATTCGATGAAATATAAAATGTTGCTATCCGCTACTTGAATATTTTTGATAATCATGCTTACGAGTTTTTTATGCAATGCATGATTCGTTTCGTAAATTATAAGCAATTGATTTTAATTTGAACAATTGTGCAGTTTTAATAATTATTGCGCAAGATTGATTTTCATACAAACCACTTTTGTGCATATCATGGTAAACCTAAATAGTATTATTTATTAGTTTGCGATATTATTGATTAATTGAATTATTATATTATGTTGCTAAATTAGCTTTCTATTGAAATTTTATTGACTCACATAAATCGCTTGTTTTGCAATTTTAACAATATTATGTTGCAAGATACATTAAAGTTATAAACTAATGGTTTGCCAAGTTTAAATGCCAAGTGATGCTGGATGGTAGGGTATTCACCCTACATACTTAATAAAATGCGATGGTTTTTTTATTGTTACGCATAGAGAATTTTGTTGTACGATAACTGTAACTGAAAAATGGAAATACCTAATATGAATAATATTATACTGTTGTAACATTATGGAAGCAGAATTTACTTTTTGGCGCAACCAGGATTCAACCCAACGCCTTGTGAACGCCTAACTACCCTAGATACATTGAGAAAATGTAATAAATGGTATAATTTATTGTCAACAACCTATGCAAATCGATGAATAATTAATAATTTCCTCGCAGAGGTCCAATTTAGTGTGAGAATTTACAGCGGGATTTAAAGTGTCAAAGCTGGGCGTCACTTCACCCCTTCGACATCGCAAACTGAGGAGGCCTTAACTGAGGCCCACAATAACAAAGCCTCGCCCAACCCCGGCCAGACCCTCTGCAACTTTTGGGAATATCATTATACGGTCATTAGCATGGAAAACCGAGTATATAATTTGTTATTTTTCCGTCGGGATAATCGTTACTCCGCCATGCTTTGTCAGGTTTTTTTCTTTTACCCTTGACCGGAGTTTACGTACATTATTCGGACGCTTGAAATATTGCACAAAGAAGTGTTATATTTGTTGAAGGAAAACAAACCCCTTTTTACCATGTAATAAAGTCTATTTTATCATAATTTTCTTTTCCTGTAAATAAACTATGAGTTAAATACCCAAACCGACTTAATCAAATAAATCTTTTTAATTATATTTTATTAAGAGCGTACTTCAGTGAAACGGCAAATAATTTTCAACACTAGGTGCGACGAAATTTCTCACTAGTCGACAATTGGAGACAGACGGTTGAGGTGTCCGCACGTTGATTTGTTTTGTCATGGCATCAGATGAAAATATTCTTAAATCGTGTAAAGATGACTAAAAAATTTTACGTGTGTACTTAAAAACGAAAACAAGTCAATGAATATACTATTATTATTAGTAATATAACAATAAACATAACATTAAATGGACGAATGTTGGATTTTTATGACACATTATATTTCGTTCGGCAGGCGTCATTTGCACAATCCGCGCATCGCCTAGCCACGATCTTCTTAGACCATACCTCAACTGAAGTATAGCCTTAAGAATTGTATCTTAATTGTAGTTGCAGTATTGCAGTATTTTAAGAATACTTAAATAGCCTAAAATCAAAACTTACATTTATAAATTTAATATTTTTTTACTAAAATCAAAGCTATACTTCAGCTGAGGCATTATCTAAAAAGATCGTGACTATGCGACGCGCGGATTGTGCAAACGACGCGTGCCGAACAAAACATAACTTGTCATAAAAAATGAATATGCGTCCATTTAATGTTATGTTTATTGTTATATTAGTAATAATAATAATAATATATTCATTGACATGTTTTATTTTTCGAGTACATGTGTAACGTTTTTTAGTCATCTTTACACGATACTTTAAGAATCCGACACCATCACACGTGCTTACACCTCGACTACCGCTCTCCGATTGGCAATGAGTGCAAAAATTTCGTCCCACCTATTTTTGAAAATTGTTTGCTGTTTCACTTATGTATGCTTTTAAATACGTCATGTGATTTTAATTAATGCAATCACTTGAAATCAAGAAAAAATAATTTTAAAATATCACTATTGTGTGAATTCTGTTGTGGCACTAAGCCTCTCAACGAATCAGAGATAATTAGTATTTCTCATAAGGCCATACCGGATTTCGCATCTCAAGAACGAAACTTTATATAATATGTTTTACTATGTCGGTCGATCTTATTAATTTCTATTCATATGAGTTTATTTCTTTTTTATTATTACAAATCTCAAATCTAGAATTTTGAAGAATGTGACTTTTGATTCTAGATCACCTACTCATTTATTTATTTATAAATGACGCATGTACTTTAGAATTATATTCAGATTTTTTTAATTATAAAGAATATTGATATATTAAGTACCTACATAAACTCGTAAAAATATAAACAGTAAAAAAATACAGCACCAGTAATAAAATATTAATTAGTATTAGGTAAAGTAATATAATACGAGGGTGGGTCAATAAGTCCTTAGAAAAGCCGACAGGTGGCGCGACTAGTACTGTAAGCGGTTTGTTTTCATGCAGCGGCACTACCGATTCAGTATGCTGCGAAGTTTCAATCAGATTGGTCGGGTTGTTGTTTTTTATTTTCGTACATTTAAAAAAAAAATTTGCTTGTTTACAAAAATGGAGAAAATTGAGTTTAGAGCTGTTATTAAACATTTTAATATAAAAGGGTTAACAGCAAAGGAAATAAAAAATGAGTTGGATTTAGTTCACGGCATATCTTCTCCTTCACTTGCAACTATTTATAACTGGTTAAATGAATTTAAACGTGGTCGTACATCAACAAAGGATGAACCACGCTCAGGACGTCCTGTAGAGGTGACTACACCAGAAATGATCAATAAAATTCACGATATGGTGTTAAGTGACCGAAGATTAAAGTTGAGTGAGATAATTGAGGTTACAGGGATCTCAAAAGGTAGCGTCATTTCTATTTTACATGACAAATTGGGCATGAAAAAAGTTTCTGCAAGATGGGTGCCGCGTTTGCTCACAGTCGACAATAAACGCAATAGGGTGGTGGCCTCTAAAGCCCTGTTGTCGCTCATGCAACGCAATCCGGATGAATTTTTTCGTCGCTTTGTGACTGTAGATGAAACATGGATACACCACTATACTCCCGAGACGAAAGAACAGTCAAAGCAGTGGATTGCGAAAGGCGAACCATGTCCAAAGAAGGCGAAAACCGTAAAATCAGCTGGTAAGGTTATGGCTACTGTATTTTGGGATGCACGTGGAATTATTTTCGTTGACTATTTGGAAAAAGGAAAAACAATAACAGGGGATTATTATGCATCTTTATTGGACCAGCTAAAAAACGAAATTGAAGAAAAACGGCCTCATTTAAACAGGAAAGAAATCCTCTTTCATCAGGACAATGCCCGTGTTCACACATGTTTACGATCAATGGCTAAAATTGAAGAATTGAAGTTCGAATTGGTCGACCACCCACCGTATTCGCCAGATTTAGCCCCCCAGTGACTTTTTCCTTTTCCCAAACTTAAAAAAATGGCTAAGTGGACAACGCTTTTTTTCAAATGAAGAAGTCATCGATCGGACAAATGCTTATTTTGAGGACCTTCCGAAAACTTATTTTTCTGACGGTTTAAAAAAAATTGAGAAACGTCTAACCAAGTGTATTGAGCTCCAAGGAGATTATGTTGAGAAATAAAAAAAAAATACAAAAATAAAAACTGTTTTAATGCTTTTTTCTAAGGAATTATTGACCCACCCTCGTACATTACCAAGATACAAGTTATCGTTTGAAAAAAGACGAGTTGGGATAACAATAAAAGAATTAATTTACCACAGTTCTTGAGTGCCTGAGTGGAGGTATTGAACATGTTAATTGACAAAATATTCGAAAGAGAATGAATCCTTGGTAGGAGTTGAGATTTAAAAAAATCGGTGTGTGTACTTACGTACGCGCGTTAGAAGTTATACTTCTTTGGCGTAACAAAATAAAATAATTGCACACCGCGTTAGTCAAAATTAACATCAACCAAAAATATTCAAACAGTTAGAAAATAGTTTTTACATAAACTAAATATGTAATAACAAACAAAAGTATCGTACCTAACACACTTAAAAACATTAAGCTTAGTTTTTACAGCTAATCACATAAAAAGGAGTAGGTACAATTCACAACACGAAAGAATATTTTTCACCAAGCAAAATAATCCATACTCCTTATTCTATGGTCACCATGGTCGGCTATGGTCACATCATTGCGCGAGACGTCATGTTTCAGATCTGTCAAATAATAAAGTATGATAATATCACATATTATAAGATAGAATTGACGTTTTAATAGCCCTATATTAATAAAAACTAGAATAAAGGAGGGCCGCTTATTGGCGTGCCACTGGTTTATTTCTAGACACTTTAACTTATATCACTAAATAAATTAATTAATTATTTCTCGTTGTTTTTATTTTATTTTGGCCAACAATAATAAATTCGTTTCCTAGGCAACGGAACAATTGAGCGTAGTTATGCACAAAGCAGCCGAGCCACACAAACCTCAAACAGAGATAGAAGCACTTTTATGTAAATTGTGTTTCTTTAAATCAGCAAAGCCTCTGTATACTGTGTATACTTTTTGAATGATAGATATTATATATATATATATATATATATGATTTTGTATAACTTTTGAAGAGATAAAAGCATAATATAATCTATGAAATTTTGGTGTTTTAGCAGTCCAGGTGTTTTGAGTAAAATGATTTTTTTTAGAATTTGCATTCTGCAGAATGCAGCCATGTCTTATTTTTGTAAGAAAAGTCTTTATTTTTGATTATTTTCTATAAAAACAGCCTTCTAACTTACTAAATTATTATGGGAATTTCAAAATTCTGAAAATAATTCGAAAAACTTGTAAATTATACATCAATATTTAGCTGCCTGGCACTATTTTTTATATGAAAAATCTGTATATTATATTATACATAATAAAATGAAAAACATATTATAATGTAATTGAGAAAATAATGTTTATTAATTGAATGTAGAAAAACACACATTACAGTCACAATTTAAAAAAATTACGGAAGTACATAATATTATCATTTGGCTGCTTATTGCAGAACGAATATTGCATATTTTTAGAACGCATTTATATGACATTTTCGTATGACAGCAGCTTGGTTGCTTTATGCAAATCGAAAATGTCATATTCTGCAATTTGCAAAATCTTTAAAACGCATTTATATGAGATGTTTGTATGACAGCAGCTTGGCTGATTTGTGCAGAACGTAAAACAAACGTGTGAGATTATGGAAATCACAATAACTCATTTTTTTCAAAATTGTGGCTTGGCTGCTTTATGCATAACAACGCTCAATTCTTCGTACATAATATAACAATAAATTCGCTGCCTAGGTAACAGAACAATTTAAAACTATAATATTATACTGTGTAATCGTCACGATTGCATTATCATACTGTGGCGTAAAGGTAGGCTGATAACCGAACAATCGTGGTTCGAATCAAATCGAGAGCGATTTTTTCGTGTGAAAAAATAAATTATGTGTTATATGTCACACGCCAAAAATACACTCTGATATAATTTTCTAAACGCGCCTAAAGAAGTATAACTTCAAAAAGAAAGTGATCACAGTAAGTATTTTGTAAGTAAACTTTTTAGATATAATATACCTAAATTGAATATAGTTTACTATTAGTTGGACAAAGACAGATTTGAATATCATGTAAGGATTCTAAAGCTAGTACCAACTATGAAAATATTTTCGAATAACAGCTAATTGAGGTATTTTAAATTTCTGTCAGTAATGGCTACCTACCATAATATTTGTAATTTAAATCAAGGTAAGTAAATAAATAAGTCAAGGTCAAAGAAAGTTTTTTTTTTTATAAAACGTTATAAGATTTTATCCAATTAGGCACAATCTAAGCGCCTTTCGGACTTGATTATATACGGGCGGGTCGTTTGGAATATAAACTTTCGGGGTAGATGCGTCATCAGAATATCATCAACGCCTTTCAGTGATTGTATCAATATTTTGAACACAAAGGCGGCACGCGATGACTGACGTGTAAATGAAAAAATAAATATATGAACTGGAGAAATAACAATACGATGTAGCTTATTATTTACGCAAATGGATTGAGTAAATTTTAGTGATTTCTGAATAAATATTGATGACATGATTAAAAAGAAAATTTGGAATTTATAAATATTTAATAACATTTTTGAAGCTCTTTTTATACCTTTTTTATTCCATTACACGATGTTGTATCGACATATCATTTAGTTTATATTCATGCAAATATTGTTATATACAAAATGATTAATTGGCTATTATGAATAATGCTCGGAAAAAGTATTAAATATATTTATTTAATTCATTTCCTTTACTCACCATTAGGTACATTATATTTTGTTTTTGATTTATCTATCTGTAACGCAGAACAATGCAGTATAGCACGGACACTCGTTCTATCCACCAAGAACACAATATTTAATTTACTCTTAATACAATATAATAACTTAATATTTTATTTTACTATAGTATTTTTGAAATGCACGATGTCATGGCAATGTGTATAAAAACATAATGTAATATACTGGAATTTCTTATTTAAATTATAATATAGAGTATAATGCTTTATAACTTTGCTCTCTGTAAATATTTATTTATTTAATAAGTACTAGATATACTAATACAATTGAATATTATTTGACCTAATTTTATACCAGGTAATCAAGCAAAGATTATATCATCAGTGTACTAAAAAGTGCAAAAAGGGGCTAAGTTATAAAACGTATACTCTACCTGTATATATTTAAATAATACTGAATTTTAGACAAAATTGAAATACATAATAATGAAGAAATAATACAAATAAAAATAATATAATAATATTAATACAAAATTAAAATACAATTAGGTAGGTAGGTAGGTTAAAACATAAAATCTGAGTAATATTGGTGTTCCCTGGAAAGTAAAGTATCTCATCCAGTCTTCTGAATACATAAAGAATACCCAAAACAGGGACGAAATTATCTATTATATTATATGCTTAATCACTGTTTCAAGTACTCGTCTGAGCGGTACTCACACAGTTTGTCAGCAAATCAATGACAAATGTCTCGAAACCCAGGGAACAGATTATATAATTTGATGGCATGCAGTCGTATTTCTTGGCTTTGTTAACCTCGGCCGAGACAGTTAGTTGCTTAACCCAACGACCCAGCTGATTTATTTAGGTGACATGCTACTAGTGTATATGAAGATTTTGGATATAAAACGGCAGTTTACATTCTTATAAAATGTTCGTACGTCAATAAAAATGTGTACCTATTTAAACAAACAGGATCATTTGCTTCACAAGTCGAAAAAAGCCAGTTAAATACTAACGGTTGTTTTAGTAATTGTCATAAAACAGTTTAACCTACTGAAAATATGTAAGACATATTTTTTGTGTAGAATTTAACGATCTTTATTTCATTTTAAAGTAAAAATTCTGTTGGGTAAACGGTTATTGTAATATTACCCAATTACCGTTTTTGGCAGCCTTTTTACCAAGATGGCATCGTATTTCTAAATATACCAATGTGGCAATCGACAAAAAATAATATAATGAATGAGAAAAAACTGAGTCAAAATCAGTGAAAAAACTATGTCGTTTGACATTTCCAGCTGGTCATGCCTCGTTTTTATGAGGTGGCGACCGATCATTTGAGTTTACCCATCTCCACCCGCCATGTGTATGCAGCCGCGGTTTACACGACGCTATAGACGTGTAAGAATGACAATATTTTAGTGCCACACGGGACTGATGTAGCAATCATGCATCTTAGCAGACTATATTATAAAAAAAACTATTCTTTTTTATTAGTATACAATATTTTAAAATTGGATAGCAGTTATTTTTTTTTTGACTTTGCAATATTTTATGAAAATAAAAACATGGCTATTTTGTTTCCAGCACCCTCATATTATTATTATTTATAAATTATTATTATTTTTGAATTTATCGTCTGTCACTAAATATATCATAGCATAATACAATATAAAATAGTATCATTGATAAATGTTTTTCTAACCGTAAAAAAAACTCTTTTCACCACACCAAAAAGGACATTTACAAGTTTTCAAAAATACCTCACCGTTTCTATTTGAAATAAGAATCTTAAGCAAAAAAAGAAAAAAAATGAATGAAAACACTTTTTCGATATTTCAAAAAAAAACGGCTTACGAGCAAAGTGTTCTTACTTCCCCCACCTTCCCCTACTCCGCAATCGGATAGATCGAAACGAGGATAAAATAGGTTTCAGCACATTCGTCAGGGGCGAGTACGGCGGGGTGGGTGCCGGGGTGCTCTCCCGTCGGGATAACGACTGTACTTCACTTTCCCGCGGTCGTTTGTCATTTGTCTTCCCGCAGTCAGACGTTCGCGTTATCTGCGGAGCCCGCGTTGTCACTCGTCGCTATCTTTCGCCGCGTCCATGGAGTATGCTCGCGCAGGGAGACGCGTACAGCTCGTACACGTCTTTTTGCATGGACAGTGGATGCCCATAAAATGACGTGTGTCTCTGTCACGGTAATACCGTCAGCAAGGTTTGTTTCACTCTATTACTACACATCATCATCAGCCTGAATCTATCCACTGCTGGATGAAAGCCTCTTCAAGCTGCTTCCTCTTCTCTCGGTCCTGTGCGTTGCGTTGCCACCTACTTCCGCAGAACTTTATAATTTCATCGATCCAGCGGCCTCTAAGTCTACCTTGCAAACGTTTTGTACCTCTTGGATACGACTAGATGACTAAATTTGTCCAACGATTGTCTCTTCTTCGAGCTGTGTGTCCAGCCCATATTCATTGGAGGCTTTTAATTTACTCTATTACATCGTAAACCCTTGCCTGCTTCCTTATTCACTAATTAATCTTTTTGTCCTTTCGCGTTATGCCCAGCATGTACCTCTCCATTCCACGTTGTGCTACTCTAAGTTTCTGGATCTCTCTTTTATTTAGGGTCCATGTTTTACACGCATATGTGATTACGGGAAGCACATACTGGTTGAACACTTTGCGCTTTAGGCACAGTGGAAGGTCACCTTTGAAGACATTATTCAGGCGGCCAAAAGCACTCCAGCCTAGCTTTTTACTCTGCGAACAATTTCATCAAATATACATCCATCTATAGACACTTGTTGTCCAAGATATATGTAGTTTTTCACCTGTTCGAACTGAGTGCCATTAACGAGGATCTCTTTTTGGTCCGCAAAGCATTTGCACATGAGAATCGACACACAACAATCAAAAATTGCATCATGCAACCACCAATTTTTTCAAGAATCCTTGAAGTAAAATCGGCGATTATTTTTATTTATTAGAGCAAATTTATGAGCCCAAGTCTCTAGGGTAGAGCCCTGTCAGCCCCTTATGATAAAATATATCTAAAATACACGACGTGAAGATTAAAAAAAGTTTAAAAGTTATAGATGAAGGGTCAAAATTGGCAACTAAGTTGGACATAATATGAAATGTATGTACAGTCCAAATTAGTTTATATCCCCTTCATATGTTACTTCTCATACTGTGAGCCCATGGTCAATAAAATCATGCGAGCTTTGTAAATTTGGAGACAAATAAATACAGTCACTGAATGGGCCAATCGTTTCATTAGTTAACCTCTAATCCCAATACGTATTCTGCGTTAAAACATACACCAGGCTTTGCACTATTGCCATTTTTTAGTATTGAGGTCATTCTGGAATAGGTACTGCTGACTTCTAAAACAGATTATTCCATCTTTGCCTATCTTCTGCAAGCTATCGGTGGATGCTATCGATTTTTCAGTGAATTTATTCACTTGATCAATACACCTTATCGGAGTTTGCCCTCTTCCCTTTTCGGCCGGCTATGACGAATAATGTATAGTAATAATTACATATTACGACATACAACACAAACATATACCCCTTCAAACCTACTCGACCCACACTACACTTGGTCTTAATCACGAGGCTCTACGTTTGGTGTGAAGCATCAGCATTTGTTTATGCCTGGGTATATTTCAAGAGCAGATGCCCAAAACTGAGATCGCCACGCTCTCAAGTGAGCTCTGACTGAGTTTACTGAAAGACATAATTAATAAAAAGTTCCATGAGAGAGAAAGGCTCAGAGACTTAACAGAAATAAATGAATTTATTGATATATGTTACAAAAAATAAATCTAAAACAATACGGACAAACAAAACTATGTGAAGAGATCTTCACGCCCGCAATAAGAAAAAATGCGATATATTTGGCCTTTATGGCGACCAGGTCGACCCGACGAGGGACGGCTCGATGGGCCCAACAGCAGGTTAGACCGACTTAAGCATCTCTTCAGTCTTGGAGCACATTCATCGGACATTCCCAAACATACAGAATACTATCTTCTGCCAATTCACAGCTCGGTGTTGTGTTACATCCAGGATACTCTCAGCAGTACTCGCCAGTTCAGACCGTCAAAATTTTCTTTTTTTTGCTCGTATTTTTATATCTTAAGATATCATGTTTTCTTCGTTTAGGCATTGGATTTTTCTCTACGTTTTATTTCTTCCCCGTATCCACTTTTGAGCTATTTATTTAGGGTAAGATGGATTATCTTGAAAAAAATATGCTAGGTATATTAATTAATATTATGGCCTTTTTAATGTTTTATACATTATTTACTCTAGAAGACTTTATGAAGCTCGTCATTTATCCACCCTGAGTCACATATTTATAATAATTGAGCCCAGATACGGACATTTAATTAATTTTCTGTTTTATAATTTTATAATGCATCTATTATTCATTTTCAAGATTGATTTTACTCATTTGAATTTACAAGATTATTAAGTAATTATTCTTTTGAAATATTTTTCTACGAGCCATTTTCAGTTGCAATATTTGTTTTAAAAAGGCGCAAAAATTACATAGTAAATCGCTTCGTACATACAATATAATATCGCATTTGCATAAAGGTGATTTTATGTAGCAATTGTTTTATTTGATTAAAATAAAATAAAATAATTGTTTATCTCATTCGGTGTACTTTGGTATTTAGTTAAATTAATAATTTTGATTCCACTGACATATTTTTAAGTCACTTCAGTGTTTGTGGTGAAATAATAATGTAATATTACAAGTGAAACAATAATTATTATAAAAGCTTCTAGGCTAGAGCTTTATATAATAATATAGCGTGACCTCACGCACGAAAATACATATTATATTATTGAATTCAACTATAAGCTCCTAATGATTTTCTGTATGGTCGATGTCATAATCTTTATTCACTTCCGGCTGTTTATTCGCATAGACATAGAGCGTATAAGACGCTAGTTATAAAGCATGTAGTAGTCATCAACACACAGTCCGGAGATAATAATATAGACATGTTCAGTGATGTGTTATGTGTATTGATAATACAACTATTTTAGATATCTAATTATTATTGTATTTTTACATAGATATCTTAACTATATTATAATATTATATACCTGCGTCTTTATAATAATTTATAATAAAGTCTTTTATAGACTGTGAGTAAAACTTAATATAAACATGTTATATGAGAATATCAAATTAGTAACTACTATAGATTTTTAAAACGTCATAGTGGCCATTTTTTTCAGGTTCCCATCAAAATTTACATTTGTGTTCAGTGTTGTTTGGCAAATCATCATGGAGAGATAGACAGATGTGCAGCGTATAAAAATCTATTCGAGCTACGTTTCATGGATTATGTTAAATTTATGGTAAAGAGTCAAACGGTAATTTTTGTGATGTTAAGAATTTAGCTTGTCAAAACCGTAAACATACTACTGAAACGATCGATGTTGTGAATCGAAGTGTGGATAAGAATCCAGAACATTTAATTAAATGACGTTCTCGAGAACTTGGACCTTCTTATTTTAAGGTACACGAAGAAAATATAGTTATCACAATTACTTAAACCAAATGACAATTCGGTACGTCCAATTTAGAATAACTTGAAACAAACTCATTATTTCATGAAAAAATCATCTTCAGCGATGAAGCTCATTTATTTTTTGGTTAAATGGCTTCGTATATAAGCACAATTGTTTCATTTGAAGTAATGAAAACCCACGTGCTATTCTTGAAACATCTTTACACCCACAAAAATTAATAGTTTTGTGTAGTTTATGGTCTGGAGGTGTAATTGGATCGTATTTAAAAAAAACGAAAATAGCAATGCAGTTACTATAAATATAGAACGCTATAGAAATACGGTTGCTGATTTTTGAAGTTATACTTCTTTAGGCGCGTTTGCAAAATCAGATCAGAGTGTATTTTTGGCATATAACACATAATTTATTTTTTCACACAAAAAAACACACTCCATTCGATTCGAACCAACGGTTATCTGTCAAACGCACAACCATTACGCTACAAAATGATACTGCAATCGTGGCGATTATACAGTATATAGTTTAGAATTATTCCGTTGCTAGGCAGCAAATTTATTATTGTCGGCCATTTGCAATTCCTTACGTAAAAAAAACTATTAAACGTCATAGTGGCAGTTGTTACTTTAAAAATAAATAATTATATAATTTAGTAATATAAGTTAAAGTGTATAGAAATAAACCAACGGCGTTCCAATAAGCGGTCCTTTTTCTTGAGTGTGTAATTTAACAAGATAATTAAGAGCTAGTCAAAGAATCTAGTTTATCACAAGTTTTGTTTTTGTTTTGTTACGCCAAATAAGTATAACTTCTAACGCGCGTACATAAGTACACACACCGATTTTTTATGGCATGAATTAGATTATTTTGATCTAGACGATATGTGGTTCCGACAAAATGATGCTACATGTCATACAGCTTGTGACACAATAAGCTTACTGAGAAAAAAAATCAGGAAATACATTTTTTATTTGATATAAGAATGAATGGAATTTTCACTACTTATTTGTTTTTTTAGATTCGATTAAAACTCCATAAAATCACCGTTAGGTATTTATTGTTTTATTTTACTGGATACGTAGTTACGTATTTGTAGAGAGCATATAGATTTTGAGCATTGTGAACGTATTTCACGAACAATCGATGTCCTGATGATGTGGGTCCCTTATCAACAAACCTTCACTTAGAAATAGATGGAATAAAAAATGTAGTTTTATTTTTCAGAATTTGTTACAGTTTCAGATAGACGCAATCTATGTTGGACGTGTCCACCAATTCTTGTTAATAATTATTTATTTTTTACAACCACAAAAATTATATTTTTTGTACTATGCCTTATATACAAAATTTTAACATTCAATGTGACACGTTAGCATAAAATTTCAAAGTATATTAAGTGAACCCAAATTTTCCATTTTTACATGTATTTAAATTTACGTTAAAGTCATTTTCCAATCACATACAATAGAAGTGAAGCTATTGGTTTCAATATTGGTAATCTTCATTTTTACTATTTTTAATATTTTTCTTGATTCTAATTCTGTAAGTGGGTACTTTTAAATCATACTATCATGTATATATTAAAGAACATAAAATCCAGTTATATATATTACTAAAATAGTATTAAACCGGATATTGATTGGAAAGTAATGTCGATTATATTCACCAGCTGCATTTTTTTTTTTTTTAATATTTGATGATTTTTAATAATTATTTGAATGATGTTAAAAATATTTGATTTTGCTATTCGCTTTTTAATGGTTTACTAATGTGTTTTCAAAAAGAAAATATTTTATTTGCAGTCCTAAATATGTTTTACGGGTTGTAATATAAATTCAAAGTGGCGGAATATGGAAATAACTGACTTTGTCACTAAGAGCTTATTATGCAATTTGAACTGTTTGTTATGTCATATATTTTCTGTCCTAACGCATGATATCCAGTAAAATAAATAGGAATAGGATAAAATGGATATGGAATATTAAAAACTGATAATTAAGCATTTGGATATACAAAAATAGAATTAGCTCTGGAAATAATACAAACATTTTGAAAACTGGAACAAAATGGGACTTGATTTTTTAATGTCATTTTAGTTCGTCGGCTTCTGGGAGCCATTTATTTTTAAATATCTTAAAGTTGATGGATGTTATGGAATGATAAATTGGTAATTAATAGAATTACATAAAGCGTGTGAAATGTGAACTCTTAATGTAAGAGGAACCCATTCTTGCATGCAACGTGCATGTTGGACATAACGCAGATAGACTACAAAATAAACCAATAAATAAAGAGCCAAATAAGAGTATGCGATGTGATAGAGTTATACAAATAGATAAAACTGTAATGGGCTGGACATATCGCGCAGCGAGTGGATATCTGGTTGATAAATACCGTCATGCAAAGGTAACCAAGGGGTACTAAACGACTACAAGAATTTTTTACATAGACAGACTCATAAAGTTCGGTGAATATTGTGTGACATTAAATAATTAGGGACCGAGAAGAGTGAAATGAGCTAGGGGAGTCCAGCAGTGGATCAACTCTAGCTGATGATGATTACGTAAAGAATAATATTATATACGTGTTTTTGAATATAAATTATATCTCTATTAAGTTGATAATACACAGTGATATAATATTTTCGTCAATATTGTCTGAATATTAACAACGTTATATTTATAATACAACTTTTGCAATTTTAATACCAGCTTATACAAAATGTTTCGAATTATGCACATAGTCTTCTTTTGTACTTTCGGCGAATTGTCAAGGTGCGAAATGCCTATAGCTTGTACGCAGAGCAACATATAAACAGAATGGTCCATAAACTGACGTTATTATATAAAAAGCCACGTTTGCCCGGCGCAGATGACGGAAAGTTTACCTATATGAAAGAGGTTGCTTCTTTTGGTGCAAGATAACGATCCTGTGACGTCACGCAGCTACTGCCCTTATATTAGAATTTTGATGTCCTGTACCCCGTGGTATCATTCGCGAACCGTTTCTTAAAAATTACCTGGTTGTCATAATCGAGTAACAATTATAGTCAATACTACTGACTGAAGGTATTTAATGAAATTTGAATTAGATTGAGTAATACTTTGGTATTTTTCATAAAATTACTAAAGCTATAGTTGTTTATTCGTTTGAAGGATTATCATTTTGTAGTTGTTCAACTATTATGTTTAATTTTTGAAGTTATACTTCTTTAGGCGCGTTTAGGAAAGCAGATCAGAGTGTTCTTTTGGCGTGGGACGAAGTTGCGCGCGCAAATGTAACGCATTAATTTGGCGTGGGACGGAAGTTTTGTCCGCTGATGCAACATAATTTATTTTGCGTGGCGACGTTTGGGTGTTCTAGATGATGGAGGTTTGTAATTCAATTCAGCTGTGATATTGAGGGCTGTGGCTTGGGCCGGTTGGGTGAAAACTGAATGTTGGAACTTTTATTTATGATTAAAATTATATATCAATAAATAAATAAATTTTGTGAATGTTGAGTTGGTAAATAATTCAAATAATGGTATGTTGTAAATTTACAATATTTAGACACTTCATACAAAAAAATACATATTTTTACAGTTTAGGATAATATTTGTCGTATATCCCATGTCATTTTTTTCTTCTTTTTTTTCGACCATGTCCGATCCTAATAGGATCATATGGGCCTCCACAGAGTGGTGGTTTGTATTAAAAGATTTTTTTTTACGAGAAATGGATGTCACCCACTTACTTAACCTATTAGGTCCATACCCTGACTCACACAAAAATTTAAAAACAATATGTGTACTTGCCAGACCCAGGATTCGAACCTGGGACCCACGGCGTGAAAGTCCAACGCCTAAGCCACGCGGCCACCGTGGGTGTATATTTATTTATTAGCGGTTTATAATAATTGAAGACAATAATAATTATTATGTTTCATCACAAAAGCCAATATCACGTTTCAGTTAAACCATTAAAAATAGGGCATACTTTTGATTTGTAATACATTATTATTGTTAACGAAAACAGTTGTAGGTATTAAATGTATAAGCAAAGATGGTCGAAATAGCGGATCGCTAAATTTTTCAACCCCTACGGTGGCCGCGTGGCTTAAGCGTTGGACGATGACGCCATGGGTCCCAGGTTCGAATCCTGGGTCTAGCAATTACACATATTGTTTTTCAATTCGTGTCAGTCAGGGTATGGACCTAATAGGTTGAGCAAGTGGGTGACATCCATTTCTCGTAAAAAACAAAATCTGTTAATACAAACCTCTACTCTGTGGAGGCCCATATATTCCTATTAGGATCGGACATGGTCGAAAGAAAAGAAGAAATTTTTCAAACACAGGTTTTGAGATTTTTTTCTTCCAAAGTAGGTACATTCTGCAATAATATTTTGTTTTGTTACGCCAAAGAAGTATAACTTCTAATGCGCGTACATAAGTACACACACCGCTTTTTATATGTGGATACATAATAATTGATTGATATACAGAACTTTTTTTAAATATATTTTATTGTATGAAATTATTGTATATTATATTACATTTTAAGGATGTATATATTTAGATAATATTAATTTAGTTATTATTGTGAATTTAGTATTTAATAGTTTTATGTTGTATTAGGACAAACACGATACTCAAGGAATTAGCTAATTGAGAGGTTAATTTTAAACTGCTTGATTAAAAGGTTTGATATCGACTAATTAACGTGATGTTAGAATGACGAGTATGTACTTAATTATTATCATCTTCACTCGTTGGTTATACTTTTCTAAGTAAAGTTAGTCTACCTTAATTTACTTAATGACGACTTTAATAAGCCCAGTATAATATTATTATGTAAAAGGTGAATTAAACCCAGCTCGTTAAAAATAATTTTGTCACAATTTTAACGCATAAAGTATGAATTGTGATACATATAAGTAGCCATAAGAATAGATATTATACCACTTCAAGGATTTTTTATGAATATATTATAAGCATTCTATTAAACGGAATGTGCTACCGAATTAAATTTAGCCTAGAATCCCTTTGATGTATTTTACAATATAACGAAACCAATAAATAATTATGGTGTTTAGTGTATTTAGTGTAGGCACAAAAAGATATGTGCCGCCGATGAAAAAAGCTCTTGGTTGAAAGTTGGTTAAAAAAGAAAACTTTTTACATGTTGGTGTACAGCATATGTAACCATGTCACGACTACGGATTTTTCGATTATGTGCGGTAATACACAATTGATGTAATATGCAAGTTCTGTCTTCTTAAATTGCTCTAAGTCTTGTCCACCAGATATAAACACAATCGCAATCGGAGGTCTTGCAATCGGAGGCACTGTTTTTCCCCACAAAGACATTCACAAATATACGTGGACGTCTCCTGATGGACGCACGAGGACGCAGATTGACCACTTCTTATACAGCTTGAAGCACCGAAAGGAACTTCTCGACGTGCGTACTTACAGAGGCGCCGATATCCATAGCGATCATGAGTTACTTATTGGAAACATCCGAGTAAAACTCAGTCGCCAGGCGAGGCCTCCAAAGTGCGAACGAATTGACGTTGAGAAGCTCCGACGCCGAAGAATTCGGACCGACTTCGAAACTGCTGTACGAGATAGTGTAGATCGTATCTACGAGCGGCACAAATCTGAATCCGACCTCATTGAGGCGGACTGGAGCCTCATAAAAAGTGCGATTGTGTCGTCGGCTCGTACCGTCCTTGGTACCAGAAGGAGTGAGCAGCCAAAGTGGATGTCTGACGAAACGTGGGTTGAAATTGGTGAACGAGCCAGGCTGAAAGCCCTGAGAGACGAGGAGAGAGACCCCGACCGAACCGAGGACCGCCGGACTGACTACCAGACCCAAGACAGGGTAGTCAAACGATCCGTGCGGTTGGACAAGCGCAATTTTATGAACCGGAAAATTGAAGCGGCAGAGGAGGCAGCAAGCAGAAATGACACCAGGAAACTCTTCCGAATCACCCGTGAAGTCTGCGGCAGGCGACCACCGACTCCCGGAGCCATTCGTGGTCCCAGTGGAGCAATAGAGTCTGACGCAGAATGCGTCAAGAAGATTTGGAAGAATCATTTCTGCGGAGTGCTGAACCGCCCACCCCCCTTGGATCCCTTTGACATATCTGCGGAAGCTTTACTTTTGGACATACCCCGAGCGACCGACATTTCCGATTGCCCGCCCACGCACACCGAGATAAAATCGGCTGTGAAAAGGCTCAAGAATGGAAAGGCACCGGGGGGAGACGGGATTCATCCTGAATTCCTCAAGTACAGCTTGAGCGCAATCCTGCACCCTATGTTTCATCTGATGACAAAGGTGTGGGAAGAAGAGCGCTGCCCAAGGGACTGGGTGAACGGTGAAATCATCACACTTCTTAAAAAAGGTGACCCTCTAAGCTGCGACAATTACCGAGGCATTACGCTACTCAGTGTTCCGGGAAAGATTTTGGCAAACATCATTTTGATGAGAATAAGGGACCCAATAATGCACGTCCTCAGGAAAAACCAAGCCGGGTTTCTACCTGGTCGAGCGTGTGCAGACCAAATCCACAACCTTCGATGTCTTCTCCAGCAGAGCCATGAGTTGAACAGTCCGATGGCCTGCTGTTTTGTGGATTATGAGAAGGCTTTCGACAGTCCGCACCGCCCCTCCCTCTGGATGATACTGGGAGCATACGGGATCCCTCCCAAGATCATTGCCATAATCAAAAGCCTGCACGAGAATAGCGAATGCTGTGTCAGAATTGGAGACACTGTCACGGAATGGTTCGGGGTCACGACCGGAGTCAGACAGGGTTGTGTCCTTGCACCGTTTCTCTTTATCATTCTCTTTGACTTCATACTACGGAAGTCAATACCACCCGACCGAGGCATACCTGTTACCCCCACGGTGAAGCTATGCGACCTGGAATACGCCGATGATGCTGTCCTATTCGACAACTCAATCGAGGGCATTCAAGAGACAATCGACAGGTTGCATAACAACTCCTCTCGCGTTGGTTTGAAAATCAACGCGAAGAAAACCAACGTCTTGTGCAATAGCACCTGTCCTGATCCAGATTTCCCTCTGATTAGCGATGGACAGAGCATCGAGAGCGTCGACAGCTTCAAGTACCTGGGGGTACACATCACGGGAGATGGCATTTTGCAGAAAGAGCTCGCTATCCGAATGGGAATGGCTGGAGCAACATTCAACTCGATGCGAAATGTCTGGGACTCACGATTGTACTCGGTCAAAACCAAATGCCGCCTATTCGACGCTTGCATTCTGACGGTGCTGCTTTACGGTAGCGAATCATGGCACCTTACGAAGGCTCAGAGCAACCGTATACTGAGCTTCGAAAACAGATGTTTGCGACGAATACTGGGTGTGCGGTGGTATGACTTTAGGAGCAACGAGGAGATAAGAGAACGTACCAAGCAGCCTCTCATCACGCTGAAAGTGAAGAGGCGACGTTGGACCTGGCTCGGCCACGTGCTGCGGATGCCAGAAGAGAACTTTAACCTGGCTTGCCTGTTCTTCAAGCCGACCGGATTCCGGCGTCCTGGAAGGCCGCTAAATACAATCTACAGAGTGTATACGGCAGAGCTACGGGATGCTGGTTTGACCTGGAACGAAGCAAGAAGACTGGCGAGCGACAGGGATTCTTGGAGGCGCCGCGTGGTGTCCATATGCTCCAGTTAAGGGGCGGATATGGGCAAAGAATTTTGTTTGTACTATAATTACGGTTTTCATTGAAATCAGACAATAGCATTGCCTTTGTAAGACCAATTTTATCTGGAATATCAAGTCGGATAGTTGCAGATTGACTGGCAAGCGACGTTCGTGGCTAGACGATATCGACAAAATTGCTAGACACCTAGACTTTAGAGGATACTAATCCAGGATAATTGGAGATTGAAGCAGTACTTGGAGGTTGATATCGAATATGATTTGACGTACCTACTGGCCTTACGAGAGATGCGCACGTCGGACGACCAACTTTATTGCTTTAAAAAAAATGCGGCATCTTACTGCAGATGCGAAGATCTCTTCATACAGTATTGTTTATTCGAATAATATATATTATATTATGTATATTATTATATTAATATTATTAATTTATGTGATGTTAATTACCGTGCTCTCTTTACTATGGGAGCTTTTTATTAGAATGATTCACAGTAAAAACAGTCAAAGCACACTCGACTGTGTGACAATTTTAGACATTGTACAAGAAAATAACTGTTGATGTTTCACACCTAAACGTAGGTTCTCGTGATATGGTTGATTAACTATGTAGAACGATTCGGTTTGGAGGGGTCTATGCTTGTATTATACCTACCTGCGCATATATTCTATACACAAGACTGCTGTCGGCCGCTATCAAGGGTAGTTTTCATTTTTTGTATCGAAGTCTTTAAGCACTTATTGTAATAATTATAATTAAGTTAGTTGTATTTGTTACAATAAGTGCTTAGTTTAAACCGCACCTCTTTTGACTGTGTTAAATTTTAGAGTGAGATAGACTGGTTTTGACTATTTAAACGGCTAATTTATTGTAATTGTTACAATAAGTGCTAATACTTTGATACAAAAAATAAAAAACTACCATCGGTAGCTACCGATAGCGACCAATAGCAGTGTTTTATATAGAATAGATGCGCTGAAACCCTAATTTTATACAACTATCTTAATACAAAAAATGAGATTAATGTTATATAAGTATGTATTCCTATCCTTAAAATTAATACTTTTATAAGTCAACAGTTGCGTTTATATGTCACATACAAGCTCTGTATATTGACCCCGACTTTATATGGACTGGTACGTCCAACTTAAATTAGAAGTTCTATTAGACTGCAAACTGGTTGTTAGGATATAGAAATGAGACAACCGCCTGTCGTCGCTTTTGAGGACAAAAGCACATCTCGTGAAATATTATAATATAAATTATTTATCAGGCTCTCCTTGCTACGTTAGCCGTTGAAGCCTGGAAATGTTTTGCATTGTACGGGTTGTGATGATGATGTATAAAGTTTTTACGAGAGAAAAAACCGTTTAAGCTAATGTGTTAAAATTTTATGTTAAGGCTCTTCTGCATCGTGTTTGCGTATACTACCGCTAATTTTGTATACACATTTATTACTATGGAATTACCCAGCAACGTAATACATACTAGAGGAAGTAAGTATTTTGGATAATAAAAATAATAACTTAAATAATATTTTTTGCTTAAATACCTTCTGCCACCCACTTCACTCCACACTTTTTCAGAGATATACCTACTGTGACGTAACGGATGTAAAACTCTCTACAAATTTGTACTGGGAGTATTCTAAGAAAACTTTTGTATAGCAAATGGGAAAATAAAATGACATAATAAATTTATTAGAAACCCATAGTTTTGAATTTGATCCAATAGAATAAAGAAATTGGTGGCTGACTAAAGATTTATCATAATATAGGCCTGCATAGCATAGAGTTTATATTAACATACTTCTTATGTGTGATAATATTAATTAATATTGAATGATATAATATTATATACTATATTAATATTTTAACACTACAATAGGTCTTTTTTTTATATATAGAATTATTAATAACCATGTCTTTGCTTTTTCGTACAAGGTGGTTGTTAGTAATTTTGAACAATCACTTGTCATGACCGGGAATCGAACCCAGGAACTCTCGGGTGGAAGGCGAGCGCCTTACCCACTGCACCACGAGAGCCGCCACTACAATAGGTCTTGGGGCCCAATGACAGTAGTATAGGGAAATATTTGTGTAATTAATAATATAAGAGAAACAGTAATAGACATACTGGCTTTGGGAAATCACATAAATATACTGTGACATCACCGAGGTAGAATCCGGAGTTCACTAGTGAAAGAACAGCACTTTGCGCATTAGACTACAAGGGTTGCTTACCATTTTAAATCACCCACTGGATCCTTGCTCTGAGATACTTAAAGAAATATCGACTGTAAAAAAGAAAAAGGAGTTAACCCTTAGTTTTTTAAAATAGGTTTTATTAGATAATAACATTTAACACGATTAAAATACACGCTAAAATCCAAATGAATTAGATGTTAGCTGCAAATTCCGAATAATTCGGAATAATAACCGAATAATAATTATTATTATCGTAATTTAGTTAATGATTTTTTCTTATCTTAATATTTATAATTATTATATTAATTGTTATCGGTTGACCTCCAATTGACCTTTAGCTTATAATTATGATGGAGGCCTTCATCTAACAGTGTTTCAACTGAGATAATGTTTGTAAATCAAGATTTTTGCGCCAAATAGTGTGGCTGTCATTCTTTATTCCCCCACCTACTTCACATCCTTATTTATTATTGTAACAAGACCAGACGACGAACAATTACGGGTCATAAGATGATCGTGATTGTGAACAACATTCAGTTAGCTCAATACATTGTGTGTGTATTGGCCTATTACTGCTAAACCACAGATTATTGATTAATTCATTATTATACATACTGATTCAGAAGTTGTTCGTAGGCCACGGCCGGGTCAACTTGATATAGTGTGACCGTCGTCCAAACGATACTTCTGAATATCTGCAAGCTGTGATACCGGCTCTAATCAGTCATACAACCTATTATGATCATTTATCAACCTCACATATTATCCATCAATAGCGTACCGTAAGCGTAGCGCACCGGGTAACCTAATAAACAATACCGCGCGAGTGATAGTGCAACCAGACCACGGAGCCATCATCAATATCATAAGCCGGCTCTCACATCAAAACTCGTCTCGCCTAAAACGTGTCGAATATGTCGATGTGACGTCATTGTTATTCCCAAAAAATACGTTGCCAAATGAGCTCTGCAGATTAGTCGAATGCAACTGTTTCGTTTGAAAAAAACATCTGCTGTGCAATCGACCAGTTGTATCTTTCTGGGGCTCTGAGTGGAAGTCACATACAAACACCTACGATTTGGTCATTCCTATACCGGCTCACCGATCACCACATTCAAAGATCTATACGTTTTGAAGGCTACGTGCGACTGTCGCTAAGTAGATGTGCGCGGTCTTCACAAGCAACATTGGATCTCAGTTCTTGAAAGGTTTGTTTTATGCCTGTGCGGCTCACGAGACGAGTTTTGATGTGAGAGCCGGCTAAAAGGTCAGTGTCTGGCATACTGTTAATCCCCCCCCTAAATTCGGAATGCATCATCACCTTCAAAGTACAGTCCACTGCTAAAAGCGCTACCAAAAATATTTTAATTATAAAAAAAATATAGAGAAAATATTGTAATTATCAGATTTCCGTTTGGAGTATTATAGAAACTATGGTCGTTATACTTTGCAATGACCCAAGTAGACGTAACATCTTGCGAATTTAATAGCGGTTTAATAATGGCGGTCGACGATCGTGGTAATTAAATTAGTTTCGTTTATAATGGGTCAAATTATATCCGCATCGTTTCAAGGACCAATTAAATTTGAGTATTCAGCCATTATCTATTCAGTCTACTTTCACATAGTTTGATTAAAAAAACTACCAAAACAATTATTGAAGATTTAATTAATTCTTGGAAATAGTGAATATTCATATTTTAACGTATGTTCTCATATTATATTATAGCAAATTGATTCTTGTAATATTAACCAATTTTATCTTTGGAATTCAGATACTGTGATTTTAAAATACTTATAAATACAATAGAATTGAATCGAGATCCTTATCGAATACCTTTCAAAATATGTGGCAAAAAGATGTTAATAAAATCAATCTGAGAAGACACAAGAATTCTGACGAGCGACATTGCCATGTGGTGTTCATTTATTCTAACTTAGGAGCATATATGCGAAGAAAAGCAATATAGATATACCTTAGTATCAGAAATAATCAATAACATCGTGTTACTTATAATATTTAAAAAAAAATTGAACGGAATTAGAAAAAAATTACAAAGAAACAATAATAGCAGTTTCTATTTTTATTAAATAATGTTGGCAGGTCAACAAAAAGGTGTAAATACTTTCTTTTTTCTATGTGTATCTCCTAAACAAACCATTCTAAAATTTTATATTCATACTGCTAAAAAACGACATTTTTCAATAGATTTTTCAGTAGTTCATCATCAGTCTGAATCTATCCACTGCTGGATAAAGGCCTCTTCAAGCTGCTTCCACTTCTCTTGGTCCTATGCGTTGCGTTGCCACGTACTTCCGCTTTGACATCGTACATCGATCCAGCGGCCTCTAGGTCTACGGACGTTTTATACCTCTTGGATACCACTGGATGACTAAATTTGTCCAACGATTGTCTCTTCTTCGAGCTTTGTATCCAGCTCATCTCAATTTGAGGCTTTTAATGAACTCTATTACATCGCACACCCTTGTCTGCTTTCTTATCAACTCTTTCCTCTTTTTGTCGTTTCGCGTTATGCCCAGCATGCACCTCTCCATACCACGTTGTGCTACTCTAAGTTTCTAGTTATACCTTATATAATTATATAAGAAAAAAATCATCATCAGCCGGGGCCAATCCACCGCTGGATAAAGACCTCCCTTAGCTCTCTCCACTTTTCTTGGTCTCAAACTCTTGTTGCCATTTATATCCACCGAATAACTTGAGTTAGTCTACCCAGCGGGATTTGATCGTTTAGTACCCGTTGTGTACTATTGTATAACGGTCAATGGTTCAAGTCTCATTAAGGTGTACGTTATTTAAAAAAAATGGTAGATATATATTTTAAATAAAAAATTATGTATATTATTATATGGTTTAAAAAAAGTTAAATAAACTATAACTCGTATATAGTGTAACAATGATGTAGGTAATTATTTCATCTGTCAAAACAGAGTTAAAACTAAGGTAAAATTAGACAAAACACTATAAGCTCGCCACCGTTTAAAATGATATAAAAGCTCGATTTAGAGCTGCTTTAAGAAATAAAGTGGTCGCCCCTATAGAGCACATTAAATGAAAAATTTCCCGCCTAACGAGGCATATGTCGGAAAATATTTTTCGCATTTCAGCAGAACGGGGGCGCAGTTTATCCCAGTTTCCTCCCTCACCCTCGCGCGGGAAGATTTAAAATAAATTAAAGCAGATAAAACGTCCCAGTCCCCAATTACAATTTAAATTAATGATCAAACTTTCCTTTTTCATTATCATAACTTAGATATCACTGTCAAATGAACTTTTTTCTCTCCGGACGGAATATGCAGTCGGTTTTTTTTATCGTGAGAATAAGTTTTTTTTATAATGTAACCTTAGACAGGTTCCGCTTAAAATGTCTGGATCATTTCTGGAAAATCTTAATTTAAATAGTATTTTTTTGTTGATCAATAAAAGTTTTTATAAACTTTTAATATTAAATCTTTTTTATAAAAGATTATCTATTCAAAATAGGACATCGTTTTTGTAGCAACACTGCAAAGTAAGATACAAAGATACCAACATACTAAGATTGTCAATGACTACCCATGATCATTTGACTTTGCGGCTGACTCAATGTATCCTCAATATAAGATAAAGATATTGCCCCCAAAAGTCAAATATCAAAATTCTTAGATACAACCAAGTCACACAACCGTATTCAAGTAAGTACATATAGGTACCACGTACACATCGGACAGCACGGATTTTGTTTTTACTTAATAGTGTGGCTTTAAAACCTATCGTAACTACTTTTGACAGCAACTTGATGGTTAAGTGTACCTACCAGTAGCAGCCACAGGTCACAACCCTGATATTAACTACAAAATACACTAACGAATGTTTAGGCGTGATAGATATGTATGTGGAGAGAGATCGCTTCAGAGATATGAGACCAAAACTAGTCATAAAATCTTATTAAAAAATAAACTAGTATGATATGCTAAGAAATTTTTGAAGAATAAGAAGAAGAATAAGAAAGCAATGCTCACTGTAAGCAAAATATCATTGGCGAACCCGTTTCAAGGCTCCGAATAAAGTTGATACAGAACCGAAAAAATGATGCTGGCAGATTTTTTTATAAATACTCATTCAATGGTGATGAGTCATTTAAGATCTTGAATGTTATGAGGTCGCGTACGAGCCGTAACCGGTAGACAAATATTCTGTATCCTCTTCACAATAAACCTATTTCTCTGCCGACTATCAAAGTAAGTGGGCTCGCACATCAGAACTCGCCGCATGCGTCTTACGACGAATTCGTCGATGTGACGTCATCGTAAACCAAGAAACAATCGTTATCAAATGAAGCTTCGCTGATTGGCCGATGCAACTGCGATGCTGCCTCATACGTCGAAATGCGTTGGCCAGAGCCTGCATGTCGACATTGGCCAATATCGACTCCGCGCGTGTGCACAGTCGCACAATCGGCCATTTCTCTCCAGACTGTTGCCGCGTTTGGAGCAGCCGCGATGCGGCGAATGTCCATGTCGCTAGGCAGATGTGCGAGGTTGTATCATGGAACATCGGCTGCCCGTTCTTGGAAGTTTTGATTTATGGCGGTCAGACACACGAGGCGAGTTGTGATGTGCGAGCTGGCTAAGCGACCTGCTGTCTCTTTTGCCTTTCATTCATCCAAGTGGCGCCATTTTTACCATTCAATGACTCAGGGAGAGAAAAATGTTGCTGAATGTTTGCCTGACAAAGATAAAGCTGATAGAGAAGAACATGAAGATTAATGTAGCTTTATTCAGTGTTAAAGTATAACATCATTCTACCTACCTGATTTTTTATTTCATAATAATTTTAATATGAATAAAAATGTACGGTATACCCAATGACATTATTAATGGACAACGCACTCAATACAGAAGCTAGTAAGTAAATTCACGCACAGTGACATTCGCAAATGTATAGATAGACGTCACGCAATTTCCATTATGCGATATCACGCATCGGGAATTTATAGCAATATCACCTTTATTGTAATGGCGTTAGAATGGTAGAATGTTCATTTGAGCGAACCCGTTCGAGCCGAACCGTTCGGCAGACCTGACAAAAAGCATCGGAAATTTATAGCAATATCACCTTTATTCGCATGGCGTTAGAACAGATTATGCCATTCGGCAGACCCGACAAAAAAGTGATTGTCATTTTTATTCCCAGATGCTTCGTCCATATTAATGTCATTGGGTATACCAAATAGTCGTTGTATTGTTCTTGTTTATAAATTGCCTAATAAGCCGCCTTTATGATAATTACTTTATTTAATATAATATATAACTCACTTATATGTTTAATTTACCTTTCCAAATATAAATTTAATTGACATTGGACCTTTTAGTTTTATTTATATCCACTGTAATTCACTGTCCTTCAAAACTAGCTGTATACAAAAATGTCCAATGTCAATTCTATCTTATTAAATAATATACATATACCTAGGAAATAAAAAGTGCTCTAAACTGACCAAAAATTTGAAATGGAACACTTAACAATAATAAGTATACAGTTTGTTGTTTATTTTCAACAAAAAAAACAAAATAAGAGAAAATTTCAACTGCATTTGCCAACAATTGATAATAATTATGACATTGGACTTGTAAGCATGAGCCACTGTATGTTTAGACGCTCTCAACTAGGGCTAGAATAATCGTTTATGAAAGTGAAAGCTATACAAATTAAAAAAAAAAAATCAAAAAAAAGCGTAGGGTGTTCAACCAATGTGTGCTACCCGTGCTCACGTATAGCTGCGAGACGTGGACCCTCAACACGAGAGATGTTCAAAGGCTAAGAGTCGCACAGCGAGGCATGGAGAGGTGTATGTTGGGCATCACGCGAAAGGACCGTAAGAGAAACGAATGGCTTAGGAAGCAGACAGGAGTACGCGATGTAATAGTCGTTGCCAAACAGCTGAAATTGAGATGAGCGGGGCACATTGCTCACCGAAAGAACGGCCTCTGGATAAATGCCGTCATCCAGTGGTACCCAACGGGCACGAAACGGCCACAGGGTCGCTCTAAAAGCCGCTGGATTGACGAACTGGTAAAGTTCGGCGGTAATACGTGACAGCGAACGACACAGGACCATGAGAGTTGGAAGAAGCTTGGGGAGGCCTTCATCCAGCAGTGGATTGACCCCGGCTGATGATGATGATACAAATTTCACTATATTAGGCAATTATATTCGATAAATATTTAAATGTTGGTATCTAAATTACTTTATTGAAAAAATAGTTTAAATTTGGAATATTAATCTTTTAGCGTTTGAAGAAGGTTTATGTGCTTTATTAATAAACCCTTGTGGCAGATCGATACAATAATAGTTTATATTATAATAAATGGCTCTCGATATGTGCCATTCATACAAAAACTCTCACTAATCCCTAACTATTAAACCGTCGACAGAGTGTATTATTCATCGGCCCAGCGCACAGTTAGCGTATAAAAAATTTCATTGGAGAAAACCTTCAATCACCCGAAGTATAGATAATCGGTATAATCTACCGAGTGGCGTTCGACAAATGGGCTAGATGCTATCCTGTGTCTACCCTGTGGCCGGTTTTATCGGAGCCGGCGAATAAGGACTCCTATTGACTTTAGTGGATGGCTCAAGTGACTGTACTTGACTTGCAAGACTCGGATAATTCTTTATTAGATGTAAATTTAGAACGCAGTAGAAGTGTATTTATAATGGGTTGAACTCTTATATTGGACAAACACCAAGCACTATTAATATTAAAATCAAATCAATTTAATATAACTAAATACTTTGAGGTTACTTTTAATGGTTAAGTGGTTTAAGTGTCTGCTTATATTGTCGTGGGTCCCACGTTAGAATCCTGGGTTCGGTAAATACACATAATTTGGATTAGAGTACTATGGACCTAATAGGTTGAGCAAGTGGCTGATATTTATTTTGTGGAAAAACAAAAATCTGTTAATACAACTTCCACTGTGTGGAGGCCCATATTATGATCCTCTCAGGATTGAACATGAGTAAGTAAATATTTTAAAACTATTTTTTGTTCAATTTAGAAATAGTAACACAAAATTATTAAAAATCTCATTTGAAAAAATCTCATGCATATACCTACTTACTTTTTTTTTAGAAAAAAATACGACACCCTACGGTACTTGAACCTGTAATCGGTGGATACATGCCAGTATGCTTTCCAATTAAGTTACGGACATCCTACTTTATATCGTAGTTCTTACATAAAATGCTTATCAAATTGCGTTACAATATAAAACACGGGCTAAGTAAAAGATATGTCAAGAAGCTTAGAGGTCAAGAAGGTTAGTTACAATGAACTTGAAATCAGAATAAGTAAGATTGAGGTTTGTTTAGATTTAAATTTTAGGATTTTTTAAATGCTTAGCAATGATTTCAATTAAAATTGAAAATTATATTTTTTTAATTTTAAATATAGAGGTTTTTACAAATTAAAATTAAAGACGTTCACCAGATATCATTTAAAATCAAAGAAATACTATCAATATAGCATTAAAAACTTAGAAAAGGAAGCAGTATTATGAAAACAATGTAAAATAGTAAATACAAAAAATATAAAGTAGGTAGGTATAAAAGGAAGTACTTAGAGTGACCTCATTTTAAGAATTTATAAAACAACGTCCACCAAAACTTATTTCATCATACAACATAAACATACCTAAATTAATAATGCTATTTAGAATCTATATACAGATTTTTCTTTGTTTGTTTTTTATTTTTAATTTATATTTACATTTATATAATATACATTTATATTTAATTTTGATGTATTTATTTGAAAAATTACAGGAAAAGTATGAAAATAGGTGTAATATTATAATATAATAAAAGTTACAATTGCATAATTTTATATAAATTGCGTTGTGGTTCAAGTCGCTAACATTTTCTCCTGGATAAGAGTTATGGAGATGAAAATTAATTTTATATTCTAGCTGGAAGTATAATAATGCGGACCATTAAATTTAATGTGTTTGGCTACGATACCTAAGCGGAAGGTGTATTCATATCATTGGTTATACAATGTAATGTTAATTTTGATTTCGAGTAATGAAACAAAGTATTAGAATATTTATCAAGTGTTTTTTGTGACATATAAACGTACTCAGCCAATGTCTATCCCATTAGCTGAAGCATATGGACACCACGTGGCGCTTTCAAAAGCGCCTATCACTTGCCAGTTGCATCTTCCCAGGTCATGGCGGCATCCCCTAAATTTGTTGTAGAGAATGATACTCCCCGTGGATAATATTTAGCGTTGTTTCAATGTGAATAATGAGTCATATTGTGACTCTTTTGCAATGTTTCTTCATCTTCGACATGACGAGAAGCTATATGGTGCGCTGTGTTATCTCCTCGTTAGTTTGTAATCATGTCACCACCACACATATTCTCAAAACTCAGTAGGTATATGACTATTCTGACCCCAAGCAATGTGCTCTTATCTGCTGCCGTAAAGAAACACCTTCAGAACACACAACACTTAATCATAATATATCTCATGAAAATGGCCTCTGCAAGGACTCTGAAATGTCGGAGAAAGGTAGAAGAAGTACTCTCTCTCTCGACCATGTCCGATCATAATAGGATCATATGGGCCTTCACAGAGTAGAGGTTTGTATTAACAGATTTTTTTTGCGAGAAATGGATTTCAGCCACTTGCTCAACCTATAAGGTCCATACCCTGACTCACACACAAATTGAAAAACAATATGTGTACTTGCCAGACCCAGAATTCAAACCTGGGACCCACGGCATGCTAGTCCAACGCTTAAGCCGCGCTGCCACCGTGGGTGTAGAAGAAGTAAACACCGTGAAAACTCAGAAATCTGTGGCTGTCATCGAACTCCTAGACCCTGATTATTATAATATTATTTATAGAATATTTATTTCTCACGTACAATCAGTCACTACCTATATAAATATATAATGTGATTTCGTAGAGTTATGAGATAGCGGATCTGAAATTTTATAATATTACGAATTAATATGATTTCATCATACTTTCAAAATAATATTTTATAGTGTAAATATGTATAAATATCCGGTTAGAATCGATTGGACAACTCACTCAATTATAAGTTTCCGTTAAAGACACATCGCACCGAATTGCCGTTATACCTATTTATTATAATGCATCGATTGTACCCTTGTAGTTATTTGAATCAGTAAATAAATTCTCGCCTCCTCCATCATCACGAATAAGTACTATCGTATTTCATCTGCAATACCTATCCTCTATAATAGTCTATCAAACCAAAAAAATACCAGAGCATACTTACAAATATTTCTCTGCAGTTTTTAAAATGCGTGTGATAAAACTGCGATTTGTAATAAATGAATCAGATATATGAAATAATTTGCAGCTAATTTCATTATTAGTAATTATTGTAACTTTTTTGGCTTCACCTTTTTATATGTGGGGTCCATCTTTATAGAGTTGAGATATTCTTTAATGTATTTGGTATAAACTAGCGGGTATGTCACTTCATAATAGTTGGATAGAAAATTAGACCTTATGAACATTGCAGTGGTCGTCTGCTATCTTCTAATTGGCTGTAGCCGAGCGTCTGTAGAAGTAAAAACTATTAAAAGGTAAGTAGAAAAACGTTCGTCTCATTGTTTCCCTTATTATCTTCTTCTTAACTGAACGGCGAGTTGAGGGGGAAAAAATAAATGATCTTTTTTTCAACTACGCTCTTGTGAGAGGATGGCAAACTCATTAGAGATGGGGTGATATAGACGTTGTCGATTCCGGTAGCTTATTTTAAGTAATTGAGTAGATATTATTACGTGTTAACAAAAAAACTACAGATGCGTTTGTAAATTAATATTAATTAAGGTATTGCAGTGGTGAAGGGTGGATGTTAAACTGTGTTCGTAATATTCGACATAAATAGAGCACATTATACTTTGTCAGACATACTTATTTATTTTCATTGCATTACGAATACATATTGCAGATGGAATTATTTAGTTTTTTTTTTTTTAATTTAATTGAACTCTGCCTAGACCAAAACATATTAGTGGTAGTTTGTGGAGATCAGACAAAAATAATATACACTTTTATAGTCATATTTATTTATATTAATACTATCGACCGAAGGTACTTGATGGAATTTGAATTTTAATTCTAATGGATTCAAGCTCTGTACTATTCCATTTAAGTCGTTTTTTGCGACCCGAGTTTCGCCTTTCGGCATCTTCAGGCGCCGTGTACACTCACCAAAGGTAAACACACACACCTTTGGTGAGTGTACACGGTGCCTGAAGATGCCGAAAGACGAAACCCGGGTCACAAAAAACGACTTAAATGGAATAGTACAGAGCTTGAATCCATTAGAATTCATAGTTATTTATTTTGTTATCATTAAACTAAGAATACAAAATGCAGATGGTTTTTAAAATTCGATTAAACTCTGCCTAAGCCAAACCATAATAGATAAAAAAATATTCTTCTATCTATATTATTATGTATAGTTATGTATGATAATTTTTAATGGCATAATTTTAGATAGTTTATAGATGGAAGAACATTTCTTTAGTTAATATCTATTATGGTTTGCTTTGAAGTTTAAAAACTAATCAATACCATCTGCAAGTATTTGTTTTCTAAGTTCAATGAAATCAAATCAGTACTTCTTACGACTGACAAAATTTAGTGCGCACTATTTATGTCAGATTTCTTCAGCCTATATCCACCTTTAGCCACTGAGGTATTTATATAGAAGGGTTTTTTTCACGTTTATTAAAACTAATTATTAATTAATAAGAAAATATTATTTTTTTCATAATTAATGGTATTCATTTTATTATTTTTATGTCTGTACATAATATGCTTAGAAAAATACTTGTTTTTTATTATGAAATATTTTGTGCTCGTTGGAAAAAAATATAGGTACCGTAAGTTTTCATATACGAAAATTATTTCGCAGACAGTATGTTGTATTAAAACCATAATAATAATGTGTAGTAATACTCAAATACTGTCATCGTACCATATATTGAGAGACGCTAGACCACTAATCTCTTGCACTCTGATTCAACGTGGTTGAATTTTCTTGATTTCGAGCAATAATATTATTTTACAACGTTTTTATTAGCTCGTATTCATATTTGTCCGGTGATTGTTTATCCAGTGCAAATCTTGCAATCGATTTTAACTTACTTCCCGACTAGCTAGACGTTTGAAACTTTTAGAATATATCAGAACACGATGCCAATGCATTTTTTTAATACTTTTAGCCATCTTTAAGTAGAATTGAATTCATTTTCAGTTAATTCTGTTTTGTATGACAAGTTATTTCGGAAGAAATCCGTAAAAAGTAATACACTATTATTGGTTGCTAGGGGTCTGGGGTCCTAGCAACTAAATTAATAATATATACGTGCGTTACTATAGAAATCAAAATGTCATTTCAGTATTCTATATTTGTTTGTTTGTTTTTTATTTACTTCATATCAAGTACAAGTTTGAGCATATTGAGCATAAAATTAAATAGAAAATTTAAAAACGTTGCACATAAAAAGTTCTTTTTATCTTGTAATTATTTATCTTTAGGATATAATCGTTATTTTTATTGTACATTATTTTTTTATTTTTAGTTTAGTTCAATTTGTATTTTGATGTAATAATAATACTGTAAATAAACAATTAAAAAAAATATTATATTATATTAATCATAAATTTTTACACAGTATATGAAACAAGAGTGAATGTTAAAAATCACTACCGCTCACATCTCTAGTCTAGGTGCTAGCGTTCTGTGCGGTTTGAAGGGGAAAACCCGCTGACAGGGAAATACTCGAGTGCCAGGAGAACATAATATATCAAGCCTTTATATAATATTAAATTATTCTATCCTTTTTCTGGCGTTATAATGCATTGTAAAGTATCACAGATATCGCTTGGCAGGGATTTGGAGTCAGCTGTGGTTAATAATAATAGTCATATGTTTAGATAAGTATACAATAATAATTAATGTATTATAATTACTATTGTGTTACTTTTTTGTAGTTTGGAATAAGGGATGATTGAGATTTTAAATACCCACCTACTTATTATCTTCTTTATTATAAGTATATTGCTTGAGACTTACGCGATCAATAACGTTATGGGCTGTGGCAATATTAAAATTAATGACATGATTGTACGATAGCCAACAAAAATGTTACTTTGGAATCCAAAACAAAATACTGTTGAGGCCAGAGCTCATGTATGGGTCAGTATTCAATATTCAGTAACAAGTCTGTTAACGTTCTTATTTTTGAATCTGAGATCCCGAGAGCTATATTTGGTGAAAAAAATGAGATAGAGTGTAGCAAATACGTCACAACAGCAAAGTCTACGAGGGATCGAATCCGTCAAAATAGTTTGAGCATGTCCACCAAATGGAGCAGTTTGAAAAGTTTTTAATACGAAACCATTTGGACATCTGGGTGTTGACAGACCTAAATTAAGGCGATTGGATGGCGTTACCCAATATACACGAGCATTAATTTTAAGTGTCGGATTGAAGGAAGATTGCAGAGAATATAAAATCTAAGGACTACAAGTAGAGGAGAACAGGGCTTACTTGTCTTTATGAACCATACCTCCTTAATTTATCAACATTTCAGGCTTATTGTATAGGCCATTTTAATAGATCATACTATGATAACTGTACTGTGAAATGTCAGAATGCCAACGCCTCTTTAAGAATTTTCAAAATAGGCTTGATTTAACTTAGTTGGAGTTAGTTTTTCAACCATATCAAATCGTTTTAGACACATTTAGAGCAGCGTTTGAAATCATATACCTGACACTGTCAGGATGATTTATTATCTCTTAAAAATACTATATACAAAGACACCAAGGAATGAAGGAGGAAGAAACACAATGACAACTCAAATACGAATTAAATTGATACATTTTATATGTTATTGAAGCTCTTGACCAAATTAAAGGACACTCTTTATTTTATGTCAGTCTATCTCATCGCCTTGGATATTAAACTTCTCATAGGGAATACACATCTAAGCAAGCCTGTATTTATATACGCCTTAGCCATCTTATATATTTCTCTGGATTCCACTTTGGATTACACATATTATTTACATTATGGAAACAAGGCCATAAACAGATTTTATGCATTTGGTTTATATTACGACTGGGGTGGGGAAATAAAAAATTTGACAGCGGATAGGTATTTATTAAAAAAGACAATTACAACATATTAAAATATATATTAATATAAACGTATATTGGCAGCTGTCACGAAGTGCTGCACTACTAAGAGACAGAAGTCGAATAACTTCTTATCTGTGAAACTTCATGTCTGCGGCAAGTTTCTATCATTGGCCGACGCCCATGCGATCATTCTCAAAATTTGCTTATTACAATATAATCAGGTATATTGCAATCTTACAACTAATCCGATTTTAGCTTAGACATGAAATCTTACAAATAAATCTTTTAGGAATATATTTTCTCTAACTATATTGACTGCCGGTTATAATATATAACATTAAAGATAGAAAAACAAAATAATATACTTAATATTTTGAAACACAATATAATATAAGTCTCGAACAAAATCTGTTCATTATTCGACAATAGATAATGTAAAATTTACAGTTTTTTTTATTATAAATTGTACAGGAAAAGTAGTAAAGTAATTGCAGTATAAAAGTCAATATCTCTAACCAATTGGCTGACTTGATTTATTCTTACTATTACTGGTCGAGAATGGATGGTGTCACTGCTCTCTTCATGACTGTTTTTGCCGCCAAAAAATACACGCATTCGCCGGAAATGCTTGCCTCGTGGCGGGAGACCGCGCAAAAAACAACGAAAAAGCACCGAATGATATCGCAAAGACAAATGAGATTGATATTTCTAGAAAATAACCCGCACTTTAAATGGAATGTTAGCGGAGTTTTTTTGCAATGTGAGAATTTTTTTTCACGTGTACTTGCACAAGTAGGCTACCCACATAATATTGTCTCATCGTCCCAGCCACCACTGTCTTATATTTTTTCAGTCCTTAATGTTTAATTTTCATGTAGAGTATACATTTTATAACTCTGCACCTTTTTGCACTCTTTACTATATATTGATAGACCTCTTTGCCTGATTACCTCACATAAAACTGGATCAAATATGATATTCACCTGTGTTGATAATATATGTAGTAATAAATAAATAAATATATAATAGGTATATGTAAAAAAAATGTTTTTATATACTAGAGTTATTATTTTATACTATTATTTTCATTCTAGAGCCGGATTGCAAAGTTATGAAGCATATACTCTACCTACTGACACCCACTATATTAGTTTCCTTTCGCGGATTAGTGTTAATCTTATAAATATAATAATTACTTTAAATTACATTACAAATTACAAGGGAAAATCGTTGAATAAATCTAATCATCCAGTGGTACTCAAGAGGTACAAAACGTCCGCAAGGTAGACCTAGAGTCGGCTGAATTAATGAAATCATTCAGTTCTGTGGAAGTACGTGGCAACGTGGAGAGAAGTGAAATCACCTTGCAGAGGCCTTCATACAGCAGTGGATAGATTCAGGGTGATGATGATGATGACATATAACATAATAAGATAAGATTTTGTTGTATAAATGTATTAGTCTATATGCAAAGGAAAAAAATGTTCTGCCCGTGAGCCATTCTGAGAAGGGCATACGGAAATGTAGCCGATGCGACAACTCAGGTAAAAATAAAAGCGTTGAAGAACAATGGTTGGAGATTGTCATTACTCGAAGCTTCCTTGGTTACTCATCTACTGTTTTTTTTAGCATGCCCGCATGTCGTGTAAATTTTCATTATTATTTATTATTTTATATTATATTGTCATCAAATAACTAAATTTCCGTCAAAAGTTCTTATTTTATTGGAAATTGCCTACCCCCACTTCGTTCGTTCACTTCCCTCATTCGTTCCACTACGATATTTTGATAATTAGTTTAGCGATTCAGCTGGCTATGTTCATCTCCACTTCAAGGTTATGTTTTAATTAGTCGTATTTGATCTCATACTCGTTTATTTTATTTTCGATTCTTGTACGTTATGACCAACATGCATTTTTCCATGACACTTTGTGTTACATTTGCTATGGGTGCGATTAGAACTGAAATAATAAATACATCCGTAGTATGTTCAGTATTATAATACACTGGTGATAATATCTTAGAATGGGTATAATGCGTTGGAGAATCCCGGGCACTTACCTTATGTTATGGTAGGTACTCCGAGTTCACCGAATTTTCTTAAACGTATCGTCGCAAGAGTCACACACGGTTTATTTAGGTTCAATCACAATTCACTTCATGACAGCTTGCATGCGTGTGGCTAAATGTTGTTAAATCATTCTACAGTTCAGAATTTTTTACCATTTGAATGTTTATCAGATACAGTTCGGAAGATACATAGATTTGGGAATTATTTGGTAGGAGTTAACTTTTCTTTACGATGCTTATAAATTCCGTCCGCTCTGGCGATGTCACTTTGGGTTACCGTACGATATTGACAATATTACAATTGGTAAAATGAAAATATATATTTTGGCAACATAAATAAGTCTACTTACTAATTAATCATCACACGAGTATTTCTATACATTCGTATAGCCTACAAGTCATAATATATTTTGGAATGTGCTCTATATAATTAATTACTTATGACAGGTAAATGAATTCTTACAGATCTATCAATTATTGTACGGATTTACTGGATAGTGTTATCGGTTTTGAAAATAATTACTTTTTAAATTAAATGTTATATCGCTGATTCTAGAAATAGCCGCAATATGAAGATGACGATGTGCATATTAATTTAAATACTAGAGTTAATCTAAGGTGACAATATAATATTTAAAGACATACTTTTTAAATACATAGTCAATTCAAAGTTTTGGGTATAGAAATATTTGCTATAATAATTCGATTATTACGATAAAATAATTTGAATAAAGACATTTTTTCAATATGCCCAACGCAAACCAATAAAATTCGTGTAATAATTATTAAAACCAAAGAATGCATTCTACGTTATCACTATGATGTTTTCATAAAAACTGTACAACCTTTTTAAACTAGTGTTAATTGGCTCTGTTTTACAGTCGTTTATTTTAACAATAAAATTCTGTATTGTTCTAATATTAATTACAATGTTACGTCAACAAAAGAGACAAGTGAACTTACGTCTGACACCACTTAAAAGAAAGGTGATGGGTGCGAAAAACGGGTCAACAACCGGGTTAAGTGTTCTTTTGACGGCGGTGTACCGTGAAAACAAAACGTCATGCAAAAAGTCCAAGACAGAAGCTTTCGATCTTTTTTATTTGCATTGAACTGGGATACGTAGCTTTGCTAAAGCTTGGAGTTGCCCTAAGTTAAGCTGTGTGAATAACATATTTTTTACTGATATATTCATATTATTGATATAATTTAAAATATACTAAGTACCTAAATATTTTATAAGATTGCGGACCATATATTGGTATCCATCCTTAGTAAAAACATGAAAATATTCCTTACTAGCAAAAGTGACATACGAAATTCAATCTTAATCTTAATCCGAACAGTAATCTTCATATCAGGCAGACTTAAGTTTCTGTATCACTCCGCATAGCGTCTCATCCACCGAGCCTTGGACCTCGAATCAGAACTCTTGTAACGACTGTTTACGCTGCAATAAAAACTCGCTCATCCATTTATCGGAGTAACTTCCAAACCGACTTTCATCTCTACTTCGTCAGTCTTTAAGTATAAATATTTTACTCATTTGCATTCAACAGGGACAATATTATAATTAATAATTAACAAAACATAACAATATAAATAATTAAACGGTTAAAATAGAATATAGCAATTCGTGGTATTCTGTGAATCTCGGCCAAAGATTAAGGCTATATTTCAGTTGAGGCATGGTCTAAAAAGGTCGTGGCTAGGCGATGCGCGGATTGTACAAATGACGCGTGCCGAACGAAATATAATTTGTCATAAAAATCCAACATGCGTCCATTTAATGTTATGTTTGTTGTTATATTACTAATAATAATAGTATATTCGTTGACATGTTTTCTTTTTTAAGTACATACGTAAAGTTTTTAAGTCATCTTTACACGACTTAAGAATATTTTCATCCGATGCCATGACAAAACAAATCGACGTGCAGACACCTCTACTGTCGGTCTCCGATTGGCGACTAGTGAGAAATTTCATCGCACCTACTGTTGAAAATTATTTGCTGTTTCATTGAAGTAGGCTCTTAATGTAAACGTAGTACAATTACGATAGCATTAAAATTAACGCAATAAAAATAAAAGTAAATTTATTATAGGAAAATAAATTCAATATAGTTTTTATTTTAACGATAGCGAAATTCAATAACTGATGAGATTCAATTGAAATTTTAATCGCTTCTGTTTTATGGTGACAATCAAAACTTCATCAGATATCAAGTCAATGTTATTTTAATGGCCGCTTAAAAATTTCAGCCGGTTCAAATAATACAGCCATTAAAGATTTTTGTGCGTTCTTTTAATGTTTTTATTTTAAACGGTCATTAAATAGATATAATATTTATTAACATCATATTATTATAGTGACATGGTAGAATATTATATATATGGAAAAGGTCAAAATATATGTGTCAAATAATAATTATTATCAATGTTTAAAAAAATCTGTATACAATAGTGGCGAGGAGTGGGTGTAGACTGTTAAGATTCGACAATATAAATAGTGAACTAAACTTTGTTAGTCATACTTATTTGTTTTCATTCTACTATGAATACAATTTGCAGATAGTGCTGGTTAGTTTTAACATAAAATTAAGCCCTGCCTAAGCCCAACCATATTGGATTAGGTATGCTATGTGCGATCGGACAAAAATAATGGACACTTTTTCAGTCATACTTATTTGATTACGTTTAATTAAGAATACATATTATTAAAGATTCTAAAATTATGTATGATTAAATATTTTAATGATTTAATTTTAGATATTTTTGGGATAAATCAATAATTGTTGACTATCTACTAGCAAGGATTAGGCAGGGTTTAATTGAATTTTAAAAACTAATAAACACCATTTACACAATATTGTAGTCTTGGTTCAATGAAAACAAATACGTTTGAATGACAAAAGTTAGTGTGCACTATATACTTCGGATCTTAATAATTTACCTCCACCCTTCGCCACTGATATACAATTTTCAATACCTACTAAAATATTTTTATACCTGGCTGGTAAAAAGATAGAAAAAGAGAGATGTTTATTCATGTCTATCAGAGATCACCCAGAGGGGATGGGAAGAATAGACATTATAGCATTGAGATTAAAAATACGGGCTGTTCGTGGAGTATTTCAGACAGTAATGTTTTAATTATTATATTAGTTTCAATATGAGCATTATTTTGATATTTGATTTTAATATCATTTTTTTTTTTTTTATATATTGTGGACATTACTAATTATAAGTTTAAGACGTTCACAACATGACATTTAGAAACAAAGATAGATAAATATAACAGTATTACATAAAAAAGATAGATAAATTAGATAGGTACAAGGAAGTACACCGGATGAGTTAAGCAGACCTTATTTTAAGAATTTATAAAACAACGTCTACCTAAACTCATTCTCACGTAGGTGGAATATATCAACACACGAAGCAATTTCGTTGAACATAGTTATCGCCCTCCCAATTGGCATTACCAGTGGCAGGTTGGTTCTGCACCTTGGAAGAATAAACAACTAATGGTCTCTATTTCTAACATAGTTATCAGCGACATACAGGTCAATACTGCCCAGAATGGCAGAGTTCTCATTTATACCTCGTATAAGTCGAAAAAAATACGTTGCCAAATAAAAATTTCTTCTAAATTGCAGACTGCAGTATGTACGCATGCCTAAGAGAAAGTCAGTTGGATAAAGCCACGGATAGTATCCATACAACCTCAAGTAAAGGAGTCTCAAGAATTTCTTCTGTACCCTCTCTACCATAAGGCCATACTTCAACTGATGCGGTGCCCAAACAACAGACCCACTCTCAAGTATGCTTCGAACTAAAGTAGTGCGAAGTAGTACGGCTTGATACTTATGAGTGCCTACTGACTTGCCTACCTTATATATCTACAATATCATCATATTTTTAATTTACTTATCTACCTGTGTCTTTCTCTTGTATTTCGGTGGTTTGACTACGTTTTTTAAGTATTTTATTTAGACATGAATATAATCTCAATACTATATGAACGTATATTTCTGATACAACAGCTCACGCTGAACTGTGATACGGTCAACTGTTTACTGCACATTATTTTTATTCTCTATTTATGTACCTACAGTAATATTATATAGTATGGCTTAAGAATGTTACATGCGTTATTGGAATGATATAAATTGCAAAATCACAAAATGTAAGAGCAGTCTCCCTACAAGCATATGATGTGTGTTCTTATGCTTCAAGATTTTTCGTATGATTTTTTTAATGAGCTTATCTAAGTTATGTATTTTCAATACAAATTATAATATGTTGTCGAAAATACGTACTGAATGAAAATTACTTATAAAGAGGGTAAAAATAATAGTTACCATTTCCGTGCTACAAAATAATTATATGCGCAGCTCTGACAGATATTTTCCTTGCCGGGTAGAGGATATAATCATAAAACCACTGACTTAAGTATCTACCAATATGTCATAATATATTTCAAAGAAACTACGCAATCTGAGATATTTTAGAATTCCGTCAATAGCTGTCATTATTTTAATTGTATTCCATCAAATAGCATTACTATTTTGATTTGTATGTTTCCTTGGCTTAGTTTTTGTCATTTTTTAGGTAATGGCTTATAAGTTGTCTGTGATTATGACATTTAACCTAAAGAGTTATAGGATGGTTTTATTTAGTTATAACTTAGAAACACTTTGAACCCACGTTAATTGCCAGTTATAATAGTATGTTTTAGTAATAAAATAGAAACACTTCTGGTTTTGTATTTGTTCACAGTTCACAGAGATTTAATCAATTATAACAGAGAATACTTCAAACGGCACATGGAAATAGATTTACAAGATAAGATGACTCGCTTGACCAAATAACCAGATGAACTTGCCAAAGAATTAGTTCAGTTCAGGTAAGTATCACATTTGACAACTAGAAACCACTCTTATCACTAGAAATGAATCTCGATAGTATAAAGTACTAAGTCTCAAAATAGAGGACCTGTATGATCAAACGGATCAGAGCAAATCAGACTAAACTGATTGGCTGAAAGACTGTGACCGATAAAAATTACGGATTCAATATAGAGTTAAATCCTTATCCGTCTACATAGTGCTTGCGGCTTCCAGTCAATGGGTAGCGCATCTATGGATCTCTTTTCGAAGTCACGTCGCTACATATAGAGTTAAATCCTAATCTGTCTACATAGCCGTGTTAGCCGTGACATCTATGGATCTCTTCTTGAACTCATGTCGCTATTTTAGTATTTTATTTTTACATCTTATAGGTATATTATATTTAGTCTTTTATAAAATAATATAATAATTATAGTCACATCATAAAATATATTTTAATTATCTAATACAAATGTCTAATTTGTATAACTGAAAGAAAATGTTGTCGGCCTTTTAAAAATATATGTTTAATGTTGTTAAGTCTCTACGAAAAACTCTCAATTTAAATACTATGCCTACAGGGCAAGGAAAAAAAATACATTTAAAATATCGTTAAGTATATTCTTCAAGAGGCACTTTATGAGAAAATTCGAAGCAACAACAATCTGCAATTTTGCGCGGCAACTTTTTAAATGCGAAAAAATTATACACGCCTAGCCCGTTGACACGATTTTTTTCAACAAATTACAAGGCCGTTACATCAACCCTCGGCCCGTTATCAAGGAAAATATTTCCCAAAACAAGTGCGCACTAGAGCCAATCTCCCGAATTTCCCTCTTTGTTTTTCTTTTCGCCTCAGCAAAGTTAGCGCAAGTGCCATAAAATTTTCCCTAATATTATCTCTCTAGGTCTCGGCAGATATTCATACAGCCTCGGGAGCGCCGGTAACTTTATTTTTCCAGGTACGCAACCTGACCGACTTAACGCTCTGGAAAATCGCTGGTACCGGGATAAAAATTTGTGACAGAAAGAGGAAAATAAACTTGAGTTTTTGGAATTAGTTTTTTTTTGTTATTTGCTGATAACAATCTTTCTAATACTATCTCAAATCCCGTGATCTTCATCCTCTTGTATTATGTTTCTTTAATTTCAAGGGTTAAAAGTTATTAAACTGATCTTACCGTTAAAAAAACTCATCATCAGCTGGCGTTAATCTACTTCTGATTGAAAGCATCTCTTATTCCGCAAATTTATATAATTATAATAATTATTATATTTTTATATCGGCACTGGGACAACGGGATATCAGGACAAGTGGGGGCTGGACTGTCGAATGAAATAACGTATATTAATGAAATAAATAAATATTCTTTACGATTTGATACAGAAAGTAGACGAAGAAGTTTCTATCTTCTACTTAGTAGTTTTAATTGATTTTGTTCTTAACATAATATTTTTTACTACGCTGACACTTCATATAAAAATAAAACCACTCTTTTTTCGATGGAATTTAACCATATGCACAATTAAATCATTATTTACACGTGCATATTTAAATTCTCACAAAGTATTAAACAATATATAAGTATTGAATATATTTATTTTAAAAGTACCTATAATTCACGAACGCCTATTTTATTCGATTGCATAGCGCCCAGTTGTTCTGGCGCCGAATCGTCCTAGACGCTTTATAACATTGTAATATCATGATAATAATTATTAATATCACTATGATTGTTTGATTAATAGTAAAGTTTAGATTTAAAGCACATTTTAGGTTAAATATAAAAAAAAATGTAAAATAGAAAAACCATCTAACTACGTGTTTCCATTTTACATTAAAATGAAAACCTCACTGTGTCATTTTTATTTGTTTAATTATTAAATGTGCATACACAGTAGAAAGAGAAAGTAGCATGAAATGACATTAATAATGATTTATTTTTCAATGCTGTAATTTCACAAAAAATAATATATTTGCTTAAAATCAATTATTACGGAGTGAAAACAATCAAAACAAACTATAGCTTGTTGAAATATAAAATTCATTCGGTTGTAAATTAAATGTGCTCAATTAAATTTCGTTAAACGTTAAAACAAAATAAAAAAAAACGTTTAGAATACGAATTCACAAAAATATTTAATTAAATAAACTGTATAAAATATTGTTAATGGAAAATTCCATTATATTTAAAAATAATTCCGAAAAAAGTTGATGGACCATTTTTTTTATTAAAACCCAATGAAACAAAATGATACCAAAACAATTATGGTAAATTTCTGCAATAATTTCTATAGCTAAATTCAATAAGAAAGAAGAAACCTACAGAATACAAAAAATGTTCTTCATTTTTCAATATCTGTTTGTACCTAGAGTATGGACTTAAAAGGTAGAGTAAAAACGGCTAACATCCATTTCACGTAAGATTAAAAACCTGTTAATACAATCTCGACTCTATGTAGGTCCAGACGATCTTCTTATGATGAGACATGGTTTTATATATTATTATACACTTTAAATTTTAATTGTATATTTTCCGGTAAAATTTTCACATACCATTGAAATGTGATTAATGAACCTGGAATTCTGCTTCACCGGAAGAAGAAAGCAGAGATTCATCATAAAAAATATCAAACAATTATTCTTTGATTTTGTCTGGTCTTACGGTGCGAGATACATTGTACCTATGAACTGGAAGAGCTCACAGAACATTTACTGACATATCTTGTTGATTGTCGCATATCACGTCACGCATTAATAGTGGGATGACGTCATGGCCTATTTTCACTTTTGAAACATTATATGTCGTAGACTACCCTCTTATAACGAGTCGGAAGTTTTACTTAAAAGAGCAATTTAATAATAATAGGGAAACACATAGATTCATCTTGAGAAACTTTAATCTAAGCAATACAGCGTCGCTATAGGATTTGTTTCCCGAATATCCATTTTTGTCGAAATCGACATTTTAATGCAGTTCAATTTCTTTTATCGAACTGTACCGAAATCATTTATAAAAACAATATATTTTTATCAAGGAACAGAGATATTTAAAAAAAAACCCGAATACGCCATGTTAAATTACAATTACTCCGTGGTGTCCCCCCGAATGTCCAACTATTCGTACCCGAATATCCAAGTTAATTTCGGTCGAAATAAATCTCTGGCTGAGTTTTTATTTCCCGAATATGACTTTTAGCCAATCAAACCGCGCTGACACCATGCATCTCGCTCCCACATTCCCGCTGTCTAGCTCTAAAACAATCACGCCCACTGTCATATTTTCCGGCCGTCCGGAGTGCTCTTTCAAATTTCGTCTTATTGATATTGTTTTCAAAGTTACTATTGTTTTAATAGTGAATTCATCAAATTTGAAGAGATCATTTATAGCTGATACATCACCAGTTCGCCCTGAACTTATAGTAAAGTTATGGAAGTGAGTATTTTAACCTAAATAACTGCATTTTGTTTTGATAAATGACACAAAATCCCAACGGTTATATGAATTCTACAGTATGACCCGGCAACTACTATAACGTAAAAAATAATTATTATTTCAAATTATTATTAATCAAACATTGTTTGTCTTTATTTTACTTTTAATCTAGGTATTTCTATGAAAATAAAGGCGATGCTATTATTTATTTTTAATGCGCTGATAGTTAATTTAATTTAATATGTATGTTCGTAACTATTTATTTGGTGAATATTATATTCTTAGGATATTGGTACCTACCTAATATAAGCAGCCAATGGTAATTAATTTATAGATGCTATTATTTTGTGTTGTCATTCCAAAAGTAAATATATAATATTTATTTGGTGGTTTGTAATAAGTTTAATTGTTAATTATAGAAATATATAGATATAATAATATACAGATATATACATAGATTTTTTTTTGGAAAAAGTATTGATATAAAATTGTTAGCAAGTACGAGTAAGTACCATCATAAAATATTGGAGAAATCCGTGACGTCGGTTAGTAATTGAAGTAGTAGATACCTACTTTTATTTAATAAACAAAAACCGATCGCCGATAGTCGCTTAATTTTGAAGAATACTGATGAGCAGGTATTAAAAGGCCAATAGTTAAAGTTTGTCGTCATAAGTATGTCACCTCGTAGCATAGTGGATACTTCGTGGACTGGGTCGTATACCCAGGAGATGCAGGGACGATTCCTGCCGGGTGTCTTACTTTTTTCAAAAATATTTTTTCTATTGGTTATAATATATTTTCTCAGAAGTGATTTTAAAAATTATGTATGTTCAATTATTAGAATGGTACATTCTTAAATCTTGTGAATTATTCGTTCAATAAAAAAATAGTTAATTACTTAAAAACTATTTTATTAGGTACTTAATCCGAAAAAAACCGAAAAAGCGATTGCCGCATGTTATTATTATATACGAACTTCTGTGATGACGATCATTAAGTATTTAAATAGTAGAAGTAATTATTAACAATTATCGTGTAAATAAATATAACATTTGAGGCGCGTACTTTTTGACCACTCAGTAATCCGTGGGCCGTGCAGCAATACGCTACGGTCTTAAATCCCGAACGTCCTTGTTTTGTCCCGAATATCCATTATTCTGAGAGAGCGCTAAAAATTTCCCGAATATCCACAGTGAGTACTTGTAAATTAAACGTATTTTCTGTGCATTTAATGATTTATACCAGTATATTATTCTTGGAATCTATTCTTAGATAATGTTGCAATCATACAGTGTAGAAAGAATGATTGATACATCTACTGATATTTAAATATACAACAATGAAATTTGTTTTTCGTCTCTTGTAAAATTGACATTTGGTCTATTCGGGAAACAAATCCTATAGCGACGACAGAGTAAAAAAGAACAATTTCTTTACTATTATATGCCTAACTTCTTCTTCTTGCACCCTGTCACGCCACATAAGGCAAGCACAAGTTTGCGCTACTTCCCTCAGTCCATCGCCACCTCTCGCGCCTCCCGCCATGCCAGACCATCAGCGCGTAGATCACTTTTATAGCACTTCTGCAGGGTAAGAGAGGACTGGTCACGACGATGGAACGCTTGAGGCTGTGCCACAAGGCTCGGCAATGTCGCACTCTCTGGCGACATCCGGAATACATGTTCCAGCTACGTAAACCGTTTTTTTTTTGTGATAAATCTCAATCACCGAGGGTTACTGTGTCCGCTCACGAGCACTAGAATCGGCGGAGACATCGATGACAATTGGAGACAAAAACCGAGACCTTTGAAGCTTAGAAGCGGGAAAACAGGTAGCACGCAGGCGTTGAACAAACGATTGATATATAACTGATTTATTCAGGTGATATGTAGTATAACTAAGGCAGTGGTCAGCAGTCCATATATTTTCCTTCCCTTCATAAGATCATCTTGATACCATCAGGTCACTTGCCGTCTTACCAATAAACACCAAGAGGTTGCTTGATGGAACTTCCGACGAAACCAAAGATCAATACATCAAATTATTGATGGCAGAATATCTTCCGGCACTCTACTGGCAACTCAATCCATGTCGATTCATACGATCAACTGGTCTTCAGCAAATAATTACATTGAAGTGCATGAAAAAAATGCACACCAAGTCAGAAAGCAACAGACCTGCAAGAAATGAAAAACTTCCAAATGAATGATTAATAAACGTAAGTTATTTTAGCTACATAATAAGGAATTAAATAGGTACCTAAGTATTGCTAATTTGTCGAAAAGTCGATAATAATTAGAAAAGTGTTCACTTGACACTTGCTTGGCATACAATTTTTACTAAGCACTAAAGATATAATTTCTTCTCGATTTTCTATTAAAAATCTGTAAAAGTCTTTTTGAAAGTATCCGACGATTAAAAGCAAACTCATAAAAAGGCACTTCAATAATATTCAATGAAATTTCTGATTGATTTTACAATCTTTAATAAGTACGAGTTTTGTATTAAGTAGTTTTATTGATTAAATTTTGCATGGAGAAATGAATTTCCAATTATAATTAAGTTTTCCGCAATTCATAGTCATTAAAAAATAGTTTAATAATTGGGTCGACTTCGTTATAAAAATATTATAATCTGTGAGCATACACATGTTTATGTGTATATAATTAAAAATTATACTTATGTGTAGAGCTGTATTCTCTAATTATTAAAAATTGTAAAGAACACATTTTAATCTGAAATGTTAAACATTATGGTGCGGCTTTGCGAGTGGACTGTAATTTGAAGATGCTGGTGGGTGGATTACGGATCTAGGGGATCTGATACACAGGATGACAGGCACTGACCTTTTATGTTGAGAGGGCTGGCGCGCACTGGAACCGGTTCAGTGTTCACGCGTTCATGCACTGATAAACGGACGGTTTGGAATGTCACTCTCACGGTTTCACTTGGTTTTGGGATGAATGTTGATGAAAAGTACAGGATGGATGATAGACGCGACGTTAGCTTAAATTGTATCATATTTGGCACAACGAAGGTCAACCAGATGTGTTTTGTCTGAGTCACTCCGTGAATAATGACGGCTTTGGTTTAACAAGCCTACACGCACCCGTTATTTTTATGTAACTGCCTGTAACGTCTAAAGAGTACTCTATGGACGAATCCCCCTATTCGCACAGCGGTCTACAAACAATTCACAAATAGTTTGCGACAGCTTAGCCAAATCTAACCTGCACGCGTCCGCTTTCTTGATGTCACTCGAGCTAACTAAATGTTATTCACAATCACGGTCGTCTTATGACCCATAACTTCTGATCGTCCTGGTCTTGCTATGCTTATAAATAAGGAATTTAGGTAGATGGGTAAAAATAAGGAATGACGTCATAATTATATAATTGGCCCAACCACATTATTTATAGTAAACTTTGTTAATTTATATTTAATATTGTTTTTAAACTAATGTAATTTAGCACATTGAAACATGACATTATATTCCTTTATGGTGAATGAATTTATCCACGACCACGGTTTCGCCTTTCGGCATTTTCAGGCACCATCCGTACCAACAATCAGTAAAAATACACTGATGACTAATACTTTAACTCAAATGGAACATTACAAAACTCAAATAAAATAGAATTTAAATATAAATTTCAAGTACCCTCCGTCGAATGTCGATAATATTAATTTTCTAAGTATTGCTGGTACGGCAAAACGGATTGAAGTAAATAGTGAATTATTTCTCGTTGTTCATCAAAATTTATGGTTTAATAATAGTTATGTGTATTAAAAAATAGTTAATTCTTGCTTATAATTTAATGAATTAATACAATAATGAAATATGAAAACGTTTTAAAGATACAAATTAGACGTTCATACACACTCTTTGCCAGTTTCTCTGTCAGCCTATGGTACAAAAAGAAAACAATGTAATAGATGCATGTTGTTTAATTCATTAGTGCAATTTAAAATAGAGAAATATTAATGACAATACATATATACCCGATACCGACTAAAGTCAACAACTGGTTAATGAAAATATCTGACGTGTTCATCAGGTAGGTATCTACATTATTAGAATCGTTAATTATTTATATATATATAGGTACATATTTAAGTTGTAATACAGCAAAATATACCTTGACAGATTATCTCGTAGATTTTTTCAATGTTAAAAGTTTTGCCAGCGATTCTACAGTTGTGGTGCAGACATCATCGGTATATTATATTATATTATATTAACTTGGTATAACATAACTTGTAAAATATTTCTTCGAACGCATCAGTTGCTGTGACTGGCAACTCAAACCTGATACTTGGTGAGTAGGTACATAATAATAAATTTCTTGTTATTAGACGTCGTACTTAAAATTTTTGGTTTTTAGATTAATTGTTTTACAGTTATTTCGGGATAATTGTTTCTAGAGAAATCATCAATAAGGACATCGAGAAATTATTACCAGCAACATATTAATATATAAAAAGTTCGTGGCTGAATTTTTGTGTCAAAAGAGTAAAAAATATAATTTCAAAACATAATCTCTTAAATTCGCTGGAAAATATTTGGTCTGATTTGAAATGAAATTAATTGTTAATTCACGCGTAAAATTTTTGATCCGTTTCTACATTGAAATGAAAATATACAGTATTTTAGTTTCATCCTATACGTTACATCCGTATGCCTCTTCGGAAAAGAAGCTTAATTTTGACATTTTCGTTTTTAAATAACAGTAATCAAGTACGATGCCAGCAAAATATCATATTTTGACATGTTTCATGCGACGTGCCATCACCTTTTTATTTCTAGTACCACCTGTTCTCCGGATTAAATAATGATTATTGGCTGGTTTGTATTGTAACTTAATGATCTGAATGGTGAGGTTATCTTCATATCGGATACAAACGGTCACTTTAGGGATGATTAGTTGTATTTATAAATTGAATTTACCACGTCGTGCTCACGAAGTGTTTATTTAAACTATCTCGAGGTATTTACAATATGTATATTCAAAGGAATTTACATTGAAGTATCAAATATTATCGAATGGGTGTTGAATTGCTTACTTTTAGATCCTTGCCATCCACTGCAAAAAATGTCTTAATTATATATCTTTGAAACATTAATAATTGAGGTTGTGGGAATATTATATCACAGGTGCTTTATTTCTCATCCATTCTCGACTGGTAAAGGATCTTAAAGGATGCGGTATAAATCGTCGCTTTGTATGACTGGTATGGCTTTTACTAGTTTTTTTTCAAGCTATGCCTGTCCCTAAAGCACGCAAATATTTAAACTTATAACATTTAAATCGGTTTTTTACGTTAAATAACTAGGAGTCTTACGATACGAACGCGATCGCTATATGGTTTGAAGCGATACGATCCAAAATGATGCGAAGCGGCATCGTTGTCCTACGTGTAGCTGAGTCACCAGCTGTCACCATCGCAAATTTATACAATTTGTTTATTACCATGGTAACGCCTAGAAATATTCAGATGTATGTAAATAGTTACCTCGTATGTTTATTATAAAATTGTTACCATGGCGACGCCTATACCGCTGCGTCCACTTTGCGCAAAAATATCAAACCGCTTGATCGCGTCGCTGAAGCCCCGCACCGCTTCGCATCGCTCGCCGGGTATTATCTACACGTAGGCCACTACTGGTGGCATTGACTGTTTGATATTTTTGTGCCAAGTCGCGTCGCATTCGCATTGACTTCGCTCATGTAAGACGCCGCGTAAGTATTTGAACTGTGATAATGCACCGGAATATTATAACAGTCTTTAAACAAAATGTTTGTCGCGTTATTTTGACTGATTTTTTGAAAACAAGCGTTATTCTGATAGTGCTCTTTTTCCAAAGAAGAGCTCAATTATTGTAGGTAACATTAAATTTGATAAAATTTTTTTGGAATTTATAAATTAATGTAATAATTATTGATTTCTATTGTGTTGTTAAAAAATTGTTAGATCAATGGCAAAGTTATACGAAATAAAAGACTGTCGTCAAAGACCAATAATGGTATAACGGCACTTTTGAGAGCCGATAAAGGATGATTACGTGCATTTTTGGAACCCTCTGAGAAGTATGTCACTGTATCAACCGGCAAACATCTCCGTCGCTTGCCCTGTCTCTCAAAAAGGGGCGACATCGCCTCGAAACAATATAAAAGTTTTGATAGGCACCATTCCACCATGATTCCACCCCTACCCTGGGATAACTTCGGGGCCGGGGTGCCGCCTGCCTACACCTTCTCTTATGCTTTGTAGTATCCTCCCCCGCCCTCGCCGGATGGAAAACACAGGCCTCGCCGCCAACTTGAACCAAACACTCGAATTGAACCTCTTTTAGCTGGCGCGGTTTTGACAAAATTAAAATCTTAGGCGGCACAGCTTTTTGACGAATAAAAATAACAAAAATTATATTATTTTTGTTTATTGACTCATACAAGGGAAGAAGCAGTTCATATTTTTTAATTTAATATTAAATATACATCAAAATTCATCTTACTTATCAAAATTCGCAAAATAAGAGTTGAACTTTACATCTTTCCACTATATCGGTAAATACTGTATCCGTAGAGTTACTGATCTGTCACCATCATACGCACAGTCATTACATACGAGTGCGTGTCATGGACGCTAAATATGAAAGCAGCTGAAATGGTGGAGTGCTTTGAGAGAAAGATCCTGAGGTGGATATACGGACCCATGAATGATGATGGGGAGTGAAGAATTAGGTACAACACGGAACTATACCGGATATACCAAGATTCAAAACTCTCCACCTTCATAAAATTCCAGAGGCTAAACTGGGCAGGCCATGTCCAGCGCATGCCTGAGTCACGGATACCGAAGAAGATACTCGAAGAAAACCCAGGGGGGAAAAGGCCAGTGGGAAAGTCACGCACACGATGGGGTCATAACTTTACAAAAGATGCCAACCAGGTGCTAAAAATCAGGAACTGGAAAAAGACGTGTGGAGTACCGTTTTGGCTGGAGGACGGCGGTGGAGAAGGCCAGGGCTCGACTTGAGCTGTAACGCCATCGAAGAAGAAAAGTTACTGACCTGAGTATAAATTCATGCGAATTAAATCTCATATTTACGCGCTCTGGAGGAATTTCAGTCTTCTCAAAGTTAGAGCGACCGGCTTTGTCATTTAAAACAAGGTTACTAACACGATGTATAATAATTTATATAGACGGTGCTCGGCGATTAGCAGATATAAGATGAAGTTCGACTTCCACTTGGTTTACCCATTTTTTCTTATAATTAATTTCTTATATGTTTTCTGACGTATTTTAAAATTACGTACTTTATAGAAATCGTACTTTTATTTTAATATCGTTTAATATATTATTATTGTTAATTTTGGTTAAAAATGTAAAAAAAAATCGTTTAAAATATTATTCAACCTCATTGTAATTTCATTAAAAAATCTTTTCTATGTACCTATGTCCTATATTGGTACCAAACCATACAAATATTGCATGTATATCGCTCGGCTGTCGTGGGCGTTAAAATTACTCAGATATTAAGATGGTTAGGTATATTATATAGAAGGCGCACACAGATTGCGAAAAATGCGATGACACGTATTACCACTATATGGAAGGATCGGGGTATTTCGATTGCCACAAAAATGATGCTTGTGCAAACATTATTGTTCTCTTTCTTTTTATACGGAGTCGAGTTATGGACCCGGAAGGCAAGGGAGCGGAATTGATGCCTTTGAGATGTGGTGTTGGCGCCGAATGCTTCGTATTTATTAGACAGAATACAAGACGAACCAGTAAATCATCCAGAGACTGAAGATAAAGGAACGGCTTTCGACAATATGTCTGAGATGCTTTCTACAGTTTTTTGGATATATCGTCCGGCGTGGACCGGACAACCTTGTGATTTTGGGTGGCTTCCAGGGAAAGCAAAGCAGAGGAAGAGCGTCTGCGCGTTGGAGCGACCAAGTAAAAGAGCTGACTGAGGACACCATTCATTATGCCCTGAGATAATCAGACGATCGAGAAGGATGGAAAATCTTGGTCGCTCAAAGGATGACAAAATTAAAAAGTGGTCACGATCCTCAGCCATGAGTGTACGACCAAGAACAAGAGATATTATATAAAACTTTTGACATGTAAAGCCTATCAGGCACCATTAGCGAGAGGTGCAAGATTAGTCAATGCGTTCGTCAAAGACGTAGATATTTTCAGTGACATGCTATGCATTTTGTATTAAAAAAAATATTTTACTGCATAAAATTGTACGATTTTTTGTTTTCAAAATTTTATGTTCCTGTATAAAACTGTAATTATGTTTTTTTTATATATATTATCTTTTTGTCTCTTGTGAGGGTAATATTTGTTATAATGTAAATCTCATATTGTGATCGCCTTGAATTTAGATTTGTTATGTCCACAAAGATTTGTTTTCTTAAAGAAATTAAATTAAATACATGATATATTAAATTTTGGTAAGCTAAAAATTTGGTATATTATACTTATTACTACAACATTTCAGTACGCAAAATTTATAAACATTAGTGTAGATAAATTATATGTGTGCGTATATACATATTTTACAAGAAACGTTGCGCATCTATAGCATAAACGCTTTGATTATTTTTTTCTGTGTTATAAAGCAATGAATAAATTTGGAATATTTTTCTATTTAGTCCATGATGTATAGTGTCTGCTAAAATATTACAATATTATCTGAAAAAAAAAACTTCAAATAAAATACCAAGCTGTAAATATTATTGTAATTTTATAGATGAAACATAAAAAAAACTATTGTCGGAGATAAAATAAAAGTGTGAAACATTTTTCGCTAAAGACAGAATACAGTATGGAATTTGTTAAAGAAAATTTTGACTTCTGGCAAGAGGAAAATCGCAAGAAAAAAACATTTTCTCATCAGTGCTGTGAAAAGCCAAGCGAAGATTTTTCACTGTCTACTTTTTTTGTAAATAAATAATAAAAACACGATCTCGAGCCCCTTTGCGGTATCTAGCATAAGAAAAGCATCCCTTAAAATCAAGGGCGTGACGATACGGTATATTTAAAATGCTTTTTTTTCTGTACGAACATCCCCTATCATCCCCTTTTGAATTTCTAACGAAAGAAATAATTTTATGTAAATATGAAATATTTCACCATTTTTCCCGAAATAAAAAAAGAGGAGAAAAATCGTACATAATAAAGAAAAACATTTCTTAAGTTTCCTATTGTAATTCGCATTTTCATTTCTGACAGGCGGTGAATGTTGCCATCACTTTTGTTAAATGTTGCCGGCTCAATATTATTCTCCAAAGTCTTTTGATGACGTACATATTGTTGGGTATACTTGCACGATAGGTAGGTAATATACCCATATTAATTTAGAGCGTACAATGAGCTCAATATTATTATTCGATATCATATTTAATTTCAGAAATATTTTGCTTCAAACATTTCTAATAATATGGTTTCGACTAAAAATAAAACTTTATGATTATGTTTATGTAAAAAACAATATTTTACTACACCATATTTTAATATTCTGCAATTTATTTATTATTAAAATTTAACGGTACATGATATATTTTAAAATAACCAATTATAAATAATATCAGTTATAAACAAAGTTGACGTACAAAATCATGAACCCTCAGAATTATAAAAAATATAAAAGACAAGTTGAGTAGATACCTACTCAACACAGAAACGTAAGTACTTGAACGGTGGTATTGAACATAATATTATCAATAGATGAACATTGGAAAAGATAGTGAATCCTTGATATTCCAGGATGCATTGAATAGTTTGATAAAAAAAAAAAACGCGACGTGAGGTACAGCTTTTCATATGTCCAGCGCGGACATGAAACTGTATCAAATATGGTATCTAATTAATATGTAATATTAAATAATATGGATATTGAGTAGCTAGATATAACCATAATTTAAAGAAACATAACTGAATTACCTGACCTGCGCATCTATTTTATTTACACGACTGCTCTCGGCAGCTATCTTGGGTGGTTTTTCATATGTTCGTATCGAAGTCTTACATTTTTATTGTTACAATAAGTTAGCCGTCTAAAGCTAAACAGTCAAAACTGTCTATCTCGCTCTAAAATTTAGCACAGCCAAGAGAGGTGCTATTAAAATATAGCACTTATAGTAAAAATTACAATTCACTTATTGTAACTGTTACAATAAGTGCTAATACTTCAATACAAAACTACATTCGATAGCTGCCGATAGTGGCCGATAGTGGCCGATAGAAGTCTTATCTATAGAATAGATGCACGTACTGATTTTGAAACCTGCCTCATCTTTCATGGAATAAATAGCCTATTCTTGTGATAAAATAATTATAGTTGGTCGAGAAAAAATCTAAATAATATTTTTATTTTCTTATGTACGGTTATGATCAAAAAAGGCGTTTAGCGAATAAGATAATATAAAAATCACAAAACAGTACGATTGACAGGTAAATTATCAAAACAATTTGCAGTATTTTTATCAGACTATATCCTAAATCTAATTATTTCCGTCGTCCAGAGGTTTATAATGAGTGGCGTATTGAAACTTGTAGTTGTAAGGATGCTGTTGAATATTCGATATTTCTTTACTTCTAATAGTTTCATAATATTATCTACTTACGATTTTGTAAATAATTTAATCCAAGTACACAGTTTATGAAATTCACACATAATGTTGTGTCCTCTCTGATAGTTTCTTAACTCATTAGTGGCACAGGAGTCCATATGGCCACATCAATTTTGTTGATGGTGTGATATGAATTTTTATTTGTTTTAAAAATTGTTTATTTACATTTTTTATGTATCTGTAATAGAACAGAGAATGAATAGTGAAAATAAAATTTTCATATCGTTTTTAAGTTTTTTTTATTAGTAGAATTATTATAAAGTATGATAGTTTTCAATACACATTACACACAAGCTAATATTGCATTTTCTTCACCGCGTTCTGATTTCAGATGTTTCTTTTTCTTTCAAAAAATCAGTCACAGTGTCAATTTTTTCTATTTTTTTGAATAAAATAATTTAATCCATTAAATCGTATATCTGTTAGAATCATTGATTTTGATGTACATAGTTTTGAATATCCATCCTATCAAGATCCATCAGCGTTCTTATTTTCCACATTTTTCCCGTAAAATTGATATTTTGTGCAGCTAGGTGTAATTGCGTGTAGAATCTCCAGTTGCAGTATAAAATATCAGATTGGTCTATGTTCTTGCATTCCTAGATTTCACTTGTGTATCTGCTTTTAATTGTCTATGATTTAAAATATCGATTGTTCTACCACCATCCTCATCTGGTAAAACCGCAGGATCTGGTCGGTGGTGAGTTAAATAATAATATTATATTCGTCGACATTATCATCATCACTAGCTTCATAAAGTGCATTCAATGCATTATTTACCAGCATTTCTCTTTCTTCAATCTTAGACATATCCCAGAAGCTAAATAATTTGACAAAATGAGAATATTATATTTTATAAAAAATATAGTGATAACAAATCATAATTTAAATTTGTAGTGTTAAGTGGCACGCGTGTCCATATGGGCACGCATTAATTGATTATGCAATAACACCACATAAACAAAAATAGTTCCATTTCTAATTACATATAATGAAACTGCACACGTTTATAATGCATTCAATGACAGAAATATTATTCTTTGAAACAATATAATCAGAAAACCACGGTTACCTTTAACATAAGTCCATCATTTTGTGATTATAAAATGAATGGCCACTTTGACACTTGATATTAATTTTATTATGTCAGCTAGATCATTCAAATGACGAACAATTGAAGCAGTGTACTTATTTCAACTGACTTTTATAAACCAAATTATTATTTTAAAATAACAATTAGGCAAAGTAAACTGTACTACAATAATTGCGTGTCCATATGTACACGGGTGACACTAACGTGAGCAATTGGGTCTGGCACTAAAGAGTTAAAAATACTTAATTATTGAGTAGTAAATATTAAACCTTTAGATTAAGTAAATCTAAGTAAAATTTACTAAGTATATAAATTGCTCAATTCATAATTATTCCTGAGAATTCTTCGCATCGACGGCATCAATTAACTGCACGTCGCTGCTTAAAATAACATATTAATTGAATGATTATTTACAACTATTTCGGAGTGTAGTTTTTAGGCGTGGAACTTATCATTTAATTTAAGTTAATTAACACAATTGAATACGTGTATTAATTAAGGCTCTATGTACCAAAAAGTAGTATTGCCTGTAGTTGCAAAATACCGAGTCATTGTAGTAAAATTTCATGAAGCAGACCCTTTGAAAAATGTGGTTTTACAGTGTGAAGCAATTACGGCAGCTTCTATAATTTTAGGTATTAAGAACTCGCAAGTGTCAACACACCATCGTCAGCCATTTTATATTGAATGCCATTGACCACTGCAGTGCTACTTACACCATTATAAATAAAACACGCCAATGGACTTACAACGTCGATAGGTTTAAATATTTTGCTGAATTTTTTTGACTTGCTTGAGGCACTTAGACCATAGTTGAAGTTATTGGCGTTGGTATGTTGAACATTTTTCTATAAAAATGTCAGTTTTCATTTTTTTGGTACTTAGCGCCTTAATTAATATACGTATTCAATGTGATCATGTTATATTCATACGTATATACAATAATTTTATAATGAATATAAAATAGTATTATTTTATCAGTAGTTTTATGCGAGAGTGTAAGTTGCACAGGCGAAGGGTGGAGGTAAGCTGTTCTCCGACATAGATAGTGCATACTAAACTTTGTTGGTCAAAAATGTTTGTTTTCATTGATCAATATTGTGTAAATATTGTTTGCCAGTTTTTAAAATACAATTATTAAACACTGCCTAATGTAAGCCATAGTCAAAAATATTCGTTTATCTATAAAATATCTAAAACTATGCAATTACACCATACATAATTTATATAATTTATGGGTAAAAGAATATTTTTTATCAATAATGGCTTGGTAGGGTAGGGCAGTAGGAGTAATGATTTAAAAAAAACTAACCAATAACATCAGATTTGTAATACGTATGCATTCTTAATTCAATGATAACAAATAAGCATGACTGAAAAAGTGTGCACTATGGTTTGGTTTTGGAAATGTTTAATTTAATTTAAAAAATGAACCAGAACCATCAGAAAAATGTATTATTCGTTCAATGAAAACAAATAAGTATGACTGACAAAGTTAAGTGTGCACTATTTATGTCGAATCTTAAAAGCATACCTCCACTCCTCGTCACTTATAGGTTGACCTCAAATTGGATGAATCAATTGAAGTACAACTGCCATGCTTAACCGCAATTTAATTTGGAGAGTCCTTATAAGCAAGTATTAAATAGGTCAATAGTTAAAATTGGTCGCAATTAAGCATGGCAGTTGTAGCATATTGATAAAAAAAATTAGGCACGATACCCAAGAGACGCAGGTTTGATTCCTACCGGGTGTCTCACTTTTTTCGAAAAAGATTTTTTCTAATAGCTATATTTTCTCATGAGTGTTTTCAGCATTATGTATGATCAATAATTAGAATGGTACATTCTTAAATCTTATGATTTATTCGTTGAATGAAAGAAAAAGTTAATTCAATAATAATTATTGATCTATCGATTTCAAACAATGTGGTAAAGTAAGTAGGTACTATAAAAATTTAATTATTTAATATATTATTTTATTTATGTATTCACTAGCAATTGCGAAGAGCAAATATTGATTAAACAAAACAAAAAAAAAATTCTTAAGTACACCTTTGTTGTTTATTTTATATAGGCAAACACCATGGAATCCATAAAATAGCTGTTTGTATATAATCCAAGGCGTCGAAGTTTACAAACCCAATTTTTTGGCATGTCAGGCGTAGTTAAAAACTTTCCCGGGGTATTTTTTAAAGATAAGTGCCTACCATTTTTTTCCAGCTGAGAACCGAAGCCTAAGTCATTCTGACAAGTTGTATTATATTTGTAAAAATAACTTTGCAGTGCGGCAGCGACTGAACGATGGGATGCTGTTTTATCTTCAAAATAGAAATGGTTATTTTTAAGTATTGCGGTATGTCTGTCATTTCTAAATACTATATTAATAATAATTAATTATCATATCGTCACTGTTCTGGCAGAAGACACTAATTCGAAATAATGACATATTGAGTTAGTTATACCAAAATGTTCCTTATTTCAAACTTTACCGTCTGGAAACCTTCTTAATAAATAAACAGTCTTTATTTTAAAGTCATCCTTTTTACGATTACTTAATAAACTAACATGATAGACCATTTCAAACATTTTAACAACTTCAAAGTCAAATTACTCAAAACTAGTATTCTCCAGTTAGTGTGTTCTACCAGAACATAGACGGTATTATAGTGACAAGAATTGTCATTTTTTAATATATAAAAGATAACCATGTCCTTGCTTTCTTGTAAAAGGTGGATGGAAGGGTAAGTTGCATTGATGTGTAGTTAATTATGTTCCTACATGTATACCTTTATTTTTCTTTATGGCCAAAATTAAATATTTTGTGTAATGTGTGTTATGTTTTTGCAACAAAACTTGTGTTGTTTTGTTGTTTAGTATTTCGTTAGGTTTTTGAAGGTCAAAGGATTGAATGTCATTAGAATCAAATGTAAATTTAAAAATTGTGCGTTTTCTACTCAATTGACTCCCCTTCGAGGATATCGGCCAGAACTGATTTTTGACTATCTTATAGCCAGGAGTTGCCTGGTCTGCAATATTTATGTATCGTATTTACGATTCAATATTATAATATGTTTCTTTCCAGCTTTGAGGCATTTGAAAAATTTGCTGCATCATTTATTTAGGACGGAATAATTCAGATCCCTCCTTAGATTCATTACTTTCTACTCCTGACTCATCTGTTTCTTCAGACTTTCAGTACACGAGTACAGAGGATACTTCATGTCATTAAAGATAAATGACGGCAGAGTAAGACAATATTTTTATTATTTTCTAAAACTTTTTCTTTAAGCACTAAGATGCATGGTTGCTACATCAGTCCCGTATAGAATCGCTTTGGGACAAGGAAGTGTGGCACTGAAATCTTTTCATTCTTTCATAGCATCATGGAAGGCGGCCATGCACAAACCGCGGCTGCATATACATGGCGGGTGGAGATGGGGCAACTCAAATCATTGTCGATATTTGATTAGCTATATTAAATGTAAAATGTAAAATACTACTTGCCGAGATAATAATATTTATGTTCTGCAAGTGAGCCATTTTTGAGAAGGGCACACGGCTTCATGTATAGGAGAAAGCCATCATTGAGCGAGAGAAGTTGATGAAATAATAATATTCACTTTAGATCGCAAAGAAATTTCGGCATTCGGATCCGGATTTCTCGCCGGAGACGTCAGAATGACGTTAACGCTTGGCTTGTTAAATTAATAAAAATATTGCAGCGGCCATGACTTTTAAAAGAGACCCGCAAATTGCGCTACCTACCTATTTGGAAGTTGCAAGGGTTATGTAGATGGAATATGATTTAATCCCATGTTTACTTCGTAATCTTCATTCACTATCTCTCAGATTCAGCTTTGTCTGATTAGCCCTGACCGTTTTGATCATACATATTGTTCTCTATTTTGAGACTAAGTACTTTACACTATTGAGAACCATATTTATAGTGCTAAGTGTGGTTATCTAGTTTTCAAATGCGATACACACCTCTAGTGAACTAATCCTTTGGCAAGTTCATCTAATCATTAGGTGGAGTAAGCCATCTTATCAGGTTAATCTATTTCCGTGTACCGTTTGAAATGTTCTCATCTATTGTTGCAATCTTTGTAAACTCTGAATAAATAAAAAACTGGATGTTTCCATTTTTTTTTTAAATCTTATAGGATTCAATTAAAACTGAACAACAACATTCTCCATTTCCCAGTAAACGATTTGTTATGCTTATCCAAACCGATATTATACTATTTACTTATTAACATAAAATTAAGTTAAATTAAAGTTTTAGGAATAGTTAAATGTCACCAAAGAATGATTATTATGTCTAACAATTTGATATTTCCTTATTAAATTGCCAACAGACCATCTCGTTATATATCAATTTATTTATTGCGGAATTTGTTTGGAATTTATTGTCAAAGAAAAATACCTAAAGTGAAAATCAAATAAATTTCTTTTCCATTTCCAATGGCGACAATTTGTTTACTAACGGCAAATTACACCTCATTTTCTCAAAGAACGCTTTCATTTATTGGAAATATTCACTGAAATAATAAATATAACTAGAATCGTGTTTTGTCTTTCATTTAGGTACGTATATACATTTTTTTCTCGGTTGAATTTTGAAACAAAAATTTGAGACAAAAATAATATGTCAGTTCATTTATTTTTCTTCCAAAAAAAAAACCTCTTTTATTTGGTTCAGTACAGCGTAAAAACAAATTGACACTTTGTTTTATCAGACATATTTTCTCTAAATATTATTTATTACCCTGTATATTCCATAATTGTTATTGAAGTGACATATTATTCTATCATTATATCTTCTGGAAAAAAAGATACATATAAATTAAATAATAAAACTTATACTATTATCGATCCTTTCTTATCAAAATAAATATTTTTTCATTGACATGATTACGATAACAGATAAAATTAACATTATTTTGAAATGTGAAACAGCAACTGCAAAAACCAAACCAAAACCGTTGACTAATGAAATAAAATTGACACTTTTTTCTTTTGTCGTATTTGTTTGAGAGTTACGTCTTATTTTTTTGGTCCACGAATCGGTCAACACAAACATGGACCCACTAAATCAATCGCCCTGCACCACACACTGTTTGCATTGAACTTAATACGAAGGCTTATATTCGGGGTGCTCAGCGGCAGCGAAAATGGGGCGTCGAAATAGTTTAATGTCACATTTATTAAACCACAAATTAAAAATACTAGAAACTTAAAATAAGACACATAAAAATATTTCTATAATGCCTATTATCTTTAATAACATTGTAATAAGGAATAATGTTTAAATTGGTATTTTGACTAGGTACCTACGTAGGGGGGTTGAAATTTATTGTTTTTATTTTGTTATCGCGAGAGGCGTCAAAACTAGTCAGTGTCTCGGGTCTTCAAGTCGATAAACCATCAAGTACTCAAAGTTTTTTATTTCGACCATATCCGATCTTAATAGGATCATATGGGCCTCCACAGAGAAGAGGTTTGTTTTAACAGATTTTGTTTTTTACGAGAAATGTATGTCAGCCACTTGCTCAACTCATTAGGTCCATACCCTGACTCACACACAAATTGAAAAACAATATGTGTACTTTCTAGACCCAGGATTCGAACCTGAGACCCACGGCGTGATAGTCCAACGCTTAAGCTGCGCGGCCACCGTAATACCTAAGTATGCTTAGAGTTTAAATTAACATATTTAATTTAATGTAAGGGACGAGGAAAATTAACAAAAACAAAAATATATAAAAATAAAATAAAACAAAAGTAATTTAAAATTAACGAATATTATTATAATGTGAAGTAATTTTCACATCCGCAAAATGTTTTTATTGCAATCAAATTGACCTTTAATGTTTTCTACCGGGCTGAACAACCTTTTCTTTCTTTTCCGTTCACATTTCAGGATATCCTCAGAGAACTTGAATTTATCCTGTACCTATTTGCATACATGTTGGACTGGTAATTAATCAACGCTTATAAAGCTTAGCAGCAAATCCACTGAGCCCAGTCAAAAATTGAGTAATGTGGTAGACTATAAGATACTGGCTGCGGTTTTGTTGACTGTATGAAGGGATGAAGGAATAAAGGGGGGTTAAGGACTTGAATGTTGGCGAAGGACAGCGGAAGCAGGGGTGTGTCCAAGCACCTTTGATGTTAAGCTGGTCCGTACTACTGGCTCTTGTGAGAGCCTGACTCTGACTTCCGGAGTTTGTGCACACACTTATTGCTGATTGTTAATGTATAGCACTCTCACTTTCACATGAACCAATCGGATTTTTATTTATATGGATATTGACACTTAGTAGATAATGAATTTATTATTGGGTGAATTACGGCAGTTGATGCAGGTCTAACCATAACTTGTCACCGAACGATTTCTATGGCTATGAGTGGCAGTTTTCGTGCAACGCCGTTGAACCGTCACTTCTGAGTCACCCTGTACGGATTTCGTAATGAGACTCGCGAATTGAATTACGGCGTGCACGAAGGTCAAACTGTATCGAGTCTTGACGCGGTCGTGGTCTTAATGTAGCTCAAACTTGTGACAATAATATGGATTAGAGGTAGAAGGGAAATAGTGGGATAGGAGCGACCATTATTGGCCCAGCCAGATAGAATAACGAGCTTTTATAGAGAATTTTAAATAGATAATCTGATAGTTCATCACATTAGCTATTTTGCTAGAATATGCCAATATTCTCACAAAGCTGTAGTACCAGGAAGAAGACAAAGATAAACAATAATTGTTTAATTATTAATTTTGACAAAAATGTTCCCATAAAAAAACAATTCCCGAATTCCTTGAATAGCTAATTACATTACGGGATGAGTATAACAATCATCAAACCTAATATCGTTATATTATTATCAATGGCTATTTGAACAGAGTCCTACTTCTTGTGTTGTTACAGGCGGAAACGAAGGAAAATTTAATAATATTGTATTTCTTGCTCGCTTCGAGGACGCCCTCTGCCGTCGAAATAATTATTTAAGGACAGTTCTCTCGGGGCTATGACCTTTCGGCTGGAAACTTATTATTCAGCGTTGGAGAATTTTTTTAGAAAGTTTCACTTTTCGGACTAATTTTGTATTGGCGGCAAAAAATTGTGTAATTATTGACACGTATTTTATACCGCCTAAAAAGTCTGTGTACTATTTATATAAAAGTATTCTGAGAATGCTACAAAAAAATAGCTTAATTTTTTAAATAAGATTTTCTTAGAATACTGTATTTCCTTATAAACCGAAAAAAAAGTCGGCATAAAAATATTATAATAGTCCAAGATGAAAGAAGTTTTCATGAATAAAAAGTTGCTTATCGAATTGCATTATATTATTAGGTATCGGCTTACTTACTTACTGTCCAACAAGAAGATTTAGGCAATAGCCGGAAGTCGCTGTCGTCGACTAAATAGGAAGAGCTTGATAGTTTACAGTTTTAATACGTAGACAACCCGTCGCTAACCGGAGGTCGCTATAATCGAAGTGCGGTAAAAATGTGAAGAGCTTGTTAGTTCACAGTTTTAACACGTACATTATTAGAGATGTTCTCAAATTATATATATTCAGTATAAAATAGAATGTTATATTCTCAAATCTTGCGTTTTATTCGTTGAATAAAAGAATTAGTTTATTAAATTATTAGCAAGTCCAAGTACGTTAGAAAAACTAAATAATGAAGTGATCCGTGTCGTCGGTCAGTAAATAAATTAAACGAATTAATTGATGTCTATCTTAGTTAAATACACTAAAACCGATAGTCCACACATTACAACGCAATTTGACAAGCGTTTCATGTAACAACTACTGGTTAAATCGTCGCAGCTCAATAAGATTCCCGTAGCTTAATTGCAAAAGCATACTGGAGCAAATCCAACAGATACAGGTTCACGTTCCGTTGGGTGACAAAATGATTTTTTATACTGTGCATATGCATAAAATGTTTTCAAATTATGTATATTCAGTATATAATATAATGATACATTCTCAAATCTTGTGTTTTATTCGTTGAATAAAATAAATAGTTTATTAAGAGCATACTTCAGTGAAACGGCAAATAATTTTCAACTATAGGTGCGACGAAATTTTGGACTCGCTGCCAATTGGGCTGTGAACACGTAAATTTGTTTTGTGATGGCGTTGGGGGAATTAATTCTTAAATCGTGTAAAGATGACCAAAAAACGTTACCCATTTACTTGAAAAAGAAAACATGTCAATGAACATATTATAATTATTATTAATAGAACAATACACATAACGTTAAATAGACGCATGCTGAATTTTTATGACAAATTATATTTTCTTCTGCACACGTCGTTTGCACAATCTTCGCGTCACGTAGTCACGATCGTTTTAGACCATGCCCTAGCTGAAGTATAGCCTTAAATAATATATATTTAGAACAAGAACTATCTTCAACAATATAATATCAGTAATTATATTGTTATAACTATATTACAATAACATGACTATACTTGACTTACCTACTTTTTGTGATGATAAATGAATAATATTATCGTTTATTTATTACCACGAAAGCTTTCCTAATAATCTAAATTAACGAATAAGGATAAATTTCATTGCTGTTCATCTATACATTTTCCAAAGCGTTCGATTTCCACAACAATGCGAATTCTCACTTACTTCTTCCGATTCATCGTGAAGCATAGAAGGACCTAGCGTCTTCTGATTAACCCAATCAAAGGGAGGGACTAAGGCTCATCGATCACCCGGCACAATGGCCGCGCCAAAATCAATGTTGCCGACATAAAAGCACCTGATGGAAATCATCCAAAGCAGCCGAGCTTATCGTGGAAACAAAACAACTCCGGTCTCTTTGTGGTTGCCCGCGGTACGTAATTGATCAAAAGCATTAATGAAAAATAGAAATAACCAAGGGAGGGGCCGATACACCTGTGAGATTCCCACAATAATAATATTTCTGTCTGATAAGTCCAGGACTTGTCAAGTTTGTGTTGTGCTTTTATATTAATAAGTTATGGATTTTTCCAGGTAAATACCCATTAATAAGCACGCAATCATTTTCTTGTAATAACGTAGTATTGTTAATGATTTTTTATTATTGTTTGTGCTCTTCCTAATATACATATATGTAGGAATGGTAAATTATTTACTTAAGCGTATACTTCAGCTGAGGCATGGTCTAAATCTAAAAAGATCGTGACTAGGCGACGCGTAGATTGTGCAAACAACGCGTGCGGAACAAAATATAATTTGTCATAAAATTCAACATGCGTCCATTTAATGATATGTTTATTGTTATATTAGTAATAATAATAATAATAATATATTCATTGACATGTTTTCTTTTTCGAGTAAATGCGTAACGTTTTTTTAGTCATCTTTACACGATTTAAAAATATATTCCTCCAACGCCATCACAAAACAAATTGACGTGCTCACAGTTCGACTATCGATCTCCAATTGGCAACGAGTGCGAAATTTTGCTCCACCTATTGTTGAAAATTATTTGCCGTTTTTCGTATTTTAGAATAAACATTTTTCTTGTCGTCCACGTCTATCTTGGGAAACAAAAGTCAATAATTGACTATGGTTTGAATGGCGAGATTACTCGCAGAACCAAACTGACATATTATAATGAATTTGAATGCCTGAATAATATCTTCAAAAGTGATCTCCTATTGTGTCTTAAAATATAGTGTCAACCTATGTATGCTACATGCGTGTGAACGTGGACTTTTATTGTTAGAAAAATAAAAAATTGTAAGTAATGCAAAGTGGTAAAAAATGTACATATTGGGCATAACGCGGAAAAACCATAAAAATATAATAAGTGGTAAGGGTCGCTAAGCTAATGAAATGGCAATAAGCTATCAATGTCGTCATAAAATGGTATCCAAGGGACATTGAACGATCACAGGCACGCTCTAAAAGCTGCTGTATTGACGACCTTATAAAGCTTGGCCGATGTACATGATCGCGTAGAACAAGGGACTGATAAGAATGAAGAAAGCTTGGAAAGACATTCATTGCAATTGATTGACCCCGGTTAATGATGATACTGATGATTTCATTGGTTAATTTTTAATTGATCTATTAAAAAGTGATTCAGTGTTGCCAGTGATGACTGATATAATAATATGATATTGGATTAAAGGTCACATACACTTTTTTTTAAATATTCTTCTAAGATTATTATAGCAGTAGCATTATTTGAAGGCCACTAATTTTATTTTTAATAACTAAAATAGATGACTTTCTTACATTATATTTAAAATTTCATTTGGAGACACTGCAAAACATTCTATACACTTATACCCTATAAATACCATAGCATATTATCGTGCTGTTATAAAAGATCTTTTATACTGTATACTATGTACGAGTTTATTTTACACAACAAACATCTTTTATAGTTTTATGCCAACCTACGGCACATAAACATCTCGAATAATGGAAATAAATTTTTAAAAAATAAGTCAGATAAAAAGTTTTTTTCACATTTATGTACTGTATGTTCAGTAACTGCCCCAGATATGGTTGCCGCTGCAAATTCCTGAAATGCGTACCTACTCACGTATCACTTACAAAATTATTTATGGCTACAGAATTTTTAAAAGCCCCAATTGACCGCCAAGAGAGAGGAAAAACCTCAAATTAATTAAAATGTATTACATAATTCGTGTTTGCCGAAATGACGAGGCACTCAAAACATAGCATTAAATTTGTACCTAGCCAGTGGCGTAACTGGAACTCATACAGGCCTGCAAAACGCATAAATATTTAGTGTGAAAACACTTACTAGTTTAATATATTATTCTGCAATTTTATACTGTATGTTAACTCTAAATATTTGATATAACACGTGTTATGCAGTGGTTACCTGTAAGCCTAAATGAATTATTTTGTAAATGAGTTTGAGTCTTTCATATTGTTTTTAGAAAGGAAATAGGGCGTAACCCTCATTTTATTAAAAATAGGTTTTATTGCATAATAACGTTGCTCCCGACTATATACACGTAGTTTCAAAGAGATTTAAGCTGGAAATGCTGATTTATTATCTAAATGTAACTGACGTGGGCAAAACGACTTAACTTTATTTTTTGTTGTTTTTTTAATTTTAATTAACTCGATAATTAATATCAGATAAGGAATGTTAAACAATTTTAATTGTTAAAAAAATAAATGATAAAAAAATGCATGATAATTAAGTTATAAATAATAGGTAGGCACATAGTTTATTTTCATTTTTTAAATACGCCCACGATGGCTGAGCGGCTCACGCGTGGGCTTATAATGTGATGGATCCCAGGTTCTAATACTGGGTCTAGCACGTACATACATTATTGTTTTTAATTCAGAGTATGGACCTAATAGGTTGAGCAAGTGGTTAACATTTCTCGTAAAAACATAGATTTGTTAATACAAACCTCCATTCTGTGGAGGCCCATATTATGGTCATATTATTATTGTATAAATATATATTAATATTCATTATGTTCACTATATATTTTTCAATGTAAAATGAGAACTCTCCCATTCTTGGTAGCATTGACTTGTGTGTCCCTGATAACTATCGGGAAAGATATCGAGAGCATCAGTTGTTTGTTCTTCCAAGGAGCAGAACTAACCTGCCATTAGTGATGCCAATTGGGAGGGCAATAACTACTAATCGCATCGGATGTTGGTATATTCTACCTACGTCAGGATAAGTATAGGTGGGCGTAGTTTTATAAATTCTTAAAATAGAATCTGCTTAGCTCATTCCATTCGGCTAATAATAATTTTAATTTTTTTATTTTTTGTAGTTACACTTTTCTATTGTTTAATAATTAAATAATGATATATTTCTTTTTTATATACTTCTTCTTCTTATTGTGCCATCCCCTAGCGGAGTTCGGCCACCATCAACGTGATCTTATCTTTGTCGTCTGCTACCCGGAACAGTTAACTCATTATATATTTAATACTGTTTTTATAATATTTCTAAATGTCATGTTGTGGACATCGTAAATTAATAATTTGTAATGTTTAATACATGTGAAAAATAAATTAAATTTGAATTTGAATATCAATTGTAGATAATATATCGTCATTGTTCTGGCAGAAGACACTAATTCGAAAAAATGACATATTGAGTTAGTTATACCAAAATGTTCTTTGTTTCAAACTTTACCATCTGGAAGCCTTCTTAATAAATAAACAGTCTTTATTTTAAAGTCATCCTTTTTACGATTACTTAATAAACTCACATTATAGACCATTTCAAACATTTTAACAACTTCAAAGTCAAATTATTCAAAACTAGTATTCTCCAGTTAGTGTGTAAAAAATAGAGACGATATATTGAGTATTAAATATTTTTTTTATTTATAAACATTTCATTAATAATTGAGACAACCGGATTTTTAAATTATTTATCTGGGTCTTCTTGAAAGGTTTATGCAGTGGGCTTCCAAATGATTATATTTACGCCAATGTACTAAACTAAAGCCTACCCATTACCTACACACATTCGAATACTTTCGCTAATTAAAACAGAATCACGATGAAAAAATGCTTGAGGAAGATTTATGTTGGCGGTCCGTGACGTGGGTAACGGAATTACGCGGCCGGGTCGGCAGGTGGATACGCCCGGATTGTTTTTATTTCACACCTTCCTTTTCCACTCCTCCTGCGAAGAAAAACCGAAATAAAAGGGAAAATATATACAAGTGGAGGCCTCGCGCCCACGCGAACGAAATATTGTTACTAATGATAACACGTGGCGGGGTATCGGTTAGGTTAGTGACGTCCAAACGGTATTTCGCGAAGCTCACACCAAAATTTTTAAAAAAACCTAAATATATGGAACCTAAACATTTATGATGATATTATTATATAGGTACCAATTTCACGTTGGTTTTGAATTAAAAATTTTAACTAAAGCTTAATTTGTATGCCTTGTGTGGTCATTAAGGTTGTCATAGTTATAATTGTATTATTGTAAATTTATAAATAAATAATAATTATTGGTCCAAATATTGTCTTGTTGATAGAAGTCATTGTGATATTGTATTGAATTTGTTATACATAGAAATTAGATAGTTGGTAAATAAATGATTAATATTTTTTCGTAGCAATCAGGGGTAATCTTTGGGTGCCGGACGAAATCTCGAAGGCCGAAATCCCGAATGCTGAATCCCGAAAGTCTAAGTCCCGAAAGCCGAAATCCCAAATGCTGAAATCCCGAATGGCCGAAATTCCGAATGGCCGGCATGCCGAAGGCTGAAATCCCGAAAAATAAATAAACAACAATTGCGCAATCGTAACACTTATCCTGAATTGCGCAAATTTCACAAGAGAATTTGTTAATATTGCGCAATTGTTACTGTTGTATTTTTTTATTTTTCGGGATTTCGACCATTCGTGATTTCAGCGTTCGGGATTTCGGTATTCGGGATTTCGGCTTTCGGGATTTAGGCTTTCGCAATTTCAGCCATTCGGGATTTCGGCTATTCGGAATTTCAGTATTCGGGATTTTGGCCTTCGGGATTTCGACCCAAGCCCGTAATCTTTTACGGTTAATCTTTTAAACATATTACTTTAGGGATAATAAATTACAAAGACTCTTCTGTTTACATATTGGCAAAAAAAGCTTTTTGCCATTTTGACTCGACATTTTTTTGGCATTATCTCAAAATGGCATAATATGGAGGCTACTGACTTCAAAAGTAAATGCATCAATCATCTTACCACGATGAATGAATTAATATACTAATACTGTTTTTTATTCAACGAATAATTCACATGATTTAAGAATGTAATATTCCTTGAGTGAACACACATAATAAATGAAACCGCTTCCGTGAGTATTTTAAATGACTCTAGTTAACTTCGTCGGAGTTATATAGGATACTTATAGCTTATTGGTCAGAGCACGTGATCGTGAATGGCATGGGGGCGCAGGTTCAAATCCTGTTGGGTTTCGTAGTTTTTCAAAAAAATAACTTTTTTTATTACCTAGTTATATATTTCTCGCTCACGGTAGCCGAGCAGCTTAATCGTCAGTCTATAATGTCATGGGTCCCAGGTTTGAATCCTATGTCTGGAAAAATACACATATTGTTTTTAAATTCATGTTTGAGTCAGAGTTTGGACCTAATATGTTGAGCAAGTAGCTAACATTCATTTCTCGTAAAAACAAAATCTGTTTAAAGAACCTCCACTTTGAGGAAGCCCATATTATGATCCTTTAAGGATCGAACATGGTGAAGTGTAGCTATATATTTCTTTCAAATTATGTACTTTTTGGATATAATTATAAAAATTTTGGAGACATCTGGAGAACGCCAATGATGCGTATCGGATAACTCAATGGACAGTATTAAAAAGTGGTTTCTTTCCTTGCGTATTCCTTGCAATAAAACATATTCAACGCAATATTGCGTGACTATGTACTCTCCTGCAGACATGGTACTAGAAGTAACAAAAAATAACAGCGTCATCCTTGTTTCATTAAGACCGCGTGGTTCGTTTCCCATTGGCGTCCAAATTAAGTTTTTATTCGTATTGACAGCGTAAGTAAGTAGGTAAGAAACACAACACAGAAAAAAAAACAAATAATAGTATCTCAGCCCACGGAGGCTAAAGAGAAAAGGTTCTAAGTATTGTTTCTCGGTTTTAGTAGTTAACGATCGCTCTGTGGCGTTCGATTTGCAAGCAATTCGCCATCCCCTTTGTCTTGCGCTAGGCTTTTTCCCGCGAACAAAAAAAATAATTACGCCTCTGGATTGCGCCTACTTCTATCAGGAATACTTAACGACTTTACCACGAAAAAGTCGTAAGTAGTGCATTATTCAGAAGTTTGTTTGAAACATGAATAAACCATTTTTTATAATACAGTCAATTCAAGTTGATTGATACATTATTTTTAACGTATTTCATCTCAATGACTTTTCTAATAATAAGATCATATTATTATTAATTTAAAAAATAATAAGTATTATTATTTATCGGACAAAACTATGTTTATTCTTTGAATAATTAATATACCAATGGCGAAGGGTGCCTGTTGAAAGAACATAGACTGTATTCTTCTTCAACATCTTCTTCGCTACGTGAAGGAAGTGCATTTGTCGACTAAATGGGAGGAGCTTTTTAGTTTATAATAGAAGTGCGGTTAAAAATGGGAGGAGCATGTTAGTTCACGTACACGTAGCCAAAAAGATGTTGTCGTACTATAGTAGTCAAATTGACGCGTTCTTTAACGATGAATATTATTATTACCCTATATTGTTTGCTTATGATATAAAAATGGAAGTATTGTTAGCGATATAATATTATTGAGTGCATGCATGAGAATGTTGACAGGTTGCACTGCCATCTGGTAATAAAAATGTTGCTACAGTTAAAATGGTAATCTTTGCACCAAGTATGGTAGTTCTTATCTCATACAAATTCCCTACCTACGTCTCATAATTATTGTCGCCTACCAGGTACTGTAGTACCAGGCACATTAATAAATAAATGGCAGGAAGTTATTTTCAGACCATCAAATCGTCAAGAATTTCACTGGTTTGACCACTCTAGCATCATAAAAGAAGTAATTCAATAATTACGAGTTACAGTTTGCCCAATGCCGTGTCAATCACCCTAATTCATTAACTCATTACCCACCCATCCATTACAAGTACCTACAGTGAAATCGTGAGAAATCTAGCTGTATGAGTGCGTAAATACGGAACTACCCTAGCGCGCTTGCCATCTCAACATCAGAGGTTAGTGTCTGGATTAAATCCATGTGTAACCGCGCCACAAAGTGATATGTAATACATTTTTTTTTCGGTTTTTTGTAAGTAATAAAATATAATTACTGCTAAAATACAATATTATATTCAATTAAAGGGTGGATTGCAAAAACAACATCATTATGTCAGAACTGAACAATTTTACAGGAGAGCAAAAAAACTTAATAGAATCTCTTCCTTTTGAATTTTGATTCTTTTCTTTTGATGTAATACTACACAACGTGTGCTTATTTTCCAATGAGAAATAATAATTATTCGAACTTTCGAAGTACCTATCAGAAAAATATGTAGTAGACAGATGTTATTTGACTTGATTATTATGATGTATTTGTTGAAACTCATTTGTCAAATGATTCCTTTTGTTGGATTAAAAAAAGTTTAACACATTTTAATCCGTGCTATGTGCTGTTTTTGAAAGAACGGTAAATGAGAGCATATAGTCAATATTTAAAAAAACAAAATGACATATAAATTTCAAATATGAAAAAAAACTGACATATGTTGTTTTTGTAAACCACCCTTCAATTTTGTTGTAAAAATACACTGATAATAAGACGTCAGTAATAATTTTCAACATCACAATAAAAAATATCTAATATTTTTACCACAAACTTAACATGATATGCAGACTTATCTACATTTAATTATGGTTATGAGTCATAGAGCAAAGAGTAAAAATCATTGCCCACTTAGAAAATTGTAATTCATGTAATGCACTTGTCGTGTTTTGTGATAATTATGCAGTCGTTTACCATGCTAATACCACCTATTAGCAGTTAAAAAATGATTCCAGTTATTATTAATTCAGTATGCAATATTTCTATTAAGTGTAGGAAAAATAGATTATGTAAAATAAGTATTATTTAGAACAATATGAAAGTGACAATGTGAAAGTTGAATTTAGTTTTTTTAATTTGATATTTTTAAAAGCAGGTACTACTAACGGGCAAATTGTTAATTATATTTAATATTTAATTTTAAATAAAAATAATCAAATTTTAAGTGGCAACAAACCGCCCTAATGGCTTTTGGCGAAAATGGTGTGGAATCAAGGGAGAGAAGAGGTGGATTATTTTTGGTGAGGTGGAGGTGGCTTTAGATTCTTTAGAATGATCACTGATTATGAAAAACGAATTTATTTTAGTACAGTAGAAATTTATAGTTCACACAACGCGGGTTTGACAAAATTAGTTAAGAATGCGTATTATTGTCTCGACAGAGAAATCTGTAGTAATCACTTATAATTATATTTTCTGATAGTGGGTTGGATTTGTGTATCTGGGGTAAGCGCCGTAAACCAAATGCGTCGCGAAACGGTGAGCAATAGCGGTGCCAACATAACATCATTACAACGTGTCAAGAAGTGTATTACATATTAGTATTGTTTATATCCAATGAAATTATTATTTTACCATCCACCATGCATCCACATCTTTTTCATGCATATACCATGGCATAGTGAATAAAAGGTGACCTGTAATGTTGTGCTAAAAGTGTCTCAGAATGAATTTCCCAAAGGGAGTACCTATGTAAGAATGTAAGATATGACATATTAAAAAAACTAGCAGCAAAATAAAATTGGATAAGTTTTATATGAGATAAGATGATCCGCCACTGATTTATATGCGGTCTATTGATTATTATTAGCAACTGCATTTACGCAGTCAATTGCATTACATAATATGCGCCACATCCGTGAATGGAATATCAAAACGTTTACGATTAACTGAAATGTCATAATGAAAATGCACCATACTAATAATAATTCATATGTTTAGTACAGCTAGTTATGATATATTAAATTCATGCAAGAATATCAAGTAAAGTTGTTCTACTTAAATTGACAATATCATATAATTATATTTTAGTACACTTCAAATTATGCAAAAACAACTGAATGTATTTGGCTTGAATAGACTTGGCTCCCAATATGGGTATAAAAATAGGGTCTAGGCAAGCAAGTACGCCCAATATAGCATCCCTAAATTAGGGGTATTGTACCAATAAACCACTAATTACAGAGTAATATACAACTACTGAACAATACCAATGTATGTACTCGTAATATTTTTAAATATTTATTTATCAAAAAAAAAAAATTAATAAACAAAATACAATAATATTCAATTATAAAACTATTTGTATTTAGTAGGAATATTTTATAAATAATACAAAATAGCCAGTAAAATGTGATACAAATAATTGAGTTCGAATGTAAAAATACACTTATATTTACAGAGGTAAATAAAAACGGAAAATGTATAGATTGCCTGAAATTTATTGCAAATTAGTATAATTATTAATTATTAAACAGTTAGTTAGATCGACTTTGTAAGAGATTTTAACGTTTCTTATAATATATATATATCACACATTTTATTCTGTGAAATTTATTTCCTTTTGCTTCTTAAAAAGGGGGACAAGTTAGGAAATCATTTTTCTCCTCACAACAAAAACACAGTAAAAACGAGTTCAATTAATTAAACTGACACGGATGATTTAACTGATAAACCACCAAATCCGGAATCTAATGAGTGCAAACTCCGGTCCCACTTTGTATCAATATGTTTTCAAAAATATTTCTTAAACGTACTTTGGGGGTCTCGTTGGAAAGCGACGAGACCGTTGTAGGAAGCTGACCAGGAGTTGAGATGCGAGAGTTTTTATTACAGCGTAAACATGGTCCGAGGTCCGAGGCTCGGTGGATACAGAACTTGAGATCTGACTGACACGAAGATTGATACTGATCAGTCTGAGATATTATGCTCAGTCCAGGAAGTTATGATAGAGTGGCATTTTCAATAAATTGCGGATCAACTATTTTATTGAGTAGGTATGCAATTATTATTAGACATTTTGCTGACTGTCGCTGAAATGCATATTAAGAAATAAATGCATATTAAGAAATAATATTATAATTAAAGTCAGTTATTTCATTAAGTTTGCAATAATTGGATACTGGCTGATTCTACGTGAAAATGAATATTAATAAATAATATTATAATTGAAAACTGGGTCACATTGATCCGTTGACGGCCACGGTAGGTACTATATATTTTTGAGTTTCCTAATTATATTTTTTTACTTATACATTGAATATAAAGCCGCGTTTTTTATGTTAGTATTATAGATTTTGGTTTCCCATTTCTTTTCTCCGATTTTACGATAGGTACCGTATTTATTAAAAAGATCGTTTTTATTATAAAAACTGAAATGATAAACATCGTTTTTAGTCATTCTAAAGAGTAAATATATATTAAAAGCACCGAGTCTATAATACATATTGTTATAAGGCGACCTTTTCACAGTGCTTTTGCCCGAGCATAAAAAAACTCATCGTAAAGAGTTAAGGAATCCATCGTCGCGCAAGAGCGGCATCCGTCGCGGGCGGGAAATGAAGTTTCGAAAAAATCGCACCTCCATCCGCCCGGATATTTAGTCCTTCCTTAATTTAGTTTATAGTTGTATCACACTTTCAGCTTTATTTTGTGCGTCAAAGCCTCCTGTCAACAGGGCCTATCAATGTTGTTTAAAGAAAAGGATTCTTATCAAAGATTTTGAAAGTTCTTTTAAATAGAGCATTTTGTGAATTCAACAAAAAACACTGAATCATGTTCGATTTAAAAAATAATGCTTATTTTCATGCAAAAATATCCTTGAGCACGGTGCTAGCTACCTGCGATTTTTATAAAAGTAAGAGATCCAAGAAATCTTTTTTGCCAATTGCCATAGATTTAGGAACAGGGTATTTACTGTTCCAATTGTATGTACTGTATGTTACGATATTTAAACTTTTGTTTAATTCTTTAGTTTGAAACAGACTTGAGAGTGAGTCTATTGTTTGGGCACCGCATTAGTCGAAGTAGTACCTATAGCCTTATGGTCAAGAGGATTCAGAAGAAATTCTTGAGACTCCGTTACAGGTTGATGGCTTCATGGGAAGAAGCGATTCGCAGCTCTGCGATGAATGTGATATTTGGAGGACATGGTACATTTTTATTTATAGTAGTACAATGCCCTAAATATGAACGACATAGAGTATAGCTGCGAATTGCGGATATCTTTGAGAATATCGACGAATTGAAGGGTGCCCTGGCGGTGGGTAAAACGAAAAAGCTTGGCAAAATTGTAAAGTTCACAGAATTGGAATGAGGACCTGATCGGCAGATCCCCTTCTAATAGAAAAGAGGCGATATTACAGCGAGTCGAGTCAAAGTCTCGGTAAAATCATAAAAAATAGAGAGCATCAGTTGTTTATTATTAACCTACTACCGGTAATGCCAATTGGGAGGGCGATAAATATATTCAACCAAATTGCTTCGGGTGTTGATATATTCCACTTGCCTGAGGTGAGTTTAGGTGGACGCTAGTTTATAAATTCTTAAAATAGGGTCTCCTTAGCAAATTCGGTGTACTTGAACTTCTATAGATGTATAATTGTATTTTCACTGCTTTTGTATGTTATTTATTGTTTTTTTTTTATTTTAATTTTTATCGCTTTTATTACTTTTTTATCTTTATACTAATGTTTCATGTCATGTTGTTGATTATAATTTGTAATATCCACAATATGTTAAAAAATAAATTGAATTGAATTATTAAACCAAAACGTAAATTTTGTCATTTTCATTATAAATACCAAATAGCAAATCCCACACAGCATAACATGTTTTGTCATAAGTTGCGGTACCAAGCAGCTATTTACTTATTATTAGCAATAGCATATAAACTATCTGAACATGAATATTCCTATGGAGTCTGAATGTGAGGAAGAGGATACCAGATGACGTGACTGGTTAGCATCTCCGTCATCATAACTTCTGCCTAATTTGTGGATACACTATATTATTATGACCTTCATATCTTTAGGTTTCGTTTTATGATACGTCATAAGGATGGTTTGAAAGAGTTCACATTTTGCGACTATGATTAGATTTAGACCACGGATTCGTGTAACATATTTTACCCCTTCTTCAAAGAAGTTATAACTAAACACCAGACCGAATCAGAGGCTGCTTTTACTGTGTCACTATGTGATACTATTTTCTTTTAAGCAAATATATTTACTTTCTGTACTATCGCCGCATGATTAGTATATAAATAAGAATTTAGTTTTAATTTACACCATGTATCCCAAGTATTGAAAGTTTTATTTTATAAATAGTTTTGATTTTGTGCAAATATTCAATGTATTAATTATTTTATACTACGCAATAATAGGTGATGAAACATTTTGAATGTCAACGCTGTCAAAATAAAACAACAATGCTTGAATACTTGACCGTTTTATGTGTGCTAGAAATAATATTATGAATACTGAGTTGGAAAAGGCTGTTGATAGCAACAAAAGCCAGGCGATTGACCCATGCGAGAGCAATATTCTTTACAATACATTACGATTTATATCTGTGCTACGTATTGGAAAAGTTTACCGATGAACATCGTCGAAATGTGAGAAAAAATTCACATGTTATATTAATTTTCCATTCATTCTCACCGTAGAATATTTGCCAAAATTTAACGGTCGCGGGATCGGATTTGGCATCTTGTATATTTAAATATTGTTTTTTAAGTGTTATTAGGTTGCACTCCTACTTGACTCTAATAATAGTACTGTGGTATACTTAAAAATGCGATCAAAGGCCTAACGGAAATACGTAATGCGTGAATGGGATAGGTGACTTTATTTTTAAAGATTACCTAGAAACAGTGACAATATAAATTTAAAACGGTCTATACCGTGTCCATGTAAACATGTAAATTCTCTATGTGACTTAATAATATTAACAACTATACTTTTAATAATAATATACTTTAGCCGCGTACTGACTGAGCAAGCAGCATCGCTATAGAAATTATACGTAAAAGCTTCGCAAGCTAAGGACGGCAACTTATATGAAAGTATGGTGAGGCTGGCTGGTAATCAAGTTATGGTAGCACTTTAACGTGCGTCACATTGACGTTCAGTTTGCATTGGTAAATCAACGTGGAAGGTTTACCTTAGCTAGTTAATATTCAGTAAAAATGGTTGTGTGTTAAATTGTAAAAACGACAGTAATGAAAAGAATAAACGCTTAGGAGCCGTGACGTATCACAAATGAGCATATTTAATTAATTTTATACATGTTAAAATAATAATCTAAAATAATCTCGGCTGTATAACGCATGCTTAAATTCGTTCCGAATTACTCTGTTTATATACCATTACACAGCAGTCGTGTTTGTATTGCTCAGGACCGCATTTAAGTGAACGCATTGATTATTATTATAATTGAATATATGTAACACATTTTGATTGTATCGAATATTTGAGCATTGTTAAATCATTGTTTGCGTTGATACTTTGATATTATTCACTGTTAATTCTTCGTGGAATACCAGTACACAAGATTTTTAAAAATTGTGAATAACGTGATATATATTTATTTATTTTGTTTAAAATATTAATTGATTATGAGACGTGTTTGTGTTCAGATATTTATAATCCATAAACCTACCTATAGATATGTACGTACCAGTGGCGAAGGGTGGAGGTAGGCTGTTAAGATCCGCCATAAACAGTGCACATTAAACCTTTTCAGACATACATATTTGTTTTCATTGCAATAAGACTACAATTTACAGATAGTGTTAGTTAGTTTTTAAAATTCAATTATACCCTGAGAAACCAAGCCATAATAGATAATAGTTAAAAAATACATGTCTATCTATAAAATATCTAAAATTATGCAATTAAATCATACATAACTTTGAATATTTTATAAATAGAATAATATTTTTTATTTATTATAGTTTGGTTTAGGCAGGGCTCAATGAATTAAAAAAATTAACCAACAATATGTGTAATATGTATTTTTAATCCAATGAAAACAAATAACTATGAATGAAAAAGTGTGCACAATTTTGTCGTATTGCCCAAATTAGACCAAAACTATTATGGTTTCGTTTAGGCTGGGTTTAATTGATTTTTAAAAACTAACTAACACCATCTGTAAATTGTAGTCTTAGTTCAATAAAAACAAATAAATATGACTAAAAAAGTTTAGTGTGCACTATTTATAGCGAATCTTAACAGCCTACCTCCACCCTTCGCCACTGGTACGTACTATATAATATATAAGTTAGGAAAGGAAAGTTGTTTATATATTATATATATTAATTGTAGGTTTATATATTATATTGTAGTATAACTTAATTAAACCCGAACTAATTACAAATGTGTAAGTTAAACTTAATTAAGGCTGAATTAATTACAGTGTTGGGATATTTGCAAGAATTTAATAATGTGTTTTCTATATCTTTATGTAAACTTTATTATTGATTAATATAATATGACATAATATAATATATTATAACCTTTTATAATTTTATTTACTTTAATTACTTTATCGCTATTATTATACTTACTTGATTACTTGTATTACTTTTGAAAGACATATAGAGTAAGTACCTAAATAACTTACCTATCCTTTCATAAATTCCCAACATTCAAATATAATTATACTAAAATCTTAACAGTGTTGTTATTTTAAACCTTCCTTCGCTGAACATTATTATATTATATGAGTACGTAGTAACTACGTAAGGTACTACGGTCAAAGGGCCGACGTAAATCCTCAGTGATGCCCTGCATTTTTTTATTGCGTCGCTTTTTCTCGTAAGTTGTCGGCTGTCGTCGACATGCTTCATTTGGTTGCATGAGTAACCCGCTTCGTTGCCTATCTCTATATTTAGAACATCTATGTTCGCAAGTCAAATGCTCAGGCAGTCAGTACGCAACTTGCCTGAGGCAAACGCATGCACCGTCTCGCCCGAGCGTTGCCGTGGCCAATCTAATCGTTGCCGGTTTATCAATGCTCAAAAGTGCTGCGCGCGGCAACCTCGCTTAACACTACTATTTTTTTAGTCATGAACTGCCTAGCGCAGCAATTGTCGCAAAGAAAAATGTCTAAAGCAGCCTCGTGAGGCTGCTAGATCAGTCAGTATGCGGCTAATGAGTTTTTATAAGATGCACTCCTTTGCAAAAGCAACTAATTACAGCTGAAAAATCTTGCGGCTTACCGAATGCCTTATTCTAGCGTTCGTCGGTCGCGAACGGTCCGGTATCCCGTATTGCTTATTTTTGGAGACTCTTTAGGCGCTTTTCATGCTGGCACTTGTTACTTTGTTACATACGCCGTGTAAGCACATTACGATATGGATTTGCTTGAATGAAAATTGGGACAATGTCCACGCGTTCTTTTTGAGAATTAATAGAAATTATGAATATCATCATCACGGCCATTATTATGATCACCACCACCATCGTCATCATAAGGTTACCTTCCAATGATGTACTAATATGTGTGCCAGATTATCATACCAGACTATCACGGTCAATCCTAATCGGGGAATATGGACCTTCGCATCGTGAAGATGTACCAGCTTTATTTATGAGAAATAATTGTTAGTCATTTGCCTAGTCCACTGGATCCTCCTTAAACTGGATAAAATATACATACATTGAATAAGTAACAACAGGCACTTTTGATCAGCCACGGCTTTAAACTCGCGACTCACGACTTTATATTTACACAAAGATTAACGCTTTACGCGGTAAGCCATGCGGGTGCAACACACCATATTTTTAATCAAACCATTTTTTTTTATCTAACATGAGTTAAGTCAATCAGAATCTCACCATAATGTTTTATTCTTTCGTCATCAATAGATAAATAGCACATAATTAAGAAAGTAATAGAAAAATGAACTCTACCTGCATTGTACTACGACCGATTTTTTCAGATGTCTTTAACATTTTATGGAAAAGGTACAAATTTTTCCGTCCGATATTATATATAATAATATATATTATAAATGACTTTATATTATGTCTTCCTACCAAGGATATTTACAGCTAACATACTAATATCTAAGCTATTTGAATCCATCACTTTTCGAGGATCATCTAAGCCAGGGCAAGAGAAGCGCTGATTGAATGTAATTTATTCGCGAAAATGAGTACATTCAAAAAAAGGTTTTCTCCTTTCTAGAAATAGAAACGTGATTGTTGTTCCGGTTTATGCAGCATGATGTTTATATTTGGAAAAGTTTTATGAGGACCTCATGGAAGGGAATTCTATGACTTGTTATTTGCAGTTTTGGACCCTAACATTTTTATTTTATAATCTGGAAAAAGAACTGTATTACAGTTAGTAAACCGATCAAATAATAAATTGACAAAATGATACCTACATATTTTTTTAAACAATAAAATAACTTCAACATTGTTATATGGTCTTTTAAGCGTATTGATAACTACCAATATTGTTACGTAAATGATTTTTAAGTGAAAAAATCTGTGATGAAAAATCGTCATCAGAAAACGAAATAAAAATTAAAGGCAATGTACGATTCCATTAAAGCCATTACGTGAATTATATTCTATCATCTATGTTTAGGAAAAAAAAAACTATTATTGTAGACGTACTACGGAGACTCATATATTTTATTATCTTCATCTTCTGATAGCTAGTGGATCTTTCGCGCAAGACTATGACACGTCGAACACTACTGTCGCCCATAATGATAGTTTCCACCAAAGCACCACATTTTTTTTTAATTTTCTTTCCACCTTATTACTGCGTTGGCTATAACTTTTTCTAGCCCTAGAGACAATTATTATTAAATAATTATCAAAAATATTTTTTTTTACTATGTCCGATCTTAAGGCGGGCTCCATAGAAAGGAGGTTATATTAACAGATTTTCTTTTACGAGAAATGGGTATTAGCTAGTTCCTCAGCCTATTAGGTGCATACGAATCACTTACGGATATAATTCGAACCCAGTACCCATGACATAATATATGTCTGACGTTTAGCCATTTGGACATCGTGAATATACAATACCTACAATTTTTATGGAAGAATATTTTTTTATATTCTTATCGGCAGCTATTTTACTGTGGAAAGTATGTAATAAAAAAGCTTGTTTTCTTATAAAATAATATTCCACAAAACATAATAACAAGTATTTTTGTGTATAAAGATACTTTGTGTATAAAACAATTATTGTTTCATCATTTTTATAGAGTATTATCTTCTAAAAACCACCTTTATTACAAAATAAGTGAGGATTCAATAAAATACCACGCTCACGTAGTTTATATGACACCTGTTATTGGCTACCAGACATTTTATGAAAGTAAAATGTATTTACCAAGTACACACAATGAAAGATAAAACCCTTATTTCATTTCACAAAATCAACACGTCGTTGTTTTCTACGTAATGAAAAAACCATCCACTCCTTGTCCACGTCTCATAAAAAATAGACTATCGGCAAACACACATTGCGTTGGCTCATACATTGAGCAATATTTTGGGAGGTTTATTTAATTTATAATAATAGCAAAAATGTTAGGACAAAACCATAATTAATTTGGAAGAGTAAACATATTACCAAAGCAATTAAAATTGGCCTACAATAAAGATGTTAAAAACGTCTTTCTATTGCTATCGCATCGTATCGACACGATAAAAAAACTTTTTATATAAAATAAATATCGAATATACGTAATATTAGGTACATGTGAATAAAAAAGGTCACTAAGTTTAATGATTAAAATAAACTGTGTAATTTCACAGCATTACAGTAAAGTTATCGTAAATCACCAAGGCAGCTTAATTGAACTGTTTGTATAATTTATTATCCTGGAAATGTGTATATATATATATAATATAGGGATCTGCAAGGTGCAATAAGCTTCCATCATCACTCTGGGGTTTTTTTTTTTTTTTTTTTTTTAAATTTCGAACATTGCAAAATGGGCCATGAGGCATAATAACATTACGATTTCTTATTCTGCAAACCGGCTAACTCCATTTGGGCAAATTTTTCTGGAAGGAGAAAAAACATAATAATTTAACCATTAAGCGAATACCAAAAATACACATGGTATTTTTTTTTTACAAATATGCTGCACAATGAATTAATATACTATGTCAGCTTCCCTGTTATATAATACAAAAGAAAATTTATATAAAGATCGGAGTTGTTCCATTTACGATATTAGAAATTTGGTACCTGCCGTTGGTTGATTTGTTTGAAGAATTCTAACGCATTTATTTACAGGTTTAGGAGTGTGAAATGTTGTGTGAGTATATAAAACAGGCTTTATAACAAAATGCCATGAAAATCTAATTTTTGGTCAAAAGTGCAGTTGGCTGGTTTGCAGATTAAGCAGTTGATTAGAAAAGTAGTGGTGAAATTGTTGTATAGTAGTAGCAGTAAAAGATTCAGAGAAATATTCAGACTTTTAAAAAACCACATTGTTACGTTATTGGAAATCAAACCCGTTGCCCCCGAACGAGAAGCCAGTGCTTTACGTATTAGAATACAAGAGCCACTAATTATTATTTTATATTATTATAAAGATTTTAAAATATATTTAATTGTATGACATATAATATTCCCTTATGTCAATTGCTCATACACAATACTAAGCAAAGAAACTTTCGTAATTACTCTTCGTTTTTCCTAATCAATGCAACTGCTTCCAAAACTTTTTACTGGAGAAACATATTAAAAGTCCGGTGAGAACATGTATATTAGAAGTTCAATATGACCCTAATCAATACGGCACAACGTCTCTGACTTTCTGTTACCCTAATAAACCGGCAAACACAAACGTTTGATGTAGCGTAATTTACGACAAATGAGCAACGTTATGGTCAAAACAATATTTAATTGACCATAAAATAATGACTATGGTTATGACAGTAATTTTTTATCATGTACACACATATTAATATTCACAAACTATCAAATACAGGTATCTTTGTCGGTCAGCAAATTAACAAAGTCAGTTATTTACATTAGCGGCCTTTTTTACAACGTTGTTATTAAGTCGTATTCTTATTTGTCCGGTGCTTGTTTATCCGGCACAAATCTTTCAGTCAATTTTTAACTAACTCCTCGACTAGCTAGACACTTGAAACTTTTAGAATATATCAGAACACGATGCTAATGCATTTTTTAATACTTTTAGCCATCTTTAAGTAGAATTGAATTCATTTTCAGTTAATTCTGTTTTGTATGAATAGTTATTTTGGAAGAAATCCGTAATCCAATCCAATATTATTGATTGCTAGGGGTCAGGGATCCTAGCAACTAAATTATCAATATATACGTGCGTTACTATGGAAATCAATATGAATGTCAAAATGACATTTCAGTATTATTTCTATCAATTACAATTTTTTTTTGATCATTTAAGCTTGTCAAGTCAAGTTTATATGATTGAATAGATAATTTAAAAACGTTGTATATAAAAAGCTCTTTTTATCTTGTAATTATTATATGTTTTTGACCAACTTAAATTTTTTTTTATTTAAATAATTCTAATTACTTTTATATTATATTATGATTTAAACAGTTGTTCATAGTCCTGAGTATATTAGACGATTTTTTGCGATTATCTCACAATGGTAGAAAATGGGGGTGACCAAATTTGAAACTACATCATATTGAAGATAAAATCATTCAATATCAATTCTAAAATGAAAAAGGTTTAACTTAGATTACAGTAATAATTGATTCAGTACAATTACATTAATACTGTTGACACAGTCAATACGTATTCTTGTTAAAGAGCTGCTAATATTATATTATATTATTATAATATATTTAACCAAAAAAATATAATATAGCTGTTTTAATTGAAAATGAGGCGAAACCGGTCTTGATACTATTAGTTTGTGAGAAATGCCATAATGTTAATTCATAAGCGGATTATGTGTCATTTTAAAACTGCAATTAGTGCCCTCACAGGAATCGAATCTGGAGCTACCGGATCATAATATGTCAGTGCCGTACGTATTGGATTAGGATGGCCACTTTATTGAGTATTAACTGGTAAATATATATATTTTTAAATATTAATAATAATAGTATTATTTATAATATATTATACATTTTATTTTCTTTATAACACAACAACAGGCCAAGAGGCCCAATAAAAGTAGTATATTTAGTAATATAAGTGAAACAGTCACAAACACCCAGACTATTGATAAAATCATATAAATATATTGTGACCTCACTGGGTATCAAACCTGGACCTCCCGAGTGAAAGGCCTGCGCCTTACGTATTCCACCACGAGAGTGAACGAGATCCAAGACTATGGTAATTGACCGTTTAAGTACATAATACAATATAGTATTTATATCAACTAGCCAAATAAAAGCAAGTTACTCAACATTCCTAAATTACGGTACAGGTATGTCCGGAAGTTTCCCGGAGCGGATTCAGGACACGTATACGGACCGGGCAGGCAGGCGGCTACTGCGCCCGAACAGTTTGAGAACCAATTTTGTGTAATGCTCAGTATCGAATTTAAAAATGACATCGCGTCTTAGAAGACAAGATGTTTACTTTACGGATTTGTTTTTCGTTTTTCTGTGCATTTCCCACTACAGCATTATTCACTGTGCTATCATCATCAGACAGTACTGTATCACATATTTTGGTTTGAAATGCATATCTTTAGTACTATCTGGACTGTGATTTTGAAGGATGCTTGTGGATTTCGGATCTGGGGAGGGGCGATTTAAACAGGATGCCAGGTACTGACCTTTGATGTTGAGAGGACTGGCGCGCGCTAAAACTTGTCCCGGGTCATGCACTCACGCACCAGTAGGTAAATAGTTTTGGAGTGTCACTGTCACTGTTACACATGGATTAATTAATTGATGATAACGTTTGTATGAATAGTCAGACACCCTGTGCCAGTAACATGGCTTGAATAGATGTTCTGATTTAATGAGCTCGTACAGAGACTCGTATTGAGTTTTTGCTTAAGGCCACACTGTAGCAAGTTGACTCTCTAGTTGTCGAATAATAACTGACTCTTATTAAATTACGGTCTACTGATGACTCGTGATTGTTAAGTGCCTGGATGACAATAATAATAAGGATGGCAGGTATGATATTTTTGCGGGTTTAAGGATGGGATTGGGATCATAATCGGTCCAACCACAATGTAATAATATATTTTTTATTTATTGTATAATTATATGGCAACGTATAATGAACTTCATTCAATAGTTCTATAAAAGTAAAATAACTTTTTTTTGAATATCATCAAAGCCACTGCTCTGTAAAACTACACACATCATAACTGAATTACAACATCGCCCACCCGCTTAGAATAAATTTGCTACAAAACCAATCAACACAAAGTCAATGATTCCGAACCGGGTTTGCTAGAATTTCTAAAAGCTATAATTTGGTGATAGAGTAAACAATGGTTCAACATGACGTATTTTTAAATAAAAACCCACGATGGTCGTGCGGTTTAAGCGTCGACCTATAGCGTCATGACTCCCAGGTTTGAATACTAGGTCTGACGCAAATACACGTATTGTTTTAAATTTGTGTATGAGTCAGAGTATGGACCTAATAGGTTGAGCAAGTGGCTGACATCCATTTCTCGTAAAAACTAAATATGTTAATACAAACCTCCACTCTGTGGAGTCCCATTTGATTCATTAGGATCAGACATGGTCTAAAAAAATAAACAATAAAGTATTTTTACGTTTGAAGTAAAAATAAAGGATTCATATTGTCACTAATGAAAGTCGCCGTCCAGCGTTTCTAATTTAACACTTTTCCTGTCAGATCTAACGTTTTTCGTTATCCATCTAGCTTGAAAAAAGACGCATCTTATATGCGTGCAACAGTTTTAAATATTGTGATGAAAAATTCTAGATATTTATCATGTCGCATATCAAATTTATCCGATTTTTTTGTCGACCATGACTTTACACGCAATCTTTAAGATTCCTTGTGAAAAAATATGTTGCCCTAGCTAAAATACAAAAGGGTCTACGACGATTTGGCGCCGGGACAACTGGACGCAACCCGATTCGAAATTAAATATACGTTAGGTTCTTATAGGTAATTAAAAAAATATATTCAATATTATTATTTATATTTAAATTATTATTATATTATGATTTAAAGTTGATGAGAATTTAAATATGTGCACACGTAAGTAATGATTTAATCGTGCATATGTTTAAGTTACAACGAAAAAAGAGTTTTTTATTTTATATACAGCCTAAAACATGGTGATTCTCAATCCGCAATAAAAAAAACATTATGTTAAGAGTAAAATGAATTAAAACTTCTAAGTAGTAGATAGAAACTGATTAAAATTCCTCGTCTACGTTCTGTATAGGTACCTGTCTACGACAGTGCAGCGTCCAATTGTCCTGGCGTCCAGTTGTCCCATTCCCAATATAAAAACCCTCGACTTAAATTACACGTTATTTGAATTACTTGTTCAAATTTATTTTTGAGAAAATCTAGCATTTTTTCGTACAATATTGCTTATTTTTTAACACGTTAGTAATTTACTCACCGCTTACTGTGCATTGTTCATTTTATTCCTGTCAGTGCATTTAAAATTTCCACGTTAACATGTTATAACATTGAGCAAGCTGCTGATATCCATTTCTCGTAAAAACAAAATCTGTTAATACAAACCTGTACTCTGTGGAGGCCCATATGATCCTATTAGGATCGGACATGGTCGAAGAAGAAGAAGTATTGGCCTGCCGAAAAACTCTGAACAAAACCTATGTTAAAATAACTATCCCATATTTTTTTTACCTGTGGTCCTATATCTTGTTTATTTAGAGACACACAATCTTATAAAATAGTAAAGTATAGCTTATCTACTTAAAAAGCGATTAAGCGGCACTTTGCTTTGGAATATCACACCATACTGTTTTACATGTATATATTTTTATCATTTTACTATTTAGACCATAATATATGTAGACCAGGTGGATACTGCTATAGTTTCCAGAAAATGTCTCAAAGATTCCGCTAAAAATAGTATTCGTGGGTATATTATAATATATAATACTTGTAGGTATTTTTTCAATAGCATCCCTACAATTAATATACGTCACCACAATTAATATGCTTTTAATTATCTATTATATTAAGCGAGTTTATATGTATAGTTTTTTAAACATAATGTTTTAAAAGTAGGTACCATGTAAGAGTATTAAAGACTAATATCTCATTAGTTAACTACATTCATTTTTTTTCTTAGAATTGACGATTTACACATCTTGAGTGTAGTATTTTTATTGTTTATAAAGAATAATGATCTATAATTAGGTTTTGACGATTTATTATAATAATATGCTATCGAGTGTATTGATATTAATAAGATAGGGTTTTTACTGACACTTCAACTATTCATTATTTGTTTATTGTTTTTTTGTGACTTCTGACTAGATAGGTAGGTAATAGAGTTTTACCTACTTTATTGTATTCTACTATATAAGGTAGAGTTAAGAGTGTTTGTTATCAGCGTGTGTTTACCTTTGATGAGTGTACACGACGCCTGGAGATGCCGAAAGGTGAAACCCGGGTCGCAAAAAACGACTTAAATGGAATAGTACAGAGCTTGAATCCATTAGAATTTAATAGGCTTTTGCTTTAGTCCTGTACTGTACTAGTTTCACAATATGAAAAAAAAAATGTAAAATTTGAATGAAATATTAAACAATTTTTTTATTTAATATTATAAGTACTTACTATTTTTTTTTAGAATTATTAATAACCATATCCTTGCTTTTTGGTACAAGGTTGTTATTAGTAATTTTTAACAATCACAAACACCCAGGCTTTGAGAAAATCACATATACATTTCGTCTCTCTTCTGGCAGAACACACTAACTGGAGAATACTAGTTTTGAGTAATTTGACTTTGAAGTTGTTAAAATGTTTGAAATGGTCTATCATGTGAGTTTATTAAGTAATCGTAAAAAGGATAACTTTAAAATAAAGACTGTTTATTTATTAAGAAGGATTACGAAGATCGAACCCAGAACTCTCAGGTGGAAGGCCAGCGCCTTACGCACTGCACCACAAGAGCCACATTATTATATACTATTACTTGAGATGTCCGTGGTCATAGCATTTTTTTTTAATTATTTATATGTAGTAAAATATAACGGAGAAATAAGATAAGGCTATCTAAGTGTACGAAAACAAAATTCTCCGAGGAATACTTGGCCCGGTTAAAGAAAACTAAAGGTGACGTTTTCGTACGAATGCCGACATCTGCGAAGAATTTAAGCCAAACATAGTTAATTTCTTGAGTATGGAAAGACTCAGGTAGGCCAGTCATATTATTAGATGCGATGGATGGCTCTTGATGAAGGAACCACTGGGTGATCCTCGGAAGAAATGGACGGATAATGTCAAGAGAGACGCAGAGAGCCTAAGTATGACAAATTGGAGAGAGAGCTCGGAATATAAATTCCTGGAGTACGATTATGCACAGTGACGTCCCGTAGGGGTAGGCAGATTGAGCGTCGCTAAGGAGTGGCAGTAGTTCGAAGGGCGGTAAATCGAGGAGAATCATTAGGTTTACATATAAATATGTACCTATCTAAACTTAGTAATAACGGATATATTTTTCCATTAAAAGATTGAGCTCACTGGTTGGAAACAAAATTAACATGAAAGGTTTAATAGGCCTGATTTTTTTGTCGGGTTCGCTATGTCTAGCTTACTTCCGTTGTCCTTGGACGTCACATTTTTGATGACTAGCAATGACACTTGCATATTTGCGAATTATAGGTTGGTATACACTGACCTAATTAATTTATCCAAATATTTTTGCCAGTCATTCGCGAGTTTTGAAAGTTGTCAGGTGTATCTATATTTAAATGTATCTGAAACCGTGGTCATGCAATATTGTCTATTGAAGTATGGCATTTATATTAGATGTAGTGGTATAGATTTTCTTAGTAATGTATCTATATAACACATTTATTAGATATTGGAGTCATGGAAAGGATGATAAAAAATAATGTATAAAAGTGGGGCGGAATTTTGTCTAGGGACGTCACTGATTATGCAGTCAGCCATGAACTTGAATTATCTGTAACGCCAGCTTAAGTAAGTTAGTAAAAAATATTCGGTAAACTTTCCATTTAGATAACTGAACTATATCACAAAAGATGTTAAGTTAAAACAGTTATTGTAACCGGGACGGATGAGACCAAAGTCAATTAGGCAATCATGGTGATGATGATAATATTATTATTGTAAAAATATTATAATATAATGTATATTATAGCAATTTTATTTATGTTTAGTTTAATTCGAAAAACAATTTCATTTATTTCCAATAATAATGCTAGAACAAGCGACCGCAAAATTGTACATTCAAAAAGGATTGGCTGCGTTGTTTCATGGCAGGCCGTTCGCAATTTCCGGAAGCACACGCATCCGCTGCGAAGTGGCGCATTGCGCACGCGCCAATCCGTTCTACGAAGCATTCAATCATTTGTATTCAGGCAGCGAGGGGCAAATCGCTTCACGGGCCCTGGCATCAGCCGTCAGTATTGCCCGCTCATAAATGCCGCCCGCCCTGTGGGAATCCCCGCCGGTTTGGCATTTTATCATCATTGTTTTTTATGAATGAAACAATAATATGTACGACGCCACTCTGTTTTTCACAGCGTCTGTCTGTATCATGTTGGATTATGCGGACATAACGATGGAGCAATTTCTATTTCCTTAAGACTCAAAGTAATAGAATACGTCTAGAGATAATAAAGTATCTTTATAAAGTAATACCTTTATAAATTTTGATTAAAAATATTAAGATGAAAGAGATTGAAAATCTGCTCAATTTAAATTTAGAAAAGAATACTTCTGTTATTTTATATTGATTAACGGCTAGAGTAGATCCTCTAATGGACGATGGCTTCCTCTGGTACTTTTTTCTCCTCTTAGTTACTGTTGTTCGCTACCAGATACTCCGTCGAATTTGTCAATCTATCTATTATGCTGCGATTAGTATGGTAGAGTATACCTCCAATTCACCATGCAAACCGTCCCGCACTTAACACCAAACCCGGAACCTCTTTTTACTTGTGGTAATGCTTCATAATTGTAAGCTAGCTCTCACATCAAAACTCACCTCGTTTACAACGTGTTGAATACGTCGATGTGACATCAACGTCATTTACAAAACACACGTTGCAAAATGGAGATCCGCAGATTAGTCGAATGCGACTGTTTCGTTTAAAAAAATCAGTTGCATGCTTTTCGGGTTCCGAGTCGCCAGGTCGCATACAAATAGCTACGAATTGGCCATTCCTATACTGGATTGCCGATCACCGTATTCAAATATCGATATGTTTCAAAGGCTACACGTGACTGTCGCTAGGTAGATGTGCGCGGTCTTCACAAGGAACACTGGATCGCCGTTCTCGAAAGGTTTGATTTATGGCTATGTGGCACACGAGGCGAGTTTAAATATGAGAGCCGGCTTAGGTCATTTAGCGCCCTTTGGGTAATTTCATAACCTCACTTTCATTGAGTACATTCAATCGCTTGAATAGTGTCATAAAAAGTGACCATACATCGTATGCTATCAGCATGTGAGGCATGAAGCCTAAATGTTATTCTTCTTCTTGGGCTCATATTTACTCTTTCATCTGGTGTTCGAGAGAGCTGCACTCGTATTCGATCACGGAGGTTTTTAAACCGTAAAACGCAGTGTCAAATTCTGCTAAATTTATCGTAGAATTTTCGTTGGATAACGAGTTTCCGAATACTGTGCTTATGTCCCCTTATAATTTGACCGAGGACAGATTCTTACTGCAGTTTTTTTGGTTTTAATACTACGCATAACTTATTGGTACTGTCCCATTCGTTTAAATACGTTAACATTTCTTATTCTGAATGTACAAAGAATTTAAAAGACATGCCTATACAGCCACATCTCTAAAGCCTCAACTTTCTGTGACATCTGCTGGCTTAGCTTTCATACCTCCATGTTTTAAAGTTATTTATTTTTGATATGAGGGCTGCATTTTCAAAGTGAACTTATTCCACTACTTGACAAAAATGAGAACATTTGAACATTGTAGAAGAACCTAATAGCATTCAATCCAGTAGAAAAATCAACTTCAAAATTGGTGTTAGTTACAAAAGTAACTTATTCCAATACAAAAACATAAATTTAACATCAACACCGTAAGTTTTTTTTCGTTTGCCAATAATTTGTTGAAGTGGAATAAGTTCAGTTTGTAAAAAAACCCCTCATATTATAATAAATAATATCTAAAAATGAAGAGTAACGTAACGTAGTAATAAAAATTATGCATATTGGGTATAACGTGGAGAGACCACATGTAAAACAATTATTATGAAAAGGCAGTTGCATTGTTTAGAATCGTTAGGTACTAAATTTAAAGGGTGCCACCGTTATGTAAATCTCCTCAGCAATCAATATACACTACAGTAATATTATTGCCAGATATATTATAATATGAAACAAAAAAAAATATATATACCTATATAAAACTAAAAACTACACGCTATAACCATACAATTGTAACATATATTTTTGTTATTAAACGAAACTATATCATAACGCTTCTTTCTCACTCAACACTCAATCGTATTTCTATTATTTCTTTTTTTAACTGTCCGTATATAAAATAAATATAATATTATCGGTTTGGTTTTCAATGTATTTTCACTGAAAAAAACATGACCCTTTTCTTAAGGACATCTCACGGTCCGATAGCACAAGTCTGGAAAAAAAGCGTCGTGAAGTGAAAATTCAGCCACATAATATTGTATCGGATTTTTTTCGTATATATTAATAATATTATCATACATAACTCCTTATGATGCAAATAATAGAATAAAATATTTTAACAAAAGTGTTTATGATTATTTTGTGGAGTTAAAAATACAGTTTTAGTCCCTTTATTATAAAGAATTTTTGGTATTGTTCGGTTATACGGAATACAGCGGAAAACGCATTTTGAAAATAGCCGATAAACTGGATTATTTGTTAGGTTAACCTAACCAAACCGAACCTTACCTAACCCAACCTAACCTAAACTAACCAAAACTTACAAATAATCCAGTTTATCGGCTATTTTTAAAATGCGTTTTCCGCTGTATTCCGTATAACCGAACAGTACCGAATTTTTTCCTAAAATCTACATCAACATTTTTTATTATTTTGTTTGAATAACTTGTTTAAGTCCCCGATAATTAAAAATAATGATAGAGACTTGCAAACATACTTAATCTTTCATAATGTTGTTGAAAATTTGAGTGGACTGTATGAGTATGAGGTTGAAGAGGAACGGCGAAAAGTGTGGGGTTTCGGACATTTACTTGTATGTATATTGTGCACGATAAGAATAATTCTAGCTATACTTGTAGCTATACTGTGTGTCATTAAGAGCAGTTCAAGCACTCACAGAATTTTGAATTATCCTGTTCATAATTATCGTGTTGACTGCTTGTAAGATGCAAGTACCTGACGCATTGACTGCGGATAGAACACTAAATTATTTTTGATTTCAAAGATTTTTTTGATGATGCCGCGAATGTAAGAGTGAAGTTGAAAATAGGTGAATACCTTTAAATGAATTAATACATTTGACGCTAAAGACAGCGCGTTACGACCAGATGGCCATTTGATATAATTAGCATGCTATTTAAATGAGGTAATTAAAAAGTAATTATCTAGTCAGCAGTGTTAATAAAATTAGACTCACTATAACACGAATATTAAATAAATCTTTTAGAATGTGTTGTTAGTACCATGTTATTAGAGTAACACTCTTTAAAGTGCTAAATAAATAATATTTATATTATATTTTATCACTACGTTTGATCTTAAGATGATTATAAATGGGCCACTACAAAGTGGAGGTTATAATAACAGATTTTTGCTTTTACAAGAACTATGGCTGTTAATTACTTGCACCTAAAGTCCAAATATACGTTGAAAAAAAACAACATGTGAGTTTACTAGATCTATGATTTTCATAAACACACTATTGTACTTTAACTAATCTTATTAACGTTGACTTATCACTTATAACTTTGAAATAAAATTGTTATCAATAGATTCCTCACGGCTAGTTTCCGGGTGCGAAATAACTTGAGCGACATAGATTTACTCACTAATTTAAATACATATTAATCTAGTATATTTATATTCAAATAAAGAATAAAATTTGAACTCTTTCAAAAATTATCTACGAGTCTCGTTCGTTGTAAAACCAGCCACTGCCTTAACTGTGAGAATCCCCGCTTTCATATAATAGGAACACATCCGCACGCGGTCCTTTGCCAAATGTAATTTTGATGTCCTTTTAATGTTTTCATTCGAAATTGAATATATGCCGGCGGTTGCAACGAGCTGAAGCGAGATAGCTTACTTCATACATATTATATAATAATATTATATTATACAGTGCGTTACAGTTTCCTGTTCGAAAAATTAATAAAAAGTCGTACTCTGTGAAAAAAACTTAATGTAATAATATTATTCTACAACCAAAGTGGTGTTATTATAGTCTCTTTCTACAAAAAGTTTAATGATTATATTCCGTAGAATATTTTAATATAATTGTGAGATATGAAATATTATTGCTAAATTTCATTAATATAGGCACACGAATACGTGTGTCATAACAATTAGAGTATACGTTTTATAACTATGCACTTTTTACTACTAACACTGATACGCCTCTGCTTGATTACCTCGATAACCTAGATAACATACATATGTAAAACGAACATTTTTAGAATATATTACGTCATCATTTTCAACCAAGAGCCGGAGTGCAAAGTGATGAAGCATATATCGTCACTGTTCTGGCAGAAGATACTAATTCGAAAAATGACATATTGAGTTGGTTATACCAAAATGTTTCTTATCTCAAACTTTACCGTCTGGAAACCCTCTTAATAAATAAACAGTCTTTATTTTAAAGTCATCCTTTTACGATTACTTAATAAACTCACATGATAGACCTTTTCAAACATTTTAACAACTTCAAAGTCAGATTACTCAAAACTAGTATTCTCCAGTTAGTGTGTTCTGCCAGAACAGAGACGGTATTATACTCTACTTACTTACTCACTTCACTCTGTCACGCCCTAGTATTGAAGTATAGGGCAAGTACAAGATCGCGTCACTTCTTTCAGTCCATTGCCATATCTCCCTCATCCCACTATGGGAGACTTGCAGCGCGTAGATCGCTTTATTTTTTTAACAAACATGATTTAGAATAAGTACCTAAAAATGCATAGAAATAAAAAATACCACTGAGTAGGACATAAAAGTCGATGAATACGGTTTATTCGTTTTTGGACCATGCGCTTTACCAATTAAGTCACCTATACCATGCACACATGTGGCTCAATTGGTAAAACGTATTCGCCGAAGATTGGTGAATGCGGGTTTGTATCCCGCCTGGCGTTATATTTTGTTCAAAGATTTTTTCAGTTGGTAGGTATGCCTAATAGAATTTCTGATTTGCTTATATGGCGAATTGCAGGATGTCGATCACATCCTCTGTGTCTCCATTTATGTTGATTGAAAAGGAAGTGCTTCCCAAGTCTGTTCAATCCTCAGTTGGACCGATGCCCATTGCAACTTGGTATTTATGTGGAAAAATTTTTCAGCTTTCAAAAAGTTTGGGGCATTTCTTATCGAGAAGTGACTGTATAATAAGATTTAATACCTATATCAAAATAGGAATCACACAAACTCAAGTATAGGTATGCTAACCAAGATCTTGAGTTTTTGGTCTTAGGAGACTCTCATTACAACTTAGAAGGGCAACTAATATTCGTTACGCCACGTTGTATGCATGCATAACGGGTATAGAGACGTGGCGGGTGGTGAAGGGAAAATCAAGTATGTTTCTGAGGTGTTTTTTTATATTTTAATTTCGTACTATTTTTAACACTGTTTTACAATAAAACGCAATTTGACCATTTTGCTTCTAAGATGATTTTAAAATTATACTACTATTATTTATAAGGAATTATTATTATATGGTATTATTTTAATTCATGCTACTACCTTTTTATTGATTCTGCTATATCATAATAAAAACATTGCGTGCGGGAGTCTAATAACAACAACAATATTAATAAAAAAATACAACCAATTTTACAGTTTTTCACCCCAACACTAACGGCTCACTACGCGTGTGTTTAATTTTTATCGTTTTATTGACAGTTATAAGTTTACTTACTTGGATTTTTCCAATTGTAATTTACTTTAATATCTAATAAATAAAATAAATTTTCTTACCTGCATAAAAGAGTCAAAAATGGTAATTAAATGTATAGCGATCAATGACCTTATTCCGAGTCAGCATGAATTTCCACAACGTAAAATCAACAAGTTATAAATATCAATTGCTTCATCTAGCATCAGTGTTTTTTTATTACAAGCAATGACATCAATTATTGGCTATCTCATGCTTGCTCTTAAAAATACGTTGTAGTCATTTAATATTGTAGTCAACTGGATTCTCTATACTAACTTAGATAAACGGTGGCTCGAGTAAGGTATTGATTACTTTTATATAAATACCTAATAACAATTGATAAGAGACATATTCTTCACTTCTCACTCGACCATGGTCACTTACTTGTTCCCAGTTTCTTGGTTATATTAAGCGGGGACATTCTCAGCGTAGGTCAAAATGGAACTTTTATTGCATTTTCAAAGCATAATCCTGGACATTCCTCAAACATTGTAGATAATCTATTTATATAATTTTGAAGCCTTATTACCCTTTATATTTATTTTAAACTTTTGATGACTGCATAAAGTATTTTTATTACATACAATAGTATTCTTTTAAACCTTTCGCTCTAATGTTTTAGAATAACTCTAACCTAACCTAACCGAAAAAAAATCTTTTTTTTTAACGGTACATGTTCAAATACGCGCGTTAACATGATCTTACGCCCTACTTTAGTTTTAGTTTGTCAATTTATGGCTACGGCTGTATGTTTTAGCTTAACTATTGGGGAATGCCAAAATAAATTGCGTATTTCAAAAAATCACTACCTTAGTCTTAGATCAATAATTATTATAAAGCAATCATTATTCATAGGATGTTTATCACACTTGAATGGTCAAAGACATAGCTTATAATACGTATCTTCAGAATTATCTTCAAATGTGTTAATCTTGCCCATTTTTTGAATAATAAAATGCCTAATTCTTGTCAAATTTGGGATCACAGAGATTATCAATATAATTTTTTATCGTAAATATTTTACTAAAATTATCTCGTCATAAATTATACTAATGGTTTTATTAATGCGTTTAAAAATTAATAAATGTAAAAAATCGTACCGAAATATGACTATATTCCAAAACATTAGAGCAAGAGGTTTAGAAGAATACTATTGTATGTAATAAAAATACAATATGCAGTCATCAAATGTTTAAAGTAAATATAAATATAAATAATAATAAGGCTTCAAAATTTTATAAATAGATTGTCTACAACGTTTAAGGTATGTCCAGGATCATGCTTTGAAAATAGAACAAAAGCTCCATTTTTACCTACGCTGAGCATGTCCCCCCTTAAGTAATTTTCGTAGAATCTAAATCAGCACTTCCTGCTTACTATATCGGGCACAAATTTCTTATCTATGAAAATTAAGTCGCATAGTATTTATTTGTAACCTTGAATTCATAATAACATTTGTAATTATTTATGTGGGAAGAATAAATGGGTAATTCCTTATCACACGCAAACCCTACCTGATTATCGTCATTTCAATTTACTACCCTCGTTTCTATTCATCATCCCCATATGAACAACGATATTATATTCGTTTAACATTCAAATCGTTAATAGTATTGCTTGTACAATATCCAAGTTGTTAAGTATTTAATCTTGTGATCTACACCTTAACAATAAAGTGAGAAAAACCTTGGAGGCGTTGAAAGCCTCCGACAAGTTAAGTATGTCATTATTTGTAAAACGAAAATTACTGACAGCAAACATTTTTTTTATTGTTATTGAAAAAGGAGAGGGCAATAATAAAATGCGAAAAATGGCCTAATGGCGTTCCCGCCGGAAATGAAGCGGTCAGAGAAACGACCTCGCGAATTTTTTTGTTCAGGATTTTGTTTCGCATTTTTTTCGAAAGTAACAAACAACAAACACACATACAGTATGTCATACAAACATACGCGCAGTCATCATGTAAATGTAAACTGAATACACGTTCTGAATAATTTGATTTATTTGTGTGTGTGTAAAAAATATTATTGTCGATGTTGTTTGTTATTTTCGATTCATTTCTGAGTTGTGTCCTTAAAACAGTGTCTGCTAAACTGCGAGGTTCCATGTGTATAGACAATGAAAAAGCCTAAAGTGATTTTAACTTTGTATCTAACCCAGGAAAGAGATTCCTAGACGATGGACGTGCAGTCTCTTTAGAACCACAATCATAATATGTTGTAGCGCTAGCTTTACAAATAAACTAACTAATACACAATATATATTTTATAGAAACATACAGATTTAAAATATTTACACTGAATAGAACATGGACACAATATAACCATCAGATTCCTTGCAAAAAAAAACAATAGAACAGTGAAGTGAGTAACATACTTCATTGTGCAGTTGATATGATCGCCAGATTTTAGAATCTTAATGCGATATCGTCTACTTAATCTGCAAACCAGCAAACTACATTTATGACCAATAATGATATTTTGTTATAAAACATATTGTTTTCTCTGCTCACACAAAGTTTCAAACTCCTCAACCTATAAATAAATACGTTGTCGTTCTTCAAACAAAACAGCCATCTGCAGGTACCAAATTTCCAAAATCGTAAATGGTACAATTTCCAGGGCTCGAAATGGACCGGAACGCACCGGAGCGCCGTTCCGGTTCATACAATCCCCAAAATTATCGCTCCGTCTCGTGTAAATATTAATTTGACCGTCTGAGCGAGATATGGCATATTATAAAAAAATCTAACACAATATTTTTTTCAATAATATATGTATAGAATTAGATAAGTTACAGTGTTAATATTTTCGTAAAATTATCAAGCGCTCCGGTTCGTAGAATTTTCCATTTCGAGCGCTGACAATTTCGCTCTTTATATAAATTTTCTTTATACATAAAAGGAAAACTAAAATAGTGTATTAATTCATAGTGCAGCTTATTTGTAAAAAAAAAAGTGTATTTTTTTAATTGTTAAATTCCGCTCTATAGTTAAATTATTATGATTTTTCTCCTTCCTAAACAATTTGCCCAAATGGAGTTAGCCGGTTAGCAAATTAAGCAATCGATATATACTGCTCATAATAAAATATATAATATGCTGCATTCTGTTTTTACATGGTAAAGGACTTGCCGCACAACTTTATGATTTATCTTGAAAAGTACAGTATTTTTGGAATAATTGTTGCATTCTGCTACTCATAGATATTAGTCTCATTTAAAAATTGGTCTTACTGACATCTGTTTCTCACCCCCAGAGTTGATCATTTGAAAACAAGACCTCATTTACAGGAGACTAAATTATCATTTTGTAAAATATAAAATCAATTCACACACTTTGTGACTAGACGTTCAATCTTCGGCTCGTCAATAATATTTTAGTACTTTTGTTTCTTTCTATAGTATATCTTTTCACCAATAATTATTATTCATTGTTATTCATGTTCTTAGAAAGCTGCTTTGATTACTACAAATAATTTATGATAACCAGCATAAAGTGATAATATATTGATATGATTTAAGTTATTGTAATAAACCGTGTGATATTGTTTTTTTTTTATTAAAAAATAATACTAATTAGATACACCAGTTACAAAGTGTATTTAAAGGCTATATTGCCAATATGTCAGCATAAACCAGAATTATAATATTAAACCGACAATTTATTGACATGTCAATGTTGCCAGATATTTATTCTGGTTGCGGTATTGGTGACGTCGTATTAATTTCGAAACTAATGTAATATTGTGATTATTTGTGAAACCATCATTATTTGACCAGTGTGGCCACAATTTCACAAATTTTAAATACATAATAATATTTCTCTAATCCTGATCGTATATCAAAATAAATCAGATTAATTAGAGACTACCAGCATAAAATATTACTTCATGAATGGTGAGAGTAAATAAATGTTTAAAAATATGAATATTTTATTTTAACTTTCCCTTTACGATACTAATAAATTCCGTCCGTTTCACTAATGTCACATTAGGTTACCATACAAGATTGACAATATTATAGTATACAATGGGAAATGCCTATTTTGGCAACATGAATACGTCTAATAAGGCTTCATTATCACTATTAAAATTTGGTATTTGTTTTATCTATAAAATGATTAAACATCAAAAATAATAATTACCATACAAGTATTTCTATACATTCTTATAGCTTATGAGTCATAATACATTCTTGATTGCAACGCGTACTTTAGTTATTTTTCTTTCTTATTATTAAGTATCTCTCTCTTTGTCGAATATACTTTTAGGTCTATCTCTTTTGTTTGTAATGGAATGTGATGCTCTGTTTCCAAAATGCATATTTATAATTTATGCCAGGTAAATGAAAACTGATAGAAATCTATAAATTGTATGTATATACTGGACAATGATAGCGATTTTGAAAATTATAATATTTTAATTAGATGTAATATTGATTCTAGGAATATCTAAAATATGAAGAAGTGCATATTTACTGAAATACTTGCAGTTTAATGGGGTGGGTAATCTACGGTGATATTACAGTAACAGGAGTGTTAAAAACGTAGAAGGCAACAACAAAATGCATTAAACGACCATAGAGTTTTGCTAAAGCCTGCTTCATCTACTAATTATGCAGATGTACATAGCAGCAAAGTTCTAAGGACATGGTGTGTAAAACTTCCACCTCCGCACCCGTTATGTATATGCAGCCACGTCATACGCGGCCGCCTAACATAACCCTTACGTGTGCCAGATCAAAGAATTTAAGCCCTCATTTTGTCCCGAGCAGAGCCGCACGGGACTGGTGATGCAACCTTGCACCGAAGTGCGAATGCATGATGAGGACAGAAGGTAGCGGAAGAAGTTAGGTGAGGCTTTCACCCTGTAATGTTACGTTTATATCCGCCAGGTGACCTACAAAATCTGACACTAGCTGTAAATTTAATCAGTAAATAAATAAACAGTTTGTAATAACGCTTAAATGTTTCCGACAAAATACAATTTTATTGAGTATGGACCAATTTAATACGTAAATAATAAATAATAGCAGTATTGAATACGTCATTATATTAAATTATTTTCACTGTGACATATTATTACAATACGTCATAAACAGAGAGGTAGTTTTGAAAAAGTATTATTAATTGTATTGCCACGTTTTAAAAAATACGGATCCAGTATACTATATAGTGTATCTAACTGTAACTAGGTATACTGAATCCACAATGCGTTAATTAATTGAATCAACCGTTGACAAAGCAACCATTGATTATTAAATTTTATAAAGCACATAATATTATTTACTATAAGTTTATAATTATTCTTTTTATAATGCACCGTTTGTCTCATTTTACTATCAATCCACAAATGATAATTAATAAATATTTTAATAATAATTATCGGGAAATCATAATTTCACAAACGGCAACAATATTGATAATGACAGAATGCAATACCTTTGTGATATTTACAGCTGTCACTGTATATTGGTTTGCGCAATTATTGTGATTTAACGTATCCTCGGTATTCAATGCATCTCAGTTTATGTAATTTTGTATAGTAGCTATAATTTATAATATCTATCAAACTCGCGCGTGTCAAATGAATACCACAAACATTTCAATAAATATTTTAGATTTATTGAAACAATAATTACAGTATTGAAAGCTGTTTATTTTGTTATTTTCATTAACGTATAAATGAATAATTCAGTCAGTAATATACTTTTGCAATGCAATTAAATATACCTAGACATTGTAACTATTAGTGTTTGTATTGGAAAGCCGTTAAGTATTAACTTCACAAATTTATTTACGGCTTCATTCCAAAAATTTACATTATAATAATAATATATCTAAGTACGGCAACCTAATCCTTATTCAACATTCATCCAAACAACAAAGCTTACTGAAGCTTTTTAGTGGACAAGCAAACTTGCTCTCAACAGGCAAGTAGGATTAAAACATCGCATTCGCTCTCAAATTGGTATAATATTATTACATATTACTCTCAAAGAGAATAATAACGAAATTTATTTTAAAATGTCACCAGAATAATTATAAGAATATAATAAGTATGCAGTCATATAATTGATTATTTATTTATATTAAGTCATTCCATAATTAATTTAATGTTTTAAATGATACAAAAGAATGTTTTATACAACTACAATTTTTAATATATCAGGTAACATCTGAAGGAAGCCTGAGTTATTTTTCAGCTTAAAACTGTGAGAATTCCGTCGAAAAGAAATTGAAAATTTAAGGGAAAGGTGGGAATAAATCTTAATGCGAATGCTGTCTACCAAAGTCACTCAGCAGAAAAATACAAAGCATGCATTTTTATCAAAGTTTATGGAGAATTTATATTTTAAAGGGTTTTAATTAGAACATAATCAATGCAAAGTTCTCGTGATAGCCGAGCTGTAACAAGAAAGCTTATAAAGTCATGAGTTTAGAGTTGGAATACCAGGTCTGACTAAATCACATGTTGTTACTTCAATGTGGATACGTAGCATGGAATGTGAGCGAGTAGTTGTATTTTTTGTAAAACAAAAATCTGTTAAGATCGAGATCGGATTGTAGAGCCAAATCAATGCTAATCTAATAATTAATATTAACAATAAACCTATAACATTTTTTCAAGCCAAAATTAAACTTACCTTTAAACAAAAATGGTATATAATAATAATTTGTTAATTATTATTAATTAGTGAAGATTTAAAATAAATACTTAATTTTTTTTAAAAGCACTGTGTGCTGTACCCTTGCTTGGAGTATCGAACTGGCCCAACTAACAAATTTCAAGTTTCTAGGTTGATACCTATACAACAATGTGCGAAAATTGAGTGCGACATAAAGACTTTGCAGATTTTAGCTCATCATTTTATACTATAGAGTAGATTCGGCTTTTTCTGTTTTTTTTATACGTGGTTCCGGCTTCGATTCCCGGTAAGATCATAATATATTTATGCGATTTCCTCAAAGCCTGGATGTTTGTGATTGTTTGACTTCTATTATTATACTACTGTTTCACCACACCACAATCATTGATTATCAGGGCCTATTGTAGTGTTAATATAATATTTATGTAAAAATAATAATATACTACTTATTTTTTAAATAAAGAAAAATATAATTACATCACCATATTCGATCCAAAAGGATCATTTCGGCTTCCTCAGAGTGGAGGTTGTGTTAACATATTTTTGTTTTAATGATAAATGCATGTCAGCCACTTGCCTGGTTGGTTTATATACTCTGGGTTCAAACACATGTTGAAAATTAAAAGGTGAATTCGCCAGATCCAGAATTCTGGAATAGGACGACTGGACTCCGGATAATTGGACGCCGCACTGTCGTAGACACGTATACAGAACGTCGACTAGGTATTTTAATCAGTTTTTATCTACTACTTAGTAGTTTTAATTCACTTTACTCTTAACATAATGTATTCTTTATTGCGGATTGAGAATTACCATGCCTAGGGCTTTATATAAAATAAAAAAACTCTTTTTTCGTTGAAACTTAAACATATGCACGAGTAAATCATTATTTACGTCTGCATATTTACATTCTCACCAACTATTAAATCATAATATAATCATTTAAATATAAATTATAATATTAAATATATTTTTTTAAAGTACCTATAAGTACCTAACGACTATTTATTTTCGAATTCCGTGGCGTCCAGTTGTCCCGGTGCCAAATCGTAATAGACCCCAGAATTCCAACCTGGGATGGCGTGCATAATTCCAATAGTGAAATGATTGTAATAAATAAATAAACTTACTACTTAGGATGGATATAAATATTGGGAAAAGTTTAATGAATTTTATGAATAATACAATAACCTTTCAAAAACGTTCCTTTCAATACGTTTTTTTCCGGTTAATATCGACGTTTCAAAATATTAATAAGAACGAATAAACAGGTGTATATATTGTAATATGAAATGTTTATATCTCGAGATAATATTTTCAATACTCAACAGACTGCACTAGCCTTGCGAATGGATATGTACTTCGGCATGTCTGAGCTAGGTCTGTGTGCAAAATGGGCATCGTACCTATCTCAAAAGTAATCTCGTAGAGATTTCAGAGGGGCCACCGCCTGACCTTTATTTTACAGATGAAAGAATCCGTGATAACACTAGTGTTTCTGCGACCTTATTCTGAATATGGTGTTAACTGTAAACATTAGCTATAACACGCGTTATGTAGTGGTTACGTGTACGCTCAACTGGATTTGTAAAAGGCTTTGAGTTTTGTTGTTATACTTTCGTGTGAGATGGATCGATTTCTTATTTATATTTGGTTAAGTATACATCATTATTTGAAAACACCTTAGATATTATATTCCTACTAGAAAAAAATCTCTTTTAGTAAAAATACGACGTCCGATGAGACTTGAATCTGTGACCACTAGATTCGCACCAATATACAACGTGCGTCTAACTAAATTACGATAAATTTAACTAGGCGTTCATACATGAAATGCTTATTAAATTGCGTCCATTTTTATTTTTTACTAGAAATTGATTTACTATTTACTCAAACTATTAAGTTTATACTCTCTATTCAAACACACGTTGAAAAAAACAAACATTGTGATTTTTCCGGACCGCAATTCGAATACGGAACCTACGATAGTATAATATGTGCGCAAACATAATAATATCATCACTCAGCCATCATAGACAGTGATTTTTACAAAGTAAATAATTAAACCATCTTCATTTATATTTAGTTGAACAATAATTACGAGTAGTAGTCGCAGTAAATATTTCAGACGTGTATTATAACCAAGATCAAAATATGCATCCATATTTTTATAGCCGCAATTTTTTAATATGCCTACCAATCAGCCAAACTAAATTCGTTTTTGAATCTTCGAAAGTATTATAGTAAAAACTTTTGCATTTGAATCCACTATAAATAAGTTAAAGTTTATATTCATTTACCATTTTTTGCACGAAACAGATCCTAATATTTTATTAAATAATGTGGAATATTTATTATTATTTTTTTGGTTTATTTCACACTTTTAAGAAATGCAATTTAAAAATTTTCAAATTCTAATAGATTTAAGTTTTGTACTATCCCATGTGAGTCGTCCATTCCAGTCGCCTAGAAATCTTTTAGAATTTAAATTAAAATTCCATCAGTACCTTCGGTCGCTAGTATTAATATAATATTTTTTAGTTGTTTGATGTCTATGGGCTTTTGGTTTTTTAATTTTAGGAATTTCAGTTCTCTGAAATATTATATTATGATACCTTAGCCAGCTTGAACATCTAAACTCGCCATGTCCATAAATCAAACCTTATAGGAACGTCGCACCGATGTTGCATATGAAGACCGTGCACATATGCGTCTAGCGACAGTCGCGCGTAACCTCTGGAAACGTGGATATGCACGGGATGCGGCAACCGGCGAGCTTCGACGTCTAAATAGGAATAAATAATTATTCAAAGAATGTAGATATGCGTAAATGCAACTCAAACGGCGTTCGACTTTCATGTAAAGTCGCATAAAATTTATTGCAAGCAATGCTAGAAGATTTTTTTAAACATGTTTTATTCCAGCAGTGTGCGAAGGTCCATAAGATAACGTGTGTTTAATGTGAATAACGATTACGTGAAATCAACGTATTTGACACGTTGCAGACGGGACAAGTTTTGATGTGCGAGTCACTGCTGGAATAAAATATTTTAGTTTGAAAAAAAATACTGGATGCACATGAAACTATTTTCACCTGACATGCAGCGCAGGTATAATTTCGAAATGTCGCATTTCGTCATTCATTTTAACTTGTCGAGTGACGCCAATGTCCTCGCACGGCTCTGTTATATGCACATATTATAAAATTTTCACGTTGCGCTCAGTTTTGATTTATGACTAATTGTCCCAGTCAAGACGATTTTCAATGTGCGACTGTGCTTAGGTACAAGATCTGTACTTTTTTAATTTGCTGCAAAATCGTACAAATGACACACAGGCCTGCGGTATGTAACAGATGATGCCTATTATTTCAGGCTATATTAATATGTATGATATACCTTGGAATGTTATTAAAAACCTTCTAGATGTTTACTAATCAGATTTACACACATCAGTTTTATACAAAAAATCAGGTTAGTAAGAAAGAATGGTATAATTTCGCTTCGCTGTTTCAAAATATTACAAAACTATTAACTATAAAACAATAATAATGTTGCTTTCTTTTACTTCGTCCTAACAAAAACTAAAGTTACTTACCTAATTAAGAAACATGCACCCATTTTATACCAATTTATTACCATATTATACTGCCCAATAAATGTTTTTTTTTTCTTTGCAGTAAAAAATATGCTCACGAAACCATTTTATGTACTAAGTAGGTACACATTTTAAAGGGGATTTTTTATTATATTTTAATAATATATACCTACTGGTCACACACATATTATTTTGTTTATTTATGATATTTTCAGCATATTATATTTAGACATAAAAATAACGTTGTATTTGAAGGTAAATTACATTTTTTGTTCCAACACGAGCATACGAGGTAACTCTTCAATGGAGTATTCAAGTTATTTTGATTATTGAATTTTCATATGCAGAATAAGAGAAAAAGTCGATCATAGACAATACAATGTAAATTTTACCAAGAATTCGTAAACTCTATGACAAACCGCATGCAAAAAGATCTTATCAGTTTATACTAAACTTGTAGTTGTACATCACTTTCTATCAGGATCACCATTTGTGGGCAGTTGTTTGATTTTTTATATTTGATTATTACACACAAAACTATTTGTATGTAAATACGTAATAAAACTGATAGATACTTTAGGTAGACTATTAAGAACTTTTTTTGTGTAGTTACTAAAATGTTCAGGTTTAAATTTAAACTGGATTAAATTTATATTCGATACTTCTATGTTTGGAATGTTAACAATAACCGTGTAAACAAAACATAATACGGGGATTATGAGAATTTTAGACCTACAACATTACCCATTACTTGCATGTGCTTTATTTTTCAATGGGATATAAGAGATTAATATTCGTAATGGTACGGAGGGTTAAAAGGATTAAGTTTTTATTAAAACACTGGAAAATCTGTATTTCTGTTAGTAACATAAGTTTAATGCTGTATTTATTGTTTTAACGTAAATTTTTACGAACATATTACATTTATTAATATTATTGTCAGCAGATATTTAATAATAATTATTATTAGTTAGTAGTAAGTTGATGATCAGTGCTAACAATCTTCTATTATTTTGTATTCAATTTATTTCATAAGCCTTAAGGGCGGACGTGCTCAGCGTGGGTCAAAATGGAGCTTTTTTACTATTTTCAAAGCATGATCCTGGACATTCCTTAAACGTTGTAGATAATCTACCTATTTTTTTTAAAACGGTACATGTGCAAACACGCGCGTTAACATCATTTTACTCCCTACTTCAATTATAGTTTGTCAATTTATGGCTACGGCTGTATGTTGTAGCTTAACCACTGGGAAATGCCAAAATAAATGGCATATTTAAAAAAAACACTACCTTATTCTTAGGTCAATAATTATTATAAATCAATCATTATTCGTAGGATGTTTATCACACTTGAATGGTCAAAGACATAGCTTATAATAAGTATCTTTAGAATCATCTTCAAATGTGTTAATCTTGCCGATTTTTTTAAAAATTAAATGCCTAATTCTTGTCAAATTTGGGATCACAGAGATTATCAATATATTTTTTTATCGTGAATATTTCACTATAATAATTTCAATATAAATTATACTGATGGTTTTATAAATGCGTTTAAAAATCAATAAATGTAAAAAATCTTAACACCACTGCACATTTATTCTAAAACATTAGAGCCAGGGGTTTAAAATAATACTATTTTATGTAATAAAAATTCTTAATGCAGTTATCAAATGTTTAAAAAAATATAACGGATAATAAGGCTTCAAAATTATATAAAAAGATTATCTATAACGTTTAAGGTATGACCAGGATCATGCTTTGAAAATAGAAAAAAAGCTCCATTTTGACCTACGCTGAGCACGTCCGCCCTTAACTGTTCGAACTTTATTAATTTTTGATTGTTTGGATGATAATTAGCGGCATTTTAACTGATTTGCTTGATATTTAAACTGTTTCTCTTAAAGCATAAAATAATATATCGCTTATCCAGTTCTAATATCATTCTTTATCTTCGATGTAGGTAATGAGAGGATATATTATAAAGAAAAATGCTTCTGACGTATGTATTATGCATAAAATATGTGAGATAAGTTGAATAAACACCGCTGAATAATACATAAAGTTATCCAAAAATCAAACTTCTTACTGCTATTTTCAAAGCAGAAATTCTATATACTTGTATCTCATTTTCCTTTTGCAGACAGAATTAACCTAGATTTTTTTAATATCCAAAATTCAACTGCTTTCATATTAATACATTATTTTGGGTTTAATTTAAGTACTCTCACAGGATAGCTTAATCTGACTCTTTTCATTTGCCGAGTTTTACGTCTGCGTAAAATAAGATGGAGATTCGGCCCTGAAATCGTATTGGAACCATAACGTGAATTTCTCATTTGAAACCTGTTTATAAGCTCACGTAAGTGTTTTTCAAAAACATTTTTAATTAAAGACTGCGACTTTGCTTCAGTTTATTAAATTACGGTTGCCAAGAGTTATTAAAATCATCAATTTGAAACCCTTTATTTAAAAAAGAAATTGTTGGGTGAATGATTACTGCCGGTCTCAAAACTATTAGTTTTTCGTTTATGACCTATAAAGTGTTCAGGCAAAGCAATTCGTTCAAATACAATAAAAATAATAGTCTTGTTTTCAAATATCGACTTCTTGTTTATATAATACGTGTCAAAAAAAAAACAAAAGCTGTCTAATAAAACAAAATACAATAATTACCTAATCGAAATAAATATTCTCAATTAACATGGCAATCCAATATCCGTCTGCATACATTCACACATTCTACCTTAGCAACCACACAAAATCAAATATAAACAACCACGCAAAGTAATATAATATAATATTTGTTTCTAAATATATTTTGATTTTTTTAGTTACTGTATATTTTGTTGAAAAAGAAGCACGGATGGTATAAATTTAATAAATTACTAAATATTTAATTTTTCCAATGACAGAGAACAAAATTATAATATAAATGTGAAATGATATAGATCACAGGCACTAATCGTATTTCAACAAAGTAACTGTGCATTTCGGTATTAACAAACTTGTTGACTAAATATTTAACCACGTACGTTTATTAATATAATTATTATTCTACGGATATAGTATTACTTGATTTTATGAAAAACACGTTGTTATTCTATATTTTTGTTTTCCATAGATGATGGAAAAGTGACACATATTATTCTAATATTAGTAGTTATTGTAATTCGAAACATTAATAACAGAGCGTTCTTACCAAATATATTCTTATAGAAAACCTCATCTATATCATCATCATCCTATCCATCCATCACCTATTTAGTTTTTCGTTGCTACGTACATTTTTTGTTTTGTTTCTGTATTAAACACCACAACAGACTGTGGAGCCCAATAATAGTGGTAAAACTCCCAGGCTTGAGAAATTTACATATTAGATTATGTAAATATATTTTGATCTCACCGGAAATCAAACCCAGAACTCCGGGATGGAAGGCCAGCGCCAGGGAACTCAGAAATAATGGTAACTGAAATACCCAACGAGTAAGGCAATAGCAAGTAACCGTCGCGAGTAAGGAAGAATCCGGGTTAAACTTACACACGTGTCAAGAATACGTTGTACGTCTAATACTGAAAACTGCTCTCGGTTTATGCATTTACGCTCATTTAATGTTGGTGTATTACACACACTATTGCACGTGCATAATGCGTGCTTCATTTTTGTAGGACACTCACACATTCAAAAACCCTGCATCAACGTGCGGCGTATTGAATCTAGCTTATCGGTATTCTATTTATTATCTGTTCTGTGGCCAGTGCCTTTCGCACTGCACCACTACACTGAACTTTATAAGCTAGTCTATCCAGCGGGTTTAAGGACGTCCTTGTGGCCGTTTAGTGATAGGTCCAGCCCATTGCCATTACATCTTCCATTACAAGCCTTCTCCTCACGATAGTTCTTCCACGACGATTCCACTTATTAGATAGGGTAAATAAAATAAAATAGACAATTTGTAATGTTGTGTGATGATGGTTGGTAATAAACCGACCTCTTTGAATATTTTCCCCAAATGTGGGGAAAGTAATACAACGGAAAACATGTTTTAGAAATTTATAGCTCAATATACCATGTGGAGGAATAGTAAATTTTAGTTCGTGTAACACTAAATCATTTCCGTGAGGCCGCCGTGTACTTTTTAAAACACATAGGAAAATAATGTTTGGCTTATCGCGAGAATATCGCGTAAGATTTATAAAGTACGAACCCCATCAATAATAGTGTTATTTTAAAATATAAGTAGGAATGGGCCAATAAATGAATTTCTTTTGGTTTTAGTTCTGTAGAAAGAATAAACACGTTTGTGCTTTATGAAAATATGAGTTTGAAAATGGTATCAATATGAGATAAACGTCTTAATAATATTACGTACGTACTTTAGATCGAGACTCCTCTCCGGTCCATATGAGGCACCAAATCGTCGCTGTAGGATTGGTTTCCCGAATAGACCAAATGTTCAGGAGACGAAAAACAAATATATTTAAATACATGGAGATATTTAAATTGTTATTTTTACAGCATATGAATGATGTATTCATTACCGTTACAAAGTAATTTAAAGAAAAGGATGGTTCTAGTCCAATTAGATACAAAAAACATTCTGCATTAAAACGTCGATTTCAACAAAAACGGATATTCGGGAAACCAATCATATAGCGACGAAATAGCAATACTTGATAAATCTACATATATGGTCAAAATTTAACAAACAATATGTTTACATTATTATACTTATGTTTAAGATCTATCGCTTTCAAAGGGATAAGGAGAATTAAACACCCCTTGTCGTTTAGCTTAGTGTAGGATTAAGTCTCCTGTTGTTTTTAAATTTCAAGTGATAAAGAAGAACATCGGATTGTGGAGAGAATGTCAAGATTTATTGCAGATAATAATAACTGTACTACTCACGATGGCCGCGCGGCTTAAGCGTCGGCCTGTGTTGTGGGTCCTAGATTCGAATCCTGTTTCTAACAAATACACATATTGTTTTTTAATTTGTGTTTGAATCAAAGTATCGACCTGATAGGTTGAGCAAGTGGCTGACATGCATTTCTCGTAAAAACAAAATCTGTTAATATAAACCTTCACTCTGTGAAGGCCCATATGATCTTATCAGGATCGGACATGGTCGGAAAGAATAACTGTTGTTACATTGAGAATTATAGTAGATTATAAAGAACTGCGGCCGGAACACAAAAAATAGGCGGCTTCGCAAAAAGCTGTTCTAGCTTGAAATTTCTGCGAGTTCTGCTGTGATTTTAGACAAGACGTCAATGACGTGCTTCAAAAAGCGACAAAAATACTATGTCTCGAGTTAACCCTGGTCATATTTTTATGAGTCAGCCCAATAATATCTACGGGCTCCTTAGGGTTCCGGATGAATTAAATCATATGGCGATGATACATTTTAGAAGTGTCAATTCACACAACATTCCAATGGTTTATAACTTCGCGTGCAGAATAAAAGATTATTTGCCATAAAAATTCAACTTTCGTTCATTTAATGTTATGTTTTTTGTTTTATTAGTGATAATAAAAATATATTCATTGACATGTTTTCTTTTTCAAGTAAATGGGTAACGTTTTTAAGTGATCTTTACACGATTTAAGAATTAATTCCCCCGACGCCATCACAAAACAAATTGACGTGTTCACAGCTCGACTTTCGCTCTCCGATTGGCAGCGATTCCGAAATTTCGTCGCACCTATAGTTGAAAATTATTTGGCGTTTCACTGAATTATGCTCTTAATGATTTACAGAAACCGATTATAAATAAATATTGACACAGTCAATAAAAAAATATTTTTATGAACGTATTGCAAATAAGGGTTAATCAGCTAATAAAAATATATAAATTATTGTTCTGATTTTAAAATGAATTACTATAGAGAAAAGGAATTAACGTTAATTATTAAAAGGAAGATGCTCCAAAGAGTCGTAAGAATTGTATGAAGAGTTATGATATTATGTATTACCAGTAGTTAATGCATAGCATTGTCTAAGAAGCAGTTATCCTAGAATAAGATCACCACGTACTCAAATAGTGTTAAGTTAAGTTCAGAGTGGGTACCTACCCATTGACAATAGTTAATAATAAAACATTTTAAATAAATAACCAATATAATTCTTCTGAACAATTTGAATTAAGATTTTAAAGTGCATAGTATGGCTTCGATTCATTTCAAAGAAACAACATTGGCCTCTGTGTTGACTATTTTTGGTTCAAATGGAATTAAAAGACCGATCAAATCCAATAAAAACAATTCTCCGCAGACTTCATCCAGACACTGATTAATTATTATATATAACTGTCATGAATTTGATATCAATTAATAATATTAAACAATATTGCAGCCACTTTAATCCTCGAATACATTTTGTTATCTCCCCAGAGGCAGCTCTCCCAACAAACTCTATAGTTTGATTTCGGTTTTAATTAAAAGAGTTTTGTTTGTGCTTGTCTGACTTTGGAACTGTTTGACTTTAGGGACAAGAATTGAACAGCCAAAGTCCGGGAAATGAATTTTCCAACGAAACGTGTCTTTTGATTTTCACCTAGCGTATTTTCCGACTACGTGAGAGCCCGATTCGAAATAGCTGTTTAAAATGAGTTTATAATAATGTTACAACTGTAACCATATTAAAAATATAACAAATATATTAAATAACAAAAAACAGATTATTAATTTTTACTTAGTTTACATAGCAACCTGTTAACGTATTAAATTCATTTGATTTTAGTGTCATTCAATTTGATTCAGTTTCAGCGACCAGAGTTTCGACTTTAAGCATCTTTAGACAATATTTAATTAAGTATTTTCATTTGATAGTATTAATTTAATAATTCCCTTGATTTGCAAATAAACCACTTAACTCCGAGAATTTATTAACCAATAATTAATGTTTTACTGCTAAAAATATTAATATTTTATTGCTTATTTAAATTATACACATGGACATCTTTTTAATTACAATGAAATTTAGTTTAATTTACTGTTATAACGTCATAATGAAAAAATATTGCTGTTTAAGCCAAGAGCTTGTCCAGATAACGCGTGTCTTACCGCGATTCGCCGCGAGTGCATGTGTGCAGCTTAATGAGGTCATCTCTATACCTTGGCCGTGCGCGAAAAGCGAAGAAATAAAAAAAACTATATGTACTGTATTGTAAATTCAATTTTAATTTCAATTTTCAATTTAAATTTATTTTACATATTGTGGACATTACAAATTATAAGTTTAAGACGCTCACAACATGACATTTAGAAACAAATAAATATTATTAAAAAAGTATTATGTAATATTGTAATTATGCAATATTAAGTTATTCTATAGTATAAATGTGTAAATACAAAAAATATGAAGTATATAGGTACAAGGAAGTACACCGGATGAGTTAAGCAGACCCTATTTTAAGAATTTATAAAATAACGTCCACCTATACTCATTCTCACGTAGATGGAATATATCAACATCCGAAGCAATTTGGTTGAACAGAGTTATCGCTCTACCAATTGGCATCACCAATGGCAGGTTAGTTCTGCTCCTCGGGAGAACAAACAACTGATGCTCCCGATTTCTAAGATAGTTATCAGGGACACACAAGTCAATATTACCAAGAATGGCAGAGTTCTCATTCACACCACGTATTAGTCGAAAAAAATACGTGGCCAAATATTGATATCTTTTAGCACTTAAACTACAGTATGTTGGCATACCTAAGAGAAAGTCAGTTGGATAAAGCCACGGATAGTATCCATATAACCTCAAATAAAGGAGTCTCAAAAATTTCTTTTGAACTCGCTCCACCATAAGGTCATATTTCAACTGATGCGGGGCCCAAATAACTGCTTTACATTATTATGCAAGTAACATAATTTTATTAATAAACTATTTCTTTTATTCAACGAATAAGACACAAGATTTGATAATGTAACATTGTATATTATATTGCACATACATAATTTGAAAACATCTCATGTATTATATACTTATCCACCAGAACAAATACGACATATGACGAGAAATGAACATGTAACCGATGGATTTGCTTTTCCAATCAAGCTACTAATATTACAGTAGTGGTAGCAGGAGTAACGCCCACTTAATTAAGACGATTTTAACTAGCAGTTATTATATTATGAAATGCTTGATTACATGTAAGTTGTACGTATGCAGTTCATCGTGGGACACTTATTCGGGCGCCGCAGTACATGAAACATGAGTTCATAACATTTTATCAAATGAAGAGTTCTTCATTGAATATTTCGCCGTGGAATACATTTGTACGTATCTTACAAAATTCAGCGATAGTTTGCAAATAGTACTGTTCCAATTAGATTAACCCTAACCTAAACTAACCTAACCTAACCTAGTAAAGATGTATCCACATGTTGTAGCATACGTACAAAATGTGTCGCTACATTTCAAAATCAGCCAAGTCCACCTCTAGGTATTTTTGACTTTTTTGTGAATTGCTGAAGAACTACTGCTTTCTAACATTTCTGCATTATCAAAATTTGTAATTTATTAATTTTAAATATTCTATACTCGAAATAATATATAAACTTTAACCCTTGTGACTGTGTATTTGAGAAAACAAAAAGCTGTTTTTCTCCTATTCATCTATTATGGACTTAGCTGATTTTGGAATCTAGCGACACAAATATACTTCACGGTGAAATGTTCAACGAAAAACCCGTAATTTGATTAAAAATGTTACACGAACACATGTTTCACGTACTGCGACGCACGAGAATGTGTCCTGCGGTGAACTGTTTACGTAAAAATTTTCGGATACGGAAATGCTTATCCCGTCATAATTTTTTTCTAATAAAGATTCTTTTCTAGTGTGTATAATGTGCATGAGATGTTTTCAAAGTATGTAATAATAAAATTGTTTTATATGAACTCTTTTATTGTCTTTTATTCAATTGAAAAATCTTCCGCATTTTCTCGGTTCCGTGTTTTCATAAGGGTGAGCGGTGCGGGTGTTATAATTGAGTCGTACTCAATATCCAAGTGTTTTCGCCGCTCGCGTTGCGTGCGCAGTGAGGGTGATTTCACTATGTCCTACCCTGCAATAAAGGCCAATTTAATATAATAAACTTGACTAATGTAAAAGTGTCGGCTTTTGTTGAGACTTTTTTTATTCCTAAAAGCCTTTTACACGTTTTTTTGTTTACAAAGAATCACGTGTGTGGACTGTATGACTCTTTCATGTCCATATTACAACAAAATATGAGACAATTTCGAGGTTTAGACGAAGTACTTTTAATGTTATATCTATTTTTTTTATTCAAAAAATAATTCACAAGATTTTAAAAACGTACCACTCTAATTATTGAACACACATTAATTATGTATGTTCAATAATAATAAGAATAACACATTCTTAAATCTTGTGAATTATTCGTTCAATAAAAGAAATAGTTAATTAAAAATTATTAGCATGTACGAGTAAGTTACATCATAAGAAATTGAAGAAATCCGTGACGTCGGTTAGTACTTGAAGTACTTTGATTTAATAAACAAAAACCGATTGCCAATAGTAGCTCGATTTGGAAGAACGCTGATGAGTAGGTATTAAAAGACAAATAGTTAAAGTTTGTCGTCATTAGTATGTCACCTCGTAGCATAGTGTATAATACGCGGATTGGGGCGTAAACCCAGGAGATGCAGGTTCGATTCCTAACGGGTGTCTTAATTTCAAAAAAAAAAATTCTATTAGTTATAATATATTTTCTCAGAAGTGTTTTTCAAAATTATGTATGTAATCTATATTATTATGACCAGAGCAAACCATAATTCCCACCCACCCAGAAATATGACCCACCCACGATAGCCGCGTAACTTAAGCGCTGGTTATAGACCAGGGTCCCAGGTTCAAATCCTGGGTTTGGCAAGTACACGTATTGTTTTTCAATTTGTGTATGAGTCAGAGTATGAACCTAATAGGTTGAGCAAGTGGCTGACATCCATTTCTCGTAAAAATAAAATCTGTTAATACAAACCTCCACACTATGGGAGTCCATATGATCCGATTAGGATCGGACATGGTCGAAAGAAAGAAATATGATAATTTTATTAAACTAAATACATAAAACAATAATATTATCAATAATTATTAAACAAATAACTGATAAAAATTAAAAAAAAAGTTTATTTTATTATGTTGTAAAATTATCGTATAGTTTAATAAGGTTGTTGGAGCTTTTAAAGTACTTTCCGATTAGCATTAATGATTTTAAAATACTACAAATTATTATACACACATAATTTGAATAATAGTAACCGTCAGAAATGCAATCATTAATTTTTTTTTTTTTTAATTCGTACCGAACGGGACTCAAAATCCATTATGCTTTATCGATTTATAAAACTGCGCAATAACGCAACAATAATATTGGCAAGAAGCTTTTATTGTTTGCTACACTAACTGGCTAAATTGGTAAAACACATTGGCGGGAATTTGAGTCCCGTCCGGTAGCTATATTTGGTTAAGATTTTTTTTTATACACTTACTGCCAAAAATCTTCATTTGGAGTGTTTCTGAAAAACCTCGTATTTTATTACCAGTGTAATTCTAATTTCGTCGTTGACTTCGTTTTTAGCCCATTTGAGACAATCAGTGCCAATTTGACAAGATGCAGAAAATTATCAAAATCAAACTTTTTCAATTAAAAATATACGTAACTATCATTATATAAATAATGTTAGTTAGGTATGTGGAGTCCGATATATTTTTAAAGAATAATTATTTGATTTATAAAATCTATTTTACCACGTTTTTCTTAGCTCGTATTCTTGTTTGTCCGGTGGTTGTTTATCCAGTACAAATCTTGCAATTAATTTTTAACTAACTTCCAGACTAACTAGACATTTGAAACTTTTAAAATATATCAGAACACGATGCCAATGCATCCTTTTAATACTTTTAGCCATCTTTAAGTAGAATTGAATTCATTTTCGATTAATTCTGTTTTGTATGAAAAGTTATTTCGGAAGAAATCCGTAATCCAATCCACTATTATTGGTTGCTAAGGGGGTGGTCCTAGCAACTGAATTATCAATATATACGTGCGTTACTATGGAAATCAAAATGGCATTTCAGTATTCTATATTATTTGTTTGTTGCAAAATAGCAAAAAAATGATTTGTTGACAATTGCCTTATTTGTCCTAAATTATTACCTATACATACAATTGTCAAGTTAATATGATTCAACAGAAAATTTAAAAATGTGGTATATAAAAAGTTCTTTTTATCTTGTAATTATTTTTATAAACTTGTCAAAATAGTGATCATTCCGGTAGGTTTGTGGTATTTGAGAGAGTAAAAAATATATAATGGTCATCAATCTTCTAAATATCTTGAAGAATATTACATTTAGCTCCAGTTTTAGTATAACTGTTTTTATCATTTAGTTATATCATATACGTTATTTCCTTTAAGTACCTTTGTATAAAAAAGAGCTAATTGACATCTTCTTTTGATTCCACTAATACACGAAGTTAATATAATATAACGCGGGGTTACTGCCAAATTTGTCTCAAAATCATGTTATGAAATAATTGTAATTTTAAGTTTGACATGGCTTCTAAAATCAGGCAAAAGGCTAAGCTCTTTGTGCATTATGCATGTTCTTATAATATATCGGATGACCTTGTTTTTTTTCTAGCATACATATTTATATATAGACACAAATAATTCGTTGTTAATATTTAAAGACTTTTAACTAAATGAGTACTCAGTAAATGAGTTATATCAATTTTAGTAATCAGTGTGCCTTTTTAAGTGTTCCTGTCAAATCTACTTTGCCCCCTAATCATGTTCCCAGAAATATGACAAAACATCTCACTCACACCTTTCTCAAGAATTTTTTTAATAAATTAAAGTGTATAAATCGTTTTCAAGTCTAGCCTAAGTTCAGCTGTATCTTCCGGCGTAAAATAGACTTTTATGATTTAGGATTTCTTTGTATTTGTAGCGAGCATGCGAACAGGCAAAAAATGTTTGCGTAACAATAGTTTATTAACATATTTCAGCAATTATTACTGGCGTACCTTAATGATTGTAGAATTTTATGTAGATTTGAAGTTTTTTTATTGTTTTTACTTTAAATAATTACGTAATTATTATTTATGACACTTTTTGTTGTACTACAATAAAGAGAAATAATTTACGCATGACGAATTTAATTTCTTACTCGCATTTTAGACCATTGACAATTAATAATAATTTATCTTGCACCATTCGAGTTTAAAATTAACTCTAAAATTGAAATTTTGCTTCATTGTTTATATTTAAATTAATACGATTACTGAATGTCACTTTATAAGTAAATAATATTATTAAACGTCTTATAAATAATGACAAGATAAAAAGAACTTTTTATATACAACGTTTTTAAATTTTCTGTTGAATCATATAAACTTGACTTGACTAGCTTAAACGATCAAAAAAAATTGTACTTGATAGAAAAAATACTGAATAAATATAGAATACTGAAATGTCATTTTGCAATTTCATATTGATTTCCATAGTAACGCACGTATATATTAATAATTTAGTTGCTAGGACCCCAGACCCCCAACAACCAATAATATTTTACATTTTACGGATTTCTTCCGAAATAAGTTTTCATACAAAACAGAATTAACTGAAAATGAATTCAATTCTGCTTAAAAATGGCTAAAAGTTATAAGAATGCATTCGCGTCGTGTTGTGATATATTCTAAAAAATTCAAATGTCTCGCTAGTCCGGAAGTTAGTTAAAATCGATTGCAAGATTTGTACTGGTTAAACAACCACCGGACAAACAAGAATACGATCTAATAAAAACGTTGTGAAATAAAATATAGCTAAACAACTAATATATTGTTTTATAATCAGGGACTAAAACATTGTAGAAAATCTTTTCTAGTAGGTAGAGCCTAAATATTAAAATATTAAACTGAATATGACAAAAAAGATTAGGACTTTTGGAGTCTTTGGGGTACGAGCTTAGCCTAGAGGCCCTAGATAATCTGTAGACTATGTACGCGTATACAATATACCTACATGCCATTATGTTACCTTGTCTTTTTTCATATTAGAAATTAACATTAGTTAATAACCAAATAAAATATATCAATACCAAAAAAGAGTATTATTGTAAGCATCGACATGTTAAATTAAGAGTAAAACCAAATATGGTAAACCGTAGTTATAACACGTTTTCAAAGTTATATCTTGTCATCACATTAATAAGATAAACAACCCCCCCCCCTACCATTTGTTGAGGGGGCACTACTTTAGTTAAGCGCCTCAATCACATGCTAAATCGAGCCTTGCATTTGCTAGAATCGACTCTCTCCGCGGTTGTTTCAATTTGTACAGTTTTTTTAGGTGTCATTCAACCATACTAAAATCTTTGCATCAATTTTATTGTCATACTGATTAAAGCTCAAAGACTCTCTCTAGTGAAAATCCAAACTCCTTGGCAGAGACACATTATAATGATATAGGTACGATGGGTACACTTGTACCCTTGTTACTTTTTTCGTGAGATAATATTTTAATGGGTAAAGTTATGTACAATGGACCCGTCCTAAGTAAACATTTTCGATAAACTGGTTTAATTAATACAGGCTCGAATTGTTTCAGCTGTTATCTTTTCAATTACAAAATATTCAAAATATAAAGTGGTGTTATTCTATATAATTGATTATTTTGAAGTGTCTTCTCAAAAATTTATAGCGAACTAAAACAAAGTTACGATATTTTTATTATTACGTACATCTGTAGTAGTACGTATTAGAGTGTACGTGTACCAATACGTTGACAAAATATATGTAGGTCCTTCAGGTTTAGGGATTTAAATACCGAATGAAAATGCTAATACCGGTATTTCGGTATTTCATATTGAATACCGGTATTTGTGAAATATATGAAAAAAAACAGTATCTACCAATAAATACATAATATATATTATTATATAAATCTCTTTGGAATATAAATATTTTATAGCATATGCCATTGCTGGTTTATCAATACATTTTTTTCCACTTTCTATACTGAATATATGGTATTATCTGATTTTTAAAACAGGTATATTGGTATAGAAATACATAGTACAATGAATTAAGTTTTAAATGATTACCTCCTATTGTGCTTAAAATTCAAAATAATTAAGCTGTATTCACTGCCATACAAAGTCACATAATATGCATGCAAAATATTAACTCTCAGTAAAAAATATAAGAAATTTTAAGTAGTAGAGCGTGCCAGTAAAGGCACTCTTTACAAGACACTTGTAAAACCAGTGCTCACCTACGCATCAAAAACCTGGACGTTAACTCGAAATGAATGAGCCCTGAACATCTTTGAAAGAAAAATTCTCCGCCGTATAGGTATATGGACCAATCAGGGACGGCACCAATTGGAGGAGAAGATATAATGCTGAGCTCTACGGGCTGTACGAAGATTTTTGCGCAGTTTAATCAATTAAGATTGAGAGACTGCGGTGGCTAGGTCATGTGCATCGTATTGATGAAAATGAACCGACAAAGAGAGTGATGTCCAGCAATCCAATAGGGCTTAGAAGAAGAGGCAGCCCAAAGATTCGCTGGTTGGATGGAGCTGCCAGTGACTGCCGTATTCTGGGGTTACCGAATTGAAAAGCGGCCGCACTGGATATGGACAGGTGGAGGGAGCTGTTGGAGGAGGCCAGGACCCACACCGGGTTGTCGCGCCCCTGAGGATGATGATGATTCACTGCCATAAAAAGTTACCATAAAATTGTGCATGCTGGGCAAAACGTAACTCATAACGTATTTCTAAAAACCTTTTAGGTTTATTATTATTCATAAAATTTGCTAGTAAAGTTGAGGTTGAGTTAACACAATCACTGCTAACCTTTTAATTACCACATTTAAATAATACTTTAATTATATCTAATGACCAACGACTCCAAACGCACCAGTCGCGGTGTTAAGCACTAAATTAGCACTAAAGGAGTGGACTATATGGATTATGGATATAGTTATGTAGGAACGGTGAAAGTGTGGGCTCATGGGTACTGGCCTTGATTTTGTCTATATAGGATGAAAATTTCATAACGTTTAGTGGCTTATTGACGAGTTTTAAGAATACTTTGTTGTTACACTGTGTTTTGTTGACAGCGGGCCAAGCACTCAATGAATTTTGAATAATCCTGTTGATAATTATCGCGTTGACTGCAGGTACGAGTAGCATATTGATCTTGTGCAAGGATTATTATTGTAATACAAAGATGGTAAGATGTAAGTTAAACATTTAGCTACATGCCAAAAAGAAGGGGTTTAATAACTCGTTTAATGGCTGAGTTAGATAGTTCGAGGCTATTGTGATTTTGTCATTATTTTAAATTTAATATGCAATTTGGAACGTCGTCATATTATCTTTTTCCTGTGATTTAATGTATGTTTTATTAAAACTAAACGTAACGTTTTCCGGCTGCCGTTCTACTAGACCAGTGGTCGGCAAACTCATTAGTCAACAGAGGCAAATACCAACAGTTCAACAATTGAGATTTCTTTTGAGGACCAAATTTCTTATTAAACTGAAATTATATACGTATGTAGGTACATCGTTTATTAACTTAATAAACTGTAGTTAAAGATTTAAGACTTATTTAAACTAAAGGTACACTGAATTAAACTTGATATCATACTTAATAATGATCTTATTTATTGATAAAAATTTAATTGTTAGTAAGGTATCCATAAAATTAAATCATGATAATGAGAGGACTGACAAACACTCAACGTGAATCCTTGCATCTCTTTGGAAAGTTTGGATAAAGGTTTGTATGTTGATATTTTTAATTTTAAGTCTTATCAATAAGACGACTTCTCAATTTACTCTTGATTTCCTCTCTTAGAAATCTCTTTACTGACCACAAAACATGCAATATTAACATTATTGGAAGATTGTATTCAGTAAATAAATACAAAACTTGATTTTTCTTGATACTTCTAAAGTTCCTCAACTGCTTTCTTCCTTGCATCACCGACAGGATAAATGACGCGTTTTTAGTTGTAAAGAAGTGTCCCTCCAAAATTGACTTCTTGTTATGCGCCAATTTTTACCGACAAATTTAATAATACAGGTCGGTAGGCCACTTAAGTTTTGAATAAACGCGAAATTCTTGGTCGATTCAACTTTAAATTCATGGTTTTCGTCATCCATTTTTCTTTGCTTCTTCTTTGTAGCCATGTAAAATAGGGCAAAGGGTATTTGTGGCAGAGCCGCACTCAAGGGACCAAAGAGCCACATGTGGTTCGCGAGCCGCGTTTTGCCGACCACTGTACTAGACAATATGCTCGCTTTTAACTCTCTGAATATCGCAGGTCACTTCTGCTCTTGAGACATTTTTGCCTGAGACGAGAGATAGTTTCCAATCCTCATGTCCTAAAGAATTTTAATTTATATGCACCTATCAATTACTTACGTGATCGCAGCTATGATCTATTATAGGCAAGAACCGATTCCTCGTTTTAAATGTAAATCTCATATTGTGAACGTCCTGAATTCTTATGTATTATGAACACGATGTTTTTTAAATAAATACCCAATTAGCTATCTCCAGATTCATTTAATTTTTGATAAATATAATATTCAAACAATAGTTCTTCTCAACATACTTTTACTGTCGTTTTAGCTTAGTTATAATAATAATATTATGGCATGCATTTTGATTTTGTCTGATTTTTACTGTAAAATAAAAATCCAGTTTGTACGACACACGACTGGACATGAACCTGTAACCGCTAGATTCGCGCCAGTAAGCTACGGAAATCTTACTTCATATAATAACCTACCTAATTAAGATAATTTTAAGTAGTAGTTCCTATGTGAAATGCTTATCAAGTTGTGTTACAATATTGGCTATCGGTTTTTGTATATTAAATCATAGTGGGTGTCAATTAAATGCCTTAATTACTAACCGACGTCACAATATTAGTTTTCAAAACGTACTTAGACTTACTAGTAAATTAAAGCTATATTTCAGCTAAGGTACGGTCTAAAACGATCGTGACTATGCAACGCGCAGATTGTGCAAAAGACGCAGGACAAACAAAACATAATTTGTCATAAAAATTCAACATGTTTCCATTTAATGTTATGTTTATTGTAATTTAAGTAACAATAATAATATATTCATTGATATGTTTTGTTTTTTTGAGTAAATACGTAACATTTTTTATTCATCTTTACACGATTTAAGAATGAATTCCTCCGACGACATCACAAAACAAATTGACGTGCGAACAGGTCGACTATCGCTCTCCGACTGGCAACGCATGCAAAATTACGTCCAACTTATTGCTGAAAATTATTTGCCGCTTCACTGAAGTATGCTCTTAATAAACTATTTATTTTATTCAACGAATATTTCACAATATTTAAGAATATAATAATATAAAGATTTCCAAATTACTGTCTCGTTCAATCACTATAAAGTCCTTATTAATAATATACTAATATCTTAAACGTATTTAAATGTATTAATATTACATAAGGGGCTTTTCCGTTTGCTTCCTGCTGTAAATTCGCTTGTATGCGATGGTTTCCCGCGCGAGAAATTTGATGGCGAAACGGATTTAACTATGTAACCACAAGACTGTTACCATTTTGTAAACAGTGGGCTTCTGTGTGTAATTGGAAGATTTAATAATAAGACCGTGAAATTGGGTTGATGTGAGAGTATTTTTAGGAAATGATATGATAAGATTATGTTTGTGGAGATGAATCAAATATGTTAGTATGTTAGTAAAATGAAACCAAAGATGTGTCATCAATCGTTTTATATTAAGTAATAGAGCTGTGGCCTTAACAAGAAGTTTGTATTCGGTTTAGGTATGTACCTTTTCTAGTAAAGTTGTTACCAGACTGAAATGAACGAATTTCTGATACTCATGAGAATCTTAAAATCACATAAGATAACGTGTGTTTTGTGAATAACGATTACGTCACATTGACGTATTCGACATGTTGCAGACAAGACGAGGTTTGATGTGAGAGCCGTTTTTTTATTTTTTTTCTTTATTTGGAAGCAATTGAGCTCTTCTCTGAATGGAAGGCTATTCTGCTTTACAATGGTTTACAAAAGTATACATACATTTTTTTAACTACAGGCATAAATAGTTACATTATTAATATTACAGAATTAAATTTTTGTTACACTATATACTAGATATTTACGTTACATTTTTGGAGAAATTCATGTACAATTTTCATAACTGAAATATTTGGGTTTGCCAGGAACAAATTAATCGTAAAAGGAGGGTTTAACCTGCATTTTCCCAATTTATTCATTAACACCTCTCTCTCCTGGTCATAGGCATCACATTGCCAGACAATGTGGTTAAGATCTTTAGTGGGATGTCCACACTGACACTGAGGGCTATTTACCACTTTAATTTTGTACAATGATTCGTTGAGACTGTAATGCCCTGTCCTGTTTCTAGCTATTGTCACTATTACATCTCGTTTTATTTTACAATGTTTACTAAACCAAGTTTTAGGAGATCTACTATAATAGTTTTGATAGTAGTGTGTTCCCTTTTCTTAGTCTAAGCCTAAATCTCTAAGATTAGCCACTAATGCGTCAATTACATTGAGCTACTTTACGAGCTGTTTGTTGGCGAAATTAAAAGTGGGCGATGCAGTTACTGCGATTGTGATGATGACACATAAAACTTTCCATTCGCTGAGAAGCCAACAAGCTAGCGACTATTTTGACAGAACGTAGTTCGTTTTTTACTGGGAGGTCTCTAAAACGCTCTACTGCGCAGACGCAGTAGGCCCATACACCGGTGTGTAGCGTATAAAGTTGACCGGCTTTCAACTTTCCTCGGTAGATTGTTTACAATCTGCTTGTTAGCTTATTCGATGATGACACTGGACGACTTTACAGGCAGATTGAAAATTCGCCTACAAGTAGCTCAATGTCATTTACGCATTTGAGGTAGGTTTATTTTTTGTTATTGTTGAAATGTCTGTAGTCACACTCACATGAGTGTTGAGCGATTTTCGCGATTGGCCCAGCTACTCAAAATCAACGTGATTTACTTTGTATAATAACCAAGCAGTTTTAATGATGTCGACAATTTAAGTATTTTTGCTATAATTCCAATCGCGCAATAATTTAATGCGCACTCAATTCTACCAATTGGTTTGTGGTTTGAATCAATTGTGAGTATTTTTTTAGATTCTAGAATTTTTTACAGATTTTGTTATAAATGAGCGAAAATGCTCTAAAATGCTTGGATTAAAATACCATTTCAAAAATTAAACATAAGTTTTTACAATAAATATTAATAATGCATGATTAAACTGAACGCCGAACTTATTTAATTAATAATGCCACAGCACAGTTAATTAAACAGTAGTTATAGTTAGCAGTACATGGAAAGCGAAATTAAGTTCTGAAATGTTGCCATATTATTACAAAGAGGAATCCTCGCAACTTATTGTGGCAGACCACATGTCCGTGGAGGCTATTCGAAAATTAAAACAGGCCCGCACTGGAAAGAGACGGGTTTCGATAATCCCGCCCCACCACTGCTCCGGCACTGTTCGCGGCATTTAATTCTCCGAGGTGCGCCATTATACGTACGAACACGACGTGTGTTGTATAAGTTTTCCCGAAGGATTATTTGAAATGTGAAATATTACGCAAGGATTATCGGCGATTTTATTGAGGTTAGAGGTCATGTAAACCTACATACATATTAATGTGTACCTAACATAATATTTTATATATTTTACATTTATTACCGTATATATTTGGGATGATGAGGTGTGTGAAGATAAAGTCGTTGTTGCTTGGATAATATGAGGAGAGAGTTTATTTATTTTATCGTTTCAAAAATAAATAAATATGATGATAAAGATGACATGATTGGTGTTACAATCGCGTGTACGGATGTACAAGACTGGCAATGTACTAAGATGTCAATATAACCGAGAGACTAGATTCGAGATGAGTAGTGCGCCGAGTGACGGACTTGAGTGGAGTTGGATTCTTCTTCTTCGATGGCGCTACAGCTCATGTCGAGCCCTGGCCTCCTCCACCGCCGTCCTCCAGCCGGAACGGTCCTGCGCACGTACTTTCCAGTTCCTGATTTTTAGCAGCTGGTTGTCATTTTTTGTAATGTTATCACAGCATCGTGTGCGTGGCTTTCCCACTGGCCTTTTCCCCTCTGGGTTTCCTGGGTGGAGTTGGATTATCCTTGCTATTTATACAATAATACAGTTCATACATTATATGAGACATTGTCGCAATTAACAAATCATAATAATACTTTTAATCTAGATTAAGACCGATATGAAGAAATTGGATCATATAAATTATCTCGATTGAGAATAATTGAGACAGCAAGAAGCACTTTTGAAAATATGAAAGATCTCTTCTGCTAAATAGACATAGGTAGAAGCAATTTTTTGACACTGACAGGAATATTATAATAATAATATGCCGACTACTGTCACTAGTCTCACGCGCATGTCCTAGTGCGCAACGTTTTTGTTTACATTTTTTCACTGTTCGTGACTAATCGTGACATTCCATGCATCGGGCTGTATAGTAATACTAAATAGTAATTGTTCATAAATTGCATTATGTTCCTAAGTGCACCTATTAGCTTTACATACCCTTTACGTCTCGTTTGTGTGTAGTATTCTTGAATATGGGTATATTACGTGGAGTCCTTTTTCCTACACGCTTATATTAGAGCGCGTTCAGAAGAAATTTCTTCGATGTCTTCATTTTAAGGCATATAATTATTTTTCTTTCAATAATTCGTCAAACGACTACTTTCAGACTGCTTTTCTACAAGGCATGCTCTCTTTTTACTCTCTTGAATCTCGTAGGTCACTTCTGCTCTTAATACATTGGACGCTGAAGACGCGTCCAGCGCGTAACGATTAAGGTGACCATTCGATATAATTAGCATGCTATTTAAATGTGGTAATTAAAAAGTAAGGCTATTATGAGGGATGATTTTCTAACATGACGTCATAAAGAATTACAATGTATACGCACCTGTCAATTATGTACGTGAGTTTCGGCCATGACATAATATTCTGGGTCAGAACTGTGTCCTCGTATCAAGCCTATCAGACACCGTTACCAAGATGTGCAAGACTAGTCAATGTGCTCCCCATAGACCTGTATATTTTATTTTACTGTAAGTATAAAATTGTTTATGTTTTTTATTATTTTTCTTCTTCTCTCTTGCGAGGGAATACAGCGATACAACCAAGGTGGCCGCGTGGTTTAAGCGTTAGACTATCACGCCGTGGGTCTCAGGTTCGAATCCTGGGTCTGGCAAGTACACATATTGTTTTTAAATTTGCGTATGACTCAGGGTATGGACCTACTTGGCTGAGCAAGTGGCTGACATTCATTTCTCGTAAAAAACAAAATCTGTTAATACAACCTCTACCCTGTGGAGGCCCATATGATCCTATTAGGATCGGACATGGTCGGAAAAAAAAATAATATTATCATGTCCGCAACGTTTTTTTTTAATTAATAAATAAGTAAATTTTACATTTTTACGTGTAGGTACATTTTTTAATATAATACCAGCTTAGTATTCTGTAAATATAAGATATAAATAAATCAGATGAAGATTTCTTTTTATAACTAATCTCAAAATATATTTTGGTATTTCGATCATGTAGATACTACACAAGGATATTTGAAACCTTGCACTGTATTTTTCCAAGTATTTTTAAAAACCATATCTATTTCAGTTATTCCCTATAGGTATACCCGAAGGTACTACAGAGTTGTGTTTTGTACGATCCGAAATAACATTTATTATAGAAAGAGCAAAAGCCGCATTCAAAAATTTCTCAGTATTTTTGATTTATTATTTTTACATAATATTGTATTTTTATATTATTATGTAAGTAAATACTTACTTATAATAAACTATTGATTTATTATATACTACTACTACTAAGAGATCGATGCTACAGTTAAGTTAATTTCCTCAAGATAGTATTTTAATTTTTACTCAACTTCAGTCTGGTATACATAGCATGGCACCGACATCTTGAAGCGGCCCCCTCTACCTATCGCTAACGTTAATGGCAGTCTGTCGTTCTACAGTGGCCTTTTTCAAATGGTGTTCAAGATCAAATAGCATTCAGTGTATTTTTAGTACTTTTTAACACATATTATTTATGAAGTATGGAGTTGTCGAGTATACACACAACAATCTAAAATTGTATCACACAGCTATATATTTTAAAATGGTAATAACTCCGAAGTGAAATAGTTCCACAGGCGACTTTTTTATTATTAGAGCGAATTTATAATTGTGTATTTATCTGGTCGAACCGCCGTGAGCCCGGGTTACTAGGCTAGAGACCTGTCAGCCCCCTTTTGAGGGTATGATACAAAGTACATTATTATATAAAATAATAGGCTGATAGTTTTAAAGTCGATAACTACCATATTCTACAATTTTAAGATAATTACAAAAAACTGTTGAGCACACGTAAGACTGCAAATAGAATGTTTTATTTTTGCAAACATATTAGTAAATTATTAAAAAAGCGAAATAAAATGTTTTTAAAATCATTAAAATTAATGTAATCGTAAAATATAAAATATAGCATCTTCCGAATATGCGACTTTGCGACCAACCTCTGGTTAAATTCTATTTAACAGAAATTAAAAAAAATATATAAAAAATATAATTTACCGACTTTGAAAGTAATAGCCATGAATAAACATGTATAATTAGGCTTACCATATGTTTTATTTATACCAGTATCTACAAAATAAAATAATAAAAATAAACAAATAAAATTTATTTTTGAATAAGAAAAACACAAATTAAAAAACAGTGATCATTTAGGTATTATCTATTATATTAATTTGTTACTGTTAATTACGTTGTTAAGAAGTAATTGGCTTGTAATAATTTGAATTAAAAAATAAATGAATGAATTTTACAGACGATCAGACCTTTTACTAAATTGAAACAGCCATTATACTTATATCTTTAGACCAAACATTCTTCCTGTCTGGTAATTACTAGCATAACTATAACGAAAATGCGAACAATTCATGTGATATATTAATATGAAGCAATTCATGATTTATATTATAATAATATTTGCTAAATATATAATTTAATATTACTATCTATAGGTACAGTTTTTTTTTAAATCAACAGGAATCTGATTTAGCTATCTTAGATACGTAGAAATTCTCTACATTTCCGTCACCATGGACGTACACATTAATTCATAAGATCTAGTGTTTTGAATGTGATCGTACCAGGGTATCATTAATAATAGGCGGAAAAAAATGCTCAAAAAGCATACTCGGCTAGACGTTTACATACGAGTTAAAAAATCATAATTCTGTCCTCACATAATATAAAAGCAAATCAAAGCAGAAAAAAATGTATCATTATTTTAATCAAAAATGACTTCCGTCGCGAGTAATAGTTACTTTATATAATATTTTAGACTGCATTTTCAAGTAAGAAGGTTCTGGTCACATCAAATCATTAAATACACTGAGGTAATCTAAATTCATTTAAAACAATAATATAATGATTATTAATCATTTATGTAACTACAACCCTTGACTTGTCTTGGCCTTCTCAAAAAACTCATAATATTCTGGATTCTGGACGATCCAATGCCGACGCTTTCCAGTTGCTTTGGTAAAACAATCTGAAATCAAAAATAACCATGATATTTCTACGATAATATTGGAAGCCTGGAACGATGATCTGTATTTGGTGATTCAGGGCTTGATCTTAATGAGTTGATAAAATGAATAACATAATAAATAATACCCATTACAAATCTGTAAAGATTCTCTCTAAGCCATAAGTGTCTATCTGTTGGCTTCCATGGACCATATTGAGTGAAGAACAGTGTTGAGTATTACAAATCTGTCTTTCTTTAACGCAGAAAAAAATCGATATAGGGAGAAAACGTAGGTATTAATAATTACAAGATAAAAAGAACTTTTTATATACAACGTTTTTAAATTTTCTGTTGAATCATATAAACTTGAATTGACTAGCTTAAACGATCAAAAAAATGTACTTGGTTGAAATACTGAATAATGAAATGTCATTTCATATTGATTTCCATAGTAATGCACGTATATCTATGGCCGGGGTGTAAAACCACATAAGTCAAAAAATTCAATTTGTCGGTTTTTACTGATTCTATGTCAAAGTGATTCTGTACACTTGTGTATAAACACATAAGTCAAATGCTGTTAGTATGGCGTTATAATACAAATAAACAAAACCACATAAGTTATTTCCCTCTGAAAAGCGGGGTGTAAAAACACATAAGTCTGACTTATGTGATTATGCACAAAATTACAATTTTAAGTGGCAACAACGGATGACTTATGGTGTTAGTCGCCGTTAGACAGTTCATTTAGTTGAGTGTAGTATTGATGTTCTGAACTCATAAAAGGCGTGTAAACTATTTAAATTGATTAATACGTTATATTATTTAATAATTTTGTTTATAGGACCTCCTAGCAACCAATAATGGAAAACAGAATTAACTGAAAATTAATTCAATTCTACTTAAAGATGGCTAAAAGTATTAAAAAATGCATTGGCATCGTGTTCTGATATATTCTAAAAGTTTCAAATGTCTAGCTAGCCGGAAAGTTAGTTAAAAATCGATTGCAAGATTTGTACCGGACAAATAAGAATATGACCTAAGAAAAACGTTGTAAAAAGGTAGAGTGAGAGAAAACACACACGGCAATACAAATTCTAAATTTGAAAACAAAACATTTTTTTCTTCATATTGGAATCTCCGGATTCACAGAACAAAAACATTGATTTATAAATATAATACAGAAAATAATATGCATAATTTTTGTAAGTCTTGATTTTAACTAAATCATCAATCGTATGACTAGGTTTTGCTCAATACTATTACGATTTTTTGAAAAAAAATTATAAATTATTATAGGTAGTAGTCGGTACCTGACATCATAATTTTTTTGTGGGAATATTTTTCTCCTTTTTTTTCTAATCCCGTCATCGAAGTAATGCCAATACTGTAATCCCGGTATTAAAATCCCTACAATATTATACAGTAGACGTTTATTATGCTTCGCTACAGATGAGTAATGGTGATTTACTTTTATACTTTAACATTTCCACGAAACCATATTTTTATGACTTATAAAATATCGAATATTATAAATGAAGGGCACTTTCATCAAATATATCATTCCAAAGCATACGCCACACTTTCCCACGACAAATTTGAGATAATCTAATAAAATACTAGAATATAAGGGGACAGAGAAATGACGACTCTCCGCCATGATCAAACAATAAAAAGGTATCATTCTTTATGAGAAACTTCCCTCTATACAACTGGGGTAGATCATATTTTACACATATTATATTAACTGTTATTGTTTTCATAATAATATTATCATACTACTATTAAGGCGATACTTCAGTGAAACGGCAAATAATTTTCAACTATAGGCGCGACGAAATTTTGGACTCGCTGGCACTCTGATAGCGAACGTCGATTTGTTTCGTGATGGCGACGAGGGTATTAATTCTTAAATGATGTAAAGATGACTAAAAACGTTACCCATTTTTTTTAAAAAGAAAACATGTCAATGAATATATTATTATTGTTACTAATAGAACATGGTGTGTAAAACTCCCACCTCCGCTCCCGTTATGTATATGCAGCCACGTCATACGCGGCCGGCTAACATAACCCTTACGTGTGCCAGATCAAAGCCTCATTTTGTCCCGAGCAGAGCCGCACGGGACTGGTGATGCAACCTTGCACCGAAGTGCGAATGCATGATGTTAATTTATATGGCAACTATCAGAGTGACTTTAATTTGAAGAGTCGCAAGGGGAGTCGAGAGTGTCCCGCCCCCCGTACGCTCTGGCGAATTTGGTAAAGGCCGCAAAATTGGCCTTGGTTGCCACCATGTCTACGTGTTCTATTGGGCCCGAAAAATTACTAATAGAACATAGGTTAAAGTGCCCACCACCACCCGTCATAAATGCACAGCCGTGGATATGCACGGCCACTTTATATGACGCTTTAAACGTGTCTGAAAGAAGTGATTTTAAGTGCTCATTCCGTCCCGAGATGGAGCCGCATAGGACTGATGCTGCAACCACGCACCGTAGTGCTTAAAGAAGAAAGTTAAGAAAGAAAATTTTTGTTTTTTGGACTGGCTCTGCTGTCCGCTGACGTTAAGCACTTTGTGTACCCGCATACTGAGTGTCACGAATTGAAATGGATGAGTCTACAGAAGAGTCGGGTCTATCCCGCTCCCCATACGACTCTGCAAATTTCTCGAATACTGCAAAGTTGGCCTCGGTTGCTATCAGATCTCCATGACCAATTGGGCCCGTGTGAGGACGGACCCTGGCAAACAGCTCATAACCAGAATCTTAAATGGACGCATGTTGGATTTATATGACAAATTATATTTCGTTCAGCATGCGTCATTTGCACCCGCGACCCGCAATCCACGCATCACCTAGCCACGATCTTTTTAGACCATGCCTCAACTGAGGTATAGCCTTAAGACCTCGTAAGTCCGATATCATGAAAAAATTAGGTTTGTTTGACAAAATTTTAAACTTAAAAACATTTTAAATCAAAACCACAGTTCTTCAGACCAGTATGCTTTCCATCTATTGACAAATTTTTATAACTCGTAGGTCTCGCGGTTTCAAACATGGAATTAAAACCTCTTATTTCACAACTAGTGTTAGCAGAGTCATCGATTAGAGAGGTGCTTAAAATATTGTTTTTAATACGTTTTTTCCTTCCTCTCAACATTGTTCTCAAACAGACTTACGAGGTTTTAATAGTAAAATGACGATATGTCTTGTTATATCAATAAATAAATTTAGTGTAAGATAAAAAATAATTTTAAGGATCAAACCTGATATCATGAATAAACGATTTTTTTATTCAATTGAATTTATTTTTATAATTATATATTAAATAAACAGTCTTCTTATTATCATGTTACCCTAATGGGTGATCGCCCACAATCATGACGAAAAAACGTTGTTGTCATTGAAACATCTGCTACCGTTGTTCATTAGAGATGTAATAGTACCCATTACGGAGGTTATTAAACCACAAAATGCGGCGTCGTCTGAAGCTATGTTTTCCATTGATCTTTCCTTGGATGACAAGTTATGGAATGCTCTACTTTTGTCTTCAAAATATCGCCGAGATACTGTAGTATTATGGCTTGACAACTTAGCAGAACTTCTCGGTCGTTTCCCATTCCATTGAGAATGTCAACACTAACACTTGTCACCCAGTCCGTACACACAGTGACGTCTAAAAACTTTCAATTCTCCATGACATTTCCTGGTTTGGCATTCATACCTACATACCATAGAAAAATATTTGAGAGAACATGGCAAACCATACACAGACTCTAATAATTAGGTAGTAAATAAAAAGAGTAAATTGATATAAATAAAAATATATTATCATTTTATAATTAACTATAGCATATAAAGTCATTATGTTACCGATGTAGTGCATTAATATCTTGTATAGCTATGAGTATTTTGAAATAATTGGCTGAATTCATACTATTTCAGTTAAATTACATGGGAATTTAAGAGGTAGAAATAGACTTATTAAATATATTTTATGTATTCAGATATTTTAGAGAAATTTTTATTTATTTTATAATTAATAAAATACCATACTAGGGTTTTTATATGAACATAGAGACTTTATGATTTACTGTTTACATCGCGAAAGTATATAGAAAGGTCACCCACTTTACGATGGCTTGAATTCACAAGAGAGTGAATATACAATTCATAATAACGAATTGTAAAAAAATATTGATGAATATTACATATTTGTGAGTATAAACTTGTCTCTACAAAAATATATAAGCATACACACATTAAAAAAAGCTAGTTAAAAAAATATTTGTCATACCAGCCATGTATATAGATACAATAGGTTTTTCACTTTTTATAACAGTTACATCTATCCTGCTCTTGGGGATCATGACTTGTTCTAAATATTCCAGTTATATCTCTCCAGTAATTCTTATTTTTGCCGAAGAATTGAGAGACCTCAGAGTCTTTCATTTGGTCGAACCAATAAAAAAGTTCAAATATGATTTTTTTTAAAATTAGAATCATCAAATCATTTATTGAAATAGTGATATTGTAACAATGCATTATATACATGATTTATTCGCCATATTTCTTGAACCACCCTAATAATGGGGTATACATTTTTTCGCCGAGAGTTGCCCCCCAAGTCATTCGTAAAAGTACCCCTGGCGGGCGAGGGGCCTTAATCTTTTGCCAGGGCAATGAATTTCGCCGCGGCCCTGATTTATATTGTGTTGAGAATAATGAACTTCCCTGCTTCTCCGGAATGAAGTGACCGATAAAAATGCTGCAAGACTCGCGGCTGAGAAACAATTTATTTATTGTATCGAAGCGGGCGGTCATTTTTCGTACCTAATGGGCGTTTAGCGTTACAATCGAGCCAGGATTTATGTTCTCCTACTGCTAATTTCATTATTGCCATTGAATAAAGGTAGGAATAGCCGAATTTTGGATTTCTAACAAAATGAAGAAGTTTCTTTAGAAGCGAAAATTAGTTACTAAAAGAACGATCTGAATTTAAAATGTGCCATACAAATAGAATTCTACAAATCCTCGTCATCTTTTTATAACTTTAATGGCTATAAAACAGTAACCGGTGCTTACCAGGAGCTTTTCCATAATTAGAATAAAATTTTTGGTGATTGAATTTAACATTACCTATTTATTTACAAAAACAAAACATTGTGGACATTCGGTGGAACTTCTGAGAAAATATATTATAACCAATAGAAAAAATCTTTTTTTGAAAAAAGAAAGACACCCGGCAGGAATCGAACCTGCGTCTCTTGGGTTTCGCGCCCTGTGCATTACCACTCTGCTACGACTGCCATGCTTAATTGCGACAAATTTTAACTATTAGCCTTTTTAATACATGCTCACAAGCGCTGTTCAAATTAAGTTACGGAAGGTGATCAGTTTTGGTGTTCTAAATTAAAGTATTTATTACTTTAATTACTAACCGACGCCACGGATCACTTCAATATTTTCTATTGTACCTTGCTTGAACTTGCTTATAATTTTTAATTAACTATTTATTTTATTCAACGAATAATTTACAAGATTTTAAGAATGTACCATTCTAATTATTGAACATACATAATTTTGAAATCACTTAAGTGTTTTCAAAGTTATGTACTTATGTTCAATAATTAGAATGGTACATTTTTTAAATCTTGTGAATTATTCGTTGAATAAAAGAAATAGTTGATTAGTAACTAAATCGTTCATCAAGACATTCACAACATGAGGTTTACATTATAACAAATATGACCTCCACAAGAGAGAAGAAGAGAATATATATAATAATAACAAAAAAAACATAGGTCCATTTTTATACAGAAAAATAAAATTTTTGTAAACATACAGAAAAATAAAAATTCGAATACAAAATACATTGGACATCACTGAAAATGTCTACGTCTTTGGGAATCGCATTGAATAGTCTTGCACCTCTCGCTAATGGTGTCTGATAGGCGTAACACAAGGAAACGGTTCCGATCCAGAAGAAATCATGGCTGCGACCACGTACGTAATTGACAGGTGCATGTAAATTCAAATTCATGGACACCAGTATAGGAAACCATCCCTTGTGATAACAGAAGTGACCTACGAAATTCAAGAGAGTGAAAAGTCAGCATGCCTTCTAGAAAGGCAATCGAAAAGTAATCATTTGACGAATAATTATCTAAAGAAAAATGGTTATATGTCTTAAAATAAAGAACTTGTGTCGAACAAATGTCACCACCGACTATGCACTATTTATTTTGTTTCTATAAAATCACTTGAAAAATGTACGCTAATGACACAGTTGATCGGTGATATGTTTGAAGCCCCCGAAAACACATAAGCGATCAAAACTTCTGACACTGTGTATTACAAACAAGTTATAAGGTTAATAAAACAGTAAGAAAGGTAAAGATACAGTAGAAACAATGAGACTTTTTTAGAGTTAGATAGGCGGGTCTAGGACGATTTGGCACCGGACAACTGGACGCCACGGAATTCTAAAATAAATATACGTTAGGTACTTATAGGTACTTTATAAATATATTCAATATTATTATTTATACTTTAATGATTATATTATGATTTAATAGTTGGTAAGAATGTAAATATGCAGACGTAAACAATGATTTAATCGTGCATATTATGTTTAAGTTCCAACGAAAAAAGAGTTTTTTATTTAATATAAAGCCTTAGGCATAGTAATTTTCAATCCGCGATAAAGAATACATTATGTTAAGAGTAAAATGAATTCAAACTACTAAGCAGTAGATAGAAACTGATTAAAATACCTCGTCTACACGTGTCTACGACAGTGCGGCGTCCAATTGTCCGGAAGCCAGTCGTCCCATTCCCAGATAGGCAGATCATATTTAAAGTCATTATAAAATAATGTTGATCTAAATTTATTCTCATGTAAGTGAAATGTATTCATAGCAAAATCTTTAGAGGCCCATATTATTATTATATTATCTTATTAGGATCAGACATGGTCAAAAGAAAGAAAGAAGATTACTAAATTTAGAAATTCCATTTACAATTATAATTAGATGTAATTATTGTGATATATAAAATAAATTAATTGAATTTATAAGGTTTTCAAGATAAACTAATGATAATTCGGATAAAATACGTAGTTAATTAGAGATCTCTTGTAACTCATATATATTCATATTATAAAGCCATATTATCCGCCTTGGGTGCAATACACACGTTCTTTCTTTCACGAAAAAGCTGGTAGCAAAGCTTAGCAGTATACTTTAGATCTCTATCATTAAGCTCACCCGGAGTCACAGTACCTTACCGCCACCACGTAATTAATAATGAATGAGCTAACTATGACATTTTTTCTCTGTTTTTTGCAGTTTCCCGGATAGAGGTAGACGCTGTGCTGGGACGTACGGCCACGTTACCCTGCAACATAGAACCGGAAATACGAGAAGACCGAGTGTACATGGTTCTATGGTACCGGGAAAGCGGGGGAAAACCGTTGTACAGGTAAATATATTATATTATATTAATATAAATATTATATCGAGTTTTACATATATACACGTATAATTTATATTTAAATATTAACCGTACCGGAATTCCCGATTACCTGCTATTTTTGTTTAGTCTTTCTTGTAATGTTTCATTTTAGTATATTTAATACCCTATTTTGTGTTTTTATTTCCCGCAATTTATATCTTATCTACAAATTATCTTGTTTTTAATTATTTTGGATAAAGCTGCAGTCATATACAATTCATAATATTACGCAAAATGATTTTAGACTTCGCCTTTCGAGCATACTGTATTGCAAAAATTCCAATAGACAGGGCTGAGGTCACGTGACCTGGCGGTCATACTAACAAAATAATCGTATAAATAGAATAGTTGAAGACAGATGGTGTTGTTACATATTTTTTACCTTTGATACAAATTCTAAATTATATACTTGATGATTATGACTACAGATGGGTATGTTTATTTTTACTAATTTATGGTGTCTTTAGTCTATTTTACAACGTTGTTCTTAGCACGTATTCTTATTTTTCCGGTGGGTTTTTGTCCGGTACAAATTGTGTAATCGATTTTTAACTAACTTTCCGACGAGCTAGACATTTGAAACTTTTAGAATATATTTTAGCCATCTTTAAGTAGAATTGAATTCATTTTCAGTTAATTCTGTTTTGTATGAAAAGTTATTTCTACACCATTCTTGGTTGCTATGGGGTCCTAGCAACTAAATTATTAATATATATGAGCGTTACTATGAAAATCAATATGACATGTCAAAATGCCATTTCAGTATTATTTCTATCAAGTACAATTTTTTTTGATCGTTTAACCTAGTCAAGTCAAGTTTATATGATTCAACAGAAAATTTAAAAACGTTGTATGTAAAAAGTTCGGTACTGTTCGGTTATCAGGAATACAGCGGAAAACACATTTTGAAAATACCCGATATACTGGATTATTTGTTAGTTTGGGTTAGTTTAGGTTAGGTTTCGTTGGGTTAGGTTAGGTTAGGTTAGGTTTGGTTAAGTTAACCTAACAAATAGTCCAGTTTATCGCCTATCAAAAGTTCTTTTTATCTTGTAATTATTTCTAGTATGGAGCCTTCGCCACTTATATGTATATATTGTATTTCATTCAAAAATAGTCAATCGATGGACAATGAACCATTATTCTATGTTACTTATATGTTAATACTACTATATAAATCAAACTGTTATTTATTTTAATGCAATGCCATAATAAATGTCATTATCGAAAAACATTAGGTATCACGATTACATTTTCCAATTATTAGAATCAACCATGCGATGCTTCGCCAAATGAATTATTCATCAAAATTTCAAATATAAAATTACGCAATAGTGAAACTTTTAATATATTACCATAACTCCACCATACTTCAAGGTGAAGCGGCTGTCTTTATTTTTATTTTCGAAACAGAAGAAAGCTACACAAAAAATGGCGACTATTTTTAATATAATGTTCCAAAACACACTATTCCTGTTTTGTGAGCATTAAAGGAAAACAAACACAATGTGAATGCTGTCAGTTTTTCCACTAAATTAATTTTAATAAATCCGGCATGCTTTGTGGATGAACAAACAAATCGATGGAAATATACGGATTTCTGTTGGCTTTGAGAAACTTTTTTTTCAAATTCCTGGAACTTTGTGGTATATAATATGAACTCCTTTTATCCTAAAGTAGCCCTCACGTCTCGTATAAAATCTTTTAAGAACTCTTATTTTGAATATATATTGCTTGGTTACTTAACATTTTTACGACCGAAATACTTCTCGTGGAGCATAAAACAAAAAAAGGGTATATATCTCATATTTGTGTCATTCATTTTCAAAATACGCTACGAAACATTATTTTTTCTATTACCATCATACTACGAATGTGCTAGGCAAAGCCTAGTTTGAAATATTCCTAATCGAATGTGCTTCTAACTTAATAAGAGAATTTATTTTTGGGAAAAACCTGTCAAGCAAAAAAATGTTCATTTTATGATTAGAATCAATACGCAATATGTTAAAAGACAACGTGCACTAGACAAGATGCCTAAGCCCTATAATTTTCCTATCACTAGAGTTTGCGAGAAAATATGAGTTTATATTATGAAATGAGCAACTCAAGGCTTAGGCCCGTTTCAGACGGGACACCGGTGTCGCGCTCGATATAATATAGGAGGCCTTTGTATTTGAATAAAGGGGCCATTGTATTATGTTTATGAATGGAATGACCCAGAGCTAATGAGTCAACGCATGATTTTGCTTTATAAATTAGAACATAAAACTGGCTGCGGTAATAAAAACAAGTGTATCGGCGGCTTGAGAATGTAGCGGCCGACGGAAAAGTGTACCGGACATGCGTAGACTCATAAGCTCTAGTGTGTCCATAAATATAATACAAAAGCCCCTTTATTCGAATACAATGGCCCCCTATATTATATCGAGTGCGAAACTGGTGTCCCGTCTGAAACGGGCGTTAGTCTGCCCGTTTTACCCAAAGACCTACTTTCCGCACATCTAACCTCCAAGAGTCTCATATTTTAAGATTAAGAGTATTTATAAAACAATGTTCACAGTTTTTGACAGTTACCAATTAAAAGTGTGTCGGTTATTGTACACAATGGGGAACGAAGACAATTATTATTAATGTGTACAGTTTTACTTTTGTAATTAAATGCAGTTATCATATAGATTATAATATTATATACCAGTGACGTGCGCTCCATAAACGCTATGGATGCAGAGCATGCCCATAAAAATACTCGATATCATAGTTTGCAATAATATTATATTGTACATTTACCTAGGTTCTGTACAATATTGTAGTATATTTTTCTAATAGCAATCTATATATAAATAGGTATTGTAAATTTTGATTGTGTTACGTTCCTAAATGAAAATAGATTTATTTAACAATTATGTGGATTTTTCTATAAGTAAACTTCACTGCACACCACTATTCAACAAGTAGTAATATACAATATTTTGTATATCTACTTAATTCTTCTTCTTGGTCGTGCACTCATGGCTGAGGATCGTGACCACATTTAAATTTCGCCAGCCTTTGAGCGACCAAGACTTTCCATCCTTATCGATCTTCCGCTTCTCTCAGGGCAGAATGGATGGTGCCCCCAGTCAGCTCTTTCACTTGGTCGCTCCATCGCGCAGACGCTCTTTCTCTGCTTTGCCTTCCCTGGAGGCTACCCAAAACTACCAGTCTCTCCAGGTTGTCCGGTTTGCGCCTGACAATATGTCCAAAAAACTGCAGAATTCTACTCAGACATATAGTCGAGAGCCGTTCCTTTATCTTCAGTCTCTGGATGATTGACTGGTTCGTCCTGTGCTCTGTGCAAGAAATGCAAAGCATTTGGCGCCAATACCACATCTCAAAGGCATCAATTGCATTTCGTTCTATTGCCTTCAGGGTCCACGACTTGACTCCGTATAGAAATATCGAGAACACTAATGTTTGCACAAGCATCATTTTTGTGGCAATCGAAATTCCCCGATCCTTCCATTTCAGTGGTAAGGCGGGTCATCGCATTTTTTGTAACTGTGTGCGTCTTTTTATTTCCGTTTCGCATCCACCCTTTCCACTGACGGTCGAGATCTCCAAGATATACAAACTCGTCGACTTAATAATGATATATAAAATAAACCTTGAAGATGTAATAAAACTAAAAAAAAAAGTGCAATGTAAAATTACCGAGTTTTATATCTGATTCAACGATATATTAGCGTAATGACGTTATGATTATAGTATTATTGATTTTTTTTTATTATTTCTTCATTTAGTTAGAATGATGACGAAGAACCCTTAGAAGAGATATGTATTTTTTTACGCTTGACTAAATATGGTTCTAATTACCGATTTAGCTACAACCTTTATTAATCAATTCGTTAATCCAGGGTAGTTTAGGGTGGTCTTTTATCCGTTTTCTGCCTCTTGTGTGTCACTGGGTGGCTGAGTTTTCCCCGTGATTATTCACTTCCGATGCTCCAATAGTCTAATGTATTCAGGCAATTTCACGTACTTACGCCACTTGGCAGCAATTTTGAGATTGTAAACGTTTCTTCGTTGTTTTAACTATTTTAGACATTCCATTATGTCAAAAAATGCATTATTCTATATGTTTGGGCTAATTATGGCGTCTTTAATACAAAATAAAATATCATACCTACCTGACATAATTATCCTTGCCAGGCTTACTATTAACAAGCAGTCATTCTGTAACTGTGTGCGTGTTAACTACTATAATCTGTAAAACATTAAGACGTCATTTACGTGCACTGGTTTTAAACGCCAATTGACACGCATTGAGTGTAACTCAATAAACAGTAACGCGTGAAAGTGGTAGTGCGAGACCACGCAGCCAACCTCATCATCATTAAAGATCCTTGATTATAACCCCTCAGCATCCAAAACATATACAGTCCACTGAAAAGTGTGACCAATTAATTATCAGGTTGCTCTACGATTTTTTTTTTAATTTTCTTGTGTCGAGGTATCTGAAGACTAGTTGGACATAGTTATGCAGAAAGTAGCCAGTCCACAAAAAATAAAAAAATGAGATATGATATAGATCAGATGCGAGAAGGTTTTCTCTACGTTCTGCTGAAAATAGCCAAGCTGCAAAAAAAAATATTCTTGAAATAAAATACTATTTATAATTTTACATTTTGCATTTTACATACATTTTTAATAATCATATTGTTGCTAAAGTGTCACTATCTCAGCTCTACATTATTGTGTACTGACTACATTCTGCATAACTACGTTCAGTTTATTTTGAGTATAAAAAAACTATTCCAATCTTAGTTATCATGGATTAGAGGTACGATTAGTACCCATACAATTATAGTTTTCTAGAACTATAAAAAAGTCTTCTCAATCCTTTTCACTATAAGACCGTACTTTTAAGAGCATACATAAGTGAAACGGCAAATAATTTTCAACAGTAAGTGGAACGAAATTTCGCAGTCGTCGCCAATCGGAGACTGATAGTCGATGTGTGAACACGTCAATTTGTTTTGTGATGGCGTCAGAGGAATATATTCTTAAATCGTGTAAAGATTACTAAAAAACGTTCCGCATGTACTTGAAAAAGAAAACATGTTAATGAACATACTATTATTATTACGAATATAATAATAAACATAACATTAAAAAAACGCAAATTGAATTTTTATCGCAAATTATATTTCGTTCGGCTTGCGTCATTTGCACAATCCGCGCATCGCCTAGTCACGATCTTTTTAGACCATGCCTCAGCTGAAGTATAGCCTTAACTAATGTGGGGCCAAAACACTTAACCTGCTTTAAACTAAAGATATGGATACTATTTATTATGGTCATTATTATAATAAATGTTTATCTACTTATCTATTATACTTAATACGGATAAGATAAAGAAATTATTGTATACAGTTTAATTAGATACTATTGCAATTTATATGTAGTGTTACAGAATTTTATTATAATAAGTATGGAAATAAAACATTTCTTTCGAAACTATCGGACACTTGATACGGCAGACATGGGAGTTAACTTTATTGCAGTATTTTTGTTTAAACAGTTTTTCTTTTCGTAATTTCAATAGATCTTCATTCGTTTTTTTTTACGGACTTACGTTAAAAACACATTGATGCCATGCGTTTTAGTCCCGTATCTCAATTGTTCCTCTATTTTTCACGTGTATCTAATTTTATTTATACTAATAATCTGTGATTGTTAAATGTTTGCCTTTTTGAACAGTATGTCGGCCATCTCTATGAAACTTAGGCACATAACAAAGTATCTACCTAAGTACCTTGTTAGCCAATTTCTTTCAATACAATTAAAAAAACTACTTAACTAATAATATTGGCTATTAAATTCAAATTTTATAACGGATCGAAAATTCAAAATAAAACTTGTCAAAAATAACGTACTTTCAAAAATTCATAGTAAGTAAGGTAGGTTATCAAATAGCAGCGGTAGAGTGGTGAGGTGACATCTGAATAAAATTCTGCATGTCTCTATATCCAACGGTTGTCTATCTAATTGATTTTTTTAATCGTATCAGACTGTATTTTATTTGTTTATGTGTCCAGTTTTTATTTCCGTATTTAACGCGGATAAATTTGTCTGTGATGGTTAGTACCTAAACAATATAAAGATTGTTATTTTAATGTACTTATTTTTTTCTAAAAGTTAAATAAAACTGATTGTAGTAAGCATCAGTGGGCGATTACGGTTAGACACACCTGGTTAATTGCATGTTTTATCATAACATTACAGGTAGTACACCAAAAAGCTTTTCGTCAATGAAACGGTAGTTAATAGTAGATTATATTATCGCAATATATATTTTTAAATCATTCACTATTTTCACTGAATTTAGAATATTATATTATTATGTACATCTGACGTTGCGAAATAAATGATATGAGGATTTTGCTATTAAATATTATAGCAAGGGATGTTTTGATATAAATAAATAAGGAATACCATTTCTATTAAGTACTGATAAGACTAGATTTATTATGTGATTTTAAGAACTAGCTATATTCCCACAATATTTTTGAGGGTGTATTGTTCACATCATAAAATCGATAGTTTATGATATTTTTATGGAACATCTGCTATATCCTCTATACTATACAGATTATTGTATCTCTAAATATTCTCCCCTTGATTGATCATCAAGCATCTAGTAAATGTAAAGATGACTCTTGTTTCAGACACCATACTGATAAGCTATATTAAATACCACATAATGTAACAATTGTCAATTAATTGAATCCAATAAAGTATTTTAATAATATAAAATCGTTAAATACTAATTTTAGATAATTATAGTAGCCTGGTTAAACCATTCTATAAGAATTTTTCATATTAAACTAATTCAAACGGAGGATGGAAATGTTGAATTCATCGCTTAGATTTAAGCATACGATTTAATATTGATATATAATTTATATTAGACACAGCCGATAGGATTAAAAAATGAGTCATCAGGCTAAATATTATTCGATCAAAAACTGTTGGCATTACTAGAATCGAAATTAACAGAGTACATTTAAATCTTACGGTTACCGTAAGGAAGTAGAAACGAAGTAAAATATTTTACGCGATAAATTCTCAACTCACAAAGACATTATAATATATTCTCATTGTGTGTGGGTACTTATGTATCTTTTGTGGGTTCGAAGCCGAAATAATAATAGAAAGTATACTCAAAAACTTTCACCAAACGCCACTAGACCTATTTTCTGAGAAATACTTCTTCAGAAATATGTATAAATAGAAATTTTGTTTTGAATGGAAGGCTTATGAGGATAAAATATTTTCGCAACTGGATAAAGTGAGTTATTTTTAAATAAAATATAAATCAAATTCTTGGACTTAATTAATTGGACTAAAGAAACAGTCAAGGCAACACATTCATTCGGTCAGTTCTTTCTGCATTGTGTTCTAGAAGTGCTATTATTTCAGGTGGTGACAATGCCAAATTAGAGGTCAACCTTGTATGACGTCACACTCTATGGGGTGGCGGTCTGATATAGTATGATAAACTATTGACATTTATATCATTAAAACGCTTATTGATTGTAGTAAATTATTCGTCGGGTAATTATTGTCATCACCAATAGTAACTCAATTGGAAAGCGCTTCAGAGAGTATTAGGAGCCATTACCTAAAATTTGTTGCAATTAAGTATGGCGCCTATAGCATAGTGGTCTATGTGGATAGGCGCGAAACCCGAGAGATGCAGGTTCAATTCCAACTGGGTGTCTTACTTTTTTCAAAATATGATTTTTTTCTATTGGTTATAATATATTTTCTCAGAAGTGTTTTCAAAATTATGTATATTCGATAATATTGTTATAATGCTCTGTCAGCCATATAGTATAATATATTGTTTCAAGTAATAAATAATACATAATACGAGTATATTAATCCTTCACATAACACGTTAATTTTATTTCATTTTAAAGCAAGAAATCTTCGATAAGTTTTAAACCCATGTACTAAATAATAATAATATGTACCCACATATACGTTTTGTATCGAATTTATTGCTTTGAAATATTCCTGGCATATTCCTTAACCATTGTATTACCTATCTCAAACTTTTTTTGTTTTTTTTTTCACCGCAGCATCATCAATTTATCAGTTCAGTTCAACACCGTTCCACTACTTCGCCCACTTACCTCCTATCTGCTTCGATATCAGACGTGGACTCAGGTTATATATATTTTAAACAATTATATATTAAAACATGAATACTGAAATGCGATTATATTGTATGGAGCATTTATAAATATTTTTTTATCACATAAATACCCTAACCTACTCAAATCTAAATATTAGCTTTCAAAACCTATCTAAGTACATTTTAGAATACTACATATCTTTTTAAATATTGCTTTTTTATAAAAACCCGACTAGAATGTTTAGTTTTTCATCATGTAATTATTTTTTTCGTCTTATTCCATTTTTTCTTTCCATTGTTTCCAGCATTTTTTATATTTGTCAATACACTGGTACATGTAGTTAAGTAGCTTTTGATAAAAATGTACTAATTTTTGCTATAGGTCTAAAAATCTAACTAATGTCATTAATAATTATTAATTGCTCTCCGAGTTGGTTTATGTCATATACACCGATGCAATAATTAAAGATGATTAATTGATCATATAGATCGACATGGATTGAGCTTCCAGAAGACTGCCGCGAGATATAGTCGTCATTCTACCATCAATGATGTGATCTATCGCTCTTTTGTTTCATCAGCAGTTGCGTCAAGGCAGTTTGTCTCTTGGCGTCTATCGACAAGATGGCAAATAGCCAGATGGTATTACAATGATTCTGTTAAGGGAAGGAAAATATGTGGTTTAGGATACTACTAAGTTGGATAATCAATTGATTCGCCAGGTTCAGAAACTCTTTTGGTCGAGTCTAATAAAGTTAAAAAAATAGGATTTTCTCATACCTTTAAAAATCATGTTCACCCAACGAAGAATGTTGCATTAAAAATAATAATTAAAGCAAGGCCGCCTAGTTCCATCCTGGTGAAAAGGCCGCCCATATATCTTCACCCTGTTCGCTTTTAGCCCGCGATTACTGCCAATGAGATAAATTATCTCACTAACGGACAACAAGTCGATCCCAGGAGGGGAGGCCCCAAAAATGTGAGCGAAATTACTAGTCTAGAAGTTTTTCGCTTAAAAGACCGCTGATAGTGCGGAATATTTATCGCGGATTAACTCGCCTTTACCCATTATTCATTAATGACGATAAACACATCCCTCGATGTTAGTTTTGGAATATCTTCTTGTACTGAGCATGCGCATTTCACATTCGAAATGATGTGAAAAAATGCGAAATATGGGTCAAATAAATTACACGATTTAAATTATACTTTGTATTCCATTACTTCTATCTTAACCAAAATCCGTTAACTGACTACTTGCCTGCTCTCGTCTACTTAGACTTAAGATTCAATAGTATAAATACTAACATAATTATGCCAATTCAATAAGTAATGCTGTTGGACCGAAATCTTCAACAATGTCTTTCCGAATGAACATGACAAATTATAAATAATTTTATGCGTTCACAGCATGACCTAAAAAGTAAAGAAAAATATGGTTTAACAGTCTCTATTAAAATACAATACAACTCGTATTATGTTATGAGGTGTGTGGTCAAAAAATTTAAAAAAAATGTCTTTGAGTGAAATTTTGCAAAACTTAAAAAATAAAATAAAACACAGTTTTTAATGTGGTTTATCCAGTTTTTCAATATGTATATAAAAATGTATGGATTTAGATAGTATTATTATTTCATATGGTACATAGTTTTGCTTAATTTTTTTATGCTAAGTGATCAATAGTTTGATCTAATATTCCTTAAATGATATTATTTTTCAAAGTTTTTTGGTTTTTAAAAGCTTCATCAAAAATTAAACACATAATAGTGAAAAACTGGAAATCAACATAAAATATAAGTTGAATGGACTACTTGCTTCTCTAGTGATTATTTTCAAAAAGGACATTATTTTCATCTTGATGAATAGTTTCAATATAAGCCTGAGGTTCACCAAATTGGATTGTCACTATTTACTCCACAAAAATCACATGGATTTCTTCAATATTGATGTTTGAATTCTTGTAAAGCTCCCAAAAATTTCTAATGGCGGCCATATTGTTGTGGTTTGTCATGTCAAGTATAGTCGGTGTTGTCGGATTTTTAAAACCGGTAATATCGAAAAAAAAAATTAAAAAAAATCGAAAATTACTGGGATACCGGTTTTGAAATACCGGTATTACAAACCTTAAATGTGGCATTATTCAAAGCGATTTGATTAAACATACTTATTGATCTCCCAATTGGCATTACTGATACTGTAAGATTGGTTTAAATCCTTGGGAGAACAAACAACTGATGTCTGAGATAGATTATCAGAAGCACACAGGTCAATACTAGGTACCAAGAATGGTATGACTATATTAAGTATTATATTCTTAATTAAACATCATGCATTAGAAGAATTATATTATGTTATATCAGTTATATGAGTTATATGTCTAGATTAATTTTGTTAAGTATTGACTTTTCCACGCAATATGAAATAACATGAGGTAAATAATATATTTTATGAAACTAGCTTTTTCCTTTAAAGTCAAAATATGCATATATTTCTTTATAACGCGAGTTCAACAGAACATTTAAGTACCGAAGCGTTAAACTTTTAACATTTTAAAAGCTTTTCTTTGTAACTAACTTCTCTGAGAACTGTTGTTTACAGAGTAGGTATTTTTCCCACCCGAAGTTACGCCATCAAATATTGCATTTAGGTAGGCATGTATTTATACTGCCTACTTATATTACATACTTTCTATAAAAACGTATTGTAATAATTTTATCTTTGAAATATTATGTAACATTTGATGAAAAAATATTATACATAAATACATACCATTGGAAAAAGCATAAAATTCTATGGTATGTTACTTAAGTTGCACTTTAGGGACGCCGTGCAGAACCATACTTAGATGCGTAAGTCCCTAAGATAGGCACCTATCTTAAGGAGGCCAATATTGGCAAACTTATCTAGCGTCGCCTACAGTATCGATCAGTGGTGGTAGGCTGTTAAGAAGCGACATTAGTAGTGCACACTAATCTTTCTTAGACAAACGTATTTTGTTTCAATAAACCATGGCTAATGTGCGGGTGTTTGTTAGTTTTTAAAATCTAATTGGTCATAGTTATGCAGAAAGTAGCCAGCCCACAAAAAATAAAAATAAATGAGATATGATATAGATCAGATGCGAGAAGGTTTTTTCTACATTCTGCTGAAAATAGCCAAGCTGCAAAAAAAAATTCTTGAGATAAAATACTATTTACAATTTGACATTTGACATACATTTTTAATAATCATGTTGTTACTAAAGTGCCATTATCTCAGCTCGAAATTATTGTTGACTGGCTACATTCTGCATAATTACGTTCAATTAAGCCCTGCCTATCCAAGCCATAATAAAAAATAGTCAAAAAATATTCATTTATTTATAAAAGATCTAAAATTATGCTATTAAATCATACATCATTTTAAATATTGTATAGTTAGAAGAATATTTTTATTGATTATGATTTAGTGTAGTCACGGCTTAATTAATTAAAAAAAACTAACTAACACCATCAGCAATATATTAATATACCTATTCTTAATTAAACGAAAACAAATAAGTATGACTGAAAGTGTGCACTATTTTATTGGATCGCCTATAGCATATCTAAATTATTATGATTTGGTTGCGGCAGGGTTTAATTCAATTTTAAAAACTGACCAGGAATATCTGCAAATTGTATTTATAGTTCAATGAAAACATTAAAGTACTCGTATGACTGAAATGTGGGCTATTTGTGTCGAATCTTAACAGCCTATCTCCACCCCTCGCGACTGGTATCCATACATCATAATAAATAGTCAGGTAGTAAATCTATGAAAAAAATGGCGGTGGCCTAGAACGAGACCATTTAAAATACGTTTAAGACACGTCTAACTAAGTTGAACTAAATTAAAAACTATGAATGGTTTCTTTTATTTTGTTAACTTTACTGTCAATTCATTGTGGAACTGCATTGTATTGTTGTTTAATTTAATAAAACGCAATTTTTTTGTAGTACTTCTAGTTTTGTAGTATTCCACTTTTAATCAATAAATTAGGATCATAATTATATAATTTTGAAAAGCACTTTCTGAGAGAGTATATTATAACCAATAGAAAAAAAAATCTTTTTTTTTGAAAAAAGTAAGTCACCCCAATGGGGAATCGAACCCCGTATTTCCCGGGTTAACGCCCCATCCGTCGCATTTAACCAATATGCTACGGCGTGACATACTAATTGCGACAAATTTTAACTATTGGTCAATTTTAATACCTACTCATCAGCGTTCTTCCAAATCAAGCTACTTTGGCAATCGATTTTTGTTTCTTAAATCAAAGTAGGTAACTATTACTATTACTTCGATTACTAACCGACGTCGTGGAATTTCTCCAATATTTTTAGATGTAACTACTTGCACTTGCTAATAATTTATAATTAACTATTTCTTTTATTCAACGAATAATTCACAAGATTTAAGAATATATCATTCTGATTATTGAACATATATAATTTTGAAAAACACTTTCTCACGGGGTTCGATTTCCCGATTCTCTCTCAGAAAGTGTTTTTCAAAATTATATATGTTCAATAATCAGAATGATATATTCTTAAATCTTGTGAATTATTCGTTGAATAAAAGAAATAGTTAATTATAAATAAGGACCAGTTCGTCCGCCTCAGAGGGAAATTTTCAACTGAATGCATTTATTTTCCAAAAATTAAAATCCATAGCAAAAAAATGAAAAACAAAAAGATTGCGTTTTATTAAATTACACAACACTATGAATGGTGTTTATTACCAAGTGCAAGCTAGTTAATAATCCAGAAAGTACTACATTGCGCTCTGAGTTTGGGACCAGAACCTTGAACTGAAAAGCTAAGAAGGTTATATACGTCTGAGGGAAATACTATGTAGTTACGACCTAATCTTAAGACTAGGAATGGTAACGTGTAGGCCTATAATGTCGTAGGTCCCAGGTTAAAATCCTTGGACTGGCAATAATTCACGTTTTGTTTTTCACTGTGAGATTGGCCCTTGAATAATATGGAGTTAATAGGTAGAATAAGTAGCTAACGTAAATATTTTCTTGAAAAAATAAAATCTGTTAGTATAACATCCACTCTGTAGAGGTCTATATTATGATCTTCTTAGGATTGAACATGGTATTTCATTGTACTTCAATATGTTATTATTAACTTATCTATGTAACATTATACCACCATGTTGCTTCGTAGTACGGCTACCAAATTTAAACACAACATAGTTAACCATAATTTTTCTACTAAATTAACAAAATAATAACCACTTACTTTAGTTAACACAAAAACAATAAATTGTATACTTGCTCGCAGTTTTTAAATAAATGTATTCATGCAAAGCAATATTTACAGGCGACGCGACAAAAATATTTAATTCAGCCGTAAAAATTCTATCTTACTAATATATAACAAATAATATAAGCGTTCCTAATGTTTTCTCACTCGCACTTATGGTTCATTTTAATAATATATTTTTATAACTCATTTTTCAGGTAGTGGAATAAGTTCACTTTGAAAATACACCTCTCAATTATTAAATTAAATACACAGACAAAATTACCACATGTGATTGATTAATCTATTAAGCCTAATTTGTATATATTAATTCGAGATAAAGTTAAAATATTTCAAAAACCTACATACATATTTCAGCAGTGTTTACAGTAAAGATAACATAATAATGTATGGGTAGGTAATTAGAATATTTCAACCACGCTTTTCGGCGGATCACAATCCAAATTTTCAATTAAATCTGGAATTGTTTATAAAACAGACTCAGACGTAACATTAATAAATGGATTTGTAGCGGTTTTAATTTGTTGTGTCAAAACAATTTGACGGGCTTTCATTAAGGGTTTAATTATTTTGCCCAAAAACAAAATAAATTTCCATCCATCCAACTGCCCGTACAGTGCGAATCAAAATTGCTCTTCGTATAGTCAATAATAAAACGATGTCGGATGATTCTAACGCAGATGAAAATAATGTACAGTGTGATCAGACATTTCTTTTTCATGCATGGCTTTTTTAAAGTGAGAGTTTATTTTTATGATAATACAAAGTTTGAGAGACACAATCAAATATCAGAATAAACAACATACTAAGAATTGTTATTAGATACTAATTATGTGTGCCAAAGAAAAATGGACAAAAGTTTATAATCACAAGTTATCATATGAGACAAAAGACGATTAAGTTTTCAAGAGCATCGTATGGAAGCTTTTATGATTTTGTGTGAAATTAATTATTTATTCAGAAGCGTTAATTCCACCCGTTCCCTTTCTGTGGGTCTATTCTATACTTATAGACCGCTAAAAGTGATAAATATTATCAAACTTAAGGTAGGTTTGTATCAAAGAATTAGCACTTATTGTAACAATTACAATAATTTGGTAGTAATTGTTGCAATAAGTGCTATATTTTAACAGCAGCAAGAGAAACCAAAACGAGTAAAATATGCATTATGTTTAATTTGCCACAATCAATCATTGTTAATACATCTCTTTTTGTTTCAAACACATTGTCAGTTATAGCAGATCTCTATAGCTGATTATATTCAAGTGTGTCCTGCAGGCATATTACGTTATCACTTTGTAATGAAATCAATAATTTACAATGGTAACATAGCAACAATGATTCTCACTTATGTTGTATTAGTAGTTTGCTAGCAGTAAAACAGACAGTATAGCAAATAATATCTATACAACTGCGTATGACTTTTGACGTATATATGCTGCCACTGTATGTAAAATGATTTTAGTACCTATGGATTTTCGTATAATTAAACTATTTTTGCAAACCAACGGTCTACCTAACTATCGGTCTATCTACTTACTTTTCGGAAAATTACTTGAGCAGGTACAATTAAATTTGTCGGGTGATTATTATATTCTCATTTTTTTTGCTATGCGGATTATCATTTTAATTTAAGGTTTTTAGCAAACTTCAATATAATAACTTTACTTTAGCATAGCTACATTAGTTTATTCTTTTATAAAATTATTCCATTTTTATGCGCAAAGCTCAGAATACACTAATTATTTATAAAAAAATTGTGCTATTTTCAGTTTATATTCTATTATTGAAGCTTCATTTTACTTACGCATTTGTGAATTATATACTGATGAAACAAGGCACCAGCTGATATAATATTGTGAAATATTCTTCTTTCCCGTATTTTTTACTGTTGATTAATTTTTTATTTTCACTATCTTAGTAATACTTATTTATACCATATTACAATGTTTTAAAAATGTGACCTATAAATAATACAGCTGTACACCTTATTGCATCCAAATTAGATTTTTTAGACAAGTTAGTTTATGAATAAAAACATACCTATAAGTTATTTTTTCAGTGTGAAATTGACCCAGTGAAAAAATTCAATGGTTTTGGATAATGAACTATATCTATTTAATTGTAAAAAAACGTCTGGTTTTATAATCTGAATTCTGTAGAGACATATTATAATATGTTTTGATGAAGACTCAAAATAGTTTTCTACTTTTTAAATTTATAAATATAATAACTATTATATATATAATAAATATTATATATATAATAAATAACATTGTGCTTATATTTTGAAGTACCTACGTGGTGGCGCATAATATATTCTTTCAATATTGCAAGATAGCCCAATACTACTAATTTATTTTAAATATCATCTGTCATTGTTTCATTGCTGTGTAGAAAATTGTGTAGTTGTATAGTAGAAAATTAACTATTCAATAGACTAAAGTGTGGAAATTGTCACCATTTCTATTGAAACAAATTCAACAAGTTGGTTAATAAAACCTCCACTGCGTAGAGGGCCATATGCTTCGCGTATGATAGTTTACTTTTTTCTACTAACCCTTGTGGAGAATGGATTAACTTTTATTATAAAACCAATAGTCATTCATGCAACACCCTATGGCTGAGCGCCATTTCCATTTACCGGGCCCCCGTTTCGGGGAATTTTCATTTCGTTGTTAAGGAAACTTTGATATTACTTCGAGTGGTTAAGCACCGAGACATAGATAGACAGTACCTACGCTGTTTTGTGGATTTCTATGACATTTGATAATTGATGTTGCGAATTTGTTACTGGTGAATATTTCCGAAACGCTATAATGGAAACACAGGCAAACTAAGGTCGATTCTATCAACCTTTCCACGGGCCTTGTGGATCTTCTTGTGTCAAGATTGATGGTGTTTCGGACGTAAATTTATTCGCTATAGGATAAAGAGACGTTCGATTTAATTGCTATTAACGGCCGTGAATACTCTTTTTGCAATAATAATTAATGATATCTATTTAAACCAAGTGGCTGGCTTCTAATCCACTAGCTTTAGATGAAGATATCGATTTCAGCATTGAATTATCACGCTCAGACTTCGATAGAATGAATTAATTGCCAATTTATTATCTAATATTTTTAATAAATATCAATATCAACCCATTTAAACAACAGAAATATAAAATATTTATTATATAATAATATGTCACTCAACGAATAAAATAAGTTAGATAAAGATATAAAGATAAAAATAATTTTATATATACAATGTTTTCAAATTTTCTGTTGAATCATATAAACTTGACTTGACTAGCTTAAACGATCAAAAAAGTATACTTGATAGAAATAATACTGAAATGTCATATCGATTTCCATAGTAACGCACGTATATATTAATAATTTCGTTGCTAGGGCCCCAGACTAGCAACCAATAATGGTGTCGAAATAATCTTTCATACGAAACAGAATTAACTGAAAATGAATTCAATTCTACTTAAAGATGGCTAAAATTATTTAAAAATGCATTAGCATCGTGTTCTGATATATTCTAAAAGTTTCAAATGTCTAGCTAGTCGGGAAGTTAGTTAAAAATTGATTGCACGATTTGTTCTGGATAAATAACCACCGGACAAACAAGAATACGACCTAATAAAAAAGTTGTAAAAAATAAGTAACTCCCGAAATGAGTTTTTTACATAAAGCTAACGTGCGTTACAGACAGACAGATACGTCAAAACAAATATATAAAGCTATTAATCTTATTTTTATAATGAATTTTCCTAAGTATATTCCATGCGTATTCATAAATGTTAACGGGGTAAGAGAAAAAAATATATTATATAAAGGAAATATATTATTTAACCAGATTCAGTGTTATAGGTTACTAAACATGAGATTATCATATTACTATTAAATATTCATTTTCACCTAAAATCAATCAGTATTAAATCAGTCATACTTATTTGTTTTCATTGCACTAGGAATACAATTTGCTGATGGTGCTGGGTAGTTTTTTAAATTAAATTAAGCCCAGCCTAACCAAACCATAACAATTTAACTATGCTATGGGCGATCCGACAACAATAGTGCACACTTTTTCAGTTATACTTATTTGTTTTCGTTGTATACATATTACAGATATTATTAGTTAGTTTTTTTAATGTATTGAGCCCTGCCTTCTCCAAACCATAATCGATAAAAAATATTCTTTTGTCTATAAAATATGTAAAATTATGTATGGTTTAATGGCAAACCGTCAAAGTAACAGGTCTCATTCGACAACTTGGCGTTAAAATCATATTAAATAAGTACCTAGCTACATTAACAAAGTAACTTTATTATTCTAGTGTTGAAATAAAGGTTTTCAATTAAAATCTAAAAAGCTTAATATCCAACTCTACATAATGCGTCAATTACATTGAGCTACTTTACGAGCTGTTTGTTGGCAAAATTAAAAGCGGGCAATTCAGCTACAGCGATTGTGATGATGACACACAAAACTTTCCATTCACTGAGAAGCCAACAAGCTAGCAACTATTTTGACAGAACGTAGTTCGTTTTTTACCGGGAGGTTGCTACTACGCTCTACTGCATAGACGCAGTAGGCCCACACGCCGGCGTGTAGCGTGTAAAGTTGACCGGCTTTCAATTTTTCTCGGTGGATTGTTTACAATATGTTTGTTAGCTTGTTCGATGATGACACTGGGCGACTTGAGATTGCGAGGGCGAGATTGTAAATTCGCCAACAAGCAGCTCGTGAAGTAGCTCAATGTCATTGACGCATAACCAAACATCAGTGAAAACTGCAATATATTCATACAAGTAATTTTTTTATAAATGATAATATGGCCATAATGAGCAACAACATATGCAAACCTTCTCAATTATTTGAAACATTATTTATCTCTATATTATAATATTATATATAATTTAAAAAAATGTTTGATTTTTTTTTTTACTTACCCCCAACTACCATAAAATAAAATAAAACTATTCAAATTACATTCTCTGCCCATTCCTATTTTGAATTTTCATGACAGATGAAGTTTGAATATTTTAGATTCGATTTTAATTTCTTTTGTTTGGCTAGGCTGTCAGAATTATTTTCATTTTATCATGGCGTGTGCCTAGATACAGATATTTTAATATTGAAGAATGTAAATATTATTCTTTTGTTAACTAAGATAAATGTATAACGATCAATGAAGCGATCTCGCCCAAAGCCGGGTGTATAAATTGGCTAGTTGCTTACAAAGTAGGAACGTGCCTCATGGAAAATAAAAGAAAATTATTGGCCAATGTCCCTCTATAAAGTTGGTACCACATTCTGTTATAATTTTTTATCATTGCCAAGAAAAATATCTTGCGTAGGTATGTAAAACTTTTATTCTAACAATAAATTAATAACAAATTCAATGAAGTCATCCAAATGGCCAAAATATCTTCTAAAACCTTTCAATAAATATTTTGCATTATTAAAAGAAAATGTTCCTCATTATTTTAATGAATTACCTTAATATATAATATGCACGTTGACATATATAAGTGTCATGGTCCAAAGAATGACTCCTGTAAAGCAAAGATTGGCCTAATCATCACTATCTAGTATAATTCAACTAGAGTACACAATTTATAATATAAGTAGCTTGATTTGGAAGAGGACTGATGAGTAGGTATTAAAATTGACCAATAGTTAAAGTTTGTCGCAATAAGTATGTCATTTCGTAGCATAGTGGTAATGCAACGGATAGGGCATAAACCTGGAAGATACGGGGTTCGATTACCCGTCGGGTTGGCTTACTTTTTTTCAAAAAAGATTTTTTCTATTAGTTATAATATATTCTCTCAGAAAGTGTTTTTCAAAATTATATATGTAGAGTACATAAAATTAATTCCGCAGTAGAAGTTGTGAAAACGACACCCATTCCAGCAAGACAAATACCAGGTCCTCTATATAGTATAAAATATAAATCACAAAGATACTCAATCCATTCTGGAGACCAGGGATCCCAAAGATTATTCAATAAGTTTTCGGAATCTAACTTTTCGTCAACAGTCGCTTCGAGAAAATGTTTTTCCAGATGGGGAAAAAATACACATACATTCTGAGAGGCAAATACCTATTCGCAACTGACTGAGTGACAATTTTGTCTCCCACTTATGAATAATACCTCGAGCAACAGGAAGTCGGAGCATTATATTGGAGGCTCGAATTCCGCTAAAACAGCAAAGGTCTACCCATCTGTGAAGGCCAAAGACATCAGAATCAGGTAGAACCTTACATGTTCGGATTGGTCTCTTGGATTGGATTGGAGAAGTCTTGTTAATTAAGATTGGCAAGGTCTTACCTAGAATGCAGTCGCTAGATGTCACAAACGAAATGAAGGAAAACAATAAAAAAAAAAAAATACAAAAATATTATTCAAACCTACTCTGTATTTTTGTACACTGACCATTCCCCGCTTATTTAGAAATAATAGGTGACCTCATATTATTATATACGCGATAACAACGTGTAAGTTGTTATTAGCTTTTTTCAGTGTAAAATATAGTTTAGCATGTTCGTATTGCTTAAGTTTTGTTTTACATATATGTAAATTAATCAAAATCATTTATTTTTGTGAATTCTCCGTGCTCCTGTCTCCCATGGGCACTTTTATTAGAAAGTTTTTGTAGCATTAGCGAAAGGTAGAAATAGGCTGTTAAGATCACCCATAAAAAGTGAACATTAAACTTTGTTAGGCATACGTATTTGTTTTTATTGAACTAAGACTTCAATTTGCAGATGGTATTAGTTAGTTTTTAAAAATCAATTAAACCCTACCTAAGCCAAACCATAAAAGTTTTGGTTTACTTTGGGCGTATCCGGGGGTCTCATGTTTGGATATGAAGCATCAGAAGTTGTTTATGCCTGAGATTTCTAAGACTATGGTCGCCACGCACTCAAGTGTGTTTTGAATGTATCTATAGAGCAGTGGCGAAGAGTGAAGGTAGGCTGTTAAGATCCGCCATAAATATTATACACTAATCTTTGTCAGTCATACGTATTATTTTTCATTGGAATACGACTACAATTATTTATGGTGTTGGTTATTTTTTAAAATTTAATTATGCCCTGCCTAATCCAAGCCATAATAAATAATAGTCAAAAAATATTCATCTATATATAAAAGATCTAAAATTATGCAACTAAATTATACATCATTTTAAATATTTTATAGATAGGATAATATTTTTTATCTATTAATTATTGGTACTTTGGTTAGGCAGGGCTTAATGAAATTAAAAAAATAAAGCAACAATAAATTGATGTGTAATAAATATGTAACTATTTTTAATCCAACGAAAACAAGGAATGAATGAAAAAGTGTGCACTATTTTTTCAGATCGCCCATAGCATACCTAAACTATTTTGGTTTGGTTTAGGCAGGTTCATTTTAATTTTAAAAACTAACCAAAACTATCTGCAAATTGTATGTTTACTTCAATGAAAACAAATAAGTATGACTGAAAAAGTTTAATGTGCACTATTTATGTCGTATCTTAAGGCTATTCCTTAGTTGAGGCATGGTATAAAAAGATCGTGGCTAGGCGATGCGCGGATTGTGAAATTTACGCGTGCCAAACGAAATATAATTTGTCATATAAATCCAACATGCGTCCATTTAATGTTCTGTTTATTGTTCTATTAGTACCAATAATAATATATTCATTGACATGTTTTCTTTCTCATGTAAATGGGTAACGTTTTTTAGTCATCTTTACACGATTTAAGAATTAATACCCCCGTCGCCATCACGAAACAAATTGACGTGTTCACAGCTCGACGTTCGCTCTCCGATTGCCAGCGAGTCCAAAATTTCGTCGCACCTATAGTTAAAATTATTTGCCGTTTCATTGAAGTACCGTTTTAACAGCCTACCTCCACCCCCCCCCCCTCGACACTGTGACAATAATAATATATATTATTATAAAACTTTTAGACAACAGGTCACAATATATATATACGAAAAATTATATTATGGGATAAGATGAAGCGGTCGTTTCCCATAATCCGGAAATGTGGGTCATACGTTTCGAGTTTGTGGCATACAAAATAAAGGGAATTCCACTTTTTATACGTTATTAAATGACGAGGAGAGACGTGCGGTCAGGTTTTATTCTCTAATCCCGTTCAACCATAAAGTAAGAGCGGCCAGCCTCGGGTTCATACCAATATGTCAAATATAATAATAATATAATATATAGTATATATGTAATATAAGAGTGTTTTCAGTGAGGCCGCATACACCGCAAATCGATATAGGCTACATGGATAAAAATCAAATTAGAACCTGTTGTTCTTCTTCATTCAAATCATCATGAATGAGGATCATTATGACTATGGAGTATGTGCTTTTACTATTCTCTGCAAGATTCCTGGTGATTAATATCGGTTTTTTAATAAATTCCTTTACAGTGGAACCTCGATCTATCGTTTCCGCATTAATCGTGCCCTAATCAATCGTTTTCCTTGATCTATCATCTAAATATTATTATGGTCCCGTCAACAATAATTTTACCCCGATTGATTGTTTTACTACTCACAAGTGAGCAAATTAGAGAGGTCATTGTTTGAATTAAAATGCCAGACTGCAAAAAGGCAACTCACTACAAAAGACTTCTTTGTATAAGGATGAATTTTCTGATTCTGTTTCCTTATTATTTAAAAAAAATCTGATAATTAAACTAGTTTTTTGAAATTGTTACCAAACAAGACAATTTTTTTCTTACTTTTTGGACATTCCCGATACCCGAGAGATGCAGGTTCGATTCGTGTCTTACTCTTTTCAAAAAGAGATATTTTCTCAGTGTTTTCAAAATTGCGTATGATCAAAGCATTAGGTTTGTATTCAATCCAGGACACCCTTAGTAGGTAGTCGTAATGAGTACATACCATCTCAAATATTTTCCTTTTTTTGGCTAAACATGTTCAGAATTCTACAACAATGACATTACCAGTCATATTTGTACCAAAAATAAAAACAAAGCGTTTAAAAATCTTCAGTAATAGCTACAAAGCCCACTATAGTTACCCCGTAACACGAAACTGTAAATTTCAGTATTAATACTAGTTATTGCTCATACTTCGAATGCAATACGGTGAATTTTTGAAGAGAGAGTTTTTTTAAACAATTTACTGAAATTATTTATTATTTTCATGGATAAATAATTAATGTATGCATCATATTTTAGTAGGATTATTGATGAAAAAAATGGTGCATACACTTTTTTATATAAATAATTGAAGTAGGCTGTTTTAAAAAACTCTTCTGCAAAATATTTCAAATGTGAGTTAGAAAATAGTTCTGCATTCAGCTGACCATTACTGTTTATAAAAAAACAGAAATACTGAGTTCGAGTGACTCTGTTTTGAATTGAGTAATTGAAAATAATAATTAATTAAAAAAATGTTTTGAAATTTTAATTAAGCTTCTACGTTAATTTCATTTGTGGTGAATTTGGAGTTAAGTCACGCTGATTCTATTTTGCTAAGAAATATTAATGAAAAATAGTAATAACGTTAATGAAACTTTTAAAGTAATTTTAATTGATTTAGATTTTTTTACGATTCTATTTGAATTGCTTTTAGCTATCTTCGTTTCACCTTTCGGAATCTTCAGGCGCTATGAAATTTACCATTTTTTATAGCGTGAGAGACATAATATGCTCAGAAATACCAGGAGTATAATAAATTCCTTGAGCTTATATGGTTTGACTAAACAAATGGATTTTAACTGATTGGAACCGGCGAAGAAACATAAGCAGGATAGGAATTGTTGATGAACGTCATGATAGTTATTGAAGACGCAACGACGGAGAAAAGTTATGTTCATGATTAGATCTATAAATTAGGTCAAAGATATTATAATGATCATAGTTATACATGAATTTATTATAACTAATTTTTGACTGTTTGAAATTTCTGTTTTGCAAAAATGTGTTTTGAATACACGTAATTAAAAATTACTACAATTAATATTATTTATAGATAGATAATATACATTCTATTCATAGTATTAGAATGGAATTATGTGGACGTTGTTTCATGAATTCGTAAAATACGGCCAATTGTCTAATTCGGCTAAGGTACTTCCATGTGTAGGTATATTAGTTTTTGAGTTTACTCCTTATACCTACTTTTCAAATACTGCTTTTATTTTTTTGTTTTTTCATGTCACGTCACGATTTTTTTAAAATTTGTTCAGTTTACTATAATAATATGTAAATAGATATTTTTTTATTTGAATTGTGAGATAATTGCAATTTAATATTGTAAATTTATTAGCCGAAAATATATGTATAATAAATATTATTTAATTATACAATTACAATATATTGTTGAATTCTAATACTCAGAATGTACTTTTCTAATAATATTGTGTTTGTCCAAGATTTTTTTATTTATATATTTATAATTTATATAATATTTTATTTTTATATATTTTATTTATATATATTTATAGAATGACAGACAATATTTCTGGTAAAAATATCGGAATTATTTTTCGCAGAATCCTCATTTTTTAAATTTGAATTTAGAATATTAAAACATTATATTATTATCAATCGGCGTTTAGTTTATTCGAACAGCTGTTTGTTATAAGACGGATGTAAAATAAAGCAAACATGTTTACGTTTACTTCTTACAACGCGTCAAGACATTCGCATTACTTCCCGCTGTCTTTTTTCTTTACTAGACAAAAAGCTTATTTTTGTAAGGGTGTCGTTCCAGCACATTCGGTGTCTGATACACGATATCAAAAGAGAAGATATGATACTTTTATTACTACAATATATAAACTTTTTCTGCTTAGGGTAGTTCGCATTGTATACAGAAGTGATATTATACAATGATCATGTAAATATTTGTTTAGTAACAACGCTGTAAGAAAATATGTATGTTAAGCATAACGTGTAGTAATCGAAATGTAGGTCAATTTTGTTATATTGAACGAATCATTCGAAAGGTTTGAGAATGTAATAGGTATCTTTTATTTAAATATTTAATTTAATTTAAATATTTACTTTTGGTTATATTAACTGCGTTTTTTGCAGTGGACTGTAATCTGGGGGAGGGTGTTTAAACTAGATGCCAAACACTGACATTTTATGTTGAGAGGGCTGGTGCGGGCTGGACCTGGCTCGGTGTTCATGCACTCACGCACTGGTAAATGGATAATTCGGAATGTCACTCTCGTGGTTTCTTAAACCGTATCAGATTTGGCGCAATGCTTGAACAGATGCGTTATAGATGAGTCACTCTGCGGTTAACGCGGCCTCGTTCGTATCGCTTCAGAGAGAGCTCGATATAGTCGTTGCTTTAACAAGCCTAGGCGCGTCGGCTGAATTAAAGTAACTAAGTGTAACTTAATTACGGTCGACTCATGACCCGTGAATGCTAGTCGCCTGGTCTTGTGGTAATATATGGGGATTTGAGACAGGTGGGAAAAGCGACCATAATTATTGGCCCAACCATATATAATTTTAAAACGCCTCAGATATCCATTTATTAGAAGAAGTCTTTGAAAAAAAAATAACGCCGACGGAATTCGAAGCCGTATTTACTGGATTTGTAGAAAATGATGATTCCAAGTTAACCAATAACTAGCACCACAATCGCCAATCACAATTTAATGCCGCGGCCTTTGCTTATTATATCTATTATTGGCAAGCTTGGATGAGAATAGACCTTCTCGCTTGGCGTAAACGCAAAGATTCCGAAAGCTGTGAATTTTTCTATCGTTTAAACCAAGTTAAATTGGTCAACCAGTTTAACTAAGAGTTAGATTAACTTAATTATTTTTTTCTTTTCCAAAAATTATCATCAGTTCCATTAATTTTGATGACTTCTTTGGGTCCGTTATTTTTATTGTAATAGCCCTCCGCTGATTAGTTTATACGTTGTACGCAACTGATTTAAAAAATATGACTGAATTAAAATACCTGGCAGAAAGAGCCACATCGAAAGGTGTAAAGAGAGATTAACTAATATATTTGTATGAAGTTAACAGGTAAACTCTCACTGTGACACGAACTGCCTTTCTATATGATTGAAATATACACTAGAGATGGAGTCCCAAGATGCGAGACAACTCTGAAGAGGAGTATTCTATGCGGAGAGGACGTCTCAATATGTGAATGTGATGAATTATAGGATGCCAGTCATTTACTGGTCTGCCTTCGTAGAAGTTAAATCGGTGCAAGATCTGTGCGATGAAGAATTTGCTAAAGACAAGGCATATGATTCGACAAGGCATTCGATAACATATTTTGGAGAGAAGTGACATTCGTGGGCGATTTTTTAGGTATTTAGAGTTAACGACTGATTATGTGTCTGTATATATAGTGTCTGTATAGTTTATTATTTCAGCGTGTTTTTTGATATACTTATAGCCGTATACCACCTTTTATCTACAATTTTATGACAGTGAGTTATTTATTTGTCGTTTGATAGTGTAATTAAGCTTAAATTCTGCAAGTATATTATTAATCACAAAGTAAAAAACATACAGCCAAATTTTCTTGTTTGTTTTCACCGTTTGGGTAAATAGAATAAAAAATACCCAAAAAGAAATAGAAACGCAGGTATTTTGGTTGAAAATTGTAAATCGAATTCTTTCAAAACAAATACATTTCCCACGCATATCCAACGTTAATGTGTAAAGTGAACGCCGGAATTTACGAGAAAAGCCGTTCGGTTTCGAACAACACTCCCATAATCAAGCAGTACAGTGCTCATCGAAATCGCATAATAGAACCTTTGTTATAAGCTTCCTCCAATTTTCGTCACATATTTGTATCAATGTTTCCCGCACCCTGGCGGATTTTTCACGGCAGAATAAGGCTTTTCGTACCTTCTCGTGTCGAATTTCTCGATTGCTTTTTCTTTATCGAAAACAGGATTTTTCCCTCGCCCCACAAGACGCACCCCTGCGATAACGCTGGCGTAAGTCAAAGGTTATTAAATAATACATATGGGAATTTATTGATTTAAAAATACCGATGACAAAACGTTGTTCCGGTTACGGTTCAGTTATACAACTGTAGACATTTTTACAGAATTAAAAACGGTATTTGTACCATAATTTTAATTCATATGATCACAATACATCCTGAAACTTAATTAGATATAAACTAAAAAAAATAAAGTTAAAAACATTTTTATTTTCTTTTATCTTTTCATTTCATTTATCAAATTAATTATAAAAATAAATAATTGTTATCAATATGAATTATTTTAAAGAAAGATAGTATTACGTAGATCATGATTTTTCCTAAACTAAAAAAAGAATAATCTATCAGTCTGTTGTTTTTTAGTGAGGAAATTAGATTAAAAGTGTATTACCTCCATATTCCTTCACTTCGTGATAATCGCAAAAAACCATTATGCACAACTAGAACTGCAAATAGAATGTTTTTTTTGTAAACTTATTAGGAAACAATTATAAAAAGCGAATAGCAAAATACAATGTATTTTAAAATTCATCAAAATTAATTAAAAAAAAATGTTTTAAGTTACTTATAAAACATAAACATATGGGGGCTGATGTTTATAAATGACTTTGCAATCAAAACTTAAGTGTAATTTTATTTGACTGACAACTTGATGTTGAGTTGATAGTTTGTCAATAAACACAATATAAGAAAATACTTAGAGAACCAGAATCAATAAATATTTCAAAAAAAGATGTAAACGCAAGATAATATATACAAAAATATAGAGGTTACCGACTTTGAAACGATTAGTGTCAAGTACCTACGCATTTTTCTCTGTAATTCCTATGTAGCCGACCATTTCTTGACAATTTTATTAAATGAGAAATTCATGTCAGCCACATGACCAATATTTTAGGCCCAGTGATCTGGTTTCAAACATATTGAAAAATAAAATAACTACAGTAGGTATATGTTGAGACGTCTATAAAAATAGACGTGGCCTTGAAGTGCATCATTGATTTTATGATCAATTCAATATTTTGAGACAATGCTAGTGCCAATGCAGTGGCTTCGCTATTTTATTTAATCAGATGATATCTCTCAAGGGCTTATTCTAATACAAAAAGTATCTATCAACGTTTAATACTGTGAAGTATATCCTCAATCATTAGTAAGGTGATCTGCCTGCCTAAGGTAAACCCTGGGTGTTAATGTGATGTATTTTACTATAATTAGGGCTTACTATGGTACTAATTTTAATGAACTATATGACTAATTCAATAACAATAACAATTTCTACAGTTTTCTTATCCAATGGCATCCATAACTAATAATATTTGAATAATGTATCTCTTATCTGTTAATTCATTTAAAAAAAAATGGATAACTTTTAACATATAGTATTATTTACCACATACACTAGCGCTAATTGATTTTCTAACACTCTGATCCACATCGGATTATTCAGTAAATGAAAAAAGTCATAGTGGAGACCCAGTAAAAAAATATTATAAAATTGAAAAATTTTGTGTAACATTCCGATAGTACCGGTGCGATACGAGTATAGAAAAACCGCTCCTACGGTTTGGCCTATTCCATTCAGTTAGAGATAGAGTCGAAATAAAGAAATGGCATTTGGAAAAATATCGGTGAATGAAAAAAGCATTTTCCAGCCGATGGATAACATTGGTATTCATTTATTTTTTTCTTCGCACGTGTATCATCCACGGCAGGGGTAACCAAGCGGCAACGTTTTATATTTTTGACCTGTTTAAATTTTACCACGTTTTTCTTAGCTCGTATTCTTGTTTGTCCGGTGGTTGTTTATCCAGTACTAATCTTGCCATCGATTTTTAACCAACTTCCCGACTAGTTAGACATTTGAAGCTTTTAAAATATATCAGAACACGATGCCAATGCATTCTTTTAATATTTTTAGCCATCTTTAAGTAGAATTGAATTCATTTTCAGTTAATTCTGTTTTTTATGAAAAGTTAATTCGGAAGAAATCCGTAATCCAACCCACTATTATTGGTAGCTAAGGGGGTGGTCCTAGCAACTAAATTATTAATATATACGTGCGTTACTATGGAAATCAAAATGAAATTTCATTATTCTATATTTGTTTGTTTATAGCAAAATAGCAAAAAAATGATTTATTGACAAATTTCTTATTTGTTCTAAATTATTAATACATAGAATTGCCAAGTTTATATGATTCAACAGAAAATTTAAAAACGTGGTATATAAAAATTTCTTTTCATCTTGTAATAATTATTCTTACTAATGTAGTGACATCGAAAAAATTGATGTCTTTAGGATTCTTGCATTCTCATAACCAGGAGATAGGTACACATTATTATAATAATATTAGGTTCTATTTTGTGTATTACCTATGTAAATAAACATGTATATTCTTTTTAACACTACAACAGGCCACTAAGCTCAATGACAGTAGTATACTAAAACAAGTTTAGTACTCCTTGGATACCACTGTACGACGACATTTATCCAGCAGTTGTACACTTGCGGATTTCATTGCCATTTCATCTCATAACCTCAATACTTACTACAAATTGATAACTCTGATGTGGTCATTATTGGGAAAATGAAATTTAAACTTTACTTGATTAACATAAATCGAGGCCATAATTATAATTTAAATAAAAATGGAAAGTTGTGATTGTCTAATTATTATTGGGAATAATTAAATAATGTTCAATTGACGTTTGAAAAAGTATTTTACATATATTATTTTATTTATTTATGAAATGCATTTATGGTTTTAAATTTATCTAATATTTTCAAACACAAAAAAATATAGTTCCCATTAACTTCTGATTTACCTAGTTTTATCATTTTTTAGAGAAAGAAATTTAGAATCTTATTCAATAACTATCTCAAAAAGAGTGAAAATCAAGTTATCGAGTTGTAGTATTGGGGTGACTATCTGCTTAGCGACCTATATCACATCACATACTCTTATATATAATGATACTTTTGTCTTAGAGACATTTATCTTTAAACTTATACTGTAGCGTTCATTTTTAAGCTCTTGTATTCTGTTCTCAAGGTCTTTTGGGGTCGTTTACAAAGACAAAAATGTCGTCTGCCAAACGCAAGTGACTGAGGTATTCACCGTTAATAGCAATTTAACTGTTCTCTCAGTATATTGTTCCGATATATTGTATTATACTATGATATAATATAATAATATAATGAGTAGTTAATAATAATATATGATCAGTTATTATAATTATTAATTAATTATTTATTTATTGAGTTTGAAAACCCCTGTTATGTATGGGATTCAAGCCAATTATTGGTTAGAAAATACTGCGTCATTTCGGTAAAATAAACTAATATAAATTGAACCTCTAGTTCCCAAACCTTTTCGAGTTTTTTTATTATATAATCAATGACACAAACCATGATTGAAAATTATGTTTATATTGCAAACTTATTTTTTAAGTGTAATACATAATATTGATATTATGAATTACATATTATATTCAATCATACAGTAGTAATAATACAATATTAAAGTGCCTGCTGTGATTTATATTATCATAAATACTTTTATTTATTTTACTTTTATTATTATATGATTTCGATTATTTCTATGATACATGAGCACAAAATATAGTTTTATTTTGTTTGTCTATGTGTAGTAGTTGTTGGTTATTTTATTTATATTTTTATTAAATTATATTTTGTATTACGTCCAACTTCTAAGTTTAGTTTTTTATATGGATAGATATTTGAATAATAAACACAGAACTATTTTTATTGTTGTTTATTGTTTCTCAAGTACGACTCAACCACACATTTAAATCTAAATATATTATATTACATTGTAGTTTTATGATTTAATATAACATTATGGCACGTTCAGTTAACGTCAGTTCTGCCCTGCTAAGTAATAATGTAGCGTTTTTGGTTTTAGTGAAATGAGAACCCAAGTTTTAAACTATACTTTCTTTTATATTATGTAGAATTTGATTATCGGATTGTTTTGACATAATCTCTAAAAAATAGTATATAAATAGAGATTATGTCAAAACAATCCATTATTTTTACATAATATAATATGAGAAAAGGTGGTTTAATACTTGGCCTCTCATTTTAACTAAAACTAAAAACACTGTCCTTTTACTTAGTAGGGCAGAGTTTATGTCAACCTTTGTTGTAACTTTTGAGTAGTACTTACTTTATTGACTGTTGCCGTTAGCTACATTTTATGTCGATAGATGTTATTATATAAATATTAGTTCCACTATAACTCAAAAACTAATAGACCAACACAAGATTACTGAATAATATACACATAGTGTTAGTGTACGTCCTGAGTGGCAGCGTTCGGCGCAGCGTTGAGCGTTTTGCGCAACTCAAACGTATAACCGTGTGTGAAAATGTTCGTAGACAATGTCTTATCAATTTATTTTTTCATCTTGCAACAGTTCACAAATATGAGTATCTAAAGTAGTCAAACAGCAGCGAGTTGTGAGGTGTGATAGAGATACAAAAGGGCATGCGCCGATATACAACCGTTGTAACACATACGAATGTGATGTGTGATACTGAAGTGCACTGTCTGGATATTCACAAAAATGGAACCGCTGCGTAGAGAGGTGCACGCGTTGCTGTGGGATAAACCGACATTATAATTCTAATATTATGTATTACAATGGATATGTATTACAATACAATATTAGTATTTTTTTTTAGTATTTCTTATACTTTGTTGTTTCGTGGTAAACTTGTCACTGCTCTCAAAAGTTGTAATATTTCTATTCGTTTTTTATTCTTTTTCATTTGTAATAAGCCACCCCTATAGAATGCATGATATGTCTACCCTCACAAGATGTTACTGGTAAGAGAATATATTATGGATATTACATGGCACCGCTAAGAATCAATTTCTTGTTTCACAACACAAGATCTCTTATTTCTATGTTCGTATTGTTTTAGCTTTGTTTTTTTTGTATTGTACATCATTAAATTAATTTAATTTTGCTAATTCTCCATAGTTTTCTCTCCCATAGCACTTTTATTAAATAACACCAATCAGTAAACTCAATCAAAGCTAACTTGAGATCGTCGCAACCTCAGTTTTGGGTATCTACTCTTGAGGCATTACCAGGCGTAAAAAAACTGCTTATGTTTCACACTCAAACGTAGGGTTTCATGACACGCACGATTAAGACCGAGTATGGTGCGGAACGGGTTGGTTTGGAACGATATTTTGTTTATGCATATTGGTTGTGATTTTGTTTATGTGCATATTTGTAAGTTGTATTCTGTGCCCTGCCGCCATATGAAAAGAAAAATAAACAGTGGGCCGATGGCAATTGTTGCAGATGATAAGTATATTTAATATAAGTAATCGTTATCTACGTTAACTTACAATTCCGTCTAAACTATTTTCTTAAATCTTACAAAATAATTGATATAGTTTTAGCAAAGTAACATAAAATACTATACGACTATTATATTTTATAACATTGTTTATCTCGTAAATTGGATTATGAAATATTATCTTCATTACATAACTAATTAAATAAATGTTTTTTTTAATTCTTTGAAGTGTTCTTTCAGGAAAAATCTTGGACTAAATTGAAGCACAATGAAGTCAAACAATATCGTAATCAGGAGAGAGAGAATCTCAGACCAACTCCTCTATAGTAGCTTTAACTTCGTATATTACATTTTATAGATGCATTTTGTAAAGGCGATTTATAGCTTAATAACAATCCTTGAACAGTTTTCATCAGTTAGCCAAATCAATAATTTTAATATTTATAATAATTATAATATAATAATATTATCCTCTTCCAAGAAGAATGTATCTCAGCATTCGTTAAACTAGGTATGCAAGAATGGACTGTTCACAATCGTCGAGGAGAATCCTCGATACCAGATCGGACGGTTGGACGTCGATTGGTAGGCCCAGACGGTATATACAAAGATGCTGGAACGTCCAGCGCAGACACTTAGAGGAGATTGACCCAGAATATAGGTAAATGGAGGAAGGTCTTGGAGGTTGGCTGAGACACACCCTGGATTGTTGAGCCTGGGATAATAATCACATTAAATTTCACAGTATTGCAGAATATTTGTGTGCATATAAATATTTTTAGGATTGGCCATATGTTAATAATGTAACTAAAAAACTGAGTATAATTTCATAGAAAAAATAATAACTGTATTTCAAAATCATTATATTGGAGCTTTACTACCTAGTCACTAGTTACATTATTGCATGTAATCACAAACATTACATTTTTGCTTTAGCAGATAGTGGGTACTATTTATAATTAATACATAACATATTAATAGTTAAGCAATTATTTGTATAACTGCTGGTATATTTTGAATATATCTGAAATAAATTTTAGAAGGTGGTTGAATTTGTATCTATATAAATTAATTACCTACTCTGAAATAACAAAATAACCATCCAATATTCATTTACGACATTTTTTAAATCGATCTCCACGTTCCAAGCCACTAATATTATTACTGCAGGAAGAAGGAGGAGCATCCAGGATACATACCTCAGCTACGTAAAGCACAACTCCGAGTTAATAAGACCGTGTTCTTCTTTTCTAGCACTACATCCGAGGGTATATATTATTGACTACCAGAACCAGAATCTTCTACCTTTTTCAAGTCAACTATTCATAACCATCGCCATTATCTTTGTATGTAACTTATCGAAGTGGTTGTCTTCCGGTTTTTAATTTTCATTCTGAATTATTATTAGTAATGCTTGTCGATGCTTGTTCATCCATATGTCAAGTGGATGGTTAATTTTAGTCGCTGAATTTTGATTAATCTGATGACGTCAGGCTCATCAATAACGTTACCATATCCTGTCCTTACAGATTGGATCTATTTGCAAACATCTGTAGCTTTTGAAAGTCACTCAATAATAATATTGATTTCATTGTGAGTGTCATTTCATTACTCTCTTGTTGTGAGTACAATCGTAAAATTACTTCTGCAGAACAGATTCGGCTGTACAAGTCCCGCCGTTCCTTTTTTGAAAATCTCGTCAGGTCTCGCGGACTTCCCGCCGAAAAATTCCCGCCATTGTGTTTCGTTTATTTCGTGCAGCATTTTTGCGAGCTTTGTATGAATTGTTGTTGGGCTGCTACCCCTTTGCGCCCATTGGTCGCGAAGTGGCGTGAAATATTGGCTCTTTTGTGTTCTCTTTGCAATACATTTTCGTTGATTGACGCCGAGAATTCGCGAGGGTGCGTTGCCACTACATTCGGCGTACCATTAAACCGTTCTGCCCATAGGCGCGCTGAACTATTAAGAATAGCCGAACGAATTATTACAATGCCACTATTCTCAGAACCAAAGCAAAATAAAGATGGAATTTCTAGTAAAAAAAAAATGCAAAAAGGTAATATTATTTTCAGTAAATTTGAACCATTGTCACCTCATTATTATCTATGTACCAAATTTCAAGTTTCTATGTTATTAATTTACCACAAAATCCATATAGAATTAAAGCGTATACAATTACATGGTTATTCAGCCAAAGAGATTTATTATTGCTAGGAAGCAGTGAACCCAAAATGGTCGTGCACTATAAATAAGGGCGTCTCTATGATTATATATGAGTCCAGCAAAAACTCAAATCTGATCAAAGTAACTAGTAATTTTATTATTGTAAGCTAAGTAAAAAAAATACATAGGTATTGACACGAACAAAAACGCCGACCTTCAGTTAGTGTTTGTGGCAGAGTATGGTTTAACGACATAACTATACAAATCTAGCCTTGTAGTCAATTCTACTTCTCAATAGCCATGCGACAACCTCACGACACGGTTCAGACAGGATATATAAGTCCCATGGTTCTAAACTATGGAAGAATCAAGAATGAAATGGTCAAAAAGACCATGAACAGGTAACCACTAGCGTAATCGTTTAGTATTAGGAAGTAAAATGTATGTTGTTAACCTTTTCTTTGTAAATGTAATAAAATTTTACGTAAAAAATTTTCGCCTCCGAAAATCAAGAGTGCTCCAGTGTAATTGGAACGCTGTGACCACAGACCTCGAAATGTCACGTCGTGAAATATCAGCGCGATGTATTTTTTAATATAAATTTCCGGGAAATCTCCATTAAACTTAGAAAATAAGTTATGGAAGAGATTGTTTACGTAAAATTTAGCAAGTACATGCTTCAATAACTTTTATAGCAATAATGGAAGTGTATGAAAATTGGAAAAGAAAATTGAATATTTATAAATTTATATACTGTATAATTGTGAATAAAGAATTTTAATACTAATTTTATCAATACAAGATAGAAGCTAACTACCGTTATAAAAATACTGTAAACGCGTACCTATACTTATAGACGCGTAATTATAACTATAGATTTTGTTAATGCTATAACTTGCTGACTATAATGAATATTGTAAAAGTAACAATTGGAAAAACTTAAGATTCTGGTATAGATGGGTTTCTACCCATAAATAATAATAAATCTTAATCGCATCTTGGGTAAATAAAAGAATTAAATACTGCAACTAAAAATACAAATTGGCGTGTGACCTTGAACTTTAACTGAATTCTGTTCGACTAGAATTTACGGCCCAGCTGTGCTGGCTCGCGAGGTAAAAATAGATTCAAGGTTACATCCATATTACTATATAAAAGTCACTATGCAAGATTAAATAAGTTAGTAACTGCTCGTGTATAACATCTTGTTAGGATTAAGCATTTATATATTTAAGTTGAAATGTTAAGTATAATATTATAGTATTTTCTCGTAATAATATTCGTCCGAAAAGTAAATATCGAATGAGAAAGTTTCTGCGGCTCCAAACAGTTTTATTAAAACTTAGTAAAATTCTATTGGCCTAAAAAGGCCAAGAGTGGTGGAAAGGACTAGTACGTGGGTGTCAACCTTTCATTTTGACATTTTAAATTTAAAGACTGCCATTCCCTTATTTAGTACCCGAATACCTATTCCGATACCTCGTTGGAAAGCTAGAAACTTTCCCCTTCGTTTGAACACGAAAAATCATATAAAATCAATTATTTTGCTTACGTCATCCTAACTGCGCATTTAAGGGACATGTTCTAGAGGGTGCTTGAAACACCCCTATTAAGTCTTAATTTTGCGAAAATAAAGTAGAGTAAATTTAACCCGACTAAATTAGAAGATATCTCTATTAGAAAGTTGCCAGGAACGAGAGATATACGTAAATTCATCCCGTGAGAGAAAGATATACATCTGCTATCCCTTACGGACTGTTTCCTGTTAAACCTCTATCCGAAGGGTATAAAAGGCGACCACTTTTCCCGTAAAATCATTAGTTTCTACACTCTTCACCAGCGATCTTCAGCAAGCAGCAGTCCTCACTGCAAAGTTGTGAGACATGGTTCTCAGTACATTCGCGATTCCTACGTACCAGTAAGTCCCCCTTCAGCGGGCAAAACGTAACGCGAATAACACGTATCTGTCGGTAGTGACGTCGGCCGCTAAAACGCAGCGCGAATAGCACGTATCTGCCGGTAGTGACGTACACGCGGAGTAATTTTATTTTTCATTACTCATCCTACGAGGTGACGTAATCGGGATAAATTACGCGATCGGATTTGTTTTATAAAAACAAATTAATAAACTCAGTCTGTAATAATAAATTTTACAAATCTTTTCGGGATTATAAAATAAATTTTTGAAACTTTATTAAGTAAACATAATCATAAAATAAATTTTAGTAAACAAATTCATAAACATAAAAACAAATTTTAGTAAATAAATTTGTAAACATTAAGCAAACCTTTTGTAAACAAGTCTGTAAACACAAATAAATATTTGTAAATACACTGTGAACATAAATAAACTTTATAAACAACAATAAAATAATTCTATTCTTTTATAAACCTAATACTGTGTGACCAAAGAATAATTTATATTTTCTTTCTTATGGGAAAATATTTCATGAATTAAAAATATCCAAAGAATATCTGCGTATACATTCTCTGAATTAGGTGTGACTTTTTGGGAACTTGTGAAAGATTTCACAGAGATCCTATAGTGAACAAATAAATAGTTTGCTGATACTTTAATGAGATTTAATTACGGGAACAATGACAGTTAACCTTATTGTGTGACCGTGAACTCTAGAACCCGAATAAATTCGGCACCACACCAGCTGAGAGTTTTATTCGGGAATTCAAAAGTTGTGATACTACAAAGGAGATCCACCTCTCCTAGTTCATCACTAGTCTCCTCAGTGACGGCCCGGTAGCATTATTGAGCTAGCCGTGAGCCGGGTCATGTCAGTATAACAAGATATTATATTTGTAAGTATATGAATTTTAGAATACATAACTAAATTTAAGTTTTTTGAAGGTACGTAGGTATTAATGTTGATGGTTGTTCAGTTGGACGTATTTATGCAAACAAGATCCAACCCTCACGTGTAACTTGTTGAGAAAATACAATATTTGAGTTACTGTTGATTTAAAATGATATGCGATTATTTGATTTTATTAAAGTATCCCATCAGATGTTTAAATTAAATAATCACAAATCATATTTTTTAAATCAATCATCCCTCAAATATTGAATTTTCTCAACATGTTACACGTGAGGGTTGGATCTTGTTTGCAGAAATACGTCCAGTTGGGTTCTGGTACGAATAAATAAAAAATATTAATTGATTCTAAAATGTGTGACAATTGAGGTGAAAAATCTTTACTCTATTTATTTTATGGCATAATCGAATTTCAAACATATAAGGTTTGAGGTACATAAATTCCATACATTGATTAAACACCTGTAAGTCATATTATTTGGAGAAGCAATTTTCTTTGACATTTTTACAGTAGTTAAGGCTCTCCTAAATCAACGACCGCTAGACGTTACCATAAAAACAGGCAGTCACAAGTTTGTTGTTCAATTCATTAATGGTTTATACATGGGAACATAATGAATTCATACTATCAGCAATAAATATATGCATGCGTAAATTCACTATGAGGTTCTATCTTGCGTCATACATACAGGAAACGGACACATTATATATTCCGACAGCATCTTATTTATTTTGTATTATTGGTCTGAGAGTATAGCAAATAATTCATAACAAAATGTCTACTGTAAGTTTAAAATATTATTTTAAGTTAAAATGGTATTCCTAGAATTATTATACTCGAAACTTTTTAATATGGCAGTACGGTGATCAGAGGTTATAATTTAATAATTTGTTTTGAACAATATTTTCACTTTTTCTACGGTGTCAGCTAACATTATATCAAAATGAGACTGACTCTGAAATGGCGTGCAAAGGAAAATGCACGCGATCATTGTTTAATAACTTGAGTAGATAGAGGCAAAATTATTGTACATGAGCAGTGAGCACTAACTACATTCTATTATTAGGTGCAATCATCGAATTTCCATCACCAAATAACATAAATTTAAACATATGTTTATAGAAAAGCACATTTTACAACAATGTATATAAAAGAATAAGAGTTTCTCAAATATATTCACATACAAAATATAATCGTCGGCCAGGGTCATTCCACTGTTGGATGAAGGCCTTTTCGAGTTTCCTCCATTATTATCGGTCCCTAGTTCTTTGATACACTATACATCTAACTAACTTTATGAGTTTGTCTATTCAACGAGCTTAAGGACGCCCATGTGAAAGTTTTTTGATATTTTATATTTGAGTTGGTCAACGAATGTAGTAATTTATATAACAACATCCATTTGTAACCAATTCAAGTTTTAGCGTTTATCAGCTGTACACTATCCCAATTTACAAGATTTAAAATGAAATAACTTGCAACTAATTTTAATGTTTTAAAAGAACTAATTATTATATTATGACTTATCGCTTACTTCTTGTCATTCGCTGGCGTTATTCACAAAAGTTTTATTACATTAAAATAAAAAAGCAAGTTAAGGGGGGACATGCTCGTCGAAGGTCAAAATTGAGTTTTTATTGTATTTTCAAACCATGATCCTGGACACTGCTTAAACGTTGTAGATAATCTATTTATATAATTTTGAAGCCTTATTATCCTTTATAGTTATTTTGAACATTTGATGACTGCATGAAGTATTTTTGTTACATAAAATAGTATTCTTTTAAACCTCTCGCTCTAATGTTTTAGAATATAGTCATATTTCGGTACAGAACTGTGCAGTGGTGTTAAGATTTTTTACATTTATTAATTTTGAAACGCATTTATAAAACCATTAGTATAATTTATTACGAGATAATTTTTGTAAAATATTCACGATAAAAAATTATTTTGATAATCTCTGTGATCCCAAATTTGACAAGAATTAGGCATTTTATTATTCAAAAAATCGGCAAGATTAACACATTTGAAGATAATTCTAAAGATACTTATTATAAGCTATATTATTGACCATTCAAGTGTGATAAAAATTTTATGAATAATGATTGCTTTATAATAATTATTGACCTAAGAATAAGGTAGTGTTTTTTTAAAATACGCCATTTCTTTTGTCATTCCCTAGTAGTTAAGCTACAACATACGGCCGTAGCCATAAAATGACAAACTATAATTAAAGTAGGGAGTAAAATTATGTTAACGCGCGTGTTTGAACATGTACCTAGCCGATTTTTTTATTATTTTTTTTTAAACGGTACATGTTCAAACACGCGCGTCAATATCATTTTACTCCCTACTTCAATTATAGTTTGTCAATTTATGGCTACGGCCGTATGTTGTAGCTTAACCACTGGGGAATGACAAAAGAAATGGCGTATTTCAAAAAAACACTACCTTATTCTTAGGTCAATAATTATTATAAAGCAATCATTATTCATAAGATGTTTATCACACTTGAATGGTCAATGACATAGCTTATAATAAATATCTTTAGAATCATCTTGAAATGTGTTAATCTTGCCGATTTTTTGAATAATAAAATGCCTAATTCTTGTCAAATTTGGGATCACAGAGATTATCAATATAATTTTTTATCGTGAATATTTTACAAAACTTATCTCGTAATAAATTATGCTAATGGTTTTATAAATGCATTTAAAAATTAATAAATGTAAAAAATCTTAACACCACTGCACAGTTATGTACCGAAATATGACTATATTCTAAAACATTAGAGCGAGAGGTTTAAAAGAATACTATTTTATGTAACAAAAATACTTCATGCAGTCATCAAATGTTTAAAATAACTATAAAGGATAATAAGGCTTTAAAATTATATAAATAGATCATCTACAACGTTTAAGGAGTGTCCAGGATCATGGTTTGAATATACAATAAAAACTCAATTTTGACATTCGACGAGCATGTCCCCCCTTAAGTGAAACAGTCATGTTCACTTTATGACGACTTTTATTATAAAATTCTTGCCAAAATAAATAAAGCATTCTGAAATATTTGTACTCCCTATTTAAATTTTTGAGCAAATGACTTTTTTATATTAACAGAATAGTTTATTTATGTATTACATTTTAAATTTTGTTGACAAAATGACAATGACATTTTATTACCTTTCAGTTCACAAATCCTCGATTCTCAAGTTTTGTTGGTCGTGAAATTACAACATAATAATATAATAACATCTACTTACATTTTTTCCCCGATCATGTCCGATTCGAATAAGATCATATGGGCGTCCATAGAGTGGAGGTTTGTATTAGTACGAGAAATAGATGTTAGCCACTTGCTCAGCCTATTAGGTCCATACTCTGACTCATCCACAAATTAAAAAAATAATATGTGTACTTGCCAGACCAAAGATTCGAACGAATTATATTCTTTTGTTCATGTCCGTTATGCTATCGACAAATTAGAATTTTGAATTATTTATGTAACATTGATGAGCTTTTATATCAAATTATATAAACTCAGTGTATATTTAAAAAAAAAAACCTATGCATTTATTTGTTTACAATATAGTGGAAAAGTATACATAGATAACAACTCCACATAAAAATATTACTAAAATTTAAGTGAAAAGAAACTTTGAGCCTACAAGAAGCAGAACTTCGACTTGATATGTCAATAGTTATATGTATATAATTTGACTGAGACTTTTCTGGAAAGGAAATTTGGGGAGGAGAGGGGGGGGGACCAGTGAGTTTTTTCTGGTAGACGACTAAAGGATAGCACCAGTAAATCTAGTATCCTAGAGACGGAGAATTAAGCCTCGTATTCACTAGAGGACAAAAAATGTCCCTCAACATCACGCGCAACATAGACTCTACGTGACGCTGCAACATTGCGCGCTATCCCACGACGTTGTATTCAACATAGTGCGGCATATCTACGTCACGGGAGCGCACAGGCTGCGGGTCGGTGTTAGACGGGTATGCCAAACATGAGTCATTCGAATACCCACTCTTTCTATTTTTAGTGAGTAGTTCTGCACTCCTTTTACTTTCACCACCTTTTATTTCTCTTACATTTCGATAAACTACTCATTAGAATAAATATGTTCGCAGCACTAGCCAACACAACCTCATCGAGCGACATTTTTGCAATAAATGATGTGAGTCCTGGTGTGTACAAGCAAAATGTTCCGCAACATGTTGCTTCATTTGTCCCTTAGTGAATACATAGCTTTAAGGAGGCCAGAGCTTGAAGAAAAATAAGAAGAAGTAATAATATGTTTTGGTTCTTAAAGAAAAATCTATTTATTGGATAGAATGTACAGGAAAATTTAATAATTCACGCTTTGCTTGTTGAATAAAAATGTTTAGATCTTAACATTTGATATGAAATGGCGTTTACAGTGTTCTAAAGGAGTTTCTTATCATTAAGCTTAAACAAATCGTTATTTACTTCAACTCTTGTTAGAATTTACACGCAATGATAGCTTGGAGATACAGACTTATGCATATGTCGTCAACTATTGAAAATGGCAACACATATTTTTAGTACAAATAATATTATGCAGCACTATTACTTACGGGGTAACGAACGAGAAACGTTTAACATTTCAAGCTCTCGTTGTGAATAGTAGGTATAGTATGTACACTACAGTGAGAACAAAATGCTCCGTTGTACAGATAATGTCAGATCGAAAATGGTGATTTAGTAAACTAAAACTATTTTTATATTTCTTTCACGTCTTTTTTTGTGTTATCTACGTATCGTAATTTTGTATTCCAGCTGTCACTTTCTTTCCTTCTCCATCTTTCCTCAATACTTTGGGGTCATTGTCATTCTCCACGCCGTTTTCAGAAGATAATGTATACCTACCTACTTGGTACGTCTTAATGTATACTATAATATCATTTATGTTATAAACACTGCTGAAAAAAAAGAAAATGTATTACATAATATACTGATAATAATTAAAAATAAAATAAAACAAAATAAAACAAAACCACATACCAGTGAGTAGGTAATTATATAACTATCAGTTAAATTAGTTGTATAGGATGGTTTTATTGATAACTTAGAAAGACTTTGGGCCCACGTTGGACGCCAGTTATAGTATGTTATAGTTATAAAATAGAAACACTACCGGTTTTAGTATTTATTCCGAGTTCATAGAGATTAATCAACAATGACAGAAAATACTTCAAACGGTACACGAAAACAGATTAACAAGATAAGATGACTCACTTGACCAAATAACCGGATGAACTTACCAAAGAATTATTGAGTTCAGGTAGGTATCACATTTGACAACTAGAAACCACACTTATCATTAGAAATGAATTTTGATGGTGTAAGGTTAGTCTCAAAATAGAGGATCTGTATGATCAAAAGGGTCAGAGCTAATGAGACTAAACTGACTGTCTGTATGACTGTGAGAGATCAATTTCGGAGTTAACATAGAGTTAAATCCTATTCCGTCTACATAGTGCTTGTGACGTCCAGTCAATGGGCAGCGCCATATATGGGTCTCTCTTCGAAGTTATGCCTGCTATAAATTTAATAGTTCTAAATACTATTTAAATATTTTACCATCAATTTATGACACATATTTTATTGATATATTTTAATTAGTTATTAGTAATACTTGATACTTGATCCCTGTCCAGGCCGGAATCTCACTGCGTACTCAGTGCTAGATACATGCAGAACGTGGTGGTACAAATATGTAAATCGGCCACGTAATACGCCTATTAAAACTAGATCGCTGATAATGGTGTTTGTCGTGTGATGTGTTTACATTGTTCAGATCGCCACTATTATAGTAGCAATCACGTAAATAAAACTATATCGCACTTTTAAAATATTAAAACAAATTAAACCTTTCTGAGCCTTTCCAATCTGCCCACATTTTATAAATTATTTAATATTAAATAAAGGTATCTAAACCAGGAATATGTTGGTAAAACATAATTATTTTATTTATGGTGTTGGATTTTTTTATAATGTAACCTTCAGTCTAAAAAAGTTCGTGACAAATTTACAGTTATTTTTTCGTAGGATAACAAGTGAAAATAATATATTATATTAAATTCAGTATAATATAATATTATTTTCAACAAATAATATACATCAAAATTTGACATATTGTTGGACGCATTGTTATTAGTTAATTTCAGCATGATTAGATATTAATTATTTACCGTACTAAGCACAGAGGCCGTAACTGACGTATTTAGGTATTTTCATGTTTTTAGATATTTAGATATTGCAGAGTTTTTGTATAAGATCGGTAAATAAATCCAAGCCGTAACTGCTATAGCCGTATCTACGGATTTTGAGAAAAAACTCGATAAACACTAAGCGATTTGGTTGTAACTATCATTTACTAAGAATTATTAGCAGTATCCGACATAGATATGGCTAATATCCCTTAGTTTTTTAGACTTACGTCTGAACTGGCCTAGTATCGCAGTAGTTACGGCCGTAATGCTTTAGTAATAATACTGTGTGTTAATACTGTTGATCGTTATTCCGTGACTAGTAGTAGCCGTATTTGACATTTGACCATTCAAGTGTAAACTTAGTGATTTTTTAACCGTGTATTTGGTGTGTTTTTGCATGCACAGTAAGTAAACATTTACGTAGCCAAAAATTGTAACCTCAAAATTTCCGTATGAATGTATTTATTGTTTACATGTAATTAATAATGTTATATTAAGTAATGAGCATAATGTTTATATATAAAACATATTGAAAGAGGTCTCATTCTTTGTGTTTTTATAAACTATTAAAATATAAGTAATATGTTTTTATATATTATGATATTCAGTATTTTAATGTTTGATCAGATTAATAACAATAATTTGATTATTTGATTTTGAGAATGTGTTTACAAAGTTGAGTATGGAAGATAATGAGTAGGTATAGCGTCCAATTTATTAAGAGTAGAAAACCATGATTTTTACGTGATAACAGTGATTAACAGTGTTAATATTATAAGTTCTCACAAATCTCCATAATACTGAAAATACAACTAGGCGGCATTCAAACCGATCAAATAAAGTTGAGGATATATATCCAAATTGATAACCCTCTTGTTAGAGATATTATTTTTTAATAAGAAAGAAGAAATAAGAAAAAGAAGAATGTTTAAGAATTCAGTAAATGAAAGAGAACACAAAAAATATAATGTTATGCAGTCCCGCCCCGTAACAATAGAAAGTTGTGGAGATAATTACAAAAAAGTGACATATCCATATAAATATCAACCAGAGAAATAATATTATGCATGCACAATTTAATACCATTTTTAGGTTTCGACTAATATTAATACAACTCTTTTTAACTTTATATAACTGCTTATCTGTTCTTTGCTTTATTTTATGTTAATTTCAATAAATTGTCATACAATATTATGATATTAAAGATCATAAACCATTATATTTTATTATCATATTCACCATTTAATTCTCAATTTATATTCTAAAAAAAGATAATTGATATTAAAGAAAAAATGTAGATACGCCCAAATTACCTTAGTATGGTCTAAGAAAATCTTTGTATGGAGGAAGCCGTAAGTACATTTTTTGTACGAAAAATAACATACATCAAATTTTCAAGGTATGTTAACAAATCAAAAAAACAAACATTAAGTATTATAGGCCAATAAAATAAACAAAAAGTTCTCCAGTGTTAGCAGGAAAGGTAAAATAATATGAAAGCTCAGATCTCCTACTTGCCTAAAATGCAGATACGTCCTCTGTGCTCAGTACGGCAAAATACAGGTGTTTTAATTTTATTAGTATAGCATATCGGCCGGTACTCAATAGTTCGTTGTTGTTTAGTACGTAATGCGCTGGTCATTCTTCCGGAGATTCCAAGTTCGATTCCAGTGATGTCATAATATATTTATATAAATTTATCAAAGCTCGGGTGTTTGTGATGATTTCACATCTATTACTAAAACCATTGAAAGTAATTGTAGATAATATTGAAATTTGAAGAGACAAAATCACTTACCATTGTTAACTTAAAATATGTAAAAAATATACGAGAATCTTACAATTATTCTCATATTCATGATCATGTTATGAGTTGACTTCCATATTTTCATGAAAATAATTCGGGTCTATCATAGTATTATTGCTGTCAAAATATTCCACTGAATTCTTTAGGTTTCCACAAGTTCTTCCGTTAACTGTGAAATGCAGTTAACTCAATGCTACCACACTAGATAACATTGTTTATGTGAAAAAGGTGTTACTAGAGACCGACAAGTTTAACAATATGGTTATAATATTAGACACCCAAGCAACTTACTTATTAAAAGAATATTAGATAGATTAATATTATTTTTATTCAATGTTAAATTGATGCGAGATTCAAGAATGTTAAATTCATCTATTTAATATACATTATTTGTAAACATTTCAGGTATATACAAACCTACTACAAAAATCTTTTACTTTTTTTTTTAAATACGACACCCGACTGGACTTGAACCTTTACCCACTGGATTTCCGCCAATGTGCTTATCCAATTAAGCTATGGTCATCCTACGTAATGACGATGAATTTAACTAGTAGTACTTACATGAAATGCTTATCAAATTGCGTTAATGTTGACTATGTTTTAAATTATGGTTTCAATAATTGCCCTATTTTTTGAAAAAAATACCGTCCGACGGAAATTGCATCTATAAACAGTGGATTCACGCCTATGTACTTAACCAAATAAGCTACTGGCATTCTACTTAATTAAGAAAAAATTAACTTGAAGTACTTGCATGAAATATTAAGGTATAGATAATTGTCCTAATTATTAACCGACGCCTGGAGCTCACCAAATTTTCAGTTATATCTGTTGAATAAAAGAAATGGTATATTAAATTCTTCTTATTAAAAATAATAGATTTGGAATATGTAGCTTTTATAAATTTATATTAATAATTATTGACATCAGAACCAGTGCGCCAAAAGGCTTTTTTTAATGAGTTAAGTACAGATTTTGAAATGTTATAAATTTTAGTTAAAGACTTTAATTAGGAATCCATTATTCAACCTACGTAGATTGCCATTGAAACGATATGGTGGCGTCGACGCATGCAAGGCTGCGATGCAAAACGATATCCGAGAAGTGATTAATTCCCTGTTTACTTTGCTTCGATAATAAGACTTTGTGTAGCCATTTCCGTGTCGATGGTGGAGAGCCATTTTATATTACTGGCAAGCATGCTCAATTATTAGAAATTATAGATAGCGCTGTTTTTTTCAATTAACCGTGTTAGTGTATACGGTACTTTATTTTAAATAATTTATTAGTTTTTTTAAACTTTTATTCAATGAACATATTATTTTAGATTAAGGGTGGTTCTAAGTAAAATTAATAAAAGCGACGTTTTTGCATTTGTTTTCTATACTGAAAGAATAATTGCTTTACATAGTGTCGTGGGATTTCTGTTAAAAGTTGGTAAGTTGACAATTTAGGTGTTTAAAGCCAACACCGGATTATGTGTATATATAATATAAATATGTATGCTAGGAAAAATCAAGGCCATCCAATATGTAGAACACGCACATAAAGCACAGAAAAATTAGCATTATGCCTGATTTTAGAGGGCACGTCAAACTTTCAGTTTTCAATTACTCTATAAAATGATTTTGAGACTTGTCAACTTTTGGCAGTAACCTCACAGATAGCGTGGACATCAGAATCGGTTGAGATCTCATCAGCTAAACGTAATGGCTACCGGAGTGCAGTTATCGATAGCTGTGTTCCCTCATCTAACCTTGAAGTTCCATCTGTTTTGAAATATTTACCATTTGATTAGGGTTTTGACAATCTCCAACAACCAACCGCTGTCGATCTCAAAGATTCACTTGATTTAGAGTAAAGCGTGATACTGACTGGATATTTATATAAATAGAATGCTTTGGTGGAAAGGTGAACGCCTGGATAAAGCCGTTTTCTATCTTAGTAATTTGAAATAAAATCAAATTAATTTCAAATCTCACGCGGATGAATTTGTAGATTATCACTAATCTTCTTCTTATTATCGTGACATTCCTTAACGCTTTCGCTGCTGAATAGATAATTAGATTTTAATTGCCCCCTTTAAAATGCACGTTAATTACATCGATCGGCCGCCTGGTCATTACGCGCCGTGTGCGTCTTCCGCGTCCAAAGTATTAAGAGCTAAGCCACACCGGGCGACTCTGGTCTCGAGAGCAGTCGCCGAGACCAGACCGATGCATGCAGTTATATGGACCATGCCACACCAGGTCGCCCAGTAATCGCGCGAGCAATAAAGTCGCGCGATCAGTAGCGATGTATGAAAACATTATAGCTATGTATTGAGCGCTGCCACACTAGGCGACCAGTTGCCGGCAGCCACGCCGCATTTTTTGCATAATTGCGTATACATTCACTATTATTATTATTATTGGCTGCCTCTTTGGTCGCCGGCAAGTCGCCCGAGTAAATCGCACGAGGAGACTAGAGTCGCCCGGTGGTGCTCGGCTCTAATTGAAGGTTGACCACCACCTGTGTGATCTTTTATTTATCATCTGCCCCGGAATAGTTTGGTGAAACTGGACTTGTACTAATCACAGAGGTTTATAAACCACGAAGTGTGGCGTCGTCGCTATGTTTACAGTTGATATTTTTTTGAAAGACAACTTGGGAAAATATAATGTACTTTTTACCTTTCAGAAAGTGGCCAAGGTACTATAGTATTCGTATACATAATTTTTCGGTCTTTTCCCGTTCGATTGTGAACGTCAAAATTTGTTACCCATTCAGTTCAAGGAATTTTGGGAGTGTCTCCATACAGCCACATATTGAAAGCCTCAACTATCCGTGACGTCGCCTGGTGTCTATACCACCCCTCCGTATCGCTAATAAATTTGATAATGATGAACAAACAAACAACAAATTGAAAAGCTATATTATGAAATTTCCGAGTAGTGAGCTTTTGCGAGTATAAAGTAAATGATTATTATGTTCGCTCCAGAATGGGTATATTAACAGATTTTTACCTGGAATAATTGATAACCATTCGGCTAATCTACTAGATTTATCAAATACAAATTGCACAAACAATCTTTTGCCGAGGATTTGAATCCGTAATCCATGGTTTCATATTTATACAGAAACAGCCACTCTATATGACTATGAAATAAAAATATAATATAAAATAAAATTGTATAAGAAACGTATCTAAAAAAATATTTGTTTTGATGCCTACAGCTTAAATCAATATGTCTAATGTAAAGACCAAAAAAAATGCTGTTCAACATGATCACAAAATGATAGGCATCGATTTCTATAAGTGTTAAAATGGCTCTAATAAAAAGTTACCGTTTTATAGTTATATCTAGTAGACCATCTTATACGTAGGAGGTATCGAAAATATTATGTTCATAATAATATAGATAATATTATATCGACCCAACTGGGAACATAACCTTGAACTTGATACACTGCATTGAAAAAAATACTGTGTTTTCACAAATAGAACGGAAAATAATATAAAGGATTTTATATATTGGCATATAGTTGAAAGAAACAATATATTGTTGATTTTTCTCATTTAGAATAATATAAGTATTAGTTTTTTATTGTTCGATTTAGAGTTTATATAAAGTTTTGAACATGTGAAGTCTTTCGAAAAACAACTCAACAAAATTTAAGCCCTGTTGATTATCAAGTTAATAATTTCGTATTTATTATTCCATTACTATAAAAGTTAAAATACTGATGGTAATACAAAAAGGATTTTGGTGTTATCTGTGAAATTATATTTCAAACAAGATGTATTGATAAAATTACAATAGATGTTTTGGTCTCAAATTAATTAAACATGCTAAATAATCGTTTTCTTTTATGTTTTATGCTCGATTGAAATAATAATTGAGTTGAGCTTTTAGACTTACAAATGACATCATCTCATTTTAAAATCATCAAAAGCTCACAGGAGAAGTAGTGTCAGAAGAGATTGAACAGTAACGCAGGGTTGAAGGCCGTAATAACAGTTTTAACGTTCAAATAGACGCGTGTAGCTACGTTAACGTCTGGCTGGAGCGAAACACACCCTTTCTCAGTTCTAGATATTATTAAACCTTATAACAGTTCATCCCCAACAACCTCCAGATGTAATATTTCATACCTACAACATCAAAAAATATACAAAAATGGTTAGAATAATATACTTATATTATTGGAGAGAAAAAAAATATATATAAGATAATAATATATTATTTATAAGAAATAACGAATTCTTTAAAATAAATTGCTATTCCATTAGTATATTTTATTCAGAATAAAATATTAATGTAATTGACTTATTTACTAAATAAAAAACAATAGTAGTTTGAAACAATAGTACTCGCATACAAGTTAAAAATAATTTGCTGAGAGGAGTATTATAGATAAACTCCCCATACCGTTGTCAATGTCACAGTTTTTGATTAAAAATACCAGAAAATTTTGTTCACATATCAATATTTTTGTCTTATTAATTTGTTAAAAAAAAATTAACAGTAGTTGTCAATCATATTTACCTTTTTATACCAATGACTTGACCTTAAATACCTAGATATATATACTTTTTAGAATTATTAATAACCACGCCCTTGCTTGTTCGTACAAGGTGGTTGTTAGTAATTTAACAATCACAAACATCCAGGCTTTGAGAAAAACACGTAAATATATTGTGTCCTGACCGGGATCGAACCCAGAACTCTCGGGTGGAAAACAAGCGCCTCTTACGCACTGCACCACGAAAGCCACCTACCTAGATGTAATATAGTCTCTCAAGCAATAAAGTTAGTCTTATTTTTAACATATTATTACATACCTACACAAATTTTAGAACTCCTAATAATTATAACGAAGTATTAAAAATAATATTTTTTGTTCCAAATGCGATTCAAATCCACGTCCGTTGACTAATTTGGCTAACCTACTTGTAATATTCAGTCAATAAAAATGGTTTAAAAACTTTTTTTACATTCCGACGACGAATAGTGCGGATTCAAATTTCTGTTAGTAGCCCATCATGGCTCTAGCGCGGGGAGGCACTTACTTTAATGGGCCACCTCTACTTCCACTGGCCTACCCTGAACAACAATCAAGTCAAATACACCACTAGCACCCTCAATCCCCTAAGCATCATGTTCTCAATTTTAAAATTACCCCTAAAGCTAACCCACACGAAATCTTGTAGGGCCGCTTTCTTGATGTGTTCTTTTGAAGTTATGGTTTGCTTTTTTTTCACTTTCACGTTTATTCACTTTCTCGTAGAGAATTTTTCAATTGCTTGTAGGTATAGACTTACAGTACTTATACAATGCATGAATTAAATTAGGTTTTGCGTACATACCAGGAATATATTTTTGATGATATTATGTAATAGGGTTGGTTGTTTTTTTTTTATATAAAAAAATACTTTAATATGTCTAAGTTGTTCACTTCTTAGTCTACAGGATATTAGCTGTGGTGAGAGGGACTTGGAGCCCCTAGACGATAACTGATTTTGAGGCCCTCACGCCAAACAATTGAATAAAAACCATAAATTCCAGCTACTGACCTAACTAGTAAAAATAACAAAATATCCAATTATTATTGAATATAGCAATGATTTTACTTAATAAATAATATTAACGGTTTATTTTTTTGTGTAAAAGTACGTTTTTCTTTGTGTCATTATATTATAGGCATTTTTCATGATACTTTCAATAATTTTGTTATGCTTTGGGTAATATAATAATATTATAATACTTGTTGTGTGGGAAATAAGCAATTTTTCTAAGATTATGGTATAATTTAATGATTTTATGACTGTTTTTAACTTGTAATTTAATGACAAATAGATTGCGTCAAATAAAATCGCCACTGACCATATGGCCAGAATTCCTGTCACTTGCTAGACTATTTACCATCTTCACAGCTCTTCCAAGCCTCCAGTAATTCTACTGTATATTCCCTGCAAACTATTTAGCGGCCTTCTAGTCTACCGGAATGTCTGAATTCGCTTATAGAAAGCGCATTCCAGGTTGAAACTCTTTTGAACAATTTCAGAGTCGCTTCTTTACATTAGATTTTGCTAAACGCTACGAGGTTAGCCTTAGTGTTTTCTCGAGAAAATTGATACCACATTTCACATCCAAAAATCCCTGTCGCTCTCTAGTCTCCTTGCATCATTCCAGGTTATACCAGCATCCCGTAACTCTATCGTATACACTCCGTATAATTAGTGTCTAGCGATCTTCCGGGACGTTGAAATCCGGCTGGTCTAGGCAAGCAGAGTTGAAGTTCTCTTCAGACGTCCACAGCAAATGGCCAAGTCAGATCCGACGTCGGCTCTTTACGCACAGCGTGATGACTGGCTACTTAGTTTACTAATCAGTCATACCACCATCGCACACATAGTATCCATCGCAAATAAAATTTTATGTTCTTGAAGCTTAGTATATGGTTGCTTTAAGTCTCTGTGTGGTGCCATTATTCTTTACCGTAAATCGTATCATAGAAACTAATCAAATTTCTAAATCACATCAAATATACACTATTGTATTATTAGTATACATCAATAATTATTATCTTACTGCAAGACTTATAAAACGATATTTTTAAATGTTTTTGACAGAAAGAAATGGTGTGATTATTTTTATTCCCTGCCATGGAATCATAGACTTCATTATTACATAGTGCAAGGTGAACCCAGGAAATTGCTAAATTTCATTCGACCACCTCCTAATAATACGATACCCAATATTATAACCATACGTTGTTCTCTAATTTCTCGAATACATACATAAATCTACCATTACACAATAGTTTTACTTTGGTAATCCACGCAGATTAATACGGCAGATTATTGTGCTGTATAAAAATTATTCTAACGTGCCGCTGTGGAATTATGTTATGTTTGAAATTCTGGCGGGAACCTGCCGTGTCAGATGGTCATTGCTTTCGTTTTTCAAAAAAATCACATGTTTCACGGGCGGGTTATTTATTTTTTGTTAAAATTATTAATTAAGATGGCCGTAATGCCGGGTTTTTCTCGAAAGTAAATTCACGAAACGCGAAGCCCTTGCAAATGTTTTCGTGCTGAAAATAATATTTTTCATTATAAATGTTATGAATATTCATTCAATGTATGATGTTATTATAACTGTTTGAATAGCATGGGTGATTTTTATTTATATTCTGGGGGTAACATACTATTTAAAAATTTCCACAGAATTGTGAATAATTTTTCCTTTGATTCACGCATTTCACTGTCAAGGCGGAGTATTTCGTAATAAAATGTACAAAATATTCTCTTCCGAAAAATATTTATATTTATTATATAGTGTTACTGTAAAAAAAATGTGGTTATATGTGACAGCTACTAGATTTTAGTATAATAAATGTTGTTAAATACTTTTTATGAATTGCTAGTAAATTATATAAAATACATGGTGTACGAATTCAAGCATTAAACATTTTATAATATTATGTTATGTAGGTTTATGACGCCCAGTAAATCCTTACTACAACTACAATAAATTGATATTTTCGGGATTATTTTAGTATTAAATTTATTAACTCGTACAGAATATACATCGACATAATAATTATAGTCTATATACGAAATAAACATAAAGTTTATTTTTGCAGATACCTTTCTTGACTTAAGAGAGAAATACAAAAATATGGTTCAGTAAAATTCAGATTTTAAGTTTTCATATCGACTGCAGAAAGGCAAAAGGATTTAACCCTCAGTTTTTTTCAATATAGGTTTTATTCGATTGTACCTACACGACTAAATTAATAACACACGTCCAAAGGATATAAGCTGCAAATGTCGAATTACTATCTAAAGTTGGCTTTTAATATATTTTAAAAAAGGATGAAATAAAATGGAGGAAAAGACTTAACCATCATTTTTGTATTTTTTCTTTAAGATAGCTAAATACGATAATATGTCAGTTTCTCTAAATTATTCAGAAGAATAATTTTAAACTTCTAAAATATTCACAAAATAAACAATTAATCATATATTGGACAGCTTATTTCTCCCAACCTATAAGACCTAGACATATCATATTTTGATATCTAGTAGATCTCACTTAATATAATATAATTCCGAAAGTATACATAACTCAATTTGCCAAAAAACAGACATATCATGTTTTGCCATCTTACTGCAGAATTATCATATTGGAAAAATAAAACACCAAAATATTTTGGACGAAAATCATAAGAAAAAGTTTTGTATGCCTCCTGTAAAATTTGATGTGTTTGGGTTAAGACCTTTTGCTTTTTAATAGTAGATATATTGACGAAATACTATAGCTGATGTATAGAAAATAAAGCATTGTCGACATTTTGTGAGGAGGGTTGATAGTGCTAACTTAATCTAATCTCTCATGAATCTAAAACTATTCCATTAGCAATTAGTCGAAATAAAATACTAATTACAAGACATTCGAGCATATTACACACCGAGGCGAAAGCCGTCGACACGGAATTGTTCTTGGGCGGCAGGAGCGCTTTCGGTGAGGAATAACCCTCGAGGAGCGTGCTAGATGTCCATAAACCGCCCCGTATTTGTACAAAATGCCATTATTGGATTAAGTGGGCGGGCCGGACCAGATTACAGCGCGCACTATCGCCCGCCCACCGCCATTTCGCCTCGGGCCATTTACATACGAACGTATTATCACGACTTGTCCAAGTAGTTTATCACATTCACTGGGCTGAGCCGATGAGAAGAATGACACGGGAAACTACTGCGTCTACACTTTCTTACCTCCATAGTAAAACTAAGACAATGTGAAAAAAACTTACAATGACGTCTAAAACAGTTTTACGAATAATATTACATCCATAACCCCCCCAGAAACGATAAAAATACAAATTTAATGATTTAATTACATGAATGGAATATTATTTATTCTTCTTCTTCGTCGCAACCTTATTTCTGAGACATGACCCCCACATCCTAAAGCGGTCCCTCAGGCCATGATGTTTGGCGGGCCCCTCTACCTATCGCTAAGGTTAAGAATAGTGTCGGTTTAAGCTTCGGACTATAGCATCGTGGGTCCCAAGTTCGAATCCTTGGTCTGGCAAGTACACATTTTGTTTTTCAATTTGTATATGAGTCAGAGTATGGACCTAATAGGTTGAGCAAGTAGCTGACAGCCATTTCTCGTTAAAATATTCTGTTAATACAAACCTCCACACTATGAAGCCCCATATGATCTTATTAGATCGGACATGGTCGGATTTTTTTTAGATTAGTGTTTTCTAAATGGTATTCCGTGGAATTCCAGTGTTTCATGAAGTATACCGTGTGTTTTTAGTGATTTTTTGTGTTTCTAAATAAATTCACTTGAATTATTAGCTATTAGCACTCAGCATCGTATTATAAAGCACTGATCGCAACTCCCTTGTGTGATAGCCTAATAATAAGCCACCATACCGCCCTTCCTAAACAAAGGCCCCTAGGCGAGAGCCCTGTCAGTCCCCCCTTATGAGGGCCATGACTGAGAATAGTAATCCGGGTGATTTGCCCGTAGAATAACCTTCTCAACGGGTTGACCCCTCTTCTTTCAGTATTCTACGATACGCAAAGCCTGTGTCAGTGAAACTCATGAATTTGTGCAACAACCTAATGTGACACCAACGATCCTAATAATAATTATGACGTTAGGCCATACGTATTCGTCACGAGTATAGGTCAAGTGTACTGAAATTGTGAAGTATCTGGGCAAAGGGAGTGTGTCCGGAAAACAACGAGAGAGAAGCTTTTGGAAGTAGGCAAGGTAAATGGAAAAATCAGTGGCACCTGAATGATTTTGATAACACCACCCATTCCCATCGCTTTACAATTCATTATGGATCTTCATCTGGTTGTCAAAAAGTACAATTCTTAAAAGCTATTTATTTTTAAATCAACGAATAAATCGATTATTTATTTTCATTATTAAATGAGAAACATCATTTAGGATTTTTCATCTGATCTTTTAAAATACTTACTATATTATGAAACACTCTACTAACGTATTGATGTTCAAAGGCTTAATTTTTTTCTAGATTTATAACATATATACTTGAAAAAATCATTTTTAAAAAAAGCTTGTATTGAATATTGAAAGCACGTTTATCGTTCAGCTGTCGATTTATACGATTTTGATATGAAATACGTTCTCACTATTTAAGAGTATTCCGTAGCGTGACTAAAAATATAATATGCACTATTTAAAGATATTCTGAGAGCATCATAGGAAGAATTTTCCATGAGCCATATTTTGAATAACATAAACCAGAGTAATGTGAGATTCCTATCTTGATGTTTAATATAAGTTCGATTAAAAGTAGTTGAGAAGAGGCTTTCACTCTATATAATTAAAAGTTCAATTATTATCTTTTATACTCTTATTGAGTGTCTACCATATTATAATATTAAATTTTTAATATTGAATATTTGCAAAAATCGGATGATGTTAGAGTTAAATCTCACTTTACTAAAAAGCAAAAAAAATAAAAATACAAAATTTTGTAGTGAATTTAGTTTAAACTATTTGAGGGTTGAAGACGTAGGCAGTTTTGAAACTTTTCAAAATAAAACTAAATGCTTTATTATACATAATAATAATCGGCCATTCGTAAATAATTCCTTATTTACAAAAACATGATAACACAAGTTACTTCCATAATCCTCCATTTTGACAGAATCGCAATAAACCGGAACATTGGGCACTAAAAAAAGCGGCAGTTTCCATTTTTGAGCAATGTATCTAAGTCAATAAAAATGTTGATGAATATAATCAACATTACAATCAACCTCAGGCGTAATGATATTTTACTAACAAACCGATGTGGATTTGACATTTTGCCAATAAACACAGAGTGGGAAAATATTTAAACAACCAGAATCAATAAATATTTTTTAAAAGATAGAGGTAACTATCATTGATTCAACGTAATAGTAATAAAAAGAAAAGTGTAGAATTAACAATCGTATATTTATTAATTAACTATTTTTTTATTTAACGAATAATTAAATGATTTAAGAATGTAACATTCTAATTATTGAAGATACATAATCCTTTAGTATAGTGGTCTATGTGCATGGGCGCGATACCCGAGAGATGCAGGTTCGATCCTTTTACAAAAAAAAAAAAGATTTTTTTTCTATTGGTTATAATATATTTTCTCGGAGGTGTTTTCAAAATTTTGTATGGATATTGATAAATTAACGCTTTCGCTGCTGAATAGATAATGAGATTTTAATTGCCCCCTTTAAAATGCACGTTAATTACATCGATCGGCCGCCTGGTCATTACGCACCGTGTGCGTCTTCCGCGTCCAAAGTATTAACCCTTGAAGTCAAATTCACACTTGTCTTCATTCAATCTTTAGCACCTCTAATATCGTTATTAAATGTACGATATTTCACATAATTATATTGTCAGTTAGTTTTACCATAAACTAACGTGACTGAGTCATGAGCTTAAATCAAGATATACCTGCCAGTAATCTCTATCATGACGTTGTGATCGAGTTAGATTTCAGTTAGAGAATAGATGTATGTCTTTTTAACAGCTTATGCGATACGCCAATGCATTAGGCAAGCACAGTATAAACGTACATAATTTATTACAAATACACGTCATTTACTTGATACATTATTATTATTGTATTTGTTTTATGCTGTCAACGTGTTTTCTCTTATGAATAGCTTCAGCAACAAGCCCAAAATATCGAGGAAAGAAGGAAAAAAATGAGATTAGCGGCACACAAATATTTATTCGAGACCGTATAATATAATATACCTACACAAGTTATAAGAATTAAGTAATATATATTATAATCGAAAATAAGAGATTGGAAAATAATCATCAACATATTAGAAAATATCTCTACACCAAGTAGGATTAAAATACAATACTGTGTTTGTCATTAAAATTTGTCGGACATGGTTTCATAGCCCTAAGCCAAGTACTGAACGTGTATGTAGATATTATTACCTAATGACTATGCCCACTGAAGTATTTTCAAATTTCGTCAATAATGATTTCCATCATTGTTATTTATATATTAGTAACATGATTTCTTAATTCAGTTTTGACCATCTAGTACTAGCTTAAAACCCCTTATCAATTTAATATTTTTATTCATGACTTTTATTTTTTAAACTATATATATTTTTATATTTTAAAATTTTATTTTAGGTATTGTCCCAATATTGAAGCTCGATTTGATAAAAATAAAAATGATTTCAAGTTATACACATTTATATTTTTATAAAAATCGATGTTTTTTAAAATAAATATAAAAAATAATAAAACAATGAATTAATCAAAAATCTAAATAACGAAAAATTGAAAACTTAAGAAACTAAATTGTAATAATAAATATGACCATAAAATATAATGTAATAATAAGATGTGACCCTGCAACGAATTCAAATTTTATTACATTTTTTTACAATTGTAAGTTTATCTTTAAATTAAAAAACTTTATTTTTATGTTTTTAGATACATGTCATATTTATTAATTAATATAGTTAAATTGTAAATTATCAAAAAATTAATTCAAATTGCAAGCTTCGTATGTTTCCGCTATGTTCTCTGCTGGCGTGCCTCTCCCCAAGGGGGGACGTGCTCGTCGAAGGTCAAAATTGAGTTTTTATTGTATTTTCAAACCATGATCCTGGATACTCCTTAAACGTTGTAGATAATCTATTTATATAATTTTGAAGCCTTATTATCCTTTAGAGTTATTTTGAACATTTGATGACTGCATAAGGTATTTATGTTACATAAAATAGTATTCTTTTAAACCTCTCGCTCTAATGTTTTAGAATATAGTCATATTTCGGTACATAACTGTGCAGTGGTGTTAAGATTTTTTACGTTTATTAATTTTTAAACGCATTTATGAAACCATTAGTATAATTTATTACGAGATAATTTTTATAAAATATTTACGATAAAAAATTATATTGATAATCTCTGTGATCCCAAATTTGACAAGAATTAGGCATTTTATTATTCAAAAACTCGGCAAGATTAACACATTTGAAGATGATTCTAAAGTTACTTATTATAAGCTATGTTTTTTATCATTCAAGTGTGATAAACATTTTATGAATAATGATTGCTTTATAATAATTATTGACCTAAGAATAAGGTAGTGTTTTTTTTGAAATACGCCATTTCTTTTGTCATTCCCTAGTGGTTAAGCTACAACATACGGCCGTAGCCATAAATTGACAAACTATAATTAAAGTAGGGAGTAAAATGATGTTAAAGCGCGTGTTTGAACATGTACCTAACCGATTTATTTTTTATTTTTTTTAAACGGTACATGTTCAAACACGCGCGTCAATATCATTTTACTCCCTACTTTAATTATAGTTTGTCAATTTATGGCTACGGCCGTATGTTGTAGCTTTACCACTGGGGAATGCCAAAAGAAATGGCGTATTTAAAAAAAACACTACCTTATTCTTAGGTCAATAATTATTATAAAGCAATCATTATTCATAAGATGTTTATCACACTTGAATGGTCAAAGACATAGCTTAGACATATCTTTCAAATCATCTTCAAATGTGTTAATCTTGCCGATTTTTTGAATAATAAAATGCCTAATTCTTGTCAAATTTGGGATCACAGAGATTATCAATATAATTTTTTATCGTGAATATTTTACAAAAATTATCTTGTAATAAATTATACTAATGGTTTCATAAATGCGTTTAAAAAATAATAAACGTAAAAAATCTTAACACCACTGCACAGTTATGTACCAAAATATGACTATATTCTAAAACATTAGAGCGAGAGGTTTAAAATAATACTATTTTATGTAACAAAAATACTTTATGCAGTCATCAAATGTTTAAAATAACTATAAAGGATAATAAGGCTTCAAAATTATATAAATAGATTATCTACAACGTTTAAAGAGTGTCCAGGATCATGGTTTTAAAATACAATAAAAACTCAATTTTGACCTACGACGAGCACGTGGGCCGTTAATCTACAATTATTATTTTATTTATTTTGCTGTATTATAATTTATAATACGTCAATAACATTGTTTTTATTATGTTACAAACCAATTATTAGTATCTGGTATTTAATTATCTTATAATGATTATAGATAATATTATTATGTATTGTACCTACATTGTTTAGGTACATTTATTTTCTGGCTTCAGTTACGCTTTATACGTAATGATTTCTAAACATCTATTGTTGAGTGAAACGCGTTGATAGCTGATAGCGTATTGTATCAGTACCGTTTATATACTAATTATTTAGATATCTACTATTATACCTGTATTAAAATACCTTTAACACTCGTTATGAATGGTATCAGAGAACGCAAAGTATTCATTCAGTAAACAGCTACTTAAATTTCACCTATTCTTTTATTAAATCTTTTATGGCGTTAGCTGCCAATTCTTGGTAGAAAATAATAAAATAAAATTTGATATCATTTATAGAACTACTTCTACTTACTTATAATATTCATTATTCATTATTTTTAACACTGCAATAGGCCATAAGGCCCAGTGCAGCGTGCTCATAGATGAGAACCAATCATACACAATCAGGCTTTAAGAAAATTACGTGACATCACCGAGAATCGAACTCAGGACTCCGGGATGAAAAGCCATCGCCTTACGCATTAGTCTAAGGGGGGCTATTAAAGTCAGGTCCAGTTCGCTTCAAAAGGACATTATCATCTGTAACACATATAGATACAGATATTTATCTAAACAAATTTTAGAAAGCAAAATTATTTTAAAGATATGAATAATAGAGACTGGTTGGAGGTTGCTCAGATTAATGGAAGACCGAAAGTTTATTGCTGCGCAACGGTAAGACTAAATAGTACAGGAGTTACGTAAGCGGCCCGAGACTCGGTGGAAGTGATGCTTGAGTCCCAGGCTAGGTAAGAGAGATGCTCCGTAGCAAGATGTGATGAGAGATGTCGCTGATTTGAGGTACTGTGGAAGATATGCTGGGCGGAGATTTAACTCATTTTAAGATAACCTGGAGATCAACTATGAATCACAGTATATATACATAAATATTCGGTAAAATGCTGACCGCTGCATTTTTGCAACTTCGAAGCATTTCGATAACCATGCCCGAGGTAATCTAACCCTATTGAAGTATGTCACACCTGTAGAATATGCTGACTGTAGATGCGACGATTGTGTGATAATTAAATGAATGAGTCGCCGATTCTCACGTTGTCAAAATAACACTAACAAGGCCTCAGGTCGTTGCCCCCTTATATATAAATATGTACTTAAGTTGCATTAAGTAAATAGTATTAATATTTCAACAATAAATAATACTATTTCTCAATTATTTGAAAATTTATATTATTTTCAATATATAACATGTGGCTTAATTCGTTTAATAGAAGACAAATGTCATGTTAAGTGAACGAAACTGATCCGCATCGTTATTAAAATATATGAAATAAATACACAATTTAAAGTGTTGTTTTATTTTAATTACTACAATGTATTTTTACCAAAAATTGACAGATAACATCGAAAGAGTATGTTTTTAAACTAAATTATTTATGTATCAGTTTTCAAGTGACTCGGCAAACTATGAAAATATGAATATGCAATTTTCTTAGAAACTTTTATAATAACGATGTGAAAATATCGTATCTTGTTTAAAAATCTAAAGCTTGTTTAAAGCTCCGTTTAAAGCTCCGCATTGCATAGGATTAAGTAGTAACCTTATTACTGAGCAATGTCAGATTTTTATCATGCCAGTATCATGCCATCAATAGCCGGGTAGGTACACAGTTTAGCGGCAATTTTAGCCCTGCTACGAAGCTACGTAAAATTTCAGGTAATAAACGCTTGCTACGATTTTAGTAGACGGTCTACGCCGATACTTGAGACCAGCTATGACTAGCGTAGAGGTTAGTTTACACTCAGAAAGTAACCATACCGGAGTTTATAACCAATAAAAGTTGTCTACTTATTTAAAATATTGTAGTGTTGAGTAGTTTCTTGATTAATAATCCAATGATACAAGGCTGGGTACAAATATTATTTTCAAACATTGTTTTTCAATTACTTCTTCATATATTGTGTCTCTCATGGTTATAAATCGTGATCTTCTTCAAATTTTATAATTACATATTATTTTTAGTGGTTTCTGCATATCGTCACATTTTATGTATTTAGAGATTCTTGGCATATTTTAATTAATCAGAAAATAGTGTAGGCAACCTCATTTTTCCTCATCGACCTTCCACGTTTTTGCTGATGAGTATTTCCAAAATATTATTTTATTTTTAATTATTTTGTTAATTAATCGTTTGTTTACTTACAGAATGTAAATATTCATTTTCTTTCAAATTTTAATTTTAATGTTTACAACATGACAAACAAAATCATAGAATAGGTAGTGTTAGAAAATCAGAGTGAGGCTTCATGCTGGGATTAATGTCCCCCCCGACCGATCGCTAAGGTCAAATGTAATGTGACGTTCAACAGTACCGTTTTCTTAAGCATTTTCGAGGAAAAATAAGGGTAGGCATTCAGTGTATTTTTAGCGATGTTTTGTACTTTAAAATGTACTTTTTTACTATTAGAACAAAATTTCCGTGTGTTTATTTCACTTATAATATGGTCGACCAGACCACACCGCGGCTCCCCTGATCCCCCCTCGTTTTGTGGCCATGATGTAGGTACATGGAAGTACACCGAATAAGCTTAGTAGACAATATTTGAAAAAAATATAAAAAAACTTTTACCTAAACTCATCTTCACATACGTTAAATATTTCAAAATTTAAAGAGATTTTATTGAATAGCGTTGTTTCCTTTCCAATTGACATCACAGTGATGGTAGGTCTGCAACTTGGGAGAATAATAATTAATTGATGATTTTATCAATATAGATTATTTTTATCTTTGCTTAAGTGCTCTGGATGTACTTCGATCCCCACAATATGTCAAAGCAAGTAATCTGACATCTTTATTTTTCTAGTATTATAGCCAATGTCTATATAATTAATATGCAAGAGTTGTTCGTAGACTTTGATAAAAGTTATATAAGTAATCTTAACTGTACAACAAATACTCACTCTCTATAAAGCATTATGTTAAGATTATCTACTTGAAGATAAAGAGAGTATATTAATTATTATTAACCAGACAGATAATCATATATGTAGTTTTAATACTCACTAACTGGGTCAAGTTTTATTTGAAGTAGTAGTAGATGAAAAAAAATTACAATAAATGTATAAATGTATACATGATATTAGTAGGATATGGTATGGACAGCTGGCCGACATTTCTTATCGGCCGATGGTAAAATTTGAGTGTCATAAAAATGTATCGTAAATTTTTTTTGAAACGGAAACTTCAAGACTGAAATTTAAGGGTTGTAAAACTGCCTTCTTCGTAGCTTCAGAAACAGTTTATTGATTTGAAGGTGTATTTGTGTAGTATTTAACCTCGGTTTAATTTTTATTGGGTATTATATTTTTATATTATTATCACATACTTATTTATCACGATTACACTAATAAGTATTTTCAATAATATATAATATACGAATAAATAAAATTTCAGTATCTGTCATTGATTTTGAAATATTTGCCTTTTGATCAATGTTTGTACTATTTACACAATACCTAAGTATTTTTTTAAAATAGTTTTCTGTTTTAGTTAAAACTAAAGAACTGTTAAACAATAATTGTTCATGAAAATTGCATAGCTGATAGACTCATCTTAATATTATTGGTTTTAATTTAAGAGATTAGTTTTTTTCGAAGTTAAAAGAAAAAAATAATTATCGTGATCAACTTGTCATTCAAGTAAAGATCACTGGTAAGCGTAGCAGAGGACGGTACCGCATTTCGTGGCTTAATAACCTCCGTGATTGATATGAGTGCAGCTCCACCGAACTGTTCCCGGTAGCAGACGACAAACCTTGCCTTGAACTTGAAAACGCCTTGAATGGTGACCGACCTCCGCTAGGGGGTGGCACAATAAGAAGTAGAATCATTATACGAACAAAAAATGATGTCAGTTACGTGGTAAGATGTGGTGTGGTATGGGTTGAGAGGTGTGTGCCTACATCCAACCGTTATCGATCAAGTCTTAAAAGTCTGTCTTAAAAAAGCTCTCGGTTGAATATGACACTGACACACAATATGTCTAAAGATGTTGACAGGATATTTGTAGAATTATTACACACAACATAAAACAGGTAGGTTTATATGATAAAAAAATATATGTCGATTTAAAAAAAGCGAATTTATAATTTTATATTTTCTACCTGACCTACCAAAATTAAATCAGATTGATTTGAAAAATATTATCAGTCTATTTTTTTAATGCGTTTGTGTCTTTATATTTTATTTCCGTATTTTTACTCTAGTAAAGTTGTGGACTAAATTACTAGTAGGTAATAAACTGATAATAATTCATATATTAATAATATATATTATTTATTTTTTGATAATGAATAAAAGTAATGAACACTGTTTTCTATCATATTCATTTCAAATTTTGTCAAGAAAATTTCACAAATAAAAATATAAGAGTCATTTAAACGGTTATAAATTGTTTCAGTCAAAGCGTTAGAATTGTAAAGGGATAATCATATTCAGGAAATATTAAAATATATTGAAAATCATGTTTCAGTTTTGATTTCAATTTTATAAATATAATATAATGGTAAGTATGTTAAACTTTATATTTTCCTTTGTTAACACGATTTATAATTTAATTACTTAGGAAAACGTATCGACATAGCTAAATATCGTTATAGAGATTAATATCATAGAAATTTGCATATATTGAGGCTTTCAATATAAATTATAATTTATTACCAAACTCAGGGTAATAATTTTTCCCATGAAATTTATGTCTTTATTTTATAATGTGCGTGCAAGATTTTTTCATCGTAAGGTGTTTTTATTACATCTTCGCCGTCTGTAAGCTGTTTAAGATATATGACATTTTATTCATACCACTTCTCCATGGGAGAAAGAGCCAGGCTGTGAAATATGCCGCAATATTAAGTGATTTAACTCCTTGTAATATTTTTTATTGCCCATACCAGGCGTGTTGGAAAAAAATCTCGGCTTTATCCGATAGAATGCGATGGAAAACTGTACTGATATTAATGTATATTGGGGCACGAAAAAAACTATGCCCTTCGCTAGTATGGGGCTAGTGAATATACTTGAAAGCCTAGGGCCTAGATTCTGTAATATCAAGACCTAAAATGAGGAATTTTAAGTATCTAAGCCTGAAAAATCTGTATATACATTAAATAGTATATATTGTGCGTAACCGCGTAGTGACCAAATAACTGCATTAATATGATTAGAAAAAAATACCAGGTAACAGTGCCACCTTTCAACAATTTTAGATGTGGCGTAGTTCTACAACATAAATATCATTTTAATAAATCCACCACCACTATAAAGTAAATACTATATTCATTTAATTATATATTTCCGTCAATCCGTCACAAATTCATTTTATTGTAATATCTCTTAATACTTTCTATATGCTCACTCAATATGCTAGGACTGTACTGCAAGTATCAGTGTCAAACTACTGTGAGAGTGTCCTATCATTTGTTTTTTTCACGACCCGATTAAAATAAATGATTCATTTATTACTTGCATGTCAGTTTATTTTTCAAATTTATAATTGACGTTTACGTATTATATGTTTTCTCTTATGCGTTACAGATAAATCGAGACAAATATAATACTTGTTGTAATATAATTTTATAATACTTTATTGTATTGTAGTACATAGAAGAGATCTTTTTTTATTATTATTATATTATAATATTATATTATATATTGTTTCCGACGTATATGTGCAGGCCCATCCTAGCAAGTGCAAGGCCCAATTGGAACACACCCGTGTGCCTACTATAAATATACCCTTTCAAAAACTATTAAGGGGGATTACTGATTAATGTGAATAGTTTAAAGCTATTCTTTTAAAATATTTTTTTTAACAGTACAACAGGCCACGAAGCTCAATAACACTAGTGTAGTTAGTAATAAAAGACGTGAAACAATCGCCAACACTAAGATTTTGATAAAATTACTTGTTTCTAACGAGTATTTAGGCAATGTGCTATATGTGTATTGTAGTTTATCAGTTTTAAAAGATATATTTTTCTATTAATATATTAATTCTAATATATTATTTTAGTGTAAATAATAATCCATGCAATATTCCAGCTGTGGATCTGTGTATCGTATTTTTTTCGACTTATACGAGGTATAAATGAGAACTCTGCCATTCTGGGAAGTGTTGACCTGTGTGTCACTGATAACTATCTTAGAAATAGAGAGCATGAGTTGTTTATTCTCCCAAGGTACAGAACCAACCTGTCACTGGTAATTCCAATTGAGAGAGCGATAACTATGTTCAGCCAAATTGCTCCGGGTGTTGATATATTCCACTTGCGTGAGGGTGAGTTTAGGTGGACGCTATTTTATAAATTCTTAAAATTGGGTCTCCTTAGCAAACTCGGTGTACTTCTTTGAACTTCTATAGATGTATAATTGTATTTTCACTGCTTTTGTACGTTTATATTATGTTATCTTTCAATATTTTCATTTTTATCGTTTTTATTACTTATTTATAATAATGTTTCATGTCATGTTGTGTAAGTCTTAAAATTATAATTTGTAATGTCCTTAATATTTAAAAAATACATTGAAATTGAATCCTATATTACTATCTAAAATTAAAGAATGAACCACTTATTTTCTCTTCAAGGATACATAAACCTAACCTGCTCACGGTGTTAAATAATAATTTCTAATACTACCAAATAAAGTATTAAAAACCATTGACAACTTTCCTATACATTTAAACATATAATACAATATTTTGCATTATATAAGTACTAATCATGTCTATTTTTATTTGCAGCTTTGACGTACGCGGTCGGTCTTTCAACACAGCCCTCTATTGGTCAGACCCTTTGGCCTTTGGGCCGAGGGCCTACTTCGTCACGGTGGCCAAGCCAGCTGCTTTGACGATAGAGTCTGTTCAGTTGGACGATGAAGGCATTTACAGGTGCCGGGTGGATTTTAAGAATTCTCCGACGAGGAATTTTCAAATTCGGCTGAATGTTATCGGTGAGTGATTTTGATTTATTTATAATATATAAAATAAAAAATCGCTGTGTGTAGTTATGTACGCGCGTCAGAAGTTATACTTCTTTGGCGTAACAAAATAAAATAATCGCACACCGCGTTAGTCAAAATTCATATCAATCCAAAATATTCAAACATTTAGAAAATAGTTTTCACATAAACTAAATATGTAATACCAAACAAAAGTAACGAACCTATCACACTTAAAAATATTAAGCTTAATTTTGACAGCTAATCACATATAAAAAGGAGTAGGTACAATTCACAATGCAAAAGAATATTTTTCATCAATGTAACCTTTTACCATCTGGCTATTTTCTACAATGACAGTAAGAGCCATGAGGTGAGATTTTAATTAGACCTAATTATTTCTACAAATGTTATTACTTTAAAAAAGTCACGCGGTCAAACTTACCCACTAAAAATTAATTCACAAAAATATTTGACAATTACTACAACAAAATAAATACCTACACATTTATAACTATAAAACACAATAAATTATCAACTGATGGGAAGGAAAGCAGTCTATTTTCTTTCCGTCAAAAACTTGACGGAATAAATTTACATTATTAGAAGGATCTCGGGTTAAAAGCTTAGATCTAGAAAATTTACACGTTGTTTTTCAACGTGCGTTTGGACCCAGAGTATTTATCTAATAGATGGCTGGCATTACTTTCTCGTAAAAACAAACATCTGTAAATATAACCTTCAGTCTGTGGAGGCCCGTATAATCCTGTTGGTATTGAAAGTGGGAATGGGACAACTGGGCGCCAGGATAATTGGGCGCCGCACTGTCAAATGAAATAAATGGACGTTCGTTATGATTTTATACAGAGAGTAGACGAGGAATTTTATTCAGTTTCTATCTACTACTTAGTGGTTTTAATTCATTTTGCTCTTCACAGAATATTTTTTACTGAGGCTCCATATAAAAATAAAAGCACTCTCTTCTCGTTGGAACTTAAACATTATATGCACAATTAAATCGTTATTTACATTAGGTACATAATAATTGAATAATGTGATATAATTGTATAATAATGATATAATTTAAAAGTACCTATAATTATTCATAAACGTCTAATTGTTTTCGAAATTCATCCGATGCGCGGCGCCCAGTTGTTCCGGTGCACAAATCGTCCTAGATCCTCAAGAATGGTGATTCACATAGGTTATTAAATATATGTTATGTAATCTTATACAAATGTATGTAAAATGGAAGTATAAGCAATTATTTATACCAGTATTTAGGTACTTCTGTATTTTTTTGTATTCTCGTTTTCTAGTTTTTTTTTATGGATTTACCGTTAAAAAATAGCAAATATCTTGACTTGATTGCAGTCGACATTCAAGCATAAAATCTGGAAGTTGTGGTAGGTAAGTCTAAGATTTCATAAATCTATAAAAATTCATTTTCTCGTAACATTATTTTCTCCAGTGAAAAAAACATGCTTCGCTGGATAGCATTTTATCTCGCTAATAAACTGCTGGTATAATCAAATCACTTCTCATTGTTCCGCCAGCCAAACACCGCTCAATCTCATTTGCCATGCATCGGAAACCAATTCTACTTGGAAATATTGCAAATGCTGCGTCTCAACGTCTAAGTGTTAATTGTAGGTATGCAGTTCACCGTGAGCTGTTTTATCTGTAATCAGTAGACATATAGTATTAAGATCGCGTTGTTATTTTACAATAAAAGATTTATAGATTAATTTTTTTGAACCAATGTTCAAAAAATTAAAAAAAAAATACTACGAGTAACTAAACTACATCGGTCCTGATTTTTATTATATTTTAAATAGTGTAGAAAACCACTTTATTAAAATATTGTTGTACTTTATTTTAATTAGAATATTTTTTTTCTTCAAAACTTAAAGTTGCTACACGACATATCTACATAAATATGTGAGTCAAAATATTATGTTTGTTTGGTTTCCTTTTTCTACTTGACCCCTAACTGACATATATATATAAATATAAAGTTTGTTTGTTGAAACTACATTGCATGCCAATAATTATTCCCATTTTAAATTTTTGTGAAAGATGAAGTTTTAATATTTTGGAGTCAATTTTCATTTCTTTTGTTTACTTGGTTATCAGAATTATTTTCATTTTGACATATTATTATTGTATGCCTAGATACAGGTCTTTTAATGTTAAATAATGCAATTATTATTATTGTGTTTAGTGAGATAAATGTATATTGTATATCGACCAATGAAGCGATCTCATGCAAAGCCGGGTACTTCAGCTGGTTACAAAATCATCAATGATTTACAAACTTACCTATTTTAGGGTGAAATGCTCCAAGAACAACGCGATCTCAATTCTACAATTTGAAACAGATGTGTTTCCGGTACGAAAGCTCACAATGAACTGTAACACAATATTAAAGTGTATCATTACATACCATTTTCTGGACACGGATTTCAACCAATGCTGTTGGATAAAAACTAATAAGAACACTTATTTTCGAAGAAATAGTGAGTCAAATTATTGAGTTCTAATGCTCATAATATTATACTATAGGCGGCTCTCGTGGTGCAGTGCGTAAGGCGTTTGCCTTCCACCGAGAGTTCCTGGGTTCGATTCTTGGTCAGGACACACAATATTTATGTGTTTTTCTCAAAGCCTGGGTGTTTGTGATTGTTCAAAATTACTAACAACCACCTTGTACGAAAAAAGAAGGACATGGTTATTAATAATTCAATAAAAAAATGTATTATACTATAATATGATATATTATTTATTTTATCTTTTCATCTTCAAGACCACCTTGATATATTATTTGTAAATTTGTCCCTTCGTTTGATACAATTTTTTCGAGCATTGTTTCATGTGAATATTCATGCCTCCACGCGGTGTAGAAAGACAGAAAATACATACCACATTACCATACATTTCGAGTTCCAAATTTAGATCGTGGCTACATAGTCTTTTCCTCAGTCGTTTAAAACCACCCCGACTTTTTTAACTTGACATTTGAGTTCAATAGATGACGCCAATTATCATCAATATGTCATTAGCTTTCAATATTTTAGGACTTTTCTCGAGTTCAGTTGATGTTTGTTGGTAAAATTTCTTTTATAAATATTAAAACATTTTTTTTTCTTATAGGTACCTACATGACGTATTTTAAATGATGTATATTCACTAAATTCATATTAAATTGTGTACATATTAAGTTATTAAATGACAAATATTTTGATTAGGTATCTGTTTTAGGTGAAATAATAAGCAACATTTTGATAAACCTCAAAAACACCTACATAATGAAAAAAAATAGAAGATATATTGGAACGTGTAGGACTTGCAGAGATAAATTTATCTAGGGCCCTTAAAATAAATCGAGAAAATTAATCAAGTAATTTTGAGCATCATTTAGAAAAAAGTACGTTTTGATTCGTTGCATTTTTAGCCCCCCCAAACATTATAGCATATTGCCATTTTAAGTGTTAATACGAGTATAACCCAGGGGACTTGAATACACATCTTTTACTCTCCAAGTGAAAACTTTCACCTTTAAACTGTCAATCTTTCTATGATTCTTGCAATTTATTTTACATAGCTAACTAAGTTTTTAACTGAGGTAATAATAATTAATTGTAATACTATTATCGACACACACGCGTACAAAAGAAAATGAAAATTGGCTATCCGTGTTGTTACTTATACTTTTATAATACATGAGAAAATCTGAATTTTTAAAATAATTAATAATATAAAATAATATACTTATACAACTTTTGATTTACATAATATCCTGTATACCTAAATTGCAATAAAATAATAATATATTGATCCACATCCTCGCCAATAAAATGTTGCCAAGTCATGTCACACACATTGCGTATGTAGGAGGAGAAGCTTGAGCCTGTTTACTTCGAATTCCTCCAAGACGTACAGTAATCTAATAAACGCAGCATTGTTAACATCTTTAAATAGAAGCAGGGCAACATTTCCCTCGACGACATGTAGGTATGTAGCTACCTATCTGAGTACCAAAGTCGCAATATTGCCATACCAAATAACCTTAGCTGTGTTCTAGTTTCATGTTAAATTTACTGAACGACTCAGTGTTCCATAATGAAATAGCAACATTTAATAATTATTTTATAATACACTTTAATGACCATTATCATCAACTTAGATCAGTATACTGATGGAAAAATGTCTTCGCTAATCACACTCTTTACACTCCTGTACGTTGTCATCGTCATCATCATCAGCCGAAATCGATCGATTGCTGGATATACCTTTCTTAATCTTGATTTATTTTAACTTTAACATAGTCTATATTTTTTAACTCTACACAAAGCCATAAACCCCAATGACAGGAGTGTGGAGAAACAAGATTATTTCGTAATAGAATAGAAATAATCACAAACACCCAGGCTTTGAGAAAATAACATAAATATATTGTGACGTCACCGAGTCGAACTCAGGACCCCCAGTTGAAAGGCCTGGTGCCCTATGTTATAACTTGTGACATGAAGTTACCCGACGACATGACGTAATTGTGACGTAAGCTCAATACACGCATGGAAGCGAGCCGCCCAATGCACACGGCTCACCATAGATATTATTATGCTGAAACACCTATTTGTGTATGGGGACAATGAATAACGCCAGTATTAGAGTAGCGTTAATTTCTCGAATGCTATTGACTCACTCCGGTAGTATGTCACAGTGATGTCATTTATGACGTCATGTCGCCGGGCGACTTCAACTCGCAAGTTACAACATAAGGCCCCTGTACCTTACACACTAGACTACGAAGGCCACCGTGGATACACGTCTCCCCAAGCTTTCTCCACTCTTCTTGGTCCCTAGTTCTCGGTTCTACGCAAATTTATCAAATTTTATGAATTCTTAAAGAATTTTTATCCAGCTTATTGCCATATCATTTATTTAGTGACCTCTATCACATTAAGTACCCTTATTTTCTTCCTTATCCATTGGCTTCTTCTGTGATGTCTCCATGCTAAAACATGCACCTTTCCATGTCACGTTGCGCTCCTCGTAATTTATGAAATTCTCTTACATTAAGAGTATATTTCACACGTATACGTGAGCGTTGGTAGCACACATCGGTTTGACACTTTACGATTAAGACACAGTGGGAGGTAACCTTTGAAGATACTATTCAGGCACCCAAATGCACTCCATGTCAGTTTGGTTCAGCGAGCAATCTCATAATATTATATACATGGTCAATTCATATCTGTTGTGCAAGATAGACGTAGTCAGTAGATTATTATAATTATTATTGTATTCATCACTCGAAAGAGAAATAATTACAATCAGAATAAAAGTTTTAGTATAAAAAAAATATTAGGTGTTTAAATTAATGGACATTCTTAATTATTTTTTTATTATTCGTTAATATTTTTATTTATAATATTTATTGTATAGTAAGACGTGTTCAAAATGTTCTCTTGATTATTATATTAAAGGAAAATTATTTTAAGCCGATAATTTTCGAAGGGTAACTTCATATAAAAATTATATATTTCCAAGTCAAAAACATCACAAATAAATATGACGTATGTTTGGAAAATACCTACTTCCTATATTTACGAAAGTTTCGATACTTCGAATGAATTTTCGTAGTATAAAGTATCATCCAGTGGCGAAGGGTGGATGTAGGCTGTTAAGATCAGATATAAATACTGAATACTAAACATTGTCAGTCAAACTTATTTGTTTTCGATGACCTAAGACTACATTATATCCAAGCCATAGTATATAATAGTCAAAAAATATTCCCTTATCTATGAGATATCTAAAATTATGCCATCAAACCATACATAATTTTAAATATCTTATAGATGGAAGAATACTTTTTATCCATTATAGTTTGGTTAGACAGGGCTTAATAAATAACGAACACCATATTTTATAATATTTATTCTTAATTTAAATAAGTATGACTGAAAAAGTATGTACTATTTTGTCGGATCGCTCATAGCAATTTTAACAACTAACCAGCACCGCAAATTGTATTCTTAGTTGAATGTATGGCTGACATAGCATAGTATGCACTATTTATCTTGAATCTTAACAGCCTACTTCCATACCTCGCCACTGCTAACATCTCTTGCAACAGGCCTGTCAGCAAAAGTATTTCTTTGTTAAATGTCATGTAAATGTTTGTCTGTGGATCACGTTACATATCTCAGTTTGATCACTAGTTTATGATAAAAGATTATAACCGCTAAAATAAGATACCAAGTATATGTTTTATATAATGCAATATATGGCGTTATAATGTGAATAATGTTTTTAAATATATAATACTCCTTACGTTAAATTCATTATATCATTGAGAGAGAAAAACAGGCATATTTCAATTTCAGTACATATTATATTTTCAGCGACTTGCATATTTTAAAGAAAAGATTACGTGTTTTTTAAGACGTTCAACATAAAAACTGATAAGATAGAGAAAATGGCTTCAGTATCAGTGAAGTAAAATTGGTACAGTTTATCGGCATCATTCATAACGTAAAGAAATATGTAATATAAAAATATTACTCGCTGATAAACTTATTTTATATTGTGCGACATAATATAGTTTGCCTCTAATTACGATAAAAAAACATTGACGTTAATGCTTTGCCTCCTGGGTGTAGTTGTAAGAAGGTTCAATTCAAGAGTATGAATAAATACATGTAAAAGAAAATGTTATTATTATTTTTAATATTTACATCTGTATCACAATGTTATGTTATAATAATATGCATTAAAGTAAATATTGATAATTTGCATCGCTTTTTAGTGGACTGTAATTTGGGTAGTGGTTTTCATATTTGGGGTGGGGTCGGTTTAAACGGTAGGCACTGAACTTCGTGTTGTTTGACTTTATGACTGGGGCAGGTCCCAGGTCATGCACTAGAATTCAAATGGTTCTGTTTATCATTCGCACGATACATTGAGGCTTGGGATTAATGATGTCACTCGAAAGAATACTCGTTTGATGAGTCACCTTGTATGCGTTTACGGTTGTTAAATCCCAAGAGCCGGTATCATCAATCACAGTCGACTGATGACTCTTGAGTTGCGCCTGGACTTGCCACAATAATTTGGATTATAGTTGGGAGGGAACTATTAGGATGAAGGCGACCATAATTGGCCCAGCTAATAATGTTTGACCATAATCAGGGGGCTTTGTATTTTATGACGTAATTTACTAGCCCCTCATTGAGACATTAGTCATAACTGATATCAAATTCTTGGTCTATGGTGACTGGCTTTCTTAATTACAACATTTAAATAACATGCTAATTATATATAATGGCTACCTAATGAGGATATAAGGATGATAAGGATTAATAATTTGTTATGTATAAAACTTCACATTTAGCTTTTAGGCTATTACTTAATCCAATATTACCATAGAGAAAAGCTTCCTTAAAAATATTAAGTATTGAACTAATTATGTTGATTGAGCCAAATATGGTGGCCGTCATTCATTATTTCTCCATCTACATCACATCCTTATTTATTATTGTCACAAGACCAAGCAACCAGTAATAACGGGTATTGAGCCGACCATGATTGCGAATATTATTGAGTTGTGAGAAGAAAGAAGAAAGTGGTCGCGTGCGAGTTTGTTATTGCATAGCCGTCGATAACCACAGAGTGAAAACGCGTATGTGTGACCTTTGTTGCGCTAAATCTGATACGGTTTGAGCGGACGTTGCGTCTATCATATTCATCTTTTCAACATCATTCATCCCAAAACCAAGTGAAATCGTGAGAGTGATATTTTGAACCGTCCGTTTAACGTCAACACCAAACCGGCTCCAGATCCATAATCTATCGACGAGCATCTTCAAATTACAGTCCACTGCTAAAAGCGTCACCGAATGTTATATTATATAAATCTTTAAATCGTTATTGAAATTTGTTATTAGTATAATAATATAAAGTATTGAATAATATATTATTATATTTATATTTCCTAAATATAATTGAATTGTTTGAAATAATAATTCCTATTGCTAATTAGTATGTCAAAACATTCCAATCAAATTGTAATAATATAATTTCATTCACAGCCTGATTGAATAAAATAATGAAAAAGGCCATTCCGCATTTTTCGGCGTCGGTTATTGTATTTTGGCGTCGGTTATTCCCCTGGAAAAACAAATAATTACATTACCAAAGCAAAAAACAGCCGTCCGCCGAGACTAGGCGAAAGTATATTATCGTTTCATTTCGTTAGACGTCTGTGAAAATTTGAATGAAGTGGCGTTGTTTTTTTTAACCGTATTACTTTATTCATAAACGGATGCTCCGGCAGATTTATGGCCGCTATTCTATGTGATAAACTTTCTGAAGTTGGTGCATTATTTATTATTTAGTTCCTAGCAAATGCATTCGTATTTCGAGTATATTGTTTAATATAAGACGAGCTTTAAAAGATATTACCGTAAAACAAGATATGTTTGTTTTTCTTTAATATTCATATATGTGATTATAGAAGAGTTTTGAACCTTTTGTTAAATTTTCGGCAACGGAAATCCTTACCAACGGGCCCCAATACTTCACCTGATCCAGTGGAAGGTGTATGTCAGTAATAAGACTCGATGGATGTTAATCTTCAGTGATATTTATTCATCGTTAGTACAGTAACATGGTGTAAATGAAAGGAAAAAAACTTGGGCGAGTCCGAGAGTAGAGCTGAGATAAGTTTGAACACGTTTAATGGTCCGAGTTGAATGATATTAGAATCATTTACATTATTATAAATATGAAATACTAAGTCAGTAATTATTAGTGACGTCTAGTACATGTACAAGGATTAAAATTTATATCTGTATAATAATACAGCTAGATATTGTGGATAAATTGGGGTTGATTAATAGTATAATATTGATAATTAACTATTTCTTTTATTCAACGAATAATTCACAAGATTTAAGAATATATCATTCTGATTATTGAACATATATAATTTTGAAAAACACTTTCTGAGAGAATATATTATAACCAATAGAAAAATCTTTTTTGAAAAAAAGTATGCCAACCCGACGGGGAATCAAATCCCGTATCTCCCAGGTTTACGCCCTATCCGTTGCATTGCCACTATGCTACGAGGTCCCATACTAATTGCGACAAATTTAAACTATTGGTCAATTTTAATACCTACTCACCAGTGCTCTTCCAAATCAAGCTACTTTGGCAATCGATTTTTGCAATCAAACTATTTACTATTACTTTGATTACTAACCGACGTTGTCCAGTGTCAATGAAATAAATAAAAGACAATTTTATTTATTGTCATTGTGGAGATATCATAGAGATGGAAGTTACGGATTCATAATACTTATATAATACTTAACCCCTCGCAGAAGATGTTTAGGTACTAGATGTTTTCACTGTGGATGCAACTATGGATTGAACTCGCACTTGTTCTAAATATATAAAAAGTATGTAATGATAATTTAATAAAGGCTTTCTTAGTCCAGTGCGTAACGCTAATTTTCATTTCAAATAATCAAACTTTCAATTTAACAAAACCCATTATAAAATGGCATTCATTAAAAATCAGATATATAATAAGTACATCGTATTTAATGACAGTTTTATAATTACACATTGTTGCCCGTTTAAGCCATGCTGCGCTGAGGACCTCTTTTTGTTTTTTTTCAAATACCTAATAATTAACATTTTTAAAATTTTATTTTTGTTATGAATTTCCATTTTGCTCAAAAATTATAACCTAGGTCTTTTATACAAGCCATCGATCAAAAAAATTATATTATCAGTAATTTTCGAAGAATTTCAAATAGAGGTGAAATGATTATAAAAGTAGTATTATTATAATATAAAGAAATTTGATTTTATTACGTTTTATAAAATGTATTTATCTATTTTACTCTTTAAAGTTTATTATTTAAAAATTATATTTAACTGATTATATAAAAAAAACAGACATATCCGTTGCGTGTACATACACGTATACAACATTATTGCCAAAATACTGATTAAAACAAACGTTTCACTTTTGTCTGTGGTAATATATTTTGACACATTATTATAAATTGTTGTTCTATTCAGCGTAGTCAATTTTTTTTACAACGTTTTTCTTAGCTCGTATTCTTATTTTTCCGGTGGTTCTTTGTCCGGTACAAATCTTTCAATCGATTTTTAACTAACTTCTTGACTAGCTAGACATTTGAAACTTTTAGAATATATCAGAACACGATGCCAATGCATTTTTTAATACTTTAAGCCATCTTTAAGTAGAATTGAATTCATTTTCGATTAATTCTGTTTTGTATGAAAAGTTATTTTGACACCATTATTGGTTGCTAGGGGGGGTCCTAGCAACTAAATTATTAATATATACGTGCGTTTCTATGGAAATCAATATGACATGTCAAGTACAATTTTTTTTGATCGTTTAAGCTAGTCAAGTCAAGTTTACATGGTTCAACAGAAAATTTAAAAACGTTGTATATAAAAAGTCCTTTTTATCTTGTAATTATTAAACTATCGATATACCCTTGGGCAGAATTTCATATACCGTATGAAATTAAATGTATATTATAGTGATATATTATAGTAGATGTCAAATTAAAATAGATTTGTTTTCATTATAATCAAGAAAAATCATTTAAGGGGGGACATGCTCAGCGCAGGTCAAAATGCAGCTTTTATTCTATCTTCAAATCATGATCTTGGACATTCCTTAAACGTTGTAGATAATCTGTTTATATAATTTTGAATCCTTATTATCCTTTATATTTATTTTAAACATTTTTGATGACTGCATGTTTATTAAATAAAATAGTATTCTTTTAAACCTCTCGCTCGAATGTTTTAGAATATAGTCATATTTCAGTACATGAATGTGTAGTGGTGTCAAGATTTTTTACATTTATTAATTTTTAAACGCATTTATAAAACCATGAGTATAATTTATGTCCACATTATTATAGTGAAATATTTACGATAAAAAATTATATTGATAATATCTGTGATCCCAAATTTGACAAGAATTAGGCATTTTATTATTCAAAAAATGGGCAAGATTAATAAATTTGAAGATAATTATAAAGATACTAATTATAAGCTATGTCTTTGACCATTCATGTGTGATCAACATCCTACGAATAATGATTGGTTTATAATAATTATTGACCTAAAAATAAAGAAGTGTTTTTTTGAAATACGCCATTTCTTTTGGCATTACAAAGTGGTTAAGCTACAAAATACGGCCGTAGCCATAAATTGACAAACTAAAACTAATTTAGGGAATAAGAACATATTGACGCGCGTGTTTGAACATGTACCGTTCTAAAGGCTTCAAAATTATATAAATAGATTATCTAGGTACAACGTTTAAGGAATGTCCAGGATCATGCTTTGAAAATAGAATAAAAGCTCCATTTTGACCCACGCTGAGCACGTCCGCCCTATAGTCTGTGCCGTTCTAAACATTCTTTAAAATAATCTTTCCCTTAAGATATAAAATTTAATAAATAATAATAATAATAATAATAAAATATAAAATAATATACCCAAAAAATTCACTTATTTTAATGGAAAACTAAATGTATTGTCTAACAGTAAAGATATACCCAGGTATTTTTAAAACGTGTAATATAAACGGATGTGGTAAGAGACCTTATAACGAGAGTATATTCTACCCAGTGAATGCTGTAAATCTCACCGGAAATAACAAATTATAACAGCACGTGTTTACTATTTAAATATTATATTTTGTTATTGTTTAACATGGGTAATATAGAATTACGTAAATACGTGTGCGGATGGAATAAATTTTATTTCAACCACGCACAAAAGAATTCTTTCATTTGTTTTCGTATAATTATTAAAATCCTACTACTTAAAAGTTTTTTGAAGTGTTCTATTACTATACTGATTTATGAATGAAAATTTGTTTTAAAATAAAATGATAAATGTAGGTTGTATTTTATTTTAATTTTAATATAATAGTGCCTGTACCCTTGCATGGATTTACTAGCAGCAAAAGTGTTTATTTTAAACTAACGTGACAATAACTGTTTACTCTTAAAGGTGCTGACTGTCTCTCCAATCTCATTTTTTAAGAGTAAGCGAGACGTGATGTTGTCATTTTATGGTACTATTTGACATGTCGTAAAAATCGGTTAACCTCAAAATGAGTCTCTTTGCTTTGCGATGTTCGTTTTTTGCCGGCAGGTTCACCACTATCGTTCTACAGCGCAAGGGCAGATTGAAAATATCCCAACTGTCGCATGAAAATTCAGAAGCTTCCGATTTGCATGCAATATTGCAACTGCGTGATTATACATTTTGACACGTACATTTTTTTGTTATGGCTGCGCTAATACGTAGATACTGTCAGCAGTAAATCCATGCACGTGTAAACGGGGTATAAAAACCGGTAATAATTTGTTATTCAAAGTATTTTTTTATTTAAAAACTATTCACTTGATCAAGGAATCGATACTGACTATACATTAAATTTATATTATTTTTCTTCGTAAATCAGGAGGTTAAATTTTTTTTTTGAGTGCACACAACTATTTGATAAGCCCTGTCTACATATTATGTGCTTTTTTTCGTTCGTTTCATGAATTCATCACAGTACATGTGTTGTCTACGCATTGCGTGCCTTAAACCGGTTTCAAAATGGCCGTTATTTTTGATGAAATTATAGGAAGAGCAGTTGCAATACATTTGAATTTTTGTTCAACACTAAGGTTCGGGTTATCACGATATTTATTTCAGTCTTTACTCCATAGTCTAAGTCTATAGTAATAGTTGATTAGATTGGATAGTTAGATTATTATTTACAAATTGCGTATAGATATTATACAGATGACCATTAGGATTTTACGAATAAATTTAAAAGTAATGATTCATACACAGCTTGACCAAAAAGTACGACATTGCAGTTAGTAAGTACTAGGTGTAAATAACAAAATTAAAAGTTTGCTGTCATATTTTTCCAAAGTACATAAAAAAGATAAAGAAATAGTAGCTTCAGTTACTTCCATTACAATTCGTAGTAGTATTATTAATAGTAGTCGGTAATAAATAATATATTACATTTAAACTGCTTCAACTTAAGTTCATATAATCAGTATAATATTAATTTCATTTATTTTGACAGATGACGTTTACAGAGGTGAATAATTCATACAAGATTAATAATATCATTCGTCTTATGCAAGGTACAGTTACGTCTATTATATATGACTAATTATGTTATTAAAATTAATGGAGAATAGGCCATAACACCAAAAAGGGGTAGTTGATAGTATTGACAATATACTTAAAATAAAAATATCAACAGTTGTAAGTTATAATATATGTTTTGCGCTAAAAATGAATTTCAGCACGAATATATCGTTACCGCAATACTACAACTAGATAACTCTTATTTGGTCATTAGTGGGAAAATTTAAACTTGACTAAATCTAGACAATTAGTATTTGAAATAAAAATGGCAAATTGTGTTTGTGTTAGCAAATAGTTTAGCTATATTATTTTATTAATTTAACGCATTTATCGTTTTAAAGTTATGTAGTATTTTCAAACACAACATTAATATAGTTCCCATTAACTTCTGACTTAACTAGTTTTATCATTTTTTAGAGAAAGAAAATTTGGAATTATATGCAATAGCTATTTCAAAAACAGTGAAAATCAAGCCTAGATTTATGTTAATCAAGTAAAATTTAAATTTTTCCCACCAATGACCAAATCTGAGTTATCTAGTTGCGGTATTGGGGTGACGATATTATATATATATATATATATATATAATAAAGTGTTAAAGGGTAAATAATATATGTTTTTATTTTCTTTGTTCCATTTCCAATTTGGTAACTTTTATTATAATAATTATATCTCCTAGTTTCTCGCGGTAATAAAACAGATTGCCAACTGTCCTCGATTGATCACTTCGCCGTCAACACGGCGAACAGTGTACACCCATCATCGTAAAAACATTCCGGCGAGGTATAAAACTGAGCGCCATAACTTCTCAAACTTATCTGCGTTATGATTTAGTGGGTTTGAGAGACTCGGGGCGATGCGGTAAACCTGCAAATTGCCCCTCCCACCGGAAACAGAAATGCCGGGAATCCGGTTCTGATACCGATGAGATGTGCATTACGTAAGTCAAGGCGGAACACAGGGTTTTTTTTTATATATTATGGTAGAGGTACATAATAAATACCGTGGTTTTTAGACATAATATGTGTACAAATTTTGGTACCTCCCCGATTACAACAGAATATGAGTATATAAAAGATAATATTTTTATAGTCCAAATACTGAGGCACTTAAAAGATAATATAAGAACACTATTTATTTACGAATACAAATTGACATGTCGGGATAATGTAGACCTCCTCTTGGATAATTTAAAAAAACCACTCTCATGTGAGCTGGTTAAAGAAATAAAAAGAGGAATGGTACTTCAGTGAAACGGCAAATAATTTTCAACAGTAGGTGCGATGAAATTTCTCACAAGTCGCCAATCGGAGACCGATAGTCGAGGTATCCGCACGTCGATTTGTTTTGTCATGGCGTCGGACGAAAATATTCTTAAATCGTGTAAAGATGATTAAAAAACTTTACGTATGTACTTAAAAAATAAAACATGTCAATGAATCTCCTATATATTATTATTATATATTATAGAGATTTTAGAAAACGAGCCAACAGCCCATTTAAGCGACATTTAATTGTTATTTTTACATCTTTACTTCAAAATGTGCGCTACCGATTCATCTACCGATTGAATTGACCACATTTCAGAAATTTTCAATGATTTTACAGGTACGTGACGTTTATATCCGATATTTTCTCATATACCGTATACGATTCGCCATATTTCATTTAACGCACAGCAGAATTACGTCTTCGTCGCTTAAGACCTTCTAATCCTTTAATTGACAAACGGAATCGATTAATTTTATTTAAATATCGTAATGTAGGCATTGGCGCACTTTTTTCCGGTGAGAAAACAATAATCTTGGTAAAATTCACTACGTAAATTATCTTTCAACAGCAGCGTCCGCCACTGTCCGCCATTTCATAGATAACATGATATTCCAAATTAGATTTTTTTAAATACTTCTTTGTGGCTGTTACGCACTCTTTTTTTATTGAATAACCTAGGCTACCAATATCCATAGATCACAATATAGTCATATTAAACTAACAAAGTTGCCATTGCAAACAACGAAAGAAATTAATACGAATTGTTATAGTTATCAAAATGTGTCATATTGTATAGTATCTACCTATTTTTATCGTCCCTATCATCATCAATCTTGACCTATCCACTGCTGGATGAAGGCCTCCTCAGCGTTATTCGACTCCTTACTTACACATGAATTGTTATATTTATCAAAATCAGTGATATTATATTATTATCTACTTTTCTATATATAATGCCATTATTATCACGAGCCTCAATAAATCCACTGCTGGATGAAGGCCTCTCTACGTTGATTGTATTCTTGACAGTATTGAATTTCTAATGTTATCTATCTACATATTCATATCGTCATCATAATCATCATCAACCAGGATCAATCCACTGCTGGATGTAGGGTTCCGCAACCGGATTCTACTACTATATTATACCTATTTATATCGTCCTTATCATCATTGACCTGAACCCATCTACTGCTGGATAAAGGCCTCCCATGCCTGATTCTACTCCTTTCTGTCATTTGAATTGCTGTATTTATCAAAATCGGTGATATTATATTATATCTATTTATATTTCCAATATCATTATGAGCCTGAATCAATCCACCGGTGGATGAAGCCCTCTCTAAGTTGTTTGAATTTCTGTCGGTCATATGAATTGCTATATTTATCAAAATTGCTGATATTATATTTACCCATTCATAATATCGTCATTATCATCATCAACCAAGATTAATCCACTGCTGGATGAAGGTTATCCCAACCTAATTCTACTCTTATTGGTCATATAAACTGCTATATTTTTTTTAATTTTGTGATTTTATATACCTACATATTTATATCGTCATTATCGTCATCAACCTGTATCAATCCACTGCTGCATGAAGGCCTCTTTAAGCTGATTCCACATCTTTAGGTCTTATAAATTCCTATTCTTATCAGATATAATATGTATTGCTTCATTATTTATCGACATTTGTCTCGATATGAATGTCCCGCACCGGGAAACTATATTGTTTAAGGTCAATTTTTAATTCAAATTTTGAGTTTTTAAATATTATTCTAAGGCTATTATTTTTTATAGACAATGAAACGAAATAATGTTTAAATTCATTTTTTACACTGCTAACCTTCTTCTATTATCTCAATGGGACCCGAAAGAGATTAATATCACGTTATATTGGATCGCTATTTATTGTAATCAGATAATATATTGCTTTATATTCGAATGATTGAGATGTATAATTATTTTTTTAACATATTTAACTGCACATACTTACACATATACCTATATTGTATTAAAATTAAAATGTCAGTGGTAGCCCATCCCGAAGGGAAAAATTTGGCGCCATCTATTCATACTTTACAATTATATTAAAATCCAACACCGCCAAGCCGTCTGCAAGACCTAGCGAGACAGATTGGCGACCACCAGCTGGCTCAGCTAGTATACTATTACTTTTAGTAATATAACAATAAACAAAACATTAAATGGATGCATGTTGGATTTTTATGATAAATTATATTTCGTTCGGCACGCGTTATTTGAACAATCCGCGCATCGCCTAGCCACGATCTTTTTAAACCATGCCTCAACTGAAGTATACCCGTAATGAAATCATATCGTCACGTCAATTTACTACAACTAGATAACTCTGACTTGGTCATTGTTGGGAAAATAAAATTTAAACTTTACTTGATTATCATAAATCTAGGCTTCATTATTCGGATATTTATTATTTCGTGTAATTAATTGACCCTGAGTTTAACACTACTGGTCTAAGCAAACAACTTAGTCATTTATTATAAGTGCACTCCTACTAATTTTTAATATTAATCAATTAACACGATACATAATTAATTTGTCACAAATAATAAGACTGTTTAAAAAAATTCTAGTTAAATTACTATATGTAAATAATCACATAATTAAATCTGTAGTAATGGATTAGTTAGGTAATGTATTTAGAATAAATAGGAAATTATTACAAAATTTATCGTTAAAACAACTCTTCATCCAAATTGTAGGTTCACATAGTATTTTATCACCTGCAAGTACTTCTGTCAGACTGATACTCCTTTGCCAAGGCAATCCATCATTTTGTGATCCCGCGAGCAAGCCTTGATGAAATATCACCTCGCCTTTATTTACCTCCTCTAGCGTCTCTTGCGGATCGGATTTCGTTATTTAAAACAAAAAGAAGGAGTTTCATTAGGAGGATGAGCTTTCGGGGTATTTTCTTCAAAGAGGCTTTCATTTTCGGTTCGCGAAAGGATTTTCTTCTGAGGATTGTTTTGGTTGTTTTTTTTTTGTTCGTTTTTATTTTATTTGAGCGTCATTGTAATAAAGACCCTTGATGACTGTGCTTTTTCTCTTAAATTTAATGGTTTATTGATAACAGTCAAAAATGAAAATATATTTCAATTTCATATAACATCTGATATAAAAAACAGTGAGTAGAAAGTATAGCAAATTAAAAATATCATCAATCAATGAGTTTTGACTAGACATAACTGGAATGAGTCTAATATATATTAAATTTGATCACATTTTCACACAAATTCACATTTTTTAAGTTAAAGTTGGCACTCCTATAAAACTCTGTAAATTATTATCGTTTTGTTACATTTTCGAGTAACTCCGTATCCCACGTTTATTGGGACATCATTTTTGTTATATTATTATATTACACATTTCAACTATTTTTAATTATTATTATTACTTTGATCTTAACATGATAGGATCTTTAACGCTATAAAGAATTTGTCCAATTCTAGAAAAATTAAGTTGGTCTAACTTCTTCAAAATAAACAGATGAAAGATCCCACATCTTCAAATATATGTAGAATTCTTAAATCAACCACTTCGTCCTTAGCCTTGGAGAGTAACACACGCACATTATGCAGTCACGCATACAAGTCCAACTTAAAATCTTTATAAATACATATTTTTAAAAACACTTCTGAGAAAATATATTATAACAAATAGAAAAAATCTTTTTAGTAAGACACCCCACAGGAATCGAACCTGCATCTCTCGGGTTTCGCGCCCACGCACATAGAACACTGTGCTAAAGATACCATACTTAATTACGACAAATGTTAACTACTAATGTCTCTTATAATACTCTCTGAAGCGCTTTCTAAATTGAGCTACTATTGGCTATCGACTTTTGTATTTTAAATCAAAGTAGGTATTACTTTAATTACCTACTAACCGACGTATCGTATTACTCCAAGATATTTTAGTATTGTCGCTTCATTGAGATTATTAGAATGTTACATTCTTAAATCTTATTAATTATTCGTTAAATAAAAAAGTAATTAATTATAAATCTTTATAAATAGTCAACTCAAGTAAATCTAATATCAAAAGTAACCTCACGTATTTCACTGATCATCCATAACAATAAATCCCAGACCAGATATATAAAGAGAGAAGGGTGGATTCATATGATAAAACGAAAACGCCGTGGCACCTTTGTCACAAATTCTTCTGTTTAAAATATTGAACACGTTTTCATCTGGTCACACTACTGCAAGTAATCAAAGAAAAGTGTCAACAGGAGGGGACTATATTATTTAACAAATAATGCATTAGTTATTGATTAAACCTCGTGGTCTTTTACGTTCCCTTCGATATTGTTTTTGAATACCTAACGCATTTTTTATTCTAAAAATTATTTTATTCTTGTGCATTATTAAATTGAGATTTTAAGTACCTATACAATAAGAGGATCTTAGTTACAGTACACATCTGGCATTGTACCAAAGACGCGACAGTCTGAATACAAGAATATAATCACGTACACCAATTAAAGTATTTTGCATAATTGACCTTTATTATAATGTATCTGTTTATTAATTATTATTACCAGCTGATGACGGAAACACTTTAAAAAAAATCTCATAGTTCTTCTCCCTTTCTCACTCTCTTACTGTCGTTGTGATGGTATTTCAGACTCAACCATTTATCTGTGAGATGCTGCATTAGCTTGGCCGAGTTTTTGTAGAGTCTCCTGACTTATCGAGCAAGCCATTACTAAACGCGTTTATTTGTCAAACGATGACGCTGAACTGATGGTTTTTCTTCATTCACAATGTTTTTATTTATTGATTGGTTGTGTATATTGCCTAAGGTTACAATATGTAACAGCACCTATTATGGAGGCCCTAAAATATATTCGATAATACACTAACTTCTTATCTAAATATCACTTTGTTGATTTTTTAGTTTCAATTTGATTTATCCATTCCCGGAACTCTTCAATTTGAAACGAGTATATTTTTATAGAAATTGATTTTTACTGAGATATATCATTTTCAAAATCATGTTTCTTATCTGACACCATAATATACTTATTGAGTATCATTTGTTTTCTTCCATGGCCCGGTTAAAAATAATGATTCATTTATTCCTTTATTTTTTTAAATTACAATTTGTGTTCAGGTGTATGAATGTTAATTACATATTATTTTTATCTCGCTCTCTCTTTAACATTTTTTATAATAAATGGTGATAATCAAAAAAATATGAGAGGATTCGGTTGACTAAATTGTGCGAAATGGAGTCATTGTATTATTCACACACTTTGTCTATTTGAGACGTGAATGATTCAGATAATCTTCCGTAAGCCAAAATATCTATTCTGACTCAATAGAAAACATTCTAGTTAACTAAATCATAACTGCTCACAATGGTATTATTTTTTTCATTTCACACCCATAAAACTCTACGTTGTACATAATTCTTACAGGGGAGAAAAATTTGACCTGTATCGTATCCATAAATTTTAAATAAAAAACCAGATATGACAGCTGAGATAGGTGGCTAGGTAATAAGTTAAATAATAAATCTGGGATATTGCAGATGTTTGTATAATTAATTTCTCAAAGGAAGTTCGCCACCCTCTTCCACCCACGATAAGTGGGAATACGAATTGCAAGAACTTCACAGGGGATAGACGTATCTATACCTATGCTTATTCGCGCAGTGGCGGTGAGGTTTATTGTATTTTATCATAATAATCACAATATAAAGAATTTCCATATAATCAAATGAATATTATGTTGTATAGTAACATCTATCAACATAACGTCATAGAACTAATAATCGCAGTCGATAATGAAGCACTCGATACAAAAACTGTTGACATTTTAACTGAACCTATCTTATTATATTACATTAAATATAATTAGTAGTCGATATCAAACTTTTAATAATGCGGTTCATAATTATTAATAATATTTTAATTGAATAATCGTTTCTCGCTTACTGTGTTTGTCCGCAATATACATAAAACTGCCAATATAATAAAGCCATTTTATCGTGTAAAATTAAAATAGACGTGAAACAATAATCAACCATAAAAGTTCTGTGTTTATTTATCAAATATGCATTCAAATAATAAAATAAATCGTTCAGCGTGCTATCAAATTAAAATATAATTAATATAACAAACAACTACAGTTACCTTAATAGTCGAATATAATGCAGTATAAACCTTTTAAAATTTCACTTTTTTTCCCTTTATAATGTAACTCACAATATTTAAGTGAACACTTATTAGTGGAAAAATTTTAAGAATGTCGTAAGTAAATTAACGTGAATTTGCAAAATGTATCAATTTCTGTTATGAAAGAAAGAAATAATAAAAGTCAATGATTACAATATTACCAAAATTATATTTAATATAATATTATTATCAAGAGCATTCGACAACTTTTCCTTAATTTTTAATATGTTTTCGTATCTTTTACTTTGCTATCGAATCTTGAAATATAGCCGTTCAGAATTTTCTCAACCTTGTTAGAGTAAAATAGTTGTCATTAAATTTTTATCAGTTTATGAGATATAACCGGTAACAAACGAGAAGCGTAGTACTTTACCTCAGTATGCCACTACTTTTTGCCTTTCACGTAATATTATATTTTGTTATATTCTTATCAGCTGAATCTTAATATTAAATGTCTCAAGGGTTACGTCTAACAAAAACGTCAAAAATCACAGCCAGATTATCTCTATGAGCCATCAAATATTTTGAAAGAACCAACGTATTTACCTACCCTTGACAAATGCAGTCCATTGCTATTATTTGTAGGTCCACAGTACGGCGTGATACGCCATTGTGTTTCAGTCTGGGATCGTCCATTTTGACCAACATGGCCCCTCCATTAATGCCTTCCGGAATGAACTCAGCAGACAGTTTTATGTATTTTTCGTATGCCGACTAGTTATATTTGACCTTAAACAACACACATATTCACAAATTGAGCATAATGCCCCTTTTGTCTGAGACCCGAAAGATTTGATATTTCTATTTAAATCTTTACCATCTACGCTGGTTGAATAATTGACCGGAAAATGATAGATCCCAAAATGTTGTGCTTTATCTTTAATTTAATCAATTAAAAACTCTAATAGAAAGTTTTACCGAATATCTTTTTATGGTCTAATGTTAACATTAAATAACATGTATTATAATATGTTTGCCTGTTAATAAAAACAATTGTTATAGGTAATATTATAAACCACAGACTTCTTATGAAACGAAAAATTGTTTTGGTTAGTTCCATGACGAGAAAGAATGATGAATAATAATGTCATTCAATTTGAAATTTATTTACATACAAATACTGAAATTTAGATCTTATATAAAGTAGACATTATTTTAGAAATTTATTAAAAAATATCCGCCTTTACTCATTCTCACATAGGTAGAATATAGCATTGTACGAAGTCGTATGTTATATATTTTGTAGAGAAGCGTAGTTTCAAAATTCATCATTGATAATTTAAATTACGACAAACTAGTTCAATATTAACAGACTTTCTTATACGAGAAATAGTTGTTTAGTCATTTGCCTATCCTAACGGATCCTTATAGTACTGATCAAATACGCACTGAAAAAAACAATATGCATTTTTTGATCAGTCCGCGGGCTTATTTTTACTTAATAAATCTACTGTTATATTTTTTTATTTCTTGTTTGTTAAACAATGTAATAAAAGTTTTTAAAATAATATTTTTATTAAATAAAGTACGAGTACGTCACTGGTTGAACCCATTCAACCGGAATCGGTTCCGCCTATAATTAAAGGGTTACAGGTCACATAAACCGGAATCTCAAATATCGGTTCGAGATTATATATCATACACGGAAAAGCGGTGTGTCAATTGTAATTGTAACGAAATATCAAGAATGTTAATCAATATTGGAATTGCTAGAGATAGAGTTTGGTATATTGATATGAGGAGTCATCTTCATTTCTAAATTTACCGTCAGATACTAATATTAAAGGAAAACTTGAATGAGCCACGAGTGAAGGAATATCGAGTGTCAATGTAAGGTTATATGAAACATTATCTGTACTTTAGAGTGGTACTAGGTATTTTACCGTAAATAAGATACATAATAGAATATGTATTGTTAGGACAGGGCGGTGCCACATCCAATAATCGACAGTTTAAGGGGGGACATGCTCGTCGTAGGTCAAAATTGAGTTTTTATTGTATTTTCAAACCATGATCCTGGACACTCCTTAAACGTTGTAGATAATCTATTTATATAATTTTGAAGCCTTATTATCTTTTATAGTTATTTTCAACATTTGATGACTGCATAAACTATTTTTGTTACATAAAATAGTATTCTTTTAAAACTCTTGCTCTAATGTTTTAAAATATAGTCATATTTCGGTACATAACTGTGAAGTGGTGTTAAGATTTTTTACATTTATTAATTTTTAAACGCATTTATAAAACTATTAGTATAATTTATAGCAAGATAATTTTTGTAAAATATTCACGATAAAAAATTATATTGATTATCTCTGTGATCCCAAATTTGACAAGAATTAGGCATTTTATTATCCAAAAAATCGGCAAGATTAACACATTTGAAGATGATTCTAAAGATAATTATTATAAGCTATGTCTTTGACCATTTAAGTGTGATAAATATCTTATGAATAATGATTGCTTTATAATAATTATTGACCTAAGAATAAGGTAGTGTTTTTTTGAAATACGCCATTTCTTTTGTCATTCCCCAGTAGTTAAGCTACAACATATGGCCGTAGCCATAAATTGACAAACTATAATTGAAGTAGGGAGTAAAATGATATTGACGCGCGTGTTTGAACATGTTCAAACACGCGCGTTAACATCATTTTACTCCCTATTTTAATTATAGTTTGTCAATTTATGGTTACGGCCGTATGTTGTAGCTTAACCACTGGGGAATGCCAAAAAAAATGGCGTATTTCAAAAAAACACTACCTTATTCTTAGGTCAATAATTATTATAAAGCAATCATTATTCGTAGGATATTTATCACACTTAAATGGTCAAATACATAGCTTATAATGAGTATCTTTAGAATTATCTTCAAATGTGTTAATCTTGCCGAATTTTGAATAATAAAATGCCTAATTCTTGTCAAATTTGGGATCACAGAGATTATCAATATAATTTTTTATCGTGGATATTTCACAAAAAATATCTCGTCATAAATTATACTAATGGTTTTATAAATGCGTTTAAAAATTAATAAATGTAAAAAATACTGCACAGTTATGTACCGAAATATGACCATATTCTAAAACATTAGAGCGAGAGGTTTAAAATATTACTATTTTATGTAACAAAAATACTTTATGCAGTCATTAAATGTTTAAAATAAATATTAGGGATAATAAGGCTTTAAAATTATATAAAGAGATTATCTACAACGTTTAAGGAGTGTCCAGGATCATGGTTTGAAAATACAATAAAAACTCAATTTTGACCTACGACGAGCATGTGGGCCGTTCGGGTTATATTTAAGAGATCAAGACAGGCAGCGGACAATTCACAATAATTAGTATTCTATAAATTTAAGTGTAAAAATGATACGGCCAAATCCTACATATATATAGTTTTGGCTACTGCGTTTCAACGTCGTTCATACAGGCTACAGCTCCAAACTCTACACATTGGAAATCAGTACATCGCAGTAGCTTCTGGCGCAAATACTGCCACGTGCTCATACTGCTGCAATATAATGTAATGCCAAATTCTACTCATGCGCAATGGAGCAAAATGATTTTTTTTTAAACTTTAAAAACACAGCAATTAGAAAAAAAACTTTATAGGGTAGCATTAAAGCTTTCATCTTTTGCCTTCTCGGTGAGCGTTCTCATCTTTTTGTTGTAAATTAATAAGATGTGTGTGATAATTTTGAAAATAATATGCACAAAAATATAATACATTTTAACGTGTGTTTGGACCCAGATTGTGGAACTAATAGGTTGAGCAAGTGACTAACATTCATTTCTCGTATAATGGAAATCTGTTAAGAAACTTGTGAAACTTTTGAGGTCCACATAGGATTGAAGAGCTAATAATAATATATATGGGATGGTTTAGAATTTGATACTTTAATGCTACAAATAGTATTTTAATACATTTTTTTACATGGATAAAAATAATATTTCAAATTAAATTATGCAATATATTATTTAACTACGAATGTGCGACATTAAAAAAATTGTAAAACTATTGTTTTAATACTAATTATGGTTGAATACCTGAAATAAATAAAACACTAAGTTAGTGGAATCGAAAAGATCTTAAATAAATTATTCGAAAACAAAAACTATAATTGATTTATTGAAACAGTTTACATTATTTTTTGCAAGCGGCTCAATGTATTGCCGTCTGCGATTTTCGTGCAAAACATTAATACTGTCAGGTGGAACATAGTATCATTTAAATTAAAAAAAAAACAAGATACATTAGAATCGTTTGTTTTTATTTTAGTTTTTGTAGCCACATGAAATTTTGTGGCGTATAACACTAGACGTTTTAAAGAGATATGGACTTGTATTTGAATGTTTAGTACTTAGTCTATATTTTTTTAGATATTTAATTAATAAAAGTATTCACATACCTACATACAAAAGTAAAAGCAAATTTGAAAAAATGCTTACTCAATAATTGTATTTTAAATACGGAATTGGCCTAGAGCCAAATGTAAAGTTCTTAACGTTATATAAAACTAACTAATTATTAACACCACTTTTGAAAACCAACTGCAATTCCCGTCAATTAAAAAATATCATTTAATTAACACAATATAATGATAAAAGAATATCATAGTAAAATATACTAATAATTCAATTTGGAAAGCGCTCCAGAGAGTATTACGAGCGTTAGCTGAAATTTGACAAAATTAAGTATGTACGCCTTTAGCATAGTGGTATAATGTGCATGGGCGCGAAATCCGAGAGATGCAGGTTCGATTTCTGCAGGGTACCTTATATTTTTCAAAAAAAAAAAAAATTCTATTGATTATAATATATTTTCTCAGTGTTTTCAATATTTTATATGTAAAATAAATACATTTTATTAGAATTCAATAGTAATACAAGCTTTTTTTTTTAATTTTTGTTTTATAAGTAATTTATTTGACTAAATCCACGCGTTGGCGATACAGTGTCTTTATCATTTGGATTTTTTTCCGACCATGTCCGATCTTAATAAGATCATAATACGGGTCTCCACAGAGTGAAGGTTTGTATTAACAGATTTCGTTTTTCACGAGAAATGGATGTCAGCCATTTGCTCAATCTATTACATTCTAGGTACATAGTCTGACTCATACACAAATTGAAAAACAATGTGTGTACTTGCCAGACCCAGGGTTCGAAACTGAAACCCACGACGCTATATGCTGACGTTTCAGCTGCGCGCGGCCATCGTGGGCCGGGAACATTTAATTGCTAGTAAATTCCTACTTATATTAAGGCATGCGCTTCACTGGTTGATGTAGTAAACAGCAATAAGTACCACATTATTTGATTCTTATTTTCTATATATACTCATTTTATAAGGGAATGGGACAATTGGGCGCCAGGACAATTCGGCGTTGCATTGTCGAATGAAATAAAAAGACGTTCGTTACGATTTATACGGAAAGTACACGAGGAATTTTAATCAGTTTCTATCTACTACTTAGTAGTTTTAATTCATTTTGCTCTTAACATTATGTTTTTTATTGCGGATTGAGAATTATTATCCCTGATACTTCATATAAGAATAAAAAAACTCTCTTCTTGTTGGAACTTAAACATAATACACAATTAAATCATTATTTACGTGTGCATATTTAAATTCCCACCAAGTATTAAATAATATTAGAATAATTTTACTATAAATATTGATGTTAGATATTATATATTTTTAAAGTACCTATAATTAACAATTTCATTATATTGCGTGGCGCCCAGTTGTCCCGGCGCCGAATCGTCCTAGACCCTTTTGCAACTGTTTCAGCGTCAGCTTTAAATCGGCTATATAACGCACAACTTCACTAATGTACATAAGTATGACTATGCACAGGTCTCTGAATAATGTACAGAGTCAGCACTAGTGATGATATACGGGCTTATTTATAAATATTAAATGGGACTATTCTCAACAGTTAAGTATACTCTAAATCGGACAAGGTATAGTCGTACGCACTATTAAAACTAAAAAAAGCTAAAATAAATCAAGTGAAAAGCCCTGAATCTAATCATCCGCTGGCTATTTTATGCCTTAATAGAAGTTAAATTTATGTAGATTACCGGTTTAGCAGTAGCCCGGTATGGCTTTTAGGGGTCTCTGCTTTGATAAATGGCCGATCGGTGTCCGGTTGGGTTACGGAATTAATTTGCTTAATTGAACCAAAAATTGTTTTTCAAAACACACACCGAAATTTGCGTGTAACAACGTTCTATGTTTGAAAAAACCGAGAGAGTTATGTAAGTGAGCCGCCCACTACGCCCCTGTGAAGTTTTGTTTTATTATAGGTACGAGAGGGGGTGGAAATAATAATATTAATACGAGAAATGTATCGGCACGTTGTGTTTTTTATATTAAAAAATAAAAACAATGATAAAGCAACTGACATTTATAATAGAATGTTATCCTTATTATTATTTTTTAATTACCTATCTATATAATGTTGTGCACTGTAGGTAAATGATAGCACGTGAGCCACTTGTAGCACTTTTGATATTTTTTCGCGACCTTGATCTGTTGGATGAGGTACTTTATCGTCTAGATCAGTGCTTCCCAAACCCACAGGTTGCGGCTACCTGGGTCGCTGTAGAGGTTCTGCGACCGCGAAACATTTCAGTAGAACCAACTACCTACAATAATATTTAATTAATATAAATATTTTATTTAAATTATATAATAGGTATGCACACATTTAAGCTCTAGAAGAATTGATCGATATCAGAACAGATAACCACATTTCTTTCATTCAATTATTTATTTATTTTATTGTATTTAGTTAGTGATAAATAAATAAATTTATAGGTAATATAATAGATTGTGTGAGCCGTGGTATGAAAAAGACTGCAAAGCACTGTTTAAGATGATACATAGCGTCGCATTAATAACATTGGAAAAAATAAAATGTGTACAAATGTAAATTTACTTCGGCCATCTTGGTATTTTATGCGCATCTTATTGCAATATATTAGGCTTTACTCTGAATTGGTACCTATTCAGTACCTACCATAAAATACCTGCCTTAATTGAAAATATATCAAATTAGACGATAATTATAGGAACTAGCTGAGCCAGCTGGCTCTCGCCAGTCTGTCTCGCTTGGTCTTGCAGACAGCTTTTCGTCATAGTGACTTGGTGTTGGATTTTAATATAATGATAATGGAAATATAAATAGATATAATATAATATCACCGATTTTGATAAATACAGCAATTCAAATGACAGAAAGGAGTAGAATCAGGCATGGGAGGCCTTTATCCAGCAGTAGATGGGTTCAGATCAATGATGATAAAGACGATAGAAATAGGTATAATATAGTAGTAGAATCAGGTTGCGGAACCCTGAATTGATCCTGGTTGATGATGATGACGATATGAATATGTAGATAAATGTAATATCACCGATTTTGATAAATACAGAAATTCATATCACAGAAAGGAGTAGAATCAGGCAAGCGAGGTCTTTATTAAGCAGTGGATTGATTCAAGTCGATGATGATGATGATGATGATGATGATGATAATAATGACGATATGAATATGTAGATAAATATAATATCACCGATTTTGATAAATACAGAAATTCATATGACAGAAAGGAGTAGAATCAGGCTAGGGAGGTCTTTATTAAGCAGTGGATTAATCCTGGTTGACGATGATGATGATGCTGATGATGATATGAATATGCAGATAAATATAATATCACCGATTTTTATAAATACAGGGATTCATATGACAGAACGGAGTAGAATCAGTCTATGGAGGTCTTTATTAAGCAGAGGATTGATCCTGGTTGATGATGATGATGATGACAATATGAAAATGTAGATAAATATAGTATCACCGATTTTGATAAACACAGCAAATTCATATGACAGAAAGGAGTAGATTCGGGCTAGGGAGGCCATTATCCAACAGTGGATTGGTTCAAGTCGATGATGATAAGATGAATAGAAATATGTATAATATCACAAATTCGTTAAACCAATAGTAGTAGAATCAGGTTGCGGAACTCTTCATCCAGCAGTGGATTGATCCTGGTTAATGATGATGATGATTATGATGACGATATGAATATGTAGATAAATAACATTAGAAATTCAATACTGTCAAGAATACAATCAATGTAGCGAGGCCTTCATCCAGCAGTGGATTTATTGAGGCTCGTGATAATAATGGCATTATATATAGATAGGTAGATAATAATATAATATCACTGATTTTGATAAATATAACAATTCATGTGTAAGTAAGGAGTCGAATAAGGCTGAGGAGGCCTTCATCCAGAAGTCGATAGGTCAAGATTGATGATGATAGGGACGATAAAAATAGGTAGATATTAAACAATATGACTCATTTTGATAACTATAACAATTCGTATTAATTTCTTTCATTGTTTGCAATGGCAACTTTGTTAGTTTAATATGACTATATTGTGATCTATGGAAATTAGTAGCCTAGGTAATTATTCAATAATAAAAATAGTATGTGAACAGCCACAAAGAAGTATTTAAAAAAATCAAATTTGGAATATCACGTTATCTATGATATGGCGGACAGTAGCGGACGCGCCTGTCAGATTTTTATTTACGTAGTGAATTGTACCAAAATTATGGTTTTTTCACCGGAAAAAAGTGCGCCAATGCCTACATTACGATATTTTAATAAAAATAATCGAATTCGTTTGTCAATTAAAGGATTAGAAGGTCTTAAGCGACGAAGACGTTATTCTGCTGTACATTAAATGAAATATGGCGAATCGTATACGGTATGTAAGAAAATATCGGATATAAACGTCACGTACCTGTAAAATCATTGAAAATTTCTGAAATGTGGTCAATTCAAACGGTAGATGAATCGGTAGCGCACATTTTGAAGTGAAGATGTAAAAATAACAATAAAATGTCGCTTAAATGAGCTGTTAGTGAATTTTCCAAAATCTCTTAGGATAATAATATATAGGAGATAATGGAGATTTGGCTGCCATCTTGTTTTGCTTATCTCTTATCGAGTTTTAATTTAATAATTGGAACTGGGCAAAAATCTCGTGTTCATTAATAGTTTTTTTTTTTGGTTTTATGTAAAAAAAAATCACAATAGCCGGTATCACGGCTTGCCAGGTGTTTATTCGATGGAGTTCGTAATGAGACTTCCGAATTGAATTACTGCATTCACGACGGTCAAATTGTATCAAGTCTTGATTAACTTTTTATCAATCACGTACGACTGATGACTCCGTAATAATTGAGTTTAACGCCTGGACGGTAACAATAATATGGATTAGAGGTAGAACGGAAATAGTGGGATGAGGGCAACTTTTACTGGCCCAACAATATATTTATACAAAATATTGTTTTTCTAAGGATTCGAACAATAATATTAATTTATTGTTAAAATATTTAAATAATATAACGAAAATCGTTTAACTATTGTGTCATATTGTATTATTTACGTTCGTTTAAAGCGTTTTTCTACAAGTGTGGAAGCTGGAGGATTTATTATATATTCGTGTAATGTCCCGTTAAAACAATTTCGCAGAATCATAAAGCGTCGAAATGTAATGTTAAATGCTATATTATTATATTATTTTCACGGTGGTGCGTAATTTAAATTTTTAATGCATAACAACCGAGCAAAAGATAAATAATACATTCGGAATAGGTAGTATTCTTGCCCGCAAACTTCGCCATTATTGGATTAAGCCCGTAATTCAAATTTGAACAGCGAAATTTAATTAATCGTTGATATTTATATTTGTTTAACAAAGTTGTTTGCTTTACTGCAAATAAAACAGGTTATATAAACAGCGACAGAGCTGGCCGCAAGGAAAATTAAATATAGAGTTCTATCCCCTTTAATATACTTAGTTATATTCACTCATCATCATTTTATTGTCGATACTATAACGCAAAGAATTCGAAATTTAAATATAAGGAACCTTATACATTGAAATTATTTATTCCTTCAGATTTTTGATACCGACAATGGCTGCCATTTTTCAATACTTATTGTGATTCATTACTCGACTGCAGTTATATTATAATATAGTAAAGCCGCTTTTAGCAGTGGACTGTAATTTATAGGTATTGCTGGATTTGTGGATTACTGATTTAGGGGAGGGGTTTATACAGGATGCCATTCACTGACCTTTATGTTGAGGTGGCTGGCGCGCGTTGGGGCCGGTTCGGTGTACATGCACTCATGCACTGGTAAACGGACGGTACACTGTTGATGGATGATAATATATTATGAAGCTGATGAATGATGATGATAAGTTCAGGATGGATGATATAGACATGACGTTCACTCAAAACGTAACAGATTTAGTGCAACGAAGGTTGAACAGAATCTGATACGTTTTGTATGACTCAAGCTGTAGTTAGCGACGGTAAAGTTATAATAAGCTTGCCCACGTCCACTTTTTAGTTATCACTTGAGGTAAATAAATGTAAATTGCAATCACGGTCTACTCACGATCCGTAACTGCCGGTTGCCCTGGTCTGGCGATTTTATTGCTTAGGGTCGAAATGTTTTTAAACGATCGACACATTAACAGTTTTAAGAAAACTTTTGATCATATTTTAGCTCGGTATAACCGATAAGTAGCTCGTTATAACAGTGACTAATTGTATGGAGAAAATCATAAACAAAAATGTCATCGAATGTTTCCTCGTAATATCCGAGATCTCGCTATATCTATGATCGAAATAACCGAGTGCGACTGTATTATAAATTAATATACTTATCTCGAAAAAAAAATAAGAACTGAGTAAACTATGTATTTATAATAATTACATAATATGAAGTAGGTACTTCCCCAATCAATATCTGACCAATCTTTTAATGAGAAATTATGCCGCGTTGTCACATGTAGATTTTTGCCGTTCAACTATTATAATTATGAATATAGATAATTTGAAAACAAATCACAGAGAGAATGAGAGAAGTGGGATTCAAATCCATGTCCACTGGATTTGCGCTACTGCGCTCTACCAATTAACCTACATTTTTTTTTATCTAATTACGATAAAAATAGCTAGTAGTTTTTTACACCTCTCTGAAGTGCTTCACAAATTGTATTAATTTGGGCAGTCGACTTTTGTATTTAATCATCAAAGTATTAAATAATATAGTTACATAATTTGAAAACATCTCATGTGCCTATAGTATATATACTAGAAAAATATGACAACCGACGTGCCTTTAACCAGTAACTGCTGGATTCGCGCCACTATGCTTTTCCAATTAAGCTAAGGGCATCTTAGTTAATTATGACGATTTTAACTAGTCGTAGTTGTTACATGAAATGCTTATCGAATTGCGTATATGCATGAGATGTTTTCAAATTATGTATATTCGATGGAATGAATGTTACATTCTCAGATCTTGTGTCTTATTTGTTGAATAAAAAAATAGTTTATCAAAGTATTAATTACCTCAATTACTAACCTATATCAGGATGTCTCTATTTTTTTAATTATAACGTACACGCACATACTATTAATTTATTAAACTATTTTTTTTAATTCAACGAAAAATTTACAAGATTTTATTAAAACATTTATATAATCACTACAAACAATCTTTTTGCAAAATAATATGTATGTTCAATAAAAGAAAGTTTCATTCTCAAATCTTGTGTACTTATACAAAAATAGTTTATTATTATAATTAGATTTTTACCAGTATCGAATGAAAACATAATTATTTTGTTACATTTGAGTACCTACTTATTTCTAAAAAAAATTTTCGACTTCTGCTTTGAACAAGTTTTTTTTTATTTTTGTCGTTTATTTTATACATGGTACGAGTATAATGAATGGGTACTTTAAAAAATACAAAAGCGTAGATACTCAATTATAACTTCCTATTATGCGGTTATTTTCCACTTGAGTATTGGAGATATTTCAAGCAAAATATACCCAGTTAACGTATTTTAATGTACACGTTGTTCGCAAATATTGGTTCACTTAAAATCAAACGAAAAACGAAGTTCATCATGTCAATTAATATTTTATGATTATTTTACCTTGCTTTTTGTCACTTTATGGTTGACGTGAAAACTAGATAGAAAAATTCAGAGATCATACTTATTTAATTTCCTCAGTAAGTTTCCTAAGTTATTTCATGATTTTGTGAGTTTAAATTAAAATAACTGTAAAGTATTGTAAATTGGGGTAATGTTAAAACAGTTATTCTAGCTAAAAACAACCATACTACGAGTATGTTAAAATTAACATAGATAAACTCCCTATATTGCACACATTTTTTAATAATTTAAGGAAACAGCGATAGCCAAAAACAAAAATTATTAGGTATGTTAAAAGAATAGAGTATAAGAATGGGCAAAAAATGTTTTCAATAATTTTATAGTAGTAAAAAAATCCTAATAAGCTAATATAATGCTTGATAGGGAAACTAGAGTTGATCCAGTATTCCTAGCTCGCTTAGGTATAATAAATTATCCTAAATGTCAACACGGAAGCAAGAATGAAGATATAAACAACGTTTTTTGGCAGTCCGTCTTATGACGGTCAAACACAAAGGCTTCGTGAGTATTAAATAAGTTAAAATTATCAATTTCTACTAATTTTTGAGACGTTTACAGCTCAGTCAAACATCAAAGTATTTTTGTATTTCTAAAAGTTTCTGAGAGAATGTAAACTGGAAGTCTAAATGATATTAGCACATGGTTGAAGCTGGCATGTTATATATTATTATATATTTTTTTTAAATATTAATAACCATGTTCTTGTTTTTTCGTACAAGGTGGTTTTTTAGTAATTTTAAACAATCACAAACACCCAGGCTTTGAGATAAACATATAAATACTGTGTCCTCACTGAGAATCGAACCCACAACTCTCGGGTGGAAGGCCAGCGCCTTACGCACTGCAACACGAGAGTAGCCCATGTAATATTATTATGTACCTAACTATTATAAATAAAATGTATTGTTTTCATAATCATAAATATTATATAAATGTAATAAACTTGTATAAATATTTATTATACTTACAGCTATATTATAAGTTTTGACTAAGACTTTGTAACTTAATGAAAAAATAATCATTTCTGAACATCGAGTGAGTACATCGACTTTATTTGCTACCATGAGAAAAATGTAAAGGCATGCCAAAAGGACCCGAAGCCATTATATTCATTTCTTTAAATATCCATCTCGAGCGGGAAAAAAAGAGGTGCTTTTGAAGAGAAGTTTATTAATAATTCAAACTCCGTCACTCCCTCTAATGGCTTCTAATTTCATCTGCCGTCCCTTCGCTTCCGGAGCATCTGGTTTTGAAAATTATTTCGCGAAAATTTTAGATCTTTTAGTCTTGGAAACTCCGCTGACCTTTTGAGCACTTTTCCAGACGCACTTTTAGTTTTTCCGAGTAACAAGTGTCTTTAATACGTTTTTGGAAACTTTAGAATCTTGGTCGCATTACACTTCAAGTATTTAATTATTATTTTCATTCGTTAATAATCCATAATATCACCAACCTTTAAATAATAAGTGATTTTTTCAAATACCGATAAGTCCACAATGTAATGATAATAAATATAAGTTTATATTTCTACAGTTTAAAATTAGAACAATCTATAAAATTTTATTGGTTTTATTACACAAATATTTTATGTGAATTTGTATTGATTTGAAGATGGGTAATTAAATAATAACATTTTACACTAAAATGGACTCGAGACTATACAATAATAATACGTTAATGAAGTAGTACCACATAAACGCATATACGTAATATTATACTAAATTTTATTGTCTGAAACCAAATTTATCGAAACAAATTATTCTCCTTCTTCTTCTTCGGCCATGTTCGCCACTTAGTTAGAGGCCTAGGGATTAAAATACCGATTCAAAATTGTAATACCGGTTTTTCGGTATTTCTTATTGAATACCGGTATTCATACCGGTATTTCTTAAATATTAAAAATACAGAAGTAGGTGCTTATCAATAAATATAGCTATTAAAATCTTTTTAAAATATTATTTTATAGCAGAAACCTACGTACCTACATTTATTATGTTGACATTTAAAATATGTATTGATCATAATTGTAGAACTAGTAATTTTTTACAAATAATTTGAATATTGATAAATTTAACTAAAACCCTCAAAAGTTCATGAAGTGCAAATAAGTCCCAGTTGCAGGAAAAGCTTATAAAATTCAACGCTTGTACAGTCATCAATAAATATAGAATAATTGAACATTTTTGATATGATATTGATAATTCATCGCGAATATATCGAATATTTGATGAAATTTGTTTTATTATTTATCACCTTTGTTGGATTCACTCAATATTTTTTTTTTTCATTTTGACAGCATATAAATTATAATTCATTTTCAAAAACGTAAACGAGTGTGCTTTCTTAATACCAAAAATTCCGGTATTTTGGATTTTTAAAAGCCGTATTTCGATATTGATAAATACTGGAATACCGGTATTGCAATCCCTAATTAGAGCATATGGATATCACAGTATGGCGCCTCTAAGAATTCCTGTCGCTCGTCAGTATTCTTGCGTCATTCCAGTTTATGCCAGAATGCCATAGCTCTGCCGTATACAGCCTGTAGATAATATTTAACGGACTACCATGACTTTGGTACACAATGTGACCGTAAAACCAATCGCGCTGTATGCGTGTGAAACCTGAAGCTTAACGGGAAAACAAGTATTTGAAAACAAAATTTTTCAAAGTCGGCCGTTTAAAAAAAAGTCAAAGATGACGCATCCGTACAAATGCTGAGCTCTGCAAACCATTTTATTTAAGCCTGATATAGTCAGTGTCTTAAAAACACGAAGACTTAGGTGGGCCGGTCATTTTGTTAGATGTGATGTATCTAGCTGGAGCTTTATATGAAGTCAATGAAGAAAAAGACTGATAACGTTAAGAGGTTGAGTATGAGTAACGATAGAGATGTCTGGAGAACAATTGTGCAGTCGTCTATAGACTTAAATCGTTTGTAGTACCAGCTTAAGAGCATATATGAGGCGTCTAATTCCAAAAAGCGATAAGTCCACATTTGGTCAAAACCGAGAAAAAAATACGCACGTATTTTATACATAATTTTACACAATATATTGATTGATCTATAAATTCCAAAACGCGACATAACCCTACGAAAAAAAATATTTTAAGTTCCGATTTATTGCAAAAAGCGCCAAGTCCGTGTTTCATATTATTTAAAGCTTGGTTGATTTCGTGCGTGTTTAACGGCCCACATGCTCAGCGTAGGTCAAAATTGAGTTTTTATTGTATTTTCAAACCATGATCCTGGACATTCCTTTAACGTTGTAGATAATCGTAGATAATTGTAGATAATAATTGAAGCTTGAAACACAAAAACGTTGTGTCCCAGAAATATTGAATTGTGGACTTGTCGCTTTTTGTAATTAGACGCCTCATATCAGTAAAACGGCAAAGAATTTTCAACAATTAATAGGTGGGACGACATTTTGCACTCGTTGCCAATTGGAAAGTCGGTAGTCGAGATGTGAGTACGTCAATTTGTTTTATGATGGCGTCGGAGAAATATGGAATGTTTGAAGGTTTTATTGATTGTGAGCCTTTAAAGAAAATACGTTAGTTGAAGAAAAATAATAAAATGATCACACAAGATCATGAGTCGTTAAATTGAACCAAATTCTACTATTATACACCTTGTGGTTACTACTAAACTCTGAACAGAATGTTCTACTGTGATATGTTAACAATGATTAAGCAGTAAAAATGTTTACTGTAAAATTTTTAAACAAACATTTTGTTTACAACTAAAATAAATTGACTCTTCAATAAATACAAAGTAAAAAAAAAACAATTTAAATCTAAGCTATTTGAAATGCAATGCGCGTCTACTCCTTCGTGTGGATGTAGGTTTGTGTAGCATTTACAGAACACTAAAAATAAACCTCTTTTGCACGAAAACCCACTGTTTGATATTTTTAACACGTCGATCAGGGTAAATGCAAATTTTCCGGTGCACTCTTTTACGAGGCGCTATTTTTCTTTTATTTTTCCGGCTGAACCAATACAAAGGGTAGATAACACATTTTTTATAATTTAGATTTCAGTTTGTTTATCTTTAGGTTTTTAGTATTTTTTAACGTTTATATTATATTTTTAGTGCCGCAAGAATGTGAATAAATATTGTACTGCTAAATTTTTTCTCACCAATTGAAAATAATATGTATTAGATCTTTCTACCGGTCTTCGGTGTATTAAAACTTTTTAGTTGCGCTTTTTGCAGTGGACTGTAATTTGAAGATACATGTAGATTGCGGATCTAGGGAGAGATTTAAACAGGATGCCAGGCACCAACCTTTTATGTTGAGTGGGCTGGCGCGCTGGAGCTGGTTAGGTATTCACGCATTTACGCACTGTTCGCACGGACGGTTCGGAATGTCATTCTCACGGTTTCACTTGGGTTTTGGGATAAATGATGATGACAAGTTCAGGATGGATAATAGATGCGACGTTCACTTAAACCATAGTAGATTTAGCGCAACGAAGGTCGAACAGATGCGTTCAGATGACACAATAGAGACCTAGCTTTAACAAGCCTTGGCGCATCCGCTGTCTGTAACTTCATCACGGTGGTCACTTGGTCTTGCGACAATAATTGGGGATTTAAGGTAGGTGGGAAAAAGCAACCGTAATTGGCCCAACCACTTTTACTTACTAATAAAACGTATAATTCAACATTTTAAAGTGTGTGTTATTTCTCATAACATATCATTCCATGAATAATTTATTATTAATAGTTTGGACGCTGAAGACGCACCTGGCGCGTAATGACTAGGCTGCCGATCGATGTAATCAACGTTCATTTTAAAGGTGGTATCTAGTCAGCAGCGAATGAGTTAACAGTAAAAATAACAATATATAAATAATGTTAATGCGACTGTCAATCATCGGCAATGCAACTCAGCGTAGGCCATGGTTGCCTCCAGGAAATGCCTCAACTGTACGCTGCCGCAAACTTCTTTGACTACCTTGGCCTCTGAAGTATTCTATTTCTTCTTGTCAACCACCACAGTATATTATATCTGTTCTATCCTTGAGATGGGTATGGCTTTTATCTTTTAACATTTTATGGACTATAATACTATACTAAGGATTATTATTTTTATTGTCGACATAGACAAGCATTATCAGCTTAAGATATAAAGACACCGTAATTGGGATCATTACAATATATATATATATATATATATATATGTCAAAGTACTGAGTGTTTCTACCAATCGTTCTATTATCTACGTTATCTGCTTAACTGTCTCATTTAAATTTTGGGAAAATTATAAAGGTACAATCCTTTATCATTAGAAATTAATACGAATATTTTACTCTTCTCCTAAGCACTAAATTGCGTCACTTCTCTCGGTCGATTGCTATGGGATATCTGAAGAAAATTTAGGATCGTTGCAAAATATTACTTTTTTAAGATACTATATAAATAATGAAGTTATTTCGTCTGCATATATCTGAAATGGTGAAAAAATACCATTTTAATATAATATTATTTAGTTAGCATTATGTTTGACTTACTATATTTAGCATTAAGAGGAATTATCTTTAAAATATATCTTAAAATAAGTTAGAAATATGATCGAATCTCTTTTTATAAGTAAAGTTCGTAATTTTTTTAACAAACTTTATTTGTGTAGGTACGTAGAAAATAATGTAATAATAAAAATTGCTGTCGAGCAATAAACTAATTTATTATAATTATTATTATTGGTACTGAAAGATTATCTTTTATTTACTTTTATTAATTAATTCTTCGAATTCACTTCGGCAAGACTAATACGTAGAAAATAATATAATAATAAAAATTGCTATAGAGCAATAAACTAATTTACTATAATTCTTATTATTGCCACTGAAAGACTATCTTTTGTTTACATTTATTAAGTAATTCTTCGAATTCATTTTGGCAAGACTAAACATGACTCGAAATTGAAATTGTTTTGGATAGTGCACAAAATAAATAGAGGATTGAATATAAAAAATATGGGGATTCAGAATTCGGAATATTTAAAAATGATTACAATCTTTAGGCTAATAATTATTATTATAAATATCAATTATACTGTATATATTGGTATAAACACTAGTTTGATATTACAAAATTTAATTAGTTTATAAAATACCACATTCACTTGAAAACTAAGTCATGTAATTTTTTCTTTAACTTGCCCCTCAGTAAGTCATAAATAAAAACTGACACCAAAGATATGGCAAATGATGATATGTTATGTATATTCTATAAAAATATGGATTATAACTTACATTTTTTCACTATACAGATAATTACTTTTAGACTATCAATTCGTATATGACTCGTGTGTATTAATTATAATTACAACGCTGTCTTTTAATTTATATTTAATTACATAGCCTTAAAGACATTAATTTAATTACAAAATAAGCTACCTTTTTTTGGCGGGTCTCATACATCATTTTCAAAACGTATGATTCGTAAATTTTTCAAAATTACGTTTTAAGATATAATTTTTTTCAAGACAGTCACTGATAGAAATGACCAAATTATGACTATTATAATATTCAAGGTGGGTAGGCAGTTATAAACATTGTAAATAATAAGTCCTGCTAAATTATATAGGTACTAACTGTCAACAGTCTTTCAAACTATTGGAAAAATAACGATGTAACAATAATACACCTGATTCTTTCTATCTCTTTTCTTCTTATACGCAGACTCAATCACGTTATTTCCTGGAGCGGAAAAAATTCTTCATATTTATTTGCCGTTGCAATATACAGAAGATAAAATAAATTTGCTCTTTTGCACGCTTCCACAGGCTGTATGCCAAAAATAATGCTATTTTCCACCTGCATTTAATAATTTTAAACTGAATCAACCCTAGGTACTGACTCAACGCCAGAAGATATCTATTAGCTATAAGATACTAGACTACTTAATAAAACATTTCAATATTATGAGAAAAAGATAATTTCTTTTGTATTCATCATGGACATCTAAATACCAAATCGATTACTTGATTAATTTACCCGACGTCAGGATCTCTCCAAAGTTTAGTGTTATTGTATTTGCACTTTTAAGTTTTAACTAATAATTTTTATTATTTAACGAATAATTCAACCGATTTGGGAATGTAACATTCTTTATTGAACATATTTTATTTGGAAACACCTCAGAAAGATACCTGCTAAAAAAATCATGATTTGAAAAAAAAGCAGGTTTATTTTTCAAATCATGTTATTTTTGTTAAGAATTGTACAATCTCAAAACTAGTGAATTATTCGTTGAAGTAATACATATATAATATATGAATTATACAGTAATATTATAATATATTTTAAAACCTAAGTGTTTCTCTATTTATATCGCCACCTGAAAGCAATAGTGATATAAAGTGAACAAAGTTGATTTTGATATAAGTACCTCCGATTTCAGAAAGTTATAGGTAGTCACTACATAATGAATCACTGAGATTTTTTATAAATTGTAATACCCCATTTAAAAGAAAAATACCAATGTTGCATTTTTTTAAATGTCCTGAAACTTAAATTAATAGTGGTATAACTCAAATAACTAACTGTTAATAACATTATTCAAAACATCTTACCATTATCATTTATATTATAAACCGTAGGAAAAACAAAAATAAACATAATACTAATTATATTTGTTTTAACAAATTGATTTGTATGAAACAAACATATAAGTTTAATTAAGTACCTCAAAACTAGTATTTTTTACGTATCCTTCTGTTGCTTTCAGGTAGCGGTATATGCCATGATGTATCGTAATAATATATTGTTATTTCAAGATCCGTTTCCATTCAATAAAAGGATTTGTCTGTTAAAGGCAACTGAGACTTTTATATTATAATATAATAGTTTAACTGAAGAAAGATAAACATCGTTTTGTTACTTATTTTTTAAATTAGATTTTCTTCTTCGTACTATCAGCCAACAACCTCTATTTACCTTTCAGTATAAAAATGCATCAGATACAATCCTCTCGTTTCTAGATGTAGGTCAGTCGTTGTCGCGTGGCCATAAATCGAAATGTTTTCTTATCTCAAGATAAGAGTTTCTTCTCTTCTCCTGGGCTGCAGGTAGATTCTTTGCTTAATAGGTCCATGTTTTCAACTGTTTGTTTTTGATCTTCACCCAATCAATGATCATTGCTAGGAAAACCAATTAATTATGACAATAAAATTGTTGAATACAATCTTATCTATAAATAGATTGAAAGTCAACGTGAAAATATAACTAAAAATATATCTTTATTATTTGTTATTTAGCTATCATAAGTGTATAAAAGTTAAACTAAGTTATAATACCTACCTACCCATGATTTTATTGTTATCGGGATCCAAATATGTATCTTAAAACTCGTGAGCATTGATTAGGTATTGTTTGTTCTCATTGGGTATAGCATTAGGTTATTATAGTTCAGTGTACTTAAATTAGTACGTAGGTATACCTATATGTACCCTATAAAAGTAGCGAAGGTTAGAACTAGGCTGTAAACTGATGTACTTAATAAATAGTGCATACTAAACTTTGTCTGTTATATTTATTTGTTTTCATTGAACTAAGAATACAAATTCCAGATGGTGTTGGTTAGTTTTTAAAATTCAATTACTACCTAAAATAAACCGTAATAGATAGAAAAGAATATTGTTTATTTATTATGGTTTGGTTTAGACAGGGTTTTCCACCATCTGAAATTTGCATTCTTAGAATGAAAACAAATGAGTATGACTGACAAAGTTTAATATGTAAAATTTATGTCGGCACTCTACAGCCTGCCTCTACCTTTCGCCACTTCACTACGTACATGATAATAACACATCATGCTAATAATATCGTGGATTCCGGGTTCGAACCGCATGTTGGACAGATTGGCATATTATTTTTCAATATGTGTTTCATGACGCTGTGTATCGTGCGATTAACTTATTTGATGGCACCATAAAGGTTGATTTATTTTTTATTAACGATAATAATGTTTGTGGACCTGTTAAATATGTTAAATTTATAATTGTATATATTATCATGTTTCTTTAATATTTACATAAATACATGCTGTCTCTACTTTCTTGTTATATTAGTTGTTATTTGTAATTGGGATATTTTTATAATTTTATATATATTATGTATTATGGCGCATTGGCCAATCGCTGTAATGCCGTAATACTCTTTTTTTAAATAAATAAATAAACATTCATTAATCGTAAAAACCAGATATCTGTTAATACAACCTCCACATTGTGGAGGCCCAATTATGATTTTCTTAGTATCAAACATACTAATGATATATATATATATATATATATATCGTTACTGTTCTGGCAGAAGACAATAATTCGAAAAAATGACATATTGAGTTAGTTATACCAAAATGTTCATTATTTCAAACTTTACCGTCTGGAAACCTTCTTAATAAATAAACAGTATTTATTTTAACGTCATCCTTTTTATGATTACTTAATAAACTCACATGATAGAGCATTTCAAACATTTTAAAAACTTCAAAGTCAAATTACTCAAAACTAGTATTCTCCAGTTAGTGTGTTCTGCCAGAACAGTGACGATATATTATTATATATACATAAGCAGGTATCTACAATGTTATTTAATTAAATTAAGTTAAACGAAATTTTTAGTACCTAACTAAAAAGTGCGAAGAACCTACATAATAGAATTTTTATGTTGAAAATTGAGTCAGTAGACAAAATAAAAATATCATTCAGACCAGTGACTTGAAAGCATGACGTTCTAAAAATGGTATTCTTAAGCAAATAATAAAAGATTCGTTCCTCTTTGATCCCAAAGTTTGGCGGTCGACTGCTAAAAACGCGGTCACGAACGAACTGACTTTTCTTTGCTTTGTCAAGTTTCTGCAGGTCATGCTAAGAGACTTGTGGGCGTGGATGCCGAATGCTCCGTCAATCTATATCCGGAAAATATAAACACTAAGGCCTTTTAGAATAAGAGAGGATTATTTAATCGCTTTACTTATATTTTGTATATATTGTAATAGTTCACATAACTACCCAAATTATATAAATCATTGAGTTTCCAAATAGAAAACTCTTGGGCTCCTTCCAACAATCATTGTAAAGTCAACTCACTAATATTAAAGAGTAACATTAATATTTTTTAATATCTCCAAAACCTTAAAATCACAATTAATAGGTAGCATGTCTTTTCTTCCGACCATGTCCGATCCTAAAAAGATCATATGGGCCTCCACAGAGTGGAGGTTTGTATTAACAGATTTTGTTTTTACGAAAAATAGATGTCAGCCACTGGCTCAACCTATTAGGTCTATACTCTGACTCATACACAAATTGAAAAACAATATGTGTACTTGCCAGGCCTAGGATTCGAATCTGGGACCCACGACGCTATAGGCTGACGCTTAAGCCGCATGGCCATCGAGTCTATAGTTGTGCATTTTAGAATGTTTTAAGTAGTTAAGTTTTGTGTAATATAATTTGTGCATAGGTCTTTGAGTCAATATTATTATTATGAAGTTTTCATATTCAGTGAAAATATAATCAGTTCAGAATTAACGCGCGACTGATAATAGGGCTGCTTCACATAATATATACTAATTCTCTCACCAAACATCAGTACAATGTTCCTAGATTGTCTAATAAAAAAATTATGGTTTTATAAACATGGCCATAAGTCTTTTACAACTTCTTATAAATTTGTTTTACAAGATAAAGAAATCCAAAAAATACATATTAGGCATAACACTGAAAGATTGCAAAATAAACCAATGGATAAGGAAGCAAAAAAGAGTAAGCGATGTGATAGAGGTCGCCAGGCAGATGAAATGGCAATGGGCTAGACATGTACTTCGGCTAATGGACAACCGCTAGATAAATGCCGTCATACAGTAGTACCTATGTGGCACTAAACGTCTACAGGGACATTAAAACCCAATAAAGTTTAGTGGATGTACGTAGCAGCAAATAGAGACCGAGTAAATATGAGGGAGCTAGGGAAGGTCTTCACACAGCATTAGATCGACCCCGGCTGATAATGATTTATTTATTTATTTATTTATAAAAAAAAAAAAAAAAAAGAGTATTACGGCATTACAGCTTTTGGCCAATGCGCCATAATACATAATACATACAAATATATAAAAATATCTTAATTACAAATAACAACTAATATGACAAGAAAGAGGAAAAGACAGCATGTGTAAATATTAAAGAAATATGATAATATATACAATTATAAATTTATCCTATTTAAAACGTCTACAAACATTATATAATTAATAAAAAACAAATCAACCTTTATGGTGCCATCAAATAAGCTAATTGCACGATACACAGCATCATGAAACATAACATCAGTCCTGCGACGAGGTATCTTGAAGACCGTGGAGCTGCGAGTGATATTGGTGGGAACATGAAAATTAATATTTGCCAGTATATGCGGATTGTAAATGAACCCACGAAGAAGTAAAAAGAAATGCTTTAAAAGAACAATCACTCTTCGGGTAGACAGGGATTGCATTGATAGCATACCCAGAAGAAAACGAGTCGGGAAATTCATTTTATTGTCATTATCATAAGGAAAGAACCCGTATGTTCTTAAGTAGAGAAATCTAAGAAATCTATTGTGGACTCGATCCAGCTTAATTGTGTGCATGAACCTATTAGGACTCCAAATAATGCTGGCATATTCAAGAATGCTCAACACAAATGATACGTATAATGTACGTAGCACTCGGACGTTTTCGAATGATTTTGAAACCCTCATAACAAAACCAAGCATTTTGCTAGATCTAGTACTGATGTTAAGAATATGCTGATTGAAAGTGAACTTTGTATCATACAATACTCCCAAATCTTTTATCTCCGTTACCCTACTCAATATTATACCAGACAATGTGTATGGGAACAATAAGGTGTGCCTTGAACGATTGAATGAAATAATATTACATTTGGAGGTAGCGAATTCAAGTTTATTTAAGATAGACCATTGCGAGATAGCATCTAGGTCAGACTGCAACATCGCACAGCATAATGGGGTTTCAATAGTTCGAAAAAGTTTAAGATCATCTGCGAATAGCAAACAAGAAGAATTGGTTATAACTTTGACAATATCATCAAAAAATATTAAAAACAAAATTGGGCCAAGATTTGAACCTTGAGGAACACCAGAGTTTGTTCTAAAAATCCGCGATTCATTCCCATGGTAATCAACAAATTGACGGCGATTTTTCAAATAAGAAGCAAAAAAACATATTATACTATATGACGCGCCAAATGTACAAAGCTTTTGTAATAAAATATCGTGATCAACACGATCAAATGCCTTGGAAATATCTGTGTACACAGAATCAACTTGAATTGACTTATCCATAGAATTTGAAATAAAATTATTATACACTATAAGATTTGTTACTGTGGACCGCCTAAGTCGAAAACCATGCTGCGAATCGGAGAGGCGAGAGTCTATTTGACGGTTGATGTTTATATGTAATATCGATTCAAATAATTTACATGGAGCCGAAAGAACTGCTATTGGCCTATAGTTAGAGATCTCTGATCTAGATCCCTTTTTATGAAGCGGCCTTAGGCGGGTTATTTTCCATGCATCAGGAAAAGTGCTGGATGCTATGATTAAATTAAATATATGTTTAAGCGGAAAGGATATATGTTCGTAACAGCCCTTAACCACATAAGGTGGCAAACCATCTGGACCAAATGAACTTTTGGGAGACAAATTTGAAAACCCATATTCCATATCTTTCTCGTCAAAAGCTGAGATTTGAATATCTTGCGTTGCAGACGAAGGACCAGCAGAATCGGGGTCAAGTAGCGGTTCTATTGAGCTATAAAGTGATTCAAAATGCTTAGCAAATGCATCAGATATAACATGGTTCTCTATAGGATCATTATTCAACGTCATCATGGCATTGTCTTTTGTAGTACTACTGGAACTAAGCGAATGAATATATTTCCAAAAACAATTAGGATCTGAGACAATATTTCGACCAATCGACGTTAGATATGATTTGTGAGCCGAAGAGATGTCACACTTCAATGAGTTTCTAAGACAGGAAAATTTACTATAATCTGCAGTCCGTCTATGTTTTTTCCACAGTGCATGATAATATGCCTTTGACCTTAGATTATAAATAATTTCTGGCGTAAACCACTTAGGATATGAGTACTTCGGTAGATGAACGAGCCGGCGAGGGAAACAGGAGTCCAGACTATTATAAAATTTATTATAAAAAATAGCTAATGCCGTGTTTACATCAATTTGTTCATATAAAGAGGTCCAATCTGTAGTACTCAAAGAATTATACAGCGCTAAAAAATTTCCATTTGAAAAATTCCATTGCGGATTATGCCTATTCAGTGGAGGAATCGACGAATCATTTCTGTGCGATACATGCTTAAAAGATAAAATTGTGCAAGTAGAGGGATGATAGACATCTTCGGGAACGAGAGGCTCATCACACGCGCTGACCACCGTGCAACCAACGTTAGATAGCACCAAATCAAGCGTCCGACCGAGACTATTTTTCACAGAAGAAAATTGTTTTAAATTAAATAAATTATTAAAGCTGGTATAATCAGATTCAATTATACCAGCGGAATACAAATTAAAATCTCCCAAAATAATTAGTTTTTTGTTGGGCAGTACCAAATTTTCTATTATGTGAAAAAAGTCACTGTATGTAGTCGCTGAGCTGCCGGGAGGGAAGTATACAGCGGCCAAGTACAGTGAACAAAAGTTAAAATTAACTTTACACAAATTAAAATCAAAATCATATTCAGTTAAATTTGATCTGGTTGGATATAAAGTTTGTGTGGATAAAGCTACCCCATTTCTAATTGCCAGCAAAACGCCCCCACCTCGTCTACCATTTCGACGGTCTGTTCTATGTACAGAATATTCACTTCCGAACAGCTCATTGGCCGATATGGTGTCGTCGAGCCATGTTTCGCTTAGAGCAATTATCGATGGTCGGGCACACAATATACCCTCTTTAAATGTATTTACTTTAGTTTTTAGGCCTCTTACATTTTGATAATAAATCTCGCATGACCGAGGTGCGGAAGTTGTTGAATGATGCTTATTATAAGCGAGTCATGCTGAGGATGGGTGAGGGATTTCAATTGAGTAGTCCGTCATTGATCGCTCCCTCTGCTCCGCATACAGGCGAGCCGGACATGTTGCACTATGGGTCGGGTGGTCATATGGCCGCTTGTGACGGCGGCAGGCAACGCATTTTGGTGAAGCTTCCTTCACGGGGCAGTCCGCACGGTCGTGGCCTGGTTCGGCACAGTAAGAACAGGTGACGTCTTTTGCCGAGCATGATTTGGCCATGTGCCCATATAAGTGGCATTTATTGCACTTGGTTACCCCTAGATAGTTCTGGAGTGGGAAAGAGTCCCACCCCATGTACAGTCTGTCATCTGCAATGAGAGCAGACCACACCGCGGCAGGTACATACGTGATATAATGGCATCTGCCAGTCCTGGGACCCGCCTTGTGGCTGAGGCGTACGGCCTGGTAGGCCTCCTCAGATAGACCCGTTTGCTCTCTTGTAGAGTTGTAAATTGCCTCCCGAAGCTGGGGTTCTGTAGTGGAAGCCGGCATATTAAAAATAATAATGCGAGGCTGCTTTTTTCCTGCAAGTTTAACACTCAGAGCAGTCTCTGAGGTCTCCAGAGCGCTGACGAGACGCTTGGCCTCGTCCTCAGAGCGGGGGTGTACGATAACACCTCCGTTTCTGACGTTTCTAATTTCCGTTATTTGTACCCCAATATCCCTGGGGTTAAGGGACTTCTTGATGAGCTCTCTTGTCATTTCCGATCGTTTTTCTCCTTCTCCCGTAGGGAAAAAGAGGACTCCAGGCCTTGGTGCTAGCGGCAACAGCGAAGGAAATGCTGACCCGGTGACAGCAGGTGCCGTGAATGGCGCCGCTGCCGGACGCTGCCGCCTTCCTAACGCAGTAGCCCAGGTGGTATCAATAGGGGGGGCAGTGATGGTAGGCTCCTTGTTGATTTGTAATGTGGCAGTTTTGAGAGTTTTCGTCTGCTCTCTTAAATCAGCAATGGCCAGGTTTTGATTTTCAATGCTTAATTGCCTATCACGAAGTTGAATCTGCAGGCCCTTAATCTCGCATTCCTGCGCTACGACTTTTATCTCCAGCTTGGCCATGCACAAATTCTGCCTTCCAACAGCCTCGGAAAGGCTTAGTAGGGAATTATGTAGCTTATCTTTAGAGTCAGCCCTGAGGGAGGAGTGCACTTCATGTAAGCACGTTTGTATGTCATCATAGATGACATTATTTTCAGGCTCGGTTGTGGTGTCCGATACTGCTGAATCTATAACGACGTTGCAGTCGCTTTCGACATCCGACGTACTCGGGGGTGCAGGCTGGTGGCTTCTTTGCTTGGTTTTCTTTTGCTTTGGCTCTCTTTCTCCATCTTCAGCAGTAGAGGCCTTATCTTGTTGTGATTTGGGGCTCTTCGGCGAGCGTTCCTTTTTTGACCGCTCGCGTACGCGTGTTCCGATTCCTGAAGCAGTTTTTGCATGGCCTGGAATGTCCGGTAGCGATTCCCCACGAGGAGGGGTCCGTTTGAGCGGCATATTACTATGCCTTTGCTGCCAATATGATTTAAATGTCTGAACGGTTGCTACCTTAGGATTTTGCAAGATCACTTAGTTTTACCGGAGTGTAGGTCATTATAACTAAACACAAAGTACGATTTTAAACTGTTGCCTTAATCCATAATAATAATAAGAAATTACAAAATTACAATATTAAACTATCCCGTTTATTTATTAACTACAAAATCGTTATTATTAATAATTATTATAAATATAAGATGAACTAAATCGAAACAATTTGTACAACGTTAACAAATTTTTATGAAACACCAAATTTAATTACTAGCTTAACACTAATTTAACGATTTATAATGATCGTTTATGATCGTAATAACTAATTAAGCAAAGCAATTATTTGTAATTAGACGGCGACATAAATTTATTGAAAACACGTCTGTTCACGCCGAAGACTCAAGATAGTTAGATAGATAGATAGTGACAAAGCGCAATTTTATCAAGATATTTCATTTCTTTTATTTTGTTAACTGTCAATTCATGGTGGAACTGCATTGTATTGTTGTTTTTATCTAATAAAACGCAATTTTTTTGTAGTACTTATTCCACTTCCTGAGGCGGACGAAACCGGTCCTAATCTATTGATTAAAAGTGGAATAATTACTACAAAAAAAAATTGCGTTTTATTAAATAAAAACAACAATACAAGATATTTCAAATACTTTATAAATTGTTAATTATAATATATATGGTTTATTAGTTTCTGTCAGATTAATCATTAATCATACACTGTCGTAGGTATTAAACAAATATATATATATATATACAATTATTCTACATACCTACTATGTTCATTATTAAAGAATTAAAAACTTTGAATTTTTATGAAGGTTTCTCGAATTATATTAACTACCTACTTTATGAACTTCAAACAGAAGTAAGAAGTTATAGTACGGACTGTCTTAAACTATACGTCATTATAATATATTAATTTAAATTATTATTTTATACATAGAATACGTCATATTTAAAATAATTTCTTAATTAATTAGTTATATTAAGTAGATTATAATAATATTATATTCCCTAGAATAACGATGACAAATATTATAACCGATAAAATTTATAAACAAAATTTATCAAAACCATTACATTAGAGTTCAGCCATGTAAACATTATAAATACGCCTGTTTGTCTGATAATTTATTATCATGTTACTTTGAATGACGACAGCGAGTGTCGATCGATGACAGTTGGAGAAAAGGAAGATTTAAAAACACAGTTTTTTACATTCGGTAAATTTGCCATATTTTTTTTATACATATTCAAAAATATTGATAATTTATAATATAACAGATGAAATTTTAAAATTATACAAGTTTTTCGAATAAATAACATGTTTTTCATTGCGTACAGTGTTTTTTATTGAAGCATAAATTCAAAGGATCCGAGAGCGCACGGTATTTTTCTTCCTAAGATCTCGATTTCAATACAATTTATAATGCTAAAAGCCTCGTATTTTTCAAAGAGCTCTTTATATTGCCCAATATGTTATATGTAAAGGTAATTTTCTTGGAAAACTTCCGCGCAAAGTGATTTTGACAGGTCCTGTTCATTGAACTAATAATGGATTAAATTTTACATGCCGCTTTGATTTTCGTTTTTAAAAACACCAACGTAAACTTTATTCATACGGTATTTTACCGAAAACCAATTTACAAAAAAATATACTCCCGAAATATGAATATTACAAATTTTCTTTAGCTGCCTACCATTAAAATAATTTCCTTATATTCATATACCGTTAAATTTACGTACATATAACGCGTGTTTGAATTTTATTACGTAAATAAAATAGTGATTTATCGTTATATTTTCATATGCTATCGATATGATAAAAGATTTTTAAAAATAGTTTAGAACTCTAACATCAGACTTTTCTATGATACTCGTACCTATATTATAATTATTACTCCTTCCATATTATAATATAATTTTTCAAGACCGTACATTTATTATAAAATTAGTTTGAAGAAGCCCAATCCCATGAATAGACATAACCATGAAATGCATGATAATTAATAAATTAGTTTTTATATCCCTAATCTGATATAATTGATTGAGTTAATAATTAAATAAAAACCAATAAAATGGATGGTTTAGTCGTTTTTTCAACTTCACTTCCTTATTTAAAAAAAATGCCAGCTAAATTAAGATAATAGGTCGGCATTTGCTGTTTACATCTTTTGGACACAATGTGTATTTAGTCGTATATAACGTTATTATCCAATAAAACGTATTTTGAAAAAACCGAGAGCTACGTCCTTTTTTCTTTTTATAGTCGCTGTGATACTTCCATGCCATAATTTTTAGATGTACGCTTTGTCAGTAAACGTATTCTAGTTTTTATTAATTAGAATAAACTGATGTACATTATGTTTTGTTCGCATATCAATCAAAACTGCTGTCTATAATAAGAAAAACGTACTAATATAAATTTATAAAAATCGGTGTGTGTACTTATGTACGCGCGTTAGAAGTTATACTTATTTGGCGTAACAAAACTTGTGATAAACTAGATTCTTTGATTAGCTCTTAATTATTTTGTTAAATTACACACTCAAGAAAAAGGACCACTTATTAGAACGCTGTTGGTTTATTTCTATACACTTTACTAAATTAAATAATGGTTTCTCGTTGTTTTTATTTTTAAAGTACCAACTCTGACGTTTGATCGTTTGTTTACGTAAGGAATTGCATATGGCCGAAAATAATAAATTCGCTGCCTAGGCAACGGAACAATTCTAAACTATAATATTATACTCTATAATCGTCATGATTGCAGTATTATACTGTGGCGTGAAGGTAGTGCGTTCGGCTGATAACCGAACAATCGATGGTTCGAATCCAATCGAGTGCATTTTTTTCGTGTGAACAAATAAATTATGTGTTACATGTCACACGCCAAAAATACACTCTGATCTGATTTCCCAAACGCGCCAAAAGCAGTATAACTTCAAAAATATTTATTGGTCAAAGTGTATTATAATAATAATAATATATTATAGTGACTTAACATCCTAACAATGTAGATTTTGCAAAGTTTGAAGAAACATGCATTTAAAGTGTTTCATCGGCAAAGTCTAAAATCACGCAGTCAATGCGATTCGTGGATCGGTTTTCTCATTCGGCGACTGTCTCGTGTGTTGGAGACGTGTTGGTCGCTTTCCAGCACTCCCAAGAGGGCCCTGGTGTCCCAACTCTATCGACGCAAAGTCCTCTCAACTCTAATGCAATTTTTCTTGCCCGTTAAGGGGCAAAGTGCCCGGACAGCGAGGTCTGCGAGCAGAGATTCCGCGACATGTTTGCGAAGTTTCGATAAGTGAATTATAACGGAAATACTGCGAATCGTGCTAAGCGATAAGCGTTGCTAGGAACTTTTGAATTTTTCTCTCAGTCATAAATAACACAGAGTAAACAGAGATAAAGCTTATGTCAATTTATGTACATATAACAAATATGGAAAAACCCAAATTGATCGTATTTCAGGACTCTGGTTTAACACTTTATTATATTTATGCATTGGCTATGGTTATAATTATAATGCACAAATTTACTAATAATACATAATTTGAAAACACTTGGACATCTGGAAAATAAATATAACAAACTAAAAAAATCTTTTTGAAAAAATGAAGCGGGATTTGAACCTACGCCTCCTGGGATTCATCATTTTAATGCACTGTTTCTCATACAAAGGAAATTTATTCGAAAATGTTACATTCTTTATTGGATTTACATAATTAGGAAACACCTCAAAAACACACACATATTATAAATAATGCTTCAAAAATATGGTATGTATTGGGCGGGACTCAAACCCGCATCCATTGAATTTCGGTTAATGTGTTTTATCAAGTTACCCACCTTCACTCAAACCAATTACAATAACTCATATGTGGCATTATTTGAGAATAGATAAATCTAATTTTCACCATTGCAATCGGTACCATTAAAAAAAAACTATTGTAATGATTCATCCATTGAATTTGGGTACATGCTCTTTTTTTCATATTTCACCTTCACAGTAGATGAATAATCCGCGATGCACATCCAAAGTATAAAGTCTAGATCAGTGATCGCCAAACGGTAGCTCGCTGTGGCATTTTCAGTAGCTCGCGTAGGATATTTTATTATTGGACTTTGAAATGAAATATTGCTTCAGCTAAGTTTCAATGAAATGCCTAAAAAGTTGGTTGCATCAACTGTAAAATCTGTATGGCCTTCCGTCCCAACAGAAAAGTGTCAAATTTTAGTTCGAATTGCATTGAATGAAGGCATTGTTTTGTTCTACCTATTTATTTGAATCAACGATTTCTATCTATCTACTATCAAGGTGGTTAAAAATAAATATTATAGGAACAGAATCACAGATAATAATTGAATTCGGATAGAAGTGACAATGTACTCATCATGAATTGAAAAATATGTGGAGGAAAGTCATTCTTTCACTAATTATTTTTACTTTTACTCACACTAATTTCAAGAAATTTTTCAATTATTATTTGGTTCATAAATAAATAATTAAAGAAAGCATTTTATGTTTTATTGGAAGTTTGATGTCTTAATTTATTTCAAGTAATATAACAATATTTTATGTGCTACGATAAAGGACGATGATAAAAAAAATATAAATTAGAAATATGTATAAGTAGCTCACCAGACAATCTCAATTTCTGAAAGTAACTTACATCCTTATTGAGTTTGGTGACCACTGGTCTAGATTAATTCGCCTCAAGGAAGGATTTCATTTCCAACAGTGATGATAATGTATTATAGTTTTTAAACGTATTTTAATAATGATTTATTTTTTGAGTAATAAGTTTACATCTGACTCATTTCATTTGCTTCTATATACACATTATTCGTCTTTTGGTTTGACATTTATTTGGTTTCACTTTATCTTTAATATGTCACCGATTGCTTTCAAGTGTGTCAATACACAAAAAAATAATATATTTTCTTTTTTGCGAGATTCCCCAGAGATGAGGGAGACATGTGTCAATAGTATTTACCAGCCAATCAGTGAAAGTGGGACCGGACTGCTGGGTAATCGATCAAGTTTCGCAAAACAGACCAAACTTCCACAGTAAATAAACAAAATGACGGACACGTCGTGAGGAAACCTTCGCTAAGTAATGAAATGTGTAAAAATAAACGAAAGCCCTTCAAATAATACATATTACTTTTCAATCTCTTTCCACGAACTGAATTTAAGTTGTGTCAATTCGTAACAAAATGTCAGGCTATAACGAGTATCTACGTTTAGATGTACACAAAGTCCTAATGCATACTAATACTTAGGTATATAAATAAATTGCCTTATGCGTAAAAAAAGAAATAGGTAACGGTTAATAGTGGTCCTGGTGAGAAAATTACAAAGTTTCAGCTGCTGTCAAATAATTACGTTTTGTAAACAGAAATTTAGTAAAATATATACATTGAGAAAACTCAAGATTATTTTACCAATTATCTGCGCAAATACCAACGGGAAATTTTCATGCAATTATAAACCTGGTAGATTTATCGGATTAATTAATGCCAGATTTGTGAATAATATTTAGTGTTGCCATGAAAATACTAAAATTTTTAGAAATATTGTATCCGCGCTCGGAGGACTACAAATAATACTATCACAATATTAAAAGATAAGGGCATGTATTTACTAGGGGACAAATGTCGCGGGACATGACGCTCAACATCTACGTCGATGTCTCAGAAACAATGTCACGGAAAATTTTGCTTGTACATACTCATAAAGAAATGTCGCCCGAATAAGTTGTGTTGGTAAGTGCTGCGTACATATTTATTCGTACGAGTGGGTTATCGAATCGTAAGAGATGAAAACGCTCGCTTGCATAGCGACAGTATGCAATATGTCCCGCGTCAACGTGTTGTGTGCAACGTTGGGGGTCAGTGCGCAACGTTGCAGCGTCACGTAGACTCTATGTTTCGCGTCATGTTGAGGAACAATTTGTTCTAGTGAATACGAGGTTTAATACTTAACACAGATGGTGTGCATAATGTACACAACTTGAACATTTTCAAATGTTCATACCATTATAATACAATCTTGCATTTTGTTAGTTCAAGTAGGTAATTTAAATCTGAAATAATTAATGTCATTAGTGTGTAACTTGGTGACAATAAATAATACATATTCACCATAACGTAGGTACCTAATAAATGTCCTATCGGTTTATCAACCTGGTATTGTGAGAAAATGTTCTTGGCAGAATCCGTATTATTATCATAGTTGAAATAACCGTCTTATACTTACCCAGTTTTCGCAAATTGACCTCATTTTCTACAACAACGAAAACATTCTACGTGAAAATTCTTTGCCTTCAAGATATTCCGAAAAGAGGTCGCCACTCGCCAGTACCCCGTTTGAAGGGTCGCCAGTACCCCGTTTGGAGGGTCACCTGGACCCTGTTTGGGGGGCTACGGTCGAGGGGACTAATTTTCCAGGCGAATCCTGTACATACACCCTTCAACTTTCCTCTCATACAGCCGCTCGTAAGGCAGACGTATTGAACATTTGACAATGTACTTTATTTAAAAAATGCAAATTAGTTGAAATATAAGGCAATACGTCATGGAAAAAATGACATCGGGCATAATACAAGGACCAGAAAATAAAATGTTAACCTATATTATAAATATATAGACGTTGCCAAACAGCTGAAATGGAGATGGGCGGAGCACATTGCTCGCCGAAAAGACGGCCGCTGGACAAATGCCGTCATCCAGTGGTACCCAAGGGGTACGAAACGGCCACAGGGTCGCCCTAAAAGCCACTAGAGTGACGAACTGGTAAAGTTCGGCGGAAATACGTGGCAGCGAACGACACAGGACCAAGAGAGTTGGAGAAAGCTTGGGGATGCCTTCATCCAGCAGTGGATTGACCCCGGCTGATGATGATGATGATATTATAAATGATAAAAAAAACGTTCAATGTAAATGGGCTTAAAGGCCCACATGCCCAACGAAGGTCAAAATGGAGTTTTATGGTATTTTCAAAGGATTAGCCTGAACGTTCCTTAAACGTTGTAGATAATCTATTTATATAATTTTGAAGTATTATTATCCTTTATATTTATTTTAAACATTTGATAACTGCAGAAAGTATTTTTATTACATAAAATAGTATTCTTTTAAACCTCTCGATCTAACGTTTTAGAATATAGTCATATTTCAGTACATCCATATGCAGCGGTGTTAAGATTTTTTAGATTTATTATTTTTAAACACATTTATAAAACCATTAGTAAAATTTATGTTGACATTATTATAGTGAAATATTTACGATAAAAAAATAAATTTATAATCTCTTTGATCCCAAATTTGACAAGACTTACGTATTTTATTATTAAAAAAATGGGCAAGATTACTACGTTTGAAGATAATTCTAAATATACTGATTATAATCTATGTCTTTCACCATTCAAATGTGATAAACATCCTACGAATAATAATTTCTTTTATAATAATTATTATTGACCTTAGAAAAGGTAGTATTTTTTTTAAATACGCCGTTTCTATTCGCATTTTCCAGTGGTTAAGCTACAAAATTCGGCCGTAGCCATAAGATCATGTTAACGCGTGTGTTTGAACATGTACGATTAACGATCTCGTTTAACGCTCTATAAAGATCGAGAGCGGATTGGTTTGGATAGGTACCTATATGTTTATGTTATTTAAAATTTTCTGTAAAAAATTAAGTTAATATTTATTTTGAATATAATTTCTAATACTATTCTTTAAGATGTAAACGTTAAATCAAAGCCCTGTAAGTTTAGCATAGCTTCGTGGATCGTCCAACGTCTCGAAGGGCGAGTGACACGACGTTGTGTTTACATGCCTCTCGAAAAACACGGCTCCGGAGTCGTGTGGAATAACAAAGATGGCGTCGCTTGCCAAAGTGTTTAGCTGTGTTTAAATTATGTACTTTATTTAAATGTAGAAGGAACTAAACGTAGACCCTTCACCCAGCATTGAATCGACCCCATCTGATGATGACAATAAGGAGAATTATTATTATCACATCGCATAAGTCCACGTTTATCATAAATGGATTTTTAAACCATTAGATTATGTTTTTACGTACCTATCTTGTTTTTAACTTGTGCTGTCATATAAAAATGATATTCTTGATTTGCGTAGTCTTTTTAGCGGAAACTTTAAACTTTTTTTTATTGGACAATGGGTGCACATCTCTCTCTTTGAACTTTGATAACATCAAAATTAATGGCCCCATCAAGCCACATCCACCCCGTATCATACCTGTTCTTAATTGAGTATATCAAGGGACCCTATGTTTGAACATACAAAATTTTGAAAAACACTTCTGAGAAAATATATTATAACCAATAGAAAAAATCTTTTTGAAAAAAGTAAGACACCCGCATCAGAATCGAACCTGCATCTCTCGGGTTTACACCCCAATCCGCAAAGTATCCACTATGCTACGAGGTGACATACTAATGACGACAAACTTTAACTATTGGCCTTTTAATACCTACTCATCAGCGTTCTTCCAAATTGATCTACTATTGGCAATCGATTTTTATTTATTAAGTCAAAGTAGGTACCTACTACTTCAATTACTAACCGACGTCACGGATTTCTCCAATACAGATCTTATGTTTTTTTTTTACTGGAATCACGTACCTATACTCTAACTGAATTCAAAAAAACTTTGAATTATATATTCCTATGGGAAAGCGAAGCTTGGACAACTGACAAAAATTAAATAATCTTCTAATATATAAAAATTAATATTTGTGTGTTTGTTTGTTCGTATTTAATGCGCAGCCATACCGTTCATCCGATTGCGATAAAACTTTGTAAACTTATTGCTTGCACTTGCGGGAAGAGTATAGGCTATACTAATATATGAAAATGAATGTCTGTCTGTCTGTCTGTGTGTCTGTCCCGTATGCGTTCCTATACCATTCATCCGATTGCAATGAAATTTTGGAAAGTGGTTGTATGCATACCCATGAAGGTTTCTGAATTAGAAAAATCATCATCTTCTTCTTATTCTTCATTCTATTTTCTTTTATTCGTATGGTTCCTATACCATTCATCCGATTGAAATGGAATTTTGGTAATTGGTTGTATGCACATTCACAAAGGTTTCTGAATTAGAAAAATCATCATTTTCTTCTTTTTCTTCATTCTATCTTCTTTTATTCGTATGGTTCCTATACCGTTCATCCGATTGCAATAAAACCTTCGTCAGTTGTTGTGTTAACACCCGCAAAGGTTTCTGAAATAGTACAACCATCTTCTTCTTCTTCTTCATTTTATCTTCTTTTATTCGTATGGTCCCTATACCATTCATCCGATTGCAATAAAACCTTCGTCAGTTGTTATGGTAACACCCGCAATGGTTTTTGAATTAGTACAACCATCTTCTTCTTCTTCTTTTTCTTCTATTCGTATGCGTTCCTATTCCATTCATCCGATTGCAATAAAATTTTCGTCAATAATTGTGCCAACACCCGCGAAGGTTTCTGAATTAGTACAACCATCTTCTTCTTCTTCTTCTTCTTCTTCTTCTTCTTCTTCATTCTATTTTCTTTTATTCGTATGGTCCCTATACCATTCATCCGATTGCGATGAAACCTTCGTCAGTTATTGTGGTAACACCCGCAATGGTTTTTGAATTAGTACAAGTATCTTCTTCTTCTTCCTTGGTTCCTATACCATTCATCCGATTGCAATGAAAATTTGGTAAGTGGTTGTATGCACATCCATGAAGGTTTCTGAATTAGAAAAATCATCATCTTCTTCTTCTTCTTCATTCTATCTTCTTCTATTCGTATGCGTTCTTATACCATTCATCCAATTGCGATGAAAATTTGACCAGTTGTTGTGCGCAAGCCCGCAAAGGTTTCTGAATTAGTACAACCATCTTTTTCTATTCGTATGCGTTCCTATACCATTCATCCGATTGCAATGAAACTTTGGTGAGTTGTCGTGCGCACGCCTGCAAAGGTTTCTGAATTAGTAAAACCATCATCTTTTTCTTCTATTCGAATGCGTACCTACACCATTCATCCGATTGCAATGAAACTTTGGTGAGTTGTCGTGCGCATGCCCACAAAGATTTCTGAATTAGAAAATCATCTTCTACTTCTATTCTTATGCGTTCCTATACCATTCATCCGATTGCAATGAAATTTTGATCAAGTGTTGTGCCCTTGCCCGCAAAGGTTTCTGAATTAGTACAATCATCTTTTTCTTCTTCTATTTGTATGCGTTCTTATGCCATTCATCCGATTGTGATGAAATTTTGACCAGTTGTTGTGCGCACGCCCGCGAAGGTTTTTGAATTAGTACAACCATCTTCTTCTTCTTCTATTCGTATGCGTTCCTATACCATTAATCCGATTGCAATGAAACTTTGGTGAGTTGTCATGCGCATGCCCACGAAGATTTCTGATTTAGAAAATCATCTTCTTCTACTATTCGTATGCGCTTCTATACCATTCATCCGATTGCGATGAAACTTTTGTCAGTTGTTGTGCGCACACCTGCGAAGGTTTCTAAATTATTATTATATAAAATACAAAGTTTGTTGTTTGTTTGTTCCATCCAATTTGGATTTTTTTTTACTACATATTAATAACATTAATAACGTTTTCATATTTTGGATTCGATTTTAATTTAGTGTTCTTATGTTTGACCTTTACTCCTATTAGAATTATTTTCATATTGCCATATTGTATTACACAGATATTTTAATATTAAAAAAATAATTACCTCTTTTTATTTTTCAAATATCTAAGATAAATATAACCACGAAGCGACCCTGTGCGAAGCCGGGTACTTCAGCTAGTAATATATAAAACAAAAGTTAATAATATAATACAGCCGAACAATCTAAATAAAGAGGTTTTCACGTTGTTCACTTTGACGACGGTCGTGATTTCTTATGACTACGTATTTCTTGTTATTCTCGGAGAAAAATGTAATTATCGTTGTGTCTAATAAACACATTTCCGAATAGCGAATTTAATTAATATTGAAAATTTTTCCTAAGTGATGTTATATTTAAATAACAAACATATTTCATATTGCACTGAATATAAATTAATAATTATTGTATAGTCGTTAATGAGATCGTGGAATGGTTTTAGATTTAAGTTTTAACATAATGTTATTGTTGATTTGTTTCACATTTTCAAGGCCCAGCTTTGAAGCTTAGTGTAAAAGTAGAGATACATACTTTCCTAATTATTAATTTTCAATAATAACTTTGTAACTTAGATTAGTTTTTAATAGGTATTAATGTATGAGTTATAGGATGACAGAGAATTGAGTAAATCAAAATCTTTTTTATTGTATCGGTTATAATTAAATTCATATTATTATTGACTTTAATTATTTTTTCTTACAATACACACTTTGCCAACTCGTTTAACTATAATATTCAATGTAAGTAAATCGTTTATTTACTTTGCATAAATAGTAGATTAACCCAGAATTCAAGCGTTCACTTCAAGACGGCGCCATTTGAGAATCGGAGGACGTCGCGACGCGCGCCATTCGCCGTGACAGTATCCCCTGGACATTCCTCAGCGGAAGTTGGCAACTCACTTCCGTCACGCGGCAGCACCAGCGTCGTCGTACGGCAAATATTCTAAGTGGTCTTTACCGCATCTGGTTGTGATCCTCTCTCTACCACATAGACTCGTTTCTCTGCTGCTGAATCATTTCAATACATTCATTACCATTGTATTGTTTCATTTAAAATAACGACCTAATCACTTTTACATTATGGTAGGGTTGATGCCAAAAGCTTTTAAGTAAATCGATAATATAGATATTTAAAGTTAACAACGGATTAAGTATGTGTGCTTATAGAAAAAAATTGAAGGTAATATATCGGATAATATATAACATAAATATAAAGCATAAGGAAACTAGCATTATGCCTGATTTTAGAGGGCATATAAAACTCTCAAACTGCGATTACTTCATTGCATGATTTCGAAACTAACCAACATTAAGCAGTGACCCACGATATGGCCATTGTAAAAAAATGTCATAATATTCACTACAATAGTAGGAAGAAAAAATGTTAGATTGCGTTTCCAACTTATTTGTTTTTTTGTTGCTCTTCTGATATTTTTTACTCAGGAAATTCAAGATCTTTTTGCAAGGTTTTATGGTCAATTGTTTTTTAAATCACTCACCTTTTTTCCAAATCCAATTTGTTTCACTTCTTACGATACAAAAGTGTTTTTAGCCTTCTTCTGTAGCTTTCAAAGCTATTTCCTTGTCACAATACGCTAGCTTTACTCCTACGAGTACTAAAGAAACGCAGTTTTGACAAAGTTTGAATCTGGATGCACTGTACAATATAATATGTTTACTATCATAATAATGCATCGGGGAGACTTATAAACCGATGTTTATTATCATTAAGATTTACGTTGATCAAAATCCATACATTTTTATGTTAAAATAAAATAATTTTACCGGTTTACAATAAAAAATTCTAATTCAGATAGATTAACAAAATGACGGCAGTCCTTTATACTCTTAATAACCATTTAAATCGGATATGGGTCCAAACAAGTCCTTTTTATGAGTACTTGGCGTAGTCTACCGCGTAAACATCAGTTCAATTAATTAATAAATAACTCTACTTAAGTGTCTAAGTTTACTTTAAATAATATGTAGTTGATTTGTTGACTAAACTATTGATTCTTTAGCGTTGGTGTCGTTAGAACTATTTATGTTCTACTGTATTAATTATGGGTCATGTGAGATAACCTTTTTTCCTTTATATAAGTGAAATGGATGATGTCTCATAGGTATATTTATTAAAGACTATGGCAGACGAAAAACAAAAAAATGTTAACATCTTCCCAGCTGAAGGTACCAAATACTTATACTTGTACAATGAGTTTGGCGAATGTCTGGACAATTTAATTACTATTTAATTACCACATTTAAATAACATGATAATTATATCATATCGAATGGCCAATCAATGAGGGCACAAGAGGTGTGCCGTCCGCGTTGAAAGGATTTTAATCAGTCGCGATTTTATTTGGCACGGACGCAATAGATTTGTCAGAATATTTAAAAAAGGGCCTCTAAACAGTCACTCAATAAATAACATATGCCGAAATACTTTATTATTAATTATACCAATTTAAAAATATGTGTATTTCTCTCAAATTGGGTATAAAATATTACCCAAAACAACTATACGTACTATACGTCATATAATATGTACTTGTACACAACACAAAATAAACTACATCATTATGCGTCATCACTGTCATCTTTATAATAATTATTTTTAGTTCTAGAGTGTGATTTGAGGAAAGAAATATATTGATATTTTTGTTGGTCATTGAAATTTATGGTTTTTATTTTATTTTTTATTGTCAGAGTCCTCAAAGTCGATCAGTGCCTCGGACCTCTACGACTCTAAATCCACCACTGATATTAACAATATAATATGTAACTTATATCATGTTCTGTTTACAAGAAAATATGGCAATTAACTTTTTTATTTTTATCGTCCGATAACTCCATTGTATCACACAGATTCTATAAAAAAGGCTTTTATTTTCAAGATTCAGGTAAATGTTCGAAGACGGTGTTCCGTGAATTTAGCTGATATTTCTTATTTGCTTACTTCGTGTATCTTTCTTGTCTTTTCGAGGAATTTCTCGAGATTTCTTTACTTAAAGAGAAATTATTCAGTAAATAAATTGTGCAGTTTCCATAAAACAATATTTCTTTCATCAATATGACAGTTCTTCTCAACGTAAAAAATACGTCATCTTTTATTATAATAAAGAAAATAATGTAGGTAATGAAAAAAAATGTAATGTGTATTTATCGTAAACATCATGACGTCAATCACTCTGGATCTACTACTGGTTTGGTAAAGTTTTTTTATAATATTCTGACTCCATTATTCACAGAGCCTTAACTTAATTATTTCACCAGTACAGAGTAGTTTTGGTCGCCCTCTACGCTTTTATTACCTTTTGGTTAATACTGGCTAATACAATCGCATGCCTACTTTGAGTCTTGATATTGACGTTTAATATATGTATGTAATTCTTTTTTGTTTAAACTTTACGCGTCATATAAGAAGATTTGTCATTGATCATTATATTGCTTTGCGATCGTTATATTGCTATAACTTTGCGAGATTTCCATCCAAACTATATTATTATATATTATTTAGTTAAGTATTTTTCTTGCAATTCACATAATATATTTAAGAAACTCTTATTTTAAACAAAATTTCGGTAGTTCTCGTATATTATATGTCCGCATTATTTGTGTCTGTATGTGAAAATTAGCTGAGACTTAACTGTGTGGCGATTTACCGGTATCATTCGGGAGCGAGTGGAATTATGTTTCCGGGGAAATCCCGGCTTTGCGGCATGACAGAGAATCTTAAGCGAGGCTCGCGGTCGTGTCGTAAAGACATCTTGAATGGCGGGAGCCCGGTGTTGAAAACGACGCTTCTTATCTGAAATATTATTTTAAGTCGGTTATTTGTTTTGATTACACGTGATATTTAATTTATTTAACCAATAAAATATTTCTTTCATTCAACGAATATTTCACAAGATTTAAGAATATAACATTCTTCATATTGATTTGAATTTGATAATTTGAAAACGGCAAGGAGACAACTGGGCGCCAGGACAATCGGGCGCCATACTGTCGAATAAAATAAATATACGTTCGTTACGATTTTATACTAAAAGTAGATAAGGAATTTTATCTACTACTTAGAAGTTTCAAGTTTATTCATTATACTCTTAACATAATATTTTTCACAATTAAATTATTATGTAAGTGTGCATATTTTAATTTTCACCAAGTATTAAAAATAATTTGAATATAAATAATAATATTAAATATTTTGTTTTAAAAGTACCTACCTATAATAAATGAACGTCTATTTATTTTCGTTTTTTATTCGACTGCGTGGCGCCCATTTGTCTCGGTGCCGAATCGTCCTAAATTCTTTGAAAACACCTCAAATATATAAATATATATTATATTATACCTAGGATTTTATTGAAAAAAATACGACGAAATTAACAGATTTGATTAGCATTTCATATAAAAATTACTAATTAAACACCTCGTAATTAAGTAAGACACCCGTAGTTTATTTGATAAACCACATTGGCGCAAATTCAGTAGTTACAGGTACAAGTCCCGTCGGACGTCGTATTTTCTCTAGTAGGTACCTATATATCTGAGGTGTTTTTAAATTATGTTTATTCTACTAATAATAATATAAAATCATTTTTATACACCAATTATTGTATATTTTTAAAATTATACTCAGTGGTCTATGTAAAATTCCGTTATTTAGTTATAAAATAAGTTATAGTTATCATTTAAAACATCCTTACAAGCTATTTTCAGTAATTAGCTAATTTTAGGTTTTCAAAAAAACAATGAAAAATATGATGGGTTTATATTAAGTATATTATAATCTTAAAATTATGTCCAGATTTGTGCTTTAAAAAAAATAAAGATTCGAATCAATCGAAAATCGAATGTGAAATCAGGAACACAAAAAATATATATGACAAAAATACATATGACAAATATATATACGTACACACGACTGTCGGATACCGGCCAATATGATTTACTAATATTATGTAGTTACCCACCTGTAGTAGGTATATCTAAATACGCCAATGTTAAGCAATATCATTGCAACTTTTTTTATGAATACTTTCGTAATGCATATTATTAAATACATATATATCACTCAACCCCTTTTTCGTCCAGAAAATTTTGCTGCATTTTATTTCTGTCTAACTTAATTAGTAGTGTCCAGCGCTTAACCAGTCGGAAAGTGATATATTCTGTCCATTTTAATTTCATCAGTATGGCTGCATCTATCATTGGAAATTGATTGATTTTATAATTCAAACACAACATGACGTGTGCTATCATTATCCACTTTATCAAAAAAAAATCTGCCGTTACCCGAGTCTATTAATATTACAGTGGATTAGGTTGATGAAAACGTACGCGATTCGTCTGTGTCTCATATAGTACATGATAATTGTAATTTAATTATTGTATTGGACCAAAACTCATATTTGCTATACAGCGGTTATAATCAATTCAGAAGTGCCCATGATGAATTAAAATTATTTACCAACTCAATATTCACATAATTTATTTATTTATTGATATATAATTTTACTCATAAATAATACTTACATAAATATAGCCTCAAATCTTGGTATACAATCTTTACAATGAAAAATAAAACACTCCAATATAAAATAAAGTTTTATGAATATTAATTAACAGTGTAGAATGTTAGTCTCCAGAAATTTTTATATACACATATATATTTTAATGACACAATATTGGTTATGTTTACAACACGTGCTCTTTATTTGGTTGTATTGAACGACTAACTAAATGATACTTCGCGCATGCGCATGTACCCATGAGACTGAGATGATAAATTATGTGCTACATCGGCGTCCGCAACTTCGTCACACGCCAATAATAAATTATGTTTTGCATAGGCGCGCGCAACTTCGTCACACGCCAAAAATACACTCTGATCTGTTTTTCCAAACTCGCCAAAAGAAGTATAACTTCAAAAAAACATATCGGTGAATGCCGTCCGTTGAAAGACTATAAAATAAACCAACCTTCTTCTTGATCGTCCCTTCATGGAAGATACATATTGTTAATCAAAAAAAAATATGCAAGAACGCCATGTTTGCGAATGGTTACAAATTTAAAATGGCACAGTGCAATTTTTAACATTTCCCTCCACCGTATTCGAGTCTCGTGATCGCGTACAAAAAAAACTGTTTGCTCAGTAGAGCGTTGCCCTTATATCATCGCATTAAAATTTCAGGCAATATTTTTATGTTCATGTTAAAGCTGTCTTCTTGTCGACAATAAATTTCAGCGTGACATGTATGCATCAAATTATTACCCGACTGCATATTTTATAATATACATATGTACGTTTGTTTTGAAACGCGTTTACGTTTTATGATAAGAATATTTGCAATGGAAATATGTCGCAGTATTGCCTTATGATTTACTAATAAATAGAGCAAAAAAGAACAATCTCATATAGTAGGTACTAACCCTTTGCGGCCCAAGATCATTCAAATAAACGAAAATTAATATCGGTTTTATAATAACATATTGTATATATTATAAATATTTTTTTTACGTATAGTTCAGTTTTTATGGTGGTTAAACGTATTAACCACTAGACGACTAGAACATAGAAAATAGCAATTAATTGAATATATTTTTTTTCGACCATGTCCGATCCTAATAGGATCATTTATGGGCTTCCACAGAGTGAGGTTTATATTAACAGATTTTGTTTTTTACGAGAAATGGATATCAGTGACTCTCTCAACCTATTAGCATAATATCATAATAGCTATAATAAACATATAATAAATTGAAAGGACTTCTAATAAATTATATTTATTTTATATTACGACTACATAATATAGAAAGTACTTGGTTGAGCTTTTTAAGTGGACTGTAATTATTTTAAGGGAAGATGAGGAGGTCGGATCTAGGGGCGGAGCGATGGAATAGAATTGCAGACACTGACCTTTGTGATGATGTTTGATGGCTCCGTGGTCTGGTTTTAACTGTCATTTGGGCGATATCGTTGTTTTGGGTCACCTAGTTCGTACACTCCCGCACTTTGTGACACAGTTTTATGGATTATAATATGTGAAGGTGTATGAATGATGATGATAGTTTAAGAATGAGTCTGTATCTATTGAGTCAATCACTTAAGTGACGGAAAGCTATTAGAAGCCCGCACGCGTCCGCTGTCGAGATACAACTGAATGTTCTTTGTAACACCGTCTCTCATGACCCTTAATTGCTTATTGAATGTCTTGTAACAATAACACTGGAGATTAGGAGGTGGATGAAGAGATAAGGAGTGGAATGGGACTATAAATGGCCTAACCAATACTTACCAGACAATATTTTGATGTTTTAAATATGGTGTAATTTTGCTTGAAATCTTTTCATGTGACAGCACTCAAAATGTCTAACTTTGGCACAATTATTTAGGTATAAATCTGTTATAACCGTTTTTAGACCGTGAACTTTATTTTTAATACAAAGATGACTGTATAGTTTATCATTATAAAAATGTGAAACTCTACTCAAAACTAGATGGCAATGGCAGCACAAAAATAATAGCGGATGGTTTCTTAGTGAAACCACTGGGTAACACAGGGTTAAACAACAGATAGAGGATGCTATACTATTTATAGTACTAGGTGGAAAGCCTATGTAATGTTGCAAGACAACATAATATCTAAATTATTTTTACTTATTAGGAACTATATGAGTCGCCCAGAGTCATAACAAATTACTCACATATTTGAAAAATCGAGTTTTGAGGTAATCGCAAAAAACCACCAGAGTACCTACTGTTTTTGTAATTAGAAGAAAAGTATTGAACTCCCTTGAATATTAATGAGTGAGTCGATTTACATTTTTTTAAAATTTATATAATTCACATAAGGTTGTAGACACACAGCACACAATGAGAAATAGAGCTCTCTGTTTGATTAGATTAAGTTAGGTTATTATTCATTGAAAAATATGTGTTATGACACCAACAGTCAACTTTGTCAACAATTTTCACATGGTTTAAGCTATCTAGAGACTTTTGATTCCCAACTATTTTCTTTATATATATTAATACCTTTAGAATTACTTGGTATATTTAACTCAAAAATGACAAAATTGCAAAATGTGAGTTATACTTATAAGCGTTTCATATGCTGATACATTTAAGTATTTACGAACGAACCTCGTGTAAAATAACAGAAAAAGATTTCCCAAAGTCCAATAATTTTATTTATTTAAGGTAAGGAAAATACTTTGTTGATGTGTGTAAAAGTATTATTTCCGTAATTAATAATGTTATTCTAATGGCTAAACTATCCTCTAAAAGTCTAAAACCTTCCAAAAAATATCAATTTCATGCTTTGCAACATTTACATGGATGTATATTTTTTTCTTCTAACAACAATGAAATTGAAAGCAACGCTATTTTAAAATATTTGAACTGCGCAAAAGACTCATGCGCATTTGGGTTTATTTTCTTTTATTATTATTATAATATAAAATTCCAACCCAAGCAAGCAGCAAATTGATGATCTTAAGTAGATCAAGGCGCCACATTCCACAACTTTAGATCAACAATTGTTCATCAATTCATTACTTGGTATATATTATTATTATGTTTTATTAGATATATTATTATCAAAGAGTAGATGGAACAAAGATTTTTAAGATATACGTACGCAACCACACATATAAAATAATATACTGTCAGTCTCAGACGTCTACTTTGTCAATACCGCATGTTGAAATCGGGAAGAAATATTCAAATTATAATTTAGACGTAATGATGAATAAACTGTTTTTTTATGTTATAACATAAAAAAACAGTTTATTCATCATTATGTCTATAAAATTATAATCTAATAAACTTTTTTTTATTCAACGTATAATTTACAATTTTTAAAAATGTAATATTAGATCATAAACATTTTTTTTACCATGTCCGATCCAAAAAAAGTCATATTATGGGCCTCCACAGGGAGGAGGTTGTAGTAACATATTTTTGTCTTCATGATAATTGGATATTACTCACTTGCTCAAGTTTTTTTTCTTTTAATCATTAATAACCATATCCTTGCTTTTTCCTACAAGGTTGTCAGTAAATTTGAATAATCACATACACTCAGGCTTTCAGAAAATCATATATATAATTATATTGTGTCCTCCACAAAAAAAATAGTATCGCTGGGCGTCGTCAATTTTTCCAAAAATATATTTCAATTAGGTATATCTGTAGAGTTTTCAAATTATGTATGACGTCTATAATCTTATATTAAGAATAAAATCCTTATAGATAACTATTAATTATTTATAAGTACACAGAAGCCAGATGCATTTTAAATCGTGCTTTTATTCATAAATACATACGACGTGGCGAAATAAAAACTCCTCCTAACAAATTATTATCTCGCTAGTTGTACTCGTTTTATCCCAATATATATGTCTAAAATTATTACTTATATAATATTGAAGTAGAAACTTTTAAAATAGAGAATTTATATCTCTGCAGCTCCGCATGCAGCCGGATCGATTCGTTCATTTCTTGCTTCCCGTATAACTTGTTTCATTAAATTCAAATTTCTTGTTTTACTTATTAATTCAGTACACCCTCTCCTGTTTCTTTATGCACCCCCTACCAATTTAGTTGTAGGGATTGACATATGAAATATTACAATATCGGTATTTTTATAAAATAAATATATAAGTTGGATAATAATTCAACATGTTATAAATTGCTGTAAACATGTCAGGTTAAAACATAATGAAGCTGAAGGTATACATACAAACCAACAACAAAATTATATGAACATACATAATTTTAATAGGTTATAAAACAATGTCTATATAAACTTATACATACATTTTGTGAATAAGGAAGTCCAGTGAATAAACTTACCCCTTAAAGTGATGATATAAATATATTTAATTCCGTTGTCATACCTTTCTTCTGGTTATGCTATCAATAGAATACTTGTCCACCCAGATTGTGATGGCTCTGTTAAGGCATTTCTTTTTACTTCTTCGTGGGTTCATTTATAATCCGTGTATACTGGTATGGCATATCAATTACCATGTTACCGCCAATATCACTCGTAACTCTCCGGTCTGTATGATATCCCGTTGCAGGACGGATGTAATGTTTCACGATGCTGTGTAATGTGCGATTAGTCTAGATATTTGATAGCACCACAGACGTTGAATTATTTTTTTATAACTTTATTTTAAGGATGTTTTAAATAAGTTAAATTTATAATTTGTATTTGAATATTTACATAAAACTTACTGTCTCTTCTTCTTTCGTATTTTATATTACTTGTTATTAGTAATTAAGTTTATTGTATTACGGCAAATAACTATAATGCACTTTTTTAATAAATAAATACAATGTTATCAAGCAACAATGATAAAAGACTTGTTTACGCTTAAAACGTATAAAAATCACAGAATACGACGACATGATCTCTCTCCCTCACTCTGGGACTATTCAAGAATAATACCTACTTAACCGACCTTTCTTTTCAATTAGCAAGCGCAAAAGCTGTGATAATGTGAAGGATAATTTTCTTAATCGATGTAAAAGAAAACTATTATTGAAGACGCAAACAATAAACTATCGATTGAAAAAGATATTAGTTTGTCTTTATATTAACAGATGGTAACATTAAATTATTATTTTATTTTATTGAAAATTTAATAGATGGCAGTTATCTTCCGATTTTATATAATTATAATCGTATTTTTCCAATAAAACAAACTTACTGTATTCTTTTTCTTCGTCGTGTCGGATTTTCAATAGCTACAATGTGTCACTCCAGAAATTGACGATTTCTTCGGCTTGTAGAATCTTGTTGAAATTGCAACTTACTGGGGAAGCCTTGCATGAAAAGAGGTGCTCCATGCTTTGCATTTCACCGCACTCGCAGGTTTTGTCATCAGAGAACCCCCACTTTATCATGCTGCCTTGAACCTTCATGCTGGTGCCCCTTGGAAACGGTAACAACAACGGCACACAGAAACTTCAAAAACATGCAAAACGCATTGTATTAAAACTGTACTATATATCGTCTCTGTTCTGGCAGAACACACTAACTGGAGAATACTAGTTTTGAGTAATTTGACTTTGAAGTTTTTAAAATGTTTGAAATGGTCTATCATGTGAGTATATTAAGTAATCGTAAAAAGAATGACTTTAAAATAAAAACTGTTTATTTATTAAGAAGGTTTCCAGACGGTAAAGGAAATAAGGAACATTTTGGTATAACTAACTCAATATGTATTTTTTTCGAATCAGTGTCTTCTGCCAGAACAATGACGATATAATCTCGTTTCTATTGCATTTATATTTGAGATAGTACACAGAAACATATTTTTTTATATGGGAGGAATTTAATAAATTATTGTTGATGTAATTGTCAAGTTAATGCTGAACAAAATATAATAAATAATCATATTTATTATGTAGGTAACATAATTGGGATGTCTGGATTATAAAAATACCGGTAATAGAATCCCTGCCCGGTACAAATATTACACGACGGTCTGTTTGTTTTATTTTATATCCGAAATCCAGTTTTCCACGCGGGAAAATTGAGAAAATCGTTTTTCCTCAGTGCCATGCCGCAGCGTTTTCCAAACGTTTTATGTAAATCGAACATATTGTTTGTAAATTGCAAAAAATGCTTGTTTTATTTTTCAAACATTTTCATCTACCTGAAAAAATGATATTCAAATAATAAAATATGCGTATTTATGTTTTTATATAATGCCTACGTACTTCTCCTTATGCAAACATATTATGTAGTGTGATGCGAGATTTGCTATTCGCTTTATAATTTTATATATATATATAAAAATGAACATTTGTTTGTCTGTCCCGTATGCGTTCCTATACCATTCATCCGATTGCGATGAAACTTTGGTAAGTTTTTATGCACACACCCGCAAAGGTTTCTGAATTAGTACAACCATCTTAATCTTTTTCTATTCTGTCTTCTTCTATTCATATGCGTTCCTATACCATTCATCCGATTACAATAAAACTTTGGTGAGTTGTTGTACGCACGTTCTAGATCATCCGCCCTTTCATTGCCCTCAATACCGATGTGTGATGGGATCCATTGAAAGCATAGATCTCATCCTCTATTTTTCTTGGCGTCGATCTGGTCAAGAATGTGGTATGCTATGGTTTTAGTGTTATGTGAGCGAGTTGCTGCGGCAAGATGTTGTAAAGCGCTTTTTTCTTCTATTCTATCTTTTTTTATTCGTATGTGTTCCTATACCATTCATCCGATTTCAATGAAACTTTGGTCAGTTATTATGCGCACGCCCGCAAAGGTTTCTGAATTAGTACAACCATCTTCTTATTTTTATTCTTCTATTATATTACAAAATGCTACTACAATAGAACTTCAATAAACAGAATTAAAACTCAAACACTTTCTTTCTTGTGGCATTGCAACGCATGCCGGGTACTTGCTAGTATTTAATAAAAATGGAATAATAATATTATAATATCACTATATAAAAACTAATTTGTAAATAAATAAATATAATTTAATTCACATAATTCACAGCGCCGGTGCGCAAAACGAATGACAGAAAAATGCTATTCGTTTGTTTTATAAACCTTTAGTCATAGATAATGTATGCATTTGAATTCAAAATTGGAATATCAATGTAACAAGAAATGTTACTCATGCATTTATGTAAAAAAATAATGCTCGAAAAGTTAATACTTATATTTATATCACTAGCTGCCCTATACTAGATATTTCCTATGTGACCAAATGAAGAGTGATGTAGGAATTGTTATTTTGTAGTGAACATTTAAATAATCGTAGTGGAAGTTGATTTTAATATTACATAAAAGATTAATATTATTACGACTGTTCAAACACGGATTCGCAATTTATTTAATAATTGTTATACATCTGAAATTTATTCACTTTACACTAGTACGTAATCATGTAATATCAGTAATGCTTTCATTTGTTTTAGTCTTGTATAAAAAGAGTATCAATATAATATACCTATTTTAAAATCGGAATCTAAAAAAATTAAAACGACGAAAATTAAACGATTTTATTTTTACCACGTTTTTCTTAGCTCGTATTCTTGTTTGTCCGGTGGTTGTTTATCCAGTAAAAATTTTGCAATTAATTTTTAACTAACTTCCGGACTATGCTAGACATTTATACTTTTAGAATATATCAGAACACGATGCCAATGTATTCTTTTTTATACTTTTAGCCATCTTTAAGTAGAATTGAATTAATTATCAGTTAATTCTGTTTTGTATGAAAAGTTATTTCGGAAAAAATCCGTAATCCAATCCACTATTATTGGTTGCTAAGGGGATGGTCCTAGCAACTAAATTATTAATATATACGTGCGTTACTATGGAAATCAAAATGACATTTCAGTATTCTATTTGTTTGTTTGTTGCAAAATAGCAAAAAAATGATTTGTTGACAATTGCCATATTTGTCCTAAATTATTAATACATAGAATTGTCAAGTTTATATGATTCAACAGAAAACTTAAAAACGTGGTATATAAAAAGTTCTTTTTATCTTTTAATTATTAATCTTAAGCCTTTCTTTACTACCCTCACTACTAACCTCGCGTGTAGTTACTCTATATCATGAGAATATCTAAACTATAATGTTCCATGTAGCCGGCTCAATACAGACGTTTGATAAATCTTTCGACATCAAGTTTGTCAAAGAGCTCTATAGCGATTATAGCTACGTTACCAGTTCTTGTGGATTGCTTCAAAAAGATTGTTTGCTAGATTCTACACTCAAACATCTGTTACTTTATAGAACTACAGACAATTAATTACCAAAAATAAGTATTTATACAAAAAAGGATATATTCACATTCATATTATGCCATAATACTATTATTATTTTTCCCTAGTAGGTAGATAGTATCCAAGATATTATAAATTTTGATTAACATTTTTATATTCCCGTAAAAGCTCAATTATGTAATATTGAGAAACATTCAAGGAAAGCTTTTAAAACACACCCATCTTGCTTGCACCTGACTATATGCAATATACCCGTCCCGCTTCATTAATGCAATGCTACTGAAAATGTTTTAAAACAGTACCTACAACTCTATTATAAAGCGTCTCTAGCTTTTTTCAACAGTTAAGTTTTTTGCTTTGTTTAGTTTTAATAAGTTAGCAATTTTTATTTGAAAGAAGCGCACGTGGAATTTTGCATGAACTGGTTTATACGCCTTATGATATTATTCTATACTAGAAAAAAATACCTCTATCTCGATTTATTTTAAAAAGAATGAAATTTTCAGAGATATATCATTTTTAAAATCGTGTTTCCTATCAGTCATCCTTTTTATACCTCTCCGTCAATTTGTCACAAAGTAATTATTGTAATGTTATTTAATACTTCTTATTTTCTCGATATGTTATTATCTACTATACTGTAAGTATCTGTCAAAATATCCCATCATTTATTTTTCTTCATTAGTCTAGTCGATTAAAATAATTTATCTAGCATGCGTTACAGATAGAGATAGATAAATACATAAGACAAATACATAATGTAATTATTTGTAGATCGTTAAGTAAATCCAGAGCGAGCTATGATATTTTATCTGCTGCCAATAGTGTCAATAGATAAATTATATTTTGAACTGAGGTTACTAATTAATTGATTGAATTAAAATTTAAATGAGAATTGATTTAAACAAATTCAATCTTGACCAATTGTGATAAAATATTTACCAACGCCTATGTAGAGGTTACACGATGAAATATTTTATTTACAGGTCCAACCACAAATCATAATATTGCTTTATTTTTACTCCATCAATTTTCACGGGGACTCACCGCCCGGGTATGTAAATATTATACGTTACGGAGATTCGGCGTTTCCGCATCCGGCCGGGAAAGTACCTACCGCGAGGTCTGAGGTTTTAAAATGTAATGTATCGGTGTATTCTTATTTCACCGCATAATAGCGGCGACGGCGTACGGGAAATGAATTATTGCTCGTTGAATTATGCATTGTTTTCAACCGCCGAGCGTGCGAGCCAATTTGGAATGGATTAACCCGAAGGCTGTACAGAGGAATATATTGCAAGAAATATTTAAAATCGAACCCAGCACATCCTCGTCTATCGTCTGGACTGTTTTAAGTTACCCTATCTTCAACCCTGCATTCAACCAACTTGGAGACGCAAGGATGTCAAGGCTGTATTCTGTGAGAACCAAATGTAGGTCTAGGACGATTTGACACCGGACAACTGGACGCCACGGAATTCGAAAATAAATATACGTTAGGTACTTATAGGTACTTAATAAATTAAATTAAAAAAATATTCAATATTATTATTTATATTTCTATGATTATATTATGTTTAATATGTAGTTAGTGAGAACGTAAATATGCAGATGTAAACAATGATTTAATCGTGCATATGTTTAAGTTCCAACGAAAAAAGAGTTTTTTATTTTATATAAAGCCTTAGGCATGGTAATTCTCAACCCGAGATAAAGAATACATTATGTTGAGAGTAAAATGAATTCAAACTACTGAGTAGTAGATAGAAACTGATTAAAATACCTCGTCTACACGTGTCTACGACAGTGCGGCGTCCAATTGTCCAGAGGCCAGTCGTCCCATTCCCCCAAATGTCGTTTGTTTAACGCGTGCGTGCTACCTGTGCTCCTGTATGGCTGTGAGACATGGCATCTTACTAAGCTTCAAGAGTCTCGGCTTCTGAGCTTTGAGAATCGATGTCTACGCTGAATCATTGGTACGACCGCGTTACGAACACCCGAGTTTCACCCGAGCAAACACAACAGCTTTCGGTGATTGAAGTTATCATGAAGAGACGCTTTACGTGGTTGGGACACGTATTCCGGATGCCGCCAGAGAGTGTGGGACTTCGTACCCTTGTGGCACAACCTCAAGGGTTCTATCGCCGTGGCCGGCCCTCTCTCACCCTGCAGCGGTGCTATAAGAGCGACCTACGTGCTGCAGACCTGACATGGCGGGAGGCGCAAGAGTTGGTGATGGACCGAGGGAAGTGGCGCCAACTTGTGCTTGCCCTATGCCCCAATGTTGGGACGTGACAGGGTGGAAGAAGAATCTTCACCCATCATGTATAAGCAGTCGTGATTTATGCACGGCCACCGTGCATCAACGTACTCAAAATTTTCACAATATTCATTATAATAAATGATTGTACTACATAAGGGTTAATAATATTTATTTAATAAACTATTTTTTTTGAGTTCAACGAATAATTCCCAATATTTAATAATGTAACATCATTTTATTGAACATGCAATATTTAATGTTTTTAACTTATATGTATGTTCAATATGGCGACAACCATACCTCTGACCGTCCCACCCGAAGAAGATGGACTATCCGCATGGAAAGCGAATCTATCCTCTGAGGGTGTTGATGAATGGGTATCTCCCACTCGGAGCCAGTCTCGGGTACGATACATAAAAAGCCGTAAACAGACTGAGAACTATGGTAGGGCGCACTCGAGACAACATGGTGAAGTGGGAGTTCTCCAATGACCAAACCTGCGAATGCGGAAAAACGCAAAGCATGGAGCACCTTTTTCATGCAAGGCTTGCCCAGTAAGCTGTAATTTCAACGAGTCGAGAAAAATGGTGTTGCCTTCGCTAACTTCTGGAGCGACACATTGTAGCTATTGAAGACCCGACACGACGAAGAAGAATAAAAGAATATTACATTCTAAAATGTTGTGAACTATTTATTAAATAATTATAAAATTATTAACAATTGCAAAAATACGTTATAACAAAAAAATAGGAGTGATCCTAGTACCGGTTAGTAATTATTTTAATATTACCTAAGGTAATTTAATATTTTGATTTAAAAATAGAAAATCCGATTGCCAATTAGTAATGCAATTTAGAAAACGCTTCAGATAGTATTATAAAAACCGTTAGTTAAATTTATCGCAATTAGATAAGATACCTATATCATGGTGTTAAGTGCACGGGGGCGTGATTCTCGGGAGGTGCAGGTTTGTAACCTGCTGGGTGTCATCTTTTTTTTCTAGTGGTTAAAATATATTTCTCAGAAACGTTTTCAAATTATGTATTTTCAATGTTTATATAATTAAATTTAAGATCTCATTGTTTCATTATTTTTTCGTGAATGCGAAAGACATCTGGTGCGCGAACCCCCTAAGATTACGAGGTCCAATCGCCCTAAGATCGGGCCTGTTTTTGACTGGACGTTTGACATGAATGAATTTTCAAACCGATATTAATATTACTAAGCGTAGCCGATTCGATAATATCCATGGAGATTTTAGTTAGGTTAGGTATATTTTCAACACGATAGAGCAATCAGTCAATGACGGTTCGGTAAATAAACTATACGCTAGCATTAATTTATGCTAAGCTCTGATGATTTAAGCGCCACATATTCTGCCTATAAACATTATGTGCAAGATTTAATAGCTAAAGCGACTAACCGGGTCAATCATTGATTAACTTAAACACTACATAGAATAATATAATATTATTTAGGTTACACATAGTTCAAGCATAATAATATTTTAACACATACAAAATATTTATAAGTAGCTTTTATCAGAGGAATATGCAATTTTTATGCATCCATAACTCCTCTCTCTATATCTCCCCAAATCATCCAACACTTCATTCTTCTTCTATTCATAATTTGTTGACTTAAGGCTATACCTCAGTTGAGGCATGGTCTAAAAAGATCGTGTCTAGGCGATGCGCTGACTGCGGGTTGTGGGTGCAAATGACGTATGCCGAACGAAATATAATTTGTCATATAAATCCAACATGCGTCCATGTAATGTTCTGTTTATTGTTCTATTAATACGGCCGCTTTCTATGACGCTTTAAATGTGTCTGAAAGAAGTCATTTTAAGTGCTCATTCCGTCCCGAGACGGAGCCGCACGGGACTGATGCTGCAACCATGCACAGTAGTGCCAAAAGAATAAAGTTAAGGAAGATTTTTTTTTTTTTGGACTGGCTCTGCTATCCGCTGACGTTAAGCGCTTTGTATACCCGCATTGTGCATATATGACGGGTGGTGGTGGGAACTTTAACGTATTGTTCTATTAGTAACAATAATAATGTATTCATTGACATGTTTTCTTTTTCAAGTAAATGGGTAACGTTTTTAGTCATCTTTACACGATTTAAGAATTAATACCCCCGTCGCCATCACGAAACAAATTGACGTATTCACACCTCGACGTTCGCTCTCCGAATACCAGCGAGTCCAAAATTTCGTCGCGCCTATAGTTGAAAATTATTTGCCGTTTCACTGTCTTAATAATATTAATAGGTGGGTGATAAAGTTTTGACCTACTTTATTGGGTACTGTTCGGTTATACAAAATACAGCGGAAAACGCATTTTGAAAATAGCCGATAAACTGGATTATTTGTTAGGTTAACCTAACCAAACCTAACCTAACCCAACCTAACCTAAACTAACCCAAACTAACAAATAATCCAGTGTATCGGCTATTTTCAAAATGCGCTTTCTGCTGTATTCCGTATAACCGAACAGTACCCTTTATTGTATTAATTTATTATATAAGTTAAAATTAATTATATTCCTTTTCAGTTTTTTTTGCTTTTTGGTGAGTGTACAAACAGTGCCTGAAGATGCCAAAAGGCGAAACCCGGGTCGCAAAAAACGACTCAAATGGAATAGTACAAAACTAAAATACATTAGAATTTAAATTCAAACTACATGTACCTTCATTCGATAGTATTAATCCACTATATCTAGCTATGTTAGGTACTAGGTACATACATATAAATCCTTGTACATGAACTAATCGTCACTAACATTACTTACCTACTTATTATTTCATACATATAATACTGTAAATGATTCTAATATCAGTCAACTCTGACTATTCAACTTGTTCAAACTTAACTGAGCTCTACTCTTCGAGTTGTTTTACCATATGGAAAATATGGACATGTAGAACGGATAAAATTACCAGCTCATAAAGCCTGTAGTAAAGCTACCATGCCAAGTCAAGAATTGACTCGGTCATGGTCATGCCATTTGGGAAAATAAATAATATTTGGACGCATCCCACCTTATCTGATAGGTTTTCAACGCCGCATCCAGTGTCATTAGAAAAATATTTCGCTTCCTTATAAATAGTTTTTCATCGTCAAGCTGGGGAGGCGGCATTAAATGAAAGTCACCAACGTCCGCCGCTTTTCCTATGAAAAGTATCATAGATGCGCCAAATATCCAAATTGAGAAGGAGGAACTCATCCAAGAAGGGGAGGGCATCTGTAAGAGTTATACAGTAGACATTTGTGATTGACAACAGCGCACTGAATTTTATACTTGAGTCCTGTTAACAGCAGGTTGATACTCCAGCGGAAATGACTTAACGAAAAAATAAGAATGAGGCAGTGTGACCATGTAGGTAACAGAAGTAGGATGAAAAGTCATGAGAAGACTGACAAGGGATAGAAGTAAGTAGAGGGAATTTGTGGAAGAAAGAGGCTATAGGCCATCCATGGACTGAAACCGTATGCGGTTTCGAACCATGTGCAATACTAAGCTTATCTTTTCTGTTCATAGAAATATATTTTCACAAAGTATATTATAAGCATCTGATCGTATCCGTTCATACCATATACTAACAATAATTACAAATTTGGAGAAAATATATTTTCATTCATGTACAAAAATCATAAGTTTAGTATAGCTTCAATTACATTGAGCTTCTTTACGAGCTGTTTGTTGGCGAATTTATAATCTGCCTGTAAAGTCGCCCAGTGTAATCATCAAACATGTTAGCTTGTTCGATTTTACAGGCAGATTATAAATTCGCCAACAAACAGCTCGTAAAGAAGCTCAATGTAATTGACGCTTATGGCACACGGATCTAAACCGCAAACGGTATCAGTCCATGGATGGCCTCTAAATCTCACACTGGGATGTAGCGTTAAAGAAGCAGGAAGACAATATGCCTTTATCTAACAGTAGGTACCTATAATAATTTCAACTGATGATTAAAGGGAAATAGTGTGATAAATATATTTAATGCATCATATTCTTATTTAAGGCTATATTTATGTATTGTTAGTGACATTTCCATATCAAATCAATTACCATGCAATAGCAAAATGTCAACTCTGGTTTAGGAAATCCTGTCGGTCGCGTGCCGTCTGCCATTTTGTTCGGGGAGAAAACTTTTTAATATATTTATTGAGGTGGCAGCACTGCATGCATTCGTCTAGCCTCGCTGCCATTTTGGTTTTCTGTGTCACGGTGACAGGTAATGTCGGATGGAATACTCACGAAAAGTTTTCGCATGTAGGCCAACCAAACATTGCGTTCAGAAAATTTGACAATGGATTTTGACGTATACGAGAAACATGTTAAAAGTAAATGTAAAACTATTACATATGTACTACATAACATATTACATTACATACCTTATATATGACGACGGGAAGAACTCGAACCCGCGTTCATCGGATTTAGGCCAATGAACTTTACTAATTGAGCCACCAGCGGCCTACCTAATTACGAGGAAATTAACCAGTAGCTTTTGTAAGTAGGTATCTATTATCGGTACCTTGTTTCAAAACCCATCGCCAATATTAGCAAAATTTGTAAAGCGCTTCATTATTTGACATAATATAGTAAAATTACTCTTAATTTGGTAGGCTACAAGAGGGTAAATTAGTAAATTAGCACCATTTTTTTTGTAATAAGTATTTTTTCTGATTTGCTAAATTCTCGAATATTGAATATAAAAAAAATAGTTTATTATTTAATATTTTCCGCTGGTTTTGATGATTCATATGAGTATTTATTACTTTAACAAAAAGATTACTTTGACATGTATATAATATAAATATATATATATCGTCACCTTAATACTACAACTAGATAACTCTGATTTGGTCATTGTATGGAAAATGAAATTTCAACTTTTTGATTAACATAAATCTAGGCTATAATTATTATTTAAAATAAAAATGGAAAAATGTGCTTAATTGGGAACAATTAGATAATGTTCGATTGTATAAAAAAATATTGTAGATATATTATTTTATTTATTCAATGCATTTATGGTTTTTAGTAACCTTATATTTTTAAACACAAGATGAATACAGTACAGTGCTTCTGACATATCTACCTTGTTTTATCATTTAGTAGAGAATGAAAAAATGTAGAATCATATTCAATAACTATCTCAAAAACAGTAAAAATCAAGTTATCTAGTTATAGTATTGAGGTGACGATAATACATACGTAAATAAAAACATGACTATAAATGCTATTTACTTAAAATAAATTAACAATAAAATTCCTGTAATTCCGAGAATACGGGAAATATTTATAACGTGGCAACATTTTATTTTTAAATACCTGTCATGGCCGTAACTCGTTCGATTTATATTAAATGTGTTTCCTTTTATGTTTAGATTGCTTTTCTTTCTCACTACTTATGTCAAAGCCTTGTAAATAATAACTTTTCTATTATATTTTCAAAAAGTTTATTAATAGTAAATACGTGATATTAATAAAATGTGTTCACGACAAAACGAATCTCAGATGAAAATAACGAAGGCGGCGTCTGTTAGAGTACCTAGTTAGTGTACATTTTATTTTGATTCGCATGCAAGAGTACGTTATAAAGCAATAGTCGCAAATGTTCCGATGCCATCAAACCTACCGATGTCCACTTTCCTAGGAAATAGTAGGTAGCTGGGATTTTATTACACAACCGCACCGACGTGGGCTTGTCTTGCTGCACTACTCTTCAATCAGAGGAATAAACTATTCATGCTTTGCCACACTGCTACGCGATTTGAAGAATACACTGACAATTCTTCGACACTCATTTTCTTTCATTTAAAAACATTTATATACGCAAAAAAATATTTTCTCAGTGCCGTATTCTATTGACAGACTCTGTTGACAACCAAATTGCAATCGATTTCCTGCCATATAAAATTACCCGGTGGCGCATTTAGCAGTGGCCTACGATGGCCGTGCGGCTTAAGCACTGGCCTATAGTATTGTGGGTCCCAGATTCGAATCCTGGGTCTCACAAATACACATATTGTTTTTCAATTTGTGTTTGAGTTAGAGAATGGACCTAATAGGTTTAGCAAGTGGCTGACATCCATTTCTCGTAAAAACAAAATCTGTTAATACAAACTTCCACTATGTGGAGGCCCATATGATATTATTAGGATCGAACATGGTCGAAAAAAAATTAAGGTGATAGTAGTTGATTCCGGATCTATCGGGTGGGGGGGGGAGTTTAACAGGATGCCAGACATTGACCTTATAATAATGTAATGTTAAGAGGGCTGGCGCGCGCTGGGGCTAGTTCAGTGAACACGCACCCACGATACACTGTGATGGATGATATATGAGGTTGATGAATGATGATGATAGGTTTAGGATGGATGATATAGACGCAACGTTCACTCAAACCGTAACAGATTTAGTGCAACAAACGTCGAAAAGATACGTTTTGAGTCACTCAGTAGTTAACGATGGCTAAGCCAAGCTTGCGACACGTCCGATTTCTGGATATCATTCGAGCTAACTCTTTGAATCACTCTATATAACGCGATGCGGCAACACACACTCGTTTGTTCTCTTGAGCTGACTCAATATTAATGGAGTATTGTAAAAAAAACATTAATTAACTTCATCACAATTAGATAGATAACGTATAGCTGAGTGGTCGACCACATGGGCGCATATCAGGGCATAGATTTGAATCCTCCTGGGTGTCGTATTTTATTCATAAAATATTTTTTCTGGTTATTATAATGTAATATGTTTCAGAAGTGTTTTCAAATTAAGAATGATTTTCTGGCGAAGAGATATTATAATATACAGTAAATTGAAAATACTATATAATGTAATTTTTATGTGCAGTCAAATGAGCGAAAGTGTCTCTGATATTTATTATTATGGAGAAAGTATTATTTTTGTCTTTAAATATGTTTTGTAATGCATAGTCGTCAACAGAAAGCGGTTTTCTTGGCTACGTATCCTAAATAAATGGCATTATTCTCAAAAAGTTGGAAAATCGATGCAGTAGGGTTGCTTTCACAAAACAAACAAAAGTGCTTAGCGAATAAATGCGATTTTTTTCGAGAACGAATTGTTAACGCTATGAGACTGAGAGGTCAGGTCTTCTGATGCCATGCAATTCTCATGTATCTTGTGTAAAGTTTATGGCCAAACACAATGCAGCCGCTTACTTTGGTACCATTGCAACGTGAAACGCGGGGAATTCCGGTTATATGAGACCACGTTTTAAAACATCCCTTAGGAATGCAACTTAAACATAATATTATGTTTATTGAATTAATGAGTCAATTTAGCTCTTTAGGTTCTCTTTAGGTTCTAGTTTTGGTTATGAGAATTTTTTTTGCATTGCAATTATATTATTTCAAATGAAAACACCATACAATCTTCTACACTTTGCAAACGATATTATTGTATTTGCAAAGAAAAATATCTCCAGGTAGAACCATATTTATCATAGGGTGAAAGAGGTAGGAGGTGCATAGGTTCCGAGAAGGCTCCAAGGTTCAAAAAAATACATTTATGAACACTTCAATACTGTGTTTTACTTTACTATTGTCATTGGGGGAATGACATAACTGGGTGCCAGGACAATTGGACGCTGCATTGTCGAATGAAATAAATAGACGTTCGTTACAATTTTATACAAAAAGTAGACGAGGAATTTTAATCAGTTTCTATCTACTACATAATAGTTATAATCCATTTTGCTCTTATCATAATGTTTTTTATTGTGGATTGAAAATTATAATACTATTATCAGGCTTTATATAAAAATAAAACAACCCTCACCAAGTATTAAATACTAAAATAATAATTTAAATATAAATAATAATATTAAATATATATTTTTAAAGTATTTACCTACAATTCAGGAACGTCTATTTATTTTGGAATTTCAATAGATTCTGTGGCGCCCATATGGGTCTCCACAGAGTGGAGGTTTCATTAACAGCTTTTTGTTTTTACAAGAAATGGGTGTTAGCCCATTTGCTCAATATATTAGGTCCATACTCGGGATCCAACACACACATTTTAAAAAACATCTGATTTTATAGCAGACCCGGTATTCAAACCTGAAACCGACTACATTGCAGGCCGACACGTCACCCATTCGGCAATCGTGGATACTGAAAGCAAGTACGTATGGTAAAAATTCTCTGTTAAACTAGACGTGGGATATGCGGCTCTTCGTTGGGTTAAGTGCGGCTCCCAATATCTCTTGATAAAAATATAGATATATTCTTTCCCCGTTATACTTGTATTTTCGTGAGTTTCCCTTTATAAATGTTGTAAGTGACAAGATAAAACATCGTTCACATCTAACAAACGAGCATCAAATTTGACAGATATGCTACGAACGGCTGTAAAAAAATTCACACCGAAATTTAGAGACTTAGCTAAAAATGATAAATTAACTTTTTATTATATTTTATTTTTTTAAATAAATTTTGAACTACCTAATTAATTTGTCCTTTTTTCTCATTTTTTATTTACTTATATAATATGTATTGTTTTATACTTTATCTAGCGTATATATTATTATTTATTAAGATTTGTGTAGAAATGTAAGTTAATTCGTATTTCTATATTTAATACTACGTGAGAACGTGATTATAGTATGGCTCTTTATAATATATATATAAATCCAGAATGTGGCTCTCGTTGACTCAGATAGACCCTTTATTACTTGAACCTAACCTATGAACACAATATAAGTATTATGAATGTCTCTAATATATAATATATATATACATATTATGAAAAACAAAAACAGTGTATTAATTCAGCATAATCATTAGACGAATTTAATTGAATATCAAAGTAAAACTCGTTTTAGAATACATTGTATTCATACACTATATTCTCTATTACCGGTGATATAGATTTATATATGAGTTTGAGCTCAAAAGATAATAATTAGCAATTTAATAAGAGAGAAATAATAATGCGAAACGACTCCTGCTTTAAAACAAAACTGCCAGCATTGCAAAGAGGAAAGCTCCTATTGAATATCAGTTAATTCAGTTACCCTTAAACTTTTTGTATATTATACTATTATAACAAATATTAAGCATTGTAATTTTTTAATTAATAACAGTTAGTTTTCAATCGAAGTTTTTTTTTCAAAATAATAAGTATTTAAATAAATAATGATTGTCTCTTAATAAAATATTGATCCTTATTACTGGAGATAGTGAACACAGAAATTATGGGTGATTACAAAAGTCTTCTTCCATCTGGAGACATACTGTGCTGATGGTATTGCTTTCATCGCTTTATTTGTGATTTTATTCTACCTGTGCCTAAGACGTACACCTCATGATATCATCCTGTTGACGGTACCAATATTCACTATATTCTCTATACTTTAACTACATAATATTTTCCTCCAAACCAACCGCACCGCACCATACTCGGTCGTACGCGAGCGTATCATGAGGCCCTATGTTTGGATTTGAATTATGGATCAGCAGTGGTTTATGCCTAGGAATGTCTGAGAAGCAGATGTCAGAGACTGAGGTTACCTTCCACTCAAGTGTGCTTTGACTGAATTTATTGAGACATAATTTATTCAAAGTGCCCATGGGAAAGAAGAATATGGAGAATTAACAAAAATAAATGATTCTTTATTTACATAATGTATACATAATATAATATTCTAATGTATTTTAGTTTTGTACTATTCGTATTCGGCATCTTCACGCACTATGTGCTCGTACCAAAAGACAAATACAGAAGTATATTCCTATACTTACTTTTCTCTGGGAGGCTATGTTTCAACACTGTGTAGGAAGGTTAACAATAACATAGATTTAATAAATATTTCTGTAATATATTTTTTGATACTCCGGGTTTTCCATAACCTTGATGAAATGACTCACACCATTAGCTGAGATTACAATTCTTCGACGTTGCATAACGATCTGCCGTTCATAACTAAAAAAAAAAACAATTATCAACAAACTGGAAAATTTTCACTGTTGAGAGAAAATAATATATGTTTAATTGACTCTGTGATCCGATGTAGATTAGCTGTGTAATAATAATAAATTTTATAACATATTTTTTGATTTACGAGAATTGGATTTTAGCCCCTTCCGTAACCTATAAAAATTATTATGTGGATAAAAACATACATTGAAAAAAAACGACATGTGAATTTTATAGACCCGGGATTCAATTTTTTAGACTCACGACTTCATTAGCCGATACGTTGCCGCTCGGTCATCACGGGTTTAATAATATGTGATATAAAATTTATTTTATATGTGGGTAGGGTCTTGTATCATCTTTTCACCTTGTTGAATTTGCTGACCAGAAGGTTGCATAGTTTTCTTAAGCCGGGTATCACCAATGTGGGGGTTAGATTTGGGTTACCACTGTGTGAGTCATCGACGTGTCGTAGGTTATGGTGTTGAGGATGATGATAAAGAAGTCGAAGATGGATGCTGGAGCAAGTTTTATTGCGGCGTAACAATCGGTACAATAGTATGTTACAGTAGTTATGTTACAATACTTATGATAATTTTCCGAGGTCCGAATCTCGGTACAATGAGATGTTGTGCAGGACGATACTTAAATTGAGATAGTAACAGGCCGGAAACGTATATTTGAGTGATATTTCCGATGAATTATTATTCGCTATTTATACAATCAAAATAATATTCTTTTTATTGAAATAATCGAGTCAGTTATTATTTGGCGTTTGCGTCAATGGATGACGGACTAAGCGAAAAACGGATATTATTTATTATTGCGGTCAGCTACTTACCGAGTTTTATTATAATTTGAGACTACGAAACATATATATTTAATTTGTAATTCTATATCTCTATACATATTATATTTTTAACTTTTTTCAAACTTTTACATTAGGGTAGGGCTACTGAAATAATTATACGAAATGTGGGGGATTAAAAAGCGCTGGCAAACCCTACATAAATTTGCCAATTGTTTCGATACAAAACAAGAAATTCTAACAGTTCGCGTTGTTTATAAGTTCAATTGTTGTTCTCACCTTTTGTATACTATTATTGCGGGAGAATCATTTAAATGTGGGTCGACCGAATTTAATTAATTCAATCCATTCCCGGAAATAAGGGAACAAATAGAAAGGGTTGATTTGAATGAAATATTATTGATAAGTACCTAAGTACAACAATATAATATGTAGGTAAATTATATCTTGTTAGATATATGAATGGTCGTATTATATTATACGATTTACCTCAAAAATACACTATAATTATGAAAGATTTTCAAATAATTTAAGTTAATAAAGATTGCGTCGCTAAGAAAATAATATGAGAAAAAATAAATAATTAGGTATTTCTGCATTACTCATAACAGTTATAACCTTAGTTAGACGATGAACCGAAATTTATTCAAATTCCAGCAAGAGGTTCTGAATATTATATTATACCGTTATTTTTTAATTTTGAAACATTTCATCAGATTTGACAGACTTTTAATACTAGAACCATTGTTTCCAAATAATAATTTTAAAGTCCTAAAAATTCGGCTAGCCATATGCTCCACCTTACGATGACATCTTAGACAAGTACTATAGGTACCTAATTACTTTTAAGTTTTAACAATACAATATAGCATAATATCTTTAACTTAGTAACTGGTACTTTAAAATGGGCAAATGCCAGAGAGTATGTTGTTTTTTAATGAACCAAAACCGAAGCCACAGAACAGATTAATAAATAGAATTCCGATAGGCTATTCTCCAATTCAATACATTTTAATGCAAGGTTTTGAATGTGTGTGTATTCTACTAAAATTAACCACACATTATCGACGTGCAATAGTGTGTGTTGCAACCTTCAACTACACCAATTTTAAATGAGCGTCAGTGCATAAAACGAGAGCAGTTGTCAGAACTAAAGATAACCGTATTCTTTACACGTGTTTACATTTATCCCATATTCTTCCACACTCGAGATCGGTTGCTTGTTTCTCCACAACCGTTAGGTATTTCAGTTCCCATTGTTTCTGAGGTCCCTGACTGAAACCTATTCGAAGTATATTTCGAAATGTAACCTTCAATTTTTTTTCTTTCTCCTAATTCTTTCGGGTCTAATAATGACATATTATTTTAGTAATTATTATTAATTTTGCATTCCCGCTTAAATTACAAGTAACATCTACACAAGTGAAACACAAATATATTTAAAAAAAAAAGTGAATATATTTTTATAGGTATTATTTTATAAGAATGTTTATAACACAACGCAAACAAACGTCAAAAGTCTGCATCGAAACATCGAAGAAATATAAGCGATAATTGATTAGCGTTTTTACCAACTATACAGTAATAATATTATTGAAATAGATATGGATGTCATTTACTTTTTACCGGGACTATTTGCTGTTAAAATATTACTCCGTAAGACGTCTGTCCAATTATATCAGACACAAGACTTTGTGATTTATGTTGTACTTACCGCCTTAACTGTTTTAAGTAATGTTTATGTTTTCTTATTCTTTCCAGTTCCACCTCACCAGCTGTTGGTGTACGACAACTCGGGAAGAGATGTTGCTGGTATCATTGGTCCTTTGGAAGAAGGTGCCAGTCTGGTTCTCGTCTGCGAAGTGAGGGGAGGTAAGTCAAGGATATATCTACATAATTATCAATATTATTTGTATGCATACACATTCTTGTTGCAATTGACCCATAGATATTATGTTATTGGACGTTTCAGAGCAGAGTTTTATACTATATTGTTTGTATTTAACTCAATAAAAAAATTAGACTCCGTTCATGGAAAATTTATCGTCGTGGACAATCGTTAGTAGACGAAACATAAAGCTTATTATATATTATGAACAATAAAAAATCTTTTCGACACGCCCAACGCGTTTGTTAGCGCTCGTCCAGCATACCCGTGTTCAGCGGAGCGTTGAGCGGCGCGCGCAACTCAAACATATAACCGTGTGTGAAAATGTTCACAGACAATGTCTTGTTTTGGTTATACGTTTATACGTTTGAGTTGCGCGCGCCGCTCAGCGCTCCGCCGAACGCGCCTACGCTGGACGGGGCCTTAGCGCCCCACAATAATATACACGCTGCACGGTCTGCACTACAATACACTGACACTGAGGCTTTGCGCTTAGTTTTAGTAGTTCATCGGCGGGCAAGATGATTATTGATTATGAAACTGTTTCAAGATCAATACTTGAGTCGGATTTTCGTACTCAAAACAGGTAAGTAACTACTTGCAAAAATATGCAATAACTGAAGAATTGTACGTATATCTATAGTTGACCGTATCACAGTTTACCGTGAGCAATTACATCGGAAATAAATGGCCGTATAGTATTGAGATCAAATTCATTTTTAAAATAAAACTTAATAAAATCTCATGAATATTAGGGAAAGATAGAAAAAAATAAGGTACTGTTCGGTTATACGGAATACAGCGGAAAACACATTTTGAAAATATCCGATATACTGGATTATTTGTTAGTTTTGGTTAGTTTATGTTAGGTTGGGTTGGGTTAGGTTAGGTTAGGTTAGGTTAAGTTAGGTTAGGTTGGGTTAGGTTTACCTAACAAATAATCCAGTTTATCGGCTATTATCAAAATGTGTTTTCCGCTGTATTCCGTATAACCGAACAGTACCAAAAATAGTATTATATAGGTACATATAAGAAATAATAAATAGGTACAATCATCTCCTATTCTACAGTAGGTAAGTATAGAAAATTATAGTTTATAAAATATCAAATTAGGTAATGTCTGCGTTGCCCACGAACACGTGTATTTTTTAAATCGCAATGCTATACGGCCATCTCTTTACCGTAAGACAGCTCACGGTGAACTATTATACGGCGAAGTATAATACGCACAATTTATATTATTTAACCATACGAAAGACGTGTCGGTATTCTAATTTCAAAATGACAATATTGTGTATTTAAGATTTTTCGTTTGTTGGGTGTGCGTGGAAAAAATCTGTTCGCGCGCTGCGGGCAACTGCCGCAGTTTGCAGGTGTGTACGAATCATAATGACATGAGTATACAACTGGTAGTTTAATATATCACTCATAATATTTCTGTTGGACGTCCCTGGGTTTTTTAGGTTTCGCCGACATTAATTTTTTAGGTTTTGTCGACATTAATAAACATGCCAAATTTTCTACGGCTATTTATGTTTACCTTACCTTATTTTCACTGTACCATGTGGTTTGCGAGGAAACTTGCGCTTAAGGATCCGAAGGCTGTGTAAGTCTAAATATTGACCGAAAAAGGATTAACGAAACCTAATAAAATGCCCATCCGCCTGGAACTTTGTCAACAAAGTCACATCGCAAACATTTGAACTCAGTGACGTCATGGTAAGGAAAGAAATTGACTAGAATAAAGTCTATATGAACATAAAAACACCCTCTTTAATAGCTATCTTACAAAAGGTTACGTTTAATAATTGAAATTCTCATTTAATACAGCGGGAACAAAATATTATATGGAAATAATTAATGTATGTAACCATTCGAAAAAAATTAAGAAAAAATGAACTGGGTCGTATTGGAACTCACCCCGTTCTCTTTCTGAGCGATATCTCTAATATTCTCGAATAACGCGAGCGCAAACATGAACCACCGAACGCAGTATTCTAACCCCTACACGGGGAAGCCTGTAAGTGCGAAACACCTACAGAAGGGGCATACAATATACACAAAAACGCAATGGCCCGACGTTATTGTGGGTGAATAATTCTGAGCTATGTACCATGACATAACTAAAATTTGGATAAGTCCTTACGCTAGCTATAAATCATACTATTAGTAATCTCATTATCATAATTTAAATTGCAAAGTTTAGCAGCCTTTCCCCGAAGGAATTAGAAATAATAAGAAAGGCGTAGGTGCCTAGTTATTATAAATAATTATTAATAAAAAAAAACATTATTTTTTTATGACTACATCACTTGTAATCCATTGCCGCAGTAAAAATATTGTTTTTCTATGAAAACTCAAAAGCTGAAAAAGCTAATAATGAAACTTTCTCGTTTAATCGTCGGGTGACAAGTTCAAACCGAAGAATTGACTGTGGATCCACTGGACGCGCACGACTTTAAGCTGCCATGAAAATTTAAGAATTTCAGCGTCTTTATTCTATTGTACTCACCGCGAGTGGAATGTGTCGCAACTGTATTATTGAGTAGCTATTACCTTATTTACTTTAGAAAATTATTGTGACAATGAATAAAAACGCAGGTGTACTTATATGATGCATACGTTGGCTATTAAAGAATCAACTCAACACTTTAAGATTATGGTGGGATTCAGACCGTATAGTCATGGAGCTTGTAAGTATGATTTTCCTATAGGAATTTTAGCCATATCTGGACGTGTACCAAAGGCTATTGGGTAGATTATTGTTTTGCCAATTTCGCTGTGAATTAGGATATTACTAATTTTGTGATTTATTTTTATGATGCTATACTATGCTTATAAATGAAGACACGGTATTAAATGATAGAATGCAAATATTGCAGCAAAATTTTATTATCAACAATACGTATCCATTGAAATATTTTGACCACCAGCGATTATTTAAATTAGTCCCTAAAGATTTTCATCCCCGTACATATTATAAGATACGCGACTGAATCAGGATGGAGACAAGAGAACGCAATACCATAGGGGTCGTTAACTTGATAAAATAGCAATGGGGTAGTTTTCGGCGAGTGGATAACTTTACTTCTAGACTACTATTATATAGGCACAGTTAAGTAATCACTAAAGGGCACTGAGTGACCACAGGGGTGATCGACGAACTCATCAAATTAACTAGTGTAAGGGAGATCTTCATTCCATAGTGGATCGATATTGGCAGATGGTGTTGACGATATAATTATAGTATAGAATATCGATGAAGGTTTTGTAGGAAGTAACTTGATATAATGTCCAAAAAAAAAATATATAATTTTCAATTTTAACAATTAAATTAAACGCAATCATATTCTATAAGTAACTTATGTATTCAGTTAACTATGTGTATTATAATTTATTCTTTAATTCTTATTGACAATGTAATTAATTAATTAAACACAATGATATCTACAAGTAATACAGCTATTTAAACATCTAACTAACTATATGCATTATAGTTTATTCTTTACTTATTGACAATGTTGACAAAATTGACAAGCGAATAAAACTGGTCTAAAATAATATTTAAAAAGTAGAATTACCACTAAATATTGCGTTTTATTTAGTTATTAATACAATGCATTTTTAGCATGAATAATTGACAGTAAGCACCATAAAAGATTTTTCTTAGCAATAGTTACGTTTGTATAATACTGTGCATTAAACTTTGTCACATAAACGAAACGCGTATTCAACATTGGTGATATTTGAAGACATTCCGGAGGCTTCGTTTTCTTGGGTTTTATACCTTGATCTCGCTTCAAACTCTTGGTATATGACGACTTGCTTCATATTTTCATTTTGATACCTTAGTTATGTAGGGGAACAACTAGTTTTTGTTATTTAATAATGCCATTCGATGTAGAATCAATGTCTTCTTTTATAATAATATTTTTTTTTAAATTTCTTTGCTAAATTATTAAGCAAAGACATTTAAAAATAATCTCCATTTAGTCATATAAACTAATAATCACTTCTTTGTATACGGGAATGTTTGGATTTATTCTTGGTTAAGCTATAAATTTCATTATGCATAGATAATAATTCATTCAGACTAACTAAAATGGAACACACATTTTTCTAAAAAGTTAAGCTTTTAAATTATTGAATTCAGTATTTGTGCAAAAATTTCAAATGCCATTATCTTAGAATTTGTACTTTTGAATTTATTGTTTCCTTATTTAACTTTGGTATCGACGTGTTAAAGCCGTAGTAGTCCAATGCGCAAGGAGTTGAATTTTCATCTGGTGAATCCAGGTTCGATCTCGGTGAAGTCACAATATATTTATGTAATTTTCGCAATGTCTGAGTGTGTATAATGGTTTTACTTCTATAACAAACTGCACTAATAGTTCACTATACTACTTTCATTGGGCATCATGGCCTGTTGTAGTGTTAAATAGGATATGTATTTTTATATTAGTGTTAGTTCATATTTTGACTGGATTGGAGTTTATTTGACTACATAACTAAAGTTTGTGAGATAATCATAGCACGTCATTGCACTTAACAATAAATTTATGTTTAGATTCTTGTCAGATACTTTCACTCGGACACCAGTGGCGTATGCATACATTCTCCCGGTTTGAATAAATAAACTTATTTCTCCCTCCAAGAATACGTCATATCATTTACCGTAATCAGTTGTTGACATACCAACATCAGGGTTAGGCATCCTGGGGGACGAACCCGATGACCCCTGTCCCCGCAGCCTGTGACGTTAATCGCCGGAGGGTCCCTTGTCACCCTTCATAACCTTCATCTTAGCAATATAAGGCGTCTGTATGGAGAACGTGGCGCTGTGAGAGGCATTTCTGGGTATTAGGGTCAATGAATGGAGGCTTGTGTATCATTATCAGCGTAACTGCAAAATATTAACTATCTTGGCAGGGACCTCAGACTGTGGCGGAGACATTTCCAGTAAGTTTGGTTAACAATGTTTTGACATTAAAACGATAATGTGTAAAATACTGTATAGAACGATATCTACAAATATGATTATGCAGTCCTTTTTATATACAAATAAATATTATAAGAACAGCTAAAATTTACAAGAACTATATTATGCTTAGTCAAGTTATGTAAATAATACATTCATTCAGTCATGAATAATACAGCATTCAGCATACAGAGACGTCATAAATAAATTTGGTTAAAACCCAGTATCACTAATCAATATATAGCAAAAATAATCGATTCTTATTAGCAAAGTTTAAGACTTAGCGTTGTTAGTAAAAACGATTTACTCGGATCGGTAAGTCATTAAATAAGAGCACTCACCCGGACAGTGAAGGATGTGAAAGATTTTTCTAGGATTTTTTTATATGATTATTATGTAAACGTTAAAATTATATATTTTCAATTACCTATTTAAGAAAATGGATATAATCTGCTTCAATAAATAAAATATGCATCATTTAGCCAATTTTAGGGCACATAACAATATGTCTATAACGTATAACGAATGGGAGATCTCAAATAAATAAGTATTGTATACTTTTATAAATGAAATAAATATGTAAGTATAGTATTCAATGTCATTTTATAATTTCTCAAAGTTTTTTTATAGAGTACGGATTATATACACAAACACAAAAGACTCGTATAATAAAATTGTATTTTTAAATTTGAATCCAGATTGCAATTTTGTGTACGGCAACGTCAACTGAACAGCTGCAATACTTTCAAATTAAATAGTGTTGTACAATTAATGATAGCTGCACTGTATCCGCGATGCATAAATTTATATACAAAAAAAATACTGATAAAGCAATTAATATGTAAATTTCATTAATTTTATTACGTAGTTTTTATACTTTTACCATTTTATGGTTTACAGAAAGTCGGAATTTTTAATATGGCAACAATTTCGATCGGCAAAGGCAACGTGGCCATTTAATTGTATTGTTTTGTTTAACTGACAAAGATAAGATTTATAAATATTTGTTTTATATAACGTTTACATCTCTTTGTTTAATGTATAGTAAACCCACCTATGTCACATCTAAATGTTTAATTAAGCGTCGAACATATTGATAATAATAAACTTAATCCAACCTGTCCAAGATAGAACAATAGCGGTCTATATTACATTTTGACACCACGGTTATGTCGTCCAGTGTAGCCACCTTACAAATATAATGACAAAGTTTCACTTAATAAGGGAAAGCAAAGGGAATTGCCAAAGCCTATACATTTGAATCAATTACATTGTCAATATTGTAATTGACAGCTAGGGGAGTATTATTTTATTTCATTAATTTTCATTAACATTTTTGTTCGTGTTACATATTATTTTTATCATACTTGGTGTGATATAAAATAATATTAATTTCGACGTCTTCTACATAAAAATATACTGTTTTTTTTACTATAATTTGTGTTTTAGTGTTTGTTTGTGAATACAGCGTAGATATTCTGTATAAAAAATATAAAGGTATCTTTATTTAGCATTAATAATTTATTGTAAACGCTCACTGCTTTAAAATTAAAAATAAAATAAAAGAGCCAAATCCAAATAATTTGACATTGTATGGCCGATGGAATTGTCAAAAATTATACGGTACTTTATATTATATAATATGCTGGTGCTTTTTGCAGTGGATTGTATAATTTTAAGGTGATTGTGGATGTTGGATTACGGATCCAGGGAGGGGGGTTTACACGAGAATACCAAGCACTGACATTTGGTGTTGAGAGGGCTGGCGCGCACTGGAAGCGGTTCGGAGATCACGCACTCATGCACTGGTAAATGGACGATACACTTTTGGATGGATGATTTATTATGTAAGCTAAATGAATAATGATGATAAGTTCAAGATGGATGATATAGACGCGACGTTCACTTAAACCGTAACAGGTTTAGTACAATGAAGGCCGAACAGATATGTTTTGAATCACTTGGTAGTTAACGCGGTGCGACAACACGCACCCGTTCGTATTGTAGCAGATGACTAGCCAACGCGCTCGCCAGTCTTGGAGTGACTGAATATTCTTCGCAATCACTGTCGATTCATGACTTGTCGCTTGGTCACTTGGTCTTGTGACAATAATAAATAAGGGGATTTGAATAGGTAGGTAGGATGAATACAAATATAAATGGCCCAACCAATATATTATTTCGTTTTTAAGCCAAATACATAAGTTATACTATAATATATTTAAGCCTTTTTGACATCAAGGTATATCTATTGATATATTATAATAATTAGAAGTAAGTATTTAATAATATTTCATTAGTTTTATTATGGTATATAGATAGATTTTTTTTATATCCGTTACAAACAGGGAACTCAGAAATAATGGGAACTGAAATACACAACGGGTAAGGCGATAGCAGGTAACCGACTCGAGTAAGGAAGAATCCGGGTTAAACTTACACACGTGTTAAGAATACGTTTTACGTCGAATACTAAAAACTGCTCTCGGTTTATGCATTTACGCTCATTTAATGTTGGTGTATTACACACACTATTGCACGTGCATAATGCGTGCTTCATTTTTATAGGACACTCACACATTCAAAAGCCTGCTTCACCATGCGGCTTATTGAATATTGCCTATCGGTATTCTATTTATTATCTGTTCTGTGGTTACAAAGTTTCAGACAAGTTTATATGTTAATTATCTTAGAGCGCATCCGGAAGGTTTTTTCACGATGTATATATTTAACCTTTATTATTACATAAGTATCCTTGTGATAATTCTATAAATGAATATCTAAGATGATATTATATTGTATAAATTTGCGATTAGTAGGTAATAATATTGTGGTAAATGATTTGTTTGTATGAGAAAACTCATTCAATGTGCTTAAAGATTGCTTGAAATATAACATTTTAACTAACTTTAGAAAGTTGTCATACATTATAATATTATTATTGTACTAATTATGTTGGCCTTTCATCCAGCTAAAATGCAGTCCATTGACGATTCTCCATGCATATTTCTGAATGTTTTGGCCTCTGGCAAAGCACGGCCAGTCTCAAGTTTTAACTTTCATTGTACAGTGTTGCCATACTTGTTACGCAAGCCAATTATGAATGTTGTATAATGGCAAAAAGCTTAGAATGTCGTCGTCCTCGGCAACAATTTCTATGTAAATATTCAGACAGAGTTTTGCTGCAAAGCTTTGAAAGCACGAAAGCTCGTCCGTAGCTTTCCGTTTAACTCGCTACAATTTGATATTTTTTGGCTACAAGCAGAGCACTATCGAATAGGCCAGAGATCCAGCATCCCAAAGGTTATGTACTACGTGCCAAAAAATATAAAAGTACTACAGTTTAATAATAGTGATCACAATATATAATACTTCCAATCTGTAAAATAATTATTAAAATTTTGTTTTATTTAATAAAAACAGATATAACAGCATATATCATAGCAAGCATGTCCGACTTCAAAAAGACTGTATTCTACCATCCTGTATCAAAAATGGCAGTGATTCTCTAATTGCCATTCTTGAAATTTATTGAACTAACATCGTATTATATTTGGTTGAGGATAATTAAACAACTACAGTAAAGTTCTCTTTCATCATAACAAAGAAATAGGCAATTTTAAATTCGTCGTAAAAATGATATTTTCTTTTGGATACTCAATGCACTCATTGTCAAAATACAATCCTACTGTGCAAAGACTGCGTACTGGCTGACGATAGAGGAAGCTAAACTCCAGTGTAAAACGTGGGGATTCACATTTTAACATATTCTCTTTTTCTTACTCCTGCGATGGGCCAATTGATGAAATCAGTCGGGCTTTGTCATGGTTTATTTGAAAATTACTGAATGGTTAATGCTTCCTCTTCAAAATTGTATTTATACTTATTGCATGAAAATAAATTGAGAATGTTTTTTCATACTTACCATACTTCTTCATTACTTGTGTGAATTTTTGATATTCTATTTAAGCTTATTCGATTTAACAAAAATGTTAAACAATAATAATTATTGTTTTTGAAAACCCCATTCTAAGGATTCATAATTACGTTGATTGTATTATTATCATATCGTTAAAAAGGAGCGAATTGCTACTAAATACAAGTAAAGATCTGATAACAAAACATGCATTAAAAAACTATAAATATTTCCTAAAAAAATAGTTATAAACTATTTTCAGTAATTATTACATAATACATGTATAAAATTATCAGAGATATTTTTTTTAATTCGAAGTTCAACTATTTTAATGGCAAGTTTTTTATAACTGAAGTTCTTTTGAAGATGTAGAAAAGTTTTTTTTTTTCATTTAAAAAAAATCTAAATGTGTTTAAATTGTCATCTTTTTAATTTATATCTAAACGAACAAGTAGTTTTTCATAATACAACAGAATAAAACACTCTCTGGTAATGGTAAAAAATACGAAAAAAGTAGGTTGGTATTTAATAATATTTTTTTAAATCCAATAGTTTTCGATGACTGGGCTGGACTATGGCGGCTAATTTTGCTCTAAGCGACATAGTCTCGCACTATTAGCCGGTTTAAGCATAATGCTACGAATTGAATACGGAATACAAGCAGCTTTTCCAAGAATTCTCCGCATTGGTTCTATGAGCCAAATAGAACAATACCATTTAAGCTTTCAGGATAGTAAAAATATAATATATTCAATTTTATAGTGACTATAAAGAATTAAAGAAACGGATATTATCCTTCAAGGTAAACACACTCCGTCTACCATAAACACTTAGCGGAAAAATATAAAGCTCGCAATTTGAGACATTTGGATAATTCACATGTTTAAATTTTTTAAATTAATAAGCACATTATTATCTAAAATATTAAAAGAAAAAAATACATATATTTGCTGTCAAAGGTGAATAGTTTTAAAAAGTTATAAAATTTAAATTAGTTCAATGAATTTAGTTTATTTAGATTTTTCTAAGGTGTAAGAAAGATTTTTGATTAATTTATAGTCTCAAAAACATCGTTTTTTATAAAAAAAAAATTAAATGTGTATAGATTAACTTCCAATTAACTTATACCAATAATAATTATGATCATATTGAAATTAGATTAGATACAAATATAAATGATTTACATGTAAACATATTGTTTTAAAGATATTTTTCTGTTATCGAACAAACAAAATATAAATAATAGTAAAACTCTTGTATCGTGAGGTTGCTGCCAAAAGTTGGTAAGTCGATAATTAAATAAAAAGAGTAGTTAACAACGGATTATCTGTTTAAATATATATATATATAAATATTTATACTAGAAAAGAAATTTAATACACATAAAACACAAAGAAAATGGCATTATGCCTGATTTCAGAGGGCATGCCAAACTTCAAATTTCAATTACTCCATAACATGATTTCGAGACTTTTTGCAGTAGCCCCACGATATGTTAAAATGAATAAACTAAACCTAAAACCATTTCGTTTATTATTATATAAGGTAGATCGACTAATCTAATTTTCAGTGTATCTTATACCAACCCATGTGCATTTTTACCATGTCCAATCCTAATAAGATCATAAATATGGACTAACAGTATTACGAGAAATAGAATGATGTTAGTCACTCTCCAATATATTAGGTCAATAATCTGATTCCACATACACATTGAAAAGCAACATGTGAATTTTGCTAGCCTCGGGCTCTGAACCCGGGATCCTCAACATTATAAATCGACTGCTATAACCAGTCGGTCATTTTATTTTGTAAATAATACACTTAATGGTATCACAATATCACTCAAAAAGTTTAAACAAACGCATAAAAACTACAGGCATTCTTAGTTATAATACTTAATATTAATACGGAGAAAACATTTTTTTTTTAAATTCGATTTATTATCCATAGAAATTTGTATAATATATTCTTTTGATCAAAGTCTCTACTAGGGGGGTCATTTTTGAATTTTGCACAGTGATAGACAGGACACTTTTTTGTTGTTTAATGTTTAGTTTTAATAATTCACTAGGTTCATCGCGAGTTATTTTTTTCCTTTACGAACCTCGAATATCTGTAAAGCGAGCTTTTAAAATCTTTAAATTCATCTTGTTCTCAGTTCTCAAGCATTTAAGGTTTTCCAAAGTACTTCCAACATCAATACTATGCTGTTGAATGTTTCAAATTAAATTACCCAGCGCCGCCAAAAACAAAAAGCTCGGTGAATAGCTTTATATGAAGTGTCTGCACATTATGGTTTTACTGGCACGAGGGCGAATTCTGACTTCCATTGTTTATTTCATTGGTTCAACACAATACTTAAATAACTTTTCACGGAGATAAATATAATTTATTATAATTTTACAAAGCTCTCTAAGGTTACTTTTATTAATAAAAGGTATCATTAAAAGCACATTACTTATTATTAATACACTGATAATAAAATTATTATTCTATTATTCAATACTGAATATAATATCTGTTTTTATCAAGAGATTTAAGAGTTTTAGATTCATTATTACTGTTATAAAAACCTCGGAAACATACGTATTAGAAAAAACTCTAGACAAAAAGGTAGACCGAGTGGTACTCGAACTTATATCTTTTATTTTCCGGTAATGTCCGAATGAGGTAAGTCAGTTAAAACGTAGTTATAAGAAATAATTCGCATGAATCATAGATGGATCGATAATTTATAAAGCCTCAATTACATTGAGCTTCTTTACGAGCTGTTTATTGGCGAATTTACAATCTGCCTGTAAAGTTGCCCAGTGTAATCATCGAATAAGCAGGTTGTAAACACTCTACCGAGAAACGCTCGCTTTTAAATTCGCCAATAAACAGCTCGTAAAGAAGCTCAATGTAATTGAGGCTTAAGCGAAAACCGGAGTTCCAATTGGTCAATTTTTTTAAAAAGATTTTTTTTCTAATATTTACGTCACACATGTCTGAAGCTTTTCAAAAAATATGTTTTTCTGAACATACATAATATTAATATTATAATGAATTTCTACAACCTCTAATATAATCAATTTTATTATTTGATTTTTTAAATATAAGTACCTCTGTTTTATTAAATTTAAACTTCGTGTTCTAGCTAAAACTAATTGAAAATAAGGATATCTGATGTATTCAGATGAAAATCTTATTTTTCCTTCTGTATATTTTATTGAAAGTTGACAAACAAATTTGCACTAGGTGCATTTCCCTATTCTAATCCTGTCGTATCAAATCATTAACAACTTGGATACCTACTGAGCCAATTGCGATGGTTGCACAGCTAAGAGAATTTTCAACTACCCACGTTTATATTGCTCTCAATCTTCCCCGCAGTTGTACGTCATATTTATAGATACTAAGCCAGTAGTGAGACTAAGGCATTGAATACTCTTAAGGCCTCATGATGAAAAATCAAATAAAAATCATAAATCCGAGCTACCATTGTAAACAGAAAAAAATATTAAGGTATGCCTTTCTTTCTAGAATCAAACCTATGACTAAAAATAAATATTATGAAATAAGCAGAGATGACACATAATAATAATATTAACGGTACATAATATCGTATATATAATACGAGTCTGTTTGAGTGGTTATATTATAAATATGGCCCCCACAAGGCGGTGGCTGACAGGGATCTAGCCTAGGGGGCTGGGTTCAGGAGGGGCCCGGCAAGGCGAGTTGACCAGATAAGTGAGATAAACACACATCACAAATTTGTTTTAAAAAAATCGCTTGCGGTAATATTACCGTCAATGATGTTATTATTTAAAATTATGTGATTATACTATATAATTTTTAATTGTATATCGATACTCGGCCACTCTATAATTCAAATGGATGTATTAAAACATACAAAAAAACATTAAATATACAAATTTTACCGCGTATACATTATTTTGGAAAACGCTACTGTAGACGTGTAGAGCATCACACTGCCTTTATCCGTAGCGATTGGTAGGGGGCCATAATTATAAGCCCCTTTAATAATAATAATTATATGATCATTTTGAACTGTTTTGAGGCCCCTATCTATTGATGAATCAAATGCGTAATCTATGTCGAAAAAAATCTTTCCCCACTTTTAACAGATGAATATTGTCTTTAAAATGACCTTCGTGTTCAAGCAGTGTATATACTAGTATGTAACTACAGCTGATGCATGCGAGGCATGGACAATAAAAGATTAGTCTAGAAACTTAACGCAAACGTAAAGACTGTTATCCAATGGTACTCGAATTGGAAAGAATTGAGAGAAAAAAGCTCTCCAAAAGTACATGGCATTGCATCATAAAGAATAGAATTAACTTGCAGAAGATGCTTTCATCCAGTAGAGAGGATTCCTTTAAGCTAATGCAGACGATAATACCTACTAAAGCTTTTTGATTTTTCAGCGACCGCATATTACATAACTAAAACAACGTGCTAAAATAACAAAGTGGCGAATTTGAGCTATCCCCACCGCCATCTGTCGCCAGACCACTTAAGCTCTTTTAAGTTCTGTCTAATAATTATTTAATTTACTTAGAGTATACCAGGTGGACAATAAAGCATCCTTAGGGGACATCACTTATGCGACGGGGCATTAATGGCTCACCTTTGACATTCGAGCCCATTGTGGATATGCGATATTGTTGTTGTGGCAATACTAAAACTATACTCATAATAAAATAGCTATACATTTATCTAAATGGTCAATAATACCACATCTACGCATCAATATTAATATCTCAATCACAGTGTACGTATATTATTATGTAAGATTTTGAATACTTAGTAGAGATTATAATAATATTATATTATAATATTATAATCTATAGGTCTGTCTTTGTAATTGAGATATTAAAATTTTCATGCATAGGTGTGGTATTGACCATTTAGATATAATCTATCCAAATGGTCAATAACTACATGTAACTACATTCCCGCCGATTAACTTTATAAGGCTTATTCAAAAATAGCTTCCGTATACAGGGTTAAATAGCATAGGTAACAATATACCTCCATGTCATACACCAAAACGTATTATTTCTATCTCTCTATCTCCACTGATTTTGTTTTCAATTTAATTCATATAACTTATTATATTTGAATATATACGTATGTATCCACTTATTCAGTTGAAGGTGGTTGAGAGTGGTTATTAGTTTTTGTGTAGGATTATTATACCGCTGGTTATCCATTCAGTATTTATTTCAAGGCTTTATTGGGTGTAGTTTCACATATTATACAGGCGTGACTCATGCTTCGATAGGGTCGACTACCTCGGGTTTTGTCATCAGTATGCCTCAAAGTTGCAATGATGCGGCGGTTAGTAGATTTACCAATTGAAGACTACATCAAAAATGACTCTCACAATTTACCGAATATTCGTATAAATAAATAGCAAGTCATATTTTTGATGGGTTAGCCGAGTTTCAATCCGTCAAGTACCTCAAATCAAATTCGGTTTCAGTATCACACCGCACGGTAGCCACTTCCACCGAGCCTCAGATACCAGCACACCCACTCGACACGCCTCACCCGGACGTATTCTCTCACCGTGTTTGGGACTCAAACATCCCTTCCACCAAGCCTCGGACTGCTAACATCTCTCCTGTTTCATTTACTCTTGTACCAACTCTATACCGTTACGTAGCAATAAACTCTCGCTCTTCTATTCATCTAAGCAACCTTCTCGTCCCTTTACAATGAGACTCCTAAATAATTAAATAATATTACTTTAACAAAACGCAATAATAAATGGTTATGGATGCATGACTTCATTGCCCAGTAGAGAGCTTCATGCATAAAATAGTGAGCTTAGCCCACATATTACACTGCACTTACAAATATAAAGGACGTTGCTCATTAGTTTGCGAGCCCTGCTTAGTAATTTCCACTGGTCTACTATAATATCGTACTGATAAATTCAGCATATTAATTTGTTATTAAATTGTATACATTCCAGAATTTAACACTTATATCTATTAAAACCAACACAATAATACATTGTTAAGGCATTTGATGTAGTATACCAAATTGATATGTGTGAAAAAAAAATAAAACTAAAATTGCTCTGAAAACAATGAAAATCTTCAGTCGAAGTTATGTTTAATAATTATTTTATATTTAACTTTGTTTTTCAGCGAATGATTCACAAGTTTTGAAAATGTTGAATTCTTCATCTAACATACATACTTATAATATATTCTCAAATCATGCAAATTATTCAGGGAATCAAAAAAAAGTTAGTTAATTAGTAATTATATGTTACGAAAAAAATTTTGAGATATCTTAACAAATGTCATAAATTAATGTACTACCTAATTTTTTCCTAGATACTTTATTATTTGACCGTTGATTCAAACGTTCATTAGCAAAATTTCGAAAACGCTTCAGTCACATAACTGTTAGTTGTTTAGGTCGTAACTAGGTAGAGTGGAGATGGATAATTGCATTAAAAGCATATTGCCCAGAATTCGATGGATGCAGGTTTGAGTCCTGTTTGGTGCCATATTTTTTTTGAAGATTTTTAATTGTAGTATATTTTTGAGATGTTTCTGAACTTAATAATAAGAATTTTTAAAAATTAATTCAATTAAAATATGGTTTTCACATTTTTGGGGTATAGTGATTTATATTTGTGATTCGTTTCTTTTATTTCAGCTGGTTAGATCTATAGTAATCATGCTATTTTGTATTAAATTAGTGACACTATTATTAATAATAATATGTAGGTTTTGTTATTCAAAGAACACATTAGCAGTAATAATTGTCAGCGATTCCTCAATCATAACTAGTGTTTGTTTTGGTTGAGAATTACGACAATATAAAATTATAATATGTACTTCAGTTAATATAAATAAGAAGAACAATCTATGAACTAACACTCCACTCATAGAGTCCGTCACAAGACGTATGTACTGTTATTGTCACGAGTTCTTTGCTCAACCTAATACATCCATTATTCCAATTGAATCAAGTCTCTCAGTGTATTCTTATAATTTATCTCTTGATCATATTGATTTCACATAACGGCATCATTCTTATTATTCCATTCAGTGTATTCTTGTATCAACCAATAAACTCTCATATCAACAACCAAGCAACGACGACTCTTCATATACCACCATCTTATCATACCTCCAAAGTGGTGACCCTGTCGTGATAAACAACGCAACCTTCAGATCTTCAAACCATCGAACTTCTCATTATATCAGTTCTTTTTTTTAGTATTGGGCAGTTGTTAATGACATCTTTTTGAGAAGTATTGCCATCACATCAATAACTTTAATCGTCGCTTAATTTGAATCTGTTTAGATAATCTCTCAGTGCTCTGTAGCCTGTTAGGGGTCATTATGGAGACTTTTATTTGTATTTTTTGAACTATAATGATATATTAGATTCTTTAAATTCAGTTTTTACCCTGTTTGGGATAATTTAAGCAAATTCCCCGACCACTGATGTGAATAAATAAATTTATAGTATCTAAACTTTATAATATTGTACCCTTCAGTTATATGTATGTAATTCAAATTGTTATTATATGATTCCTTAATACTACTGCACTTCCTTCTTTCATTCAGTACCTACTAACGTATTTGAAATTACAGCTCTTGTGAAGATTTGATCGTAACGCGAGGTTTTCTCAGCGCAAAGCGTTTCGTAAGAAATAATACAAGTCCCCGGAGAGCAATTAAACACGTTGAACGTAATGCGAAAGCTTTACGTAGTGTGTTAGGGTAATGACACAATTCGAAATAATTAAATGTACCACCTTTCTGTCTCTCTCCGCAGGTGAAATTATTTCTTGCCTTACAAATTGGTATTAATCGCTCATGAAATTGATTGTGCGCGTTTCTAATTGCGATGAAGATTCGTTGAGACTTAAGTTGGCAGTAAAAATATAACAAAACGCGAAGACTTATTTTATAATCAATAATATGTGAAGGATCTAGAAACGAAAACGGCAGTTTCCATTTTTGAACAATATATTAAATTTGCAAGTCAATAAAAATAATTACAAGATAAAAAGAACTTTTTTTTATACAACGTTCTTAAATTTTCTATTGAATTATAATTATAAACTTGACTTGACTAGCTTAAACGATCAAAAAATTTTGTACTTGATAGAAATACTTAATAAATATAGAATACTGAAATGTCATTTTGACATTTCATATTGATTTCCAGAGTAACGCACGTATATATTAATAATTTAGTTGCTAGGACCCCAGACCCTTATAAATAGATTATTATAAATATTATTTGTAGGCATACTTACAAGCAACATTAAAAAATACACATTATTTGAAAACAGCTCAGATATATACCTACCTACTAGAAAAAATCTTTTTTTCAAAAAAATACTACGCCCAACAGGACTTAAACCTGTAACCGCTGAATTTGCGCTAATGTGCTTTATACAATTAAGCTACGCGGATCCTACGTCATTAAAAAGATTTAAACTAGTACTTCTTACATGAATAATGTTGACTATCGGTTTTTGTGTTTTAAATTAAGGTATTATAATTGCCTTAATTACTGGTACAATTAATATTGGTTGGAAGTAGACGTACGTCTTTCTCCCTTAACTATAATACCACTGCTATTAGATTACTATTCATGATTATTTATTGTACGTACGTTAGTTTTAGTTCACTTGGTTTAAGAATGAATTTTTAAAATACAAAAGAGTAAATACACCGTCTATATAATATATTTATGCAACAACAAGACGTGACAGCACCCAAGCGCGCCTTTACTCGAGCATACGCATGACGTTGCATATAATCCAATGCTAGTAATCAACCAGTTGCGTGACACGTACAAACCATTTAATGGTCATGTGCAAAAAGCTTGATGCTGTGTGCTGAGTAGATAAGTCAAACTTAAGAACTATTTTCAAATTATTGATGAGCAGATCTTATTAAACATTAAATAAAAGAAATTTAAAAATAATCATATAATTAATCTATCAGGGGTGTATAATTACCTATCTGACCAAGTCAACAAAACAATAAAGTGATTCAATTTACCAACCATTAAAATCCACAACAAAGCTTTTCTGAGTGCGAAAAATAATGGTGATCTTATTACTGAAATTTTCCAAGTATTTCTCGAACTAGTCAACTAGAGGTAAACCTTTGCTAACTTCTTAGTGTTTACAACCATTTTATAAAAGTTTTAGCGTTCTTACAGTTCTCGTAAGTCTCACATATGAACCTTCACTAAGTACTTCAGTACTAATGGTGTATATAGACTTTTACATAAGACTAGTATTACGCACATTTCAAAATAAGTTGACTATAAAATTAAACAAAATTGACTTATAAAGGAATTTATGTTAAACGTGATGATGTGGATTAATACTAAGACTAATTTTTGGTTATTACTTTACTACCTACAATGTAAACAATTCTTTTATTACATCAAGAGTGGAAAATAAACTACGAGATTTAGATCAAAAATAGCAAGAAGCATTTAAAAAAAAAACATGTTTGCTTTTAAGCGATACCTCTACCTACCAGAAGCACCTAGCAAAAAATACGATGCTTGCAATTTGACACATTTTTTTGATAATTTACAATTTAAACTGTGAATATCTCTACTTAGAATGTTACTGTCTGTTAATGTCTACTCTATCTACTTAGAATGTTCGGCAGTTACGTAGTAGCTTTAATTTGTTACTTACTACAATTTACTTAGTTACTAAGGCAATTTAATATTGCCTCTACGTGCTCATTTCTCCCAAGGGTACTTAACTTAAAGTCATGTAAATTCAGTCAAAACACATTTGAATGCATGGCGACCTTAGTCTTGGGTACTGCTCCTGAGGCATTCCCTGTCATAAAAAAATATGTTTCACACCAAACGTAAGGTCCCGTGATACGCACGATTACGACCGGTTGTGATGCTGAGCGTGTGTGGTTTGGTGGGGTCATTAACTTCAATGTATCAATTAATAAATATGTATCTGAAAACATTAAAAAGAAAAATATTTTTTATTTTAAGTCAAAGATAAGCTTACAATTATTATTGTAAAGAAATTTTGTAAAATGTGAATTTGTCAAACGGCCCCATCTTATTATTACATATATTGTTATGGTCATATTTATTATTAAAATTTAGTTTATTAAGTTTTCTATGATTCTATGTTTTCATAATATGTACATTTTTCCAATAAAGTAAACAAATTGAGTATATATTACGGAAATCTGGAATTGCACACACTGCATTTTTTTGAATTATTGTTCACAGATTTTGTTTATAATTCGTTATACCTACATGTATTAATTTTAGTGCAATTATTTTGTAAATGAAAAAATATTTTATTATTGTGTTTACTTAGGTTATCAAATAAGATATATGAAATAATACTAAACGTTTCTCTCAAGAAGAGAGAACGACATGTAATTGATTGTTCTGGATTTTCATCGACACATTGATTCACAACATCGATATTTTTGGTAGTACGTTTAATTTTTTAACGTGAAGACGTTTACCATCACCATTTAACCCAAATTTTCCAATTAACTTACAAAATAATAGTAAGCTCTGTAGCTTGATTATTTTGACCAAAAATTTCACGTAATGCCCACGTAGCTTAAATAGATTCAATATTGTTGTAAGGGGCCGTCCACATAATATTACGTCACACTATTTTGGCTGTTTTTAACCCCCTTCTCATCGTCTTATTTTGTAACATAACCTTTTACCACCTTGTTTATATTGCCTCATACTTTTGACACCCTCTCCTAAACGTTAAAAACATTTTTTTTTGTAATATTCATTTTAAAATCTCTGATCCCCAATATTGTGTTTTCAGATCCTTTTATATTTTTTGTTTATTCTGTGATTTTTAATTTTCTAAAACCCACCCCTCTCCAACATTCATCCGAAATCATGACACTATATCGTCACTGTTCTGGTAGAAGACACTCATTTGAAAAAATGACATATTGAGTTAGTTATACCAAAATGTTCCTTATTTTAAACTTTACCGTCCGGACACATTCTTAATAAATAAACAGTCTTTATTTTAAAATCATCCTTTTTACGATTACTTAATAAACTCACATGATAGACCATTTCAAACATTTTAACAACTTCAAAGTCAAATTACTCGAAACTAGTATTCTCCAGTTAGTGTGTTCTGCCAGAACAGAGACGATATATTAGACCACCCTCCCCCCCCCCCCACCACGATTCCTAATACATTTTATGTACCTCTTTACAACTGTGTATTTTTCCATGATGATTTTCTAAACAACACTTAACACGGATGTCAATTTTCATGGGAATCGGAATAAAATAGATTCAGTGACGTTTTAAAAATCTATATTACTAATTTGATAATCCTTTAGTAGGTTCAACTATTAATAATAATACTTAGCTACTAGAGTAGGTCACAAGCCATAATACAAGCATGATCTTCATAAATTCCTAGAATTCTAAACACTGTTTTGACAATATTAATTAACAACTTAGCCTGGCAGAAGTGATAAGACGGTTCCAAGCATTAATTGATTACACACAGTACCAACCGTGATTACAATAATACCTGTAAAATAAACACCTGCCCCTTGTTAAGGGTAAAGATGATTTATGTTTTCGCTGATATGATCTGACAAACATAAATAATGTTTCGCTCATTAAGCCGAATAAAGGCCTTTTTTACATTAATTTGTAGGCAATCTCTTTTGTTGTATTTACAACAGGAAAAGAATGTCATAGATTATGTCCCCGATTAAAAATTTTCGATTATCTTTAATTCCTTAATTATAATTAATAGTTACGTGACATGTGATTATACGTTATACAGTTTCCATAAAATATCATTCGTATACAACGACTACAGTATTAAACATCAATAAAATTACAAAATAAAAAGAACTTTTTATATACAACGTTCATAAATTTTCTGTTGAATCATATAAACTTGACTTGACTAGCTTAAACGATCAAAAAAATGTATTTGATAGAAATAATACTGTAATGTCATTTTGACATAGTAACGCACGTATATATTAATAAATGAGTTGCTAGGACCCCTAGCAACCAATAATGTATCGAAATAGCTTTTCATACAAAACAGAATTAATTGAAAATGAATTAAATTCTACTTAAAGATGGCTAAAAGTATAATAAAAATGCATTGGCATCGTGTTCTGATATATTCTAAAAGTTTCAAATGTCTAGCTAGCCGGGAAATCAGTAAAAAATCGATTGCAAGATTTGTACCGGACAAATAAGAATATACGGAATACAGCGGAAAACACATTTTGAAAATACCCGATATACTGGATTATTTGTTAGTTTGGGTTAGTTTAGGTAAGGTTGTGTTAGTTTTGGTTAGGTTAACCTAACAAATAATCCAGTTTATCGGGTATTTTCAAAATGTGTTTTCCGCTGTATTCCGTATAACCGAACAGTACCGAAAAACGTTTTAAAATGCGTCCGGCTTAGTATAAATAAGTAAATATATTTTTAGCTGCCGTTAAATATTGCAATAATCATGCTCTCTGCGATCAATGTTATCAGTGTTATCACGTACCTAGGTTATTATATAAAATACTCTAATTTTACTAACAAACTTATTCTACATAAAAACTCTAAAAACATTTTGTCTTTTTTGTCTTAGTCGTAGTCCGATGCTTAAAGCACAGGCCTCTTTTTTGGGGGTCCATCCTCGATTCCTACTTCCCAGTAAGGTGGCAATATAATATCTATGTGACTGTCTCAAAGTTTGTGAGTTTCTCTTATGTTACTATTACCACACTACTATTAAAAAACACGATAGCATTCAATTCACATGTGCTTAGGCCCATCATAACATTGACCTAATAGATTGAGCAAGAGGCTCACATCCATTACTCGTAAAACCAAAAATCTGTTAATAAACCTCTATTCCGTGGAAGCCCGGATGCTCAGCTAAGGATTTAAAATTTTAATGTAGTAGAATGTAACACTACTTTCATTGGGCATCAAATGTGTTGTAATGTGAAAAAGAATACATGAATAATTTTTTTATTGAATTCTAAAAATGAATGTATTAAGTTCGCAGAAATAGCTACGGGTAGCGTAAAATGAATAATTGGTGTTGCCTTTTCATAACCATAATTGGAAATTTTCACAGAGAATAATATTACGCACTGGCGTTTCAAAATGATAATTTGGTGCAGCAAAATGAGGTTATCTTTTCTACCATAACATGGCAGTAATACTCGGGTATATTAAAATAATATAATGAATATTATTTTCAGTGTTGACAATAATTACATTCAAAATTCTCTATAATTGGAATACTTTTGATATAATAAAAGAGTAACTGTAAGCCCAGCGATTAAATTTTCTTGTAATGCAACGTCACAAGAAAATGTTTAGGTATATTTTCCAAAATTTTGAAATTTCAAAAAAAAATCAATGAAACTCAATGAAAATTAAAAAAATCAATGAAAAACTTCTACTCCGTGAAGGCCCATATGATCCTATTAGGATCGGACATGGTCGAAAGAAAATAAGAAAGAATATTAAACGGCAGAAAAATTCTAATATTTTTGAAGAATATTTTTTTGTAATTGTTGTCCATAATGTATTTTCGATAAATACTGCATGTGCTGTAACTTTAGAAGTAACGAGAATATAAGAAAGCAAATGAAACAGCTTTCCATCATGCTGAGAGTGAAGAGGCGACGTTTGTCCTGGCTCAGCCATGTGTTGAAGGTGCCAGAAAGGAATCTTAACCTGGCTTGCCTGATTTTCGAGCCAACCGGATTGGAGGCCGCTAAATACCATCTACAGAGTGTATACATCGGATTTGCGGAATGTTGTCATGACCTGGAGTCACGCTTGTTGACTAGCGAGCGACAGAAATTCTTGAAGGCGCCGTATGGTGTCCATATTTTACTCCAACTAAGGAGCAGACGTGGTTAACGAACATTATCCATATCTTCAATAAACAATTATTTTCCTTATATATTTGTTATTAAAAATATCTAATTTGTATTAGTTTTATGGAAACGGACGAAACCGGTCCTGATTATTATTGTTATCTAGAGAGCATTATATATAAAAAATATTTTAAATGCTCAATTTATTTCATTTATTATTTACTTGTTTATTCTATAATTTCTAATACTTATATCATTACGTCGAATAGTGGTTTCAACCTAACATATACGAGTATTTTCAATTGAAAAATAAGATAAAAACCAGTGTTTGGTATAGTATAATATTTCTAGGATACCTAAACACGATATAGTAAAAAATATAACTTTGTTTATTATTAATCCTAATGACGTATCGTTCCATTAAATTTATCAATGAAAATAAGGTAAGTAATCAAATTAATGAATGATAACTTTTGAGACAACGTAGATGCTTTATTGTACAAACTTTTAAGTGTCGCAGTGTTGCAAAATAAGTACCCATGTTAAATAGAAAGTTGCGGGAAAACTTTCTATGCAGGCTTCTCACAATGAATCATTATCATAATGAACATTATTAAAAGTATAAATTCTTGACTCGACTGCAAACAAAAACTTTCATTCGCATACAATCTAGCAGACTGTTGACAAGACAATGAATGCTACCTGTGTGGTGCAATGTTCGCGCTCACATACTAGAATACCTAAATTATGAATGCTGAATTCAGTATACTGAAATTTGATTATGTTCCTATTCCTATCAATAGCATACGCTTTGTACACACTTACAGTGCACCTTCCTATCCTGAGATAGTCGTGCCAGATCCCAGATCCCCAACGCCTTTAACATTAAACCATTTACAGAGGCTTACTACTGCCAGACCCCTGCACTATCAGCTGGAAAAATCATACTCCAAATAATATGCATTTGAATTTGTCACAATTATACGTTTATTGTCTATTGTGAGCAATCGCGGTAACTATATTGCGTAAAACGTTTTCATATCCAAATGAGTATGAAAAATGTTTTGAACGCATTGAATTAGGATGCATATTGCCTCACCAATCTCGTACATTTTCACTCACCGGTCTTCATCACAATATCATGGATTTTATCAATTTTTTATAGTGTGGTGACCTCCATTGGGGGGAATGGGACGATTTGACACCGCGAACTGGCCTCCGCCGATTGGCCTCCGGTTATTGGCCGCCGGTACAATCGGACACCGACCCAATTGGCCTCCGGGACGATCGGACGCCGATACAATCGGGCGCCGACCCAATTGGACACCGGCCCAACTGGCCGCCGGGAGATTGGACGCCGCACGGCTGAATTAAATGCGCAAAGGAAAAGACCTACGTAACGACTTGGTAGAGAAAGTAGACACGACACTTTAATATGCTTATATCTACTTAGTGGTTGTACCTTATACATTGTTCGCTTATGATTGATAATAATTATTACTTATGCTTTATGGTGTTTATAAAAAGAGAAGAATTCTTTCCTCGTCAGAACTTGAAGATGTGCATAATTAAGTAAGTAATTTATTGTGTATACCTACCTATTCATATTAAATATATATATATATATATATATATATATATATATATTAATAATGAATTGGTTAGTGAAAATAATATCTTTCGGCGTTTTCTCGATTTCATGTTATTATAATTGAACTTTATATTTATTCATCATCCGTAAATAAGTATTTTGAAGTTTATGAAATTACAAACAATATAAGTAAGTAAAATACTTGAAAGGTACCTACATAATACATTATATATTATATTATTGTTTGAAATGTGTTGGTCAATCGATCTTTAATAATTAGGTACAATTTATATTAATCAAGGCGTTTACGTAATAAATAATATAAGTCTATAATAATTAACAAACTATACCGTATTCAGTACCTACATGTATTCTGTACCTACATTATTATATATTATGTTGACAAAGCGAATTTGTATGTAGGTGCATATTATTATCAATAGACTATCGTTTAAAATAGGTGTTAGGTATCTTCGGCTTAAAATTGCTTATTCCATTTTTATTACTAAATGTTTGTTTTGTGTAACTACGTCGAAATATATAATACCTATTATATTAATCACTAGGAAGCCGTTGTTTGTAATAGGGAATTATTTTTAATTTATCTGTGGAAATACCTGGGTACGTGGGAAAGCCCCAGATATTTAAAAATAATCTGATCTAACTACCTCATTAGCTCGATCAGGGGTTAAAAAATGATTGGCCTTTGTCATGAGAATTATACAAAATATTATAATAGCGTTAAAAATATTTTTAATAGGACAAGAATTTCGAAAAATGTCTAACTCATCGGCTTACAGTCTAAGAGCCGGCTGTCCAGTGAATTCGTCCAAAAATATCAGCAAAATATAATATAAAGCATTGGAGTGATCCTGAAATGGATAATTCAATACCTACTTTGATTTAAAATACAAAAGCCGATTGCCAATAAGTAACGCAATTTAGAAAGTGCTTCAGAGAGAATTATAAAAGCATTAGCTCACTTTGATACAAGTAGATAGGACTCGTATAGATTAGTGGCCAGAGCATGCATCTGGGCGCGAATCCTGTTGGATGTCGTATTTTCTTAGTTAGATTAAATAATACTGGGTAATTATTGAGTTTGGAAGAAAATAAATCATTAAATCGACATTGACTGATTATATTGCAGCAAGTATTTATAAATTAAATAATTAGTATAACACAAATTATGACTTAATAAGTAGAATTGTACAGTAAACATATTATTAAATATATCGATGACCCAATCACATGAACCTTTTTTAACTGCAACCGGTTTCGTCCACCCAGAGGCTAGTCTAGTCAGTACGATAAAAATTGCGTTTTATTAAATTAAATCAATAATAGAATTCATTTCCACCATGAATTTACAGTTAACATAATAAAATTAATAAAAGAAATATTATATTAAACAGAATTATACGAGTGAACACAGTTTGAAAACCCCTTTTTTTGAGAAAAAATAGGTTTAATAGTAATATTTCGATCAGGGTTGGCGAACCTTTTTACGTACGTGGGCCAAAATTTCCCTATTATAATTGTTCGACTGTCTGACATACCGAGATTCATGAGAAAACAATGAAAAACAGTTTTTAAGAATGCTATTGAAAAAGTTTAAAGATTATAATTGAGTTCTTGAGATTCTGTTTTCACTGTGTTTCTAGCCGAAGGCTAATCTTTTATTCGTTCAATAATTTTTTCCTTGTTTTCAAAATTTCAAGGAGATCGTGGAAGCAAAATTGTTTACACAAGTGTATACTATAATGTGTGAGAGATACGGTGGCATATTACCGGTGATATATGCACTTCTTCCTAATAAGAAACGGACAACATATATTCGCATGTTCGCTGCGCTTAAAGAGCTGCAGCCCAATCTGCGACCTCAATCAATCAATTGTGATTTTGAGCAGGCAGCAATAAGCGCAGCATTAGAAATGTTTCCAGGTGTGACAATCAAAGGATGTTTTTTTCATCTTTCACAGAATTTAAGGAAACATGTGGCATATATGGGCCTACTTAGTGAATTTAATATTGATGCTGATTTTAGTTTAAAAGCTCGAATGATAATTGCCCTGGCATTCGTGAAAATTGAAGACCTGGATGTATATCTAGATGCGCTATATGAACATTTACCATTAGAGTTAAGCCCTGTAATTAATTGGTTTGAGGACACGTATATGGGCCGCCGGAATAGACGTGGGACTGGCAGGCACCAGCTTCTATTTTCACCATGTATATGGAATCTCCATGAGAGGACGCTGCATGGAGAAGACCGAACAAATAATTATTCGGAGGCAGCGCATCGCCGATTACAAGTAGAATTAGGGATGAAAAATCCATGTATTTGGAAATTCATTGATGGACTTTGGAAGGTACAAAAAGGTCGAGATGTATATATGGAGCATTTAGTGGCTGGACATCAACCACCAATGAAATTAAAAAAATTTAGAGATGCTGATAGCCGTATTTTAAAAATTGTACGGGAGTATGGTAGTAGAAACCCAATAGAATATTTAAGTGGACTCTCTCACAACTACCAAATGTTGTAATCCTTGATATATATTTTAATTAATAATACCTATCAACATTTTTTTACTATTTTCTATTTTCGACATACTTTTCTTAATATTGATAAAATGTGAGGTTAATCCTTTAATACCTAAGTACCATAATATCTTTGGAAATTATTTATTAAATAGTTATGATTATCACTGTACATTATTATGTTAAATGCTATACATTTAATCTAAAACGAGCAACGATGAAAATCCAAAGTTTCACATTTTTAAGTATTTTCAGTAGGTCCCTATGCATTGTTGACTGAAATCATTTGTTAATATAAATTATGATAAGATTACATAGGTATTGATTATATTATGAAATTTTAGTTCTTAGTTGTACTGTTTTTTTAAGAACCCATTCGCTGTGGATCTTTTAATTAATAATTAATTACCACATTTAAATAACATGCTAATTATATCTAATGGCCACCTGATGGGTAACGCACCAGTTGCGTTGGACGCAGCGAATGAAAATATATGTAAGCATATTTTTTACAATATTTTTAATTTTAAATATTTTGGCCAATTCAGTAAATAATCCAAGAAGAAGTACTTAAGGCGAATTCTTCACTGAGCCTTTTTTAAAGAGGCACCTAGCGGAAAAATACGAAGCTTGCAATTTGAGACATTTTTTTGATAATTTACAATTTTAACTGTATTAATTAATAAATATGTATCTGAAAACATTAAAAATAAAAATATTTTTTATTTGAAGTCAAAGACAAACTTACAATTGTAAAAAATGTAATAAAATGTGAATTTGTTCTATCGGTCCGCACCCTATTATTACATATATTTTATGATCATATTTATTATTAAAATTTAGTTTATTAAGTTTTCTAAGCATCACCTAAGCGATTTTTGACAAATTCATAGTTTTAATATTTTTTATATCTATTTAAAAAAACATCGATTTTTATAAAAAATATAAATGTGTATAACTTGAAATCCTTTTTATTTATATCAAATCAATTATTTTTATAAATATAAATAAAATATTTTAAATAAAAATATAAAAATAAATAAAGATTTCAAGTTATACACATTTATATTTTTTATAAAAATCGATGTTTTTTTAAATAGATATAAAAAATATTAAAACTATGAATTTGTCAAAAATCGCTTAAGTGATGCTTAGAAAACTTAATAAACTAAATTTTAATAATAAATATGACCATAAAATATATGTAATAATAGGGTGCGGACCGATAGAACAAATTCACATTTTATTACATTTTTTACAATTGTAAGTTTGTCTTTGACTTCAAATAAAAAATATTTTTATTTTTAATGTTTTCAGATACATATTTATTCATTAATACAGTTGAAATTGTAAATTATCAAAAAATGTCTCAAATTGCAAGCTTCGTATTTTTCCGCTAGGTGCCTCTTTAAAAAAGGCTCAGTGAAGACTTCGCCTTAATCAAAAATATAGTATTGAAAAATCCTACTACGCTTGCTGGGTGAAAGACGTGTGTTTAAACATTTAATATCTTTATGATTTAAACCCTACTCGTTCCAAGATTTTTAGTTATTGCTAGGTATATTTTTCAAATTCTGTATTTACAGTGGTACTTTCTTAAAACTGATTTATAGTATGTATTGATTTAAAAGGGATATGATGTCATAGATAGTTAATAAATAAAATTGACTTCCTTATTTGTGTAATAACTTGATTACTTATTAAGTATATCATTGTGGTATTAAAATTGTATATTTGTAATTAGCTTCAAAGGAAAACAACCAATTATTGTTATCCAATTAATTTATTTTAAATAATATTGTTAATGTAAAAATGAAGGTAGTCTAAATCTATACATGCATTTTCATTTATCTGCATTTACATTAAAGTTTGATTGTTACGTCAACTAAATTAAAAAATACATTAAAATTGCATCTAAGTTATTATATTATGTTCTTTTAGAACCAAACCGGCTTTGAAAACACAATTCATTATTCGTAAAAAAATGTATAAGACAACTTCCATCATTCACTATGTGCATGCATATTATATCTCAACTTGTATTATGTACCTATTTTTCTATTATTAAAATTATTTTGTGTCATACGCTTTTTCCTATAGTATGGTTCTGTTGTTAGTAATATTACATAGGACAGATAATATTGTTTCTTTGATTCTGCAATAAACTTAAGTCGATAATTCTGAGATTTGAACTTTAGTTTTGTTTGATTCATTTGTTATTCAAGATTAATCTTTGTGCTTTATCTCTTTATAATATTATTACTATCGATCGAGGGTACGTATCAAGGGAGTCGTTTTTGCGACCCTAGTTTCGCCTTTCGACATCTTCAAGCACTATGCGCACTCACCAATGGTAAACACACACTGACAACGAATGCAGTCAATTTTAACTTATATAACAAATTCATACAATAAAGTAGGTAAAAACTTTATCACCTACCTATTAAGTCAATGATCACAATAAAAAATATAACAATAAATAATAATAAAAAGTTAACAAATAAATTATGATTAGTTGAAGTATTTGAAGTGAAGTGGAAAAAAGTAGCATGTAAGAATAATATCGAATATTTGTTTCACAAGATTGATATCATTGATATAGGTATCTCATTAGTAACCTCCGTTAAATTCCCAATACGTTGCTATGTTCCCAGAATTGACAATTTTACACCTCTTGAGTGTAGTAAGTATTTTTATTGATTACATTTACTTATGATCTATTATTATATTTTGACGATTAATACTCATATCGAATGTATTATTAGTGAGAAGGTAGGGTTTTTTTACAAACACTTCAACTATTCATAATTTGTTTGTTATATTTTTATTGTGAACTTAATGGTAGGTGATAAAGTTTCACCTAATTTATTGTATTACTTTATTATATAAGTTAGACTTATTAACTGTATTCATCGACAGTGTGTATTTACCTTTTGGTAAATGCACATAGTGCCCGAAGGTGCCGAAAGGCGAAACTCGGGTCGCAAAAAACGACTCAAATGGAAAAGTACAAAACTTCAATCCATTAAAATTTATTCGTTTAGTTTACTTACATTCAAATATATAGGTATGTTGAATTTTTGAGAATTTATTAAGAAAAGTAGTCAAATATTCGGTTAGGTAGAATATATTAAAAGTGTATTTACATTACAAGTCTTAGGTAGATAGGTAGGAAGGTACCTAATATTGTATTATTAGGTTCCTCCATTTATTCCTTTATTTTTATGGAAAGTAATAAATATTTTGTGTAGTTTTCGTATGTTATTTTGTTATGAGGTTTTTTGAGATGAATATGTACGTATATTACGAGATGTTATTTAAATATCATAAGTAGGATTATAAAATACCCATACGATGTGTAATTTATGAACTGCATTTTGTTTTTATATTATTAAAATATATTGTCTAAAATAGGTTGTCATTGAAAATAAATGTATTATTATAATTGTCGTTGTATTTATCAATTTTGCTTAGCACTGCATAATATTGTGTTTTATTTTATTTTATTATTTAATATAGGTACTGTCTTTTCATCAAGGCTTCACTGTGAGTTAATACCGTTAAAGAAATTCATATGTAAGTATTATTATAAAAATATGACTTAGCAAATAGTGAATATTATTAATTACTATAAGGTTACTTTACATTTATTTATCCATCAACCTACTGAAATATTTACAGCAGATTATTTTCCTAAATATTTAAAGATATTTTTATTTACCCTAAAACACACTTTAAAATGTATTGTTTTAATTTAAGAAAAGTTTGAAAGAATATAATTTTCATTCAAACTGGCTCCAATTTAACTAATAAACTAGAAACAGGCAAAAAAATAAAAAACACACGACGCAATAAATAACAATAGCTTTAGTGTTTTATGGTTGTATTTTAAATCATATACATTTAATAAACTTAAAAAAATACCAAATACGAATACATATTATATTTTGGTTACTTACTGTTTTTATTTGGTGTTTTTCCTCGCTTTCTGTAAAGTTGAGTTTCGCATAACATATACTTAATTATCCCCTTTATAGGAACACATACAGATTCGTAAATATAAATAAAAATACGTAAATTTAATTGTGCACATCTTTAAAAGACGATGAAAGAATTCCATTATTTTTATAAACATCATACATATACTATATGTACTTAAATAAAAATGACTAAAACTTCCAATAAAGTTACAAATTCGCTTTGTCAACATAATATCTAATGTAATATGTATATACCTTTCAAGTAGTTTACCTACTTATATTGTTTGTAATTTCATAATCTTCAAAATACTTATTTACGGGTGATATACACATATAAAGTTCAATTATAATAACATGAAATCGAGAAAACGCCAAAAGACAAAATTTTAACTAACCAATTCATTATTAATATTTGTTGTTTTTAATATGAATAGGTAGGTATACACAAAAATTACTTAATTATGCACATCTTCAAGTTCTGGCGAGAAAAGAATTCTTTTCTTTTATAAACAGCATAAAGCATGAATAATAATTATTATCTATCATAATAAAAATATATTAAGCGCAAAATGTATTAGGTACAACCACTAAGTAGATAGAAGCATTTATTAAAGTGTCGTGTCTACTTTCTCTACGAAGTCGTTACGTAGGTCTTTTCCTTTGCGCATTTTATTCAGCGGTGCGGCGTCCAATCTCCCGGCGGCCAGTTGGGCCGGTGTCAAATTGGGCCGGCGCCCGATTGTACCGGCGTCCGATCGTCCCGGAGGCCAATTGGGTCGGTGTCCGATTGTACCGGCGGCCAATAACCGGAGGCCAATCGGCGGAGGCCAGTTCGCGGTGCCAAATCGTCCTAGACCCTCCATTGGGCGTACCGAACGTTTGCCATTACTTGTGTTTTGTTTTTTCACGCAATATATAACGTTTTATCTACATATGAATTTCATTTTTTTCCAAAAAATACTAGAAGTTGTCTGCTTTCAATAGCTCTACTGTTAAAAAATAAACCAGTCTTTATTTTAAAGTCATCCTTTTTACGATTACTTAATAAACTCACATGAAAGACCATTTCAAACATTTTAACAACTTCAAAGTCAAATTACCCAAAACTAGTATTCTCCAGTTAGTGTGTTCTGTCAGAACAGAGACGTTATGTTATGTGAGATTTATGATTGTGACTTCATTTCTTGCAATTTAATTTGACCTAGCATACAGCATAATATATTCAGTAAACTTTATATTTGAATCACTCGAATTTTGAATAAAATGAAACATTTTATGATAAAAAAATATAAGGCGTCATACCGACCTAGATATATTACCTTTTCTACATAATCCATAGATTCTTAAAGCTTCAAAGCTCTCAAAAATACCCCAAATCTTAAATTTTAGACTTTTATACGGCATGTGTGGCCTTGAGATATAATGATATGTGCTATCTAATGAACATTATTTTTTCTCTTTATATAAAATAAATCAGACATACTTTTCTTTTTCGTTTCTAGCTAAAAGCTCATTTGAAGATATTCTATGTTGGAAGCTTTTTCCAAAAACATATACATTTGGGTTTTAACGTTTTATGAAAAAATTAAAGATGCCTGCGACACGCCGGAAACATTCATGCGTAATCTAGCAAGAAAAACGATAAATTTCCAACGCTTTTTGATAATAGTCGTTTAAAATAACAGGTGCATTACTTATTGAAAATCTCCTCGATCACCTGCGAAAGTCGGTTTCCAAAGACGTCGATCAGCTTCGCAAATCATGATTGACAGTGCGAATGATTTATAAACATGAAAAAAATGAAAACACAGAAAGTTTGTCATACTGCTAAGGGAAGAAAACTCACACGCGGGACCCGAAAAAAAGTTTACCCCAACTTTGAGTATCGGAAATGAACAAACCTACATGTCGATCAATCATTCTTTTACTTTAACACAGAGGCGTATTATATATTTTTACAGTCATTGCAATACAGTGGTAATACTTATAATATTATAATAATATCGTACGTCATATATTAAAAAAGCTGGTTGTGTAGAAAAATTTCCATCTTATTTCAAATGTAAATTTATTTATTTATATAACATAACATAAGTACATAATTTTGAAAACACTTCTGAGAAAATATATTATAATCAATAGAAAAAATCTTTTGAAAAAAGTTAGACACCCGCATCAGAATCGAACCTGCATCTCTCGGGTATCACGCCCACGCACATAGACCACTATGCTAATTGAGTCATAGTTAATTGCGACAAATTTTAACTAATGGCTTTTTAATACTCACTGAAGCGCTTTCCGAATTGAGCTACTATTGGCGATCGGTTTTTTGTATTTTAAATCAAAGTAGGCATTACTTTAATTACCAACCGACGTCACGGATCACTCCAAGATTTTTTGTTGCTACTTACTTGAACTTGAAAATTTTTTTTAATTTACTATTTTTTTTTATTTAACGAATAATTAACAAGATTTTAGAATGTAACATTCTAATTATTGAACATATATATTTTGTCTATGTGCGTGGGCGCATTGCATCGTTTATAATTTATAATATATTTTCTCAGAAATGTTTTCAAAATTACGAATGTTCAATAATTAGAATGTTACATTCCTAAATCTTGTGAATTATTCGTTAAATAAAAAAAAAATATTTATATATGTTGAACATTACAAATAATAGACTTAAGATATTCACAATATGACCTGATGAAAAACGACTACAACAGTATTATACAGTATTGAACAATAAAGGTATAGAAGAAGTATTAGATAAAGAAAATAAACCATAAATAAGCATTATAAAGTACACGTGAGTACGCTGAATGAGCCAAGTAGACATTATTTAAAAAATATATATATTCTTATATATATAAAATAAGCTCATCTTCATGTAGGTAGTTGGAATATATCAATATCCAAAGTGTTTTGGTTGAAAGAAAACTAGAAAAAAATTATAGTGGTATCTAGAATTCCGGCAACCATAATTTGTAATTTTGAATCGTTTCGTCGTAATTAGGTAAGGTACATGTGGCAAAAGCACATTGGCTGGAATCCAATGGATACATGTTATAGCGGAACAACTTAACATTCAAATTGCTCAGGTTACGATTTTTCTTTCACTGCGCATAAATTATTTTTACTCCTATATTTCCCGAATACTTACATGTGAAGCATTGCATTGTTTTCCCTTGCTCAACGTTGCTTTATATTAATACTATCAAACTTCACGTTCATGTAGTGTGTTTATAGACTCATATCCAGTGTAAATTTTTTTTCAAGATTTTTTCTTATTTGTATATTTCTGGTGTATTTTCAATTAATTAATCGTGTATGTTTCAAAAGTCTTGTCAATTCTGTCCTATCCGTGAATAAGTAGGTAGCTATACGAAGAGCAGTTTTTCAGGGGAACGGTTTAAGCTTTGTTATTTTATATATAATTACAATAATCTTTTTTTAGTTATACAAACAAACTATAACGATATAGTTTTATAATTTTAATTTACTTAATTTAGAAGTTATGACTTATGATACTCTGAAAACAAGACTTATCTACTTATTCCCGATTGGTATATAATTATTTGTTGAAAAAGTTCACTTAATTTAGATTAACATAATAACACCATTAATTTTCAGTTCTTATTCGACATTATTTAATAATAATGGACTAATTTTATCCACTTTATTCAGATATAAGTGTTATAAATATTTGGTCATGCGTTTTTTTAAATTATTATAGTTTATTAAATTGTAGAAACTGGAAAATATGTAGAATTTATACTCCAGTTTATTTGAAATATTATAATAAACTAGACTGATTTTTTTATTAATTTGACGGGAAAGTGACACTATTTTGAGATTTGCTGCATCCGGTTCTGCAATGTTTGATACGTACCTGGCCGGTGCGCCACGAAGAGTTCGAGCGAAGTCCAACTTTGTGGTGAAAAAGCGAATACCTACCGGTGCGGTAAGTCTTTCGGCCGCGTCGAGGCATCCATCATCATCCATCAATCGCTGGAGATGGAAATTGGAAAACATTTTTGACAACTCTGGCGATCGCATTGTTATTCAAATAACCGTGGCGCCATCTTGTACGCCCGTTTGAATTTTGAATTTGGAATGAGCTTTTTTTATTTTGTTTGAGTTTATCGAAAGTTTATATTCTTTTATGGTTCGGTTACACACCTACCTACCTGTTATTTTTAAGCAGTAATTTACATTTACGGTTTGCATAGAAAGAACATTGGCACGATAGAATTGTTTAATGTTGCATAAATGATAATATTACTTGTTATTTTAATTATTAATTAATAAGTTATAATAAATAAGGTGTTAATTAATCAAAACATAATTTTAGTTAGTTAGTAAATTAAGCTGCCATTATAGATCATTCAAGTTTATGCTCAGGGAACACAGAATTAATGGAAACTGAAATACATAACGTCAGTAGAGTAACAGGTAACCTATCTCGACTGTGAAAAAATATGGGATAAATTTTAATACTTGTCAAAAATACGTTACTATAAGCTTGTCCTTCGTTCTGACAACTGCTCTCGGTTTATGCACTGGCGCTAATTCAATATTGGTGTATTTGAAGGTTTGCAACACACAATAATGCACCTCTATAATGTTCGCTTCATTTTCGTAGGACACTCACACATTCAAACCCCTGCTTCAAAATGTAGTGGATTGATGGCCTATCTTCTTTTTATTATTCTGTTCTGAGTATATTATGCCCAACTAAATAACCGTCTTCTAGAAATTTATACAATACATAAAAAGAAATTTTCCGACGTATCGATTCAAGTTGAACCACTTTCGTCATCAAGATGGCTTCAAGGCAGATTTTTAGGCAACCAATTGACTGATTATTCCCTGTCGAATCAACATAAGTAGAAAATACCTGGACTTCTTTTAATTTAACTTTAAATCTTATGAAGTTTGTTAAAATATCGTTACCATTTTATTAATTAATTTTCAACTGTCATTCAACATAAAGTTGAATAATAAAAATTGCAACTTTAAGACGCGGTATAGTACTAAAAAGATAATAATTCTTTCGTATAACAATAATGAATCCAACCAATACCTTATTTATAGAAAGAATGGTTTATTGTTGAAGTCGATTAACTTCAATTGGTAAACATTGCAATAATTGTTCGTTCTATCTTCAGCCAGCCGGGGTCAATCCGCTGCTGGATGAAAGCTTCTTCTAGCTCTCTCCGCTCTTCTCGGTCCTTGGTTTTTTTGCTTTCAGATACATCCACCGAACTTTGTGGGCGGTTATTAATTGTCCGGCGGTTGTCCACTCCCCGAGAACATGTTCGCCCCATTGCCATCGCATATGTTTAGTGACTTCTACGAGTATGATATCGCGTACTCTTGTCTAAGTTCTTATTCATTGTTTTCTGCAATGACCTTTACGCGTTATGCCCAATGGGTGTCTTTCCATGCCACGACGTTGCGCTACCCGTATTTTTTTTTATAATTTCTCTCACAATAAGAGTCCATGTTTTACATGCATACACAGTGACTCAATTATTGAATATTAAACCTTTCAATCATTTTCAAAACACTATCATGAAATATGTTGTATAGTATATATCAATATTTGGTATTGATATAATAAAATATCGTGTCAATACGATACAAATTGAAATAGATAGACAGGCAAGTAGTATGTTACTTTACAGATTGCTTTAAAAGCCTTTCCGGGTAAATTTTTTCTAATGTTTGTGTATATGTAACAGTTTTTATTATTCCATCAATGACAAATAATATTATTTATAGTCACATGTTGTGAGCCGCAAAGTGCACTGCCAATTAGATACTGAGTTCATGTTGCACTCAAAGTAAAACATATGACATGCAAGTCAACCCTGTTAGTTTTATGTTATTTTTGACGAGCATTTAAAATTATATGTCACATAGTTATAAGGAAGCTTTATTTAAATCTAAAAAATTGCAGAATCATGGCGCATTTTTATGTGACAAAGGTTTTATGAATGAAACAAAATATTATATATTTAAAAGATCAATAATTATCAATAAATTAATTAGATTCTAGTCTACATTAATAGAATTAGTAGTCTTTGGACATATTTTAAATGTGTTATTTAGGTATCTGAACTCTTCTTCTATAAGGCTAAGTCAATTACTCTTGTCACATATAATATGTATATATGACGTATAAAACTACAATATGGCCACTACCTATAAGGTGCTAATAGTGAATCTGTTTAACTATGAACGTAGGTATGTGTTATTTATACATAGTAATAAAACTTTTGCCCGCCTGACATCGCTAAGCTACTATCATCGTTTTAAAATCACAATATCCAGGTTTTGTACCAAAATATCCAAACATCCCTTTTACTTTTAGGGCTGTACAATAAGAACATTCAAAAACTATACTGAACCATGGCGGTGCAGTGTTAGTGCAATATAACTACTATTGTACAACGTTTTTCTTAGCTCGTATTCTTATTATTTGTCCGGTACAAATCTTGCAATCGATTTTTAACTAACTTCCCGACTAACTAGACATTTGAAACTTTTAGAATGTATAAGAACACGATGCCAATGCATTTTTTTAATACTTTTTTTCCCCGACCATATCCGATCCTAATATGATCATAATATGGGCCTCCACAGAGTAGAGGTTTGTATTAACTGATTTTGTTTTTTTACGAGAAATGGATGTCAGCCACTTGCTCAACCTATTAGGTCCATACCCTGACTCACACACAAATTGAAAAATAATATGTGTACTTGCCAGACCCAGGATTCGACCCTGGGACCCACTGCGTGATAGTCCAACGCTTAAGCCGTGCGGCCACCGTGGATGTTTAATACTTTTAGCCATTTTTAAGTAGAATTGAATTCATTTTCAGTTAATTCTGTTTTGTATAAAAAGTTATTTCGACACCATTATTGGTTGCTAGGGGTCTGGGGTCCTAGCATCTAAATTATTAATATATACGTGCGTTACTATGGAAATCAATATGACATTTCAGTATTAATTCTATCGAGTACATTTATTTTTCATCGTTCAAGGCGTTTAAGCTAGTCAAGTCAAGTTTATATGATTCAACAGAAAATTTAAAAACGTTGTATATAAAAAGTTATTTTTATCTTGTAATTATTTCTGTTTATTCTTATTAGTATAAATGTTATCAATACCTACTGTTACATATTTCTTTCTTTTTTCTCCATGTCATATTCTTGTGAATGTCCTAAAACTATAATCTATCAATTTCACTACAATTAGGTAAAAATATATAAATTTTAATTTGTTATTGTGCTCATGACCACACACTTCTGACCCACTCATCCATACACTTATATTATTATAACCATTCACACAAACGAAGATTGTAATTAACTACACACAATATACAAAATTTACGTTAATAATAATTATTGTGATTTAATAAACACTTTGATAAAAGGTTAAGATAAGTTTTCCGAGTGCTTGCGATGAAATAGCAAAGTCAGCGAGTATCGCGAGCATCTCCATTCGCACTTAGGCGCTCCTAGCGAAGCCCTCAAGTTTTCTAAGTACCCTCTAAGTCGATAGAAATTCCAACTAAATATTTTGAAGATATATCCGCCCTGATAAACAGCCTAGCAAATGTACTGAGCATTCTCAGTATTTTAGTCTACTTGTTAATTATTTAAAACAATATTAATTTTAGCCGTAATCAGCAAAAGTATAAAGCTTACGCAGAATAAACTTGTATACCACTTAATTCTTTATAATGTGTTTGTAATTGAAATTTTTACGATTATAAAAATAATTGGCTGCAAGTTTATCGTCAAATGCAGTGATTTAATGAATTATGTATAGTTTATTCTCAAATAACAGGCAAGTCCAACTTCAAGTAGGCTTTGATCAACTATCTAGTATCTTTAGGTAGGCAGTGATCTAACATTCTCTTTCATTTACATTATAACTTAAATAAACATATTAAATTATTTAGTTGAAGATACTGTGGAATTTGAAATTAAACAATAACACATATTCTAATGGATTCAAGCTCTGTACTATTCCATTTAAGTCGTTTCTCGCGACCCGGGTTTCGTCTTTCGGTATCTTCAGGCGTCGTGTACACTCACCAAAGGCAAACACACACTGACAACGAAAACTCTTAACTCTACCATACTATAGTAAATCAATACAATAGAGTAGTTAAAAACTCCATTACCTACCTATCTAGTCAGAGGTTACAAAAAAAAGAGAAAAAATACAACAAACAAATTATGAATAGTTGAATTGTCAGTATAAACCTAATTAGTAAAAACCCAATCTTATTAATAACAATACACTGGGTAGCATATTATTATAATAAATCGTCAAACCTAATAATAGGTCATTATTCTTTATAAACAATAAAAAACATTTTTTTCGACTTGTTTATACCTAGATATGATACTGCGTGTAGTTTACTGTCATGTTCTCTCAAATTCTTTTACATAGTAATAGAGTTATTAACACTTTCAATATGTGGTTCTATAGACGCTTTATCAAAATTCTTTGGACTGACCAGATGACATGTTAACATCCTAAAACGAATTGAAAATGGTCAGGAAGTTCTGCGTAAAGTATCAAAACAAGAAAACTACAGAACTTCGGTCATATTATTAGATGACAAAAGTACTATATTCTGCAACTTTTATCTAAGGAATAATAATAATTGTTAAACTTAGCAGAGGGCAACGTTACATTTTATAGCTCAAGAACCTCCGTAGTTGGTATGAATACAAATCAACTGGATGATAATAAACCTCAGCTTAGGGATGGCAAGTACAAAAATATACTTATAATGACGTGCAGAAAATTTAAAAAAAAAATCATAGAACCTACATATTGTTAAATGAAGTCAAATAACGGTTTCCCAAGACGCATTTTTAACTTAAGGATGTATTTTTCTACAATAAAATGCGTCACTACTTTTGCCTCCAAAATGCGTTAACGAGAAGTTAGAAGGGGTTCAAAGGGGTCAAAAAGTCATGTGACTTGAACTTAACGCCGGTATATTTTGGTATGTATGCCACATATTATGCCGTTTTTAAACAGGGTTAGACTAGATGATTCAAAGATACTGATTAGGTATTTGTATTAATATATTGATATAACTCTTTTATAACATTATGTATGTTTATTATTATAACTGACATATTTTCAGTTACATAAGTTAATTTTTAATTGTCATAAGGGAAAAATCGACATTTGTCAGAATTCATCAATAAAATTATATGTATATTGTAACCTTAATACGGTTCTCACATCTAAACTCGCCCCGTCTTCCGCACAGCCATAAATCAAACATTCTAAGAATGTCACTCTGATGTTCAACATACGAATACCGCGTACATTTACCTCGTATCAGTCGCGAGATTCCGAGATTCGGACCTCGGAACAGTATCATTAAAGTATTGTAACATACTCTTGTACCGGCTGTTTACGCTGCAAATAAAACTCGCACGTTTATCTATCAGAGCAACTAAAGCAACCAAATCTTGACCTCTTCATCCACCATACCTGGAACCCACACATATTATTGTATCTAACATTGGTTATAATTAAATAATTTGTCACAATATAAACTGTATAATATTATATACAAATGTTTCAATGAGAATTTTAGTCGTATAAACATTTACTATGCAGTCACTTTATAGTATCTATCCATGTTTTAACTTAATGCCTACTATGCCCTAGCGGTAGCATGATGGCTTATAGTGTCGTGCGTTTTTAGTTCAATTCTGGGTCTTTTTTTTCAATGTGTGTTTGGACCTAGATTATGGACCTATTAAATTGAGAAAATGGCTAACATCTATTTTGCGTAAAACAAATTAGTTCATTCCTGACATTCTAGAAAATTTAGAATTTGTATGCATTTTGGGTGAAAAATGTTTCCTCATGTCAGACTCACCAGGCACCAATTGCGAAGGCTGTGCGGCTGGTCAATGCACTCCCTAGAGATGTAGATATTTTTATCGATAAATTATATATTCTGTTTTTAAAATTCTATGTTATTGTTTAATTTGTATTTTTTTTTTGAATTATTGTTGTTTTTTTTTTTTATTTCTTTTGTATAAAACTATTTTTTGCTTTGTTTTTTTTCTCTACTTTATTTTTTCTCCAACTGATTACTTGTACTTTTTATTATAAATGTTATATTGTGAACGTCCTGAATTAATAATTTGTTATGTACTCAACGTGTCTTTTTTGAATAAATAAATAAATATTATGTTAATATATCCCGCCTTCTATGTTGGCCCATATAATTATGATCCTCCTTGGATCGAAAATGGTGATGTATTATGTTTTATTTTTATAATGCACAGTTATTTTGTAATGTCTCGTATGCGTATCATTCCAGCAATACGGTATCAGCTGCTGGTCTTCCTTTCTTTTTTAGTTTTGCCCGAGATACTAAGTATTTATAGATTTTTTGTCATATTGAAAAAAAAATCGAACTTTATATCAGCTTTGTCTCCAATACAGCCCACGAGTTAAAGGGTTTTCCCCTCAACCCTGTCGCGGAAAGTTATCGGGATGAAAACTAACTACCCCCCAGTGCCTGAGATTAAGGGCGAAGTCTTGTTGCCCGGGCGCACCACACAACTAGTCGGCTACGGGAGGCTTTCACGCAGATTTTGCGCTTTACTTTGTGCCGTTTCCGGTGCCTACTAGTTCGATTTATAGCATTTTATTACGTCACTAGTATTGGGTTACTCTAATAAGGGCATATAAGGTATTGGGGTAGCTTTCTTTCTAGTGTTAACAAAAATTCCTTATACTAAAGATGTTGAATAAAACTTTATTCTATGGAGACGAAGCCTACATATATGAAACTAAAGCAAAAAAAAAATATATTAACATTACCTATGATGAAATTAGCTTAAAATAATTTTGCTTTAGAAATCGACTTACTTTTATATTTATAGTTGTATCTTTTTTTTTAATATATTTTTTTCTTTACTGCGTTCGCTACAGAGTGAATAAATTATTATACAAGAAACATCGTATCCCAATACAATTTTGAGAATCAATGCTTGTTACCAATTTTATTAGCACATTATATAATATATGGAATCACTTGAGATCAAGGATTCTTTTAAAAAAAAAACACTAAAATTAAGGTAAACAACACCCTATCAGACTTATGTTGATTTTTAGTTAGAAATGCTTGGCTTTATCAAAAAAAGATAACATGAAACAGAAAATTTTTAAGAAGATGATACTGATAATGGTCTTTAGACTCATATACGAGGAAGATGACATGTATCGACAAGCGGCGCTAAATTGACGCCGTTTGACCAATCACTTAAATAACAGTTGCGACAAATTAAGACCGATTATTTCCAACGAGTAAAATAATATTTTCTTAAGTATTTCTTATACTTGATACTTACTTTTATTGTAAATTTAAAAAAAATTCGAGTGTGTATTTATGTACGCGCGTTAGAAGTTATACTTCTTTGGCGTACAAAACAAAAACAAAACTTGTGATAACCTAGATTCTTCGACTAGTTCTAAATTTCTAAACTATGAAACTATGCACAATTACTTCATGTCTGGTAAGTTTTTGTTTACGTATTACCAGATAGATGGAAAGAGTCCATTCATAATGCCAAAACAACAACTAATAATTGTCAAGCTGCCACCCCATTACTGTAGCTAGAGGCCTTTCTGGGTAATAAAGACATGCTATATCTGTCTTTCTTCCAGCTAGATAGCCAATAGAATCTATTGTTTAGTCAAGAAAGCGTAGTTGGAACTATTGGACTTTTGACGTAATGCATATTTTCAATTAAATAAACATGGATTTTTGTAACTAACCTAGGCTTACATTTTATGGTTTTTAAATGGCAAAAGGAAATGAAGCTAGTCTTTATTTTCATTCTGTTTTCTTTTTCTAGCGACGGAGATAGAGGTGATAAATGGGGTGCTCAACGTTAAAAATACTAAAAAGTTTCCAAATGGCCGGCAATAATAAATTCGTTTCCTAGGCAACGGAATAATTCTTCGTACATATAATAATAAATTCGCTGCCTAGGCAACGGAATAAACTATAATATTATACTGTATAATCGTCACGATTGCATTATCATGCTGTGGCGTAAGAGCAATGTGTTCGGCTGATAACCGAACAATCGTGGTTCGAATCCAATCGAGTGCGATTTTTTTCGTGTGAAAAAATAAATTATGTGTTACATGTCACACGCCAAAAATACACACTGATCTGATTTTCCAAACACGCCTAAAGAAGTATAACTTCAAAAATGAATAGACTAAATTTGAAGTACGTTTTCTGTCATCTTCAAAAGCCATTCGTTGAATACTGGACAGATTGGCATATAGGTAATATAGCTTACCTATGTAAGGTTTCATGAAATCTCCTTAGCTACCAAGACGGTCATCCTTTCGTCTATTCAAACCATGTCCATTTTCATCCACATCTCTTCAGACCGAGCTTTGAGATACGTGCATGTATTTCTACCCTTACAAATTGGTTTAAGATTAGACAACATATTATATTCAAGACCCGCATTTTCATACTAAAAAGGGCATTCACTGTATAAAAATACGGTTTTATTTTTAATTTAATCATTTCTACGAAATACAATAGCAGAAGTTTATAGTGCAATTTCTCAGATTTTTTCTATTATTGGTGTTTGTTTATTAAATAAGGAAGTATTACAAATTATTTAATAATCATCGAAAAATAAGTGATTCTGATTAAAAATAAAATATAATATATTAATAATATATATAAATTGTATAACTTCGAATGCCACTCTGTATGTTTCTGTTTTTCAAAATTATGTATTTTATATAATTTTTCATTTGTATTGTAAAATAATAATATTACTTCAACATCTTTTAATCAGATTTCAGGGTTCTGTTCGGTTATGAGGAATACAGCGGAAAACACATTTTGAAAATACCCGATATACTGGATTATTTGTTAGCTTGGGTTACTTTAGGTTAGGTTAAGTTGGGTTAGGTCAGGTTAAGTTATGTTAGGTTAGGTTTGGTTAGGTTAACCTAACAAATAATCCAGTATATCGGCTATTTTCAAAATGTGTTTTCCGCTGTATTCCTCATAACCGAAATGTACCGATTTAAGTACTTCAGCTGCAGAAAGTTTCAATAATGAAACGTTTTTAGGAATATAATACATGATGAAGAATTATTGGAAGGCAATTAATACTCATTAACAACAGAAATCCTTAATAATTGTTAACAAAAATATAACATATTCACAATATAAAAATTTATATTTATAAATTACTGTTGAATGAGCAATTTTATATTTCATATCTTGTCAGTTATTATATCCGATACAATGATCACGATATACATATTCAAACATACATATAATTCAGATATACCTTTATTTTTCATTTGAATTTTTTATATTCAATTCTCAAAAAATATTGCGAATACCCACCCTTTTTCAAACAATATCAAATAATTGAGAAGAGTGTATTGTGTGTTTTATTAAAATATTTCATTATAACTATGAACAAACCGCTATCTAAATGCAAGTACCTACCTAAATTTGTTTATGATACCACTTTTTGATGTGAGAGGTAAATTTATTTGATATAATTTTGAATGAAGAATTTCTTAGAAGTTTATTTAATTAATATTTATACCTTTAATATTAATTTTGGCTTTTAAAATTTGTTAGTATAAAATATCTGCATTATTATAATATATTCTTTACCAGTTGACAATGTGCCTTTGAAGTCGAACGAAGCCAGTACTGACTAATATTAAAACAAATCGAACTAATACTTCATAATATTGTGTTTTATTTGATTAATATAATGTATTTCCGTCAATAATAATTCACAGTTAAAGAAATTACATCAGTAATATGAATTTTAAGAGGTTACTGTATTGTAAACTAAGTCAGGAAGAAAAAGAATAAAATAAGTATATTTCTGTAGCTGTAGTATAGTAGCGATCAAATGTCCTATTGTTTAATGTATCAAATTATTCTTCAATAATATATTTCCAGAGAATCAATTTCCACTAAACAAATCTTAGCTAGATCAGCAAGTTGATTGGCGATATTAGATACGGTATATTATTACATCATATCACAGCACATTATATCATTACGGTGTATTAGCCGAATAATCATTTTTCATGGTATCATATTTTCTTACGACGGTAATAATAAATAATATTTCACAAGCTACTCGATTTAAAACGCTAACTCTATAATTAGTCCAATATGATTATGTACCAGAATTTAATGTAAATGTATTACTTTTTATTGTATAAATAACGAAGAATAATTTATCTAAATGTCACTCGAATTCAAGTACCTAGCTCGCAACTATCTCAGTAGATTATATGTACTCACCCTGCTACATCGTAGACTTCTTTATCATCATCCTCAACCCACACATCAAACACCACAGTAGTGACCCAACATTTCTTATTATTTCTTCATGATTTTATAATATATTATATAACATAATATTATTTCAAAATTTACTCAGTTTCCTCATACAATTCGTATGAAGAATATAAATTTAAGGCAGAGTCGATGGTTCCACGTGAGGGATTTGTGTGAATTTATGCTGAAAGTCAAATATTTTCTATGCCGCACTGCAGCAACTAGTTACCTATTCATACTCTTGAAGAATATTCATACATTGGCTATTCTGACTGCTTTATGATAACAGTTATATTATGCACCATTTTTCTATCAAACCTGGCATGACCAACAGATCAAAATGAGTAATGTGTTACTGTGTTATTTTTTTAGAAATAACAAACTTTATCAAACGTTGAGCCATATTTTTAAAATTGAGTAAGTAAGAAACAAAAAGTCTTCCCTACATTTTTAAAATGCACAACAGTCACTCTTTGAAATGTTTAAATAAGACACATTAACTTTACTATTTGTAATATATAATTTTGAAAAACACTTTCTGAGAGAGTATATTATTATAACCGATAAAAAAATCTTTTTTCGAAAAAAGTAAGCCACCCCGATGGGGAATCAAACCCCATATCTCCCGGGTTTACGCCCCATCCGTCGCATTTAACCAATATGCTACGGCGTGACATACTAATTGCGACAATTTTAACTATTGGTCAATTTTAATACCTACTCATCAGCGTGCGTTCTTCCAAATCAAGCTACTTTGGCAATCGATTTTTGTTTCTTAAATCAAAGTAGGTAACTATTACTATTACTTCGATTACTAACCGACGTCGTGGAATTTCTCCAATATTTTTTAGATGTAACTACTTGCACTTGCTAATAATCTATAATTAACTATTTCTTTTATTCAACGAATAATTCACAAGATAAATCATGTGCAAAAGCATATTGGTTAAATGCGACGGATGGAGCGTAAACCCGGGAGATACGGGGTTCGATTCCCCGTCGGGGTGGCTTACTTTTTAAAAAAAAAATTGTTTCTATTGGTTATAATATACTCTCTAAGAAAGTGTTTTTCAAAATTATATATGTTCAATAATCAGAATGATATATTCTTAAATCTTGTGAATTATTCGTTGAATAAAAGAAATAGTTAATTATTTACTATTTGTAATTTAAATAATGGTCAAAGTAGGTCAGTACACTCTTTTGATATTTTTAAAGTAATGGAAAGTAACTCTTTTATTTTTATTCAAAAAATATAACATGATTTTAATAATTATATTTCTAAATGCAAAATATATAATATACTCTTATACATAGTATAAACGAGTACTGTTGTATTTCTGTGACAAAACAGCAGTGTGTTAACCGGACTTAACTCCGTTGCAACGTCGGAATTATCGCTCTGCCAACAAATTAGTGTTGTGTCAGTATACGTAGGAATGACTTCAAAACAGAGATAAGTCCATTTACTTCCCAGTAAACCCGGTTTGAAATGGTCAGAATGCATTCACTATCACTTCCAGAGTAAAATGGATAGCCATCTAATCTGGTGTTGCTAGGGCAGAATATACACGGTATATCAATCAAGCTTTATCGTTACTGTTAACATTTAAAATAGAAATTTGTATATGATTCTGAAAGTATTTTATTCGGATAATAATATGACGTAAATATAAATGTGAAAATGTAACTGGGAAACATAATATTACGAAATTTAAAGGTTTCATAACGGCAAGATGAATTTTATACCGTAGATTCCTTGGTCAAAGTTAGTATCAACGGACGTAATTTAAGAGCTTTTTGTGGTTATTTATATAATATTTATTTTAAAATTTTCCATACATTATTAAAATTTGAATTTATGGACGTGTCTATTTCGGTGGATACTGTCATTGAGCCTCATAGTATAATGATTGTATCCCATTAAATATATAACAAAATATGTATTTATAATGTTTTTATAAAATTTGCTTTATAATCAAAGCAAATTACGTATTATTGCATTCTTACGATTCAGTAGTAAAACAATGCAATTTCATGTTACTTACACGTACAATTGTAAAAGTTATAATGTGCATAAAAATGCATTATTTAATTTATTTAAATTGTGGCTTCGTGTGCATTATGAAGAAATTTCTCAGTAAAAGACGTTTTACTATTTTCGTTTGACATTTCGCTTTGTAAAAAAACATTAAATTATAAGGCGTACGAAGTTTTAATGTCGTATTTGATTAAACTAATAACCACAGTAATTTTCCTAATATACATTTTAATGTATGTCCAATTTTCTTTTACATTGGAGTCATTTATTTGCTAATATTTTTTTTATTTATATGGCAATACTATTTAACCATTTTAGTTATAGTAATGTTAGGTTGGTATTCAGGTACGTTCTTCTTTATTACCAGGAGCGTGACAACCAGACATAGGACCTGGAAAAACTAGTGATGTATGATCAAGTTAAAGTCGAAGATCACGATTAATAGATCCATATAAATGCATTAAATCAAAAGTACCACGAGGGTTTTCCACTGATACTGTCTTGTTCTAAATTCCGCTGCATGTCAAGAGAGGTATAACTACGCATCCGATAAGGATGCTGTCAAATGGCCAAATGATTCAGATCAATATCCTCAATTATAAATGATGTTATCATACAATAGATATTTGCTGAACACATTTCAACATGTCAATGTGCATATTATATTATAATAGTATGCGTGTACACGTCCGCAGTGCATTTTTCAAATACCAAAGTTAGGAGGGTGAGAAGTGGGATCGAATATCTCATCTGGAATTGGTACCATGACTTGTTGTACATGTTATCGTCTCTACAAGGCTATTCAAACATATCACTTAACTCTAAAATCAATAACAAAAGTGATAATTATGATATGCCGTACCTATTTACCCTTAATTGCATGGTGTTTCCTTTCTGCAACAAACTGTATAATTCTTAATATTTTTGAATGATTTTTTATTTAAAAACTTGCAGTTCTTGACCAAATTTACTGATAAAATAGATATAGTTCTTATTACATAACAGGTGGCACTGTTAATTATTAATAAAACACATTAAATGTGATCGATTAGGAAAGTAATATGTAAATTAAAGGGTTGCTATCATGATTTTAAGGGTTAAGGCAGTTAATTATCCCGAGAAATTAACTGTTAGGCGTGATGTTTTTCAATATAGACGCTCATGACAGCGTTAACAGCGAGCTTTAAAATGCTATTGAGTAGTACAGAAAAATATGTTTTAATACGCCATACTTGATTCTAATAGCAAGCTCTTGGAATCAAGTAAGATCCAATGTTGTATGTTATCAAGTATACGGAATTGCCGCAAGTTATATCCATATTATTTTAGATAAGTAAAGCAACGGAAATATGTAACCGAGTTATAATCGCCCTGCGGGTAGACGAATCACTAAATTAAATGCGTCTGTCATAGTAATGCAACTGTTACGTGCATGTGGTGCCGTTGAAATACCAAGTTACAGAAGTGAAGAGTGGTAGCCATGACCACTTCCAGGGCTGGCATCAAGCATCTGAATTTGTGTACACTATCGTCTCAGGTATCCGAATCACAAAATAAACTACGTTTCTCATATTGTGTATACTTAAGTCTATTCTCCATCCAGTTTAATATGGGTCCAGTGTCAGTTTATTTATCTATAAATATTATTAGTGATTAAATATTATTATCTAATGATCTATTAGGTAGGTGGTTTTTTTACAAACATTTCAATTATTCATAATTTGTTTGTTATATTTTTATTGTGCTCCTTGACTTAATAGTTTCTATAAATTAGAATTAACTGTATTCGTTGTAAGTATGTATTTACCATTTTAAGGCACGCATAGCGCCTGAAGATGCCTAAAAGCGAAACCTGGGTCGCAAAAAATGACTCAACTATAATAATATAAAACTTAAATCCTTTGGAATTTAACTTTATATACGTTGAAGTCTAGTGGTGTGACTTTAAACTTAGATGAGGTATCCATTTTAAATTAACTAAATAATTTCAATTTAGCATCCAAAGCATTTTATCTAACATTTTAATAATCGTCAATACACAATAAGTTAAAGTTTGTCGCAATTAAGTATGACTCCTGTAGCAAAGTAGTATATGTGCGTGGGCGTAATACCGCGAGACGCGGGTTCGATTCCTGCGGGGAGTCTTACTTTTTTCAAAAAGATTTTTCCTATTGGTTATAATATATTTTCTTAGAAGTGTTTTCAAAATTATGGATGTACAATAATTATCGTTGTGTAATATTAAATTGATACTTAATTAAGTTACGTAAAATACTACAATGAGTATGCAATTTTTTTTTATTGTAAATCTGTCCACGCGTGCAATAATTCCGGTGATCAATTATTTCCCGGATACGATTTTATTGACATAAGTATGCGGGCTGCCAAACTTTTCACATAACCTTCATTTTTTGTATAAAAAAGAATACTTTTTGTAGGAAAAAAACTTACGTTTTTCCACTTTCAAAGTATACAAAAAAAAAAATCCACTTAAGTTGACATTTGTGAGATCATAAACAAATATAAACTTTAGGGCTTCGCTTAACCCCCTCAATCATACTTTACCAAAACTAGTGGATTTTGATTATTCAAGTAAACGTTCTTTTGAACCCCTTTCCTCAAGTGAGGGTAATGGTAACAAAATCAGTTGTTTCAATAATCTTTTATTTTTAGTTTATCACATTTTATTACACTTTTGAATCACGGACTCTAAGGATACAGAATGGAAAGTTAATAAATGTTAAAAATGTGGTGTTGGTGCAAATGCTTCGTATCTTTGACAGAGAAGGACAAGATGAATCGATCAATCATTCAAAGACTTTTGTTTAAAGAACGACTCTCGACAATTATATCTGAGACACATTTTTCAGTATTTTAGATTCCAGTAATCAGATAACCAAGAGAAACTGATGGTTTTGGGTAGCTTCCAGGAAAGGCAAAGCAGAGAAAGTGTGTCGATGTACTGGAAAGACCAAGTGAATGAGTTTACTGTGGGTAGTCTTCCGTCTGCCCTAAAAGAAACAGAAGATCGTAAGGGTTAAAGTGTGTTTGTCGCTTATAAGATGACTGCATTTCAGGATGGTCATAATCTTCATTCATAAGAAAACGATCTAGGAAAAAGAATCTAGAAAATACCGCCGAATTGAAAAAAATAACGATTTTAATAAATTGTCACATGGGTTTGAACTAGAGGTGAGTTGGAAATACTGTCACCAGTTTGTATACTCAAGTCTCGGTATGAAACTACCATACTCAGTACGTGTGGCCCAATAAACTTGTTCCTAGAAGCTTGTTCGAACGCATACGATGAGATTATCGCGACTCACTAGTTGGTGTTGGTAGACTTTCAATACTATTGACATTAAATTCGCGGGAGCAAGATGGCATAATACACGTATGTCGAGCCATGATACACCCAACTGTCACTGGCGTCATTGCCCTCTCTCTTTTTCTTCAGTTGTAAAGTTGGTATAGTGAAGGACAGAAATGGTGACAAGTTTGCGTGACGCCAAACGCTTTATATAATATCCCAAATACTAATAAGTATTTTGGAACAAGTTTCGATCTATCTAATCTAAGTATTTTTTTATAATGGTAGTAAGTACACTTAGTCTTCAAAATCGACCAGTTTTCCCACCTCTCGTGTGGACTCTAAAATTAATAAGTCAACGCAAGTTTAAATATGGTATTGCCTTAGACTATAGATACATGGTATTGCCGTAGAATAATTCGATTTCAACAACCTCCGTAAGTGGCTCAATATGTAATTGGTGAATGTTAAGAATTGTTTAAGGAAGAGAAATATACTGCAATTTGGTCGCCTGTATTTCATTAGGACATCAAAATAAAAGAATAATATGGTTCGAATTTATTCAAAAAAGTACTAATCAGTCACTGGGAGACGACTCAGAATTAAAGATTGACTATCGATAATATCTCTAATATACTAATTTTACTATTTTTCATTTATATTGATTTCCGTCGGGAATCGCAATTGGGTTGTTTTTAGTAGCCTTTGATAATTAATAAGATTGAGTATTAGAATATCATTGGAAATTGGCACGCTACATCGATAAGGTGGATGAGCTTACTCATGACATCTTTCACTTTGCTTTGTGAGAAACAGAGAGCCGTATAGAGTAGAAAGTTTTGATCATTCAAACGATAGCTAGCATATCAGAGTGGATTCTAAGCTACAAGAAAATGACTGAAAAGAAGATATAATATGAATACGTGTATTAATTAAGGCGCTAAGTACCAAAATAATAAAAACTGACATTTTATAGAAAAATGTATACCAACGCCAATAAATTCAACTATAGTCTAAGTGCCTCAAGCAAGTCAAAAAAATACAGCAAAATAATTCAACCTGTCGACGTTGTAAGTCTGTTGGCGTGTTTTATTTATAATGGTGTAAGTAGCACTGCAGTGGTCAACAGCATTCAATATAAAATAGCTGACGATGGTGTGTTGACACTTGCGAGTTCTTAATACCTAAAATTATAGAAGCTGCCGTGATTGCTTTACACTGTAAAACTACATTTTTCAAAAGGTCTGCTTCATGAAATTTTACTGCAATGACTCAGTATTTTTTAACTACAGGCAATTAATACTACTTTCTGGTACTTACAGCCTTATTTAATACACGTATTCATATATAATTTATTATAAAATCATGTTTTACCATTAGTAAATAATAAAATTGGCTACCAGCTTTAACCCAATAATTTTATATTCTAAAGTAATTGAATTTGATCGTTATTAATCTATAATAGTAGAAATATACGTAGATAGGTACGTAAAGAATTTAATAAACATATTTTATATAATATATTATTTAATAGTTGCACTGGAAACAATGAATTTCTCTCATAATTTTATAGCTGAGTGATTATACATATAACACTAATTTATACGCATTAAAACATGTTAGATAAAATATTATTTATTTCTATTCACTTGACTTACCTAAAGTATAAAACACTATCAGGCAGAATACATCATAATATTATAATAGGAAAAATTATAATATATTATTTACACGCTACACTTGCTAAAGAGAGATTATTTGAAGCATAAAAGCAAAGGCTACAAAGCTCGAGTCTACGATTTTTCAGACAACGATAAAAATCTTTTATAGCAATAATAATAATGTATGTCGAGAATTGTTATTATTCCTTTTATTACACATACAAAATGACGACATCATTTAATACAATATTTAAGTTCTCTTATCTCGAAAAGTAAATGAACAACACATTTGTTTCATTTAACTTTTTTTAAGTTATACTTCTTTAGGCGCGTTTGGAAAATCAGATCAGAGTGTATTTTTGGCGTGTGACATGTAACACATTATTATTTTTTTCACACGAAAAAATAGCACTCGATTGGATTCGAACCACGATTTTTCAGTTATCAGCCGAACGCACTGCCTTTACGCCACAATATGATAATGCAATCGTGACGATTATATAGTATAATATTATAGTTAATTCCGTTGCCTAGGTAGCAAATTTATTATTATATGTACGAAGAATTGTTCCGTTGCCTAGGAAAAGAATTTATTATTGTTGGCCAAAATAAAATAACAATTATATGTGATTAGCTGTCAAAACTAAGCTTAATATTTTTAAGTGTGATAGGTACGTTACTTTTGTTTGGTATTACATATTTAGTTTATGTGAAAACTATTTTCTAACTGTTTGAATATTTTTGGTTGATGTGAATTTTTAATAATGCGGTGTGCGATTATTTTATTTTGTCATGCCAAAGAAGTATTACTTCTAACGCGCGTACATAAGTACACACGCCTATTTTTCTATTTAAAAATCGTCTAGTAGACGGCGTTCACAATATAATATGAAATTGTAAAAAATGTTTGTTTAAGAACTTAATAGAATTTATTGTCACCCCATTAGCACAGAATTTAAAGTATGGGTAAATAATCAGTAAAAGGCTTTTTGAACGGTATAAAGAAAAAATTGCAATATTTAGCCTTATATTTGCATATTATTGAAAAGTAGATTAATATAGTAAATTTATTAAATTTATTAACTATTCGTGCTCATAGCTTGCCATCCAAAATTATTGTGCACTTTAAAACTAATACTATAGAAATGATGAAATATTATATTTTTTGTAACCGGCCACATTCATATTCTAATTAAATTACCATTGAGTTGAAGTTTTGTGTCCTCATAAAATATAAATCAATAACAAAAAAACCAAAACAAGTTTTTGGAAACATACATTTATAATATGGAGAATATGAAATCAGAAAGTTTAAAGTTTTTAAGCGAATAGGTACATACTGTATTTTTCTTAATCAATCAACCATTAAATCGAGATACTAAGTGTAAAATAAATTTTATTAATAACCATGTCTTTGCTTTTTCATACAAGGTGGTTGTTAGTAATTTTGAATAATCAGAAACACCCACGCTATGAAAAATCACATAAATATTTATTGTGTTCTCATCGAGATCTTACCCAGAGCTCCAGGAAAGAGGGCCAGCACCTCACGCACTATACCATGAGAGCCGCCTCGTAAAATCATATTGTAAGCTTATAAACACATTCCAAATACGCAATCGCACAGACGAGGGGATATTATTTTCTTATTGCATCAGAGTTGACTAAAATATAAAATTAATCAGTGGCACTTATATTATGTTATTTTGACTTTTGTCGAAAACTTTAGGATTTACTGCTGGTAGCTTAAATTTTAAACATTCCACAACGACGGCGTGCAACAATAATAATTATTACTATTTGTCGGTATGCAGACATAAAAATTCTCCAAATATTTTCAACCCCGCAAACAAATGACAAGCAGGGGCGTTTTTAACATGAAATATCACCTTCGTGCGATAAACATGGTTTTGGCATAATTTATCATAAAAATATTTGGGGGGAAAATTTTGAGAAAATTTCGGAATTCGGATGAAAAAGGCTTTTCATCACATTTAAATGGTTAGCATTTCATTTTTTACTGATGCGTTTGATGTAGTATAACAAAATGAATAAAAACACTCAAGAAAGTTTCTCATACAATTTAATACTCTTATGATTTTATTAATAGATGATGTAGAAGGTTTTCTTGAGAAATGTTCTATTTTATAGCAGTTATGTAAACGAAAGTTTAATTATTTATTTTTATTTCATATACATAATTTTGAAAACACTTCTGTGAAAATATATTATAACCAATAGAAAAAATCTTTTTTGAAAAAGTAAGACAACCCGCAAGATCGAACCAGCATCTCTCGGGTTTCGCGCCCAGGCATATAGACCACTATATTATGCTAAAAGCGTCATACTCAATTGCGACAAATTTTAACTAATGTCTCTTAATACTCTCTGAAGTAGGTATTTTTCAAATTATTGAGCTACTATTGGCGATCGACTGTTGTATTTTAAATCGAAGTAAGTATTAAATACTTTAATTACTAACCGACGTCACGGATCACTCCAAGATATTTTGTTGTAACTTACTTGAACATGCTAATAATTTGTAATTAACTATTTGAATAAAAAATAGTTAAGTACCTAATTAAATATTTTTATTTCATCGTAAATATCGTCCATGCATAAATTTCTGTCAGATCAGATTAGTTGGTTAAGAAATATATGGTCGCCATTTCTACTTTTGTAATTATGCGCAAATATACTAAATAGAAACATTTTATAATAAATACGTTATTTACTAAAACATAAACTTTGTTTATATACTCGTATTTATGTTTGCGTTTGGTAGATTTTCAAACGTGAAAATTACAATAGGTACTATCATTATTTCAATGTCACGACTGCAAATAATTTTCAAGGAATATTCAAGCCTCTAAACTTATGTATTAATATGATTTTACTTCATAAAAGACACCCTATTTGTATTTGTGTACTTTCTGCGGAATACCAGTATAAAAAATCTTTGCTTAAAGTAGCATAGGTGATGCTAATAACACTCCGCTAAGCCCAATTTTTATTTTAAAAAATATGCGGCAGACAAGATCACCCTTCAATTATAAGTTGTCACTGGATCAATCTATAATTTATGTTTATTAAATAATATATAATATGCAATAGCGTGTTTGTTAGTTAATGTTTTTCATCAGTAAACCTCTCCCTTTTTGTATTCAAAAGGAGTATTAGTAGTTGGTTAGGCCAATTGTGGTAGCATTCATCCTTTCTTTCCACCTACCCTCAAATCTTTATTTATTATTGTCGCAAGACTAGAGCGACTAGCAGTTACGGGTCACGAGACAACCATGATTGCGAATAACATTCAGTTAGCTCGATTGACATCAAGAAAGCGGTCGCATGTAGGCTTGTCGAAGCTATCGCTCTCTAAGTGATACGATACTAACGAGGCCACGTTAACTACAGAGTGACTCAAAACGCATATGTTTGAACTTTGTTGTGCTAAATCTGATAAGGTTTGAGTTAACGTCGCGTCTATCATCCATCCTGAACTTTTCATCATCATTCATCCCAAAACCAAGTGAAAGCGTGAGAGTAACATTCCGAACCGTCCGTCTACTAGTGCGTGAGTGCGTGAACACTAAACCGGTTCCAGCAAGCGCTATCCCTCTCAATATAAAAACTCAGTGTCTGGAATCGTGTGTTAACCCCCCCCCTCCAGATTCATAATCCACCAGCATCTTAAAATTACAGTTCACTGCTAAAAGCGCCACCAGTAGTAAATTGTATTTATGATTGTTTTGTGTCAATGTAATTCTCCGTATAAATAAATATTTGCCGCGTGGGGACTTTTTTTAATCTATACGTTTAGATAAAATATGTTGGAACCCAATGCGTAATAACTTTAATAGAGCTATACTAAGTTATTTTCTTCTAAAATCTAATTTCTTTGTTCACTGAAATTCTGCTAGAAATATTCAAACAATTGCATTTTCTTAATCACGGTATGTCGACCATAATAATCTCCTGGACGATCGATCTAAAAGTCTTATGCAAATCTACCGTAAAAGCTCAGCCAGAACGTAAGTTTGGAAAATAGGGAGGATCAAATTTATTGATATCAATTAAACTTAATTATTTTTCAAAATATTTAAATATCAAACAATTAGTATAAAAATAGATATAATACGAGTATTATGAAATGGTTAACCTTAAATCTCCAGTTATTGTCGCATGTCCAGGCAACAAGCAGTTGCTGGTCATCTATCGGCCATGATAGAATATCAGGCAGTTACCTCAAGACAACGGGCGTGTGTAGGCTTGTTACAACTAAACTATTGTTTAACGAGTAATTCCAAGCATACAGACTGATTCAAAAAGTTTAGTGCATACTACTAGCGTGTCCAGTGTCACTGTAATGGAAACCATAATTCTATCTAAGGCTCCGTGCAAACTCTGTTAATAAAACAACCTGTGTCAGTGTTACCGGTACATGGTGTCTCCTCATTTATCACTCATCAAAAGTGCACCGTACGAGTGCAAGTGACCAGGTTCAACCAGACCGCATAACATCATAAAAGGTCAGTGCCTGGCATCTTACGTGTAACCGCCTCCCCCCAGCATCCTCATCTACCGTCACAATCAATCCGTTACAAAATTACAGTCTACTATGAAAAACGCACCCAACGTAATAAGTATGCACGTTTAACTCCACAAATTTATATTATCGGCAGCTTTATTGAATGTAAAAGTAAATATAATTTTAATTTCTTTAAATAATATTTTTCTTAATATAATTAATGACCACACAATCCAAACATGCTTTTAACATTACAATGAATTAATAATAAGAGTTTACGATGCAATAGTGTTTTTTTAAACTGTACATGTAACTAAATGGGTGAGCTACATTACTGAAAAAAGATCAAAAGTCAGACTGAAATACTGGTAAGTCGACAAGATAAATGCGAGAGTACGTGATAACACTATCGACAAAACTGATGATAATGTAATCAGTTTGTTGAGGTCTATATTGTAGGAGATATTAACATTTATGTATATTATTTTTTGTTAATAATATAATATACAAAACAATAATTATTTAACGACACAATTTAATATTGGTAACGCATTATTGACCCACCCTTCTTCGAAGGTTTTAGAGCAAGCCAGAGATTATCACCTTACCCGGATTAGGATGCCGCTCAAAGCTTAAGGCTTCAGGCTACGTTACTTGGCCACCCTCTTAAATCCTGGGTCTGCGATGGATTTTATAGTTTATCGTAGACATGTGTCTACTGAAATATAATTTCCAGATGGAACTTCGTAATATAACATCTTTAACTATATTGTCGCTCTAGTATTAGATACTTTGATTTGTGAAGCTCCATTTTCGGTGAAATTGACTTTTTAATGCAGTTCATTTTCTTCTGTATAAACGAATCAAAATCATTAAAAAATATATTATATTTTTCATTAGAAACATAGATATTTTTTTCAAAAAATATCCAAGAAACCACGGTACAAAACTATCATTTAGAATTATCCGTTATGGCGCCGAAGTTATTATACGGTTACCACCTCCTCTACTACGTGATTGGTCAACGAATCGCTTGTCCTTGTCTGATATTATCATTGTCTAGCTCTACTAACGTCCCATCATACTGATTTCTACTTATTAAAGCTAAAATGCAGGATCTTCTGTTAAATAAATACAAATTCTTCTTAATTAAGTGAGTAATATTACTGGATTATTCTTTTAATATATTATAATATAATGTATCTCTCACTATGCAAAATAAATAAATAGATCTTCTAGCATTGAAAATATATAAGGTAATGAACTTTGTTTTTCGTCTCCTGAACATTTCACATATTGTCGCTTTGGAAAAACAAATACTAGAGCGATGATATTATTGAATACGTGTATTAAATAAGGCTCTAAGTACCAAAAAGTAGTATTGCCTGTAGTTACAAAATACCGAATCATTGCATTAAAATTTCATAAAGCAGACCTTTTGAAAAATGTGGTTTTACAGTGTGAAGCAATCACGGCAGCTTCTATAATTTTAGGTATTAAGAACTCACAATTGTCAACACACCATCATCAGCTATTTTATATTGAATGCTGTTGACAACTGCAGTGCTCAGGTCAAATAATTAAACCTGTCAACGTCGACAGGTTTATTTATTTTGCTGTAGTTTTTTGACTTGCTTGAGGTACTTAGACTATAGTTGAAGTTATTGGCGTTGGTATGTAGAACATTTTTCTATAAAAATGTCAGTTTTTATTATTTTGATACTTAGCGCCTTAATTAATACACGTATTTAATATGTTAATGAAATAAAATAACTGTCTCTTAGCCTTGACTCGTTCATTACCCTGTGGCTGAAGATTGTGACTACCTACTCTGAAATATAAATATTTTTTGAGTGACCAAAACTCTCCAATCTATTTCGATCTTCTACTTTTTTCAGGGTTAAGTGAAAGCTACCTCCAGTAGAATCCTTATTTTCCTTACTCCATTGTACCAAAATTCTTCTTCTACTTTGCCTTTTCTGAACCTTGTCTAAAATTACCAGCCCCTCCAGATTCTCTGCTCCACCACATCTGTAAGACTATTAGGATGGTTTGACGATGGAAATCGTCATTTCTGATTTTCGTTAAATTGCTCATTTTATGACTCCTTTTAAATTTGGTACTGTGATGTACTATTTAAATAATAAAAAAATAATGCAACACTTCCCTCGCTCCATTGCCAACTCTCGCGGCCCCGCCATGTAGCAATGCTACAGAGTGAGAGAGGGCCAGCCATAGCGACGGTACCCTCAAGGTTGTGAGGTGTTGTTGAATTAACTTTTCCAACCTTTATTGATGAGTAGGTATTAAAATTGACCAATAGTTAAAAATTTTTTGCTATTAGTATGTCACCTCGTAGCATAATGGTAATGCAGCGGATCAGGGCGTAAACCTGGGAGATACGGAGTTCGATTCCCCGTCGGGTTGGCTTACTTTTTTTAAAAAAGATTTTTTCTATTGGTTATAATATATGCTCTCAGAAAGTGTTTTTCTAAATTATATATGTTCAATAATCAGCATGATATATTCTTAAATCTTGTGAATTATTCTTTGAATAAAAGAAATAGTTAATTACAATCCATATTCATTCTACCGGTGACATTGCCTTATAGTGTGATTTGAATAAAAATCAGCATGATAGGTTTTTCTTAATAAATATTAATTTTATTATTAAGCTACTTCAAAATTTCACTGAATATTGCTCAAATATTTTAATGTTTTACCGCAAGCGTCGTCTGATAAATATTATATTCGTACATACGTTTGCAACATTTTCATCACCATGCTAAGAAATAAGGAATACCGCTACGCCAAACCGGCGTGCTTTCTGCGATTTATCTTGCGAGCAGCGCGTGCGAAACCGGAACTTATCACGACACTTATTGCGCGGGAAGGCTGCATCGCGTGAAAATTTAGCTGCCGACGCCCTGGCCTGGTGGTATAGTTTTATGGATGCGGTGGCTGCGCACTAATACGCTGGCAACAAGATATTGTGTAAGGCTAATTTCATGAAATAATATTAGTTGACGTGCGCTATTATCAGTGCATATAAGATTTAACTATTTGAACTGAGATATTTACCTTAACATTATCATAAGCATACAGATTTAATTTGCAGCTTAATGAATTACTCTCCAAGTTGATTCACAACGTCGTACTTCCGCTTAACTGTCTTTTCGATTTCACGACCTTTACATCGGGAATATCCAATTTTAAGTAGGCTGAGATCTACTACCCCAATATTATACATTGTCATTCTTCAACTTGAAGTATTATATAGTGGGGTTGCTGCCAAAAGTTGGTAAGTTGATAATTTAGATATTTAGAGTAAAGAATGGATTATGTGTATAAATATACAAAAGTCACCCAATATGTAGACAATGAATATAAAGCTCAAAGAAATGACCATTATGTCTTATTTTGGAGGACATGTCAAACTTCAAATGACAATTAATCACAACATGATTTCGAGACTTGGCAACTTTTGAATTGTCCAAATTCTTTATTTTTAATAAGATCAGTAGTTTTTGACAAGCGTGAACTAAATTGTATACTTAATGATATATTCAATAAAGAATGCTTTACTTCTAAATTAATAAATAAGTATTAAGTTTTTATTATTGCAAACAAACAATTATTATTACATATTACATAAAGAATTGATAAATAATATAGAGAAACACTAATAATAATAAAAAAAATAAAACAAAATAAATGATAATAGTGGATTGGATTACGGATTTCTTCCGAAATAACTTTTCATACAAAACAGAATTAACTGAAAATGAATTCAATTCCACTTAAAGATGGCTAAAAAGTATTAAAAGAATTCATTGGCATCGTGTTCTGATATATTCTAAAAGTTTCAAATGTCTAGCTAGTCGAGAAGTTAGGTAAAAATCGATTGCAATATTAAGTATTGGATAAACAACCACCGGACAATCAAGAATACGAGATAAGAAAAACGTGGTAAAATAAGTTGAATAATTTACACCAGTGTACCTAGGTAATTAAAAAAAACATACTGATTTGTGTGATCGTGAAATTTAGTTATACATATTATTATCTTGAGTGACAAACATAGTGTTGAGTTACAAATATTATGTTCTGCTAATTCGCATCTCATTTAACTCGCGTGTTGTATGCAAACTTTCTTCGAAAGCCATAATGCAAACTTTAGGTTTTTGCTAATACGCGATGATATAAACATAAATTCTGGGCGATGTGCCAACATGAGTAGAGACCGCCAAGTCTGCTGTAGCTACTGCAGCTTGTTTGTAGAAAACCAAAACGTTTTTAGACTGTGAAATAAGTTGCATATTATTTACGGCCATCTCACACCGAAACTGGAATACTAAGTTGATTTATTTCCATACAAAGGAATATAATAATGTGTAAATAACGTCATAGTGATACTTTAGAATCAGATTTACAACACATTGCCAATATCAGTCGTAATAAAAATAGTTTATTAAATTATTAGCAAGTGCAAGTACGTTAACACTAAAAATTAGAAAGATTCAGACATCAACTGGAAATCAAAGTATGTATCAGTGGTGTGTGCTCTACTGATACCGTAGATGCGGAGTATGCCCAGAAAGATTTATAGCATTCCATAATATTGTGTATTTATCTACTAACTGTAATTTTTTCCATTATAATTAGTGTAACAAACGTTAATTTTGACTTTCCCAAATATGATGTAACTGAATTTACTTGTATTTAATAAAGAAACCAACAAACTTCTGAATTATCTATACTAAGTACTATGTAATTAATAGTCGCATTAACGAATGAATGTTCTCAAACCTCACCGCATGGCAATTGCACCTATTATGCATGGTACATTGACTCAAACTTCTAAATCCGGTAGCCAATATTAACTACATTTGAGGAACGCCTCACTTGCATAACCATGGAGTTAATTTCGTCTTAATTAGGTAGGATGCAGGTGGCTAAATTGATAAAGTACATTGGCAGAAATTCAATAGATGCATGCCACCGGAAGTGTTTCCGAATTAAATAGGTAGGTATGTAGATTGTTTAACATATCTGAAAAGTTTTATTACAATTTGTAATAAAATACTGATCTCGTTAAGAATAACGATTGACTGTGGTGCATAAATTTCGTAGTTACAAAGTTTACGAGTAATTTGGCAAATCCATATAATATATAATCGAAACATCAAAATTAGCCGATTAAAATAAGCTAGTCATGTTCAAGGTCGTATATCGATCAGCACATAAAATTTTTGGTGAATTGCCGTCTGTTTGGAGGAATATTGGGTAACACAAGTTGCGGTCATCGGATGGCGTGGCAGACGATGCGTGAATTATTGACATCGTGGATTTGAGACTGATATACTAAAATAGAGGTGGCGACTGGGGAATCACCCCAAACTTTTCTCGAAACTCGAAACAAATAAATTGGGAAAGCACAAGTGGAATAAGTGTAGGTGAGGACATAATGCAGAGAGCCCTTGATCATTGTCAGGGCGGAATTACAATTTCATAAAATAAATCATGTCCATAAACTTGTACGTATGCAGTTCGCCGTATCATACTTCACCGTTCAATGTTGTATCGGAAATATATGACCATATATTAAAGACCGTCTAACCTCTTTGGGTCGTATAGTACTGACATAAAATTCATGTCTAAATAAAACACAGTTTTTGTCGGTTTACACTTAACAGAAGCCAGCAGTAAACAAATATTGAGAATAGCCGGTATACTAGATTATTTGTTAGGTTAGGTTAGGATTTCATTCATAAATTCATGAATTTTGCCAAAAACAGCTATGAAAATTGAATTAATGTTCATATTGAATCTAATAAAATTGGATACCGTATCGTATACGGTGATCTCTTTCCGACAAAAAAGCTCACGATGAACTGTGAAACAACGGTGAAATGTTTGACGTACAATTTACATGTAACCAAAATAAATAACTTAAAGTTTCGCTGATAATACTACATCAATTGCTACTAATGAAAGAGAACTCGAACATACGACATGATGATTGTACATTTATATAATTCCCATCTTTATAATATATAATATAATATTATATAACTTAGAAATATCTTAAAAACATACCTCAAAAAAATTAATTGAATATAATCCATCTGATTTTATTCAATATGCTTTACTAAGTTAGCCACATGCTCAATTGAAATGCTTGATTTCATTAACCGGCTACCGGTTTCTAGCAAAAAAAATACTACAATTTTTATTATAATAACTAATAATTAATGTCTTTGGTAGTAATGATTAAATTATTTAGATACATTCAATACAAGTACTATATGATGGCTTTAGTCCTAATGTAAAATGATAAGTGTTAGGATTATTTTATTATTAAACTAAAACACCCAGCACGTTTTCGCAATGCCTCACCTGGAAACTAGGCGTAAAGTTTACTATTCACGTGTTACGGCGATTCACACAGAATGAAGAGGCTACTTATGTACCATTGCAAATAGTGTTTATCATACGAGCGTGTTCTCTGTGACATTTATTGCCCTGTAAGGTGTATCGCACGCTAAGTTTCGCGCGTTTTCTCTCTGTTTTTTTTGCGAGAAGAAAATATGAATTCAAAACAGAGTATACTGACAGCGATTGTATGGAGACGCTGGCTGAAAGGCATTACTCAAACAGAATTAAGAGTTTTGGAAATACGTTACGACATAAAAAATAAAATATTCTTGTCACTTTATTACTATTTTGAATTATTATGTCTACAAATACAGTGGGAATAATAATATACGAAGAACTGCTGTAATGATGACTTATACCGTATGGCTATAATTACTTTAAAAAAATTAAATATCTCATTTTTAATTATATCTATAACAGATGATGAGATCTCTTAAAATTTGACAGTAAAGGTGGGAGAATGACACAGTCTACACGCTTTTTAATTATGGTGTTGGATGTGGATGCTGAAGTTACAGTGTCCCTGTCGGAAATGGCTCACTGGCAGAACGGTTGATTTCATGAAATAGTCTGTTACATTTCACAGTAAAGTTCTTAAAGCATCATTTTTTTTAGTATGTCGTATTATAATGTAAATTAATTCGAATATTTTTTTTTATTAATTCTCCGCACTTCTCTCTCCCAAGGATATATTTTTATTAATTTAGTCTCACTGAACTCAGTCAAAGCACACTTTAATGCGTGATGACCTCAATCTTGGGCATCTGCTCCAGAGACATTCACAGGCGTAAACATTACTGCTGATGCTTCACAATCAAACATAAGACCTCGTGATACGCTTAAATAATACCAAATGCGATGCGGGGCGGGTTAGTTTGGAGGGAACTATTAGGTAGTTTTTAAAGCTAATGGAAATATAAAACTATGCACATAAATATTAAATAAAAAATATTATCAGTCGTAACTAAATAGCAGCCGTCTCTTGATTATAAGACCGTCAGAAGTCACTTCTGGCTTAATTCCTGAAAGGAGTCAATTTAATGAATGTTAATATAATTGTTAGAGGCTTATCAAAAGCTGGATTAAAATCAAATAACTGGTAAGCAAAAGAATGCATTTGAGATTTAGTTGTATGGCTGTATGATGATAATTTCTTCGACAAACTACATCAAAAATAATTACAAGATAAAAATAACTTTCTATATACCACGTTTTTAAATTTTCTGTTGAATCATAATATAAACATGACAATCCTATGTATTAATAAATACTTTTTTTGTACTTGATAGAAATATTATATAATATGGAATACTGAAATGTCATTTTGACATTTCAAATTGATGTCTATAGTAACGCACGTAATATACCTATATTAATAATTTAGGACTAGACACACAAGAAAAAATTTGTACTGGACAAACAAGAATACGAGCTATAAAAACATGGTAATAAAGAGGTTTTAGATTAATATAATGCATTGTAAAGATACTGTATACTTGGGCCATATTTTTCACAATGCGAAATGTAATAATTTAACTAACACGTAAAGCATGGAATGTTAGTATAAAAAAAATACAATAAACGCTTTTGCTACACAACATCCATCGGTAGTTTATCTGAGTCGTTGGTGATTTGATATGACTGGCGCTGGAAAAGAAATTGTAGGTATTTACTTTATTTTTTCCAAGTTCTATGTATCAATAATACAGAATAAGTAACGCAAGTATGGGGATTCGAATCTCTCGACGTCTAACCTGGGACGACCATCTCAACTATCAACCTAACGAGTTACTAAAAACCAGTGGAGGTATATGCGATTTTTATTACTTACCTTCATGATGGATTTATTATTAATTCATTTAAAAAATTCGGAAAAAGTTCAAATTACTGTTAATCTTATTTTATTCTCTTTTATTTAAATAATTCTACTATTTTTAACATAACCTTTTTATAATAATGTGTGTGTTTTTTGCTATGATAGAACTTACGAAATATCAAAATGTGATACTGTGCTCATTGTTTGAAATTTGTGTTTAGTATAGTCTGCCTAAACAACGCTACTAAATTGAAGCCTTTCCTTCAATAATGATCTATGCTACATTTGGGCATTTTGAGATAATCAAATAAAACTATTTTGTTGAGAAGAAATTATATATAATTAAAAGGCCTCTCCTGAATTTTTTATCACTTATTTTTATTTTTCTTTCAATTTTCCATGTGAATTTTTGTTTGTGAAGTATTTTTGCATCCGCATGGTTAACAAAAACTCTCATTCCATCCTCAATTTTGACTAATGCATAGATCATTATTAATTGTAGGGAGGCCAATATAACGCATCAAAAACAAGTGATTTAATGTTGCTAAATCAAAAAAATACATATTCCAAAATAGAGGCAATGTGATGTGTAGATCATTTTTGTATATTTAGTTCAAAACTGCCAAAATTTAACATAGATCATTATTAAGGGGGAAGCTTTAATTATCGAAATTTACTTTAAAAATCAGTCATCGATTTGCATAACCTATGGACGTTATTATACCTTGAAATATCACACTTAAAAATATTAAGCTTAGTTTTGACAGCTAATCACATATAAAAAGAACTAGGTACAATTCACAATGCGATATTATTTACCAAGTAAAATAATCCATACTCCTTATTCTATGGTCACTATGGTCGGCTACGATCACATCATTACGCGAGACGTCATGTTTCAGATCTGTCAAATAATAAAGTATGATATAAGATTGAATTGATGTTTCAATAGCCCCATATCAATAAAAACTAGAATAAAGGAGGGCCGCTTATTGGAGTGCCGCTGGTTTATTTCTAGACACTTTAACTCATATCACTAAATAAATTATTTAATTATATGTCGTTGTTTTTATTTTATTTTGACCAACAATAATAAATTCGTTTTCTAGGCAACGGAACCATTTTTCGTACATATAATAATAAATTCGCTGCCTAGGTTACGGAATAAACTATAATATTATACTGTATAATCGTCACGATTGCATTATCATACTGTGGCGTAAAGTTAGTGCGTTCGGCTGATAACCGAACAATCGTGGTTCGAAACCAATCGAGTGTAATTTTTTGCGTGTGAAAAAATGAATTATGTGTTACATGTCACACGCCGAAAATACACTCTGATCTGATTTGCCAAACGCGCCTCAAGAAGTATAACTTCAAAAATGCATCGTTTGATACAGTTTACACGCTGGTGGCATCATGGTGCTGGTGGAGATCTGTACCGGATCATGATCGATGATTGTTTTAAATTAATATAAATAGCATTGACCAGGACGAGATTTTATTTCAAAAAGATGCCGCTACGTACTATAAGGCGACAGCAACGTTTGACTTGTTAAAATCAAAATTTGGCAAAAAGTTAATTTCGTTAAATGGACCTGTCAATTATTGGTCTCAAAGTTCGTACGATTTGAAAACTCTGAATTATTTCCTGTGGGGCTACGTAAATTGACTGGTTCATACTGATAAACTTGAAGCAATAACGCTTTCTAAACTAACATTCGCGATATACGGCGAGCAGTATTCGAAAAAGTGCTTCATAATTGGACATCCAGATTGCGCTTCGTCAAGAACAGGCATGGTGGCCATATGCCTGACATTATTTTCAAATTTTAATTCCATTTATTGAATTTTGGGATAAAAATAAATGATTGAAAGTAATTTTTTGTTATTTTTTACAATTTTAAATTCTATCGGGTTTAAAAAAACAACCTTTATAAAATACTCTCGCACTCCAGTGGCAGGTGAAAAATATAGCCATGTATTTACACTAAACCTGTCTCTTTATTTACACTACATATACACAATTTACCACTTGACAAACATAGATATTTAAATAAATATACATGAGTTATAATACCTATAAACAACACGTAGGCATATAAATAACATTTTGACGTATCAAATTCCCAAGACGAACTTTGCGTCTGATATCAATTACTTGGTCTCAGTGAGTCTGTCGCTCGCATCTCTACCATGGAATGAAATATATATTATTATACACGTATTCTATTGAAGAGTGAATAAAAAGAGGTGATTAGTGAAGACAATTATTATTGTTAAAAACCTTATAAATTAAGGTACTTATACTTAATTGTAACTTACATAATATTATTTTTATATTTTCTTAGCAATTTCTTGACTTACCATTAATTAATAATCTATGCCATTATTATACAAATAAAAAGCACAATGATACGCCTTATATAACCATAATTCAATATAAGTAAATGCGTTATAACATTTTTTAAACTCTTGGCCCTAAATTACTGTTTATTATTTATAAGTGATTTTTAATTGACCATGTCCAATACTAAGAAGATCATATTATGGGCCTCCACAGTTGGGAGGTTTTGTAGAGATTTTTGTTTTTGTTTTGTTAGAAGAAACGGAATTAGTCAAAACTAATTAGGTAAAACATATGTACCTATATTTTAGATATTTATGATAATATAATAAAGTGTATACCTACATTGATTGTTACCGAATACACTAATTATTATACGTATTTCAATTCTGGGATGGATATTTAGATTTATTATTGTGTTTGGCTTTTTTAATTGCCTATAATTTCCCTCATACTTATCATAATAGAGGGTTCATTAAAAATTCTACTCGTGAACTTGATTTTATTTTAATTTCAATCTTGCACGTTGTGCATGAGTTTAACAATATGGAATTATCATCTATTTTTTTATTTTTCAACCCGCAATTTTGAAAGCAGATTCAGTATTCTTCATTATACATTTAAATAATGGTATTTTCATAATATTCCAGCTAACATATTTTAATTTTTTAATGTAATATAAAAGCTTTTCATTTATAATAATATATGACTTATAGGTTACCTCTTGTACATTTTCAGAAGGAAATTCTCGATTCACGCCAATGATAATATAAAGCAAAAGTTGTTTTCAATAACAACACTTGCTTTGCGGTGATATGAATATCAATTTTATCGAAGCAAACCAACATATTATTTGAGCTTATTAGAAATAAATATAAGTACCTGATAGGGCGTATCAGACTCTATGATACTTCAACTTTTTGTGTACTAAATTACAATCAAGTAGAAAACAACATGCTGGTTTACTAAAAATATTAATTTCATTTATAATAATATTTAAGTGATGAGAGATGAGTAATTTTTTTTCCACTATTTTTTTAGTTGTATGACTAATTGTTTAGTAGTTAAAAAAAAACAAAAATAAAATCTTCAATCTGTATTTTTGTGAGAAAAATACATTTAATTTTATAAATAGGTATATTATTATACTTTAAATATAATATATAGATATTTCATGTATAGTTTAATGGACTGATTTGAGTTACGCCATTTCCACCCTCCATGTATATGCAGCCGCAATTTGTGCACGGCCGCTTTCCATGACTCTATAAACGTGTTAGAATGAAAAAATTGTAGTGCCACATTTCCTTGTCCTGAAGCGATGGTGCAAGGGACTGATGTAGCAACCATGCACCTCAGTGCTTAAGAAAGAGTTTTAGAAAATAAAAAGAATATTGAATTTCTCTGCTGTCATTTATCTTTAATGACATGAAGTGTCCTCTGTACCCGTGTGCTAAAACTAGTGTGCGAAACAGAGGAGTCAGGATTTAAAAGTGATGAATCTAAGGAGGGATCGGAATTATTCCGTCCTCCATATTATGAGGCAGCAAGTTTTTCAAATGCCGCAAAGTTGACCTCGGTTGCTGCATGGCCAATTAGGCCCGTGTGAGGACGGACCCTGGCAAACAGCTCCGCTCGTTCAGGTTCCACAAGTGGACAATCCCAAAGGACGTGTTCAACATTTTGGTGGTCATACCCGGAGGTACAACCCGCCCCATCTACTTTCAACCCAAACTCGTGGAGTTTGGCGGAAAAGTTGCCGGTGAAGAACTGGCTAATCCAGTGCGAAGGTTGGAGTCTTCTAGTTTGGTACCTGGGGAATATGTCTGGAACTTTTAATGGACTGTATATTTGAATGTTAAATTGGTATGGGTTGCATAGATAGGGTGGACTTCTTGAAACCGAGCATCGATCTTTAGAGTTTGATGAGCACAATAAGTTTTCATGGTCTCTTGAACCATATCTGAATCCCGGGTCACTCACCCGCATTTTTTTTATATTATGATTATATGATTGAATTACTTATTCACTCACGTATAATAGGTCACCTTGTATTTATGTTGTTTATGGGTTTGTAATAAAATTGATATATTTTGTCTTGTGGTAGTCGATTCTATATTTAATTATAATGTGCTTAGGGAATATAAACATTTGGAAGATGGAGTGGAATTTTGGAAATATTGGCTTAGACAGTTAATGATAAATATTGTATATTCTTATATAAAAGAAAAAGAAACATAAGAATAAAAGCTCTTCTTGTTATTCCGTCACAAAAGAGGATTTTATTTCTCAAACTGTCGAGTGAATGCCGACGTATTTCCTTATATTACATTTTATCTTAGTACAAAACAAAAAGTTTTTCGCATATTCGTATAGTATTGTACTTTAAAACTTTTTTTACACCCAGTCATAACTATTAGAAAAGTTAGCGAGCCTCTGGAGTACAGGATCTTTATCTACGGTTGGCGTAGAGAATCGTAGCAGCGTAGACGTCTACAAGTTATGCAGACATTTACGGCATATCTACGTATCAATTCATTTTGTGGTCTACGCATAGCACAATACGTCAAAATTTTACTTTGTAGTAGGTACTGGCATATGGGTGGAGTATAAGTGATTTTTTTTGTAATTAAACACCTTTTATTAACACGTCGTGTAAATTATATATTTTAAAAGAACCTTTGGTTTTTAGTTTACTACTCGTACAATATAAATAAAAATAATTTTAAATTTAAAATATTTATTTTCTATAAAACTCTATAAAATTATCAAATTATTATTGTATATCAAAAAGGAAATATCAAAAACATTCTGGGAACCACATTTATATATATCTAAGTATATATGTGTCGCTAGACTTCAAAATCAGCCAAGTCCATAATAGATGAATAGGAGAAAAACAGCTTTTTGTTTTCTCAAATACACAGTCCCAAGGGTGAAAGTTTATATTATTTCGAGTACAGAATATTTAAAATTAATAAATTCCACATTTTGATAATGCAGAAATGTTAGAAAGCAGTAGTTCTTCAGCAATTCACAAAAAAGTCAAAAGTACCTTAAGATGGACTTGGCTGATTTTGAAATGTAGCGACGCATATATTTGACCATGTCCGATCCTATGGACCTCCATAGAGTGGAGATTTCTATTAACAGATTTTTTTGTTTTTTGAGAAATGGATGTTAGCCACTGACTCAACCTATTACGTCCATACTCTGACTCCAAACACAAATTGAAAAACAATAATGAGTATTTTTGCCAGACCAGGATTCGAACCCGGGACACATGACATTATAAGCCAACCCATAAGTCATCCGGCCATTGTGGGTGTATAATATGGTGAAAAATAATTCATTGACATTGTTTAATTTTTAATGACATTTAGTTATAAATGGTTGATTCATTTTAGCAGTATCTCAGATTTATTATTTTTATAATAATATACTATTTTGCTAGAAATATATTATTATGACGCAAATACATTATGATCACGTCACGTGGGCGCACATGCGCTCACGGTAAGCTCAAGCTATTGGCAAATGTCATTTTCCTTTGTATTTAAAATATTATCAGACTGATTATTCGATCCCGTAGTACATTTTCAACCAAAAATGAATCACAAAAACAAAATTTATGTGTTAATATTTTTAAACTCACGTAGAATAATAGTGTGTTAAAAACCCTCGATGGTCGCACGGGTTAAGCGTCGGCCTATGGTGTCGAGGGTCCCAGGTTCGAATCCTGGGTCTCGCAAGTACACATACTGTTTTTTAATTTGTGTATAAGTCAGAGCATGTACCTAATAGGTTGAGCAAGTGGATGACATCCATTTCTCGTAAAAAACATAAAAAAAAAACAAATCTGTGAACACAAACCTCCACTCAATGCAGGCTCATAAAAAAATGATCTTATTAGGATCGGACATGTTCGGAAAAAAAATCCTAATTTTTCTCACGGACTTAATTTTTATGTAACTACGTGACATATAAAATAATATTTACATTTTTAATACTTGTTAACTTAATAAATATCTAAAATGTCATGGAATTTAGAAGAAAAAAATCAAAACTATTTTAAATTAGTTATACTACGTAAATATCAGTTTCATTAAAAAGTATTTACGTTGATATTAGAGTGGATGATAGATTGTTTACTTCTCTTTAACAGGTTTAAACCATACTGAAAGATTTAATTTTGGTACTATTCCATTTGAGTCAAATAGAATAGTGCAAAACTTAAATCCATTAGAATTTAAATTCAAATTCTATCAAGTAGGTACCTTCGGTCGATAGTATTAATATTCCTACTGAAAAGTTAAATACATCATACCTAATTAATTAATAGCATGTGTTTGGTTCCATGAAGATATTTGCTAACTGTTAGTCATAAATGAATTATTTTTGTTTTTTAATAATTTTGATATTTTGCTCCACCCATGCCAAATACATGCCAATAGCAGGAAGTGTCAAAGATACAATATTAATGGCGTGTTTTGACGTACAGAGTTTGCCGTAGTAAAGTTTCTTCAGGGAATTAGGTGAGAAAATATTATGCATTTTATTTCGCAAATAACCCTCTAAGAAAACATCGTATGAGATCTTGTCTGAATGTTACATGAAATATGTAATAATATATCATAAAATGTGCATAATATGTATGAATATATTGCCATGTAAACATATTTGTATAGTTTTGTTTTATATACAACTTATATAATTTTTGAGACGATCTTTATGCCCGTACAATAATTGTACTTATAAAGTAAAGTAGTTTTTCTAATTGAATAGTTTTCTGTAGCTTCATTTGTTTTATTCTAATATTAGCCACATCAAGAGAAATCTTTTATAGTTTTCTTCTGTCATTTGCTTTCCTTCTTTATGTATTTTCACCTGGCGTTCGAACCGACTACTAGATACCAGAGATTTTATTCCATTGATGCCACCGCTGGTAGAATATATCGCGACGGGATTATTGAGTTGTTAAAATTTAGGTTACGATAAGCGCCTAGGCAAGATAATACCACTTCAATAATATCAGCACTACATATTCCATTTGCAGTGGGTACAGTAGAAGAAAGGTGCAGGAAGCTACATTAATTAAAAAAAATTTGCACCCTTTTCTTTCAGCTCCATGACACCTGAAGCACTCATTGATGTTTGACTTCCTCGGGGAACTGGTCTATCGTAGGTGCTAGGTCTTAATAAGTTTCACGGCGTCAGCTTTCTCAAAAAGGTTTATTTAAAACTTCTTTACTTGACTGTTTGTATAATTATTATGTAGGTAGGTGCCATAAGTTAAAATTCATATTTCTTTACGATTCAAACTAAGATAAAAACACAAAGAAATCGGTTATAAACCGACTATTGTTCAATTTAGTTCTTATATTTTTTTAATATAATTTTTTGACCATTGTTTAAATTAAAAATAATTTGATAATTATTTAGTCTAATTATACCAATGACATTATTAATGGACAACGCACTTAATACAGTAGCTAGCAATTAAATTCACGCACAGCGACATTCGTACATGTATAGGTAGACGTCACGCAATTTCCATTATGCGATATCACGCATCGGGAATTTATAGCAATATCACTTTTATTGTAATGGCGTTAGAATAGTGTTTCTAGTGTCGTGTTCATTTGAGCAAATCCGTTCGAACCGAACCGTTCGGCAGACCCGACTAAAAGCATCGGGGATTTATACCAATATCACCTTTATTGTAATGGCGTTAGAACAGATTATGCCATTCGGCAGACACGACAAAAAAGTGAGTCATTTTTATTCCCAGATGATTCGTCCATATTAATGTCATTGAATTATACCATTTCGCATAGTGACTGTGGTGCATTTTAAAATAGAGATAAGCTTCTTTTTTTCAACCTAATAAATCTATGATCCATAGATTATCATCATTCGTACATATTATTATGTTATAATATATTATATTTACGAGTATAAATACATTTATTATAATATACATAGTTCTGTATGTGTCCTTACAGTGTGTCTACAAAGGCCTTTAGTCCTTCCTATAACGTCGCTACCATTTCCGGGAGCATCCGGTATAAAACTCCTTTATTTATACAATAACTATTTTGCTTTATGTCTACAAAGGAAATAATAAATCTATACCAATTTAAACTTATTTCGTATTTTTAAAACTCCACAATAGCTATAAATCTTTTCATCACTTTTTTTTTAGAATTTAGCTCTGTAATAAAATGTAATCAATATTTTTCTTACTAGTCGCAAAAGGTAGAAGTAAATTAGTGGACTGTATTTTAGTGGGTGGGGTACAATTGAAAATTACATAATATATTAAATAGATATACACTGCTAAGATATACTTTGCAACTTGTTATGAACACCACATGGCATCTCTAAAAAAGGGTAAATGCAGTAAGTCCGTTCTACCTTTTCCACGATCGGTGCCCTGGTTTGTGGAGTCTCCTTTGAAGAGAAATGAGCTTAAGCTAATACCTACTTAGGCTAAGAACAGGACACACAATTAGATGTCTTGATGGGAAGATATTACGATTCGCAACTCTGCGATGAATATAGTGTTTAGGAGGACAATATACACAAAGCAGTACAATGCCTTAAATATGAACGACACAAGAGTACAGCTGCGAATTGTAGACATCTTTGAGAATGCCGATGAATAATTGAAATGTGCCCTGGTGGTGGGTAGAATAGAAGATCTTGGTAGAATTGTAAAGTTTTTTTTAACATAATTGGAAGGAGGACCTGCTCGGCGGATCGACAGCGATGTCGTTCACGTATTTACAACAGCGATGTGCAGTCAAAGCGTCGGCAAAATCATAAAAATAAAAAAAAAAATGTTGTAAATATTGTTTTAATAATGACTACTTATAAACGGATGCGATTATTTTGGGCGTCCTCTAAAATAAGTCAGAACCAGCATTTGACGGCCAAATAGATCTAGTCAGCAGCATTTTAGAATTCATTTATTTTCTATAGCTTTTTATTAGAAATTAATGGTCACAAGTGTTGTGGGCCATTTTAAAGAAACTACCATACACATCCGCCAGAGGCAACATTTCGCGTTTCATATTTAATATGATACCTATAATATATATATAATGTTTTCGACATTTTCATAGAATAAATTTTATTTAATTACATTTTGATTAGGTTTGGCATGAATGCCTTATTTTTAAAGTATGTTAGGCATAATCCAATGGATTGCAGCTCTTGTCCTGCTCTATAAAATATTATTATTAAGAGAGGACATGCTCAGCGTATGTCAAAATGGAGCTTTTATCCTATTTTCAAAGCATGATCCTGGACATTTTTTAAACGTTGTAGATAATCTATTTACATAATTTGTAAGCCTTATTATCCTTTATATTTATTTTTAACATTTAATGACTGCATAAAGTATTTTTATTACATATAATAGTATTCTTTTAAACCTCTCGCTCTAATGTTTTAAAATATAGTCATATTTCAGTACATCTATGTGAAGTGGTGTTAAGATTTTTTATATTTATTAATTTTTAAAAGAATTTATAAAATCATTAGTAAAATTTATGTTGACATTATTATAGTGAAATATTTACAATAAAAAATTATATTGATAATCTCTATGATCCCAAATTTGACAAAAATTAGGCATTTTATTATTCAAAAAATGGGCAAGATTTACATATTTAAAGATAATTTTAAAGATACTGATTATAAAACTATGTTTTTGACCATTCAAATGTGATAAAAATTATACGAATAATGTTTGCTTTATAATAATTATTGACCAAAGAATAAGGTAGTGTTTTTTTGAAATACGCCATTTCTATTGGCATTTCCCAGTGGCTAAGCTACAACATACGGTCGTAGCCATAAATTGACAAACGATAAATGAAGTAAAGGGTAAGATCACGGTAACGCTTGTGTTTGAACATGTACCGTTTAAAAAAAAAACGGTTATGTGCATGTTCAAACACGCGCGTTAACATGATCTTACTCCCTACTTCATTTATCGTTAAAATAAATGTAACTGATAATAAGGCTTTAAAATTATGTAAATAGATTATCTACAAAGTTTAAGGAATGTCCAGGATCATGCTTTGAAAATAGCATAAAAGCTCCATTTTGACGTACACTGAGCATGTGGGCCGTTAAAGTAGTTTTCAAATGTATTTTTTTTTTGGACGTATCATTGTCCAAGTAATAAATCAATTCTTGATGCGAGTGTATAAATAATTCATGCAGAACGCCACCGAATAATATTATGTGTTTTCGAAAATTGTGTACAGTTCGCATTATTTCAATTACTTTACGTGTTCATAAAGTGTGTAGGTACTGCGGCAAATCGAGCAAAGTTATGCTTTCAGGAACGAAAATGACAAATTTAATAATATCGGCAAATAATTCAAATCAAATTATTCCGCCAGCCTTGCGAACAACAGGTGTAATTATTAGACTGAGCCAAGCGCAGGTAAAAGGAAATGTCGTAAAGTACTTGTGTTATAACTTCAGGAAGTATACCTACCCTACGACTTTATAGTTACTCTACCTATTTATATATATTATATACACATACATGTAATAAAAATAATGCTTATCTTTAGATTAATTAATTATGTTTGAAAGCTTTTTCACGTCTAAAATTTGATGTGATAACATGATAATATTTCTTCAGCGCATTACAGCCCGGAATGGGTAATGACCTCTTCCAACATCCTTCTTCATACAGGTAAGTCTATCCAATTCCAACTATATACTGCCTCTTCGTATTGTATGAGGTCAACAAAATCTACATTACTTGTTTCCTGAATATCAGTTTCTTTGTCATACTTGACTCGTTCATACTGTGTACATGGCTCAGTCATCTGTGGTGGCTTATTTCATGTACCATACAATGTGTAGCTTCTCGTATAAATCTAACACCCCATTATCGTATCATTGATGGGTCCAAAGTTACCATGCAGGACGCCTCGCTTAAATTAACCAAATACAATATTGTTGGTTTTTGTCCATACACTATGCTCTAACTAACTGATCTTATTCGTATTTTATACTAGTTTCATTAGACTAGTACTACTTTCATTTGACTTAAGCAACATACTTTGTTTTCTAGCACAATAACTCTTCCGTAAATAAAATTTAGATTTATACGCTAATCTTATCTTAAAGAACCATCAACCTAGGCAAAATTAGGTAATTGGGCCATGTATAGAGAATTGACAAACATTTAGGTAGCCGGAAACCAAAAACCTGCACGACTTCACACCTGCTTGGGCATCCTGCATTTAATGGAAATAACTCTGCATAGAAGAGGATGAAGGCAAATACTAAAGGAAGCCATGACCCATATGGGGTTGAAAAGTCAGGCAGGATAATACGAAATTATGACATTGTGTAATTATATTAACCTTTGTAATAATATATATTTTTTAATCGACCATATTTTAACCTCACCGCATAAAAACAACGTACAATTTATATGTGTATTATGTGTTATTCATCAACAGAATAAACAAATTCGTAGATGATATCACGATAATCGCTGCTGATGAAAGAGAACTGCTATACCGGGTAGAGGAAGAGAGTTGCAAATACAGCCTTCTTATTAATAGGAATAAAACCAAGGGTTATCGATCGGCCTAACCTTCTGCTGACAGCAAGTATACTCCAAAACTTAGAAACAGTAGATGAGTATATATAGCTGGGATCAACCATTAGTGGAAAAGGCGGGTGGTGGACGTTTTACCACTATATGGAAGGATCAAAGACTTTCAATTGACAAAAAATTAGGGTTGTCTAAACATTTTGTGTTATCCATATTTTTATTTGGTATCAAGTCATGGATCCTAAAGGCAGGGAAGCGAAGACAGTTGATGCCTTTGAGATGTGGTGTTGACACTGAATGCTTTGTATTTTTTGGATAGAGCACTGGGCGAATCAGTCAATTATTCAGAGACTGCGGATAAAGGAACGGCTCTGGATAATATATTGTCTGAGATGCATTCTGCAGTTTATTGGACGTTTTGGTTTTGGATTTTTGGATTTTGGACCTTGTAATTTTGGGTGTTCCACTGAGAATTGTCATATTAGAAAATGGGAAAGTGTAAAATAGTTACAGTATGAATGATAATAGTAAAAGAAGTTTAATAATTGTAATGCACAATTATTAAACATAGAGTGCCAACTAATTCAATCAATAAAACATGAAATATTTAGTACTATTAATCTCACAGCGTATAAGATTCGGCTTTTTGCCAATTTAACCCTGTGTAAAGAATGCCTTATAAATCATTTATCTACCTCAAATAAAATGTCATTTGTAAACTCGTTGAAATATTAAATTATAATTTTTGGGCGCCTTAAAAGTTGTGTATTTACAAATTAAATATAACAGTATAAAAATAAGAACACAGCTAATCGTGAAAAGTGTTATTTAATTACACAAAAACAATTTACATTGAAATTTAAAAATGATACGGAAACATATTAAAATTCTAATACAAATTTGAGAAGCGCTCACTTGGTACAGTACATTAGAGTTTTTGTTGTAAGATGGTAATTATTACTTAGCTTTAAGTGTGATGGCTGGAATCTCATCTTGTCTTCTACCTTTCGTTCGAAGGGAAGAAGCGCCATTCTGCGTTGAAACTGTTTCTATTATGTTAACCAATCACGTCCAATCTGAACTGAATCTAATCTTGGAGTGAAGATCTTGTGGGCGGAAATAAGTTATTTGTTGATGACGCTTTCAAAAAGGCGGGAAGAAACCCGATTGGCCTATTTTTAACCGTCATTGTTTTAGAAACAAGGGTTGGCACACACTATTAACAAGGTTGTGCCACATTTTGTTGTTAATTTAATTAACATTATTTTAAGTCTGCGTTTGAAATGTAGACATGTCACGTGAAATGTAACATGACAGAATGCGAAGCAGAGGAAGAGCATCGGCGTACTGGAGCAACCAAGTGAAGGAGCTGACTGGGGGCACCATTCATTCCGCCTTGAGAGAAGTGAAAGATTGAGAGGGATGGAAAGTCTTGGTAGCTCAAAGGATGACAAAATTAAAAGGTGGTCACGATCCTTAGCCATGAAGTTATGACCAAGGAGATATGTAAATCATTTAATCACTCTTATGTAAAAAAAATCTGAAATGTACAACAATTTTATTTAATAAGTTTCATTAAAAAAAATTGCAGTCTCTAAACTTATTCTATAAATAAGTATGTCAGAAAAGACATTTTTTTATATCGTAAAGTCTCCAATTTCTCATTATGAATATCATGGCATCGTTAATTTTACGTTTTCGTCTGCGCTGGCTTCGGTTCGACTGTGTGAAGAAAGTTTGAACTAATAAAGGGAAGGCAGAGCACTCGTCAAGCATATCCATTCCCTTATATGTTTATTCGCGAGATACTAACGATGCTTATATTTTGTTCGGAGAGAAAGTTAACGAGCAAAGAACTTATTCATATGGGTAGATATTATTTGGAAGTAACTCTCGTTCTCTTAAATACTTGTAAGTGGATTCGGCAAATCTCAGCTTTTTAACTAGGAAAGTCACAAGTAAAGTTTATTTAGCTACAAATTGCAACGTTTATTTAAACCGTTCTGAAAAGTCCCAATTATATTTATTATATACGTAGTATAAGTCTATAAGAGTCGCCTAAAGTCATAACTCACATTTTTTAATTTTGTCAGTTTTGAGTTAAATATACTAAGTGATTCTACAGGTATTAATCTATATAAAGAAAAATAGTAATTGCGTATCAAAATTCACTTTAAAACATTTGAAAATTGTTGATAAAGTTGACTGTAGGTGTCATAACTCACATTGTTCAATGAATAATGTGAATGTATCCAATCCGGGGCTCTATTTATCATAGTTTGCTACGTGTTTGCAGCCTTAAGGGTATTATATAAGTATATTAAAAAAAAAGAGTGTAAATCGACTCACTCACTCATTAATATTCAAGGGAGTTCAATAATTTTCTTCTAAAAATCTAGCCTCTCATAAAATCAGTACATGCGAACAATATTAAACCCTAATTCACTGCGTCCAACGTAACTGGTGCGTTGCTCATCAGGTGGCCATTAGATATAATTAGCATATTATTTAAATGTGCTAATTAAATAGTAATTAAAATGTCGGCAGCGAATGGGTAAAATGGATATGGGATCAAGTCCACTCGGTGTCATTTTGTAATTATACGCATATTTCTAACGTAATAATAATATATTATATGTAACGGATGTAATTACGAATATTAATGTTAGTAACTCAAAAATCAAAGCATTAATAATCTGATTCTGACAATGTTGGCAGGTTAGGAAGCTCCACAACAAGTTGATATAAGATGGCACAAAAAAATAAAAAGAGATATATAAAAAATATTCTTCTTTCCACGACCATCACCATAGTTGGTACATAATATGGAGATCACACGGCGCCCATAAGATTAAAAAGTATATAATAATATAAAACCATTAGAAGAATCCCTGTCACTTTCTTGTCCTCTTGCATCTTCCCAGGTTAGGCCATGAACATCAATTTTACTTTATTTTCTTGCCATCACCAACCAAAGATTAGGTGATTTTGATATCCGCCTATATAAATTGACTCTGTTTTCGTTCGAACTATTAACGTAAATAAATCAACCAAAAAAATAAAAACCGTAACCTTTCTGGTCTACCCCTTTCCTTTAAATTTCTTTCCACAATTGAGTGAAGAATAGTATATTTTTTCTCAAAATTTGAGTTATTTATTCGTTATCATGATAAATTTATAATATTCCTTAGCTTTATAATTACATGATCCCCGGAGTAATTAATTACATTTAAATATGTCTTGGAAAGAAATTTTCTAATAACATTATCCTTTACCGAGTTAGTAAAATTCCATTTTTGAATTTTTATTAAATTAGATTCAAAGTAAAAATTAAATTAAAGTTTAAAGATTCGTATAATTGCATTTTATTGACTTATATTACACGTTAATTCATCTGCAGACAATACGTCTTAGCCAGCTTGCACATCATAACTCGCCTCGTGTGCCTGACAGCCATAAATCAAAACTTCCGAGACCGGCTGGCCAGTGTCGCATGACACTACCTCGCACATCTATCTAGCGACAGTCGCGTGTAGCCTTCGAAACGTATCGATATTTTAATGCGGTGATCGGCGAGCCGGTATAGGAATGACCAATTCGTAGGTGTTTCTTTGTGACTTCGACCCTCCGACTCGGAGACCGAGAAGGATGCAACATGTCAAATGCAACAGCCAGATGTTTTTTTTTCAGACGAAACAGTTGCATTCGAACAATCTGCGAAGCTCCATTTGGCAACGCGTGTTATGTTGTTTCGTTAAATAACGATGACGTCACATCGACGTATTCAACACGTTTTTAGGCGAGACGAGTTCCAATGTGCGAGTCGACTTATGACTAAACTTCACGTAAATTACATTACTGTGCCCAACTTCTCATACTTCATAACGATTCTAGGATAATTACCCTAGGACAATAACCCCTTGTACAAAAATTCCCCAAACGTTAACTTTTTTTAAATTTAATAATGCATACAAAGGTTAAAAATATGAATACATTCAAGATCTCCAATATTTTCAATTCTCATTTTAAAAACAGAGAGAGAAAATTTAATTACTAAACTATCGAAACCTTCAACAGAAATTGTATTCAGTTTAATATTACTATTTGAAATTATACTAATTATTGATATTACACAATTTAACCAATGCTACAGTAACGCATAGCAGAATTTAATGTACTCAATATTTTCTCATTTTATTTACGTTTTATTAATTGTTTAAATTATATTTAGATTAATCTACTGACATTTCAAATATGTCTGTATTTTGTTAATGGGGTTATTTACATGGGGGGGTTTCATCCAGGGGATAATTTGTCATGTAACTCTACAAAAAAATATTATATTTTACATTTTTAAGGAGGCCGGGTTCCGCTTTGGATTATGGTATAGATAATGATGATATCTTACACCTCATTTAGACCAAGCGAGCAATAATATTTGTTCTTCCCCTACTCCAGCAAAATTTTCTTGACGCAAACGCTTATTTTTGAGTGTGCATAAGAATTTCGCTGGAGTGGGGGAAGAACAAACATTCGCTCGCTTGGTCTAAATGCTGCTTTAGAATTTAAAACTTATGTTGCCACGTGAAAATGTATGCACAACTCCAAATATACGTTTACATAGCTAAACGTACTTGCTCGGTGGAGGCTGAAAATTTTCGGTGCGGCCGTAAATTCAAATTATTTATAAGCGATAAACGGCCGATGCAGATCGCACGGTGCAGTGTCGCAAGTGCCCCCCGCCCTGCTCGGCGGGGACAAAAGTTAGTTTGAGCAAAGTTTAGCGCTAGCATAGAGGCAGTTTATTGTCGCGCCAGGCCCGGGGTACCCCGAAGACAAAGGCCCCCCAAAAGACAAAGGGATTCTTCCCTAACGACATTTCGTACTATCGACATTATTTCCGGGCAATAATAACATACTTGGAGTTGGTAACTCGGACTGTTTCCACAGTGGCACACTTCGATTTCTATGGGCATTGACAATATTTTCTCATTCCTAAACAATATTTTTTTTTGTTTTCGTACCTCTCATTTTTTTTTTTTGAAGAGATTGAGTGTGACTGACTGAAGAGAAAGCTTGCAATAGAGATTCTTGGAGGCCAGTTGTACATTTATCCACATACCTCTAGCGCTAGTTTAAGTACCTACGTAAGTAAGTAACTCACATGTAACAGATTTCACCATTTGCATAATCGAAAGTATATAAATAAATCCATAGCGTTATTTATTTGGTTAATACATTGGACGCTAAATACGCACCTAGCGCGTAACGATTGTGTGGCCATTAGATATAATTAGCATGCTATTTAAATGTGGTAATTAAAAAATAATTATTTAGTCTGCAGTCAATGTGTTAAATCACTGTGTAGGAAACTGAAGGGTGGATTACAAAAAGAACATACGAGTATGTCAGAACTGAACAATGTTACAGGAGAGCAAAATAACGTCATAGAATCTCTTCCTTGTGAATTATAAATTAATTTTTTTATGTGATACTACACAATAAGTACTTTATATAGATGTAATATATAGATGTCATTTCATATAATTGATATTAGGTATTTGTATTAAACAGATTTCAAAAATTTTAGATTTAGAAAATAAAAGTAAATACGTTGCAAACTAGGAACCGAGAAGAGTGGAGTAAGCTAGAGTAGTCATTCATCCAACGGTGGTTTGACGACAGTTGATTCGACAACATACATAAACATAACTTATATCGAAAAAAAATCATACAGTATTGACTTTTCAACGTTTTCATTTTCAACTTCATCTCTTCATATATTTGTTATAAATTGGTATAATTAGAATTAAAATAAAAAAACAGTGTACCTATATAATAATAATATTATTGTCTTGAATATAATTTGACACTTATAGAATTAGCAAAAATACAACCATCCATTTCTGTTGGTACGCCATTGGCCTATTCTTGATATACGTTTTCAGACCTGTGTGGATTCTCTACTATTTAGACTGAACGAATAGAAAGTTAACTAACTTTGTTGCCATATACGCACATATATAAAATATAGAAGCTTATTACCAATCCCCACCTATGATAACTGCAGATAAAAGGAAGATGAATATATTGTATTATCTATTAGTATAGTGTTTTTGTTTTAGTTATAATGTTGACTCCTTGTCTAGTATATTTTCTACTCGAATAAAATATAATATGTAACAAAAAATATACGATAAAATCATAATTTACTAAAAACATACATACTTACTATTATACACTAATTTTATTGATACATCAATGGGTTAAAAGAGGTTTTCTAAGAATTTCTATACGAAAAAATACTGAAATATAATTATTAAATCATAAATTCATGTATAATTATGAAAGCTTAATTAAATATAATATACTAAATAATATTAGAATTAAAGCTTTTTTATTTAATGAATAGACAACTTATGATTAGAAATAGCATTTCTTATTAAAGATATATTCTTTACTACAATTTGTAAATTGGTACAATGCTACATCTTTTTCATTGAATAAAAAAAAATATTACAATGTGCAATATTTGCGTTAAGATTTGGAGATGATGTCTAGGAATCAATTTAAATACTCATTGGTAATACATACCTTGATTTAAAATTACAGAATATAGTCGCCAATATAATAATTTTTGCGTGATTATGTATGGTACAAATAAAATAACTTAATAATTATTGTTAAATCATATTAGCTGGAATCTGATAAATGCAGTTTCTGTCCTTTCTGGGTACCTACCAATATTTTTGAAGTATTCCATAATACATAATATTATATTTATAACTTCTAAGATTCATAAGTAATAATAATTATATAACATATTCATACAAAACAACGTAAATATAGTTAACTTAAAAGTAGGTATGTGATGATCAATATAATAAAATTATTGTCAGTATTATAATAATATGATGTTCATCCTCATGGATATAAGAATTATTGTTCTAATACCACAAAATATATATCAGTATCCATGTTCAAAATGTATTACCTACCATTATCTGTTATGTATCGGCAGTCTATACCAATTACTTGTCAATCAAAAACAAGATAGTTTTCCTATGAGGCACAGGAGCAGCCGGTTTAAAAGATCAATGATGTTGTGGGCTACTCTCAATGGTTATTATAATAGGTCTCATGCGATCAACTTCCACTCAAATACATTGAGAGCCTACTGAGGACCCAATGTAAGTACGTATACCATTGTGTAAATACTGAGAAATACAAACTACCTGCATCATTTATAATATGCTTGTTGAGAGGCACTATGTCTTCTAGCAAACTGATAAATATATTTGTATGAGTTGAGTATATATCGGTAATAACTTATTTCTTACAGTGGGAATCGTTTGGTTTTAATATTTGTAGTTATATATTATTGTATGAATATCATTGTCGTAAATAATTTATTTTGTCGATTCAAGCTGCATAAAGACATAGTGCAATAATTCCGTTGATGGAAAAACTTACAATAGGTATATCTATATATTATCGAACTAGATCCCCAATGTGTTATACATTAAGCCTCTTACAAAGGTTTCGTAGCCAATATAATCTCCTTTTACATACGATTTTAAAGTTATCCACTTTCTCCTGCTTTATGAGCTAGAGTAAATCATTCTTCTCATTGCGGAAACTATGACCAAAGTATGCAGCTTTTCTGCACTTGATAATAATGTATATATAAGTTTTCCTGTATTATTGATTCTTTGTAAACCTCCTTATTAGTAATGTCCTGAATCCAGGATATCTTCATGGTACGCTAATTCAGTTACATCTAAAAAGCCTCCTGTCTTCACGTTGTCTATTTATTTAACGTCAAAGCTTCGATTCTGCAGAAGTAGTGCAATCATAATAATCCTTTTTACAAAATTTTTCCCAAATTCACAATTTAAATGATAGTTTTATAATAATTATTTGAAATTATTATTATATTATAAAGATTAAAGTATTTCAAATATAAATCGTTCGATTCACGTGTAAAGGTTTTCGCGCATGAAACATAAACAAAATACAACGTCGATGTCAAGATTTGGATTAAATCGTATTTCTAAAGATTTCTCATTTCATTTTTGACACTCAATACAAAAATATAATATTATAATCATGTAAATGTCACATTTGACAAATCAACATTCTAGAAAACGGGTTCTTGCGTCAATTCAAATTTTCGCTCAAAAAATTACGATTGAACATAAATCATATAACATTAATATTGCAAAGTGAGTAATATTTAAAATATATTATTTTTTAACTATATCATTATCAGTCTGAATCTCTTCAGATAGATTTTATTAGTCTTGGACTGGTGCGTTGTATTTTAGATAGGAATTATAATCACGGTATTTCAAAACCGGGATTCCAGTATTTTATTGATACCAAAATACCGGTATTTTTTATATTAAAAAAGCAGACACGTTTATTTTTTCAAAAATGAATTAAACGTATTTTTTTCATTACTTTCTATTATATTGCCTATTAAAATGAATGCAAAGGCTTTGTGCTATCAGGACGTAAATAATTTCAGTGCAATAGGTACTCTGAAATTTTAGTTTAAGAAACTAATCAATCAAAATACATCATTAATCGATTTTAACAAATGAGTTACCTAGAGTCATAACTAGGGAGCGGATTTATATGCTACAAAAAACATGATTATATGCATGCACATATGCACTTTTATTATAAAATTTTATTCTTGGATTCAGTGTCTTTCGAAACGGATTTCTGTGCAACTCCCATAGCTGTGCATACACAGTAACAAAACATGCACTAGCATATAAATCCAGGCCCTAGTCATAACTCATATTTATTCCAAAAATCAAGTTTTGAGATAATCGCAATAAACCACCAGAGCACTGTTTTTTTGTGATTAGAAGAAAGGTATTGAACTCATTGAATTTTAGTAAAGTGGGTGAGTCAAATTACATATATATATATATATTTTTAAATATATTTATATCATATTCCTAAGGCTACTGATACCAGTGGCGAAGGGTGGAGGTAAGCTGTTAAGATCTGAAATAAATAGTCACAATAAACTTTGTCAGTCATACGTATGTGTGTTCATTGAACTAAGTCTACAATTATTTACAGATGGAATTGGTTAGTTCATTTTTTTAATTCAATTAAACACTGCAAAAACCAAGTCATAGATAATAGTTTAAAAATCGTCTATCTATAAAATATCTAAATTTGTGCCATTCAACCATAGATAATTTTGGATATTTTATAGGTAGATAGAATAATATTTTTTATCGATTATGGTTTGATTAGGCAGGGCTTAATGAATTTCTAAAACCTAGCCTACGCCATGTGTAATATGTATTCTTAATCCAACGAAACAAATAAGTATGACTGAAAAAGTGTGCGCTATTTTGTCGAATCGTCCATAGCATATCAAAACTATTAGGTATGGTTTGGTTTAGGCAAGGTTTAATTGATATTTAAAAAACTAACCAACACCATCTGTAAATTGTAGCAATGTGCACTATTTATATCAAACCTTAACAGCCTACTTCCACCTTTCGTCACTGACAGATACACAATACACTATGAAAAATAAAGCTCCTTGATTAGTTAGAAAGGCCTTGATGAACTCACATTATTCATTGAAAAATGTGAGTTATGACACCAACAGTCAACTTTGTCAACGATTTTCACATGGTTCAAAATGACTTTTGATACCCAACTATTTTCTTTATTTATAGATTAATTCCTTGAAAATTACTTCGTATATTTAACTCAAAAATAACAAAATTGCAAAATGTGTGTTATGTGACTCAAAACGAATCAAATACCGGTATACGATAAGAAATAATATTATTATTGTTATTTTGTATGACAATCCCTAATTGCAGAGTACTCATTGGTGTTATCACAAAATGTAGCTATCTCGCCGATCCAATCCTCTTGGGTACCACCGGATGTATATACTTATCCAGCGAATGTCTTCTTTAATACACATTTATGTTACACATTTCCATTTAGTAAACTTTATCACATCGTAAACTGTTGTTTGTCACTGTACTCAATTGTTTCATTTTTTTGACACTAGGCGTTATGTCCAGCATGCACAATATTTACATGCCATACTGTGCTATTTTAACTTTCTATACATCTCTTATACTCGAACCTAATGCATTGCTTGTATAAATTATTTCGTGATTATGGGTAGTTTGCACTGGACCAATACTTTTCGTTTAAGGCAATTAAATTGATTTACCTAATGATAAATATAACTAAATATTCAGAACATTTTTTCTAGTTCTATTATTTATTAGTATTGATATATGAATGCGCTTACTAAATCTGTTAATAGTTAGTATTATTTTAATGTATCTACTACGGGTTTTTACAAATAGATACTTCAAATTTTACACTAGTTTATACAAATTAATATAATATATTAATTGAACTGGTGTTTACGTGATAGATCTCCAATATAATAGTTTTGAAACCAAGTTATTTTTGCTATTTCTACTTTATTGAGATATTTACGTGTGTTATGGATAGCTGTTTTGGGTACCCCATCTTTGGAATGGTCAATTACAACTAAAGTTAAGGATTCGGATAACCTATTACTACTCTCGGGATGTTGTGATATAGCGAGAGGGCATTATTATGTCAATATCTTAATATCTGCTTCTAAACTCTTCTCATTCACGACAGTGGCGTCACATAGTATATTATATTTAGGTAAATAAATACCTATATATTATGTATATTAGAGAACAGATAATAAATAAAATACCGATAGGCTATATTCAATACGCCGAATGTTGATGCCAGGTTTTGAATGTGTGAGTGTCCTACGAAAATGAAGCACGCATTATGCACGTGCAATAGTGTGTGTAATACATCAACATTAAATGAGTGTAAATACATAAACCGAGAACAGTTTTCAGTATTCGACGTAAAACGTATTCTTGACACGTGTGTAAGTTTAACACGGATTCTTCCTTACTCGAGTCGGTTACCTGCTATCGCCTTACTCGTTATGTACGAGTATTTCAGTTCCCATTATTTCTGAGTTCACTGATGTATAATATTTTTATTATTATTTATTCTATACTTGCTCTTTTACTTAGTAATATGGGTTTTGCATCATTTTAATATATTATTTTTTATATAAATGAGAATTAGCTGAAGTCGTTGTCATTTACCATTGGCGAGCAGGCAAAGTTTCTGAAGATCCCGAAAGGCGAAACCCGAGTTGCAAAAACGACTCAAATAGAATTTTACAAAACTTAAATCAATTAGAATTTAAATAAAAATTCATCAAGGTACTCTCGTTCGATAGTATTATTTTTTAAAAGATATACTTAATATGTACAATAATAGAAGTTCATGAGTACATAATCAAAATATTATTTGTAAAAAGTCGAGATATTTATTTAATGATTTACTGTAGGATGTTTACAAAGATTAAGCTTCGTGAACAATAATATTTTTGTTAGTTCAAACCTGTTGAGATAAAATCGTGAATTATGGAACATGGTAAATGGGAAAATATTGTTGTTTATGTTCGATCACTTCATTCGGTTGTATGGAAAATGTTTTAGCTTTTACACGTTGTTAACATAGAAAACAACGGCTCTTAGACATGCCATTGCTTGAAAGCTTCTTGAGGCAGAACACAGCCTTCCACAGAACATATTCTATCGAACGACATTGTATATATTATAAATAAAACACGGATAGGCAAAAATGTAATGACGGTACGTCATCGTGCAGATAAATGGGTTTAAAATATACAGTTTACATAATATTGTTAACATGGTATCATAACAGAGATGCCAGCCGTATAATAATTATTAAAGTACAAAACTATCAATTTGATTTCGTGAAAAATTTTACATAGGTACTATAATTTTACGTGATATATACCAAAATACTTTAATATTTAAGAATTCTAGATGAAAAACTTCAATGTACTATTTATAGCTTTTTCAGAAATACGATATTTACAAACACAACATATTATAACATAAACATAACAAAATATAAAACTAACCTGAGGACTTAATACAAACGAATTTATATAACTCTGAGAGCTTATCCAGATGACGCGTGTCTAATGTTGAATCACCACCTCTGTAAATTCAATGATGGAGAGTGCCAACTCTAATGTATTAGAATTTTGTATTATTATTCATTATTCATGCTAATTTCAATTGATTTTAACAAATAATATTTTGAATATAACCTAACCTAACCTAATCTAACCTGCAGACCATAGATAATAGATAACATTCTTATAGAAAATACATAGTAACCGCTAAAAATAAAAACACGCGATTTTGACATAATGAAGTCGAAAATGTGTAGGCATATAGAAAATGATAAAAAAACGTTAATTGAGTCATACAGGTGTTGATGCAGTGCGGTACAATGTGAGGTGACCTCATTGTTGTTTTTGGAGATTTCGGCATATTTTGCTTACTGGTACTGACAATGTTCGTTTAAAGGTTTAAAATATGCTACGGGATGGGAGCACCAGTCTGATAACATTTTTAACACCAAAAAAAAACAACATTACACACGTTTTTCAAGTAACAGCAGCTTACTATGACGTCACGTGATAGTACGCGATGTGCATCTCAATATAATCACAACTTAAAAGTAATAAGTAAACAACCCTGGTTTAAACTACAAATACCTATATTTTATTAATAATTATTAGGTAACACATTTCTAAATTACAATTTCAGAAATATTTTGCCGGTAAGCCATTGATTGATTAAATTGTTAAATATGTTATGTGACTTTTAATAAATTACGTGAGGTTAATTATGTAAAAAATAAATAGGTAGAATAAGTGTTGCCATTTTAATTATTTCCCGAGTATATTTAACAATGTTAAAATTCTCTGTAGATAACAACATTATTTATGTACTTATTGAATTAATTAAATTGTGTGTTTTCCGAAATCAGAATTATTTAATCATATTGTTCGCTTCAGTGTTATCCGTAGCTAAGTTCAATATCCGCCAGGAATGTCTGGCAAATGTGAGATATTAATTAAATTTAGTAATTAATTCTGTATCTTTAAATTAGGACGTTATGCCGGAGTTTCTGGCTGTGCGCCGGCGCCGAGCGCATGGAATTTAAATGGGGAGGGGGTGTTGTAACTTAGCGAGGTACAATATTTTCAGAAGGGTAGACGACTCGTATTAATATAATCAACTATACAACGCTTTAATAAGTATTCTTCTTCAACCGTTTTTCATCCAACGATTGATAAAAGCATCTCCAACTTCAGAATACTCTTATTGTGACATACTATTAATTACAAGAGCAGTTTGTATCGTTTATCAGATCAAGTTAAATTAGACCATTATGACCTTTTTCAAAGTAAATTTTTCAGATTTATTATTTTTCTCTATTTTTCAATGTTATTAAATTTATTCTCTTATGAAATGAAGCGCCTAGTTTCAAAAGCCCCTAAAATGATTTTAGGTAGTTCTGAGAAAATTGAGAAAAATGATTTTAGGTAGTTTAGAGAAAAACTCCTATTTATTAAATCTGTGAACTTTATGTATTTTTATTATTTAATTTGTAAATTCCAAATAGTATTATGGCTTATCCATTTTAGAGATATTTAAAAAGTACACCCAACCATTTTAGCGGGTTTTGAAATTTACCCTTAATTTTTGATCATATTATAATATATTCACAGTTTTTGGTGTTTTTTTTTTAAGTTTAATCTTTGGCCATCATATTGATAACAAAAATAACAATCTAAATACATAATATGTGTATTACATAATAGATATTATATAACTCAAAATTTTTCACAAACCTTGAAATGTTCGACCGATCTAACTGAGGGTCTAATCGACTTAAAAAGCTCTAAGCTTTCAAGTCACACATCGGGACATCTGAGATTAGCATTTTTTAATTCACAACCTAATCAAGTGGCAAATTCTATTAGAAAAAGTTGAAAATGTTTGGTGGCAAAACCACCATAATATCCAGTTTAAAACAGTAAAAATCAACGATCTGAAGTCAACTTATTTCCATGCACCATTTTATATCACAAAAAATCATGTACTTATATTATATAATATGTAGGAACACAATAATTAGAATACATCAACATAAACAGCGAAATATATAATTCAATAATACAAGCATTATACTTTGATTTTGAAGCAAAGAAATATTTTTAAAACAGAATTAGATCATTATTGTGTTATTAAACAGTATAAAAGTGTAAATACAAAAAAATATACAAATCAGAATATACAAGGTAGTACAACGAATGAGCTAAGCACATCCTATTTTAAAAATTTATAAAACAATGCCCACCTTAGGTATACTCATCCTGACGTTAGTGGAATATGTCAATATCCGAAGTGATAACTCAGCTAAAGTTTTATTTTTTTAGGAATTCAGTATTGTAATTTATTGAAATTCGTCATAAAATTTTTTTCTATCGAGAACATGCGAAAAATTTCAAACCTGATTGCTATAATCTCCCAATTCATTATATAATATTTTACGTAAATCTACGAATTTTATGTATCATGAAACAGCGCAAAATATTATTTTACATGCATTGTTTTAATAATTTATACTATCTAAACCACATATTGTTATTTTGTGATTGTGTCTAATATTGTACAGCGTACTTACCTGTCTTTGTTGAATTGGTATTTTAAAAGCTTTGTTTCGTAATCTGGTAATACATAATACGTTTTCATTCATAGGTTATCCTTATTAAACGGGTACTGAGTACTAGAGCTCGTCAGTGATCCCATGTTAAGGAAAATACAGCCTTATCTTGCTTCCTTATCACTCGCTGTCTGTCTCAATCCCCCGCGTTACATAGCCATGACTACTTATTCTGCATCATTATAGAGTATTCTTAAGAAAAGTTGGAATAAAAACACTGCTTAAAATAATAAATGTTAATAGCTTTAATTAATTGTTATTATTTTCATCCATTGTGCGAATGTAGTCATAACTATATATGTGTCAGATAGACCAATTAATTAAAATTAATTTAAAGTCTTTAATTTTTAAATTATTCAAAAGATGATGGATTTGTAGACAAATTTATAAGGGAACTTCTATCTTTCTGTGTACAATTTACTATATCAGAGACGTTAATGCGGCTAGCTTATTTTCCCAAATGCGTTTATGTAATATTTTTAACATAAAATAGTCAACTTATTATAAATATATTTTATCAGTCTTTGTTATTTTTTTGTTTATAAACATTTTTAGGCGGCTTTTATGGTAAAGTACGTAAGGCCTTCCAACCGAGAGCTCTTGGTTTGATTCCCCATGAGGACACAATATTATATCTATGTGATTTTCTTAAAGCCAAGGTATTTGCGATTGTTTAAAATTACTAACAACTACTTTTTAATTTAATTTAAAAAAAAAAAAAACATTTTTTCCTATTTTAAGTAAAATAATGCGTATAATGGATCTTCCATAAAAGACTGTTATAAATCTAACGGTAATTAATTAAATCCTATAGAGTAAAAACAAATATCACGTAAAAAGGGGTGATATCTCATAAAATGTGTCTGTGATATGGAGTCTATCTATACCATTCAAAAACAAGTTAGATCGAGTTAAAAGATCAAGTGTTTTTAATTATTTCAAATAAAATCGATTTTCTTTATCACATATTATAGTAATTAATTTATCACTACTACGTTTTATTAAGATTTTGCTGAGGCTTATTAAGTTATACATTTATTTATACACTCTTGTTACATTGATTACCTATATAAGATTAATGAATGTAAGTGTCGCTGAGTTTCAAAATCCGCTATAACACTTTTTCATTATGTTGAGAAAATCAATTAAAACTTTTTGAACTAAAAAGGTTTTTGAATGATTCAGTAGTGTTATAGCGGGATTTGATAGACACATTGAATTTGTTTCATAGATGACAGTTAATCGTAGCGGCTTAACGGCCCACGTGCTCGTCGTAGGTCAAAATTGAGTTTTTATCGTAATTTCAAACCATGATCCTGGACACTCCTTAAACGTTGTAGATAATCTATTTATATAATTTTGAAGCCTTATTATCCTTTATAGTTATTTTAAACATTTGATGACTGCATGAAGTATTTTTGTTACATAAAATAGTATTCTTTTAAACCTCTCGCTCTAATGTTTTAGAATATAGTCATATTTCGGTACATAACTGTGCAGTGGTGTTAAGATTTTTTACATTTATTAATTTTTAAACGCATTTATAAAACCATTAGTATAATTTATTACGAGATAATTTTTGTAAAATATTCACGATAAAAAATTATATTGATAATCTCTGTGATCCCAAATTTGACAAGAATTAGGCATTTTATTATTCAAAAAATCGGCAAGATTAACACATTTGAAGATGATTCTAAAGATAATTATTATAAACTATGTCTTTGACCATTCAAGTGTGATAAACATCTTATGAATAATGATTGCTTTATAATAATTATTGACCTAAGAATAAGGTAGTGTTTTTTTTTATATATGCCATTTCTTTTGTCATTCTCCAGTGGTTAAGCTACAACATACGGCCGTAGCCATAAATTGACAAACTATAATTGAAGTAGGGAGTAAAATGTTATTGACGCGCGTGTTTGAACATGTACCGTTTAAAAAAAAATAAAAAAAAATTCGGGTAAGTACATGTTCAAACACGCGCGTTAACATAATTTTACTCCCTTCTTTAATTATAGTTTGTCAATTTATGGCTACGGCCGTATGTTGTAGTTTAACCACTGGGGAATCCCAAAAGAAATGGCGTATTTCAAAAAAACACTACCTTATTCTTAGGTTAATAATTATTATAAAGCAATCATTATTCATAAGATGTTTATCACACTTGAATAGTCAAATACATAGCTTATATTAAATATCTTTAGAATCATCTTCAAATGTGTTAATCTTGCCGATTTTTTGAATAATAAAATGCCTAATTCTTGTCAAATTTGGGATCACAGAGATTATCAATATAATTTTTATCGTGAATATTTTACAAAAATTATCTCGTAATAAATTTTACTAATGGTTTTATAAATGCGTTTAAAAATTAATAAATGTAAAAAATTTTAACACCACTGCACAGTTATGTACCGAAATATGACTATATTCTAAAACATTAGAGCGAGAGGTTTAAAAGATTACTATTTTATGTAACAAAAATACTTTATGCAGTCATCAAATGTTTGAAATAACTATAAAGGATAATAAGGCTTCAAAATTATATAAATAGATTATCTACAACGTTTAAGGAGTTTCCAGGATCATGGTTTGAAAATACAATAAAAACTCAATTTTGACCTTCGACGAGCATGTCCCCTCTTAAGAGGCGATAAAATTTTCATGTAGAGATTTTAATAACGAATCCAGCAATATATATATCTTATTTTTTTCAAAAAAAGTGTTGTAGCGGGTTTTGAAATTTAGCGACACAAAGAAATAGTTAATCATTTTATTATAAAGATGTAATTAATACCCATGTAAAAAATAATTATTATGAAGGCGACCAACAATGGTTTGCGCCAGCTATTCTGAATGCTGATCTATCACCTCACTTTGAGTGACGTCACTCTCGTAACGAGAGCCTGGCACCCGCATAAAACTTGCCACAACTTACAAAAGCCATTGTCTACTGCGGATATAGTATAGACAGTGCGGTGTGTACAGTATTGCAGCTCAACTGCGATAGTATGTAAGTCCTGCCAGTTAAATTTTCAAGGATTTGGAAGTTGAGAATCGAAGTTTTACTTTGACATTGTTTATACATAGAACGTTGAACTCACTTAAAACTCACTTGAACGCAAAAGTAGACTTGGGAAAACCTATTTTCATATAATACATTGAAGTTATAATATAATGTGCTCTATTTCTTCTTCGATGACGTCTTTATTTTGTTGAAGGTTAACAACTGACTTGCTGTACACTTACTTACTAATCCTCAGTCAATCGGATCAGATCTCCAAGACATTGATCCACTGACTGGTTGCATATACAAGAGAATCTCCTTACATCAAATTTTCTACCACCACGTATCGAAAACCTCGTCCAGTCTTCAACTCCATAGTTCAGTGCGTATATTATATAGCACCTAATCATCCAGCTCAGACGTATGTCTCGATTGCAGAATAAGATAAATGTGTCGCTAGATTTCAAAATCAGCCAAGTCCACCTTTAGGTATTTTTTACTTTTTTGTGAATTCCTGAAGAACTACTTACTGCTTTCTAACATTTCTGCATTATCGAAATGTGGAACTTATTAATTTTAAATATTCTATACTCGAAATAATATAAACTTTCACCCTTGTGGCTGTGTACTTGAGAAAAGCTTTTTTTCTCCTATTCATCTATTATGGACTTGGCTGATTTTGAAATCTAGCGACACATATTATGTAGTAAATACATAAATTTAAATAACCTCAAAATACTAGATAAAAAAGATAGACCTGTTGAGATTCATTGAGATTCAACTGCTAGTTTCTGGGTGAGTAGTCTTATTTTGTAAGCTATCAATATATCTATGACTCATGTGAATTATTATCAATTACTTTATATGAGGTGTTTTAAATTGTACCAAAAAAGTATAATAGCTTTTTAATTTAAATCGCGTTAATATTACATACTAACATGATTTATAAATAAATACTGTCAGGAGAACCAAACTATTATTAAGAAGTTCTTGCACTTGCTAATATTATATAATATTATTATAGTACACAAGATTGCTTCTAAGATTTTTAAAAGTTATGTGTTTCCAATGATAAGAATATATCATGTTTATATTATATATTATTATATTCACTGTTCAGTGTTAAATAAAAAAATAATTTAATTAATATATCGATGACCAAGTATTAAACAGTAACAACTCAAAAAACGTAGTATTGAGATAATCACGTTTTATTATTTTAAATATTTTACAATACACAAGATTTGACAAGTTTTAAAATGATACATGTCAGAATTTATCTATTCTTAATTGAAACATATGGTCAATCGCCAGTTTTAATTGGAAACCATTCGAAATAGACCTGATTTTGGTTGAAAGTTTGTAAAATTTCATATGGGGTTTTTGGCTCTTAAGGTATGAGTATTTAATTTTTTTTTTCGAATTGTTTCTGTACAAAACCGACAATAGCTCATTTCTACGAGTATTTTGATACCAATATCGCAAAATGTAGAAATTCTTGAGTTGTTACCGTTCAATACTGGGTCATTGATATATTAACAAGGACTATAAAGGACTAGGAAAATAAATACATAATTATGTGTCTACGTGTAAACCAATTTAGTTATCTGAAAATGTTAAATCAATCTTGAAAAAACAATTTTTTAAGTTGATACTTAATCAGGATCATAAAACACTGATTGATAATATAGAAATGCAAAACCCAGTCGCCATCAACCAAAACTTTGAAGCTAGATTTTGTTTGTGGTCAAGCCATAAAATGCTTAGAAATACAAAGCAGAATTTCTTTAAATAAGTATTACTAATTAGTTTCGTTTACGTTACAAAATTTAATGCAAAATATGATATAAGTGGTCGTAACTATTAAAAATAATGTAAGTAATTTAAGTTTATTCCATTTTTCACTCACTTTCACACTTTTAGAATTAAACCTCCTTACAGCCTCACGCAATCCACTTCCCTTATTTTTGTGTTTCGTGATCAAAACAGATGCGCAGTAAATCCCCTGGCCATCATCTACCTGGCAGATATTCCAAAAGATAAAAAGAAAGCTAGCGATTAACTTTGAGAAAATCTGAATAAAATAAAACCAATGATATATTCGTTCATGAGTGATTCATTCATTCATTTTTATTTCCTCGTTGCCACTTTTATAATGTTTGTAATCACTATGGAATATAATACTACAGAGCTTTAAATTGCCGTCGATATCTTTCCCTAATAATTTTTCTGCAAGCATTATGGCAAATGCTATAGATTTTTACTTTACCTAGTTTCTTCACCTCGTTGGTATCCTCCCAAAAGAGTTAATAACCTTTCAAGGATATCTGGCCTTCAGAAAATAAACATACGGAAGATTTGTTCTCCCAATGTGCAAAACGAACCTGCCACTGGTGATGCCAATAATTAGGAATAAAATAAATCTGTTCAACCAAATCGCTTCGGATGTTGATATATTTCACCTACGTGATGATGAGTCTAATTAATCGGTGGGCGTTGTTTTATAAATTCTTAAAATAGGTTCCACTTAGCTCATTCAGTGTGCTTGCATGCTTTATATTTTTTTAAATTTTTGTATTTTTTACGTTACTTTTCATCCTGTTTTTTGTGATACTGCATATATTTCATTCTTATTTCGTCACCGTTTTAGCAAATCCATCTATGTGCACTTTTTCAAATTGTGCAGGAGAAGGATAAAACTGAATAAAAAAATAATGTTACATTTAAACATTAAAATTATGAAGAATGCTTTATTATAATCAGAAAATGGTCTAAGATTATTATTTTGTTTACAAAAATCTTTTATTTTTAATACAAAAATAATAAAAATACAGTTTGTGATGTCACATAAGTTGTTTTGACCGTTTTGTAAATACACATAGTTTAATTTATTCATCAAAATGTGAATAATAATAAATTCATGAAAAACTGTTACATAAATAATAGTTGAAATATACATAGTGCGTTAGTGATAAATTGCAATATCATTTTATTAATTATTAATGCAATACTGAGATGATATTATATTTATAAGTTCGTTTACTTTCTATTAGCAGGTTTAAATGTTAGGTTATCGTAGAAATAGTGGTGATCTTTCTCTATTACACTTTTTAATTCCTGAAGATGTATGTATTTCGACTGCGATATTGGCAATGATTCATTATATATATTACAAAGGCAGTCAAACGGTTGCACTGATAAAGTTGAGTTTGTAAAAGATTGTTCCATCTGGTAGATACTGTAACATTTTAATATCATATACAACAGGATCTCCGGTTCGTTTTCCTGGTCTGATTGAACTTAATCCAGATTTAATCTTATCCATAATTCTTAAAAATTAAAAATCAATGACATTAATTTTATAAGGTTGTGTTGGTCTTGCTAGCCGCATATGTGCTATATAATCAGATGGTGAATATATTGGAGGCTTAAAACACTTGTCTTAGGTGGCATGTGCACTATCGGCCTCTATCATGGTGTGGCCTTTTTCCAGAAAAAGCTGTTGAATCTCGATGTTTTTTCTCTCTAAAGATATAACTTAGAGCAGTAGCGAATAATTTATTTCGGTTTTGATATCCACACCCATCCGATATTAGAATTATTTCATTGTATTGTCCTGCTTTCGATGAGATGAGACAAATTCATTAGAAGATACATTATGAAGAATGTATATGGTGAAATTGTGTAGTTGCAGCTTTTGTTTATAATAAATTTGTGCCTGTGTTTTGGACATAGCAGCACACTTTGGAGATCCATTGTGATTACTAACCGTCCACGTTCTGGTACTCTCCTTCATTTCATTTTTGGTCTTCTAGCATCTTTCAATGTGGCTATTGTATTCCATTTCTGAAACATTCTTCATTTTATAACTACAGCAGATGGCAGTGATGGCACACTGATCTTTACGTGGTTGGTGGATACTGATTTTTTGGTGGTAAATATACTGGAGTATATTCTGCTGCTTTATGACCATTTTCCAGAGACCATTTTTTATATTCATCATGCATTTGTATTTTGGATCGGAAACACGATTCCACATATACCCTGGAGGTATTTTCTCTGCAATAATGGCTGGGAACTTTGGAATTAGATCCAACCATAATGTAACATTTTTCCACAAATCTCTCCGTTTTGATTTTTGGTTGCACTACCAATTATTTATCTTCAGTCAGATTCTTATTACCTGTCATTGTTGCTTTCAATTGGCCACTGTCATCGAGACGTTTGTAGTTGTTTATCCAACTTTTAAATTAATTCTCGCCTATACCCTATTGACCATGTAGGCATCTTCCAGAAATTATTGAATATTTCCTGTCTCTTTTTTTGAGGAAGCATCTTTCAAACCGTCGTGCAAGACCATAATGCATAGCATATAGCATAGAAACAAACTATGTTTAGCCAAACTGTAAAAAAACATTACACTCTCGATATCAAAATACCATCTATATGTTACTATAATATACACATAGTTGTTTTTGTGAACCGTGGTTTTTGAACCTTACACATAGCTGTTTTTTATTTTTTGAAATAACTTCGGAGCGAGTTTACCCAACACATAGATCATTTTACTGGCCTATAGAGAAAAAAATAAGGAATGACTTGGTATTTAAAAGTCATTTTTGATAAAAGTGACACATAGATGGTTTTGCTAAAACGGTGACGATTTACACTGTTTTAATACTATTTCTATGTTTTGTAAATGTCATGTTGTGAATTTTTAATATTCACCGTATGTAAAAATAAATTAATTTGAATTTTAATTTGAATGTTTTTCTCTACAGATAACGAAAGCTTTTCCAGTAAACTTTAGAAATAAATTTATATTGCAGTCATTTTTATTTTTATACAGAAGTCATAAATAAGCACTTTTTTACTCAGAAATTGAATCATTATAAAATAAACTGTTACCAATTTATATAAAAATACCAATGGGAATTACACAAACAAGTTCTTTAGATTTCAAAAGCTCAAGAAAATGTTTCAAATAGAAAATACCGCACTTTTCCATTCAAGAGTGAAACTCAATACCCTTTTCAAACAAACTATCTAACCTGCATTCCTAGGAGGTAATATGTTTTACTAAGAATTAATTTATTGATGGTGATATTCTGAAAAATAATTATTTTACACGTATGTATAACATATGCATTGTACCGTGATTGTTTTCCCGGAGTCATGTCATTCCAACAATATTCTTAAGATTCTTATGTAAGTTATATTCTGTAAATATATTATATTTTAATAGAAATGTTATGTACTTTCTATCAAAATTTAATAAATAATTTATATAATCGGAATAAGCTTAATTGAGCTTTTTATGACTGTAATTTTGAAAGATGTTTGTCGGTTCCGCATCTGGGAGGGGGGGAGGAGCGATTTTAACAGGATGCCAGGCATTGACTTTTGATGTTGAGAGGGCTGGCACACGCTTGAACTGGTCCCGAGTCATGCACTAACCTACTAGTAGATACGTGGTTTTGTAGTGTCACTCTCACTGCTACACTTGGGTTAGTATGAATGATGATGACGTTTTTATGAATGATCAGATACCCTGTGCCGGTAACACGGCTTAAATAGCTGATGTTCTGATTTACTGAGCTCGTACGGAGACTCGTATTCACTTATTGCTTAAATGATGGCCACACTGTAGTAAGACGACTCTCTCGTTGTCAACTAATAACTGACTCATGACTGTCATTAAATCACGGTATGTGATTGTTAAGTGCCTGGATGACAATAATAATAAAGATGGTAGGTGTGACATATTTTTGCGGGTTTAAGGACGGGATTGGGATCATAATCGGCCCAACCAATTTCAGTATAATTAAGTATTTATTTAATTGTAAAAGTATGATGACATTTAGCTACCCCATATACATATCAATAGCGTTCCGTTCATACAAGCGATAAATTCAGTGCACGCATTATAATTCAAAAATGATAAAGCCTTTTCTCACGTCTTTCGTTAGGTATTCAATTTTAAATTTACGCATTTTTTCATAACTGTGCATATTTTAGAATTAATTCGATCAGTCGTTATATTATCTACTACAAACCAAGAATCATCGCTTCTCTAGAATAAATTAGTAATGTATGCAAATTGTTGGCAACTTGTATAAAAACATGCTTCAAAATATTCCGTTTTGAACTTTTACCAGGTATATTTTCAAACATTTAATATGTTCTGATATAAATAATTATGTATTTTTATTTTCCAACGCGAAATGAAAACATTCTTCATATACAAACAGCTGATGTTCTTGGTCTGGTCTAGGCTGGGGTGTTACATGAAGGGTGATACAGAAATTTTGAGATTGAAACATTCTTTTTATGACAGTTTAAATTAAAATAAAATTATGTATGTTAATAACACCCAGTGGTGGGACTCGAATCCGAGCTCTACTAACTAAGATATGTGCGTCTTATCTAATGTAAGTTCAATAAAGAATGTTATATTCTTAAATTTTGTGAATCATTCGTTTATTTAATGTATTTATTAAAAAAACATATTAGTACATAATGAATTATTAATTCAAGATGTTCACAACATGACAGTAAGAATGATAAGAACAGGTAAATTAAGTTAGTAGAAAAACAAGCAACGAAAATAATTTTGTAGCAAAGAAATAAAATAAAAAAACTATAATGTTCTACAAATATAATAGTGCATCACTAAAATTGTCGATGTCTCTAGGGTGTGCATTGACCCGTCGCGTAGCCCTCGCTATTGTTGCCTGAAGTCTGCCACGAGGAAACAGTTTTCATCCAAAAGAGGTCATGGCTGCGACCACGCTTGTAATTGACAGAGGCATATAAATTCAAATTTTCCAGAATATCAGGATTGGAAACTATACCACGTAAGAGCAGGAAAAATACTAAAAAAATAATGTATATTTTTAAATTTTGTTCAGTCAAGGGAGAACATTTTAATGCTGAGGTTGTGTAGAATATAATATTATATAACCTAAGATTGAAAATTCTTGCAGGAATTATGCATCTGCTGTGCATCTTTGTTATCCAACGCCACCCTGCCAAAACCAGAGCGATGTCACGAGTAGCGTTTCCTTTGGCAGTGTAGCTAACCGCTGAAAATATGAAATTTATTTTCTTGTTACATGCAAAATTCCAGAAAATATTTTGTTTGTACAAAAACAGTGAAGAATAACCCGGAAAATGATACTACGTGCTTATAAATATTATTATAAAATATTTAAACATTTTAACGTTGTTTACTATTAATTTATGAATAAATTTGTTTTAATAATAATTGTGAGGAATATAAAATATTATTACATTTTCTTTCTTCTATAAACAAATAAGAATACAATTTATTATACAACCTACATTCTATTTTTACTAGATAAATTAAATATTTACATTACTATCAAAAACTAAATAGGGAATGGCCAAAAAAATATTTTAAATTTTTAATGTTCGGAACATAATTTTTATACTATCGATGCGGAAAAAGTTCAAAAATGTATGCGTTGATATTATAATTCGATATTTTTTGTCGACCATGTCCGATCCTAATAAGATCATATCGCCCTAAACAGAGCGGAGGTTTGTATTAACAGATTCTGTTTTTACGAGAAATGGATGTCAGCCACTTGCTCAACGTATTAGGTCCATACTCTGACTCATACACAAATTGAAAAATAATATTAGGATATTAGGAATAGGATCCACGACGCTATAGGCTCACGCTTAAGCCACGCGGACACTGTCAATGTATTATATATATATTATAGGTAGTTTAGTCAAAGAAATAATTTTAAAAAATCCAAAAAGTGTCGTAAAATTAAATAATCCTTTCTGGGATTTATCATTATTTTAATTCTGATTGTAAATAATATGGGTATTAACTAATTTTAAAAGTTGATAGCCTCCATATTCTGCCATTTTGAGATAACCGAAAGCCCGTAAACCGTCTAGCACATCTTTAAGACCACAAAAAAAACAAATTTTTAGAAATAGAAATAAAATATTCTTATCGGCATTAAAGTTAATAAAAAAATGTTTAAAGTTAGTCATACGATGTAAAAAAAAATGACAGCTGATAAATATATAAACCACATTGCAATACCTCCAGTTTAATTATATTTAACCAACAAACGTAGCTGGATTTCATATTTTAAGAATATAAATAATTTCATATAATTGAAAGGTATTCTATTGACGAACTCATAAGCAATGATGTTATTAATTTGTAACTATAAATTCTCATTCAATTATTGTAAAATTTTATTGATGGCCAAGCGGAAACATGTCTCTACTGAATAAAAAATGAGCCTTTTTTAACGATTATTGAAATTCATAATTAATATTTGTCGAAGACCATAGTTTAACCGCAAGGAGATACCACCTCAATAGCCAAAGGGAGGAATTTATACAAAAAAGATTATACGGTCCAATTCAAATTATCTCGAAGGAACTGCATTGACACCAAATGACCGGCTAAATCTAAAACAATCAATTTAAGACCAACAGAAGAGTTTATAACGAAATGCTAAACCTCATACTGCAAAAAAGACCTTCCAATACAGAGACAGTCTAAATGGGTCATCCACCATGTTATTTTCGTAAGCTGCCACCATCAGATTACTATGTTTTTTGCAGTCTACAAAATTATATTAATGGGAAACAGTTTAAAAAAGAAGTTACCGTACGAAGGGCTCTTAATTTATTATTTATTATTATTACCAGTGATTTTTTTTTTGGTCGGCGGATACTATAATATTAAAAAAAAATCATTTCAACTGTTTACGAATAATATAATATCTTTTTAATATAAATATTTTTCTTTTATGATTTCTTTCAATTATATGGTTTCATTATTTTTATAATATATTTTTACAATATTGTTATGCTTTACTACATTATTATCGTTTAACTATGGAAACTTTACTGGTTGGAACATTTTTGATTAATTCTGTTTTTATACGTCTCTATAATCAAAGTAACTATATTATGTTTTCCTTAATAATATAAAAAATAAAATGGCAAATATTTTTTGAGTTAAACTAATATATTTTTGTTGTATTATTTCAAACATTCTTATAATAATTAGGTGTCGAGTTATCTATACGATAACCCGAAATGCCGTTTAGGAACGGACGTAAAATGTTTCTGTAAAAATACAATATATTTCTATTATTTTGGATATTATTTACCTACTTAAAAATGAGCTTTTCTCAGGCTAAGAATACACAGAAAAATGATTTTGATAAAGAATATCCATAATAATTTATTATCGATTTTTTAAAGCGGTGAGAGAGGGCAGGGTTAATAAAATATAACAGCTGGTGTCGCTGACTTCCACATTAATCTCTCTTAGTACTTATCATGAGCATCCGCACCTTTCTGTGTATATTCTCTATACCCAGACACTTCTCACTTTGAGTCTAGCAATAAACTCTACAGGTATAGCTGAGGGTATTCACCTATGAGTTAGTTATTGCGAGCCGTGGTTATCAAATGCACGTAGCATAACGGTCATAATAATTATTATTAGGATCGTTAATGTCCGTTTGTGTCCACCGCGCTGTCTTATCTCTTACACATGCCGAATCGGAATATTTAAGTAAACATTGGATACCTCAGATACTTGTACCAATTTATGAGTGCTACGAGTCTTCCAGTGACCAGGTCTTGTGTGCCATAGAATGCCAAGGGGGGTCAACCCGTTCATAGGCAGTTCGACAGCCAAATCATCCAGGTCACGATCCTCAATCATTAGGTCCTAACGAAGAGAAGAAGTAATGGCCCATTTGCACATGCATGGATTTAGTGCTGAGGGTAGATACATATAATACCTAAATATATCAAGCCATAACAAGAAAATGCACGTGTAAAAACGTATTATCGTGCAATTTGCATGATTGCAGGTATATATCAAAAAAGTTCAGTGGCTTCTGAATTTTCATGCGATAGAAAATTATGTGATTTCTGCTCCTGCGCAGTAGAACGATAGTGGCGAACTTGCCGGAAAAAAATCGAACTATACAACGAAGAGTATTCTGACGTTTACCAATGTTCACTACTTGTCAATTAGCATCTTACAATGACAGTAACAACGTGTCTCGCTTACGCTTGAAGAATGAAATTGGCAAGACAGTCAGCACTTTTGCGTGTAACCAGTTATTATTTTTACACACTTTTGTTGTCAGTAAATCCATTCACGTGTACAGGCGCTATAATGTTCTAACTCTATAATATGAACCAAGATGATATTTTTGAATTGTTTGATGGCATACCAGATGAACAAACTGTTGTCATATTATATGTCCATCGCTATATTGACCAATGGAAATTTTAATTTTTCTATTATCAAATCAACTCCATTTATAATTAATCATAAGTCCGGTCGGCTTGAAGAATAGGCAAGCAAGGTTGAGGTTCTCTTGTGGCATCTGCAGTACGTAGTCGAGCCAGGTTCAACGTCACCTCTTCACTCTCAGTGTGATGAAAGACTGCTTGGTGTTGTCTCTTATCTCCTCGTTGCTCCTAAAAGTCATCCACCGCACATCCAGTATCCGTCGCAATCTGATTTCGAAGCTCAGTATACGGTTGCTCTGAGCCTTCGTAAGGTACCATGATTTTCTACCGTAAAGCAGCACCGTCAGAATGCAAGCGTCAAATATGTAGCATTTGTTTTTGACCGAGTACAATCGTAAATCCCAGACATTCCACATCGAGTTGAATGGTGCTCCAGCCATTCTCATTCGGATAGTGAGCTTTTTCTGCAAAATGCCATCTCCCGTGATTTGTACCCCCAGGTACTTGAAGTTGTCGACGCTTTCGATGTTTTTTCCGGATTCCGGCGTCCTGGAAGGCCGCTAGATATTATATATATAGTGTATACGGCGGAGCTACAGGATGCTGGTTTGACCTGGAATAAAGCAAGAAGACTGGCGAGCGACAGGAACTCTTGGAGGCGCCGCATGGTATCCATATGCTCAAACTAAGGGGCGGATATGGCCGAAGAAGAAGATATCTTAAGTATCCAAAAAAATAAATTGCCCTTTAAAGGGTTAAAATTGTGTATGCAAGGATCTTTTATTATAATAGCAATGCATATAATATATTATCAAAATATATAAAACGTAAGAAAACTGTGTTCTTTCTATCAGGCGTACATAAATATAGTCGGGCTTACACTGCGCTTTGAAAGCGCTACAGTTCTGTGTACTGAAGGTTGTTTTAATGAAGCCCTGAAAACTTTCCGACGTCGAGTTAGTTAACACATTGATCCAGGCGCGTCATTCGCACTAATACCAGACCGACTAATTAAAGGAATGCGCTCGACAAGGTGCGTCTAAAAGCAATTATTATTGCGACCTCGTTTGCTAGCAAAGTCACGCTTGGCTTTGACATAAACAGGGATTGAAATACCGTTATATCGATATATCGACACCTCCTACGTATACCATTGTAACTAAAAAAATGGCGTTTTTCACTTTTTTTCATTTTTCGTATCCATAGTATGTATTACATATCGTCGCTTTAGGATTTGTTTCCCGAATAGACCAAATGTCAATTTTTCAGGAGACGAAAAACAAATTTCATTGTCGTATATTGAAATATCAGTAGATGTATCAATCATTCATTCTACACTGTATGATTGCAACATTATCTAAGAATAGATTCCAAGAATAATATACTGGTATAAATCAGTAAATGCACAGAAAATGCGTTTTATTTACAAGTACTCGTTGTGGATATTCGGGAATTTTTTACCGCTCTCTCAGAATAATGGATATACGGGACAAAACAAGGACGTTCGGGACTTAAGACCGTAGCGTATTGCTGCACGGCCCACGAATTACTGAGTGGTCAAAAAGTACGCACCTCAAATGTTATTTTTATTTACACGATAATTGTTAATGATTACTTTTACTATTTAAATACCTAATGATCGTAATAACCCAAGTTCATAGGTAATAATAACATGCGGCATTCGTTTTTTTTCGGTTTTTTTCGTAATAAGTAATAAAATAGTTTTTAATAATCTTTTTTTATTATTCAACGAATAATTCACAAGATTTAAGAATGTACCATTCTAATTATTGAACATACATAATTTTGAAAAACACTTCTGAGAAAATATATTATAACCAATAGAAAAAATCTTTTTGAAAAAAGTAAGACACCCGGCAGGAATCGTCCCTGCATCTCCTGGGTTTACGACCCAATCCACGAATTATCCACTATGCTACGAGGTGACATATTTATGACGAAAAACTTTAACTATTGGCCTTTTAATACCTGCTCATCAGTATTCTTTAAAATCAAGCGACTATCGGCGATCGGTTTTTGTTTATTAAATAAAAGTAGGTATCTACTACTTCAATTACTAACCGACGTCACGGATTTCTTCAATATTTTATGATGGTACTTACTCGTACTTGCTAACAATTTTATATTAATACTTTTCCAAAAAAAAAAAAAAACTATGTATATAATATATCTGTATATTATTATATCTATATATTTCTATAATTAACAATTAAACTTATTACAAACCACCAAATAAATATTATATATTTACTATTGGAATGACAACACAAAATAATAGCATCTATAAATTAATTACCATTGGCTGCTAATATTATGTAGATACCAATATCCTAAGTAGGTATATAATATTCACCAAATAAATAATTACTAACATACATATTAAATTAAATTAACTATCAGCGCATTCAAAAATAAATAATAGCATCGCCTTTATTTTCATAGAAATACCTAGATTAAAAGTAAAATAAAGACAAACAATGTTTGATTAAAAATAATTTGAAATAATAATTATTTTTTACGTCATAGTAGTTGCCGGGTCATACTGTAGAATTCATATAACCGTTGGGATTTTGTGTCATTTATCAAAACAAAATGCAGTTATTTAGGTTAAAAAACTCACTTCCATAACTTTACTATAAGTTCAGGGCGAACTGGTGATGTATCAGCTATAAATGATCTCTTCAAATTTGATGAATTCACTATTAAAACAATAGTAACTTTAAAAACAATATCAATAAGACGAAATTTGAAAGAGCACTCCGGACGGCCGAAAAATATGAAAGTGGGCGTGATTGTTTTAGAGCTAGACAGCGTGAATGTGGGAGCGAGATGCACGGCGTCAGCGCGGTTTGATTGGCTAAAAGTCATATTCGGGAAATAAAAACTCAGCCAGAGATTTATTTCGACCGAAATTAACTTGGATATTCAGGTACGAATAGTTGGACATTCGGGAGAACAACACGGAGTAATTGTAACTTAACATGGCGTATTCGGGTTTTTCAAAAAAATATCTCTGTTCCTAGATAAAAATATATTGTTTTTATAAATGATTTCGGTAGAGTTCGATAAAAGAAATTGAACTGCATTAAAATGTTGATTTCGACAAAATGGATATTCGGGAAACAAATCCTATAGCGACGATATGATGCCATTTACAGAACTTCAAAATTCGTATTATAAGTGCGATTTTCAAGCATTGCATATTATTGTATCTCAAATTTCTTGATTTTTTTCCGACGTAAAGTATGGTAATGTATTTAGCAACACTATACGCGGAAAACGCACGGAGAACTTGCCGCGCGGGTGTTTTGTTACTGCTAATTACGATACTTCACTTCGGACGGGAGGTGACACACCACTATTACTGTGAACTTTCGGTTATATTGTATTTTTGTATGGTTTGGTAAATATTAAATACCATAATGAAGAGATCTAGACAATGTCAATAAATATTGCGCAATATGCCCGCCCCTACAGGACTTTAGTGTCAAGAATACAAAAATTGATAGAAAATCTATGCGTGCACAAAAATGTGTGATTAGGCTAGATGGGACAATTAATAGTACAGCGTATAATATTATAGAAACGGATTATAATAGTAAAACAACAATGGACGAAATAAATTCTACCCAGGGAAACTGTGACTTTAGGATTCAAAGTAAGTTAATATTTTTAATCTTTTTCTCGTACGACAACAAAAAGTATCGTAAGTTATACTTACCATTGTCTACGTCGTTTCTTTGCTTGTAACTATTATTGTATGTAATATTTACCATATTTTACGTCGGAAAAAACTGAAAAAAAATATTGTATCTATCACTTATGGTAATTTACGTCGTGCTTATTTTAGTAAAATAAATTGTATGTAGTACTTACCATATTCTACGGCAACATACAATTTTAGTTACAATATTATACGCATGATAACTTTTATAAATTCATGTTTATTTAGTTGTTTTGCTTTTTACAGAGTCACAACTGCCTCCAGGTGCTGATTAAAATATGATAATAGAATTTTTAGACAGTATTTGTGACGATGATGAGACTAGTGCCAGCGTTGCTGATACAAACAGACTACATTCTCTCGAAAAGATTAACTGTAAAAGTAATTGGATATGTTATAAAATATAGAGCTATTTTTGTGAAAAATCACCTCAAGAAGTACTGTTACCATAAACTATGAGATTTATAATGCTTTATAATCATGTTGTTTAAAAAAAAAAACCTCAATTTTAATGGTTAAGGTTACGGGTGATCGAAATAAAAGTGGTAATATTTTGCTAAATTAGCGATAAATGAAAAGCAACGCAGAGTTTTTACTGAAACTCAGTTGTGGCGAAGTTTTACCATTAAATATCATCTGACGAAATATCGAAATGAAAATAACATGGAGCTGGTTAAAGTCTGCAAAAAAAGTTTCTAGCTATATTCTCTATTTGTGATCAATTCGTATTCACAGCTTTAGGCAAGGTGGATAATAAAACTGGCGTTTTAACACCTGATCAACGAAGTCGACACAAAAATTACAATGTTGTATTAACTGATGATATGAATACCAGTTTTTCCGACCATGTTAAGTCCATCCAACCGGTCGAATCAGGTTATGTTCGACAGCGATCAAGCAAACTTTACTTAGATGGCAACCTGGATTTTACCCCTTTGCTTAAACTATAAATAATTAATGGTATAAACCCATAACATACACACATAAAGCTCAAACAGAAAGGCAGTCTCAATTATTCATAAACAATGAAAATTTTAAATTGTGTTGTGTCACTATGTCCCTAAAAAAGACTAGTATGACCAATGTCATATTTTCAAAAACTTACAAGTACGAGTAGCATCCACGGAATAACTCCCAGTTTATGGCAAGAACCATTCTCATCAGTTAAAATTATTTGATAAACATGATGTTCAATCATCACACGGCAAAATTATATCTGTGAATTTTGACTTCCAAAAAGTTTTGAATACCCTTCACGGAAATTTGAGTATATTTTATTATAAACGTAAATTATCAGTTTTCAATTTCACAGTTTTTCAATTCACATATAAGGTGGCTACATCATACATATGGCAGGAGGCTGAAGGCAAACGAGGTGCAAATGAGGACTCGAGTTGTCATCGATGTCTCGATAGGCCAGAACAGAAATCGCATTGTTTATGACTTTAACATGACTGTATGTGGTCCATAAATACAATGTTATTATAAAGCACAAATTTTTGGAAAGGGGACATACGGAAAATGAAGAGGACTACGTTCAATCCCTGATTAAAAGATGTTCGAAAAACAAACAAATGTTTGCTCCTCCAGAAGGGTACTGTCTAGTTGGGTGAGCAAAACAAGAGGGAAAACCAGAGGATGTGGTAGAGATCAATCACGTAGATATGTTTGATTTCAGAGCTCTATTAAAATATCATATATGGACTAATACAAATTAATATAAATCACAATGATCCGTTTAAGATTAATTACAGTGCGACTTGTCCAGCACTGTCTTCTCGACCATGGCCGTGAAAAGTAACACCTAGCACACGCAACAGCACAGCAAACTTCATTTTCGGTAAAGGTTCTTTATTCACAAATATTGCCAATTCCAAAAGCTAAGACAGATGATTTACTGGATATGTGCAATAGTGGAATCATTCCTGAGCGTTATCTTGAGTTTTTCAGTAATTTTATACCTGTTAATACCTACCACTGAAATTCCACCAGCAGTTTCTGAGGAAGATTGATTTTATTATTTGTGAATACGAACACCTATAGCAAATTGTGTTTTTGTAGGATGAAAACAAAATCAGCTTAATAATTAATATGTCAGTGTAAAAAATCTATTTTTGGTTGTATGTTAAAATTTTGCATGCTTCTTTTTTCGCATCATATAATTGAAAATTAGTTCCAAACTAAAAATATAGTTGCAAAATGATTTTTTTTCCAATTTCACGTATATTCTAACCTGAAGTCTTTCACCTTACCAGCCTTACACCCTTCCACCTAATCACCCATTGTTATTCCCATGTCTGATTTTACTTTGATATTTGATAAATTATTGTACCAATTATTCGTAAGAACGTTGGTTTGAAGTGATTGTAATTTTTCTTTTAATTTTATTTCAATATTTTCATACTTCCTTGATATGGATTTTTGATTGAAATTGTTTCTTCTCTATTTTTTTCTGTATGTTTAATTTTTATCACGTCATGAAAGTCTTAAATTTATTTTATGTTTTATGAAATAACAATAAAAGCAATTTTATATAGAGAATATTTTTTCCAACCTACCTGATGACCCATACCATAACTTTTAATTATTGTTATTACCGAATTATAATTTTAAATACGCAAAAAATCCTAAGTGAAGAATTGTATCTAGCATATACAATATATTTCACCAACATCATGACGACGTAAATTATAATAAGTATCACATACAATTAAATGCATGTAAGAGGTTCCGTCGTAAACTATTGTATGTGCTTTATACAATATTTCGAACAAATTCTTTTCCGCAGTGTAGCGTTGTAACTGCATTTTCTGATAAACCACAAAAAATATTAGATATCCTTTAATGCAAAACAAATTTATTTTTGATTAACAATAAACATCCCAAATTTGGTGCAAAACATTCAAAAGGTCGACTTACACCAAGCTTTTGTGTCTTTAAACCGCTCTCCTGTAAAGTTGCGATTTTGAAGTTACAATACTTTACGTAAGAGGTGTCGATATATTTCTCGTAATGCATCACTATAAAACCGGTTTTGTCAGTTTTCGTAGCGATATTATTATCATACAATTATTATCTGTCTTTTAAATAGAGAGCTACCATTTATTCGTATGCTGAACTATTCTCATAATTATTATTAATGAATATAATATACATAATTTTGAAAATACTCAAAATCTTTTTTGAAAAAAGTAAGATACCCGGCAGGAATCGAACCTGCGTCTCTTGGGTATCGCGCTCTGTGAAGTGAAGGCACCACAGAAATGTTAATATAAGAAGAACTTAACAAATAAAGATTTTACAACCATTTTAAGAACACGAAAAACACAAAACATTGATTATCTCAGAACTGTGACTTCTGTTTGTACGCCCATATTATGGGGATATTAATAAGGACGAGGGTTGGTATGGTTGCACTGATAAGATTCAGATAGGATGCGTGTGATTTAGAAAAATTCCCAGTTTATTCCTTAAGGCTCGTATTTATTGACTGAAAATTTGCTGCGAGTGTATTTTGCTTGTTATTATTATGCAATGACAATGGAATGCATATTTGATTCGTAGTTGCTTTGTCGGGTGTGTTTACATAAAGTATTTGATATGTTTTCTTTTTTAATTGATTGAGTGAATTAATTATCATTGTGACTAAATAATTAAGTAAGTTTTGTCATGGTGGTAGGGTTTTCACTTTAAGTACCCTTTTACAATAACATTCTAGTCATGCTGGATGGTAGGGTATCCAATTCCTACAGGTATCTGAAGGAAGTATCACTCACCTCTCTCCATTTCTCAAGCTTCCTTAATTGAAGACCCGAGAATGAAAACAGGATAAAACCCCAAAAGTCTAAAAACGGTTTTTCGGTGATTTCATATTAAAAAAAAATACTTTATCGATGAGTTTGAGAACGAGATATACGATGTTGAGATGTTAATTCCCAAAATGAATGAAAAATATTGTTGATTCTCTCATTTTTTGTAATAAAAAACATTTATGAAAATAAATAAGCCAAAAAACGGAATTAATATTCATTTACTTACTATTTCAAAATAAAATTGATATTGAAAACAGGATAAAGACCAAACACAATTTAATTGATAAAAAATATGTCTCTGCAAATATTTAATTATTTTGATTAAAACATGTTTAAAACCAATTTAACTATCATGTTACATTCACTTTTTGAATGATAGGATCACACATATTTTTTAAATCAGTTTATCCTGTAAAGTTCACTATTTTGTCTTTGTCCAGTTTTCATTCCCAGGTCTTCACTTATCTAAATTTGTGGGTATTTCTTTACAGTTTAACCATTGCAGCATGGGATAAAGCCTGCGAACAAACAAACAAAAAAAAATAGTTCAGAAAAGCGTGTTGCCACTTTGGCAGACTTGCTTTGACTCCGTAACATACGCAATCATTAAGATATAGAAGAACATCTCAGCGATTTAATTTTTCAGTAAAAATAAATCTTTACAAATTGAATATATTAAAAATACATGTCTACCCATTTTATTCATTCATTGCTCGACGGAAACTTTTTATGTTTCATTTGATTTAACATTTTAACAGCATCTAAGCATTTGATAACTAAATAAAAACTCGAAATAATATTTTGCGTCTTTTCAAATAAAATAAATATACTTATAATATGATTTACATATTTTCTGTGCAAAAAAGTGTTTTTTTTTAATATCTATTTTTTTTAATTTTACTTTCATATTGTGATGAAAATATTTGCTTAATTTATCAATAAATTCAACGAAAATGTCGTTAATTTAAACTATTTAATGCAATTACTTTAATAAATTAATCAGTGATTCTGGATTTCTGCAAATTTACTGTGTATTTGCAAATTTATTCACTCGGTACGGGTGCAAACTTTACGGGTGTTTTGCAAAGGTGCTTTGATCAAATGTTAATTTCCTCTTAAACGCGAATGAAGTAATACTTACAACACATGCTGAGTGAAAATGTCACCAGAAAATGCAGTCAATGTATTACTATGCAGGAACTAATTTATAAAATAACAAAAATAGGTCTTTTGTAATAAAACAGTATAGAATTTATTTAATTATGTTAAAATTAATGACGTCATACATTACACTATCACCCTTTTTACTTTGAGCAAAGTTTGTTATCAGCTAAACAGATCCCATATTTTTTGACATAATATGACGCGGCGTTTGCATACCTACATTTAGACACTTTATATAATTATTATATTATCGATGGCCCAGTATTGAACGGTAACAAGTCAAAAATTCGACATTTTGCAATTTCGGTATCAAAATACTCGTGCTATACTGAGCTTTTGCCAGTTTTGTACAGTAATAAATCGAAAAAAAAATATTTAGATACCATGAGAGTCAAAAAACGGAAATGAAATTTTACAAACTTTCAAACAAAACCAGTTTTGTACAAATCCATTTCGAACTGTTTTCATTTAAACTGGCGATTGACCATACGTTTCAGTTTTGAATAGGTACATACATTCTGACATGTCTCCTTTTAAAACTTGTCTATTGTAAAATATTCAAATATTAAAACATGATTATCTCAAAATTACGTTTGTTCTTCGTTACTGTTCAATACTGAGCCATCGTTATATCATATCTTTAGAATAGCGTCAACATGCCCAAAACATCAAGGAAAGAAGGAGAAAGACCACGCGGGGACAACCCAAAAATATATTACGATTAATTAACTAACGGACTAATAAGTAAGTATGGCTAATAAAACGTTCTTAATTAAGCTGGAGCCACAAATGCCATTCAATTCTATAGCCGGCTGCACAAATCGTATTCCAAGCGCGCTCTTTCCAGTTGGTCACACTCGGCCTCTCTGAATCCATCTTGACATTATCTGCTCATTTTTAAGGGGAATTCCTACAGAGGATCCTTCATAAACTTTATGGAGAGGTCTGGTACCATCACATCTAACAACGTGATCGGCCTTTGTCGACTGAAGAGAAAGCCGATACATTCATGACTGGTTCTACCTTTCCGCCCCTCCCGTTATCTATGGATGATCTGTCATTGTCTATAGAGTGTTCTTACTGACACGTCTCTCGTGTTCACTTATAGATGAATTAAATGATAAATAATACACTAGCATTAATACACCTTCTACACATGTAATGCATAGATGAATGCTACATATTTTTTGGAAATCGATATGACCACTGGTTTTTGTGTGAGGGTCTAGTCTGACTTTGACAGCTGATAAATAACAGGAATGTATATTATTTATAAATAACACTGATAGTTAATATATTTGATTTGATTTTTTTTTATAATTCAATTTGAAACGAGAAAAGGCGAATCAATATATCAAGCAATCTGGGATTTGATTTTGACAGCTGAAAAGTGGACCACTCGTTGTTTGTGCAAAAAGCTATGCTCAGGTTTTATTAATCTAAAAATGGCGGTGGACCGACCCATCTTAATAGTGGTCTTAAATTCTTTGCAAAGCTTAGCGCTCGGATACACCACCTTTTGTTTTCTTTAACCGGTTCAAGTATTCTTCCTAGAAATAATCTAATAAACCTATCATTTTTTTTAAAGATTTAAACATAAATTTCAATATAATATTACCAAACAATCTTTTTGTTGTCAAAGATCAGGGTAACATGCAATGCCATCAGGTATCAGGCGAGCATGTACGCTACACCTTCCGAGCCAAGTTCGCCAACTCTCGCCCCCAGAGACCTGCCGTCTTAAGTGCGGAAAGTAACGGCGTAGATAAAATATCAAGTCGAAAGTGACTCTGAAGTAAGGCGGTACGGGCGCAACGGTGCGCTGGACTGAATCTCGAGATGCATTCTAATCAGGCGGATACAGTGGCGTTTATCTATCCAAACTCATGTGCGCCTAATACATATTTTAATTACTTAACTGTCAAATCACCACTTTTCCTCCAGAATACAACCCCGCAATACAAGAATATGTTTACAGACTTTTTGTTTAATAATATAAAACATTAATAATTATGGTTAACATTGGAAAAGATTTAATGAACCATTTCTTTTATTCAATGAATAATTCATAAGATTTTGAGAATGTAACAATCCGTATATTGAATATATTACATAATTTGAAAACACTTCAGATAATACCTATACCCACTAGAAATAAATACAAAACTCGACGGGATTTGAACCCGTATAACCATTGGTGTTGCGCTAATCTGTGCAATAAACAATTATGCTATGAGCCTCTTATCTTATTACGACAATTTAAACTAGTAGGTCAAACATAAAAAAGCTTATCAAATTGCGTTTTTATTGACTATCGGTTTTTGTGTATTAAATCAATGAATATTAATTACCTTAATTACTAACCGACGCCAGGCTCTGGCCAAATATTTTAGATATTATAACGTCTGCTTGAACTTGCTACCAAATTTTAATAAAACATTTCTTTTATTTAATGAATAATTCACAAGATTTTCAGAATATAACATTCCATATATTATTGAACATACATACTCGTAACTCCACTAGAAAAAATCACGAAAAACCACAAAAAATCACACAAGACTTGGGCATCTGCTCTTGAGACATTCCCAGGTGTGAACAACTGATGATGCTTCACATTCAGACGTAGGGCCTCATAATATGCTTGATTAAGACAGATTGTGGTGCGCGGCGAGTTGGTTTGGAGGGAACTATTAGATAGTATAATAGTCCGTATTGTATTTTTGTTAATGCTAAATAAAATAAAGATAAATTGAAATTAAATTACCACAATGTCTACGCCTTTGGCCAGAGATAGTATATGCGAAAGGAGACGCTTGAGACCGCTCGATCGACTAATATTGTAGGGATTCGACGGTTATATGAGGAGTGCATAATATCGAGAGGATATATGGGAGAATAGTCCAGTTGGAGTGTCAGACTAAGGCTTCCTAGAAAGCAATATATTCATATTCAAACACAATTTCGCTGCATAACGGAATAATATCACGTATTTACTATGTGAATACTGTTGTTTATGATTGATAACTAAAAACATAGTAATTCTATTGATTATAGGTAATAGATTAACTCAAAAATAATATCAAAAACATTATCTAAAAGATGAAACCTAAATATCGTTGGCGATTGATGATGAGGTGAAGATAGAAGGATACAAATGCTGTACATATATTACAAGAGATATTGTCAAAGTTGACATATTGTCATAATATAACAGACCTTACTGATCTAGATAATATGATTGAGGAAAAAGTGTGTCACTCATTTAATGCTGAGTGCTAAGATTTGTACAAACCTGAAATGGAAGTTGAAATAAAGTATGGGTGAAAGGTGGCAACAACAGAACATTTGAAATGTTTTAACATACCTATATAAGTTAGCTCCAAATTGGTGATAGATTTTTTTTATAAAGATATTAGTTGATTTACTATATACATAAAAAAAAAATCACTTTGGCACTTTCATAATAAACTGCTTATGGAAGGGACAGGGTCAATATTGAATGGTGCACGGAGATAATTTATTTAAAATGATAAATACATAATATCGTATCTGTTCTGGCAGAAAACACTAACTGGAGAATACTAGTTTTGAGTAATTTGACTTTGAAGTTGTTAAAATGTTTGAAATGGTCTATCATGTGAGTTTATTAAGTAATCGTTAAAAGGATGACTTTAAAATAAAGAGTGTTTATTTATTAAAAAGGTTTCCAGACGGTTAAGTTTGAAATAAGGAACAATTTGTTAGAACTAACTCAATATGTCATTTTTTCAAATTAGTGTCTTCTGCCAAAACAGTGACGATATTAGACAATTAGAAAATAAGATAATTTACTCTTCTTAACCCATTGAACCCTTAACACATATTTAAAAGGAAAAAAGATGGAGCAGCCCTCCCTTTCCCTATCCCTTTCGTCCGCCAGTCTTTTTACATTTTCACATGTAATGCCAGCATCCTATAGGTCCGCCATATTAACTCTGTGAATAGTATTTAACGGCTTCTCAACACACACTAATACCTACTATTTCCTATTTGCTGTATAATCCGTTGAGAAATCCAATCAAATTGAGATTTTCTGTCAATCAATCGTACGTTGATATAACTTATTAAAATCAATACTATTCATTATATATAGTAATTTATTTGATCATTTGCATATGCCCTATAAGGTATTTTTCTAATAAATATAATACTTTCAATTGCTCGTTTTTATAAATTGCATTTTTTATATCAGTTGTTCACAGTATCTCTCTGAAGGAAAAAACCGTTTTTATTGTTATAAAATTATGTGTATTAAAAGGTTGGTAATATAAATTTTCTGTTCTCGTGGCATCCCCAATCAGAAGTCAGCAATGATCGGGTTATCTTTACGCTATCATCTTCTACCTGAAGTGGTACAGTAGACCTGCACTCGTACCAATCACGGAATTTCTCAGATGTAAATTAATTTGAATTATTTATTTTTGTTAATTCTCCATGCTCCTGTAAATTAAATCTCTAAGTAAACTCAGTCAAAGCACTTCTGAGTGCACGGTAACCTCAGTCTTGGACATCTGCGTAAATAACAGCTGATGCTTCACAACCAAACGTAGAGCCTTATGGTACGATTGATGAAGACCAAGTTGCGTGGTGCGGGGCGGGATGTTTTGGAAGGAATTATTAGCTAGTTTCTTCCTCTGCTTCATTTATTATTCCTTGGATAATTAGTTCGGGAATTCTCAAGCCACACTATATTCAGTCCATGACACAAAACGGTGAATTTAGATCATAGTATTAGTTTTTGCTTGTTTGTAAAAAATTATGGTTATTTCATATTAAAATAAATTAAAAATACCTACGTTAGTTTTAATGAATGAAATACGCAATCAAAAATGTTCATTCACCAAATTGCATTCATAGTTAAGCGGTAACTTTCTTTCTTTCACCCTGTCACGTCCAAACGTTGGGGCATAGGGCAAGCACAAGACCAACTTAGTTGGCGCCACTTCCCTCGGTCCATCTCCAACTTCTGCGCCTCCCGCCATGTCAGACCTGCAACACGTTGGTCGCTTTTGTAGCATCGCTGCAGGGTGAGGGAGGGCCGGCCACGGCGATGGAACCCTTGAGGCTGTGCCATAAGGGTACGAAGTGCCGCACTCTTTGGCGGTATCCGGAATACATGTCCCAGCCACGTAAATGCGTAAAGCAGTAACTAGTGATCATTTAAAATCGCAATTTAGTACTGCGGCTTGACCCTGAGGTCAATGATTCTGAGGAATTCTGTACTTTTGTCGTATTTTTCTGGCTTTGATACTAAACTTGGCAGAATTTTTCCTATAATACTTATTTTATAATATTATCATGTTGTGACATTTTTAAATTCATATTTATCATTTATCTCATTCAATTACTAATTTTATTATTATAATGCCAACTGTTAACATATTATAATATTATGTTATATAAGTATGTGAACTTAGAACCACGTAAGGGTTATTATTCTTTTATTTTTCTTTAAAACGTCTTCCTTTCTTCGTACGTGACGCAAAGTGCGTCTTGAAAAATCCGACACGTCAGCGCCTTGACTTGACTTGACAAAGTGAGTGAGTATGGATTTATCGAGCAGCAAAAAACGCTTTATGGAACAGAAGAAAGTATTATTACAGGAATGTTTTGTGTTTTCGACATGAAAAAAAATCGTGAATTTCAAATAAGGCGCGATGTAAATCTTTTAATTATTTTTAACATACTGGTGCATACTTGAACATACATAATTTGAAACTAGTTCATAAACCTATTTTAAGTATCAATAATTACATTACCTACTTAACGGCCCACGTGCTCGTCGTAGGTCAAAATTGAGTTTTTATTGTATTTTCAAACCATGATCCTAGACACTCCTTAAACGTTGTAGATAATCTATTTATATAATTTTGAAGCCTTATTATCCTTTATAGTTATTTTAAACATTTAATGACTGCATAAAGTATTTTTGTTACATAAAATAGTATTCTTTTAAACCTCTCGCTCTAATGTTTTAGAATATAGTCATATTTCGGTACATAACTTTGCAGTGGTGTTAAGATTTTTTACGTTTATTAATTTTTAAACGCATTTATGAAACCATTAGTATAATTTATTACGAGATATTTTTTGTAAAATATTCACGATAAAAAATTATATTGATAATCTCTGTGATCCCAAATCAAGATCTTATCAAATTTGGGATCACAGAGATTATCAATATAATTTTTTATCGTGAATATTTTACAAAAATTATCTCGTAATAAATTATACCAATAGTTTTATAAATGCGTTTAAAAATTAATAAACGTAAAAAATCTTAACACCACTGCACAGTTATGTACCGAAATATGACTATATTCTAAAACATTAGAGCGAGAGGTTTAAAAGAATACTATTTTATGTAACAAAAATACTTTATGCAGTCATCAAATGTTTAAAATAACTATAAAGGATAATAAGGCTTCAAAATTATATAAATAGATTATCTATAACGTTTAAGGAGTGTCCAGGATCATGGTTTGAAAATACAATAAAAACTCAATTTTGACCTTCGACGAGCATGTCCCCCCTTAAGTGGATTTTAGTTGTTTTGTTGAGGTTCACTTTTGGTTCTTTAAAAAACTACTGATTTACTTAAAATTAGTTATAAAAATATATTATGGTAATTTTATTTTCATTTTTTAATTAAAGTCAAAAAATATTTTTACTAACTACACATCAGTAGCGAAGGGTGGAGGTAGGCTGTTAAGATCCACCATAATTAGTGCACATTAATACTAGTCACGCGTCTTTGTTTTCATCAAAATAAGCAATTTAGGTTGTTTTTAAAATTCAATTAAACCCTCCGAAACCAAGCCATAAATAGATAATAGTCACAAAATACTCGTCTATTTATAAAATATCTAAAATTATGCCACAAAATCAAACATAACTTTAAACATTTTATAGATACTAAGGATAATATTTTTTATATAATATTATAGTTTGGTTAGGCAGGGCTTCAGAAAAAAATGAACCAACAATATATTATGTAAATACTATTGTATTCTAAAATCTAACGAAAATAAATAAGTATGAATAAAAAAGTGTGCACAATTTTGCCGTATCGTCCAAAGTATGCCAAAACTATTATGGTTTGGTTTAAGCAGTGTTTAATTGAGTTTTAAAAACCAATTAACATCATCAGCTGTAAATGATTGTAGTCGTAGTTCAATAAAAACAAATACGAATGGCTAACAAAGTGAGTTTAATGTGCACGATTTATGGCATATCTTAACAGCTTACCTCCACTCTTTGCTTCTACTACATATTATAATATACTATTTTATCAAAATATCTTTATCAAGTTAACGTTAACAATAACAATCAATCGTCTTGCGTAGTTTCTATAGAACTATTAGAAGAAAACATATTGTCAAGTAAATTTTATGACACAATTGTGCAATAAATACGAACATTTTATTGTAATTTAATAAATATTTCTGATGTTTCTTATCTACGGCATAATTATCGACCTGCACGCCACTTTCCAAATCAACAACAACAAAAAAATATTGGAAGTTCCGAAAATTAAAGGGTTCCGGTTTTAGTATCGGTTCTATTTTCACCTTTTAAAAACATGACCTATGAATTTTGCCTAAACAAAGTTGTCATCACTAAATAAATCTATTGATACGGAGACATAATCTTATCTGAAAAATGTCGATAATTCGATGAAATTACAATCGGTTGCACATATCGCGTAGCAATTGGATAACCACTGAAGATGTAAGACATGAAGATGTATGTAAGACCCAAGAAATATTTACCAACTATAGGGCGATCGATGTAGTCATTGGGTTCAGGGGAATGGTTTCATGTAAATTGTACGTAAAATATTTCACCACGGCACAGTTGCCGTGAGCCTTTTTATCGGAAAAAGATGGCCGTATACTATAGGGTCTCCAATTTTATTAAATTCAATATGAACATTAATTCAATTTTCATAGCTGATTTTGGCAAAACCAAAACCAAAACCAAACCTAACCTAACCTAACCGTAAAAAATAAAAGAAACCAGTATATTGACTATTCTAGAACCGTGTTTTATTTAGGCATGAATTTTTGTCAGTACTATACGACCCAAAGAGGTTAGACGGTCTTTAATACGTGGTCATATATTTCCGATACAACATTTCACGGTGATGTGTAATACGGTGAACTGCATACGTATAAGTTTCCAGACACGCAGCGGAATTGCGTGGCATCAAATAACTATAAACCGGCAAGGGTAAAGAAGCTGGGGGAGGGCTTCAAATGACAATGGATCCACCTATGCTTATATTGTTAATTTGTTGATTATTGATTACAGTGTAGCATGATATGAATTTTATTTAATAATATCACTTATGTTTTTCCTTGATAAAAGGTAATAATTATAGAATAGATATATATAAATATAACCCACTTGACAGGTGCTCGTTCTAATTCGTCTTTGTTCAAATTACGTTAGGCAGATATCTTTTTTTCAGTGTGTGAATATAATAAAATTGTATATCAAAAATCTCCACCTTGTTAACCTGTGCCGGATATTGACCGCCGGCAGTATCGCGAGACAACCTCCAGCGCGAGCCACACGCCAAGAGAATTAATGTCAGCTTCAGAGTAAAAAGTATACAGGGTAGTAAAAAAAATGAAATTAAACAGCCGCCTCGCCTTGCAAGCACGAGCGGGGATTTAGCCAAACGACGTCAAGTTTGTATATATTGTATATGCGGCCCAGAAGCGTCGTTCAGTTTAGCCCAGGCGATTTGCTTAAACCGGAGCTTTTCGAATGTACGGCGTCAAGCCGGGAGAGTAAACATTATGGGAAGGTTGGCTAAGCTCTCCAAGTGACTCATGATGGGAAACTTTACCACTCTACAAAAGCTCAAAGGTAACTAAAACTTGAGAATAAAGTTGCGATAAATATATCGTACACAGTTTTGCGTTTTATGGAGTTTTATCCGTGGTCAAACCATTGACGCCGAAGACAATTATTTTCTCTATTATATAAATTGGACCTAAAATTACCGGAAAGGGAAGCTTAAATAAAACTGATATTTATTTTCAGATTCATCTGTGATAAATTTTATTCTAATACCGACCGCATAATTATGTTAAAACCCGAAACCATTTCAATACAACTTTAGATTAGAACCCATTGAAGATTATTAGTGCCAGATTGACGCTGCTGTTGACGAAATTATTTACTACTACTACACTACTAATAACAAACTGCTACTAGTTGCCTGTTGAAATTTTACAATATTTTTTTAAAATTGAAAGACTCAAATGACAAATACAACACTATTTTTTTTATTATTATTCATATTCCATTTATTAAAAAAACCATAATTATCAAAAATTCATCTTAAATCAACTACATTCTATTATTTGAACACTTTGGAAACATCAGTTGATGTCAGCTGTTATCCCAAAGTGCAGAATTTTTCATTAGTAATGCCAATTTGCCGGGCAATAACTGTGAGCAACCAATTCGCTTCGATTATTGTATAATCCACCTGGCCGCGGATGAGTTTGACTGTTTTATAAATTCTTAAAATAGGTTCTATTGACTTCGCTCATTTGGCGTACTTCCGTGTACTTTATATATTGTTTGTATGTATTCATCATACTGTTTCTATTTGTTTTTGCTTTAATACTATTTTCAAACTATTGTTTTTTTGGGTTTTTAATGTTATATTGTAAAGGTCTTGAATTTTTATTATGTCGATTTCACTATTTACAGATAAATATGTTAAAATTCTAATAAATGAATTTAATTACAACATCTTGCCGCAGTAACTCGCTCATATAACAGTAAAACCATAGCATACCACATCCTTGACCAGATCGACGCCAATAAAAATAGAGAAGGAGATTTATGTCTTCAATGGATCCCATCGCACATGGGTATTGAAGGCAATAAAAGGGCGGATGATCTGGCAAAGAAACCTGGACTGGAATGAGGCTATAAAGAAAATGGGCCAAAGTATGTGGATAGATTTTCACCATAGAGCATCATTGGAAAAGGGGAAATGGAGTAAGTCTATTCTACCATCACCACGAGAGGTGCCCTGGTTTGTAGAGTCTCCTTTGACGACGAATGAGCTTAAGTTAATACTGAGGCTAAGAACAGGCACACAATGGACACACAACTCTGCGATGAATGTCATGTTTTAGAGGACATTGTACATATAGCACTACAATGCCCTAAATATGAACTTCACAGAGTACAGCTGCGAATTGCGGATATCTATGAGAATATCGACGAATTGAAGGGTGTCCTGGCGGTGGGTAAGACGGAAGAGCTAGACAAAATTGTAAAGTTATTTAACAGAATAGGATTGAGGACCTGATCGACGGGTACCCTTCTAGAAGAGAAGAGGCGATATTATGACAGCGAGTCGCAGTCAAAGCCTCGGTAAAATCACAAAAAAAAAAAAAAAAACTTTAAAAACGGTCGAAATTAGTATATTCGTAGGTAACAACTTAATTTTTATTCTGTGAGAAAAACCAGTTTTATCTGCTTGAAATCCTGTACTTCTTAACTTCTAATATAATATTATATAATAGCACAGCTATAAGGTATAATTCAATGGTAGTCATAAGCTCATGTTTATAGCTACAGTTATAGCTTATAGCTGTATAAACTGTATAACTTGCCCGGGATAACTCCATGTTATAAAACAAACGAATTAACGAAATTAGTTTTCGACATGTAGGTAGTACAGAGCACACAAATTCCGTTGGTCTCGTTTCAAAATCTCCACCATACACTTTGGTGATTAACTTCTAAGCGAGGTAGGTGGGTTGCGGCGGAGACTTCATAATCTCGCACGTCAAGCTGGATTATACGATTTGGGCCCGACTCAAATGTGGTCACTTTTGACTCAACTTAGGTCATATTAATTATTATAGACGCGGGGATCACCGTGTTGAATACAAAACAGGGAGTGTTTTCGCTTTTGCGCGGCAAACTTGTCATACGTGAGAATTTATTCGAAGACATGGAATATAGTAAGTAGATAATTAATATTCTAACTGATTTAAGCTTGGAACTATTCCTATTGAGTCGTTTTTTTTGCGACTCACTCAACACTAGTAAATGCACACTTACAACGAGTACAGTTGATTCCCTCCATTATTAGGTAAATGTTTTCTTTTATTGTATTAATTTAGTTTTTAAGCAATAATTAACTGTATTTCGGTTGCCGATGATGGTGGTATTTCTGGTGAGCTTGGAATCCGCATGGGTGTGGCGGGCTCTGCGTTCAACCAGTTTGGAGTCGCATGGAGGTCAAGGCTGTATTCTGTGAGGACCAAATGTTGTTTGTTTAACGCGGGCGTGCTACCTGTTCTCCTGTATGGCTGTGAGACATGGCATCTTACTAAGCTTCAAGAGTCTCGGCTTTTGAGCTTTGAGAATCGATGTCTCCGCCGAATCTTAGGGGTACATTGGTACGACCGCGTTACAAACACCCGAGTTTGTGAGTAGACACAACAGCTTTCGGTGATTGAAGTTATCACAAAGAGACGATTTACGTGGCTGGGACACGTATTTCGGATGCCGCCAAAGAGTGCGGCACTTCGTACCCTTGTGGCATAGCCTCAAGGGTTCCGTCGCCGTGGCCGGCCCTCCCTCACTCTGCAGCGGTGCTACAAAAGTGACCTATGTGCTGCAGGTCTGATATGGCGGGAGGCGCAGGAGTTGGCGATGGACCGAGGGAAGTGGCGCCAACTTGTGTTTTCCCTATGCCCCAATGTTGGGACGTGACAGGGTGGAAGAAGAACTGTATTTACTGGCAGTGTACATTTTCCGTTGGTGTCTATATATCAGTGGCGAAGGGTGGAGGTAGGCTAGATCTGACATACATACGGTCAAAAATCGTCGTTCAAATGTCAGATTCTGTCTAGTTGCGAGTATTGATTGTGCAGTTTTTGACTGTGGCTTCCCCATCCATTCTTGGTCTGTACACAAAAATTTATCAGAAAAAGTATTTGTTTTCATTGGACCACGACTACGTTGTATAGATAGTGTTTGTTAGTCTTTAAAATTCAATTCCTACCTAATCCAAGACATAGTAGATAATAGTAAATATTCTTTTATTTAAAAATATTATATGCATGATTTAATGACACAATTTTAGATAAAATAATGTTATTTTTTATTGATTATTGTTAGGATTAGGCAGGGCAAACGACGAAATTATGACTGCGAGAGTGTACACTATTTTTATCGGATTGCCCATAGCACACCTGAACTGTTATGGTTTGATTTAGGCAGGGTTTAGTTGAATTTTAAAAACTTACCAGCACCATCTGCAAATTCTATCAATAGTCCAATGAAATCAAATAAGTATGACTGACAAAGTTTAGTGTGCGCTATTTATGAAGAATGTTAACAACCTACTTCCACTACTACTTTGCCACTGGTGAAGATGCCGAAAGGCGAAATCGAGGTCACAAAAACGATTCAAATGGAATAGTACTAAACCTAAATCAATTATAATTTAAATTCAGATTCCATCAAATACTGTTGGTCAATAGAATGAATTTTCTAGATAATTAATAGTTATGTACGAGTATCAGTAAGAGTTGAATCTGGAAAAAAAATCACATTTTTTTTAAATAATATTATGGTCGAGCGGCTTAAGCGTCACCCTATGACGTTGTGGGTCCCAGGTTCGAATCCTGGGTCTGGTAAATACATTATATTATTCTTTTTCAATTTGTGTTTGAATTAGAGTATGGACGTAATAGGTCGATTAATCCATTTCTCGTAAAAACAAAAAACTGTTAATACAAACCTCCAGAGGGCCTATATGATCTTATTAGGATCGGACATGGTAAAAAATGCTATCAACAACATAAGTATATTATTATTAGCTGAAGTTGATCCATACCTGTATGAAGGCCTCCTTTAGCTCCCTCCACTTTTCTACGTTCATAGTTGTTCGTTGCTACGTATAACCACCAAATTGTATAAATTCGTCTATCCAGCGAGTTTTATGGCTATCCTGTAATCAGCAGCGCCGCTTGGGTATCATTGTATGATAGCATTTATCCAGCGATTATCCACTGACCGAACGACTTTTTACCCAATTTCGATTACATCTCTTTAGCGACCTCTATCACAACTAGGGAATCCAATCCTGAGCCAAAATTCTTATCCCGGGACTGGTCCAGGGATTGGCATTTTTTCCATTGTTAATATAAAATTTTTATATTTACAAATAACATTGATAAAATCAGTCAAAAATAAATCTAGTATAAATTATACTATTTAAGACATTTATTGTTAATATTGTATACGTTCAATCTTGGATATACATAAGTTTAATGAAGTAAATAATATTGTTTTATAAATAATAATGTGAATTTAATATGAGATTGCTGTTTCTGTAGTAAAGACTTAATGAATGGGTTAGCGAGATTTAAAATAGTAAAGCAAACCATGGTGTATACCTACTTATGGCCTTTCCGCTTCATAAATCTAATTAGTCAGCCAAATATGAAACTGCGAAAAAACGTATGAGATCATGGTGGAATTACTTTGTTAATAGTGCAAAGCATTGTTTTTTTCCAATCTTTCTCATTTTTATTAATTTATGTGAAAAAATGAAATGAATCGGCTACTTACACATGGGTATAAATCAAACTTCATTCAAACTCAGTTTATTTCTAATGTAGTTATTTGTTATTAAAAGTATTTTTTCTGTTATATTTTCGTTTTTATTTTATTTTCAATAAAAATTGATGGAAAATCAATCCCGAAAGTTTCGGGATTAGGTTTATCAATTCCGGGATTCATAGGTATCGGAAATAGCTCAGGATCCGGGAATTGGAATCCCCAATCACAGAATTTATACTTTTGTCTGCTTCATTATCTTGTAATATTTAATACTCAATGGCAGGTTACTTTTTATCATAATTTTGTAAAAGTTTGATATTACGAAAAATCTCGTTATACGTATCACCGTCAATTGGCATTAATTTTTTATCCAAAAAAGTCGTAGATGTTGACTCTCTCGATTTCTTTACCAATGATGAAGATCGCATTTCGTTCAGCAAAATAGTATATCGTTACTTTGGTCTTTTAGACATTTATCGTTAAACGTATTTTGCGGCTTTCATTATTTACAATCTCCCTGCATTCTGAATGTCTTTTTTGTCATTTTCAATGAAAATTATGTCGTCTGTTATTATAAATAATATAATGTTTTGTGACTTTAGGTAACTTGAAAATGAAGCATAAATACAACAACGTTTTCCTTATTTAGTTGACACTGATACTTTAACTATAGGGTACTCATCCATTTTGAATAAGCAATAAGGATGTGTTTATCATCGTTTCACGTTTAAAATAATTTATCTTAATATTGATTTCACTTATTTGTGGCTATACATACTGACATACTCCTAAACTTCCCGTCTTCAATGGGGAGCAGGAATAAAGTTTTGTAGGCTTAAGCTTGGTGCAGCTTGGTCACATAGTCAATTAACAGAATATGAAAGGCTTATGACGTATCACTTGGCTATCTGGATAAAAAGGAATAGTTTGTTATTCTATGTAAGATTTTGCTTTTTGAGCTTAAAAGAGATGGGCGTATGAGATCTAAGCGTGAAAGAGAGTAAGCATGTAAGTCTTTTGTAGTGACTTTACCACTCACTAACTTATCAAGTGAGATTTTTTTCCTTTATTTAAAAGAGTCGAAAAAAATACGTAAACGTGGAATTGAGTTCGCAAACTCTCGCGCCAAAAATAAAACTAATGTCGGCCATTAATAACTAGAATATAAGTGATATTATGATATAGTTAATTAAGGAACTAAGTTAAAGGTACTATAGAAACGATAATAATAAATATCTATGTCACTGTTTAACATATTGTTTCTTTCTTGTAAAAAAAAATAATCATAGAAAAAAAAAGCCACGTGCTTACCAAAAAAAACAAGGACTTTTATTTGATTAATTTTTGTGAATCCTGAGTTCGACACAGTTCTGAGCTAGCCCAGAACTTTGGATATCTCAATACCCACATTTGAGCTAAATTTTCATGGCATAAAATCTTATAACTTTCATTATTTCTTATACAAAAAAAGGGTTTTCACAATATAAAGTATAACTAAATTTGTATGTATGTATAATTAATAATACTTTACCAAAATGTTTGTTTTAATTAGTGGAATAAAAGAAATACATCTTTCTTTTTTACAAAATATAAATATATATTGATATTATTTGAAAGCGGCAATAATAAGTAATCAAGAGTTCATTTACCCTTATAATAGTATTCAAATTGTAAAATAACCAAACTTTGCCATTCAAACACCGGTCCAGTATAAATATTTATACAAAATTATCCGAAAATATGTTTGAAAACCACTTCACAAACTATAATATTAGTGCTTTGCGAAATTGTAACTATTATTTGTGTAAATTTACACATGCTACTAACTTGACTTTACACACTTCCAGTTGTTTGCTTAGGCTAGTAGATTTAATTATTCGTACCGAGATAATCAACAAAAATATTTACTTACCTAATACCCAGCAAACAACTATTATAATTTAATGTCTTAGTGCTTGAATAGCTATTACTGTTGTACTTTGACGTCAAACATTAGTGATATTTTGTTTATCTATTTTTTAAGAGTTTTAAAAGTTATATTTTGTAAACCATCGTAGATTCTTGCCTATAAACATAATTATCAGATCCAGATATCCACTGGTAAAAATTTTTACTGCTCTCGAAGTATCCACAAAAAACATAGGTTTGAAGATCAATCAAATACCTATTCACCCAGATCTCGGCATCAATTTCTCTTCGAGTATGTCGTTAATTTTGTGTGCTTGCCTCAGTTCCTTGTTAACCAATAAGAATGTCATAAGTAAGGAAATTAAACGTGGAGTAGTAATAGCGAACAAGTGCTACTTTGGTCTACAAAATCAGACAAATCTGCGCATCCCTTTCTTCGTATAAACATTCTGATGTTGGTACAAGACGTTGATCCGAGCAATACTGCCCTACGCTCCGGGATGTTTATTTATTAAAAAAAGACACATTGAGCACATAACAAATTATTTATTCAAGACGTTCACAATATAACATGAGAATAAAAAGAACTTAGCTTTAGCTTTTACCCAAAATAGGTCATGGCTGCCAACACGCATGTATTGACGGGTGCATAAAAATTTTAATTTTCCAGAATATCGGGATTGGAAACTATACCACGTGAGAGCAGGGAAAAAATCTTTATGAGCGGAAGTGAGCTACGAGTTTCAAGGGAATGAAAGGCGAGCATGACTTTTGAAGAAAGTTAGTCGGAAAACACTCGTTTGAGAAGCTGTCAAATGTTGGAGTCTTACCAAAGCCGATGAGCATATTATGAACAATATACTTGAGGCTAGGTTCTGTGTAGAACGTATGGGTCCATTATTACTTACTTACTCCCTGTCACATCCCAGTATTGCAGCATAGTGCAAGCACAAATCGTGCCATTTCCCTTGTAGGACGGCTACATGGTGAGGCAGGATCGGCCACCGCGACAGAAATCTCGAGGTTAAATTGTTCGAACGATCTGACAGACCATCACATGTTTCGTAGTTTGAAGGATCATCGTAGTATCTTCACTTCTTCATATTTACTTTGGTCCTGGTTATTCCAGTTCATATTTAATTTACTGTCCTCTAAACTGCAAAGTCCTGCATGCCCCGAGTGACAGCTTCCTGTCGGGCACTCTTGAGAAGGCTCTGTTGTCGGCATTATTTCTACCACAGACCGCTCCGAAATGTCTAAATATTTCCTATAAATTTAGACGTGATTGCAAGGGTATAATATATCCATTTTCTACAATTTACGATCCTAATAAGATCATAATAAAATATAGGCCTTAACAGTTTGGAGGTTTGTATTAATTTTTATTTTTACGGAAAACGGATGTTAGCCACTTGCTCAATCTATTAGGTTCGCACTCTGACTAAAACACAAATTAAAATAATTACAAGATAAAAAGAACTTTTTATATACAACGATTTAAATTTACTGTTGAATTTTTATGCTCAATATGCTCAAACTTGTACTTGATATGAAGTAAATAAAAAACAAACAAATATAGAAATACTGAATACTGAAATGTCATTTTGACATTTCATTTTGATTTCAATAGTAACGCACGTATATATTATTCATTTAGTTGCTAGGACCACCCCCTTAGCAACCAATACTAGTCTTTTACTTTTTACGGATTTTTCTGAAATAACTTTCCATACAAAACAGAATTAACTGAAAATTAAATCAATTCTCCCCAAAGATAGCTAAAAGTATTAAAATAATGCATTGACATCGTGTTCTGATATATTCTTTAAGTTTCAAATGTCTAGCTAGTCGTGAAGTCAGTTAAAATTCGATTGAAAAATTTGTACTGGACAAACAGCCACCGGGCAAACAAGAATACGAGCTAATAAAAACGTTGTAAAAATAATATGTATATTTTCCAGACCAAGAATTCGAACCTGGAACTGTCAACGTTCTATGTGACAAAGGCCGATGCTTGTATTTCATCACACATTTTGGCTATGCGATGTATATTGGCGGCAACTTTTCTACAGACATGATAAAGAAGTATCATTATTATTGTATTTTATTTATGATAGGATTAATAATTAATTCAACTGGTGTTTATGTAATTTTATAATTTTCAATAAATAAACTAACATAAGTTATTGAAGAATCAACAAAATCAAGCTATTAAAATTATTTATCATCAATATCACTGTGTATTCTGTATGTGACCTTGCCCGATTGAACTTTGCCAAATATTATAATATAGACAAGTATATAACTATTATTCAAAATCTAACACATCAATACATTAATACAAGTAGATAGCTAGCATTGTATAACCATTAGATACATGCGTTGTGTTAGGGGTTGGATTGTAGGGAAGGAAAACAATTATAGGCAGTTTATTTAGGAAAAGCAAAATAAACAATGCGGGGTGAATAACAATCAAATAATACTTAAATTAATACCAGACATGTGTACTGCGTACGAAATATTCAGTGGGGTTCGTATTGTAATTTATTTCTTGTTTCGGATAGAACATAATATTCAAGTACCTATTATAAATATAAATATAAATATTGGTTGCACAATTAGTTAAATCGCTTTTTTTGATATTTTTTAATTTATTTTAGTATTTTTCGACAATTATTCGTTAAGTAGTATAGAATCCAATTTCTTTTACTAGTAAAATTTGGTTAATGTCATTAGTTTGTCTCAAAAACGGTTACATTATAACGTCTCTGTTCTGGCAGAACACACTGACTGGAGAATACTAGTTTTGAGTAATTTAACTTTGAAGTTGTTAAAATGTTTGAAATGGTCAATCATGTGAGTTTATTAACTAATCGTAAAAAGGATGACTTTCAAATAAAGACTGTTTATTTATTAAGAAGGTTTCCAGATGGTAAAGTTTGAAATAAGGAACATTTTGGTATAACTAACTCAATATGTATTTTTTTCGAATAAGTATCTTCTGCCAGAACAGTGACGAATTAATATTTGTCTGTATTGATATGTTTATTGACGTATAGTAAATTTGATTTTCTGTGAATAACAATATAAGTCCTTATAAAGTTTAGTCGTGTGCACTTACTTATGATTAATAAAATATATAACGTTTGAGAGTTTCACGATTGTTTTTTAACGTAATAGATTTTTGGGTTTCCACCGCGTGTACTTCGAAGACCCAAAACGTCGAGGAAAGAAGGAAAAAGTACACGCGGTGGGAACCCAAAAATCTATTACGATGATTGTACATGTTTTTTCATCGGAATCTGTTGGAAATAATTGGATATTTTCATACAAAGGTAAAAATATCATATTTCATTATCAAACCATATTTTATAACAAAAGTCATAGTTAAATTTTCATATTTACATTTTTTGAATACGAAAGAATGAATCTTCAAACAACACATAGGTAGGTACCTATATAAAAATGAGAAAACATAAAGTTAATTTATATACGTTTTTCCTACAAGGTGTACAGAGGGTCTAGGACGATTTGGCACTGGACAATTGGACGCCACGGAATTCGAAAATAAATAGACTTTAGGTACTTATAGGTACTTTAAAAAAAATATTCAATATTATTATTTATATTTAAATGATTATATTATGATTTAATAGAATTGTTGAGAATGTAAATATGCAGACGTAAACAATGATTTAATCGTGCATATGTTTAAGTTCTAACGGAGAAAGAGTTTTTTATTATATATAGAGCCTTAGGCATGGTGATTCTGAATTCGCGATAAAGAATACATTATGTTAGGAGTAAAATGAATTCAAACTACTAAGTAGTAGATAGAAACTGATTAAAATACCTTGTCTACGTTCTGTATACGTGTCTGCGACAGTGTGGCGTCCAATTGTCCGGAGGCCAGTCGTCCCATTCCCTGTACAGATTATCTAGGCTAACCTTGCAAAGATACCCCAAAGTCTCCTTTTTGTTCACACATCACTCCGGCCTATAAGTAAACTACAAGCGACTTTTAATTGTAATTCATTAGAAGAAATTTCATACTAATAATATGTCACTACTCTATAATTTCAGATTTACCCAATTAGTTAATTACATACGTCATGATTATTATAATCAGATATTTCCAAAATATGCTTTAAATACTTCACAGGATTGGATATTAATTTAGAGTTTTATTTAAAAAATTTAGGAATCTAACATATTACCGTATCAAAGCGCAGATATTTGAATATAAAATTGACCTATAAATACCTGTGGAAAGATTCTTCCTCGTCAATTTTACGTGGGCAGCCAAAAACAAGCAGGCATTGACCATTATTTTTAATCACGTAAAATACTGTAAAATGCGTAGGTAAGTATGTTTTTTATGTAAATACAGTAATATACTTCAAAATAGAATGTGGACCGCCATTTTGTTTTCAGGGGTGCCTAATAATTGTATTGAACTTGTTATCAATACAACCATGCATACGTTCGTTTGATTTAAAAATCGAATTGTTTTTAATATTCTAAATCCAAACTGCGTAAAAGACTTGTGGAAATCATGTTGTAGATGAAAAAGTCGAGATTTAATGGTTGCTCCGATGGATATAGGAGCGAGTTTTATTTGCTGCGTAAACAGTCGATACAAGAGTATATTACAGTTGTTATGCCACAATTAATACAACGATACTGTTCCGAAGTCCGAGTCTCGGTAGAATGAGATGTTGTGCGGAGCGATACAGAGATTGAGATACTTACTTATATTCGAGTGACATTTCCAATGAATTATGATCGGCTATTTATTGACGTACTCGCAAACAAAACAAAATATTGAAAACAATATTTAGAACATAATTATTATAATTGAGTCAGCTATTCTATAAGTATAGAGTTTACATCATTGGATATGGTTGACTATATGGAAAAACGGATAATGCGGAAATTGTAATTGCAGTAAGCTATTTACTGAGTTTGCCATAATTTGACACTACGGGAAATCGATATTAATGAATTTATAATTGCGGTCAGTTATTTAATATCGCCGATCAATATGCTGACACGGATTGAGTTGTTTATAGTCTTAGACTCCTTATATCTTGATTCCAAATTCTTTACAAGTAATAATTATAACCTTCACTGTCTTTCTGCATAATAATATGCTTTGTTTAGGGAGCAAACATGACGGTTTAATTGTATAAAAAAAATATGCTAATGGGGATATTATTCCCAGCCGTAGCGCCCCTGTTGCTGGGTGGGTATTCATTTGTTTCTGTGTAGTTACACTATTATAACAATCCAGGGGGTTTTTAGGCCGAGGCAATCAATGCTAAGCCAACATGGCTTACCTTCACTCAGGCACAAGTTTGAAGTTCTAATTATAATACAATAGTCTGATTCAAGTTTACATTATTTTAGTTTGTTATTCCACTTTAATAGCACGGTCAATATGCATTTATGTACAGAACTTTAAACATGCTATCAAAGAATTATTAAGATCGTAATATCAGTACCGGAAATTATTTCGAAAAATGCAGAGTGTATATTTTGAATTTCTTAAGAGTTTCAAGCATACTCTCTGATGCATACAATATTGACCCACTATCGACTACTAACATAACTTGTAGAAGCAAAAATGAAGATTTAATAAATGACGTTCATATGAAATGTTCGCTTAATGGTGGTCAACTGACGAAGGCTCCTCTACCACATGATTGAAGCTAATATATAATTTATCTAGGTTATGTATGAATAATATTATATGTTTTTAAAATTAATACGAAATTTGTCGGAATCATAGTAAAAAAAATATGTGTTTATCTTGATTTTAAACTTCGATTTTCGTCTGCGGCGCCAATAGCATAATACCGTGTACACACTGGCAACCTCATTAAATTTCAAGATAATTATGAAAAATTGTTTGACCAAAAAATATTTTAATCGAAATTTAGTGAGGTTGCCAGCAAATTGTTGCCGGTGTGGATACGGCATTATGCCCTAAAGAAGTAACTCCATTTAATTTATATTGCAATACATACAAATTTTACAAAAATATGTAAATATTTTCGAAATATTATCAATTGTTCCAGTTCGTAAAATTATTCATTTCGAGGTCTGAGTCGGATGTAATGACATTGATTATGACTATCGATTCAACTTAAATCCACCTGTGGGAACATTTCCTTCGATTTCTAGATCAATATTCAACATTTTTAACAGACAGTTGAACGAGAAAAATCACTACGCGAGAACGTGGTATAATCAATATTCACATTGAGATTTAAACGTGTTCTTAAAAGTAGCGATACCGTCTCGTGCAGTTTTAATGCGTTTTTTGTACAAGCATGTACGTTCTGGCTCGATCTACATCATGTGACACTCGAGTGCCTAACGTTTCAAACAATTTTCGCTCAAGTATAATAATCAATATACAAATACATTGTTATAAAAAATATTAAACTATACCCATTAAAAAAATGTAGACCAAGTGGGACTCACCAGTAGGAGCTATCTGCACGTCCATTAATTACTCACACGAATGAAACATAATATTTTTATAATAAAATACTTTACTTTGGCCGCAATAATAAATATTTACCTCTTGAATGGTTAGGGATCTTTCGTTATGAAGAAATAATTTACCCAACGGTATCCTGCGTTCACGTGTAAGATGACAGAAAGTCATAACTCCCTTGCTACTCACTCCTTCCCATACAGCCGCCAATACTCTTCTAATTTATATTTTTTCTAATTATATTTGATAAGGCATACCTAGTTCTGATTTATAAGTAAATATGAATATAATAATGTTTTAGAGGGCTTTATTTTAGTTTTATTTTCTTTAACTGTAATACAATTTGTTTACCAGTGCATGTCTTCAACTAACTTTTAGGCTGAAATTGTTTTGAGTAGTGATGGATGATCTCAAACACATAAATTCATACTTTGTCAATAAAATTATTGGTAGGTATCATTATTATTTTTAATTTATTACTATAATACAGTGTACGGGTATCCAAATACTTTATTGTTTATACGATTAGACGTCGCACACAACATTGCCCAAGCAGCCTCCACCATGTACCACAGCAACGTTATTACATAAATGCAGAGAAGAAGTCAGCCGTTCAGCTATATAAAGTACTACTACTTCACTTTCAGTTATCATTGAGTTCAGCTCAGTCTAGTATCTAGATTGCTTAGTTTAGTACATTAGATTCGCTTGATCTCTTAAAAATGGATATATTTTATTCGGTCGCCCAGTCAAATGAGCGATTAATTTATAACCATACCAGCGTCAATAACTCTCTACGACTTCTCAATATAAATGAGAAATGGACGAATAAAACCACCCCGTACCCATTATATTATTAATGTTTATCAGCTATGTTAATAATTAAAATAATACAATCATTTTTTAATTCATATTAATACTAGATAAATACCTGTGTATTATTCATTAAATAATATTGTTCAAGTTTGCCAAAACCAACGAATTTTAAATAGAATACGAATGGCTATAGAAAAATATATTATTACAATCTCTTTCAATTTATTATTATTCCATTATTTAATGATTGTATGTATTCATTTTAATTTCATTTCTCACTGTATAAGATTAATACAACACTTAAAAACAGTGTAAACTATTTGGTTTTTTTTGTATCAGCCTCATACTTGAAAATAAATATCAGATCAGTTATTTTGAATTCTGTATCTTTCACTGCTATTTACGATTATTTATAAATAAATAAAAAACCCACTCGTATCACTATCTTATTTTCATATCCTTCATCATCATCTTAAGACGATACTTCAGTGAAACGGCAAATAATTTTCAACTATAGGCGCGACGAAATTTTGGACTCGCTGGCAGCCTGAGAGCGAACGTCGAGGTGTCAATACGTCAATTTGTTTCGTGATGTCGACGGGGGTATTAATTTTTAAATCGTGTAAAGATGACTAAAAACGTTACCCATTTACTTTAAAAAGAAAACATGTCAATGAATATATTATTATTGTTACTAATAGAACAAAGTGCCCACCACCACCTGTCATATATACACAGCCGTGGATATGCACAGCCGCTTTCTATGACGCTTTAAACGTGTCTAAAAAAAGTGATTTTAAGTGCTCATTCCGTCCCAAGACGGAGCCGCACGGGACTGACGCTGCAACCATGCACAAATATAACATTAAATGGACGCATGTCGGATTTATATGATAAATTATATTTCGGCTGGCATGCGTCATTTGCACCCGCGACCCACAATCCGCGCATTGCCTAGCCATGATCTTTTTAGACTATGCCTCAACTGAGGTACAGACTTAATCAAGCCAATCCTCAAAGTAGACCCGCCTTCTTTTCATTGATCGTTGTTTTTAGCCTTTATTTACATGGATTTTTAGCAGAGTTAATCGATTCGTAAATCCATTAACTTAGCGTTGGTAAATAATGAATTTATGTACCTGTAAAGCCAGTTGTCTACTTTCCCAGTAATAATTATTGTCCCCACTTATTGCCCTTTGACATTAATTTCACTATGTCACTATAATAATATGGTCATTTTTTCATTATTATGAATGCAGTAAAAATAATATGGGAACCGATCCCATTATTTACGGCCATGGTAAGTAGTCAATTAAATATTTTATTGATGAGTTTGCAAACTTTTGCTATGCAATTCTAGGTGCCATTAGGGTTTGAAATTTTTCGAGAGTAAAGATTTTTCTATCTTCCAATCTTTCGACTTAATCAAAGTCGAGAGTTTTTTCAATCGATATCTCGAGAAACGAAAATTCTTGAAATCTCGGAAAAAAAAATATTATGTAAATTCCTAATCAAAATTGAAATAGTCATATGTACTACATAATATGCAGCATTTTCAGTGATTTTTTTAGTTTGAAACTGGACTTACCTAAAGGAAGGGAGAGTTCTGTTAGATCACTTTTAAATAAATCCACTAAATAAATTTACATACCTACTGATTACTTACTCACTACACTCCTGCAGTATTAGAGCATAGGTGAAACAGAATACTATGCCAATTCCCTCAGTATATTGCCAAGTCTCACACCATATAAGGACATGCAGTGCATATATCACTTTTGTAGCAGAACTTTTAGAGCTGTATCGAAATAGTTTAAAGTTGCACTCTTTCTGGTAGATACCATCCGGAATACATGCTTAACTCGTTTAGTGCTAACAACGCGACTGGCGCGTTTCCATTAGTTGGCCATTAGATAAAATTAAGATGATATTTAAATGTGGTAATTAAAAGTAATTGACTGGTCAGCAGTGAATGTATTAGGACATATGAAGCGCCTCTTCCTGATGACGTCAGTCACTAAAAACTGTCGTATCAGGAACTCGATTGTTTGTATTGCAACCATGCTAGTATACTCTTCAGATTCAGAAACTATTGATTATTGAAACTCAAAAGTCTCCATAATATCATATTATCGGTGTAGATTTATCCAAACACTTCAGAATTGTAATGTTTTCGTAAAATCATTTTTCAAAGTAAAAAAAAGTATTTTCCGTTGCAAACTTTTCATATGTCTTGACAAAATATTATAATTTAAAGTAGCGACTATATCATCTCGTACAGGTTCATGATCTTAAAGTGATTTAGTAATATTATACCCGCGAATATTGATTCACAATCGGGAGAAAACTGTTCGCGCGGTATCATTTCCCATCAAATGGAGACAATTTTCCCGCGCTGTAAACCCGCTTCTTTTTTGGCGGGAAAAACTCACTTATCCTAAACGCGCTGCTCCCGAAGAACGGTAATGGCCAAAGCTATTGTCTTTCACTAGGAGAACCGAAAATATTTACAACACCCTCTGTACAGGCATTTTGCAAACTATGAACGCTCTGTTGAACATTTCAATAACGTGCAGTATTAAATATGTATACATAATGTGAGACAACCTGACAAATATACATATTAGAAAAAAAACAATCCAAAAACACACCAAGAATATCCAAGACCACACATTCACCGCAATCTTAGTAACCAGTCCGCAGTGTTTCCCAACCTTATTTCTGCCAAGCCTCACTTCAACGTTTCAAAAATCTCCATGCTCCCCTATCAAAATTTCATAGTCACCTAACTTATTCTGAAAATAAAATGAATTGCTTAAAATAAAAAATACACATAGGCAATACTATTTTCAATTTAACTTTCGTTCGTAAATTTGTGGGCGTACACCTCACGTTGGGAATCACTGGTCTATAGTAATTAAGTGGTTTTGATGCTATCGATGATGTATCTCCAGAGTTATTCTAATTAGTTAAAATGGCAACACCTATCATAACACTGATATCACTCGAAGTAATGCCATATACAGGCGTTTATCTACAATAATTATTGATAACAATCGGCGCTGTGTCTTAATTGAATTTATTTAAATCGGATATATTAGGAATTAAGTATGACGTATTTAAAAATATGATAAATAAACTAAAATATACTACTTACTCAACGCCATTGATAGCTCGCCGTAAATTTTGAAAACCGATGTTACAATTTTCAATATGTAATTGTCGTACTCTATCTTGCTCTAAAACAGGTCACATATTGTCATGAGCGACCGACTTAAAAAAAAAAACATCATGCCAGACAGTTTACAATGTTTACATCTCGGGGTAATTAACTGTCTGAATATTGTACAGCGTGTTTATAACTTACTTTTATTGGTTTTGGAGTTTTATTATTAACATGTCTTTGCTTTTTCGTACAAGGGGGTTGTTAGTAATTTTAAACAATCACAAAATATAATGACGTGTCCTCACCGGAAATCGAACGCAAAGCTCCCGGATGGAAGGCCAGTGCTTTAAGCACTGCACTACGAGACCCGCATAAGTGATATGTTAGAATAGCCATACTGATGTATTATTTCTCTCTAGAAAATTCCGTCAACGTGGTAATCTTTTTTATAATTTTAAATCAAGTTCAAAAATAACTTGGTTTCCTAAAAAACATCAGGATCTTTCCAAAAAAATTGTTTTAACGTTGGTACTTGTACTTGCTAATAATAGGTATTGTAATAAAATTATTTTATTAGTAAAGGCAAAACATATTATAGTAGATCACTATATTGACCATCCCAGTTATTTATAAGTCACGGTAATTTCTTTGCTAAGCTCTGTCAGCTTGGTCTGATAAAATCCTACACATTATGCTTATATAGGGCATATAAATTGTTAATGTATGGCTCCATATTTCTGTCGAAAGAAAAAGGAAAAAGCTATTCGAATCTGTTTGACATTTAGTTAGGACAATTGGCTGTTGAGACCCGTTTTCCATTAATGATTTCAATGAAGAAATGTCATCGTGAGACTTATTGATATCTTATCTTGCTTGGACCTAAATACCATTAGAAATGTTCAAACTAGTTCAGCACACTCTAGTGAATGCCATTCTTAACTAGGATATTGGGAATTTCTTCCTGAGATATTCTCAGAACAACTTTGAAGGTGTCTTATGTATACACTACGTTGTAGTATATGACATATAATGTATATACATCTAGATTGGTGAAGTTAAAATGTGATTGCACAGAATTTTCAAATTTAATACTCTCCATTAAATATACATACATAAACCCTTACCTACTGTAATCTCAACACAATAATGTACTGAAAAGACACATACTTTTGTCAGTGAAATCTTACGTATAAATTTGATAGTGTGGAGAATTTGTAAGTGGTGGACAAAAATTCGTTTCTTTGTCAGGATATTACAAAAGAGGATCGTCACTTGAACGATTCGGTCGTTTAACAGCTTTACTCCACGGCTTGACTTTCGTTTATATCAGCATTTAGTAACACGCATAGCTTGTGTGAGTAGTAAGCTGTTTCACTACTCGATTTGGTCAATCAATCTAAACATTGTTCTTCCTCACCTGCTCTAACCTTTAACCTGACCAAAATACTTCCTTATAACATGAGTTTATCTACTAGTTTCCATCGTTGCTGCAAGGCATTATCAAAAAAATTAAAAGTTCGGCACAGGTATATTATCTAGCAGAGTGTCTCGAAACGGAGCTAGTATATTTGATAATTTGCATTTATCTCAATATTTACCATCAACAAGGCCTTTTAAATACGTCCAATTTCTCGTGAAATTACTGCCAAAGGTTGGTAAGTCTCCAAATCATGTTTTTTGTTATGATTTTACCGAGGGAGGCTTTGACTGCGACTTTTTGTCATATCGCCTCTTCTCATCTATCTCACCGATAAGGCCGTCACCCCAATTCTGTTAAAGAACTTTACAATTCTGTCAATCTCTTCCGTCCTATCCACCGCCTGGGTAACTTTCAATTCGTTGACATTCCCAAAGATATCCAAAATTCACAGCTGTACTCTGTGTAGTTTATATTTAGGGCAGTGTACTGCTTTATAAATATATACAATGTCTTCCAAAACATCACATTCATCACAGAGCTGCGAGTCGTTTCTTCCAATAAGGACATCAAATCTTTTACCCATTGTGTGTCCTGTTCTTAGCCTTAGTATCAGCTTAAGCTCATTTATCTTCAAAGGAAGATCAACAAACTAGGGCACTAAACGTGGGGATGGTTAAATCTTGTTATGGAGTAATTGCAAAGTTTTAGGTCATGCCCTCTAAAATCAGGCATAATGCTAATTTATTTGTGCTTTACGTACACATTTAATATATCGAATGAATTTAAATTGTTGACCCATACATATTTAGATATAAACACATTATCCGTTCTTAACTCTAAATACATTAATACCTAAAAAGTCTCGCAGGCAGAAATACAATTTTGGAAAACGAAATATCTATTATACATATTACCACTTAGTTGCTATGGTAATGTTGTTTCTCTACCAAATCATTCACAGTGAATTCAAAGATGTTTAAATATTCAAGTTTTTTTTTTTAAATAAACTTGGTTTCAAAATAATAATATTATATTTTTAATATTCTAAAAGCGCTCATGTAGAGTAAACTCTATGAGAGCACGTCTCCAAGGATTGCTCTTTAAAACAAATCGTCCGCCTCTTATTTCTTTTTGCCTCGCAGATTTCGCGCATAATAAAAAAGTTTATTTTTATTATTTCTGTGTAAAATATTTTTTTGGTCCGTACCCAACAAGGTTATGTTTGTCAATTAAAGCAACTCGTCCTTTAGAAGTGTTTAATTTTTAATAAGTTTTCGTTTTAATTTCGAGAAAGAAATGAAATACACTTATTTTCATCATCAAATTAACATTTTTTTTTTGCCTCCGTAAAAAGGTTTTAATTTTCGAAATTAAATGTTTTCATTTATTTTTTTTCATGGCATTAATTTATTCAGTAGTGGAAACTACAAGAGGCTTAATTTTAATAAAGGTATACCCATCTGCAATGTACAGTTTCAACTTAATTACTTACATAAATAAACCAAATTACCGTTCCAGTAATAACTGTCTAAGAAACAAACGAAAAATTTACGCCTTCACGCAAACAACTATTGTGGCTTCAAAAATTCCTAAGATCTAAGATAAACTTACTTACTCAAATAAGCGGTACAGACCATTCAGGTCTATAGTGGCCATCTTCCAATATATATACCTACTTACCATAAGTTCACTCGGTCCAGTGGGTCACATCTCTCTGCGTCCGTCTTGGTGTTGTCAGTGTGAATAACTCTTAAGTAAGCTATCAAATACAATGCGGAAAATAGAAAGTTTTATTTTGTATTTTATATAATTTTCATAAAAGAGTTAAATTGACATAAAATATTAACAATTAGATATTAACAATTAGATAACCCACTCCACGCTAATGTGTTATGCAATAATAATGTCACAGCAAATTTAATGCTACTTTCATTTTTTTTAAATGTTCTATTATAATACGATGATGGGTCAATAATTCCTTAGAAAAAAGCATTAAAACAGTTTTTATTTTTGTATTTTTTTTTTATTTCTCAACATAATCTCCTTGGAGCTCAATACACTTGGTTAGAAGTTTCTCAATTTTTTTTAAACCGTCAGAAAAATAAATTTTCGGAAGGTCCTCAAAATAAGCATTTGTCCGATCGATGACTTTTTCATTTGAAAAAAAACGTTGTCCACTTAGCCATTTTTTTAAGTTTGGGAATAGGAAAAAGTCACTGGGGGCTAAATCTGGCGAATACGGTGGGTGGTCGAACAATTCGAACTTGAATTCTTCAATTTTAGCCATTGATCGTTTCGATTGGTTTTTTAGCTGGTCCAGTAAAGATGCATAATAATCCCCTGTTATTGTTTTTCCTTTTTCCAAATAGTCAACGAAAATAATTTCACGTGCATCCCAAAATACAGTAGCCATAACTTTACCAGCTGATTTTACGGTTTTCGCCTTCTTTGGACATGGTTTGCCTTCGCAATCCACTGCTTTGACTGTTCTTTCGTCTCGGGAGTATAGTGGTGTATTCATGTTTCATCTACAGTCACAAAGCGACGAAAAAATTCATCCGGATTGCGTTGCATGAGCGACAACAGGGCTTTAGAGGCCACCACCCTATTGCGTTTATTGTCGACTGCGAGAAAACGCGGCACCCATCTTGCAGAAATATTTTTCATGCCCAATTTGTCATGTAAAATAGAAATGACGCTACCTTTTGAGATCCCTGTAACCTCAATTATCTCACTCAACTTTAATCTTTGGTCACTTAACACCATTTCGTGGATTTTATTGATCATTTCTGGTGTAGTCACCTCTACAGGATATCCTGAGCGTGGTTCATCCTTTGTTGATGTACGACCACGTTTAAATTCATTTAACCAGTTATAAATAGTTGCAAGTGAAGGAGCAGATATGCCGTGAACTAAATCCAACTCATTTTTTATTTCCTTTGCTGTTAACCCTTTTATATTAAAATGTTTAATAACGGCTCTAAACTCAATTTTCTCCATTTTCCATTTTTCCATTTTCCACAAGCAAATTTTTTTTTAAATGTACGAGAAACACACAACAACCCGACCAATCTGATTGAAACTTCGCAGCATACTGAATCGGTAGTGCCGCTGCATGAAAACAAACCGCTTACAGTACTAGTCGCGCCACCTGTCGGCTTTTCTAAGGACTTATTGACCCACCCTCGTAGTATAAATATTAAGAGGACATAATTTAATTTTAAATTAGAATTTGGCGTATAATGTTACAGTAATTATTCTTTAAAAAAACTAGAGATAATCGACTTTACATCTAACACCCTCGAGTGAATTTACCTTTTACCGCTATATTGCTACAAAATAATAATATATTATTTTTATAAAAGTATTTTTTAACTAAATAACTAGTACGGTAAGTAATTAAATAGTATTACAATATTTATTTAGCTGGGTGACTAAATAATCCTTGAGTTAGAAATTCTGTTGACTTTTCTTTTGGGTTGAGCTTAATTCTCAGAATCAGTCAGTCTTTGGTTTTTGTCTTCAAATATATAGCACATAAATTTATATATAACACATTAGAAATTATAACTATTATTTACCAGATTGGCAATGATATAACTTTAGCAGTATAAAAAATTACTTAATAATAATTATTACTTCCATATAATTACAAACATTAACAATGGTTTGACTTCTTGTAATATTTCCTTGACTAGACCTGAAGACATTTATTAATACCGCTAGATAATAATTATGCTAAATTTTGGGTAACTTGTAATCGAGGTTTTTCGTCTTGAAAGATCTTCCTCAAAATTTTTCAAGATTTTCTTTAAAAATTTCAAAATTGTCATTACTCGAGAAATCTATCAATGAATATTATTATGGATTCTTAAATTGTTAGCAGGAATATATAAATATATTATTGAGACTATGAAACAGCGTTGCTAACAAAAAGAAACAAAAGTCTTGTGATTGTAGGGATTTTGTTGTGTTGAAAACATTCGACGAAATACCTTTTGTCGACTTGTCTTGGGGTTTTTTTTAAATTCACAAAATTTTATCATGTAATACTTTAACTAGAACGTTCAATTCTCAAGAAATCAATAAACCAATTTAAAGAATCAAAAAAGGTTGAGAAACTACAGTTCTTAACTTTATTGTCTTTGTCTCCACCCCAATCATAAATGACGAAAATTACCTTTTCATGTTTTTGGTCATCCACCAGGTTTTCGAACCACAAGTGACGATTGGTCTTATTGGTGTTTTGTACAACATATGAGTTCTTTTCAAGTTTAGTGTCGGTTCAATACTTTGTACAATGCTACTCTTAAAGGCAATAGAGAACAGCAGTGCCTTTGTTCCACTGTGATCACCGCAAGTGAAATATATCACACCGGGATTAATGAGTTGGTATTACCTTGATTACCATAATATACGATTACCTAGAATATTACAATTAACTATGAATATGAAATAAAGATGCTAGTACCTACACAAAACTCTTGACCCTCTCAAAAAAGCTGTTGTGCTGGCACTTTTCTCGGGGTCAACTTATACTTCTTATGAAAAACCAAGGACATGGTTATTAATAATTTAAAAAAAAATTCTCTGACAGTATTTAAATTTCGACCAATGATCAATGTTGTCCGCGTATGCTAATATTTGACGCGAAAAATGACATTCTACTATTGTGTTGTTTTATCATCATTGACGTCATGGTTTTACGTATATACAGAATAAAACTTATATTTAAAACAAATCAATATGGTTACAAAGCTAAATTTTTTTCCAAGTTATGAAAAACATTTTCAGAAATTACATGCGTACATCAAATATACAACTTTTAAAAATTTTGGTATTTATAAAATTATTTTCTATAATGCGTAATTAACGATTGTTTTCTGTTTTTCACCAGGCCGCCCGGAACCAAAACTTACATGGTTCGTGAACGATAAGGCTTCCACGAACGAAGGAGTGCGTACGGAGAGCCACGTGATGGTGAACAGACTGGAGGTGCCACACCTCACACGTGACCATCTAAACTCCACGTACAAGTGCCAAGCCAGCAATACGAAGCTTATCAACCCCCAGGAGAAGACGGCCCGACTCGAGATGAACTGTGAGTTTAATGATTTTATTATATTTCTAAAGATTGTCTATCGATAAGTTTGTATTTTATATCACTATGTTACAATTGCCGTAGTGTGTACATAATTCTCAAATCTAAATCTTTGTGATGTGAGTTTGCATTAAAGGACTAGATGAAAATGTTAACGTTCTTTTTTTCAATATAGTTTAATCTAAATTAACATCTATCTACTAATATTATTAATTGAGTTAGCATTTACTTGGTAGAATTCCATTTTACAAGAAATGAAAATATAATTAATATTACATTCTACAGGTTTTTTTAAAAAGGTTTGTCGATAGCTATTTCGGTTGTAACACCATTATCAAGACTATTCAGATAGGCCGTTTGCCTTTGCTTAAATACTATACGTGTATAGATAGAGACAGAATACATTTTCTTATTCGTTCCAGCAATATTATGAATTTTTACATTATTATTAATTGTAATATTATTAATACTTTGAAAACCCTAAGTGGGTTTTTTAAAATGGATATCGAAATTTTCAAAATTTATCAAAATTACAGTGTTCGATGGTTATTTATTGACATTATTAATCAATTAAAATATTATAAGTATAATTGTCTTAATCGTGTGTTTAGATTATATTTAATAGTGGCGACGAATACATTACCAAATTTTCATTAATTATGTGATTACTTTTGGATAATTCGCGATTAATTTCCAACTGTTCAAGTAAATTTAATTTTAGACCTTTATTACATATATGCAAACATTGTGGCGTTTCATTGTTACTGATGCTATGCGAGTTTGATATCAAATGTTTAGCAAACTGAGAATCTGTTTTACCATTCCTAAAAGACCGGAGGTGCTCTTCAAAACGAGTTTTTATTGACCTGCCAGATTGACCAATGTAGCATAGACCACATGTGCCACATGTTATTTTATAAACTCCGCTTTTCTCCAGTTTGTTGATTTTATCTTTACTATTTTTTAAGTTTAATCCTAGATTATTATTAGCTTTGAATGCTACGTTAACGCTATGTTTAATTTATTGATAAATTTTGTCTGAAATAATGCCGTGATAACCAATGGACTTGTAATCTTTAAAGATTCAAATCGTTATTACAAGTCCATTGGTTATCACGGCATTATTTCAGACAAAATTTATCAAGAAATTAAACATAGCGTTAACGTAGCATTCAAAGCTAATAATAATCTAGGATTAAACTTAAAAAATAGTAAAGATAAAATCAACAAACTGGAGAAAAGCGGAGTTTATAAAATAACATGTGGCACATGTGGTCTATGCTACATTGGTCAATCTGGCAGGTCAATAAAAACTCGTTTTGAAGAGCACCTCCGGTCTTTTAGGAATGGTAAAACAGATTTTCAGTTTGCTAAACATTTGATATCAAACTCGCATAGCATCAGTAACAATGAAACGCCACAATGTTTGCATATATGTAATAAAGGTCTAAAATTAAATTTACTTGAACAGTTGGAAATTAATCGCGAATTATCCAAAAGTAATCACATAATTATTGAAAATTTGGCAATGTATTTGTCGCCACTATTAAATATAATCTAAACACACGATTAAGACAATTATACTAATAATATTTTAATTGATTAATAATGTCAATAAATAACCATCGAACACTGTAATTTTGATAAATTTTGAAAATTTCGATATCCATTTTAAAAAACCCACTTAGGGTTTTCAAAGTATTAATAATATTACAATTAATAATAATGTAAAAATTCATAATATTGCTGGAACGAATAAGAAAATGTATTCTGTCTCTATCTATACACGTATAGTATTTAAGCAAAGGCAAACGGCCTATCTGAATAGTCTTGATAATGGTGTTACAACCGAAATAGCTATCGACAAACCTTTTTGAAAAAAACCTGTAGAATTTAATATTAATTATATTTTCATTTCTTGTTATCTACTAATAATAAATCAGAAAGAGATAATATAGCAACCAGCATGGTTTTCATATATAAGTTATAATATAGTAAAGTCACGTCAATAACGTCGACAGTTACAAATACCTGGCGGTATACATCACAGGAAATGGCATTTTAGAGAGAGAGCTGTCTATCTAAATGGGAATGGCTGGTATAATATTCAACTCGGTGCGGAGTGTCTGGACCACACAATTAGGCCCGTTTCAGACGGGACACCGGTGTCGCGCTCGATATAATATAGGAGGCCTTTGTATTCGAATAAAAAGGCCTTTGTATTATTTTTATGAACGCCCCAGAGCTAATGAGTCAATGCGTGTCCGGTACACTTTTCCGTTGTTCCCTATATTCGGATACAAAGGCCTCCTATATTATATCGAGTGCGACATCTGTGTCTCGTCTGAAACGGGTCTTATATTCGGTCAAAATCAAATGCCGCCTATTCGACGCTTGCGTTCTGGCGATTTTGCTTTACGGTAGCGAATCATGGCACCTTATGAAGGCCCAAAGCAACCCTATACTACCGTCAGCCTTCAAGATTTAGGCCTTCGGGATTTCGGTCTTCGAGATTTCGACCCAAATCGAAGTAGACGAAACCAATTCCAAACTAATATTAGAATAATTGACTAAATACATAATATCTGTACCTCAGAGGCAGACGGATGTAAATCCAAATACCCAATTGTTCAGGAGAGCCAAAAAACAATATTTATTTTAAACGAATACTCATAACTTCTAAGAAAATATACATAGAATGATTATTATTTTTCTTATTCTAATTCAATTAAAGTACTTCTGGAATATGTAAGAAAGGAATAAATATAATATTAGGGTGGGTCAATAATTCCTTAGAAAAAAGCATTAAAACAGTTTTTATTTTTGTATTTTTTTTTTATTTCTCAACATAATCTCCTTGGAGCTCAATACACTTGGTTAGACGTTTCTCAATTTTTTTTAAACCGTCAGAAAAATAAGTTTTCGGAAGGTCCTCAAAATAAGCATTTGTCCGATCGATGACTTCTTCATTTGAAAAAAAACGTTGTCCACTTAGCCATTTTTTTAAGTTTGGGAAAAGGAAAAAGTCACTGGGGGCTAAATCTGGCGAATACGGTGGATGGTCGACCAATTCGAACTTCAATTCTTCAATTTTAGCCATTGATCGTAAACATGTGTCAACACGGGCATTGTCCTGATGAAAGAGGATTTTTTTCCTGTTTAAATGAGGCCGTTTTTCTTCAATTTTGTTTTTTAGCTGGTCCAATAAAGATGCATAATAATCCCCTGTTATTGTTTTTCCTTTTTCCAAATTGTCAACGAAAATAATTTCACGTGCATCCCAAAATACAGTAGCCATAACCTTACCAGCTGATTTTACGGTTTTCGCCTTCTTTGGACATGGTTTGCCTTCGCAATCCACTGCTTTGACTGTTCTTTCGTCTCGGGAGTATAGTGGTGTATCCATGTTTCATCTACAGTCACAAAGCGACGAAAAAATTCATCCGGATTGCGTTGCATGAGCGACAACAGGGCTTTAGAGACCACCACCCTCTTGCGTTTATTGTCGACTGTGAGCAAACGCGGCACCCATCTTGCAGAAATATTTTTCATGCCTAATTTGTCATGTAAAATAGAAATGACGCTACCTTTTGAGATCCCTGTAACCTCAATTATCTCACTCAACTTTAATCTTCGGTCACTTAACACCATATCGTGGATTTTATTGATCATTTCTGGTGTAGTCACCTCTACAGGACGTCCTGAGCGTGGTTCATCCTTTGTTGATGTACGACCACGTTTAAATTCATTTAACCAGTTATAAATAGTTGCAAGTGAAGGAGCAGATATGCCGTGAACTAAATCCAACTCATTTTTTATTTCCTTTGCTGTTAACCCTTTTATATTAAAATGTTTAAAAACAGCTCTAAACTCAATTTTCCATTTTTCCATTTTCCACAAGCAAATTTTTTTTTGAATGTACGAGAAACACACAACAACCCGACCAATCTGATTGAAACTTCGCAGCATACTGAATCGGTAGTGCCGCTGCATGAAAACAAACCGCTTACAGTACTAGTCGCGCCACCTGTCGGCTTTTCTAAGGACTTATTGACCCACCGTACAATTTTATATTTTAAAAAAATAAAATGAAAATCGTAGTGTGGATTTGCTTCCTTCTGCCTCTTAAGATATTTTGTAAATGTGGATTTGTATCTTATTTACCTAGCCAAAATAAAACAATTTACAAGTTAAAAAATTTTAAGGTATACATGTAACAAAGCAAAATTTAAATTTTTATTATGTCATCATCATCATCACCAGCCTGAATCTATTCACTGCTGGATGAAGGCCTCGCTAATCTCCAAGCTGATTCCACTTCTCTAGTTCCTGTGCGTTGCGTTGTCAAGTTTTTCCGCAGAACTTTATCATTTCATCGATCCAGCGGCCTCTAGGTCTACCTTGCGGATGTTTTTACCTCTTGGATATACCACTGGATCACTAAATTTGTCCAACGATTGTTCTTTCTTCGAGCCATGTTCCAGCCCATTTCCATTTGAAGTTTTTAGCAAACTCTATCACATCATTCATCCTTGTCTGTTCCCTTATCCACTCATTCCCTTTTTTGTCCTTTTGCGTTATGCCCAGCATGCACCTTTCCATACCACGTTGTGCTACTCTAAGTTTCTGGATCTCTCTTTTACTTAGGCTCAATGTTTCACACGCATGTGGTTACGGGAAGTACACACTGGTTGAACACTTTGCACTTTAGGCATTTTCGAAGAAATTATTCAGGCGGTCAAAAGCACTCCAGCCTAGCTTTACTCTGCGTACAATTTCATCAAATATACATCCATCTATAGACACTTATTGTGCCAGATAGATGTAGTTTTTCACCTGTTCGAGCTGAATGCCATTGATGAGGATCTCTTTTTGGCCCGCAAAGCAGTTTCACATGACTTTATTCTTTGATAAATTTATTTTCAAGCCTATTTTGTTGCTTACTCCAGTGAGTTACTGCATTCTGCTTTGGAGGCCTTCTGAGTCTTTCAAACTACTATTTATTGTTATCGGCAAAGCGTAGATGACTCACGTATTCTCCATTTATGGGGACCCGTGTCATTCCAGTCAAGTTGTCTAAATAAGTCTTCAAATGTAGCTGTAAATAGTTTAGGTGAGATTGTATCACCTTGTCGGACTCCTTTGCTGATAGGAAATGCGCGATGGTTTATGGAGATGTTGTTGCGCTACTGTATATATTATTGAAAATATTTATATAGCGCCCGGGGATTCCTCGATTTCTGAGTGCATCGAGTATTGAAAATTTCTTTATGGAATCAAACGCTTTCTCATAGTCTATAAAACCCATGGATAGCGGCAGCTTGTATTCCTGTTACCGCTCTGATTTCTCTGATGACTTGGATAATATGGTCTATAGTGCTGTATCCTCCTCTAAAGCTCGTTCTCCTGGCTGGTTCTCGTCTAGTACATATTGCAGACGGTTTGAGAGAATTTTATCTTAGTGGATTATTAGATTTGCATCCTTCTGCCTCTAAGGTAGGTATGGCACTTGCATCTTTATTCTATGCATATCTTGGACTAGGACTTTCATCTCTCTGGCACTAATAGATAAAGCCTTTAGCATGACGATTCTTAAAAAAACTCATTTCCCCCAAAAACGGAGTTGCATCCGCCTGCCTCTGAGGGACAGATATTGTGTTTATTTTATTAATTAATAGTCATTCAAATTAATGAATCAAATGCATAATTATCACTTTGCCCGAGCATTATGCCTATATAGTGCCCAATAATTATGCATAGTGCTCGGGCACTTTGTCAATAACATCTTAATATAATAATATGTGTGTATAAATGAAAATAAATATAACAAAGACGAAAGTCATGTTCAACTACTTTGCGGGCCAAAAAGAGATCCTCACCAATGACACTCAGCTCGAACAGGTGAAAAGCTACATCTATCTGGGACAACAATAGTGTCTATAGATGGATGTATATTTGATGAAATTGTTCGCAGAGTAAAGCTAGGCTGGAGTGCTTTTGGCCGCCTCAATAATGTCTTCAACAGTGACCTTCCGCTGTGCCTAAAGCGCTAAGTGTTCAACCAGTGTGTGCTTCCCGTAATCACATATGCGTGTGAAACATGGACCCTAAGTAAAAGAGAGATCCAGAAACTTAGAGTAGCACAACCTGGTATGGAGAGGTGCATGCTGGGCATAACGCGAAAGGACAAAAAGAGGAATGAGTGGATAAGGAAGCAGACAAGGGTTTGCTATGTAACAGAGTTTACTAAAAGCCTTAAATGGAGATGGGCTGAACACATAGCTCGAAGAAGAGACAACCATTGGACAAATCTAGTCATCCAGTGGTATCCAAGAAGTACAAATCGTCTGCAAGGTAGACCTAGAGGCCGCTGGATCGATAAAATGATAAAGTTCTGCGGAAGTACGTGGCAACGCAATGCACAGGACCGAGAGAAGTGGAAGCAACTTGAAGAGGCCTTCATCTAGCAGTAGATAGATTCAGGCTGATGATGATGATGATGTGTGCATAATCCTAAAAACGATACCTTAATATTGAATTAAACTTGAATGATTCATCCTTTGTTAGCCTCCGTATACCCACCAAATTTTTATTTTCCAACTCAACGCACATAATTTTAGTTTCAAAATTGCTTAAACCTTTGCTTTCAATACCAAGTTTGCAGACGATTTTTTATATTAAAATAAATAAGCTCTGGCATCAAAGCAATATCGGATTGTATTGCCAATAGAAAAATGAAAATCACGGTCGGCGAAAATATGTATTATGATATAACAAACACTTTTTAAATTATATAATATAAGTACGTATCAATTTAACCACACAACATTATACCGTCGAGAAAATATTGTAGTGAGCTTTAAAAATATGTGTTTTATAAAACTATCTAAGACTTATTCTCTCAGAACAATAATGATTTATTTATAAAGCCAATTTTTGTTGTTGTTTAAATTCATTTATTTTGACAGAATGAAATATCGGTACTGTTCGGTTATACGGAATACAGCGGAAAACACATTTTGAAAATAGCCGATAAACTGGATTATTTGTTAGGTTAACCTAACCTAACCTAACCTAACCTAAACTAACCCAAACTAACAAATAATCCAATTTATCGGCTATTTTCAAAATGCGTTTTCCGCTGTATTCCGTATAACCGAACAATACCGAAATTTCTTTTGTAAAAATAGTAAATAAAGATTCATAATAATATACTTTTATATAATATTGTGTCTATAATATTATTATAATAACTGAACATAAAGAATAATTCTATCATAATATGATAAGACGTGAATTATTTACATGAGGTGTCTCAGTGTAGGTATAAGCATTAAAATACACGTAGACAAAAGGTAACCCTTAACCACACAATAATAATGTTAATCATCTGATCTATTACGGTATAACTGATTTGAAATGAGGATTTTGAAGTAAACTTATCTTGATTATAGATGGATCGGATCTGTGAACTTGTACTCTTAATAAATAGTATGAAAATTAAGATACAGTGATTTTAGTAATATCAAAAATAACTTCATTGAGAGACAATATCATAAATGCGTCGACAAAAAATACTCACGGCATGGTCAATCGCGGGTTAATAATAATAAGCATTTATCGCGTCTTGGTTTTATAATTCAAATAATTTATTTGTTTTACATATTATAATAAGCATGATAAATAATTATAAATTCAAAACGTTCAATACATGACATAAAAAAAAGTGTTAACAATATTGTCATAAAAATACAAGGTAACACGAGTAAAAAAAAGGTTCATGAAAGCACACCGAGTGAACTATATTGATAGACCCTATCTTAAAAACTCATAAAATAACGTCCACCTAAACTAACCCTCACGTAAGTGGAATATATCAATATCCGAAGCGATTTATTTGAACACAGTTATTTTAATCAATATTGGAATTAATAATTGCAGACATTGGGAGGACAAACAACGAATGCTTCCGATTTCTTAGATAATTATCTGAGACACAAAAGTCAATACCACTGAACGAAAAAATATGTAGTTAAATATAGATCTCTTCTTAACTTTAACGACAACCCCAGATCGTGTCACAAATGCTCCGTGATAATCAGCGAATTGCCCAATTTTCGCATATCACTTCATCTACTTAACTGTCAACACATTTTGCAAGTTTGATATTTACGTCGGTCAGGGTCAACGACCCTAAGCCTTATCAGTAAAATGCTGCGAGGTATCAACAATGCGACAGTTAACATATTATTACCCAATTGTAACTTAAAACGATAATAGCTTGCCGTAATTTAACGAATATTTATTTCAATACACAGCGAGTTACAATTGATGAGTTATGTCGCTCTACCAATACGTCTCGGATATCGTACTCACTATCAGAGTGCCTCTGACTGAACATACCTCACCACGTATACCTTACACGTTTAACTTTACACATGTACCTGTATTCATTTATTAGTCAATAAACTCTCTCCTCAAACCATTCAACAACCTACAGTTGATTCATTTCCAACACCCTTCGTCCCAAATATACCTAAGAAAAATTAAGGCAGATAGTCCTCTATCTATTCCACCGAATATCAACATTTTATAAATAAAGGATTATAATAATAATGGCTTTGCTATATCTCTCTTTGGGCATAATTTCCGAGGGGTTGGTGACCTACCTTACCAAATTCACAGACCCATTTATACGTAAAAAATATTTTCGTAACCTCAAATTGGTACTCGTAATATACTCAATGTCAGTAGGTATAGTGCAATGTAATATTAAGGGAAGATGTTCCATAATTACATTTACTGAGTATGTAGTTTTAATATGGCTACGCTATAATATTATGTAGTATCGTTAAACCAATTAAATTTCTTCGTTAGTGTGCGGCTTATAATTAAAACGCGCATGTGTTTCTCAAGTTTTATGAGCCACTGCACATAATCTATTTCGATAACCAGTGTTACTGCGTCGAGATTATAATTTTGCATAATAATACTATTATTAACGTACTATAAATGATATATATATACTAACAAGATAACGTTAAAGATCTCACGGGCGATTCTAACACGGTTATGTCGTTTTAAGTAGTTTACCTCTATATAGACTACAAAGAACTAAAGAGTGACTTAGAAATGACACAACTTTTTAAAATTAAATTTAATTTAATCACAAAAGTTAAAAACGATCCGTTAATACATTTAAGCATCATTAATATTGTTCATGGTGCTTAATTTGAAAGCACATGTTCAGAACAACGGAAGCTGTAATCGACGATTACTAGAAAAAGCAAATGTGAAGTAGAAATAAGAAGGCGCACGCAGATTTCGAAAAAGACGTAATCAAGTCTTACTATTACAAATATATTATGTAAGAATCGGAGAATTCCAATTGCCACAAAAACTATGCTCAATAAGCGCATTAGAAACCAGTCAATCATTCAAAACTCTAAATAAGCGAAATGCTCTAAACGCATTGTTCGAAGCAGAACGGATAACCTAGAGAAACTTATAGATTTGGGTAACCTCCAGGGAAAGCGAAAAAATAAAAACGTCGGCATGCTGGAGTGACCAAGTGAAAGAATTAAATGGGGGCAGCCTTCACTCTGCCCTGAGATAAGGTTGGTCAAAAGATGACAGAATTTAAAGGTTGTCACGATTGTCAGCCATAAGAGAATGACCAAAAAGAAGAGAAGAACGCATCGTAGGGCATACGTCGTATGCGCATTGGCTTCCTCACACACCAGTTTCAAGCTGCCACGTAGTTTTTCCAGCATTGGATTTGTATTTCTGTTCAACAACATGTCAGCATTGCCAACTGAATGATTCTGCAAAAATGTATAGTAGGAAATTATACGTCGTGTATTATAATTTTAAAAGATTCCTAAAGAGAAATGTTTTTACTATAGTTTTTTTTTCAAAATACTAAAATTTTGACAACTTTGTATTATCAGCATATTATATGAAGATGATAAGATTGCATCTCGTCAAAAATAATTGAAAATTATTTGACGTAAAAGTGTAGACAATTAACGGTATCTACTATCTATACATTCAATCTAAGGCATTTGCTAAACTACTCGATATTAAAAAGTAGAATTTAATAGTTGAAACGAAGTGAACTAATGAAGACATAATTTATGAAGGCTATCGTCTAACTGAGTAAGACGTAAAACGGATAAAGTCTTGTGTTGACCGCTACTCGAGCTCTTAGTTATTCACTGTTCAATAAGCATGAGGTGACATGAAGAGCGGGAAATTTAAAAAATATAAAAAATAATCACACAAGTTGAATAGCCCAGTCATAATAAATTATTAATACATCATTTTATAAAGATTGCCTCTGCATTCTCACAATGAGACAGTACCTATCTATAATATATAATATGGGGATAAACAACTCAATCCGTGTCAGCATATTGATCGGCGATATTAAATACATCACCGCAATTACAAATTCTTAAACATCCATTTCCCATAGTGTTCAATTATGGCAAACTTAGTAAATAGCTTACCACAATTATTATTTCCGCGATATCCATTTTTTCACATAGTCAGCTATAACTCCTGACTCAATTATAATAACTATTTCCTAAATATTCTTTTCAATATATTATTTTGATTGTTAGTACGTCAATTAATAGCGGATCATAATTTTATTCATTGGACACGTCACTCGAATATAAGTTCCCGGTCTGTTAGTATCTTGGTCTGTTAGTATCGTCCCGCATAACATCTCATTCTACTGAGATTTTGACCTCGGAATAGTATCACATCAAGTATTGTAACATACTTTTGTACCGACTGTTTACGCTGAAAAATAAACTCGCTCCTCTATCCATCGGAGCAACCACTAGATCTCGACCTCTTCATCCGCACCATACATGACTCCCACATATATTATCACATATTTTATTAGGATGATAACATTTTTCTATACTTACAAAGTATAAGCCTTTAGCTGAAAAAATAATTATGAAAACAATACATACATAGTTTATATAATATTTATTATCTTTGTTAATTTCCGTTTTTTTAAATCATTTAAAATATTAAATACCTTATTTTTCGCTTGAATAAATAAATATGGCTGAAATAATATGACGCAGAGATCATGTTACAGGCAATGTAGATAATTGAAATATTATTAGACGCCAGTACCTAGGCATACATAGTAGGTTCACAGATTCTAGCGCTAAGCCGGTTAATTTTCCTCCTCCGCTACATAGCTTAGGACGCTGTTCCAGAGAGAAGAGCTCATTACTCTTCCGACATGAAATTGTGCAAAGATTTTGATAAAATTACTTATTCACATAGTGCTTGAGGGGGGAGTGGCGGGGTCGTAGGTACATCGGTGCCACGACGGGGGCACGGTGTTAATATTAATATCACGTAAAATTTCCACTTCACAATTTCGCGATTTAATGAAATTAACAGCTATGCTCTGAACCCATGCGTCAATACAGGTAGCACGGGAACTTTGAACTAATTTTGCAGAAAAATAATGGCACTTTCGCGATAAATACTTGCTTAAATATAAAAAGACTAAAATAATTAGACTACTATAAATACTGCCCCCATAAAAGAAATTACTTACCTTAAACTCACATAGTATGTCAAATCTAATTTAAGCACCCACGTTGTTTGTTTTATATAGTTTTACAATAACTAGTTACCAATATGTCGTGGGTCCTAGATTATAAGGCCTGAAAAATACTCATTGTTTTTTAATGTGTATTTGGAGTCAGAGTGTGAACCTAATAAGTTGAGCAAGTGGCTAAAATACATTTATTTAAAAAAAAAAAACTGTTAATATTTACTTCCACTCTTTAGAGGCCCATATTATGATCATCTTAGGATCAGATATGGTCAAAAAATATATACTTATAACAATAATTAGAACACTCAGTGTTTTCTGACGATCTATTTGCAATTTTCAAAAATTCAAAAGTCAATTAAAAAAAAGTATTTTTATTGAAAATACTCGATCACTCATAACCTGCCAAATTCGACACTAAATTGCTTTAAAAAACATACTTAATTTGGGACTCATTTACAATAGTGGATAAATCCAGCAGGTTTACTTTCTAAGACTGTTAATTCCATATCAATCAATAGCGTCATCGGTATGGCAGATGTCATTTTGCTCAATTCCATATATTCCATATAAATAATGTGATCAAAGAGACGACGTGTTCGTTTTGTTGCTAATACAAACCACTTAGAAAGGAGTGATAATATCGCATTCTTATCACTTTGTTAAAAAGTGAATTTGACCTAATTTTAAAATGATTTCCTGAAATAATTGATGCTAAAGTCCTTCCAAGTCGTCGAAAATACACATGATCATTATTAAATAAATTATAAAAAATAAATAATAATTATTTTGAAACAAATATTTTATTGTTAATTCTAATTTATATGAGTTGATCAGCTATGACTGCTGTTTCTTCAGAATAGTCGACTATAACTTTAATAAAATTGAGGATTCGAACAACCTACCGATCTTGGACAGTTATGATAAGAGAATATATTTTTATTACATGTTCATATCATAGTATATTATTTTTTCTCATTTACAACATATTTTTGTTTATTTTTTTAGTAATGTTTTTGTTTTTTATAATATGTTTCTACGGATTAAAATATCGTTGCATAATAAAATAATTCAAGAAACGTACTGACAAACAAGTTAACATTTTCATCACTAGGGATATCTTTGGACTTTGCGTTAATGTATTTATTTATCTCATCTTCCTTTTTAAGGTTGAGTCGATGTCAAAGATATGTACAAGCAATGACATTAATATGGACGAAGCATCTGGAAAAAAATAACACTCACTTTTTTGTCGGGTCTGCCGAATGGCATAATCTGTTCTAACGCCATTGCAACAAAGGTGATATTGCTATAAATTCTCGATGCTTCTTGTCGGGTCTGCCGAATGGTTTGGTTCGAACGGGTTCGCTCAAACGAACATTGATACTAGAAACACAGTTCTAACGCCATTACAATAAAGGTGATATTGCTATAAATTCCCGATGCGTGATATTGCATAATGGATATTGCGTGACTTCTACCTATGCACGTGCAAATGTTACGTTTGAATTTACTTGCTAGCTACTGTACTGAGTGCGTCGTCCATTAATAATGTCATTGTGTACAAGAATACAAGTATAGGAGTTACGTGCAATACACAGTATGACTATTCTCTATAAGAGATATTCTTTACCTATTTTAGATGACTGAATGTGATATTTATATCTGGTAGAAAAACTTGACCAAGATCATCCCACACCGCAACAAATATACAACTATTTTCTAAAGTGGATCTATACAGGCTTTACTATTAGTCAAACGGGTGTCTAAATTATATTTGTACAGTTTGTTATGCCACTATATGAAATATTAAAAAATTGGGTGTTACAGTACATATTATGTGACAGAAATAAAAAAACAATTAAGTATTATGAATCGAAAAAAACATATTGTAAAATTAAATTGAAGTGTGTAGGTAGCCGTTATAACGTAACGTATTTTGAAAGTGTTGTAAAAACTACTTTCGGTCTTATGCAGAATATAATAATTTAAACTTGAGTGCGTAAACAATATATGAAAATATTGAAAGCCTTCTCATGATCAACGGTGTTAGTGAAGACTCAAACCGATTCTACATTATGCCTAAAAGCTTTATAGCTCAGTTATAATAAATTATAATTAAAGACTGAATAATACATTACTAACTAAACGTTTTCTCTTAAGTATGTTGTGAAATTGTTAAATAATTTTCTCTCCTTCCTGGTCTGACATTAATAATTATTACAACATTTCGTAAATTTTATTCCCTTTCAAAATTTATTTCTGTGTAAATTATAGCTTGGAATAATAATTTTTGGTGTTTTGTAATGGTAAATATTTTATAAAATAAAATGAATTCTGCGATGAAAAGGTAGATGGTTGAAAAATGACAATCAAAGATTGTCGCATTCTCTTCTTAGAAAATAAGTAGATATAATTATAATAAGAACGATTTTCTTTACTGAGGAATGACTTTGTGTTAATAAAATATTTTCTATAAAATTTGTTAATTGAAATATCAGTAATAATGTATATTTTATATTAGTTGAAAATTTCTCATTGAAGCAGATAAACCGGTCCTCATTATTATTATACTGTGCAGAATAAGGGTTTTGCAATGTGTTTATTTCAATTAATTTGGTCGTAGGTGTATCGAATAAAAGATGACAAGATGAAGAGAGCGATGATGTATGAAGATTGGTAGTTGCTGTCAGAGATGGCGAGTTTACTTGCAAATTGACATGTACAGTTTAAATAGGTACGTAAAGATAATTATATCAGATATAAGATAGTCCGAAGCACGGCGATACTGAGTGACAGTTAAATGATTGAGATACAATGCCGAGTGCGATAGTTGTTCAATCGTTTCTAATATATTTTTGCTTGCTGAGTGATTTTTTTACCAAATAAACTACTAACACAAGTACGTACCACCTCTTTCCTATATTTGCTAATGATTATACCATTTGAAGTTTTTTTCAATATCCGTCAATAAATGTTTATAAACTTTATAATTTAAATATCTATGACAACATCTTTTATTTCCATATTTCATTCCTTTTATATTGTTGAACTTTCTAATATGTTTGTCAATTAATTGATTGTACACATCATTAAATAACATACTCATAATTTTCATCATTTATAGTAATATAATAATTGAATACTTAATTAGTGATAGATGATCATTTAGACAGTTAGTTAGACAATAAAAATTGCTATTGACCTATATACCTATCTGTAAAATTTAATATAAGTATTTTTAGGTTAAAAAAATTAAACCTGAACGTCCAGATGAATAATTATTGAAATCTCACGGACTTATTAGCATAAAATAACCGACGAAACACAGTTATTGAGATAGTTTTCCTCGACCTAACTTGCCGACTTTAAAGGTCCGATCAGATTAAATCTACCGTTATATTTACAGTCAGGGAAATCTATCAATACAGCGGTAAAATTTTTGTTTTCCTATTTGTATTTCTTTAGTTATAAACCCTTACCACTATATGAAAGGATCAGGGAATTTCGATTGCCACAAAAATGATGCTTGTGCAAACATTAGTGTTCTCGATATTTCGAGTCGTGGACCCTGAAGGCAAGAGAACGGAAGGCAATTGATGCCTTTGAGATGTGGTGTTGGCGCCGAATGGCTTGCATTTCTTGGACGGAGTACAGGACAAACCAGTCAATCATCCAGAGACTGAAGATAAAGGAACGACTCTCGACGATATGTCTGAGAAGAATTCTGCAGTTTTTTGGATATATTGTCAGGCGCGGACCGGACAACCTGGAGAGACTGGTAGTTTTGGGTAGCCTCCAAGGAAGGCGACGCAGAGGAAAAGCGTCTGCGCAATGGAGCGACTAAGTAAAAGAGCTGATTGAGGGCACCATCCATTCTGCCCTGAGAGAAGCGGAAGGTCGAGAAGGATGGAAAGTCTTGGTCGCTCAAAGGATGGCAAAATTTAAATGTGGTCATGATCCTCAGCCATGAGTGCACGACCAAGAAGAGAGAATTATAAGTCACTGTAATAATAAATTAGTTATTTTGGCGTCATTACCAATCAGTTGGTGATTTACATCGCTGAATACAAAGATGCGGTAAAGTTCTAAGTTAAAAAAAAATACTGTTGACTTTGCGACATATCTTAACTATGACCCATAACTTTGTAAGTAGACGGACTGAAACTACTCTTATGATTTGAAATATATTAATATGTAATTTTTATAATTCGATTAGTTAGTACATCATTTGACTTAATAAAAATTATACTTATCATTTTATTATTAAATTTCAAGACATTATTTTATAACTAACCAGATTTTATGAATATAATATTATCGGCGTTGTTATGTTTCCTTATTTCTTTGATTTAGATTCTCGGATTCTTACACAACCGACACATTTATGAAATTATTTTCACCATTTAAAATACGCAACATTTGGTCACGCTAATGTGGGGCCATTATTTTACGAACAATTTGTCGATTTTGCGCATTAGATATGCGAAATTAATTACATGGACTGAATATTAATTATCACGATTATTCATTACAATATTCACTTTATCATGTTAAACCTACATAAATGCATTATGTATTTACAACATAAGCGCCAATTGATTATAAATTCGTTGTTGAAATAGATAATAAAATTATAATATATAGACAATGCTTTTTAATTAATATTATACCAATTCATGATATTGGAAAATAACAACGAACATTTTTGATAGGCGATTGCGGTGGAAATGAAATAAACAAGTGTGGATGTATGGGAGATATTGCTTCTTTGAAATAACAATATATTTATTCATTTTCATATTTTCTATCATACATTTGCGCTTAATTTAATCTATGAACCTAATTTTGGGTATCTTTGTAAATTTAGCTTGAATTATTTTACGATTCGCAGTATTTTATCATCTTAGAAATTCGCATTTTATGATTTCTTATTTTACAATTATTGTTATCTCTTGACAATTTTCCTTTGAATCGGACGAAACCAGTCTTGACTGATATTAAACTAAATATAATCTGTACAACATTCATAGGGTTACGGCCATAAGTTTGTAAGTCTCAAAAACATTTATGGAGTTATGGCCATCATAATATTTTGTTGATCTCTTCTACAGAATCAGTCTGAGCCTAAACCTAATTTAATTTAAGTTTTTTTAATAGATTGAGTATATTATATTATACCATTATGCTAAATAGCCCACAATATTGAATTATTATATAAAAAAGGTTATTTATTAAGAAACGGTTATTCTTACCAACCTTTAGTAGACAATATTATTTACGTCATTTTGATAGTTTTCTGTACATTCATATTTCAATCAAGGAAGAAAATCATCGAGCCTTATTATTGTGATGCTGTTGTTTTTATTTTAGTTATTTCATTAAAAGTTACATCGAACGTGCTTCAATTTATTCACTATAATGTAAATTATAAGTTTTATTTTTCAGGGATGACAAAATAGATTGCAAAATATAATTTATCATATAAAAACACTTTTTAAGTTGAGTTACAAACTATTGAGATTACATTTATTGGATTACAATGTTATGAATTACCTAAAATGTCGACTCACCAACTTTTGGCAGCAATTCCACCGTATTGTGTTATATTTTAATTAATAAAGGTAATCTTTTTCTATCGAGAATTGACAGTTAACGTCGACAAAGAAAGTAAAGACTATTTTTTTTTGTTCCTCACACCCTACCAATTTTACAAAAGTCACTTTTCACTACTTCATTTTATACATTGTGGTTTTACTTTTACTGTGTATTCTTAATAATAATCGATGTGCATTTTTCAAATAATATTATTTTTTTATATTATAATTATATAAAACATATAATATATATATATATATATATATATGTTTATAAAGAAGTAATTTCCCGAACTTACGTTTATAATAAAACAGAAAATACGTTTAACACAGATAAAAGTGACCATGTCTCTCTTTGTAAGAAAAGTAGATAATTACTGTGCTTTCCAAGAAATCCTTGACAGTTAATTACTTAATGAAGTTTTACAAGATAAAAACGCTACGCATTAAATTGTTCACATTAATTCCCCCTTTGTATTGCCCATAATAAGCGAAAGTGTCTTTTTGTAGTGTTAGGATTGTTCAAATCATTGGGTAATTTGCCGTTTAAGTAATACGGTTATTTACATACGATAGTGTTTTACGGTCAATAAAATTCGTCATGGGTTTTTATGGGCGAATAAAACGAAATATCTTGTAGGTAGTGCTTTGATAGTATATGTTTTATTTTCTTTTTTAAGCAGTTTTTTTCAAGCGCGTGTCACATGCTTGGGGAGAACAATGAAATAAATAAAATGGAAAAATATCGTCTTGAATGTTTATTTTATTACCTACACAATATCCTTCGATTTTCATATTTCATTTATATCTGTTTTCAACACTGATATATGTAATGGATCCAAACCATTTGTGCAAATAGCTATCAAGTAATTTTCTTAAAAGGTATGGTAATACACTTCCACAATACATACCCAAGTAATATTATTGTACTCTACATTAGATCAAAAACTATAAAATTAAGATTTAGACATTCTATTTTACAAAAATATTTCAATAAAATAAGACTTAATTACTTTTGAATAAAAAAAGTATGACGAATTGTAAATTTATTTATTAATAGAGAATTAATATAATTTAACCACTAGAAAAAATCTTTTGCGATTCGAACCCACGCCCCTTAGATTGGCTCCCATTTATTCTACCAGTTAAGCTATGTGTATCATAATAATATCTAATTGTGATGAAATTAATTATTAGTAGTTTTTACAATTCTTTTTGAAACACTTTTTAATTAGTGTTAATTTTTTGCAGTCGACTTTTGTATTTTAAATCAAAGTATTAATTACTTATCTATCTTCGACAAGAATGTTACATTCATAAATCGTATGAATTATTTGTTGAATAAAAAATAGTATAAGTACTTACATGTTAAGAAATTTTTTTTTTGTTATTAAAAAAAATTTAATCTGTATAAAAAATCTTATTTAAATATTATTTATTATTATTTAAAAATATCTTACTAATATTTACAAGATTTATTTTTAGTTTAAGATAAAACGTACCCACCTATATAATATGCATTCAACTGCCCTTTTTTCATAGTCTGCTTCTTCAAGTGACGAAGAGTAACTTTTAGAAGTAGGTAGGCCATGAGGAAAATAATGCATAGGTTGGTATGTATAAATACTTGTCAGTTATAGTAATGGAACGTACATATACGATGATCGTAACATTATTATGGTGTTCTTCTTGGTAAATAAGTACACACGAATGTCAACGTAGATTGAAGGCATGTTATTTAGTTTTAAAATTTAAACAAAAAAACCATAAGAGGTTAAGTACCTACATTAATTTTATATTTACAAATATCTCGAAAATATGATTTACCAGCTTAGAATATTTTTTTTTAAATTATTTAGTCTTTAATTAATAACTTGAAGGTTAGTAAGTACTTAATTAAAATCTTAAATAATAGTACTGAAATTTGCTAATTTTTTTACGATATTTTATAATAACATGATATATTTAAATTACATTATTATTAAATATTATGTATCGATACCTCTTTTGGTCTGTTACTGATAATATAAGGTAATATCAAATTTATTTTTATTGACGTGTACCTTAATCTCTTCTAGAAACTGCTTCTATAAAGTTTTGCTTTGACTGTCTAGCTTGCATTTTTGTAAAAGTTAATTCCATTATTGCTAGGCCATTGAAAGTGGATTATTGTGTGTGTGAAGTTATACTTCTTTGGCGTAACAAAACAAAAACAAAACTTGTGATAACCATGATTCTTCGACTAGATCTTAAGTATCTTGTTAAATTACACACTCAAAAAAAAGAACCGCTTATTGGTACGCCGTTGGTTTATTTCTTTATACTTTAACTTATATTACTAAATTATATAATTATTTATCGTTGTTTTTATTTTTAATGTAACAACTGCCACTACGACGTTTAATAGTTTGTTTACGTTAGGAATCGCAAATAGCCGACAATAATAAATTCGCTGCCTAGACAACGGAAAAATTCTAAACCATAATATTATACTGTATAATCGTCACGATTGCAGTATCATACTATGGCGTAAAGGCAGTGCGTTCGGCTGATATCCGAACAATCGGTGGTTCGAATCCAATCGAGTGCGTTTATTTTTGTGTGAAAAAATAAATTATGTTTTACATGTCACACGCCAAAAATACACTCTGATATGATTTTCCAAGCGCCCCTGAAGAAGTATAACTTTAAAATGATTCGTCGTATTGCGGGCTAAACATTTAAACAATGATTAATGTAGATATTTTTGATACCTTCGTAATATAATACAACGTATTTTACAAAATAATCCGGCGTAATGTATTTAATATGTAATATATTCGTATGTTAATTCGTCATACCTACTTTTACTTGTTCAATTTAATCAAATGTCTGAATCATTCTTTCATAAACAGTTTTTCTTGTTAATCTTTTTTTAACGAGCACTGAAGTACCTACCACCGAAAATTATGAGTTACTCGTGTAAAATTTCTGTTCAAAATTTTCTTTCAAACTTTCGAAAAGTTTTGTAGTTACTATTTGGAATCAGTAAAATGGATTTATATAATTTGAATATCGTGTGATCGAGGATTTTTCTTGTAAAATTACCAGCTTAACGATAAGTACATGAAAATACCTATATATTGTTTAAATGTATTACGCACTTCTATCTTGCCAGCAGTAAGTAATGCCTGAACAATGATTTACACATGTTAAACATTCGAAAAACCATGATCATATTATTAAGTATGCATAAAAACTTAAATTAACCGTCAATCCTAAATAATATCGTGTCCGAAAACTTCTACGTATCCAGTTAGCCGTATCACACTTTCGTGAAATTTTGTATCGGAAATATATGTCCGTTTATTAAAGACCCGTCCAACCTCTTTGGATCGTATTAGTACTGATATAAAATTCATGTCAAAGTAAAACACGGTTCTAGTCGGTTTACACTTTACTAATGTAATGTATATTTTACAATGTTTTTATTTGGTCGTATTCTTGTTTGTCCGGTGACTTCCCGACTAGCAAGACTTTTGAAACTTTTAGAATAAATCAGAACACGATGCCAATGCATTCTTTTAATACTTTTACCCATCTTTAAGTAGAATTGAATTCATTTTCAGTTAATTCTGTTTTGTATGGAAAGTTTTTTCAGAAAAATCCGTAAAAGTAAAAGACTATTTATTATTGGTTGCTAAGGGGTGATCATAGCAACTAAATTATTAATATATACGTGCGTTACTATGGAAATCAAAATAAAATATCAAAATGACATTTCAGTATTCTATATTTGTTTGTTTGTTTTGTATTTACTTCATATCAAGTACAAGTTTGAGCATATTGAGCATTATAATTCAACAGAAAATTTAAGAACATTGTATTTAAAAAGTTCTTTTTATCTTGTAATTATTATTTATAATGAACAAAGAACAAAATCACTTCAAAATTAGTACAATATTATCAGAGATAGGCATTTATTCGAACATAATATCAATATTTGCTTAAATTAATATGCCTATGGGCATTTTCAGACAAAATTTGGTGTTATAATATTATTATAAATATAAAGCTAGACCATGTAATGAAAAAAAGAAACAATTCAATAACTACTCAAATAGATTGTTAGTAATAGTTACCAGATAATAATAAATTGTTCAGTATTTTTATTTATAGAATATAAATATACCAAGAAGATGTTCACTAGGTAATTTTATATCATATAAATAATATATCTGGGTAATCGAAAATGACCTAAAACATATTTTGGTCACAAACGATTGCCATTTTTCCTTTTCAAAATCGCCAAAATGATTCCGGTATTTTTTTTCCTTAGAAATTATCTATCATCATAAGCGTACCATCATTGATCAAAGACATCCACTTACAAGGTGACCACACAGTACATATGGATTTTAATGAAATTTATCGGATTCAGTTTATTTATTACATTTAAAATCGTGAATTTACTATGTAAACTGCATCCATTGTTTTTTACCAAAAGAAACTAATAATACAAAACTATTATAAATAATATATATTTTTATCCTGATCTTAAGATCATAATTATTATGGACCTATAGATTGTATTAGGTAACAGTTTTTTTTTTGTTTTTTAGAGAAATTAATGTTTGCCACATGCTTAATCTTTACTCAATGTCCAAAGATAACAACACGTATGTTTTTTCCTAAACCCAGGATTTCAACCCGGGACCCGTGATACTAACGTGCCCACATTATTACCCTCTCGAATATTGTGCAATATACTTGTGCTTTATTGAAAGTATTCATCATTAACTTTATTTACTAATATTAATAAATTCTTAATGCAAAGAGACGTTAGTTAAAAGAAAATAAACACACATTTATGGTTATTAAATATTTTTCGTTGTGGCAACATCCTACACATGCAATTATGTAAAATTTATTATAAATAGGTACATATAATTAACAAGCATTAAAATAATAATTGTTTGTTAATTATAAAAGCTCTATTATTAGTTTATTATATCTATTAAATAATATTAGTAAAATAATTAAAATTTGATTTATATCAGAGAATTCCAATTATTTGTGGTGGAAATGCCGGTTAGTTAATATTTCGCTCATCAGTCTACAATGTGGCTAGCGTTAATAGACTATTTATTAATGAAATATTTGTTATGTACTTATTTTGTTACAATAGTTATCATAATCTATAGTGCATAACCTTATAATATTTATTGTTATCATCACTATCAACCGGGATCGACATACTTTCAAACCCTGAATTTATTTAATATAGATTCAAATATACGTACAAGACATATTAAATTCAAAGCTTCGTATAAACGTTTGTATACCAAATAAGCTTTTGAAAAGTAGGGATTACAATACCGAATGAAAATGTTAATACCGGTTTTTTGGTATTTATTATTGAATACCGGTATTAGTTAAACATTAAAAAATAAAACAACTTATCAGTAAATAAATATAGCTATTAAAAGCTCTTTAAAAAAATATTTTATAGCAAAAACCTACCTACATGTTGATATTTAAAAAAACTACTGTAGAACTGGTGAATTTTACAAATAATTTCAATACATGCAAATATCCCCAGCTGCCTTATAGAATAATTGAACATTAGTCACGGATGTTTTCTATTTCGAAATAATATGATAAATCATTGCGACAATTATATAAAAAAAGGTATACTTACTATGTGATCGATTTTATTTTCACCTCTGTTTGCATTTTAGCAGCACATAACTTATAATTCATTTTCAAAAACGTAAATAAGTGTGCTTTCTCAATACCAAAAATTCCGGTATTTTGGATTTTTAAAACCGGTATTTCGGTATTGATAAATACTGGAATACCGGGTTTTAAATACTGGTATTTTAATCCCTAATGAAAAATAAGATATTCTCAAACCAAAACAACCTTATAATATAAAATACGTCTGGACCCAGTTATAATGTATGGATCAGACTCATACTTAGCAAACAGTATGAGAATAATATTAATCTTTGAGTGGAGAATATTGAGTAGAATCTTTGAGGCTGTTCAATAAAATTGCATTTAGACGTCTAGAAATAGTGAGGAGCTGTACATACTTTATGGGGACGAAAAGATCACGTGGCATATGAAAACTGCGCTAGATCGAACATGTGCATACAGTACAGGAACGGTGGCAAAGTAAGGCATGGACAGTCGAAATTGAGATGGCTGGACTGCACAAAAAGAGATTTAAGAATGTTCGGTAAAAGCAACTGAAGAGTGTCGGCGTTGGATCATCCAGGATGGAAAAAAATTTAGAAAGAGAAAATGAGCCACCAAGTGCTGTAGTGCCATAAATGATGATACAAACTAAGCATATTGTATATTAACTTACTATGGGAATATTGATAATAATTCAAGAATTTATTTCGTTATGGAACTTATTTTATAAACTCGTGGAATATTATTTAATATATATTTTTTGTATTAGATTTGTAGTATTCTTTGGTTCAGCGGATAGTATTGCAGATAAAACACGGTTTTAGTTGTTCGTGATGATGAAGGAGGCGATAATTTATTTACTGTTTCAAATAACTACAAGGGTAAAATAGATGCAATATAATACATAAAACGGCGATTCGGTGCGATGTGTCTTTAACGGAAACTTGTAATCGAGTGAGATGTCCAATCGATTCTGACCCGCTATTTATTGACCGGCCACATTATGAAATAATATTTTGAAATTATTATGAAATAACATTAATTCGAAATGTTATGAAATTGCAGATTCGCTATTTCTTAACATTACGAAGTCATATTATAATATATAGGTACTGACTGATTGTACATGAAAAATTAATATTTATTAGGTAATATTATAACTGAGACCTGGGTTACAGGAATCCGATGACAGCCATAAATTGACATTAATTATTTTTTAAATTATTTATGATACGTTACAAAAACTAATATTTGATAAATTTTATATAAAATGGCTACCCCATATTTAAACAGCCCATATTTGCTGTAAGTGGGTGGAAAGATTTTTGGTCCCACTTTAAACAGCCATAAAGCTTCTCAAAGAAAATATAATGTATTGCGTATTTTGACATCTTTTAATATAAAAATCAATAAAAAGTACTCCTGATGGGCAAAGTACATAAGCGGCTTATGAAGGTTCTTTTAAAATATTATATTATAAAAGCCTCGCGCTTTGCGGAAAATCTGCTTTACTACATTTTTCTTGATATAATTAACTATGAAAATCTTTCACCATTTTTTTTTTTTGAAATAATATCTTTATCCTATTATCAAGTGGCAATAGATTTTTATTGAGTTACAAAATAATATTACAATGACCAGAATAAAAATGATTCTTTTAAAAATGATTATAATATTAATACTTTTAAATAGCATCAAAAATAACAATTATAAAATTCAGTCAATTCGGCAACATATTTAGTAAGAACCCCAACAATTTAAAAATGTGAGTTTTAGCCATGTTTATTATTTAAGACTTTTTCAAAAATCTGTATTCTTTGAGACGCCGTAATATGGTGTCAGAAGTGGGACTAAGAAGAAAAAAAATAATATTTGTGAAAAAATTCCACGACATTGAAGTTAATGGGCACTACCATACCACAGCCGCCCCGTCTCACACCCGGTCTTAATTGGGCGTATCACGGGACCTAAGTTTGGATTGGAAGCATCATTTTTTATGACTGAGAATGTCTCAGGAGCAGTTAGCCAAAACTAGGGTTGCTATGCACTCGAATGTGCTTTGACTGAATTTACATGACATTAAGTTAAGGTACCCATGGGAGAGATGAGCAGTAGAGACAATATTAAAAATTTTAATAAGTAACAAATTAAAGCTAATACAAAACTGCCGAACATTCTAAGTGAAGAGATCTTCACATTGGCAGTATGACGCCGCAAATTTTCTAAATGCAATAAAATTGACCCTTGTGGCCGAACAAGTTGGTTGAACCAACTTGAGCAGCTCTTCCCTTAAACTCAACAGCAATAGATGTATGTTAAAAATAATCAGTCTTTAAAATTTTTCCTTTTATTTTATTTTTATAAATCAAATAGTCCTAACCTCGGCTGCCTGCATTCCCAGGGGTGCAAACAACTTGTCTTTATAATAGAGACCGTTAGTTGTTGCGAGGGCAATATTTAGCACACTTATATTAACTGCGAGAAGATATCAAACCTTGTCATTGGAAAGCGAATGGGATCTAGTCAGGGTATTGGAATCACAATACTTTGCCCGTTGATCTGATTGTTTACTTTTAAGAGGAAAGGAAAACTTTTAACTTTCTTAAATTAATATGAACTTGAAAATGGTAAATGATGTTGAAAAAAAAAATGTTACTCATTTGGAAGTGCTGTCAAATTCAGTTGATGGTAATTTTAACGTAGAGACTTTAAAATGTGACATTACCTACTTTGTAGAGTGGACAGTAGGACAGTAGGACATGGAAGAGATAAAGAAACTTTTTTATATTTTTATCTTTCCTTTCGCTGCATGAATTTTTTAAACAGTTTCAAGTCATTTCTATCATGTTCTAATTCTGTTGTAGTCCTTTTAGAACAATATAATTACATACACATTTTATAAAATATAGCGGAGTACCTAATGAAAATTTCTTAACCATAATACGACATCCGTTCTCTCTTTATTCCAGTGAAACCGACGTCGGTGAAAATCCAGTACAAACCACCCAAGCTGAAAGCGGAGACTTTATACGTAGTGGTCTGCGAGGTGGTCGGCTCCCGTCCGCCAGCGCAGGTCACGTGGTACAGGGACAACAGGCGCTTCCGTCGAGGAAAGGTAGGAGACAGTACCCCTTGTCATTTAATTTATGGCGCTCTTTGAAATTGGATATCCCCCGTGTGGGGTGTGCAATATGCATGCCCGTACACTTTACGGTTATGAAGCAGTATTGCCAGTGGTTGAGAGTTTTAATCAGTATGCTAAATCTAATTTTATTATTGTCATTCATTTTAAAATATTTAATAAATCATAATAACTTATTGTATTCCACTTAATTAACCCGTGTTAAGCGTTAACACAGCGGTTTTCAAAATTTTCGTTTCACGCTAGCCTTAGCGTATAAATATTCTTTCCCGGCGACCAATTATGTTATAATATTCTGTTACTTGTAATACGTTTTCTTCCCTTATGAATCGTTGCCTCACGACTGAGAATTGTTCCCATTTTGAAATTTAGTCATTTCTCGGTTCTTTGCTTCTCTCAAGATAGAGTGAAGAGTGAAAACTACCGCCAGTAATCTCCTTCACTTGGTCGCTCCAGAGCACCGACGCTCTTTCTCTTCTTTGCCTTCACTGGAAGTTGACCAGGTCTTCATTTGCTTTCCGGCTTCACGAATAAATTTTGTTTGTTATACATGACTTCTTCATTCTATGTATTTAGCTTAGCCATATTACCATATAAGGCATCTCAGTTTAATGGACTGTATAACAGTAGCGAAGAATGGAGATAGGCTGTTAAGTTCCACCATAAATAGTGCACCATAAACTGTGTTAGTTATACTTATTTGTTTTTATTGAACTAAGACTAAAATGTACATATTATATTGGTTAGTTTTTAAAAATCAATTAAACCCTACCTAAACCAAACCATTATAGTTTTGGTATATTTTGGGCTATACTACAGAATTGTGCACATTTGTTCATTCATACTTATTTGTTTTCGTTGGATTAAGAATACAAATTACACATATTATTGGTTAATTTTCATTAAGCCTGCCTATAGCAAATTTTAACAGATAAAAATATTATTCTATCCATAACATATCTAAAGTTATGTATGATTTAATTGTGTAATTTTTTGTAATTTTATAAATAGATGAGTACTTTTTGACTACAATTATCTATTATGGCTTAGTTTTCGCAGGGCTTAATTGAATTGTAAAAACTAACAAACATTATCTACAAAGTGTAGTCTTAGTTTATTGAAAACAAATATGATTGATTGACAAAGTTTAATGTGCACTATTTATGTCGGATCTTAACAGCCTACCTCCATCCTTTGCTACTGCTGTATAATACCTCCATATAAAGCGTACAGCTCTTAGTTGTATATTCTTCTCCACCCCAACTGTGTGTTATGTATGGGTTCAAAGATACCACGAAGAACGTTTTGCTCAAATTAGCCCAACATTCTATTCATGGTTTTAGTGATGCACCAGGTCTCCGAGCCATAAATAACAACCGGTATTATTAGTGTTTTGTATAAGATGCACGTATATATGACTGTATATATAATTCTGGTAGGGACTCATAAATTTCAAGTCATTCCTGTCAGTTATTTAACAATAATGACAGTGTTAATTATCAGATATTTAATAAAAAATAATTTTGATTGAATTTAATAAAATGGGAACATTAGAAAGCACGTCCTGTTTTTGAGCCCGTAGGTAATGGTCCCATCTCATGTGTAAGAAATACTGAGTTTTGTTGTTAAATAAACGTATGATCCGGAGCAAAAACCCACTGAGTTAAGTGAATGGTTCACCACCATTCACATTATCTTAAAATCCTCACTATATGGAGCACTACAAGAATACGTTCCACCTTAAAGCAAAAATATCAATTTACTTTTTGAAATCCATGCAGTAGTTTTTACTATAACGTTATTTAAGTTAAGGTCAATCCATGATTGGATGAAGGCTTTTCTTAGGTATTTTAATCTATTATTAGTCCTAATCACTTTCATTACTTTATGTCAGTACTGTTTATCTATATCATGCCATTAACAATATTTTTACAACGAAACAATGGTAAAAAAAATATATATTTTTGTGGCAATATAAAAATATATTCTGATGGATCTCGATCACGAATGGAACGACTCAAATGGAATAGTACAAAATTTAAATCTATTAGAATTTAAATTCGAATTTCATCACGTATCTTTGGTCAATAGTGTTAATATAAAAAAATATTTTATATTTTTATACATACTGAAAACCATACGAACAATCGTGCATTACAAATCTGGTAACAATATGAATTTCAAATATCGTCCGTGGCGGGTCATTCGAGATAGTTTCCGGTAAGCCTTTGAAAGCTCACGTTATTATTGCACAGGAAGCTTTTAATATGATCGTAATTGCAGCAGATTCCGCCGGATGAAGGCTCCGTGTTTGTACTACTCTTCACGTTCGAGTGGCGAACCTTTTACGTACTCCAAAAAATTGCACGTTATTCTGAGCGCTTCCAACAGTAGATTGTTTGTCAACATGTATTGGCTGTCAATACACATAATATCAAGGGTGATTCAGAAACAACTGAAACTGTAATATTTATACCATGCTATTTTAAAAACAATTTTCCACAGTTCATTTTAAAAGCTTTGAGTATAATATTATAGTATGAGTCGTATAGGAAAATTTTATATGTCATACCATTAAATAATGTAAATTTTAGATGTAAAATCAACATTTTAATTTGTTTAAAAGTATTTGAGTACTATCAAGTGTAAAAAAGTTTATTTTATATACAAAAAATCACATTAGATTTAAATCTCATCCTTTTTTATTTTATTTTTCTTACCCACCAATATGTTTAGGGAACCCATACCACTACCGGTCACACATAGAAAATTTAATTTTTTTAGTTTTATAATTTAGCTTTTAGATTGATAGGACTAAAAAAGACAGACGGAAATAAACTTTAATGTCACATTAATTCAGTTTTAAAATAAAGTGAAAAAACTTAATAACTTCCTCTTTCTCAATTTGGCATGTCATTTCAATGGTATGGTAAGGTCTGTCAAACATTTGGGTAATTTCAATACACACAATATTCAAATTACGGTTACTTCTTCATATTCTTCTATTTCTTCTATTCTTGTTCTTCCACCAAGAAAATATAGTTAAATAAAATAATAATTAATAAACATTTAGTACATAATAAGCCAAATAATGAAACTTTAATCTTTGTCAATTGTATGTTATTTATACGAAAACCACCAGCCTTCACCAAAACCAACAAAAAATCTTTCCAATAATCTGATTAATTATGATGAGTCATCTGACTCATTTTACAACGTTTTTCTTAGCACGTATTCTTATTTGTCCGGTACAAATATTGTTATCAATTTTTAACTAACTTCCCGACTAGCTAGACATTTGAAACTTTTAGAATATATCAGAACACGATGCCAATGCATTTTTTAAAAACTTTTAGCCATCTTTAAGTAGAATTGAATTCATTTTCAGTTAATTCTGTTTTCTATGAAAAGTTATTTCGACACCATTATTGGTTGCTAGGGGCCTGGGATGCTTACAACTAAATTATTAATTAATATATACGTGCGTTACTATTGAAATCAAAATGACATTTCAGTATTTATTCTATCAAGTACAAATTTTTTTGATCGTTTAAGCTAGTCAAGTCGAGTTTACAACATGATTCAACAGAAAATTTAAAAACGTTGTATATAAAAAGTTCTTTTTATCTTGTAATTATCTTGATATTCGTTCATAATTATTTCGATTTTAAACAAGAGTATTTTATTATAACAAGTATTTCTAAAACACAACGTAGAGTTACTGAACCGATTTACTACCATCTAAAGATAATAAAGTAGTTTGAGTATCCATATGATGTTACAATGATCATTGCCATCAAATAACAACCCTTATTTGGTAATGTTCAGTTATCTTGCGAATTATTATTTTGACACTGCTTGTCGACATGTTCTATTATGACTTTAGCCCTGAATTGACTCAAACTATTCCGAATATGTACATTGCTATCGCAAACTACCCTGTAGTTGTAAGGGATGAGAAAACTATTCGCAGTTATTGTACTAAAGTGGAAACGATAAGTTAGTCCCGCTTTCGTTTGTTTGCCTGCGCTTTAGATATGATGGCTTTTGCATGGGGGCCCCCCATAAATGTGTTGTCTCAAAATGTTTACCGTCGTTATTTTTTGAAGATGTCGTGTTTGTCGAATATTTTCATATAATAAGTACATCGATAACAGTAATTTTCTTTCGATAGATTGGAGGCTTCTCAATCGTATAAAACTTGACCGTGAGTGTACGTTTTCAGGCTTGTTACCATCATTCTAATTTAAATTAAATACTTAATATAATTTTGAATTTATTATTTTTGAAAAAGATACTTATTTTAAAAAACCTAGAAAAGAGTTAGATCGAGTGAGACTCGAATTACATAGCATTCACTATCCAAGTGAGCACTTTTATCATTTGAGCTACAAATCCATCTATGACTTATGTGAATAATAAAATTATTATATCGACTTAAATGGTTTTTTCTAGTGTGTATTATGCATGAGATGTTTTCAAATTATGTACCTTTATTCAGTATATAGAATGTTACATTTTATTCGTTGAATAAAAGATATAGTTTATTTATATACAATTATTCATGACACTTATATCATATACAGTCTGCGAATAATTGAACATAGATAACTAATTCTCTGTCCCAAAATAATATAGCGATAAGCTAAAAATCATTAGGTAGGTACCTACTCTTCAAAAGAGACGAGAAATAATTGAGTTTTGGACTATTTGTATGGAAACTTCAATTTTACCACATTTTTCTTAGCTCGTATTCTTATTTGTCCGGTGGTTGTTTATCCAATACAAATTTTGCAATCGATTTTTAACTAATTTCCCGACTAGCTAGACATTTGAATTTTTTGTAATATATCAGAACACGATGCCAATGCATTCTTTTAATACTTTTAGCCATCTTCAAGTAGAATTGAATTCATTTTCAGTTAATTCTGTTTTGCATGAAAAGTTATGTCGGAAGAAATTCGTAATCCAATCCACTAGTATTGGTTGTTAAAGGGGTGGTCCTAGCAATTAAATTATTAATATATACATGCGTTACTATGGAAATCAATATGACATTTCAGTATTCTATATTTGTTTGTTTGTTTGTTTGTTGCAAAATAGCAAAAAAATGATTTGTTGACAATTATTGTCTTATTTGTCCTAAATTATTAATACATAGAATTGTTAAATTTATATGATTCAACAGTTAATTTAAAAACGTGGTATATACAAAGTTCTTTTTATCTTGTAATTATTTTAATATCAATTCGACTCGTCGTTTTTTTTCATCTATGCGTATGCATGTTGTGTATAATATTATAACTTCCGAACTAATCTGGCTCACTCAACTCATTTTTAATTTTAAATTTTTTAAGATGTATCTTTCTTTTCTTAAATAATGTTATCAATAGTACTCTAAACACGCTCATAATGAGTCGAAAAGAATACTTAGATTATTTAAATCAACTAGTTGTATTGAACAATAATGAATACACAATTAATTTTCTATTTCATAAAATACAATTTTGTTACCTTTCACGGGGTCAAAAGAATCCAAATATTCATTAAATAAGAATAAAAAGATCTTATTTTGATAACAATTAGAAAACCACTCATACATTATACTATGAAGTATGTATTCTGCAGAAACTATATTGAAATAATCGTGTTATCTATAATTAACTTGGAAAGCCTTCCCGGTGATGCTTTTGTACATTTTGTCACACAAAAGAGGTTTCTCTATTGACGTAACATACCCGAAAGAGGGAAAAATACAAAGCAATATAGAAAACTAATCAAATATATAATAGACTCTATATCACATCTTTCATCAGTATAATTTGTAAAATAAAAATAAAACTTATGGGCACTGATTTTTTGGATTCAAATAATTTATGCATAGATCTTAATCCAGATAAATCTAAATATCGATACAAGTGTTATTTGGTATTAATTTACTAAGCATATAGGATTGTACGTGATATTTTATGATAAAGAAGGGTTTAATCTCATTAAAAATTGGAGAGTAGAGAACAAAAACAACATAAATGTCAGAACTGAACAATTTTACGGGAGAGCAAAAAAACTTAATTAAATCTCTTCCTTGAAAATTATGATTTTTATTCTTTCAATGTGATAATACACAATCTGTGCTTATTTTTCAATGAGAAATAATAATAATCATTAGAACTTTTGAAGAACCCACCAGAAAAATGTGTAATAGAGAGATGTCATTATTAATTGACTTAATTATTATGATGCATTCATAGAAACTATTTTGTCAAATGATTTTTTTTGCTGGACACCCTTACACCTTTCAACTCGTGTTTTTCGCTGTTTTTAAAAGATTGTTAAATGACAGCATATAGACAACATTTTAATGAAGAAAATGACATATAAATTTCAAATATGAAAAAAACTGACATAAGTATGTTGTTTTTGTAATCCACCGATCAATTTAGAGAATATGAACGAACCTAACCTAACTGATATTATATCATTTTATTATGATGATTAATTAATAGTGTAACCTAACCTTACTGATATTATGACATTTTATTATGAATTGATATTGATGGTTGGATTGGCCAATGTCGGTGACTTTCATCTTATTCCCCCTTCTCGTGTTGATGGTGAAAAAGTATTCACGAAGAAGCAGACTATTCATCTTATGACGTTGGATGTGGCGTTAAAGGCATGCTAGAAAATATTTACTTATTATGATAGTGTCTCCACCAAAGCCATGCACACAATGTATAATATATAATATTTTATAGACAGTAGAGGCGGATTGCATTCAATAGATTCTAACAGAATCATGATTGGTGAATCACTAATTATCATATGGCCGAAAAGATATAAAAAAGACGCCTTAACACTTACGTTACTATGACACCTTAGGTTACCCGTCCCATTCAATTGCAAATAATTCAGTTAATATGTACTTTCTTTGTCATCATATTTCAGCTATTTCTATAATCATCAATATTACATAATATAATTAAAATGTTATTCTTTTCAAAATCGAAAGCATTATCCAGTAAATCTATAGGTATCCGTCAGATTTCATTTACCTGCCATAAATTATAATTAATGGACATTACATACAGAATTTCGCATTCCATTACGAACAAAAGAGATATATCTATAAGTATATGCGACAAAGAGCGTTATAATTATTCAATTTATGAGAAAGGCGTACTTATGAAAATAAGACGTGAGATTATAATAGTAATTTACGACTTGTTGGTTGTACAAAGGTACAGAAATACTCGTACAATTTTATTATAATTAAGTTTTGGTGAAATTTGATCGCTTTGTAGATTTAAAAATATTTTTTTATTAATTTAATTGATAATTAAACCTTATTAGAATTATTTATGTTGCCAAAATATACATTTTTCTTTTACTTATTTTAATATTATTTTTAATTTCGTACGATAACTAAAGGTTACATCACGATAACGGACGTAATTTATTAGCATACTAAAGGGAAAGTTAAGTAGTAGGAATTGGTGCGAGCAATATAGTATTATATATGTATTTGTAAATCAATTATTATAGACTGTGGCGCTTTCTTATAATATTGGTGAATATTTTACAATTTGGTTATTTGGATGAACACTTTAGGCAATCCTTTTTTTATTTTACATTAGGCACATTCTTAAATTATACATGCTAGGATAAAGTTTACAATAATTAACAAGAATTTAATAATTTAATTAAAAAAATCCACTTTTTATAAATAAATCTGGACCGGTTTCATCCGCCTCAGAGGGACATTTTCAACTGAATAATCTTTATAAAACAAGCATTTATCAAAAAAAAATCAAAATTTGACATAAATAATCTACCAATACATTGAATTATCCGTCCAATAATACTTTGTCAATAACAATTAAATTAAAATTTATGAAATTGGATATTAATATTTCATAATACTTACATCAATAATTAAAAACACTAAGCTAAATATTCTAAATTATTAATATAAAACAATATTTTAAGCAATAATCCTTGGACTGACTTACCACAATGTTGTTATCTCTGGCAATGCATCCCTACTACTGCATATCAGTAATAATATAATTCAAATAATAACAATGAATAAAATCTCATATTTGACAGCAGTGGCGCACATATTTTTATGACGGTCAACTTGCCAAAGGGTCCAGTAGGAATTATAAAAAAAGAAATCCTACAAAAGTGGCGCTCGCTGCGGCGATAATGAAGATTAATTTTGTTCGCGACTGACTCCCCGCATCTGTTTGGCGCCCGAACGTAGGACTTAAGCTGCCGCAAAATAAAATCCATTTAGATGAGAGAGGAGCTAGAGAGTAAGTGAAGTAGAATCTTTTGATAGCTCCTTTGAGTGTTAAATAATCAGGAAAAATAAAGTTCTAGACGCACAGGTATTGTCATTTTATTACTTTAATAACTTATTTAAGGATTTGATACATACCAATAATTTGTACTACCATCAAATAGTGGCAAATTTAAAAATAGTAATGTAAATCATTTTTCGTTTAATCATTTATGGGCGGTAGGCATATACAGAAATGGAATCCTCATACCTACTACGTTTAAAAAAGCTGTAAGATTTATTTTAAGTAATTCGGAAATTATGATTTTTTTATACCATACCTAGGTTAAAATCTCATCCATGTATAAACGAAAAAATATTAAAATTAATTTTAATTACATATTAATACTTTTATAATTACTTTATGATATAAGAATGTGTCTTATAAAAAATAATAGAAAATGCTAAAACTTTTTTTACTCAACTTTTTACTTTACTTAGTATTATTTCTACAATTAATAATACCTATTAATAAAGTCATCGAAATGGCTAAAATGTATATTCTCATGTGTTACAAAATATTTCCTATTATTCAAACCACTATACCTATATAATATGTAGCAATGTTGATAACTATTTTTACAGTTTGTTATGCAGAGGACAGCAATGCTATTTTCGTTTAAATAACTTTTTTGTCCAAAATAATGATTTAAAATTGGAAATTGTTAAAAAATACGTTCCCAGCAATGACGATGGATTCTTTATTGTTTTATATGATAAATGTATCTCAATCTTACAAAAATAGTTATATAAATATATTATATTTATAACATTTACACATTAAATGGTTGAAGTTTGAAATAATAAAATGACACCATCTCATTCATTTAGTATGCCTAATGGTGTGATTTTAATATTGTGCTATGATTGCACATATTATATCGCATAATAATAATCATTACTTATCTAAGTCTTCTTATAAGAAAACAGTCCTTCGCATCTCCAGATCAGCCAGATGTTTATTGTAACAATACTTACGTTAGGGTAAGATTATTAAAGATTTTTATCAAATGACCTAAACATTTATGTTTAAACTGTCTACTTTAGTATTATAAGTGAAATAAGTGTAACCTATATTAACAATGCTTTCTAAATGAACTTTTTCTAATTTCAGAGACTCCACATTATTATAAAGTATGACGTTTATAATAAACTATTTTTTTTTTAAATAAAAGTTGTAAACCACTGCAATTGTTACTCTGTAAATTCTCGAAGTGGCCTGTCATTTTGTATAAAGACGAACGCTTAACAGTATAATGCAGAAAACTTATACTTCATAATAATAATATCGATTAACCTCTAATAAAAAAACATTGTTTTAAAAATAAACAGATTTTCATATTCTACAAAATAAAGTTATACACTTAGTACAAACGAAGACTTTTTATCTGTTTAAATTACATGCTTATTATATATAATTGCCACCTGATGGGCAACGCACCAGTTGCGTTGGACGCATGTTGTTAAATGCTAATATAAATATTATAACGTAAGTACCCACCAATATTTTCTTTCATATAGGTAAATACTAATTGAGATAGATCATTTATTGATTTAGGTACTTACATTTATCTAGTTAAGATTTAGAATACATTGTCATAATACGAGTATTATGACATAAAATATAGAAAAAAAAATTCGGACACAATAATTATTGCCGCCACCCAGGCACTGAAGTACCAGACTCATAATTCAATAAAAATGATAATTCAGTTATCTTCAGACTATATACGCGTCAATACGTGCACTCGTTTTACCCTAGCGTCATCAGAGAAGTAAGTTAATTTCGAATTGCGGTTTGCCTAATGCTGTGTCAATCACCGTAATTTAGAAAAACTCAATAACCTACAGAGTCAACAGACAGTTATCGCGCGAGAGTGGTAGTGCTAGTGAGTTGGAACCAGATCACGGAACCAGCCCAGCGCATCATCGTTAAAGTCAAGTGCCTGGAATCCTTGGTATAACTAAATATATATTCGCACAGTCCACTACAAAGCGCGGTATATATTGTACAATGTTTTTATTAGGTCGTATTCCTGTTTGTCCGGTGGTTGTTTATCCCGTACAAATCTTGCAATCGATTTTGAACTAACTTCCTGACTAGCTAGACATTTAAAACTTTTAGAATACATCAAAAAACGATGCCAATGCATTCTTTTAATACTTTTAGCCATCTTTAAGAAGAATTAAAATCATTTTCAGTTAATTCTGTTTTGTATGAAAAGTTATTTCGGAAGAAATCCGTAAAAAGTAAAACATTATTATTGGTTGCTAGGGGTTTGGGGTCCTAGCAGCTAAATTATTAATAGGTATATACGTGCGTTAATATGGAAAACAATATGAAAAGTCAAAATGGCATTTCAGTATTCTATATTTTATTCAGTATTTCTATCAAGTACAAATTTTTTTGATCGTTTAAGCTAGTCAAGTCAAGTTTATATGATTCAACAGAAAATTTAAAAAGTTTTTTGTATCTTGTAATTATTTATAATTGATTTAAGTACTGTACTTTTATATTCAAGTTCGGGTTTCACCTTTAGGCATCTTAAGGCACTACACGTACTCACCAATAACGATAATACCCACTGTCACAGAATACAGATATTTCTCTTTTGCACAATAAAATAATAGAATAAAAATATTGTTGTTTTTATTTAATAAAACGCAATTTTTTTTTTTTTTTTTTACTATAATACTAGTAAAGAATCACGTATTAAATCGTGTATTAGAGAATTGACATATTTGGAAATACAGTACATTTTAGATGCTCGTTACTTATATATTTAGCAAGCCTATTACAATCCCATTATTCACATACAGTGCAACTAGTCAATAGAAATCATAATAGGTATCCGGTAATAACACACAATAGCTTAATAAATAGAATTAAGATAGTCTTTACCCAAATACCCTACATCTTGAACCAAGATGTCTACGAAAATGAAACACACTGTTACCGCCTAAACCATGGCATCCTCAGAGGATCCAAGGCCATGAGGCCTGAATCATCATTGGGCGGATTCATGCAAACATGAGCAGATCGACTGCGAGACAAATTGTTAGCCCGTAAACTTAGACGTATGAAAATTTATAGTCACCCTTTAGAAACTTAGCCAACAAAGTCTAAACTAATTACTTTCTCAGCATTAATAATTTTATCAGAAGCCTTGCCATTAAATTCGTCCCTAGCATAAAAAAAAATCATTGACCTAGCGTAAAAAAAAAAAAATCCTAAAAGCACTTACCTACTTATATTAAAGTCATGCATAATAATAATTAAATACCTATAAATTCATTCATTCCGAGCCATTCAATGACTAATGTATTTAGTTTAAAATTATGTATTAATTTTGTGAAAATATGTCTTTGTACCTAGGTAGTTTAGATATTTCAAAATATTATGTACCTATCAAGCAAAGAAATCCAGTAATAATAATTCCAAGAAATGCACAGCCCCTTTTCAAAGCATGTACCTAGAAAAGGTCTGAAATATGAGACCCAAGGTACCTACCTATAAGCCAGGTACATATGCTAGAGGCTGTTTTTGTCATTTTTCAGTGACAGAATTTGTAGGTAATATTTTTAATTCTTGCCTAGAGTTAACCTACTTCAAAAAAGTTGATTGTCATTCGATTTAAGGACTCTCGAGCGTGACGTCGGCCGCGCTGCCGCGCTGGCCGACGTCTCCCGCCATTTTTTTTTTTTTATATTTTTTTTAAATAATTTCTACGCTGTAAATTTACTGTAAATGTATTCCGACAATAAAACGCCCTGTTTTCGCCTGTAATTCTGCGTTGTTAATCAATAAGCATGACCCCGAAAGAAGAAGCCAGCAGACGATCACCGTGACCTTACATCATCAAGGGGGTCCAGCGCATCATCCTACACCCCCCCCTCTTTCGGAGGTGACAACACATTATAGACAATATGTGTAATAGAATAATCGTCATTGCATAATCCGAGAGCAGTTGTCAGAATGAAGAAAAAGCTTAGAATGACGTATTATTGACACGTATTTAAGTTTATCCCATTTTCTTCCACAATCCTAATCGGTCGCATGTTACTCCATAACCGTTAGGTATTTCAGTTCCGATTAATTCTGAGTTATCTGGGTAATAATTTTTACTTTGTTAAAGTGCAACGATGGTTCTTTATTATTTTCCATTTTCCGACAATGCTATATTTAACTTACTCAAGGATAGATGTGACTTGTATCGACTTCAGATAGTTGGATTTCCCTACGTAGGCATGATTTAACTTTATAATATATTTCATTGTCTTAGATTTGACGTGTGGAAATTTCTCATTCACGTTAAATCGGAAGTGATATATTTACAGAAACTGAGTTATAAAATTTAAACTACAACTACGATTATAGCACATTTTTAAGATTGTTTCAAATAATTCAATAAAACTTTCCGTTGAAGTTGAGAATTTGTTTACCAGTTATTTTAAAGTTGTTTGTTCTGTGGCTGTCATCGGATTAACAGATTTCAATAATTATAGGTAATATTATTTATAAAATATTCATTTTTCACCTACAATCAGTCAGTACCTATTTATTATAATAATATTGTTTCGTAATGTTATGAGAAAGGGGATCTGCAATCTCATAAACATTACGAATTAATGTTAGGTACTTATTTCATCATACATTCAAAATATTATTTCATAGTGACATCTCACTCGATTATAAGTTTCCGTGAAAGACACATCGCACCAAATTTCCCTTATACCTATTTATTATATTGCATCGATTGTACCCTTGTAGTTATTTGAATCAGTAAATGAATTCTCTCCTCTTGCATCATCACGAACAAGTACTACCATCTTTCATATCCAATACTTATCCTTTATGGCAGTGCTCCGCAACCTTTTCTCACCCATGGCACACCAAAGGTATTCCCAGAATTCCGCGGCACACCACAGGTAAAATAATTTATACATCAAAATATGGACCCCACATGCTGAAGCGAGCCCCTGCCTATCGCCAAGGTTAAAGACAGTGTGATACTCTAAAGTAGGTAGTGTTTTTCAAATGGTGTTCGAGGTAAAATAAATAATATTCATTGTATGTTTAGCTATTTTTTGTATTTATTATAACAAACACTCCCCAATCAAATATTTAAAAATAATAGTATCAGCGTAGTAATATAGCACCGCAGGCAACTTTTTTTACCCATTAGAAAAAAATTGTGTTTATCTCACTTATCTGGTTGATCTGCCACGCCCCCCCCTGAGCCTGGCTCCCCAGACTAGAGCTCTGACAAAAGAGAAACCCGAAGTTCTTATCACCCGTCAAGTATGACTGCTTATCATTTTTAATTATAGCTTGAGTTCAAAAAAGTTGCTCACATATGTATATGTCGTATAAAATGGGAGCTGAACTGTGATAGCCTTGTCGAAAATCCGAGGATATTCTTTATTAACCGAAATCCAGAAAATACCCAATGGAACATCGGCGAAATTCATTTTTAGCGTCACGTCGTTCCTCAATTCAACAAAATTCCTCACGAATATAATTAAAGTGCTTCTATAGAATTTCTGGCATTGGTTGCAAAAGGGTTTCAAATCCAGTCGTATTGATTGTATGAAGGTAGGTAATGATGAAATTTCTTTTGCAGCAAAGTTATAAGTTTTTGGGCCTGACCCAAAATTCATTGCTTGTTTTCAATGGTAGTGATATTTTTCATTCTGACCTAGCATTTTTTTTATTAATTTTATTCAAGTGCTCAAATATATTACCAGCCATGCACGCAAATTTGGTCATTAAGTAAGTATTGTTTAATATACAAAATTATTTGCATTTTTTGACACAATGCGCCGCGGCACACCTAGCATCATCTCGCGGCACACCGGTTGCGGAGCACTGCTCTATGGAACCAGAATACTTACAGGTATATTAGAAGACGATAGTTCTGTTTTTGTCATGTAATAATATTATATATGTAGGTATATTACAATATCTGTTATACGGTGGCAAAATACGATATCCGTTATTCTAAACTGTTCAGAATGGCAATTTGAAACATCGGAAAATATTCAAACAATGATAAATGATCGTTTAATATTTCCTGGATATTAAAAAACAGAGCATTATAATGACATACTTACATACAAAGTTTTCAAATCTGTCAGACTTTGCTGGAACAGAAACCTATAGTATGTCTTTATTTAAGACATTTCAACGTCACATGTGATCTTAAGGCAAACGGTTTACCAGTGGCGAGGGGTGGAGATAGGCTATTAAGATTCGACATAAATAGTGAACACTAAACTTTGTCATTCATACTTATTTGTTTTCATTGAACTAAGAATACAATTTGCAGATTGTAATGGTTAGTTTTCAAAATTAAATTAAACCCTGCAATAGTTTAGGTATGCTATGGGCGATCCGACAAAATATTGTACAATTTTTCAATCATACTCATTTTTCGTTGAATTAAGAATACAGATGGTATTGGTTAGTTTTTTAAAATTCATTAAGTCTTGCCTAACCAAACCATAATCGATAAAAAATATTCTTCTATCGATAAAATATGTAAAATATATATGGTTTAATGGCATAATTTTAGATGTGTTATATATATATACGAGTATTTTTTTACTATTATCTACTGTGGCTTCGATTAGGCAGGGTTTAATTGAATTTTAAAAGTTAACAAATATTATCCACTCATTATAGTCTTAGTTCAACAAAAAAAAGATACATTTGACTGAAAAGAGACTGTAATATCCAAAATTATTTATCTGTCTTTGAATATTTAGCCTGGAAAAATTTAAATTTATTTTAGTCAGTAAAAAAAATTTGGATACTATAATATATTATAATATTATGCAAGTGAAGTATATAAGCGAATTATAAAAACTATGTTTACTAATGTTACCGAATAATTACAGGTAGATGTGTATACAAGAGTGCAAGTGACACACCTTTATCTTGTAAACAATCTTTTCACAGTATTGTTTTCTTGTTCGTAAGTGTTCAAAACAAAAGATTATATTGTATACAATTTAAAATAATTAAATTTACAAAATATAAAGAACTGTCTACCTTTAAATGCTACTGTTTTGTTTACATTAGCTAAGATTATAAATTTAATTCCACTTAGTCAAAAATAGAAGCATGAAAATGCTGTTTTTTTGTATTTTGTTTTGCTAAGTTGTTGACACGTGGCATGGCAAGATTTTTTGTTACATTTCAAATATTTTACTGTGTAATATCTAATTATTTTATTTTAATATTTTTTTTAATTATTATAAGTATATATACATATCAATTTATTAACATAATTTCCTAATTCAACAATTGCATATTATATTAAATGAATCCAGATAAACCAAATTAAAAACATAACTTTTTTAACCCCAAATTTAATAATATATAGTATCAATTATATTGAATTGGAATAAGACTTCATTATGGGAATTATTAATATGACGTGGAACATATATCTTTTAATATCTTTAAAATGTATTAAGTAGTGCAAAGTTGGGCTGGAACTTCCATCCATTACTTTCCAGCCAACATACGTCCTTCTCGTATTTGTATTTATAAATATCAACGATAGGATCTTTCTAAAGCTTTTTTTATTGCATTTGCTAAAATATTGTATATTTTGATAAATAAAAACCAATATTTTAAAATTTGGCGGTCACTTTACTCAACGAACATAATTTGGATTATAATAATATGTTTCCACTGTTTACCAAGAATGCTACATTATTTAATCTTGAGTATTATTCATAAAATAATAACAATAAAATGCACCATTGATTCAAAAAGTACAATCATGGTAATCGAGTAATAAGTTGAAAGTATAATTCATGTTATAAAAACAAAATTATTATATTTTCATTATATATTTGTTTTAATTTATATATCTGTAACGCAGCGCAACACAACACTGTATAGACATTCTCTCTCTACCTGCGCATTGAACGGATCGAGAGCAACAACAAGGTTATTGACAGGTGGCACAGCTACCTGGTACTTCTTTCTATGAAGACATATTATACATATTGTTAAAAATTTGTTATTCCAGAAAAAAGTTCTCAGAAAACATTAAAACCATAAATTTCTCAAAAATATGTCTAATTTTATTGAGATACCTAGGTGTGTTAAATTTTTCAATAAACAAAATTCCAATACACCTAAGTAATTTTTGTACTTTCGAGGAATTTTGTTTTGTTCGCCAGTTTATTAGGAATTTTAATATGAAAATTTAACACGCTAGATTTGCTTCCAAATAAAGAAAGAAAAAAAAAAAAAAAACACGCTAGATTTTCCAATGCCTCGGAAATTATTTTTTATTTTATATGGTATATGTATACATAAGGAATAAAACGTGTCTAACTATAGTCTCTTCCAGTTTTCATAATTCTTGAATAGTAAAATCGGTTTTTCTAAATATTTTTTAAATGGAATAGTACAAAACATAGGTGAATGAGAATATATAATCATTTATTGTGAGTGAAGAAAAATTCCAGTTTGTTAATATTAAATTATGGGAAATGAACACCAATGCTTTATAAAGACATTGACATTTGGAAAAATGGAGGACAAATGAAAATCTAGTTAAGCTTGTATAAGATGAAGGAATAGTGAAAAATTTGATTAAAATACCTTGGCATTCGAAACTAAAAGGTAGCGGCTATGTCATACCTGCATGATGTTATTGGTTAAAGACATGGTTGTAGAACCAGAAAGAAGAAAATTCTGTTGATTCTGGCCGATTTATTATTGGGTCGAATTAGAATTGCATAATATGGTAAAATTTTTACTTTATAAATAGTTTTACTATATCCCAAAAATTTGAACCAGAAATGCGCGCTTGTATTTATTATATCGTTCAATAATTAGAATGTTACATTATAAAATCTTGCGAATTATTCGTTGAATAAAAAAAAAATAGTTAATTAACAAAATACTTTTATTTGTTGATTCTCCAACCATTTTTCAAAAGATTGATGACGTGTTTTCGACTTCACTTTTTAAGAGCCGAGATTAGTCGGGAGGTAAGAAGCAAACAATGTTCGCCCGAATTTATCTTTGAAAGTTTTCACAAAAACAATAGAGATAAGCTTTTATTCAATTCTCGAATTTCGACAGACAAAATATTTCAAGGTTAGACAGCCATGCTGGCTTAGTAATCATATTGTCGGTTTTGTGTGGATTTGTTATAATAAATGTAAAAAAAAAATATAATCCATATCAAGTCGAACTGTGGCTTCAAGTAGGTTTATCTAAAATCATTTTTTTGTGAAAAGTAGATAACGCCATTCTTATTACTGTTATCATAAACCGTAGAAATCTTGAGTAGTAGCTGAAAATATTTATTTTCTTTTTCGATAATCATGTTTTACTACTTTGTTGCCGAATTTAAGTATTTTGTGATTTCAATACATATCTTCTTTTTAAAATGACGTTTTATATTTTATTTTTTCTTTGCATTAATATTGTACAATTGTAATTGTATTATTACAACAACATGTGAAGTACCCATACCCAGAATTCGAGCCTGGGACTCTTGACACCATAAACCGACACGTTACGGGTGGTTTAAATTAGTTGCAATTAATAGTGTATTGCGAATTTCCGGATGTACGTAAATATTATTGAAACAAATATGGATATCATCATTTTAGATCCACTGAAATACGTCAATTCCAAAAATTATTATCATCTTTTTTTATGTCATGGTATTAAATTTCAAATATTCGTGGAAATTCATTGACTCAAAGCGGCTATCGACGGTAGTTTATCATATATATGTATTGAGGTGGTTCATTGTTACAATAAGTTAACCGTCTAAACCAGGGTTCCACAGAACTTTGCGGTTACGTGACATTACTCAAAAACTAGATAAAAATACTATAAACCTTTATAATAGCAGATTTACTTATTCACGTTAATCACACTTTATTCATTCAAGTCTTATAGATATTTGTGGCGAGCAACAAACCCAGTGGGAACCATGTTTTGTCACGAGTCAGTCTCGAAAATAATATTCAATTATTTTAATATACATTTTCACAAGCCGTCAGCGGATTAATTATACGCTAACAGGGAAAATAATATTGTTTAGTACATGCATACAATTTTAAACGCATCTATTTACTACTTACAACAAATAAAAACTTTACCCTAATTAATATTTATTTTGTTATGAATTTCTCAAGTTGGTTCACCAAAACTCATGGGACCAAAACTATTCGATTGGGAGGGCTTCAATAAATAGCCCTTCACAGTCAAATCGAAATGTCACTCCGTATCGCCGAGCCTCGGGCTAAATATCTCACTCATTTGTATCTCTTGTATTATAATCTCTCTTCTTGGTCGTGCACTCATGGCTGAGGATCGTGACCACATTTAAATTTCGCCATCCTTTGAGCGACCAAGACTTTCCATCCTTCTTGATCTTCCGCTTTTCTCAGGGCAGAATGTATGGTGCCCCCAGTCAGCTCTTACACTTGGTCGCTCCATTGCGCAGACGCTCTTTCTCTGCTTTGCCTTCCCTGGAGGCTACCCAAAACTACCAGTCTCTCCAGGTTGTCCGGTCCGCGCCTGACAATATGTCCAAAAAACTGCAGAATTCTTCTCAGACATATCGTTGAGAGCCATTCCTTCCGTTCTCTTGCCTTCAGGGTCCACTGTATTATAATAATTGCACTAAATTTCTTTATATGTATATGTAAACTGCACTTGTTAATCCATAAATAAACTCCGCATCTCCACCAGCAACTACAAGTCTTCATACTCCGCTCTCCACTCCTCCATCATCAATACCACCAATACGCACTATCAATCCAAACATTTAAGAGCATACTTCAGTGAAACGGCAAATAATTTTCAACTATAGGTGCGACGAAATTTCGGACTTGCTGTCAATCTGAGAGCGATAGTTGAGCTGTGAACACGTAAATTTGTTTTGTAATGGCGTCGGGGGAATTAATTCTTAAATCGTGTAAAGATGACCAAAAAACCTTACCAATTTTCTTAAAAAAGAAAACATGTCAATGGAATATATTATTATTATTACTAATATAATAATAAACATGAACGCATGTTGAATTTTTATGACAAATTATGTTTTGTTCTGCACGCGTCGATTGCACAATCTTCGCGTCGTTTAGTCACGATCGTTTTAGACCGTGCCCCAGCTGAAGTATAGCATTAATAAAAAAGCTCAAACTACATACCATTTGTACAGAAAATAAAATTGTATTCAACTTCTAGATTAGTAATCAAATATTTCCTTCCAGTTTAATATTATTGTAAAACATCATAATGTTAAACAATTATTCAAAAAATCTTTCATTACCGTGTGTCATTGAAACAGCAATAAATCTGTACATATTTAATTTGAAATGGATATAGTCTACCTGTACGACTTTTTGATCTCATTTAATTTGTACAGGTTACTTACACGTTTTTCGGAATTAATTTTTGACTCCAAAATCTTGTTTCTAATTATAATTTGAGTTTTATACGTATTTTATTACAGACTTTGTAAATTATTAATATATCTCTAAGAAGGTTTACTGATATAAAATGAATAATTTATAATATGTTGAATAATTTTATCATCTATTATATGTATTTATTAAAAAATTATGTATATTACTTTTCCTCTGTTAATGTTATTTTTTTCATTATAAATAATTAAAATTTCAAAATCTATAGACACTCTGAAATTACTAATGAAGAACTACACTTGCATACACTGATGTTAAACGATAACCTCAAATTAATAACGTGCCTTCTCAATTTTTAAATTGTATTCTGCATCATTATAATGGTTGAAGAATTGAGTAGATGGGTCAAATAGACCAGACGCTATCAATGATTGATTATATACATAATATACGGAACCATTGCCGACTCAAGTAGAAAGCCGATACATTCACAACGACTGGTCCTACTTTTTCCGCCCCTCCCGTTGTTCTCTATGGATGCCCTGTCATTGCCTGTCATTATTCTATATAGTGCTCATACTGACGCGTCTGCCATATTCACACAAGGAATGGTTTGATTTGAATAGATGAGTTACATGATAAATAATACACTAGCATTAACACAACATTCTACAAATGTAATGCATAGATCAATGTTACATATTTTTTAGAAATTGATATTACCATCGGTTTTTGTATGAAGGACTTGTCTGACTTTGATAGCTGATGAATAAAAGGAATGTATATTATTTAATAAATAACACTGATAGTTAATATATTTGATTTGAGAATTTTTTATAATTCAATTTGAAACGAGAAAGGGCGAATCAATATGTCAAGCAATAAAAAAAATGTCACAGCTGAAAAGTGGACCACTCGTTCCTTGTACAAAAAGTTATGCTCAGGCTTTATTCATCCTAAAGATGGTGGTGACGGAACGCATTCTGACAATAATTAATATAGGTTTTAGGTGTCACAAAGATATATAATATCGTTTTTATTGAGGTAATAATATTTTATTTTTTTAAAACCCACCAATAATTTATTATTCCGAGCTCTTCAATAAAACTAAAACCAAAGCACAGATTGAATGGAAATGCTGTAATTTTAACCATGTCATCAGCATGGTCACAACACGGTTTGTCCTCTTTAGAAAAATGAAAATAGTTTGTAGTAACTTACAGTTTATCGGTTATCGTATCTGGTGATGAAGGTGATTACTGATTATCATTTAAATTTACGGACAACAAGGCAAAAGCTAACAAGAACCACAATAATTTATTATATTCGTGTAGTAACAATATATTAACAAGATATTATTAAATAATTACCAAAGGAAATCGTAGATGACAATATAAAATTACTATACTATAAATGACTGTATAAAATAACTTTATAACACTATATAAACATAAATGTTTTCAGAAGCATCATTTTCATGGCGATTGAGAAAAGTCTATCTTTCCATACAGAACTTCCAACTATTTTCGTTTTGATAATCCATCAAACAATTACTTGAGCGTAGTTATGCACAAAGCAGCCAAGCCACGATTTTGAAAAAAAATGAGTTATTGTGATTTCCATAATCTTACACTTTTGTTTTACGTTCTGCACAAATCAGCCAAGCTGCTGTCATACAAAAATGTCATATAAATGCGTTCTAAAAATATGCCATATTCGTTCTGCAAAAAGCAGCCAAATGATAATATTATGTACTTACCTAATTTTTAAATTCGTGACTGTAAAGTGTGTTTTTCTACATTCAATTAATAAACATTATTTTCTCAATTACATTATATGTTTTCCATTTTATTATATATTATATAATATACAGATTTTTCATATAAAAAATAGTGCCAGGCAGCTAAAAATTGATGTATAGTTTACAAGTTTTTCGAATTGAGGCGCCGAGCGCCAAAGGAGCTCAAGCACCATTTTACAAAAGTGCTACAAAATGGCCGACAAGTTTTCAGTGAATTTAGTTTTTTAATTATAAACTTGATTGTTGAAATGGACAATTATTTTTTAAGCAAAGCAAATTTAAAAAAATCAAAGTATTATTTGCAATATTATTTTTTGAAAAATATCTATTGGATTCCAAAAATAATGTTGTTTGAGCTTCTTTGGCATATAGAAAAATGAAAAAAGGTGGCACTTGATACTTTTTTTTGTTGCATAAGCTTCTGTGGCATAAACATTTTCAAATTCAAACAATGGCATTAATTAAAAAAAATAAATCATTTATAAAAAATGTTTTAATGTTAGGGTTTGGATTGCAATAAAAAAACATTTTGATATAAACAAATTTTATTATGCCAAATAAACACTGAAAAAATGGTCAAATTTGTTATGATTGTTACATGAGTTTGTTTGGCATAAAATTTGCCTTATAATATTAAGTACGTTTTTGCCATTACAGCAATGATTTCAAAGCCTTTGGATTGTTTTTTTCGTAATAACCGTCTATATACCCAATGTTATTAATAATACTGAATTAAATCGTTACTCCAAACTGGCCAAAATAACAAAATCATTATTCAAATTTAACACCATCATTTTTTCTCAAGGATTCGGGTGATTTTTAAATACTTTTTTTAGTGTATATCAATCGTAATTTGATATAAAAGAAGATGAAATTCGAAATAAGAGTTATTTTCCTTCGTGGAAGTAAAAGTTTAGTAGACATAATTACTAAAATGACGTTAATAACCATATTTCAAAAGTAATCTAAAATATTTTAAACAACAGCGTATGTGAAAGAAAAACGGATAAAACATGTTAAATTTACCGCGATTTTCCTCGTTTACAGATTTAACACACATGGGAACTATTTTTCTAATCCTTCTTGAGCTCATTTTTAGTTTTTTTCACTGTTGAGAACGTATGTTCAATAAGACAAATCTGACAGCTGTTTTGGTCTCGCGCTCTCTATAGTATAATGGCGGATAAGCTTCTGTGGCGTGCCGACATAACGACCAAAACAATTATGCCACAGAAAATAAATCTCTATTGTAAAATATCTATAATTATTTGAGCGATAAGACTTTGTGGCATGATACATATCGATTTATAGAATAAACCTACATTCAAATGTCAAAAATCGTAAAGTTGGCGCTTGAGCTCCTTTGGCGCTCGGCGCCTCAATTATTTTCAGAATTTTGCAATTCCCATAATAATTTAGTAACTTAGAAGACAATTTTTAAAGAAAATTATCAAAAATAAAGACTTTTCTTACAAAAATAAGAGATGGCTGCATTCTGTAGAATGAACATTCTAAAAAAATTGTTTTACACAAAACACCCTGGACTGCTAAAACACCAAAATTTCATAGATTATATGCTTTTATCTCTTCAAAAGTTATACAAAATCATATATATATATAAAATATCTATCATTCTAAAAGTATAAACAGTATACAGAGGCTTTGCTGATTTAAAAAAACACAATTTACATAAAAGTGCTTCTATCTCTGTTTGAAGTTTGTGTGGTTCGGCTGCTTTGTGCATAACTACGCTCACTTTTCGACTGCCTTTCTACAAGATATGCTTACATTTCACTCTCTTGAATCTCGTATATAACTTATGCTTGCTCTCACGATGGATGGTTTCCAATCCTGACGTCCTAAATGATATCTAAATGCACCTGTCAATTACCTACGCGGTCACAGCCATGAACTACTGTAGGTTAGAACTGTTTCCTCGTGTCAAGCTTATCAGGCACTATTTGCTAGGTGTACTCGACTAGTCAATGCACTCCCCAAATACATAGACTGTGTATTTGTTTTTTTTTTAATTTAATTTTATAACATTATTCATGTTCTTTCTTATCTTCTATCGAATGAGGGTAATACTTGCTATAATATAATAAATTAGAAAAGTAGGTAAGCATTTTTATTTAACTTTTTTGATTAAAACCAGTTTTTTTCAATTAAATCTCATATTGTCTCATTATTATTTTTTTAATATATAAATATAGTGCTAAGACGTCTTGTCCCATTTTATGCATTCATGTACGCCATCTTTTTTTCTGCTTCACATCCATCTTTTCCACTAATTATTGATCGACATTAATTATTATTGGGGTGTCGTCGAATGAAAAATTTTGAAAACTACTGCTGTACACAATCTTCTAAGCGCAATGCCTCATACACTGACGGCAGACTTGAGTTTAGAATCTCCCTCTTATCAAACAAGAATTGTAAATGTACGTATCTTTATCTCATTCCATTGTAGTGGATGTGAGGAGATGCTATTATTGCCACCCAGTACTCGTCTCGCACAATCGTATCGCGTACTCCAATCGTGCATAAAAATTTACAACACTTTGTTCAAAGCAATAACAGCGATAGCAAAAATAAAAATAACGTGACATGTTTTCTATGTATAATCTATATTACCTACAGGAATATTATGAATAACAAAGATATATTATAGTGTACTTTTAATATCGTCACCTGAATTAATACTACCACTAGATAACTACCATTTGGTTTTGGTTGGGAAAATGAAATTTAAACTTTACTTGATTAACACAAATCTATGCTATAATTATTATTTAAAATAAAAATGGAATATTACCCTTGTTTAATTATTCAATTGTATGAAAAAATAGTGTACATAATATATTATTATTTTATTTATTTAATCCATTTGTGGTTTTAAAGTTATCTAATATTTTCAAACACAAAATTAACACAGTTTCAAACTAATTTCTGTCTTATCTAGTTTTATCATTTTGTAGAAAAGGACATGTAGAATCATATTCAATAGCTATCTCAAAAACAATGAAAATCAAGTTATGTAGTTGTAATATTGAGGTGACGATAATATCTACTATAAGCTGCTTGCTACTTCTCGTATCATCGGGATCTCAACAAATTTATATTTTAACGTACTTGCCCTTGCTAATGATATAATATACTATTTTTAAGAGTGTCATATTCTTTTTTTAAATAATATAGTACCTATGTATCTACATAATAATGTTTGAGTGTTATTTCTGAATAATTATGTATGTTCAATAAAGAATTTAACATTCTTAAATCTTTTGAATTATTGGCTGAATACAAAGGTTATAAAATAATTATTAATTTCGTCGAAAATTTAGAATTTGGTTTTATTATTAAGTACTTACATAAAATTAAAATATAATAAGCATACATCACTTTTAATATTAAGAAAAAAAAACAAATTTGGCTTACCCACTCTATACAAGTGCAGATTATTTGATGAAATTTTTCAATCTACGCCAGTGTGTGTGTATTAAGAGGGAAGCTTGTACCTACCAGAGACACCTAGCGGAAAAATACGAAACTAAGTGCAAGAAGCAAAGTAAAGGATCTATCCTTCCACTTATAATACTAATTTAGTAGGCAATGACTTTACTCAAATAAATTAAAGTATCCATATTCTATTTACGAGTGTATAAAAATGAGTAAATAAGAGAGAATTAACAAATTTTTACCATGGTATAAGAAAAATAATATCTTGTCTAAAACTTTTAAGAGCTGGTTTCAGAGTAGCACTTACCTTTACTTAAATCAGCAATAGACAATGAAATGATTTATGTAGCATAGAACGAATATGATTATAATTGTATGTGTACCTACTATTTTGACCCAGAGTATTAACATAATAGGTTTAACAAGTACCTAATACAATAAATATATGGTAATACAAACTCCACTCCGTAGTTGCCCATATTTGTATGCTTTGTCATCTCATTTAAAACAATATCTGTTTAGATCACCAATTCATATTTTGTTCCATCAGATAATAATATAAAAAAAAACCTTAGAAAGTTTAGTACCCGTGCTGATATTATGTATGCAAGCCGTAACAATGCCAAACAGAGGTCAATTGGATAATACTTAGTGTGTATAATAAGATTTTGTTTGTGTATTATTTGGGAGATATTCTGTTCTCTAGAATGATGCTCATCAGTCTTCGGATGAAAAAAAAGCTCACCATCGAGCTTTTGGAAGAATTTAATTTAATTTAAGCCATACTCCAGTGACTGGCAACTGAATACAAATGTAAATTATTCTAAGTGTATAAGATTTGTTTTTATTATAGAAAGAGAATCAATCAATGTGGCAATTTAAAAACGATCTCTATGAATGTGGAATTTGGGGATATTGTATTATTATTTATGTATGTAGATAAAATACATAATTCAAACATTGTGAGCTAAAATTGTACGTCGCTGCTATGAAAAGACCTTCTCAGTTTCAATTCCAGTGACGTACAAAAAATGTGTATACAGGTTAAACGCATTATCACAGAATATTAATATATTACATTACATCATCACGTTCAATCCTATCCGTTTGCTATAATATTATAAAATAAGTATAACTGGACAGGGCTCAAAATAGACCGGAACGCACCGGAGCGCCGTTCCGGTTCATAAAATCTACTAAATTATCGCTCTGTCTCGTGGAAATATTAATTTGACCGTCTGAGCTGGATATTTTATATAATAAAAAAAATAACACACTTATTTTTATAAATCACATTTACAATTAATGTAGTAATAGTTGATATTTTCGTAAAATTATCGAGCGCTCCGGTTCGTAAAATTTTCCATTTCGAGCGCTGTTACTGGACCAATATTTATAAAACTTGTACGACTTCCATAATAAAAAGAGTTAAAATTCATGTTTGATCCTAAGCGGAAAATATGGGCCTCTACACAGAATAGGTTGCATTAACATTTTTTGTTTTTACGAGAAATGGATATTAGCCACTTAATCAACATAATATTTGGTCCATACTCTGGGTACGCATGCACATTGAAATATGTAAATTAATATATGTAAATTTGTCGGAATCAAGATTTGAACTCGGCACCCATTATAATCTGAAACGTTGCTGTTCGGCCATTGTATGCAATATATAGATATACCTAGATGCATGTTGGGCATAACGCGTAAGTGTAACAAAATAAACCTATGGATAAGGAAGCAGACAAGAGTACGCGTTGTGATAGAGGTCGCTAAGCAGATGAAATGGCAATGGGCCGGACATATCGCTCAGCGAGTGGACAACTACCGCTGGATGGACGAGCTCATGAAGTTCGGTGAGTGTACGTGGCACCCTATTCTAATTCCGTGGATTCGATTCCCATCTTTAGATCAAATTAATATGTATGTGCATCTGGAACGAGAGCATAGACCTAATTAATTGATTGGACCAAAGTCGTCTTTAGTATCCAAGCCGAGCGCAAAGTTTGGTGCGTAATTTCAGTGGTCCTATTTATATTATTGTACCTACTATAGCAAAATTCACTTCACTAAAATTGTCTTAAGTTACAAATTGGGGTTAACGTCAAATCTAGTTGATAATAATATAGGATGTTAGTTTAAAAATCGGGAACTTATATTACTATATTGTATTCCGCCATTTTTAGATAATTGAAAAACACTTCAATTACCTAGGTACTGCAAAATAAATAAAATAGTTTATTTGTGTTAAGATTATGTTATTAAACAATAATTACAAAAAGTGAATAGCGAAGTAAAATGTCATTAATATTAATAAAAACAATCATGTTCAAAGTAAGTCGTAATAATTACAAGATAAAAAGAACTTTTTATATACAACGTTTTTAAATTTTCTGTTGAATTATTATACTTAATATGCTCAAACTTGTACTCGATATGAAGTAAATAAAAAACACACAAGTTTAATATAGAATACTGAAATGTCATTTTGATTTTCATAGTAACGCACTTCTCGTATTAATAATTTAGTTGCTAGGACCATCCGCTTAGGACAATAATGGTGTCGAAATAACTTTTCATACAAAACAGAATTAACTGAAAATGAATTCAATTCCACTTAAAGATAGCTAAAAGTATTAAAAAAATCATTGGCATCGTGTTCTGATATATTATTCTAAAAGTTTCAAATGTTTAGCTAGTCGGAAAGTTGGTTAAAAATCGATTGCATGATTTTTACTGGACAAACAATCACCAGACAAACAAGAATACGAGCTAGTAAAAACGTTGTAAAATATAGAAAAGCCACCTCATGAACTTTAACAACTTTGCAATTAACTTCCGGCTTAATAATTAAAAATAATAAAATACTTATAATAATGGAGATGGGTTTTATATTCTATGAATCTAGATAATTATTATACTAGTATTTACTTACAGAATTATAATCAAGAAAATAATTTTCAAATGGAGGTAACGCACTTTGAAACTCTTATTACCACGTTTTTCTTAGCTCGTATTCTTGTTTGTCCGGTGGTTGTTTATTCAGTAAAAAATCTTGCAATCAATTTTTAACTAACTTTCCGACTAGCTAGACAATTGGAACATTTAGAATATATCAGAACACGATGCCAATACATTCTTTTAATACTTTTAACCATCTTTAAGTAGAATTGAATTCATTTTCAGTTAATTCTGTCGTGTATGAAAAGTTATTTCGGAAGAAGAATCCACTATTATTGGTTACTAAGTGGGTGGTACTAGCAACTAAATTAATAATATATACGTACGTTACTATGGAAATCAAAATTACATTTCAGTATTCTATATTTGTTTGTTTGTTGCAAAATAGCAAAAAAATGATTTCTTGACAATTGCCTTATTTGTATTATATTATTATTACATAGAATTGTCAAGTTTATTTTATGATTTAACAGAAAATTTAAAAACGTGGTATTTAAAAAGTTCTTTTTATCTTGTAATTATTTATTTATTATTTTTATTACGCACACCCATGCATACCGCAAATACTTAATTCGCACAAAATTTGAAACAAGGCAAAACAAGCACATCTATCTTCATCTTGTAGCGTTTACGAAAGATAAATCAAAACGATATTACGTTTGATTTCTCAAATTTATTCAAAACTCAACGTTTACTCCCCACATTTAAGCGTTAGTTACTTATTTAAGGATATTACGCCCAACGAGCAAAATCTTAGTTTGTAAAATATAACGAGTTATCTTCTTACTCCTCGCGAGTTGCTTACGATTTCGTAAATTTTGTTTTGTTTCTCGAATGAGTTCACAAATATTTGCTTTCTTTATGCCTTGTTAGCTTTACATCAAAGCAGACATTTTGATCTCGTTCTGCCGGGGCTCACATCAATACGGTTACACTGCATTATTCCGAGACTATTTTATTTGTGTTTGACTGTAATTCCGGCTAAACAAGAATGATAACACTGCATAATACAATACATCTACGTTTGTAAATATGCACATATCTTGTATTAAGTATTTCAATTTATATGGAAGTATTTAGTCTACATAAGATTTTGTAATATTAGATTAGATTTTCAGAAACATACCGATTCGAAAAACTTTTATCAAATATTAAATTTGGACCAACCCTACTTCACACTCGGTCTTAATCTAGCATATCACAAGGTCACGTGTTGGAATGTAAAGCATCAGCAGTTTTTTTACACCTGGGAATGACTCAGGCATGGCCCCCACAAAGGGGGGGCTGGCAGGGCTCTAGCCTGGAGGCTCGGGCTCAGGAAAGGCCCGGCGTGGCGATTCGACCAGATAAGTGAAATAAATACACATCACAAATTCTTTCTAATAGTAAAAAAGTCGCCTGCGGCGCTATTGTTCTTCTATATTGTTAATATTTAAAATTATGAGGTACGATGTATTAAAATATATAAAAAACATAATTGTATGGAGTACACCATTTGATACACCTACTGTAGAGCTGTACTGCCTTTATATTTAGCGATTGGGAGAGGGGTCCGCTTTAGGATGTGAGGGCCATGGTCTCAGGAGGTGATTCCCAAAACTGACGTCACCACTTACTCACCTGAGTACCATACCTATGCGTTGACTGAGTCTCCTGAGACTTTTTTTTTTTTTTTTTTCTTTATTTGGAAGCAATTGAGCTCTTCTCTGAATGGAAGGCTATTCTGCTTTACAATGGTTTACAAAAGTATACATACAATTTTTTAACGACAGGAATAAATAGTTACATTATTAATGATACAGAATTACATTTTTGTTACACTATACACTAGACATTTACGTTACATTTTTGGAGAAATTCATGTAGAATTTTCATAACTGAAATATTTGGTTTTGCCAGGAACGAATTAATCGTAAAAGGAGGGTATAACCTGCATTTTCCCAACTTATTTAATAACACTTCTCTCTCCAGGTCATAGGCATCACATTGCCAGACAATGTGGTTAAGATCTTGAGTGGGATGTCCACACTGACACTGAGGGCTATCTACCACTTTAATTTTGTACAATGATTCGTTGAGACTGTAATGCCCTGTCCTGCTTCTAGCTATTGTCACTATTACATCTCGCTTTATTTTACAATGTTTACTAAACCAAGTTTTAGGAGATCTACTATAAAAGTTTTGATAGTAGTGTGTTCCTTTTTCTTTTCCAAGATTTTCTAAATATTTGCCGTTATTTTCGCTCATTGTTTGTTTAAACTGGGCTTTAAAATCTGTGTATGGAATTCCTATATTTTCTTATGGGTATTTTACAGATTTTTTTGCCAATTGATCAGCAATTTCATTGCCATTAATTCCTTTATGTGCTGGAATCCAGAATATCTGTATATTTGTACCGTGTTCGTTACTATTGCTAAATTTGGAAATGTTGGTTCTAATATTAAGAATGTAGTCATTAGTTTTGATGCTGAAATTTGGATTTTCGAGCGAGTGAATCAGACTTAAGGAGTCAGTGAAAATGTTGATATTTTTATTTTTGTAATTAAGTGCAATTTTAGTGGCTTCGCATAAGGCTAATCACTCTGCTGAATAGATGGAAGTGAATCTGTGGACACTTTTGGTAACCGACGTGTTGGATTGGGGGAAGAACACTGCTACACCTACTGAAGGTGAATCGGTAATTTTGCTTCCATCCGTAAAAATTTGGACTACATTTTGATTGCTAAATTTGGACTTGAATAATAAGTCGGAAGAGTCGGAGTGCGATAGCTCCATTCCTATTTTTGTATTAGTTAAAACTTTATATATAATATCTTCATAGGTATAATTAAAAAAGTTGTAGAAGTCTCTTTTTAAAATCAGATGATCAATACAATTTACAGCTTGGATACTTTCTTTTAAAATTTGAAATCTCTTCGGAGTACGATCTCGCGTTATAGTTGTTTGTAGAAATCTGTTGACATTGTATCTCGTATTAGAAGTACGGTTTGACATACATTTTACCAAGAAGTTTTTACATAGAAGTTTTGATCTTTCTTCTAGTAATGTTATCTTGGCTTCGGCAAGTAGTATGTTAGTAGGGGTACTTTTTCTTAGGCCAAGAGCCAATCTGATAGCTTGGTTCTGTAGTCGTTCTAACTGTAACTTTGCTCCTTTATTTTTTGGGAAGTAAATATAGCTTACATAGTCCATTATGGATCTGATGTAGCTTTTATAGAAAGTTATTAGAGTGGAAGGGTGTGATCCCCACCAAGTACCTCTGAGGAACTTTATAATGTTGGTGGCTATATTGACTTTCTGGGCAATGTAATTGACATGTTTATCAAAAGAAAGCTTGAAGTCAAAATAAATACCTAGAAATTTGGCTGAGTCAGTTGATTTAATCATCATATCATTCAATTTAATTTGAAGTTCTCCCGGCAGTACTTATTCTAACAAAAAGTGTCCATGGGAGAGAAAAATACGTTGTTCAAATAAAAGACATTATTCTAACTGATAAAATATATATTATAGTTGTGCGCCTACGATGACCGAGCGGCTTACGCGTTGGCTTATAATGTCGTGGGTCCTAGGTTGGAATCTTAGGTCTAGAAAATATACATATTGAGTGGTTGAGAAAGTTGCTAATATCCATCTTATTAGGATCAGACATGATCAAAAAATATAAAAAAAAATAATTCTGTTGACAATGGTATTAATTGATAAAGATTTTGATTATTTATGATCATTAAAATCTACCAATTACGGCTTACGCCCTAAACTCGACGACTGTTAATAGCATATTTTTGTATGAGTATATATTTTATAATAACAACCCAAGTTTATTATTAATATTATTATACACTTTTCCACTGATTCTCAATGATTTTTGAATGAGTATTATGCAAATGCGTTATAAAATTCAACTAATTGCTTTTATCCCGTTAAAAAAAACAAAGCAAAATAATTTTAATAATGTGAACGATACAATGCATTCGACCCTCTATAGCACAGACACTTAAACAAAAAAAGCCTCCCTCAAAAGCGCTTCCGCTCAATTTGAGCGCTATTTCCGCGCACTTTGTTATATTTCCGGGCATATTAATTATTTCAAAGTGCAACATTTTAAGGCGCAAATGACTTAGAGCAGCGTTTCTCATTTTATAAGTTCATGAATAACTGAGAATAAAATACCTATGCAATAACCTCAAACATCAGCTGTCCGAGATGATTAACGGTAAATTTGTCACTCCGGACTACTAGACGATGGATATTTTGAATTTAGAAATAAATCATTATAAGTAAACAGGAGTAAAAAAAAAACAAAATATTATCTTGCTAAGCATTAAAACTTTTGAGATATAATACACTATTGTTTGAGTATTGTCTTAATAGGTTGAGAAAGTGGCCAACATCCAAAATTTTATCTTAATACAAGTATATAAGAGGCCCATAGGATCAAACATGGTAAAAAAATGTTAACAATATGGACTGGAGTTTCTCTTTCACATAACATAATTTAAAAAAAATGTTTGCAGCTGTAGTTAATCACCAAAAGTGTACATTTACGATTAATAAGTGTGCACGGTGTCTGAAGATGCTGAAAAGAGAAATTCGGGTAACAAAAAATAGCTCTAATGAAATAATACTAAACTTAAATTAGTTAGAACTTAAATTCAAATTCTATCAATTACACTTGGTCGTTAGTATAAATTTACTCCAGCTGTAAATATATTTTTTAAATTATATCATTTGGTAGTGCAATTAGTGAAAACAAAATAAATAAGGAAAAATACCCAACGCTATATCGCTCAAATCATATTATATGCAATATGATTTTCATTGGTGTCAAGGAAATACCAAAGGAGACTCAAAAGTAGAATATGAACTGCCCATGAAAACACTTATATCAGTAATAATGACGCAACGATTGAACTGTATCGAATTCCTCACATATACTTAAAGATACTATAGAAAGCTTTGTTGGTACTACAATATCTTTATAAAATGGGGCAATGCGTCATAAATTAACAGCAATATTTAAATCAATGCCAGTCGAACAGTAATATTATATCATTGGCATAATAATTAACAACTTTCTATTGCATATTAGATCAGTTTCTATTTTTTAATGTATGTTTATTTATTTTTAAATAAACCATACTTGTAGTTTTGACTTCTATATTGTATAATTTGATTTAAAATAAAGCTACAAATATGATTTAGCAATAATACTTTAGATATCTGGTGAATCAATTTAGTATATGTAGTTTTACATCATCACAGGTGGATTGAGTGTGTTTGTGATCGATTATCGACTGAAATTATTTTTTCTCTTTCCTCTTAGGTCAATTATTTAATGATACTTTATGAAATTACCTAAAATAAAATATTTAAATTTTTATTTTAGAACTAATAAAGTTAATACACCTATTACATTACGACCCATAAATACTTAAAAAAATATGTTTTATTAAATCGTCATATTTTGTATCACAACAGGTACATAATATTATTATACTACTTCGTTAGATTAATAATTTTTTGCTTTATCAAAAAACTTTGTGTTTGTTTATTATGTATTTTATCTCTCTGATGACTGAGCCAAAATTGTATGGTATAGTAAATTACCACTTTCACTACAGAGCGTAGGAATATAACCTTTTATTGAGTGAACGTTATTTGAATACACTTTTGACGAGGAAAGCTTATTAATTCTTTCAAGTGATTATGTCCTAGATCAGAACTAAAAACACTTTGAGAAAAACATCATTAGACACGGGTTTGGAGCTCGCACCAATGTCTTCTGAGACGGACACTGTAGTATTTAATCTAACGTACTGTCCAACAAGAACTTTTTGTCCACGTGTTAAAACTGTGAACAATATCCTCCAATAAAGCTAGTCGCACTTCCGTTTTCAAATTAGGAACGCCCCCAAATTTATCATTTCATCTTACGCTCCCGTGGTCTACGGATCTATAAATTTACGTAATTTGAAGCTTTTTATAATAAAAATATGACTAAAACGGTGAGGAGTGATGTTAAAATTATTATTAGTAAATTTTTGATTTTTTTTTGCGAATAAGAAAAGGAGCCGCGTCTAAAAAGAGAGTCTATAGGTACATTATTTAAACACGCTTCTAGCACGCGTTGCTGCCATGACAAATACGTCACTGAGAAGTTTTCTATAATATGCGACTACAGCGACCTGTTATAGCCAATTTTTTGCTATCGGACAGTAGGTACGTCATATAATATTATGTAGATCCAATTACTAAGGTACTTCTTATATTAGTACATTCATATTTCAAAAACATTCCAGCTATGTATATAATATACTGCCACCAGATGAATATAACAGTTTTCCGCCTTCGAATAGTTTCATGTGAGTTACTAAAACAGTGTTTGTTAACGTATTAAATTATGTATAAAAATTACCTAAAATCCAAGGACTCGACGTGCATTTCATTTTTAATCATCCTTACATTTACAGAGTTATAAAATCTATATTGTTTATATTGTAGTAGTGTTAATTTTTTTTCAAAAATATAAAATCAATACCATAATAGTTATCTAGTTTAAAAAAGTATAAAATTTAATAAATACCTGTTCTATAACGTTTAATAATAATAAATTAATATGTGCTTTTACTTTAGAATATTCCATGTTCTCCGAATCTCCGAATATCTCTCTCATATGTCTGTCTTCCTGGCAAAGAGATACAATCACTTGATCTTCTCCCACCCTCTTCGTAGAGTACCTACATTCAGTGACGTTCCGTGGGGTAGGCAAATTGAGCGTCGCTTGGGGGCGGTAATTACTTGAAGAGCGGCAAATCGAGGAGAATTATTTGGAATATAGAGAAATAGCTACCTAAACTTAGTAATAACGAAAATATCTTTCCATTAAAAAAATCAGCTCACTGGCTTTATCAGGTTTGCAATATATAGTTTACTTCCGTTGCCCTTCGACGTACTTTTGATCAGAAATGACACGTGCAGATTTGCGAATAATTAGTCTGATATTTTATTAGCAATGTATCCATACAACACATTTCTTACATATTGGACTCATGAAAGGATGATAAAAATACTGTATAAAAATGAAGCGACTGTTTGGTGCTGCCTAGGGCCGGCAGCCTCTCTTACAGTTTTTGCCAGCCATGGGATTGATTCCGAGACCCGTACATTTCTACAAGCGTGATTTTATCTGTACTATTTGCAGTGCATGTATATGCTAAATATCATTTAACCCTCATAAATCCTCCATCCATCATCAACCAGATAACTTGAGAAACGCTGATCTAGCCCACTCGTTTATTTTCAGCTATTCTGCGGAAATTTTTTCTTCCAGTGCCCTAACGGCGCGGTTTCCCCGGATAACTTTTTATCTAATATAATTTTTATGGGCTACGAAATATCGGGGGCACTCTGCGCGTAAATATACCCTTGCCATTTTGATGTAGCTTTACACACCTGATCGCACTTTAGCTAAGCGGCCCTGAAACACTCATTACTTGGATCCGGGGAAAGGTGGGTTGACCATAATTTACTTCTAACTAATAAAAAATATATTTTTAAATTATACATCTAAGAATACATATTATGTTTCCTAATAGTATTTTTAAACAACCCTTAATTTTTCAGCTGCGACTGGATCAAATTAACATGTTTTCAATTAATATTTGAATAAAACAATTCTTCGTTTGAATCTTTTGATTGAACATCAATAATCCGTATGATTTTACTATCCCACAGGTTTCTCCATGGGTTGGTCCCATGTCTCTCGGCATTTAACGGTACGCAGTACCTATGTCAGTGGGTCACCCGTGGTATTAATTTTTAATTGATCCAAATATCCAGAAAAACCTCTTTCTTGTATTTTGCAATCTTTAACTTGACCAATTGTCATGGGTTTTCTGAGGACTATAATGGCCTAAACTTGAGACAAACTAAAGAAAGTCTGTTCGATTATTATGGAATCGTTGACTGGTTTATCCATCTATCTCAAGTACCACATGTTAATTACTTTTAGACTCTGCATTTCTCTTGTTTAAGACATTTTATATACTAATTGGGAAGACAAGAGCCTTCTTACTAGATGCATTTTCGCTTATATTCTAATATTTTTGCCCTTCTAATTTCGTTGCTTTTTTGCCATTACTATTTTTTTTTTGATATTCGTCTAGCATTCACCATTGTCAGATATGCTCTACTTGAGATAAACGATAGAGAGATTGAGATATTTGCTGACGATTTTTGTGTCCGATTTTGAGATTGATTCCGGTGACGTCACAATACATATGTAATTTCCTCAAAACCTGGGTATTTATGCGATTGTTACACTTCTACTACTGCAATAGTATTTCACAACGCTACTTTCATTGGGCAACATTAACTGGTGTAGTGCTCCAAAAAAGAAGGAAAGTAGACTGGGTTGTATTATAGTAATATAACGATTTATATGTAGACCTACAGAATACAATGTAATTTACTACAGTAAACAAAACAGAATATGAATAGTGAAACATAATTCTTATGAAGTTTAATCATTTATTATTATTGTAAAGTAATATTTTTAAATAATTACTTTTGTTACGTAATTAAACTATTTTATTCAGTGAATAAATCATAATATTTCAAAATGAGGCATTCGTTATTGAATATATTACATAATTAAAATTTATAACACTTCATAAACAACCTATTATAATAATATATTTGTAGTACGTAATAATATGTCTGTAAGGTTTAAAACTCAGAACTCTATATAATATTTATTTAAAGTAGCAGTATACAAGAAAAACTTACAATAATAACCGACGTCCGGTAATGAATATGATATTATAATTTATAATAATATAATATCTTAATTATTATAAGAGTATATTTATTATTATACTCGTATTAATATAATATTATTTAAAAGTTATTGATCCCATTTTAGAGTAACTGAATTTTGGTCACCCCAGTTAGGTCTGTTTTGGAGGTTCTTTCATCCGTGGCCACGATTAAAACCCATTTAGAGATGTGACGCAAGCTAGTTTACTTTAGGAATTTTAAGCCAGCCGAATTTCCTATTTACAACTACGTCTGATTACTGATTAGCAATAGAAACGGTTCAACTCCGCAAAGTCAATCAACTTATCAATTTGCAATCCCATGAAATTGATTGAAATAGGTATGTGAACGTGTTAGGTGAAATTACTAATTATGTATTTAAATTTTATAGTACTACGTGCCTAAAACTTAGACACAACTTAGTTTTTTTATTTACTTACAGTTAATGTCAGGTAATAGAATTTTCGGTGTCACCGTGTGTTTTTACTTTTTATTCATCAAGGAAGAATAAAAAAATCATGATGACAACCCAAACAGTATGTTGATATATCGGAAAACTACAACTAGCCTCGTAGTCTAGTGCGAAAGATGCTGACCTCTCATCCAGGGGTTGCGATTTTGATTCCCGGTGAGGTCACAATAGAGTTATGTAATTGTATTAAAGCCTGGGTATCTGTGATTATATTACTAATTTCACTACTTTTTCACTACACTACTGCCATTTGTCCCTTATTGCTTGTTTTAGTATTAAAAAAATGTTTTTGACCATGTCCAAACCTAATAAGATCATAATATGGGACTCCACAGAGAGGAAGTTTGTATTAGGAGCATACATAAGTGAAACGGCAAATAATTTCCAACACTATGTGGAACGAAATTTCAGCCGCGTTGAGGCGCGTTGAGGCGCGTTGCCATTCGGAGAGATTTAGTCGACTTGTTCGCACGTCAATTTCTTTTGTGATGGAGTCGGATGAATATATTCTTAAATCGTGTAAAGATGACTTAAAAACGTTCCGCATGTACTTTAAAAAGAAAACATGTCAATGAATATACTATTTTTATTACGAATATAATAATAAACATAACATAAAAAAGACGCATGTTGAATTTTTATGACAAATTATATTTCGTTCGGTTCGCATCATTTGCACCCGCGATCCGCAATCTGCGCATTGCCTAGTCACAACCATGCCTCAGCTGAGGTATAGCCTTAACAGAATTTTGTTTTTACAAGAAATGGATTTTAGCCACTTGCTCAATACTCTGACCCAAACACAAATTGAAAAATAATAATAATTATGTGTATTTCTTAGACCGAGGATTCAAACCTTGGGACCCATGACACTATAAGCCGGCGCTTAAGCCGCTCGGCCATCGTAGAATATGGAATATGTAAATAAATGAACGAATATATTTTATTAAGAGTGTCAAAATCGCTATCGATTAAAAATAACCGTAGAATTGAATAGAATTATTTTATTATTGTGAAGTTTACAACTTTAATATTACTAAAACACCATATCTCTCTCAATTTTGCTACTTCCAATATTATACATATATTTATTGACTATTTGAAATAACATTTACGATTCTTGTTTTCATTTGAAATGATTTTATAAATCATTTAAAATCCTACATAGACTACATTTTTGAATGCACCTCGAGAAAATTTCGCAATTCTTGGTATTTCCATCTACGTTATTATTGGAATATTTTCCCTATTTGAATTCTTATTGCACCGTAATATTCGCATCGATATCGCACCTGGCTGAATTTCATACCCATGCTACGGATGCATTCTCACCTTAATGACGTCTATGGGAAAGCAGCATGGGAATTTGAACATCGTCTAACGGCAGTTTCTTACCGCTGCAAACGTGCAGAGAAAATCCTAGAATAGTATTTTTCAGTTCGCATTTTCCCTAAGATATTTTCTTAATAACTGCATTTCGCAGAATCTTAACGTCTTGTAGGTAATAGTATGCTCTATATCAGTGATGGAAAACATATGGCACGCGTGCCAATCTATGCGCAAACGGAAACGACGAAATTCATGCATAAATAACAGATCGCATTGTATAAAAAATGGCAGGTTTCAATATATAATTGCATAGGTCGGTCCTTACGCTTAATGCATCATTTAATAGTAACGCGGTGACCTTATCAGGCGACGGGAGAAGTCGCGCTACGATACTCTGATTTTGATCGATTTACAGTGCATGAGACATATTGGACAATTAAAAATAAAAATACTCAACCAATAAACCTGTTGAAATTTATCGGTAGCCATTCAAATATAAACAGTTGCTTATTATTTTGCCTCAAACATAATCGCTAAAAATGAAAAACCGATAAGTTATGGGGAATTTATGAAAGAAGCGTGGTTAAAATGCTTCCACGATCTTTTTGTCAATTTTGAAAAATAACGAAAAAAATATTCAAAGAATAAACGATATGAATTCAGCTAGAAACACGATGAAAAATAAAATCTCAAGAACTCAATTGTAATATTTTAAAAATTTTAAGAGCATTCTTAAAAATTATTTTTGATTTTTCCCCTGAAATACTGCTTGGCACTTCAGACAGTCGAAAAATAATATTTGGGAAATTTTGGCACTCGTACGTAAGAAGGTTCGCGAACCCTGCTCTATACACTACTATATTATGCACATTTTATCATTTTAATTACTTTTAATTATACATAATATGAAAATATCTCATATATTATTATTATTACACCTACTATAAAAAAAAATTGACGCCTAGCAGAACTCGAACCCACTCGCATCCTTTAGATTTACACCAGTGTATTATGCTATATGCGTCCTATTTTGGCTGTTACGTTCCATTTTTTAAATAATAAAACTTTCTTGTCTGGTTTTCTTAACTCTAGTTTCGCAACTATCAAACTCTACAATATACCAAAAATGAGTTATGAATCGAGCAATGTTACTTATATTCACACCGTCCATTGAAAGGATGACGTAACATTCTAAACATACAAACTCCTATTTAAAATGAAAATTATTTTTCAAAACTTACATTCTCCAAATACTTGTTATTTTCCAAACTAACAACCTCCATTCCAGCCAATAGAGTGCCACATTGAACTGTCATGGCCGACAGTTTTTGTGGAAACGTCTGTTACACGGTTCTAAATTAATAATCTCCATAGACGCACAGCAAAACTAACATGCTCTATGTTAAAATTGAAGAAATTTTGTATTTCTAGCAGACATCCAACATTTTTTTTTATTACAGCCCATTTCTTTATTGATAATACAACAATAATCATACTATTCATTTTAAATTGTATTGAGAAAACTGTTTATTTTTTAAATTTGCAAAAACAAGCATTGACGGAGATTATGAGTTATAAAACCAGAGCTCTCATATTTATTATGTATGTATATTCATAACTTATCAAATCCAGGTCCACTTATTAGTAAAATAGTATAATAGCACAGGTATAAAACATGTTTTTTATTATTTATTGTAAAGATTATGTCATTTTATTTACCATTCACGAAATTGAAAATATTTTATTTGTAATTCTAAATGCTTCACTGCGATAATCTCAAAATGGTTAGAATATGGAGTTAACCTATTTTAAAACTATTAGTCTGAATTCAAGTAAGTATAGGTACTAAAATAATCCAGATACGACCATATGACGAGCTAACAGTTACACAATACTTAAAACTCATTAGCCTCTTTGTAAATATAGTCCATTCATTTAATATATAATATTATATTCATATTATAAAAGACAGCTCTGCCAAAATAATTAAAATCCCAAATAATTAAATTGATGTTGTATTACTCTATAAATGTATTTGATCAGGCTCATTGAAACAGGGACTAAAGTAGAATTAATTTAATTTAATAATATCATAATATTATGAAGTTTTTTATTTAATATTGTTTAATTGACTAATTTAGAAATTAACTCAATTGTACACTAATCAAAAACAATGATTATTTACATCTAACTAATTACCTACAATGATAAATCAGGGAATAGTTATTAATAACATTTTACAAATAAAAATCATTATCAGTAAATAAAACTAAATTAACCATTAATAATATATTTATAATATGAACAAATAATAAGTTAAAATTACCATTATGAAAAATGATTCCTCATATAAAAATATTACAATATAATTAGTGGATAAAATAATTACTTTATATATTATATAAATAATTACCTAGTATGTACTCAACATAATTGAAAATGTATTTCAAATCAACTGTATAAGTATATGTATATTGTATATGTCTAGTATTAAAAAAACTGTTGCGTATAAAGAATTTCGACTAAAACAATTGGGACCCTTTTACGAAACTTAAGTATTTCAGCTAAAACTGAATGGCGAATTTTCCAGTGTGGTTGAAATAAAAAAATATATATTTTCGACATTGACGCTTTGAAAAATGACACCAAATTTTGCCGCCATTTTTAGGTATATGAACCTATATTTGATGTTTTACACGTATAAAATTATTATTTTTCTATGTAATTAACAGTTATGATAGGTACTTGTGGCTTGTTAGGACTACAGTTCTAATTTAGGGCTTCTATTATGGGATTGAATTTTTTTTTTTTTTTTTAATATAAATTTTATGGATTTTAAACACCGAAATATGGTTCAATAGTATTTCATCGTATATACAATAGACTTTGATTATAACTGCATTTTTAATTAATATTTTAATTACTGTTAATTAATATGGCTTGAATGTAAAGGTTTTTATTTGTTCTATGAATTTTGAACAGTTTTAAAAATTAATAAGACTATAGACTGACTTGATTGAAATTTAATGTTGAATTATACTACCTATTCTATTTTATTTAAATTGTGATCTTTATCTAGTTTCGTAGTAGTTTTTGATAATGGCATTTATATAGGCTTATTAAATTTAACAGTGGGTATACATATAACTTATAACCACTTCAGATATCTCAAATTTTCTATTCTCTTTTTTACTTAATATTATTATAATATTAATTTACTATATAGCCGAGAATTAAGTATATTTTGTGTCTGTGTGCATTTACCATCGGCGAGTGAGCATAGCGCCTGAAGATGTCGATAGGCGAAATGCAGTTTGCTAAAGTTGACTGACTCAAATTAAATAGTATAAAACTAAGTAGTATAAAACACAAATTATTTTATATAAAACATATATTTTTGAAGTTATACTTTTTTTGGCGCATGACGCCGATACAACACAATTTATTATTATGATTATTCAATAAGATTTGAGGCTATATTTATGTAAGTATTATTTATGAGTAAATTATATATCAATAAATAAATAAATTTTGTGAATGTTGAGTTGGTATATAGTTCAAACAATAGTGTGTTGTAAATTTACAATATGTAGACACTTCATACACAAAAATACATATTTTAACAGTTTAGGATAATATTTGTCGCATATCCCATGTCAATTTATTTATTAGCGGTGTATATTAATTGAAGACAATAATAATTATTATGTTTCATCAGAAAAGTCAATATCACGTTTCATTTAAACCATTAAATAGGCTATGTTTTACTTTTGATTTGTAATAAATTATTATTGTTAACGAAAATAGTTGTACAGTCATCTGTTTAAGCGAAAATGGTCGAAATAGCGGTTTGCTAAATTTTTCAAACACAGGTTTTGAGATTTTTTCTTCCAAAGTAGGTACATTCTGCAATAGTATTATTTATTCGCACACATAATATTATTGCTGATGGTACCTATATCGATAAAATACCCCTGAAACTGAAATGAATATAATCATAATAACACGCCAATAAAATTTGATTTTTTAATAATTCATCATGGGAACTTATGAATCGATCGCTGTATGGCAAAGAAGAGTTTTTTTGTTTTATTACGCCAAAGAAGTATAACTTCTAACGCGCGTACATCAATACACACACCGATTTTTTTTATATAGGTACCACGTACAACACAAATTGCGAAATTATAATACGATAAAAATATTTTCACAAATACCTATGTATCATTTGAAATTGAAAAGACATAAACAACATACAGATTTAAGTGCTCTCAATAAGTTACGTTAGTATTGTGACATAAATTTGTGAGACGGTATGGCCCAATTTTTCGAAAATATACAAACTGTCTGGACCAAAATAATAAAACGTTATGACCAAACCAAAGAGAGATAATATTTTATGTTCATTTTATATGAACCTTTCTAGTTATAATTCAATCATTAAGTTGAAAAATAAGTGGTTATTATTTCTGCATTCTACTCTTTCCTCATTTTTGGGTGACTGTAGATTTCTTGACTCTTACTTACTTCTTAACTCGACACAACAAAATCATATATGTTGTCTCTTAATTTCAAAGTTAGTATGATATTTCATGATTTTTATTAATTTTCTTGATGATAAGAATATTTTATTTCACTATTTAGTTTTTCTAATTATTTACTAATATTTTTAGAGAAAATAAATATTCTATTTACAGTCCCAAACGTGCTTGACGGTTTTCAGCAATTATCTACAAAATCAAAATATAGTGGTATCCGACTTTGAAATTAACAGCCTCATATTGTCACTTAAAATTTTAAAGGCCTCCTAAAACCCCTTTAGGATATTAAATTTCTGAAAGGGATGTCTTCTGCGTATTCCTTCATTCTATAAAAATATTTGAATTGCTTAATCTAATAAATCACATTTTGCAATTTCGTCATTTTTAAAATAATGTCAAGTGATTCTGAATACACCAATATAATAATTATGTAAACAAAAATATTTGGGTATCAAAAATCTCTTTAGACCACGTAGAATTCATTTTACAAAATCACTATAGGATTAATTCTGTCCTGACACTGACCAATCAGAAGTCCGTATTTCTCAAACTGTCATGACAGATTTCGCATCTCATATAGGAGATATAATGAGTTTTACATAGTATATTTAAAAAAAATCGAAATCGATAATACAACTCATGACTATTTGTGTGACTTTTTTATAATTTCGAGGAAAGTGCTCTAGTCGTACTTTGCGATTTTCTCAAAACTATATTTTTTGACAATGATTTAAGTTGCCCCATCTCCACCCTCCATGTATATGCAGCCCCGGTTTGTACACAGCCACCTTATATGACCCTATGAACGTGTCAGAATGAAAATATTTTAGTGCCACACTTCCTTGTCCCGAAGCGATGCTGCACGGGACTTAGCAACCATGCACCGTAGTGCTTAAAGAAAGATATTATTAGACAATGTTAGTCATAACTGACTAGATACTTCTTTCACGGCCATCAATTAGCAGGATGTATTATTCACAATACGGTTGAAAGTGAATTAGGGAAGAACAGTATGCTGCATTGATATTTTATTATCGCTTGAGAAAGTGCAGAATCGAACTAATCTGCACATTGAATATAATATTTTCAAAAATTCTACCTGGTCCCAGGGCACCAGAACGTCTGGTACCTAGTATACTTTTAAAACCTACTTAATTGATAATGTTATTATTTAAATGGTTCTTTCTAAGATTTTATATCCGAATTGTTTGTATTAATAAGTAATAACATGCGATTTCATAGTCAAATATTCTTAACCTAATATTCCGTCGAATGGTTCCGATCAATAATATCAATTAACCTAATTGTTTTATTACAAATACACAAACCTCCGCCATTTTACGCGTCAGCCTTTAACCTCCCTCGGACCATTAGTCAAAATTAACATTTCACTCTTTCTGACCCAGCTGAGCTAGTGGTTGCTTATTTTATTTTTTTATTAAACACAAACAACAAAAGGACTGCCGCTATTATTTCGCCTGTCCGTCCGGATAATCGAATCGGATCAAAACAACCGTCCGATTATCAATCAACATCTGGTATTTGCCACAGGCTTTGAGCCAAAGGGAAACTTTTTTGAAAGCTCGTATTAAACGTAAGCGCTTTAATAAGCTTTTAACTCTTTCAAAACTGAGGCAAACAAAAACGTTGCTGGATTTCATTATATAACTTCAAAATAAAATTGATTCAAACAAAAATATTTGTTTTTATCTTCGATGATAGATTAAAATATCTTTTCTTTCAATAATAACGATAATAAATATTATAGATAAATATTATAATATATCATATTATTTACCTAATACATAAGTTCACTTTTAACCCTCAGATGCAACCTTGTACGAAAAAGCAGGGGCATGGTTATTAATATAGAAAAACCCTTATATGCATGCTTTATTACTTTTTAGTAAATAATAATATAATATACTCATATAAACGGATAAGTATGATCACAAGGAAAATAATTATAAAAATATTTAATAGTTTTTTTCTAAATATAAATGCTGTATTATTTTTTTATGTAGAAATTATTTTTAACAATTATATTATCATAAATAATCCAATCCACCAATCCACCTTATAGAATCCAGTCATATTTTTTACCGATCAAAATCTAATATTTTTCCTGATCCTAAATAATAACTGCCAAAATCCGGCCCATACATCTCTATATACTCGTATATAAAAATCTCGTGTCACGATGTTTGTGGTCACACTCCTCCGAAATGGCTCGACCGATTTTTATGAATTTTTTTATGTATATTTTTTAGGTATGAGAATAGGTCAACAAGTATATTTCATACCGCTAGGTGATTAGGGTATCTCTATCCAGAAAAAAATTTCTTTAATTTTTTTGAAAATTTCTTTTTGTATTTTTTTTATTATTTTGCATCAAAAAATACCCATAACTCTCCTATCCCTACAATTCAATTTTTTAATCGCTATTTTATTATTTTTGTATGAATAAATTTAACCGTCGTTCGTATTTCAAACAGAATGAAATTATTTACGTTGTTGAATGACAGATGGCGCTACGTCCAAGAAGAATTCAAGAGAAACGTCACGTCATTTTGACATTTCATTCGGCATATCACAACGCAGTGCGTGCAAAATTTTGTATGATTTATTTTAATTTATCTATTTTTGTGTGCGTGTATTACAGTGCACAATGCCAGCAAGACGCAAGGGGGGCCATTTGGGCCGTCGAACGAATAAAGCAACAAACATGCAAAATAGTAGAGCAGAAAGAAGAGACCAACAAATCCAACAAGAAAACAAAAACGTGCGTGTGAGCATGTCGCAATTGCGTGCATCTCAATCACAAGAGGCACGAGCTGAACGAAATCAACAACGACAATTGTAACGGAGCCAAGCGCGCCGGTTCGTAGTTAACACACGCAGAGCAAATGACTGACAACGCCAACAAGTACATCGAGCATTTACATCCGCTTCGTTCCTTCGTCTCGCATTCGAGTACGAGCCAGATATTGAATATTCCGCTCATCCGAAAGTGCTGATTGCATTTTCATGCTCCCCCATGCATTCCCCATTGTCATGCTCTCAAATTCAAACATGACTCAGCCGGGATGTGTTGCGCATCAGGAAAAGATAAACTACCAGAAATTAAGATACCACCAGAACCATTGAACGGCTTGATCATCGGCACGGTTCCAGATTCAAACCTGTTCCTGAAGTCCTTTCGCACATTCAATTCATATTTCCAAATGACTTCGTTCGGAGCACCAGAAATAGTTCACAATACTGCGGCAAATGGTCAACAATTCCATTCTACGTTCAAAATCAAAAGCCAAGTATACCACAAAGTAGGCTCATTGCTGCCAATGCCAAACGAACCACATACTGCGGCAAATGGTCAACAATTCTACTCTACGTTCAAAATCAAAGGCCAAGTATACCACAAAGTAGGCTCATTGCTGCCAATGCCAAACGAACCACATATTTTTTTACAAATCTACTTCATGGATGGTGAGGACATCAATCGTGTGGATGCACGTTGCGGCTACAATAATCTCAATTCGCCTAATGCCAGGCGCATCGTCGGCAAACTGGACGCCCTATTGAATGAGCACAATGAATTATTGAAATTCTTCAAAGCACACATGCACGAATTGCAAAGTGACAATCACGCTATTGTCATCAATCCTGATAAAACACCAGTTGGAGAGCACGTACGTCGATTCAATGCGCCTGTTGTTGACAACATTGCTGGAATCATGGTTGGCGACCGCACATTGACGCGAGAAATCGTTATTCGAAGAAGAAACAATAATCTGGAGTTCATCGCTGACACACACCGTTCATACGACGCTCTCTAATATCCGCTAATTTTCTGGAAGGGACAAGACGGTTATTGCATAAACATTAAACAACGAGATCCTATCACAGGTAATTCACTCATTATGAACATCATTACTCATTTTGAATTGAGAAAATGAATGGTTGGTGTTTTTTTATTTTTATCGGCGGTCATCGTCTACAGCGCTCCATTCCTCTTTCTGTCATAGATCCCATCCCCACATACTTACGATACATTCGTTATTTTTTATTTATTAACCAAATTATTCACTAGAAATAATTTATATGGCAGAACAACGTTTGCCGGGTCAGCTAGTAATATTATAATTTAATATCATCTCATGCTCGCGTCATTCGATTACAAAAATTATCTCCAACAACTACAATTAATTACAATAATAACTATCGGCAAAATTGAAATAATGATCCCTTCTTTACCATTGGATATAAAATGTATGGTAAAATCGATTTCTGCTTTGATCAAAAAACCGAAACTAAAGTTTGTACTATATGTGGTACAGTATGCATAACTCATTTAGTGCTAACACCGTGACTGGCGCATTTGGAGTAATTGGTTATTAGATACAATTAATGTGTTATTTAAATGTGGTAATTAAAAGGTCAGCAGTGATTGTGTTAAGAGATACTAAGATCAACTATCATAATAATATAAGATTATGCCATTATTGATAATAATTATTCATCTGCAATAATAAAATTATATAATATATGTCTGTAATTTTTAAATATTCATAGTTTTAATTAATTTCTGTCTGTCTGCCGTTATAACTCAAAAAATACTCAGCCAATATTTATGAAACTTGTACAATATGTTGGTATTGTCGACTTAATTTTATATCAATAACGCAGGACGTTGAGAAGTTAGTGTATAACGATTCATAAAAAAACGAATTTGCAAAAAATTGTCACGTGTAGGTAATGCGGCCAGATGTAGTTAGGTACTCAATTTCCATCTGGATTTGTAGTTATTTGGTATTTTAATTTGGTATGATATCTGACTACTAAATTTAATTTTATATTATACCTATTTTGATTAATAAATACAAAATTGTTTGTATAGTAGTTTTATTGAATGAATTTGTACACTGTATTACATTTTGAGGATGTATTCATTTCGATATTATTAATTTAGCTATTTATGCAAATTTAGTATTTAATAGCTTTACGTCAATCTCTGACAAACAAAGTATACGAGGAACATATTTTATTACAACGTTTTTCTTAGCTCGTATTCTTATTTGTCCGGTGGTTTTTGTCCGGTACAAATTTTGCAATCGATTTTGAACTAACTTCCCAACTAGCTAGACATTTTAAACTTTTAGAATATATCAGAACACGGTGCCAATGCATTTTTTAATACTTTTAGCCATCTTTAAGTAGAATTGATTTCATTTTCAGTTAATTCTGTTTTGTATGAAGAGTTATTCCGATACCATTATTGGTTGCTAAGCGGATGGTCCTAGCAATAAAATTATTAATATATACGTGCGTTACTATGAAAGTCAGTATTATTTCTATCAAGTACAAATTTTTTTGATCATTTAAGCTAGTCACGTCAAGTTTATATGATTCAACAGAAAATTTAAAAACGTTGTATATAAAAAGTTATTTTTATCTTGTAATTATTTATGGTAAAATTATTTGTGAACTGCTTGATTGAAAGGTTTGATATCAACTGATGATTAAATCTAACACAGTGTAATATAATAAGTTTGAGCAAAGAGTGCGTAATTATCGTCTGAGATCGTTAGTTCTATTTTATGTTGATAGATGTTACTATACAGATAGCAATGGTGGGGTGACGTGCAGATACACAAGTGCTCACATATTACGACGAACCAGTTTTGAAGAGAGTACTTAATAAAATTAAATCCCGATTAAGTAAAGTGGTGACTGATGAAGAGGTTTGCCGATACAGAAGAACGTGTCTACTAGGTACATGGATTTAGCTCATGTCTAACCCATTGATTTGAAAACATTCGAATCCATATATTAATTTTATTGACACAGTGCTTTTTCAGATCTGTTTTTATTATAAAATAATGTTCTTGTAGTAATATCACATGAACTCACGTGACGTGACGGTAATGTGTTTCAAGCAATATAAATACTTTTTTTATGCGATACTGATACCAGGTATTTTTATTGAAGGTATATATTTATTAATTTATTAAAATAGAATAACATTATTATCATTTATTATCAGCTCATGCTCAAATAATAAGGAAGAATACGTATAAATATTATTTTAGACCTTGTCAATTGTCTATGAAAATAATATAGCATGACGTCTATTATGGGTCGCAAAGCCATCAAATTTCTTTCGATACTTTCGTTAATATAAGGCGCACCTCTCTCGGAGGCCCCGCTGTGCCGCCGGCACTGTATCAGCGTTTCTCAATTATTAACGCTTCGATGCGTGTGAAATATTCATTTACTTGAACATTTTTCAAACGGGCAAAGACCGGCAGGGCAATATTTACCCGCCGCCGCCCTTGCCACCCGCCCCCTTTCCCGGCAAACTTATCAAAGTTACCGCTCAGCAAATAAGCGATTACATGTAGCAGTGCTACTAATGAGCGTTTAATGATAGCGCTAACAAGCTGAAACAATGTTGAAATTTAAGAACATAAATATTTTCAAGATGGCGTAATAAAATATTTTTATTGATTTTTAGTATTACAATTTCATTCCAGAGACTCAAACAAGGCGCCTGTATTATAAACTATAAATTTAATATTAACAATAATCTTATTCAAAGTAATTATATATATTATACTTACTAATTATATGAGTGACGAAAACTCCATAATAGACGAATTTTAATTTAAGCCTACTTTCATAAATCAAATAAATTTAAATAAACTTAAGACATTTCAAAGATAAAAAAAAATAATCTCAGAGTTATTCTGTTACTTACTATATAATTTAAATTCCGTCAAAGCTCATTTGAGCGCATGGCAAACTCAGTCTTGGGTAACTACTCTTGAGACATTCTAAGTCGTAAAAAAAATGATGATTCACAAGGGTTCAAGAGGGTCCCGTGATACGCCCAATTATGGCCTGGTGTGGTTTGGTGTCTCTCCAATGTCTTTGTTGCATTTAGGATTTACACACACACACATATTATATTCAGTCTACTTATACATGCAAACACAGGCTTGGGATAATCGAACTTTTTTTTTTGTTTCTGGATAGAATTTGAATCGATCTGTTCTTGAGTTCTGAGCGCTGTCTACTTAATTTAATGTAATGACTCGTTCTTCTAACAACAAAGCCTATCTACCTTTGCGCATGTTGTGTAATGGTTATTATGTTACGCACAGTGATCTAAGTTTCCAGCAACCTACTGGATAAGAGGGCTGACCAATAAAATCGTAGAATTTATAGCGCAAGTTTGATCCCGACTTTACATCAAGTTTTTCTGTAAAATATATATTGTAGTGCATGTTACCTTTTCAAAGTAAAGTATAATATTATGCTTTATTCAGTAAATTGTATCAATAAAATAATGAGGATGAAACCAAATTCAAATTCACGTCCCATAAATATGGCTGTCCTATAACTTTTTTTCAGTCACCTATCAAAGTTTACCTTTCTTCAACAGGCACCCTTTGTACCTGATGTAACTACGGTAAAAAAGTTACATGCAATGAAGTGGTAGTTTATACGTCATGGTTGCAATTGAGAATTAATTTATTAAAACTAATTTAGTTATATTTGATTCCGATAATTAACCGATGATTTACACTGTTTACATAACATTGTTGTAAATATAACGTACGTTTGTCCTGTGGCGTATTGTTGGGACAGAGGTCGATACCAGAGAGAGAGATTTGATATTTTCATTTTGATTACGCTCAGAATTGAATTTTACTTTTTGCAGATGATTTAAAAGTATATGCACCAATTTTCAATGGGTTAGACTATTGCATATAGCAGCAAAATCTCTGTTCACTTGAAAGTTGGTCAATAAAGAATTAATTAGAATTTAATACTGAGAAAATGTTTCTGTATTACTTTTTCTAGGTCAAGAACCCCGATTAAATATTTATTTATTTATAAAAAAAGAGTATTACGGCATTACAGCTATTGGCCAATGTGCCATAATACATAATAAATACAAATGTATAAAAATATCCTAATTACAAATAACAATAAAAAGACAGCATGTGTTAATATTAATGAAATATGATAATTTATACAATTATAAATTTAACCTATTTAATACGTCCACAAACATTATATAGTTATTAAAAAACAAATCAACCATTATGGTACCATCAAATAAGCTAATTGCACGATACACAGCATCATGAAACATAACATATGTCCTGCGACGAGGTATCTTGAAGACCGTGGAGCTACGAGTGATATTGGTGGGAACATGAAAATTAATATTTATATAATTATATTATGTCAAAAACCACATTAAAGCGTCAATCTGAGGCGAAAGATCTTGGGATAATTTTTGATTCTTTATTATCCGTTCACTCGCATATAACTTCTACAGCTCTACGTGCTAGTAAGCTTCTAGGTTTCATCATGCGGTAAGCCAAACCATTCAAGAATCCAAATTTCATACGTATACTCTACGTCTCGTTAGTGCGTAGCATTCTTGAATATGGCTCGATTATCTGGTGTCCTTGTGAGGTTTCCTGTAAGCTTATTTTAGAACACGTCCAGGAGAAACTTCTTCGAAGTCTTTATTTCGACAATTCATCAAATGATTATTTTCCGACTGTCTTTCTACAAGGCATGCTTCTTACTTTTCACTCTCTTGAATCTCGTAGGTCTCTTCTGCTATTGATACATTTTTTCCTGTTATCGCGAGGGATAGTTTCCAATCCTGGTGTCCTAAAGAATTTAAATTCATATACGCCTGTCAATTACCGATTTATTCTGGATCGGAACTGTTTTCTCGTGTCAAGTCTACCACGCATCATTAGGTGCAAGACTAGTCAATGCACTCCCTAAAGACGTAGAAATTTTTCTTTTTCGAAATAAATATTTTTAATACAAAAAAGCAAACATCATGAAGTTAATACAGATGACTTTCCAACAAACAATTTTAAACCGGATAAGAATCCAGAGTTAATAAAGAAAAAATATCATAATCTTAGTTATAACCATTTTAATCTGTATTTCATTAATTGTAGCTCTCGAAAAATACAATAAAACTGTAGACGTTTTGCACTCACTATTTGTCACACCCAATTATAACCAACTGTGGGTTGTAAGTTGCATTTTATTAGACATATTTCCTTATAACGTTATGACACTCTATTTTTATGGACATCTCTTTTACAAGGTGCATGCATTTGTTATGGATACATATTTGATTACAATGATTACCTACGAGAAGATCTGAAGACGTAGATACCTTACTGACATACTGTCAGCATATTAGTCTACAATGTAGCACTAGATACATGGCAGTCGAAGTGGTCGGCATCCACCAAAGGACGAACGATATACAGATGGGATAAATAAGACATACACACTAACTTGGCAGCCAAACTACAAGGTTTTTGTCTGTTAGAACATGAGCTGAAATATAGATATGGGCATGACCATCAAGACGTTGAATACGTCCTCTGGGACTGTCCACTGATGAAATCTGACCAAGCAGAGCTGTTTGCTAGTTGTTATCAACCCAGGCAAACTTTGAGACATTTGTCGCATGGAGAACGGAATAATTCCGATCCCTCCTCAGTCCGCGCAGTTTCATTCAAGGACAAGAAAGTGTTTCACTAAAATCTTTTCATTCAGACATGTTTATAGTGTAATGGAAGATGGCATTTAATAAATAGTTACTGCATATACGCCACGCCTGGAAATGGGCTAACGCAAATCATGGTTGGGTTTTTATGATTTAACCATTATAGGAGGTAGTCCGGTGGCATAGCTTGAAAAATTGGAGAAATTGTGCACTTTACGTGAACTATGGCATAATGTATAATTATTGGCATATAGGAGTAGTTACTAAGATAATGACCAGTTTCAAAATTTAAACTCTGGAGTCCTAAATTCTATTTTTTTTGCTTTCAATAATATTCTTATGAAAGACTACGTCATGGTAAGGAGTCTCATTTTTTATTTTTGATAAATCCATACTATCGCATACTCAATATCCTCAGCAAGCACCTGTTCTTTAAAGAAGTTCTTCTAATTTAGCCGTTGTAGTATACCTACTAGTTTCTCATCCGGATTCTGGCTCGATTCCTGGTGAGGTCAGAATACATCAATATAGTTTTCTGACAGTTTGGGTATTTCTGTATCAGTTTAACTACCTTTACTACACTATTGTGTTACGATTACTACACTTATATCATTCAGACTTATTTATTTATAAACGGCGGATGCATCTATGCAGTAAAACAAACAAAATACCACAGTAACATATAGCAAGTAGAACAATAATGATAAAATACAATACACTTATAATATACAATTATTTTAAATTTAAAAAAAGTATAAAAAGATCATTTAAAGTAGTGCTTGAGTATCTGAATATAGATATTGAACATGTATGTAGAATAATAAGTATTCGAAAGATAATGAGTCTTTGCTTTTAAAGAATGGATTGTTGATATCTTAAAAAGGGAAAAAACGTGACATATTGTCTATGTGAGTAGACTTCGTATTGAATTTATAACCTTAGCCGAATATACTAGAATCTAGACTGTAGCACAGCAGGTAAACAAATTCATATCAAAAACATTTTCAAACTGAAAGTCTTTGCACTTATATGATACAATGTTTTTAAAGTGATAATCATGTAGGATGAAAAAACATAAAATTGCACACTAACAAAATATTATATTGACTATGTAAACTCAGTTTCATAGTTTTTGAGTTTAAGATACATCATAAAAGTTGAGCTGTGAGAATTTTTTACGCCGTGTTATGATTTAAAAAATAAAATAACGCAAGTGCCTATCACTGGCACGTGTAAATGGCGATGCAGAATACTCGCTCCGTGTAAACCCGCGCCGACAACAAAGTGAATTTTTGTTTGTTCGAGCGAACTTTGTATGCTCCGCATTCGCTCGGGCGGAAAAATTACCCTTAGAGAATGAGAGACTGAAATCGGTTCTGTCCGCACAAATTTCAATGCTTGATTCTCCGAATCGGTTTAATTGAAGAACTGCGTATGCAGCAACACATAATACAAGTGAATTATTGTAGTAGGGTAAGTTAACTGCTCCTTTAAAATAAAAAGTTAACTTGAATAAAGATTTTGAAGAAAAGAAAGGAAACACACTTATCATATTAATTTATATTACATCAATCAACAAAGTTTTTACAATTATTAATTTATTACAAAAAAAGGCTTATGGGGTAAACTGAGCTATGTTGGGACTGGGTTACCTGGGCCCTGTTGCAAAGTACTCTCATAAGGTAGTTTTTGAAAATACTCAGTTAACCTATCCATGAGGCCCAATAATTATCATCATCATTTATGGCCCTTGGTGGGTTTTGGTCGCTTTTAAAAACTTTCTCTATCCTGGATGATCCAATGCCGACACTCTCCATTTTTTTAATCTAGCATGTTTAAATCTCCCGTGACACAGTCCAGCCGTACATAGCCCGTCTCGCCGGTATATCTTTCAGCATTCTATGCACGTGATCGAAGCCCAATTAACCTACATACTATGTAATTAATTGGGCGTATTTTCGTTTTTTCACTTTTTTAACGTCTTTGCGAATCTATTTCAGATAACCACAGGCATTGGAAATTTTATTAAATATAGATAAATAAGTTTTGTGTTGTACAATAATATGGTAAATAATATTTTAAAAAATTAGATAAAAAAAGGACCTACTCAACCTCACTTTACCCAAGTTGACTACGCATAGGAAACTTTTTTACTGATATCGTTGAACAACGTATCTACATATTAAGGGGGACATGCTCGTCGAAGGTAAAAATTGAGTTTTTATTGTATTTTCAAACCATGATCCTGGACACTCCTTAAACGTTGTAGATAATCTATTTATATAATTTTGAAGCCTTATTATCCTTTATAGTTATTTTAAACATTAAATGACTGCATAAAGTATTTTTGTTACATAAAATAGTATTCTTTTAAACCTCTCGCTCTAATGTTTTAGAATATAGTCATATTTCGGTACATAACTGTGCAGTGATGTTAAGAATTTTTACGTTTATTAATTTTTAAACGCATTTATAAAACCATTAGTATAATTTATTACGAGATAATTTTTGTAAAATATTCACGATAAAAAATTATATTGATAATCTCTGTAATCCCAAATTTTACAAGAATTAGGCATTTTATTATTCAAAAAATCGGCAAGATTAACACATTTGAAGATGATTCTAAAGATATTTATTATAAGCTATGTCTTTGACCATTCAAGTGTGATAAACATCTTATGAATAATGATTGCTTTATAATAATTATTGACCTAAGAATAAGGTAGTGTTTTTTTTAAATACGCCATTTCTTTTGTCATTCCCCAGTGGTTAAGCTACAACATACGGCCGTAGCCATAAATTGACAAACTATAATTAAAGTAGGGAGTAAAATGATATTGACGCGCGTGTTTGAACATGTATCGTTTAAAAAAAATAAAATAAAATTAGGTACATGTTCAAACACGCGCGTTAACATAATTTTACTCCCTACTTTAATTATAGTTTGTCAATTTATGGCTACGGCCGTATGTTGTAGCTTAACCACTAGGGAATGACAAAAGAAATGGCGTATTTCAAAAAAACACTACCTTATTCTTAGGTCAATATTTATTATAAAGCAATCATTATTCATAAGATGTTTATCACACTTGAATGATCAAAGACATAGCTTATAACAAGTATCTTTAGGATCATTTTCAAATGTGTTAATCTTGCCGATTTTTTGAATAATAAAATGCCTAATTCTTGTCAAATTCGGGATCACAGAGATTATCAATATAATTTTTTATCGTGAATATTTTACAAAAATTATCTCGTAATAAATTATACTAATGGTTTCATAAATGTGTTTAAAAATTAATGAACGTAAAAAATCTTAACACCACTGCACAGTTATGTACCGAAATATGACTATATTCTGAAACATTAGAGCGAGAGGTTTAAAAGCATACTATTTTATGTAACAAAAATACTTTATGCAGTCATCAAATGTTTAAAATAACTATAAAAGATAATAAGGCTTCAAAATTATATAAATAGATTATCTACAACGTTTAAGGAGTGTCCAGGATCATGGTTTGAAATTACAATAAAAACTCAATTTTGACCTACGACGAGCACGTGGGCCGTTAATATAACCACGAAAATATTGTCAATCTTAAATAAAAATATTATTTTTTTAAGTAATCAATTGTGAAATGCTGGCATTAAATAAATTATTTATATTATTATCTACTAACATCCACCAACAAAACGATTGCTTAAATTTAGTAAAAATAATAAGCACTTAATAAAATTAAGTTGTACTTCATATTTCTGTACAAATTTTACAAGCTTGTAAAATATAGTCAAATGTCTACTCATTCGAATGTTAGCGTACCAAAATTCTAAAAAGGTCACATGGATTCATGTAGAAAAATCAGCATCAAATAAGTGGAAAGGGGTAATGAGTACATACTTTCGTCACTTGCTGCTTACCTGAAAGTTGCAAGTAACATGTCAATCAGACTAAGTCCTTTTAGCAGGTTAGCACGTGACATCGATTGCGTTTCTAAAATTAATTCCACTGTAATTGACCTTTAAAAAATAAAAAAAACTCCTTCAAACTTCATAAATGAAAAATTAACACAAGCACTACTGCCTTTGGTGGTTCTTAGTTTATTTCAAAATATTTGCCTATGCTGAATATCTCAAGTACCTATGTTCTTGCAGTCTGCGACTTACTAGAGACTACTCTGCTTTTCTATATCTTTAGTTTTTCTAGTACAATCTCTGCATTGTCATATTGTACGTGGTATTTTCACATACTTAACTTTTATATAGTTTCCTGTTGTACCCAGAGTAAAATTTATTTCTTTGACTGAGAACTTTCCTATCAAAGGTAATCATCTCTTTCTCATCATATTTTCTAAATGCCAATCATTCCGATCAATGCGGTTGACATATCTATATCTAGAAAAATTCTATGTTTTTGAACTTGTCAACATAATATTAAGGGGTTGTTTGTTTTCAATGTGTAATACGATTACCATAATTTGTCGATGTAGTACAGATTTATTAACATATGAAAAAAAAATCTGATAATCGGATTTTATTATTAATCAACAACTATATTTTTTTCTTTGTCTAAAGCGTCAATTACATTGAGCCTTTTATGAGCTGATTATTGGCAAATTTATAATCTGCCTGTAAATTCGCCCAGTGTAATCATTGAATAAGCTAATAAGCAGGTTGTAAACACTCCACCGAGAAAAATTGAAAGCCGGTCAACATTTCACACTACACGCCAGCGTGTGGGCTTACTGCGTCTGCGCAGTAGAGCGATGGTGGTGGAAAAACGAACTACTCATTTTGAAATTTACCTTTTTGACGTTTAATGGAAATATTGTTATGGAGCGTAGCGACCTCCCGGCAAAAAAACGAACTACGTTCCGTCAAAATCGCTCGCTGGCTTGTGGCTTATCAGCGAATGGAAAGTTTTGTGTGTAATCATTAAATCGCAGTAGCTGAACCGCCCGCTTTTAAATTCGCCAATAAGCAGCTCGTAAAAAAGCTCAATGTAATTGACGCTTAAGGCTCGCTTGTGCGTTAATGCTTTTTCTTCCTCTTACTTCTTCCTTTGTGACTTTATGTGATCTTTTTAAAATGCAGTCATTTTTTGAACGATCGACACTTTCTTAAAAGTCCTCTTCTTATTTTAGAACAGAGAAAAAGTGAAGTCCATCACGTGGTTCTTTTTATCTTCTGCCTTGCATTCCACAAATGCTACGCAAAACTACATCCTGATATCTCTTGAAATTCTTATCAACGACGAGCAATGAGTCATAAAAATTATACAGTCCACCTCAGACATACATTCTCATATCAACAGTTGTTTTATTTTATTCTGCGTATCTAGATAACTGACTGATAATCTGTATAATCCATAGTAGGTTTTGACGTATACACTATAGGTATTCAAAAAACGTTAACTGTCTTGTATTTTCTGTCATTCATAGTCCACAGTATCACCGTAGAAAAATATAAAGAACAAAGCACAATGCATTTCTACAGTATTTTAATAATTTAGTATTGAATAAGGTAGTCATAAAATCATATACACCTAATCAACCCCTACAAATAATACAATAACATGAAAATATTTCATAATCATCCCTTCCCCCCCTACTCGCTTATAAAGACTGAGCGTGTGCCGAAAATTGTATAAATTAACAAAAGAGTTCAACTGGTGTAGAATTAACTACCTGTAAAAGGTTAAAAAGCGGATATCCATTTTCTTTACCATATATCTTGTAATTATTTAATCGATTCTATTATTATTGATTTATTTAATAAAACGCAAATTTTTTTAGTACTTATTCCATTTTTATTATTTAATAAATTTGGACCGGTTTCGTCCGCCTCAAAGGGAAATTTTCAACTTTTTTTCAAATTTGAGTTGATAATGTCTCTTTGAATCGGACGAAACCGGTCCAAATTTATTAAATAATAAATGTGGAATAAGTACCTACTAAAAATTTTGCGTTTTATTAAATTAAGCAATAATACAATGTAATTCCACCATGAATTGACAGTTAACATAATAAAAGGATTCAATTAAATCAATAATATTCACTATTTTTGGCCAAGTGTAATATTTATATTGTACATGTGGATGCGATTCCCAAGAAGCGCAAGTTCGAATACTACTGGGTGTGGTAGTTTTGTCAAAACGATATTTTCTAGTAGTTATATATTTCTTAGAAGTGTTTTCAAATGATGTATGTATATATATTATATGTATTATACAAGACGTGAAGTATGGCCCAAAATAGGGGAAAATGGGGTAGTTCTCGAAGGAGGCTAGCACCCGCCCTTGGTTGTTGGGCCATTTATGATAATGATGATGGTATGTATATTATTATATTATGTGTGTGTGTTTTAACACTGTATTTGTTGTAATTATATGATCATAATATCACATTTATATACAAAAAGGTATTATTACTATAATATGTACAATTTTCTCATAAAACCATAATAATTCCCTGTAATACATTGGTTAACCAAACGGATAGGGTTGCAGATTTCAAAAGAATTAGCGGCATTAAATTTGCGGTAGACATATGGTCTGAGGTATTATATAAAATGACAAAACGGAATGTAAAATTTTTGCAAAGGATCTGATCGACCCTTTAAAGGGTTTATAGGACTTAATGCTGTTTTACATAATTTAATGTATTTGCTGGATTATATTTAGGCGTGAAGATGAAATTTTAACACATTTAAATCTAGCTATGCAATAATATGTCGTATAACCATAGAAACGGTATGTATAATAATTATTGTCATCAAAGTATTACTTTTTTAGCATGCGGTTACTTCGAACTTTACGCTCCTTTCACATTATACGGTTTTGACAGTACGGCAAAAAATCGAACGGCGATATTTTTTTAGTTGCGTGAAGAAGAGCATGGCGCTTTTCACATCACACGATGATAGTTAAAATCCGAATCGGCGCCGCACAGCAGCCATCTATTCCCACTGTGTTGCAAGGCGCCCGGACGGTCACCGATGACTAAAAGCGCGTTGACTCCGTCCAAGTACGATCCAAGTACACTTGGACCGAGTGCCATCCAAGCGACAACTTCATACTAATTACTCCTATCCAAGCTACTCGGACCGCGCCCTTCTCATCCAAGTGAGTTTGGATAGGAATAATTTGTATGAAGATGTCTCATACGAGTGTGTTTGGATGGCACTCGGTCCAAGTGTACTTGGATTGTACTTGGATAATGTCAACGTGGCTTAAGTGGTGTATGTGACCTATTGCACGCTTTTATATTAGACGGTTTTAAATCGTAAAAACAACACTCAAACACAAACTGAGCTTGTGACAGAAAAAAAACCGTACATAAACCGTATAGTGTGAAAAGAGCGTGAACTTGTTGCCGATTTGGTTTTTACCGTTCGATTTTTTTCCGTACGGTTAAATCCGTATGGTGTGAAATAAGTTATTTTCATGACTTGCTTACCATCAATCAGTACTGACAAAATGCAAAAGTGATACTTTGTTTTAATACAGTAGAGTCGTAAGTCCTAGATATTATTCTGCACGAGTTGGGTTTCCATCGTCCGTGATATTCACAACAAAATATTTGAAACTATTGAAATTTTCGATGTTTTTCACGTACGTAAACTGGAGGAAATTTAAAGACGGAGTACAAGGAAACTTACATAATTTAAGGAGATGAAATAAAATCTTGCGGAAAATATTCCAATTGCCTGCAGCAGAAACATCTCTAGGAAAAATTCTACCCTTAAGGATACTTAGAATGCTGCCCCATTTAATTTTTAGTTTCAACTTTGTTTTAAATTTATTTGGTACATACTTAACTATTTTATTATTTATTTTCGACTGTCTTAAGCAAAAACAACATAAATCGTTTATATTACATAAACTTACACCATCCTTTGATTATTAGAGCATTTTCACAAAGCTTACTTTCGTACAGTGGATATTTTATATACGTGAACACCTATAATGCTGATTGGTTTGAAGGTAGTCTTGTAAAACAATTGTCTTTGCGATAAACCGCAATTGCGATGATTACATGTAAATTAACGTATTACATTATAACGTGGCACAGTTCGCCGTGAGCTTTCTTATCGGAAAAAGATAACCATCACACGGTCATCTCTATTTTCAAAGCCGATTTTGGCAAAAATCATGAATTCAAGCATAATAACTAAACTAAAACTAACCTAACCTAACCTAACCTAACCTAACCAAACTTAACCTAACCTAACATAACAAATAATCCAGTGTATCGACTATTTACGAAATTTTTTTGCCACTGGCTTCCTGTAAACCAACAAGAACCGTGTTTTATTTATACGATCCAAAGAGGTTGGATGGCCGTTAATATACGACCATATATTTCCGATACAAAATTGTACTCTGGAGTGTGATACGGCAAACTGCATACGTTCAAATTTCCGGACACGCATTACAATAATAGGTATACATTACATTACAATAATAGCTATGTTGTCATGCTTACTTATGCTTCGATTATTTTTTAAACTAAGATGTCTAAAGATTTTTGAGCATCTTTTGCTTTTGGAAAAAACACAACTGCTCTTAGTTGTTGTAATTTTTGTATTCATTTTTTCATTTGACGCTCTGTATAATGTCTCGCCCATATCAAATCAAATCAAAATCAAATTTATTTATTTTACATAATATAATGAACATAACAAATTATAAATTCAAAGCGTTCACGACATGACATTAAATAAATGTTAATAATTAAAAAAAATTAAAATACCGAGAAGTGTAAGGTAATACTATTAGTATAAAAATACAATAAGTAATAAAATAAGAAAATAAATAAAATATGCATGACGCATGACCTGCCTACCCACACGGTACGTCACTATCCTGCAATATAACGATTGGGAATCACTGTACTAAACATTGTGTTATGTATTTCTTAATTTATTATTGTATTTAAAGGTAGCACGATCTTTGCGTAACACTAAAGAATAAGTCAAATCTTTTGAGAGTAAAATTTACGTTAACATTCTGTGACTCGACGAAAGTGACTTGAAATTTCAATTGAATTCTGTGTAAGTAATCAAATTTAACGCTAACACTTCTAGGTAGTGGGTATAATTATTGTTTCAGAAACATTTTTGTAAGACTTGTGTGCCCGTGACACTTTAAGAATTCAGCCCGGGAAAGATTTCATTAGAGGTACAATGGTACAGAATGAAAACTGAAAGGGCTGCTAATTAATTTCAAAGCGTTCAATGAAAAAAGTCGAGATTTTTCAACATTTGTTTCCGTAATTCTTTTTACTGGATGATGAATGATGAAACGGGACTTTTATGCTAAGATACTGGGTGTTTTGTGTTTCATTCTGTGCTTTGTTTACGTATTGAATAAGACCGTAACGAAACATTGTTTTTACAATTCTAATTCTGTATTTTTAATTAACGATTAGAATAGGTCTTAATTAATTAACAAAAATTAGGGAGGCCTGGAAATCTTATTCTTCGTGAAAATGATTTATCAAGTTTAGTAACTTAACAACTTGTAGGAATCAATTATTGGTAACCAAACTGCAGTACATCGTCCTGCGGGTCTATTCAATACGCAGGACCTTTAAAGTGATAGTATTTACGGCTAACTAGGGTAGATTTGTATGGAGTTATTAGCACTTATTGTACCAATAACAATAAGTTGCGTGTTATTGTTGCAATAAGTGCAATATTTTAACAGTGGGTCTTTTGGCTGTGATAAAATTTAGAGCGAAAGTGAGAGAAAGAGCAAAAAAGAGACAGTTTTGACTGATGGTAACAATTATAATGCCTCAATACATAATGTATGTAATAAATACTATCACTTTATTATCACTTCATCACTTTAGCGGCCTTGTGTATAGAATAGACCAGCTGTTCTCACTAATTACTCAAGGTTCATGGACATAAATAAAAATTATTCTAAGCAATTTATCTACAGCTGGTCTCAACTTTTCGTTACATAATACCGTAAAATGGCGTAAAATAATAATTCTTACATCTTCTTGTTGTAAACATGTTTACAATTAATATACCTCCAACCTTTTTACTCTTGGTAAAATAACAACTATTAGTTCTCTTGAATTATATTATATTTAGACGATATTTTATTTTAGGTACTTTTATATCAAGCTATATAACCCAGGTATGTATATTTTTTTACCAATCTCAATAATTTTTAGTATTGACAAGATGCCAATCGTTCAGTTAGCCGTCGTTTATTATTGTTCTGGCGTCCAGATGGCAAGGCTGAATCGTCCCATTTTCCGAAGAAGAGAGAAAATTTAATAATAATCATAAGCCCGATAAATCCTGGCTTCCTAATTAAACTTCGTATAAATTATATATTTCAGGCGCTTAAATATTATGTAACACGAGCTTTTTGAAAGGAATGTATACTTTAAGCTCTAAAGTATAAAGGAATAATATAACATGAACGGTAGGTATGTTAAAATGATTTAATTTTCGTCTTTCACTAATAACACCTTGTAGTTAAAGCTATAGAAAATGCTTTTTACTTCAGTAAACAAAGAGAAGTTGAAGAATTCCTTTTGAAAGAGGTTTAAAGTCATTAAAAGGGAGAGTTTTTCGAAAGGTTTCCTAACCCTAACAAAGGGTTGTACTTTACTAAAGGAGGTAAACCGACGTAAAGTTTCTTCTGTGGTACCTACAGCAATATTATTCAACACAAATTTTCAGAAATATAATAAATTGTTGTATCAATTTATTACTTTTCCACGTAAACCACTCTCGATTGCTGAATAATTCTAATTAAAAACAATAGGCTTGTACCAATTATTTTGAAATTTTATATCGCAGAAGCGCAGATTCTAAATGGTATCTCTTATCAAACACAACTTCGACACATTCAAGTACTGAGCATTTGAGAGTTCTATCAGGTAAATCTGTAAAATCTAAAAACATATGCCTTTTGAATACTGTTTATGACACTTTTCATAAGAGACTAATTCAACAAACAATTCTCAAGATTTGACAATTTAACATTCCAATTAATACGTTACCATTGTTCCTAGAATGGACGATTTTACACCTCTTGAGTGTAGTATTTTTATTCTTTATAAGTACTAATGATCTATTATTTGGTTTTGACGATTTATTATAATATGCTGTGAGTGTATTATTATTAATAAGATAGGGGTTTTTTTACTAACACTTCAACTACCTATTCATAATTTGTATGTTATTTTTTATTGTGACCCTTGACTAGATTGGTAAGTAATGGAGTTTTTACCGACTTTATTCTATTGATTGGTTATATAAGTTAGAGTATAAGTTAGAGTATAAGTTAGATATACGTTAGATATATTCCATCTACGTGAGAATGAGTATAGGTGGACGTTATTTTATAAATTCTTAAAATAGGGTCTGCTTAACTCATCCGGTGTACTTCCTTGTACCTATATACTTCATATTTTTTGTATTTACACATTTATACTGTAGAATAACTTAATATTGCATAATTACAGTATTACATAATACTGTTTTAATAATATTTCTTTGTTTCTTAATATCATGTTGTGAACGTCTTAAACTTATAATTTGTAATGTCCACAATATGTAAAAATAAATTTAAATTGAAATTTAAATTTAAATTGAAAAATTAAAGTATTCGTGGTCAGTGTTTATTTGACTTTTGGTGAGTGTACACAGTTCCCGAATATGCCGAAAGGCGAAACCCAGGTCGCCAAAAACGACTCAAATGGAATAGTACAGAACTTAAATTCATTAGAATTTAACATTCTTTATATTGAACAAACACGAAAAAATCTTACAGAAAAGAGCCTACATTCATTGAATTCACGCATATGCGCTTTACCAAACATAAACATAACGATTTAAAAAAAACTTTTACTTCAGAACAAAAAAGTGTCATAATAATATGGTATTGAAAACTTAAATAAAATACATAATATTTTGAAATACTAATAATAATTATACACGAAATACGCAAGGTGCAAAAAAATATTGGGTTATTAAAAAGGCGAATCTAAATTTGCACTAATTTGTAAACTTCGTCAGTTTAAAATAATGTGTCAATAAATTTAATTCACTACGGATTTAATATCATTATAGTTATAATTATGTACATTTATTATAATTATATACAACGAAAGAATATTATTAGAACTTAGTACCAAATAAACATAAAAATTTCAAATATAGACTCATGTCGCCTTTTGTTTAGAAGCTTAAAACGCAATTATTTATTTATAGAAGGATTGTAGTGTATTAATTTGTACTCTTAATATTTTTGAAAAGAAGGCTATCCAAGTATTCAAAAACAAAATTCTTCCAAGAATACTTTGACCGGTTCAAGAAAATGTACAAATGCTGAGGTACAATTCTTTTTTTTTCAAAATTATAATAGGCACACAGCACCCTTATTTTTATTTGAATTTGAATATTATCTTTTCCATATTATATTATAATATTATATATATTATATTGTAAGATAATAAATATACTTAACTTATTCAGTGTATTTCCTTATTTTTACATGAATGCAGTCATTCACATAATGTCATATTTTTTAAATAACTTTTAGAGATAATATACAATTAAATAAATTCATAACAGTTAAATTCCTAAAAGTAGAATGCAGCAAGTCTATATTTGTTCGAAAAATCTTAAAATGCGATTTTCCAAAAGTGTTTTTCATGAAAATACTATACATTGACTCTCAATTAAATACAAAATATGTATATATTATATAAATACCAACATTATATATTATATATGGCATATTTATGGTTTTCATTATGTTTCATAAAGTTGTGAATGTCGTAAAGGTGTTATTTTTAATTGGCTAGCATATAAATTAATATTTTTCTTCTTCTCTTTTTGGATCATGTCCGATCCTAATAAGATTATAATATGCGCCTCCAGAGAGTAGAGGTTTACATTAAGAGATTTTGTTTTTAGGAGAAATGGATATTAACCACTTGCTCAAACTATCAGGTCTATTATTATACTCTGACTCATACACAAATTAAAAAAATATATAATATGTACCTGCCAGATCTAGGATTTGAACCTGGGACCCATGACGCTTTAGGGTGACGTTTAAGCTGCGCAGCCATCATGGGCAATATGTAATATGTATATAAATAAATGAATTTATTTTATAAATACGGAGTGTCAAAATAGCTATGGATTAAATAACCGTAGAATTGAATAGAATTATTTTATTATTGTGAAGTTTACTACTTTAATATTACTAAAATACCATATCTCTCTCAATTTCGCTACTTCCAAAATTATATGAGTCAACTCGAAATGACGGAAGCGATCGAATAACTTTATTTCCCGAATTTATCCGAGGAATATTTTACGTCATACATTTCCATCTTTATTTTCACTCGACAATGGTATGTATTCCCGGCTACAGAATTTCCCGAGCGTACGTCGCTACCTTGGCGTTTTAAGTGCAAGGCATACGACCCAATAAAACCTTACTTCGCCCCTACTATTTCTAAAAGATCTATTAAAATATAATACCCCTCACGTTTGATGTGCCACTATATACCGACAAATGTCTCTCGTTGCGTATGGTCTCCCTTTCAACCTCCTCAGTACGTGAATCATCCTTTTTTATGTAAAGTTTCCGTCAACGTGATCTTGTCTGGGAAGAATTTTATTTTTAAGTACCTACCTAATAGAAGTATGTATACTTGCATCGCTTCCGCGGTGTCCGCTGACAATAAAGAATATTCTTAAAATAACACATTATATAAAACATTCATAATCTATCTAGGTACATAATAATATAAAATACAAATAATAGTTGTTTGTTGGTTTGTTCCTTCCAATTTTGAATTTTTATCAACATACCTATTAAGGTACAGTTTTCATATTTTGAATATTAATTTGGTGTTTTTTTTTACTTTTACTGCTGCCAAATTTATTATTTTTTTAAGTATGATAAGTAAATTTATATCGATTTCGTATGAATCCGAGTAGGTACTTAATCTTTTATTATGTATTAGGCTCATACGGAATATTATCGAATAAATACGTCATCATTATCATCATCATCAGCTGGAGTCGATTCACAGTTGGATGCCTAGCTCCTCCCACTCTTCTCGATCCCTAGTTATTTGCAGCCACGTACTTCCACCGAACTTTATGAGTAAGTTCGTCTATCAAGCTGGTTTAAGGGCATCCTTGTGGCCGTTTAGTACCTCTTGGGTACCACCGTTTGACGGCATTTGTCTACTCGCCGAGCAACATGTCCAGGTCATTGCTATTTCATCTGCTTAACGACGTTTATCTCATCGCGTACTCTTGTTTGCTTCCTTATCCATTGATTCCTTTTGTGAACATTACTCTTTATGCCCAATATTCACCTTTTCATGTCAAGTTGCGCTACTCGTATTTTTTTTATTTCTTTTACATTAAGAGTCCATGTTTCACATGCATACGCGAGCGTTGGTAGGTCACATTGGTTGAACATTTTACGCGCTCAAAACATAATGAGCTGTCATTTTTGAAGATAATATGATAAATTTACTCCGCGAGCAATTTCATCATATCATACCATCACTTCATATGGATATAATCACTTATAAACTATAAAATGATAAAATACTTCTAAAATTGCTCGCAGAACAGATAATATATTTAGAAGAATAAAAGTGACCTCCCATTGTACCTTTAGTATTTAACCAATTAGTATTACCAATGTATGAAAAACATGAATAACATTACCGGTAAAATTCCCTCAAGAGTAAATTCAGATGAAATCCAGTGATTATACGCTACACATTACACGCTACCGATTACGTCATTCATTTTATCTGGCGACCATATTTTTCTATTTATATATAGAATAAAACTACTAGCATAGACGCAAACCAGAAAATTACCTATGTTTAATACATTATTTCATATTAGTTATAACAGATGGTACCTATGTATAATTTTCTTGTAAATCTTTAGAAAAATTATAAAAGGTTTTTTTATTTTTAATAAGCTACATATTTTTTTGTAATTAAAATACGTATTACATTAAAGCACAACATATAATATATTATGATATATATCTACCTATTATGGCTGGTATTTAAAATGTGCAATAAACGTGTCTCCTTATCTCCGTTCTCCATTCAAAACAAAAGGTTTTACTACTATCACGTGTGTTTGATACACTCATATTTTTTAAATAATAATATAATTGTGTCGCTACATTTCAAAATCAGCCAAGTCCACCTTTAGGATTTTTTTAATTTTTTGTGAATTGCTGAAGAACTACTGCTTTCTAACATTTCTGCATTATAAAATGTGAAATTTATTAATTTTAAAAATTTTATACTCCATATAATATAAACTTTCACCCTTGTGACTGTGTATTTGAGAAAACAAAAAGCTGTTTTTCTCCTATTCATTTATTATGGACTTGGCTGATTTTAAAATTTAGCGACACAATTATTCAAAAGCTTCTAAGAGTAGGCATTATAACTTTTATATTATTTTAGAAATCAATCAATGCATTTCAAACTTTTGAAACATTACATGAAAAAAAGAATATTTTCTTCATCTATAATGCATTCAAACTCCAATAAAGTCAACTTGGGATTCATTTCAATTTTTCGATCAATCATTTTCGTTTCACGTCCTCGGGCGACTTGAGGTATAACTCGCATGTAAATATGATGAATTATTATTTTTATTTGCGAATAAAACTTCACTCCGTAGGTTTTTCTCGGGGGTTTACTGATGGGATTCACTTAAGGAAAATAAAATATTAAATGATTATTAAGTGGTGTTTAATGGAATCAAAATTATATTATTTTAATCTCACATTCATTTATACATATTATATATCATAAAATAATTTGTCAGAGAATTTTAACAAATTCTAGGAATAATTGACAATGAATGCTAGAACCATTCAATTATTTATTATTTACATTTTAAATTATTGATTGAACTGTCTTTTAACCATCTCAATAGCAGGCTGAATCGACCTATATTTAGGATTTTTTTTATATTTTCATACCAATTAATTTATGTGACGTAATAATAATTATTAAACTAAAGTTTATCTGTAGAAGCACTATAAATACGTCGAAATCAAAGAGTTTTACAGAAAATGAGCCTTATATGTTATTATTTATGTTTCGACTATTTAGCGAACGCACGAAGCTTGGTTATGTTAGTAAACTCCAGAAATATTAACATCGCTCGGTTGGCATTCCGATTTTTTGACACATAATGGCTACCATTACTAGACTTCTAGTTTTACACAAATTTTACAGGTTTTTTCAACTAAATAATAATGTTAAAGTGTAGTAAATAAATATCATAGTAGTAATGTGAAGTTCTCTTTAAATGACCTTAAAATGCAGTCACTTTTTGCCAATTTTATAATATGTAGACCAGTGATCCTTTATTTGCTTCAATTTTACATTACTTTATGCTCTACATCTATAGAAGGAGGTTTTTAACATGTTTGATCGAAATATTCTTTATTTTCGAACCATGAAAGTTAATTAGGTATGACAAACTCCAATTTAAAAAAATACTTAATACAAAACAAGTTATAATAACAACAAAAATATCTTAATAGTAATTTTAGATAGTGGATATCTAATAAATAATACACATTTATTTATTTTCCCATTACAACAGGCCACGAGGCCTAATCAGTAATATAAGTTAAAAAATCACAAATATCCATATTTTGAGAAATCACACAAATATGATATTTTGACCTCACCAGTAATCAAACCCGGAGCCCCCAGATGAAAGCCCAGTGGAGTACGCACTGGACTATAATATGGTTTTGAAATTATACTATTTTATGGAATACACTAATACAAATAAATGTGTATAGTCATAATATTATGACGGCAACAATAATATGGTATCTTGAGTGCATTGTAATGATATCGACAAACTGCTCCATTTTTTTTATTATTCGAATACTATTCCGCTTAAAATATAATGAATATAATATCCCATAGTAATGCAATGCTTTTAACACTACAATACTTTTATTGGAATACATTGTGACCTATTCGTCAGCTGTTTCAAAGTAGAAAGAAGAAAGCATCACAAAACAACGGGTTCTTATTGAAATATGTAAATAAAGTTATGCATATTCTTACAACACAAGTTGTATACCTACATAATATATATTAGCGAAAAACTGATCTTTCTTTGATAGATATTCAACGTTTTCCTTACCATAATTGAACAATGTTACGAACTATTGCTAATAAATTTTGTTATAAAATTATTTTGTTAGGTAACAATCATAATAACTATGTACATATTTTCAATTATTATAATATAAAATTCCTCATTTAAGAAAGTCAAAAGATTCTCCGTCGTTATTTTGTAAGAAAACAATTTATTACAATAAAACCAATACAGCTTATAAAACTTTTGCAATACTGACAATTCTAAGTATAATAATTAATAGTTTACAGAAAAAATATCATACTCTCTCAAATTATGTAATAAACAATTATTCATGGTCAGAATCATGGCATATTACAACGGCTGGCTCGGCCACGTGCTGCGGATGCTAGAAAAAAACCTCAACCTGGTTTACCTGTTGTTCAAGCTAACCGGATTCCGGCGTCCTCGAAGGCTGCTAAATAGTATCTATAGAATGTATACGGTAGAGCTACGGAATGATGGTATAATCTAGAATAGCGCAAGAAAGACTGGCCAGCAACAGGACGTATTTTTGGAGGCGTTACGTGGTTTTCATATGCTCCAACTGAGAAGCGGATATGGCTGATGAAGAAGAAGAAAAAGATTCCACAAGTTTTTTTTATCAAATAATTGTGCTTATAATAATATATAATAAAGCATTATTATTTAACAGCCTTAAAACATAATATTAACTAGCAATAATGTTAAAACAAGAAGTTTAGTGTAGGTCAGGAGGGGCAAAGGTAAGTCAGAAGTTAATGAGAACTGTATTAATTTTGTGTTTGAAAATATTAGATATTTTTTTCATACAATTGAACATTATTTAATTGTTCCCAATCAGACGAGCACAATTTCCATTTTTATTTTAAATAATAATTTTAGCCTAGATTTAAGTTAATCAAGTAAAGTTTATATTTTATTTCCCAACAATGACCAAATCAAAGTTATCTAATTAATTAAGGTGACGAAGTATTGATAGAATAACAATGGATATAATTTAATAGTATATGAATAAAAATGATATAATATTAATAAATTATTGTCATATTAGATATAAATCCCATGCTAGGAAGGACGAATTTTTTTTTTAATTATTCTGAAGTGATGGAAACTTGTATAATGAATGACCATGCATAAAACGTGCCTGATAAAATAACAGAAAAGTTTTCATAAAGTATCTTTATAAAGTTGGTACTTAATCCCAATATAATTAACACTACTAATTAGACTGTCTTATGAACCTATGTAAAAGCACCATTTCTACAATTATTAATAAATTAGTCATCCAAATGGCCAAAATAATTCCCTTTTAAAACATTACAACAAATCTTTTCCTTGCTCGTATAAGAGTTTTCTATTATTTAATTAATAACTATTTTTCAAAACGTAATACGAATAGCAAATCTTTTTCAATTTGTCTTGTTCATCTATCATAGACTTCAAATTAATGATTTTGTAATTGGAAGTGCGCAAAAAACCTGTACGCATTTCGAGTTTCAATTTTTGGATAATGTTAAATTTTGTATTAGAATAATGAACTTAGTATTTCTCCAAATAGATAATTTTTAAATTAAAATTATCACACGGCATTTTTAAAAGAGTGTGCTTTTAATATAGGGTAAATCAATCATTAGAAAACTCTCTTTATATTGAATACATGTGAATTCGAATTCCACTCAGTTAAAGATATATATTTTTGAGGCTGTTTTAAATTATTTTTGTATATAATATATAATGTAAAAATAGTATTGAATCATGAGAAAAAAACATCTGTATTTAAATTGAAATATACGCTTTTTAACGGCTTTACCACTTCAGCAAAATAATTCATTCGGTTTAGTATAATATATTTGTTATAAAATCATTCTTCAAATAATATTGATATTTTGGTATCCTTTAGAAATTTTCTCAATTCCGAATAGTCCAATTTTATTGAGACAGCTGATATTTGAGATTAGGCTAGCATCTTCAATTCGTCGACGATCATGATCCGTCGGGGTATTTTAACGGTAGCTCAATGACAGCCAATCTCGAAGGCTACACGTCACGGCAGCGTAAACTTTACGGGACATCCCCGCTACGCCAAGAGAGCTGGGCGAGACATGAACTTTGGATACATTGCAGGATTAGAACGTAAAATGAGCGTCTACATTTTCATAAAACTGTGAAACTTTTATGCCCTGACCACCTGGGGTTTCTTTTAGATTAGCTTACTTAAAGAAGGAATTCTCTCGGAATCTAAGCTCGTATACTTGTACAATGTAATTTTATTTATGTATTTGCATACATTATCTGTGACATAATTAATTTTTAAACTGTACTTTGAATTTTCTGTACTTTATTTAACGATAAAACTTTGTGTTACTTACATTATTAATATTGTACGCACTTACAAATTTTAATAAAGCATGTTTAAAGCGTTGATTGTACTACATTCTCATAGTAATTGAATGGAAAAAAATATAGATACCTTATACGTTCTGTTGTTATAATTATAACTAATCAATGTCCTAGTGTCAATATACATTAATTGACTTTTTACAAATTGTACAGGAAGCTAAAAAAACTAAATATTTAATATCCCACATGTGACTGTAAAGTTCACATAATATGTTGTAAACACATAGCATGCCAATAACCCGTAACGTAAAAAGCGGTAAAGCAAAGCACACAATGCCTAATATAATGATAACATCCAATAAAATGTGACATGTATAAATAAAGATAAACATCCAAATTTGTTATATTACTTACTGTTTTACCTTTTAAATAATTTGAAAGTGACATTTTGAAGCTGAATTCGACACACGTCATGCAACATGCTTGACAGCTTCGAGGCAAGATACGGACTAATACAGGTTTATTTCTGCAATGCTCAGATACGGGAAATTACTAAGCCAACTGTATCATTTTTGTTAAGATAACTACGGATATGGAAATTTCACAGTCGATGGGCAGTATTTTTTTTGTTTTTAGTACATCAAAAAGTCATTTATGTCATATAGGTCAGATACGGGGTATTGATATTAGACCATCGTTATGTGATTTCATACCTTAACGTAGCGCCACATAGGTCAAAATGGAGATTTTATGGTATTATCAGAGCATAACCTTGGACATTCCTTAAACGTTTTAGATAATCTATTTATTTAATTTTGAAGTCTTATTATCCTTTATATTTATTTTAAACATTTGACGACTGCATAAAATAGTATTCTTTTAAACCTCTCCATCTAATATTTTAGAATATAAGCATATTTCAGTACATCCATGTGCAGTGGTGTAAAGATTTTTTTAGATTTATTAATTTTTAAACGCATTTACAAAACTATTAGTAAAAATAATGTTAATATTATATAGTAAAATATTTACGATAAAAAATTATATTTTATTATCTCTGCGATCCCAAATTTGACAAGAATTAGGCATTTTATTATTCAAAAAATGAGCACAATAACACATTTGAAGATAATTCTAAAGATATTGATTATCAGCTATGTCTTTGACCATTTAAACATGATTTCAAAGAGCGCTGAGTGGTAGGTATTTAACAGCCAATAGCTTAAATATTTGTCGTCATTAGTATGTCTTCCGTAGAATAATGGCTGAATGCGACGAGTTTGGGGCGTTTACCCGTTGGATATGCCGGGTTCGATTCCCGGCCGGTTGGCTTACTTTTTTCAAAAAAGTTTTTTCTATTGGTTGTGATATACTCTCTCAGTTAGTGTTTTTCTAAATTATATAATATTCGAATAATAATTATTTTATAATAATTATTGACCTAAGAATAAGGTAGTATTTTTTTGAAATACGCCATCTATATTGGCATTTCCCTATAGTTAAGCTACAACATACGGCCGTAGCCATAAATTGACAAACGATAAATGAAATAGGGAGTAAGATTATGTTAATGCGCATGTTTGAACATGTACCTAACCGAAAAAAAATCGTTTTTTTTTTTAAAACGGTACATGTTCAAACATGCGTATTAACATGATCTTACTACCAAAGATATTCTGCCATTATGTTAGTCAGCTACTACTCCTACTGTTTCTTTGTTTCTTTAGTATTACACAAACATCTTTTGGCACATAATGTGTCTTCATATAGTATTGAAAAACAAAAGAATAATAATAGATAATTCTTTATGACTTTTTCGAATTATATATTGGCAATGTATTTTGCTTTAAAAATAACTAACTTCAATGCTTAAATTTAAATTAAATCAAATCTGTCGTATTTGTTTGAACGGTCAGCGCAATATGACCGTATTTAATATTCATCCATCAACTGCATAGAAATTTAATGAAAATGGTCGTTATCATATTTATTTTTCACTATAATTGGTACCTAGTAGTGAAAAAACCCATTTTAAATTCAACTAACAGAGTTTTAATTACTTTTTGTTTGCATTCCATCAAATAGTTTTTCACGAAGAATATTGATGTTTTCACTGAAAAGCTCTGCTATAAAGTACTTATATTAATTTCGCGCCGAAAATTATTTATTTTAAAATATTTTAATTGTACTATGTAGTCAATATGATTCGCGCTATTTTAATTTGCTCAAAATATTCTTTTAAATTAATACGTTTTTGTGATATTAACTATTATTATAAAAGTAAGTTCCCATTTTACAACGTTTTTCTTAGCTCGTAATAAAATAATAATTAATAAACATTTAGTACATAATTATTTCTCAAAATGACTCATTTTACAACGTTTTTCTTAGCTCGTATTCTTATTTGTCCGGTACAAATCTTGCAATCGATTTTTAACTAACTTTTCGACTAGCAAGACATTTGAAACTTTTAGAATATATCAGAAGACGATGCCAATGCATTTTTTTAATACGTTTAGCCATCTTTAAGTAGAATTGAATTTATTTTCAGTTAATTCTGTTTTGTATGAAAAGTTGTTTCGACACCATTATTGGTTGCTAGGGGATCTGGGGTCCTAGCAATTAAATTATTAATATATACGTGCGTTACTATGGAAATCAATATAGTTGTCAAAATGACATTTCAGTATTATTTCTATCAAGTACAAATTTTTTTCATCGTTTAAGCTAGTCTAGTCAAATTTATATGATTCAACAGAAAATTTAAAAATGTTGTATATTAAAATTAATTTTTATCTTGTTATTATTTTCTCATAAGCTGACCACTATAACAATATTATACTTAAATTGTTGATGTTCTAATGTATTCAGAATCTGACAAATAAAGGGGATCTCATTAACAATCATGCTCACATGTTAAACTCTTACAAATTTTATTCGTTCATAAATAGATAATTCTCTGATATTTTTAGCATTTTCTACATACTTTAATGACCTCTATAGAGTATAGAGTGAAAGTTATATTAACAGATTTTTACAAAGAATAGCTGTGAGACATTTTTACAACCGATTGTGTTTTTGCTCGAGATGAAAAACAACATATTACTTTCGGTTGATACACGGTTAATAATAAATAAATTAATTGATTAAAAATAAATTCATATCGTATATATTTACATAAAATTCTGAATGATTGAAAAGTAACTTAGCAAATAAAATATTTGATAATAATGATGGATGGGTAATCAGGCATTTACTATTTGTAATGTTCCATAAGCAACGCATCAATTTTGATCTCAATGCTCTATGGCTATCTGTCTCCAGTACGACAGCTTTCGGTTAACTATGAAACGGCAAAATTTAATAGGTACGCTTTACATATTGTCACCTTTCTACGAGGGGGTTTTAAAATAATCCTTGAAAAGGAGTCGATTAGCTAAAACAAGTTTTGAAGACTATGGTCTCTAGAGTCTAGACTAATAACTGGGCATATATTCTTTTTAACACTATAACAGGCCTAAAGATCCAATGACAATAGTGTAGTGTAATAGAAGTGAAACAATCGCCAAACACCAGTGGCGAAGGGTGACTTTTGGAAAGAGGTAGGCTGTGGAGATCTGATAAAAAAAACACACTTGTTAGGTATACTTACGAGAAATAAGAAGATTATACGATATTACTACTAATAAATATGTACACACTAATGACAACGACACATTATTGTAATGAAACTTCAAAAACTCACTGACGACATAAAACTAAACGATCAGTTTAAATTAAGTACGTATTTTTTCAAAACATTTATACACATCAAAAATCATGAGATAAAAGTTCTTTTTATTTTTAAGAACAGTACATATTTATTAATATTCAATTAAACACCATAGAAAATTTTTTTTTTTTAAAAATCTAATTATTAATTATTTAGTTCTAGGCTCTACGATCGAAGCTTACCTTAGTTCATACAATTTGATAGACTGTAATTATCCATGAAATACATTCCTACACATACAGCATCTCTTGTTGGCAAAATAAATTATTTTATAGAATATAATTATAATCAAGTGATTATATAAATAAGTCAATAATATGCAATTAAAAAATATTTTTCTTAAGAAGGTAGGATTCAAATTTAATAATCGCCTATTATGGATTCTTCGCCACCGCCAAACACCCAGGCTTTAAGAAAATCACATAAATATTTTTTGTCCTCACCGGATTGAACCCGGAGCTCCCGAATGAAAGACCAGCGCCTTACGCACTACAACACGAGAGCCGCTTAGATGTAGCTGTTAAAAAAATAAAGGATAGTAAAAATATCGGTCTAAGAGTCACTATTTTGATATAATATGTTAAATTGGTTAAAATATTATATGACAACACTCCTGAATCAAAAATAATGAAGAAAACTTAGGGAAACTTTCATACAGCAGAAAATTGAACTCGTGTTAATGACTACTGCTATTAATTTTATGATTTATCAATTCTTGCGATAGACGGTCTTCAATTCGCGGTTGAAATAAATTTACGACACCTCCTGATAAAATATTTCAATATAAATAAGTCCATTATCAAATTACACATTCCAGTATTTTACTATCCGTCATCACAGCCAATTCACTGTCATATCTCTCCGAGAAACAGTGTTAAAAATTTATAGCGAACCGATTTTTTATGGCACAACTGCAGAATGCCGAATTTTAAATCTCTGTGAACGACATTCATAAATTTGCACTTTTATCCTGCTTTATGACCGTTTCCAAGTCGGTCCAAGCAGAATTGATGGAACATCGCATTGCAAACTGAATAAAACCGTGATTTGTCCGAGACTATAATACATAATATACATACTGAAACGACTTGTTTTTCATTGCATACTAAGTTTTATATAAATGAAGCCTTCCCATCAATAATGATCTATGTTACATTTTGGCATTTTGAAATATTACTATTTTGTTGAGAAGAAATTATTTATAATTAAATTACCTCTCCTAAATTCCATAATCACTTATTTTTATTCCTCTTCCAATTTCCCATGTGAATTTTTCTCTGTGAAGTCTTTTTGCAATCGCAGGATTAACAAAAACTCTCGTGTCATCCTCAATTTTGACAGATGCAAAGATCAAAAGATCATTATTGTAGGGAGACCAATATAACAGACCAAAAACAAGTGACTTAATGTTGCTAGATCAAAAAAATTAAAATGCTAAAACAGAGACAATGTGATGTAGATCATTGATTGAGCGGCTTCAATGACTAGTCATGTAAGCACAATATTATGTAGAACGTTAAAAATAAGAAAAACTGATAACCTACTAAAGCATTGTGACAATTACTAATTGTCATTCACAGCACCCTTGCAAACCAATGAAATCAAAGATAAATGGCGTGATACTCCTGAGGTTACCTTAGTGTAGTTATGGTGCATTTTGGTGGGTTTTTCTAACTGACACTTTTCTTTTTTTTTTATTTAAATGTGCTACGGGATGGGAACATTAATGTAATAACGTTTTAAATACCAACGAAAATGACACGTGCGTTCACATGACGTGATCGTAATCTGTTCGCGCCATTATAAAACTTACTTAAGGGGGGACATGCTCGGCGTAGGTAAAAATGGAGCTTTTTTGCATTTTCAAATCATGATTCTGGACATTCCTTAAACGTTGTAGCTAATCTATTTATATAATTTTGAAGCCTTATTATATTTTATATTTATTTTAAACATTTGATGATTGTATACAGTATTTTTATTACATACAATAGTATTCTTTTAAACCTCCCGCTCTAATGTTTTAGAATAAAGTTATATTTCGGTACATGAATGTGCAGTGGTGTTAAGATTTTTACATTTATTAATTTTTAAACGCATTTAAAAAACCATTATTAAAATTAATGTTAACATTATATAGTAATATATTTACAATAAAAAAAAATATTTTATAATCTTTTTTATCCCAAATTTGACAAGAATTAGCCATTTTATTATTCAAAAATGGGCACGTTTAACACATTTAAAGATAATTCTAAAAATACTGATAATAAGCTATGTCTTTGACCATTCAAATCTAATAAACATACTACGAATAATGATTGTTTTATAATAATTATTGTCTTAAGAATAAGGTAGTATTTTTTTTAAATACCTACGCCATTTCTATTGGCATTTTCCAATGGCTAAGTTACAACATACGGCCGTAGCCATAAATTGACAAACTATAATTGAATTAAGGAGTAAAATGATGTTAACGCGCGTGTTTGAACATGTACCGTTTAAAAAAAATTCACTAAAATGAATTATAGTGGTAACACACGTTTTGGTCAAAATGCAGTGAATTTTGATTTATCATTTTCATTCCAATGTTATTAAAAATATTATAAATAAATTATAAATTCAAAATATAAATAAAAGTTACTACTGTTATATAAAATTTTCAATTATTGTCACTAAATAATCAACCACTAGTCTAACTTACACCAGACAATATTTAATACTGCTATATTAATCGTCATTAGACCTCATGTCTGTATTGGTAGTAAACTAAAAAAAAAACTGTGTAAATAGGTCACGACCTTCGGTGAAAAATACCTAGTAATATGACAATGGTACAAAGTATGCTTATGACTACATGCTCAGCGTTTAACTGCTGTATTTACGTTTGAAATATTTCAATAAAAACTTTTTTTTAATATAAAAACAAACATTGTGCAGTCGGGTAACTCGAAGTATTATGAGTATACAAATAAAACTGGCAAAGTACCGCATAAAATGTTACGTTACTGTATGGAATTTCATCAAAATTAATCATATTCAACATTTTGAAATACATTACCGAACCGTTCTCGTTCGCCTCTTATTTTATTATGATCCTTAAGAACAAATTAAACTGTAGGTATGCTAATTTGAGCATAAAATTCTGTGCAATATGTCAGTTATTGTATGCAAAAGATCGTATTGCTTTATTCAAAGCATTTTTATCCAGAAAAAAATAAGCAAGTAAAAAAAAAAGTAACTGACTATTTATAGTTAGGCTTGCTATAATTATTTTTTTCTGAATCTAAGCAATATGTAAAAAATATATATTTAATCACATAACCAATCACAATAATATGGCGGAAGCATCTGGAAAAAAATGACTCTCACTTTTTTGTCGGGTCTGCCGAATGGCATAATCTGTTCTAACGCCATTACAATAAAGGTGATATTGCTATAAATTCCCGATGCTTTTTTTCGGGTCTGCCGAATGGTTTGGTTCGAACGGGTTCGCTCAAATTAACATTGACACTATAAACACTGTTCTAATGCCATTACAATAAAGGTGATATTGCTATAAATTCCCGATGCGTGATATCGCATAATGGAAATTGCGTGACGTCTACCTATACATGTGCGAATGTCGCTATGATCGAATTTACTTGCTAGCTACTGTATTGAGTGCGTTGTCCATTAATAATGTTATTGCACAGAACACATTAATAGAATAGAATTCCGATAGGCTATACCCAATCAGTACATTTTGACGCAAGTGTTTGAATGTGTGAGTGTCCTACAAAAATGAACCGACGTGCAATAGTGTGTGTTGCACCCTTCAATACGCCCATATTAAATGGGCGTCATTACAAAAACCGAGACCAGTTGTCAGTATTCATCGTATGACGTATTCTCGACACGTGTTTAAGTTCTTCTTCTTCTTTAATCTCGTATTCTTCAGCACTCGAGATCGGTTGCCTGCTTCTCCATACCCGTTAGGTATTTTAGTTCCCATTATTTCTGAGTTCCCTATATTTAACACTCCCGTTACTGTAATGTCACCTAAGATCACCCAGTCCATTAAACTGCAAATATTTCAGTTAATATCCCTTCGTCATCTTTATATTTCGGCTATTCATAATAATATAATCAACAATATTTCATATAAATAAAATGTTATTACTTTCAAAATCGATAGCATTATCCAGTAAATATATATAATTGATAGATATCCGGTGCATCCACGATGCCCTCGCGGCTTAAGCGTCGGCCTAATATAGCATCGTAAGTCACATGTTCGAATTCTGGGTCTGGCAAATACACATATTATTTTTCAATTTGTGTAAGAGTCAGAGTATGGACCTAATAGGTTGAGCAAGTGGCTGACATCCATTTCTCGTAACAAAAATCTGTAAATAAACCTCCACTCTGCGATCTAAATAAGATCAATATTTAATATTGATCTTATTTAGATCGGACATGGTAAAGAAAAGTTTTATTTTATGTCGATAGATATTACTAATTAATAACAAAGCTTATTTTATTTATTTATTTATTTAGAAAATAGTATTATGGCATGATACCCATGGTGGCCGCGCGGCTTAAGCGTTGGACTATCAAGCCATGGGTCCCAGGTTCGAATCCTGGGTCTGGCAATTATACACATATTGTTTTTCAATTTGTGTGTGAGTCAGGGTATGGACCTAATAGGTTGAGCAAGTGGCTGACATCCATTTCTCGTAAAAAACAAAATCTTTTAATACAAACCTCTACTCTGTGGAGGTCCATATGATCCTATTAGGATCGGATATGATCGGAGAGATTATGGCATTACAGCGATTGGCCAATGCGCCATAATACATAATAAATGCAAATTATAAAAATAACTTAATTACAAATAACAACCAATATAATACGAAAGTGTATTATGCTTATGTGGATATTAAAGTAAAATGAGAAATACAATTATAATTTAAGCCTATTTAACTCTTGTGCTCAAAACACGACTAGCGTGTGGCCATTAGATACATATACTTTCACTGCTGACCAGTTAATTACCACATTACATTTAATTATCATGCTAATTACTACACGCCAGGCATATCCATAGCACTGACCGAATTGTGGTAATTAACTGGTAAGCTGTGAATTTAACACGTCCACAAACATGATATAGTTAATAAAAAATAAATCAATCTTTAAGTTAAATCAAATAAGTTAATTGCACGATACACATCATCATGAAACATCACATCCGTCTTGTGACGGGGTATCGTGAAGACCGTAGAGTTACGAGTGATATTGTTGATAACATGGAAATTAATGTTTGCCAGTATATACGGATTGTATATCAACCCACGAAGAAATGAAAAAAAAGTTGTCAGAGCCCAATGACGCGAGTCCATTGAAGGAGGATTCGTGTTACGCTGGACATCATAATTTTGGCGAAAATATATTTTTTAGTACCTAGTTATATAAATTTCTCTGAGGTATTTTCAAATTATGTTTGTTCAATAAGTGTCACTAAATAAAAACAATAGTAGATTATCTTATTGTTTTATAAAGTAATTTATATTATAACTACTTCATATTACGTTGTAAATCATCGTAATTCCGTGAATAGATGTCACTTATAACTGCTACACTCTACCTTAATGAACATAGCTTCAACGCCATTCTTTCGCGTATCTCATTATTTTTATTATATAAAACGTTTCACCCACATTATGGGCCTGCCTGCAAAACCCAGCATCTAATTAAATTCCAAGCGCATTCGAAACAATTACCGCGGTTTTTCGTCAGCTGCGATGCGTTTAAAATTACAGCAGATAATTAATGTGAGCCTCGGTTGATTGAATTTTAGATTGCGCATGCCGGAGCCGAATGCCATTTTAAACCTTATGGCACCGTTAAAGCCGACTGTTTTCGGTCGACGCGTTTCCAGTTTTAATTTTACGTATCCGTAGAGACAAATTTAAATCTGTTTTTTCAGCTGAAATAATTTTACTGTTTTTGTTATCAAGTGTCGGGCTTACTGATTCTTATACCAGTAAATGATTTTTTACGGTTAATGAGTATTCTTTTAAAAACAACAACAGTCATTTTGTTTGTTAGTTAAATAAAAATACACTTTTGGGGTAGGTGAGGGTGAAGGAGATAAAAAGTAATAGTGGCTTTTAGGTTTGGAGAAAAGAGTTTATTGATCGGTACAAGATTACAATTATTCTTTAATAATGATGACGGATGTACTAGTAATATCGATGTGATCAAGAGATGATTATATTAATTAACTGAGAGACTTGATTCGAGTGGAATGACGGTTGACTACGTCAAGTGAAGGACTCGACTAACGATTTTACATTTTTTATTGAATAAACATAAAGTATAATATCGATTATTTTATTACTATCGCAAAAAATAGGCGTATAATAAAAGTTCTTAAAATTAAGCTTTAAAAAAGCTATAAATAAGATCATATTCACTTACGGGCTAGAATTTTAGGACATCCAAAAGAGACGAGGGTAAGTTATTAAATTAAAAAAGGAAAATTAAGATTTTGAGACGTGTCTTCTTTGGAATCGTATGCGATTAAGATAGTACGTAGTGAGGACGGCAATGTCGTGAACTATACGTACTATTCAATGATCATATAGTTGACTAATATATGGTAAAATTAGTAAAACTCTGTTGGACAAGCTTGGTATATCTTTAAGATAAAAGATAAGGTGCCTGTTTAATGGACTAGAAGGAAAAGAGAGGGTCAAAAACTAAAACTGCGCTAGTTATACTGTATAGAAAAAGATACAACATTATTAAGGTTATAAAGTGGTGGAAGATGCTTGCGATAAAAGAGGGCAAGGATTTTAGTTAATATTGGGACGATGAGAAATATTCCAAAATTAAACAACAATGTATCGAAAATACTTCAGTTATTTGATATACCTACTAATTAGTACAATACACTATCTTTTAAATGTAGGCTTTATAATTAAATCAATAAAATCCTGTCTTATTTTATTCTACAAAACCGTACTGGTATTAGTCTGAATAATAAAACTACGCAGTTTTATTATTATTGATCAATTAAATCATAATTATATTTTCCTTGTTCTAGATAACTGAAGCAGCCAACGAGACGGTAGTCGTCAGCTCATTGTCATTTTCGCCAGCTCCTGAAGATGATGGCACCAAGCTTAGATGCCAAGCTGATAATCCTCGAATTCCATCTACTCCTCTTGATGACTCCTTCAAGTTGAACGTTGTCTGTAAGTGCACAATTATTCATTTTATTATTATGTACTCAAATTATTAATAATATTGACACTATTTTCTTTTTTTACTTTATATTACAAAGTTGCCTATATTTTTTAATTTGAAAGTCCCACTTATGGAATACAACTATTATATAGCAATAACCTTTTAATTATTACTGTTACCTAATTAAAGCTGAACTTACAAAATGATCTGCAATACTTCGGAAACAAAATGTAAAAAGGCACATTATAATGATGGATAATTACATATTGCAGTATCATTTTTTTTATAACAATAGTCATTTATACAGAAATACATTTTGATATGTAACATTAATGCAATTTTCTGCAGGGCAGAAAAAAATATTGCAAATATTAGGTAGTACAAAGAAATAATCATTATTCCTGATTTTGGAAGGCATGTCAAATTGCAATTAGTCCATAACAAGATTTTGAGACATACCAATTTTGACTGTAACCTCAAGTATTTTAAAATTACCGATAACTGTCATTTGAAATTACAGAGAGATATTTCAATTGTATTCTTATTTTAGATAGATTTAATAAAATATTAAGCGAAGTATTAATAATTTACGAATAAAAAACTTTTTAATTAATAAAATACTATTGTTTTAAAAATAAGGCTTCGCTTGCTTGAGTTTTTCGATGAACGTTGTCTTGAATAAACGTTTTGTATTCGCGACTTGTATAATATTAACGAATGTCTTCCCGAAAGTGAAACAAACTTTTTAAATAGGCCATTATTATCGACAGAAATTGACTCTACCTTGTTAAAATGTTACGACCCACTGATATCAAAAGTAAAAAATATTATATTATTGTTATAATATAATGTTTACTCCTCTCTCAATAACAAAAATGTTTATTTATATTTTCTTTTTATATTAATATTTTAACCGTTGGCATGAGGTAACTTTTGTTTTTCGGCATACTATTAATAAAATAAGTATTTACAAGTGGCGAAGGGTGCAGGTGGGCTGTTAAGATTCGACATAAGTAGTGCATACTTAACTTTGTCAATCAAACGTATTTATATTCATTGAACGAAGACAATAATATTTTTAATCCTGCCCAATCCAAGCTATAGTAAATAATAGTAAAAAGATATTCATTTATCTATGAATATGTATTGATAAAAACCATACATAATTTAAGATATTTTAAAGATAGAAAGAATACTTTTTATCCATTATGTTTTGGTATTAGGCAAGGCTTAATGAATTTTAAAAAAACTAACCAACCTCATCTGTAATTATGTATTCTTAATTGAAAGGGTTATCGCAAGATTATGATATGCCACATAATTATGTATTTGTTGATTTTGAATAAAACAAATTCCCAGGGCATACACTCACGTTTTACTTAAGACACTTTTTTTTTAAATACACTGATGTCTCAATCATTATGATCAATGTGTAGTTCTTACAATTTCAAATTTTACTAAAAAAAAAATGGTTATAACAATAATATGATATGACATGCCAGTCAAAATTGATATCGGTCAGTCATCCACGCCTTCCGCTCCAAACAGAACAATTCGTGGGTCGGGATGTGTAGTCAGGTAAGTCACAAAACAGCAAAAATGAGATATGAATGCCACTATACTAAAAAAAAAAAAATCTTTCGTTGTGTGTAGTCAGGTAAGCCGTACGTCGTACCATTGGCGAGATGCAGTTTCAGTCAAAACATATTTTTTATTTTACGGGGTGTGTCAACACTATGTGTGACTTACCTTACCACTCATAGTTGGCTTACCTTCAAACTTCATACCTACTCAGTGTTGATTTTGGTGAATCTAACGTATTTTTTAAGATATTTTGAGAAATTTTGAAAAAAAATAACAACAGAACCTAAGTAAAATAGTCATATTATAATAAATTATGACTTATATAAATAAGTATGTGTATTATTTGTAAATAATAAAAAATATACCAAATTATCGAATTTGATTTATTTAAATCTAAAAACACGTACACAATATCCAAATAAACAATCTTGCTTCTAGGTTCAACCACATACTCCAATAACTTGTATGTTGACGATTCATTGATAGCATAAAAGATCCTGATTTTAATATTCAAGAATTATTACAGTCTAATTTACCAACATTGAAGAACCACGGCCTTCATGCTCAAATAGTGCTTCCACGATTACACATCACAACGATGTTTTAACCTGTTACCCTCGTTCTCGATTGAGAAGTAATAATCACCAAAAATGTAACTTAAGGGATGATATAAAGCCTTCAGAAATGATAAAAAAGTTGCACGAAATACTGGAAAAAGTTACACAACAAGTACCTAAAATGGATGTTATGAATACGAAAAAAAGTCGTATCAGACAAAGCGAACCAGGAAAACAACATTTTCGCCAACAGTTCAATATTACTTGACTGTTAAACTGTTACGGAAACCAATTTGTAAAGGTTGTTCACTAAAAACATTAAGTGAAAGTCACAATTTTTTGTTTTGGAAAAAAAAGTGCGACTACTTCCGGTATACTTATTCAAGAAGATGCAACAGGAAAAATATCTCTGAAAGATAGCGAACAATATAGGCAAATAGCTAAGACACATATTATACTCTCAATTCCATCATTATGAGAGTCATTACTCTAGAAGGAACTGTCAGAAAATACTTACCGCCACATATGACAATAACTGTGATGTATTCTCAATATTTGAAGAGTATTAGCTCTAATCCCATCAATATTCGTTTATACGCAGAAATATTCCCTGGCATGAACTTAACATTCAAACGGCCAAATAAGGATGCCTACTTGCTAAAAATGCGAAAATAAAAATCGTGGGGAATTGAAAGAGCATCATAACGAAGCTGACTTTGCATATTCAGCTAAAAGTTGTGATAAAAAGTACTTGCAAGATTCTTCTTGCCAAATTGTAACATTTGACATGCAATCAAAGTTTCCTGGCCTTTTACAAACGGCATTTGACAGTGCATGATTGTGATAATAACCAGGGATATTGCTATGTATGCCATGAGACTCTTGCTAATAGAGAAGCTAACGATATCACTTCATGCCTGTTCAAATACTTAACCAAGGGAATACATGTTAATATTAAGCATGTGATCATGTATTCTGATAGATGTGCGGGTCAAAACAAAAATAGCCACGTAGCTGTAATGTGCATAATAGCAGTAAAACATTCTGAGACTGTTAACAAAATTGATCACACTTTTTAGTCCCTGGCCACACACATATGGAGTGCGATAGTGACCATCGCATAATTGAGAAGAAAAAAAAAACATTTGGTGGAACGATCGAACATCCTCATGATTGGGCCAAACAATGTGTGAGGCTGCAAAGAAAAATCCTTTTAAAGTCACTGAAATGACTCGTGCAATTACAAATTTTTAACTACTCTGATCGATTAAAAGGACCATTGCCACCAGAAAAATAGACACAGATGGGAATAAGTTTGTTTGGAGAGATGTTAAGTGGCTTCAATTCAACAAACACGAACCGGGAATAGTGAAATTTAAAAGAACTCTCGACGAAACGACTGCATTTTAACAAATTTCATATATAGGACGAGACAAGACGAAAGATTTGATAGACTTACTTCCATACATTTCACCGTTCTATAGAGAATTTTATGAGTCACTTGAGACATCTGAGATAGTCAGTGATATTTAACCTGATACCATTGAAGAAATTCATACTGAAGTTTAATGATAACGATTAAACTTTATAATATTCAGGTTTGTGTGCCTTTTCATTACTTAAATAACATTAAAGTAAAAAAAGTTATAAAAATGCAACTCTTAAATTTACATAATATTTTGTTCAATAAACCAATAAGATTTATGTATAAAACGTGTGTTTTATTGCTAATATTAGTCGGATTTACATGAAAAAATAACAATATTACTTTATGCGTAGTAAGGTAAGTCAATCATTTTTTGTGCAAATCCAGTTAAGTCAATTCCCTTTTTTTTAAACCAATTAAGTTTTAATGAAACAAAATAGTTAGAATACTTCTAGGACATATAATTAAAAGCCAATTACATGTACTTTGATTTGTTACCCATAAAAAAACATAACTATAATTAGGGGAATGTGGGGAATTTTTTCAACTTTGTTTTTGCTATATCTCAAAATGACATTTTGTGACTTATCTGACTTCACATCCCGACCCACGAATTATATGTGAGATATATCGAAAATTTTAATGATAGTAATTTTTCCTGTTACAATAGTGAACGAATAAGAATATTAAATTGCTCATAATCTCCAAACTATGTTTCTGTGGCATATCATTGTCTTGCAATAACTCATTCAATTCATCACAAACAAATAAATATGACTGTAAAAGTGTGCATTATTTTGTCGGATCACCCATAGCATACCTAAACTATTATGAACTAAACTAAAAACTAATCATCACCATCTGCAAATTGTATTTTTAGTTCAATGAAAAACACAAAAACTTAATAAGGCCAGTCCTCATATCGCACCCCCTCAACTAAACTGCCACAATCCAAAAAACGTCAAACAGAGGAAATCAGATGTGAAGTTTTTACCTTTCGCATTTTTGTACTGTGTTTTGGAAAAGTTTTAGATATAGAATGAATTTTTGACTTGAATTTGATGACTTAGAGATATGAAATTTTCGGTAGATATACTATGAAAAATAGACAATTAAACGTAGTAATTAACTTAAAACACGTAATTTTGGACTTATGGATCAGAATATTAAATCTGAAAACGGTTGTCTGATCGTCGAATAAAAGATCCTGACTAGTGACGTCATATTAAAAGAAAAAATATTGGTATATTTTGACGTCTTTAATCCGGTGATATTTGGAGCCAATTAAATATCATACTCTTATCTTCTACAGCAACCACCTCATAGGATTCGAGATTAAATGCTGCTCGAGAAAAGGAGTTATCTTACAAAACACTGTAGTAGGTATTACAGTTTTTTTTTGCAAATTTATTCGACACGCGTTCCAAAAACTTTTTTCATCCCGTATAAAACAGTAACAGTCACATAAGCATAATATAAGCTTTTGGTAATATTATAATATTGTAATGTGATTTTTTTTGAAAACGAATATTCTTCCACGTGAAATATTGGTCTGTAAAACTATTGCTTTTTAAGACATTCCGATTTGGCAAAGTTCTACCGTGGCAAATATATTCATTGGAAATCTCTCAGAAAGTTTGCGGAATGGCGGCGGGAGGAAGGAAACAAAAACATAGATAAATTTATTCGATTTTATTTTACTGAAAAAAAGGCTTTAAATTTTACAGGGTTTGCAAGTTAAAGTGAGTTGGTTAATCGCAAAGTACGTTTTTCATTTTGAGCTTTTTAAGCTGATTTAGACCTCAATGGAATTTATAAAGTGCTAAGTTACCAGAATCTTATAAATATAAATACACTGAATCATTAAGAAGATTTTTAATTCGCGTAATAATTAATAAATTCTTGTAAGTATTCACAAAAAAAAAACAATATAATTATCTGATTATGAGGCAGTAAGTAGACTGTAATTTTAAGCTGAAGCTGGTTGGTGGATTAAGGATCTAGGAGGGGGGTTACCTAGGATTCCAGACACTGACCTTTATGTCGAGAGGGCTGGCGTGCATTGGGGCCGGTTCTGTGTGCACGCACGATGGACACTTTGGACATAGACGCAACGTTCACTCAAACCGTAACAGATTTAGTACAACGATGGTCGAACAGATACGTTGATATGACAGATACAGTCACGCTGTAGTTAGCGACGGTAAAGCTATAACAAACTTGCCCATCGTCCACTTTCTGGATATCACTTGTGCTAACTGAATGTTATTCAATTACGGTCACCTGATGACCCGTAATTGCTTGTCATCTGGTCTTATGACAATAATAAATAAGGATGTGAAGTAGGTTGGGAAATAAGGGATGACGGTCACCATATTTGGCTCAACCAGTAAATATTTTTTATTTACGTATTTCTGTTAATTTTCTTGTTCATTAAATTTATAATATGACTATGGTAGCAGGATTTTATTCATCCTTTTTTATAGTACGTATACTTGAAATCTAGCGTATCATAATAATAGGTAATGTCTAAAAAAAAATTTTTAGTGGTAATGAATCGATTTTTTAAGTCTATTGCTTTCTATAACCGTTAGGAATTTTGGCATTCGGTTTCGAATAATCGCAAAAAGTAAATTAGCTATGGTGTGTAAAATAAATTGACTTGACCATGACTTTTTATCTTCTATTTTGATATTAGGTTAACATGAAGTATTCTTGGGAGATAAATGATAATCATGCTTTTGGAGTGTCGGAACTACCTTTTTATATTATAGAATAAAAATAAAAATTATTAATTTTTTTCTTTAGTTATTCACTCATCGTAGAGAATCGTGACCACGCTAAATTTAAGCCAATTTAAAGCTGCTTCCAGTAGCAAGTAGGCTCATTTACTGCATCTAGTACAAAAACGATTTTACTTTCTTCCCATGCTATAAAAAAACTATATGTGTGTGTCTCCTTCCTCCATCATCCACCTCAATCTGAGTCACTCCAAAGTCGATTTCCTCCAATTTTTGACGCTGGTTTTTAAATTAGACTTAACAAGATCGACCAAGTTTTGTATAGCGTCTAGCTTCCCGAATATCTATTTTAGAATCTGCAGAAGTCTACAGTCTTGTTTGATCCATTTAAGGACGTCAATTTTTATTTTGTCACTCTATCACATATAATAATATTATATGAACACATCTTGAAAACTTCAACTATCCGTGAAATTTATTGGTATTTTTTCATACCATACCATATCGTAAAGAGTTCAAAAAATGGGTGGTTCACAATAATTATGGATCAAGTCCAATTTTTATAAAATTCATTTTTTTTTATTTCAGTGGCTAGATAAAACAGATTCCTTTAATGTGTGTTAATATCACAATCATAGCTCTACAATTTACCGCAATAATAGCAATACTAGTATTAATAAGACGCCAAATTGAATGTGAATCATGTCCATTTTGACAGTTCTTTCAGCAGTATAAAGAGGTATTTACTAACATTAATTTTCTAATATTAATAAAGCCTGAATATACTTTATGTGTCGACTATTTATTTTAATTAATCCATGTACAATCAAATATGGTAGGTACGAGGGTGGGTCAATAATTCCTTAGAAAAAAGCATTAAAACAGTTTTTATTTTTGTATTTTTTTTTATTTCTCAACATAATCTCCTTGGAGCTCAATACACTTGGTTAGACGTTTCTCAATATTTTTTAAACCGTCAGAAAAGTAAGTTTTCGGAAGGTCCTCAAAATAAGCATTTGTCCGATCGATGACTTCTTCATTTGAAAAAAAACGTTGTCCACTTAGCCATTTTTTTAAGTTTGGGAAAAGGAAAAAGTCACTGGGGGCTAAATCTGGCGAATACGGTGGGTGGTCGACCAATTCGAACTTCAATTCTTCAATTTTAGCCATTGATCATAAACATGTGTGAACACGGGCATTGTCCTGATGAAAGAGGATTTTTTTCCTGTTTAAATGAGGCCGTTTTTCTTCAATTTTGTTTTTTAGCTGGTCCAATAAAGATGCATAATAATCCCCTGTTATTGTTTTTCCTTTTTCCAAATAGTCAACGAAAATAATTTCACGTGCATCCCAAAATACAGTAGCCATAACCTTACCAGCTGATTTTACGGTTTTCGCCTTCTTTGGACATGGTTTGCCTTCGCAATCCACTGCTTTGACTGTTCTTTCGTCTCGGGAGTATAGTGGTGTATCCATGTTTCATCTACAGTCACAAAGCGACGAAAAAATTCATCTGGATTGCGTTGCATGAGCGACAACAGGGCTTTAGAAGCCACCACCCTATTGCGTTTATTGTCGACTGTGAGCAAACGCGGCACCCATCTTGACGCTACCTTTTGAGATCCCTGTAACCTCAATTATCTCACTCAACTTTAATATTCGGTCACTTAACACCATATCGTGGATTTTATTGATCATTTCTGGTGTAGTCACCTCTACAGGACGTCCTGAGCGTGGTTCATCCTTTGTTGATGTACGACCACGTTTAAATTCATTTAACCAGTTATAAATAGTTGCAAGTGAAGGAGCAGATATGCCGTGAACTAAATCCAACTCATTTTTTATTTCCTTTGCTGTTAACCCTTTTATATTAAAATGTTTAATAACAGCTCTAAACTCAATTTTCTCCATTTTCCATTTTTCCATTTTCCACAAGCATTTTTTTTTTAAATGTACGAGAAACACACAACAACCCGACCAATCTGATTGAAACTTCGCAGCATACTGAATCGGTAGTGCCGCTGCATGAAAACAAACCGCTTGCAGTACTAGTCGCGCCACCTGTCGGCTTTTCTAAGGACTTATTGACCCACCCTCGTATATACAGTGAAAACATTTCTGAAATTTACAAAAGGAGTTTTAACTTTAGGTCCGAATATATCAGGATCCATTTTGATGAACTCAGTCCATAATTATTTTGAACCACTCAAAGCATGATTAAACATCTACACAGTTATATCGTGAAGGCTTTAACGTTTCAATATTGTGTTAAATAAGCAAAATGTGGCTAATTCAAAGTGATTTAGAATTTTTAAAATATCGGAAATTGTAATAATCATTATTTCAATGGGTTATCGAAATAGTATGAAGTATTGAAAGTTATATTAATTGAGTATAAGAGAACTTTGCCATACCGCATTACATGAAGTTAAATATACTTACAAGTTGGTAGGCCCTATCTGCTGGTGGTCGCGTAATGGTGCACGATTTCATTCAATGAAAGATTTAATTGGGCAAATCTAGCTGAATATTCAATTGGATATCCGCAAATTGTTTGGCAGACACGCTACGCTTCTATTTTGGATAATAGAGATTCAATTGTTTGAATAACATTCTTTGTATTTTTATTTTAATAATATAATGAATTTCTTAACCATTATATTTTTCTAATGTATAAAAGTATATAAATCACAGTATGTAAAAAATCTGTTTATACAAAAGCATTACTATTTTTTTTTTAAATTAACATGATGTCTTACAATCTAAAAAAGTACCTACATTAATTATTTTATATATATTATTAAAAATACCAAATAGAACATGCAGGAAGGGTGTTTTTTGTGAGAGACATTATTATTTTATAGACTAATTTCTTTTTGTGCCTATTAAAACCCAACTAAACACAGCGTTGGACAGTTCAAATATAACAAAACATCTAATAATAATATGTTTTATTCTGTACGATTTTGTTCTCCCGAGGAGCAGAACTAACCTGCCATTGGTGATGCCAATTGGGAGGACAATAACTCTGTTCAACCAAATCGCTTCGGATGTTGATATATTCCATGAGGATGAGTATAGGTGGACGTTATTTTATAAATTCTTAAAATAGGGTCTGCTTAACTCATCCGGTGTACTTCCTTGTACCTATATAATTTTTTGTATTTACAAATTTATACTGTAAAATAACTGATCCATCTCTTTTAGTATGTACTTAATATTGTTTTAATAATATTTCGTTGTATCTAAATGTCATGTTGTGAACGTCTTAAACTTATAAATTGTAATGTCCACCATAAGTAAAATAAATGAATTGAATTGAATTGAATAACGAATATTTGACTTGCCGAGAGTGAGCTGACCTAATTCCAGGAAGGCAGGTCACTGATATTATACCATGTTACAAAACGAGGAGTTCGGCTAATACGTATACGGATACGGACTACTGAATATTGTAAACGTAATAAACTTAATTGTATTTATTGTTAAATAAAAACCGTTCTCGGCCACAATGTTTGATTATTAGATCCGCCTTACACTACTTTGGATTAAAAGACTTTGGCTTTAGATATGTGTATCATTACTATCAATTTAATAAAAAACCCATTTACATACCACATATTTTTTAAATTACATAATATATCGTATTGGAACTACAACGCAATATGGGTGTTATCAATCTTAAATAAATGTATTGACTCGCTTTGTTCCTCCTCAGAGCTGATGCTATATGTCTTTCGTTTATTAGTGCAGCCACTTTAATCTAGCTTTTTCGACCCTCTTATTTTCTACTGCTTTATCAAAAATGAGCTTTTTGATAGTAGGTATTTTCCATTCTTGACATATGGTCTGCTCGATGACATTCTCCACTTTCACATATATGAATTTTGAATTTAGTTTAAATGTTTAATCTAATAGTTTTTAAAATTAAACCTTTAACCCCAAGTTTTATAATTTTAGTGAACGTTCTGTTACTCAACCACAATAGGCACAATATTTACCCAATTTATAAAAAACAAAATCCCCGAATTAAACTTCTTGATTAATAAATAAAAATATCAAACAACTCAATAAATTGTACCCAACCCTAAACCACAAATAAACGTACTATAATATACATAATACGCTTAGTATAATATTATAACATACTTGCACGGACAAAGCACTTAGTAAATACAATAATTGTAATTCAGGCCATACTCGTAGGTCACTAATTATGCATGCATTGTAGTACCAAGAAACGTTTGATGACATTTCAAGTGGATCCTTTGATATTGGTTTGCCATTATTAATAATACATAATATATGTATATATATAGCCCTGGTTGCTTACAAGAATGTAGATTTATGGAAATTGCCAACTACTTGGGTCAAATAGATTTCTCAGTACTGAATTTAAGATAAATGTGAGAATAATATTATTTCATGATTTATAGATAAGTAATAATTAAAAATTATTTATTAATTATTCATTTTCGTACCTATATTCTTTGATAACAGATATTTGCGACTGGATAGTAGTTACAACTTAAGATATAACGATGATATAAGAGAATGGAAGTGGTTTAAATGAGAACTTTGTTATTATTAGTACTTAGATAGTTTTCCCTGCGTGCCTCTTATAACTATATTAGAAATCGGGAACATCAGCTGTATGTCCTCCCAAGATCTGAAACTAACCGTCCAGTGGTAATACTAATTGTATTGAGAGGGCAATAAATCTGTGTTCAACCAAATCGCTTCAGGTATTAATATTCCACCTACATTACAATGTCTTTCGGTGAACGTTGTTTTATAAATTCTTGAAATCGGATCTACTCCACTCACTTAACATACTTCCGTGTACTTTATAATGTTTGTAATAAATTTAGTATTTTATAATGTTTTTCTAACGTTGCATCTATTTCTTTGTTTTTTAATACTAAGTATTTTGTTTGCTTATTTTTTCCTGTCATGTTGCATCTGACGTCTTAAATTTGTAAAATTTACGAAATATCTAAATAAATAAATAAATTTCAATTTCATTATTTAGTCGTTTTATCCCCATGTCATGTTGTGAATGTCTTGAATTTATAATTTGTAAATTTCACTGTAAGTAAAAATAAATCAATTTGAATTTAAATTTGATAAATGTTCTCCACAAAATACCTAATATGATAAAGCAACAACGTCAAAATTTTGAATCTTGAACCGACTTTATTTTTAGTTTTATACCACTTTAATTCATTGCTTATCAGTGCTGTAAGAGTCGTCAATGTGAGGATCAATGGTGTTGTAGATGAAACACAATCGTGGTTATTCGTGATGATGGAGAAGTGAGAGTTTATTCTCAGTACAAGGGTACAATCAGTACAATAATATAAATAAACTGACAGTACATACACTGAGATAGTAACGGACCAGGTACTTAGATTTTAGTGACATTTCTGATGAATTATTATTCGCTATTTATACAATCAAACTAATATCTACCCATTATAATTAAGGAAATAACTAAGTATATTAATCGAGTCAGCTACTTACTGTCATTGCGCCAATGGACATACGAGTAGCTGACTATTGTATAAAATAAAGATATCGCGGAAATAACCTTTGCCGTAAGCTATTTACTTATTGTACTATAATTTGACACTACGGAAATACATATTAAAGAATTTGTAATTACGGTATAGTATTTGATATCGCTAATCAATCTGCTGACACAGATAATGAGTTGTTTATCACCATAGTGCTTTTATATGATAGTATGCCACATACAATTAGTATGGACTAATGTCTAATGAATAAAATATATACTCAATATATACTAAAAATATTACGCCGAAATATTAAATTTAATAAAATATATGACTATACTGTTTTTTTCAATCATGCGGCTCTGAGTAAAAGCCTCACGTAGCGGTCGGAATGCTGTATTTTGTGTGAGACGTTGGAGCGTAGACTTAACCTTTGGTCTCCGAAGCAAATAGCTAGCGGACATCAAACAGCCAGGGCTGGATTAGCACGTCTTGCACTGTGAGCCCGGCCAGTATCCGCTAGCTGCTGTGGACACAAGATTAAAAGCGCAATGTCGCTGGCAATATCCACCGCACTGTTATTGACGACAGCTGGATTTCGTTATTAGCGTCGCATTTACTTTAAATTTAATGAAATATAGCAAAACCATATATATCTACAATAATTTAATTAACAAATATACTTGACACCAGTAGGGAAGGGTAGAAGTAGGTTATTAAGATGCGCCATAAATATTGCATATTAAATTTTGTTAGTCATACGTATTTGTTTTTATTGAGCTAATACTACAATTTACAGATGGTGTTGGTTAGTTTTTAAAAATCAACTAAGCCCTGCCTAAAGTAAACCATAATGGTTTTGGTATACTTAAGGCGATACGACAAAATTGTGTACACATTTTCCTTCAAACTTATTTGTTTTCGTTACATTAAGAATTCATAATATTACACATTTTGTTGGATAATTTTTTTAATTATTCATTAAGCCCTACCTAATCAAACTATAATAGATAAAAATATTATTCTATCTATAAAATATCCAAAGTTATCTATGATTTAATTGCATAATTTTAGATATTTTATAGATAAACAAGTATTTTTTTTACTATTATCTATTATGGTTTGGTTTTTGGGTGGTTTAATTTATTTAAAAAAAATACTAATCAACACTATCTACAATTTGTAGTCGTATTTCAATGATAACAAATATGTATGACTGACAGAGTTTAGTGTGAACTATTTATGGCGGTTCTAAATAGCCTACCTCAACCCTTCGCCAATGCTTGACACTTTATTATGGTATGATAATGTATTTTAATTACAATTAAAATTGAAATACCTACGTCACATTCACAAACTAAGCTCATTTGGCTACTGAGTTGTAGGACCATATATCTTATTTGTTTATTAGCTACTCACCTATTTTAAAGTTATACTATTTGAGACTATATTATAGAAGAAAAAAACATAATTTAAAAAAAATCTCAGAAATCCAGCTTATAATTCTAGAAAAAATTGAACCGAGTGGGACTCGAACTCGCGTCTTACTTTCTGGATGAGTGCTTTTATCTCTAAGCTATCGGTCCATCTATGATTCACGCTAGTTGTTTATTTTCTTAGTTACTATATCTTGAAAAGTCCTGTTTCAAATAGACCGATATATTATGACATGGATCATTCTGATATTTTCATAATCAGATTACTCACTAAATCAAGCAAAATAGTAATAAGAACACTATTATTATTAAGTCGATAACCTCCAGTTTTACTTTTTTTTTAAAATATTTTTCTTGATTCTGTAAGCATGTTTCAATGTAAATATATAAAATTAAACCAAAGGTTGATTTCAAAATTATTTATATTCGTTAGTCGCGATTCTTTTTTAATATTCTACGACTAAGTTTTAAAATGTTTTTTTTTATTAATTTAAACGACTTTTTATTTGTTTTAATTTTTATGTCATAATTAATGTACTTGACGGTTTTTTTCGATTATCTCAAAATGGCGGAATACTGATGTTATCAACTTTTGAAACTAATCTCTCGAGGCTCTCATACCTAAACTCGTCCGTGTGCCGCACAGCCATAAAACAAACCTTCCGAGAACTGAGATTCTGTGGTCCTTGCGAAGACTGAGCACATCTACCTAGCAATAGTCGCGCGTAGCCTTTGAAACGGATAGATATTTGAATGCGGTGATCGGTGAGCTGGTATAGGAATGACCAATTTGTATGTGTTTGTTCGACTCTTCGACTCGTAGCCCGAGAAGGGTGCAACTTGTCGATTGCAACATCAAATGTTTTTTTCAAACGAAACAGTTGCATTCGACCAATCTGCGGAACTCCATTTGGCAATATGTGGTTTGGAAATGACGATAACGTCACATCGACGTATTCGACACGTTTTAGGCGAGACGAGTTTTGATGTGAGAGCCGGCTAAAAGAACTGGAAATAAATTGACGAATTGTTCATTGAATATTAAAAAAAAATGGTGTGTGTACTTATGTACGCGCGTTAGAAGTTATACTTCTATGGCGTAACAAAACAAAACAAAACTTGTGATCACCTAGATTCTTCGACTAGCTCTTAATTATCTTGTTAAATTACACACTCAAGAAAAAGGACCGTTTATTGGAACTTCGTTGGCTTATTTCTATATACTGTAACTTATATACTAAATTATTTAATTATTTATCGTTGTTTTTTTTATTTTTAAAGTAACAACTACCACTATGACGTTTAGTGGTTTGTTTACGAAGGAATTGCAAATGGCCAACAATAATAAATTTGCTGCCTAGGCAACGGAACAATTCTAAGCTATAATATTATACTGTATAATAAATTCGCTGCCTAGGCAACGGAACAATTCTAAACTATAATAATATACTGTATAATCGTCACGATTGGTGTATCATACTGTGGCGTAATAGTAGTGCGTTCGGCTGACAATCGAAGAATCGGTTGTTCGAATCCAATCGAGTGCGTTTATTTTTGTGTGAAAAAATAAATTATGTGTTACATATTGTCACACGCCAAAAATACACTCTGATTTCCAAATGCGCCTAAAGAGTATAACTTCAAAAAATATAATTAAATACGTAATAAAACTTGTTTTAGTCGGTATATACGTGTATTATATTTATGTATTTTTAGCGTATCAATTTTTTATATAAAAAAGTATATATTAGACGCCATGGAGAAATATTTTAATTTTAAGCCACACAGCTTTGGCGTTTAAAAAAATGTGTAGACATAAATCACCAACACGCCGGCTCATAAATTAAAGCATAATTTTAACTTTATCAGCTCTCGCGTCGCTCAAAACGGAAGTGTAAGCCCTGTGAATTAATAACTATTTACCTTGATCCGCGAAAACAGGTTAAGCCGCGCCGCAATCGCAAGGTGTTTGTTACTGTCGTCCTGTTTGTTGCTCATAATGCCGAGTATCTATTTATCATCACGCTTCGCTCTGCAGATTCCTACTCTACCTTAATTCAGAAAAACAACACTGAGGGATACTTTCAGGCATCTCTGGCTTAGGATAGTGGCTGCGGTGAATGTGGGATGACAGGCGTGGTCAAAAAGTTAAAAAAAATATTTAAAATAAAATGACAGTGGTAGTTCACCAACATTTGATGTGTGGTAAATACCAAGTATCCCATTTCAGATTATTTAGCTTTTATTTAATATTTTCAATATATTTTTCCAAATAAGTAGGTATATTTTCTTAAAAAGCTCTATGGAAACTTTTTTTGAATATATAATATCAATATTGAGGCTGCTGATTTCATCAGTTATCTCCATCTTTTCCATTGTATGTATGTATATTCATTAAATCCAGCTCATTTTCTTAGTTAAATATTATAAAACCGGAGTGTGATAGAAAAATAATCGTTGTATTCATTATATTTTAAAAGCCTACTTTAACACTTTCCTCGCTATTATTTTTTTTTAACATTGTTTAATAATATGTTTACAAACATAAAATATTCTATTTGCAGAGCTAATAATAATTAACGTGCGTGTTTTTTTCGATTATATAAAAATGGTGTAATATATAATTAGTTACCGATTTTGCAGCCTCAATACTTATTATCAAATAGTTTTGACTAAAACCTCAATTTTTGCTTAAAACAATTTTATTATACAAAAAATTCGGTATTTATTTATTCAAAGTTAAGTGAATTCTACTATAATATAATTCATATGGTACTAAAATTTGTATACTTAGACGGCTTTTGTTCAATCAATTGGGTGTAAATGCTCTCTTTACAAATACATATTCATTTGTAACAACCACGAGATTTGAATCCACAAAATTAGAAGCGGAAGTCCTGATTACTAATATTCTTCCTTTTTTCTGATTTTTCAGCTTAGGGTGGCCTTGAAATTCTCAAGCAGATTATTCTACTCTGTTCGTCGCTCTCTTTATCCAGTCGATCACTCATAGCAATCACTAAAGATGGTTGAGCAACGCGACCATCAAACCATCAAAGGTCGTGGTCTGCCTATACTCGCACACGTATCACATGACCATCCTTTCGCAGGTTCATGATTGCAGCGATATCGCTAAAATGATCGCGACTGACGATCGCGAATGACGCGGACCGGTACCGGTCCGTGGATCAAATGGTACCGGGCCGCCCAAGAAACATTAAATTATTTCTATTTTATTTGCTGTGTTGTATTTTTCTCGAGTTTGTGCGATTTTCCATGGACGAGAGGTTTACAGGGAGCTGAGAGACGTCACCTAAAGCCGCACCAATGCCGGCCTTAAAACTGCGTTCGAGACCACAACTCTGCCAGTGTTTTGAATTAAAGTCATGGCGGAATCCCCTAAGATTGCCACCACAGCACTTAAATCCCTATTGAAATTTCCGATATCCTATCTGCGTGAAGCGGGGTTTTCTGCAATGACAGCAACCAAAACAAAACAATGGAATAAACTGGACATAAGCAACACACTTCGGGTGTCATTGTCTCCTATTACCCCCAGATGGAACCGTCTCATTGCAAAGAAACAAGCTCAGGGTTATCATTGATTTTGCGTTCTAGTGAGTTAAAATGTTAAATAACTTTATATTCATTTTTTGGTGTAACTGTATTTTATTTTGAAGACATCTTTAAATACAATAAAATTATTAAATCAAAATATTCTAAAATATAAACAATCAGCGCCCCCCACCCTCAGCGGCCCGTGGTAAAATTATCAAATGTTGACCGGTCCGCGGCAATAAAAAGGTTGGGGACAACTGTCTTAGAGGATTTAATGCGTCAATAGCCATAATACTGGAGCTTTTAATCGATTATGATCGTCCTTTAATTTTTTTCTTACATAATTATATTGGTATTTAATTGTCATCTGAGATAGATAAACTAATCAACTATTTTGACGGATTCGTTGTTTAGTGTCTTATTAATATCTTTATTATTATAAATTGTGCCACTCTCCACTGTGTAAATTGCATTACATAAAACTAGTCGTAGCATCACGCGGAAACTCAATTCCCGCAAAGTGCCGCATCAATCCAACCCATTTACAAAATTATACCATGCCACAATCCAATCGATAGATTTACAGCTACGCATCTCGTAGCCCATATCGCCCTCTATTCTGTGACAATCCGTAGACCCACCGTAGAGCCATCTACGGAGCAGCTGTGACATTATTAAACATATTATTTGCAAACAAAACAAGCGGCCGATTGGCGCATTGTGCCGGCCACTGATTGGATACGTTTGACGGAGCATTTGCATAATTGCCATCCGGCCGGAAACGCACGCGTTTTTGTAAAACGCTCTTGTTTGTACGAACACGTTTTTTCATGCGTATAATGGGTGTTTTTCTCGATTTCTCGATCACCGTATTTATTGCACTGCATAAAAATTTGATGCAATTTTTCCGATTCTTTATCTGCATTCATAAAATATTTTTTAAATATTTTTGGTAAACTCTAAAATAAAATAAAATAAGTATCATTGAAATGAAATTAAATACCGCGAAATAATGGAAATTATTATTAATAATATCTTGATTTCTGCAATGTAAATTAAAGTGTAACTGTTGACGATAAAAATAAGTGTAACTATATTTTCCAGAGCGTTGGAGCGGAGCTCGGTGCAGGATCACAGAGCACTGGAACAATAGGATTTTACCCGGAGCAGAAGCGGAGCCGGAGCACTGAAAATTTTTAGTGCTACACTGCTCCGGATGTTTTTTTTTATTATTAATTCTTCGTCCTAAAATCCAATTAAAATAGTATATTTCGACACTTTGCAACACTGGAATTATTTAAAATATAGCAACACTGCCGAGTGATAAATAACCTCACTTTTTTGACAGAAAAGGCAGAGAATAAATATTGAGAGACGATTTGCTGTCGTTGTTTAATAGAATTAATAATGAAAATGACGATTATTTTAAATCTTATTTTTTAACATTTGTATAAGTACGTATTATGTATACATGTAACATAATAGTATTATATTATACTACTTATTAAAACTTTATACCCGGAGCGGACCCAGAGCAAGTATTAGGTCCCGAAGCGGAGCTGGAGCGGAGCAAATCAAAAAAGCGTCCGCTCCAGCGCTCTATTATTTTCTTCTAAATATAGTTGAAATTTGTGTCCACCCGCGGAACCTAACCCGCAAATCAATGCTTTATGGACTGCTGCTCTAAGAACTCGACTATTCGTGTCCCGTGTAAAAAACAAAATCGGTCACATAACTAGCTAGATCGATATACTTTAGAGTGTGTTCTGTTTCATGGGGTTTTAGTTGAGAATGTGGCTTTATAATAATATTATGAATAATACAAACTGTTACAAACGTGGCATGGAAAGGTGCACGTTGTGAATAACGCGTAAAAATCACAAAATAAACCAATACATAAGGAAAAAAATAAGTATAGATATTGTGATAGAACAAGATAAATAAATAAAATGATAATGGGCTGGATAAACGCTGAACAAATTAATGCTGTCATGCAGTGGTATATTAGGGACATTAAACGCTCACAGAGACATCCTGCATAAAACTTGCTGGATAGACAAACTCATAAAGTTTGATGGATATTCATGGCAGCAGAAAGCGAGAAGAGTGGAGGGAGTGGGCTATGGGGAGACCTTCATCCAACAGTGGTTCGACCCCGGATGACGTTGATAATGATGATGTCAAATATAATCATGGTTTGGAGTATCTTGCGATCGAATGTTTTATTATGAAGAGAATTCAAAATACAAGTATATTTGTTTAATATTTTGTATTTTGCGCTGTTTTGTATCGTCCGAGTAAATAGTGCTAAAGAATCCCGACAAAAAGTAGTTAAAGCAATTGAGAATATTTTTATTATAAATTCTGCGAGAAACAAGCAAAGCAATCGCTCTTTCTTTATTTTTTATTGAATGCCTAGTCAACATTAATATCATTTAAATATAACAAAACGTATTATTAAAAAAAGAGGAAAACTACGCCTTTTTTTCTGAAAGCTAGAAGGAATATACCATACCCCCGAAGACCTCGTTCTCCAATTTAATGTAAACCATTGCACAACCATGTTTAAATAGTTATTATAATGCCACTAAATATAGTAAAGTTTAATGCCCTACAAACTCGATTTTATAAGGTTTCATAATATTCTTCCGTTCATTTATAATTTACTTCGGGAGCAGTCATACACATTCTAGTATTATGCTTGTATAATACCACTTAAAAGATAATAATATTCTAAATTTAAAAAAAGAACATTTCCTATTTTACTTATGGTGGTAAATAAGAATAGATGATTAATGTAAAACACAATAATATTGTCTATGATTCTGTGATACAGATTCCAAATTTGAAAACCAAAGTGTTCGAAAAAGTACTCACTGCCTATCGAATTGCAATTGTCAGTGGCATTGTTTCCAATTAAAACCTTTTGTGTCAGGTAAACGTATCCAGTGTGTCGCTATGTCATTCACACTGACAATTATCTGGGTGTGTTGGCAACACTTTGTGACGTCATCCGGGGGGCACGCAACAATTGACGGACGCTTAATTGCGTGAAAGTAACCGCGAAACGCCGGTCATTTCCGATCTATATTTTTATACGCCATTAACAAAATTGGTATTTTTCAACCAGAAGTCAGCAACCTTTTTGCTATGAAGACTGCAACACAATATTTAAAAATCACCAAGAGCACGTAATATTATGTAAATATATATTTTGAACTAATGTTAGCGTTGTGTAAGCATGAATTTAAAATAATTAAAAGCAAAAAAAAATTATCCACAGGCGACTTTTTCATAGTACATAGAATAATCTTTAAAAAAAAAATATGACATTTTGTGAGAACTTATAAGATTAGACAAATTAAATCTAGCATTCTTTATATCAAATAGCTTCTACTATTAAGTATATTATTTTGTTGACAATGCTGATGACGTGCATTCAAATATATCCTCCTGACGTCAGCATTATCTAACCTAAATAATACCATCACTATCATTTTTTTCGGTTCCACTACCTGGGCGAATCGTAGCGTCCTCATGACTAGATTCCTTGTTTAATGATCCACTGTTGCCAAATAAAATCCTATCATCTATATGTTTATTCTAGGGTTTTTGAATAATTCTGCTCATGAGACTCACCATTATCCATGCGTTGTACATAATACCCCACCCACCGCAGTCATCCAATTTATTATTGATAATATTAAATTATCAGTGAACTCAGTCAAAGCTCACTGAGAGTGTGGCTACCTCAATCTTAGTTATCTGCCCCTGAGATACTACCAGGTGTAAAAACCTGTTATAGTTTCACATCCAAACGTAGGGCCTCGTGATACGCTCGATTAAGACCAACAGTGATGCGGGACGCATTTATTTGGAGGAGTCTTTATTTGTGTTATATGTTTTGATCCAGAGTATGGACATAATACGTTGAGCAAATGACATTTACTATTCGTGAGGCGGCCTAGATCCACATGAAGTTGTAGAACCAATTTTAAAAAAGATCGTTTAATTAACAAGTGACATTATTAAACCAAAGGCACATAAAATAGTCATTACATGTCAATCGAAGGTCCTAATTTTACTTTATGTAAAAGGTAATACATAATATATTATAATTTCATAGGAATCACGAAATATTCTGTCGGCCTAAGGATATAAGCAGATAAAAATAGGACTAGCCATTATACATATTTTTTTCTAACAAGAATATTTAAAAAAAAAACTCAGTAATCTATTTTGCTAGTGTAATTGAATCTACTGTAGGTATACTGTTAAACATTAAAGAATTTATAATTTTTTGTAGTATTTTTTTATGTTTTTCTTTTATTACCAATTTACTTAGAACAATGCTCAGCATCATTGTAGCCACCTTGCATATCGCGCAAAGTTAAAATGTCATTATTAAATTGAGTTTCTCAACCGTTGGGTGGATGGGGGAGCGGTGGCCACTTACGTGGGAGGACCCGTGCATAATTAATGAAAGAAAAAGACGCTCAACTCTACCACTCTGCGCTAAAAGAGGCAAACTGAATTATCTGCTGGATAAATTAGACCAGAAGTTATCAAACTTCAAAGCATTGTCGGATAGTAAAAAATAAAAACTACTCAGAAAGAAGATTACTTAGGTAAAAGGTAGTATAATACTCATTTGGATGTGGAAATGAATGCTTTAATAACCACATCAAGTATGCTAAGCCAAAATGGCTTTGAGGATGATATTGCTAAAATGTATTAGATTATAATATAAAATATCATTGCCGGCGTCTTAAAAGTCCGTCAGAAAAAGTTATTTCATAGCAAAGAGACAACTATTTATTTCCGTTTGTGTTACAATAAAATGTAATTAATTAATTTATCACTTTATACTGAAGCACTATATAGTAGGCTACACTGCCATGAAAAAAATCTCGGAAACATTTCAAAAGGACTTTCTGTGTAGCAAACGAATAAACTAGTTTTCATTTCAAACAGAACAATAACTTAATGAATTGGAATGAGAAACATCCAATCCTCGTAATTTTTTTTATAAATATATTGTACATTCTAGATTTATATGTGATTTATTTTATTAATATTTCACAAAACAAAAGTTACTATTATACTCTTCATATCCATTGGCTTGTTACTGAGGATGGTGACTAGTGAATTTACAAGCGTCGCCAATAATTTCCTTCTATGTAGAGCAATGCTGCTCTTATCTCGTTGCTTCTGTTTTGTTGATTCAGTCGTTTCATTAATAGTTTCACTCTATCTGGAAGGTGCACACTCTCTCAAGCTTCTTCCTATACCATGTAATGATTTCAGTTTCTCCATCTGCATATACAGCCTCGATTTATGGCCGCCGTCCATGACGCTATAAACGAATCAGAATGAAAATATTTTAGTGCCAGACTCCCTTGTTCCGAAACGAAACTTTACGAGACTGATAGCAACCATGCATCATAGTACATAAAGAAAGAGTTTAGAAAATAAAAATAAATCGTGACTTGCTACACCGTCATGTATCTTTAGTAACATGAAGTACTCTGTACCTGTATACTGAAACTCTGCTGAAACAAAAGAATCAGGAGTGATGAATCAAAGTATGGATTGGAATTATTCCGCTCTCATATGACGCAGTATACTTTTCAAATGATTCAAAGTTGGCCTTAATTGATATCAAATTAACGTGGCCAATTGGGCCCCTATGTAGACGGATACTGGAAAACAGCATTACAAATTAATTTCAAACAAAAATTTGCAAACAACATTAATTTTGTTATTCTTTTCGGGACCTCGTCACTGAAGATCATGACTAGAATCCAGACATCCAGAACTATTTTTGATACCTATGGATCCCGGGATTGGTAAACATAATTCCGAAACCTTCGGGATTGATTTTTTATATCAATTTTTATGGAAAATAAAATAAAAACAAAAATATAACAGAAACAATACTTTAATAACATATAAATACACTAGAAATAATCTCATTATATTACCTTTTCATAAATAAATAAAACTATTTTACTTTCACATTATTATTTATATAACAATATTATTTACTTCATTAAACCTACGTATTTCCAAGATTGAACTTCTTCTCTTCTTTCGACCATGTCTGATCCTAATAGGATCATATGGGCCTCCACAGAGTAGAGGTTTGTATTGGCAGATTTTGTTTTTCACGAGAAATGGATGTCAGCCACTTGGACTATAACGCCGTGGGTCCCAGGTTCAAATCCTGGGTTTGGCAAGTACACATAGATTGAACTTCCACAATATTAACAATAAATGTCTTAAATAGTATAAATTATACTTGATTTATTTTTGACCGATTTTATCAACGTTATTTGTGTATATAAAAATTTAAAATTTTTTTTAAAATATCACATTTTGACTACCTCATGGAATAACACACTAACTCTAAATTATCAACTTTTCAGGAGAGCGAAAAAACCATTCAAAAAAATGTGTAGCAAAAGCCGTTTATTGTGTGCAAATATTATTTAAATTATAATTTATATCTTTAAATAGCGAATCATTTAAGCAGACAATCAACTTTCGCATAACATTAATTTAGGAAATAACACCCTAAATGTGTTTTTCCACGTTAAGTTTGACAACTAAAATATTACATCTAGATTTGGTGTGATTTCTCCCGCTTATATTTTTTAAAAGGTGTTTATATCTATACTTAGTATGTTTTTCCACGTAATTGTTTATTTTTTCATAAAAAAAGTACTACTTAACTTGAGATGGTGTTTTTTTCCATGCTAATTTTGAACGATAATCTTAAATATCTCGACTTAGAGAGATTTTTGTTTTGAATTTTACGAAGAATGACATACTATGTGCTCTTAGTGTTTTTTTGTCGATGATATTTGATTAAACCAAAAATATTATTAGATATTCTGATGGAATATGAGGAGATTTAATAATTAAACAATATTTTATCGCAATAAACTGTATTTTAACCATTCAGTCAGTTTCAGGTAATTGTTTTACAGAACATACTATTATAGTAAGATAATTGGAAAAGGAACTAAATGAATATTTCACTCAGCGTAATAATGATTCATAGTATAAATTTAAAAAAATGATAGGATAGTGTTAGTTACCTATATATTTTACGTAAATTACGTTTGCCATGCAGCATTGTCAAGTACATAGGTTATATAAATAAATCTTCTTTTGTGTGAGAAAACTATCAACTAACATACAACTGTATTCTTAAAATTAGATTTAAAATATGTAAAAATATTACTTATAAGACTTATACTTCTATGCAGCTACTTATTTCTATCGCACCTCGCTTAGCTGTTTATAGATACCAAAGATAACAATAGCCATCCTTGCTAACAATATCATAGACAATGAGATTGTAGATGGCATATTTTCTCTTATAATGAATGCAAGACTCATACTTCACTTTGTGACACAGTCAAAACTTTTTGTTATTCAAAGCATGCTGTAACAGTTGTAATGCGATTTTCTTTTGCACGATTTATATCACCCTGTTTCATCTCTCTCTGCCATTCTGTAAATAATAAATGTTGCTGATAATCACTTTCCAGTTATTGTTTCCGTTCCTGATCAGACTTATTGTAAATAAAACACTTTTCACACAGGTCCTTTTTAGGGCGATAAAAGGAAAGGTTGAAATACGTGGAAAATATGTCTTTATATTGGCATTCAGTATACATATCGTAAGATGTAATCCGATTGTCTCTCATGATTGCCAATCACCCAAAATGAATCAAAACTAACTTGACGTTCGGGTTCACATTTGTTCACACGGGCACATTTGAATCGGCAAGAATTTTTACACGGTGCTTCCATGGTATTCAAATATTCTTCACCCAACTTGAATGTGTACTTTTTTGGCTTTCTTCCTTTTCCACAAGTCTTAAATTACAGCTTTCTTCTTTTTCATGATTCTGATGTGTCAATGGTAAAAATACTCTATACAGATGTACTAGGTAAGGACAACGCCATGTCTGGTGCTGTGATGTCTACAGGTGCATTTTGTCTAAAGATGGCAAAGTACTCAGACAGAAGTATAATGATATTTTGCTCTGAACTAGGGTCATATATTTCATTCTGTGTAAGATCTGCTAGAGATTTCGTATTTTCTACGATCAAATCATCAATCATTCCCAAATCTCCTACAAATATTTGTGTCATATCTGGCACACTAGAAGAACAGCTTAAACCCGATAATCCAGGATCACTAGAAGTATTATTGGAATTTAATATGTATTCGGAGTCTTCAGATGGGGTAAAATGAACCTCGTTATCATCGTGGACTATGCAATTTTCATCCAGACTTGCAATGATTCTTTTCGACTTTTTTGACTACCGTATTTATCATAAAAGTACTATATAATAGTAAAAAGTATTGTCAATACATATGCAAAAAAAAGGCAAGTATTACCTTACCTACTCATTACAAGTCGTCGTGGAATCGATACAAGAAGAATAATTAATGTAGGTTGTAAATTAGAAAGTAATAGTGCAAATATGCATTTTCACGGTGCTTACTAATGATAGGAAGACGTTATAGTTCATATTACGAGACACAGAACAGTATAAACATTGAAAGCCTGTAGGAGCTAATAGTACTGACAGAATATTTACGGTTGAATCATTTATAATTACAACCTATAAATGTGTTATCGGAAGTAGGAGATTATTAAAGCTACATATTATTTACCTTTATTGTTTCCATCCTTTATTTTATTAGTCTTTTGAGTTATTTGTAATATTCGCCGAGATCTAGTTGGAGACATATTAACTAAATGGAATAGAACTTAACCTAAATCTATTAGAATTTAAATTCAAATTCCATCAAGTACCTACCATAGGTTGATAGTATTAATATTAACATTAAAATTAGTCACATGGTCACAATAACAAAAATAATCCAGCTTTACTGTCACAAAAGAAATTAGCGATAATAAAAGTAGGTGCGATTCATTACAAAGGATAATGATTTTTCAATACAGTGTTGTTCTATGTTGATAAAGGCGAGAGTTGAAGGTGAAAGTTGAATTAGTGTTATATTCCACGGTGAAATCATAGTTAAATGATACACTAAAATGATTTGTGTAGGGAGCTTGTATATTTTTTCCGAGTAATATCACACCAACTCGGCCTAGTGTCATATTCAGTGTCACATAAAAATAAATAACAATAACTTGTGATACCAACTACAGGTGGATTATTATTCCATGCTATTTAAGATATTGCGACAAATGTTATATAATCATAACTCTACTTAGGAATATTATTTTAAACAGTATTTTGGGTGTTTTTAGAGGAAAAAATCCAAAAAAAAAATTGGCTGGTGTGGTATTTTTTTCTATGCAACAATAGCTCAAAAAACATAAAACACACTATTTTGAATTGGTGTGTTATTCCATGAGGTAGTCGATTTGTTGGGCAACAATTCCTGGCAAACAATGTAAATACATTTTTTTCTTTTAAAACGTTACAATAATGTAGAAATGTTTTTCTTGTTATTATGTTGTAGCATCATAATATTATATACGTGAATATTAAAAACATTTTTTCCAACCAGTTTTAATTTTACGGCTATACGTTTAATGACTTGACAATAAATTTATTCAACACTTAATTAACTAACATTTTACGAATTAATTTTAACAACGTCACCATTTTTAACTAGTATACATACACATCCTAATATGGACGTTTTTTCATGTAAAAAATGTCACGGCAATATAAAGAAACTGATATATTATATAATACATTTTTCTAGTACATAATTGTATTTAAACTGAAATATTTTAGATTTATAAAATTCAAAAGTGTTCTTTTAACCTCGTATTTTGACAATGTCAAAGTGTCAAAAATTTACATTTATTTGAAATCTATTATAATGGAGTTCTACCACATAAACACCGATCCAATTAAGATATATTCATATTATTGTTTTTATTATTTTTTATTATAAGAACTTACTTTCTCTTATTTTTTGTGTTTTATATTGGTTGTTATAAGTAATTTAGCATTTTTATTCATTTTATGACTATTTTATAATATATTATGGCCAATAGATGTAATGCTATAATACTCTTTTCTAATAAATCATAAATACATAATATCAGTGGCGAAGGGTAGAGTTAGGCTGTTAAGGTCTGACATATTATAGTGCACAACTTTGTCAGTCATATATATGTATGTATGTATAAATATAAAAAAGGCTATAACTAGTAGATAGTGTTGCTTAGTTTTTAGTATTCAATCAAAACCCTTTGTAAACCAAGCCATAATAGTGAAAATACGTATATCGATAAAATATCTCAAAGTATGCCATTAAATCATACATAATTTTAGTTATTTTATAGAAAGAAGAATGTTTTTTTTATCTTTTATGGTTTGGTTTAGGCAGGGCTTAATAAATATTTAAATCTTAACAGCACCATCTGTAATAAAGTGTGCACTATTATTGTTGGATCGCCCAAAGCATACGTAAACTATTACGGTTTCGTTTAAGCAGGGTTTATTGAATTTTAAAAACTAACCAGTACCATCTGCAATAAAATTTGTATTATTAGTTCAACGAAAACAAATAAGTGTGAATGATAATGTTTAGTGTGTAGTATTTATGTAGCATCTTCCTCTATTCACCTCTATTTCTCGTTACTAATTTATTTTCATTTATATATTCACATATTTATTCATAAATTTATATATTTTTATAAATCAGAAATTTTCAGTTATCTGGGAATTTTATGGGAAAGTCTTCATCTAGGATGAAATCAATCCAGGCGAATGATGATATTGTGATATTCTAATAAACACTATTGCCGAGTATGAATCTATTTAAATATACTATTTGGATCTATAACAGAACACTAGCTATCAATGGCACCATTATCGGGACATAAATAAATTTAAATCACACTTTACGCCCGCAAAGTTGTCAACCCACCACCGCATTTTATTTATACAGCAGTAAAGTTTTATATGATGTTGGGAATCAGCCCGGCAGGCTTGAATTTATCGTCGAATGGCAGAATCGTCTCCAAATTCTGATTGAAAACATCTCGATTGGCAATAACCGTAATTTCGCCATAAATTTTGAATGTCGCCGAATCAAGGCGAGAAGATATAACTAGTAGGGGTGTTTCTCTATGTAGTGGTTTGTGCGAGCCGGTTAATGGAAACATTTTAAAATTAAAATATCTTTCACTGTGGTAATAAAAAAAATGGCTGAAGGAAAGGCATGTGAGACTAGAATTCATCCTAAAATATCATACTATGTTAGGGCAGATGGTAATCTTAAGGTCGCGTAACTTCCCTCAGTCTATAACCATGCCTCATGCTTCCCGACCTGCAGTTCGTGGATTGCTTAATTGTGCCACAAGGGTACCGAGTGCCGGAACACATATCGCAACCATGTAAAGCGTCTCCTCGTGATAACTTCAGGACTGCCTTGTCCGCGTACGAACTCGAGTGTTTGTAACGCGGTCGTATTAATGCATCCGTAATATTTGGCGGAGACATCAATTCTTAAAGTTCAAAAGTCGATACATTCGACAGCACCGCCATCTTTAGATTAATAAAGCCTGAGCATAACTTTTTGCACAAGCAACGAGTGGTCCACTTTTCAGCTGTTCCCAAACCAAACCATTCCCTGTGCGAACACGACAGAAGCGTCAGTATGAGCACTCTATCAGTCGCCCATAGACAACAACGGGAGGGGCGGAAAAAGTAAGACCAGTCGTGAGTAAGGAAACCAATCCCGAGCCAAAATTCTGATCCCGGGATTTCGGGATTACAATTTGACAATCCCGGAATCCCGGGACTGGTCCCGGGATTGGCATTTTTTCCATTGTTAACATAACATTTTAATATTTACAAGTAACATTGATAAAATCGGTCAAAAATAAATCTAGTATAATTTATACTATTTAAGATATTTATTGTTAATATTGTATACGTTCAATCTTGGAAATACACAAGTTTAATGAAGTAAATAATATTGTTATATAAATAATAATGTGAATTTAATAGGAGATTGCTGTTTCTGATAGTAAAGACTTAATGAATGGATTAGCGAGATTTAAAATAGTAAAGCAAATAATCATGGCGTACTTATTGTCTTTCCGCTTCATAAATCTAATTAATCAGCCAAATATGAAACTGCCGTAAAACGTAAAATCATGGTGGAATTACTTTGTTAAAAGTGCGAAGCATTGTTTTTTCCAATCTTTCCATTTTTAATAATTTATGTGAAAAAATAAAATGAATCGGCAACCTACACATGGGTATAAATCAAACTTCATTCAAACTCAGCTTATTTCTAATGTAGTTAGTTTTTATTAAAAGTATTTTTTCTGTTATATTTTCGCTTTTATTTTATTTTCCATAAAAAATGATAAAAAAATCAATCCCGAAATCCCGGGATTATGTTTATCAATCCCGGGATTCATAGGTATCGAAAATAGCTCGGGATCCCGGGATTGGAATCCCTAGTCGTGAGTGTGTCGGCTATGCTCACAGCCATACAGTAGCACAGGTAGCACGGATGCATTGCACTAAGTATCATACACTAATAAATATTACCAGGTACCTACCTGTCAACATTCTCATATGTCTCCCACTCTCTCATACGTTTTCGTATCTTTCTTTTCTTATTAGTTTTTGTTATATCAATGATTTTGATTAACATATAATATGTACACTACGTAGTAGTCGTATTCCGGGCGCTTTGCTTTTTCTATTGAGTCACGGATTCACCTACTCACTAAGAATTTTTAACCAAGAGTTACGACTAAATTTTTTAACAATATTCAATAAACGTTTAACTTAAGGCATAAAGCCCACCAAAAAAGCGTTCGGTGCTCTCACTACTGAGTAGCCCCCCTTTCACCCGCGCATTACACTTCACCTATGTAATGAGGGGCTCAAGGAGCACAACATAATTATTATTATCAGCGTCTCTCATAACAAAGCAATAAAAATATAATATTATTTCTCGGAGCTTGTAATTACGCAATAACTAAACAATGAGTTCTCTGTTATTAAATAATGGCTTCTCGCCGACGACGACGGCTTCTATCGACGACGTTTCGAGGAGCGTGATTTTGCTTGCCGTGTTCAATGAATGGACTACGTTGTATTTTCGTTTATTTGTATCGCTGAGAAGCCAAAAACGGTGACTCATGGGGCAGGCGGGCACAAAGCGTCGTCAAATCCAGTGTGCGCTGGCGTATTTGATTACGTTGTATTTTCGATGATTCACATAGAAAATGCGCGAGCGCCCCGTAAGCCTGCTTTAGTGGACTTTATGCCTAAGGTTCCGTTAATATTGTGACAAACTTTAGTAATATTTAATAAAATTAGTATTGCTGGGTATTAATCTTGTTTTAAGTGTAATTGTTCTTTTATTAACTTGTGGTTAATATCGATTTCGTGAATTATGCGTGAACCTGAATAATATAAGTAACATAAATTCATAAAAATTATTATTTTGTTAACAGTATTTATGGGCTTTCGTGCCCTCTGTTATTTTTCTATTCCCAAGTTATTCAAATAAAAACCACATTAAATTATCATTTAATGGGTAAATGCACAAAAAATATGACCATTATTTTGTTGTACGCAAGAGAAATGGTTTTACTTTGTGAATTCGCATTATTATCCACATGCCACTTTCATATTAATATGATTGCAATGCACTCACTAAGTAAATTATAATATATAGTAGGTACACTACTTTTTTGAATCGATTATAAACATATTTACTTACTTATATTATGTATATTGAAATCACCAATCGTCATTTTTATTTAACAATATATTTTCTACTGTGTTGCCGGAATTATTTAAATACCACATTTGCTAGTAAGCGGAATACATGAGTTTTTACAAACATGATATTATTTTTTTAATCTTAGCAATTTGCGTGACCCATTGGCTCCTTACACCTGATGAAATGTGCACCAAAAAGAATTACATGCAGTTTTTTCCATCCACGAGTTTAAACACGCAACTCAGTTTCGCAGACTGTTGATCTACCAACAGGGTTTTTGTATGTGCATTTTTTAATGCATTAACTATATTTTATAGAGTTGAAAAATAACTGTATTATTTACATTGCAATTAGAACACTTATTATATCAATTTTGCTTTCCAAATACAACCAGATTTATCTGGACACCTACATTGTTAAGTACAATATTTATTATTGTTATTTTATCATATTTTCTATCGAAATTTCAATGAAGCAATTTTAAAGAAAATGTATCACATAAAGCCTAAACAAAAATGAACAATAAGTGCGATGTGAAAGCATTCGGCATGCTTATATCTCCGCAATATGCGTTAGAGTAAAATAGAATTTCTACGGCTGAATTAAATATTTTTTGTACACATCGCTGGTAAATATTGATTTGAATGACCACATTCATTTAAAAACTGCGAGCACGTGTTGCTGAAATTTGTGTTAAATATAAGGTTATTGGTAATTATTTTTAGTTAATTTAGTGGAAAATATGGTTAACTATGTTGTGTTTAAATTTGGTAGCCGTACTGCGAAACAACATGATGGTATAACATTGTTTCATAGTTAAGTTCATAATAATAAAAGTGATGTGCAGTGTGTTATAGGCTAGTAACATGGCTTCATTTTGCCGAAAAAAAGGCGTACAATATTGATATGATGAATTAGATACTGTATCGTACTATGTATAGGTAAACCATTCTACAGTGGCACCATAGGGGATTCGCGCGTGTATTGAATTGCTTGCGACAATGCCTGTTTCTTCCACGGCTCTACGTGCGAGTAAGCTTCTAGGATTCATCATGCGACAATCCAAACCATTCAAGAATCCTAATGTATTACGTACACTCTACGTCTCATTAGTGCGTAGCATTCTTGAATATGGGTCAATTATCTGGTGTCCTTATGAGGTTTCCTATAAACTTATTTTAGAACGCGTCCAGAAGAAATTTCTTCGATGTCTTTATTTTAAAACATTTAACTATTTTCCTTTCGATAATTCGTCAGATGATTATTTTCCGACTGCCTTTCTACAAGGCATGCTTACTTTTCACTCTCTTGAATCTCGTCGGTCTCTTCTGCTGTTGAAACACTTTTGCCTGTTATCGCGAGGGATGGTTTCCAATCCTGGTGTCCTAATGAATTTGAATTTCCATGCGCCTGTCAATTACCTACGTGGTCGCAGTCATGATTTATTCTGGATTGGAACCGTTTCCTCGTGTCAAGCCTATCAGGCACCATTAACGAGGGGTGCAAGACTAGTAAATGCGCTCCCTAAAGACATAGACATTTTCAATGATGTACTTTGCATTTTATTTTTGAAACTGTATTTTTCTGTATAAAATTGTATATTTTCCGTTCTCAAAAATTATATTTTTCTGTATTAAATTATATTTTTCTGTATTAAATTATACTTAAGTATGTTTTGATTATTTTTTTTTTTTTTTTTATTATTATTGTTATTATATATATACTTCTGTTTCTATATTCTCTTCTCTCTTGTGAGGGTAATGTTTGACTTATAATGTAAATCTCATGTTGTGTACGTCTTGAATTTAGATTTGTTATGTCCACAATGTTTTGTATTCCTAAATAAATAAATAAATAAATACCACTACAACTGCAAGCCGCATTTGCCGTACCCATGGTGCCACTGTAAAACGATTTACCCATACTTAGTATTTTTAAGAAGTGCAAAATTTTCAATGGATACCAATAATTAAGATTGAAATAAAATGAGAATACATATGTGAAGCGGTGTTCTAGTTCTAAATGATGTTTATGGTTTAGACGCAAATAAGCAATTCCAACACACACCTTTTAAGTTATTTGAGTGTCCGGGGCGTCAGTAAAAGAATTTCAATGTGTAAATTTAATGACATTTTGCGAACCGGTTGATATTGTTATTTAGCGCAGCACCTATTATATGATATCGCGACCCGCACGCACAAGTCATATTATTATTATATCGATTTTGACGCAATGTGATAAATCGGGAATTCGACTGAGTTATATGATAATGTATTTTTTTATTCCTCCACGTCGAAATGAAGAAAGATTGGCGCTTGGTGGGATACAGTAAAATGAAAGTAGAAGAATGGCCTTATCATATCGAGTATGGGACATGATTTTTGTGATGACACTATTAAAGTGTTAGATAAAACGTATGTAGTAATATTCGAAATGAATTCCTTATACATTCAAATATAAATATAATAATATAGTAAAACTATCTTAAGGTGTCTCATTATGTGGTACCAAACTTTTATTTTTTTTTGATTTTACCGAGGTTTTGACTGCGACTCGCTGTCATATTACCTTTGCTCGCCTAGAAGAGGATCCGCCAATCAGGCCTTCACTCCAATTATATTAAAGAACTTTACAATTCTGCCAAGCTCTTCCGTCCTACCCGCCGCCAGGGCACCTTTCAATTCGTCGACATTCTCAAAGATATCCGCAATTCGCAGCTGTACTCTGTGTCGTTCATATTTAGGGCATTGTACTGCTATATGCATAATGTCTTCCAAAACATCACATTCATCGCAGAGCTGCGAATCGCTTCTTTCCATGAGGATATTAAATCTTGTATCCATTGTGTGTCCTGTTCTTCGACTCAGTATCAGCTTAAGCTCGCCTTCACTCTTGGATGTAGTTATTTGAACTATTTCATTACCAATATAATCAAGAAATGAAAATATAATTAATATTAAATTCTACAGGTTTTTTTAAAAAGGTTTGTCGATAGCTATTTCGGTTGTAACACCATTATCAAGAATTGTCAATAGTCTTGATAATGGTGTTACAACCGAAATAGCTATCGACAAACCTTTTTAAAAAAACCTGTAGAATTTAATATTAATTATATTTTCATTTCTTGTAAAATGGAATTCTACCAAGTAAATGCTAACTCAATTAACCAATATAATCAAAAACAATTTCTCCGCACTCATATAACGGAAATAGATTTAATCACCATACATGTTGAATATACATAATTTGAAAATATCTCATACATATAACATGGTTTTTTCGAGACCCCTGTTAATACATGTCAATATGTGAAGGTCTATATTGATATTCTTTGAAGTGAACATTGTGAAAAAATTACGTAGTTAAATTGGTAAAGCATAAATTGGCTGAAATCCGAAGGATGTAGGTGAGAGTATTATCCAGCGCATATATTTTTTTCATTTTTTTTCTAATGAGTGTGTCTCAAGTTTTTCGGACTTGTTATGGATAGCATTATTACTTATTGACGCATCTGCGCGTCTATTCTATACATAAGACTGCTATCGGCCGCTGTCGTCAGCTATCGAGGGTAGTTTTTCATATTTTTGTATGAGATAATATAATTTTTACAATAAGTTAGTTATAATTGTTTTAACATCACCTCCCTTAGCTGTGTTAACTTTACTGGGCGTCTTACGTGGGCAAAGTCGGCGAAGCGTTGAGCGGTGCGCGCAACTCAAACGTATAACCGTGTGTTAAAATGTTTGTAGACAAAGTCTTTTTTTGGTTTTACGTTTGAGCACGCTTACCTAAGACGAACCATTAGAGTAAGATAGCCAGTTTTGACTATTTAGACGGCTGCCTTATTTTAACAATTATATTACCTCAATTAAAACATATGATAAACTACCCTCGATAGGGGCCGATAGCAGTCTTGTGTATAGAAGAGATGCGCTGGTTTCTATAACGTAAATGAAAACGGAGGTTATCTAAAAGAAATTATTTATAAACTTAGGATGGTTGCCCTCCCCACAAAATATTTGAAAGGAACTTAACAATGATTTTTATTACCATTCAAAATATAAATAACATCAAAGAGTATCAGCTATCCCCCATGTCGATAAACTTGTAAACAGTTTTATTTGAAACTACAGGATAATTGTATTTTCTTTGAGCAATAGACTTGCATTGAACCGAATCCGGCCTACCAAACAGCATTTTTTATTTCACCCCGGAGCCAAATTGCTACGTTTACCCACTACAGTAACTGCCTTTGCTGAAATTTGTATGGATAAAAATTGGTTCCGTTAAAACGAAAAAAACTGCTGTTAAAGCAAGCAGATAGTTGGCTGACTCTATTCATTCTGAATTTCTAATGTCGCTAAATTGCATTACTTTTTATAGTGAATACTTCTCTTTTAGTTTTTAAAAAATAGGAAAATAATTAAAATGTATAAGTATGTATAATATTCAGCCATACTCCAGTTAAAAAAGGTTTTTCTATTGTTTTTTTTTATAGTGTAATGATTTTTTATACATATATTTTTATACCAAACAAAATTAAGTATTTAAGAAAGAATACTTTTATTTAACCATTATAATAGAAACATGTTTTCCATTCAAGATAAATATTATGCACAAGATTGCCAAGCGGTTTACGCATCGGTTTATAATGTTGCGAGTCCGATTAGCCAAGTGACTTACGCATCGGCTTATAATGTTGTGAGTCCCATGTTCGAATCCTGTTTCTGGCAAATATGCATTTTTTTCCGACCATGTACGATCCTAATAGGATCATATGGGCCTCCATAGAGTAGAGGTTTGTATTAACAGATTTTTTTTTACGAGAAATGGATGTTAGCCACTTGCTTTTGCTTGCTTGCCAATTATTTTAAAATATGTCAACATAGTACCTAAGGGAGAGTCAGTCGGATACAGCCACGGATAATATCCATATAGCCGAACGTAAAGGAGTCTCAAAAATTTCTTCTGGACCCTCTCCATCATAAAACCGTAGTCACTTAAACTGATGCGGGGCCCAGACAATTGACTCACTCTTAATTCTGCTTTTAACTAATGAGTTATAGAGAATTTTTAGCACTGTACCATCCGAAAAGACCGGAAAAGTACGCACGATAAGCCCCAACATTTTTAGCGCCTTTTTACAAATGTTATTCATATGACAACCAAACGTCCGCTTACTGTCAAACGTAATGCCAAGTTCCCTTACAGATGATATTTGCGAGGTAACTCTACCATGCATCGAATACTGGAAAAAACAATACCCTGTGAGGATTTAATAAACGATAAAATACTGCATTTATCAATATTGAAGTCCAATAATTTGTTACGCCTAGGCGTATAAGACGCGCCTGTCCCAATCTAATATATAATCTATATCAAGTTGGAGTTGACGACAATCGTCCAAGGTCCATAACTTCCAAAAAGAGTTTCAAGTCATCAGTGTACAACAAAAATGTAGCATTTTTTATAAATTACCAATGCTATGTCATTTATAAAAATCGTGAACAGCAATGGCCCCTAGTTAGAGCCCTGAGGCATACCAGAAATTGTTTCGGATGTAGATATCAACAGCCCCCTTCCACTGATATACACCCCTCCTCCCTTAAATTTTGGTACAGAGACCAACCTTGTAGGTAGTAGAAGTTCATCAATACATTCTACTTGTAAAATTAGACAACCGACAACATTAACCTCCTAATTCTATGTATATAATAATATTATATATATTATTTTTTTCTGCGTTCTCGAAGTTTCGTAGCAGGAATTATCCCAGTATGTGATTTGTGTAATTTAGGAACACCTGTTAGCTAACTGACAAATCATATTGTCAATAATGAGGAACAATTTAAAATAAATACTTTATGGGTTTAACCACCAATGCAAATATAGACTTTTGCTGATGACGTGTCTCTGATAACCAGCTTAGAAATCGGAAGCATCGGTTGTTTGTTCTCCTAAGGAGCAAAACTCACCTGCCATTGGTGATGCCAATTAGGAGGACAATAGCTCTGTTCAACCAAATCGATTCGGATGTTGATATACTCCACCTACGTGAGAATGAGTATAGGTGGACGTTGTTTTATAAATTCTTAAAATATGAACGGCTTAGCTCATTTCCTCGTATCAAATTTATATTTTTTTTGTATTTACACTTTTCTACTGTTTAAAAACTATTTCTTTTTATATAATACAGTTTTAATAATATTTCTTTGTTTCTAAATATCGTATTGTGAACGTTTTTAATTAATAATTTGTTATGTTCACCATATGTAAAAATAAATAAAATTAGAATTTGAGACCAACTAATGAGATGTAACTGAATAAACAATTCATTTCAACCAAAAAATATCTCGTGGCTTTACAAGCTTGTTTCATAAAAAAAGACTGTCCATCCCTTTTCCAACTGCTCTGAATTTAAAACCACCAAAGTTGTACTGCATCAAAGCTAGATGTTTGTAAATATTGAACAAAACACCTCTAAGAAAATTTTCTGTAAGGCTCTCTTCCCGGATCTCTAATTTTGCAGCAGTGTGGACGCCCAGGGCTCTACGGGATAAAAGGAATCGTCGGATTTAAACTGCTCAAGTGTGTTGTTTGGCAAATATACTTTTAAAATCCCCACAGGTCAGCAGTCGCATCCGTCCAGTACCGGCTGAAAGTTAGTTACACAAGTTTTTATTATTTTTAAATGAGAATAAAAAGCTTCACGGTAAAAATATTTTTGTTGCTACATTTTAAAACATATACATCTATTTAACACTAGAACTTTTTACTTATCACTTTTAAATAAATATTTATGTTGAACATGCATAAATTTGAGCCGTTCAGAAACATTCATTGAGTGCATATTATAATATTATCTATTTCAGAAAAGCAAACGCTGACGGATAAAAATTACATGTTTTTTAAAATAGTTTTGCAATAGTTAAATGGGACGTTTTCAGTACTCCTGCAAAGATTGCAACCCTTTTAAATAAATATATGTGTAGTATTTTAACCAGGCCTTTATTTTCTCTTTAATTTAATTGTCAATTTCAAAGCAATGTCATCGAAGATTTTTTTAAACTTGAAACAGACTTTGAGTAAACTGGGACACCAATGAAGGGTAAGTTGTAACTGCCAACATCCACACAGTCGAATGACATTGTGTATTTGCATAGTTATATGCACAGGCGCAATGTTGTAAAGAAAAAGCTGTAATGATTTAAGCTTTTCACAATGATTCTCTTTGACAAGACTTTGACAAGCAGTCAATCTGTTAGCTTAACTTTCTACTATTATAGTTTATTTATAAAACAATTTCCATAATTCCATAAAACTTTTCACCTTAGTCTCTTTAGGAATACGAGAAGTTATCAGCTTCCACAACATTCACTTCATTTGTTATCTCTGGATCTCTATAATACAATATATTTTACCACGTTTTTCTTAGCTCGTATTCTTGTTTGTCCGGTGGTTGTTTATCCAGTAAAAATCTTGCAATCGATTTTTAACTAACTTGTCGACTAACTAGACATTTGAAACTTGTAGAATATATCAGAACACGATGCCAATGCATTCTTTTCAATGACATTATTAATGGACGACGCACTCAATACAGTAGCTAGCAAGTAAATTCGCGCATTCGCATGTATAGGTAGACGTCACGCAATATCATTATGCGATATCACGCATCGGGAATTTATAGCAATATGACCTTTATTGTAATGGCGTTAGAGCAGTGTTTCTAATGTCAATGTTCATTTGAGCGAACCCGTTCGAACCGAACCATTCGGCAGACCCAACAAAAAGCATCAGGAATTAATAGCAATATCACCTTTATTGTAATGGCGCTAGAACAGATTATGCCATTCGGCAGACCCGACAATAAAGTGAGTGTCATTTTCTTTTCCAGATGATTCGTTCACATTAATTTCATTGATTCTTTTAATACGTTTAGCCATCTTTAAGTATAATTGAATTCATTTTCAGTTCATTCTGTTTTGTATGAAAAGTTATTTTGGAAAAAATCCGTAATCCAATCCACTAGTATTGGTTGCTAAGGGGGTGGTCCTAGCAACTAAAAAAATAATATATACGTGCGTTACTATGGAAATCAAAATGACATTTCAGTATTATATATTTATTTGTTTGTTGCAAAAAAGCAAAAAAATGATTTGCCGACGATTGCTTTATTTGTCCTAAATTATTAATACATGGAATTGCCATGTTTATAATTGAATACGTGTATTAATTAAGGCTCTAAGTACCAAAAACAAAAAAACTGACATTTTTATAGAAAAGTGTTCTACATACTAACGCCAATAACTTCAGCTATGGTCTAAGTGCCTCAAGCAAGTCAAAAAAATACAGCAAAATATTTAAACCTGTTGACGTTGTAAGTCCGTTGGCCTATTTTATTTATAATTGTGTAAATAGCACTACAGTGGTCAACTTCATTCAATATAAAATGGCTGACGATGGTGTGTTGACACTTGCGACTTCCTAATACCTAAAATTATAGAAGCTGCCGTGATTGCTTCACACTGTAAAACCACATTTTTCAAAAGGTCTGCTTCATGAAATTTTACTGCAATGACTCGGTATTTTGTATCTACAGGCAATACTACTTTTTGGTACTTAGAGCCTTAATTAATACACGTATTCATATGATTCAACAGAAAATTTAAAAACATGTTATATAAAATGTTCTTTTTATCTTGTAATTATTTTCAAATTCAATCCTTACCCTGCAATTTTAATCAAATGCAAATTTTCCCTACCGATATACCCATTTTTTCAGTTATTCTAGAAAAATTCATTCGGCTCACTATTGTAATTATTATTATAATTTCAACTATCTTGCACAATTTTCAGATTTTTCTCTCGAAGGTCACACAGTGTATTTATTATACCATTTGTTCCAAAACTTAACATTTTAGTTAGAAGTAGCAGCCTCCCCATAAATCACAACCATGCGTTCATGGATCTCATTTAGCTTTTTCCCTTCTTTGGTAGGTATTTTTGTTCCTTAAACACTACTACAAAGCAACCAATATCAAAGTAGCTCAAACAAGGACTCGCTTGGTATACCTACTGTTATATTGAATGACATAATTTCACTCAGCTAATACTGAGTATACATCACCTAAAGACAAGTGGCAACATACACGGATCGGTTTCAAAAGGCTCATTATATTATTTCATACTGCAGCAGATAATAATATAATGAATGTCCTACACATCATTAGTGACCTAAAATTGGGCATCGAGTACGTGATTGGTATTGTAGGTATATTATTATGATATTAAACCTCATTAAATCAAAAATATACAGTCTTCAATACTCTTGTCCTTGAATTTCATCCATCTATTCAACCATTAACAAATAAATATATTTTTCTGAATTTACGGGACTTCTTTTTTTCTTTTCTTCTTTGTCATTTCTTCAAGGCTGAGAAACATGGCTGCTTTAAAATTTCTTTATCTTCTGAGCGACAAAGATTTTCTATTTCTCCTGATCCTCTGTTTCTCTCAGGGCAGAGTGAAGGCTGCCCCCAGTCAGCTCTTTCACTTGGTTGCTCCAGCGCGCTGACGCTCTTGCTCTGTAACTCCATCAGTCTTTCCAGGTTATCCGGTACGTACAGAATATGACTCGACATCGTACAAAAATATAGACAACACTAATGTTTCCACAAGCATAATTTTCGTTACAATTGAAATTCCCCGATCCTTCCACATATAGTGGTATTACTTATCACTGCATTTTTTGCAATCTGTATACGCCTTCTCACCACTTCTTCACATTCGCCTTTTCCACTAATGGTTGATCCAAGATACACAATTTTATCAACTCTGTAACTAAGAGCTAAAAGTGCGAAGTCACATTTTTATCATTTTCTAGTTAAGTATACAGATTTAAATGTGTATTCACGTTCTCTTACTGCTAAATCCAATGCAATGGTTTTCAAAATACTTACTTATAAAACGAAGGTAGTCCAATTATTTACTTTAGAGCTGAAAGAGTGGATGTCCAATTTAAGTCATTTTTTTTTAAGCTATAGCAAAAAGATTAATAATTACTTCAAAAGTGCGGAAGTCCAACATACGGAGTTTTAGTCCGAACGAGAGTGAGTACATATTTTAACTAGATTAGATTAACTATGTTTAAACTTCTCCGCTGTAAAATATTGAATATGTTACTTCCAGACTTTCAGCTCTAAGGTACTAAACTATTTTCTAGGTTTTGGAGTATACTTTCTGCTGGTAGAAGGTTATTCCGATCAATAATCATTAACTAGATCTTATTCCTATTAATGTGGAGGCAGTATTTGCGACTCTATCTGGTATAGCGGTTTTGTGAATTTTCTTTCATCAGCAGTGATTATCGTGGTAAGTTTGACAAAAGTCGCTTAAAGAATGATAAGAATTCACGGCAGAGATTTTGCTTTATCTAGTAGGAATTTAACAAACTTTTCAAACTATCCTTGTACATAACACACTTATTATATACCTCATATTATTAGGTATGCAATATACTATGTCATATTTTAGTAAAAGTCGTTATACTCATTTCATTATGTACAGTATTGACAATTTTATTATTTTCTATATATTGTTATACAATAATATATTGTGTGCGTTATAGGAAAATTTAATTTTTTCCTAATTCAGAATTAGAATTATGTTATCTTTGTGGCAACAGTAGACAATCTTTTATTTTTATTTTTCTCTACCAAAATCAACAAAACGGACCTTTACCTAATCCGTTTAGCTTTTTTATTCATCTAGTATCTTTTAATTAAACCAATTGAGAAGCCTCAAACTAATTATCTTATACGTTTACCAAGACAGAGTAATATAAATGCCATTTTTACTTATTTATTTAGACTACATTTATTAAAAAGAAGCATTTAGCGCCGTGTACATACGTAGAAAAATCTATTGCCGGATAGAGATAGACGATAACTAAGAAATCTTAATTATAAAGAATATACGTGATAAATAATTTAAAAAAAAAAGATTATTTAAGGAAATATATCACCAAAGATCTATTGGTAAGTAAAACATAATTTAACTAGTTAACTTTTTTATATAAAAAAGTCTTAAATAATAATTAAGTATATATATTTATCGTATCCTATCGTATCGCATGGGTGCCTAAATAGTATCTCTATAAAAGTGACCACCCACTGTACCTTAAACGTAAATTTTTAAACCAATGTATGGTACCAGTGTTCAAGTATTCATGTAAAACACTCACCGACACATACATATATAAGTTGACAAACAAGAGAACGCGGTGTGATAGAGGTCGTCGAGCTGATAAAATTAGAATGGGCTGGGTCATTGCGACTCAAGTAGAAATCCGATATATTCACAACGACTAGTCCTACTTTTTCCGCACCTTCCGTTATTGTTTATGTATAAACTGTCATTGCCTGCCATTGTTCTATAGGGTGCTCATACTGATGCGGCTGTCGTGTGCACACAGGGAATGGTTTGATTTGAATAGATAAGTTACATGATAAATAATACACTAGTATTAACACACCTTCTACAAATGTCATGCATAGATCAATGCTACATATTTTTTGGAAATCATATTACCACCGGTTTTTGTGTGAAGGACTAGTCTAACTTTGACAGCTGATGAATAACAGGAATGTATATTATTTATAAATAACACTGATAGTGTATATAATTGATTTTAGATTTTTTTATAATTCAATTTGAAACGAGAAAGGGCGAATCAATATGTCAAGCAATCTGGGATCTGATTTTGACAGCTGAACAGTGGACCACTCGTTGCTTGTGCAAAAAGTTATGCTCAGGCTAAAGATGAGATAAAGATGGCGGTAGCTGGATATATTGTTTACAGAATGGATAACTATTGGACAAATGCAGTCATACAGTAATACACAATGGGGTGTTAAGTGACCGTAAACCGACCAGATTAATGAACTCAGGATGTTTGGCGGATGTTTTTTGTAGTGAAAAAATATGGTCCACGAAGAGTGAAGAAAGAACGTGATTCATCCAACAGTGCATTTACCCTAACCGATTCATTACTTTCAACTCCTAACTCTTCTGTTTCAGCAAAGTTTCAGTGCATGCGTACAAAGGACACTTCTCATCACTAAAAATAAATGACAGGAGAGTAACTCAAGATTCTTTGTTTTATTTACTTAACTAATTCTTTAAGCACCAGGGTGCATGGTTGCTACATTAGTCGTGTGCAGTTTCATTTCGGGTTCAAGGAAGTGTGGCATTTAAAAAAAAACATTCTTACATGTTTACAGTCTGATGGAAGGCGACCGTGTACAAATTACAGCTGCATATACATGGAGGGTCGAGATAGGATAACATAAATCATTGATGATGATGATACCTTTATAACCTCAAATCAGCAAGAAAAATACGTTGAGCTGTGATATACATACTTTGCGCACAGTTCACTTGCTCTAGTATTTATTATATTGCTGAATATTGTACCAGCATCTGATCTCGAAGTACCAACTCAAGTCAACATGCAGCTATGAGTATAATTAGTAACATCTTATGGCTACCTGTGCTGTCAAAGATATTTCCACCAGAGATTAAACATGGCTACATTGCGTGAATATAAGAAAATTTAAAACAGTAAAAAAACTCTAATTCCATGCTAACATATCGTTTCTACTAAAGAAACGTCTTGACTCTAGGAATATTTTACTAATGGTGGATCCCTTGGACGAGGCTTCCATACAAATATGTGTCAGAACCAAATATTGTATCAGTATTCCAGATATAATGAATACTTCCATAAGTGGGATTTTATGGAGCACATCGTAGAGTCACATAGCATGTATACCTTCTCCGAGGAAATTTCAGTAATTCGATATGCTAAACCAGAGACTGTTTGGTTATTGATTAATCTTGTCGATTCCACTTTATTTACGCTTTAAAACATTTTTTTTACTTTTTGTACTATCGCCATAATATATGACTAATATATATGATTTACCTACATATATATGTTTTTAAGCCACTTAGCTTAGTAACGTAAAGCACTGAGATGACAATAATAATTGAAACTCTCTTTCTTTTCAATTTTCCTTCTTTGTTATTCCTTTGTGTACTTTATCAATATAAAAAAAAACTAATTCAGACGGATAAGTGCGTAAGAAGGTAGTTATTCTATTTGATTGGACATATCGCCATTTTTCCATGCGTTGTTCCACCTTTGTGTTTCACCCCTTAATTGACTCTTTTTTTTAAAAGGGCACATTTAATTAGTTTGCGAATTTATTGTGCCTAGATGAACAACAAAAAAAAAACGAGAAAACCAACTTCTGACCTTTTCACAAAAAAAATATTCTTTCTTTTTCATCTGTATGCGAAGTCTTATAATTGAATAATTTAGGCATTCTGAGGTAAATATAATATGTTTTCTCAACGAAACTCTTTTAAAAAAAACTAGCCAAAAGTCTATAATAGTTAAGTTTTTAAATTGAATTAAGTGTACAAAAAAAGTTTTCTTTCGAAAATTATGGTTTAATACGTAGTCAATGTACAATTAAATTATTTCATAAACTTCTGTCTGACTTATTAGGTAACTTTATTTATATATAAGTACATAATTAATTTATTTAATTTACTAAAAAATAAGGTTATGCAGTAGCGAAGGGTGGAGGTAGGCTGCAATGCTTCGACATAAATAGTGGTGCATACTAAACTTTTGTCACTCAAATGTATTTGTTTTCATTGAACTAAGACTACAGCGTGTAGATGGTGTTTTTTAGTTCTTAAAATTCAGCTAAACACAGCCTAATACAAGCTATAGTAGATAATAATAAAAAAATATTTGTTAATCTATAAAATATTTTTAATGATTTTATTAAACCATTAGATGGAAGAATATTTTTTATCGATTGTGATTTGGTTAGGCAGGGATTAATAAAGTTGAAAAAACAAACGAACATCATCTCCATTATGTATTCTTAATTCAACGAAAACAAAAAGGTGTGCACTATTTTGTCGGGTTGCCCATATCATACCTATACTATTGTGGTTTGATTAAGGCAGGGTTTAATCGAATTTTAAAAACAAACAAACACTATCAACACAGTGTAGTATTAGTTAAATGAAAACAAATAAGTATGAGTGATAAAATTTAGTATGCACTATGTATGTCGGAACTTAACAGCCTACCACCACCCCTCGCCACTGATATTATGTAGTACTTATTTTAGATAATTTATTAATTAATCAATGTGATATTGCCAACTGTTACAAAATCTATAAAAATAATTACAATATAAAACGAACTTTTTATATACCACGTTTTAAAATTTTCTGTTGAATCATTATAAACTTGACAATTCTATAATAAATATTTTTTTTGTACTTGATATAAATACTGAATAAATATAGAATACTGAAATGTCATTTTGACATTTCATATTGATTTCCATAGTAACGCACGTATATATTAATAATTTAGTTGTTAGGACCCCCTTAGCAACCAATAATAGTGTTTTACTTTTAACGAATTTTTTCCAAAACATACAAAACAGAATTAACTGAAAATGAATTCAATTCTACTTATAGATGGTTAAAAGTATTAAAAGAATGCATTGTCGTCGTGTTCTGATATATTCTAAAAGTTTCAAATGTCTAGCTACTCGGGAAGTTAGTTAAAAATCTTCCATCGTCCAATACAAATCTTGGACAAACAAGAAAAAATTTGTATTGGACACACAAGAAAAAATCTGTACCGGACACACAAGAATACGAGCTAATAAAAACGTGGTAATATCCAAATAGTAAATATGAAGGAAAACGACCGTGAAACGAATAGCTCTAATTATTGTAAATTAATTGCAAAATCGATTAATTAGATATTAAGACACCTTCAATGATGGTAATTTAATTGGCTATAACGTATCATTATAAATAATTGACACTAACATAGTGATGCATACTTGAATTTACCCGATAGAAACTCACATAGAACAAGTGTGTTCATGGTAAATTTAAAAAAATACTTTGAAAAATATTCAAGACTACTCATGGTTTATACATGTATGCGCTCGAAAGCATCTGAACGAACAAACAACGCCATGAAGATTTTATGGTGTTTGAAGAAATGATCATTTTAGAGTATGCCCCATAACGCAGTGTACCTCAGTCATTTTATGTACATAATGTCGCTTATTTATTATTATCTGGGTACATTTTTATAACGTGAGCATCAAAAAATATTCCATACATAGTATGGGTATTTTTAAAATCTTATATCCAAAATTCATGGAATATTCTAAGGCATGGATGGCTACTGTCGAGTATATAATATAAACGCAGTAGTCAATCGTCTCGACGTTTTATATTGCGACGTTTAAGGCGATGTCTTTACCTACCAGAGGCACCTAGCGGAGAAATATGAAGCTTGCAATTTGAGACATTTTTTGATAATTTACCATTTCAATTGTTTTAACAAACATTTATCTGAAAACGTTAAAAAGAAAAATATTTTTTATTTTAAGTCAAAGATAAACTTACAATTGTAAAAAATGTTATAAAGTGTGAATTTTTTGAATCGGACCCCATCTTATTATTACATAAACAGTTTATGGTCATTTTTATTATTAAAATTTAGTTTATTAAGTTTTCTATGCATCGCTTAAGAGATTTTTGACTAATTCATAGTTTTAATAATTTTTATATCTATTTTAAAAACATCGATTTTTATAAAAAATATAATTGTGTATTTATAACTTGAAATCCTTTTTATTTCTATCTCATAGAATTTCAATTTGAATGTGGTTTTAAACCTACAATTTTATTATCATATCTGTTCATGGAAACATAATATTTTCATCAAATAAACGTTTGACCGTATATGTTTATATATCTACGTATACACACACGTCAATTATTATTTATTTAGTGTAAATATATTTCCATGAACATAAATCATAAGTTTAGTATGGCACACAATTCAAAATCACATGCGGTTTCAATGTGTAATTATCCTCTCTATTTCAACTGCATACAATTTAAAATATTCGCAATATGACCAAATGATATAGTTTTATATTTTAATGTATACAAAAACCACGTAAATGGTTATTAACTTTCAACTTTTCAATTCTCCACACTATTTCGACATTCTCAATTAGTAAAATTCATAATTAGAAATTGTTCCATTGAAATCGACGAAACCGGTAGGTACTGCTCTTTATTCAAATATGTAGAGAGGGTACCATGGTCCCCATAAGAGGGGGGAGGGGCTGACAGGGCTCCAGCCTGGGCACCCGGCATGGCGGGTCAACCAGTCAAGTGAAATAAACAAACACCACAAATTTACTTTAATAATAAAAAAGTCGCATGCGGGACTATTTCACAAGTAGAATTTAATTGTATAATTATTTTTAGTTTTGACTAATAGAAATGATTATTATGGTATATATAAATATGGCGAATGGTCGCATGTAACTTGGCTATCACAAAATGGGTCGCGATCAATGCTTCATGATGCCAAAAATTGAAGTAGATTTATTTAAAAATACCAAAAATCGCTAAAAAAAACACGGAATACACTTTAATTTATACGGAGCCCAGAAGTTCCACAGAATACCATTTGCGGAACACTACTGTAGAACATTACCCTGCCCTGAACCTTAGCGATCGGTTGGGAAGCCCGTTTCAGGATGTGGGGGCCATGGAAGGTTTTTTTTTTATTACCTTCTTAATAAATTGCTACTTATTAATGTACTAATTATTATGAATGGTTTTCAACCAACATTATCGTTGTGTCGCTTAGAATTTGTATTTGCAGCTCAAAATACTTATTATCTTTAAATGTAAAATGATAGAATACTATAATTGACAAATTATATATTATATATTAATTGTAATCACTTAAATGCCAGTTATATTAATATTATAGAAAATATATAATATTGAATATAAGTTCTTGTATCGGATTGTGTTTCCTCAAATTTTAAACGTATTGTTCAAATTTTGTACAATTTAACAACTTTTTTTATCGTGTCTACAATGTTTTTATTGTTTTTTTTAATAGGCGACACTGCAACGAACTTGCGTGTTACTAAAGCGATAAGAGAGAAACAATTTTTCGCCTGGTTGGTTCATAATATATTGCGATGTGATTTGTTTCAAAGGTTTTCGTACAATATATGTCGTAATATATATATATATATATATATATATATATATATATCTGGCCTATGTTAAATTTATGAATTTCAAAATTTTATTTGTATTGATATCAGACACTTTATAATGCACGTATTTGAATATAAAAGATCTTTGAAAAATACGTTTTATCTAATATTGTATAGTATTTCTTTTAACAGCATTGGGGGGACATGCTCGTCGAAGGTCAAAATTGAGTTTTTATTGTATTTTCAAACCATGATCCTAGACACTCCTTAAACGTTGTAGATAATCTATTTATATAATTTTGAAGCCTTATTATCCTTTATAATTATTTTTAACATTTGATGACTGCATTAAGTATTTTTGTTACATAAAATAGTATTCTTTTAAACCTCTCGCTCTAATGTTTTAGAATATAGTCATATTTCGGTACATAACTGTGCAGTGGTGTTAAGATTTTTTAGATTTATTAATTTTTAAACGCATTTATAAAACCATTAACATAATTTATTATGAGATAATTTTTGTAAAATATTCACGATAAAAAATTATATTGATAATCTCTGTGATCGCAAATTTGACAAGAATTAGGCATTTTATTATTCAAAAAATCGGCAAGATTAACACATTTGAAGATAATTCTAAAGATATTTATTATAAGTTATGTCTTTGACCATTCAAGTGTGATAAACATCTTATGAATAATAATTGATTTATAATAATTATTGACCTAAGAATAAGGTAGTGTTTTTTTGAAATACGCCATTTCTTTTGTCATTCCCCAGTGGTTAAGCTACAACATACGGCCGTAGCCATCAATTGACAAACTATAATTGAAGTAGGGAGTAAAATTATATTAACGCGCGTGTTTGAACATGTACCGTTTAAAAAAAAATAAAAAAAAAATTGGTTATGTACATGTTCAAACACGCGCGTTAACATAATTTTACTTCCTACTTTAATTATAGTTTGTAAATTTATGGCTACGGCCGTATGTTGTAGCTTAACTACTGGGGAATGACAAAAGAAATGGCGTATTTCAAAAAAACACTACCTTATTCTTAGGTCAATAATTATTATAAATCAATTATTATTCATAAAATGTTTATCACACTTGAATGGTCAAAGACATAACTTATAATAAATATCTTTAGAATCATCTTCAAATGTGTTAATCTTGCCGATTTTTTGAATAATAAAATGCCTAATTCTTGTCAAATTTGGGATCACAGAGATTATCAATATAATTTTTTATCGTGAATATTTTACAAAAATTATCTCGTAATAAATTATGCTAATGGTTTTATAAATGCGTTTAAAAATTAATAAATGTAAAAAATCTTAACACCAATGCACAGTTATGTACCAAAATATGACTATATTCTAAAACATTAGAGCGAGAGGTTTAAAAGAATACTATTTTATGTAACAAAAATACTTTATGCAGTCATCAAATGTTTAAAATAATTATAAAAGATAATAAAGCTTCAAAATTATATAAATAGATTATCTACAACGTTTAAGGAGTGTCCAGGATCATGGTTTGAAAATACAATAAAAACTCAATTTTGACCTTCGACGAGCATGTCCCCCCTTAACAATTTATAATTATACAAAATTCAAATGAAGCAGATGAATAATTAGTAAATGGATCAACGGTGGAGAAATAAATAATATCATAATTTAAACAAGAGTGTCAAATAAAGGAATTTTGTATAAAATTAGAATCACTACGACTGACATGGTAAAAAACTTAGATTTGGGTAAATCTTTATAGATTATGGTGATACCAACTCAATCCGTGTCAGCATATTGATTGACGATATTAAACATATTACCAGAATTACTAATTCTCCAACAATAACCATTTTCTGGAGTGTCCAATTATTATAAACTCAGTTATTAGCGCAGATTGTTTCCGCGATATCCATTTTTCCACATAGTCAACTATATCCAATGACGCAAACTTCTTGTAGTAGCTGATTCTTATTTCCTAAATATTCTTTTCAAGTTATTATTTTGATTGTGAGTACATCAATGAATAGCGGATCATAATACATTGCACATGTCACTTGCATATAAGTTCCCGGTTTGTTAGTATCCCAGTCTCTATATCGCTCCGCACAACATCTCATCCTACCGAGATTCGGACCACGGAACCGTATCATAAATATTGTAACATAACTACTGTAATATACTCTTGTACCGACTGTTTACGCTGCAAATAAAACTCGCTCCTTCATCCATCGGAGCAAATAACCAAATCTCGACTTCTCATCTCTCCTTCTGATGACCTCATCATCCACCATCCATGGCTCCCACAGTGATGACTGATGACCCACATAGACAATGGAAACTCAATTTTTAAATTGTTTTACTACTCCTATTACACTAATATTTCACAACACTACTGACATTGGGCCCCAATCACCTATTGTAGTATTAACAATATTATCTACGTAGGTATACACATATTATATTATAATATAATATACTCGTATACACAGTGACGTCTCTAGACAAAATTCCGCCCCTAGGCAGTGCCAAAATGCCGCCAGATTTATTTTATACAGTACTTTTTTACTCCTTTCATGACTCCAATATCTATGAATTGTGTAAATAACAAGATATAGGTACCTATACTACTAAATCTAACTTAAATGCCATAGCTGCTTCAATAGACAATATTGCGAGTCTACGATTTCAGATAGGTACATTTAAAAATACACCTGACAACTTCCATAACTCGCGATTGACTGTAGAGAACGTGACATCCAAGGACAACGGAAGTAAACTAGTCATCGCAAAACCGACAAAAAAATATAGCCCTGTTGAAAATTGTATAATACGTACTTATCTAATTAATAGATATATTTTGTTTCCAAACAGTGAGCTGATTTTTTTAACGGAAAGATATTTCCGTTATTACTAAGTTTAGGTAGCTTTCTATATATAGATTTTCCTCGATTTGCCGCTCTTTGAGTAACTGCCGCCCTCAAGCGATGCTCAATCTACCTACCCCCATGGGACGTCACTGCGGATACACACATATTTATATTATTTAGTTAAGTATAAATATACATTATCAAAATGTTTATTTTATTATTTTTTCATTCACTTTTCTCTCACAATGCGACCAAGGACAATATATTAACCATTCCGTTGCCCTTCCCCAGCCGGATACATAAGATCAGTCGCAGGCCATTCTGATAGAACACGTGACTTCGTTAAGCGCGAGAGGCCTTTTTTGCCTCTCGTGGCCGCCATTACCGTTCTTCATTACAACAATGAGCCTCTGCGGTGGCACTTGAAGGGTTTTTACGGGGGCTTTCATCATTAGATACCAGATAAATCACGATTTTTTTACCACCGAAACGGAGACTCTCTACTGGGAATTAATCAATACTCTATACTTTCTTAATACCTACCGACATTCTCTTAAGTATACATATATATTAGTAATCTAGTCTAAATATGAGAAAAGATCTTTATTCTTAAGAGCGTACATAAGTGAAACGGAAAATAATTTTCAACAGTAGGTGGAACGAAATTTCGCAGTCGTCGCCAATCAGAGTCGAGGTGTGAGTACGTCAATTAGTTTTGTGATGGCGTCGGAGGAATATATTCTTAAAACGTGTAAAGTTTTCTAAAAATCGTTCCGCATGTACTTGAAAAAGAAAACATGTCAATGAATATACTATTATTATTTCGAATATAATAACAAACATAACATTAAAAGAACGCATGTTGAATTTTTATGACAAATTATATTTCGTTCGGCTCGCGTCATTTGCATAATCCGCGCATCTCCTAGTCATGATCTTTTTAGACCAGGCCTCAGCTGAAGTATAGACTTAAATAAGACTCTGCCATATTTAGTTACATGAACACAACGCGTATCGGGAGGATCAGTTTCAGCACTAACGGTGATACAAATTGAGAAAGAATTAACTGTTTTTAAGTAAATCGCATTGAATGTCAGTATAGGTGAATTTTATTTTTAATTCTTCAAAACACAAACATAGATCCCACCAAACCAATTGCCTTATAACCACACTCGGTATTAATCGAGCGTATCCGTATGTGTGAATGTAAAATCTCAGCAGTTTTTACACCTAGGAATATTTGAATGTAGCAGCGGAAACCTAAGACTGAAATCGCCACGCACTCAAGTGTGCTTTGACTGAGTTTACTTTGACTTAATAAAAAGTGCATACGGGAGAAAAGGGCATGGAGAATTAACAAAAATTATCAATTCTAATTAATTCACTTTAATTTTTTTTTTTTAATTAATTTATTTTTTTATTAGAGACTTTCTAATAAGAATGTACCAATTGAAAAGAGGAGCGTTATAGTAATCCAATAGAAAGAAATGATTCTTCAATGTATAATTTGTATGGTTGACTTTATCTGAAATAAACAAATTTAAATGCAATATGTAGTCGACTCCTCCATCTAATCCCCGGTACGTACCTTATCCGCTGAACTGATAAATTTATATATCCTCTTATTTCTCTATATTATGCTATTTACATCTCCAAACCATTCCTTCAATTTATTGTAGCGTCTAGTGATCAGAGCAATTAAAAGAAACATGACGTGCTTCGGTTCTTGTCTGTTTAGTAGAAGCCAACGGCAAACAAAATTTTCAAAATAGCCGATATACTGGATTATTTGTTAGGTGAGATTTAGTTACATCAGGTTTGGCTTAGATTATGTTACCGAAAAATAAGAACAAAATAGACTGACTCGACTAAATGATTTTACTAAATTACTCGACGAAATTTGTCTGTTCATACATGTTTAGTTACTAAATAACTTTAAAAATATACTAAATTATTCAACTAGTCCGAAATCTACAGTTTTAAGGCCGGTTTGGATAAGTCAAGTAATTTAGCCGATTGGCGAATAATTTAGAAACTAAACATGTATGTATGAACCGATAAATTTAGTCGGGTAATTTAGTAAAATCATTTAGTCGAGTCGTTCCATTTTATTCTATTTTTTGGTCGAGTAGAGACCCCGATCACCTCTCACTTAATACTAAACAAGCCACGAGACAAGTCTGAACACGTGATGTTTAGTCAAGTTTATTAGTTGTTGTAGAATTTCTTCCTCCAATTCTTCTAATTTATAAAGTTATTAACTAATTTTTTTTTAATAATAAAAATTTCAATAAAAAGAATGTTATATTCTTAAATCTTGTGAATAAAAAAAATAAGTTCATTTTTTTAGTTCAATTGTTACGTTGTGCTCTGTTCATTTTGACACGTCACTTACGGATTTACTGTATTCGGATATTTTTCAGTTACTAAATCACTAAATCACTCGCCACTCGACTAAATCACTCGACCAATCCGAACCGGCCTTTAGGGCATATGCTCGGAGCGAGTGGTTGAATTTGAAATTCTGCTCGTGTAATTTGCACTTATCTGTAGGTTATACATTAAAATGGTTCTAAAAATCGATCAAAAGCAATTTATTACGTTAGTCGTTTCAGTCGAAATCAAAATATACAGCGGAATAAAATGAGCATCAGAACGGGATGCTTTTCCCGCTGGTGGTGAAAACCAAAAGGAAAGTAGTTTCCATCCGAAATATCCAATCTGGAATCCTCTCGCGGAGCGAGTGGCGATGTAAAACTAATCAAATTTTCTCACCGTATTTATGTTTGAGTCTAGTGAAAATTACCGCAAAAGAGATGAGGTACAAGGTGTTCAAAAAATGATTAACGTAGAATCAACATAGTATGCAGCCTTTATTTTTATCTTTAGTCATGTTACTGCCTAAATAGATCGTCCTATATATATAGTTAAATGTGAAGGCTCTGGAAACAAATATAGCAGTGTTCATCTTTTGAATAATTTAAAAAAAGACTCTTTATTATATGTGCAATTCCTGAAAAAGACATTCTAAAATATGTATTATTATAAGAAAACAAACAACATTTAAGAATACTTTTATACAGAATCATATTAAGATAATAAATAAGACAGACCTTTCAGTTGACTTTTTTTCCAACAAACATTTTTTGAAAACATATACTAACGTTTTTGTTATCAGAGTCCTTAGATTATTAAAAGACGGGTTTACAATTAATAACGGTTATCATTTTTTACTTTAACCGTAAGCTTAAATTGCTCTAAGTTCAATGAAACATTTAAAAATACATAATTTTTCTTTTAGCTCCCAAAGGATTGTCTACCAAGTGTGGAATCGTCCGTCAAAGCAAATTACACTTAATTACCACTATCCCTTCATGTATTCATGAAATGAACAGTCTTAAATATCACCATGATCAGCCGGTGTTGATTCATCGCTGGATGAAGGCCCCTCCTAACTCCCTCACTCTTCTCGGTCCCTAGTTATTTTCTGCCGCGTACATCCATCGAACTCTGTGAGTTCCTCCATCCAGCAGGTTTATAAATTATTATATATTCACTCATATTCATTCCGTTCACTGCCAGATACGAGATATCTCGGTAGTACTAATAATTCGGTTAAAACATATGTGACAACCCTCCCCCAAAGTAAAAGTTTAAAATCCATTTTTTTTCAAGAAAAACTGTTTTTCGATATATAAAAAATAATAATAAATGGTAAGTTATTTATGATTTCTTTTTAATGTACCTAATTAAAAAACCAATAATTTTTTTGATTTTTTTTCACAAATTATATTTGGCATGTTAGGTACTGCCAAGGCCTTTTTTACGACAGTCAAAAGGTCAAATATATGTATGTGAAATTTTAAATAAAAACAAAAACCATCACAAAACATTGAGAAAAATTATTACCAACAATTCTTGATTCCCGAATATGTACTGTCGGAAATTGCCGACCAGACAGACGACGCGCTTATATATTTCACAATGAAAAACATGCTATTTTGTCTTACTGTTGATTTTCAAATACTTACTTAATTACAGTAAAATCAGCCGCTCAACGATCTAAAAAGTATTTCGAAAAAAGAATAGAACAATATGTATGTCGGATGTGCCCGCTATACACATTAAGTTGTTTTATGAATAAATCAGGTTGATATTAATAAAAATCGATCTCCCGAGCCACTCTACACAGCGAGAATAGAGATGAATGTGTGTAGAGACGTCGCTGACAAATCCGCTTTGCATAATTTTTCAGCCCGCAAAGCCTCCCGTCAGGCGGTGTCCGATTGAAGGCTTGCCAAAGCTTTTCTTCTCACACCCCTAAAGCCTTCTTATACATGCAAACATGCGTGAATAATTTTGTCTCGTATTGAAAAACTTACGAACCATGACGGATAACTAACGGATTGTGTTCGAAAATCGTTGTTAGTGATTTTATTATATCATTGACTATAAGCTGGATAGGTAAAAAACAATATAATATATAGGTACAACTCGTTGATAACTTTAGAAAGACATGATCAACTTTAAGTAAGGTGTGATCTACATACTATCAAAACTGGCATACCACATTGTCATGTTGTCATTGGCTAACTTCAAAAGCAATAATATACTTTCCTGGGTTAATCGTAATAATAAGGGCTCTTCGAATTCGACAAAGACGACACGTGTATTATCCACGAATTACGTACACTGTACATTAGTTTCCCTATCATCTTACACATAAACGTTGGGAGAAACCATTGGGAAGGCCATGTCTCAAGAATTAAAGACATACTGAGACAAATTGAAGAAAAAAAGATACCTCTTCAGTAGAACTGAAAGAAAAAATGGCTCGGCAGACTTATAGCGCCTGTACATTTGCACGGATTTACTGTCATCAATCATGTGTAAATTAAGCTATCGCGATAATAACGATTTACATTTAAAAGTGCTGACTGTCACGCCAAAACGTGAAAATGATCTGCGCGGTGTTGTTTGTATTTTTTCTGGAAAAGTCGCCACCGTCGTTCTACTACGCTGGCACAAATATCTCAAAAAATTAACTTAACTTTAAAAAAAAATTTGATCAATGCATGCATTCTTGCAGCTTGCACGATATTACGTGTTTACATATATACTGTCAGCAGTAAATCCATACACGCGTTAATGGGCTATTATACTAAGGTATTTGAATAATTCTGCCCTGCTTAGAAAAAGATAGTGTTTTTAGTTTTAGTGAAATTAGAACCCAAGTTATAAACTAACTCTTCTCTTATCTTCTTCTTATTGTACCATCCCCGACCATCATCAAGGCGATCTTATCTTTGTCTTCTGCTACCTGAAACAGATAAGTGGAGCTGCACTCGTACCAATCACGGATGTTCTTAAGCCACAAAATCTGGCGCCGTCTTCTACTACGCTTCCCATTGATCTTTCCTTGAATGACAAGTTGGGAAATGCTGTATTTTTGTCCTCTCATAATGTAGCCAAGGTGCTGTAGTTTCCCGGTTTTGATACTACGTAGACCTTCTCGGTCCTTCAACTTCCAAAACTTCAACATTTGTCCCCCGGTCAGTCCAAGGAATTTTGAGGATGCGTCTATACAGCCACATCTCGAAAGCTTCAAATCTCCGTGACATCTCTTGGTTTAGCGCCCATACTTCCATACCATAGAAAAGAATTAAGAGAACATAACAACGTACCATAGGCAGTCTCAGGCCTAGGTTAAGATCTCGATTGCTAAGGAGGCATCTTATTTTGAGAAAGGTGCTCCTTGCGATCTCAATTCTATTTTTTATTTCCTGAGACTGGTCTTATTTCTCATTGACTCATCTACCTAAATATTTATAATGGGTCATTTTTGACATAACACTATCTTTTAACTTAGCAAGGTAGAATTGAACTGTATATAAAAAAACTTAAACATTGCATAAACTAATCGATGCTAACCAATATTTACAAATTTTGACGGGTGGAATTGTTTACTGTCGGGATAATTCGGAATTAGGGGAAAATATCTTTTTAATATGTATGCAATTCAAATGTTGATATGATGTAACAAACATATATTTCAATATTCCATTCAGCTATCAACTTTGATGAGTCAGTTGTTTCTTTTTTTCAAACAGCCACATTTTGTTCATATGTAAGTATATTATAATATGCAAAAGGGTCTCTTAAGCGAGTAAATATTGAAAATCCAAGATGTATTCAATAATGAAAATAAAGTAGGCCAACTTTTTTCTGCTTGGAATTAAGCTAAGTACTAAAGAAACATACTTACCTATATAAGCATCACGAGACGAAATGACAATATGGACTAAATATTTATTTTAAAATATAAATAATATATTATAATATTTTTTTATTGACTTAATAGGTAGGTGATAAAGTTTTTACCTACTTTATTGTATTGATTTGTTATATAAGTTAGAGTTAATTGTATTTGTTATCAGTGTATATTTGCTTTTTGGTGAGTGTGCATAGTAGGTACCTGAAGATGCCGAAATGGAATAGTATAAAACTTAAATCCATTAGAATTTAAATTCAAATTCCATCAAGTATCTTCGGTCGATAGTATTAATATTAATTTATATTACAATAAAAAGATTTTCGAAGCAGTCTGATTAAACGTAATATAATATTAACTTTACGATTGGCATCACTAATGGTCGATTAGTTATGTGCTTTAGAAGAACTATCAAAAATAGACATTTGTTTCAAGTTTATTCATCACTAGCAGTATCACCCGGTGCTGCCTGGGAGTGGAATGGTTTAATATTTGAAAATAAAAATTCTAAATTTAATACGTAGAGTGCAAAGGATTGAATTTAAAAAAAGTAAAAAATAAATAATATTAGAGATTTTTATTTTTAACATAATTTAATATATTTTTGTACATTTAAAGATCTTAAAAAGTAGTACATATTCAATTTAATATTGTAAAGCTGTCCCGAAGTGCAACGGGTTAAATCTGAAATTCGAGACCTCGACCACGCACTCCGGCTCTGATGCCGCTACATTCAATTTTATTATTATCCGTGAGTGAACCATTCCTATCTAATGTGGCAGCACTGCATCGCCCGCGCCAACCTGCCGATTAGCGATTCTAATAACACAATTATTTTCATCTAACTTTGCCATTTGACCTCAGATCGAGCTGAAGTGAACTCCAATATTTTTTTAATGTATGCAATTTGAAATTTTTCTAATAAAAAATGGGGTTGTAGCATTAACTTCCGCGTTTCATGGCGGCATTTTCCGCAAAAACCGTAAAACTGTTCCGGGATGCAAAGGGTTAAATCTGAAATTTGAGATCCCAACCATGTACTCCGGCTCGTCGGCTTCCGTCTACTGTCCAAATTTTGTTGAAATCCGACTGCGCGTGTTGGTTTGTATAAAGAAAAACCGAAGGACGGTACAAACATCCAAATATATTCTTAAAATTATAGTATAAAATAAATAGACGAAAAAGAATTTATTAATTACCTAATACAGAAAAAAGATATAGAAAAGAGGCATTTAAAATATGGCATTAAAGACGAACAGTAAATTTTAGAAATATATGGACAACGGAAAGGGAACTTTCACTGAGCTTTTTAACACTATTATTTTTATATGAACCCCACAGAGTCATTATAGTGTAATTTTAAAGTAATATACTATGTAATATATACGAAGCAAATGCAACATTATATTACAAATGGGATATTACAATACAACTATTTATTATTGCTATAATATAGCGTAAACATAAGTCTAGTTTTTGGATTAACCAAACGTCAAACTGACATAATAAAAAATAAACCAATGCGCATGCGCGGCAGGCATTTATAGTGTAACCGTCTGATATATGAATCGATCCATAAGTTATCGGAGTTATCTCGGATCAAGAACAATAATGAAAAAATGTTATGTACTTAACTAGTTGAAATAAAATAACAAATTGAAACAATCTGATTTACAAAACTTTTCCAAACCTTGCTCACTCACCATAACCAAAATTTCTGATTATTTGCATGTTTCCAAAAAAGTAGCCCATGACAATATTATTAATAAAAATTATCAACGTATTTTAAAAAATACTATGCTTTATTTAGATGCAGATGACGATAAAAAAGAAACAGATATATTGAACATTTGGCATCCATGTATAGATTCTATTCAGATAAACCCAGAGCCTTATAAACACGTAACCGCACTAAGGCATAGGTACTTGTATAATACGTGTCTTCCAGCTTTGTGCCCACTTAATTTTCCGCAGGGTGGCGTTTCAATTTCCCAGCTAAGAAAACCCTCTTACGGCGAACACATAGCTACCCCATACAGCCTGATAAGAATCCGTACACGCATAAGGGTATACAAAACGTTAAGGTGCATACAACAGTAGGTTCCATTATAGCAACATTCAAGTGAGGGGATACATTGCAAAGAGACTTGTATTGTATTTTGTGCTTTATCGCTTGTGAGGTACATAAAGCCACTTTGGCAGAAATTCAACCGTTAGATTGCACGACTTAAAATGCCACCGTATTTTCATAAGTAGTTCTTTAATAATATATAATCAAATGACTTAGTTTTCTCGGTGATATATTATAATATAACACATCCTCAACATAATTATTCTATCGTGCCTATGCAAAGGATACCCTTAAACTATTCCTAACTATGCCTTGGCCATCGTCATTTCCATTTAATTGGCATCAAACATTTATCATCGACAGTGTTTCCAACTGTCAGAGAGCGTCCATCTGATGCCTCCACCGAGATCTGAAAACATACCTTATAGTCATACTGCCAGCACGTTAGTCTACAAGATAGTACTCAATACATGGCAGTCGAGGTAATCGGCATCCACCAAGTGACGACAAACATATCTGTTTTTTCCAGATATGTCCTGCAGGCTTCATATGAGATAACTAAGACCAACACACTGAGTAAGCCAGTAACCGACTGGCCATAGTGACTTTACAGCGGATGTCTTTCATCACACATTTAGGTTATGCGTATTAAGATAGTACTGACTATTTACTAAGGATGTTGAATAAAATTATCTTTTATAGTATAATATATGTCTTTGATTTTGCTGGACAATAATTCAGTGAAGATTAAGTTCTTCAGATGATAATATATTTTTTAAAAGTCAATAGATTTCTTTTTAAACCGTTATTTTGTCATTTTTAAACATGATCAGAGTTTCCACCAATAATCTAATTTACCATTTTTTTTATAGAAGTAGTACGATCATCAAAATAAAACTGTGTTATTCAGAATAACATGTACCTAAAAAATACCACGCTCAAATAAAAATTGGATACCACATATTTTTCGCCGCTCACATACTTGGTTACAGTAACATTTCTCGGTGCCTGGGCCCGCACGTTTCTCGTGGGCCGTGGGTTAGATACACCTATAATTTATCTAGGTTGAGCAACATGTTATGTACACATATATATATATATAATATATATAAATATATATATATATATATAATTAAATAAAAATAAAAACCCTGGTCGACTAATTTTCCTACAGACTTTGAAAAGAAAATCGTTAATATTGCTTAGAAAAAAAATATTTGTGCCAAACCGGAACTAGCTTGCAATTTTTGTATGCAGCTCAGACATGGTGTCCTTTTAGATGCTGTAAAATATGCCGAATATTGATTTACCGAAAACCAATAACTAGGATGAGCAAAATCCGAAAAATTAAAACTACTAGTTAATAGTTAAATAAAAATTAAAATGGTTAAAAACACTTAACCACCATCAATCGGTACCTAGAGATTTTAAAATGTATTTTTATACATATTATCAGTTTATAATCCTACAAATAAGATAAATATAATTTATGAAAAAAAAATCGTTACTCAAGAAAACAATTATTTCGATGAAGTATGAACAATTTTTTTAGTATCATACATAATTAAATTTGGAACGGTAAAATTTTTGGTAGATAAAATTTATAATTTTAACCACCTCTGGTTGCCAATTTTACGTTCGGCATGATTATATGCACAGGTGGCTCGATGCGAATATTTTTTCTAATAAGTAAATTTCTGCGGTTCTTTTTAACCCCCACCATTGTATTACCAATAATAATTATATCTTTATATAAACTCATTCTTGATATAGCTCACTATGAGAGTGAAATATGTGTCTTAATCTAATCTCTAAAATATGTGGTGAATATCAAAATATTAATATATTCATTTTAAGAATTATTGTAATTTACCACTAAATAAATATCTTGAAAAGATTATTATCTTATACTGTACTGTAAAACAAATATAACGAATTCCGTTTCAAAATAACTTACAACGAAAAATAAAAATCTTCTATGATGTAAATAAATTTTCAAAGGATTTTTTAATTCCCCTTTTAATCCGTATTACTAAGTATTGACTACATAATAATACAAAACCTCCCTTGCTTTTCTACGAGAGAATAAATACGCCGTCATTTTTTGATCGGCAAAAGGCAATTTATTCATATCTATCTCAGATGTTTTCACTTGGGATTAGCTATATTGGAAATCCCACGGCTGAGACGGGGATTATATTAAAAGCAGAAAATACGATACATATTTCAGTCCATCCGTTCGAGATTCATCTGTGCTAGATAACTTTACTAGGAAATGTTTTCATTCTTCTTATATAAATTAAATTCTAAGCGTAAGGATTGTGGCTGACATATATATTATCAGAGTTGCAAATACTAACTTACGAAAATCTTTATACTAAACAATGTTAAGCATATTATACATAGTAATGTCGTTAATTTGTCATACATAATTTGAAAACACTTCTGAGAAATTTTCAAAATCAAAAATCAGCCGGATTCGAACCTTCGTCCCCCGGAATTTGATTTATTTAAATCAAATTCTCGGAATGGATCATAATAATTATAATTAATCAGGAATAACAATAATTAAATCATAATTTACATATATAATTTGAGAAGACTTCTGAGAAATATTATATAACCACTAGAAAAAATCTTTTTTTTTTTTTTTAAAGAAGACACCCAGCAGGATTTGAACCTACACCCCCCGAGATTTTCGTCCATGTCATGACCACTAAACTATACGTGACCAATCTAACTGTAATGGAGTTAACAAATGGTTTTGTATGATGATATTATCTAAAGCGCTTTCTATATTATTACGATACCAATAATTGGCAATAAGCTCTAGTATTTTAAATCAAAGTATAGAATTTCTTTAATTACTAACCAGAATCAAGATAACTCAAAACTATTGTTATAACATACTTGCATTTACTAATAATTTGATAAACTATTTTTTATTCAAGAATAATTTACAATATTTAAGAATGTAACATTCTGTTATTCTGTTTATTAAATTGTAAAACTTCTTTATACAATTTTACTGCCTTTTTACCGGTCTACAACATGCACACTCCATGAAGTAATCTAAACATTTGTGTCTCCATACAACATTTGTAAGAAAAACCTACAATTTTATCAAACTTAACTCATCGTAATAGACGAGGGGATTTATCGGTTTATTACATCAGTGTCGACAAAATATGTTATAAGTATTGGCATTTACATTTCATTCTCAAGTGATCAAACATGTTCTCTTCCTCTCGTTATAACCTTCATAGCGGATGATCACAATCACTCCGAAAGTAGTACTGTAGGTAACATTAAATATCAGTTTTCTCTAGTTTTCACATTGTTATGATTAAAAACAGATTAATTTAATCATAAAGTTAATGGTTATACTATTGTTGTTTCGCTTTTTTAAAGTGAAATTGCGTTATATAGTTATTAATACTTCTAAAGTAGATTTATATAAATAACTGTCTAAGGAATTCCTATTGAATTGTTTTTATAAACTAATTGATAACAATTGATAAATTTGTAATACAAAATTCCTATTAGTATTTTGTTTAATAAAAACTTTCATGTAACCTAACTTCAAAATTTTGGTTATTTCTAGGGGGAAAACCAACTTCTCTCATATCATTATGATGGATAAAAAGCAATGCTTTCATGCTCCTTTTTGACTTATTTGTTTAAAGTCACCTACTATTTATTTTATAATAACATTTCAAAATATGTGGTATTAGATATTTCTACATTAACCACTTTTAGTTTAGTTAGTAATCTCATCTGCTAAATTGCGGTAATTATTGTGAACAATCGTAATTTTCAGTCTTTAAGAGAAATTTTAGTCTATTTTAATCTATAATATCGCAAAGTTGCAGCCAAAAGCTGGTAATTGCGACAAATTTTAACTATTGGCCTTTTTAATACATACTCATGAGCGCTTTTCTAAAAATATTGGAGAAATTCGCGACCCCGGTTAGTAATTGGAGTAGTAGGTATCTACTTTGACTTAATAAACAAAAACCGATTGCCAAAGTAGCTTGATTTGGAAGAGCGCTGATGAGTAGGTATTAAAAAGGTCAATTGTTAAAATTTATCGCAATTAATTTGTCACCTTGTAGCATAGAGGATAATGCATGGACGGGGCGTAAGCCCAGGAAATGCAGGGTTCGATTCCTTGCCGGGATGTCTTACTTTTTTCAAAAAGATTTTTTCTATTGGTTATAATATATTTTCTCCGAAGTGTTTTTCAAAATTGTGTATGTTTAACATTTATTTATATTTCCAAAATAGACATTTTCCTGTTGGCTACTATGATATTGTCAATATAGTTCGGTAACACATCAAGGTGACACATCAAGGTGACACATCAAGGTGACATCACCGAAACAAACGGAAATTATTAGTATCGTAAAAGGAAGGTTTATAAAATGTCTTCAATTCCTCGTTTTTCTTCTTATATTCTAAGGAAGCTTTCGTAGCTCAAAATAGTTGTCAATCTAAATGTCTCAATGTGATATAAAACAGAAAGCTAATTTCCAAACCATTAATAAGCGATATGAATGATTGATATGATGAAAATAATTAAATGATTGTCCGCGTGTAAACTTTAATTCAGGATAATTAAAAATATATTTTCTCACCATATAAAAATATTATTTTATGCTAGTGGAGGTTACAGGTTAATTATATATTTTAAAAGGGTGTCACGACACAAATAAGAAAAAAAATATAGCTAGGGTATAACGACATTTAATATACCCGTATTAAGCAGGTATATATTTTTATTTAAACGCTTTTAATAGTACTAATTTATTAAAATGTGCAATTTAATGTATTCAATACATAAAATTTTATATTCGACCAAATTTAAATTTTCACGTGACGAAATCACAGCTCCGTGACTACGAAAAAAAAATCTTTTTAATATTAGCATATAAAATGTTTTCGTTTCTACATAATAAGTAGATACTTATTATGTATTGTAACGTCTTCCTCTGTTGGTTTGCGGTGGCGGGGTTTCCATTTAATTTTCCAACCCTCTATATTGACGCCATTTCCTCGATCGTCCGCGGAGTCGTTTCGACAATAATCCATCCGCCATGCTGCGGAGGGATGACCAGGCTTTCCACTTCGGCTAATGAAAACATTTTCCGGTGAACGTTTTTCTTGCCTACCCTCCAGCAAACCCAGCAATTATTCTTGCCACCTTACACCGAAAAGTACTACCAGTTTTTGTAGGTGAGGGAGGAAAATAACTTTTTACTAATTTCAGAAAAAATATACTTACATTAAAAAGTGCTAACCCAATAATAATAAAGATTTGAACCTTTTCAAAACATTCAGCATTCACTTCGTGATTAATTCATTATAACATTACAAATTTACTCAATATTAAACTACCTGCATAATTAATATTTTTCTTTTGGGCAGAAAATCTGATTAAATTGAGGGTATGTTTTACGGAGGAAGATCATAAAGAAACTTGTTGACTTGTTTTATGTTTTTATTTTATATACGGGTCAAGAGATTTCCTCTTCACTCAGTTTTGACTAACAAAGTAAAAAGTTTGTAAACTTATGACTTATAATATGTTTAGTAATAGTGAAACAGTATAACAATTTATGATTTTAATGCCTGAGAAAATAATTTTCAATATTTTTTATTTAAGTTTATGTATTATGCAAGTATGTAATATTATTTTTAAATGAAAATATAAGTTTTTGAAAGTTTAGAGTAAAAATGATAATTTTATTCTAGGGTATTTATTTACATAATATTGTATCATAATTATTACAACACAGTTATTTATTTTTAGTATTATTACGTTTTTTTATATTAAACTATTAGCGCATCTATTCTATACACAAGGTTGCTATCGGCGGCTGTCTAGGGTAGTTTATTTATTTAATTTAAGGCGGTTAATTGGTATAATAAGTTAACCGTCTGGACTGCCAAAAAATTCTGTGTTTTAACAGCACCTCTCTTGGCTGTGTGAACTTTTAGAGCGAGATAGACAGTTTTGACGGCTAACTTATTGTAATAATTATAATACTTCAATACATAAATATGATAAACTACCCTCGATATCCGCCGATAGCTGCCCTGCATATAGAATAGATGCGCAGAATATTACACTATAATGCCACCACCTCACGAAGTGTAACATAAATATATTTAAAAAATCGCTGTCTGATTTCCAGTATGTTTTATGTCACTTTCAGTAAAATTCTTAGGAGAGCAATTTAAAAGTTCACATTGAAATAATTGCACAACCAATATATATATATATATATATATATTAAAAACTGTGTTCTGCATAATATAAAAGAATAACTTATTTTTTACAATATTCGACAAATCCGTTCATAATTTTTGTATTCTAACAAATAGGTTAAACAAAGTTCTGGAAATAGAACAAAATAACATTTAAAAGTAATTTTGCTTAAAAATGTGATATAGAAAAATGTGCTGGAAATCATGCAGTAAAATATAGTGCTTTATAATGAAACAAAACTCACGAAGTATATTTCAGTAAGAGATTAAAACATGGAATATATTATTTTGTCAATTTCATAACAACCGAATTTGATTTATTCTCATCCTTGGAATAGATCATAAAAATAATAATTATAATTCATCAAGAATGACAGTATTTAAACCTTTATATCATAATGTACATACATACTTTAAAAAACTTCAGAGAAATCAGATCAAATCTCAGAAGTGTTTTCAAATTATGTATATTCAATAAAATAATGATAGATTTATATATCTTGTGAATTATTATGCGTTGAATAAAAAATAGTTTATTATATCATAATTGTCTGCAAAAAATATTAAGCCTATTTTGTAAAAAGTATTTTATAAAATATATTATACGAATAATATAAATAATATATATAACCCATAATCTTTCTTATATTGTTAAGAGCATCAAATCTGTTCCTGAGACACAGATAACTATTTCTAAGAAAAACACTTCCAAAAACTTTAATGTGAATCTACCTACGCCTTTACTATTTTCAGAACACCGGTTTTTTATTATTTATAATAGAATATTAGATACTCAAAGTATAAATTATTGGGCGTGGCAGGTATGATAAATTTTGCACAAACTCTGTCCCTTCTTAAATCATTTTCAGCTAAAATTGTACTTAAGGCAGCCTGGCTCTGAGGTACAGAATCACTTACTATATTTATTATATTACTCAATTTTATTCCTCTCAAATATTTTTAGTAGACGTAAGCACGGTACTTATTATTTTTTTAGAATATTTTATTATATATAATATAACTAATATTTTTAATTGGGTATCTTCTTATTAATAATTAAAATAATATACAATATGTAGTTAGGGACGTTGAACGATACTTCGTTATTTTTATTTCAATAGAGGTACTGATTTTGCGATTTTTTTCAGAAATAAGCCTCTCCCGAACAAGCATCATTTTTTTATATCAATACTTTCAAGTATAGATCCGATACTTTGGTATACTTTTTCTTTTGATAAGACATCCTTATACGTATTACTTACTCCACTTATATAATAATAATAATAACTTGTTTTATTCTAATCAAAGCGATATTTTATATTTGGAATGGGACGACTGGTCTCCGGACAATTGGACGCCGCACTGTCGTAGACACGTACACAGAACGTAGACGAGGTATTTTAATCAGTTTCTATTTACTACTTAGTAGTTTTAATTCATTTTACTCTTTACATAATGTATTCTTTATTGCGGATTGAGAAATACCATGCCTAAGGCTTTATATAAAATAAAAATTCGTTGTAACTTAAACATATGCACGATTAAATCATTATTTACGTCTGCATATTTACATTCTCATCAACTATTTAATCATAATATAATCATTTAAATATGAATAATAATATTAAATATATTTTTAAAGTACCTATAAGTACCTAACGTCCATTTATTTTCGAATTCCGTGGCGTCCAGTTGTACCGGTGCCAAATCATCCTAGACCCTCTATATTGATACAGATTATACAATAATACAGATATATATCTACATAAACATAAAAATAAAATCAGCAATAATAAAATTAAATCCTTTGTTCAAAAATAAATCAATTAAAATTTAACTGGATTTTGACTTCGACTGCGTAATTATGTCATCTTTTTTGTAAGGGAGAAAATATTACTGTGTAACTCAGTAAAATAAGTGTTTCCAATTTAATTTACAAATTAATAAAAAACAAGTTACTTAACTGCATAAATGGTTTTTTTAATGCCAATGTTTCATTTTGTGTTTGGTATGGTTTTAAAAAAAACTTAAAACATAAAAAAAGAATATTAAATAATTGAACAGGAATTAAAAAAAATATTTAAGTAGCTCCCATGTCTCACAGAAATATATATTTCAAAAAGGTGTATAATTAACTATTTCTTTTATTCAACGAATAATTCACAAGATTTAAGAATATATCATTCTGATTATTGAACATATATAATTTTGAAAAACACTTTCTGAGAGAGTATATTATAACCAATAGAAAAAATCTTTTTTGAAAAAAGTAAGTCACCCCAACGGAGAATCGAACCCCGTTTCTCCCGGGTTTACGCCCCATCCGTCACATTTAACCAATATGCTACGGCGTGACATACTAATTGCGACAGATTTTAACTATTGGTCAATTTTAATACCTACTTACTCATCAGCGTTCTTATAAATCAAGCTACTTTAGCAATCGATTTTTGTTTCTTAAATCAAAGTAGGTAACTATTACTATTACTTCGATTACTAACTGACGTCGTGGAATTTCTATAATATTTTTTAGATGTAACTACTTGCACTTGCTTATAATTTATAATTAACTATTTCTTTTATTCAACGAATAATTCACAAGATTTAAGAATATATCATTCTGATTATTGAACATATATAATATTATAACCAATAGAAAAAATATTTTTTGAAATATAATATACTCTCTCAGGAAGTGTTTTTCAAAATTATATATGTTCAAAAAGATGTATTTTTTTATTATTATTTATTTTATATTTTAAATATTGTCTCAAAATCCTACATTTCTTTCGCATTCCTATACAGCTTTTACTTAATATAGTACCTTATTTTATTTAATATGATATAATATTCTAATATAATATCTTTAATATTCCATAATAAGTAACTAATTTAAATCTAAAATGTTGACTCTTTATAGACAACATAGTTTACTTCAAACAAGAGTGTAAGCAACTCTCGTTTTGTATTGTAAAGCAATCAAACAATGATTGTTGATTTAAAACAAGGTTACAATTGCATACAGTTCCAATCAATATGTGTCGAATGAAATCGCAAAACCATCGTTTGCTGTACAACGGGTGGCCAAAATGTAAGGAACCTTAATCAACAAAAGGTGAAGTTATTTACTCACTCAACAAATACGATATATACTTATAAATATTTATAAAATACTTCAAATGTATAACAAACTAGATTAAAGAATGTAATTGTGTAAATGTAATGTACCTAGATAGTTTTTCTTAAAACATTGTGATAAATTAATTTAAAAAATAGAATATTTGCCTAAATACCCGTATACTATAATTCAAATATGCCGAGCACTACGGGCTGTACGAAGATTGCAGGGCAGTTCAATCAATTAAGATTGGGAGACTACGATGGCTAGGTCATGTGCACCGTATGAATAACAATGAAACGGCAAAGAGACTGATGTCCAGCAATCCAATAGGACGTAGAAGAAAAGGGAAGCCAAAGATTCGCTGGTTGGATGGAGCTGCCAGTGACTGCCGTATTCTGGGGGTACCAAATTGGAAAGCGGCCACACTGGATAGGGACAGGTGGAGGGAGCTCTTGGAGGAGGCCAGGACCCACACCGGGTCGTCACGCCCCTGATGATGATGATAATTCAAATATATTAAATACATCAAAATTCCAATATATTAAATACCCACAATAATAATTTGGAGTATCTATGAAAATTAAGTCTGAGCAATCTATCAACTTTGTAAGAAATATATATATAATACTAGCTGACCCGGCAAACGTTGTTCTGCCATATAAATTATTTCTAGTGAATATTTTGGTTGTTAAATAAAAAATAACGAATCTATCGTAAGTGTGTGGGGATGGGATCTATGACAGAAAGAGGAATAGAGCGCTGTAGTCGATGACCGCCGATAAAAACAAAAAAACATCAACCATTCATTTTCTCAATTCAAAATGAGTAATGATGTTCGTAATGAATGAATTACCTGTGACAGGATCTCGTTGTTTAATGTTTATGCAATATCCGTCTTGTCCCTTCGAGAAAATTTGCGGATATTGGAGAGCGTCGTATGAACGGTGTGTGTCAGCGATGAACTCCAGATTATTGTTTCTTTTTCGAATCACGATTTCTCGCGTCGATGTGCGGTCGCCAACCATGATTCCAGCAATGTCGTCAACAACAGTCGCATTGAATCGATGTACGTGCTCTCCAGCTGGTGTTTTATCAGGATTGATGACAATGGCGTGATTGTCACTTTGCAATTCGTGTATGTGTGCTTTGAAGAATTTCAATAATTCATTGTGTTCATTCAACAAGGCGTCCAGTTCGCCGACGATGCGCCTGGCATTAGGCAAATTGAGGCTATTGTAGCCGCAACGTGCATCCACATGATTGATGTCCTCGTTGCGTTGATTTTGAACGTAGAATGGAATTGTTGACCATTTGCCGCAGTATTGTGAATTATTTCTGTTGCTCCGGATGAAGTCATTTGGAAGCATGAATTGAATGTGCGAATGGACTTCAGGAACAGGTTTGAATCTGGAAACGTGCCGATGAGCAAGCCGTTCAATGGATCTGGTGGTATCTCAATTTTTGGTAGTTGCACTTTTCCTGATGCGCAACACATCCCGGCTGACTCATGTTTGAATTTGAAAGCATGACAATGGGGACATTCTTTGTCCATAGCACCCAATCAGCACTTTCGGATGAGCGGAATATTCAATATCTGGCTCGTACTCGAATGCGAGACGAAGGAACGAAGCGGATGTAAATGTTCGATGTACTTGTTGGCGTTGTCGGTCATTTGCTCTGCGGGTGTTAACTACGAACCGGCGCGCTTGGCTCCGTTCCAATTGTCGTTGTTGATTTCGTTCAGCTCGTGCCTCTTGTGATTGAGATGCACGCAATTGTGACATGCTTACACGCACGTTTTTGTTATCTTGTTAGATTTGTTCGTCTGTTCTTTCTGCTCTACTATTTCGCATGTTTGTTGCTTTATTCGTTCGACGGCCCAAATGGCCCCCCTTGCATCTTGCTGGCATTATGCACTGTAATACACGCACATAAAAATAGATAAATTAAAATAAATCGTACAAAATTTTGCACGCACTGCGTTGTGATATACCGAATGAAATGTCAAAATGACGCGACGCTTCTCTTGAATTCTTCTCGGACGTAGCGCCATCTGTCATTCAACAACATAAATAATTTCGTTCTGTTTGAAATACGAACGACGGTAAAATTTGTTCATACAAAAATAATAAAAACGCGATTAAAAAATGGAAGGGTGGGGGTAGGAGGGTGAAAATTTTTGGTTATAAGTATTTTTTTATGCCAATTAATAAAAAAAATAAAAAAAAAATTGTCAAAAAAATAAAAGAAAATTTTTCTGGATAGAGATACCCTAATCACCTAGCGGTATGAAATATACTTGTTGATCTATTCTCATACCTAACAAATATACATTAAAAAAAATCATAAAAATCGGTCGAGCCATTTCGGAGGAGTTCGACCACAAACATCGTGACACGAGATTTTTATATATATAGAGATATTCTATTATCTCTCATTCAAGAAATCGTGTATAATAAAGAATAAAAAAATTGATATTAAATTATATTAACTCATCATAATATACCACGTCATTCAATACAACATCTTTAATAACGAGTAAATTGTAAAAAAAACAATTAAAAAACTTTCCGAATTAATTTCACTGGGTATGAATTTATATGATTGAATATATAGTGCACATATTAAAATATTGTCAATAAGAATAATGTTAAAATGTGCTATAACCACGAATATCTGATGAAGTGAAATATGACTTTTCATATGAATTTACATATATATATACATGTTCATAAAAATTACCATGAGATAGTGCCACCTGTCAATATACTTAGATGTGGCATACTTCTGCAACATAATTTATTTTTTAATTTTTATTAATTGATACTTTCAGAGATATATAATTTTCAAAATTGTATTTCCTATCTGACACTATACTTCTTTATACCAATCCGTCAAACTATCAATTAATGTAATTTAATACGTTTTATGTTATGGTACTGCACTATAAGAATTTATCAAACTATTGTGTGAGTATCCTATCATTGGTTTCATCTATGAACCGATTAAAATAAACGATTCCTTTATTTACGTAACAGTTTATTTCACAAATTTAGAGTTTGGGTTTACTTTATATGTTGCCTCTTTTAATACATCTTCTCTCTGTTTTGCTTACTCTTACACATTAACATAGTATGTTTCCTCTTATGAGTTACAGATAGATAGATAGACAGATAATTATATTGTAATAATCTTATGATATTATCCTCTTCTTAGATTATTTACACTTCTTTGTTGCATCATATTATTATAACATGCGACAAGCCGCCAAAAATCCTTCCTAACCATGCCAGTATACGTTAATTCACCGTGGTATGTGGTAATATTTACTGATTTTCATGGATACCGGAATTATAATATCTTAACTAAAATATCTTCTTCGGCCATATCCACCCTTTAATTGGAGCACATGGATACATTGCGGTGCCTTCAAGAATCTCTGTCGCTCGCCAGTATTCTTGTTTCGTTCAAGGTGAAACCAGCATCCTGTAGCTCCGCCGTATACACTCTCCGGTAAGACGCCGGAATTCAGTCGGCTTGAAGAATTGGTAAGCCAGGTTGAGGTTTTCTTCTGGCATCCGTAGCACGTGGCCAAGCCAGGTCCAACGTCGCCTCTTCTCTCCGCGTAATGAAAGGCTGCTTGGTACGTTCTCTTATCTCCTCGTTGCTCCTAAAGTCATACCACCCCACACCCAGTATCGGTCGCAAACATCTGTTTTCAAAACTCAGTATACAGTTGCTATGAGCCTTAAGGCCGTAAGGTGCCATGATTAAAAATAAGAAAGATAAAACAGCACCGTCAGAATGCAAGCATCAAATAGGCGGCATTTGGTCTTGACCAAGTTCAATCGTGAGTCCCAGACACTTCGCATCGAGTTGAATGTTGCTCCAGCCATTCCTATTCGGATAGCGAGCTCTCACTACAAAATGCTATCACCCGTGATGTATACCTACCCCAAATTATTTGAAACTGTTGACACTCTCAATGTTTTGCCCGTCGCTAATCAGAGGGAAATCTGGATCAGGACTGGTGCTATTACACACGTTGGTTTTTTTTCCGTTGGTTTTCAAACCAACACAAGATGAGTTAGCAAGCATGATTAGTAATAAATGACTCGCGCGTTCACATATTGTGAATCGCACCAAAAACGAGTATCAAAGCGAACGTTTGTCGATCAGACAGAGAATAGATACCGCAGCAATCAATTGAAGGTGAACGGGAATTGATGCCACAGAGTGCAGGCGACTGAAGGCAAAGCGCCGTCAACATATTGCGACACGATAGATAACTAAAAATAAAACCTTTGAATGAAGCAATAAAATATATACCTACGACAGAGATGTATTATTATTTGAATTCCGATAAAATTGAAATATTTAGATATATGGGGAATAAGCATGGGGCATGTTTACTTAAGATTTCAAAACAATGATGTTATGAGTTTCTTCTTATATCCACTACTGAAGGAAAACAATAATCTTAAATAAATAAATATTTTTATTCTCTAGTATATGAGATATTCACAAATATCTAAAGTGTCTTAGGATCATTGGTATACAACTGTGTGCATCATATGCTTCTTAAAATGACGCCTGATCACTTAATATTTGTCTCGAAAACAACCTGGTAATAATTATGAGTAAGCCCGATCTAGCTTGCATCTTACTCTAACTAATAGTCAGCGCATTACGACTTTCTCTGTCCGCTCAGACATGAATTTTTGGTAGGTTGCAAGCTTTGGGTTGCAGACACCCGTAGGGTCACTACTCCAAGAACGCAAATTTAGTTTTACAGCCAGGGCAATACGGGTGAAATTCGGGAATTCATGTTAACGGTCTTAACGCATTATACCTACAAGGAAATATTATAAGACGATATTCGTAATATCTTCTTTTGTGGTACATTTTTAAAATGACACTTGTACGGGAACTCTTCATCTAGTAGTATATCAATGCTTAGGATCCATAATCTGGCTCGATATGTCGATAAGAAAATTCTGGAATTAAAAATATTCTAATATTAAGATGGGATTTGACATTATTTTTGCTGTGATATAATTTATTTGAATCATTTATATAGGTGCACATAAAGAAAGAAACCAATTTTCCAATTAAACAGTATAAATACATAATAGAAAGTAAGATTTATTTAGAAAAAGTAGAGTCTGAAACAATTTAGGTATGTTTATTCGGTTTGACACTGCTTTTTGAAAGATACTTTAACATATTCTAAAACTCCAACCTGAATTAACTAGTTAGGGCGCCACCCTTGTTTAAAAATTTTAACTGAATGTTCAAATAGTATAATCGATGAACATATTAATTTATAAAAATGAGACACAGATATTTTAAAGCATTAGATTATTAAAAAGCTAACATTAGTTAAAAATTCTAACGCTAGTTACAAAAGATTTGAGATTAACTGCAGAATGAACTACGTGAACAGGAGTGCAGTAAACTTATGAATGTTCACAGATATAGAAGATAACGATGACTTAGATTATTGTCTGAATGTTTTGTTTAGTCCCAACAGATGATCATTAATTCAGATGATCGCAATATGCTGGCTAGATTTGAGTCGGTATTTAAGCGCTAAAAACGTCCAAACCCGTTGACAGTTCACGAAAAATAGTTAACGAAGATGACGATTAGTTGATGTTTTGTTCACCAGCACAAAGAGACTTTTATTGAATAAACATTTTTATTATGAGCTTACTTTCTAATAGTTTCATTTATTGAAAACAACGTAAATGAAGAGTCTTGTTGGTAAGAAATCTTGGCATACTGTAATTTGTTCCAAACTATCAGATTTTAAAACTATAAAACATTTACCTATTTGATCATTATAAATTTTAATATAGTTAAATACTTAATTGTTTTAATTATTTTTTTATTAAAAATACTAAAAAAAAAATTGTGATACTTATACTAATCCTATGGTAAAAAAAATAATCCATTAATACATTTTTTCATTGCGATTATTTTTACATAATATTTAACCCTGCATGTTTTTGTGAATTACACGACTATTTCTATTAGATGAATAATTCACAAGATAATTATGAAATAACGTTAGATTTTTTGTTAAATATACATAATTTACATTAATGAAAACTTCACTTATATTACTATTCAATGGATGAGAGTTTGACTCCCACCAGGTATTTACATAATAAGTATGTTTCTGAGGTGTTTCCGAATTATTTATAAATATATATTTCTATTAACATCAATCATCATCTTCACTTGTGTCCCAACAATTTTGATTGTGTCCTAGCCTCCTTAAATCACCCTACCTAACCCGGTATATGCACTTCTACCTTCCTCCAATCCGTGCTTAAATTCTCTTTTCTGGGACAGTCAACCATCGCAATTGTAATATCCCAACACTCCTTTGACCAGATGGCTACATATAAAAAACTTTCTAGACCATTCAACCAAGCCAATTTATTGTAAATGCCTTGCTCATCAATATTTTATATCATTTCATTACGATTGGAGCCAATTTTATTTGCTTCGAGAATGTATAATATATAATTATACTTTGTATCTTGTTATCTGCAAGAAAGATACTTTGATCGATAGTTTAATGGTAACAGAAAATGGCATGAAATTTATATATGTTTATTCAAATCCCACATGATCCAAAAAATTAGGAACTTTTATTATAGCTAAATACATATTTCCTTGTTTTATTCTCTAATATCACAATCTATCATAATATAGCTTATTTGCATATTTAATTGAACTTTGTTATTATTAGAGTGTGAATCCGCCATGTTAAACGGAATGGTAACGACAAACGTGGCACCGCAAGCGTCATCCATTCGTTAAGTGAGAATCGACGCCATACCACCGGCGTCGCCAGGATATACCGCCTCGAACTCAAGGCGTCGTGATCACTCGTTACCAAAGCGACACTTGGCAAATGATAACAATTTGTCACTAATGGGCTACGATTCTTTAATTGCGTCATTCGGTCTGCACCACGTCGTTTCTACACATTTCATACAATTTTCGAAACAATATTTTCACCTAGCCTCGTTTCTAAAATTTCTAGGAATATGTCTTTAAACCTAACTCACTGATATAAAAACTATTTTTCATAATTTCAAAAATAAATAAATATTGTACCCTTATTCGTGTTGATAAATAATATTGTTTAAAATCTAGAACGAAGAATTTCCTAGATATTTTAATATATTATTAATGTCCTTATCTTCTATGTATCATCATCATCATCAGCCGGGGTCAATCCACTGCTGGATGAAGGCCTCCCCAAGCTTTCTCCAACTCTCTCGGTCCTGTGTCGTTCGCTGCCATGTATTTCCGCCGAACTTTACCAGTCCGTCAATCCAGCGGCTTTTAGGGCGACCCTGTGGCCGTTTCTTACCCCTTGGGTACCATTGGATGACGGCATTTGTCCAGCGGCCGTCCTTTCGGCGAGCAATGTGCCCCGCCCATCTCCATTTCAGCTGTTCAATTCAGATGTTTAATAGATGTTGCTTAACATCTTCTATGTATAATTTGCCTTTAAATTTTATTAGAATCAATACATTAATTATTGCTAGTTGACAATGTCTCTTTAAAGCGGAAAAGTCGGTTCTAATTATTATTAAACTAAATATAAGTGTAGGTATTATAATTATTATTGAATTTTATTTTAAAAACGAGATTGGTATTTGAAAACAATATACAAAGAAAACGTGTTACAAATCGAGTCGCGCAGCTCACGTGGTGCAGTGCGCAAGGCGCTGACATTCCATCCGAGAGCTCCGGGCTTAATTCCTGATGAGGACATAATAATATATTTATGTGATTTTCACAAAGCGTGAATATTTATGATTATCTCACTACTGACATTGGGCCTCTAGGCCTGTTGTAGTGTTATAAAGAATATATGCTTATATTAATGCCTATAATAATATTACAACAAAGTCAGTGTTATAGTCTATATTCGAATAGCCTTAAACTATAAATCGCAAATATATAAATTAACATCAGAGAAACAAAAAATATTACAATAAATTGTAAAAAAATACTAATTATTGTATTTAGTATTTCTGTAAATTACAAAATATGTCGTATTTAGGTAATTAATTGAACTGACAATCACGTAGTAAAACGCAATTATAGTGGTTTTGAAACATGATCATTTATGTTAACTAGTTAGTTTAAGCTATTTCTACTTTAACTGTGTCATTTACGTTGACAGATATTTCCGACTATAAACACATGTTTGAAATGGTCGATTATTACTTCCGTTCTGAGGATGGGTATATATATTTATATAATATAAATATCAAGATTATCATATATAATAAAATAACTTAGGTGGCCAGAATATCCGCTAACATTTTCCCACAAATAATTTACTTTGCAAACTACTTCCCATTATGTATATAAAGAAAACAGCGTCAACTATTTATATGCGTGGATAATTATCTAGTTTAATATATATTATTTAATACGTGTTCACTGGAATTACAGGCGTTATAAACAATTTTCTTCCATCTAAATTGAACCAGCGCTGATTGTGTAGCTTAATTTATTGTTAATTCAGTCGCTTTCTTGGTGGTATCACTCCAGCTGGAAGGCGCACATCCTCGCAATATCCTCCCTTTGAGATCACTTTTCTCTCAAAAATTGGAGAACACGTCTCTTGCAATTAGTAGAGAGACGTTCTTTGATACCAATCTCTTCCAGTATCAATCCATTGCACGCCTGATTGTCCATATAATACTGAGCTCTTCATCAAATACGTCATTTAAATGACATCTTATTGTCAGCATAAATAATGTAGGTGTTTCAAAATTGATGGGTGGATTAAACAAATAACATAAGTCAGTTTTTTTCATATTTGAGATTTATATGTCGTTTAGTTTTTTTTTAAATATCATCTATATGCTCTAATTTGCCGTTCTTTCAAAAACACTACATAACTGGGGTTAAAAGATGTTAAAGTTTTTTTTAATCCAGCAAAAAAAATATTTCACAAAAGAGTATCTACAAATACATCATAATAATTAAGTCAAATGACATCAGTCTATTACATATTTTTCTGATAGGTACCTACTTCGAAAGTTCTAATGATCATTATTTCTCATTGAAAAATAACCACATATTAACATTGTGTAGTATCACATCAAAGAAAAACTATCATAACTCACTTCATCATATTCATTTTGCACTCCTGTAAAATTGTTCAGTTCTGACATATCATCGCTATAGAATTGGTTTATCGAATATCCATTTTTGTCGAAATCAACCTTTTAATGCAGAATGATTTTTTGTATCTAAATGAACCAGAACCATCATTTTCTTTAAATTACTTTGTCATAAATACAGCATTCATATATGGTGTAAAAACAACAATTTAAATACCTCCATGTATTTAAATATAGAATAATGAAATTTGTTTTTCGTCTTCTGAACATTTGACATTTGGTCTATTCGACAGACCAATCCTACAACGAAAATATTATGGTGTTTTTGTAATCCACCCATCAATTGCAATATAATTGTAAAATAATTACAAGATAAAGAGAACTTTTTATATACAACGTTTTTAAATTTTCTGTTGAATCATATAAACTTGACTTGCTAGCTTAAACGATCAAAAAAAAATGTACTTGATAGAAATAATACTGAAATGTTATTTTGATTTCCATAGTAACGCACGTATATATTAATAATTTAGTTGCTAGGACCATCCGCTTAGCCGGCCATAATGGTGTCGAAATAACTTTTCATAGAAAACAGAATTAACTGAAAATGAATTCAAGATGGCTAAAAGTATTAAAAAAATGCATTAGCATCGTGTTCTGATATATTCTAAAAGTTTCATATGTCTGGCTAGTCGGGAAGTTAGTTAAAAATCGATTGCAAGATTTGTACCGGACAATTAATAAGAATACGAGCTAAGAAAACGTAATAACTCTAATTACTCTAATTATTTGAATATGGAATATTCATTATAAACTCTGTATGTTTTAAAACGCATGAGTAAAATTATATTTTGATACAAATACTCATAAGAAGAAGTTAAAGTTATACGAACTTAAAGTTATATACTTTTAATATAATATGCGTATTGCGATGAATAAACAAAATTACTTAGTCGGAACAGTCAGCGTCCTAAAAGAACGACACAGTAAACACTGCATACGTATCTAACTAAATTTATCCCAAGGGAACCGGTCAAATGAAACTCATACTTTATGTGCGAATACACTTTAACCAGTGGAAGTGAAAAAAGTGCAGCCACAACGGTTGGAAAATGTTTACAAAAACTTCTCGTTTTTCGCCTTGCCGCCTGGCTGCCGCTTCTGGTGTAAAATATTTGTTTTACGTGACTAGTTGGCTATAAAACTACAGCGTAATCTAGCCATTGGCACATGTAGCCTTAACTTAAAGATAATTACTACGTGAGTTCTAGTAAATACTTATTACTTAACGTAATGGTATTCTGTACTCGTACTTTTTGTATTTCATTCAAGTTCGGTAAATAGGTACGCCTATTAGATCAGAGGCTCAATGCTAAAAGGTTCAATGTCAAAAATTGACCGAAGTGAGTTAATGACATGGTGTGTTTTAAAATCGTCCATATGTGTCCAATGTGTACTAAGCACCAATAAAGAGATATTAAAAATTTATGGATCAAAGTCACTTTGAATCCGTAATAAAATTGTATTATAAAATAACCAATGTCGTCATCAGTACTTTTTGCATGGAATACATTTCTTTGTGGCAATAGATTTAAACGGTGCAGGTACATACTTTATATGACCAATGTCACAATATTTCTGAGTTCCCTGGTCACTTGTCAAAAATTTCAAATGATTTATTGTCTTGAGACCATTTTGTATATAGTAAATGGCTTCATCGGGAAGTTATGCCAACGTTACATGTAAAGTTTACGTATTACATTTTACCGTAGCACAGTTAACCATGAGCTTTCTTATCGGAAAGTTATGACTTTATACCATACAGTACGGTCATTTCTATAGCACCGAGATGAAAAAAATACACGTTGTTCGTTGAACATTGCAGAAAATAATGTTCCAATTTTATTAGTTTCAATATAAAACTTTTAATTCAATTTTCATAGCCAATTTTGGTAAAATTCACGAATTCAAGAATGAAAACCTAACCTAACCTAACTTAACAAATAATCCAGTATATCGGCTATTTTCAAAAACTGTTTGCCGCTGGCTTCCTATAAACCGTGTTTCATTTATACATGAATTTTATCTCAGTACTATACGTCCTGAAGAGGTTGGACGGTCTTTAATATACGACCTTATATTATTTCCGATACAACATTTCACGGTGAAGTATGATACGGCGAACCGCATACGTACAAATTTCCGGACACGGACGGAAACACTGCATGATGAACATCAATGCAATACATCAACGCATAACTACTAATTATTGACACTCTTTTTAATAATTATGGAATTTACCATTAAATTGTACCTAACATAAAGTATAAAATGCACATTGCAAACAGAGCGTCGCATTTCATTACAAACAAAAGATAAGAAATGGAAAATGGATGGAAAGAAAGGGATAGATCTAAAAGTATTGCAACAAAGAGAGACATACTCAATTATGAGAAAGAGATATATGAAAGTAATGGGTGAGATGAAAGTTGTACTATAACTTGTAGGCTGTAAAAATGTATATAAATGATTATAATTAAGTTTTGGTGCATCTTTGATAATTTTACATATAAACCAATGATTATGAAACCTTATTAGACTTATTTATGTTGCCAAAATATGTATTTTTCTTTTACTTACAGTAATAATATTATTATCAATCTTGACTGGTAACCTACGGTGATATCACTGGAACGGACGAAATTTATTAGCATCGTAGAGGAAAGGTTAATAAAACAGATAAGTTGGAAATTTCAGAATGTTTACAATATTTTGAAATATAAATATATCTCGCTACACGCATTTAATACTTCAAAGCAACATCTAATAATTATCTCAAAATATATACTATAAGAGTCTCAACAACTTAATGTAATTTGAACTGAATAAGTCTTATTCACTGTGATATTATACATTTTCTGCTGGAATCTTACCAGTGTATCGCAAAAGCCTAGCATTTACCTCAAAGAAGAATAGAAAACAATACGTTCTTATTTTCCAATAGTTGAAATCAATGGCTTGCTTAGGGTCCGACCCTAGAATCGCATGAATGTAGAAAAGGTCTTAAGGCCCTTTGCAGACGTAATAACATTTATCAAAGAATTGTGATGTGATTCTTTGACTGTATGTTTTCTCAAAAAAAGTGGAAGAAAGAAAAACATATTGTGAATGATGGAGTGTGTTTTGAGATTGGAAGTCTATTTCATGTATAAGAGAATTTTGTATGGTCATGTAAATCGTTGCTTTTTATATTGTATTTGAATACATTTTTACAATATATATTGACTCTTTCGAATAGCCTAAAGCTTAGTTGTGTTTTTCTTGTGAATAAAATCTTATAATAGAAGTTCTCAATAGTCGTTATTTGCTAGTATACAAAATGTATTTATTCATACATTTGAATGTTCCTTTAACATGGATCATACAAATATATTAAAACTGGAATTAAATCATTTAAAAGAAACGTGAATAAAGAAACCAAATTCTATTATACCATAGCCTAGATTATCATACATGTAATACCTACTGGAATTATTCAATAAAAATAAAACATTCTTGACACTTTTTATTATATATAATATGAAATATATACATAATATACCTTTTCACATATTATCGAAGTCAGTGGCGAAGGGTGGAGATAAGCTGTGATAAATAATGCACGGCCAACTTTGTCAGTTATACTTATTTCTTTTCATTGAACTAATAATACAAATTGCAGATGGTATTGGTTAGTTTTTAAAATTAAATTAAACCTTGCCTAAACCAATAGTGGATGTAGTTTGTAAAGTTTCGGTAAAACTAAGTCAGTCACACTTAATTATTTAAATTAGAAATTAAAAACTCACAGGAAATTATTATTTCATTAGTTAAGACAGGGATATATTTTCTGTAGGGGGTACTGAAAGAAAGATTAACATTATTATTTTATTATTTAATATTTATTTTAATAGACGCAAGATTTGAAGAATATTCGAAAAAAATCAGCTAGGCTACTGACCTGACTACGATATGAGATTTAATTTCCATGAATCATAGTCAAGTAAATAGTTCAAGGCATAGAGAATTCGCCCAAATAATACAAAGATTTAATATTCCTAACCTAATCTTGATTCAATGATTTTTTTCTGATTTATTTCAAAATTATAATATAATATTGTCGAAAGAAAAATATTTGTAAAGGTGGCAGTGAGTCAAAAAAGCTTGCTAAATAATGACTTAAATTTTAAACAGATGCGTCAACTAATAATATTTTTTTATAAAAAATTAATACGATTTAATGGGTTGTTCTTTTCATTAGGATAATATAATGTGTACTGTAGATATATTGTTTTGTCAGCTTAATTTCATTTACATTGTAGAAGCTGAATATATATTGTTGTTTCAGCTTTTCAATGATATATATTTTTTAATCTAATATATATAAATCAATGTTTGTTTGTTTGTTCGTATTTTATGCGCTGCCATACCGTTCATCCGATTGCGATAAAACTTTGTCAACTTATTGCTTGCACTTGCGCAAAGGATATAGGCATAGTTACTTACTTCTTCTTCTTCTTCGATGGCGCTACAGCTCAAGTCGAGCCCTGGCCTCCTCCACCGCTGTCCTCCAGCCGGAACGGTTCTCCGCACGTCTTTTCCAGTTCCTGATTTTTAGTATCTGGTTGGCATCTTTTGTAACATTATCACCACATCGTGTGCGTGGCACGCACGCACACGATGGGGTGATAATGTTACATAGTTACTTACAGTGGGTCTTATATATAAAAATGAATGTCTGCCTGTCTGTCCCGTATGCGTTCCTATACCATTCATCTGATTGCGATGAATCTTTGGTGAGTTGTTGTGTGCACACCCGCAAAGGTTTCTGAATTAGAAAAACCATCTTCTTCTTCATCATATCTTCTTTTATTCGTAATGGTTCCTATACCATTCATCCGATTGCGATGAATCCTTTGTCAGTTGTTATGCGCACACCCGCGAAGGTTTCTAAATTAGTATTATATAAAATACAAAATTTGTATTTTGTTTGTTTTACCCAATTTTGAATTTTTTTACTACATAATAATACTATTAATATCGTTTGCATATTTTGGATTCGATTTTAATTTAGTGTTCTTTTCTTTGACCTTTACTCCTATTAGAATTATTTTCATATTGCCATATTGTATTACACAGATATTTTAATATTAAAAAAATAATTACCTCTTAATATTTTTTAAATATCTAAGATAAATATAACCACGAAGCGACCCTGTGCAAAGCCAGGTACTTCAGCTAGTATCATTATAAAAAAAAATTAACTATGCAGCTAATATTAACTGATAACTAAAAAAAGCTCGATAAAGCTTTCATATCATTTTATTAGTGATAAACAAAATAGTGTGCCTAGTTCAAATTTGAATGAGATGCTGGAATAGAATTACACCAAATAAATGAAGGCGTAAAAATGTTATATTATCTAGTGCAAAGTTCAAATACTTACAGTCTCGTTCGTTTCGCCTAAATTACACATCAAAAAATTAAGTGTCAGGGCGTAAAAATAATTAATTCAAAATCCTGTAGTGTCGTCGGAACGTACCTGCAGTAAAATTTAACTACCAGAGCCGTCGCTATATAAAAAGAATATAAACAAAGTTGGTAGAAAGCGATTCAAGAAATTAACAGGTTTTTTCATTGTATAGCTTCAAAATTTTAATCTGATCTAAGTTTTTATTGAGCCCAAATGCGACATTTTGCTTAAAGTTGCCGTAGTCTCGAGTACTGATACCATCGTGAATACATTACACTGGACACTCCAGTTTTAATTAATCCAACCCAAAGACAGTATACTAACATATCCAACTTCGAGTAAGCTGCAATCAACTCTCCAGTATCAAATTTGACAATAATCTACCACCTTATCTTATTTTCATTTTATATTTAACTGAAAACATTAAGTAAGTAAGTTTAGTAAAGCTAACCTGATATCGGTAATACTAATTGGAAGGCCAACAGCTGTGCTGTGATATACACATATTCCACTTGCGTGGGAATGATTCTAGGTGTTAGTAAGTATTATTCTTGAGTTAGGGTGAGATGCTATGCCGTCTCATTCTATGAGTTTCAGACTTAATCCTAGACAAGTTATTTGTTTTTGTAGTCTTGATAATGGTGTTACAACTGAAATAGGTATCGACCAATAAAAACAATTTGTAGAATTTAATATAATTTTAATTACTGTTTTGTATGTAATTCCACTAGTATTACTTGCTCTAAGTCGTCCAAAAATTCGACCCGGGTTGCACAATGTAATACGTTCATTACAGTTACCAACTGTCTGTCAGCTAAAGAACGATACAAGTTTGCGCATAAAAAAATTCTTAACACTGACATGAAAAAACTCTATAATCTAAAGTATTTTTGGAGGTTGTTGTTTCGTAAAATGTTAGCCTTCCACTTTCTGAAGGAAAGGGTGTAGAAGATTACCTTTAAGTAGGCATTTACTTCTACACTGAGAAAGTTAAGACAATATGAAACAATTTTTAATTATTTACGTAGCTAGTTAGTTTAATTCGATATTTAGCTTGAGTTAACTTAATAATAAGACTTGCAATGTAAACTAGGATTTGAATTTAAATTGTAGATGATTTACGTTGTGTTGGTACTTTTACATGTATGTTTTTTTCTGATATCTTATCTTAAGAGTATTTTCTGATATGATATCGACATTTTAATATACTATGCATACTCACCAATGATAAAGGTACTGACACAGTTAGGGCTAAGACACACGGCACTGCAAGTTGCAGTAAATTAAAGTTTTGACGCGGATACCATGTCGGTCGTTGCATAGACAGTGCAATGCGCATCTAGCAAAACCTTACTATGTATGTTAATGAGAGGTGATTAATTTTGCTTGTTGAGCACTAATAGCACACATTAGTTGAATACGTATTTACGCTATTAGGCACAATAAGAGGATAATTTTAAAGATACTATGCAGGTGCTTAAATGCGCTCCATACAGAGCCAGATTTACTATTGGGCTAAACTTTACCCACGATGGCCACGCGGCTTGAGCGTCGGCCTATAGCGCCGTGGGTCCCAGGCTCAAATCCTGGGTCTAGCAAGTACACATATTGTTTTTCAATTTGTGTATGAGTCAGAGTATGGACCTAATAGGTTGGGCAAGTGGCTGATATCCATTTCTCGTAAAAACAAAATCTGTTAATACAAACATCCACTCTGTGGAGGCCCATATTATGATCTTATTAGAATCGAACATGGTCGGAAAAAAATAAGTAAATCAGTTGGGGCCCCTGAGTCGGAAAAAATCCATTAAAAAGTAAATTTTAAAAAAATAATATTATATTATATTGTATTTAGTGTATTTAGTACAGTGAAATTCATCTTAAGTTATAAGGAAAAGGATAATAAATTTATCTTCTTATACTTAATGAAGATTGATTTATTGTTACAATACGTGTATTTTACTGCATTGATTGTTGGTGTGATAAACGATTTTCCATAAATAGGAACACTCGCTTGTCTGTCTGGCATTTTCCAAGTTTTCCTTTACCTTGCAAGAGTATCAGGACAGTAGAATTATGTGGTAGGTTTTACCTTTCAGCGTTGCAAAATCATAAATATTTAAAAGTCAAGCCGCTGTATGCAAACATAGTGAGAGAGGGGCAAAGTTAATGTTGCCACACACTCGACGTACGGGTAGCGCCAACAAAATACATAAAGTTCCAGTGTACACAATAGATTAACCCTGGAGCAACCGCAGAATTATGCTGCGTTAATTGCCATTCGGGTGGGGTTGCCAGGAAGTGGGAGTTATTTGTGGATATAATGATTATCAAGACGGTAGAGTTGATTTATGTACCCCATTAAATCGCACGAGCCAAGTTTTATCAGCTTTGATCTGGTTGAAACAGTGCTATGTGTGTGCTATCTCAAAGGAAAGCTTTTGATTTACTTTGTAAATGAGACTGAACTTGGAGAAACTTGTAAAGTTAGTTATAGATGATTTTTAGTGATAGTATGAAAATTAAAAATAATCTGGATTAATAACATATGAAATTCAACAGTAATAGTTTATTAACTACTATTATTAGGAACACCCACGATGTTTTAAGCGTCATAGGTCCCAGGTTTGAATCCTGGGTCTGGCAAGTACACATATTGTTTTTCAATTTGTGTTTGCGTCAGAGTATGGACTCGTAACATTTCTCGTAAAAACAAAATCTGTTAATACAAACGTTCACCCTGTGGAGGCCCATATTGACCTTGATAGGATCGGACATGTTCGGAAAAAATTAATAAAAAATATATTTTACCAAAAAGTCATAAAATAACACGTAAAATGCAGGCGCAAACACAAAGGGAGGGTTTTTGGGTCCAAACACCCCCCAGGAAGGAAAAAACAAATTGTATAGGTAAACGGAATATTGCTTCTTTCTGTTCGCCAGGATCAGATGATTTGGCTCTCAGACAGTCTTCTAGACAGGTCTACGACACGCAAACTCTGTGTCCACTGGAAGATGCGTGGCACATAAATAATAATTATCATCAATTATTGATTTAATCATCTGAGGCATATAATGTTTGATTTGATACTTAAATATGCGGCATGTCTAAAAGACGGGGTGGACGACACAACCGGACACTAGCAATCCTAATAATAATGACCGTTAGGCAACTTGCATTCGATTATCATGTGTGTATCTAATAGCTCGCAATAACTCGTAGATATACATATAAGCCTTATGTTTATCACAAGACTCAAAATGTCTGGGTATGGGGAATATATACAAAGAAGTCTGTGGTTGAAGTGACGAGAAGCTGTAGGTGGGCTACATATCATGAAAGCCCGTGGCACCTGTGGGTCTATTCTATACATGATACTGCTATCGGCGGCTATCAACGGTAGTTTATTATATTTGTGTATTGAGGTATTATAATTATTACAATAAGTTCACCATCTAAACTGTCGAAACCGTCTATCTCGCTAAGTTAACGAAGTCAAGAGAGGGGCTACCGCCCGATACACCGATATACCGCCGATAGCCACCTTGTATATAGAAAATACCACTGATACATTTTGTTAACACCGCCTTAAAAATCAATAATACATTTTTATAGATATTTTTCGAAATATACACGCCCTCCAAACCACTTTTCTATGTGCGCGACTGGTGATATGCATTTTGCGATTACAATAATTAATGTATTACTATTTTTCATAGCTACTATGCTGCTAACATTTTATAATGAATCCTAAAAATACTACAAACTTTTTTCTATGTACCTAATACTTTGTTGTATTTATTTTTGAAAACAAAGATGTAATCTTATTTAAAATAATTACTAAATACTATAGGCAAAAGTATTTTCTAGAGAACCAAGTAGGTATATTTAGATATTTCGTACCTATTAATACGCCTTGAAACGTGGTCCTATTCAGCATTATTTCGTCAGGGTGCCAGAATTAGGTGAGTTTCAATTATTAATACGTTGTTGTGGAGAACAGTATTTATTTTAAGGTTAAGAATATAGATTGATTAAGTATACAAATATTTAGCATTCGATATAATACTAACTACGCCAAAATTCCCTTAAAATTATGTTCCTTGATTTACCTCGTTAATATTATTAGCAACCATAATTAAAAAAATATATATTCTAATAGCCACCATGAATATGAAGTGTTCATAATTGCTGCCTCAGTACAAGGGTACAATTATTTGACAAAAATCTTTTTAACCCAATGCTTACGGGCCACACAAAATTGTGTTTTTGCTAATTACTTTTCAAATGCAAATTAACACGTTAATTACAAAATTAATTAAAAGGGCCTGTAAGAGAGAGCAAGAGAGAATTAAGAGTGTAAGTAGATATTTTTATAAAGTAATTAAGAATGTATTATTATTATGTAAATATCCTAAAAAAACATTTTATCTAAATCAATTACCTCCATATTGTATTGTATTTAAGTTACATCAATTATTTACGTAATAAAGTGTAGTATTGCACTAAAAAAATTATATACTCATTTGATATTTATATTGATGTCATACAAATTTATCTGAAATATTGTGGTAAAATAAATTTATACAAAAATAGTGCAGCCTTGCACAGAAACTTCAACTGATTCTTCATATTTTGTAATTCATAAGACAAAACTGATATTTTGTCAAATAGTATATATACCCTTGTACTGAGGCAGCGTTATATAGTTTTTTTTTTTAAATACTTATTTTATTATATAATAATTATTACATATAAGAGAGAATTACCTGGTGACAGTGCCACCTGTTAAAATTCTCAGTCATCTCAACTTATTATAAGAGTATTCTATAAACGATTCTTTTACTTATGTGTCAGTTTATTTTTTAAATTTAGAATTTGTGTTTACGTGTAGGTTCACCTTACTGGAGATTCAATACGTTTTCTTCCTGTCTCGTTACATTTACATAGTTCTCTTTCTTACAGATAAATCAAGACAAATATAATATGTACGTATGGTAATATTTTGGTTTTATCCGTACTTGATATACGAATACTTAGAATACGCAATTTCGGCGCAGCAAGCTGTTTTTGAAAACGATTTCAAATCCCCTCTATTGGACTAAATAAAAAAAATTGGTGTGTGTACGTATGTGCGTGCGTTAGAAGTTATACTTTTTTGCCGTACCAACACAAAAACAAAACCTGTGATTACCTAGATTCTTCGACTAGCTCTTAATTATCTTGTTAAATTACACACTCGAGAAAAAGGACCGCTTATTGGAACGCCGTAAGTTTATTTCTATAAACTTCAACTTATATTACTAAATTATATATAATAATTCGCTGCCTAGGCAACGGAACAATTTTAAACTATAATATAGTATTAAACTGTATAATCGTCACGATTGGAGTAATCATACTGTGGCGTAATAGTAGTGCGTTTGGCTGATAACCGAACAATCGGTGGGTCGAATCGAATCGAGTGCGTTTATTTTTGTGTGAAAAAATAAATTATGTGTTACATGTCACACGCCAAAAATACACTCTGATCTGATTTTCCAAATGCGCCTAAAGAAGTATAACTTCAAAAAAATATTATCTGTAAAGTTGGCAATAAATGGTTTCATTTATTATGATAGATTTTCGTTTCAGCTTCGTTACGATATTCTACGTTAAAGATAATATTATAACGATTATTCTATTTTGTACTGATAGGTACTATGAACGTTTCAGTAAAATTAATCTGTGACTACTGTATGTGCTTTACATGTATATCTATGGCGCGGTGTTATTTATGTTCGGGGTCTGTTTCCTCCCCGGCCAAAGTGACGTGAGGCCTCGCGAAAAGTCGCCCAAGTTTACGGTTTTCCGCGCGGCGGTAGCCCGGTTCGGATGCGCCAACCGTGTCTTTTGTAAGCGACGACCGGGTTTTATTACCTTGCCGTGTCGGCGCTCTACCTGCGCGATGTTTGACGGTACGTCTACAGACTCTACAACTATACACAATATATTTCGATTATATAATATATTATGTTGTATTCCGTTAAATTTACATAAGTCGATAACAATATAAACGTCAGTTTGTTTTAACATAATTTTCTTAATTAATTATGACATATTAAATTAGTTTTTTGAGGTGCGTAATCTCGTATGACAGTATGAAAAATTCGGATCATTCATTTGTTATTATAAAATGGCCTTAGTGCTAGAAAAAAACTCTGGGATTGCCCGCTTATGGAACTCGAACGAGCGGAGCTGTTTACCAGGGTCCGTCCTCACACGGGCCCAATTGGTCATGGAAATCTGATAGCAACCAAGGCCAACTTTGCGGCATTCGAGAAATTTGCAGCGTCGTATGGGGAGCGGGATAGTCCCGACTTTTCTGTAGACTCATCCATTTCAATTCGTGACACTCAGTATGCGGGTATACAAAGCGCCTAACGTCAGCGGATAGCATAACCAGTCCAAAAAAAAATCTTTTTTAACTTTATTCTTTAAGCACTACGGTGCATGGTTGCAGCATCAGTCCCGTGCGGCTCCGTCTCGGGATGGAATGAGCACTTAAAATTACTTCTTTCAGACACGTTTAAAACGTCATAGAAAGCGGCCGTGCATATCCACGGCTGTGCATATATGACGGGTGGTGGTGGGAACTTTAACGTAGAACATATTATTAAGAAATAAATGTGACAGCCAGTCGCCATTCATCAAAACCTTGAAGCTAGTATAGGCCATAAAACCCAAAAATAACAAAGCACCCTTAAATATTCTCAAATATTACCGATATTAAATGCGCGATTCATTTACGTGACAAACTTTATTGCATATTATAGACGTTACTATTGAAAATAAATTCTTAAACACGTGTCTAAGTAAGTTTATCCCAAAGTAGTAGAGAATAACACCTTATTATAACCTCAACAAGATGAAAATATCCGTTTTATTATCTCCAGAATTCAAATTCACGAAATTGCAAAATGTTAGTTATGACTTTGGGCAAATCATATCTATATAGCTTCCGTTTTCAAACTACGTATCTAGTAAATTATAATATATTATTTTGAAAATCATGAAACGAATATATAAACAATCAAGAAGTTTACATAGCATGGTTTAAATCTAATAAAAAAATTGTTTTGACCATGTCCGATCCCAATAATATTATTTATGGACCTCCACAGAGTAGAGGTTTTGTATTAACAGATTTTTGTTTTTACAGGAAATGGATGTCAGCCACTTGCTCAACCTATTAGGTTCCTACTCATACACAAATTGAAAAAGAATTTATGTACCTAGTTTCGAGACCCAGGATTCGAACTTGGGACCCACGACGTTATAGGCCGACGCTTAAGCTGCGTGGCCATCACTTTTATGAAAAAAATACTTTGCAAAAACATATTAGTACACACTTTGAAAAAGCAAATAGTGCAATGAAATGTCATTACCGTATTTAAAATGTAAAAGAAATCATATTAGTTTTAATAGTATTAGTCGTAAATATAAAGAAAATGGTGGCTGATGAACATAACTACTATTGCAATTAAATCTGTTTTAATAAGATTATTCTAACAAATGAAACTCGATTTGATATTTTATAAATATAATATGACGGAAATGAACTAACTTACAGAATCAGAGTTTAGAAAAATATAAATATTATGCAGGTAACCAATTTTGATACTAATGTAGTTTGTCGAATAAATACGTTCTTATTAATAAAAATTATACGTTTTCCACTGTTAGTTAGGGTAAAGTTGCATTGTCTGAAAACCACTCCATACCAATAATTAGTCGATACGTCATTGGCTGCATACCATTTACCAATTAAATGACCAATACATGACTCTTTGCTTTACGCTTTACGCTAATGCTTTACAAACTGTCATACAATGTGTATATTACGTTAGTTTAGCTTAATTCCTATATTATAATTTTACACATTATTTTTAATTGTAATGATCTTTAAAATACTTCATAAATAGATATAATAATACTCGTACATCGCAGAACAGATAATATATTCAAAACAATTATTAGATTAAAAGAACTTTTTATATGCAACGTTTTTAAATTCTGTTGAACCATATAAACTTGACTTGACTAGCTTAAACGATCAAAAAAAATGTACTTGATAGAAATAATACTGAAATGTCATTTTGACATTTCATATTGATTTTCATAGTAACGCACGTATATATTAATAATTTATTTGCTAGGACCTCAGACCCCTAGCAACCAATAATGGTGTCAAAATAACTTTTCATACAAAACAGAATTAACTGAAAATGAATTCTACTTAAAGATGGCTAAAAGTATTATAAAAATGTATTTGCATCGTGTTCTGATATATTCTAAAAGTTTCAAATGTCTAGCTAGTTGGTAAGTTAGTTAAAAATCGATTGCAAGATTTGTACTGGACAAATAAGAATACAAGCTTAGAAAAACGTTGTAATAAATGAAATTTAAAAAACAGTAAAATCATATTATATGCGTAACGTCATGTGAGCATTATTTTTCAAACCCGTACCTAGTATTAATATCCAAAATGTGCAAGCATCAAGAAATCTTTCAACAAAGATTTTCACACAAGTAGCTAGCAATGCAAATCCTACATCTTTTTAGTCGTTTTTTAGAAGTAGGTATTATGATTTGTATTCTCGAAGGGTGCGGACCGTTTTAACAAAAATTCTTTGCTTTTCTCTGCTTTCTTACATAGTGGTTCACATAAATCTCAGCTCCAGACGTTGTCATTGTTGATGGTTAGCCATTCGTACGTCCGAAGTAGCCGACGATGTGAATTTTTGAAGAAATCTGCAACATAAATTTTATATTCTATATGTCTATTATATAATATTTTTATTTTTACTTACTTATCTTATTTTCATACACTTAAAAAATCAATTTTAATCTTAAAATTTAACATCAATGAGTATTAATAGTAGTGCATTTATTATCGCATTTATTTATAAATTGGCATAAATAATTAATATACCTATACATAATTTAATAAACCATTACTTTTATTTAACGAATAGTTCACAATATTTGAGAAATGTAACATTATATTATAATATCATCATTTAAAAGCATCTCATGTATTTAATGGCCACTATAAAAATTATTTCCTGAAAAATATACTACAGCCAACGGGACTTGAACCAGCAATCACTGGATTCGTGCCAATGTGTTTTCTAATTAAGCATTAACGACGAATTTCACTAGTAGTTCTTACATGAAATCCTCATCAAATTGTGTTAATAATATTGGCTATCGGTTTTTGTATTTTAAATTAAGGTAAGTATCAATTAAATGCCTTAATTACTAACCGACGTCCGGATCACTTTGTTTTTTCACTTATAACATATTTTTCACTTGCTAATAATTTAATAAACTATAATATTTCTTGTGAATAATAATTCACAAGATTTGAGAATGTAATATAATACATACATAATTTAAAAACATTTCATGCATATACCCACTAGAAAAAATCTTTTTTTGAAGTTATACTTCTTTAGGCGCGTTTGGAAAATCAGATTAGAGTGTGTTTTTGGCGTGTGACATGTAACACATAATTTATTTTTTCACATGAAAAAAATCGCACTCGATTGGATTCGAACCACGATTGTTCGGTTATCAGTCGAACGCACTGCCTTTACGCCACAGTATGATAATGCAATCGTGACGATTATACAGTATAATAATATAGTTTTTTCCGTTGCCTAGGCAGCGAATTTATTATTATATGTACGAAGAATTGTTTCGTTGCATAGAAAACGAATTTATTATTGTTGGCCAAAATAAAATAAAAGCAACGAGAAATAATCAAATAATTTATTTAGTGATATTAGTTAAAGTGTCTAGAAATAAACAAGCCGCACTCCAATAAGCAGCCCTCCTTTATTCTAGTAGATTTTATTGATATGGGGCTATTAAAACGTCATACTTTATTATTTGACAGATCTAAAACATGACTTCTTGCGAAATGATGTGATCATAGCCGACCATAGTGACCATAGAATAAGGAAAATGGATTAATTTTCTTGGTGAAAAATATTCTTTCGCGTTGTGAACTGTACCTATTACTTTTTATATATGATTACCGGTCAAAACTAAGCTTAATATTTTTAAGTGTGATGGGTACGTTACTTTTGTTTGGTATTACATAATATTTAGTTTATGTGAAAACTATTTTCTAATTGTTTGAATATTTTTTTGTTGATGTGAATTTTGACTAACGCGGTGTGCGATTATTTTATTTTGTTACGCCAAAGAAGTATAACTTCTAACGCGCGTAGATAAGTACGCACACCGATTTTTTTTAAATACGACATCTGACGGGACTTGAACCTGTAATCACTGTATCTTACTTAATTACGACGAATTCAACTCTTACATAAAATGCTTATGAAATTGCGTTAATAATATTAGCTATCGATTTTCTGTACATTAAATCAAGGTACGAATCAAGTATATGCCTTAATTATAAACCGACGTCCGCATTACTCCAATTTTTTTTAGTTAGAACGTACTAGCAACACAAACACATATAATTTGAACATCAAAAATATTTTTTTCTAGTGGGTATATGCATGAAATGTTTGTAAATTATTTATATTCAATATAATACAATATTAAAGAATACTGTATTTTTAAATCTGGTGAATTATTTGCTGAGTAAAATAAATAGTTTATTAATTAATAATATATGTGTACAATATAATTATAAATAATCTCATACACGCAAATATAGCAAGGTAATCTAACGCCTCCATGCAATACATTAGGCTAAGGCCACACATGCAGGTGCCTTGCTTGGTGGCTACGTGCTAGGTGACATATCCTAGCGAACGGACGCACAATATACTATCGCAATGGCCACACTGCACGCTTCGCGCCTCGCAACGTGATGATTAGTCACCTTGCGAGTCTCCCTGCGAACAAACGTGTTGGTTATTTTTATTGTGTCACCTAGTGATTTGCCATTGTCTATGGATTTTGCAAGATGGCGGATGTTTCTTCAGTATTACGAACGTCAAACACCGTATATTTTGAGGTTATGAATAAATGACGCATAGGATGAATTGACAGTATGCACCCAAATGTTTGAATTTTAGACTTTCGAAATTTTAAAATTAAATTCTCCGTGAGAAGAAGCATTTTGGTTAGTTTTGAGAGTGACATATCGTTGTTGACTTGAGCGCTCCCAAATGTCAGATGAATTTGTACCTAAGCACGTAGCGTGCAATGTGGCAGTAGAGTTTTAATAGGCAAGCATAGCACCTAGCGAAGCACCTGCCTATGTGGCCGCAGCCTTACTAATTGCAGTGGCTAGGTGATTAATTAGATTTTATTATAATATTACGATAGAATACATGGAACATAAAATTGTCACAATAAACATGTTACGTCTAGGGATATTAATACCGGTATTTCAATACATTCCAGTAGTTTTCGATACCAAAATACCGGTTTTAAAAATCAGTATTGAATCAGTAATCGGTATTAAAATTAGAATTAAAATGTATTAATGAACATAGAAGGTTTAAGAAGACTATATTATTTTTGTCTGGTTACGTCGTTAGTTTGTATTATCAGCTCTAGTGGCGAATATTTCATGATTAAATAACAATTATACTCTATAATGGATTCGTTTGTGCCTAATTTTATCCACTATAGCCTCGCGGCTTAAGCGTCGGCCTATTGCGTCGTGAGTCCCAGGTTCGAATCCTGGGTCTGGCAAGTACATATATTGTTTTTCAATTTGTGTATGAGTCAGAGTATGGACCTAATAGGTTGAGTAAGTGGCTAACATCCATTTTTCGTGAAAACAAAATCTGTTAATACAAACCTCCACTCTGTGGAGGCTCATAGGATCGGAAATGGTAGGGAAGGAAAGGAATTTTTTACGTTTATCTACTATAGAGTATCATATAAAATAATGAAAAAAATTAATTTCGTAGAAACAGTGAGCAACATTGTATTATCAGTGAGACACAATATACATACACGTCGAAGAACAACTTTATAATATAAAGTTATTGAAAGATTATACGAAGAAGAAAGTACCAACAGTTCAACTACCAGGTATTTGTAAACATTGGTATCTCTACCGTATCTTACCTTTACAAAGTTTTAAAGGTTTAAATAATTATATGTAGGTACTTATTTATATAATTTTGCTATAAAATATTAATATTTTAAAGAAACATTTATATTTTTATTTTTTTCATATATTTCACGGGTACCGGTATTCAATAGGAAATACCGAAATACCGGTTTTGGTATCTTCATTCGGTATTGCAATCCTTAGTTACGTCATATCCGTTGACGTCCCGGAATTTATTATGTCAATATTTTTAATAATGAAAATAGTGTTACACAAAATATATTATTTGAAGTAAAATTGTTATTTATAATGAAAACGTTCACCCAATAATTTTTTATAGACATGTTTGGTGTTTAAAATTTCAAAAAATATGAAGAATTTAATGTTAAATTCTTCCTTCTCTTGGTTCAGTATTTTTTTTCATTATAAAATAATTATACCCACGTGTTTTTAAAACTATTCCTTCTCAGATATTTAATAAAATAAAAGTATTAATTTACTGTTGGATAATTTATTATACAAACAAAAATATATTTTTAGCAGTAGGTATGCGCAGATTTATAATTCGGCATTAATAATTAATAATATAAACATTTCTTTATATTACAAAATATTATACCTATATAATATTTAGACTTTATGAAATTATAAAGTACATAGTAATAAAACAACAAAATTACAACCGTAAAAATTAAAAGAATGCGTTTCTAATTTACAGTGATATTTTATATAATTTAATAAAACTGTAGAAGCTTACAAGGTATTAATCGATATCCGTCGATATCGATACAAATCCTACAACATAAAACAATATATGCGTGAAGTAAGATAGTGTTGACAGAAAATACAACGTATTTGCAACGACGCCGATTGAGAGGAAATAATGCAATAGTCTTCACGTAAGAGCAATAGGAAATAATAACGGTAAACAAAATTCGTGCTCAGTAGATGAAATCGCAATCTGCGCAATTTTAACGTTAAGTTGTTCCACTTATACAATAATACTCTCTATACTAAGGCCGACTATATTTAGACTGTATCACAAAATTATGAATTACGATAGTAACGAATAAGTAAGTAGATAGCTAGTAATTGATTATATTTAAATGCAATTCTGTTTGCTATAAATTAAGAAATTTTTGATTGCATATTTTGTTCAAATTATTGCCATTTAAATCAATTTGCAAAAATCATCATTTTCTAAAAACATTTTATATTCAAAGCATTAGCTAATATCACTACCAGCAAAGTTAATAATTTCGTGTCACGGCTTGACTATGGCCTTAAAGACGCTATTATAATATTGAAATATCCTTATTTATCCAGCATTTTTCCTCAAAGTTATTGCTTCAAATTATGTATGTTCAAACTTCTTAAATCGTATGTATATTTTATTTAATGAATTAAAAAATATCTTAAAGAAAAAGAAGAATTAATAATTAGTACAAGTATATTCCTAAAGATTACATAATATACTGTAAATAATAAATATATTCTTCTTCTTACTGCTACTGAAGAATAATGTTTTTCGTCATACAGCTTCTGCCTCCATCCAAGTCTATCCATAGCAAATGTTCTCCAGCTTCAAAGCAATTCAAATACTCAATGTATTTAAATTCAATTAGACACTGTTCTTCTGCCTTGTACGAGATCGACCATTTCTGTAGTTGTTCATTGTTTTATTTACATTTTAATTTAATACTAAGTACAGCGACTTTTGGTTTAAATATGAATACATAATTTTATTAACAAATAACTAACTATTTGTCATTTTTGTTTGTTCATTTGAAAAGATTAAATATATTAATATAATAGTTAATTCGTTTACCATATTATTATAATAATAATAAAATAATTTTGTCATTCTATGATAAAAAAATATTTAGTTTTACATCATTTTCGGATGGATACGTCAGTTTATATCAATTATTTTGTGACGATTATTTTATTATAGACTGAGACATTTAGTTCTTATTTATGTCGATAGATGCTACTACAGGTCTTTGTTTGTCTTCCTGAATGTAATTTTGTTATCATGCATGACTCGTCCATTCCACGTATATGGCTCAGTAATCTAACACGGCTCATTACATTTACATCATCATCATCATCAGGGGCGCGACAACCCGGTGTGGGTCCTGGCCTCCTCCAACAGCTCCCTCCACCTGTCCCTATCCAGTGTGGCCGCTTTCCAATTTGGTACCACCAGAATACGGCAGTCACTGGCAGCTCCATCTAACCAGCGAATCTTTGGCCTCCCTCTTCTTCTACGTCCTATTGGATTGCTGGACGTCACTCTCTTTGCCGGTGCATTGTCATTCATACGGTGCACATTACCTAGCCATCGCAGTCTCCCAATCTTAATTGATTGAACTGCGCTGCAATCTTCGTACAGTCCGTAGAGCTCAGCATTATATCTTCTCCTCCAATTGGTGCCATCCCTGATCGGTCCATATATACGGCGGAGAATTTTTCTTTCAAAGATGTTCAGGGCTCGTTCATTTCGCAGAGTTAATGTCCAGGTTTCCGATGCGTAGGTGAGCACTGGCTTTACAAGTGTTTTGTAAAGAGTGCTTTTAGTTCGACGAGATAGTAAGCGGGACTTAAAATATCTTAACAGACCAAAGTAGCATTTATTCGCATTACATTTACATAACAAAACATAATCAATTTAAAAAAAAATCAACATCTAAGAGTAATACATTGATGAATCGTAAAGTTGCTAATAACTTGCGGCTAATAGTAATAATGATTTGTGACATCAGCATCGTATATAATTATTAAAAGCATTCATTATTTTGAAGTACGTATGTCTGGATCACAAACATTGCCATTTTAAAGGATGTAAAAATATTTTAAACGAGAAAATAATCTCAGAGACTCAATTGAGCGAAACTTACAAATCATATTATATTGAAGAAATAAATTTAGTTGAAGTCGGTTTAATGATGCATATATCTCGGACGTTCCACTAAATTTTGTATTCAATTCATAGAAAATATTTTATATTCAGGCCTGTAGATTTTCACAAATATACTATGTACCCATCTACATTCTATTTACGGCCAGTGCCCTACCTTTCCAATTGAAAAAATCTACAATATTTCTAACACTGTACAGTATTGTGGAAAGCTATTTCTAAATTATTAGATTGGGTGAGATCTGATGCTGTCAACACATAATACGCATTTTGACGAAATTTCCTATTTTGTATTCATTAACAATATTATAACACAATTATTATTCAACATCATCAGCTTAGTTCAAGGATTCAAGTCTATCAAATTATATCTAAAAATTTTGAGAAAATAGTCGTGTGTCAGAATAATAAAATAAAAAACACAAAAACCTTTATGTATTTACGATAAGTAATATTATTTTTTTACCGTTTTTGATCTTAAATAAGATTATGTGAGACAGAGTGAAGGTTTGGATTAACAGATTTTTTGTTTTTATGAGAATTGTATATTAGCACTTATTCAACCTAGCAGGTCCATACTCTGACCCAAACACAAATTAAAAAACAAAATGTGTATTCGCAAGATCCAGAATTCACACCTTGGACCCACGACGTTATAAACCGACACTTAAGGCGCTCGGTCATCGTGGGTGAGTATACCTATTATTGTAAATTTGCTAAAATGTTAATGGTTTTGAAACAAAGTTAATTCTATTTTAATTGAGTCGGTTACATTGATAACTGTTTCGGGCTATAAATACATCGTCAGAATAAAAGTTATAGTCAACCGTTGCGAAGATTGGTGTGTAGTCCGAAACAGCTTTCAAAGTAAATTAGTCAATTAAAGTAAAATTAACAAAATTATTATGTTGTAACACCATTATAATGGAGTTCTACTACGTAAACGCCAATATCAATTAATTACCGAAATATAACATATTTTCTAATTTACAGAAATACTAAATACACTGTTATAAATACCTAATCTGTATTTTTTTTATAATATTTGTTGTTTCTCTGATGTTAATTTCCATATTTTTCATATTATTTACAATTTAAGACTTTTCGAATATAGAATATAACCGACTATATTATTATAAGCATTAATATATAAATATATTCTTTATATTATTACAACATATTAAAAGACCTAACGAAAGTAGTGTAGTGAAACATTAGTGTATTTACTAATAGAAGTGAAAGAATCACAAACACCCAGACTTTGTGAAAACCACATAAATATATTATGACCTCACCAGGATCGAACCCGGAGCTCTCGGATGAAAGGCCAGCGCCTTACGCAATACACATCGAGATCCGAATTAATAATTAACCATCAGTTTAATATTTTTTTACTTATAAACGGGGCCGAATTTGATAGTTTCTGAATAAATATACAATGGAAAAGTACCTACAGAACCAGAACCATATAAAATAATAATGATGAGTTAACAGATTTTCAAATCAATAGACTCATTCCTAAACGGTAGGTATAATTATATTATATTTGTTTCTAAACCATGAACCATATATTACATAATATAATACAATTCTCATAATACCACGAACGAAAGATTAGCATCTCAACCAGTTCTTATACCGCGCTCTCGAGGCAACGAGAAAATATCTCGAAAGGCATGTCAGTTACCTCAAAGAGGAAAAAGCTGCGAAGGCATCTATTGTTAAGTGGTATTTATGTCTGTCAAGAGGTGCGACTGTTTCTTTACTTCCCCTCCGCACAAACCCTTCCCACACTACCTCCCCATCCCTCACAAGGAGCCTTTTGTGGATACAAAATAAGGGGGCGTCGAAAACGTTTATAAAGACGTGAAATATATTTTACTTAATGTAAATCAGGTGTCGACTTTCAATGACTGAATTCAATGTGAAACATTATTTTTTAAGTTTCTTTTATTTATAGATACATCGGTTCATATTGTATCGATATTATTTTGTTACATGAATGATTTCTAAATTAATGAATATTTCACAGTTTTTCGAATAACAATCGAAAACGAATTGAAACCTCAGTTGTGAATATTATTTATAGAATAGAATTTGCTTTGATTCTCTTTCCAAAATTTTATTTACAAGATAATATTATTATTTATTTCAACTACCTGCGTATTTTTTATTTCAAATTTATTATATAAATGGTCAATAAAATATTGTAACATTCCTTTTTGAAACTATATTATCTATAAAGATTGTTTCATTTTGCATCTTATATTCCGTCGTATACGAGCTTTGAATAGAGTCTCCAGAGTAAGATTATTAAAATGTAAGTAATATACCTAAAAATATCAGTGCTTATATTTACAATTAACTAATGATATTACCTAACTAATGTGATGGTGTTGAGTAACTAATTATATAGAAAATATCCCTTAATATATTTTTTATCTATTAAGTTAGTATATATATATAATGTAAAACGATCATTTTAAATGATTTCATCGCATTAATATGACATTTATTCATGATACTATTTGAAACCAAATCGTATTGTAGTATTTAGTATACGGATTTGAAAATTCAATAATCCTAAATATTGAATTTAATAATGAGAGAGGAACACAAGAAAAATTGCAATAATTGCTTAAAATAATCAATAAATTTAACATTGATCCAAATGAGTGACATTCATTTGGATAAAATTAATAATATGTAGTTACTTAGTAAATAATAGACAAAATATACGTTACGATTTTTTAATGTTTCCCATAAACAAAATTATCTCACGATAGTTTTAAATAATTATATGACCATCGTAGACAAATTTAATGTAATTAATCATTAATAATAATATTTGTTTCTCATCCGCAATATGTTAAATCGGCGCTGATATTTCGTATGATCCAACTCGTTTCTAATTGACTGAAGTGAGATACTGTGTTCTATTTTTAGATAGGTGCGTCTGCAATCGCAGAAGCGAGCTTGTAAAAAAATCCCAGACCTTCTCGGACATTCAATTCACGTGCTACTGTCACCGTTATAATAAAATGTAACGTCATTTATTTCTGTAATATTACGCCAGTAAATCATTTTCTCTGTACCATCCGTGGTTTTATCAATCCGAAGTAACAATACCAGTCCATGGCATTATAAAAAAATAGTAAGAGGGAGTACAAAAGCTCATTTCCCTTTCCATCGGAAGTGATAGTATGTAATAAGATTTTAACATTATTTTATTGTATTAATATAAGCGAGAATTAACATTGCCAATTAGCATTGTCAGTATGCATTTACTATTACTGAGTGCGCACAGTACCTGAAGATGCCGAGACTGAGATAGAAAATTACAAAACTTAATTATAATTTAAAGCTTATTTGGAAAATTGTCACATCGGAGGTTTTAGCAGCTCAACGACAATTTGTATTATATCGTTCGATACGCCCCTGTAGAGTCTTAGTGCTGGCCGCTACCCTTGCTTTAAATATTTAAAATGGGTTTTCGTTCCTCGCGTTTACAGAGGCCCGATGGTGATATATGCGAAAGTAACTGAAGGGAAAATATACGATTACCCCGTAAAGTATGTCAATACGTATTACATTTACATTACTGGTAAGTAGGCGTCTCCCCTGGGGACTATGAGGCTCTAAGCAGATAAGTAAGCCAGCGATCCAAATAATGTAATTAAAAATTTTCCGATATATACATCAATTTATTATTCCCTATTTTATCTCTTGTAGCGTTATATAAGTACTTGCTCGGAAAATTTATTGTAATATTATATTTTAGCTTTTTAATAATTTTTTAAATTTCTAAAATAAAATAATTGTGATATTATGATAATCGCTCGCTCTACATGCGCCCACGGTGGAGTAATAGCAAAATATACGCTTATAATTCTTTCGAGTACTGCTTCCGGCGACTTTACATATTTGCTTTCAAAGTGTATGCTTAGTGAATGAATAAAATGGTTAACAACCACCACTCGTAAACTATGTTAAATAACTTTATGAAGAGGCTGCCAATATTCACACTATATTGAAAAGCTACAAATATATGCATACCTATTTACTTATTACACAGTTAAAGTAATTTACTTTCTTATGGATGTAGCGCGTGAGAAATAAAAGGTTCTTTGTAAATGACCGTGCTCATAGACATCTGGATTTACTAATGCAACATTTATTCTTTCGTAAAAAATATAGATGAATGTGATTTAAAAATAAATTCTACCTATGTAGGTTTGTAATGAGTGTCACCATTTCAAATCTTAAATAACGTCTTTAGACAAGAGATTGTTGTATTACCAATATTACCAAAAAGACATAAAATCCATCTACATATAGTTAAAAATTAACCCTAACTTCACTGTACGAAAGGTTGCTATTGGAAAATTCGTTGATGTCTTTGACATAAATAACGTGTCCACTCTATTATTAATTAATATTATTAGAGTGTATGATTGAAAATTCAGTGTTTCCCAACCTTTTTATACCTGTGGACCGGTTAAAATAGGAAAAAAATTTCACGGAACGCCAACGCAAAATAAAAACTATTATTATTTTCTTAAATCTTGCATTATAACTGTATAGTCTGATTGTGAATACAAAAAATATATATCATGAAAATTATATTGTTAATCAGAAAGATTATGTGAATGAATTGTTAATAATAGTGCAAAATCTGCTGCTGTGCCTTTGCTAGAATAGGTGATAGCCGTGACTTTAGTGTTATTTCTGAGAGACGAAGCGATGCATTCACAATCATTCGGTTTCTATATTTAGTTTTTATTACTGAAATAGTCGAAAAAGTTTTGTCATTGTGAATTTGTACTGACAGTAATGATTTTAGTGATATCAAAAACCGAAGCAATGTTAGTATTTTATGTCAGAATACTAACCAGAATGGCATTATAAAAATTACTATATTTGTATATTTAATTTTTTGAATGATTATTTGCTTAGAATTTCTGGCAAATGCATTTTAAAATGGAACATAATACTATTTGCGAACCAGCAGTTGGGAAACACTGATTTATATTAGGATATTAAGAGTAGGTATTATAAATAATGAAAGAGTTTTCATTTTGTATTTTGTCATTTAAATCCTTTCGATTCAAATTAGATATCCCCTTTAAAGCACTAACTTGTTATTAATCCTGAAATCAGTATTCCTTTCCTTTACTGTGCTAATATATTTCATTTCATACTATTCTGTCACGTTGAGTTACTGTACTAGTTTCACAATAAAACTTTATTTTTACGTGAAACTGCTGGATTTGGCAACATAAAAATATCTTCATCATTAAAAATATATTCTTTTGGCCGAGAGTACTTTGATAGTATTTCAATTTAAATTCTAATTGATTTAAGTTTTGTGGTTTTTTGTTTGAATGAATTTGAAATTTGTGTAATTTGTATTCGTTCCTTCATTTGCCGCCCTTCACAATGTGCCACCCCTATGCAACGCGTGACCTGCCAACTCGCACGGGACGTAACTGGTTTTTAGAATGTATTCACCATTGGTGAGTGCACATAGTAACTGAAGATGCCAAAAGACGAAACCCGGGTCGTACAAAAACAACTCAAACGGAATAGTACAAAACTTAAAACTTAACAGTTTACCCCGTTGCATACAAAGTATAAACAATAAGTAGCATTTCAATCGAACATCACAGTTTTGTGCCAGGGCTTGACTATAGAAAACTTTGGCTCGATTAAAATAATGACAAGTATTGTTATGAAATGACTTTAATTAAATGGCGCAAATATGTATGATATAGACTTGTTGAAACTATATTTAATTTGAAACAATATTTGCAAGTGTAGGCGTGCATTAGTTTCAAACAAACACTAAAATTGTATACCTACATTTATATTATGACAGGCATTAGTATATCTTGTTCCCTCATATATCTTTATCCTGGATTTCTGACCTCATAATGAATTTAATAGTTAATTTTGTATGTTGATTTTTTGCTTTCTTTCTGAATTAAATAAAATCCATTTGGCAATCACTCATGGCACTGTGCTATTATTTAACACTGAACTTTTCTTTTTTCGAAGCAAATATTATAAGAATGAGTGTACCTATATGGAAAGGTCACATCCATTTTATAGCTTTCATGACCTTTCCAAAATACCTACACATCATAAAAGTGTTCGGATATTTCTTTTTGAATATTTTTTTCATTTAATGGCGGCAATTTAATGGTAATTGAAACATGTTGTTTTTTCCTTCAAATATTTGCATATTATATTTTTCTTTTTGACACATTGTTATGTATATTAATTTCGTCTTTCAATACTATAGAGTTACCTCTACTCATATTATGCAGGATAAAATATTGTTACTTTTAGTAATTTGTTAATTATTCCAAAAATATAATTTGCATTTAATGAAAAAAATCACAGACGATCAGCCAGTACCTATCAACATTAAATAAATAGCTCCCATATTTTGTTATTCTATTTCACCATACTTAAACAGTATGTAAATCTTTATGTTATCGCTTTTATTATAATATTATGAAATGGATCAATGGAAAATAAACATCTGTCTAAATTTACCTTACCGTTGAATTTAATAAAATGGCTGAAGTTAAAGTCTTCCCAATTGGCATCTCTAATGGAAAGTTTATTCTGAACCTAGACAAAACAAACAACCAAATATTTCGACCAATCAGATTAATAATTACTTAGTTTCCATTAAATTTATACATGTGTCACATACCGGTCGGCGTAATGGTGCCCGTCCCTAAAGTCGGGGGTGCGGGTTAAACTCCCTTGTCTGTCATCAATAATGAATTTTTTTTTACAATTTATATTTAAATCAAACGAAGAAGTAAATTGATGGATTTATCCAGTGGCGTACCAAGGGGTGTGCTAGCGGGTATCCGCCCTGGGCGCAGATCGAATGGACGTGCAAAAGCGGAGTTTGGTTGAACTTGCCACAACAAAAAAATAAAGGAAATATATATCCTAAAATAAACAAATTATGTGCTAACAAATTTGTCTTATGATTCTGCTAAGTAGTAATGTTTTTTTGAAAAAAAATGGTCTGCGACATTATCTTTTAAAAAATGTTTATGAAATACTAACGTACTAAATAATATTATAATGTCGATAATATTTTATCGATTGTTTAGTCTTTTGTCTAAGTAACTATAATATAATATTGACAATTGACAATCTTTCATTCATATTTAAGTATAATGAAGAGTTTTAAGATTTTTATCCTTACAAAAAAATCAAAGATATTGAATTTTTTCAATTTTAGAGGGTCGTACAATTTTAAATACTTTTAATCGTTATTAAATTCGTACTATTTAATTCTGTTAATGATAACGAGATACCATAGAAGTTAGTACCTATTAATAAATTGTTATTATGTATTATATGTATTACGTTACCTGCAAGTTTTGTATTACGTAAGGGGCACATTTTTTGATACTGCTCCGGACGCTTAATTACCTTACTATGCCCCTGGATTTATTAAATATAATGCTTTCTCATAAAAATAATCTTTAACCTTAACATCGACTCTGTGGAGACTTTGCGAGTGAAAATTTTATTTATCTATGTACATTATAAAATATAATTTGATATCTACTTCACAAAAAAAATACATAGCTTCATCAGTGTTACGTAGAGTATCTTCATAACTTTTCACTCCAGCTCTAAGATGAAAATGATGTAATACATTCTAAAAAATATGTTTTACACGTCATATTTATTTATTTTTTAATGCAAGAGAATATCGTCGGTGTTTTGTAAAAAGGGCGAATCAACCAAAATGCTATTTTACAGGAGGAGGATTTTTAACTTTTGACATTTAATTATTAATTACCTATGGATGATTATAAATTTCTAACAAATACATAATAAAGCTTAGAAGATCTACTGTCTTGATCATATAAAAAAAATGTATAAACTTGTATAAAAAGGTCGGAAAAATCATTATAAATGGATATTCGCTCTTTATGTGTGATAAAAAATACGGAACAGTTGCACGTTCGCCCTTAGATATGTGGGTTTTTTAGGGAATAATTATAAGGAAAGTAATTTTATTATGTTTATAATATTTTGTTTAAACTTTTACAAGACAAAACAATATATTAGTGAAAGTTAAATTAAATCAAAACCATATTCTAGTAAACATTAAGAGTGTTTTTGTCCTTAAAAGGCATTATATACCTAATCAAAATAGTTATGGAACATCAAATTATTTTTTATTAAGTAAGGACAAATTAACTGGACTGGAGATACAAAATGAATAAAATTGTGTGAAATATTGTTTACACGCTGCCTTTTGGGGTTTTCAATAGTTATACTATCTGAAATATATTGTCTCCGTTCATCTTGGTTGCCATCGTTTTCACCGAGTTTCCAAAATTCCCCAAAAATCTATCATTGCATTTATAATATGTACATTTTCTGCAGAAAAAGTTAAATCGTTTCTTTTGTTGAACAACATTTCCCGCCGCAGTTTTATACTCTTTTCCAGCGGCTCTCAGCTGTTTTTTTTCTTTCCATAGCCTGATTTCCGGTATTTTATCTTAATGTATATTACATATCGAAACCAAAATTGCTTAACAACTGTACAACACGAAAAATTAAACAAGAAAACTTACATCTCGCTCATTTTGAGGTAAAGTATGTTGTATCACTCGATGAATACTTAATATTGAATACAAATGCTGTTCAATTACGCATCAGTGACATTGAGCTACTTTATGAGTTGCTTGTTGGCGAATTTACAATCTGCCTATAAAGTCGCTCAGTGTCATCATCGAACAAGTTAACAAGCAGATTGTAAACAATCTACCGAGAAAAGTTGAAAGCCGGTCAACTTTACACGCTACACGCCAGCGTGTGGCCAGTAGAGCGTAGTAGCGACCTCCCGGTAAAAAACGAACTACGTTCTGTCAAAATAGTCGCTAGCTTGTTGGCTTCTCAGCAAATGGAAAGTTTTGCGTGTCATCATCACAATCGCAGTAGCTGAATCGCCCGCTTTTAAATTCGCCAACAAATAGCTCGTAAAGTATCTCAATGTAATTGACGTATTAGTAGAAAAAGCAAATAACTATATTTTAAACGATTGTTTAACAAATTGTCAACTAAAACATTCTTTCATCACTAATGGCTCGATGACATTGAGCTACTTTACAAGCTGCTTGTTGGCGAATTTACAATCTGCCTGTAAAGTCGCCCAGTGTCATCATCGAACAAGTTAACAAGCATATTGTAAACAATCTACCGATAAAAGTTGACTGCCGGGCAACTTTACACGCTACACGCTGGCGTGTGGGCCGATCTGCGTCTGCGCAGTAGAGCGATAGTGGCAAATTAGCCGGTAAAAAAACGAACTACTCAATACGTCCTGTCAAAATAGTACCAAAAATGATGGTATCAAATCAATAGCTTGCTGGCTTCTAAGCGAGTGGAAAGTTTTGTGTGTCATCATCACAATCGCACTAGCTGACTTGCCCACTTTTAAACTCGCCGACAAGCAGCTTGTAAAGTAGCTCAATGTCATCGAGCCATAAATTACACTGAGGAAACTTCTAAAAACAATCCCGCCAATAAGCTTTGTCATTACTGTCATTAGTAAAATGACACGAATGATAGTGACGTTGGGCGAACTCGACAATTTAGATTTAACAATAGTCACATTGATATGTAGGTGGATATGCAGGGAGGGCGAATATCGTATATTCGCCCGTACATCATAACACTTACCACTACTTTAGGACAGTTTTATTTTAAAAGGCCCAATATGTCATATTCGCCCTTTATTCATAACACAAAGTGGATATTCGCCCTTACGATTATCATTTTTAAGTACTTTCCCCTAGAGATACAGGTTTGCCGTTTTTACATAACAAGGCTAGTGAGGTACATATTGTGTTTTCATTAAAATCTCAATTTCGCCAAAATGGTTGATTCGCCCTTTTTACAAAACACCGACGATATCATTTTGATTTAATTTTATGCGAGGTAATTAGGAATAAAATTACAAAATAAAAAGAACTTTTTTATATACAACGTTTTTAAATTTTCTGTTGAATCATATAAACTTGACTTGACTAGCTTAAACGATCAAAAAAAATTGTACTTGATAGAAATAATACTGAAATGTCATTTTGACATGTCATATTGATTTCCATTGTAACGCACGTATATATTAATAATTTAGTTGCTAGGACCCCAGACCCCCAATAATGGTGTCGAAATACCTTTTCATACAAAACAGAATTAACTGAAAATGAATTCAATTCTACTTAAAGATGGCTAAAAGTATTTAAAATAAATGCATTGGCATCGCGTTCTGATAATATAATCTAAAAGTTTCAAATGTCAAGCTAATCGGGAAGTTAGTTAAAAATCGATTGCAATATTTGTACCGGACAAAGAACCACCGGACAAATAAGAATACGAGCTAAGAAAAACGTTGTAAAATAGACGTATCAGTGTAGTAAAAAGTGCAAAGTTATAAAACGTATACTCCAGTACTAGCTTACCTATAAGCCAAATTACTATGAATAATGGAATAATGTTTGACAATAGTTTTTCATGACATTGAAGCCAACTCAGAACATATCAAGGTGTCATTTTTGATAACGAAATATTTTTATAGGACTCTTTCAATCAGTGCAAATTTAATCATGTTCGATCCTAATATGATCATATGGACTTCCACAGAGTGGAGGTTTTTATTAACAGATTTTGTTTTTACGAGAAATGGATATCAGCCGCTTGCTTAACCTATTAGGTTCATACTCTGACTCATACACAAATTTAAAAACAATATGTGTACTTGCTAGACCCAGGATTCGATCCAGGGACCCGCGACACTATAGTCCGACGTTAAAGTCGTGCCAGTGCAAAATGGCTTACTAAAACTTATCTCGTACTTTCTTATAACATATTAAAATTATTAAGGTGTGTATAGACGTATACAAGACGTTGCCGCTCGTTCGTATCGATGGGGAGAGTGACACACAAAGAAATGCGTCCAAGCAATAACTTACAGCCGATAAAAGAGACGTCTCGACTCCCTATTTCCTGCCTAACAACCTGTTTAAGGGATGACTTATTCAACGAGGGTGGAGATACAACCTAAGCTAGATCGCACTGATCTATTTGCATCTCGATTGAATTTGCTTGTATTACAGGCGGGTGAAAAAAAATATATATAAAAATACCTACAATTCGCTACACGTAAGATGAATAGTAACTAAGCAAGTATCTAAAATTATGTACTTACTTTGTTTCACCCCCCTTTCACGTTTCAGTATTGGAAAATTCTTATGAACGGTTTAAAAGAATCTGTTGTTATTCTTTCATTCAATATAAATTCAAGGTGTTAAAAATACTATAAAAATAACAACACAAATCGTAGATAATAATTTTTAACTACGCGTAAAATAATTGAATTGTTTATTATTTAAATTAATATATTATTTATGTGATAGTACTCTTATTTATTTAGATATTTTCGATAATGCACTTTGCATTTTGTTTTTGAAACTTTATTTTTCTGTATAAAATTGTATGTTTTTTGTTTTCAAAATTTTATTTTTCTGCATTCAATTGTACTTAAGTACGTTTTGATTTAATTTGTTTTTCTGTTGTTATTATTATTACTATATTATTTCTTCTCTCTTGTGAGGGTAATATTTGTTATATTGCAAATCTCATGTTGTGTACGTCTTGAATTTAGATTTGTTATGTCCATAATGTTTTGCATTCTTAAATAAATAAATAAACATGGCATTTAGAATAAAAAGTACAGGTAAATAAAATTAGTAAAGATGATATTTTTATAGCAAAATTAAACGATGCAATAGAATTTTAAAAACAAAATACATAGCGCATCACTAAACATGTTTACGCCTATAGGGAGTGCTTTTAAAAACATTTTTTTATCACTCAACAAGCTGTTTACCAGACAGTCCCGTCTTCTTCTATATATATTTAACTCTTCAATAGTGCTTGTATTAATCTAGATGTGCTAATTCAAATATGTTGAAAAAAAATTATTTCTCTTCATAAAAATAAACGCTAAATGTTGAATAATTATTTGCTTTCTATCTTAAAACTTACACGCAAATAATAAAATTATAACACGTGTTTGGACCAAACCCGGTGTGATCATTCCAGGTTTGCTTCAATGATGCATAAGGGGGCTTGAAAGCGTCACCATTTTGCGAGTGTGGTGAGATTCAGACCTCGGAGCATATCGTGGAGTCATATTATAACATAACATATATGCTTTTCCCCGGAGGAGTTTCAGCCATACATCATGACACACCGGAACCTATTGCGTGAATTGATGCCGCATTGCCTGTTCGACTGTCACCTTTTATAATATGACTATTTCTATGATTTTTTATTGTGATTTCGTTTTCTAATAACTTTAATGTTAATGAAAAAATGTTTTAATTATTTATTGTTTATTATCGCCATATGATCATAAATAATTCACAAAATTGTTCAATGAATAATAGTCTTCATTATTGGTATTGTATCGTGGAAACTTCAGTGTAACGCAAAAAAAATGCAAGAGTTTTAATACACTATTTTACATAATATAATCTTAGAATATCACAGAATATGAATCATTTAGAATAAAATCTGTTATTAGTAACTAATTTTCAACGGTATGTGGAACGAAATTTCGCAGTCGTCGCCAGTCGGAGAGCGATAGTCGACTTGTTCGCACGTCAATTTGTTTTGTGATAGCGTCGGAGGAATATATTCTTAAATCGTGTAAAGATGACTAAAACACGTTCCGCATGTACTTGAAAAAGAATACATGTCAATGAATATACTATTATTATTACGAATATAATATTAACATAACATTAAAAGGACGCATGTTAAATTTTTATGACAAATTATATTTCGTTCGGCTCACGTCATTTGCACAATCCGCGCATAGCCTAATCACGATCTTTTTAGACCATGCCTCAGCTGAAGCCTTAAAACAGCAGTCAAACGTTATATTTAAACCTTTCAGCGAAATATTAAAGTTGCCATCATATTATATTTTAAAAACTCATTTTTGCTTGTTTATTAAAATTTATAATTTAAATCTCTGTGACATTAATAATAATTGAAATATGACAGTAATATTTTCTATTTCCGTAAATGATTGCGTAATTAAGAAGTCAAAACAATTTCGCCAAAGTCACAACACGCTTTTCTGAGTATTTTTTTCCCAGTCATTTGATAGTAAAATCTTAAAAATAAATATTACAAAAACTCCACGCGTTCACTCAAATAAAATAATTGTCCCAACACGAATAAAAGCGCTATATTTAGATTTGGTATATTAAACATAATTGTACATATTCTGATAATATTTATGTATTTTTGTTAGTGGTGTGTTACGGCTTATTTTGGTACTAGTAGTCTGCCTTAATTAAGAGTTTTCGCAACTCTGTTTCACTATAATAAAGGGTATTGTTTGCGGGGGAGGAATTTGATAAGGGCTGATTATTACTAAAGGCAAAAAAGAACAAGTACCTTCTTTAAGATAAATAAGTAGAGAAACTAAGATACCATTTCAGATATCTGCCTGCGCGCTTTTAAATTGAGCTTTTACATTATCATTCACTGTCGCTACGGAAGCAGTTAATTTATTTGTAAACTTTTTCGTAGATTTGGATTAAGGCAAAAAAAAAACACTGACTGCGCGAACTTATTATTATACCTTTTTAAAACCCACCACTCCCCCCCCCCCCGTCCCGCGTTGTACTTTTAGTGTCAACATTTATTTTTGCGGAACTCGAAATAAAGACGGATAATCCTTTAAACTGCTTTGCGTAAAATTTACAAGAACAGTTTTACATGGAAAGTTTATTCCGGCGTTATACTTTTATTACGATAAATCACATCTTCTTATTCGTTTAACAAGCCAGATTTGTTTTCATAATGCTCCAGATTAAAAATACGAAGAAAGTTTGGGAAAAAATCGGATTCTTATCCTTTTAAATTATTGCGAACTAGGTGGAAATCCCATTCAAAGAGGTACGAAAAAATATCTTAATTCTTTACTACAGATATCTATAATTGTGTCGCTAGATTTCAAAATCAGCCAAGTCCGTAATAGATGAGTAGGAGAAAAACAGTTTTTTATTTTCTCAAATACACAGTCACAAGGGTGAAAGTTTATATTATTTCGAGTATAGAATATTTATAATTAGTAAATTCCATATTTTGATAATGCAGGAATGTTAGAAAGCAGTAGTTCTTCAGCAATTCACAAAAAAATCAAAAATACCTAAAGGTAGACTTGGCTGATTTTGAAATGAAGCACACAATTATTTAAAAAAAAGTTCGCCCTGTAAAATAACAAAAAACGATTAGTCCTACTATAATATTTGTAGGTACCCAATTTTATTATTTTTCACCACTTTTAAGTATGTAAAAATATTATTTTTCCACAATTAATGAAATCATCCAAATATCCAGCGAGGTCAAAAATGGTTTGGGAGGTCTATTTTTTTTTTATTTGCGGGGTTAATAAAATGTAACTGGCATGGCCCCCACATCCTGAACCGGGCCCCCATGCTATGATCTTTGGCGGGCCCCTCTCCCTCCTACCTATCTCTAAGGATAAAGGCAGTGTGATGCTCTACAGTAGCGTTTTCCAAATGGTGCACGCGGTAAAATTAATATGTATATTTAGTGTTTTTTGTTGTATATTTTAATGCATCTATTTAAATTAAGGTGTTATCGAGTGTCAATACACAATTTAAAAATTTATCGTACAACCATATGATTTAAAGTAATAATATTATTGAAGAACTTTTTTTTACTATTAAAGCAAATTTGTGCCGTGTGTTTATCTCACTTATGTGATCGACTGGCATCACCGGGCCCCCAGGCTAGAGCCCTGTCAGCTTCCCCCCCCCCCCCCCTTGTGGGGGCCATGGTAGCTGGTGTCATTGACTGATTTCTACATTTACTCCGCCTACTATGACTATAGCTTCTCGTCGCTTCAACCGCAGATTACCGCACTTTTATAGGCACATTCCCCATACGCATCCACTCTTTACTTTAAGTCTACCTAGCAACAAACACATAGCCTACTATTTTAACTAAAGTGGTTTACCTACGAGTTATTGCTAGCTGTCAGATCCATAAGAGCTTATATTATATTATACTATAATAATATATACTCGTACGATTAAAATTGAATGTAGAATTTTCTGGAAAAATATATAGCGTGTAGATTTTCTTTTGCGGCAAAATAAGTTGACGAGTTTATTTACCAACGCAAAATTTTGGGAACATTTTTTTTACAAAATTTACTGCAGGGTAAGATGAGTTAGTGATCTACACGTCATGTCACAATAGAAAAAAAAACTAGGAAAAATATTGATAAGGTTATTGTTAACATTTTGGCAAAATATGATATTAAAACAATATATTATTCTTACCTCAGTATTAAAAAAATTGTTGCAATACGTATGTACCTATTGATAAGAGTATTAATAGAAAAATATGAACGATAATATAATTTTATCTCTTTTTTTATTTCCAGATCAGCCGATAGTGACGTTATCATTGGGAAGCACCCTCAACCCAGATGACATCAAGGAGGGGGATGACGTTTACTTTGAGTGCAATATAAAAGCCAACCCCAAAGAGCACAGAATCACCTGGTATCACGACGTAAGTCCTTTGCTATGTAATATAATATTTATATTAACGACGCATATAATAGACGCCAGTCAGTAAAATAATCTTCACTAATTCAGACGGGTATAATTCAACATAATTCCTTCGCGAGTATCTGGAACTCTTTATAAATATTTTCTTAGAAATACAAAATAATGAAATTAAAGCGAATTGTTTGCTACTAAAACAGCTTACGGAAAAATTTATTGAAAACTTAGGTTTTAATTGAATAGTACGTATCTAAAAATATTACAAAGAAAACTGAGTAAGTGTATGTATATTTTAAAGTACAAAGATATACTTGCAATTTAAAGAAGCCTCATATAATGTAATTTTATTATTACGCTATTTAATGATAAGTTCTTAAAATAGGGTCTACTTAACTCATTCGGCGTACTTTTATCTAGTTTATAATTTTTGAATTTATATATCTTTGAACATACATAATTTTGAAAATACTTCTGAGAAAATATATAACCTATTAGCAATATTGGCAAGTTCAAGTAGGTTACATCAAAAAATCTTAGAGTGATCCGTGATGTTGGTTAGTAATTAAATTAATTAATACCTACTTTGATTTAAAAAATGTAAAAGCCGATTGCCAATAGTCAATTTGGAAAGCGCTTCAGAGAGCCATTTTAGTTAAAATTTTTCGCAGTTAGATAGGATGGCTATAGAATTGTAGTCGATGTGCGTGGGCGCGAATCCCGAGAGACGCAGGTTCGATATCTGCTGGGTGTCGTATTTGAAAAAAAAAATTCTATGGGTTATATGTTTTCTCAGAAGTGTTTTCAAAGTTATATATGTTCAATAAAAAGAATTTTGCATTCTTAAATCTTGTGAATATTGCATAAAAAATAGTTCTTTGTTTTTTTACCATATCATGGACGTCTTGAATTTGTAATTTGTAGAGTTGATTATGTTATGTAAATATATTAATTTGAATTACTTCTTCATTCAAATTTCTGGCGTATAAAAAATATTTTTGAATAATTTATGGTTTTAAAAATGTACCGTTATTGTTCATTAAACACCGAACACTATTCATTGGAACAGTGTTTAATGATTTTTTTTTGATCCTAATAAGATCCTAATATGGGTCTCTTAAGAGTGGAGGTTTGTATTAACAGATTTTATTTTTACGAGAAATGGATGTCAGCCAGTTGCTTAACCTATTAGGTTCATACTTTGACTCATACACAAATTGATAAACAATATATGTACTTATCAGACCCAGCATTCGAACTTGGGACCCACGATGCTATAGGCTGATGCTTAAGCCGCGCAGCCAACGTAAGTGCTATGATTTGTCGTTAGTAATATTCTATACATCTGGACTTTAGATACTATTAGAGTTATGCAAGTATTTTAGTACATTAATAGATTAGAAAAGTTAATTCGGCATTGATCTGTAAAATTAACCTGAAGCCTCACGAAGGGGATGTTAATTTTCACCGTCAAATGAGCTCAATTCAGCCCTTTCGCTGCGTCAGCTTTGTTCGAGAATCCCGCCGATTAGCGATTTCTTTAGGCGTGCGACTCGTTTCACCTTTCAATTGTCGGAGCCTCCCTCCACCCCCGGCAGCCGGCAGACAATGTGGTAATGGCCCCCATTGTGGCGACATAATGGTCAGCGAAGATCTATCGGAATTTCGCAGTGAAAGGCGGCCGCTTCTAATCGATGGTGTAAAAAGACTGAGTCGGTAAATTTGCCTCCGCTGGAAGACACCGGAGTTTATAACTCGCAGGTCGTTCGTTCTCAATAGGAAGAATGCTTTGACTTTTCCAATAATTTCCGCAAATAACTATGTCAGAAATTTTCCTCTAACGGAAATACTGCAAGTATTTTCTTCAGTTGGTAAATTTACTGTCTTCTGTTTTTAAATCTGTCTTTCTCTTCATATTCAACAAAATGTATTAATAAAATGTAAAATATTTATTTATTAATAAACAAACAAAAAAACTCTTGCCAACTTACAAAGTGATTTTTGAAATTTCATATTATCTCTAGAAATATTAAAATAATTACAATATAAAAATAACTTTTTATATACCATGTTTTTAAATTTTCTGTTAAATCATATAAACTTGACAATTATAATATGTATTAATAAATACTTTTTTTTGTACTTGATAGAAATACTGAACAAATATAGAATACTGAAATGTCATTTTGACATTTCATATTTATTTCCATAGTAACGCACCTATATATTAATAATTTAGTTGCTAGGACTGGACACACAAAGAAAAAATGTGTACTGGACAAACAAGAATACGAGCTAATAAAAACGTGGCAAAATACGATTTTCAAATGTCGTGAAATATTTTTTTAAAAAAATCGAGATTCATTTGTGTGCTCACGTGATGTGATGATAATGTTTTCCTATTTATAGTGGAATAATTTAATTTTGGAATTGCCTAAATTGTGCTAAATTGAATTATTTTTACTGTCGTTATTTCCGACTGCTCTAATATTATCAAGCCTATTGCATTATATTTTCTTCACTTAGCGTTGCTCTAAATACGTCATATTTTCTGTTAAAACTATCTAACTTCAGACTCAATAATATGTGTATAGTATTTATATTAATAACGGCCCCTGCAACATGCCTCAATAGTCGCTAAAAAATAAAGAATATACAGTGACATCCCAAATGCAAAATATGTTACTCTATAATATTATATAGAATGAAACATTTCATTATTGGTTGGGCCATTTATATTTGCATTCATCCTTTCTTTCCACCAATCTCAAATTCCCAAATTATTGTCACAAGACCGCCAGTCACGGGTCATGAACGACTGTAATGTAAGTGATCTCAAGTGATCGGACGTGTTTCAAGGTTGTTAATAGCTTAGTCGTCATTAACTAATGAGTGACTCAAAACGTATCTGTTCGACCTTCGTTGCACTGAATCAGTTATAGTTTGAGTGAACGTCGCGTCTATATCGTCCATATCATTGTCATTTATCAACCTCATTTATCATCCATCAAAGCGTACCGTCTGTTTAACAGTGCGTGAGTACGCAAACACCAAACCGGCCTCATGGCGCTCCAGCTCCCTCAACATAAAGGTGAGTTTCTGGCATCCTGTGTAACTCCCCCCCTCTAGATCCGTAATCAACCAACCACCACTTTAAAATTACAGTCCACTGCTAAAAGCGCCACCAATTATTAAAAGACAAAACGTTAAAGCCACTATGTAGATAAATTATTTATATTAAGTAAATTACCCGTATAATTTAAATAATAAATATTCCATTTCAAATATACACAACCTAATTGGTATATTATAATATATATATTTATTTTTTACAATCGGAAGACTCATAATATACCTACACCCGGACCCTAATAAATAAGTTAGGATCTAAATGGCATAATATTTGTATTGGCAATATCGGAACCGGATATCGGGTTTTTGAGCTAGAGCTATTGTTTTACCCTTGTCATGTTTTATTGTTCGACTATAGCAATAAACTCGATCAAATAAGTTAGGCACTATACGTGATTTTTTGTGGAACTTCCGTATTAGCTTTGGACTCTTCTGGATTGTCTACTAAGCAAGCGTACGATTGCGTCACAGCCAGAAAGCTGCTATTACTTTAAAATTGTATTACACCTTCTATGACACATAAAACAAGGTTTCAAGTCGGACCATTAGTTTGGGTAGCTGATTTAATAGGTTCCGTGTAATTTATACTGAAATATGTACGTATCAAAAATAAATATAATTGAATCCTTCAAACCGATTCAAAAATGAGAGAAAGGCATTCAAAATAAAACAAACACATTTATTTATCTGAATTATCATAAAACATTATTATAATCGCATTTACATGTACTTAGGCTAAATATTACATACCATAATGAATAGTAATTATGAATTTAATAACGAAACCCATAATTGAGGTGATCAGAGCAGAAGCGGCGTTACCCACAAAAATGTCTAAACGGAGTTAACCATTGGAAGAGGTTCCCTCACTTCTGCTCTGAACGCTTCAATTGTTAACATAAAACAATAAATTTCAATATAATTATTTGACAATGCACCTCTAAAGCAGACGAAATTGGACCAAAATATATTTTTAAATGGAAATAACACTTTGTATTGGGTTTTATTTTAATTTATGCAACTATTTTCCACTATGAATTGACAATTAACACCACAGAAGAACAACAATATTTTTGACGCTTTTCAAAAAACATATTAGCGAACGCCACAGCTGTTGTGTCCTGATTAGGGGGCCATTAGATATAATTAGCATATTATTTAAATGTGGTAATTAAAAGTTAATTAAATGATCTACAGATAATTGGTTTGAGCGACAATTTAATGTAAAAATAATAAATTTTTGAATGCAGTCTCTACGCAGATTTTTTTTGAATTTGTAAGTTTGTCTTTGAGTCCAATTTAATTCCCTCTCTCTTTAAATTATTATAACTCATAAAAAATAGTGCACGCTAATCTATGGTATTGATACAGCTAACATTTACAAAAAAGCTGAACCACCCAAACGCTTCAGTAGTTTTTTCGGGATTTTGACTTGCCGGAATTTAGACTGACGGGATTACGACACATACCCACATTTGTCCGCCACCGCTATTAGCTATTAGTTAATAGTTACGTATGTAGAAACTTACTTGAATAATAACATGCCATTAACTAAATTTCCTTGACGCATCACCGGCCCTTTAAGTCATTTGCGGGGGTACATTATTTTATAGTCCGCCGGCCGCGCTGTCCTCTTTAGTGATCCGTAGCACCCTTTACTTCCCTAACAAATAACTTAGCGTCAACTTAAAGTTTCGGCCCAAAACTTAAAGCTCCCGCCCGGTATAAATTCGCCCGAATCACTTCCCGTGTGAAAGGTCGTAGCTCTGAATTCAGCGGGGATTATTCTAATTGTCGAATCCCGGTTTGTCAACGAACACAGTGACTATTTTACGTGTATTTTGATTTTGCTATTTCACGGATGGCACAAAATTTATAAATATTTTTAAAACTACTATTTTAAATCAATAATTCGATATTTCTATGCCAAAACAGGAGCATATTATTGTTATATAAAATTGAATTCGTGTATTAAATAAGGCTCTAAGTACCAAAAAGTAGTTTTGCCTATAGTTACAAAATACCGAGTCATTGCAGTAAAATTTCATGAAGCAGACCTTTTGAAAAATGTAGTTTTACAGTGTGAATCAATCACGGCAGCTTCTATAATTTTAGGTATTAAGAACTCGCAAGTGTCAAGACACCATCGTCAGCTATTTTATATTTAATGCCGTTGACCACTGCAGTGCTACTTACACCATTATAAATAAAACACGCCAACGGACTTACAACGTCGACAGATTTAATTATTTTGCTGTATTTTTTTGACTTGCTTGAGGCACTTAGACTATAGTTAAAATTATTGGCGTTGGTATGTAGAACATTTTTCTATAAAAATGTCAGTTTTTATATTTTTGGTACTTAGCGCCTTAATTAAAACACGTATTCAAATTATGATAAAATTTAATAAATTGGAAAGACGGCTGAGTTGACATTTGGCTATAGTAAAAAAAGTAGAAGAATTGTTATCAAATTGAATATGAGACATGACTTTTGTGATAATATTATTAAATTTATAAATAAATCTTGCATATTAATATTTTAAATGAGTTCCTCTGTATAGGTATTTCTTTCTTAAACCAAGTTTGTGTTTATAACCAACACAAATTTTGATAATAAACGTACATTAGTGTTGTTGTGATACATTTTGGCATATGATAAATTTTTGTATATTTTGCTATCATACCCCCCACGGTGGCCGCGTGGCTTAAGCGTTGGACTATAACTCCGTGGGTCCCAGGTTTGAATCCTGGGTCTGGCAAGTACACATATTGTTTTCCAATTTGTGGTTGTCAGGGTATGGACCTAATAGGTTGAGCAAGTGGCTGACATCCATTTCTCGTAAAAAACAAAATCTGTCAACACAAAACCTCTACTCTGTGAAGGCTCATATGATTCTATTAGGATCGGACATGGAAGAAAGAAAGAAGAAGAATTCGTTTTCGGTTCAAAGTGTGTTAGAGATGGGAGGCTGGAAGCATTTGTCTAATAACGAGGCCGTTGTCATCCACTGCGTAAGGCACTGGCTTCTCATCTGGTCTGATTCTCGGTAAGGTCATAATACATTTATGCTGTCTTTGCAATTTGTTTCTCTCCCATTATTATACTACTTTTTAACTAAACTATTGCCACTAAATTTCATTGCATGGCTGCCTTTTAGTAAGTGCACACAGTGTCTAAAGGTGCCAAAAGCCGAAACCCGGGTCGCAAAAAACGACTAAAATGGAATAGTAGAAAACTTTAATACATTAGAATTTAAATTCAAATTCCATCAAGTACCTTCGGTCGATAGTATTAATATTATTATAACAACTTTATTTTTTAACATTACGACATCAAATTTAAGAAAATTTCATACAAGACGATTAGAAGATAAATAGGTTTAAAGTTGTAGACATGAAAATGCTCCGATTTTTGTAAGTAACAACATCACTGAAACCAAACTTAAGAGTTGTGTTTGCTGTAACCCTGATTTTGGGTCAGTTTGAATTTGAAATTGTCTGAGATAACTTTCTCGTTTTGATTTGAGTTTGAACGCGTTGCATCTTGTTGAGTTCCAAACTTTCATGAGTTTTGATTGAATCCAATCATCGAAGCCGTTAAACTACCAATGCTTTTAAAACTATATCTATATATAAATGCAGGGAATTCGCATTACTTTGATTTATAGGTTTTTAATTTGACAATAAAACTTAAATTAATATGAATCTACTACCGGTAGTAATAGATACATATAATTATAGTTTTTTTTTCTAAATTTATACATTTATTATATCTTTGATTTTATCCCGCTAGGTAATATGCATCGATTTAACACGGACCATCTTAGAGATTAACTACTTCGTTGATCTACTAGCTTTTATGTGTAGCTATCTCTTTCATTACTGAATAAGTATAATCTACACACACGATCACCTAATGGTAACGTATCGGCTTATAATATTATGGTAACATCTTGTTTTTCAATTTGTGTTTGGAACCCAGACCTAATAAAAGACTAAAATTCATAAAAACAAAATCTTTTTCTACAACTTCCACTCTGTGCAAGTTAAATACTCCTCTTAAGATCGAATACAGTACAGTAGTAATAATAGTAGATCTGTAAATGTGTCTTTTTGTGCTATGTGTTATTTATTTATTAAAAAAAATGCTTACATAATAGATCAAAATTCAGGACATTGACAATATGATATTCATATTTAAAAAGAACTTGTTCCTATCAAACGTGTCAAATAAAAATACTTAACAAACATCATCCTTATGTGAGAGAAGAAAAAACATACATAATGTTAAATTATAAAATAAAATTTCAAAAATAAAAGCATATTGATGCAAATGTCTTTGTCTTTGAGGAGCACATTCATTAGTCTCACACCTCTTTCCAATGATGCCTAATAGACCTAACATGATAAAACAGTTATTATTTAGAAGAAGCTATGGCTGGTAATTGACGAGGATGTTTTAGGATTAAGTGTGACCTACGAGATTCAAAAGTGTGAAAAGTGAGCATGTCTTGAAGAAAGAGAGTCAGACAATAATCGTTTGATAAATTATTGAAATTAAAATAGTTATATGTATTACAATAAATATATGAAATCCATCTCTTCTAGACGTGCTCTAAAATAAGCTTGTACGAAACTTCATAAGGACTCCAGATAATTGAGCCATATCCAAAAATACTACGTAAGACGTACGTGTAATGCCCATTAAAAGTTTCTTGCAAACAATAAATCAGATTTTGAGGATTATTTTTAGAGAGATAAAGGATTTTCGATGGTCAACTAGCGCCAAAATGGTTGGATAACACTGCTTCATATTGTGTTATATCAAACTCACGTATAATATTGCAATGTGTGTATTTTTTTATCAATTGCCGTTTCAAAATAAATGTCCGCTTTCTAAATCCACTATTGACTCAAGTATTCATTCATTTATTTTGAATTTAAAATATTAAAAATTATTTTACATGTATTTTATTACACTGGTATACGTTCGCTGCTATGTTGGCCTGGATCTTTTTGCTGTCATGTAAACAAAACCCGCGTGTGTTGGATAACTCCATTAGCGTTTCGATAAAGGCAACACGATTTCAAACGGTTAATTAAGCGGCCAATTGGGGTCTTTGAATTGGGCGGCCAAGTAAATGGTATACCCACGTCAATCAGCTGACTCCTGATCAACTTGTAGGTACAAATGCGGGTAAAAGAAACTGTGCAGATTTTTTTCCCTGCGCGAATTCAATTAGTTGATTCCATTAAAAGAATGGATTGATAGTGTGAAAACGATTCGATCGGATTATTTCAACTTTGTTTCAGACTTAACACTAATTATTATATTATAACATTCTCTCTAAATACAAAGAAAAAAAAGAATTGTAAGAACAATTATTGTTGTATCACAAAATACCATAAAGTATTAAAATAGCATGACATGTGAAGAGGTATATTCCATTTCAATGAAAACGAGCTTATATATTTTATTACATACATTTTTTTTAAATTCAAAACAATCGAAACAAATGAAGTGAATTTTTTTGTCAAATCAACGAATTTATTAAAAGAAAAATACTCAAATTGATTGTTTAAATGGCGTAGATATCTTATTTGTGAAAATAAGTTGATTTTTTTAGTGATTAATTAAATAAAATACTTTTTCTACAAATTTTATTATCTACTTTTATGGTTAACTTTATATTGTTATTTTTATTGTATTTCAACATGTTTCAAATTTATCATTTTATTTAATTTATCAATTTATGTTCAATAGGTTTATTTAAGATAATTATTACAACGTTTTTATTAGGTAGTATTCTTATTTGTCCGGTGGTTGTTCCGGTACAAATCTTGCAATCGATTTTTAATTAAATTCCCGACTAGTTATACATTTGAAACTTTTAGAATATATCAGAACACGATGCCAATGCATTTTTTTAATACTTTTAGCCATCTTTAAGTAGAATTAAATTCATTTTCAGTTAATTCTGTTTTGTATGAAAAGCTGTTATTTTCGAAGAAATCCGTAATCCAATCCACTATTATTAGTTGCTAGGAAATTATTAATATATACGTGCGTTACTATGGAAATCAATATTGAGTGTCAAAATGACATTTCAGTATTAATTCTATCAAATACAATTTTTTTTGATCGTTTAAGCTAGTCAAGTCAAGTTTATATGATTCAACAGAAAATTTAAAAACGTTGTATATAAAAAGTTCTCTTTATCTTGTAATTATTAATTAATATAATACTACGTGTAGATTTTTCATATAAGCTAAATTAATAAACATACAATATAATATATATAGCGACGAAATGGTTTTATCATAATACGAGGGTGGGTCAATAATTCCTTAGAAAAAAGCATTAAAACAGTTTTTATTTTTGTATTTTTTTTTATTTCTCAACATAATCTCCTTGGAGCTCAATACACTTGGTTAGACGTTTCTCAATTTTTTTTAAACCGTCAGAAAAATAAGTTTTCGGAAGGTCCTCAAAATAAGCATTTGTCCGATCGATGACTGCTTCATTTGAAAAAAAACGTTGTCCACTTAGCCATTTTTTTAAGTTTGGGAAAAGGAAAAAGTCACTGGGGGCTAAATCTGGCGAATACGGTGGGTGGTCGACCAATTCGAACTTCAATTCTTCAATTTTAGCCATTGATCGTAAACATGTGTGAACACGGGCATTGTCCTGATGAAAGAGGATTTTTTTCCTGTTTAAATGAGGCCGTTTTTCTTCAATTTTGTTTTTTAGCTGGTCCAATAAAGATGCATAATAATCCCCTGTTATTGTTTTTCCTTTTTCCAAATAGTCAACAAAAATAATTTCACGTGCATCCCAAAATACAGTAGCCATAACCTTACCAGCTGATTTTACGGTTTTCGCCTTCTTTGGACATGGTTTGCCTTCGCAATCCACTGCTTTGACTGTTCTTTCGTCTCGGGAGTATAGTGGTGTATCCATGTTTCATCTACAGTCACAAAGCGACGAAAAAATTCATCCGGATTGCGTTGCATGAGCGACAACAGGGCTTTAGAGGCCACCACCCTATTGCGTTTATTGTCGACTGTGAGCAAACGCGGCACCCATCTTGCAGAAATATTTTTCATGCCCAATTTGTCATGTAAAATAGAAATGACGCTACCTTTTGAGATCCCTGTAACCTCAATTATCTCACTCAACTTTAATCTTCGGTCACTTAACACCATATCGTGGATTTTATTGATCATTTCTGGTGTAGTCACCTCTACAGGACGTCCTGAGCGTGGTTCATCCTTTGTTGATGTACGACCACGTTTAAATTCATTTAACCAGTTATAAATAGTTGCAAGTGAAGGAGCAGATATGCCGTGAACTAAATCCAACTCATTTTTTATTTCCTTTGCTGTTAACCCTTTTATATTAAAATGTTTAATAACAGCTCTAAACTCAATTTTCTCCATTTTCCATTTTTCCATTTTCCACAAGCGTTAAATGTACGAAAAACACACAACAACCCGACCAATCTGATTGAAACTTCGCAGCATACTGAATCGGTAGTGCCGCTGCATGAAAACAAACCGCTTACAGTACTAGTCGCGCCACTTGTCGGCTTTTCTAAGGACTTATTGACCCACCCTCGTATAATGAGTACCGCAGTTTCTATAGCATATAGGATTAAAGATTTTGGACTATAAATAGAATGACACATTTAATGGGTTTTTTTATTAAATATTATTTTTGTTTTACATTTTAAACATCATTTGAAGAAATATAAATGTATACAATGCAAAATATGACAAAATGTAAAACAATTCATCAAAATGTCATTGTGAATTAAAAATTACAAACGAATTTGTCCAATTACAAGAACCGATTTTGTTTTCAAAAGATATGTATAGATAGGAGACATCTTTGAGTCTATTGGATTCGAATTGAACGAATCCTGAGTGTGAATCAAGCCAACTTGTATGGAATGAAAATTTGCAAAATTTATTCGTGTACTGTTTGGACTTATGAACTGACTTTAGTCCTAAATTTTTATCCTGAAATTGAATAATTGTGTTTTTAATACTTAGGATGAAAAATATTCCTACACATAATGACAATTTTGTTATATATTATAATATTATTCATAAAATATTTTTTAATTCATATAATATTATAATAATATATTGTGGTAACGACTTTACCTGTCTCTCGATAAATTATTTAACCATTTACTCATAAGGTGAACTTTCACGTTCCCGACATCTTTTGGGGCAAAACATGTTTTACGGGCAGTTTCACGAAGTTTATAACGGCTTTACAAACTGGCCAGTAAAATACAATTAAGCCCAAAAGACTTAAAGCTACTTAGGCTAGACTAGATTAATTTGCCTGCACCACCTGTATGGCTTGTGTAAGCTAAACTTAACTTACCGACCTCACTTTAATACTGTTCACCAATCCACTGCTGAATGAACGCATCCCCAAGATGATTTCGTACATTATTACAACTTATTTATTTATTATTACATAAACTTTTATTAATTCACAATTTTTGAGAATCAAACATTATTTATTCCAATGAACTTTAGGAGACTGTCTATCTAACGGATTTTATTGGGTCTTTGTGGTCATTTACTTGCCCTTGGTTCTACATAATGGCCTTTTTCCAGCAGCTATCTACTCGCGGACTGACATTTCCAACCCCATTACAATTTATTTCATCTGCTTCTGCTTACTTATCCAATGGTATACTTTGTGATCTTTATGCGTTATACCCAATATGCACCTTTCCATGCCGTATCGTACCGTATTTCCATTCGTATTTTTGCATATTAAGAGTCCATGACTCTCATGATGCTCTGTGTAAGGCGCTAGCCTTTCATCCGGGAGTTCCAGGTTAGATTTCGGTGATGTCACAATAAATTTATGTGATTTTTTCAAAGTCTGGATATTTGTAATTGTTTCACTTCTTTACGATTTTTCACCTCTTGAATGTAGTATTATTGATTATTATGTAATGATCTATTATTGGGATTTGACGATGTATACGCCTATTGATTGTATTATTAGTGAGAGGGGGTTTTTTTTCCATACACTTGAAGTATTCATAATTTGTTGACTTAATAGGTGGGTGATAAAGTTTTTACATACTCTATTATATTATATTTTTATATAAGTTAGAATTAATTGTATTCGTTTTCAGTGTGTATTTACCTTTTGGTGAGTGCACATAGTGCCTGAAGACGCCAAAAGGCGAAACCTTGATCACAAAAAACGACTCAAATAGAATAGTATAAATTTCTTTTATTTTGTTAACTGTCAATTCATGGTGGAACTGCATAGTATTGTTGTTAAATTTAATAAAACGCATTTTTTGTAGTATTTATTCCACTTTAAATCGATTAATTAGGACCGGCTTCGTCCGCCTCAAAAGGACATTTTCAACTGAATACATTTTTTTTAAAACAATATTTATCAAACAAAATCCAAAGTGACAGAAATAATATAATAATAGGTATTAATAATATAACAATAGGTTTTTTTTAATGTATTCAGTTGAAAATGTCCCTCTGAGGCGGACGAAGCCGGTCCTAATTTATTGATTAAAAGTGGAATAAGTAGTACAAAAAAATGCGTTTTATTAAATTAAACAACAATAAATTGTATAAATCTTAAGTCTATTAGAATTTAAATTCAAATTACATGAAGTACCTTCGGTCGATAGTAATAATATTATGTTATTATTTGTTTTTATTAGAGAAGTTTAATGGTTTTTCATTAAGGATAAAAGTAAACAACATTAATTTTATTAATCTAATTTCTTTTTAAACTATTTTACTTAGGATAGACCTGCATGATGACTTTCATAACGTAGCGTGTACGCTATAATATCAAAACAAAGAAGTTTTATGGATGAGACACGCGACAAAGTAACTGAACGTATTCATTTTGTACTCGTACCATCTAAACTAAACTAACATTTTTTAAAGATTCTTTAAAATTAAAACAGTAAAAACATCATTAAGTATACTTATCTTATTATTGTTATGTTCTTAATCCATTAGGTATATCTACTCTGATCATGCAAGCATCCTATAGCTTCGCTGTACCTATATCAGTGGCGATGGGTGCAGGTAGGCTGTTAAGATTCGACATAAATAGTGCAAACTAAACGTTGTCAGTCATACTTATTTGTTTTTATTGAATACAATATTTGCAGACGGTGCTGGTATTTTTTTTAAATTCAATTAAACCCTGCCTAAACCAAACCATTATAATTTAAATTCTAATGAATTCAAGCTCTGTACTATTCCATTTAAGTCGTTTTTTGCGTCCCAGGTTTCGCCTTTCGGTATATTCAGGCGTCGGATTTACTCACCAAAGGCAAACACTCTTAACTCTACCTTATATAGTAAATCAATACAATAAAGTAGGTAAAAACTCCATTACCTACCTATCTAGTCAAAAAACGACTTAAATTAAATAGTACAGAGCTTGAATCCATTAGAATTTAAATTCAAATTCCATCAAGTACCTTCGGTCGATAGTATTAATATCATTATAATTTAGATATGCCATGGGTGATCCGACAAAAATAGTGCACACTTTTCAGTCATACTTATTTATTTTCGTTTAATTAATAATGCATATTATCACAGATGGTATTGATTAGGTTTTTAAAATTCAATAATTCCTGCCTAAACCAAACCATAATAAATAAAAATATTCTTCTATAAAATAAATATCGAATTAATTATGTATGGTTTAATGGCTTAATTTTAAATATTTTATAGGTAAACGAATATTTTTTTGTCTATTATCTGCTGTGGTAGTTTTAAAAACTAACAGACACCATCTACATGTTCAATGAAAAATAACGTTTTACTGCAGCGGTTTCTAACCTTTATGCTACTACGCCTCCCCGAAGAAAAAAAAAATTTCCGCGCCTCCCCTACCTTTTATTGTTTTAATAGATTAAATAATATAGAAATGTTTTAAATAATAAAAACTTAATTATAAAAAAAAACTGAAAACTACAATTAACAGAATAATAACAAGGTTTAACTATAAAATACACATACGTGTAGATTTATTTTTTATAAAAAAATATTTTTAAACATTTAAACCAACTACATCTATCGCATAAAAATTTTATGCGAGGGTTGTTGTTGTTTTTTGGCACAAAGTTTATCAAATCTTGGGGGCAATGTGGAGAGTGCCACTCGTAGCTCTTTTTCGACTACTAACCTAGCTCGATATTTGGTTTTCATTGCAGCCAGTGCCGAAAAACCCGTTTCGTATAAATACGACGTTACAAACGGTAGAAGCACTTGCATTGCTTTGTAATACAAATATTCATACTCTCCGCTAAGATTCATCCAAAATTGAATTAAGGTTTCATTTTGAAACTTTTGTTTTAGTAGGCTATCGCATGATAATTCTATCAGCTTTTCCTTTTCAATGGTCAAATTCGTCATCTTCATTGTCGATAAATGGATTCTGTACCCACAAAAACTTTGAGAAATCAAGGTCTTTAAAATAATTTGAAAAATGCAGCACTAAACCATCCAAGTGTTCAATAAAAAGATTCTTGCTTGTTTCAATATTGGCTGTGGCCCAGAAATCTTTTAGCAGTGAAAACATGTCCAACTCATTCTTTTGTAAATTTGACTTCCATAAATTCAACTTTTTAATGAAAGCTTTTACTTTGTCTTTTTGAACAAGTGGATGCATTTGTGATCCCTGCATTGACTTATTCAAACTGCTCAATTTTCCAAAAATTTCAACCAAATAGGCAAGTTTAACAAGGAAATTATCGTTCGTCCACAAATGTGCCTCTTCATGGTGATTTCCTTCGAGAAAGGTTGCTATTTCTTCTTTGAGCTCAAATACCCTTTGAATCACTTTTGCACGAGATAGCCAGCGAACTTCACAATAATACAGAAGTGAGGTATAATTAGCTTCCATATCTACACACAACTTTGCGAACAGCCTAGATCTCAACGGACTGTTCTTAATGTAGTTTATAATTTTTGTATTTTTTGTAAAAATGTTGTTAAGTTTCTCGCTCATATTTTTTGACACTAGAGCTGCTCTATGAACCATACAGTGCGTCCAGATAGCATGTGGTGCTTTCTTTTTAACTAATGCTTGAAGACCTGCTTTGTGTCCGGACATTGAGTGAGCACCGTCAGTACACAGTCCAATGCAATTATTCCACGTTATGTCGTTTTCTTCAAAAAAACTGTCCATTATATTAAAAATTTCAATGGATGTGGTCCTTCCAGGAATGGGTTTGCAAAATAATATATCTTCTAATATATTATTTTCCCCAACATATCGAACATATGCAATTAAATGGGCATCTTTAGCTATATCAGTCGCCTCATCTACTTGTATGGCGAATTTCGAAGTACGCAGCCGAGAAACTAATTGATCGCAAATATCTTCAGATATATCATTGATTCTTCTTCCGACTGTATTATCAGCAAGCGGAATTTGTCGCAACTGTTTTGCATATGATTCGCCGAACATTATTCGAACCATATCAATAGCTGCTGGTAATCTGCTATTGTATGTGGTTTCTTACATTTTGCGATTCGGTAAGAGACATGGTACGAAGCTAATAATAATGCATTTGGTGTTACAGAAAATATTTTTTTGAACGTTTGCTTTTGGTTATTAAGCTCATCCAATTTTCTTTGAAAAAATTCTATGGGCTTATCAACATATTCAGAATGTAGAGTTTCATGGTGCCGTTTTAATTTGACTGGTCTCATACTATCTGAAGCCAAAACTTTCGAACACAACAAACACATTGGTTTTATACTGTTATACTAACACTAGTGAATCCTAATGATAAATAGGATGAACTGTATTGTCTTTTCTTGGGAGCTTTACTTCCTTGTTCCTCGGTTTTATTCCCACTAGTATCAGCATCTTTTCTCTTACAACCACTCAAAAATATATCCATTCCACTAAAAAATATTTTATTATTATATTATATTATATTAAAGAAATCACGTAAAAAACAATATCACACCCTGGCTACACGCTTCAGTTGACACTTTAGCTACGAGTGACATTTAAATTTGAGGTTAATGTTTTCATGCAACCAGCGGTCGTTTTGTGCATTACCGAAACAGAGCGTTTGAAAAAGCGCCATTTTTAAATTTCTCCGCTCCAAATATTTTTTAATAGGATTTAAATATATGTATTATATATTAAAATAAACATTCATGCATTGAATTTTCACTGTTACGTTAAGATATGAAGTTTTATTTATTTGTAGATATTGTGGTATAAAAATTAATTTATTAATAAATTTTGGCGCCTCCCCTGGCAATAGATCGCGCCTCCCAGGTTGGAAACCGCTGTTTTACTGTCAAAGTTGGGTGTGTACTATTTATGTCAAATCTGAACAGCCTACATCTACCCTTCACTACTGCTGTATATACCCTGCGGATAGTATTTAGGGGCCTTCCAGAATATCGTAATTTAATTGGCTTAAGAAAGACTCTCTAAGAACACTAGTATTAGATGATTGAACTTTCCATTTACCGAGAGCCTATATTATGGTCCACCTACTTATCTTTGAAGTACCCCTAAACTTATCCATCATATACCAGCTTGTATCCACGTAAATCATATAATATATATTATATATTATAAGGTGCCATGAATTACCACATGAACCCATATAATTTTTCTCGTCAATTTTATACAGGTAGTCAAAAACAATTAATTCATTGACCACTATAAAACATCGAGAAAATCGTATGAAAATACTGTAAACAAAATTACAGACTTTAAACCAAAACGAAAGCCGTCGTTTTGTTTTTTGGGGTTGCCAATAGAAGAAGAAAATAGCTTGCTACCACAAATACGTACAATTCAAAAATTAAACTGCCTTCAAAAATTTTATTACCCGACCAACATATTCACGTGGCGAAAAACTACAGGTTGCAAACTACATCCTCTGGGTATATCCGGGAATGTGCTCCAAAAGGAAAGTGATGGTTAAGTCGGTCTAACCAGCTGTTGTGGCCATCGGGCCGTTCGACTTGGTCGCCGCTAAGGCCAATTATATTGCATTTAAAAAGATTGGGTACGTGAAAATCTCTTCACATAGTTTTGTTTGGCTATATTGGTCTAGCATTATTTTTTGTATCTTATATAATACCATTAAATTCATTTATTAATCTCTGCCATTCTCTCCCATGGCACTTTAATAAAATACGGCTTTCATTAAACTCAAAGTCAAAGCTCACTTGAGAGAGTGTTGACTTCAGTCATGGCTACCTGCTCTTGCGATATTTCCAGGTGTAAACAACTGCTGATGTTTCACATCAAACGTAGTTCCTCGTAATACGATCGATTAACAGAGTGCAGTGCGGGGCGGGTTGGCTTGGATGGTCCATGTTTGTTTTGCCTTCATTTTTTTTAATACGGAGTGCGTATTAGTTATTATACTCATTCAATCTAGTCCAAATTCTTTGATTATAATAATACATGCCTTAATTTTTACTTTTAGATAATATTGAGATAAGAGAAAAAAGTAGATAATTGAGTTGGGTGCCGGACGAAATCCCGAAGGCCGAAATCCCGAATGGCGGGAATATCGAAAAATAAAAAAATACAAACAGCAATAATTGCACAATCTTAACACTTACTTGTCTTGAATTGCGCAAATTTTACAAGAGACAAAAATCCATTTTCCACAAAAAAATGTTTTCTGTCTCTCTTGTAAAAATTGCGCAATTGTTGTTGTTTGTGTTTTTTTTAGTTTTCATGATTTCGGCCTTCGGGATTCCGGCCATTCGGGATTTCAGCGTTCGGGATTTCGGTATTCGGGATTTCGGCTTTCGGGATTTCGGTTTTCGGGATTTAGGCTTTCGGGATTTCGACCATTCGGGTTTTCGGCCATTCGGGATTTCAGCATTCGGGATTTCGACTCAAACCCACTTGAGTTATCTAATAAAAATACTTTATGATGTATGAAGTCAATTTGACTCTAAAGTTATAGGGACTATTTTTAAATATATTATTCATAGAGTACTTTATTAATTGTTAACCACACTGATATCATATTATTATTTTGTTATTTTAACTTACACAATTTTGAAATTTTAATGTCAAATTATCCTTTGAAAACCCACAAATAATGGAGACTATGTAGATAGTGCGGCAAATAATGGAGACTATGATAATCATTTATAATTTGGCAATATATTATGAACAACTTATTGTTTATTAATATGGTTGAAAATTTAAATTTAGTTTCTGCTTTGATTAAGGAGCTCATTGTTCGCATCAGTTTGTGTCGGAGATAATTAATATTGTCGCGTGTTAGAAATACGATTCATAGTTTATTCCAAAATGTTCGAGAATAATTCAGGACGAGATTAATGTTATATATTTATGATATTTAAATTAAATTTAAACAAATTAATTATTCATTGAATACAAATTAAACATTTTTTTTCAGAACCAGACCAAGTGGGACTCTAACCCACATCTTTTCCATGCGAATACTCTTTTAATTTTTATTTATCAATCCGTCAATGATTCAAGAAAATTATTATTAATAAGTAGGCTATCTAAAGTGGTTCAAACTTCATTAATTTAAAAGCGACTAACTCTGAATTACACTAAGGTATTAATTAAAACAAAATTTTATTTTTGACGTTTTTGTAACTGCGAGCAGAGACGCGCCAAGCGGGGGTGTTAATAGTGCAAATTACCTTTGCTGTATGATTTACGGAGCGGCAAAACTCCAAAAAATATATATATATATTATACAATTACATACAATGAATAATTTTATGATGAAATAAATCGCCTGCTGCCCAATTTTCGTGAAGCCATTAATTAATTTTCTTATATAAATTGTAACTATTTATTGTAAATATAAATTGTAATTATAAATTGTCAATTGTGCCAAAATTGTATTTATGCACTTCTGTAATATTACCGCTAAAAATATTTTGTCCCCACAAATTTTGGGACTGTAATTTTGGAGGGCGGGAGTCACGTTTGGCGCGTCCCTGTACGTGAGAAATTTTGTTATGATTTTCAGTACATACTGAATGTACACAAAAATTAAAAATATTACAATTTAAAAACCTCAGAAACATACCGATTAGAAAAAATCGTAGGAAAAGGTTAGAGTTGAACTCGAATATTCTATAATTAAGTCATGTATATTATATTATAAAATTTAAAAAAATATCAGATAAACCATTAAATTTGAATCGTTTTCATCTTTTAACCTTTATTTATTTTGTAACTCTATGCATTATGCCCAACAGGCATCTTTCCATCTGCCTGGTATTTAACTATTTGCTTTTCTATCTCTTTTAAATGTAACTTCATATTAGTTATACTAAGGCTAACTATATTCAAGTCGTGGCATTTAAATGCGATGGTGGTGCTAATTACTGATTATATTAGAAAATAATGCAGTAACCTGTTCGTAATAAGTAAAGATTTTTGATACCATATTTTATTCAAAGTATTGCCATCATTTTTTTTACAAACAGTTTACTAAATTGCATTCACAGTAGGTACTTACGATATCATTAAAATTTACAGTTCCGTGTCATAGCCTGGCTATAGTGAGTCTTAGGTTAAATACCATAATATATTTATTATACATACAAATGCAAGGTTTGATTTTGTAGCAATTTATTTATTTATGTAATAATAAACTACTGTGCATACATACTCGCATAATTATTATTTTATTATATTTTATATTTTATTTTGTTAACTGTCAATTCATGGTGGAACTGCATTGTATTGTTGTTTTTATTTAATAAAACGCAATTTTTTTGTAGTACTTATTCCACTTTTAATCAAGAGATTAGGACCGGTTTCGTCCGCCTCAGAGGGGAGAGATGAAAATGTCCCTCTGAGGCGGACGAAACCGGTCCTAATCTCTTGATTAAAAGTGGAATAAGTACTAAAAAAAAAATGCGTTTTATTAAATAAAAACAACAATCAGACAGAAAACCTCATGTATGTACATATTATATTTAATTAGCGTTATAAACTCAGCTTTCATTGTTGATATTGTCGTTCCAAAATACTCAAATTTAACGTATATACTAAATTATAATGAAAAGTATTAAAATTATTTTATTAGTATGAAAGTTGCAGATCCCAAATATTGTTGGTATAACTTTTCCCTCGTAAATCAGCGTTATTCTGGTTCCATCAATGCGATTAGTTCGACTTCCTTATGGATTTATAACAGTATCTTATGTTCACACCGAACGGTTTTGAATGGGCATTACCAAACGTGGCGCACCACGATTTCCGCACTGCTACAGATCACAAACCTACCCTTGGCAGTGGTTTGTGTTCACTTCCAGAGGAGTTACAACAGTGTATAGCCCATTCGTATTTCGAGTTTAAACTTTTCATTAAAATGTACTCATCAGCTAGCCGACTGCGTCAATCCATTACTGTAAAACAAATAGATAGAAATGTATTTGTAAGTTTAATTTCTCCTCATATTATTCAACTACTCTGTACAAGGTGACTTAATTTTGAAAACACTCTTGTTGAATTGATTTTTTTTTGACCTTTATTAGATGGTAATTCCCGAGAGAACAATCCCGCTGATCTGTGATGAATCACCGTCATTATTTATTTAGATAGTTGTTAAGTTAGCTGGCACTATTATAAATAAGTCAAGTCCATAGCCAACTTCAAAACCATCCTACAAGAATCGCAATCATGAACTCTTTCATACTCCGTATCCGGAAACTTGTACATATGCAGTTCGCCGTATCATACTTCACCGTGAAATATTGTATCGGAAATATAAAATATAAATACCGTCCAACTTCTTTGGGTCGTTACGTATAGTACTGATATAAAATTCATGTCTAAATAAAACACGGTTCTTGTCAGTTTACACTTTATAAGAAGCCAGCAGTAAAAAAGAAATAAAATACCGATATACTGGATTATTTGTTAGGTTAGGTTAGGTTTTCATTCTTGAATTTCATGAATTTTGCCATAATCAACCATGAAAATTGAATTTATGTTCATATTGAATCTAATAAATTGGAGATCGTATACTATACGGTCATCTCTTTCCAATAAGAAAGCTCATGGCGAACTGTGTCACGGTAAAATAATGTACGTACAATGTACATAATATTATAACCCTCATATTCAGCTTGTCTGAATCCCTTTTGTTCGTAACGCTATCCACCAATCTTCAGAAAGGGGCAGCCTAGGGGCCGAATTTCTGAAGGGATTTTTTCATAAACTTTATGAAGAGCTCGAAATCCATCTGATTTAGTTGAAAGGCGAAATATAAATTAAAGACAATAGGCAGAATTGATTCATTTATCTTTTTATTATTCTTTCACGCAGTAATTCTGACATATCATAATACTACCGGTTATTGTATAGATTGTCATCTAATGATGAAGAATCGTGATATGATGATTTTGGCCATTTGACGAGTTTCTCCACAGCTTTTTCTGTTAATTTCAGCATTTCCGGGCATTCAGGGGTCTTCGTCAATGTAAAATCAAGCAGGTCTTCTTTGTCTTCTCCATCCGTCGACCCAATTTAACATCATCAATTTTTCCAGGTTGTCATCTTTATTGCAGGTTATATGACCCAAAAACAAAGACCCAAAAAAAAGTCTGTCAAAAACAAACAGCGAAAAATTTATCTCGAAACAAGATATCTAATTAATGCATTAATATATTTACCCACCCACTACATTCTCAACAACTCTTCAAAATCATATATCATCACGTATCAAGGAATATATAATATTGTACTATTGCATCAATTTTCTATCGTCGACATTCAAATTAAATTTACATCGATTTTACAAGCATTTAATTAACTTCTAGTTATGAGACTGGTAGAAACCGGTTCCGACATAAAAAAAACTAAAAGGGTGTTAATTTAGTGAACGTTGGTAAGTGAGTGACCAAACAACAATTTAATCAACATAAGATAGATATCAAGTTTTATTTTGTTTAATAAAAATATATATATATATGTAAAAATACAAAAGAAAATGATTTTTCTATAATATTATTACCAATTCAACCAAACCAAAAACTTTTAGAATTGCTTTTAAAGATACTTAATACGACATTTTCATATAACTCCTAATATAATAGATCAATCACAATAATGTAGGTAGGTAAGTATACAAAATATCAACTATGCCTCTATTATTATATTATCTATTAATAATTCTGACAAACTATGAAAGATATTTCCAAAACCTCTGTCTGGAAGTACCACCTACTATCCCCACGATCTACACCCCCTTGTAATATCTCAGAATATCCCTCTTTCCCCGCTCAACCCCCAGAAGTCTCAAACTCCGGGTCATTCGTTCATTAGATCACGCCCAAATAATCACTGAGATATCTTCCCTAATGGAGTGCCAACGGGTGACTGATCAATTATTGTTATCGTTCATATTTTTTATAGCTTTGCTTAATATAATGGCACGAATAATATATTATTTTCTATTCTGTCAGTCAAATTGAGTGAATAAACATTTTCTATTAAGAAGTATTACCTTTTTTTTCTACTCCTATATTATTAACTTCGCATAGACTAGATATGCATGTGTAATATGTATATAAAAATTGAAGCAATTAGTGTGAAAGTTAGTTACCTCCATGCATGGCTCCCAAATCCTGGGATCTTTTACGCCCCCCCCCTACCTATCGTTTAAGGTAGAGGCCTGTGTGATACTTTACAGCAGCGTTTTCTAACTGATTATCTAGAGAACCCAGTAGAAAATCATCAGAATCAGATCCAGTAGGAGAACGTGAAAAGATAACAAAATAACAATGAAAAACGGGACGTACTAGAAAGATTTTGCAATTTAATAGATGTTGTCAAACCAGTCTTATCAAATATGGTATAAAGAATGTTTCACACTTAAAATTTCCTGTTTGGAATTGAAAAATACATTGCTAGTACCTCGTGCAAACACATAATTGAAAGAAGCAAATAAGCGCCGCAGGCGAATTTTTTTACTATTAATAGAACAAATTTGTGGCATATAAAATGAGTACAAACACATTTATTAAACTGTTGTCTTCTATCATGTCAATATTGCTTATCTGGCTGAACCGACCCGGCTGTCCGGGCCCCCAGGCTACAGCCCTGTCAACCTCACCCTTGTGAGGGCCATGCCTCCATGTTATCAATTTCTTGATTGAAGCCTAAACAATCTTTAGACCTTGTATGAAAATGTATATTGTTTTAATTCATCCTAAAATATTTCCATATTTTTATTTTATGATCAGATAAAACATTAATATTGATACTATTAATGTCGTCGTTTTATAACTGGCAATTCAGCCATCTTTTTTTATTGAGATGGTCTTGATTATTCAAATATTTTTTTATAACAACATTTTTTCTAATTATTCATTTTTTGTCAACACGTACATGTAATTCAATAACAATGCTAACAAAGATTTATGTACTTAGTAACATAATATCGGTAAACGTTTCATCGTAATTTTCAATTTACTCATAATTTTGAGTAAATATAAAATGTTGGGACTTTTATTTGCCAGTGACGAGGAATGGAGGTAGGCTGTTAAGATTTAACATAAATAAAACACAAAAAATACAATTTGAAGATGGTGCTGGGTAGTTTTTAGAATTCTATTGAGCCCTGCCTAAACCAAACCATAATAGTTTAGGCATGGTGCAGGCGATAGTGCACACTTTTTCAGCCATATTTATTTGTTTTCGTTGAATAAAGAATACATATTACAGATGGCGTTGATTCGTTTTTTTAAATTCATTAAGCCCTCCCTGCCTACACTAAACTATAATAGATAAAAATATTCTTCAAAATATCTAAAATTATGTATGGTTCAATGACCTATTTCAATCATTTTATATATTTTATACATAAACAAATATTTTTTGACTATTATCTATCATGGCTTAGATTAAGCAGGGTTAATTGAATATATATATTATTAATTATATATATATAAATATTGTAGTCTTAGTTCAATGAAAACAAATACGTTTGACTGACAAAGTGTAGTGTGTACTTATGTCGGATCTTAACAGCATACTTCACTTCCTTCGCTACTGATGTTTAGGTACCATAACAAATACACAAAAGCTTAAAAATGGATGAACATAAAACCTATCTTTCTAATATTATATTATAATAATAGTTTTGTTAAATATAGTATAATAAATCCGATTAAACTATTTCCAATTATTTGATTAATAAAATTTATATTCCTATTTAAATAGTTTTAGGTATTAAGACACACAAATTCCTAATGAATGTAATAATTTGGATGTAATCTGCACAATCTCACTAAAACTTTGGCCCGTTTAGCATTGGACATGTAATTAGTTCGGTTTTAAATCACCCAGTAGGCCTAGAATGAGCATTCGAGTGGGCATTCCCCGGTACCTGGTCTGCAACTATTTTAGAGCTTTTCTATTTCTCTGGTAAATCCCCTGATCCGAAAACTATTATAAGAGATTCTGGATATGCTTTCACGTTAATTCCGTCCGCCTCAGTTGATCGAAAATCATTTTCAAATATCAAGTAGTCAGTGTGTATCTGCGTATTTCTATCTCCCGTAAATGTTCGAATGGCTCGGGAGGTTATCAGAGGGTCGAATCTTTATTGGCCTTGTAACCTCATTAAAATTGTTGAGGGTTACCTTTATTCGAACAATTTTATTGTACTTATTCGAATTTGCATTGATAATACGGTTTTATTGCCAGTATTCGGTGAACGAACGTTAAGTAAAATTTATCCAGGCTTATTTTACAGCAATAAAATTACAAGGTCAAACTCTTTACTCTGGCTAAACGTCGAACAAATTTAATTATCTAATTTGATTTGATTCGATTAAATTCATTGTTTTGGAATGACTATAACAACAATTTTTATTTAACAGAAGTAAATAAGCGCCTGCATCTATATAAATTGAGTTTTAGAACGCATTTTTTAATTTACTAGAGCTGAATTCCGATTAGCAAGGATTTTAATGAGTAGGTACCCACATAGAACAGTTTATTGTAATATTAATAAAATGCCATAATATTGCATTCAAATCTGTTACAAAACCATTAAAGTGCTTAAACAATGTGCAGATATATTTGTGCCAAATATTTCAAAAAAAAGTTATTCAACAAAACAACCTGTAAAATTCAAAAATGATTTTTATTAGTGAATTTGAATACCTAATTTTAACATGAGTATATTATATATGATTATTGTGGGAATGGGATAACTGGACTCTGGACAATTGGACGCCGCACTGTCGTAGACACGTGTACAGAACGTAGACGAGGTATTTTAATCAGTTTCTATCTACTACTTAGTAGTTTTAATTAATTTTACTCTGAACATAATGTATTCTTTATTGTGGATTGAAAATTACCATGCCTAAGGCTTTATATAAAATAAAAAACTCTTTTTTCGTTGGAACTTAAACATATTCACGATTAAATCATTATTTACGTCTGCATATTTACATTCTCACCAACTATTAAATCATAATATATAATCATTTAAATATAAATATAAATAATAATATTAAATATATTTTTTAAAGTATCTATAAGTACCTAACGTCTATTTTTTTCTAATTCCGTGGCGTCCAGTTGTCCCAGTGCCAAATCATCCTAGACCCATTATTGTTTAACTACATCAAAGAACTTTACGTATTCATATTGATTTATCAAGGACTAATAATTGCCACCTCCAATGAATCTGATATTTTAAACACTAATTTAAACCATTTTAATACAACTGTCAGTTTTCAGTATGGTGGAATAAATTACAATAAAAACTTTTATTAAATCAATACGCTTTTTGCATTACTAAATATACACAACGCTTAATACTCGTAATTTTAGATTCTTAATTTGTATGTATGAAGCTTTTCAAAATTATGTATTTTAATTTATTAATAAGCATCTATCATTCTTCAATTTTATTAACATTTATTATTAAATTCGCATTTCTTGGACGGAGCACAGGACAAACCAGTCAATCATCCAGAGACTGAAGATAGAGGAACGGCTCTCAAAGATATGTCTGAGAAGAATTCTGCAGTTTTTTGGACATATTGTCAGGCGCGGACCGGACAACCTGGAGAGACTGGTAGTTTTGGGTAACCTCCAGGGAAGGCAAAGCAGAGGAAGAGCGTCTATGCGATGGAGCGACCAAGTGAAAGAGCTGACTGGGGGCACCATCTATTCTACCCTGAGAGAAGCGGAAGAACGAGAAGGATGGAAAGTCTTGGTCGCTCAAAGGATGGCGAAATCTAAATGTGGTCACGATTCTGAGCCATGAGTGCACGACCAAGAAGATAGATTAAATAAAAAAGTATTATTATTATGAGTATTGTAAAATTGAAGAAGAATGAAATTTATAATTAATAAAAAAACCGGACGCCATCTAAAATTATGAAAGTTATATTCCATTGGCAGAATAGGTATAAAGTACTATCGTAATGATTTGAATTAATTTGCTTGACAGATCGCTAGCTTAAATAATAAGACAACTCGTCCGAATAGTAAAAATTGTGAGTCATAATTCTATTTGGTCTGGCTGTATTTTTATTATTATATGTTATAATGTAAATATTAATTCTCTCTGAGAGTTATTGTAGTGCTTGAAATTATCTCTAATATTCGCTGTGGTACAAATTTGCTAAAATTCCTGAACGACTTTATAACCCATTACGAGTTCACAGCTAATATGAATAACATTATCATACCCCGATCGAAACGGGGGGTGGTTTGGGTATGCCGGGGCAACCGGTAACCTGCGGGTAGGCGCACTCATACATAATCTCGGCAGAACGATCGTCGCAAAACCTAAACCCGCCGCGTTCTCACCTGTGTAACGACGACATTATGCATGTAAGCGTCCCGGTTAATTTGTGAGTTGACCCGTAGACGTCGTTTGCACCCCTCTACCCACCCCCACAGAGAGGCATACAGTGGCATTCCACGCGGCACGGTTTTGCCCCGCATGACCTTCGTAAGTACAATACATTTTTTTTACTAAATAACGTCGCTGTAACAATGTGTAAGAACATGCAACTACAAAACCTAACATAATATACTTTCGTAGTTACTAAAAATATACACCCATAATTAAAAAAAACTCACATCTTTTACTTTTCGAGAGGTACCTAGCTTTTATCTATCCATTATAAATTATATACTTGATTCTAATTCTTTTATATATTTTTGTATGCCAAATATAAACAATGTTAGTAATATATTATATATATTGGCAAAAAAAATCGTTGTGTGTACTTCTGTACACGCGTTAGAAGTAATACTTCTATACACATTAACTTATATATTACTCAATTATATATAATATAACTTGCGTTTGTATACAGCTGACTGATTCTCGGCTAACTTCATACCGTCGCTCACTTTCGTAGCGATGTGCGCGCGCAGCTCTCAATTTCACTCTCTACCAAACGTCCCAAAAGAAGTAGGTATAACTTCAAAAAATACAAAATTAGTAGTCATTTCTTGACGAAATGTAAAATGTCGTCGCATCGCACCATTCTATTTATTTTTTCGTTTAGTTTCTGACATAGGTAATGATAATTACTAACACGACTTATAAACAAAAAATGCGTCATTTTTTTATTTCAATGCAATACGGCCATCTCTTTCCGGTACGGCAGCTCACGGTGAACAGTGATACGATGAAATTTAATACGTGCAATCCATTCATTTTAAAATAAATAGGGTATCATTGTTATTTGGTTGTTATTGAAAAAAATTACCGCCATCTGAATCCGTACGAAACCGCAATTATTTAATAAAAAAAACCGCGCATACGGGAAGCTTTTGTTGAAACTTAGCGTGACGAACGAGTTCATAAAGAACTTTTCGTGTTTTTAATTAGAGCTTATTAGTATTATCTGAGGAGCCCCAATCTCAACACGCTACTGGGCGAAACCTTTCCGTAACTTGGCATAGAGGGGATACACCGTAGAGGGGTCTACGCCGCCGTAGAGGCCATGATAATTGCTCCGTGATTTATTATTCCAATTGTTAGCAAGTGCAACGAGCAGCCTCAACTTGGCGGGAGTTTCCCCAAAAGGGGCCTTTGAAAGTAACTTAAGCGCTTGTTTGACTGCAGGGCTGCTGTAGATAAAAAAACTTCGTCTGTCTGTGGCAATTGGGAGTGTTTGTGGCAATGAAAAAAATGTATATTTATTATTCAACCGAAAATATATTCATTTAGAATTCACAATACTTTCATGTGTATAATATTCAATTTTGTATAATTTCTGCAATATACTTGTACTGATTTGTCTAGCTATATTATATAAGACGTATAAGATTATTCAGACCATGCCGATCCTAATAAGATCATATGGGCCTCCACAGAGTGGAGATTTGTATTGACAGATTTTATTTTTACAAGAAATGGATGTCAGCAAATTGCTCAACCTATTAGGTCTATATTCTGAATCATACACAAATTAAAAAAACAATATGACGTGTACTCGCCAGACCCAGGATTCGAACCTGGGACCCGTGACACTAAAGGCCGACTCCGGCCATCGTCGAGGTATAAGAGAAAACGTGATAATATTTCAACGTAGGTATAGGAGAGAGTGAGATAAGAAGAATACATTTTTAAAGGGATAAGGTGGGAGAAAACGTAAATTTTAATTTTAAAAATAATCTGATACACAATTAAAAGAATCGTTTATTTTAATCGGGTCGTGAAAGAAAACAAATGGAAGAATATTCTCATAATAGTATGTCAAATGCTTACAACGCAGAACCAACATATCGCTACATCCAAGAACGAAGATTTTTTTTCTATTAAAGTTATCTTTTTTAAATTGTTGTAATTATTAGATCCACATTAATTAGTTTGGAGTATTGGATATTCCAATAATAATGTGAAATTTGAAAAACATTTTTTCAGTTATTTTAATATAATTACTGATGTAAGTAATTAAAATATTTTTACCAATAACTGACTTTTTATATACCTACTATTTAACTTAGAATTCTGAAAAAAATATCGATATTACAATACGTTCTACATCGGTGTGTTACACAAATTAACAGTAAACAATTTGATGTTTATTAGTTTCATACAAACCACAGAACATGATAAAAATCAAAACCCAAAAGAAAATACTACGTTAATCGTAGTCCACCTTATTCTAACCGTATCAAACGTTTTGTTTCGATTTCCATTGAAAAATCTTATACTCGTGGTTAAAGTAATATTACACTCACTACTACTCACTACAAACTATAGGAAAATTATTATTTTTTAGCATAATGGCTGTCAAGTTTATACATCACTTTTTTTCAGTACCTATTCACTTTTCACCTTTATTGGGTTACTCAGCTCATTAAACTACAACTATTTCAGTTAATATACACATCCTAATATTTTAGTTATTCCTAGAATCATCAACACTACATTAATTATAATTAAATATTTAAAATCTATAGCATTATTCGGTACTGTTCGGTTAAAGCGGATACAGCGGAAAACGCATTTTGAAAATAGCCGATAAACTGGATTATTTGTTAGTTTGGATTAGTTTAGGTTAGGTTAGGTTGGGTTAGGTTAGGTTAGGTTAGGTTAGGTTAGGTTTGATTTGGTTAACCTAACAAATAATCCAGTTTATCGGTGAAATGCGTTTTCCGCTGTATCCGCTTTAACCGAACAGTACCCATTATTCTGTAAATACATATAATATTGATAGATATCCATCAGATTTCATTAACCTGTTATAAATAATAATAAATGCACATTGCAAACAGAACGTTGCATCCAATTGCAAACAAAAGAGATAGATCTAAAAGTATAAGTGAATAAGAGAGATATACTCGTATGATTGTAATTAAGTTTTGGTGCCTTTTCGATCATTTTACACATACAACAAAAATAGTAATAAATGGTGATGAAACTTATTAGACTTATCTGTGTTGCTAAAATAAGTATTTCCTTATTTATTTACTGTAATTAATATTTTCAATCTTGGACGATAGCTGAAGGTGATATCAACGAAACAGACGGAATTTATTATCATCGTATAGGGAAGGTTAATATAGTAGAGATTAAATATTTTTATTATCAATACAATAATAAACTTTTGTTTGTAATTTAGTCAAATAATAATTCCACAAATAGTATGGCAAGACAACATCAGCAAATCCTTGTAAATTTTGACGTGCAATTCATACCTGAATAGATGGGGGATATAACAGAAGAATCAGGTTGGCACAATGGTTATTTTATACTAGAACCTCTTCTTTGTACACGTATACATAACAATGAGAAACTATACAGACTGTTACCTATTCATTAAACCTTCCTGCATATTATTATATCTGAAATCACTTATTACTGTATTAGTAAACAATGCTTATTTAAATATGTTCTACTTATCTACAACAGTCAACGGTAGAGAAGAGCGCTCATTAGAAGAAATTAAGCTATGTATAATTAATTTAATACCTATGCATACTTAGACAGTCGTACTTATAAAATTTAAAAAAATAATAAATTATATTATTACTACTGGTATTAATATGTTGAGTTTGTGTGGAGTAACTCTGATAGAGGGATGGATTCCAGGCACGAACATTTTGATGATGGGACTCTTATAACACTTCTGGAGTCCCGGTCACTCACTCACACACTTGTTTTGTTTATTGTGGCGTTGAATTAGATACGTCCGCTGTCTTGAATAACTACAATAGAGGTCGAAAGGGTACTAGATAGGCGAATCACCCTGTACGCACAACGGTTTATGATCAATTCACCAGTGCCAGTTAAGCGCGAACCAAATTGAGGTGCATGTCACTTACTGTCACAGGCTGCCGCTACGGGGAAAAAGTGTGTAATGTCGTTGTTACTGGTATTGGTGTTATCAGACTGATGCTCCCATTCCATAGCACATTTTGAACTTTTAAAAGAACATTGGCAGTTGGCAAAATCTGCCAAAATTACTAAAACAACAATGAGGTCATGTTGAACTACATTACACCTGCATGACGTTTTGAACGTTTTTATCATATTCCACATGCCTATACTTTTCGCATGGCATGTCAAAATCACATTTTTATTTTGTTTTTAGCAGTTGGCACTCTGTATTTTCGATCTCTATTATCTATGGTCTGCAGGTTGGGTTTAGTTAAAAATATTATCTATAAATGTCATGCCGCAAGTATTTTAACATACGCACACGTAGAAACTGTTAAAATTAATTGAAATTAGCATGAATAATTAATGATAATTTAAATTACTAATACATTATAGTAGGCACTGTTCATCAGTGTCATTCTTTAGCGAATTTACAGAGATGGTGATGGTTCAAAATATTCTGCAAAATGACGAAACCATAGACTAAATTTATCACCGCGACAGCGTGACAGTAGGCGATATGGATCATGACATGTACCTCAATGTAGTTCGCGCTTTAGCGACGGCTTAGCTTTAACAAGCCTAGGCGCGTCCGCTGTCAAGATGTAAGTTAATAACCCGTGACTGCTAGTCGCCTGATATTTCCATAATAATACATAAGGATTCGAGGTAAGTGGGAGAATAAGGAATGATGGACATCATAATTGGCTCAACCAATAATTGGTATTCATAATAATATTAAAGGAATATATTTTCTGATACATGTGTCGCTCACACGTGAACTTTATCAACATCATAATGCTTCCATCCAAATATCGTGAGTAAAACACGTATCGTAAAATAATTGTGTAATGTGATTTTATAAATCATTATGCCAAATATCAAATTACCACTAAGTACCTAAACGCAGAATCGTTTGGAAATGTATTTTGTAAACTATTTTTTTGATAAAAATTACTGGAGATAACATTTATTTATATAATGTACGGATATATAAATCCAGATGCAGTTAGAGTTCTCTCTATGACGCATATGCTTGTTAAGGAGAAGAATGAAACCTCTTTGGATAAATCCATTGTAAGAAAGTGCCATACGATTTCCAATGCTCAATACATTTCGCGAGATACTACAAATATAATGAAACGGAAAAATTGAACATGTGTTATTTTTGACGTGCCGTGATTTGTCACGCACATCGTTATTTTTGTCAGATTGTTCAGTACAAAAAAGTCACCCCTCTCGGTTTGAGTATAATATATTCTGTAATATATTTTCTAAAAATTCCATTCATTACTCAAACTGTGCATACTAAATTTATAGAATATACCTAATACAGTTTCATTTAAATGTATTATAGTAAATTTCAGTTTAAAAAAATATTGAAATAGTCGCTGGCACTAGTATTAATAACCATCGACACTTAATATAGTAACTAATTGAATTGTATTTGGTGGCGCTTTTTGTAGTGGACTGTAATTTGGAGATGCTGGTTGGTGGATTATGGATCTAGAATGCAAGACACTGACCTTTTATGTTAAGATGGCTGGCGCGCGCTTGAGCTGATTCGTACTCACGCACTGGTAAACGGACAGTTCGTAATATCAGTCTCATGGTTTCACTTGTTTTTGATAATTATGATGATGATGACAAATTCAGGATGGATGATAGACGTAACGTTAGCTCAAACCGTATCAAATTTAGCGCAACGAAGGTCAAACATATGCGTTTTGAGTATGTGGTTAACGACGGCTTAGCTATTAACAAGCCCGAACGCAACCGCTTTCTTGATGTCACTCATTAATCGCTATTAATCAATAAACGGTGGTTTAGCGGTAACAGGCCTACATGCACCCGCTGTCGTGAGCTAACTAAATTTTATTCAATCACGGTCGGCTGTAGACAATAATAAATAAGGATGTAAGGTAGGTGGGGAAATTAGGGATGACTGCCACCATAATTGGCCCAACCAGTATTATTATTTAAAATATTAATATTTTTCAAATAAATTATCTAGTCATCCAGTCGCTAAGTGGAGTTTTGTATGTATGATATGTAAGATGCAGTTTGTTGTATGATGCATCTACCTGACACAATAATACGCACGGAAATCATGGTGCCACCCCCGAAAGTGGTCGTGGCTCACACTCTTCGCCCCCATAACGTGTTACTTTAATGGTTACTCAGTGCGCGTCTAGGATTCGTATCCACAATATTATGAAAGGCGTTATTTAATTGTGATTCGTCTATATGATACGCGAAAAGTCATGGTGCACGCGAAAGTGGTCATGGATCCTACTCTTCGTTTGTTCGTATTTTAAGGACATTGCGTGCCTGCTTCCAAGTTGCGTGCATTGTATTATTATGATATACGCACATTGATTTACCTACCCATTACTGTCGAACAACATCTTCTTGGCTACGTGTTAAAACTGTGAACTAACAAGATCCTCCCATTTTTAACCGCACTTCCATTATAAACTAACAAGTTCCCCCCATTTAGTCGATGAAAGCGCCTTCCGGCTTGTGCCTAATTCTTTTGTTGGACAGTATTTGTTATCAGTAGTCTTCTTTTTTTGTCCAGACCTTACGATTGAGGATAGTGACCGGAGTTGTTTATCTCTACCTCTATCTGTATTTAACGATTTTCAGAGCAAAACCTGTAGTACTCTCATTTTTATTAATTTATATGGCTCTTCCTCCAAGCTTTTCTACTTTAATCCGTTTAAAAATCATGTGGCTTTCTAAATTGTTATTGTCTGCGCATAGTATGTCTTCAAAAAACTGAAACATCTAACACTTAGGGTCTTTTAATTCAGGAATATACATGTTGTTACACAGTTTATTGATCGAATTATATAGGTAAGTAGTTATTATATCATTTCAAGTGTTAACTAACACTTAATATAGAGTGATAATTGTCAATAATAATACATCTCGGCTCCGGCACTCTTTATAATGGAGAGTGAAGTAGCGATACTTTATTGCTATACGTTAAGAAACATTTTGAACAAATAGTTATTATAGAATGAAAACACGATATTTGGCGGCGTCGTCTTTGTTTATTGAGCCACTTGACGTATCAAACTATACAAAAATAATAAAGATAACGACACAGTGTTTATCCCCACGGGCGGACGTATAATATGTCAGAACCTAAGCGCAGTAGAAGGGATTCCAGACTGTCTTCGAAAAGATATCTCTCCAATAATAAACAAACGTGAGTCTGTTGTAGAAATAATGATGGGGTGATATGTTGGAGGGAAAAAGCGTGATATCAGGTATCTGTCCTTTTGTATAAAACAAGTTACTTCCGGCACATTGAAGCACATTAAAAAATTTCACTGCAAATACATAATTTTATCGGAATTTTATCATAATGGAATCGAGATTTTTTCTATTGGTTATAATATATACTCTCTCAGAAAGTATTTTTCAAAATTATGTATTTTCAATAATTAGAATGATACATTTTACAGTTGAATAAAAAAATAGTTAATTATAAATTATTAGCAAGTGCAAGTAAGTCACATCATAAAAAATATTGGAGAAATCCACGACGTCGGTTAGTAATCGAAGTAATAGATACCTATTTTAATTTAAGAAACAAAAATTGATTGCCAAAGTAGCTTGATTTCGAAGAGCGCTGATGAGTAGATATGAAAATTGACCAATAGTTAAAATTTGTCGCAATTAGTATGTCATTCCGTAGCATATTGGTAAATGCGACGGATGGCGCGTAAACCCGTGAGATACAGGGTTCGATTCCCCGTCGGGGTGGCTTACTTTTTTCAAAAAAGATTTTTTCTATTGGTTATAATATAATAATATACTCTCTCAGAAAGTATTTTTCAAAATTATGTATTTTCAATAATAAGAATGATACATTCTTAAAATCTTGTGAATTATTCGTTGAATAAAAGAAATAGTTAATTTCACTACAAATAATGTAAACTGGCTAAAACTAAAATTGTACGCGGGACCCCGATATAGTGATAACACATATTTTGTATTATTGAGTATTGAACATAAATAGTATTAGCTAATCTAATAAATAATATACTTTGAATTACCTACTAGGTACAACCTTCTTATTCTAAAACCTTTTTCTAATAAATTTCAATAATTTGCAGTTTGTCGTTACTGCATACTTCTCTATTCTATGCATTCACTTTGTAATCATGTAACACTACAACAGGCCATGAGGCAAAGTGATAACAGTGTAGTGAAACAATCGTGTAATTAGTAATATAAGTAACACACTTATAAATACCTAGGGTTTGAGAAAATCGTATAAATATATTGTGACCTCACCGGGATTGAATTCGGATCCCCCGGATGAAAGGCCAGCGTCTTATGTACATGACTATAAAGACCGCTAATAAATTATATTATCTATAATAATATCTCTACATATATAAACATATAGGTATATATATTAGCTGTTTAACCTTATAAATATTTTAACTAAATAATTGGTTCAAAAGTAAAAGCTGGAAGATTGTTCTAAAGTATATTTGGTTCTATCCTACGTTAAATTTGAAAATATTATTTTTAGCGTATCTAATATAAATAGTTACTTATATTACTAAAATTTATAAACCTTTTTAAGTTCTATAAATCTTTTTTTATGCGTGGGAGTGAAATATCCCTTAATTTTAGAAGAAATAGTTTTCGTGAGCTTATTTGCAAGCTTTTCAAATTAATTAGATTTCCGCGTAAATCGGGTTAAGAAAATTCCAAATATCAAAATATATTTTTATCATTTTTATTAAATAGAGATTTACTTAGGGGTGCCATTACTCACGACCCTATGCATTCTGCATCAATCCCAGTCTGGCAAGTATACCTTGTGATATATATCTATAATTAGTATTAGTCTTAAAATACTTTGATAGTTATGTTATATTTGCAATTCTACGATCATTCTTTCACACTGATAATCAGTTGCACTGCCATAGCAGCGCAGCGCCTACTGTCACATAACTTTTGTAATGCGTTGGATAATGACTGCGAGTTTGGTTCCCTGGCGTATTCCTGTGTATCTGATTCTTTCATCCCTCAACGATTTTTACTATTAATCGTTCTACCCCTCGCTGTGTCACTTGCAATATGTACACTAGGCTGAGTATACGATTATATAGTGCATATTATGCATATTGATACTTATTTAAATAATTAGACTTAAACTCGAGTCAACAAATATTTGATTAATTACTAACTAATAACACACTAAGTACACACACAAGTTTGTTTATGCTCTTAGCAATACTAGAGGCACGATACTAACAAACTGACAAGTATCAAATGATAACATATTTTAAACATAAATACTAAATAAATGTAGCTTCGGATAAAGCAATTAATATTATATTCAAAAAATTACAAAAAAAACTAACCAAAAAGGGAATGAATAATTTTCCTAAATTGAAGCCGTTAACTTCAAAGTGAGTATCCTCTATCTATGTATCCTATTTATGATTCATCGCAAAAAATCGTAAACGACATTTTAGGACCGCAAATACTATATTAATTTAATAATTAAAAATTACTTTGTAATCAACCGTCGGCTTAAATCGATTTAAAATTAAACTAGCTAATTTATTTAACAGCTGGATTTAATATTTGATCTAGGTATGTACATACAATGAAAGAAGAATCAAGATTAAAAAAAATGTTTGAATTAATAGAGTTGACTGACTGTGAAACTAATTATCTCAATTAATAAGTATTGTCATTAGATTTTAAAAAGGTAAGTATCAATTAATAATTATCGATGTATACATATTCAGCGTAAGCGTGCATTTAAAATTATTAACAAATTGATAAAGTTATTATATTATAAAATATAAATTTATATTAAATATTCCTTAAATTGAACGAAAAATCAAGTTTTGAGACATTGTGGTTAATTAGTATATATGAAATCTTTCAATTTACTAAAAACATCCTAAGCAATCCACATACGTTATCTTTGATAAATGCTTGTATTCCTAATTTAAAAGTTTTTCCGAGAAAATTGTGGCATTCTATTTATTCGAGGATAGTATTTCTTATTTCACGTTATAATTTATGCTAGTAATTGTTTAAAAATCGATTGTATATTTAGGGAATAATCACATATAAAATATTTAATATTATATTGAATAGGAAACTTGTCTAATTGAATTTCATTGTTGGGCTATGTATGAATGCAATTTCATTATTCATGACAACACAGGTGCCAACTATGTCAACAAATCAGTCACATATTCGATTGCCACGTCAAGGTGTTAATACACAAATACTCTAATGATAAGAATATTATAATCAAAAAAATATTCATCCCTGAAAAATAAATATATTAGGAAGTTTATATTGTATCATCATCAGCCGGGGTCAATCCACTGCTGGGTGAAAGCCTCCTCAAGCTTCTTCCAATTCTCTTGGTCCTGTGTCGTTTGCTGCCACGTATTTCCGCCGAACTTTATCAGTTCGTCAATCCAGCGGCTTTTAGGGCAACCCTGTGGCCGTTTCGTGCCCTTTGGGTACCATTGGATGACTGCATTTGTCCAGCGGCCGTTCTTTTGGCGAACAATGTGCCCCGCCCATCTTCATTTCATCTGTTTGGCATATATTGTATAATATTCTTTAAATGCAATATTATAATATATTATATCTTATTATACGTTGAAATCGTAAATCATGGGTATGGATCTCATATCTGACAGTCATAATTTATATTTTTTTACTATTTTTTATTCAACGAATAATTAAGAATATTTTAGGATGTAATATCATTTATTGAATACACATAATTTATAAAAAATAATGTTACGTTCTCAACTTAATTGTGAATTTAGTAGGTTAAAATCACTAACATAATTTTAGGATATACGCATAAGAATAATAACATAGTTTTGATTGGTTTTGAAGTACCGTTATAATTTTTATTATATTATTATTAGAGTATCAATGCTACTTTGACCATTGATTAAATTAATTATAAATCATTTTGTTGTTTAGCCTAACTTAATACATCAGTGTAACTGATTTTCGAAAATGGAGAGAAGCCATTTTGCTTTTTATTTTACCTATTCAATCATTTTTTTTAATAAAACACTGTGAGATTATTAAATTATTAGCAAGTGCAATTACAATAAGACTAAAAACAAGAGAAGAATAATATAATAGATATCTGGATTCAAACCAGTCGCTAATACTGGAAAAATTTGAAAAGGCCTTCATTTACTTATCTATAAGTTTATTTCATCGTAATCAGGTGGGATAAAACACATTTTACTAATCGATACAGGTTAGAGAATTGTATTTTTTAAGTTTTTTTTCTAAAATGTATGTTTTCAAATTATGTTTGTTCATTTTATATATTTTTTTTCAATATATGATTAGATCTAGTGCATCAACGATTAAGATTTAACAATCAACTAATAAATAGTCAATTTATAAAGAAAATTCTTGTGGAGTGGCCAAAATCCACAACGGATTAATAGAGACGATAATCAAAATTTAATTCCCTTTTTTTTAATACAAAACGATGTATTGTGTTTTTTTTAGTACAAGAATAACTTAAACAGTGTGTCATTTAATTCACATTATCTAACATATGAAAATAAGTCCCAATAGGGCTGATACACACCAATAATAATATTAAGCAATAAAATTTGCTTTGTCGAGCCGGGCGGATTGTATGCACGACCAGGACAAAAGGGTTAAACACCTCTGTATTCATGGACTCGGTGGGATAGGCTTGTTTGGTATGAGCCTAAGTGCTCACTTGGGATTCGCACCTATAATTTAGGACCCCAAACTTTGGTAGTGGCTAACGGATAAATAACAATGATGGATTTTTACGATTTTGTCCGAACAGAGGATTTGGGTAAATGGGATATCGATGATTTATATAAATAATTCTCACATCATAATCGATTCAGTGAATATCTTTTCTTACTCTTTTTACGTCGTTATATACTTATTTTCATATAGAAATTTATATGGCTTTGAAACCAAGTTATTTTTGTCAATTCTACTTTATTATAATAATTTTTTTATTTCACTGCAAAGAAACAGGTAAATATTATGAATACATGTATTAATTAAGGCTCTAAGTACCAAAAAGTAGTATTGCCTGTAGTTACAAAATACCGAGTCATTGCAGTAAAATTTCATGAAGCAGATCTTTTGAAAAATGTGGTTTTACAGTGTGAAGCAATCACGGCAGCTTCTATAATTTTAGGTATTAAGAACTCGCAAATGTCTACACACCATCGTCAGCCATTTTATATTAGATGAGGTTGACCACTGTAGTGCTATTTACACCATTATAAATAAAACAGGCCAACGGACTTAAAACTTCGACAGGTTTAAATATTTTGCTGTATTTTTTTGACTTGCTTGAGGCACTTTTAGACCTTCGTTAAAGTTATTAGCGTTAGTATGTAGAACACTTTTCTATAAAAATGTCAGTTTTTCTGTTTTTGGTACTTAGCGCCTTAATTAATACACGTATTCATATTATAATACGTCATTGAGAATTACATAGAGTATTTAAAAGATATATAATATACACAAACAATAATAATGATAAAAGAGTTAAACAAAATAATTGACAAAAGGTGATAAATTAAACGATATAAGTACATATATTTGTAGTAATCATACCACTCAGCATTACAAGACGTGTGATACACTTCGATATTCATGTTTTGTTTTCAAAACAAATCGGAGTGGTGGAAACGATTGTCAGCAGTTTCCTCACTCATAACCAGGATCAACAGTGTTTTTATTATTTATTTAATTGATTGAAGGCTGGGATGGGAGAGCCACTGTCGAAAACTACCCAATCAAGACTCGTAACTGGACAAAATCTGATATTCGAATGAAATTTTGAAAATGGCGTCCGATGGTAGTTTGTAGTTCTATTTTTGGCTATTCTACAGATAAGTTTGTAGGTCTGTATAAGTAAATTGACACTGTTTTGTTGCACTTGGAACAAAAATAACAACTGCTACATTATTATAATATTCTAACTTCTTAATCATTATAAAGTAGTATGTGATTAATTATTATGTTAACTTACATTGTATTATAATAAAAGAACAATATTATAAAGTTTTATCTTTTATTATCCAAAAACAATAATATAACATGACAGTTGAAATGAATAAGTGGTAATAGTTACTTATTTTTTAAATCATAATATATAGCATTTATTAACGCTTTCGCTGCTGAATAGATAATGAGATTTTAATTTCCCCCTTTAAAATGCACGTTAATTGCATCGATCGGCCGCCTGGTCATTACGCACCGTGTGCGTCTTCCGCGTCCAAAGTATTAATAGATTCTACATAATTAATTCATGATAATTTTATAAAAAAATATATGTATTTGTTTGATATTTGTGTCGCTAGATTTCAAAATCAGCCAAGTCTATAATAGATGAATAGGAGAAAAACAGTTTTTTGTTCAGTCACAAGGGCGAAAGTTTATATTATTTCGAGTATAGAATATTTAAAATTAATAAATTCCACATTTTGATAATGCAGAAATGTTAGAAAGCAGTAGTTTTTCAGCAATTCACAAAAAAGTAAAAAATACCTAAAGGTAGACTTGGCTAATTTTGAAATGTAGCGACACATTTAACACAATATTACATTATATGTCACGCATTTCAGTAATATTATAAAACTACTTCAAATTAACTATATAAACGCAATTTATAAAAGAGATGAATACCAGTAATGGTTTTTTATAAAATAAATAACCTCAACATAAATTATATTCTTAGTAATTAGTTAAAGTTATTTATTACTATTACTTTCTGCATAATTAAGGGGGTCATGCTCAGCATAGGTGAAAATAGAGCTTTTATTGCATTTTCAAAGCATAATCCTGGCCATTTAAAAAAAGATTTTTTTTCGGTTAGGTACAAGTTCAAACACGCGCGTTAACGTGATCTTTCTCCCTACTTTAGTTTTAGTTTGTCAGTTTATTGCTACGGCCGTTTGTTGTAGCTTAACTACTGGGGAATGCCAAAAGAAATGGCGTATTTAAAAAAAACACTACCTTATTCTTAGGTCAATAATTATTATAAAGCAATCATTATTCATAGAATATTTATCATACTTGAATGGTCAAAGACATATCTTATAATAAGTATCCTTAGAATTATCTTCGAATGTGTTCATCTTGTCCATTTTTTGAATAATAAAATGCCTAAATCTTGTCAAATTTGGGATCACAGAGATTATCAATATAATCTTTTATCGTAAATATTTCACTATAATAATATCAACATAAATTATACTAATGGATTTATAAATGCGTTTAAAAATTATAAAATGTAAAAAATCGTAACACCACTGCACGTACATGTACTGAAATAAATATGACTATATTCTAAAACATTAGAGCGAGAGGTTTAAAAGAATACTATTTTATGTAATAAAAATACTTTATGCAGTCATAAAATGTATAAAATAAATATAATGGATAATAAGGCTTCAAAATTATATAAATAGATTATCTACAACGTTTAAGGAATGTCCATGATCATGCTTTGAAAATGCAATAAAAACTCCATTTTGACCTATGCTGAGCATGTCCACCCTTAACGGCCCACATGCTCGTCGTAGGTCAAAATTGAGTTTTTATTGTATTTTCAAACCATGATCCTGGATACTAGAATTATATTCAAATGTGTTAATCTTGCCGATTTTTGAATAATAAAATGCCTAATTCTTGTCAAATTTGGGATCACAGAGATTATCAATATAATTTTTTATCGTGAATATTTTACAAAAATTATCTCGTCATAAATTATACTAATGGTTTTATAAATGCGTCTAAAAATTAATAAATGTAAAACATCTTAACACCACTGCACAGTTATGTACCGAAAATGACTATATTCTAAAACATTAGAGCGAGAGGTTTAAAAGAATACTATTTTATGTAACAAAAATGCTTTATGCAGTCATCAAATGTTTAAAATAAATATGAAGGATAATAAGGCTTCAAAATTATATAAATAGATTATCTACAACGTTTAAGGAGTGTCCAGGATCATGGTTTTAAAATACAAAAAAAACTCAATTTTGACCTACGACGAGCATGTCCCCCTTTAATATATTGATAAAAAAACATGTTTGAAATATTATGATTTAATTTAAGGAGTAGGTTTTTATTGTGTTTCATTGTAATTGATAAAAAGTTTAATCATGTGTACATCGCGTTACTATTATTATAGCGCCTGTAAACGTGCATGGATTTACTTGCACCGATAGTTTTTATTTTAAACTATTGTGATAATAACTGTTTACACGTAAAAGTGATGACTGTCTCGCCAATCTCATCTTCATGAGTAAGCAAGACGCGATGTTGTCATTGTATGGTACTATTTGACAAATCATGAAAATCGGTTAACCTCAACATAAGTGTCTGCGCGGTGAAGTTCGTTTTTTACCGGCAGATTCTACATTGTTGTTCTACTGCGTAGGCGCAGATATTTCGTCAAATTTTCGGGTGAAAATTCAGAAGCTTCTGAACTTTTTTGACCCATACATGACATTACGTTTTTATGTGTGCATTTTTTTTATGGCCGCGATAATACGTACTGTGAGCAGTAAATCCATACACGTGTGAACGGGGTATTATTCTATGTGCTCTCTTTTACTGCTGCATGCGCGGTATATAAATAAATAAATATATTTGCATTTTACTTCTAAGGCTTTAGAGTTTTTGTTTTCTCGTTACATTATTATGGATCTAATGTTATTTAATTTAAAAGGGTGATTATGAAAAGTGATAAATAAAGTTAAATAAAATAGTATTAAAAAGTTTCCCCGTTCTTTAAAATACCGAGAGTAAAACTAGGAGGATAATGACCGGTTTTATTCTTAGCCCATAGGTAAACCGCCACGTGTATTGATTCATTTCTAGTATCTAGCTGTTGTAGCCAGCCATTATTTCCCTAAAATAATGACGACGGCATACATTCTCAACCCCTGTTCTGCGGTATCGGAAACAGCGTAATAACACGGCGCCCCATATAGATTATGAGAGGTCGTGGAGCGCCAACCGCCCCATTAGTGCGGCGGGATAAAAGCGGTTTAGGGAATATTTTACCTGCGCCTTGTGTCACGCCGTTAAAAGGTTTTGTTTGTAATAACTAATAACACTTTGTCGTGAAAATATTCAGTGATGTATATTGTATGTAAGAGGCTCCCCGCGGTGGATGGGTTTGAGAATCTGTGACATGCAAAATATCGTATTCATCTATTTTTTTATATACACCTACACAATATGACCATAATATTAATTAAAATTATTAGCAAGTTCAAGTAAGTTACAACAGAAAATATTGGTGAGATCCGTGACGTCGGTTAGTCGATAATTTGTCGCAATTAAGCATGGCAGTCGTAGCATAGTGGTAATGCACAGGGCGCGATATTCAAGAGACGCAAAAAGTAAAATGTATAAAAATTATTAGACAAATTCACACAAAGTCATTCAAACCGGATATACTAAATTCATCTATCAGCCGGTTTCCGATGCAGTAATTTTCACAAGGATGTTGTTTTTAATATAACCAATGTAAACGAAAATAGAAAGGAAAACAGAGTTAACTTTATTGGTTAATTAGATTAGACACGAATTAATATAATTTGTGTCCAAATGATATTAGCTGCAAATGCCGCATTATTATCTACATTTCAAAATAATTATTATTATCTTCATCTACTTAAGTTTAATGTATATTGTATTTTTAAATTAGATCAAAAACCATAACAAAAACGTCTTTGTGCCTCCTGTAAAATTTGACTTGGTTGAGCCTTTTTTCTTTTTAACGCTCGAATTATGATGTATAAATCGTGAAGTAATCGAGATTTTTATCAAAAATAATATTAGGTAACTAATGAAAAGTATTAGCAAGATGCTGTGCTACCAATGGGTATATATTTTAAATGTAATATTTTTATCCACTTACTTCTCAATATCTCCTAGTGCCCCTGGAGCCAACAATTACTCACTAAAGTACTGCCCACTTTGAGAAACTATTATTAAATAAAATTAAATGTTTACATTTTTCTAATCATTAATAAACAAATCCTCCGAGCATTAAAGTTGCCATAATAATATTATTCTTATTCTTGAATAAAAAAGGTAAAAAAATCATTAAACTTATTTGCCTTCAATATTAATTAATATTGTAAAATTTAATTTCATTATTTAATAACTAATTTAATATTGGATTAAAATCTATTAAAATATCGTATATAATTGTGAATTTTATGTTATTTCTCTATAATATAATATTTCTCGTTGCTGAAAGGTGGGTATGATGGCAGCGATAGGTAATTTTTATTTTTCAGGAGTTATGCACAATTCTTGGTTCGGTTCCCCAAAGTAATATTTTTAATTAGAGTATCACTGGGGAAATGAGCGTAACGTTGGCACTGGAATGAAAGAGGGAGGCGACAGTGCCGCAAATATACAAAACTTGAAACACCAAATGAAAACGGGGAGGTATTTGAAGAAGGAAATTACAGGAAAATACTAATATTTATCAAGTAAAAAAAGAACATCATTTTGCAAAACATCGGACAGCACTCAAACCTATACATATTCATCGAATTTCGGCCGATATGGTTTACCAAATTAGTCACATACACTCACCTAATTACAACAAAATTTATTAATGAGACGTTTTATAAATTTCACTCATATTGGGGACTAGCTTTTGCGATTTGAATCAAATACTATAATTATAAGTACTTACATTGATTACTAGTAAGCCTCTGGATCACTTAAAAGTTCAATATTAGCATGTACTTGCACTTGATAATAATTTAATATACTTGGTATATTTTTTTATTAAATAGTTTTTAAAAAAGTGATAAAGTAACATTTTTGACCGAAATTCAATGGATACTGGTTTGAGTCCTGTCGGTTGTATATTTTTCAAGCAATTTTCTAATGGGTATATTTTGCAATGTATCCAAATTTGTGTGTCCAATAAAGAAGATAACAGCCTCAAATATTATTATTAATTATTGAATTTAATTTTTAATAACCTACTTAATCATTAGCCATGGTCTGCAGCTGAGTGACTATAATAAAATTTACGGTCCCTTTCAGCCCGCTACAAACTCAATCAACTAGTAGTCAAGCCAGTAGCTTTTAGGGTGTCCCTTCATTTCGTATACCACTATATGATAACCAAATTTGTCAATCAATTAATTATTAATCCACTAGTTGAGCAAAATGTCAAGCGTAATGCTATATAATCCGTTTACTGATATCTTTCATGTATCAAATACATACTACTATGATCTCAGACATCCTGGCCTTGAAGTATATAATCCATGTACATTGTAAGGAAAAGATGATGCCATATCTTGCGCGTCTTACCATGTCAATAGTATCTGTATTTCTCCAATAGCAACGCTTCTAATGATCCGTGACACTATACTACAAGGGTATTGATAAATATGATTCTGAAAAAATATTCAGTCGGTCAAAAAATTTAAGACAGTGGTTGATATAAAAATAAAAATCCATGGAAGCCCATATGATCTTATTAGATCGAACATGGTAAAAAAAATAACCAGTAGGTATCAATTAATTCACTTTAATGTAACTTTAATAAAGTTTATATTATGTTAGTTGATTCGCTGCAATATTCATTTCACTTTAAACATTTTCACCCTAACACGTCATAATAATATGCAAAAGTGCGAGTTGTATTGAATAAAAATATTATGTAACTTATCTAAGAATGATTCGCAGATACAATTGTATGCTATAAGTCTATAATAAATATTATATTTGAATCAAATCAACATTTATTTACTTAATTATTTTTTTATTTAACTAATAATAATTCATAAGATTAAGTATTTAACATTCTTTATAGAATATACATACTTAATTTAAAAATCCTGCATTAAAATATATAACAACTAAAAATTAGCTTATTATCAGTAGCAAGTACATTACAACTAAAATTTTAAGAGATCCTGACACCGGTTAGTAACTATGATAATTAATATTTTGATTTAAAATACAAAAGTCGACAGCTAAAAGTTAACGCAATTTATAAAACGCTTAAAAGAAAGTTAGTAGTTAATTTCGTTGTAATTATATAGGATGCACATAATTTAGTTGATAGAGCACAAGGGTACGGGTTCGAATCCCGCTGCACGTCGCATTTTTTTTCAAAAATATTTTTTCTAGTGGCTATTTATATAAAATTTATCTGAGGTGTTTTGAAACGATGTATGTAAAATTAATATCTCCTGTTTCGAAATTATTCTTATACCCAGTGCAGTATTTAATACAGTAAAGCGTCCGTATTTTAAATCATGAGTCACAGATTAATCTTGCGTCTGGCAATTCCATCTTTATTTTTTTATATATATTTTAGATCCTGTGAGGGAACCTAAATTATTATTTATCAAATGGCTAGTAGCCATTTATCTATTCTTAGTCAAGACTGTGTTAAAATATAATCTCAAATCTGCAAGGCTTTTTAATATAATTGATAATAATATATCGAGACCCTAGTTAAACAACTCCAGGTATTAATATCAATCGATGTAGAAAGATCTTTTCTTTATAATGTATTAAAATAATAAGTCAAAAATTTCTTCAATGTGTCGTAATATCGATTAACCACTTATGAGATTAATCATTAATTTAATTATATATTAGAAGTCGGGATTAAATATTTGCTGAACTGTAAAATTGTTTTGTTCATTGCTGAATTCCATTACACTAAATATAAAAATCAATGTTTTAAAATTAAAATGAGAAATTTTACATAAATTTCAAAAAAGTAAAAAGGTTTTTTTAGTTATTTTCTTATTAAACTATGATATCGATATGAACAAAAATTTTCCTGAACAATTTACATTTTTCACCAATATATTATTATATAATATCAAAAATTGGTTGAAAAACAATGCAGTACTATCAAATTGTATGTTTTAGACCAACTACACTAGTTGACCTGTTGTAGCACCTGAACATATACTGCTTCACATAAAAAATAGTATAAAATATATTCTTCTATGATTATCTATAACAAACTCTATATTCTCGTAATTTTTTTTCTTCTGATGCAACTCCTTTCACTCTAGCCCCATGAGAAAGTAGTACTTTAGATAATTTGCAATGTGATCATCAAATAACGTCATCGTGAAATAGCGTATTTTTCCAAGTAATTAACAATGCATTTTATTAAGTTAATGTACCTACATATTTTTAGGTTTGATTTCAGAGAATATTTAATATGAAAATCATTTCTAACTTTTTTAAATTGTGATGAATTATTATTTAGTTAATATTATAAATTGAACCTTGAATCAAATTATATTCTATTTTGATATTACACTACAATCGAATTTTGGTTAGATGATTTAAGTAGTCTAATAAAATATGATAATGCTTATCAAAGAAAAGCCAATACTAAAAGTAACTAATTAATGGCAATTCAAGAAATCATTATTTCCTTAGAATAAAATAAGTTCGTTAAAGGAGTGACATGTATCTAGAAAAGAATCATAGAATAAACTCTAACAAAAAAATAACAGCATGCCTAATCTTATGTGCGAATAGATCTATGTGCTTATTTTAACAACTAGTATTACTAAATCAATAATATGATGTTGAAAACCATCATACATGCAATGCGTTTTTTTTATAAATGATAAAAAAAACTTACAAAAAATATGCTTACGTTGTTTACGACAGCTGATGTTATTAATACAAATGACTTGTCGATTCGATCATCTCAATACAATAGCAAGTTATGATTGTGCCAAGACACGCATTGACGATGTCACAAGAGCGACTGGGGCGATAGGAGGTCGTGAATTTTCTCTACCCAGCCAAATATGTTCGGAAAATAGTGAACACATCTAATCAATCTCGCCGTTGCCGCGCGTTATTTCTTATTTGCACTCAAAGCACATTTCAGTGCATAGCTACCTCAGTATTGTGTAACTGCTCGAGCGACACTCCCAGTTATTAAAAAATGATGCTTCACATCAAACGTAGGGTCCCGTGATACGCACGATTAAGACTGGATGTGGTGCGGGGTGAGGTGGTTTGGTATTAACTTGTATGTAATTTGGTATATAACTTCATTGATATTTCTAATAATAACGTCTTTCCATCACGAATTAACAGTGAAAACAAAAGAAAACCGTAAAAATAAAAATAAAATCACAGAACTAGCCATATAACAAGTTAGGGTGGGACCGCCAAGGTATCAATCCACGCAACGCATGGGTTCCGTTGGTGTGCATTTACCATTGGTGAGTGCGCATAGAGCCTGAAGATGCCGAAAGGCGAAACCCGGATCGCACAAAAAACGACTCAAATAAAATAGTACAAAGCTTTTTAAAAAGATTTTTAATTCAAATTCTATTTATATATTTAAAAGGAAAAAATATACAGGCGACATTATTTAATTATTTTTTTGTGATATTAAGTAGTTGAGATAGAATTTAAAACCATGATGTAAAGCATCTACATTCTACCTAATTATCATTTATATTATTTGAAAGTTTAAATGTTCACTTTTACAATAATAACTAAGTGAAAGGAGAATACTAGATTGTGTTAACTTTCTATTAAAAGTCTTTTGAAGTGTTCTGATTGTTAAGAATTATTTTAAATTTCCAGGAAATAAAAGTACAAAGTAATTAAAATGTTCCGTCATCTTTGTTGAATTTTTTATTACGTCAACTCAACAAAATTATATTTCTCTTGTAAGCAAAATTATATGTGATGAAACAACCCTTTGTTCTGTGTTCGCCAAGTTTTAAATTAACTGCCATTAATAATAATTTTATAGTACAACTGGAAATTAGATCCAAATATTATTCTTTTGTATAATGAGCGAACATAAAGAAAAATTAAAAGTCCCAACTTGCTTAATTGCTACACAAATAAATAATTACCTGCAGAAAAATACTGAAATTACTCCCTATTGAGACCATTTTCCGTTTTTTTTGCTACCCAGAGATCCATCTGTATTTTTAAATTAATACCAACAACAGCGCATCACGTGGTTTGTCAGGCCCGTCGATGGTTACAATAGTAAAATGAAAGTTGTTAGTAGTTTCATTATTTAATATAGAATATCAGGGACGCGTCAAGTGGAGGTTTTTGGGTTGCAAAACACCCGGGCGGCAAAAATCCAAAAAAAAACACATTTTTATATGGTTTAATTAAACATATATTTTATTCAATTATATAAACCAAGTCTTGTGATAAATTATAATATACTATAATGAAGTACACAATATTATATCCGTTGCTTATTGCCAATGGGCGAAAAGTCGAAATATACAAATATGGTATTAAAAAAATACCGAAAAACATTATTTTAAAGTTTGAATCCGATCATAGCATATTAAATAATGCACGTTGCATATATATATATATATATATTAATTTGTTATATTACAGGGCGGAATATAATGAATTGAGTAGTAAAGGTACAGCATTTGAAGAAAAACACACGGATAGTAAAAAAGCCGCCTGCGTCGCGATTGCCTATCTTCCATCTCATCAAACATATAATTTACGAATTTTGCTCGATTCAGTTATTTAAATCGCTACATGTTATAATTCCGAATTTATATGGTGAAATATCCGATTTTTTTTTAATATGAATATTAAAATGTTCGACTAGCATCCGGGCGGCAGCCACACCGACCCGACTCTAGAGAACCTACAATATTATATTTAAACTGAAGAATGTTTTTTTTCATCTCTTGGAAACATTCACAAGATTAATTTACATGTTCATAATAGACTTAGAAAAATATGTAGGTACCTTCGATTAGTGTACTTATTGGTTAGGCGGATGGCTACAGTATTCTCTTCTATGAACATTCTGCAATTTTTATTGATATCTATTGAAAAACTATCAAATATGGCGAAATATGACTTATATTTAATAAAAACCTAAACCATTTTAATACATTATTGTATCCCTTAAGCCTCAATTACATTGAGCTTCTTTACGAGCTGTTTGTTGGCGAATTTATAATCTGCCTGTAAAGTCGCCCAGTGTAATCATCGAACATGTTAGCTTGTTCGATGATTACACTGGGCGACTTTACAGGAAGATTATAAATTCGCCAGTAAAGAAGCTCAATGTAATTGAGGCTTTACAGATAACATAGAGATGCATTTAGACTATGTTACTATAGTTAGTAAGTAATGATAATGACATATGCCTATGCGTTGTATATAGGTGGCATATTATAAAGGGCAGTGAATGAAGGAACAAATACTAATATTACAACTTTTGAGAGCAATAACGGTTTTCTATCAAGCAGACGCTTCATTAGAAAGTATTTACATAATTAACGTAAAAACTTATCTTTAAACTTAAATGATTCATTTTCCATGACTTTACCATAATATGAATGACAATGGTAGATAGAAAAAGGCAAGTCAAATATTCGCCTGAAAGATGGAGCTACTAATAACTGCCTTATATCTTAAGATACCATAAAACACAGTAGTAACCATTGATAGGGATAGAGAGAAAAGCTGTTGGCAGAAATCAGGGCTAACACCAAGTTTTACTGATGATTAATTTCATATTAACATTATAATCAAACTGTAGAGCAATAAAAGGGCGGATGATCTGGCAAAGAAAGCTGGCCATTCAGGGGTACCATATCAGTGGATACCAGAAAACCTGGACTAGAATGATGCTATAAAGAAAATGGGACAAAGTATGTGGATAGATTTTCACCATAGGGCATCATTAGAAAATGGGAAATGGAGTTAGTCTATTCTACCATCACCACAAGAGGTGCCTTAGTTTGTAGTCTTTTTTGACGAGGAATGAGCTTAAGTTAATACTGAGGCTAAGAACAGGGCACACAATGGGGAAAAGATTTAATGTTCTCATGGGAAGAAGCGAATCGCAACTCTGCGATGGTTGTCATGTTTTAGAGTAAATTGTACATATAGTACTACAATGCTTTAAATATGAACTTCACAGAGTACAGCTGCAAATTGCGGATATCTATGAGAATGTCGACGAATTGAAGGGTGTCCTGGTGGGTAAGACGGAAGAGCTAGGTAAAATTGTAAAGTTATTTAACAGAATAAGAGTGAGGACCTGATCGAAGGATCCCCTTCTAGAAGAGAAGAGGCGATATGGCAGCGAGTCGCAGTCAAAGCCTCGGTAAAATGACAAAAAAAAGAAATCAAACTGTATTAGTGTAAGTAGGTTATATGATTTTAAGCCACAAAAAGAAATATAATAATTACTAAGTACAGCAATATAGTTTAAATAACATTGTTTTTTTTAACATTTACCATGATAGTACCTTTATATATAAGTAAAATTTTATACTTTAACGATGATTGAATCGTCAGTTTACGTCTTTTAGAAAGAATCCAGAGCGTATTTTGTTGTTTTTCTAAAAATTTTGACATTAAATGATTGATGCTCTTGCCAAGTATACGAATCGAACTGCCAGAGAGTTTTTAGTCTTAAAATTTTAGTCTTATATTTTTTTGAAAATAAACTTCCACGGTGATATTAGCTAGTAGGAAAGTACCCACCTTTTTACAGAAGTGTAATTCAGAAAAAATATTTTTTTATTGAATTAGAGTTTATCGAAATACATTTTTTTTATTAAATTATTTATTATTTGCTGCTGTACAAGCTTTAAGATTTTAGCAATGTTTATTAAATATTCAGATACATAAGATATAAATTCAACTAACTACACTACCTACGTTCTTAAATTTTTAATGAAAACAAATAGTTTTTTAAACAAAATTGATAAAAACCTAAAATTTAGAGAGATCCTAGCATCATCTGTGAACCAAAGATTATACTAATAATACTATCGACCGAAGGTACTTGATGAAATTTGAATTTAAATCCATTAAAATGCTAACATTATAAAATATTGTCAAGAATATTACACCGAATTTGATAATACCTCAGACGCTTATAGTTGGATATTTCGGCGTGATTAATGATTACATCGATGGCTTAATTGTATAAAACACAGTACCCGGCATGAAATGGTTGAGAGTTCAACTTCTACTAGATGTATATATTTTTCTTTTCAGGTATACTTTAATTTATTATATAAATTCGGTTCTAAGCCGCCATAGTTAAATATTGATCCTTCATAAAAAAAACCAGTTTTATAAACCATTTTACTATTTTTATATACTTTACGGTTTCTATATTGAAAGCACACTCTTATCAGAAAAAAAATCTAGAAAAAACGTAGACCAAGTGGCACTCTAATTTAGCATTTTTCACTGACCGTTTGAGTGCTCTTATTTTTACATCAATACATAATAATTATATGACTCTGCGAATTAAATTACAAGTTTATTTCATTAGAGTTGTTCAATGTCATCGAGGTAAAGTGATCGACTGTGTATTAAATCAAACCAACGATATTATTAAGATTTATAGATGGCAGCAGGCGTTAGCTTAATTCATTGTTAAACCTTATATGTATCGTAGAAGAACATAATGATTGGAGATTTTGAATTATTTAAGAATGGTAAAAATTCAAATTCTACTCATATAACATTTATTTTTTTAACGTTATAATTTAACTGCTATTACTTCACCATGTTCGATCCTAAAGTGGGTGGAGGTTGTATTAATAGATTTTTTTTTTGATAAATGGATGTTAGCCTCTTTCTCAACCTATTAAGTCCATACTCTGACTCAAACATAAATTGAAAAACATTATGTGTAATTTATTTGCGAGACCCAGTATTCTAACTTGGGACTCACAACGTTATAAGCCGACGCTTAAGCCGCTCGGCCATCGTAGGCTGTAATTGAAAGTAACACAAAATATCCAATACGTAATTGAAGGTGTGCCTCGAAAAGGGGTTTATATGTTAAATCCAAATTTTTACAGTAGAGTGGGACAAATACTTAAATAACAATAATTTCATTAATGTATGGGTTCTATTTTTAATGATTGACATTTTCATTACTTTAATAACAAATATTATCATAATTAATTCACTTTAATTATTTCTATTTATATTGCCAAGTGTTTTCCCTTCATTCTGTAAAATTTAGTTTTGCATTATAACATAGACCCCTTTCGAGAGACGCTTTTAATTATTGTTTTATGTTACTTATGATAGTTATTTTTTTTATTTTTATCATTATCACATTATGTAGTTAATATTTATATCATCATCATCATCAGCTTGAATCTATCCACTGCCGGATGAAGGCCTCTTCAAGCTGCTTCCACTTCTCTCTGTTCTGTGCGTTGCGCTGCCACATACTTCCGCAAAACTTTATCATTTCATCGATCCAGTGGCCTCTAGGTCTACCTTTCGGACGTTTTGTACCTCTTGGCTACCACTGGATGACTAAATTTGTCTAATGATTGTCTCTTCTTTGAGCTATATGTCCAGCCCATCCTCCATTTAATGAACTCTATTACATCGCAAACCCTTGTCTGCTTCCTTATCCACTCATTCCTCTTTTTGTCATTTCACGTTATGCCCAGCATGCACCTCTCTATACCACGTTGTTCTACTTTAAGTTTTTGGATCTCTCTTTTACTTAGGGTCCATGTTTCACACGTTTCACGTAATATTTATATGAATAATCTGAATGTATGCAAGTTTTCATCTATGATAAATGTATACAACATATATCCAGATACTATTTTTTGTGTAGGTTATAATAATATTATATTCTTAGTGATGGTATCTCTTCTCGAAAAATCCCTATTTATAAATTCAGTCATTTGAAAAAAAAGTTCGTGATTTTAACGATTCTCTCGATTTTAACCGTCATTTAGGTCTGCGAATGCTTGGGTGAAAACCTTTTCATCGAAATCGCTTTACGATATTTTCACGAGAGAAGAGCAATGGTATATATTAATATATTATAATAGGTTCAATAAAAATATAAAATTGCGTCAAATGAGGTAAAAAGGTGCATGTAGGACATAGTGTACAAAGATCACAAAAAAGGTACTAATGTACTACGTAAATAGCATTGGACTTTAACTTTCACTACGCATTTTAATGATCAGTGGACAATACTGCCATAAAACTTTGAGGTACGTGATAGATTAATTATTACTCTTTACCTAAAGCCAGTATGTTTTAAGTCCGATTTTTTCGAAAATTGTACATAAATTATTATACCTTTCTGGATCAAATCACCTTTTGATATATTGATTACAGAAACTTGAAATTCATATAAAGTAGTCCAGTGCATAATGTTCTGACCTTTTATCTCGGAGCCCAGCGTTCGATCTCGGTAAAGTCACAATTTAAGTGATTTTCTCAAAACCTGGGTGTTTTTAATTATTTCAATTTGATTATTAAATACATTTATGTTTAACTACACTATTGTCATTTGGTTTCAAAGCCTGATGTAGTGTTAAACAAAGAGTAGATATATATGAATATATTATGTGTTTTTAAAAAACCTTTACATATATAAATAATAAAGGCATGAAATTTGTAATAATATTTTCTCGGATGTGTTATTTTTACACTAAATATACATATGTGTATATAAACACTAGATCATACGTATTACATAAATAATAACATATTCATATCTTCAGCAGAAAAACAGTGACAGATAAAAAATTTGGTCCACTAACCGTAAAGTTAAGTGCCCCAACTATTATTTCCACACATTTTTGAAGGTCTTAATAGTGTATTAATAACTCAATTAGTTGTTAACCTAAGGGTTGGTTGTTTACGACTGACTGTGGCCTAAGATAAGTGTTTTTAGGTTCAACATCTATGATGGTTTTTCGTTACACGTCAGCCAGCTTTGCCTTACACTTTCCCTATAAGTAAAATTTGTGTACCATGCAAAAAAAATGTTATAGAATTATATATTTTATTTATTTTACTTGCCAAATAGAAAATTTGACATTGTTCTTTTTTTCTATACCTAACTGTGAATTTCTGTGGGTAATTAAGTTATAACCGTACCAAATAGTCATAATATTTTTCATTTTAAAAATAAAAACGAAATATTATCGTTTTTTAACTGTCTACTTACATAGGTTACATCTTGTGAGATTTCTTTAAGAACCTTTATAGACTTGAGGTGAAAAAAATCCTTTTCAATCTGTCAAATGGGGTTTCTTTCTGAATAATATTTTTTTATCTGGAATTTTCCTCTCTGACCTTTTGCCAATACATATCTACGCAGGTAGAGAGTTTGTAAAAAGAAATATGTCTGTCACGTCTTTTACAGTAAAAAAAAAACTTTCAATCTTAATTTTAAATTATATTGATACTCAACATTAACCTTCAGTCATTTCCAAATATCGTAGTATCATAAATTCTATCAATTTAACATTATACTTATATCCGTTTTGGTAGTATGTATTCAATGATAGATGTATGTAGTATAGGTAGTCATTATTTTTTTATATCCTTCAACGTAAAGACACTAATTGTACTGAGCGTAAGTTAGGTAATTTTTCACGATATTTGGCACTACTATTGGACCAGCGTATCTATTCTATACACAAGACTGCTTTCGGCAGATATATAGGATAGGTTTGTATCAAAGTATTAGCACTTATTGCAACAATTACTATAAGTTATGTAGTTGTAACTTTTACAATGAGTGCTATGTTTCAATAGCACCTCTCTTGGCTATGCTAAATTTTAGAGCGAGATGGAAAAATTTGACTGTTTAAACTGCTCACTTATTGTAATTGTTACAATAAGTGCTAATACTTCGATACAACCTATCCTAGATAAATGCCGTAGTGGCTGAAAGCAATAGAATAGATGTGCTGATAAATATGAACTAATTGTATTATTATACTGATTGTTAATACAATTTTAATTTGAATTCTATACAATGATTATAATGACTGACATTTAATAATAATAATGACGTAAAAGTGTCTTAAGTATAGTAATATAATATGATAGAAAAGACTTTAAAAAAACTTGGGGATCGTTTTTAACTAGTTTGCAGTTATCCTTGTTTTTAAAATACGTTCATCGCCGTTTTACCGTTTCAGCATTATTGAGATGCCTTTAAATTTATAAAGTTTCTACTAACAAGCATGATTAACATTTAATCATTATTTTTAGAAATTGCATTCAGAAGTACCTAAAAACCGGAAAATTACTATAGTCCTTCAATATTGTATGACATATTAGTTATTGTTTTACCTCTAATTAGCAATGATAAAGTTAAAATTAATATGTTTCATACTTACGTAAACTGAGTATGAACGTTTATATAGAATCAAACTTTGATATGGTCATAATATTGAAGCTTGATTTGATATAAATAAAAACGATTTCAAGGTATAAAAATTTTAGGTTTTAGTTTTCTGGCTAATGATTAAGAGACATATTTAATACTTTCATTTAAAATACAAAAGCCAATAATCACGAAATTAAGAAATCACTTTAGAGAATATTGTAAAAAATTCTAGTCAACTGTCTTGCAATTATATAGGACACTTATAGCTTAGTGGTCAGAGCACATGGGCGCGAATCTCAGGGGGCGCAGATTGAAATCATGTTGCGTGCCGTAATTTTTTTTTAAAGATTTTTTCTACTGGTTATATATTAATATTCTCTCACGTATTTGCAATTAATTATGTATGTAAAATAAAGAATGTTAGATAATTTTTTGAATAAAAAAATAGTACAATTACATTATTTAACATTATTTAATAATTATATAGGATCCACGTTTCCAGAATTAACATTTTATAAAGTTTTTCAAGTTGTAAATGTATCGTTGACTAAAAATAAAAATATTTTTCTTATTTTATTAATATATACCTACAAACAGAGCATTCACCTTACGGTCGTTTTCCATAGCATTATTGTTATCCATGTATGATTTAGTACTGTTACGAATGCTGTTTTATGAAAGTTATATTCATACAACTATGTGTTGAAATATATACATACAAAAATGTGTTGAAATTATAGTTGAAACTATTTTTAAATTAAAAATAATTCCAATATTAATTTTTAAGTAAAATAATATTTGACTTCAAATATTTGTTACTCGTACCTAGGGAATCCAATCCCGAGCCAAAATTCTGATCCCGGGATTTTGGGATTACAATTTGACAATCCCGGGATTGGCATTTTTTTTTCCATTGTTAATATAAAAAAAATATATTTACAAATAACATTGATAAAATCGGTCAAAAATAAATCTAGTATATTTTATACTATTTAAGATATTTATTGTTTTAATATTGTATACTTTCAATCTTGGAAATACATAAGTCTAATGGAGAGAATAATATTGTAATATAAATAATAATGTGAATTTAATATGAGATCGCTGTTTCTGATAGTAAAGACTTAATGAATGGGTTAGCGAGATTTAAAATAGTAAAGCAAATCATGATGTACTTATGGCCCTTCCACTTCATAAATCCAATTAGTCAGCCAAATATGAAACTGCCGTAAAATATATGAGATCATGGTGGAATTACTTGTTAATAGTGCGAAGCATTGTTTTTTTCAATCTTTCTCATTTTTATTAATTTATGTTAAAAAATAAAATGAATCGGCAACTTACACATCGGTATAAATCAAACTTCATTCAAACTCAGTTTATTTCTAATGTAGTTATTTGTTATTAAAAGTTACGTTATAGTTTCGTTTTTATTTTATTTTCCATAAAATTGATAAAAAAATCAATCCCAAAGGTTTCGGGATTATGTTTATCAATCCCGGGATTCATAGGTATCGAAAATAGCTCAAGATCCCGGGATTGGAATCCCTACATACAACTATGTGTTGACATATATACATACAAAAATGTGTTGAAATTTAGTTGAAGTTATTTGTAAATTAAAAATAATTCCAATATTAATTTAAATTAAAATAATATTTGACTTAAAATATTTGTTATTCGTATCTATTTCAAGAATTATTATTGGTCATTTTGCCAAAATAAATCATCCCTATTTAGAGTTAATGGTAAAGTTAAACTTTATGACAACTAGCCGCTTATTATTTATTTAAATCACCATCTGACCGTCTCGTGGAAAAACATACAAACATTATTATAAGAATCGTCTGCTTCTTCTTTCATCCCCGCTTGAAATACAGAAGTCGTCATTAGAAGAAGACAATCCCACACGGGTAGATTGCATTCACGGCCGACGAGTCAAACTGAGATTCTCTGATATTATTCGTGAGGCAGAGGTATTCACTTGTCGCCCACAAAGGGCAGGATAAACGAACGAGGAGTGGCGCCTTTCATATGTTGTCTTTTATTATTGTTATCTATGGATCTTAGGAAAACACTCCACTGAAAAAGATTCGACCTTTTAATATTCCGTGTACGGCTCGTTACTGAGCTCATTCATACATAAATAACTGCAGAGGTCATGAACGAGAAAATCATAATAAAATATTATTCTTAATATTTTATATATATATTAACAATTAACAATCGGGTTGGAACGACTCTAGTATTATCAAGACACAATATAATATTTTAAAAAAATCATTACGTGACGGTGTCAAAAGGAAGTGTTACATTTATAAACAAACGATTGTTTAGTATTTGTTTCAAAACTGTACTTCACAGAAAGTTTACAACGCCAAAACCGTGAGCTCTGCCACTAGACCACTAGGTTAGTTGGATAAAAAAATAAGTATTTTAAGATTTGAGAGCGAAAGATATGAAGCATATTTTTGAACAAACATTTTCGACAATGACCATTCACGTTTACAAACAGTACAGAATTCACTCGATACACTTTCCACCAAGTATAGATGAAAAGAATGGCATCAGAATAAGTATCAATAATACGTACGTCTTTAAAAATAATTAAAACATATAATTTTTTTATTGAGAATTTAAAAAAAATTGCTAAGTATTTAGTATTGTTTATTATTTTACATTAAAAATAAAATAACAATGTAAAAATATATATATTATATTTCCGTGCATGCTTTTATTTCATTTTTTATATGCCCATAATCTAGTCAACCCAGGACTGATTTAATACCACGAAAAAATTAAAATAAATTACAAAAATCATTATATTCCTACATATATTATTAACGCCACTAAATTAACCTTCTTTCGGGGCTTAGACTAAAACCAGCTTCTTGCAGTTTTATAAACAAGAGTTAGATTGAACTTAGTTAATAATAGTGTGCGTCCGGTGAGCGGGCCGTTTCTGACAAAATTACAATAGGCACCTCTGCCAGCGACTGCTTAGTGTGAAAGAGAAACCCATCTATGAATGAAAGAAATGAAGATTACATCTTATCCGTTACTCGCTGGTTACCTGCGACTCTCGGCCTTCAGTGGGTCTATTCTATACTTATCGAACACTAAATTGATAAATAGTATCAAACTTAGGGTAGGTTTGTATCAAAATATTAGCACTTATTGTAACAATTACACGAAGCCGGTTTTTATTGTTGCAATAAGTGCGATATTTTAACAGCAGCAAGATAGGTGCTGTTAAAATATAGCACTTATTGCAACAATAAAAACCGGCTTCGTGTAATTGTTACAATAAGTGCTAATATTTTGATACAAACCTACCCTAAGTTTGATAATATTTTTCACTTTATCACTTTAGCGGTCGATAAGCATAGAATAGACCCACAGGCAGACGATATTTGTGTCGGTTACATTCTGAGTAAATCTGTAATATACGCTATCGATAACCTTGATCTAAAGCCCGCATTACTCTAGCCTCCTGACGACACGTCAATTACTAGTGCTATGTATATACATATTATGTTCTTTAGTTTTTCCTAACTTGATGTTTTAACTCGCTAATGATTCATTCTCAAGGGGACTTACTAAAATCCCATAATAAATTTTGTAGGTAACGATTCTAACGCGTTCTATCGGGAATACTACAATATAATTATTATACATTATATACATAATTTTGAAAACAATAATTATATGAGAAAATATATTATAACCAAAGGAAAAAACCTTTTTTGAAAAAGTAAGACATCCCGAAGGAATCGAACCTGCATCTCTCGTGTTTCGCGCCCATTCACATAAACCACTATAATACCAAAGGCGTCATATTTAATTGCGACAAATTTTAACCAATGCCTCTTAATATTCTCTGAAGTGCTTTCCAATTTGCGCTACTATTGGTGATCAACTTTTTTATTTTAAATCAAAGTAGGTATTACTTTGATTACTAACCGACGTCACGGATCACTCCAAGATTTTTCGTTGTAACTTACTTGAACTTGGTTTTTCAAAAAAGATTTTTTCTATTGGTTAGATTATAATATTATATTTTTTCAGAAGTGTTTTCAAAATTATGTACGTTCAATAATTATAATGTTAATTTTTTAAATCTTGTGAATCATTCTTTTAATAAAAAAATAGGGTACTGTTCGGTTATACGGAATACAGCGGAAAACGCATTTTGAAAATAGCCGCTAAACTGGATTATTTGTTAGTTTGGGTTAGTTTAGGTTAGGTTAGGTTGGGTTAGGTTAAGTTTGGTTTGGTTATCCAAACAAATAATCCAGTTTATCGGCTATTTTCAAAATGCGTTTTTTGCTGTACTCCGTATAACCGAACAGTACCAAAAATAGTTAATTATAATATAATAATATCTCAGATATCATACTACTAACAGTACTAGTACGTCTATAATTTTATTGTACACAATTTTCTATTTAATGAAACTGAATGCTTGAACTGTCTTTTTTTTAAATGAATGATACACAAGATACATTAATATGCATTTTTTTATTAAACACACATAATAAAGAACACAGAAGAAACGCAAAAGTTTACCAAGCGGGATTCGCCAATATTCATAGGATTCAGAGCCAATGTGATTGATCAAATTTAATAATACTTTTATTTAAAATATCAAAAGATGTTTGTCAATATCTATAAAATTAGATAACTCATCGGACAGAGTAATTTAATTTCAGCGTGATTAGTAAGTTATGATGCAAGCTGTTTAATTGGCAAAACACATTGGATGGATGCAAATTCAAGTACCGCTCGAAATAAATATTTATTTCTATTATGATCCAAATTAAGTATGTTTTATAATTGTATTATTTTTATACTAAATATATAAATATCACAGGATTTTTAAATGTAAGAATGATGACTTAGAAACTTATTTATAATGAGTGGTAAAAAATAGAATTTATATACAAGGATTTAATTGAAATGGTTATTTATAAATGCTGCTATTTTTTTTAACCTTGCCTATGTAACAATCGTATTTAAAAGCAGCATACAATTATAACATAGTCAATAAAAAACCCTTTTCATTCACACAGCATTCATTAGGTTTTAATTAATATTTTTCAGTTCATTTAATGACTGTTGCCCACTCCTGTAAACGGTCATTTACAAAAAATAGACTTAAAAAGTAACTCATTACTTTTTGCATTAAACTTGCTAAAAGGATCCCTTATAGAGTATAATAGCCAGCCGACATTTTATGTATGTAAAAAATAATAAAGGCACTACCGTAATCATATTTAAGCATCCACTACATTATAATGATATTCAAAATATAGTTAAAAAAAACTTTCATCATTGATTAATGACGTCTGTTGATATTTTAATAGAATATATGGTTTTTATATCATTAAGTACTTACAATATTTTTCTTTTTTTATAAATTATAGCATTTACTATTATCGTAATATAAGAAATTACGTATTTTAATGATGTTCTTTAAAAAGAAACCAACTCACAAATTAAAATTATTGATCACTTAAAATATGATATAAACCCATTAGAGACAATCGTCCGTTACAGAGAGCAGGACATTTTGAAAATTGAGAATTTTTAATGATATTTTAATTTTTTTTTAGTTGTAGTTACTTAATAATAAATGTAGCTATCATTTTATGGTGTTAGTCGTATTATTTATAGAGTCCCATGTATTTTTTAATAATTATTTGGTTTTATTTACATTTGCCAAAATAATGATCAATTTAGTAGGTATGAGGTGTTTAAGTGAGTAAAAAACATATTATGGCCCACCATATTTTACAAATATATTAAAGAGTATTATATTTAGCTCCAGTTTTAATATATCTTTATTTTATCATTTGCTATTTACTTCTATCAGAGACTTTTTACCTTTGCCATTTTGTATGAAAAAGGCTAAAAAAACACAAAAACCTATATTTGCCATTTCTTGATTCTACTGATACACAAAATAAATTTAATAATAGAAGAATTTAATACCTACAATTACTTAAATGATTTATTTGAATAAAATGAGTTATATTAATTTTAGTAATCGGTGTGCCTTTTTAAGTGATCCTCAAAACTTTACTGGGTCTTCAATGGGTTGTTGCTTATTTTATTTAGGTAATACCTAATTTATTATTCTTTATAAAATAAATTAATTGTTATTGTATATTATGTAAACAAAAAAAACTCGACAAGTATTACTCTATAATAATATTTATTTCTCTCAAGTGAAATGATAAATTATAAGTTAAATTTTGAAGGTTACTTTGCTACAGAGCAATTTACACTTTTTCAGTTACTTCACAGTTAAGTAGAGCCACATTTTTACCAATAAGAAAAGTTTTCAAGCCTTTAAAAGTGTCGTCTTCCTTTGTTATGTATACAATTTTGTACTCTCGTAATATTATGTCCAATGTACGGTAGTTTTTTTACAATGAAATTTTGAAAAAAAAAACTGGCATTTAAATAACAAACAAAATCTTGTTCTTCCAGGATAAACAAGTGGTGCAAAACATGACTGTTGGAGTAATCCTGAGTACCAAATCGCTGGTGCTACAACGCGTTGCGCGTCATGATGCTGGAAACTACACGTGCAGAGCAGCCAACGCGAGAGGCGAAACGTCTTCTCTTCCTGTACGACTGAGAGTTCAATGTAAGTAAATTAATAATTCAAGTATTACTATCTATTAAGTAAAAGAAAGTTTGCAATATTTTTGGATCGATTTTCCTTATTACGTGCAATCAAACTGGTCTGTCTAGTTTTTTAAGGCGTTTTAATTTTCATAGTCTCATTAGAAGTATACTAGTTATTTTCAATATTATGTTGTTGTGTAATTTAAAAATAAATCATTTTTCCAAAAAAATACTGTACAATAGGTACCCAAAATTTGTGTAATATCAGGTATTCCACAATACTTGTGTTCGTTTAACAATTGTGTTGTGCAATATATTTTGTCAACCAAAAGTTAGTTGAAATACATTGTTCAACACCTGAACTATTATATTAATTGATCCGTTAGTAAATATTATTATGCAATATTGCTAAAATTTTGGTTCTGTAATCAAGAAAAAAAACGTCAAAAAGTGCGTAAAAATAAGCACAACAAAATAACGCATACTAATTAATAATAAATTATCTTGAGATTATTATTGAAAAATTAACTGTGGCTGGTTTTAAATACGATCACCTTTTCGTACATATGCCATTTTCTCAACTTAGATATTATGTCAGTTTAGTTTGTCATCTCTATTATCAAACACTTATATGAAAATATCTTCACAACTTGTTACCGTGTTCATCGTTCTCTATTGCATACCTCAAGATATTTTGATACTATCTCGTGAAACAATTCAACTGAGCAAGCAACTTGTTAATGAAGAGTGTATCATTAAGAAACATGTACGACATGAGCATTCTTGAATGAAATTTATACGTAGAATATACACCTACAGATAGTGTATAAATTAATAAACACAGTACCTTTGCAGATAGTGTTGAAACTAATAAAATAAAACAGCAGTAAACGATGTTTACCCTAGAGTCATTTTTTTCTTATATGTTTGGAAGTGAGATGGAATAAGAAACAGGCAGGGTAGGTTGGTTTGACTCTCAAATGAATAACTCAGAATTTGGTGCGTGAATGAAATGAACCCTGGTTTTAATATCTCCTTCCAAATAAATATCAACTTAATTATTTCAGATAAGTTTACAGATTATAATTTAGCTGAGTGAAATCAAGAGTTTGCGTTCTGGTGGATTACGAGATCGACCGGGCGAAGCGAAACGATAACCTTACGGTTCAACCTTTGATAACTGAATGACCATGTTGCTTTATTCTACTGAGTGTTTTATATTGATTCGATACAATAGAAAATGCTGCTATCAACTACTTGAATATTTTTGATAATCATGCTTATGAGGTTTATTGTGCAATGCATGTTTCGTAAATTATAAACAATTAATTTTAATTTTAACAATTATGCAGTTTTTATTAATTGAGCAAGATTAATTTTCATACAAACAACTTGTGTGCATATCATGGTAAACTTACATAGCATTATTTCTTAATTTGCGATATTACTGATTAATTGAATTATTATATTATTTTGCTAAATTAGCTTTCTGTTGAAATTTGATTGACTCACATAAATTGTTTGTTTTACAATTTTAACAATGTTATGTTGCAAGATACATTGTAGTTAAAAATTAATGGTTTTCTGCCAAGTCATGTTGGATGGCAGGGTATTCACCCTACATATACTTTAAATGCATACTAATTGCATAAAAAAAATCAAATAATCTTCAATTGATTGTATTATCAATATCAGAAGAAGAGCCTACTGCTGGATCAATGATGCCTATAACTGTTCTTGATTCTCGATCTTGGTATTATGTTTAATAGTAAATTGGCCACTTACGGTTACCATGTACTTCATATTGCGTAATTTCCGGGCCTTTTTGGGTAGTAGGGTATTTACTTCATAATATCTTAGTTCGAAGCAGGTGGTGAAGAGTGGGTCTATTTTTTGGGCACCGCATTACTTGAAGTACGGTTTTATAGTAGAGAGAGTTCAGGAGAAATTTTTGAAACTACTTTCTTGAACCTTTATGGATACGTATCAATGGCTTAATCCAACTGACCTTCTCTTAACATATTGTAGTCTAAAAGTCAGAAGAGATATATATTTGGCCACGTTCTTTTTCTGACTTATACGGGGCGTAAAAGCAAACTCTGTCATTTTTTATAGTGTTGATATGCATGTGCTTGATAACTATCTAGTTGTTTGTTCTTTCGAGGTGCATAACTAACATGCCATTGGTAATGTCAATTTAACGGGCAATAAGTATGATCAATCGAATCATTTCGGATATTGATACATTTTTTCACCTACGTGACGATAAAATTAGATGGACATTGTTTCATAAATTGTAAAATAGGACCTACTTAGCTCATTCGGCATATTTATAATATTTACTTCATCATTTTTCTATTTACGTATTTTTTATTCTGTTTTAATACTATTTCTTCATTTTTTGTGTCACGTGAACGTCTTGAATCTGTGATTTGTAAAGTTTGCTATATGTAAATATATCAATTTTATTTTCAATCTTCACATTGTGAACATATGAATTTAATAACACCTGACCATAGCTGAGGTTATTAGTTTTAAAATCAGTTACCTTCATATTCCGCCATTGTTTTGGGACTGCAAATATTTTTTTTCAACAACAACCATATAACAGCAACTACAGACCTACAAACTAATCTAAAGAATTGATGGGGGCCACAGTCAAAAACTACCCAACCAAAACTCGAAACTGGACAGAATCTGACAATCGAATGACGTTTTCAAAATGGCGTCCATATAGTAGTTCGTAGTTCCATTTTTGACCGTTCTTTAGATAACTTTGTAAGACTGTAAAATTTATGACATAAATAATTTCATTATAATGAACACAAAACCAATTTTAAAATTATTGGTAAAAAAAACATTAATGTTGAGGAAGAATAACATTTCACAATTAATAATGGAAGCTGCTGTTTTTATTTAAAATCCCTAATTTTTAATAAGTATAATGTGTATGATAGATAATAAAATTAAGCTTTTTTCTAGTTATTTTAATCTCAATTATTACCACTGTACATTATTTTTTAGCCTGTGAGTAATTTTATTGCATGAAGGGCTACGATGCAATTTTCGTAAGAACAAAATAAGGGTTTTCTACTACGTATTTCCCAAAGCTCCTACAGCTATGTTAAATGGATAATATATCAACCTTAGAGCCTTAAAGACATCTGAATCAGTGTGAAAGTTCTCTTTTAAAGATATTCCCTTTTTTACCCTCCACTTACCGGTTATTCTAAATATCCTATTTTTTAACCATACATAATTTATACTTTACTGTTATTTTATAATAATTATAAAAAAATATTACACACCTATTTATTGTTAAAAAAGCATTTTGTAAAATTTAAACATTTTTTAATACTTTAACACTCATTTTTGGAATTTCAATATAGGGGTTGTATTTTCAGGGGTTGTGTTACAACATACTTAGTTTGCAGTAAAAGTGAAGAAAACACCACATTTGAAATTTCATACCTCTTAATAATAAATCGTATTAGCCACTTTTAATCAATAAATTAGGACCGGTTTCATCCGCCTCAGGGGCATGATTAAAAATGGAACAAGTACTACAAAAACATGCGTTTTATTAAATCAAACAACAATACAATGCAGTTCCACCATGAATTGACAGTTAACAAAATAAAAGAAAAAAACTACTAACTATACATCTGGTATATTTTTCATTCAATCGTATTCAATGTTCAATTAACAAAAAGTTTCGCCTGCAGCGCACTTTTACTGATCACACTAAAACTATTTTAGGGTTTACGTTATGTTCTAAAAAATATAAAAGGCTCCGTACCAAATTCATTTAGACACCATTCTTCTACAGCATGAATTTTGAAATCTAATGAAAAACAACAACACATTTACAACTTTTAAATCATTTAAAATCGTATAATTGATATGGGAATTATACTATAACCGGAATGTACCTATTAATTATTAATGATTTAGTTTATTAGATTGAATACAAAGGTTAAACAAATAAACCTCAACTGTCAATCTGTAAACTGTACACTAAATACTAGCCTTCATAACATAAATAATTCACGCGCCAAAGTGGTAAGCAGGGGTTGATAATTTTTGGTTGATCGTTATAATATTTTTCAAAATATGAATGATAATTTTTTTAATAAAGGCAAATAATTACTCAACTATTTTAACATAAATATTACCATTAATAATACACAACTGTGTTAATGGTTATTTACTGTATGCACTTGTACATTGTAGATAATATTAATTTAGTTATCGATGTAAATTAAGTATTTAATAGATTTAAGTATAAAATTAACACAGTATGCGTGAAACGATTGTTCAAATGAGAGATTATTTGTGAACTGCTTGATTGAAAGGTTTGGGTTGCCGGACGAAATCAATTGCAATCAAAATGCAATTTTATTTTTGGGATTACGGCTATTCGGATTTCAGCATTCGGGATTCCAACCCAAACCCAAAGGTTTGATATAAACTAAATATTATAATATTTATATTATGATAAGTTCTAGTGACAAATACTTAATTATCATCTGAGATCGTTAGTTATGTCTGATGTTGATAGATTTTGAATGAATATTATAATATAACATGTTCGATAGCTATTTCGATCACCATGTTAAAACCAAAACAACATTCACTATATATTCAAGTTAGACTACTAAGTACTTGATTTATATATTATAATTTATTGATAAGACTAATTATTAATAATATATTGTCGCTTCTAGGCAAGTGGTGAGTGATGGTTATTTTTGTTAATTTAGTTATATTTTCTCTCAAAGAGCTATTATTTGTAAGATTTGAGGAAATTATATACTCAAAATTTAACTCTGTATTCATATTAAAATAGTGATATCATATTCAATAGAAGAGAATATCAGAAAATACGACAACTTTTTTAATTCATATTAGGTATTAAGATAATGTAAGTCGTTGTAATAATATCGTTACACGTTATATTGAAATAAACTATTTATCTATTGACTAGTTACTAATAATATTGATTTAAATACTAAGTACTAAGATCCTAAGGAGATCATAATATTATGAGCTTTTACGAATGGATGTTGTATTTACAGATATTTTGTTTTTGAGAAATGGATGTTAGTCATTTGCTCAACCTATTAGGATCATACTCTGGTCCAAACACACATTGAAGAACAATTTGTAAATCTGCCAGACCCGTGATTTAAACTCGGGACCCACGGCATAGGCAGTCGCGGAAAATAAATGGGTATTGTCAGAAATAATGTGTCTTGTATGTGATTTTTTTTTCCATTTCACCATTTGATTATATTCATAATAGAAAGCTGTTACTCACATCCCGTCAGTATTTTAATCGGCTATTAGATACACTGACTCTTTCAGATATGTATCTACAAGCATAATATAAATGCAGGTAGATAGAGTAACTATATTTATTAGAAACGTTAATGTTTTTTTTCTTCAATATGCAATTAGTGTCCGGCGATTTTCAACTTCAGTGGATATGTTTAAAATGAAAACTACTCGTATTACTTTGTCTCACTTGCGCGTACTGTAATATATTATTATCTTAACTGTAAAATTGATGGTTACTGACAGAATATTCTTCTGATTATGAAATCACCTGGTCGCCACGACTAATTTTTATTGTTCAAGCTCTACCACTCATAAAAATACTCATTTATCTCATATTCAAAAGAATAAAAGGTTGGAGACCCTTACAGCGACGTTGTTTTGTATCCGGTTGGACGTCGTGGCGCTGTACCACCGACGCCGTTGTTCTAATAGTACCCGTCGGTACACGGAACTGTCGCAATGAGGCTTTTAGGGTCTCAAATGAAGAGACCACGTGAGAGCAACTTTCCTGTGGCACTAAATTATGTGGGCAATTTTAGCAAGTGCTTATTATACGTATGGCACTTCAGAGCGTTGGTATACAAAAATTCATTTTACCGCGTCACTATGTTATTTTTTTTATAATTCTTTATATGTACTCGGCAATATTATTACTGTCGAGTTTATGATTATCTTTAGTCGCTTTATATTCATCATAAGGGTAGTTTTCACTAATAAATACTTACCCTGTATTATGTAACTATTGTATTGTTGTTTTCAATTAATAATTCAGATAATTAAATGTCCTAACGACGAGTTTAAGACGCCTAGCAATGTCATAAAAATAGAACTAAATAATATACATAATTTGAAAACATCTCATGCATAGTACACATTAAAAAAATCATTTTGTAGAAAAAATACGACACCCGACGGGACATGGACCTGTATCTGCTAGATTTGCGTCAGTATGCTTTTTCAATTAAGCTACCGGCATTTTAGTTAATTACAACGATTTTAACCAGTAGTTTTTGCATGAAATGCTTATCGAATTACGTTATAATGTTGGCTGTTTTTGTCTAGCATGTATATCCATGAGATGTTTTCAAATTATGTATATTCAATATATAGAATGATACATTCTCAAACCTTGTACCTTATTCGATGAATAAAAAAATTATTAATTAATAAATATTAGCAAGTTCAAATAAGTTACAAACTAAAAATCGTGGCGTGACGTCAGTTAGTAATTAAAGTAATACCTAAATTGATTTTAAATACAAAAGCCGATCGCCAATAGTTTAGTAGCTCAATTTGGAAAGTGAATGTTTAATCGCCGATAGTTAAAATTTGTCGTAATTAAGTATGACTCCTTTAGCATAGTGAATTATGTGCTTGGGCGCGATACCCGAGAGATGCAGGTTCGATTCCTGCGGAGTGTCTTACTTTTTTTTTTAAAAGATTTTTTCTTTTGATTATAATATTTTCTCAGAAGTGTTTTCAAAATTATGTATGAAATATATTTATTTAACCCATTGCAGACAGAATTAATTTTTCAGGAAAAAGGCACACTGATTACTAAAATTGATATAACTCATGTATTATTCATTCAATTCAAATACATCTTTTAAATATTTATAGGTTTTGAATTGTTCTATTAAGTATTTACATTTTAAGTAAACTTCGTGTATAAGTGGAATGAAAAAAAATGTCAAATATAGTTTTTTGGGTTTTTTTAGCCTTTTTTTATACAAAATGACATTGATAAAATGTCCATGATAGAAGTAAATAATAAAAGGAAGATATACTAAAACTGGAGCTAAATATAATACTCTTCAAGATATTTAGAAGAAGGAGGGCCATTTTATGTTTATGACTGTCTAAAACACCTCATACCTAGCGAACTGATCATTATTTATATACAGATTCGTCATCTCCTGTCAACGCAAATGTACGAATATAAAAATGCAATTATTTAAAAATAATTACTGTAAAAACCTGGTGATAATATTTAAAAAAAAAATCAAGTATTTTAAATAGATGTGGCCTAGTTTCTGAGTACCTACAATTTTATTGAAATTTAATTGGACGATGGAAGTTTTGATTAAATATTTTTTTTATTAATAGATCCTCTGCAAAATAACTAAACTAATTATGAAACTTAAGAAGACGCGGAATCTTGTTCAGTAGAGTTGTATCATTAAATTTCTGCAATTCAAACCGATGTAATTAAATTAAGCTTTCTCATTTCGCAAAATTGAATTCTCGGAATGCTATATTACGTTTTACTGTGAACCACTTGGTGTAAAATAAATGGTTTTTTTAACTTTCCATACTGAATAATATGTTTCTTCCTTTTACAAAGGTCCCGTCTTATACTACTATTAAGATACGCCGAAATCAAGCAATAATAAATTTAATATTGTTACTAAAAATATTAGATTCAATAAAATTATATAAATGACGGTTTTTGCATTATTTTCATTATGTAATGATAGTTATTTATCCAAAAAAATAAGCGGGTTTTCAAGGGGCACTTAACAATCATAGATTCATCGGAAAATCCACAAAAATTAACAAACTTATCATATTCATCGTAGCAAAAATAAACTAAGCACCGCAAAAAGTAAACAGGCCTAGAGAGGAGACATTATTCTAACTCAGTTGATGGTGATTTCAATTAATAAATTACAAAATAATAAATTGTCTTATAAAGCAAATACTAATTAAAAAAACATTTACAATATTTGGAACTCTCCATGACCTGATGATTTTCTATATTTATTATAATAATTTAATGTATTTTTTTTCAATCTTTTAATAATGATAATAAAAAAAATATATTAAATTATTATATAAATAACTAATAAGGAACTCAAATCGTTTTCAGTTAATATATATTTATCGTAGGTCCTAAAATTAGCAAAAGGCAAAATCCCGATCGCGAAAACAGATTTATATAAATTAGGATGTACCTAACCGATTTTTTTTAAACGGTACATGTTCAAACACGCGCGTTAACATCATTTTACTCCCTACTTCAATTATAGTTTGTCAATTTATGGCTACGGCCGTATGTTGTAGCTTAACCACTGGGGAATGCCAAAAGAAATGGCGTATTTCAAAAAAACACTACCTTATTCTTAGGTCAATAATTATTATAAAGCAATCATTATTCGTAGGATGTTTATCACACTTGAATGGTCAAAGAAATAGCTTATAATGAATATCTTTAGAATTATCTTCAAATGTGTTAATCTTGCCCATTTTTTGAATAATAAAGTGCCCAATTCTTGTCAAATTTGAGATCACAGAGATTATCAATATATTTTTTTATCGTAAATATTTCACTATAATAATGTCGATATAAATTATACTGATGGTTTCATAAATGCGTTTAAAAATTAATAAATGTAAAAAATGTTAACACCACTGCACATTTATATACTGAAATATGACTATATTCTAAAACATTAGAGCGAGAGGTTTAAAAGAATACTATTTTATGTAATAAAAATACTTTATGCAGCAAAATAAATATAAAGGATAATAAGGCTTCAAAATTATATAAATAGATTATCTCAAACGTTTAAGGTATGTCCAGGATCATGCTTTGAAAATAGAACAAAAGCTCCATTTTCACCTACGCTGAGCATGTCCCCCCTTAAAGGAAAACGCAATTTATCTCGTCATAGTAATCTAATTACGGAGCTATTTTTGAAATTATTTCGAGTCATCTTATGTATAGACTCAAAGTGTAAATTGGGCCTGAAGATATTAAAATGTAGTTATAAAATCAGTACTTAATAATTTTTGATAAAATTGTACCTAAAAATTTCTGGCTCTGAGACTCAGACATAGTCCGGTAAAAGTAATTAGTTACCAGTGGCGAAGACACCATACTAGGCGATTATTTGAAGCCTACCTTCTTAAGAAAAATATTTTGTAATTGCATGTTGACTTATTTATATAATCACTTGATATATATTCTTATATTCTACAAAATATTTTATTTTACCAACGAGAGATACCGTATGTGTAAGAATGTATTACACGGATAATCACAAAATAATCTGCAAAGGTTTAAAAAAAATATACTCCAGCGGCCATCTATCTTGGCGTAAAAAAGGTCGGATTATGTTTCAAATATTTCTCAATTTTTTTCATATGGACTGTACGTCATGTAGCCTCGCCCAGTCCATCGAATCGTATGAACTAAGATAAGCTCCGATCGCGGAGCCTAAAATCAAATAAATAATAATTAGATAATTTAGAAAAATAATTTATATGGTATTTAATCGAATATTAATAAATATAGACTGTTTATAAAAATAAACAGAACTTTTATCTAATGATTTTTGATTGTATAAATATTTTGAAAAAATACGTAATTTAAACTGATCGCTTAATTTTATGTCGTCAGTGAGTTTCATTAAATTAGTGTGTTATTGTCATTATTGTGTACCTATTCATTATTTAGTAGTAATATCGTATTATCTTCTTATTTCTCGTAAGTATACCTAACCAGTGTGTTATTTTTATCATATCTCCACAACCTACCTTTTTCCAAAAGTAACCCTTCGCCACTATTAGGTACTTACCTAATTTTATTTTTTCTACAATAATTTTCTAAAATATAATTGTTATTGTATGTCAAGATTACAAGATATTTGGCACATCCGAAGCGATATTTTAATATCCTTTTCGAGATAATCTCAAAGCATTTTGGAATAACTTTTTTAATTAAATCGCCATGGCAGATCGATTTGTCGCCTGGCTTTTTGAAAAGGAAGCCAGTCGCAAGGAGAGAACACCCCTCCCCGCCGTCTTAGAGTGGCTCTACTGAAATCCTCCCTTGTGATAATAATATATTACTAGGATTGTGAAGAGAGGAACATTCTCTGCAGAGTTGTATTGTAAATAATCGGAATTGATAAATTTACGACTATATGTCTGTATCCCAGACCCAGTATGTCGTATATCCAATTCGGTAACTAAAGTATCATATTTTCTTTCAGAACCAATACACTTTTTAGTTTACCATTAGAGTAACTTGAAATCACTCCATAAAGCGCATGAAAAGTCATAAATTGCATTTTCTTAAAATAAATTCTTTTTGGACTTCAGACATTGGATTTCAGGTTGAGTTATAATGGAAGTTATACCAAACTCTCGACTTTCAATCTATGATCATAATTTAAAATCTTTCTGTTTTTTCCATACGGATAAGCTCAATAGTCAATTCCAGTGATTTCTCAATTGGGCACTATCGCTGGTATTGGAAGGCAATGTAGCACTAGGCTACTCAAAAATGGCAGATAATACCTAAGATTTTTCATCTGTATGATAAATCATTTTATATGTTATAAAATGATCATTAAGAAGTTTGTATCGCTTTATTCTTAAACGTAAAAATAGGAAGATGACTAAACAATAATCTTCCAGGGATCCTAATCCCGAGCTCTCTTACTCTCTCTGGATGGTCACACTCATTCTCTCTGCATCCTCTTTAACGTTATCTGCCTAACAGAATAAAATTATTGATGTTGTATTCACCATCTATAAAAAAGGTTTTACGATACGTGTTTCTACTCACATGGCGATCTCTATCATGTACGGTAATTTAACTAATTACAATATAAAGCTTCGTGTACTATAATTATCTGTTTTATTATTTTAAGGTTGAAAAATATCAAAAAGTCACCCACATAATTATTATTATACCAAAGTTAGTGCTATCTATCAGCGTTCTTCGATGTGGCTTAATTTTGCAACAGAAATTATTTTTATTAACTTCTACCACCAGACACCATACTTAGTTATACTGGTACGTCAATATTTCACAAATTAATTGTAATTTTGTTTAATATTTTCAATATTGACTATTATGTTTGTACCCAGAGTATGAACCTAATAGGTTGAGCAAGTGACTAACATTTCTCGTAAAATAAAAATTTGTTAAGAAACTTTTTCGTGAGGCTGCTCAAATCCACATAAGGATTGTCGATCCAATAAAACTAATATAATCGATATGCTAGTACTGCACATAAAGTATCTGCCAAACTACTATGAGAATATTCTATCATTTGTGTTTTACGGCTCAAATAAAATAAACAATTATTTTATTTGCTTATCAGTTTGGTTTTAAATTTAGAATTTGCATTTACATTTATGTTTTCTCTCACCTTACACATGTAATAACGTCTTCTCCCTGTATTGCTCTTTCATTCACGTTCACATAATATGTTTTTTCTAACGCGTTACAGATAATTCAAGACAAATATATCAGGCAATTGATTGAAAACTATATGTGTATTATGTTAGTAAATGGGATTCAAACCCTAGAGCACTGTATAGGTAAATCATTCTATTAGTAGCTCGATAGGCAATTCGCGGATGTATTAGAATTGTTTTCGCAATTTCTATTTTAATACTAGCAAAGAATGCCACCACAACTGCAAGCCGCTTTTGCTGTGTGTGTATAATTATTTTTATATACTATTTGACTAACTCACTTACTCTTATTAGGTTGTAATTCTATATTACAATGTCGTCTAAAGCCTCAATTACATTAAGCTACTTTAAAAACTGCTTGTTTGCAAATTTACAATTTGCTTGTAAACTCGCCCAGTGTCATCATCGGACAAGCTAACAAGCAGATTATAAATAATCTACCGAGAAAAGTTGAAAACCGGTAAACTTTACATGCTACACGCTGGCGTGTGGGCCTACTGCACCTGCGCAGTAGAGCGATAGAAGTGACATTCCGGTAAAATGAACTACTCAATACGTCCTGTCAAAATAGTACCAAAAATGGCGGTTTCAACTCGCTAGCTTATTGGCTTCTGAGTGAGTGGAAAGTTTTGTGTGTCATCATCACAATCGCACTAGCTGACTCACGCGCTTTTAAATTCGCTAACAAGCAGCATGTAAAGTAGCTCAATGTCATTGAGGCTTTAATAAAATAAGTCTATAATGTAAAAAAATCTCAAATCTCTCGACACAGTTCAAAATTTGACAGACTCAAATAAAATCTAGAATTGTATAATTCGTTAAATTTACCATCGTGTTTTGTATGTAAACTCTGAAAATATTACGAGCCGCCTCTGTGCATTACGGGCCCGAAGTGAACAAACATTTTGTTCTTTTCCAAGCAAGATCCCTCGCCATTGTTTCGTCTTCTGCCAGTGAAGGCGGAATAAATGGCTCGGTTTGTTAAATTATTATGGGGAACAGTGCAGAGTCGCAAAACCGGAGCCGCCCTCGCAATTGACATTGCTTGTGTTTAATATCGTTAAGCACCTGGCAGGTAGATTGTCGTAAAGCAACGGAGATATTATTTGCATAACTATAACTTTTCTTTATTCTAGTATTGTACGCTTGTAGAATAAATAGTTTTTACTGACATTTTTTATTAAAATAGACTTTACAATTGGAGAATGTTTTTATATAAAAACATTTAAAGCAATCACGTTTTCACATTGTTTTTTAATAAAAAAATTATGAACAAACATAATTTTAAGATACCTCAGTTATATATTATTATACTTACTAAAATAACCTTTTTTTTAAATGATACCAAATGGAACATTTTTTAACTATTTAGGTCAACCGACTGGATCAATCATAGAAATATAAATACATTATGAACTTGATTCTTATGTACTATGGCATATAAAAAGCATAATTATTAAATCAAATAAAATTAAATATTAAATGCAATTATGAAAATTACATTGGAGAGATCTATTAAAAATTATTAAAAGAAAAAAACACATAGGTAGTAAGTACTTATAAGATAGTTAAAAATAAAATATACTTAACTGATAAACTGAGTTGAAACTGTATTCATTGGATTTGCTTCAATGTGATTTATCAATTATTAAGCTACTGGCGTCCTATCTGATTACGACGAAATTAATTAGTAGTTTTTATGTGGTTTTTTTTATTAAATTTCGTTAATTTTTGTCTATCGATTTTTGATATCTTAAATAAAGGTACATCAATTAAGTGCCCTAATTACTAACCGGCGCCCAGATTACTCCAAATTTAGTTATAATACTTACTATTTATTTATTTAACAATTAGTTCACAAATTTTGAGAATTTAGTATTATTAAACATAAGATTTTGTAAAAGTGTTAAGAAAATTAAGTGTGTTCGATAAATATAAAGTATGTTATATATATATATTTTCAATTCTTCTGAATTTTATTATTCATTGAAAAAAAAAAATTTTGAGACATACGTGGCTGTTATCGTATTAGGTTTTTGGGCTGCTACAATGCATTGTTGCATTAAACTCTTCTTTACCAGCGTTATCTTCTGGTTAACAATCGACCAGTTGTTTGACTCCAGTCGTCCAAATATTAGCACCAAATCATTACAGGCTCGCGAGGATTATTTACTACAGAAATTAACATTTAATATTACTATGAAAATTATATTTTATATTAAAAAAAATATATATACTGAAAAAAAATCAAAACCAATGACAGTTATCCAATTAATATATTTTAAATTGTAATTATACAAGTATTCTTTAAATGATACGCCTTGAACGAATTCATATTATTATGTAATCTTATTTAAAGTATATTATACATACTATGGAAACATCTCAGAAATATACACATTAGAAAATTTTTGAAAAGAATATTGTGCCAAGCGAGATTCGAAGCCGTATTCATCGTATTCCGGTCAAAGTGCTTCACCAATTTCGCCACCTCAACCCTACCTTACAACGATGAAAAGAGCTAACTGAAACGTTTCTAAAATTTTGATAATATTATTGTTGCCGGCTTTTGTGGTTTGAATTGAAGTATGTACAAATAATAAATAATACTTCATTAATATCTGACGTCCAGATCTCTTCAAATCTTAGTATCAACGTACTTGCAATAATAATAAATTGTTATTTTTATTCAACGAATAATTCATAGTATTAATTCTTAATAAATTTGAAATACTCAGCACATTGGGCGGAATTTAATGGAGGTGGCAGTGGTGGCACAATATTCTTTGCGAGATTTTTTTTCTAATTGGTATGTTTTTGGTGTATTTTCAAATAATGTATATTATAAAAATTGTTTTCTTCTTTGTATAATAATTACGTTACTTTAAAATTTATATCATCAGTAATTTTGATTAATTAAATGCATAGTGTTTTGTCGCTAAATGTCCATACTAGCATTACAATCTCTCTTAAATTCAATTGTATGTATTTTGGAGCTACGACGATCTACAGCAGTCAAACAAACCTGACATTACCTGTGTTTAATATTGTCAAAAGCGAAGGTAAGCTAAGGATGTGAATTATCCGGCCTTTCATACCTGTTGATGTTTTCCGTCTTGGATTTCAAAAGAGGGCTTACTACGCTGAATAATATTTCTACAGTATTTATCACTTCCTGTCTTTGGCGTGTATTGTTCCGTGTAATTCACCAACTCACACAAACACCACTAGAGCAATACTTAACGCCAATAATAAAGCAGATATTTGCACCAGTCTGCCGCATAGAGAAGATAAAATAATGAATCTTCGGCTTCATTATAGTACAATAAAATGAAGCCGATGTTTAACAATAGTTAATTAAGTTTAAAAATATATTGTTTACAAAATTATATCAATTAATAAAACATATCCATAATTTAAAAACATCTCATCCATATACACACTAGAAAAAAGCCATGTTTGCAATCAGCTGGATTCGCGCCAGTGTGTTTTTCCAATGCAGGTCTAAAAAGTACGTGCGTACGTGCTGATACCTACCTTAATTTAATATACTAAAACCGATAACCAACATTATAATGCAATTCAATAAGCATATCATGTAAAAACTACTAGTTAAAATTGTCGTAATTAACTAAGATGTCCGTAGTATAATTGGAAAAATATACTGCCGCGAATCCAGCAGATACAGGTTCAAGTCCCGACAGGTACTCGTATCTTTTTTCTACTCAATGATTTTTTCTAGCGTGTATATGCATGAGATGTTTTCAAATTATGTAGGTATATTGAGTATAGAAAATGTTCCATTCTGAAATCTTGTATCTTATTCGTTGAGAAAAATAGTTTATTAAATAACTAGTTATAAGTGAAAATCTGATTGTTTTATTCAACAAATAATTCACAAAATTTCATAAAGCAACTTTTATTGAACATACATAATTTTAAAACATTTCTGAGAAATATATAACCACTATGTAACAAATATATTTTTGAATAAAATACGACATCTGGATTCGCCCATTGGAAACTGCACCCATGTACACTGACCACATGCTATACGAATTTTATCTAATTGCGACAAATTTAACTTATAATTATTACAATACACTCTGAAGCGTTTACATTGTGTTACTTATTGGTAATCGGCTTTTGCATTTTAAATCAAAGTTTTAAATTACCTTAATTAGTAACCGGTGTCTTGATCAATCTAAATAATTATTCTTTATCCTGCTGGGTGTCTTTTTTTTCAAAAATATTTTTTCTAGTGGTTATACAATATTTTTCTGAAGTGTTTTCAAATTAAGTATTTTCAATAATTTGTGAGTTGTTGTACAAGATTAATCTAAGTAAAATATGTATTCTAGGGAACGCATATAATATAATATCATTGCCATAGATAATTGTCACCACTGGAATATGGCCATAAATCAATACTACCTGTAACGTTGCAAGTCTTCACGAACACAAGCGAGAGCATTCCAAGCAAGACTCATCACGCGACTAGCCGAAATGAATAAAAAAGCAGCTTCTGCACACGTGCCGATGCAAAATTTTGCTATTCTACCTGCGATCCATGTCGATTAAAAATGATACATGAGACTGGCAGATGTTTATTTTCTACCAAAGTCGACGCTACGTGTGGCAGTACATTAAGTTACATACTTATTATGTTTTATGAATGTCAACGTATTACAGTTGACACGAGTTTCTATGTTCGACACGGCATAGGCTTCATGTAAAATTTTATTACCATAGTATATAACGCCCACGATGGCCTAGTCAGCTTATAATGCTGTGGGTCCTAGGTTCGAATCCTGAGAAATATACATTTTTTTTTTAATTTGTGTTTGGAGTCAGAATATGGACCTTATAGGTTGAACAAATCTGTTCATACAACCTCCACTCTGTGGAGGTCCATACAATCCTCTAAGGATCGAATATGGTGAAGTAAATAAGTACGTAATACCTAGTATATTATATTAAAATCGTTGGGGTATTTTATTATATATAATATATATATTACATTATGTTTATATGTATTTATTTAAGTATAATATTTGTACTTATGTACTTAAAACTATATGATATAATATATTCTAAATAAATTAATGTAGAGTACCTATCAGTCATATCACGTACCTACTACTGTGGAATGGGCTAGCTAAATTTTAATAACAAATGTATGTATACAAACAATAATGGGTGATGTAAATTAAAGTTTTTGCTACCAGACAGCTAGTCATATAATAATTATATTATATTATTCTCATAAGACGTATTTTCAGATATTATGTTGACTTAAGGGGGAAAGGCACGCCAGCAGAGAACCTAGCGGAAAAATACGAAGCTTGCAATTTTAGATTTTTTTTGATAAATTACAATCTCAACTATATAAATTAATTAATATGTATCTGAAAACATTAAAAAGATTTTTTATTATTTTTTTTAATTTAAAGATAAACTTACAATATTGTAAAAAAATGTAATAAAATTTGAATTCGTATATACCTACATATTTATTAATTAATACAGTTGAAATTGTAAATTATCAAAAAAAAAAATCTCAAATTACAAGCTTCGTATTTTTCCGCTAGGTTCTCTGCTGGCATGCCTCTCCCCTTTAATAACCGATAATAAAATATTTAAAAAAAAAAATCAATATAACGTTTGCTGGCCATTGCCTTCATGTAAAGTTAGCAATTTAAATTTTATTCACGTATTTACAAATTTATTTATTATTCCCACATATTATGATGTTGTTGCAAATTATATAATATATAACATATTATGTTCAATAAAGAATATTTCATTCTTAAATCTGGTGCATACATCATTTCTGTATAAAAATAACTTAGTAAAATCCATGTGACATATCAATTAAAAAATAGTTTATAGACTTAAGGAAAAAAATCACTTATAATAAATTGTCTATTAAAATGGTGTTACTTTACAAAAATTACTGACTATAAAATTTGTTATTTTATCTACACCTACAACCTTCAAAATGTATTACAAATCCCCACTCTACATTATAATTTTCATATTACTTTGGCTAGACAACAGCCAACTATAAGAGTATCTTGTCCGCAAAAGGCTTTGATACCACACACCCAACGTTAATTATTATAAAATATTCCCGCATCTATTTTAAAATACCTCTCATACATTTTGAAACAAAATATTTTCCTATCGTAATTCGGATTTTTTACTATTACTTTACATAACTTTTTTTAACCCAGAGATTAATATACACTCGCTGTAGGAAAAATGATAGGGGATGGGCTAAACATACTTATAACTGTTTATGTTCACGATATGTATCTCTTTTAAATAAAAATACACACTTATATGGTTTAAGGTTTATGCACTATAATAATTAAACATCTGCATTTTTTCGAACTGAAGAAGGCCAATTTTATTGTTTTGTTTCGGTGTCACATTGTAAACGTGAAAATTTCTTCACTTAAACCGTTCGACAGCTTGATTTTAACTTAAGATTTATATTGTACATAATTATTATTATTATTTGTTTTTTTATCCGTGCTTCATATATTTCATGGATATTCTTCACTAAAAGTCATACAAACTCAGTTAAAGCACATTTGAATGCATGATAATTTCATTGCCTTGGTTAACTGCTGCTGAGAAATTCACAGCTATAAAAAAACAGGACATGGTTCACAATTAAACGTAGAGCTTTAACTGTTTAAAATCGTTTATTTAAATACATATTTTAAAGTATATAATATATTTATATTAATGACCTTATTATGTTGTATTCCTCCGAGAAAGGAAAATATTTGCAGATGTACTGAGAAATAAGAAAGTATGACCATATTTGGAGGATTTTTGTATTGTTTTAACTGAAGTACCTAGCAACATGTGTTCTTGTGGAATATTATTTTTATTAAAGAGCATACATTTAGATTGTATTGTACAAGGTGGTTGTTAGTAATTTTGAACAATCACAAACACCCAGGCTTTGAGAAAATCACATAAATATATTGTGTCCTCATCGGGTCGAACCCAGAGCTTCCAGTTGGAAGGCCAGTGCCTTACTCACTGCACGAGAGCCGCCCCGAACAAATGATTGTGCACATGCATTTATATATAAGCAACAATTTACATTCCATTGTATAATTTCTCATAATCATTTATTTATTTGGGTCTAGACCAAGTTTAAGAAATTAAATTCGCTTAATATAAAATATGATTATCTTTATGTTCCACAGGAGAGTTTTGCGAAATCTGAATACAATATACAAATTACTTAATTTAGATTTATAACATTTGAAACAGGTTGAATTGATAACTACTAACAATCGGTATGTTGGTGCATTTCAATAATACGAGTACAAGGCGTCTAATAACGAAACCTGTAAGTCCACTAATGATTAATAGTTATGGAAAATTTAGCAAAACTGGATGGATTTAACGTTACTTTTTTATCCTATTGTATATTAAAAATGCAACAACATATATATTTTGATAAGCTCATTAAGCCGAATTTGCAATTAATCAATGAAAAATAAAATTGGACTTGTCAACATTTATTTTATTTGTATTAAAATTTATATTAAAGTATTAAAAATAATTGATTTCTGTAAATTTTTCGAGTTTTAAACATTTTGTTTGTGTAATTTTATGCCGTTTTATCAAGTATTGACAATTTCATAGTACGAAAAGTATGTAAAATTGCATATAGAATATATACGTATTTTTTGCTAGCTGTTCGGTTTCGTTTTTATTCACCACATATCGGGGCCATTAACTCTTGTGTATAGTTGCCAACGTTAACATACTGTTTCGATGTGATATTGTTTAAGTGAGGCTGTCAGTTTCAAAGAATCTCATACTCTACCGACTGAGAGGAAGAGCTTCTCGAGTCGATTCAACAGGCTGTTTGGCCCATCGGGCTGTCCGACCTAGTCGCCGCAAAGGCCGATTTTGTTGCATTTAAAAAATTAGCGGCGTCATATTGCCAACATGAAGATTTTTTCGAAGTTTTGTATTAACTTTTGTTATTTAGTACAGTTTTTAATTTTGCCTCTACGTCAGTGTTTCGCAACCATATTTCTGCCAAGCGCCATTTCAACGCTTCAAAAATCTCCACGCCCGCTTATCAAATTTTTATAGTTACCAAACTATGTAATTCTAAAAAAATGCACATAAGCAATACTTTTTTTAATTTAACTAAGTAAGTAATATGTATATTACGTTACATGTGCAATTTGTAAAAAAATAGTGCGATCCTTGTATTATGCTTCGTCTTCAAATGATTTTCAAGATGACATTTTTGCCTCCAAAACATTCAAATTCCCCCCGGTGGGGGGTACGTCCCACGTTGGAAATCACTGCTCTACGTGCTTCTCTCTCCCATGGGTACTTCTAACTTAAGGCTATACCTCAGTTGAGACATGGTCTAAAAAGATCGTGGCTTGGCGATGCTCGTTTGTGCAAATGACGCGTGCCGAATGAAATATAATTTGTCATATAAATCCAACATTCGTCCATTTAATGTTTTGTTTATTGTTCTATTAGTAACAATAATAATATATTCATTGACATGTTTTCGTTTTCAACTAAATGGGTAACGTTTTTAGTCATCTTAACGCGATTTAAGAATTAATACCCCCGTCGCCATCACGAAATAAATTGACGTGTTCACAGCTCGACGTTTACTCTCCGATTGCCAGCGAGTCCAAAATTTCATTGCACCTATAGTTGAAAATTATTTGCCGTTTCATTGAAATACCGTCTTAATGTTACGTAAATTCAGTCAAAGCACATTTGAGTGCATGGTGACCTCAGTCTTGGGTAATGCTCCTGAGATATTCCCAATCATTAAAAATGATGCATTACATCAAACGTAGAGTCCCGTGATATGACTGATTAGGACCGGGTGTGGCGAAGGTTGGGTGTCGTTTGGTGGGCCATGAACTTTATAGAAGGTAACCTCCAAATTGCACCATGTTGAGCCATCTAGTACCTACATTTAATATTGCATATAATATAATATTAGTTACGTCATTAAACTTAATAAAAATATATGTTTAATAGTAGTGGCTAAAGAAAAAAATGGCAGCTGATGAATTTAAATGCCCATACGGAAAAGTACGTGTAGAATCAAATCAAAAAAGATAACCAATAAAGTAAACATGGACGTTGCCTACTTTGAAACCGATTGACATTTTGTTAAAAAGTTGCGTAATACGCATCCGTAGAAAACACAGTAGCAACGTATTTTTTTGCTAGGGGCAAACATCAAACACGAATACTCGGCGCGGTAAACGACTATCACAATATCACGGCTATTCTTGACGCCGCGCCGAACCGCATCCCAAAGCAACACAACTCGTGTCAGACGCCATGTATAAAGGAACGCTTTATGAAAGGAATATTCAAGCTTTCTTTCAAATATTCAAAACTACGATGTTCCTAAAAAGACAAAATAATGTTCACTTTACAACAACCATCGCATGCATATATACGTTTTTATTATACACTATTACTTGAGCAACGATCTCAAAACGTCAACGAAATAATGAAAAGGATCACACGGTAAAATAAAAAATAAAACTTAAGACCGAGATGCATAAAATTGCATATTTTGTTATTTATCAACTGCTTAACAGATGGCTAAAAATGTTAATAAATTAGGTTGTGTATCTAAAATCTGCGCGCAGATACTAGTGACAGCTGATTTCTATCGAATATTCACGTTAACAACAACCGAAACACTATTGATACTTTGCAATCATTTTCATAAATTGCGACTATCGATTAATATGCATTGATGCAAATCAACTAACAAGATCAATCACAGAGGATAATTTAATTTAAATATATTATAGAAAAAAATATTAATTTATTTATTCTATTTATTTAAGAATACAAAACATTGTGGACATAACAAATCTAAATTCAAGACGTACACAACATGAGATTTACATTATAACAATTAATATTACCCTCACAATAGAGAAGAAGACAATATAGAATATAATAATAACAATAACAGAAAGAAAAAAAAATATACTTAAGTACAATTTAATACAAAAATAAAATTTTGAAAACAAAAAAAATACAATTTTAAAACAAAATGCAAAGTACATCATTAAAAATGTCTATGTCTTTATAAAGCGCATTTACTAATCTAGCACCCCTCGCTAATGGTACCTGGTAGGCTTGACACGAGGAAACGGTTCCGATCCAGAATAAATCATGGCTGCAACCACGTAGGTAATCAATTGACAAGTGCATGTAAATTCAAATTCATTAGGACACCAGGATTGGAAACTATCCCTCGCGCTAACAAGCAAAAGTGTTTCAAGAGCACTTATATTACACAATATATGATGGTCCCAATAACAAGCGGACACAAAAAGTATAATAAATCAAATCAAATCAAATATTAGGTACAGCTGTAATGAATATAATTGGAGAGTTATTGAAAATTTTTAACGAAAAATAGAGAAAAAAATAGAAAAACATAAAAAAGTGTATACCTACAAGCAATATAAGAGAAGAAAGGTACAATTAAAAAAAAAAAAGCAGTCGTCCAGATACATACAATTAGTCGTGGATTTTGGAGCAACTTAATTTGAAAGAGGCAAGAGAACAAAACAGATCCACTCAATCACTGTGAAGATTCAAGGTTCTGCTGAGTCGAGCCACCGAACAATTTTAACCTAAAAATTAAATTACAAACAATATTAAATACGTATATCAATTTTGACATTTACCATCTTAAACAGAGTCCATTTAAATAACTACACACGAAATTCTGGCCATGTCAATAAAAAAATATACAAATCTAGTATATTCAGTATTTCACTGAGTATATTGTATCCACAATGCGTTAATTATGTCATCTAGTAACAATTGCGTTATTTAAAGTTTTATTAAAGACACAATAAGCAAACCTAAATAAATCAAATGGTGTAGAATAATTAATGACAAACTTTGTTTCAACATCTTCATAACATCCATAACACTATTTTATACTGTGGCTCTTCCTAAATAATATTTACACTGCATAGATCGCACTTATGGCATCGCTCTAAGGTGAGTTACTGTGTCACAATTAGCACTCTCTGATGGTATTAGTGTACAAGCCACGTTAAATGTTAACAGTCACTTCATACATATTAGTATATAAAATAATTGTATATAACTAATAACACTATCAGCATTTCCAGCTTATATTATGTTTTTGCTAGATCCATAATTTTTGAATAGACGTTTAGCGTTAAGTCTAACGTTTTTCAAAACCACACACGGCTTAATACTTTCAATAAAAGGCTAGAATATTAGTATCTATCTAGAACACTAGATTTGCTGTCAAATTAACAAGTTGTGTATTTTATACCTACCATAATATGTCTTACTTATAAAATGAACGTTACATACAACATTTTTAAGTAATGGTCAAATTCCATACATGCATTATTTTTTAGTTATATCATTCATCTATTAGTAAAGTTGTCAAATAATAAATTATTATCTTTCAATCTTAGTGCACATGAAAACAATGTTGAATATTTTTTTACAACGTTTTTATTAGCTCATATTCTTGTTTGTCCAGTACAAATCTTGCAATCGATTTTTAACTAACTTCCCGACTAGGTAGACATTTGAAACTTTTAGAATATATCAGAACACAATGCCAGTGCATTCTTTTAATAATAATTATTTTTTTAGCCATCTTTAAGCAAAACTGAATTCATTTTCAGTCAATGCTGTTTTGTATGGAAAGTTATTTCAGAAAAATCCGTAAAAAGTAAAAGACTAAGGGGATGGTCCTAGCAACTAAATTATTAATATATACCTACGTGCATTACTATGGAAATCAAAATGAAATGTCGAAATGACATTTCAGTATTCTATTTGTTTTTTATCAATATTTGTTTGTTTTTTATTTACTTCATATCAAGTACAAGTTTGAGCATATTGAGCATAATAATTCAACAGAAAATTTAAAAACGTTGTTTATAAAAAGCTCTTTTTATCTTGTAATTATTTATGAATCTAGGATTTTTTCTGTGTTTACCTTATTTTTCTACACAAAAACAGTTGGCAACACTGCGCACTAAGCACGTTTCTACAAAACTGTTATAAAGGGGTCTTTATACAAAAACTACGATAATTCCTCCATAGGTCTTCAAGGCCTCTTAGTTAAAACATTGTTTCCTGCGGAACACAGATTGGCGACGCCCGCGTAGAGCATAGCCTCCGACGTCTTTCGTTGTTAAAATGGCTTCGCGAACAACAATGGCGCGCAAATTGTTTTCGGAAGGAATTCCGAGAAAGGATTTCCTGAATGTTCCAAAAGGCAGTGGCGGCGGAAAAGAGAGGCCGGGACGCAAGGGGAGGGGGGCAGGTTTCATCCACCGCCGTTCCAAAACTTTTCATCAATATTTATGATGGAAATTTTCGCCACTCGTCTAATAAAAACTCCTTTCGTGACTACACTCATTCTGCGAGAACTTTCGAGGTGTGTGGTATGTTTTTTTCCGCTTTTTGTCCGGACCCTGTTATAGATAAGCATCGTAAATGTTGGGGAAATACAGATTTCGCATCATAGACTTCTCAAACATTTGAAATTTTTTGTGTATTTTTTTTTTATTTCACATTTTTAATAATCGGGAAATCATTAATCTTATATTTTAATTTAATCTCTGTCTAGTCAGAGAATTATTAATGGTTTACGATAAATATGGATAGTAATTATAGATCAAGTGCATCAAAATGGATTCTGAGATATTTGGACCAAAAGTTAAAACCACCTTTGTTAAATTCAGGAATGTTTTCACTGTATATACTTACCATATTTTGATAGTACATGGATCAATTTAAATAAATAGTTGAAACATAAACTATATTCAGATGTTATTATTTTTTTTTCGACCATGTCCGATCCTAATAAGATCATATGGGCTTCCACAGAGTAGAGGTTTATATTAACAGATTTTGTTTTTTACGATAAATGGATGTCAGCCACTTGCTCAACCTATTAGATCTATACCCTGACTCACACACAAATTGAAAAACAATATGTGTACTTGCCAGACCCAGGATTCAAACCTGATACTCATGGCGTGATAGTCCAACGCTTAAGCCGCGCGGCCGCCGTGGGTGTAATATAATAGCAAATTAATGTTAGCAAATTAATTTTAGCAAATACATAATTATACTGCTGAAGGAACTGTCAAAATGGACATGATTCACATTCAATTTGATGTCTTATCAATACTAGTATCGCTATATATGCGGAGAATTTTAGAGCTACGATTGTGATACACACAATTATAGAAATCAGCTGTTTTATCTAGCCACTATGTCAGCCTAAAAATATGCTTATATTATCTCTATGTAACTACTACTTACATTTACAGAATTTTTCATGTAATTTTGTCTAGTTTTTCAGACAACTTAGAAAAAATTAACATAGTTAAGTTTCGTACACATAACAAATTAATACCAAAAAAGAAAACCGTATCACTAAGTATTAAACCAAGTGTACGTGTATAAAAACTAATGTTGAAAACTTTAAGTAGTATTTGAAAAAAACATACATTACACATTAACTATTACGCTATTATTTGACGCCCACGATGAGCGAGTAGCTTACGCGTCGATTTACAATGTTGAATCCTGGGTCTGATAACTATACATATTGTTTCTTAATTTGTGTTTGGAGCTAATAAGTTGACCAAGCGGGTGACAACTATTTCTCGTAAAAACATAAATCTGTTAATACAAACCTCCACTCTGTAAAGGCACATAATATTTATATCATATTATGATCCTATTAGGATCGGATATGGTCAAAAAAAATTATACATGTAACAAGCGCACTAAAATGTTCATACTCATATACAATAGACCTATGTAAAGGAGTATCTAATGTAATAATATATACTATGTTTTTCCCAAGCACTAGTTTTTTATACTTGCTTCATTACTTAGTAATAAAGTCTTAATTTTTTTATTGTATTTACTTACTGTGTTAACGAGTATTAACTGTGTTTTTTGTCACTATGCATTTTCCGAAGATGCCGGAAGACGAGACCACAATATCAAAAAAATACTTAACTTAAATAGTAGTACAAAACTAAAATCGATTAAACAACATACTTTTCTAAATAGTCCAAACAATATGTTAAGACTTTTTTGATATAGTTACATTGATTTTATTTTGTATTGTTGTCTATGTATATTAAATCTTGATATAACAAAGTTGACCGTATTTAAATGTCTGATTCAGTTAGACATAACATAACTAAACGTTTAAATGCAAAACTAACCATGAAACTAAATAGTATAACTTTGTCCTATCATAGATGTACTTAGGTGGCTAATGACGTGACCTAATGAGGATAATTAGCTTTCGTAAAATTGGTTTCATCTTTCAACTCTATGCCTCGTTTTGAATCTGACGACCATTTTATTCTGTTATCATCATCAGTATTACAATCCAATATGGGTTTTGGCTGCCTCCAGAAAATATCATCACTTTCATGTATCTATCTATCTAAAGCTCCTTCAACCGCCTTAGCTTTATAATGCTGTATCTTTTTTTACCAACTAATATTTCAACAATTTATTTCTCGCGACGATAATTGTGTCGCTACATTTCAAAATCAGCCAAGTTTACCTTTAGGTATTTTTGACTTTTTTGTAAATTGCTGAAGAACTACTGCTTTATAACATTTCTGCATTATCAAAATGTGGAATTTATTAATATTAAATATTCTTTAGTCGAAATAATATAAACTTTCACCCTTGTGACTGTGTATTTAAGAAAACAAAAAGCTGTTTTTCTCCTATTCATCTATTAAGGATTTTGAAATCTAGCGACACAATTTTATCTGTCATTTTGTAGTAGATGAATTTCGTGTGTAGTTAGATATCTTCCATGCTCAATGGTTTTCTGAACGGAGTTGGTCCACTTTTATAATATCTGTTGGCGCCAATTATCGTAAATCAAATTCCATATTTCCACCCTACCTACTATACTCATTGTTGTTATCCAGGCATTTTTATCAATTAACGAGTGACTGTACGATTGTGTTTATAAAACGTTAATCACCTGACCACGAGAGCGTCAAGAACGACTTGCACTAGTTTGACCGTCACGCCGCACGAACATGGTGAATCATCCATCAGTTATCTTTTGACCTTCGTTGCCTCTACACCAGCCATGATTAGAGCGAACGTCGCGTCTATTATAGACTCATTACTATCTTCATTCTAAACAAGTACAGTGTAACTGTGAGTGGTAAACCGAACCGTGATAATACTAGTGTGTGAGTACGTCAACCCGGAACCAGCTCCAGCTATGTTAAATGTTAGTGCCTGTACTGAATCCCTGTGCAATCGCTCTCCCCCAGCATTCAAAACCCCGCTATCTACAGTCCACTAAAAGTCTTCACCAATAACTAAGAGCAGTGCACGATGCCATTGATTTGTTTTTTTATATAAAAATATTATTTAATGAAAATACTACAATTTTAAATAATAAAAAAATAACATTTTAATCACCATCTGTCGTAGAGAAGCAATATCGGGTTTGCATCATACATCTAATACATTTAAATGTTGTTCATTCAATGCATAAACCTTGTAAGTTGAGCCCACAATCATATGTCGAGCCCATATTTAATTGGAGCTGTCACAATCTTATTAATAATGGCCATTTAGTATACACTGTATCAACAAAATATTATAATACACGAGGCTATTGCAAAGTAGGTAATCTCCATTTTTACTTTTCTTCTGATTCAAAAGTACTTTTCCATCGTATGTATATTTATAAATATATAAATATTATTAACACTCCCGTTGCCATGAAGAACTCGCACTTTATTTAGGCCCTTAAATCATGGATACCCCATTTATTATTATATACAAAAAAATCTACTTTTAGGTATTTGTAGATAAAATGCTTATGCGTAAAAATAAAAATGCACAAGTAGTTTAATTGAATGTTTTCTATATAAAATTAATCATTTTCCAAAGTCTGATCGATATTTTGATAAGACAGTGATAGGGCTATGTAAAAAGATATACGTTAGAGAAACCCACATAATAATTTTGTAAAGTGAGACACTATTATAAAATGTTATTTGTTAGAACAGCGAGACCAATTTATGTGTTTGTTCAATTTAATTATATGACTGATGGCTCGTATAAATCCTCCCATAATATAACGAACCTTGAAATTTAAAATGTTCCGTGCATCTGACGATAAATGCCAAACTAACCCTTAATGTAATGTTATTAGTGTTTATTTTATCATGTTAACTTTGCTTCATATGACGTTTATTCCTAAACACTTACCTTAAATTCCCGGTATCTCGGGCATGTCATAAAAACCTTTTTACCCAGATTTAGAAGAATACCAACCCTTATTACAAGGTCTGTAAAGTTTACATCAGTTTGTGGAACATGTGCATTTGAAAATATACCTACCTCGAGTGACCTGCACAAAAACGCACAGCAAGCGGTCGGTTTTCCTTTGTGCATATGAGTACTTGCATATTCTACCTCTATAATAAATTATATTGTAGTTATAAATTACTAATAATAACTTATGCCCGAAAAGAATATTATTTAGTCAGGACATGCATTTCAAATACAACTAGATATTCTTTTGTTTATGAAGTATGTAGGTATACAATAGTCGCAGAAAGTATTTTTAGTATTTTCAATAGTATAGTATACACGACATTCTCGTGGTACGAACCACTATGCTTTCTTTCAGTTGGTTACGTCTAATGAATAAGTGCTTACTGATATTTATTTTTATCTTTTTTATTTAAAAAAAATAATATTAGTGAGTAGGTACATGTCTAAATAATTAATTATATTGAAACTGTTGCATTTACATGTAGTTATTATACTATAACATTAACTCCATGTTATTATGTCCCTGAAATCAGTGAATTTATTTAGGTAGGACTAATACATTTAAGATTACCTACTAATTATTAATTTTGCTTTTAATGTCATAAGTACCAAATAATATTATTTTATTATAAAAATGTTATCATACTCAATCTGATGTAGGTATAAACATAATATAATATTATTTCTCTGCACCCCATGTCTGTAAAATCAATTCATTTTATGTTGGTATACCATTTTGGACATAGTCCGTACATAATGGTATTGACTAAATTTAATGTAAATTGCAAAAAATACCTCTATCACATGTATAAAATGTTTTTATGTATTTTGTATATATTATGTAGGTAATGTTATTCTTAATATTTTGCATTTCAGAAAGTGAGTATTTTTCTTAGAAATATAATAGTAGGTAGTTTTATTATTTCGATTGTTTTATATTATAATATAAAGTTATGAGTCACCATTTAAATTTTAATTAGATAATATTATGTAGATATATTCATTTGTAGTTTGTATAATATGTTATGCTTAGAAAATTAAGTTAAAACGTAGTACAATGAAATAGTCGTAATGGGAAAACCACAGATTTAAAAAAAACCCGCAATTTAACTGTACCTCCACGGTGGTGTGGAATTCAGTACAATTTTTGAAGTAAGGGGTCTTTCACACCGTTATCTTCCACCTAAGTAAATCTAATGATTGTTTTATTATATGAAGGTAAGTATAATGTTTAGTATCTACAAAAATACACAAGTATTAAATTACGGTTCCTATCAAATACATCAGTGATTTCCAAACTTAATGTTATTACGCCTCCTTTTTAAAAAAAAATGAAACTTGGCGCCTCCCCCCTTTATTTCATTAAATAATTCAGACACCTTTTTAAATAGTCAAAAATGTAGGCACTAATACAAAAATAAAGAAAACTTAAATATATAAATAATAAACAAGGTTTTACTACTTATATTACTACTTATACTTATTTAAATTAATTTATTTTTCATGCGATGGATGTTTAAAAAAGATTTTGCGAAAAGCGAGCCCCTAGGCCAGGATATTTGTCGGGCCCACCTACCTATCTCTGAGGTTAAGGGCAGTGTGGTACTATAATGTAGTGTTTCCTAAATTATACACATACACGGGAGTTATCATTACATATATCACTCATGATATAGGTATCACATCAAACGTACAACTACCTACATATTTAATATATCATAGTTTTGAAATCAAATGATTTTTTTACTATTAGAGTAAATTTGTGAAATAAATAATGGGGAAAGTGCATTAGCAAACTATCATAACGCTCAGTAAATAGATTTTTGTTTGCTTCAATATATCTGGCGCAAAATCATTTAAAAGTGGAAACATGACGATTTTTTTTTTAAATTTTGATTTCCAAAGCTCCAATTTTTTATGTATGCCTTCACTTTGTCTTTTTAAATCAGTCAATGCATTAGTGGTCCTTGCATTGATTTATTCACTTTTTTTTAATTTTAACTAAATAGACAAATTTAACAACAGTTATCATTCGTTAACAAATTTGCCTCAAATTTCAATATTATGATTTGATCCTTGTATATCATTTTTTCACGAGATAGCCAGCACACTCAACAATAGTATAGAAGTGAGGTATTAAAAAATTAGTCTACATATTATCTTCAGACAGTTTAACAAACAACGTTTTTTAGGACTGTTTTTATGTAGTTTATAACTAGCGGCTGTTTTATAAACTTTATTTGCAAACTGCAATCATGACGTGGCTTTATTTGTGTAAAACTTTTCGTGCCTACCTTCGCAACACTGCGCACCTACCAGTTTGGCAATATATAATATGTATGAAAGTACATTTTTATGGAGATACAATATATTTATTTTAACATAGACTAGAAAACCTCTTGTTATGAAATTCTCGAAAGGTGGGTATATTATAGACTTACTACATGCGTATAGGTACACATAGCGTAGTGATTTAATTTTTATTATGTGTAATTATTTCAGCATAATAAACATAACATTAAATAATTTTAGTGGAAACTATAAGATTGAATTATTTTTGTTTTTAATTATTCTTATATAAATATTTAACGTGTTTTGAAATTATATTATAGGTGAGATACCCGGCTTTGCACAGGGTCGCTTAGTGGATACATTTACCTTAGATATTTAAAAAATAATAATGAAATTATCTTTTTAATATTAAAATATCTGTGTAATACAATATGAAAGTAATTCTAATAGGAGTAAAGGTCAAACAAAAGAACTGTAAATTAAAATCGAATCCAAAATATGCAAACGTTATTAATAGTATTAATATGTAGTAAAAAATTCAAAATTGGATGGAACAAACAAACAACAAACTTTGTATTTTATATAATACTAACCATCCCAGGTGTGCGAACAACAACTGAGAAAAATTTCATCGCAATCTGATGAATGTTATAAGAACGCATACGAATAGAAGAAGAAGAAGAAGAAGATAATTGTACTAATTTAGAAACCTTCGCGGGTGTTGGCACAATTACTGACGAAAGTTTTATTAAAATCGGATGAATGGAATAGGTACGCATACGAATAGAAGAAGAGGAAAAATATTGTTGTACTAATTCAGAAACCTTTGTAGGTGTGGGCACAACAATTGACGAAAGTTTCATTCCAATCGGACGAATGGTATAGGAATCATACGAATAAAAGGATATAGAATAAAGACGATGAAGAAGAAGAAGATGGTTGTACTAATTCAGAAACCTTTGCGTGTGTTAGCACAACAACTGACGAAGGTTTCATCGCAATCCGATGAATGGTATAGGAACCATATGAATAAAAGAAGATATAATGAAGAAGAAGAGATAGTTTTTCTAATTCAGAAACCTTTGCGGGTGTGCACACAACAACTCACCAAAATTTAATCGCAATCGGATGAATGGTATAGGAACTATATAAAATAAATGAAGATAGAATGAAGAAGAAAAAGAAAATGGTTGTTCTAATTAAGAAACCTTTTCAGGTGTTAACACAACAACTAACGAAGGTTTTATCGCAATCGGATGAATGGTATAGGAACCATATGAATAAAAGAAGATATGATGAAGAAGAAGAAGATGATTTTTCTAGTTCAGAGATCTTCGCGGGCATGCGCACAACAACTGATCAAAATTTCATCGCATTCGGATGAATGGTATAAGAACGCATATGAATAGAAGAGGAAGAAAATAGTTGTACTAAATCATAAACCTTTGCAGGTGTTACCACAACAACTGACGAAGGTTTCATCGCAATCCGATGAATGGTATGGGAACCATGCGAATAAAAGAAGATATAACGAAGAAGATGGTTTTTCTAATTCAGTAATCTTCGCGGGCATGCGCACAACAACTGATCAAAATTTCATCGCAATCGGATGAATGGTATAAGAACGCATACGAATAGAAGAAGATAGAATAGAAAAAAAGGTTGAAGAAAATTGTTGTACTAATTCAGAAACATTCGCAGGTGTCGGCACAACAACTGACGCAAGTTTCATTGCAATCGGACGAATGGTATAGGAATCATAAGAATAAAAGAATATAGAATGAAGACGACGAAGAAGAAGAAGATGGTTGTACTGATTCAGAAACCTTTGCGGGTGTTGCCACAACAACTGGCGAAGGTTTCATCGCAATCCGATGAATGGTATAGGAACCATATGAATAAAAGAAGATATAATGAAGAAGAAGAAGATAGTTTTTCTAATTCAGAAACCTTTGTGGGTGTGCACACATCTTCTTCTTCTTCGATGACGCTACAGCTCAAGTCGAGCCCTGGCCTCCTCCACCGCTATCCTCCAGCCGGAACGGTCCTCCGCACGTCTTTTCCAGTTCCTGATTTTTAGTATCTGGTTGGCATCTTTTGTAACATTATCACGCCATCGTGTGCGTGGCTTTCCCACTGGCCTTTTTCTTCCTGGGTTTCCTTCGAGGATCTTCTTCGGTATCCGTGACTCAGGCATGCGCTGGACATGGCCTGCCCAGTTTAGCCTCTGGAGTTTTATGAAGTTGGAGAGTTTTGAATCTTGGTATAAGCGGTATAGTTCCGTGTTGTACCTAATTCTCCACTCCCCATCATCATTCATGGGTCCGTATATCCGCCTAAGGATCTTTCTCTCAAAGCAATCCACCATTTCAGCTGCTTTTACATTTAGCGTCTATGACTCGCACCCGTAGTGCACACATCAATTCACCAAAATTTCGTCGCAATCGGATGAATGGTATAGGAACGCATATGTCAGACAGACTTTCATTTGTATGTATAAGATATAGTCTATAATCTGCGCGCAAGTGCAAGCAATAAGTTGACAAAGTTTTATCGCAATCGGATGAACGGTATGGCAGCGCATAAAAAAACGAACAAACAAACTAACAAATATTCATTTTTATATTATAGATTATAATCAGGGAATCGATATTGCAAAATTATAAGTATTTTTTTTATATACTAGGGAAATTATCTAAAAGTAGGTAAGATATATCTAAAGTCTTAGAGGTATAGACTTAATACGTGCGTATAAGTTCAAGTAGCGTAGTTATTTATATTTATTAATGTGTATTATTTCAGCATAAGAAACATGATATTAAAATATATTTAGTGGAAACTATACGATCAATCGGAGTATTTTTCTTGATTAATTGTTCTTATGTAAGTATATTATTTTAATGTGTTTTAAAATACGATTTTAAAAAATACTTAATAACATGATACAATAAGATCACAGTGTTTTAAAATTATATAGGGAATCGATATTGCAAAATTATAACTATTATTTTATGTGGTGAACGTGATAACGCAAGTCCACACAGATGTTATCCTACCTAATAACATCCCTCGTTCGCTTCGGATGAATTAGCCACCCCCACTCTCCGTGAAATGGCAGCGTATGTTGGTTGTTCCATTTAAAACAGACCGAGACACGCCGTGGCTTAGATATGACGTACTTTTATCGATGTCCGATATTATACACGATTATAAGATAATTGCATGTAATATACACAGAATAAAATGTTAAACGATGACTAAACAGTATTTAAAAACATACTTTACCTTTTGAAGCAATCAATTAGCTTTTAAAATGCCTTAAAATGCCAAATTTCTATCGGGACACTGAGTGGACGGCATGGGAACGGGCGTAATTTTTTTATCATGGTAAGGGAAAGGTTAACCCGGGGTTGATTGAAAACTCGTTTATATTCATCAAGCGCCATTTTTAATACAACACTATCTTTAAACATGATTTTATTTTAATTTGAATGACGTTATAGAGATTCTATTTTGCTAATCGCTTTTTCTAATAATTATTTACTAATATGTAAAAAGAAAATATTTATTATGCGTGACGGTTTTTGCGACTATCTCAAAATTGTGGAATACGCAGGATACCTACTTTGAAACTAACACCCTCATAATATATAAAACATGTACCTACATTAGTTTATATTGATTTATCACAAAACTAACCCAATTTTAACGCTTTTATCCCATTATAATACTTGTACAACAATTCAAGCAACTAGCATATTTGAATACTGATTAAGTAGACGTCGATTTTGCAAAAGTTAAATACCAACATAAAAAAAATAATATTAAAAGGTCATAAATAAAAAGATTCGTGAAAAAAATGTATTTCGACGTTGATATAATTTTACGGCTAAGCATGCTAAAAAATGTTATTTGACACTTGGATTTTTTTTAAATTGGTAAACAGTGAAAAAACTCTTTTATGTTGTTGTAGTCTACTTCATAAAAGAACACTAAAAGTTTTTAACAAGCTTTACGCGCTTTTAAAAAAACTTTTCATTTTTTTATTTCGTTATTCACAACGCAACGCATGTCTTGTTTATACATTTATTTTCACCTTAATAATAACTAACTTTTAGTTAATATATAATAGTCATATATGGATAAACATTAACAAATTTTGAATATTTTTCTTAAAACTTTTGTAAGGATAGGTTCATATTTTTTAAAAAAAGTTTTAGTGGTTTACTGATGAATGAGCGAATGGGCGAAATAAGTTAATTTTTTTATTGAACGAATAGATGGTATACAAAATACAACAAAAGAGACCTATTATTGAGGCCTATTTTATTACCACGTTTTTCTTATCTCGAATTCTTGTTTGTCCGGTGGTTCTTTATCCAGTACATTTATTGCAATCGATTTTTTACTAACTTCCCGACTAGCTAGACATTTGTAACTTTTAGAATATATCAGAACATGATGCCAATGCATTCTTTTAATAATAATTATTCTTTTAGCCATCTTTAAGCAGAATTGAATTCATTTTCAGTTTATTCTGTTTTGTATGGAAAGTTATTTCAGAAAAATCCGTAAAAAGTAAAAGACTATTATTGGTTGCTAAGGGGGTGGTCCTAGTAACTAAATTATTAATATATACGAGCGTTACTATGTAAATCAAAATGATATTTCAGTATTCTATATTTATTTATTTGTTTGTTGCAAAATAGCAAACAAATGATTTGTTGACAATTGCTTTATTTGTCCTAAATTATTAATACATAGATTTGTCAAGTTTATATGATTCGATAGAAAATTCAAAAACGTGGTATATAAAAAGTTCTTTTTATCTTGTAATTATTTCGACGTTTACGATCCGATCGATTTTACCATTCTTATTATAAAAATATCATTAATATAATAGTCATACGGTAATGAGTTTCAAAGTCAATTACTTCTATTTGTATTTTTTCTTGATATTGCTGTTTTTCCTTTTTCATAATGTATAAATTAAACTATTTAATCTAACTCAATTTATTGATACAATATTAGTAAATCAAAGTTCGGTTGCCAAGTCGGCTATATTCAGTGTTTTATCAATAATTTTACATCATTTTATTTAACTTTCTAACCATATCACCCAGACTTTGAGAAAATCACTTAAATTTATTGTGACCTCACCAGAAGTTGAGCCCGGAGCATCCGGATGAAAGGCCAGCGCCTTACGCAACTACTGTAAGAGCCAAACCGAGGAGAGACTATGCAATCTGTCAGCATAATCTGTAGACATCAACTGTGGATTGTATACAAAAATGATACGAGTTTTTCAGGATACGTCAGAGCGACGTTCAGAAAACTCCAACCTAACCAGACCGTCTTTACGTTGGTGCGCTCGGCTATTCTTCCACACTATTATTTACACGCTAGACTGTGGCTTCATTTCTATTAGAGCGAGAACGTCGGATACTGAACCTTGTCTCTCGAATCAACGGATCAAATGTCTAATCATTGATTCGCTTAACTAACGCTGTAGTTTACATCTTGGATATGCTCGTTGGGGTAGAATAATTATTAACCCTTAATAACAAAACATCACAATCTTTGGAGATTTACATTTTTTTTTATAAAATGTGTATATAATAATAATAAAATGGTGTGTGTACTTATATACGCGCGTTAGAAGTTATACTTCTTTGGCGTAACAAAACGAAAACAAAACTTGTGATAACCTAGATTCTTCGACTAGCTCTGGTGTGGTAATTTAAAATCAGGTTCACAAAATAAATAAAAGTGTTTCTTTGGTTCATCGAACTATCCAAATTATTTGTTTCTCTTATTGGTAGGAAGTTTAAATGGAGTACCGCTAGTTTAAAATTATCTTGTTATTTCATTCCGTATTATTTACTATTACTATTTTAATTATCTTGTTAAATTACACCTCGGAAAAATGGCCGGTTATTGGAGCGCCGCGGGTTTAAAATTATTTTATTGCTTCATTCCATAATTATTTATTAGTATTATTTAATATTACTAATTTAAGTATATTGTTAAATTACACAGTAAAAAAAGGCCTCTTATTTGAGCGCCGCCAGTTTTGAATTATTTTATTGCTTTATTCCGTAATTATTAATTAGAAAAGTTAACAGAAACAAATTTGAATCCACCTAATACAACGATAAATATTTCAAAGTATTACACAACCCGAATGCAATATAAATTATAAAAAATTGTGAGTTACATCGCGGCCGGTCACACGCAAAAAATACACTCTGATCTGTTTTCCCAAACGCTCCAAAAGAAGTGTAACTTCAATGAAAATATTAAAAAAAAAAAAAAAAAAGGTTGTTAATTATATCAACCCTTTACGTCAAATAAATCAGTAAACTGATATTACAAAATATTGAGTAAGTAATGTAATAATTGATCTATCGTACATTTTCAGAACGTTCAAATAATGAGGTCGTCAGTATAAAGCCATGTTGTTTACGGACGCCAACAAATTATAGCGGAAAGTTTTATTTTTCGAAAAGCTCTCTCACCATGAACAAAGTTTCACTAAGCTTTTGCGAGCCGAGCTTTTCAATGACAAACGTTCCCGTCGCTGAAGGCTCCATGCATGACTCTGTGTTTTCGCTGAAAAACTTCTGAATCAACCTTCGAGAAAATCGACGGAAAATAATTTACTGTACAACTGTATATTATTGGTTGATAAAGTCTTTTATATTTTGTTATAAAAATATTCGTGATGAGTAGTTTTTCATTTCTTATATATTAAATTACAGTGGCGGTTTGGAAATAAGTAGCTTATGGTATCATATTATATAAATTGTAATTGTTAGAATGAATGGTACGTATCATTCTTTATTATGGGTTAATTATATCCAGAAATTAAAAAAAACATTATGGGTGAAATTTTTTTTTTTTTTTAAATATCTAAACCTAAATAATATGATTTAACGGCGTAATACAAAACTTTTTTTTTGATTATTTGATTTTTAATTATTTTTTTTAAGGCTGGTGATGAAAAACCTTTAAATTCTAGTGCATTTTTTTTCGGTAAGAGACCAAATTAATGACAGTAGTGTACTGACACAAACATTCACACTTTGAGAATAATCACATAAATATATTGTGACCTCACTTGGAATCGAACCCGATGAAAGGTCAGCACCGTATGCACTGCACCACGAGAGCCGCTATTAGCCAATTTTTCGGTATATGTCATAGTATTCTATACATAACCTGATATATTTACGTACGGGTTATTACAGCTTTTGAGCGCCTTTACCTGTTGCATCCTTCCTTTATATAATGTAATAATAGAAAACATATACATATATATAGGTATTTATTCTTTTTAACACTACAACAGGCCTATAAGCCTAATTACAGTAGTGCATTTATTAATAGAATTGAAACCATCACAAACACCCAGGCTTTGATAAAATCACATAGATTTATGTCCTCACCGGGTCGCGCCCGGAGCTCCTAAATTGCGCTACAACTGTTACATTATAATATGACGTACTCATATCAATCCCTCTGTTAGTCCGTCACTGATATAATATAGTATAAAAATATTTTTTTAAGGTAAGCTTTAAATATATGTCTATGTGATTATTAATGTATTTTAATTATGATCGTCATTAACTTGGATGAATCCATCTCTGGACAAAGTTGTCTATGAGAAGACTCCATTATATTATGAACCATAAGGCATTTCCGCAAAACTGTTTCTTCAATCGAATTAAGGCTAACATTTGAACGATATTTATTGTAAAAACCATTTATTTTATTCAACGAACAATTCACAAAATTTTGAGAATGTAACATTTCATATAATTGAACATGCATAAGAATACCTCAGATATACCCACTAGAAAAAATCATATTTGAAAAAAATACGATGCTCGACGGGATTTGAACCCGTATAACCACTGGTATCGCACCACTGTGCATTAACTGATTATTTTACGTGCTTCCCATCTAATTGCAGTAATGTAGACTATATTTGGCGAGAGCCGGGCATCGATTAGTAATTAAGGTAATTAATATTCCTTGACTTAATACACAGAAACCGATAGTCAATAATCACGCAATTGCATAAGCATTTCATGTAGGACTTACTAGTTTAAATTGTCTCAATTAGATATGAAGCTCGTAGCAAAATTGGTTAATACACAGTGACGCGATACCAGTGGTTGTACGGGTTCAAATTTGATTTTTTTAGTGGGTAGGTATATTTATCTGAGGTGTTTTCAAGTTATGTAAGTCCGATATATTATGTATCTTTAAAACGACTAGATGACTAAAGTGTCCAGCATTTTGTCTTGTTCTATTTATGTCCTCTACGCATGTATATTTAAGGTTACGCATCGTTTTGCAAACATTTCGAGATTTGTAGCTAGATATGAAAGGCGCGTAGGGATAAATAACTTAATAATAATTAGACAAATAAAACTAGACCTTTTCTATAAACACTAATTATATTGTATTTTTAAATGATGAATATAATTATTAAGAAGTTTTCGCAACCATTTAAAAAATATATTGTACAAAATGTTTAAATTAATGAACATTCTGTAAGTTTCCATTGTTTTCTAAAAGAGTTTAAACAATTTAAAACAAAATAAATAATAGTTGAAAGAAAACCACAAGACTTGAAAAACGCAATAATTCATCTGATTCGTGACATCTTTTTCGAGAGGAAACTTTATCCTAGCTTCAAAGAAATCCGTGCAACCTAATTAAGAAACTACTACAACTCACTTTTGTGACAACTGAAAAAGTTGCGTCATAAAAAAAATATATTTTTTGTAGAGTGACGCAAATGAATGCAAAACGTATCTAACGAAAAATCTTTAGAATTTACTCATCAACAATATAAAACTTTTACTCAAAAATCATAAAAGACCATTAAATTATAAATTGCATTCACTGTATCGTGTTATAATAGTGCCTGTGCACGTCCATGAATTTACTTTCAGAGATGCTGACAGTCTCTCCAACCTCATTCTTTAAGAGTAAGCGAGACGAGATATTTTAATTTTATGGTACTATTTGACAGGTCGTAAAAATCGGTTAACCTCAAAATGAGTCTTTACGCGGTGTAGTTCGTTTTTTTGCCGGCAGGTTTGCCATTATCGTTATATTCTCTATGTTCGACGAATAACAAGTTTCAACCATGAAAATGCGTATCTCCCCTCTAATTACCACACAAAATATTGACTTAGGCATTATTTCATTGCAAAGACAGGGGTAGGCAACCCTGTTATACCTACCGCCTACTTTTCTATCTCTGCCATTAGTAAAATTTTCTAACCACCCACCGGTTCCACAGTAATGGTCATTTTTAAAGTAGGGAAGTAACTTTAGTTTATAAAATTTATAAAGCAGTTACAGAAGTTAAAGCATATAATAATTATTACTTTATGTCAGACTTTCGCTAAGTTTGAGAGAATAAATCTATATAAAACAACTTACTGTAGTTAAATATATATTTTTTAATTTGTACTTTGCATACATAGAAGCATGAAGTCTAATGAAATTTACATTTAATTGTTTTTAAAACCCTTACCACCCACCATTAAAGCTGAAACGCTCACTAGTGAGCGGTAGGGACCAGATTAACTTACTTACCTTGGTCAAAGACATGTTTTTTATATCTGTGATAAAACATAAGACTGATGTGTCAGATGTAATTTGTTGTCTTCCGAAATTTTGAGTTATTCTGACATTCAGGTGGCATTGCCAAGCCCCTATCGATCGTGTTACTATCTTAATTTTTAATGTCTGTAAAATGTAATAGACCTTTAACCGAGGCCATGTTTACACTCGATCTACGTATATTTTTTACGGCATTGCCTTCAATCTCTTCACTCGAGTGGCGTACACAAGGAGTGAAGTGGCTCGGACGTAAAAATAATTTGTACGCTCATTAAATTTTATATGGAAGGATTTTATATTGCGAGTCTCTAAATATTAAAGAAGCATCCCTCTATTTGCAAAATACTGCTCGTAAAACTTAGCCAGGGAAGTGTTTTCAAATTAAATACCGGTTTTAAGATCTCAATAAAAGTTCGGTCATCGTAGCCGAGTTGGTAAAGCATGGGTTTATCAAATTGATGTACTGGATACTCACGGATGAAATTTTGGCTCTACCAGTGTATTTAAAAAAAAATACTCTACTGTGTATTTACGATGGCCTATAGCGTTGTACGTCCTAGGTTCGAATCCTAGATCTGGCAAGTACACATATTTTTAATTTTTGTATGAGTCAGAGTATGGACCTAATAGGTTGAGCAAGTGGCTGACATCTATTTCTCGTAAAAACAAAAATCTGTTAATACAAGCCTCCACCCTCTGGAGGCCTATATTTTTTTTTTTGGATCGGACATGGTCGGAAAAAATATATTTGCATCAGAACGTTGTAGCGAAGCTCGGATAAGGAGCAGTGGAGCAATGGAGGTTTACCCGGAGCAGGGGCGGAGCCGGAGCACCGAAAATTTGTAGTGCTCCACTGCTCCGGATGTTTTTTTATTATTGAATTTTCGTCCTAAAATCCAATGAAAAAAATATATATTATGACTTTTTATAACACCGAAATTATTTGATATACGGCGACATTTCTGAGAGGTAAACAACCGCACTTTTTTGATAGAAGAGGTAGATAATTGCCAGAGTTAGCAGATAATAAAGACGTATTGCTGTCGGAAATTTGGTTTAATATAATTAATAATGAAAAGGACGAATAATAAACCTTATTTTAAAACTACTTATTTTTTCATTTTTTAACACTTTATACATCTATTAATGTATACAAGTGGAGTGGAGCAGACTGTGCAGCGGAGCTGGTGCAATTATTATATCCCGGAGCGGAACTGGAGTGCAGTAACTCAAAATGGGGTCCGCTCCAGCCCTCTGATTTATATACATATTTGATTGTTTTTTCAAATGCATATAATTTACAGTTGCCATAATATTACAGCATTTTCGATTTTGGAGAACATACCTATTATTAATTCCATTTGTGAAGTCTTGTTTTAAGACTTCACTTTCTTATTTTTAATTAGCTACTGTTAAGATAGGAAACTGAAAACAAATCATTACAGAAATTGCTTATTAATTGCGTTTAAGAAAATTCGCTACTTATCGATTAATATAAAGAAAATATTCAATATAAAGAGTGTTACGTTCTCAAATCTTGTGAATTGTTCGTTGAATAAAAAAATCGTTTATAACAATAAATTTTTTGTATTGTAATAAATAATATTGAAAAGGCGGTTTATCGCTGAAGCATCATTTTCACAGGGTACCTCCAAACTTGTCGGCATCACATATCTCAACCATATTCAAACTATATAATATTTTCAATTTATTTTTTGTTGATATTGTATATTATTATTAATCAATAATAATATACATATATATTATAAATTATTATTAAATAATAAAAGATTAGTATTTTAATTTCCAACTAAATCTGGTGTAATATTCTATCTTTTTATGTGAAATTTTAAGACATTTGTCGAAAAATGCTAGATTTAGTACCATAGCTTGGTGTCAGCTTAGTGTTCACGAAAACTAGATAATGAAAAAAGTGCTTTATTTAGGTACCTACTAGACAAAATACAGATCACATAGTGAGCATTAGAGACAATGACTATTTTTGGGTTGGGAACAGTTGGAATTTAATACATCCTTAAAACTCAAGTAATGTATAAAGTAAATATACATTAATAATATCGAAAGTGGTGTCAAATAAGTAAACCGCATAGAGGCACGAATATTAGAGGTACGAAAGACAATGAATGGGTACCTTAACATTAATTTATTTGCTATAAAGTATTATAGTTTTTTTACAGAACCCGGCTTTGCCAAGGTGTAATTTTAAAATTCTTTTAATATTTATCAGGCGCGTGTTTTAGTTTCTTTTGTTAATGTACCTATCATGTATTTTTTGAGATATCGATTAACGAAATTTAAATAATCTCAAAAAGTACATCGACAACACCCACTAGAAGAAGGTGGCATTCTTCTTAGTTGATACCAAAAACGTAGTCAATGATTTTTGCAGGTTTTATCTATTTCGTTTTAGTTATTTTTGAGTTATAATCGATCAAACGGTAACAGACAGTAAGACTGTGATTTTATTAATCGTCGAGACTTTCTTAGACAGTAAAAAATAAGAAAATTATATCTTCTTCACTACTTAGTAGTTTACTTTTGATTTATGTCTGTCTATTCTAGTAATAGCCATATATCACGGGGTAATATTGTTTAAAAGCTCAAAGTTTTTTCATGATAAAGCTCACCTTGCTTGAAAAGTGTTTGTAAAGAAAAAGCTGACCACGAAAGTTTAATTATAACTTAGTCCGCCCGGAGACACCTGTCTTTGAGAAACCAGTGGCGTAAAAATTGATTTTAACAGAACTTTTATTTTATTTTCCTTTTTACATACCTTTTTACTTTTATTTTCCGTAAATTCTGCTCAACATAATTATTCGTTATTCTTCACTATTTACGTTGGTAAACCGGAACAATTCGGTAAAACTTTAATCATACTAATCTGGAAAGTTCTTAAGTCACGAAATACGGCATTGACTTTGTAGAGGTTTTACCCAACTCTACAACTAACATATTATTGTCTATGCTCATTTGTAGAGCATAGAAAATAACGAAACGAAAACGTCAGTGCACAGTTGTCAAAGCGAGTTTCAAAAATGTAGACGTTACGAGACGCATCGTCCTTACTTTAATATCAACTGTAAAAGTATCATTATTGACATGAACGTGTAAATTCATAGATAAATATATGTTTGTATTATTTGGCCGTGTAATTTTACCAGTAATTATTGTGTTTCATATAAACTATAAAACGACATACATATCCACGTGTGTTTCCTTAATCTAGACCCATATAATATCACATCATACATCTAAACGCAACCGTCTGAATATATTATAATATCAACGGGGTTAAATATGACATCCCCAAACACCCCCGAATGTCCTCTCATATGTTTACCGAAAATCTTTTCTTTGATATTGAATTGAAAAATTCTCTACTTTCATTCTCACATAGTAGGTATAACCGAGATACTGCAGTTGCATGTTTTAATATTATACAAAACTTCTTGGTCATTTCCCATTTATTTGGTGTTGTCAAAATTTGTCGTAATATTTTATGTTCCACAGAATTTTAATGTGTCATCTCATTATGAGGAATCATTGCTGTCGCAATTTCACTATTATTAACTTACTTACTGTTTTCAACCAATGACGCTACAGCATGGCAGGTAACCACAATATTGTCACTATTCACACCGTACAGCGCCACGTCCTACGTTTCTTGCCATGTCAACTTTGCAGCATGTAAACCGCTCTTGTACCATCGCCGTAACTTAACTAGAGGATCATAATTACGCGACCCATTGATTGGTAGTAAAATTAATGTAAGACTAAACAAGTGAAAATTTTTTTTATTTAAATGTGAAATATTCTCAGTATATTGAAGTTGTAGCAAACAAAATGTATTCTTCTCTTTCCGACGTCTTTACATGTTATGTTATATTATAATAATATATACTTTTACTCTTTTTCTATGGTTTTTTTTACGTTTATCTAATGAAATATTTCAATAACAACTAGTCAATGTTGTTGTAATTTGGTAGAATTCACGTAGTTCAATTGGTAAAGCATATTGGCGCAAATCCATTGGATGCGAGTTGGAGTCCCGTCGGGCATCGTATTTTGTTCAAAGATTATTTTTATAATATACATATATCACAGTATATATATTCAGTTGAGAATGTTACATTCTAAAATCTTGCGAATAAATTGTTGAAAAACTAAACAACAGTCAAATTATAACTGACTGCAAAGCTAACAATGGAAATGGTTGTAAAACAATATCGACACGGTATAATAAAATTCCTTTTGGAAAATACTAGAGTGGGTGGCAGCAAATAATTCATCTCAAAGAGATTTTAATTACGATTCCACGCATGCTAATCAGTAGATAAATATAAATAAATAGTATACCTATAGAGAGAGAGAGAAAGAGATATATATCTTACTTTTGACTGCATCTATCACCACTTCAAAGTGTTAGAGCTCAAATCAATAAATCATCAATTTATTCACTCAATTACTTTGACAAAAGACAAATAATGCCTTACTTTATCAATATACTCAAATGCACGCCACTTAGCAGATATAGGCACTGTATAACCCGACGTAAGAAGGTTGTAGAAACGTTGTCCCTGGTAACTACGGAGCATCCCCTAGCGAGCTAAGGGATGATCGCCTTTGTTCTGGCAGCTCACCCATTCATTTGGCCGACCCCGGAGTCTCTTTAGAGATCGCAAAATGTCTCCCATAGTCAAACGCGTTGAGCCTTTGAAAGGTAGAATATACGTACTATCGAAGTTGCCTGTTGAAAGCGCGCTACGGGAATTTGTACTATTCAAAACATATTTAACAATCGGGCATCTATCAGAAACATACTGAATTACTGAATACATCTTTCATTATTACCATAATTTTGATAGAAAACGAGAAATAAGCTTGTTTCATTATGTCAATTTATTTTTTTAACAAGTTAACATTACAAATTATAAGTTTTAAACGTTCACAACATGACATGAAACATTAACTCATTAAAACAAGTTCTGAGATAATCGCAAAAAGGACTTTTTTTCAAAGCGTAGATTTTTTTATGATTTAAAAACATTTTTTCTACATTATAAAGACTAACTTTTATGGCAAACACAATATACGACATGTTACAAGTCCCGTATTTTGTATATGCAAAACGCATTAGGTCATTATCATGCTTTCTATCAGAATAAAAGAATAACAAAATGATTTAATAATGTTTCTATTTTCTCACCATTATATCCTATGCCTTTGTGCATTTTACCAGGACGTATAGCGTAAAATTGTATACATTTTGGCATTTAAAACAGAAAAACAGCAAAAACTAAAATAATGCGTTCTGTCAGTATATCCTCGATATGAACATACAAAAGCAGTGAAAATACAATTATTATACATATATAGAAGTTCAAAGAAGTACACCGAGTTTGCTAAGAATTTTAAAAATTTATAAAATAGCATCCACCTACACTCACCCTCACGCAAGTGGAATATATCAACACCCGAAGCAATTTGGTTGAACATAGTAATTATCGCCCTCCCTATTACGTATCAGTGGCAGGTTGGTTCTGCACATTAGGAGAATAAACAACTGATGCTCTCTATTTCTAAGATAGTTATTAGGGACATACAGGTCAACACTACCCAGAATGGCAGAGTTCTCATTTATACCTCGTATAAGTCGAAAAAAATATGTAGCTTACTCCTAAATTACAGATTTCAGTATGTAAGCTTACCTAAGAGATGTATTGTAATTGTATAAAAAACATGATTGTTATTAGTAGTTTTTAATTAAATTTTGAAGAGTTATAAACAAGATTCTAAAAACATATACAACTGAGAATAATCCATGTCTCTAATGCAATCGACTCTCTTATATTCTAAAGCGGGCATCTCCAACTTCAAGTAGGCTGATCCAGTTTTAAGACTACCAGTGATCTTTCAAATTCTCCCATTGTAATTCTTCAAATTAAACAAACGCATTATATTGGCTGACATTGAAGCATTAAAAATTATCTTACACTAAAACTAACACTAAAACTAACACTACTGAAAAACTAATTAAAGAAATTAAAAACGAATCCAAAACATGAAAATATTATCTGACGTAAAAATTCTAAATAAGAATTGGGAGAAATGGTAATTTGAACAAACAAACTTTGAATTTTTATAATATTGTATAATATGTCAGCTAGGGCAGTCAGTTAAAAATAATTACAAGATAAAAAGAACTTATTATATACGTTTTTAAATTTTCTGTTGAATCATATAAACTTAACAATTCTATGTATTAATAATTTAGGACAAAATAAGGCAATTATCAACAAATAATGTTTTTGCTATTTCGCAACAAACTAATATAGAATACTGAAATGTTATTTTGATTTCCATAGTAACGCACGTATATATTAATAATTTAGTTGCTAGGACCACCCTCTTAGCAACCAATAATAATGGATTGGATTACGGATTTCTTCCAAAATAACTTTTCATACAAAACAGAATTAACAGAAAATGAATTCAATTCTACTTAAAAGTAATAAAATAATGCATTGGCATCGTGTTCTGATAAATTCTAAAAGTTTCAAATATCGATCTAGTCGGAAAGTTAGTTAAAAATCGATTGTAAGATTTGTACTGGATAAACAACCACCGGAAAACGAGGTAAGAAAAACGGGGTAATAAATAGGAATGGTTAATGCACCCCGTTCAAAATTTCAATGAAATTTTAGCTGAAAATATTTGTTAGAGGAAGCCTGTATAATGCCTGGGTTATTGTTATCTCGATGATAATCACGATCAAACGTTATTGGAAACCCTTACACATTTTAATATGCAACTGAAATACATCTCAATATTAATTTGACCCGAACGATTTGTTTACATTTAAAACAAGAAGAATATTTCAATCAAATCGACTCATTATAATGAACGCAAAACTTTGGTAATTTGGAAATTAATATTGTTCTTTTTCAAAAAAGTTTTCCGACATAATTTCCCGAACACAAATTTAAGTAAGCAATCAAGTCGAGTTTGTCTTGCTTGCAAAAATGCCTACAAGAAAAATATTACAATGCGATATTTTTTACTCAACTTCTCTGTTTTACTTTACAAAATTTATTCATTTTAGTTTAAACAAATATTAAATCTAGATTTTAAATAAAATTCGACAGTCCAATTTTAACAATTAAATGTATATGCAATTAATGAAATACCTGTATTAAGAATATCAGTGCCCAAGTAATCACGATCCATACAAGTTGTACACTTTCATGCGTACCTCAATTATTAAGTGATAGTCATAAAACTACGTGAAATAAGAGTATTTTTTTAACCTCTTTCCACTAGAAAATGTAGGCATTTTTTCTCTCGTAAAAACTGACTTCAACAGAAGTGTTCAACATACTTTAATAAATATACAATACGCCTTTTTTTAATATCATTATTCATTGAGTCACTAGTATGGTGGCAGTGTGTAGATAACACTTAATATACAAATACATATCTAAACAAATAAAATTACATTTTTAATAAAAAAAAAACTTACTATAAGAATATCGATAAAGACACAATTAATTCCAATTCATTTTCATCAGCTTGATAGGCATAATAACACAGGTATCAACGGTGTACTCATTGATTCAAATTTTTTCACACTCAGACAAAGAAGATAAATTAAACCCTCTCGTATGATGGTGTATCTACACCGCCTATATCCGCATCGTATGCAGTTTAGGCCTACGATGTATTTGTGTTGAACTGGGTAGGTACTTAAGTACTTTTACTGAGAGTACTTTCATTATCACCTGACGGTAGTTCCTCACTCCAGGTACCTACCATTCACAGCGCCAAACTACTTTGAACTTATCGTTTCTTTAAACAAGCTTTTTAAATAAAAACTATTCTATGCGTTTTGCACAGCGTTTTAAGTAAGTAATATGTATGGATGAATTTAATTTAGTTTATAGCCAATCTAACATGTGTTCTTATTTTAAAATAAAAGCTCTGTATTAAAGTTCATATTTCCGACTTAGTTTTAACCAATTATTAAATAGGTACAATTGTTTATAAATTAAACTGTTTTTGCTAAGCAATTAACAAGAACGTTAAAAAACATAAAACAGTTTGGCAAAAGAAAACTTTCACGAATCGACGACAATGGTCTTAAAATGAAACATATTAATTACATTTAGGTTTGTTTAACTTAAATCATCGTCATTATCAGACAGGGTCAATCCACTGCTATCTTCTACTAGCTCTTTCTACTCTTCTCGATCCCTAGTTCTTTGCTGCCACGTAAATTCACCGAACTATATGAGTTCGTCTATCTAGCTGGTTTTAGGACGTCCTTGTGGGCGTTTAGTGCCCTTTAGGTACCACTGTATGACGACAGTTGTCCAGCGGTTATCCATTCGTCGAGTGACATCTCTCACTATAATTCATAAATATTTTAATATTTAAATATTACCTAATACTATCGACCCAGGATACTTTAGATACATTAGAATTTAATATATTTTAATGTTCTAAATATATAGAAGATTGAATATTCTACCTAACTATAACTTAATAACTTCACTTAACCATTTTGCAAAATTGTCATATCGGATGTTTTAACTGCTCAACGACGAAATGATAACGCAACGAATGAATGGTTGCTATTATTTTTATAATCTTTATATTACTTATGAAAGCTGTAAATTTTAATGGGTCTTGTATAAAAAATCGCTGAATTAATGTTGGCTTGTACCTACATACTCTGTCAGTATTTTCCATTCAGTGAGGTTTTACAATTTAAAAGCTTCACGATTCGCAAGTTGGTCAACCGCGCTTTAGTCAGACAAAAGCTTCCGCTAATGGTCTCTGAAAGAGGCTCAGCCTCAATAGGCATAGATCGACGTGCGCCACCCATTGTTCGACACAAGACCTGCTGGAAAATTCGATTAATTCCCCCACGTGGAAAACCGCGCAATCCACCAATATCATTATCATTATGATGGAAGAAACGCGAGAGAAAATTATGCCTGTTTTCCAGTTATAATAATAATGCGGATAATTGAAAAACGCTCCGATATCATAATGGGACGCGGCAGATCAAAGGAAGCGGCTTTTGCACAAAGGAAACTACTAGACGACAGTTTGGGCCCGGACAATAGACGCAAGCCTCAAATCATATTTCGTAAGCCGCTAATTAATATTCATTTTCTTGCAATTCCTTTAGAGCTTTACATTGACTTTTCTACAATAAACCGTAATCTACTAATATATTTATGAATTATGAACTATTTCTTTTATTTAACGAATAATTCTCAAGAATTAAGAATGTAACTACGTTCTAAATTATAATATCCTTAGATATAAAAGCTTATATTAGAAGCAATACAAAGTACTTCTTCAAGGAAACAATATTAATTATTTTGTACCAAGTAATCGCTTAAAATATTGTATTAGCTTTTATGCATTTTTTTTAATTGAAGGTTGTGTTAACATTTTTTTTTTGTTTTTACGAGAAATCGATGTTAGTCACTTTCTCAACTTATTATGTCCATTATGCACTGACTCCAAATACAAATTTAAAAACAATAATGTGTATTTACCAGAACCATGATTTGATCCTGGGACCCACGATATTATAAACTGATGCCTTGGCCGCTAAGCCATCGTAGGCGTTTGATATTCTATAATAATATTGAAGTTATACTTCTTCTGGCGCGTTTGGGAAATCAGATCAGAGTGTATTTTTGGCGTGAGACCATAATTTATTTTTTCACATGAAAAAAAAACGCACTCGATTGAATTCAAACCACCGATTGTTCGGTTATCAGCCGAATGCACTATCTTTACGCCACTGTATGATACTGCAATCGTGACGATTATACAGTATAATATTATAGTTTAGAATTGTTCCGTTGCCTACGCAGCGAATTTATTATTGTCAGCCATTTGAAATTTCTTACGTAAACAAAGGATTAAACGTCAGATTGACATTTGGTACTTTAAAAATAAAAACAACGAGAAACCATTATATAATTTAATAATATAAGTTAAAGTGTATAAAAACAAACCAACGGCGTGCCAATAAGCGGTCCTATTTCTTGAGTGTGTAATTTAAGAAGATAATTAAGAGCTAGTCAAAGAATCTAGTTTATCACAAGTTTTGTTTTTGTTTTGTTACGCCAAAGAAGTATAACACCTAACGCGCGTACATAAGTAGGTACTCACACCGATTTTTATAAGTTATTGGATGATTAAAACAAACAGATATGGTTAAAAATATACAAGATCTTAAGGATTTACCAAATACACAGATGAATTTAAGTAAATCGACTTCAATGTTTTAAAGTATGTGATTATAAATTCGACATAACCGTTTTCAACATTTTGAAAATTAATCTTATTCCATAAAAACAACGTATTTAAATAAGTTTATTAATGTTTTTAGTAGTTAAATGAGGTCAAATCAAGCCAAAATATTTAAATTACATACGGTCACTATGATAATAACCTGTGCTCGTGATGGCCAAGCAGTAACGTGTTGGCTTACAAAGTCACAGATTTTGGGTTTGATTCCCGAAACTGGTAAATTCACATGTAATTGCAATGTGTGTTTGGACACAGAGCATGAATCTAAAAGGTTGAACAAGTGGCTTACAATTATTCATTTATCGTAAAACAAAAATCTGTAAAGAAACTTTTTGTGAGGCGACCAGGGTTCACATAGGATTGTAGAGCCAATAAAAAAGATAGACAGTGATATTTATTATTTTATACACCATTTCCATATCCAGCACAGAAAAAAGTATTGAGAATATATTGCTTAAGTATACCTATATTTAATATTATAAAATACAACATCATTATTGTATTTATTTGTTCCTTCCAATTTTGAATTTTTACGATACAGTTTGCATATTTTGGATTCGATTTTAATTTGATGTTCTTTTGTTTAAATATTACTGCTGTCAGAATCATTATTTTCATTTGAAACAGTTATCGTTATATTAAAAATTCTAATCACTTACTACTATTATATTGTTGTGTTACGCTTGAATTAAGATAATATTATATATTATATTATGGATCACCGAAGCAACCTTGCATGAACTTCAGCTAATATTTTTGTATTAAAAGTAATAAAAAGGTTACATTTTAATCCTGTTTCACGTATAATTATTATGCTTACAGTTATGTGAAAACTGCTCCTAACTCATTATAAAATATATTGGTTTTTATATTTTATTTGCACTCGTTTCATCCTCAGTAGTAACAATCTTGGTTGTTATTAAATTGTAATTAAATATGTTGGTGACAAACCGCTGGCGTATTTCTCGCTGAAGAGGCTAGCACACAGCCAAGAGTTGGTCGTTTAATGAGGGTATCCTCAAAGAGCCCTCCGAGGGAGACGTAGGGCGGCGGGGGGGTCCTCTGGTTTCTTTCCGCGCTGAGCAAAGTTGGCCTCAACTCTCGACTCCTCGTCGGTCCACGCGGGGCAAAGTTTTACAACATGGTAGGCATGTAATTAATATCGCCGGCAGGAGGTGTCGCTCGATGCAAAGTTTTCTTTGTGAACACAATGCCACTTTGGCCGGGTTATACTTCCCGAGCTGTGTGCTGACAATATTTGTGTTTATTTCTGCAAAGGGTGCTTTTAAAAATTTACTTAAAAGAAATTATTTAAGTATTTAAGGGACGCTTCCACAGTTACTATTCAATATTAAAAAACGCACTGTAAATTTAATATTACTTCCTTAATAATATAGTCTCTTCTTTGGTGTTGTATAGTTCATATTAGTATAATATTTTATTTATATTATTTTATAAATACACTCAAGTACATAATATAGTATTGTTAACTGTCATTATTTAGATAAACATACAAATATTTTTAAAAAGATCTTAACTACAATTTTCAAAAAAACTTTATTTAAAATTTCAAAGTATTTTATACTTTTCTTTTGATATATATTTATTGTTGGTAAGTACATAATAAAATAAAAGAAATCATTTAATTCACATATTTTAAAGTCCTGACTTCGTCCACTTGCTTACTGATGGTTCATTAATTTACTACAATAATTATTATTTTCTTTTTTTAAATCAACGTGAAATATTTCCACCACAAATTATCAACAAATCATTTTTAGTGCCATCTTGTATCCGTTATTGACCAGAACATTTAAGTGGAGCTGCATTCGTACCACCTACTATTCAAGAACATTTTTAACCGATTAAATATGCCGTGTTTCCCGGCCGAAAATGCCGTAGCACGTACACCCACGATGGCCGTTCGGCTTAAGCGTCTGCATATAGCGTCGTGTGTCCCAGATTCAAACACTGGGTCTGGCAAGTACACATATTGTTTTTCAATTTGTGTATGAGTAGTATGGACCTAATAGGTTGAGAAAATGGCTGACATCCATAACTCATAAAAACAAAATCTGTTAATACAAACATCCACCTTGTGGAGGCCCATAATATGATCTTATTAGGATCGGACATGGTCGGATTAATGAGCTTAAAATCAATATGCTATTATTTCTTTAAAAAAAAATAACCAAAGTACTATAGTTTTCTGGTTTAACTATAACGTAGATATTCTCGGGTTTTCTCATCCATGTGGATTCCGGAATCAATTATCCGTGAGGTTACAATATATGTATGTGATTTTCTCAAGTTGCTATGATTATTATAGATGCAAGTCTTGCATTCCAATGTGTTAGGCGCTGACCTTTCATCTAGGGCCTCCGGGTTTGATTCCAGTGAGTTCGCAATATATTTATGTATTTTTCAGGAATCCTGAGTGTGTGTGATTGCTTCACTTCTATTACTAATTAATTACACTACTGTTTCACTACACTATTGTTACGTTAAAATAAATATTATTTACCTATAATTATTATATATTTTATTAGTACTTTCACTACATATTGGTACCCGTATTCATAATAGGTATATTGTTAAAGGATAAAAATTGTGATCCAATCAGCTAATTTTGAGTATACCTTCATATAACTATACCTAAAAGTACTCATTTCTCTGTGATATCAAATAATTCAGTGTCTATACTCTATTCAGTAATGCCATATAAAATAATTTTTAATTTATGTCAGCAGATTTTTATAATCCTAATATTGGACTGAAGGCGGGTATGTTTGTTTTTGAGAAATGCATTCTTTATTAGCTGGATTAACAGATAACATTATTATAATAATTAATATAAATCTACATTATCGAATAGCCCTAATAAGAAGGGATGTTAATTGCTACATATTTTAAATAATTAATAAAGTGTTTTACTAACCTTGATAAAAAATATTCAATCATTGATCTCACAATCTTTAGACTGCGTAGAATAAATTATTAAAATTAATTCATAGGCTTTTTCACCATTTTTCATGTTGTAAACATAAAGTAATTATTATGATTCATATATGGGTGAACAATCATAATAGCCTTATTTGAATCCTTAAAAGCCTCTCAACATCCTTCACCAGTATCATCGTTTCGAATTACCTTTCAAGAATATGAACAGAATTAACTTTAAATTACTATCTCAGTGGCGTCCCCTAGATAATTATTAACCGGTTCGCCACAAATTTAATAACTGGGGCATTAATAAATCACACTCGCCCCACACTACAGCTGGTTGTAATCGGGTGAATTACGGGACCCTACGTTTGGTGTCAATCATCATTATTTTTTTATGAAAGAAGCAGTCGCCTAAGAATTACACTCAAGTGTGCGTGAGCTCACTAGATATAAAACACAGAAATGATCTATATTGTAAAAAAGCTATAAAAAGACATACATTACTGATCACAGTTTATTAATTATTGAAGCTACCTAACCTATAATAATATGTGGAGTTACTAAAGCAGTCTGCCGTGAGCTTTGGCATCGGTAACACTTACTTTAGAAACAAATAAACTCATCCCGTTCTGCCGCACATAGCGTGTATGTAACATTTTAAATAGAAAAAAATATCTGCTTGTCGCTTGTAATAAATTTCAATTGACATAGGGCACTAGTAGAATAACAAAATGTCGCCTCGTCACATATGCAGAAACTGCTTTTCATTTGATTCAGCTACCCACGTGACGTGACTATCCTGACATGGTCTTACATGATACCGCATTATAGAGTTGCAACATTGCACCCTGTTTTTATTTATGACCATAAAATCGCAGTTGAGACGATTTTCTATGTGCGAACGGGCTAACAAGTCATACAAAGTTGCGATGTGTTGTAATTCATATATTGATAAATTAACAGCTTACTTATAATCGATTCAAATAAAAAGATACCAAGGATAAAATACCTACACGGATTATACTATTAACCATACAAGCCCTATAACACTATATAGGTATTTTAAAATACTAAATAAAACATAGATACTTATTACAAAAATTCCTGGATAATTTTAGACCTAAATTGGGAATCAAATGTCACATTTTTTCACTGTTCAAGTGACTGCTCTATTCCTTGAGCTACTGGCCTGTTTTCGTGATTCGTGTTTATTTATTTATTTAAAAAATACACATTGACCACATAACAAATTATTAATTCAAGACGTTCGCAACATGACATTTAGAATAAAAAGTACAGGTAAATCAACTTTGTAGAGAAAAAAACAAAGCAAAAAAATATTTTATAACAAAAGAAATAAAATAAAAAACAACAATAATTCAAAAAAAAATATACAAATTAAACAATGAAATAGGATTTTAAGAAGAAAATACATATTGCATCGCTAAACATGTCCACATTTCTAGGGAGTCCATTGACCAGCCGCACAGCCCTCGCTATTGGTGCCTGGTGAGCCTGACATGAGGAAACAGCTTTCACCCAAAATAGGTCCATGACTAACCTAAACTAAGAGTTCATTATTTTTTTATTATAAAAGTATTCTTATTATAAAAAATAATAAGTGAAAGTGAAACCCTGAAAAGTAGCCCCGATTTCTTTTACACTTCATGACAGTAGACTATATTATGTTCATTTATTGAATATTTAAGTTGTTAAGTGAGTAGTAATTATTATTTTCTGTGGTGATTTAAGAAGCATAGTTCAATTAATAAAATTAAATAGTCTATTATTGATTGTAATTATAAACCGTTTACAAACAACCGGTTCGCGCGATACGAATGAGCCGGTGGGAGACATTTGAGGTCACATCACTACTTACACCCGCGTCACGTGGTTATCACCGTCCCTCAGTCGTAAGGCGGCTACGCGGGGAGCGTGTCCTCACGTTCCGCCTACAACAAGATAAGTCACGCCGCCCTTCTTTACCAAGTTAAACACCCGCCCACCATGGCAAGGAGCCGCGTGAGTAATCAGCCGGCAAGCTATCGCCATATCTGATCTCGTTTTCTATTAAAATATACACAGGCCGCCGTACATAGTCAGTTAACTTACGGCGGGAAATTACCAAGTTTTTCTGTTGTTTTTATGTTTAAAAATGTTGCTACATTTTAATAGATACAGACCAGTGGCAAATATTTCATACTGGGCGAGTATTTAAATCCTACCTTTTTAACGAATTTAAATATTAATCTCAATATTGTATATTCTATACAAAATATAATTATAATATATTATGCTTTAATACAAACACAATGGCGGCGCTCGTAGTGTAGTGCGTAAGGCGCTGGCCTTCCACCCGAGAGTTTTGGGTTCGATTCCCGGTGAGTACACAATATGTATGTAATTTTCTTAAAGCCTGGGTGTTTGTGATTGTTCAAAATTACTACCAATTATCTTGTACGAAAAAACAAGGGCATGGTTATTAATAATTATAAAAAAAAACACAAACACAATCTAACAATGCCAAAGGCTTCAACTAATTTGGTGCATCTCACATATTATACAAACGATCGCATACATATTGTAAAAAACACACGCACACATTGTCAAAACTTGAGGCTATCGGTATATAAGCCTAACATATTTTGTATATATATAATATTTTTTAGCGCTGGAACCGATCAGAAACTATCGCTACACTACGCGATTGAGCATTATTTTATATATAAAATATATATATTTCAGTGCTTGTTTGCGATCGGTAAAATACTGAATATGAACAAAATTGCTGTGAATATGGCTGACCTAGGACTTTCAGTTACCTACCACTGCCTACCTATCTTCAACAGACATCCTTCACCACTGATATAATACAGACATGTTTCAAATAAAGATGATATCTAAGGAAGTCTATCTGATAAGATGATATCTAAGAAACTTAATTCGAGTGGAATAACGGGTGTACTATATCGAATGAAGGACTCGTGACAATAGTAGTACGTCTCATGATAGACTCAATGAGTTGAGTGAGGATTCATAGATTGCCTTTCTTATTATGTAATGCAATACATATATTACAATAGATATTGTCGTAATAACCAATCAAAACAAACACTACTGATCTAGTTATGATTAAAGGAACTCTGACAATTATTATTGCTCTAATGTTTTGTTTTAACCATTGATATACTACTAGATGAGGAGTTCCCATACAATTGTCATTTTAAAAATGTACCACAAAAAAAGATAATATAATATCGTCTTATAATATTTCCTTGTAGGTATAAATGCGTTAAGATCGTTAACATGGATTCCCGAATTTCACCCGTATTGCCCTGGCTGTAAAACTAAATTTGCGTTCTTGGAATAGTGACCCTAAGGGTTCTGCAACCCAAAGCTTGCAAGCTACTAAAAATTCATGTCTGAGCGGACAGAGCAAGTCGTCATGCGCTGACTATTAGTTAGAGTAAGATGCAAGCTAGATCGGGTTTACTCATAATTATTACCAGGTCGTTTTCAAGACAAATATTAAGTGAGCTTATATCGAGTTAAGTCCGCTGATATTAAAACAGTAAGTTTTAACACTGGCCGAGTCGCTGGAAATCAGGCGTCATTTTAAGAAGCATATGATTCATCCAGTAGTTTATCAATGGTTTTAACAACAAAACCTACATATTATTAAAATATTTCATTCATTTAATACTGAGTAGTATGATTACTACAGATGTACATTTTATATTCAACGACCTTTCACTATTATTATCTCTGTGGCTAAATTTTCAACAGAAAAATCTCACTTGTATGTGCAGGCTAATCATGAAATAGCGGACGTATTTTCGTTACCCTAGCCAGTAAGTAGGCGCCCAGCAACATGGTCCATTTCCACCCCCCCTCCCCCCTTTTACTGAGGCTTATTCGAACTCGGTATGGGTTTCAGTAATTACCGCGAACTAATCTCCGAGCCCGTGCATTATTCCGGGGGTTTTCCCGTCTCTCTATTTATGATATGCACCCAAATGGAAAAGTCATGCTGCCGACGTGTGCATTATGATTTTCCGGAAGTCAATTGTGTTTCGCTTTCCGGAAATGGTTGTTTCATAATGTTTTCTGTAATGGATATATGTACAATAAAGTTAAATCAATGACAGCCTATGTAACATATGCCTTGAAATTTATGTTACACAATGACAATAATATTGTACGTGTCTTTGAAATATTTATAAAAGAAAATAAACAATAAATATGCTAAATAATCGTTTTAAATAATGGTAATTAATTTTTATTTTAATATTTTACTGAACAATCAATAAAACCACACTACCTATTTAGGAAATTAAACTTACATATTGTATATGATTAATTCCAGGTTCATTTAAATTATTTTTAAAGCTTTTTACTAGAATTTCATTAACAGACAATTTTTGCAGACATCCACTCTGTATTAAACAATTTTTAATATATAAAATCATGCCGAGAGGCGAATCTCACATCGGAAATTATGGTATATTACAGATGTAAATGAAGACAAAATATTTATTTTTATAATCGTAATAATGGGTTTAGGTTGAAATTCCGAAGGCCGAAATCCCGAATGGACATTTAGGATTTTGGCCATTCGGGATTTTGGCCATTCGGGATTTTGGCCATTCGGGATTTCGGCCTTCGTTTCTTCGTTTCTAGGTTTACATATAATTGGCTTATTTGTGTACCTAAAATAATATATTAATAGTGTTCAATATACAATATATTACAATATGGTACGGTTATCGATTTGGTCACTCGTTACACTAAGTAACTTTTTATTTTATTGAATAAATATATGATGATTAATACTTATAATGTTTCAATATGCATTTCTATCAAATTGAATTTAATGAAACAAACAAACATCATAACTATAATAAAATACTTAATAAAAAGAAAAGTTAAATATAAATATTATATATTACAATTAGATGAGTAACTAATGACAATTTATTATGTGATATGGCATTTAATAATTAATTTATATTATAAATTAATTGAAATAACATTTATTTGGTAGAAATTACATTTTACAAAATACTATTTAACGAATATGTCACAAGATTTAAGAAAATAACATACTTCATCAAAGACACATAATTTAAAAAACACCTTGGAGAAAAATAATATATAACCACTAGATATATTATTTGAAAAAAAAATACACGCCTTCTGTGATTTGCGCCTACATCCAAGTACGCTATAAGAAAAAAAATGAGAGACGGTTAGTAATTAACATAATATATTAATACTTTGATTTTTAATACAAAAACCGTCTGCCAAAAAAATAACGAAATTTAGAAATCGCTTCAGTGAGAATTAGAACTAGTGTAATTAACTTCGTCACAATAAGATAGGATACACATAGCTTAGAGGTTAAGTAAATGCACGTAAATCCCAGGGTGTGTGGATTCGAATCCTGCTGTACATTTGTTTTTCAAGAAGATTTTTTATAGTGGTATATTATTATAATATTTCTCTAAGTGTTTTCAAATTATGTAAAAGTGTGTGAATCAGATTGCTTGCTTGAATATAATTTTTGAATAATATTTTGATAAACAAAATATTTGAAAGATAATGAATTCTTGACATTATTAATTGTATGGATTTTATAATATTAAGTATGTTATAGCACAAAAGATAACTCATCACTAATAGGTTTATTTCATAATTTTATTTACTGTTCGTGCAAATGGAAACAATAAATCATCTAGTGAGTTTCTTTTTCCCTGTAGCTATGTAGACGTGGCTTAACACAAAAGCTTAGCCCTCATTCCGTCGAAGGATAAGAAATCTAAAAGTTCTTCCGCACTTTCAAAGAGCGTTAAAAGGGATTAAGCCCGGCGAAAAAATATTATCTACAGTTTTACAGATTACGTCTCCTCTTTGGTTTATACTCAGGCCGATCCTGTTGACGGTTGATAAAGAATGAGGGTCCCTAAGGGCCGGCCCTCACGCTGCTCAAACAGATCGATAGATAAGAAGAGGAGCACGACGTGGGAGATGGCAAGTTATAGGGAAATGCTACAATGTTATTATCCTTGCATGGACATAAAGTAGAAAATATTCTGTCGTTGAGCTTCGAGACTGGATATATCTCAACAGAAAAGGTTCAACTCAAAAACGGTTAATAAAATCTTTCTTTATAGATGGAGTAAAAATATATTAAAATATAACTGAAAAAAGCGATAATGTTTAAATTACTTTCAAAATTATTTCACATTGCGTAATTCATTACACAGATACACTATTATCTCACGCATCTGTAAAAAAGCAAGCATTTCAACACATAAAATGATGAATAACTTATAATTATTATTTCATCATTAGCCGGGATCTATCCATTACTACATGAAAGCCTCCGTTAGCTCGTTCCGGTCTTCTCTGTCCCTAGTTCTTCGCTGTCACGTACATCCACCGAACTTGATATATTCCACCTACATGAGAACGAGTATAGGTGGACGTTGTTTTTTAAATTCTTAAAATAGGGTCTGCTTAACTCACCCGGTGTACTTCCTTGTACCTATCTAATTAATATTTTTTGTATTTACACATTTGTACTGTTTAATAACATACTATCTATTTCTATACTGATCTATCTCTTTTTTATGTAATACTGTTTTATATTTCTTTGTTTCTAAATGTCATGTTATGAACGTCTTAAACTTATAATTTGTAATGTCCACAATATGTTAAAAAATAAATAAATTGAAAATTGAAATTGAACTTTATGGGTTCGTCTATCCAGCGGGTTGTATGACGGCATTTGTCTAGCGGTTGTTGACTCGCCAAACGACATGTCCAGCCCATTGTCACTTCATCTGCTTTGCACGCCACGTACTCTTGTATGTATTATCCATTGTTTTTTGTGGTCTTTCCACGTTATGCCCAACATGCACCCATCCTCTGCATTAATGCTTAAAACAGGATAAAAGATAAATTTTGAAGATAATATTCAGACGCCCAAATGCGCTCCATGCCAGTTTGGTTCTATGAGCAATCTCTTCATACATGCCACTACCGTCAATGGCGTCAATTGACATTAGTTTTCCAAGATAGACGTAGTTGTTGACTCTCTCGATTTAAGTAACAGTGATGATAATCACTTGTGGTTCAGCAAATGAGTTTACCATTGTTTTTGTCTCCGAGACATAAATCTACCCACTCTTTGGTTTACATTCCCAAGCTCCAGCATCCTGTTTTGAAAGTCTTCTGGGTCCTACACAAAAACAACAATATCGCCCGCAAAGCGCAGGTGAATGAGGTATTTACCGCTAATGGAAATTCCACCATTCTCCCAGTCAAGTCACTTGAATAGTTCTCTCAAAGTAGCCTAAGAAATGGTACTACACGGTTTAATTAAACGCAATTCATTAATATATAATTGCCCTCGATTGTTAATTTTACGATATTGTAGATTTTTTTGAATTTCATTTAAATGAGTCAGTTTTTCAAATTAGGTTTTATTGGATAATAACGTTGTACATGACTAAACACACGTTGTGTCCAAACGATGTAAGCTGCAAACGCCGATTTATTATCTAAATTTAGCTGGCAATTAAAAAGAAAAAAGTGAAGTGAAGTGAGAAAAATGAATTAACCATCATATTTATTGGTTTTTATTAAATTCACTTAATAATTATTAATATCAGATTATGAATATAAAAACAAAATTATTAATTATTATCATTCACTTCAAGTTTATGTACCTATATCTTGTATTTTACATTTGACCGATAACCATAACAAAAACGTTTTTGTGCTTCCCGTAAAAAATTTTTTTGTGGATTTAGCCCTTTTTCCTTTAATTACGTAGGTACTTACCATAATAATTTTTACATTAACCGTCAATAAATTTGGAAATTTAGTATTGATATTAAAACTCCAATGCAAGATTTTTTACAATTTCTTTTATTTTGTTAACTATCAATTCATGGTGGAACTGCATTGTATTGTTTTTGATTTATTAAAACGCATTTTTTTTTGTTATTCCACTTAAAGTCCAAATTTATTTATTAAAGTTAAATAAGTGCTACAAAAAAATGCGTTTTATTACGACTTACATCGAAACGTTGTCGTAAAGCTTTTGCTTTCACCAACCTAGTGACTGATACATAAAAAAATTGCACTGATGTCATTCATATTATATAAGTATGATTGACAATCTGTATCACATATTTAAATTATTGTTAACTTCCATTATAAATGATGTCTTCTCCCAAGATCAATTTAATTGTTATAGCACGGTTTGACCAGGCTGCTATAATTAGTCCAAAATTAGTAAACAACGATTTTTAATCTAATTAAAATTTAGACAATTTGTATAAACAGGTATTTAACATACATATTAAGTTAACAGTATGAGATCTGAAACAAAAGTCCCGTTATATTGGCTATGTACTCAATAGGTTGGTTGACACTCAATAGACATTCATTACGATATATTACGATATATTCAAACTGAAATTGATTAGGGGAGCATCTCCTAATCAATAGATTTTACACAAAAGCACCATTACTATCGACCACTTAATATACATCAGAATATATTACAACTTCTCTCAACATTGTGGGAACATACCTACTCTTTAAAATTACACAATAATTCTATAATCGGTACTTCATCTAAAAGGTATCCCTTATTTTTATTGATAGAAAAACATTCCTTGCAATATAACATATTATTACTGTGGGAATTTGGTCAGCTATTGACTTGCATTCAATCATATTATATAATTATATTGATTCACATTTTATATCTAATAATATTTTATAACATAATATTCTTCTTTTGACGTTGTTCGATTCTAATAGGATCATAACATATGGTCCTCCACAGAGTGGAGGTTTGTATTGACAGATTTTGATTTTACGAGAAATTGTTGTCAGCCACTTGCTCAACCTATTAGGTCAATACTCTGACTCATACACAAATTGAAAAACAATATGTGCACTTGCCAGACCCAGGATTCGAACCTGGGATTCACGACGCAATGGGCCAACGCCTAAGCCGCGCGGCCATCATAATGAGGATTATATTCCTCCATTAAACATAATAATATAATTCTTCATTTATGTAATTATTTCATTTACTTATATATAACATCCATGCTTATAAAATAAAATTTGATAATAGATGTGATTGTTTGCCGTACCTATTACATTTGAAATCGCTATAAAGGTACACATTTAAAATAGTACTTACCTAACTATTTTATAAATTAATTAGAAATTAATTTGATTTTATCATGTTCATAAGATATACGTTTTCGCCAAGATTATGTAGATAACAAATGGGATAAATCTCTAAATGGGTAATAGGTAATATCAAATATCTGCGTAGGTATGTCTATTCGATGTAATCCATGTTCTGTGTTGACTTTTGACATGACCTGTGAAATCCGGCTGCTTGGTCGGCAAGTTCATTACGGGGAACTGCAATACCGACCGGCAACAAATAATCGAAACCCAATTCACGTATGTCGTAATATTATGTTCAATGGAACATACCTACGTATAGTATTGACAAATCGAACTAAATACCTCGTAAGTAGAGCTACAATAATTATTGTTTACAGTTATTTTTATAGAGATTATCAATAATTGAAATCAAAATATTAAATTCACTTTTGTATGTTTCACGATTATGTTTACTACTATTAATCAAGTTAATTTTAAGTATTAAAATAGTATTTAACAAAAGATTGTTTGGTTATTATCATCAGCCACCATTTCATATATTTTTGACCAACTTACAAAATGATTTTCTAATAAGTGTAAGTACTTAATGTATTTTATTATTAACGGTCTTTTGATATTTAGATAAATATGCAAGAAACATATTCTATTAAGTATCTTTTCTAAGTTTTCTTTGATTTTACTACGTTTTTATTAGCTTGTTTGTTTGTCCAAGATTTGTATTGGACGATTGAAGATTTTTAACTAACTTCCCGACTAGCTAGACATTTGAAACTGTTAGAATATATCAGAACACGATTACAATGTATTCTTTTAATACTTTTAGCCATGTTTAAGCAGAATTGAATTCATTTTCAGTTAATTCTGTTTTGTGTGGAAAGTTATTTCGGAAAAAAATCGTAAAAAGTAAAACACTATGCTTGCTAAGGGGGTCCTAGAAACTAAATTACTAATAATATTAACGTAACCATAGTAACGCACGTATATAATTATTATATACGTGCGTTACTATGGAAATCAATATGAAATGTCAAAATGACATTTCAGTATTTTATATTTATTCAGTATTTCTATCAAGTACAAAAAAAGCATTTATTAATACATAGAATTGTCAAGTTTACATGATTCAACAGAAAATTTAAAAACGTGGTAGGTATATAAAAAGTTCTTTTTATCTTGTAATTATTTTTGTGATAACTTCGAAATAATTATTCATGGAGATAGCTGACTTTGAAACCAATTCTATCAATAATTCTTTCTTATTTCTGACCTTTCCGTCTAAATCAACTTTGCCAAGATCTACTTCATCTCGGCGAAAGGAGATTAAAGCAACTATTTATTTTAAAGTCTTTTGTTTAAAAAAAAAAAACGGAACGACTTCGTATATATAGAAGAAAATAATATCATTGAATAAAGATTTTGTGGTTCGTAAACATATCAGACATTATCGAGTGTGAGTACTATAATATTCATTATTATTCATATCATTTCGCTCGCACATCACTTCTACGGCATTACGTGCGAGCAAGCTTCTAGGATTCGTCATGAGACAAGCCAAGTCATTCAAGAATCCAACTGTTTTACGTACACTCTATGTGTCGTTAGTACGGAGTATTCTTGAGTATGGCTCCATCATCTGGAGTCCTTATGAAGTTTCCTATAAGCTTGTTTTAGAGCGTGTTCAGAAAAAATTTCTTCGTCATCTCTATTTTAAAGTTTTCCTTTTGACACCTTCTCAAACGAGTATTTTCCGACTAACTTTCTTCAAGGCATGCTCGCCTTTCATTCTCTTGAAGCTCGTAGGTCACTTCTGCTCTTAAAGCATTTTTCCCTGCTCTCACGTGGTATCATTTTCAATCCCGATATTCTAGAAAACTTAAATTTTTACACACCCGTCAATTACATGCGTGGTCGCAGCCATGACCTATTTTGGGTGAAAGCTGTGTCAGGCTCATGTCAGGCTCACCAGGCACCAATAGCCAGGGCTGTGCGGTTGGTCAATGCACTCCCTAGAGATGTAGATATTTTTGGCGATCCATTATATATTCTGTTTTTTAAATTCTATTTTATTGTTTAATTTGTACTTTTTGAATCATTGTTGTTTTCTTAAATTTTATTTCTTTTGTATAAAACTATTTTTGCTTTCTTTTTTTCCTCCACTTTGTTTTTTTCTGATTTTCCTAACTGATTACTTGTAATTTTTATTCTAAATGTCATGTTGTGAACGTCCTGAATTAATAATTTGTTATGTACTCAACGTGTCTTTTTCAAATAAATAAAATAAATAAATAAATATTATATAGGTTTAATGCTAACTACTGTAAGATGGCATCAAACAATTAAGGAGCTAAAGATTGAACAGATACAAGTGCACCCGTAATCAAGTTGAGTAAATTGGCTTCAAATTTAAAATTGCGAGTCTAAATTTTAAAATATACTTATAAGTTATATTATAACTGATGTTTCTTGTTCAAACGAATGTTCCCTTACTACTATTCCAGAGAACGATATTACTATTTACTTATGTTTATTATTATTTTTAGCATTCTTTCAATCCAAAGCAAAGTGTATATGGTTGCTATAAAAATAATAATGACGCATTACACAAGATTTCTCAGAATATACTCAAATGTTAGATATTATGAAGCGCCTAGTTTCAAATCTTCCTAAAATTTTTGAGTTAGATATTTTTTAGTTAGATGGATATTTTTGTTACCTATATGATGGCGAAAGATTTAACTTTAAAAAACGCCAAAAACCGTCAATACGTATGATCAAAATTTAAGGTAAATTTCAAAACCCGCTAAAATGGTTGGGTGAGGTTTTCAAACACCCCTAAAATAGATAAGCTAAAATGCTCTTTAAGATGTACGAATTAAGTAATAAATACATAAAGTTCACAGATTTAATTAATAGAGCGAGCATAAGCGCTTCATATTATAAACTCTTTATGTATTATATTTTTTATACAACAACTACTTACACGTTTTAATCACATTTACGTTAAAATAAGTATATTAGAACCGCGTTTATAATCATTATTTAAAACCAGAAAAAATCTGAGAAAAGCTTGAGAGAGCTACTATGCGGGCCCGATTTTGCCATCATTATTACTATGAACTTTACTTTAATGCTACTGCTCTGGTGTTGCAGAGAAAGTATGTGTATGCTGCGCTACGTTACAGACTGACTGACACATAGATAAATTAAGACAGATGTGTTATGTAGTTTTATATTAAATATATGCCTCATTACTTCACTATAAATGTTTAATTAATTAATGAATAAAGTATGTAATAAGTACCTATATTATTATATATTATCGTTATTGATTTTTTAATAAAAATGACAATGTTAATATGGTATTCATTAATAAAATTAACTAGGTATATGGCTAATAATCCTTTTGACAGTTCACTTTGATTACGTTTAAACAGTTAAAAACGGAAAAATCAAATAATACTATTATTACAGTGTAAACTTTTAAATCCCTAACTGTGTGTTGCAAGGCATTGCAAATACAGACTTGCCATAAAATGTTCGATATTGCAACAGATTGGAAAGCTAAATTGGTGCTGTTTGCAGTGCGGATCGATTTACTGCACAACGTTAGCAAAAATTTTATACAAGTCTGACTTTAATGATTTTTCCGTTAATATTAAAACTTCAGTCCCACACTGTACTTACACCGGTGTTTCGTAATGTCGATGTAGTAATTTTGATAGTAGGTGTAGGTACTATCTATTTTCCATACAAATAATAAAAGTGGAGTGTCTATCTGCCTGTCCGTTAATTCGGTAATAACTCAATAAAACTTCTGGGCAATATTTTTTTATTCGCATCTTATACCAACAACCAGAGAGTTGGAGCGAAGCTCGGAGCAGTGGAACAATAGACTTTTATCAGGAGCACCGAAAATTTGTAGTGCTCCACTACTCCAGATATTTTTTTTTTCGTCCTAAAATCCAATGAACATATTATATTTGACACTACAACACTGTAATTATTTTAATTACGGCAACATTACCGAGTGATAAATAACTTCACTTTTTTGACAGAAGGTGCACATAATGAAAGACGATTTGCTGTTGGTATTTTTTTTAATAGAGTTAATAATGAAAAGGACGAATAATAAACCTTATTTCAAAACTACTTATCATTTTTTATTATTTAACATTTCGTATATCATCAACATCAGCCTTAATCTATCCACTGCTGGATGAAGGCCTCTCCAAGCTGATTCCACTTATCTAGGTCCTGTGCGTTGCATTGCCACGTACTTCCGCAGAACTTTATCATCTCATCGATCCAGCTGCCTCTAGGTCTACCGTGCGGACGTTTTGTACCTCTTGGATACCACTGGATGACTAAATTTGTCCAACAATCGTCCCTTCTTCGAGCTATGTATCCAGCCCATTTCCATTTGAGGTTTTTTGCAAACTCTATTACACCGCAAACCCTTGTCTGTCTCCTTATTAAGTGGATAACCTTTGTATATATATATATTAAAACGTTTTACCTGGAGCGGAGCAGACCCTGGAACAAGCTGGAGCAAGTATAAGGTCCCGGAGTGGAGAAACTCAAAAAGGATCTGCTCCAACCTCTTGCTAACAACCAACTAACATGGTAGACTTTTATCTCGATCATGCCTCATTATCATTATCAAATCATGCCTCAGAATGTATCTCCTGAACGCAATTATATTATATCACATTATATTAAATTTATCGCCAAACTTTTAAATAACTCACTAAGTTGTAATTTATATATGTAGTGTTCTTTGTGTGTGTGTTATCTCTTTGAGAGTCGTCGATGTGTCGTAGGTTATGGTGTTGAGGATGATGATGATGATGAAGGAGTCGAAGATGTATGCAGGAGCGAGTTTTATTAGGCGTAACGGTTGGTACAATAGTATGTTACAGCAGTTATGTTACAATACTAAACTTATGATAGGTACGGATCCGATGTCCGCATCTCGGTACAATCAGATATTGGGCGAAGCGATATAGAGACTGCGATGGTAACAGACTGGAAACGTATATTCGAGTGACATTTTGATAAATTATTATTCGTAATTTATACAGTCAAAAGTAACACCTAAACATTATATTCTAGTACATAATTATATTGAGCGAGTCAGCGGTTTAAATACGAGTAGCTGTGATTTTTATTTATTATTACAGTCATAATAAATAATATGATACTGTGGGAATGGATATTAGACTAATTTTCCATTGCGATACCGTATTTAATTTCGCCAATCAATCTGCTGACGCAGGTAAACAGTTGTTTACTGGTATATGAGTTACTGGGAATTTATTATTGCGGTCGAATAATTTGATACATTATAAATAGATATTTGATCAATTATATACTGACAGCTACATATGTATAATGTAACTCCTTGTCTTTCACATGTTATACATACAACTCTCTAACAAAGTAATCTTTTATCTCAATTTACAATTTTTGTAAGGAAACTTATTGTTTGAGTGAACACCCCACCAAATAAATGCAAAAGCATGCCTCTGGATGTATCTCATGAAAGCAATTCTATAATATTAAATTTATCGCCAAACGATTAAATAACTCACTAAGTTGTATTTTATATGGACAATGTACCTACTTGAAATATATACCAAGTTCATCATAAAGTTCCTGAGAGTTATTGCTCCATCAATTCGGAATTAATTATTATTGAAGGTTTTGTTGTCGACAGTAAAGTTTCTCGCATTTCGATGTTTTGCCTATTCCCGCCCATAAAACGAGGTGAAACGTATTCAATTTGTATGGATCACGTACGCGGCCCTTTCCGAGTTTTATTCGCCCCTAAAAAGTAATATAAGTTGTATCAACTCATCTTACTTTTTCACGATGGGTACAATTCAATAGAGTCGTTCGTTTTTTTTCGAATCTAAGATATATTTCATCTGATTCGTTTCCTACTGTCTTACGTTTATGCCTAAACATTTTTCCATGTCAATATATCGATACCTTAGCCTAGTTCAATACGGAAACTATTGGAATATACTATAATTCTATATTATGGAAACCTAACTACTTTTCTTTCAGTTGAAAACTTTGTTTGTTTTATTATTTAGTTTCACGTTAAATTATTAATGTTAATAAAAATTTTGAGTTTGCAGAACAAATTGAATTTTGAATTAGGCACCTATCTTTTTATTGAGTTACAAAAAAAAATATTAACATATTATTGTAGTTATTTTTCTACATAACCAAATTGATATTTGAACGTGATTTTCTCTTAGTTTTTCTTTTGTGGTAGGTACTACAATCCGAAATAAACATTGGTCGCATTAAATAGACCTATTATGAATGGTCTGTTAATTGCTCTTACAGAATATATTAAAGACAGTTTGGTTTATGACTTAATGAAGGTCAGACCAAAAATTGCAAGAAATAAAAGTCAACTAAAGCCTTGCCCGGATGGCGTGATTTGACTCGCGGGAATTCTAAGTACATGTGACCTCATTGAGCCGTCCACATGTAATCGCCACGTATCACTTCTCACGTGCGGCCGAGGTACAGGTGACCTAATTGAGCTGTCCACATCCACAAACAGCGTATCGCAGCGAGACACGCGTCATCTGAACAAGCTCTAAGTATCTACGCGCCTCGCCTTATATTGTCACAAATTTTACTGACATAGATTAGGTTTATTATATTTTTAGGCGACCACTTCTACCCCTCCCTACTCTTAACATCATATTATTGCAAGTACGTAATTAAATTTATTAGAAGTTTCAATAATTTAAGAGGACTGAAACTTATATTGTTTGTTTGGATATGTAGGGTGGACTTGGGAACTCCAGACACTAACATTGTTGATGGTGAGCAGAGGAAATCCTATACTCTTAGCTCTCAGTTACTCATACCATAGACTGTCGCGGTTGTATTACAGCGTCACTTGTGACTTTGGAGTACATAGTCTGTTCAGGCGTGCACGGCTACCCTGTAGTTTTGGTGTTGATTTAAATTTAGTTCAGATTCGATGATTTGACATGTCTATATACATACCTATTATTTATGAATACTTGTTATTACAATATGAGTAATGGTTAGTAGGTACCATTTATTTGTATATTTCCTTCATATCTGTATTGTATATTATAATATTATTAATTACGATTTGGTATTAAAAACTAAGGTAAATAACGATACACAAACTTCAATCACACATCACGAATTAGCTTTTGATTCGTATGCCACTGTCTGGGTAAATTTACAGAAGACAAACATATCGCACAAAAGCCGCAAATGTTAGCAAGGTGACCTGTGGTCAAGCCGGTAGTCTGCACGTCACTGACATTTCAAGCGTAGGTATTGACATTTAAAAAAATAAATAATTAATTGTCACATTTACCCATTAAACATACAAATTAAATTCTTAAATGATAAATTATCCGTTATCTATCATTTAGAATAGCTTAAAGACTCTAAGTATTTTAAAAACCTTTTAAAAAGTTGAACCGAATGGAAAATCATCCTTCGCGATTTGGGAGAGAGTTTCGTCAGTTTTACTATGTATATATAGTCTATGGTTTTATTACTGAAATAATGCTATTCGTGTCGGTATTTTCTAACAAAAAAAATATCTGAGATATATTTGGATCCCGACAATGAAGTGCAACAATTGTTTTAAATTCAAAATCAAGTATCAATATTATTTTGTTTGACTCCTAGATGGTTTTCCTATCGCAAGATTTTCAACAAACTTTTGTTATGACTCACCGTATCCGTACTAGATTTAAATGGGGGGCCTCGAAACAGTTCAAACCAGTCATACAATTATTTAAGTATGTGTATTAAAATCTTTAGAAAATGCCTTTTCCCACAAATTGAAGAAAGAACCTTTTTTGACCATGTCCGATCCTAACAAGATCATATGGTTTGTATTGTTTTTACGATGTTGGCTACTTTGGCCACTTGCTCAACCTATTAGGTCCATACTCTGACTCCAAACACAAATTGAAAAACAATATGTGGCTTTTCCAGGCCCAGGATTCGAACTTGATTTAACATTCAATGTTACCCAAAGCATAGTAAAATCTCTGCAACTAATAAATGTCAAATGTTACAAATTTCAAAAAATATGACATAAATTTTCATAAAAAATAAACCACAATATTATCTATCAAACATATTATACAATTTGAAAATATTCTATGCATAAACCGATGCATTTTATGTAACAACTACTAGTTAAAATCGTCGTAATTAAGTAAGTTGACAGTAGGATAATTGGAAAAGCACACTGGCTAGATCCGCAGTGGTTACGGGTTCATGTCCCGTCGGGTGTCGTATGTTTTTCTAAAAAGATTTTTTCTAGTGGGTGCATGAGATGTTTTTAATTTATATTATACGTCCAATATATAGAATTTAACATTCTCAAAATCGTGTATCTTATTCGTTGAATAAAAGGAATAGTTTAATAAATTATTATCTATCATCACTGTCATTTTCAATAATAATTATTTAAGTTACAGTTGATTTTCATTTTATTTTTTGTCATGCGGGTGTCTCTAAATCACACAGTGTCTCAGCCATTAGTACTTTTACTGATTTTGTATGTATATATTGTTAATACTTTGCTAATTTTCTTTATTTTTAAATATTTTGATCATCTTTAATAAATATTTGTAATGTTCACTTCATATAACATTAATTAGTTTTAAATATAATTTGACCGTAGGTAAAGTAGAAAACCTCTTACCGTAGTATAGCAAAGGTAGCTACCCGATTTCTGTGTACCTATTATGTTGGGATACGGGGTATAATCACTTAATAGCGGCCATCTATTGACAGGCTGTAAGCGCAATTGCCCGATATAGGGGTGAGCGGACGCCGGGGCACTAGGCATTGAGCACCGGGCAGGAAAATGCCATGGGATCCGGCGAAACCTTGGCGGAAGTCAGGAGTTGCGCAATGAAAATAGAATTTCCGACTTTGGAATTAAACAGTCATAACTTTATGATTTATTTTATTTAATATAACCGGAGTTAAAAACATATCTCAATAATAATAAAATTGTATTATGTTGACTGAGGATTAACGGTTTTCTCTTATTGTTACAAAAATGCAATAATTGAAATCAAAAAATATGATAAAACTAAAAATTTTCGACTTTTTGATACTATGTAGGAATTAAGGTTGTGTTTTCAACATATACCTTTATGCAAAATTATAAAAGATGGACGCCATTATTAACTTTTATCAATTTTATATATTTATAAGTTATGCCTGTATATAAAATCTACTTTAAGGGGGGACATGCTCAGCGTACGTCAAAATGGAGCTTTTATCCTATTTTCAAAGTATCCAAGCAATCCTGGACATTCCTTATACGTTGTAGATAATCTATTTACATAATTTTGAAGTCTTATTATCCTTTATATTTATTTTAAACATTTCATGACTGCGTAAAGTGTTTTTATTACATAAAATAGTATTCTTTTAAACCTCTCGCTCTAATGTTTTAGAATATAGTCATATTTCAGTACGTCCATGTGAAGTGGTGTTAAGATTTTTTATATTTATTAATTTTTAAAAGCATTTATAAAACCATTAGTAAAATTTATCTCGACATTATTATTGTGAAATATTTACAATAAAAAATTATATTGATAATCTCTGTGATCCCAAATTTGACAAGAATTAGGCATTTTATTATTCAAAAAATGGGCAAGATTTACACATTTAAAGATACTTTTAAAGATACTGATTATAAGCTATGTCTTTGACCATTAAAACGTAATAAATATTCTACGAATAATGTTTGCTTTATAATAATTATTGATCTAAGTATGAGTTAGTATTTTTTTGAAATACGCCATTTCTATTGGCATTTCCCAGTGGCTAAGCTACAACATACGGCCGTAGCCATAAATTCAATATTCATAAAATGATCAAACACACGCGTTAACATGATTATACTCCCTACTTCATTTATCGTTTGTCAATTTATGGCAGACATCAAACGGTTGGAAAATCCTAAATTGAGTTTTTCCGAACGATTTCTTTTTAGATATATTATTATACAATTAATATTTGTCAGAATATATAGAGTTTACATTCAACTTTTTTTGACTATTGCTGATGATAAAAGTAATTTTTCTTGAGTTATTTAAAAATACAAATAGTAATCAATTTTATATTTTGGTAATGGTTTCCGATTCCCGCCAATATAATTAGGCCTTCCCACAAACAGTAGTTAAGCTAAGCCACCGGTTTTCCCCTGGCCGCCTATGTCGAGAGGCCAGTCTCCGAACAATTGCACGTCTATTGCTGAAAACAATGGGACCAACCCAGTGGCGAGTTAATGCTGTAATCAACAATGAGGTGCTAGGGGCCAGTTACAATTCAGAACATTTGTATTGTCAAAGATGTATTTAAACTTTAAGACTAGCTAGTTTATAATAATAATAATTTTATTCTTTCTAATGACCGTAAGAAAATTCTTCATTTTGTCGTATTCTTTACGGTCTCTATGTCTGGAGCAGTGAGCAGACATGGCAGTCCTTAGTGATTGAAGTAATCACAAAAAGGTGTTTCTCGTGGTTGGGACATAATAATATGTTCTGAATACCGTCAGTAAGTGCGACACTCAATACCAGTACTTTGTACCATCCTCAATAGTTCCGTGTCCGAAAACTTGTACGTATGCAGTTTTCCGTATCACACATTACCGTGAAATGCTGTACCTATCGGAAATATATGGCCGTATATTAAAGACCGTCTAACTTCTTTGGATCGTATAGTACTGAGTAAAATTTATGTCTAAATAAAACACGGTTCTTGTCGATTTACACTTTACAAGAAGCCAGCAGCAAACAAATTTTGAAAAATAGCCGATATACTAGATTATTTGTTAGGTTATCTTAGTTTATTTCCATTCTTGAATTTTGCCAAAAGTGGCTATGAAAATTGAATATTCATATTTTAATCTAATAAAATTGGAAACCGTATAGTATACGATCATCTCTTTCCGATAAGAAAGCTCACGGCGAACTGCACTACGGTGAAATGTTTTACGTACAATTTACATGTACCCCAATAGTTCGGTCGCCGTTGCCGATCCTCCCTCACCCTGTAGCGGTGATACAAAAGCGATCTACACTTTGCAAGTCTCACATGGCAGCAGGTGTAAGACATGAACATGGACCAAGGGTAGGTGGTGCAACCTTGTGCTTGCTCTATGTCCTAACATTGAGGCGTGACAGAATGAAGTAAATAAGTAATTTAGACTAACAATCACAATATTCGTCAAAACAGGTCGCTACTTTTATACGTCAATGTACAGGATATTATATTGTTCATAGTTACTAATTTTTATAGACTATCGACTTTATAATAGATTTAATATTATGTATTATGATAACTACTTATGTATTCAATAGATATCTACAACTAATAATAAATTACATAATTAAAATAATTTTAAGCTACCGCTACATAATAATAAATATAGTAAGTCAAAAGTTATGCACAACTCTGCAGGATTATTCTAAATTGTTAACACGGCAACACGTTTCCATTATTTGTATTGATCCAAAATTCCAAAAACACGTCATGACACTGCGTCTAACTTGATCCCAACTGCATCCGATTAGAATCAAGTATGACGTGTTAAAAAATATGTTGCAAAACTACTCAAAGACATTGCCTTGACATTGACACGCCAGTGGGTCTATTCTATGCTTATCGACCGCTAAAGTGATAAAGTGAAAAATATTATCAAACTTAGGGTAGGTTTGTATCAAAATATTAGCACTTATTGTAACAATTACACGAAGCCGGTTTTTATTGTTGCAATAAGTGCTATATTTTAACAGCACCTATCTTGCTGCTGTTAAAATATCGCACTTATTGCAACAATAAAAACCGGCTTCGTGTAATTGTTACAATAAGTGCTAATATTTTGATACAAACCTACCCTAAGTTTGATACTATTTATCAATTTAGTGTTCGATAAGTATAGAATAGACCCACTGATAGTTAACCTCCCGGGAAAATTAACTGTATGAATACGACATATCATATTTTATTACTTTTATGTTGATTTTGGAATTAAGTGCTATTTTAGAATAGCCCTGCTGAAGTGTATAATCGTGAGAGTAGAACAGCAGGCGAGAAGCCAAATTGACCTCTTGCATAGCGATGTCATCGTACAATGTTAAGCACCAGACAGCGCCCCATGACAATAGACCAAGCGGATAATCCTTCGTCTGTTTATTTGGAATAACCCATGAGTCGTATGAAGTGATAATATTTATACAGATTGCAATATTGCAGGAGGGCATTAGTTTCAAAGTAAATTGCCTCCACGATTTTAATGTGTCGGTATCTTAGACTATAGATACATGTCAGTAGGGAATCCAATCCCGAGCCAAAATCCTGATCCCGGGATTTTGAGATTACAATTTGACAATCCCGGGATCCCGGGACTGGTCCCGGGATTGGCATTTTTTTCCATTGTTAATATAAAAAAAATATATTTACACATAACATTGATAAAATCGGTCAAAAATAAATCTAGTATAATTAATAATATTTAAGACATTTATTGTTAGTATTGTATATCTACGTTCAATCTTGGAAATACATAAGTTTAATGAAGTAAATAATATTAAATATAGGTATATATATAAAAATAATAATGTGAATTTAATACGAGATTGCTGTTTGTGATTGTAAAGACTTAACGAATGGATTAGCGAGATTTAAAATAGTAAAGCAAATAATCATGGCGTACCTACTTATGGCCTTTCCGCTTCATAAATCTAATTAGTCAGCCAAATATGAAATTGCCGTAAAACGTATGAGATCATGGTGGAATTACTTTGTTAAAAGTGCGAAGCATTGTTTTTTCCAATCTTTCTCATTTTTAATAATTTATGTGAAAAAATAAAATGAATCGGCAACATACACATGGGTTTAACTCAAACTTCATTCAAACTGAGTTTATTTCTAATGTAGTTATTTTTTATTAAAATTATTTTTTCTGTTATATTTTCGCTTTTATTTTATGTTCCATAAAAATTGATAAAAATCAATCCCGAAATCCCGGGATTATGTTAATCAATCCCGGGATTCATAGGTATCGAAAATAGCTCGGGATCCCGGGATTGGAATCCCTACATGTCAGTATCTTAGACTATAGATACATGTCACATGATACATGTATGTTATATAATATCTAAAATTTCTTGTATACACACCTCAGAAAAATAGATTACCAATTGAAAAGACATTTTTTGAAGAAAAAAAAAACGTCACCCTGCGGGGTAGGTACGAACCCGCGCTCACTGAATTGGCACTAATATTCTTTACTTACTAAGCTACATGCGTCTCATTTAATTGAGACGAAATTAACTGGTAGTTTTTACCGTTCTTTGAAGCGCTTCACAAATTGCGGTAAATTGGCTTTTGTATTTTAAAAAATATGTATTAATTACCTTAATTACTAACCGGTTTCAGGATCTCGCCATTTTTATGTACCTAAAACGTAGGTGATTACAGTTTCTCACAATTTAATAAACTATTTTATAATTATTCTAATTTTACTATCAAAACCTAATCCTTCCTAGCAACATTGGAATCATGGTGCAGTGCGTATGGCGCTGGCTTTTCGATTCCCTGTGAGTTCACAATATAATATGTATGTGATTTTTCTCAAAGCCTCGGTGTTTGTGATTGTTTCACTTCTATTACTAAATACACTACTGTCATTGGGCGTCTCGCCTGTTGTAGTTTTATAAAGAATATTATAAGAAACGTGTGTATCATATTTATAGTTGAGGCCTTATGTAGTGTGAGGTGTAGTTATATATAATAACATAATATATCCTCAAATTTCTGTAGAACGACAGAGTGACTAATGTTGATGTCGTCAAACGAATGGGAAAAGAACGGAAAATTCTACATTATATCAAAACTAAAAAAATGAGACGGCCAAAAATACAGAATTTCCCAACTAATTATTACCCAAGGATAAATGAACGGTAGACGTGACTGAAAAAGACACCGTATTCCATTGCTTAATATTCTTCATGATTATTACGAATGTAGCACCACCATACTGTAGTCAGATTGCAGACAATGATGTAAAGATCGTCCTGATGATGACCAACCTCAGATAGGGGTGAAACTAAGGGTGGATAAATATATTTGCCACCTGCATTTCTAATCGTTATTTTAATCAATCTAATATTATAGGTAGGTACTTAGAATTTGTTGTATTACATGCAGTTGTAATGATTACTTAGGAATAAAAGTTAATGGAGATAATTGACTATGCAAATAAAACCGCCAAATGCAGTATAATTTAAGATTATAAATTTATTTATTTGTACATACGGTGAATATTGCAAATTATAAATTTAAGACGTTCACAATATGACATTTAAAAATACTGAAATAGTATTAAACACTGTTAAGATGAAATAAATATATGCAGTATTATAAAAACAGTATGAAAAGTAAAGTAAAAGGTAAGAAAATTATACAAATTACAAATTATTATAAAGCATAGAAGCACACCGAATGAGCTAAGTGTACCCTATTTAAAGAAATTATTTTATAAAACAACGGCTACCTATAATACTCACGTAGGTGGAAAATAATATCAACATTCGAAGAGATTTTGTTGAGCAGAGTTATTGCCCTCCCAATTGGCATCACCAATGGCAGGTTAGTTCTGCTCCTTGGGAGAACAAACAACAAATGCTCCCGATTTCTACGATAGTTACCAGGGACACACAAGTCAATACCACCAAGAATTGAAGAGTTCTCATTTACACCACGTAGTCTAAAAAAATACGTAGCCACATATTGATACAATGGAATATCCGAAATCTCTTTTGAACTCGCTCCGCCATCGGGTCATATTTCAACTGATGTGAGGTTCAAACAATCGATCCACTCTTAAGCGGCTTCTAACTAAGGAATTATAAAGGATTTATAATACAGTAACATCCGAAAAGACCCGGGAAGTACGTAAGACGAAGTCTAACATTTATAGCGCCTTTTAGATAGATATAATAGGTAGATATTGTCGCCAAAATTTTTAAACTATAACAACATTCTAATGGCTTTAAGTTTTGTACTATTCCATTTGAGTCGTTTTTTGCGTTTCGCTTTTCGGCATCTTCAGGCGCTGTGTACACTCGCCAAAATCAAACATACACTTACAACGAACACTTGTAACTCTAGTTTATGTAATAAATCAATACAATGATCCATTAGAATTTAAATTCAAATTCCATCAAGTACCCCTACGGTCGATAGTATTAATATTACAACATTATTCAATATTACGTATTTATGTGTAAATTGATCTAAGGAAATAACCCCTCATTCATTACAATGAATTATTATTATCATAAACAGTAAAAATAAAAAAAAATATCAGGCACAACATTAAAAATACTGTTGGACTTTTTAATCGTCATAAAAACACATTTCAAAATGATTAAAAATTTAATAATTGTAAAGTATAAACAGACATTATATATGCAAATCATAGGTAATAAAACTTGATTTAAAATAGTTAATATTTTTAAATAGTGTCAAAAATATTGTAGATTATTTTCATTAAAATTTAGAGTTCATCAAATTACTCATTAAAATGGCTTGTTATGTTATGTTTTATTACACCCGCAACGGCCGTTCTGTTGCCATCGCTTTCTATAGGAAGTGGGATTGATTTATTTCCATAACCGGCGCCCATCAATCCTCCTCACTCTAGCGCATTGCCGTTTATCTACATTACGGTCCTGGTAATTGCGTCACACGCCATAATGTACTCTCCGAAATAGTAACATAATTTGCATTTTGAACTTAATTTAATCAATAACCATAGATAATTTAAAAAAATAAACTCGCATCCCATAACAATAACGTTAAGGTTATTGTTTGTCAATTTATGGCTACGGCCGTATGTTGTAGCTCAGTGGTGCCCAACCTTTAGTCTATCTCGAGCAAATTAAGAATTTAAAAATTTTCGGCGAGCCACACAGGACGATGACCTTTTTTTGAAAAAAATCAGCACAATTAATGGGTAAAAGGAGTTGTTAAGAAATTAAAAAGGGTTTTTAATGCATTGCAAGTATACGTGCAATCTTAAATGAAGCAATAAATTGTAATAGCGCTTGATTTAGTTACGGACTTAGTAAATATATATTGTTGGGCAACTGATGTCGCTTTCAATTCTTTCACTTCAGATTTTCTTAAACTGCTGTTAATAGGATATCATATTTTCAGTATCATATTTTTTATGAACCGTTGTAAAATGTCTTTCTACTTTGCATTTTTTTCCAATAGCAACTGTTGAACCGCAAATCAAACTAATTTTTATTCTTAAAATAAATTAAAAAATATTTCTTTTCCCAATCTTCTCGGAAATTATTGTATAAGTGTATGCCGTTTTTCTTTTTCTCTGCCTCATATTCAGACATAATTACATAATAACTTAATACATAATCTGAATACGCGAGCCACATTAAAACGGTACGCGAGCAACACGTTGCTCGCGAGCTACGGGTTGGGCACCACTGTTGTAGCTTAACCACTGAAAAATGCCAATAGAAATGGCGTATTACAAAAAAAAATACCACCTTATTATTAGGTCAATAATTATATTAAAACAATCATTATTCCTAGGATGTTTTATCACATTGGAATGGTCAAAGACGTAGCTTATAATCAATTTTCTTAGAATTATATTCAAACGTGGTAATCGTGCCCATTTTTTGAATAATAAAATGCTTAATCCTTGTCAAATTTGGGATCACAAAGATTATAAATATTTTTTTTATCGCAAATATTTCTAATATTTAAATAGTAAAAAAAATACTAATGGTTTTATAAATGCGTTTAAAAATTAATAAATCAAAAAATTTTAAAACCATTGCACATGGATGTACTGAAATATTACTATATTCTAAAAAGATCAAGAGATTTAAAAGAATACTATTTTATGTTATAAAAATACTTTATGCAGTCAACAAATATTTAAAATAAATATAAAGGATAATAAGTAAATTACATAAATAGATTATCTACAACGTTTAAGGAATGTCCAGGCTTATGCTCTGAAAATACCATTAAATCTCCATTTTGACCTACGTGGCGCACGTAATGTACCTAAGCACAATAATGGTTGTGATAAATTCGACGATTGTTGTCCGAAAGCTCATCTGTTTCCGAAATCACCTAAACGCCATGACTATCTGCTAAAACATGTTGATAAATTGACGCCAAATTGTGGTGGTTCTTACTTGATTCCAAGTGGATCTACGTTGTGGCAGGGCATTCCGCATCGTTTTGCAGCTCTGTTTGTCTTAGTTCTATTCCTACGAGCTCTACACAATATACTGAGTATTCATTTTAGAGGTGTTAATTATCAATTTAAAATTAAACACGATATATTATTATATTATGCATTTCCGCGATGAGAAGAATAATTTTCAAACACGATACGTGGCAAAGTAGCTGTATATGTATAATATGTATCATATTCAGTGACATCCCTAGGCAAAATGCCGCCCTTAAACAGACTTATAATGCCACCCCCTTACATTTTTAGTTTCGAATTGTGTTTCGAACTACCCACTTAAAAATCCACTTTCTTTTTTTTATCAGATATCTTACGGGGCGTTTTACGTGGGCGAAGTCGGCGAAGCATTGAGCGGCACGCGCAACTCAAACGTATAAGAGTGTGTGAAAATATTCGTAAACAGTCTTTTTTTAGTTGTACGTTTATACGGTTACACGTTTGAGTTGCGCGTGCCGCTTATCGCTTCGCCGACGTCGCTCACGTAAGACGTAGTGTTAGACATACGAATAAATGTAAAAAAATGAGATGCACAATATCTACTGAGAATTAAAGCATTTCCACGAAACCTACTCTTAAACAATGTTCGTTATGTTATAGGTACGTAGATGTCTGTCCTGTTTTTGCCACTGTTCTCAAAAGTTTTAGTAAATTGTATTCGTTCTTTCATTCACCACCTATAATATGTCAACCTTATGCAGCGTATGACCTCCCTACCCATACGGGATATCACTGATTATATGCATTATATTCTTTATAGTCGAATTTCTTACAAGTAAAATTTGAGCGCCTCCGTTTAGCATGACATATGTCATGGATGGAACACAACTATCCAACCAAGAGGCTCATATTCAATTGACAGGAAAAAATGAAAGTCAGTGTCAGTTACCTGAACTAAGTGAGTTGAAATATGTAGACACTAGACAGATACACTATCCCTAAGGATTTAGAGCCAAGACACACGGCAGCGCAGGCGCTGTTGCGTCGACGCAGATTTTACTTGATTCCAAATGTATTCAATTAAAATTATGGAATGTAGATGGAATGATCTTGCTTAATTCTAATTGAATACATTTTGAATAAAGTAAGACGTGTTGATGCAAGGGCGTTTTTCCGTATGTATTTGCCCGGATTTGGGGGAATCTTGTGGCAGACAGATGGGAGTGGAGAATGATGTCTAACATTAAATTGTTCTGCATTATTAATTATTAAATAATACACAGATCGAAGTAATTTTTAACTTTCTGATAATCAATAATATTATTTAGTTTCACCCAATTAATATAGTACAACATTATAATGAAGTGTCTAACCCGCCGCCTCTCATTAAGGCTCTATTTCAAGAACACAAATAATGATCACTTCGTAATAATAATTATACACTCAGTACAATATAGCAAGCCTTCAAAATTATAATATAATATCAAGATTATAATAATTAATGATAAATTGAAAACATATTCCAATATGAAGAAAATTCTGACATAACGATCATTTTCGTATGACAGTTGAATTTTGAATTATGTTTGGTTATTCAATATCACTCTGTTCTATATAAACAATAATAATACGTTTTAAAACAACAATAATAATTTGCCTTGCAATCAGTGTTTCTTTTTAACTATGTTATGGTGCGAGCTGCACACGAAACAGAATTCTCCGCGCATCATTCTGACAAAAAAAAACATTAATAAAATTTTTGATCCCGGACCATTTTCATTTGTGCTTACGTACGTGCATGGCCCCATGGAAGGGGCTGACAGGGCTCTAGCCTAGGGGCCCGAGCTCAAGAAGGGCAAGACGTGATGGGTCAATCAGATAAGTGAGATAAACACACATCACAAATTGATCATAATATTACTTCAAATATTAATGTCGATTATGGTTTTAAAACATGTAGTTATGCAATGTAATTTTTTGTGTGTCGATACTCGACAATTCAATAATTGGGGATGTATTAAACAATACTGAAAATCGCTAAAAAATATACTTAATACTCTTAATTTTACCTCGAACACCATTTTTAAAACGTTACTGTAGAGCGCCATACTGCCTTTAATCTTAGTGATAGGTAGGGGGGTCTACCAAAGATCCTGGCCTAGGAGCCCGCTTCAGGGTGTGGGGGTCATGCGTACGTAACATCTATGAATGATTTATTTTAAATATTCAAGATATTTTAGGGCTATGTATGTACTTAATTATAAGTATATTATATTCATTGGTTAGCTGAAACCACTGAGAAAATATTACGAAACCAGCTTTTTCAAAATTTTGTCTCACAAACTCAGTAATTTTTAAATGTACCTAATTTAGTTTTGATTTTGGTGTTATGAAATATGTAAAGACCTACCTCTAGTTCATTTTGACAAATAAATAACTCCGAATTATATAAAATGTGATTTTTTTGTTCAAGTCTTATGGCGCAGAAATATTTTATATCTTGCAGCAATATGAAAAAATAAATAGTGGTAAAGCTCAAATTACATTGGCATTAGAGAAAATGAGAATTGGATTAATTCTTATTTTTGGGTATGATTCGCCAGATGATCGTGTGTTATGTTAACACTAGCAACTGGACATTAATATAAATATGATGAACCAATAAAACCAAGCGTCAACACGATCGAGTGGGTAGCTGAATCGTTCCTTGTAATTGATATTTAAAGTTTACGATTGCTCACGATGATCGTTGAATCTGGTTGGGTCTGCTAATGTAATTAGGCCTAACATTGCTTCTTCTTAACTGACACTTGTATCATACTACCCATTTCTGAAATATGTATTAAGTATATTATGTCATATTATATATTATATAATTATTGAAGTTATACTTGTTTTGGCGCGTTTGGTAAAACAGATTAGAGTGTATTTTTGGCATGTGACGAAGCTGCGCGCGCCGATATAACACGTTTGGCGTGTGACGGAAGTTGCGCGCGCCGATGCAACACAATTTATTATTATGATTATATTCATTTTGATCTCGAGGGTACATGCGCATGCGCAAAGTGTCATTTAATTAGTCTTTCAATACAACCAAGTAAACAGCACGTGTTGTAAACATAACCAATATTTCTACACTGTTAATTTATATTCATAAAACTTTATTTATATTGGAGTGTATATTTATTTTTCATTGTGAAGATTGTGTATCAAGATTTGAGGCTATATTTATGTTAGTATTATTTATGAGTAAAATTATATATCAATAAATAAATAAATTTTTGAATGTTGAGTTGGTAAATAATTCAAAAAATATATTAAAATTTGATTTTTTATTAATTCATCATGGGCACTTCTGAATCGATTATAACCGCTGTATGACAAAGATGAGTTTTGGTCCAATACAATATTTAAATTACAATTATCATGTGCTATATGAGACACCGATGAATCGCGTACGTTTTCATAAACCTAATCCACTGTAATATTAAAAGACTCGGGTAACGGCTTATTTTGTTTTGTTAGGCCAAAGAAGTATAACTTCTAACGCGCACACACACCGTTTTTTTTTTAAATGTTTCTAAGTGATTCTAGTGTTTTCACGTATTTTCAAGAGTTTTCAAGTGTTTCTAATTGAATTGCCACATTGATTAGAATGTACAGCAGCCTCATTATAGCGTGGGCACATCTGATAATGCATATCAGGCATTCTCAACATGTAATCCATGGCTTGTTTGACTGTCGTGAGGTGCAAGCACGCGCAAGGTTCATTAGGCGACCGTTCAACCGACCCTCCGACTAATTATTGAGTTGCCACCCCCTTCATAATAGTATCTCGCCTCACAAACGCACCCCGTTATCAATTGACATAAATTACAGTCTTACTGACAGAAAATCTATGTATTTTTTAATATTATTTATTTATCGCAAATAAAAAATAATAGGAAATAACAACTTGAGGAGTGCTTTTCTTAAAATGAGACGCCTGTCTATCAATTTGAACCTTAAGATACGACTGAGACTGTGTACGGTTCGTTGTTATTTTTTCTTAATCCTTTTCTATCGTATGCGGGGAATATATGGTAAACCCTGACATATCACAAAGAATTAAGGCTTTCAATATGACGTGGCTGTATAGACGTATCCTTAAAATTCATTAGACTGACCGTGTGACAAAATAAATATTGACGTTCTCAATCGAATGGGAACTGAAAAGTTCTGCATAGTATCAAAATCAGAAAATTACAGTACATTAAGCACATTATAAGAGGACAAAAGTACAGTATTCCCCTACTTGTCATCAAAGGAAAGATCTTCGATAAATTAATATAGCTGAAAACGACGCCACATTATGGCTTAAGAACCACTGTGAATGGTATGAGTACAGTTCTATCAAGCTGTCCCGGATAGCAGATGATAAAGTAATAATTACAAGATAAAAAGAACTTTTTATATACTTACCACTTTTTAAAATTTTCTTTTGAATCATATAAACTAGACAATTCTATGTCTTAATAAAAAAATATTGTACTTGATAGAAATACTGAATAAATATTATAGAATACAGAAATGTTATTTTGACATTTCATATTGATTTCCATAGTAACGCACGTAGTTATTAATAATTTAGTTGCTAGGACACATTTAGCAACCAATAATAGTAAGTAGTAAATATTACTTTTAATGATTTTTTTCGGAAACATACAAAACAGCATTAACTGAAAATGAAATCATTTCTTCTTAAAGATGGCCAAAAGTATTAAAAGAATGCATTGTCGTCGTGTTCTGATATTATATTCTAAAAGTTTCAAATATCTAGCTAGTCGGGAAGTTAGTTAAAAATCTTGGACAAACAAGAAAAAATCTGTACCGGACAAACAAGAATCGAGCTAATAAAAACGTGGTAAAAATCAGCCAGATGGTGGCCGACCTTTGTTATGGGATGATACTATAAGAATCGTATTTGCGTAGTTGATACTCAACATTAAAACTATAAGAACTTACCGTAAGTTTACAATAAAAATAATCATTTAATATGGGTTTATTTGTTTTAATATCACCTCCAGCGGCACCATTGATAACTTTTTCATGCTATGTACATCATGAATGAATTAAGAAAGACATCCACTTCTGACTATACGGTAGCTTGAATTTATTGTACATTTAATGAATTTATAACTTGTCTGATTTGTTTGATTCAAAGAAATAATGATGTAAATTGTGAATGAATTATGAGATTTTTTCACGATGACTCGGATTTACAAAAAAGTGAATTTATAAATTAATTGATAATAATAATTGTAATGCTTTTTTTTAAATTTTGTCCGATAACAACATTTGTGATTATGACTAGCCATTACAAAATAAAAAACCAGAAAAGTGCAATTAAATTATTTTCATTCACTTGGATTATTTTTTTAGTTATTAGTTAGGTATCGTATATTGGTTTACAATATAAATAACCAGACAATGACCGAACAATGAAACATCATGACAATGATAGTATAAGTTCATTCAAAAAATCTTCCAATATCTTATTTTGATTACACTAAATAAGTCGTTGGTATAATATTACATTTACTTCATGAAATATCCTTTTGAATGATCAGTATCTATCTACTATCGTTAAACTTAACGTTATTGCAATACTTTTTCACTAGTTCCAACAGTAAGTGGGTATAATAACGAAATATATAACAGACGGTATTTTCCTATTTATTCAATACTTAGGAATCTATATGGGCATTATTATGATTGGATATATTATTATTTTCTTGCTAATAGAATCCGATACGGACTCTTTCATATAAGATAAACATTTTTAAAATAACAATCCATAGAATCTCGCACAAGTGAATCCATTCCATCTTTTGTGGGAACATCAATGGATTACCGAACGAAATTTCCTCATATGCTCTATAATTGAAAGACCTTATCCTTAGAAAAAAGGTAGAATACGTTCTCATTTCTATTCAACGGGAGCAACGTTTTATAAACCAGGGAATAAAAATCCTCCATTTTTATCATACACAGAATAAATATATTATCTTTTCATTAAAATTTTAAAACATAGAAGATTTTAAAATGCAATATACTTCAATAGATCTACATTATTTAGAAAAACATTATAACCCTAAAATATACTGGCTGCACAGAACTACTCCTTATTGGATCAAATGTGGCATAGTGTGAAAATTTTTATTTGTTAGAAAAAAATATGGAGTAGTAGAAATGATTAATTTTTGTTTTATTATTACATACAAGTGGAATAATATAATTAATCAATTTGTAAATAAGTCAATAGCATTTACCTTACCTACTACACATGCAAGTTTGTTAGATAAGAATTTCTTAGATCGGTACTGAACAAAAAACATCAAAAGTAGACAGTGAAAATACATTTAAAAAAAATTCTGGGGACTCAGGGGGTTCCAATTAGTTTTTAAATTCGTAGTAAGTAATCAATAAACAAAAATACTACCTCCTAATTATTGGTAACATCAGTTGTTTGTTCTCCCAAGGTGCATAACTAACCTGTCCTTGGTAATGACAATCGGGAGGCCAATAACACTGTTCATCCAAATCGCTTCGGATGTTGACATATTCCACTTACGTGAGAATGCGCAATAGGCGGATACTGTTTTATAAATTCTTAAAATAGGATCTACTCAGCTCATTCGGTGTACTTCCTTGTATTTAATTTATATTTTTTGTATTTATACTTTCTACTGTTTAATAACTTAGTGCTGCGCATATTTCTTTTTTTTATATACACTGTTTTAAAACAATTTCTTTGTTTTTAAATGCCGTGTTGTAAGCATCTTAAATTAATAATTTCTAAATTTTGCTACCAGTAAAATAAATAAAATTTGATTTGATAATACGACTCGTTACCACTCCGTCTTCGTGTGCGTAAATTGATACAACGTAGGTATAAATTATTTTTACAATTAAATTTAGCATATAAATATTCTTAATTGAAGAAACACTGATTAAATAAAATATTCTCAGAAAAAATGTGTTTAAAAACAATTAAATTAAATTTTTAGGCTTAAAAAACCTGCTTAACTAATGTTAATTTATTGAATCGAAAAGTAGGTGTTAGAATTTTGGGTACTGTTAGGTTATACGGAATACAGCGGAAAACGCATTTTGAAAATAGCCGATAAACTGGATTATTTGTTAGTTTGGGTTAGTTTAGGTTAGGTTAGGTTAGGTTTGGTTAGGTTAACCTAACAAATAATCCAGTTTATCGGCTATTTTCAAAATGCGTTTTCCGCTGTATTCCGTATAACCGAACAGTACCGAATTTTGTATTTTATGTCAGTTTAGAATAGCCTAGTGAAGTGATCACAACTGACCATAGTCATTATTAAATTATGTAGAATAAGTAGGTACCTACTACATACCGAGCTTAGTTTAATTTCTTAATAGTATACCTATCTTAATATTAATATTATTTATTCCGCAGAATGTTTAAATTATCTTCGTCTGACTTGGCCATGCCTGACATAAACCCATCGTTTGCTTTGTGGGGAGAATACATATTAGGAAATCAATAACTTTTCTATGTTTTTCCATTTCCGGGGGCTACAGTTATGTTTGTGTTGCCATTAATCTAATCAATTTGATAACTGCTATTCATCCGTTACAGCACTCAATTAATTAAATGATACCTACTGTGTATCTTCCCCTAATACGGTGGGGGTTTTATTTTTCATTTTTATATTTTGTATAATATCAAAAATATTATATGCTATTTTAACATTGTTACTTTCGATAACATTCAGAGATAATGTGAGCTATGTACATACTAGAACACAACTTTATTTATTTAAAATAAAATAAAATTCATATACCTACTATCAAATATTATGATATTCACATTAATTAATAATTCAACTTGAAATTAATAAATTGTTTATTAAATGCATAAATTATTGAGAAAGAAGTGAAAGAAGAAAAAGAGTGAAATAAAATAACAGCGAGAAACTGTGTAAAATTAAATTATATGATAAAAAACATTTCACATAGCATCACTCAGATGCCACAAAGTCTTCTTGAAAATTTAAGAAGTCAAAATTTATTTATAGCTCAGCCAAACATTAAAGCGATGCGTGTATACAAATATTTCTGAGGGAATATAAACTGCAAGTATTAATAATTATAATACCACGTGTATAAATAAACTAAATAACTCTCACCCGAAGCTTCGTAGCTTAATAAAATAATTACAAGATAAAAAGAGATTTTTATATACAACGTTTTTAAATTTTCTATTGAACCATATAAACTTGACTTGACTAGCTTAAACGATCAAAAAAATTTGTACTTGACATGTCATATTGATTTCCATAGTAACACACGTGTATATTAATAATTTAGTTGCTAGGACCTCAGACCCCTAGCAACCAATAATGGTGTCGGAATAACTTTTCATACAAAACAGAATTAACTGAAAATGAATTCAATTCTGCTTAAAGATGGCTAAAAGTATGCATTGGCATCGTGTTCTGATATAATCTAAAACTTTCAAATATCTAGCTAGTCAGCAAGTTAGTTAAAAATCGATTGCAAGATTTGTACCGGACAAAGAACCACCGGACATACGAGCTAAGAAAAACGTTGTAAAAAGATGCTTTTGAAGCCTTATAGTACTGTTGTAAATGTATGAATGAGTATATTATGTATGTATGAAACTCAAGTGTTGAATACGACGTATAAAGAGTTAACATTACATTAACATTTTTTTAATATTCCTCGAATAATTTTATTCACAACCAGATTAAAGACTGTATTATTATGTATTAAACATAAATAATTCGAAAATGTTTCATAAATATATACGGTATGCTTTTGAGGCGAATCCGAATTATGTGTGTACATTTATTATTACGTAAACCTGTCTCTTAATTGCATTTTTACCGCTATACTGTTTTTATGTGCATGCAAATCTATACATTGAATAGGTAATGCAATTACATATTTTGAAGTAGAGGAAAATATCACTAGACAGTAGAGAGATTTGAGGACTAACGGGGGTGCTACAAAACCTATCATAAAATTAAAATCTGCTCTCCAACCGCTTTGTTAGCTATGGTGGAAAGATAAAGCCTCCAACTAGTATTTGCGACAGAAGTTCACAAGCAAAACTTGGTAACGTGAAAGTTTAATCTTTTTATTAGCTCCGCCCAGAAGTAATGCATTATTTTAGAAACCGATTTTTTACATTTTGTTATTTTCAATGAAATTCTTAATGAGAGATTTTTTCTTCGTAATCAGTTGTCGTTATTTTTTAATGAAACGATTTTTGACCCTCTGGACAAACCTAATAGTCCAATGGGTACACCATAAGGTGCCGTAAATTTAGATTGTAATGCTAGTTATTACTCAGAGCTCGAAATTGGCCATTCGCACCGGAGCGCCGTTCCGGTTCGTAAAATCGATAAAATTATCGCCATGTCTTGTTGAAAAAATAATTTGACCATCTGAACTAGATCAATATAACAGAAATCTAACACTTATGTTTATAAAATACATATGAAATTTGATAAATAAGCAATAACTAGCATTAACTTCGTAACTCGCAATTCAGTGCCCCGACCTGTCTATAGTCACTCTTGGTACACTAGTAGTTACTCATTGCGGAGCTTTGAATTCTTACCCGTGGTTAAAGAATGATATATCTTGGCATAAAAGACACGACACGACAAAAAATAAAATAAAATAATAAAATAAATTCCAATTACCAATGTAGCAAGTAAAAATATTAATCTATTTTTTATGTAGGAACACATAATATATAATAATATTTCGGTTTAATTTATTGTGTACAAGTAGCATATTATTGTGTTCATGTTATAAGTCCCTTTAATGTTAGTTGGATGAATTTTATTATGTTTTGGGTAATATTTAATGAATACGCGTGTTTTTAAGATTTTTTTTTAAATGTAATAATTGAATTACTGGTTTAAACTGTTTCGGGGCCCCCTTTCATATATTTTAAAAAATCGATTGCATCATCTACGTCAAATAAAATTGACGCTGTATCAATCCGTAGAAAAAGCTGTCAGACGGCCAAATCACACGGGTCAAGATAATCAAAAAATATATTGAGTGATACATACTAATAATAATTAATTAAAGTAATAAAATTGACCGAATTAAATATATATATTTTCAAATTTTGTATGTTCAATAAAATTATTCTTAAATCATGCGAATTATTCGTTGAATAAAAAAAGAGTTTGTTACATTGTTTCTTGTTTAAAAGTAGCACAAATTTGGTTCAATAACTTTTAATAAGCTGAGTTCCAAAACGTAATATTGGACGTAGCGAAACAGGATGAAAAGGCCATCGATATTAGATTGCGGAGTATTGGCAAAGGTAGCGATATAACAATAATTTAGTGGGCCGCATCTAGTCCACGGGCCGTATATTGCACATATTTGATCCGGGACTTACGCGGGGGCTTTGATATTGGAGCATATTGGATGGGTATACACTGGTTTGTTATTCTGCCGGATTTGTCACCGTAACACTGGTCAAATAATTTTGTGTAATTGTATTTATTATAACAATTAATTGTATTTGTTCTAAAATCGTTTCACTCTGTGTAAATTACTATCAAATCCAGCTCCATAGTTACTAAAATCTTATTAAAACTGAGGCTCGATTGCAAAGTTAATTATATCCATCAGTCATCATTGTAGTGGGTATATATGTTTCAACCGTTAGGCTTATTTTATGTTTTTATTGTCTTTTAATTTGACACATAATTTAAAAACACTTACTTTAAAAATATTTTTGATAAAAATACGACACGCAGCTGGATTAAAACCTGCGCCTATGTGTTCTGATCACTTAGCTATTATACGTGTCCTATATAATTATGACAAAGCTAATAGCTAGTTTTTGAGCGCGTGGGCGCGAATCCCAGGTGGCGCAGGTATCTACGTATTTTGTGTTCACACTTATTATAAAAATATTTTGGAAAAAATACGATACCCGGTTGGATTAAAACCTTCGCCTATCTTTTGTTCTGACCACTAAGCTATACGTGTTCTATCTAATTGCGACAAAGTTTAGTTGCGACTAGTTTTAGAGCGCGTGGGCGCGAATGCCAGATGGCGCTGGTTCAAATACTGCTGGGTATCAGTTCATAGTTCATAGACAAGGCTAATAGCTAGTTTTTGAGCGCGTGGGCGTGAATCCCAGGTGGCGCAGGTACCTACATATTTTGTGTTCACACTTACTATAAAAATATTTTTGAAAAAATACGACACCCGGTTGGATTAAAACCTTCGCCTATCTTTTGTTCTGACCACTAAGCTATACGTGTTCTATCTAATTGCGACAAAGTTCATAACTAGTTTCAGAGCGCGTGGGCGCGAATGCCAGGTGGGGCTGGTTCAAGTACTGCTGGATATTATTATTATTATTATATAAAAAAAATCTAGTGAATATAAATTTCTCAGAAGTGTTTTCAAACTATGTATGTTTGAAAATCGAATGTTACATTCAATATTGTGAATTATTCGTTGAATAAAAAAATAGTTTATTATTTATTATTATTTCTTCATTATCTTCTTATTATATCTATATTTCAGTACTAAAGTAATGTGAATATTCATGGATATAATCACCTATATATTATGAAACCTAGAATATAAGAAAAGTCAAATGTGCCACAGGCAAAAATCTAATATCTCACAGTCAGATCTGTGATTATTTTTATGGTAAAGATGATATTTTGAGATGGAGAAAATAAAAAATACAATAATTATTATGGAATGCACACCATCGTCCATACGGCAGACCTAAAAATATTTTAAAATAGTTAGGACTAGTAACGTCCTTAGACAAAATGCCGCCCCTAGGCAGCGCCAAAATGCCACTCCATTTTTTTATACAGTATTTTTTATCATCCTATTATGGCTCCAATATCTAAGAAATGTGTTGTATGGATACATTACTAACAAAATATATACCTACTACTAGAACATACAAAATTAAATTTATAAATCCGAGTCGCTTTCTTCTTCACAGAAATTGGCAACATTTTCTAATGATATTTTTAGCCTGCAAAGATTTAGGCATTATTAAATGTATTGATAATCGATATAATGACAGAATCATTGCTCGATACAGATTAAAGACTAAAATCGTGGATCAAGAGCGGTAGGTGGAACTCTCTGTGAGAGAGGGGACATGCATCTTTAGTTTCGATGGCTAACGCAACTTTCAATAATAAGCCAGACAAATCTGCACATGTTACCAAGGACATCAGACGTCGAAGGCCAACGGAAGTAAACTAGACATCGTGAACCCGACAAAAAAAAATCAGTCCTAATAAACCTTTTATGTGCATCAATACATCTTATTTCCGACCAGTGAGCTGAGTTTTTTAATGGTTAAAATATTTTCGTTGTTACTAAGTTTAGGTAGGTATTTCTATATATAGCAAATTATTCTCCTCGATTTGCCGATCCGATTAAAATTTCCAGTTGAATAAAAAAAACAATCGGATGCATTTGGAATAACGTAAGACTAATGACATTATTAATGGACAACGCACTCAATACAGTAGTTAGCAAATAAATTCACGCATATCTACATTCGCACATGTATAGGTAGACGTCACGCAATTTCCATTATGCGACATCACGCATCGGGAATTTATAGCAATATCACCTTTATTGTAATGGCGTTAGAACAGTGTTTCTAGTGTCAATCTTCATTTGAACGAACCCGTTCGAACCGAACCATTCGGCATACCCGACACAAAGCACCGGGAATTTATAGCAATATCACCTTTATTGTAACGGCGTTAGAACAGATTATGCCATTCGGCAGACCCGACAAAAAAGTGAGTGTCATTTTTCTTTCCAGATGCGTCGTCCATATTAATGTCATTGCGTAAGAAGCACTCAAACTGCAGTGCAGTATGTCTTAACCCTAAAGAATCACAATTGCAACTTGTATAATACTTGATATTGAACCTATTGTGGCTTAGTCAGTTTAAGAAATAGAGAAGAGGTTTTTTGTTTTTTTAATCCACATTCTCATTTCAAAATAATGACAATTTCTCTGAATGTTTAAATTTGAATGAGTCATTTTAGTTAACAATATATTATTATTATACTTATCTATACATTTATACTTTTAATAATAGATTAAACTGTTTAATTATATTTTATAAACATAAAATTTGTCTTGATTATGGGAAATGTACCAATTTTAAATTGTTTATTATTTAACGGCAAAATCACGATAAGGCATTGGAATTTGTATTCGTGCATGCATAACTTTTCAGACATACCAAGCTCCGCAAAGATTTTAAGCATGTATGGCCTCGTATCGCTGGTCCAGCCACTTCTCCCTGGAGACGGTTACGAATTGCTCCGAGCTGAGCACCAAATAGGAAAGTGTTGCATTGTAATGCTTGTTTATGTAAAATAGTCATAATATCTAACGCTCGGGTAAATGGCTTTCGCTAGAGCTTTTCAGACTAGAAAAAATTGGGTGTTTTTTTACGTAAGCTGAATTTGGTACAGAGAAAAAAATACATAAAATTTTCAAAAGTCTGTATTATAATATTATACGATAAAGGCAGAATTTTAATAATGTCACGCCTACTTGATCTTTGCATTGTAACTGATAATAATATAAACATAATTAAGAATTTACATTCATATAATTATATTCTTATTTTGATATAGGTACGTTTTATACTATTATATTTGAATAATTTTGTTTTACAGTTAATTTTTCTTCTGTAAGTTATTAATACAATAAAAAGGGTAAATATATTATCACCCACCATTGACAAAGAGTGGCGGTAGGCTGTTAAGATCAGACATAAATAGTATATACATACTAAACTTTGTCTGTCAAACTCATTTGTTTTCATTTAACTAAGACTACAGTATGTTGATAGTGTTTGTTAGTTTTTTTTAATTCATTTCAACCCTTCCTGTGGGTCTATTCTATGCTTATCGACCGCTAAAGTGATAAAGTGAAAAATATTATCAAACTTAGGGTAGGTTTGTATCAAAATATTAGCACTTATTGTAACAATTACACGAAGCCGGTTTTTATTGTTGCAATAAGTGCTATATTTTAACAGCACCTATCTTGCTGCTGTTAAAATATCGCACTTATTGCAACAATAAAAACCGGCTTCGTGTAATTGTTACAATAAGTGCTAATATTTTGATACAAACCTACCCTAAGTTTGATACTATTTATCAATTTAGTGTTCGATAAGTATAGAATAGACCCACTGATCCAAAACATATTAGATAATAGTCAAAAATATTATTTTATCTATACAATTATGCCATTAAACCATACATCATTTTAGATATTTTGTAGATATAATAATATTTTTATTGATTGTGCTTTGGTTAAGCAGGGCTTAATAATTTAAAAAAAAAACTAACCAACACCACCTGTAATATGTACCTATTCTTAATTAAACGAAAATAGATATGACTGAAAAGGTGTGAACTATCTTGTCGATACGCCAATAGCATACCTAAACTATTATGGTTTGGCTTAGGCACGGCTTAATTGAATTTTTAAAACTTACCAGCACCATCTGCAAATTGTTATCTTAGTTCAATGAAAACATATTAGTATGACTGACAAAGCGTCGCTATAGGATTGGTTTCCCGAATATCCGTTTTAGTCGAAATCGACCTTTTAATGCAGAATGTTTTTTTGTATCTGATTGGACTAGAACCATGCCTTTCTTTAAATTACTTTGTAATGGTAATGAATACATCATTCATATGCTATAAAAATAACAATTTAAATATCTCCATGTATTTAAATATAGGATTATGAAATTTTTTTATCGTCTCCTGAACATTTGGTCTATTCAGAAAACCAATCCTACAGCGACGAAAGATTAGTCTACACTATTCATGGCGAATATTAACATCCTACCTCCACCCCTCACCACTGTCACCTACTAAGTGAAGGATCTATAATTAGTAGTAGAAACTATATTAGATACTCACTATAAATACATTCTGTAAGCCCATTAAATAGTCATTACTCGTAAACAATGGAACTAAGTAACGTAAAATTAGTCAATGCGAAATGCCACTTAATGATGCTTATTTATGATCCTATTAGAATCGGACATGGTCGGAAAATAAAAATAAAAAAATATATACAATGTTAAGTTGTAATCCATAATCGGTATACTGAGTGTAATAACCGTGTCAGGCTTTATAAGAAGATGCACACGCACGTACAGGCTAGGTCCCATCAATTAGATTTTAATTTAAATTCCATCAATTATCCTCGGTTAAATACTCATACGAGTACGCAATTGTATTATGTTGTATAATCGAATGTTATAGGTATAATAGTTTGTCAGTCTCAAAAACATGTTATGGACTTATGGCCATTTAAAAGTTTGGAATTATTATCTATTTTATATACACAAAAGGTCATAGTCATATTTACCGACATTTAGCCGACAAGATTTTACACATTATTTTGGATAGTTTACTGTGCATTCCTTAAGGAATAAAATTGTCAAAAGTCTTATCGCTATCGTCCCGTTGTCTCGAGATGCCCACGGAAGAAGAATACCCTTGTTAGAGAAAATCCGAGAGAACAGACAATAATTAAACACACATTGAAGTTTATGGCCCTACCAAACCACATCCGGTTTTTAATCAGGTATCACTGGACCATACGTTTTATGTGAAGTATTAAGTTATTTATTACTGAAAATGTTTCAGGAGTAGTTGCCCAAGACTGAGGTCACCATGCACTTAAATGTACTTTAACTTAATATATGTACATTACTTGAAGTTAAGAGTTTGCATCAGAGAGAGGATCAAATAGAAGCTAAAATGCAACACTTTCGAACAATCTAAGTAAAAAGATCTTCACGTTGACAGTATGATGCCGCAAATTTTGTAAATGTAATCATATTAGCTTTAATGACAATCGGGTTGGACAGTCCGATGGGCCCAACAACTGGTTGAACCGACTTGAACAACTTACTCTTTCCTTTCCGTACACATTTTTAGATATTCCCAGAGTATGAGGTTTGCATCCCTTGTTTCTCCGCCACGTGGACATGTTGAATGGATAATATAAATTAAACATACATTTTTAATTACTTACGTAATTTGATAACCCCAGGATATCTTCAAGATACGCTGATACAGCGCCACATCTTGTGAAGCCTCCATTCTTAATGTCTGATCTGATTATAGCACAAACTCTTATTAAGCTTGGCCCACACTACGCGGAACGCCAATACATTTTATTACATTATAATTTGCCGTCATCGGGCACATTACGCGGAAGATCGGTTGTCTTGATCTGGTTGATTTGAGTTCCGTCGCGCATCCTCCGCGACGGAATTTCTGCGTATTGTGGGCCTAGCCTTAGTGATTCTTTTATTTCTATGATATATTCTTTTTTAAATCAACCATTGAATATAAATGAATATAACTGAAGTAATATAATATAAGCAAGATATAATTTGTCAGTATAAGACATTTCTTATTTCAAATCTTGTGATTTTTTTATTCGTCAAAATAAGACATTTCCAGAGAGTCGCTTTCAAAGATAAATATTAGCTCTTATTTATGTACTTACTTAAAGGAAGCAATTTCCGATGAGCTTTCATTTTTTTATTTATGTTTCGCAAGGAAAAAGTAGTTGAAAGATTAATCAATGATGCCGGATATTAGATAATATTTTTTCTATCTAAAATACACTTTTAATTAAAATAAGATGATATGCAATAGTTCATAAGCAGGTATCTATTATACGAAATAGCTATCCTATTATCGCACCATTCTGACAGAATTACGTCACATATATTATTAACATATACAAATATAATATTTTATTAAAAACAAAGTGTTCAAAACACAAAAATGAAATCAAAAAATCAACAAAAAGTTACTAACAGTATCGAGGAATAAAATTAATAATTTGTACTAAAATGGAAATATAATATCGTTCAATAAAGATTTTTTGACTTTGTTAATTCATTACAAGATCATATTGATCTCCACAGAGTGAATGTTGTATTAACAGTGTTTTGTCGTTTTTTTATTACGAGAAATGGATGTTAGCCAAAAATTATTTATAAAAAATATGTAAATTTTTCCAAACCCATAATTCGAATCTGGAACCTTCGACATTACAAGCCGATACGGTAATCGCTCGGCCATCATGGACGTAATAAAAATAAGATATATTATTTTACCTGTAATTTAATTCAGAATTGATTTCGCCATGTTTATCTTTATTATCCAGACACCATGACGAATTATATACAGTATATTATATTTTACGTCCACGATGACCGAGCGGCTTACGCGTAGGTTTATAATGTCGTGGGTCTCAGGTTTGAATCATTGGGTTAGTATCATAACATGATAATATATTATTGCATATTATTTTTCAATTTGTATTTGGAGTCAGAGTATGGACTTAATAGGTTGAGCAAGTGGCTAACATTTTGTTTCTCGTAAAAACACAAATCTGTTTTTATAGATTTGTATCTGAAGGATTCATCCCAATTTCATTAATACTTTTCAAATGAAAGCTATATTTATCCGGAATGAATTAAATGTTTTCAAAACAGCATTTTTACATGCAAGCTTTATGGATTTAGTGCATTAATAATAACGCTCCTGTAAAGTCTATTCTTCCCTAAAGCTTTATCGCAGTTCATATAAATTCTTACATAAAGGCACAAATAATCGCCCACGAGTCATACAGAAAGATCATCTGCATTCATGGTCCACGGGACGCATTATGCCGTATGAATAAGCAAGGAATAGTTTGGTAACTGGTAGGTTCTTCTCCGTACACTAGTTCAATGGAACGTTTAAATGGTGGATGTATTATTAAATAATTTTAGTGAATATCGTTTAACTTTATTCAAACACGATAACTATTAATCATTGCCGGCGTAAACATTAACACATTTTCTAAGCAGGGAATAGTTTTGCTAACTCGTAAGTTCTTCTCCGTAAAATATTTAAAATATTTATAGCAAATATTAAATAATTAATTAATGAATAAATTAATTTAAAAAATATTTTTGTTATAAAAGATTACCCCTTATTTTATTACTGAGAATTGTGACCACTAAAATTACAAACGTTGCCAGCAATCTGATTCCATATAAAGTGATCCTACACTGATCTTGTTACTTCGGTTATTGTTGATTCAGTCGCTTTCTTGATGGTGTCACTACAACTGGAAGGCGCACACCCTCGCAACCTCTTCGACGCCACCAGAGATCACTATTCTCAGATCTCTTCTCAGAACTCGTCTTTTGCAGTTGGCCAGAGACATTTGTACGTCCATTGAATCGGAGTATTCTCCATCAGCAACACTTCTCGAACAAGTCAATTTTTTTCTTATCGAATTCTTTGAAAGTCAAGGTATCAACGTCATATAGAAATATTAAAAATACAAGCATTTTAATGAGTCTTTATTAGTTGTATTTGCTTCTCACAGCTACTTGATACTTGAGTGGATCTATATAAAATCGATCACTCGTTCCAAGTGGTTTAGTCTGCCAATGAGAACCAGCTTTTCAGTTCAATTGACAATTATTAACTTCATCTTATATATTCGTTAATACTTATCAGAATGATTTAACGCTTGTCTTTTAAATTCATCCAAGAAGATCGCAGATATCAATTTTGAAATTTTAACCCTTGTAAAATAAAGACAGTATAAATTCTCTACAGATAAGTTTTATTGCTAGGTAAAAAAAGCAAATTTAATCGTGGAAAATAAAACAAAATCATAATTCGTCAAGCACCTTATAGAGAGTGGCCATGTTGAAGATTCAACCCGTGGTTCTATACCTTTGCATATGTTACAAAAGTCATTAAAATTACATTTTGGAAATAGTTTATATAAACAACTTCATTACAAAACACGTTAAGAGTTGACCTTATTAGTGTAGATGCGAACTTGTTTAAAAGTTCTTTCTTAAAGCTATTTTACCACCAAAATATATTTAATATCCATTGAAGTAAATTTTACTACCTAATATGATACCACTGTTGTGTGAATGGAAGAATATATTATAGGTAATACACAATACATCCCACTTTCTGTTATGGCTTGAACTTGCAACCTATTCAGTTTGAGTTTTTGAATGAATTTATAGCCGGAAAAAATCTGTCAAAATAAATAACACAACTATCGTAAAATTTTCGGCTATATCTGCCCCTTGGTTAGAGCATATGGACACCACGAGGCGCCTTCAAGAATCCCTGTCGCCTGCCAGTCTTCTTGCATCGTTCCAGGTTAAACCAGCATTCCATAGCTTCGCCGTATACACTCAATAGACAGTATTAATTTAGTGGCCTTCCAGGACGCCGGGATCCGGTTGGCTTGAAGAACAGACAGATCAGGTTAAAGTTCTCTTCTGGCATCCGCAGTACATGGCCGATCCTGGATCCATCGTTACCTCTTCACTCTCAAAATCTAAAATTAATAACAAAAAAACATTTTTTAACTATCCTCGTGTTTCAAAGCCATGTAATAGTTCTGCTAACTAATGTGTTCTTCCTTATAACTTAGTTTTATGATATGTGAAGGTAATAGTTTGATTATTATTACATTTCAAAAAATATAGTTCATTTTAATTCAATCAAAACTCAAAAATAATATCCACCGTTAAATTATTATAAAAATTCATTGGTAAACTCTTCTCTATAAACCAGAGCAATAACATAATTTAATACCCAGTAGTTTTGTTAATGAATAAGGCAAATAGCATTTACCGTATTGGTCATTTTATTTTGTGATAAAAACATCCATCCACTCTTTTTGATCCCCAGTTATTTGTTTACACAATATTGTACTTCCGCTTAACTTGATTAGTTCATCGATCCGGCTAATTTTTAGCCCTGTAGCTGTTTTGCGCTTTCAGTTATTTAAAACACAATTTAAATATGTGAAAATACAGAATGTCCCAAAAAAACCGCATCATGTCGTGTTATATAATTGCCATTTTGTAATATTTTGAAATGTAATAAGCTGAAAATTTAATGAAAGACATGTAAAGAACTGATACAGAATTTTTTATTCGACATCTTTTAATCAGTTTAAAGAATAATATTTATCTGTTTTTCAGCCATGATTATCTAGGAACTAATGTAAATACAGGTATTATCCTTGCTATCATGAATTATTGGAGAATATATTTACATAAATATTTATTTCTCGCTTATATTTATTTAATATTTGTAGACCTTGGGAGACCCTTATAAGTACATTTGTACCCATCTACTAAAATATATCTCCAAAAAACGAGATTAATAATTGAAGGGTAGATTATAAAAAAAAATACATTTTACAGGAGAGCACAAAAACTTAACTGAATCTCTTCCTTGTAAATTATGTTTTTTATGTGATACTACACAATATAAACTTATTTTTCAGTGGGACATAACAGTCATCATAACTTTTGAAGTACCTATCGGAATAATATGTAATAGAATAAAAAATAGATTTTAAAAAGTTTAACACCTTTTAACTCTTGTTATGTGTTGATTTTGAAAGAACGGTAAATGAGAGCATATTATACTCAACATTTAAAAAAACAAAATTACATATAAATCTCAAATATGAAGAAAAAAAACTGACATAATGTTGTTTTTGTAATCCACTCTGCAATTTAGAATATCCAACCTATCTTTGAATACCTTTAGATATGCCAACGTCAAAATGTTGTGATCGCTAGAGACCAGGGCACGACCTTCGACAGTGGTGGAAACAAACAAAGAATGATATTACGTGTAAAATATATATTATGTGTTGCGATGAACTGTCTGTATATTTTAAAAGCAGGGCCGGCGCTGAATAAATTAGAAGGTCCAGCCATAATGGCCACGGCGCGGCGGGCGGCGATATCGCCACCCCGGGAATTGCCAAGCCGACCCTGCACGCCCTCTTCTATAAAATAAAAGCCAGATTATGAAAACGCCGATGCAGCTGGTTTGTTTTTATTTCCTCTCTATTGGTTGACATTTAAAGCATCGGCGACTTGGGCATTGCCCTGGCTGTAAGCGGCATAATTTTAGTCGCTGCCGTGCCGAAGAGGCATGGAAAAATTTTCAATACTGCTTACTAGTAACACAAAAAATACTACATACAACCCTGTAATGTTGGAGCGGTAATATTATGCTTAATCTATAATCTTGTATATTTTTAAAAAAAAAAACTATTTATTATTATAACATGCAAAAGTATATATTTTTGCAATTTGAAAATATTTGCATTTTAATCAGAGATTTGACTATTTCCGTGATATCTAAATTAAAAATGAACGTTTTTTTTCTACATTTCCATATATTTGTAAGTATAACTCAAAAACTACTGGACCAATATTGATTAAACTTACACAACTCATAGACTACATTACTGGTCCCAAGTTTTATTTCGTTAACAAAATGAAGTGACGAGATAAAGTTTTTCGAAAATAAACCACTTGCAATAATTGAATCATGCACACGTAGACGGACATTTACTATTTATACATACATGCCAAAATGCAATTTTTAGTGCAAAAAATAATAATATACTATAATAATTATCTTACACATTCATTTATTTATTTACAGCATATTAGCAATATCAAATACCTCTTTAAATAGAAAAAAAATGCATTATCGTCCATACTTTTTAATAAAATATGAAAAAGTTTTTTGTGAATTACTTACTTTAAAAAAATCATAGACGTATGCATGACTCAATTTATCACAGATAACATCGTTGGAGTTGTGAGGTGAGGTGTGGGTAGAGGTACTTGCACGTAGATCCAATCGTTGTTTATGTAATCTAATCTACTTTTAGATTTTAAGAGCGTAATTCAGAACAAAAAAGCAAAAGTGTAAAAAATAGACGTTTAACGATGCCAAAATCGGCAACCTAGTTTGAGTGAGAAAAACATATATTATTTTAGTGAAAGTGAGAAAAAACGAGCGACGTATTTATTAGTAATATTTAATAAACACATTATTTATTAATATTATTATTTCGTCTCTGCATTATATACTATTATTGGACACTTCATATACAGCGATTACAGCAATTGGCAATAATACGTAGGTCGATAAGACATCGAACAATAAATTAAGAATTCGAATGAATCTATTTGTTAATTCATACATCTGTACACTTTTTATTTCTGCATTTCATACAGAGGAAGTCACGGGCGATCGCTATTTAACTATATTCTCGGTTAAAGATGACAAATCTTACGTATTATTAATATACATAAACACCTTTTTTGGAGACACATTCACAACTTGCACGCGGTAAAATAAACAATGTTCTTCTGCCGACGCCCTGCGTATATAAAATGTAAGATTATGAAAAGTGCTGATGCACGACTTCTGTTCGGTCAGAAGGAAATGTAACGCAGACAGCGCCACTGCGGCTGGGCCTGATAAACATCCCATGGGTATAGACGAGATCTGCTAAGCCGATGGTTTCAAAACAGACTTTCAAAATAGGTATGTACCCAAGTACGTACATATACATTTTAATATAAGAACTTCGTATAAAAATCAACATTTTTCAATCCACTATTGGAGGAAAGTTTTTCCTTACTGTTTACATTTGTTACATTTCGGTTTTTAGTATTTCATTGGCACGTATTTTACACTAAACTTAATATTCTCATTGATTGAATGCGTTTTGGTCGTTTTTAGTACCTATTACTTATTTACCAATAGATCATAAGATTTTCCTAGCGATGATTTATCATACATAACTTTTAGATAAAATCGTGAAAAAATATAGCATTACACAGATCTTGAACCTACATTTATCCGATTTTTACTAATTAGCTTATTATGACGAATTTAATTAACTAAGTCATGCAACTGAGACACTTCTCAAATGTCGTTATATGTAAAATAAGGTATGTTTCTGAATTGTTTCTAAATAGTATACGTATATTTTATGTTATGTTATATTCTTTAATCATGTGATTTATTATTCTTTAAATACAAAAAAATGTGTATTAAGTAGATAATACTTTATCTTTCATAACTACTTGGCTTCCTCATTTATACCGAGAAATCGTATAGTAATTAATTAAAGTAATTTGTAGTACCTAATATTGATACACCCGCGGTGGCCGCGCGACTTAAGCGTTGGACTATCACGCCATGGGTCCCAGGTTCGAATCCTGGGTCTGGCAAGTACACATATTGTTTTTCAATGTGTGTGTGAGTCAGGGTATGGACCTAATAGGTTGAGCAAGTGGCTGACATCCATTTCTCGTAAAAAACAAAAATATTTTAATACAAACCTCTACTCTGTGGAGGCCCATATGATCCTATTAGGATCGGACATGGTCGGAAAAAAAATATTGAATCAGGCGCCGCTAGAAGAAGTTATTAATATTATCTTACCAGGATAATAATAGATCTACAAAATGTTTTCTACTTATTATCTGTAGTTTTCCTCGTATCTAACGATTGCATATTATTTGAAGTCTAGTAAATCAAGTGAAATAGGCGTGGTCTCATAATAGGATTCGATATTTTGAACTAAAAATCGAACTCGAAACGTCAGAAAATTAACAAAAGTCATCTTTAGTCTTAGTGCAATAATAATCGACGTTGTATAGTTAGTTATATTTTGTTTATTCGCTATGATACCTATATTTTCAGGGTGGCCAAATTCAGGAAATGTGTGAAATACCTGCATTTTTTTCAAATCACTCAATATTTTATTTTGCAAAATGGAGTGGTAATATTTTTATTAGGGCTAAGGTTTCTCTCATACAACAGGACTGATATTTTTTGTTTTGCGAAACGTGGAATTATTTATTAATTTTGTTTAACAATATTTGTTCTTCTTCTTCTTTCACCCTGTCACGCCTCAGCATTAGGGCTTAGAGCAAGCACAAGTTCTCGCCACTTCAATCACCAACTCTTGCGTCTGTCGCCATGCCAAACCTGCAGCGCGTAGATCGCTTTTGTAGCACCGCTACATGGTGAAGGAGGGAGGTTTATTAAGTACATTAATGTATATTAAACATAGATAATTAACATATTATATACTATACCTAATAACAGTTTAAAGAGTGTAACAAAATATCCATGAGTAATGGTGTAAAATTATAATACTTAAATTGTATATAAGCTAGTATTTATACAACTCTTATTATCCTAGATGTCCTCTAGTATAATTCAATATCTTTTCCGGTTCCTTGGATATTTTAAGAGTACCCAAAATAGCGATTGCATTTGGAGTTCTACGTTTATTCGCTGTCTCAGATACTTGAACGGCAGTTACCTGTTTTATCAGACAAGCGAAGAACGATCTCAGGCACCGTCTTCAAAGCAGAGGGTTGCCAGTGTCCAAAATTCTAAATGTTTATTAATTTTAATATTTTATTGCGGAAATATGCTTATATAAATAATTAGTTAAATCATATCAATAGAGTTTCCACAACGAAACTGACGATTGTCACTAGAACAATAATAGTTGACATACTTATATGAGTAGGGATAGACACATTTTTAATTAAATAATATTCATATTATATTATCAATATAATAATTATACATTTAACATTTACATTTAATTATTAAAATTATTGCTAATAAGTATGTTTCGTCTACTTTTACTCGAGACAGTTGGACTAAAAACGGTACATGTCCCAACGATGGCCGAGTAACTAACGCGTCGGCTTATAATATCGTGGGTCCCAGGCTCGAATCCTGAGTCTGAAAAAAATACATATTTTTTTTCAATTTGTGTTTGTAGTCAGAGTATGGACCTAATAGGTTGAGCAAGTGGCTAACATCCATTTCTTGTAAAAACAAAAATCTGTTAATACGAACGTGACGCTCATAATAATGATCCAATTAGGACCGGAAATGATCAAAAGAAAGATAGTTATTTAAATACGATATGTCAGACAATCCTATCTAAAGTATGAAAGTTGATTTTTCAACCCAAAAAAATAACATTGTAATAATTAAATGCAAGTACCTATTATTACAAAGTATAAAGACCCCTCTATACATGGTAGCAATTTGAGAACACTTTTCTCTTCTCGATTGCCCGCGCGTCGAGCTGAATCTATATTTTCTTTGAATTTCCTCGTTCGCTAAAGTGCGTGTCGTCCACACGTACGGGCGAGATTATTTTATCATTACGCCTGTTTCCTCGCCTCCTAGCTTCGTAAATGTTTACATTCACTTTCCGTGCGTGGATATGCTGTGCGTATTACATTTTTTTTTTCAGCGCCTCTTTTACAAAAGCAATAATAATAATAATATACGAAAAGAAATTCGCGGGACTAGACGCAACTACTCAAGACAAAACAATTTCGATCAGGCGTTTCTCAAAGTAAGAGCAGACTCTTTAGTTGTGATTATATTGAGATGCATGTCGCGTACTGCCACGGCGACAAATTTAGTCTATGGTTTCGTCATTTTGCATAATATTTTGAGCGAACACGATCTGTGTAAATTGAATAATGGAGTAACCTAGTAACGAGTCTCTGTAAATTCAATAATAATTTGAAAAGAACCTAACACGCAAACCATAGATAATAGACAACATTCTTATAGAAAATACATAGTGCCAACCTCTAAAAACAAAAAACACGTGATTTTGACATGATTTTAAAATGTATAGGTATTAGAAAATGATCAAAAACACATTCATTGAGTCATGCAGGTGTCGATGCAGTGTAGTACAACGTGAGGTGACCTCATTGTTGTTCTGGTGATTTTGGCAGATTTTGCTAACAGACAATGTTCGTTTAAAGGTTCAAAATATGGTACGGGATGGGAACATCAGTCTGATAACATTTTAAACACCGAGAAAAATGACATGACACACTTTTTTCCCGTAACGGCAGCTTAATGTGACGTCACGTGATAGTACACAACATGCACCATAATATATTTCGCGCTGACTCATTATTCAACCAACTTCTAGCACTTCCAAGTGTTTTTTTTATCTGTAGAACATTAGACGACTTAAGTATTTTTCTCTCTGTACCATTAAATATTATGTTTTTTTTCGAATTTAGATTATGAATTTCAGACGTACTGGTCTGTCGATTGCAAGCGCTTGGTTTTAATAAATCTTCCGTCATGTTTTAGTGCTCATGCTTATACTGATGTCGTCAGTTGCCTGTTTTGCTAACCAGGCTTTATTGTTTGACCCTCATCGAAGTATGTCATACTTATAGAATGTGATGACCGTAGCTGAGGTGATGTGCCACACTTATATTACTCACTCATCAGCGCATAGTCGTAATTGTGCTTACATAGTCTGGGGTTGTTGACCGCCACACATATTGTATAATGAAAGAGCAGAAGGACTATCTGTATGAAGTATATTAGTGAACAATTAGAAAAACCCCGCGATGTATTCAAGGTGAGCCATGAACAAATAATATTGAGGAACGCTGACACATGACTAGGCACGAGTATTAAACAGGAGGTATGAAGAATGAACGGCCACGTGTCGCTTACGAGACGTAATATATTTTCGTAGCAAAGAGAACATTTATTATAAAAAATCATATTTTATTCCCTTTCAACATACAGTTTTTGTTCAAGGGAATTTAATATAGGCACTTACCTTTACACACAATACAATTATTGTTATAATTCTAAGAACATTCTGAAATCTTCTCAACATCTACCACGCCGTGGGTCTCAGGTTCGAATCCTGGGTCTGGCAAGTACACATATTGTTTTTCAATTTGTGTGTGAGTCAGGGTATGGACCTAATAGGTTGAGCAAGTGGTTGACATCCGTTTCTCGTAAAAAACAAAATCTGTTAATACAAACCTCTACTTTGTGGAGGCCCATATGATCCTATTAGGATCGGACATGGTCTTAAAAAAAAAAAATTTGTTCCCAGGAGTTTATCGACCTTAGCATTTCAACCCAACGTTTCTAACTTGTTAATAGAAAATGTATTTTGACGTAAAATGTCTTCGTTTTCGGTACACATAGGAGAATATGGAATCAAACTCCATCAATACATACCGACAGTTGAAAGAAAAAATTACGTAACCCTCAGTTTTTTTCAAAATAGGTTTTATTGCATAATAAAGTTCTACACGTCTAAATACACGTTGTATCCAAAGGATGTAAACTTCAAATGCCGATTTATTATCTACATTTAGCTGGCAATTTTTAGTGGAGTGGGAAAAATGACTGAACCATCATTTTTGTTCATCGTCATGTAGTGAGTCATACATGAGCCCAGTGACTTCTACACTGGACTACGAAAACAAATTATAATATCAGACCCCATACCCCCTTAGGGCGTGACGTGTCATAATATGAATGAACCTTTACTACGTAAACTACCCTCATCAATGACGATGATAAATTATATTTTTTAACGCATTTGTTGACATTTAAAATATATCATAATATACACAAAGATTCAATTGGTGAACGTTTCATTTATTTATACTTATTAAATATTTTCAAATCAAATCAAATCAAATCAAATCAAATTTATTTATTTTACATATAATGAACATAACAAATTATAAATTCAAAGCGTTCACGACATGACATAAAATAAGTGTTAATAATTAAAAAAAAATAAAAATACAGAGAAAAAGTAATAAAATAAGAAAATAAATTAAATAAGTAACAAAATAAAAGTAGATGGAAGCACACAGAGTGAACTTTGATAAACCCTATCTTAAAAACTTATAAAACAACGTCCACCTAAATTCACCCTCACGTAAGTGGAATATATCAATATCCGAAGCGATTTCATTAAGCATGGTTACTGCCCTCCCAATTGGCATTACTAATGGCAGGTTAGTTCTGCACCGTGGGAGAACAAACAACGCATGCCCTCGATTCCTAAGGTAATTATCAGAGACACACAAGCCAATACCACCAAGAATGGCAGAGTTCACATTTACGCCGCGTATAAGTCTGAAAAAATATGTAGCTAAATAAAGATCCCTTCTAAATTTTAAGCTACAGTATGTAAGCATCCCTAAGAGAAAATCAGTCGGATAGAGCCACGGATAATATCCATACAACCGAAAGTAAAGGAGTCGTAAAAATTTCTTTTGGACTCTCTCCACCATAAGGCCGTACTTCAACTGATGCGGGGCCCAAACGATAGACCCACTCTCAAGTCTGCTTCTAACTAAGGAGTTAAATGATTTAAAAATGTTATTTTTATTATTCTTTTGATATGGCTAAAAATAAAGGTCGTCGCTCACGTTGTTTACCTATGTTATTTTGTAATTTAATTTAGAAGGCTAATATTATAAAAATAATATCGTACTCAAGAGAAACAGCAGATAATATATATTTCAATTTCGCAATTATTAGGTACCTAGTATTTAACAAGAAAATTTTCATGTAATAAAAAAATATTATCTCCACTGAGAAATTATAAATTTTTCACGATTTTTTTTTTGTAAATTAAGTCTTAGAGAACGTGAATAAACGTTTTCATTTTCAGAAAATTACGGACTTATTATTTTCAGAGCTCAAAAATTTGGGAACGAAAAAATATCAGCGATATAAAACTCTTTTGAGAAAATTTAATTCACCCTTTGACCTTAAAAACATTTCATTTAAACGGTGATTTTTTTAAATTCTTTTTCATTTTTTTTTCCTTTGAATGAGCAAATAATGGAGTGCAAAATCGTTTTGAACAAATTAGAAAAAAACTCTCCTAATACTTAAATGTAAAAGGTGTTTTCTACGATTTTTCATAAGTAAATAATAAATAACTGTTATGTATAGCAACTAATTTATATAATAAGTATAGAGATTTTTTAATATTAGTTTTACTCCATGTATATAATAATGCATTTTTATAACAACAGAATCCATATAAATTGGTATTTTTAGTCCTCTGCACCTTGCCAAGTACATAAGTTAATTAAAACCCCTCCAAAGCAAAACCTAGATTCCAACAAAAATATAATTTTAGCAAAAAATAGGCCTCAAAATAATCATGGTGTAACTTACATAATAAACGTGACTATTTTTTTCAAGATTTTTATAATATATAATTTGACATACTTTGAAAAAGGTTCACTATAATACGAGTATCACGGTTATACAATCAGATGCGGGTTTTGATCGACTCACAAAGAGGTTTCTATTTTTTTATTATATTAATACTATCGACTGAGGTATTTTGTACCACAATTGGTGCATTCAGTTTACATGCTATTGAGTAGGTATATCCATTGCTAATTTTGGCACGTAGGTACGTTTATTAGATATTAAAAATTTTCATTATTGCCAATGCCTGGTGCCAATGTTACCCAGTAATAACGAAGATGAGCATACAGAATGTAGGTATTATTAGTGAGTAGGTATCTGATTATCTATTAGATATGGTATTTTACAAACACTTTTCTACTAACTATTCATAATTATACTTGACCGCATACTTAGTAGGTAGGTAATAAAGTTTTTACCTCGATTGTATTAATTTATTAAAAAGTGAGAATGAACTGTATTACTTGTCGGTGTGCATTTATCACCGTTGAGTGTTCATAGTAACTGAAGATGCTGAAAGGCTAAACCCGAGTCGCTAACCGGACAACCAAGTTGACAGTAACCACGAGGCAGGAGAAATAAAATCAGTGTTTATGCACATGGTTGCGGCAACTAACCATACTTTCTGGTTACCGGCAATTCATTCAGAAACTTTTGTCTCATTTTTTTTATGTTTATAAAGTAGTTTGTGTGTATATTATATGATATAAATATCAATTTTATTACATCGAAAGTTTTAACAGATCAACGACAGAGTATTGAACATACATAACCTCAGCATACTACTAGAATAAATCATTTAAAAAAATACGTTGCCTGACGGTATTTGACCCCGTATATCCACTGATATCGCGCCAATATGCTTTAACCAATTGAGATACATGTCTCCTACTTAATTATGATAATTTAAACTAGTGGGTCCTAAATAAAATGCTTATCAAATTGCGTTATTATTGACTATCGGTTTATCTGTTTTAAATCAATGAATATTAATTGATTTAATTACTAACCGACGCCCGGCTCTCGCCAACTATTTAGTTATAACGTCTACTTGAACTTGCTAACAATATTACATAAACCATTTTTTAATCAATGACATTCTATATATTGATACATAACGTGAAGGACAAAATATTGATTAAACAATTTAATTTTCTAATAAAAATAATGTTTTTTTCATTGTACTTTTAATGACTTAACTACGGGAGTTAGGCCCATTTCAGACGGGACACCGGTGTCGCGCTCGATATAATATAGGAGGCCTCTGTATTCGAATAAAGGGGCATTTGTATTAGCTAGCTACAGAGCTAATGAGTCAACGCATAATTTCGCGTTATAAATTAGAACATAAAACTGGCTGTAGTAATAAAAACAAATGTATCGGCGGCTTGAGAATGTAGCAGCCGACGAAAAACTGTACCAGATACGCGTTGACTTATTAGCTCTGGGGCGTTCATAAACATAATACAAAGGCCTCATATAGTATATCGAGTGCGACACTGGTGTCCCGTCTGAAACGGGCCTTATAATACGACGCATGTTTAACTGGGACAGCTATATGTAGACAAAATTAGTATTTTTACAGTGCCCAATTACTTTCGGTATTTTGATTACTTATAAAAGCGTTTCGTAGATTAGGTAATAAAACAAGATTATTTGAACCTGATGCCCTATTATGACAGCTGTTACGTATAAGTGGTCATTAATTTTGTAATGTAATGTTACGTAATGTGTATTAGGTATACAGTTAATAAGATATATAATAGATGAAAGATGATGGCGTAAGCCTAAACTGATATATTTTATTAGATAGTATAAAACAGTGTTGCCATTAACAAAATAGATTGACAATGTTACTTTATTATTTACGACATTTTTAACTTTGTTGTAAAATTAATTGTATTTTGAATATCGCTTAGGGTTGATTTCCATTAATTTGTTAACTAAAATAAAATTTAAATTAATAATAATTGTAATATAGCATAGTAATTATTACACTTATTTCATGGTAAAATAATTTTGATAAAAAATCGAGGCTATCTGGCGACTCTATTCGCTTCTTACAATGTTCGCAATCACTTTACATCACGCTTTACAATCAATCAAACGCGAATTTACAATCTGCCTGTAAGTCGCCCAGTGTCATCATTGAACAAGCTGGCAAGCAGATTGTAAACAGTCTACCGAGAAAAGTTGAAAGCCGGTCAACTTTATACGCTACACGCCGGCGTGTGGGCCGATCTGCGTCTGCGCAATAAAGCGCGGTAGCAACCTCCCGGTAAAAAAACGAACTACGTTCTGTCAAAATAGTCGCCTGCTTGTGGCTTCTCAGCGAATGGAAAGTTTTGTGTGTCATCATCACAATCGCAGTAGCTGAATTGCCCGCTATTAAATTCGCCAACAAACAGCTTGGAAAGTAGCTCAATGTAATTGACATATAAGTGGCTAAGGATTGTGACTATCTTAAAATTCAGTCATGCTTTGGGTAACCAACATTCTTGTCCAAAAAACTGCAGGAAGCATCTGATATGTTATCGAGAGCCGTTCCTATATATAAAGTCTCTGGATGATTGACTGGTTCGTCATGTGCTCTGTCCAAGAAATACGAACTATTCACCGCCAACACCACATTTTGAAGGCATCAATAATTGCTTTCCGTTCTTTTTGGCATAAAGTCCACTAAAGCAGGCTTGCGGGGCGCTCGCGCATTTTCTATGTGAATCATCGAAAATACAACGTAATCAAATACGCCAGCGCACACGGGATTTGAAGACGCCTTGTGCCCGCCTGCCCCATGAGTCACCGTTTTTCGCTTCTCAGCGATACGAATTAACGAAAATACAACGTAGTCCATTCATTGAACACGGCAAGCAAAATCACGCTCCTCAAAGCGTCGTCGATCGACAAGCGAGAAGCCATTATTTAAGAACAATGAACTCTTTGTTTAGTTATTGCGTGTCTGATATTAATTACAAGCCCCGAGAAATTTAATAATATTTTTATTGCTTTGTTATGAGAGACGCTGATAATAATAATTATTTTGTGCTCCTTGAGCCCCTTATTACATAGGTGAAGGGTAATGCGCGGGTGGGAGGGGGCTTACTCAGTAGTGAGCGCACCGAACGCTTTTTTGGTGGGCTTTATGCCTTTCGTTCCGGACTTGACACTGTAAAAAAACACTACACTAACACTAATATTTTCGCAAGCATACTTTTACATTGCTCTCTAAGCCAATAATTTGGTTTGATATTAATTAAAATATAAAAATGTATATAAATATTCCAACGATGTTAAAATATTAATATTATTAATCCTGCCGAAACCGGGATATATTGCATAAGTATTCGATTCAATTTTAGCGGCAACTTGAGTATGATTGATTAACTTAACGTTGATTTTTGATCATATGGGCCTCCACAGACTGTATTTTTTGTTTTTACAAAATTTGCCATACTCAGGATTCGAACCTATAACCCACTTCCTCTTAGATATGTTTACATACTGTAGCTTAAACACTAGACAATATTAAATGTATACTTGGCCAAGTATTTTTTCCAAATTATACGCGGTGAAAATGAGAATTCTGCCATTCTTGGTAGTATTAACCTGTCTATCTTCGAAATCGGCAGCATCAATTGTTTGTTCTCCCAATAGTTAATGTAAATACAAGTAAATGTCATATTGTGAACGTCTTGAGTTAATAATTTATAATGTTCACTATATGTTTAAAAAATGAATTTGAAGTTGAATTTGACATTATAAACCGTCGCTAAGCTGCTCGACCATCGTGGATTTATCGAAAATCGTTTCGAGATACCGCCGCGCCGTTGAATAATACGCATTACGTACTGCGCAATTACGACCATTCTCTTTGACTGTGATATTTTTTGAAGGCATGAGACAGAGAGGAGCTGGTTAAATGGAACAAAAAGCCTGAGGAAGTGTGACAACGTGAATGGCAGGCATGGGGTAAGAAACTACCATCTGGTGATAAAGCCAATGACGGATTTCCCAGTAGCCCTTCTCCCCTGCAAAACGCTACGGACACAACCCGATACGCTTATAACATACGTTAGTGGGGTTTGAATTCACCTGATTCATATGAGTTCAATGCAAGTGGTTGACAAGTGAGAAAGTTGTGATCAAATTAAGATGCATGTCACGTCACTGTCACGGCGACAAATTTAGTATATGGTTTAATTATTTTGCAGAATATTTTGAACGATCACCACCTCTCTAAATTCAATTATAGAGAGTGCCAACTCTAACGTATTAGTATTTTGAATTATTAATTATTCATGCTAATTTCAATTAATTTTAACAGTTTCTACGTGTGCGTTTGTTAAAATTACTTGCAATATTATATCCATAGATAATATTTTGAATAGAACCCAACCTACAAACCATCGATAATAGACAATATTCTTATAGAAAATACATAGTGCTAGCTACAAAACACATAAAACGTGATTTTGACATGATTCTAAAAATTGTAGACATCTAGAAATTGATAAAAACGTTCAATACGTCATGCAGGTTTCGATGCAGTGCGGTTCAACGTGAGGTGACCTCATTGTTGTTTTGGTGATTTTGGCAGATTTTACCAACTGACAATGTTCGTTTGAAGATGCAAAATATGCTATGGGATGGGCCCATCAGTCTGATAACATTTTAGACACCAATAAAAACGACATTACACATTTTTTCCCATAGCGACAGCTTAATGTGACGTCATGTGGTAGTCCCCGACATGCACCATAATATATTTTGCGCTTTACGCTAATTAAAATGCGCTGGCACAGATTAGGGCTTTAGCGCTCGCCCAGCGTACGGGCGTTCCGTGGAGCGTTGAGCGCAATGCCTTTTTTTGGTTATACGTTTATACAGGTCCTACGTTTGAGTTGCGCGTGCCGCTCAACGCTCCGTGGAACGCCCATACGTTGGACGGGGCCTTACTGGTGCATCTGTAGTGCTGATAATATGATTATATCTTATTATGACTGTACTTTTGTTAATCTAGGTATATATAGCTCGATGCTATCATCGACAGCCTGCCGTCAAACAAATGAAAAAAGTAATAATAAACTTGTAAAAAAAACATATTCTCTGAGAATAAATAAACAGATATAGGTACAACGTTTATATATCATAAAAATATACTTGTGGTCTTGTATGTTAATCCAACAATCTATAATTCATATAAATTTGCTTTCGCTCATTATTATCGTAGTTTTTAATCAACACTAAACGTATTGAACAAACGCTTTAAGTTAAAACGTCGATAATGCACATATCCGCAGTCGAAATTAATTGGCGTTTGGTATGTTTTGCTTGCAAAGCACATTTGCATGTTTACATAATTCAAAATGCAAGTTCAAATCAAATATAATCAGAAAGTGGTTTTTAATATTTGATCTGATTTTGTTTGGATTATAAATACTCGTTCAATATTTGAAATAACCACCATCGTCGAAAACTAAAATTAAAACTGTCGATATAAAGTTATAACGTCATCATTAAAAATAACAAAGTGGATAAATTACTGAACTCTCATTATTTTTTGTGATGGTAATTAGGGACTCCGGGCACCCACCTTATGTTGTTGGTGGCAGACATCACTCACTCTGAGCAGCGCTTTTTTTTTTCTTTTGGGCATCATCAACAGCTTACAATATTATCAGTGACTTCCCGTGGGGGTAGGCAGATTTAGCATCGCTTGGGGGCGGCAGTTACTCTAAGGGGGGCAAATTGAGAAGAATCATTAGGTAGGTATATATTTACAAATAGGTACCTAAACTCAGTAATAATGGAAATATCTTTCCAATTAAAAAAATCACTTCACTGGTTAGAGAATGTATTAATTAAAATAAAAGGCTTAACAGGACAGTAAAATTTTTGTCGGGTTTGCGATATCTAGTTTACTTTCTTTGTCCTTGGACGTAACAATGATGACCAGCAATGACACATGCAGATTTGCGAATTATATTTGAATTATAGGTAGATACATACTAGCCTAATTGATTTATCCGAACATTTTTGCCAGTCACTCGCGAGTTTTGAAAGTTATCATGTGTATTTTTAATGTATCTAAAACTGTGGACTCGTAATATTGTCTATTGAAGTAGAGATGGCATTTCAATTAGATTAATGGTATATATTTTGTTAGTAATGTATCCACACAACACATTTCTTAGATATTGGTGTCATGAAAGGATGATAAAAAAAACTGTATAAAAAAATTGGGCGCCATTTTGGCGCTGCCGAGGGGTGGCATTTTGTCTAGGGACATCACTAAATAGTATCACATACGATACCTATGTATTACATTTTACCAATAATGCGTAGCTAACAACCGACGGAATGAATTCCATTAGATACCACCGGTAACAAAGTTACTTTACCTTTTACTGCATAGTGTCGCAAATTTGCGACATTTCAAATTATTTCGATATAGCCAATGCCATCTGTGTAAATTATCAAATAATATCCTTTTTCGATGCCTAGAAAACTGTTTTACCATAAACATCATATTTTACTGATTTTGTTTGGACATTTCAAGAAATAAAGCATTTCTGCATTATAGTCTCTGCATTTCTGCTTTGACAGTTGACGATTTCGTATGTACGCAAAAATCCGCATTTTTAAATAAATAAAAAAATGTACAGAAGATTGAAATTGGTTGAATAAAAATATCTACACATCCAAATAAGGTGCGTACATTAGTTTTTTTATAATTGTTATCATTTGGTTCTGTATTTTGTCTTACTGAAATGTAAGATTTCCTTATGTCGTAAATCTGCGACACCACGCAGTAACATACAAATTTAATGGAATTTTCGAAAAAAAAATACTATTTTTCCTTCATTCACAAGGCATTTTGACACCAAGAAAAAATAAAAAAATTAAAAAAAAAAATCATTCAGTAAAAGGTTAACTCACTGATTTTTGTGTGTCCAAAAGAGAGATAAATAAAAAAAACTTTAAGTGGAAAATTATTATGATAATTGACGCAAACATGACATATTATTATAACAAAAAAAAATGTAAGTAAAAAAATCTCTTGGTTATTTAAAGAACCTAATTTGTATCCTTTGTATACCAAGAAATTAATATAGTCATTAGTCACCGTAAATATCTCTCAGAGTCACGCCATCCGATCACCCTATTATGGGTCTCCCAATACTCCTCCGCCACAAAGGCTTCGCATTAAAAACTTGCCGGAATTCATTCGTTGAACACGACCACCCCATTTTAGAATGCCAATATAGGCATAAAAAAAAAATAGGTAATAAAATGTACGATATTGAAAATAAATCTATTCGCGAATACTCTTCAAAATACTTCAATACCATGCGCTCTATTGCATTCGTAGAAATAACATAAAGAAAACTGTTTTAATGGTCATTCTGTTGTATTTTCCAGCAAAAAAACCTCATTTTTTCGAAATTCATACTTAATAATTGAAAAATGCTCTGTGCCTTCGTTCAATAAACACTTGAATAAAATGAATGGGCAAGCGCTTGAATTGAAGTTTTCAAAAACCCTCACCGATTTCCATTCAAACGCTGAGCATCATTGGAAACTTTATGTCAATAATAATAATTAATAATTTATAGATGCACTTTGCTGCAAGGTTTATGACAACAATATATTATTATTGTTTAATTTTATATTAATGATCATAATAATAATAAAATGATTTCAAAATGAAATTAATTCAAACACTGAGGATTAAACATAATAATACAATTCATCATCAGACGGTCTGGATTCAATGCTGAATCAAGGACTTCCTTTTTATTTTCTGCCACGTACATCCACCGAACTTTATGAGTTAATCTATCCAGCTTGAGAATTTGTGGCCGTTTAGTGCCGTTTTATGACGGTAGGTATTTGTCCAGAGTTTTTTCACGCACCAAGCGATATGTCCAACTCATTTTCATTTTAACTGCTTAGCAACCTTTACCACATCGCATACTTTTATCTGCCTTCCTATACATTGCTTTCTTTTGTAATCCCTTCGCGTTATGCCCAACATGTACGTTTCCATACCTCGTTGCGCTGCTCATATTTTTTTGATATTTATATATTGTATATTTTGAGCACTAGTAGTGCACATTGTTTTAAATATAGTATTTAGGCATCCAAATGCGCCCCATAAGCTGAATATTGGTATTACACGTTTCGCATGTATTTTTGATTAAAGCCACGCACACTTGATAATCATTTATTTTGTAAATGTGACAGGTCACAAAGACTCCAAAGTGCGAAGTAACTTACTTCTTTCATGATCAAATTTAAAAATCCGTTCTCGACTTATCAATATGTGCTCACAACCCAATTGAGAACCCCCGGTACTTTTGTTGTAAAATAATTTCTGGGATTTGATTAGATCTTAGTCTTCCACTGATTTATCTAAGGATATACGTAGCTGAATACTTATAAAAAACATATTACCACATAGAGTAAATATAAATTAAAACCGTTAGAGGTATCTATACCAATTTTGGAAGACTCAATAAGTTTTTTTACGAATTTTTCCGAGGGCTGTTTTTTTGAAAATAAATCTCATTTCTTTGAATAAATAGTCGTGAAAACAGATTCTGAATAAATTTCCCGGCTATTTATCATAATTTAAATACATCTCATGAATTTTTGCTGCCTCCTCAAATTATTATTTTATGAATAGGTAGGTTGAATAGGCATATTGGGGCTGGATACTGAAGCCATGAGGTGGCAAATGAAATTCTATTTTATTCGACATTATATTTTTGTTGACATACGGAACGGAATAATAGAATAATTTTAAAATATGAAATTGAATAGTACCTAATTTCTACAGCTTAGGTTACGAATTTCTAATCAAGTTACAGTAGCACAGACGTTTTTATTCGTGAATATTATATCCGTGGGGCTACTGCCAAAAGTTGGTAATTCGGTATTTAGACTAACAACGGATTATGTAAGTATCTATATAAATATGTACGCTAGAAAAAAATTCAAGGTCATCTGATCTGATATATAGAACATGCATATAAAACACAAATAAATTAACCTTATGCCTGATTTTAGAGGGCATGTCAAATTTTCATATTGTAATTACTCCATAACATGATTTTGAGACTTACCAACTTCTGGTAGAATTCTTTATATCATTACGCGAGCAATTATTTTCAGTTAATCTAGATTAAGATTTAACTCAAAATAATATCCATAACTATAATTAATAGTCTATACACTATAAGAATTCACTTAAATAAATCAGAAATAATGTCCCTTTTTTCGATATAATATACAACATTGAATCTACATAGTATTATTATCTTTGACGTATGTAACATTGATATTAATGGCCACATCAAACCACACCTGGTCTTAATCGGGCGTATCACGGGACTCTACATTTGGATGTGAAGCATCATTTTTTTATGACTGGGAATGTCTCAGGAGCAGTTACCCGAGACTGAAGTCGCTATGCACTGAAATGTGGGATGTAAAAATATATCAAAAGTGTACTTTAAAATATCTATTTTTCAATGGGTACAAATAAAGTTAAAGAAGCGTATTAGCACTCAGGTGTTTTCTTTATAAACTTGTCAAGATATAGTTGAATACCACCCTTTTACGTATTTAAGAAGATGACGGGGAGCGGATGAGAGAGGAGAGACTGCATGGAAGCGGTCAGTTTTTGATTTTTTTAAGAAATGTACGAAATAGCGAATTGTGCGAAAGTAGAACATTCAAAATTCGCGGGCCGCTTGTATCACACAAAAATGCGACAATCGTATGGAAATTTTCTTTCAACAATAATTATTCCCATTACTGATTCTGCTCGTCATAAATTGAATGATACGGAAAATCCACAGTGAACTGATTATCTCATCGTTTGACATCAGCATGTTACGGAACTGACTATGCCGTGTGCATTTGCACGAATATAGTTAAAAAAAATACTTGTTAAAAAGTTTCACTTAAAACTGTAGCTTTAGAACAAATAGTTTGCTGTTGCTGACAAAATTGAAATGATTCAATCAAAAAGCCGTACTGGAAGACAGGTTCCCCATCCCTATCTTAGATCAAGGTTTTTTTTAGTTAATTCCATATTTAACCATGCTATTATTTATATGTTATTTTAATATAAATTATTTCATGAGCACAATTATTATTAAACAAATCTTGTACGTACAGGTATTATAATATATAATTTATGGATACCTCAAACTAAAGACTCGACGATGATACGAAGTAATAAAAACACTTAAGTTCGTTCCACTTCTGGGCAGAAATAGTGATCTCAAAGGGACGAGCTACTGCTTGATGCATTCGCTCAAATCAAATATGATTTACATGCCTTTGCCTCAAAGTGAATTGAAACGGTTCTGCGGAACATGAGTCCGGTGTTGAGACAAAACCTTTGCGGGCATCCAGCTGGAAAGTGACATGCTTGCGCCAGTCTACTGGAACATTTGATTCTTGGGAATACTTGTCTATAAGTACTAGAATATTAATTAGAACCAAACCTTAAATAACTACTATAATGTCCATAACATCTTATCATCAGCATCGTCATTATAAATTATGTTGGATATTGACCACCTTTTGAAGATTTTAAAATCCGTATAAACATTTAAAATATAAAACATACATTATTCTGAAAACACTTCTGAGAAAATATATTATAACCAATAGAAGAAATCTTTTTGAAAAAAAGTACGACACTTCCGCAAGAATCGAACCTGCATCACGCGCTTCAGGGAGTATTAAGAACCATTAGTTAAATTTGTCGCAATTAGGTATGACACCTATAGCATAGTGGTTTTTGCGCATGGGCGTGAAACCCGAGAGTTGCAGGTTTGATTCCTGCATCTGCAAACACCTTTTTTTAATATGTCGCTAGGGAAGGTTTTGTTAAGTCTCATACCTAATTGCGATAATTTAAACTAGTAGACTCTACGTGAAACGCTTATCAAATTATTGGCTGTCGGTTTTTGTGTTTTAAATCAGGTGTTTTCAAGTTATGTACGTTCAATATAATATGTGGGTCTATTCTATACTTATCGAACACTAAATTGATAAATAGTATCAAACTTAGGGTAGGTTTGTATCAAAATATTAGCACTTATTGTAACAATTACACGAAGCTGGTTTTTATTGTTGCAATAAGTGCAATATTTTAACAGCAGCAAGATAGGTGCTGTTAAAATATAGCACTTATTGCAACAATAAAAATCAACTTCGTGTAATTGTTACAATAAGTGCTAATATTTTGATACAAACCTACCCTAAGTTTGATAATATTTATCACTTTATCACTTTAGCGGTCGATAAGCATAGAATAGACCCACTGGAATGTTATATTCTTAAATCTTTTGAATTATTCGTTGAATAAAATAAATGGTTTATTAAAAAATGTATAATTCAGCCGTAGAAATTATATCTTACTCTAACGCATAGTGTTCAGACCTTGATTTAGCTAGATCTATATCAACAACAAAAAAGGTTATCTATACCTACTATAATAAAATTTCTAAAATATATTTGGATGTTTGTCCTGTCGTGTCTGTTCTTCTTTATACAAATCCACACGCGCAGTCGGATTTCGACAAAATTTGGACAGTAGACGAAAGCCAACGAGCTAGAGTGCGTTGTCGGGGTCAGAAATTTCAGATTTAACCCGTTGCACCCTGGGGACAGTTTTACGGTTTTTTCGGGAAAAGACCTTGAAACGCGGAAGTTAATGTTGCAACCTCCATTTTTATTAAAAATATCGCTAAAATGTGTACATTTAAAAAATATTGGCGTTTATTTTAGCTTGATCGGAGGTCAAATGGCAAAGTTAGATGCAAATATTTATGTTATTAGAATTGCTAATCGGCAGGGAGCCAACAGAGCCAGTGCGGCGCGGGCGACGCAGTGCTGCCACATTAGATCGGAATGCTTCACTCACGGACAATTGTATATAGCGGTATTAAGAGTGGGGAGTAGTAAAAATCTATATATTTTGGCACCAAATGGAAAAGCCACAAATATTGTATATCAAAAAGCCCTGGAATGATGGATTGGATATTTATATTATGGATGGATATTTATATTATATAGAAAAGCCTTAAAATAATAAATTGAATTTGTACTACTTTTTAAGATATTTAAATGCAATACATGTACAAAAATATACTATATTATGCTAAAAATAAAAATCTCTAATATTATATTGTTTCACTTTTTTTAAATTCAATCCTTTGCACTCTATTTCTCTCATTTTTATTTTCAAATATTAAACCATTCCACTCCTGGGCAGCGCTTGGTGATACTGCTAGTAATACTATAAATCTACAATGTCAAATCATTTTTTTACTATTTTACGATAAAAATAATATTATTGTATTTAGAATAAAATACGAAAAAATCATTGATGTTTACCGTATTAATTTCATAGCTGTGTCATGAGATGCGTATCTTGTTTATTAAATTTTTATTTAAATCGTATTTAAATTACGCAAATTCATCGTGGGTATTTAAGAGAGAGAAAAATGAATCGTTAAAATTCGTTGAGACGGAGGGTGAGCTCTTCAAAGAAAAAAAATGACGCTCACCTTGCAAAGGTAGATCAAAAGATAATTAATTAACGAATTGTGATTTTCGTATAAACAGCCGGCAGTCGTTGATTTCGATGGATCGTGGAGATTTTAAATAAATAATATACCAACTTCTCCGATTCGCCTTCTTTTTATTTTATATTATTATTTCAAGACGAAACCTACTAAAGGCTAAGCAGTGAGAAAATGAGTAAATGTCACGGGAAGGGATGAGGAATTGTCTTGTACGACCAGAGGCGTAGCTAAAGAGTCTGAGGACAACTTATTTAGTTATAATAAACTTGTTAAATAACAATACTTATTGATTTATAATTTTGCCACTTTCACCATAGATATACTTCTCCAAATAATCTTCCTTTCAAAGACATCTAGTGAACTCTCACCTCACCTTGTGGTCACAATTTTACTACCATTCGATACAGTCCACTTATTTCTTTTAAAATAATTGCGATCAATATAATTAATTATTATTTAAAAAAAATCGGTGTGTGTACTTATGTACGCACGTTAGAAGTTATACTTCTTTGGCGTAACAAAACAAAAACAAAACTTGTAATAAACTAGATTTTTTGACTAGCTCTTAATTATCTTGTTAAATTACACACTCAAGAAAAAGGACCGCTTATTGGAACGCTGTTGGTTTATTCCTATACAATTTAACTTATATTACTTAATTATATAATTATTTATCGTTGTTTTTATTTTTAAAGTAACAACTGCCACTGTGACGTTTAAAAGTTTGTTTACGTAAGGAATTGCAAATGGCCGACAATAATAAATTCGCTACCTAGTAACGGAACAATTCTAAACTATAATATTATACTGTATAATCGTCACGATTGCGGTATCATTCTGTGGCATAATGGTTGTGCGTTCGGCTGATAACCGAACAAAATCCGTGGTTCGAATCTAATCAAGTGCGTCTTTTTTCGTGTGAAAAAATATATTATGTGTTATATGTCACACGCCAAAAATACAGTCTGATCTGATTTCCCAAACGCGCCAAAAGAAGTATAACTTTTTTAAAAAATGTCGGTTTATATAAATAGAACTAGGACTTGTGAGTATTTATAATTATGGGGCTAATATTTTATTAGTATGTGTGTAGGTACGTCACTGACAGGGTTGAGGAATTATCTTTATTCGGAGCGAGCGACAAGCGGGGCTATTTATCAAAAGGAAAAAGCGTTTGACAATAAATGATTGCGAAAAACATCTCATATTATTACTTCTCTCTTGTTTGTTACGATTCCAAAAAGTTCATTTCAAATTAAAATTGTACTATGCCCGCAGATGTACCACTCCCCGTAAAGGTCACGCAAAATAATGAATAAATAAAATGTCGGTCAAAAGACTTTGAATTAATCAAAATCCGTCCGGTCATTATTTAAAATAAACCGTTTTATTAATGTATTTTTTATTATCTTTTAGATTTTTCTTAATTGTGTTCTTTGTTATTGTGCATTCACCTTCTCCGTACAAACCTGCACCTGGTCCGCGATTTCCTGCTACTTGGCGTGGTTACGACTCGTCTTGCGTAGGCGAAGTCGATGCGAATGCGATCGCGATGCGGCTTGAAGCGATATAAAGCGAAAGGATGCTAAGCTGTATTGTTGTCCAACGTGGTTTGTCACTAGTCGGCATCGCATATTATTCATCATGGGCTGACGCAAGGGTTATTATGATATAAAATTATGTTATTACATCATATATCATTTTAGATATTTTATAGAATATTTAAAAAAAACTATCTGCAATTTGCATTTGTGGTCTTAGTTCAATGAAAACAAATAAGTATGACTGATAAAATTTAGTATGCACTTGTTATGTCGGATCTCTATAATCTACCTCCACCCTTCGCCACTGACTGCAGTTAATTAAAATATTTTTTTATTATATAAGTATATTAATGTAATACTTAGTTATCGCAATATGATATGTAGATATGTGTAGGTACAGGTAGCTAGAAGTGCGCTGCATCATATATTTACATCGTACATCGTAAAGGCTGTAATAATCAGTGCACGATTTTATCATGTTTTGTATAAATTTAATATCGTGACGCGACATATACCGGAAAATTATATAGTAACAAATCAGAAAATTGCACTAGAGTTTGAAGGCGTTTCTTTATCAGCCTCCGCGTAAATAAATTAAAAATCATGTGGTTTTAAAAAATACGTCGTCAAATTACATTTCAGATACTACCTACTTATTTTAATATCATTATTTGAAAACTCATATTTTAAATACAAAATTTTACAGAAATATCTATCTCAAAGAAGTGGAACAAATATTATATATTTAGAAAGATGCGTTCATGGAGAATTTCATAATTTATATGAAGATATTCAATGAGTATCTGCCGCGCGCCGCGTTCAGTTCGCGCAAAAATATCAAACCAACTGATCGCGTCGCTGAAGCCACGCGCCGCTCGCCGGGCGTAATTTGCACGTAGGCCACTCATTTGGCACTCCATGTGTTTGATATTTCCGTGCCGTGCCGCGTCGCATCGCGTTAGTCCACGTAAGACGCCGCGGATCTATGACAGCTTGTAGCTGCTGCAGGTCATTGCTAATATTATACAGTGGCACCGTGGCTACGATAAAAGTAATTAATATTTGTATTGGTATTATTTGCTACAATTCTTGCTTTAATGCTAACAAACAACACTAAGGATACAACTACAAATAGCTTTTCCCATACCCATGGTATCATTGTAGATTCCAGTGTAGGTACCCTGAAGACTTTGAAATTAATGGTCCCGAGCCAACACACTTGGTCTTAATCAAACGTATCATGAGACGCTATGTTGGATGTAAATTACCTTTTTTTATTACCCGAAACGTCACAGGAGGAGCTACCAAATACAGAGGTTCATACCCTGAAGACTATCATACTGTGCCTCGCCACTTCCACTGGTAAACGAATACATCCCGCAATTACCCCGCATACTTTCCTCATGGCCAGGTTATACTTTGATTTCAGTGATGCACACTTAGCCGCTAAGCCTGCTGACTTACCAACTATTTAAAAACGCAAAATTCAACTGCCATCATTAACGCAATTCAGAAGGCTTCAAAAATATAAAAACTACTAGTTAAATTTCGTCATAATTAGATAAGACGCACGTAGCTCAGTTGGTAAAGTGCATTGGCACAGATCCGGTGGATGCGGGTTTGTGTCTCGCTGCTCGTCGTATTTTTCAAGTAGTTATATATCGTCACTATTCTGGCAGAAGACACTTATTTGAAAAAATGACATATTGAGTTAGTTATACCAAAATGTTCCTTATTTCAAATTTTACCGTCTGGTAACCTTATTAATAAAGAAACAGTCTTTATTATTAAGTCATCCTTTTTACGATTACTAAATAAACTCACATGATAGACCATTTCAAATATTTTAACAACTTCAAAGTCAAATTACTCAAAACTGGTATTCTCCAGTTAGTGTATTCTGCCAGAACAGAGACGATATATCTCTGAGGTGTTTTCAAATTATATAATATGTTCCATTATTTGATCAGTATAAATCGTACTTCGGTGTAAGAAGAAAATGATTTCCTTGTCTTCAAAAACTCGAAACGATTTTTCAATAATTGTCTTATATTTACACTTAAATAGTTATTATTTAATGGAAAAAAATAATGGACTGTATATTTGGTTGTCAATGACTTGTCGGCATTATTTCGACAGTGTAAGAATTACCAAGTCATTTAAACTATTAAGACATCCTTCGATGGAATCGAAACGTTCAAAGTGCAATAATGCGAAGGCCAGCAGATTTCTCAATTGCAAACTTTATCAGCAATGACTCGCAATTTACCGAATATTCGTGCATATAATTAGCGAGTCATAGTTGATAAGTTGGTCAGTCTAAATACATATTAGTACCAATCTTAATCTCAGTCCGATCAGTAAGCTTCATGTCAGTTACTCCGCACAGCATTCTGTTCCATCGAGCTCGGACCTCGGAACAGTATCATAAAGTATTGTAACCTAACGCTCTTGTAACATACTCTTGTACCGACTATTAACGCTGCAAAAAAAACTCGCTCCGCCATCCATCGGAGCAACCACCAAATCTCGACTTCTCATCTCTCTTCCTGATGACTCTCCATATACATCTCCTAGTCATCCACAATCACAGCAGTCTCGTCCCTCAACAACGAGACCCCGCAAAAAGTTTGTATGGGTCCGATGGTTGGGGAGAACTTTGGGACGCCGGACTCTAACCTTTAGGGTTTTGTAGCGCAGGATTCTTTCCTGAATCTCGGATCACTCACTCGCACACGTGTTATATTATATTATGTTTATTTGGATGGAATGACCTTTATTCAATCACATGAGGGTCACCGTGTATTTATTATTGTCTATTAGTAATAAATATTTGTCTTGTGACAGTCGATTCCATCCTAAATTAGAAGGTGCCCAGAAGCAATGTAGCAAAGGTAGGGAAGGAATAGGGACATAATAATTGGCGAAAGCATAACATTTTACTTATGTCGTTTATAAAGGCCTTACGCATTTTTTGTCGCTGTCAAAAAGCATCATAAAAAATATGTTCCGTAGTATCTTACAATCTTAGAATGTTAGATGGCAGTAAATTACATGCTTCAGACATATTCCAATAATTAATTCATGAACATCTCTAATCCAATTTACATAAATATGTCTAGTGTAAATTAAATTGATTAGTGCGATATGCGATGGGATTATGTAACCAATTAAATATGTGTTTACATGCTTAGTTCGTATCGAATTACCTACCATGAATATTAAAGAGGGTACCCATCTCGACATATCTTATTATGTTTACTTCCTGATTCAATTCGCAAAACATCTTCTATTATGGGATCACATTACAAATAGTGATTTATTTAACTTGCAATAGTATGTGTCTTAACCAGTGCTGGAAACCAAACCGGAAGCGAGAACCCCGAAAATTTTTAAACTATTTTGAAAACAGAACGAAATTATATAAAATATTTTGATTCTAACTATCTCACATGATTATTAAATTAAGTTGAACTTATTATTAGTGTAATAAATAACTATGTACCGTAGTTGTGTACGTAGTTAAAACGAATACCTACAGCATTATCAGAAAGAAAAAACTCTTTCTATTAATTAAAAAAATATTAAATCGTGCTCGAGTGGTAAAATGGACGGTAGTCTAGGGTTTGGATTTCGCGACTAGTTCACATAATATAATCAAGGCATGCTTGATTTTTACTCTTTTGAAGCTCGTGGGTCACGTCTTCTGCTCTTCAGGCGTTTTGCCTACTCTCACATGGGATAGTTTCTAATCCTGGCGTCCTAAAGTATATGAATTTATATGCGCCCGTCAATTACGTACGTGGTCACAGCCATGACCTTTTCTAGATCAGGACAGTTTCTTCACGTCAGGCTTGTCAGGTACCATTATCGAGAGGTGCGAGACAAATCAATTTACTTCCCAGAGATATAGACATCTTCAGTGATGTGCTGTGTATTCTGTTTTTGAAATTGAATTGTATTGTTTAATAACATTATTATTTAGGTTTTTATTTTTTTTCTTCGCTCTTCTGAAGGTAGATAATATTTTGCTATGTATTTTTATTTACCAACTTTGATTAAAATAAGTTATTATCTCATGTTGTTAACGTCCTGAATTTTGATTTGTTATGTATATAATGTATAAATAATGTAAATATAATGTTTTGTCTATAAATAAATATATTTTTAATCCATTGATTTGTCAAAAAAGCCTATCAACTATTTCACGTTAAAAAGACTTTTTATAAATCTTCTGAGGCGACTAACACATATAATACACCAGGGAACTCAGAAATAATGGGAACTTAAATACCTAACGGATAACGAGAAACAGGCAACCGATCTCGAGTAAGGAAGAATACGGGATAAATTTAAACATGTGTACAACAGTTGTCAGTATTCGACGTAACTACTCTCGGTTTATGCATTGACGCTCATTTAATATTGGTGTATTACACACACTATTGCATGTCTATAATGCGTGGCTCATTTTCGTAGGACACTCTCACATTCAAAACCCTGCGTCAAAATTTACTGTATTGGCATATAGCTTATCGGAATTATATTTATTATCAGTTCTGTAATATATAAATATATATACTAGAATAAAGATCAAAATAAAATGCATTTTCTTTTTCACTATAGCCGAACCATTTATTTAATTTATTACTTGGGGTTTCATTGCTTTTACTAATATCCTACAGCTCTGATCTTCACATAAACATTTTGCAATATTATTCAAAATATCATGTAATATTAATTATTGTTGTGTGTTGTTATTGTTATTATACTATTTATATGGTCGTTAACATAATACATTTCTAGGTAGACCATTCTAAACAATGATTTTATTCATCAACTAAGACATTAGATTTATGAATAAGCAACTATTTCTCTATGCCCTTACTATTATATTGATTATAATATCAATGTATCACTTTTCACGGAATTATTTTTAAAATAACAATGACTTCAGCAATTGAATTTCTGTTACTATGACCTTATGATGGAAAGCAAAGTCGGCTATGGGTGGAAATGCTTGAGAAGTAATTTTTGAGACTTTACCTATCTGAACTCGTAGTCCAATGCTTAAGGCGCTGGTCTATCATCCATTCCCGATACGATCTGAATATATTTATGTGATTTTCTCAAAGTTTGAATGTCTGTAAATGTACTTATTACACTACACTATTTTTATTGAACCTCATGGCCTGTTGTAGTATATATATATATATTTAAAAGACTATATGAAAATCACCCTTAGCGTTATCGTAATATAGCGTTATCGCACTAAATTAAAATCGAGCTCAATATTATGCAAACTCTATAATATATGTATATGTGTATATCTAATAATATATGTCATTTGGTGCCAAGTAGAAAAGCGAAATCAAACAAACATGATAATCTCGTTAACTAAAATTTACAAATAATACCAAGTGAATCATTTAAATTGATTTGTTTCTTTCTTATTGTATATCAGGTCCGTTTTATTCTGCAAGATAATGTATAGGATCCTAGTTTATTCCTAGTGTCTCTCTCTCTTTCAACGAGTGTATTTCAGATTTTCTTTAATTACTTTCCTCGTCTGAGCACATCCTCAGGTTGATGTTTTTTTCCTGTTTTGTTCATTCTTTGTATGGTTTTACCTGCGATGCATCAGTGTCCTCATTTCAGGAGTAATGCTCTAGAACATGGTTTCCCAAACTATGGGTCGCGACCCACTAGTGGGTCGCGAGCGAATATTGAGTGGGCCCTCGCCACTGTATATATGAATTTAAAAAAATAGGAAGTGATAAATTTGATATTTCATTCAGCTATTTATAATTCCTAAAAATTGAAATAAACTTAAGTTACGGAAAATATTGTGATAAAATAATAATAATTTTAATTGCCAATGCACTACAGATGGCAGTACAGTCGCGGAACAACGCCAGCTAGCGCTGGAGCTAGCGCTAGCTGGCTAGATAAAAATTGTAAATTATATTAAAACAAAACCCTTACAAGCCCGCCTATTTTAAAAAAAAACTATCTGAAGAAATGGGTAGCCGCCATACAACGCTTTAATTTGTATTTGCAAGGATGAAACGGATCAGACATTTTTGCAGTTCATGATAAAATTCGAGCGTTCATGAAAAAGCTTATGTTGTGGAAAAGTTGTATTGAGAATGGCAAGTATGATTGTTTTGAAACACTTGAAACTTTTATTATTGAAAACCAAGTGCAGCCTAAGATGAACGTACTGTCTGAAATTTCCAGTCATTTATCACTGTTAATAAATAACTTTGACGACTATTTTGGGGAAGAGATGAAAAAGTTTTATTCGTTACGTTGGTTTTGTAACCCATTTCAAGACGACTTACCAACTAGTATGTCAACAAAAACAAGTGAAGAGCTCATTGATTTATCAGAAGATACGTCACTGAAAAATAGTTTCAACAGTTAACGAAATTCTGGCTCTCAGTTGCTGATAATTATCCTTGCCTGTTCGATGAAGCTATGAAAGTCCTCCTCCTCTTTACTACCTCATATCTATGTGAGGTCGGATTTTCGGCTATGGTTAACATTAAAACTAAATACCGAAATAAATTGGATATATCAAACTCACTGCGATTAAAAGTAACCAACGTTGAAGTTGATGCTAAAACTGTAATGAAGAAAAAAGGGAAACAAATACATCCTTCCCATTGAAATAACTTCGTAAAAAAACCTTTCAGGTGTAGGTATTAAAGTAATATTTTTTTTATTTAAGTTGTGTTTCTTATTTCAACAGTCTTTCATTCATATTGGTAACACTTATAAAAAATATTTTTTTCATTTCAATTAGAACAATTAAGTAGTTCCACGACTCGCCACTAGGGAATCTGAGCATTACCAATATGTATGCCATCTTTTCTCTAAGACAGCTAAGAGGTGGGTCCCAAGATTGGAAATTTTTGTTAGATGGGTCGGAGCCCAGTCAACTTTGGGAACCACTGCTCTAGAATATTACTTTATTTATAACTATAGTATTGAAGTCATACTTATTTAGGCGCATTTGGAAAATCATATCAGAGTGTATTTTTGGCATGTGACATGTAACACATAATTTATTTTTTCACACAAAAAAAAAACACACTCGATTGGATTCGAACCAACGATTGTCCGGTTATCAGCCGAACGCACAATCATTACGCCACAGAATGATACTGCAATCGTAGCGATTACACAGTATAATATTATAGTTTAGAATTGTTCCGTTGCTAGGTAGCGAATTTATTATTGTCGGCCATTTGCAATTCCTTACGTAAACAAACTTTTAAACGTCACAGTGGCAGTTGTTACTTTAAAAATAAAAACAACGATAAATAATTATATAATTTAGTAATATAAGTTAAAGTGTATAGAAATAAACTAACGGCGTTCCAATAAGCGGTCTTTTTTCTTGAGTGTGTAATTTAACAAGATAATTAAGAGCTAGTCGAAGAATCGAGTTTATCACAAATTTTGTTTTGTTACGCCAAAGAAGTATAACTTCTAACGCACCGATTTTTTTTATTTTTAATTATATACCAATGTTATATACATACGTATCTGAGAAGATTCAAATCATAAAAGTTAATTAACTCAGTAAAGTTGAGCAACAAAAAAAACGCTTATCTCTAAAGGCACAAGCAAACAAATTATTCTGACGGATATTTACTGTTCGTTCGGGTTTTTGTGCACAAGAGGCTTCACACTGACTTCTTGTTTTTCGGTTATGTTGAGATTCATTTAAAAAAAAATGTTCTATAACTGACAAAGAGATGCGAGTCAACATCATATAATTCCGACGGTTACGTGAAATTGTACATAATAATATGCAGTTCACCGTATACATTTTGTACCAGCAACAGATGGCAGTATAACATTGGAGTTCGTGGAGTATTTGAATAGATAGTCATTTTTTAGACACGTGCGTTTTTCGATACAAAGTCTTTCTTCTTGAAAGTGAATGATCCAAATTGAATTAATATCGATTATTTTAAATTAATAATTTATGACAAATGTTTTATAATAATAATTATGATTGGTTATAACGAGTAGGTATATAAAAAATAATATATCATGGTTGTAGTGGTATTGTTTGCTAGCATTGAAACAGGTATTGCAACAAATAATTCCATTATACCCGCGAATCACCAATGGTACCATTGTATACTGATATATCTGTACCTATCTACTTTTAATCATTCAGAATTCTTCTGGTATTTACATTTTCATTGTATGCTTATATCTTTAAGTCGTGAGTTCGTATCCATTTACATACTATTTTTCAATTTGTTTTCCAGAGTATGGCTATAAAAGGTTGAGCAAGTGGCTTACATCCATTTCTCGTAAAAACAAAAATCTGTTTATACAACCTCCACTCCGTGGAGGCCTATATTATAATCTTCATTGATATATTTATTTATGAATTTCCTTAGATACCTACATATAGGTATAATAGTCTATTTTTCTATTTTATTTCATATTGCAATGAGTTCGATTCCCACTCGGCCTAGCTTAATATATTCGATGATTTTTTCATGCATTGACAAGCAGCACTTGGAATGAAAAATTTACGATCCGGAGCGCTTGATAATTTTCCGAAAATATTAACATACTTATTTATCTAATTTTATGTGTGTTAGATTTTTGAAGTTATACTTCTTTTGGGACGTAGTGAAATTATTGAGAAACCGTTACGGAAGTGGAAATGACGTCGCCGCGTATGGTTCACCTCGTCATAAATAGCTTCGTTCCGTTTTTCCATTGAAAATAATACCATATTTAAAATTTCTCTTTCCCATTGTTTAGGTAAATTATTTTGTAATAATTGTTAAACGATGACAAAAATATGAAAACTACACAAAATAAATTCAGTAACTATAAAATCACAATTAATATAATTTAATGTCTCTGCAATTAGCGAATAAGTGATTTTTAGAGCCCGTGATTTTTCCCGATATTGTAACACTGGAGTCTAGTCGGCCATTAAAATTTTCTTACTAAACGTTGTAAACGTCAGATGATGTTTACAATTTTCAGAGATTCCATCATGGAAAATAGATTAGAAATAATATTACATAATAAATATAGAATGATTAAAACTAATAATAATAATTTCAAATTATTTATATTAATTTTATTTAACAATACAACAACAATAACTGTGTATAAATACATAAATCATTCTAATTTGATTATGCTTTTTAATCAAAACTTTATTGATTGTATTAATTATCTTTTATCGTATTTTCTACTTACGTTTTTTTGTTTTGTTACGCCAGAGAAGTATAACTTCTAACGCGCGTACATAAGTCCGATTTTTTGTTATATGGCCTATCTGTTAGATGGCCAAATATTTTTTTCCACGAGACGGTGCGATAGTCTCGGTTTTTTCATAAACCCAATCTGGGCTCCGGTATGCTCCGGTCCATTTTGAGCCCTGCTAACATATATTATCACGTACGTTAATGTATAAACTATCTTTAAAATTAGGTATTTTCTATAATAAATAATCTTATACTCTTAAATAGGTATTTTTTGTATTCATTTTTCAAATTAAAATAATAAAAATATCTTAAATATTACTAACATTGAAAAACAATTCATAAATTGGCAGTTGGGTTATATTTATAAAACTGCGTAAACATTAAAATTGCTATCGCTATAATGTTCGTAGATAGGCATGGAAATTTATTCTACAGATTAGAATATCGACGTCGGTAAATACTTAATTGGTTTCATGTGATCTCAATTTAATCACCTGTTACTATTGAAAGCCTAATTAAGCTAACAAGCGTGTAATGCACGATACAGATACGCAGCTGATACCTGTAATTACACATAGATACTTCCTAAAATTAGAGAACTTATTAATTTAATTAGCTATTTTCGTTTTGTGATTAATTTCAAAATAATAAAATTGTAACTATATTCTAGTGTAACAAGATGGCTGATCAGTTATATCATCATCAAACTGCGGGATGAAGGGTTCCCCTAACTCATTCCACTCTTTTGGATCCCTGATTCTTGCTTTATTAGTTTGTCTATCCAGCGAGTTGTTGTGAGTTATTTTATCGCTAAGTGCCTTTTGGATACTACTGTATGACGATATTTGTCCAGCGGTTGTCCAGTCACCGAGCGACAGGTCCAGATCATTTCCAATCTGCTATCCAAGCCCTATCACATTACGTGGGTAGGTACTCTTTTTTGTCTCCTTATACATTTGTTTATCTTCTGGTATTTCCACGTTATTCTCAAGGTACATCTTTGTAATTCGTTGAGTTACTGCCAAAAGTAGGTAAGTCTCTGTTACGGAATACCTAATTACAATTTAAAAGTATGACAACATGTTCTCTAAAATCAGGCATAGTGCTAATTTATTTGTACTTTATGTGCATATTTTATATATTGGATGACCTTGATCTTTTATAACATTATATACTCGTATTTATATAATATAGACACATCATACGTTGTTAACTTTAAATACTTAAATTATCTACTTACCAACTTTTCGCAGCAGCATCACTATATATATACCGTCTCCTATCACTATATATTTTTTAACGTTTATTGGGTTATATAATATAGTCCACATTTTTCGGGCATACGTTGGAACTAGAAAAAAAACAATATAATTGGTAAAATATAATAATTTAAAAAAATCCTTGCAGTTGGCCAACAAAAAATATCTTTATTTGTATCTGTGAGGCTCCACTTAACAGTTTAAATAATTTAAAATCAGTTCATTAAGTCTACTTATATATTACGTAACACAAGTCAAAAGTAACTTGTTTGTTTTCAACACACAGTGAGTTGGCATAAAATATTTTCGCCAAGGTTTTTTTTTATTTTTTATTTTTTTTACAAAAAAAACCTTTGAAAAGTTGTTCTCAGGAATCCGAGGTGGGAAAGCATGCCTGAACGCCGGTAAAAGTTAATCCTGAAATGTTTTTAGAATGTCAATTCAGTGTAGTACTAACGAAACATTATAAAAATAGCATTTTTAAGCGCTTTTAGTAGTACATACTTCGAACTATTTTTATTTAGCATAAATTTCTCCCTAGTACAGTAGTGGAGGAGAGGCTAGTGCATTTTTTTTTAATTGATTTTTGTATAAAAATTTTAATGATATTTTGTGTATCCACTAAATCGGTATATATCAAAATGAAAATAGCAATGACAAAACTATTACTAAACTAAACTTAAAAGTGGTTTTAGAATCGTTTCGTCACCTCAATACTACAACTAGATAACTTGATTTTCACTATTTTTCAGATAGCTATTGAATATGATTCTATATTTCCTTTTCTACGAAATGATAAAACTATCTAAGTTAGAAGTTAATAGTAACTGTTATTTTGTGTTTGAGAATATTAGAAAGCTTTAAAACCATAAATGCATTAAATAAATAAAATAAAATACTTATCGACAATATTTTTTCATACAATTGAACATTGTTTAATGGTTTCCAATTAAACGAAGCACAATTTTCCATTTTTATTTTAAATAATAATTATAGCCTAGATTTATGTTAACCAAGTAAATTTTAACTTTCATTTTTCCAAATCAGAGTTATCTAGTTGTAGTATTGATGTGACAATTTCAATCTGACGACTATGGGTACGGCTTGTAGTCGAAAAATATGTTAATGTACATTATATTTCATATATTATATTATGTTCTTTCAAATTACTTCGGTTATATTCCACTTACGTAAGAATGAGTGTAGGTTAGCGTTATTTTATAAACTTTTAGAATACGCTCTACTTCACTGGGTGTGATTCCATGTACCTACATATATACTTGTCGTTTACTGATTTTTTTTAAAACAATAAATACATTTGAATTTAAAGATTTTACTCGTTGGTACCTAATGTAAGGATAAATAGTTATGTTTGACTCGAATAATATTTAAATTTTCAGTGACTTGAAAATCAGTAACGATAGATTTTATTAGGTTTTAATTATATAATATCACAATAATAAGTATCCATTTTCAATAAATTTTGTTGTTTATAACATTTTTTTAATTCTCATACAAAACATATTAATAAACCGTCAATTACATTGAGCTACTTTACGAGCTGTTTGTTGGCGAATTTAATAGCGGGCGATTCAGCTACTGCGATTATGATGATGATACATAAAACTTTCCATTCGCTGAGAAGCCACAAGCCAGCGACTATTTTGACAGAACGTAGTTGGTTTTTTTACCGGGAGGTTGCTACTGCGCTCTACTGCGCAGACGCCAACGTATAGCGTGTAAAGTTGACCGCCTTTCAACTTTTCTCGGTAGAGTGTTTACAATCTGCTTGTTAGCTTGTTCGATGATTACACTGGGCGACTTTACAGGCAGATTGTAAATTTGCCAACAAACAGTTTGTAAAGTAGCTCAATGTAATTGACGCTAAAGACAGAAAAGTAAAACCCAAACGCCATAGTTTTGGTTCATAACTTAATAACACAAGGTATCAAATGCCAAAAATACAGATTCCCCTGAATATCTTAAAATATTGTCAATATTAAATACGTTGTTGAACAACCTTTAATTTAAAACTATTTAAAATATCATATTCTTTAACACGTGTTAAAGTTTATCCCATTTTTCTTCACACTCGAGACTCACAACCATACCCAGAAGTTAACGCACTTACAATTTTGGCGTTCCCTGCACACACACAATGGAAGTATTAGAGGGTACATTTAACACAGCCCCAATAATAATTAATACAATACTGATTTATTACGATATTCCGAAATAAATAATTGATTTTAGTATTTATCTGCGGCCTATAACCCCGTTAACCTGAGTATTACCGAAAATAATATGGAGAACGCCACTCGGCCTGGGGTATTAAGTTGTCCGAGTGGCCATAATGGGATTTGAATTTCAGATTAGTTGTGTCGGCGGCGAAAGCGAAATGTGTCGCTTTTAATGCGCCGCATTTAACTGAGACACGAACCGAAAATTTATTACGAATTACCTTTAGGATTAGGGCGCTTTATTCTGTGAGGCGGTGTAATGAGGCGCCGAGTTTTGAAGCTTATTTCCTTGTGAAACTTTTAAGTAATATTGATTGGATTCAATATCATTTACAAATAATTAATCAGCTGTAAGGACAGCTGTACTTACAAATTTAATAATTCATTGATTTGACAGTTTCATTCATAAGCAAAAATTCCATCACACCATATTCGAAAGTTTTTAGAAATAATATAACAAAAATGGGTCAAAATTGAATAATTATCAAAAAGTCTTGAATTTTATATTAATATTAAAAATTCATATTATAACTATCATGATTTTATATTTCAGAAAATATTCAGCCAAATGAAAGTCCAATTTAGGTATCTAGTATTATTATAATTAGGAACTGGAAGAAATAAAAGCCCGAATAACCGCTGCAAATAAATCGTACTTCTCATTGCTGCCCATATTCAAATCCAGAAATATCCACAGAAAAAGTAAGATCCGGCTCTATAAAACCGTCATACGCACAGTCACTACGAGTGCGAGTCACTAAATATGAAAGCAGCTGAAATGGTGGACTGCTTCTGAGAGAAAGATCCTGAGGCGGATATACGGACCCATGAATGATGGTGGGGAGTGGAGAATTAGGTACAACACGGAACTATACCGCTTATACCAAGATTAAAAACTCTCCACATTCATAAAACTCCAGAGGCTAAACTGGGCCGGCCATGTCCAGCGCATGCCTGAGTCACGGATACCGAAGAAAATCCTCGAAGAAAACCCAGGGGGGAAAAGCCCAGTGAGAAAGCCACGCACACGATGGGGTGATAACATTTTAAAAGATGCCAACCAGCTGCTAAAAATCAGGAACTGGGAAAGACGTGCGGAGGACCGTTCCGGCTGGAGGACGGCGGTAGATGAGGCCACGGCTCCACTTAAGCTGTAGTGCCATCGAAGAAGAAGAATTATTATTATTTAAACTAACTGAAAATTCATCTTACCAATAAATGGATATTGTATTTTAACCTGTGTTTCCTTAAATTATATTTATTACACTTTATATTACAGCTTGTAATAAGGTATTGAAATACCGAATAAACAATATCAATACCAGTTTTTCAGTATTTCTTATTGAATACCGATATTAAAATAGATAGAAAAAATAGGATTTATATTTAACAGAAAAAAAGTACTTATTATTAAATTTAATATTATATTGATTATTATCTATTGATAATTTTAGATAAAATATGCCCTCAAATGGATTAGTTTATCAATTGGAATCTGATAGTTTTGGTCTTATCTTCCTGCATGCATATAATATATCCAGGAAAATCCCTCTCAGATTCAATGCTTGTTACACGTACAGTCATCAAATAGTAGTAACATTATAAAATAATTAATTATAAATATTTTCAATCAATGCTTTCTGATTCAAACTGGAATTCATCGCGAACAATTATTATTATTTCACTGTTGATGACGTTTTCAGTCATTTTAGAAACGTGTTTACTTTTGTATTACCAAAAATACTGGTATTTCCCGGAAATCCCGGTTTTGAAATACCGGTATCCGGCGATATCTACGCTGCAAAATTTCCCCATCTTTATTTGTCATTGTTACAATGCTCTACAATGATTTCATATAATATGTTATATAAAATAATATGAATATTAAATATCGTCTCAATTTATACTATCTAAAATATCAGAGGAATTCTGGAAAAAATATATATCACTAATTATAATATAATCTCTATATATATAAAAATCTCGTGTCACGATGTTTGTGGTCGAACTCCTCCGAAATGGCTAGACCGATTTTTATGAATTTTTTTTATGTATATTTTTTCGGTATGAGAATAGGTCAACAAGTATATTTCATACCGCTAGGTGATTAGGGTATCTCTATCCAGAAAAATTTTTCTTTTATTTTTTTGAATTTTTTTTTTTGTATTTTTTTATTATTTTGCATCAAAAAATACCTATAACCCCAAATTTTCACCCTCCTACCCCCACCCTCCCATTTTTTAATCGCGACTATATATATATAAATCTCGTAATATATATTATATCCTATCTACAAAATTAGAATTTAAATTCAAACTCCATCAGGTATCCTCGATTGATAGTATTAATATAATAATAATTTTAATGTTATAACCCCTTGCATGCATGCATACATAATCGGTCCAGTATCAGAATAAATCTGATCGATAATAAGATCAGTAAAGTTAAGTCGATATCCCAAAATATGATATATTTGTATCGCAAGAGACGATTAAATCCCACCATGGCAATCTGGTAAGCAAGCCGTCATCAGCTGACTGCTCCCAAGAGAAATTAAAAACTATTTTTCCGACATGAAAATTCGTCCGGAAGCCCCGAAGGTCAGATCTGTGCTTTGATCACAACGCGGCCATATCACACCGGACGATGCCTTCCAAAATAGTGAAGGAAACCATCTTATATTACGATGAAACTTAAATTTTATATATTTTATAAAAAGAATCGCCCGGCTACTGATTAAGTTAGCTACAGTGACTTCCTAGTACACTATGATTTCAAATTCACAAAATTAAGGCGATGTCTTTACCTACCACAGTGACCTAGCGGAAAAATACGACGCTTGCAATTTGAGACATGTTTTTGATAATTTACAATTTCAACTGTATAAATCAATAAATATGTATCTGAAAACATTAAAAGGAAAAATATTTTTTTATTTCGAGTGAAAGATAAACTTACAATTAATTATTGTAAGAAAATGTTATAAAATGTAAATTTGTCAAAGAACCCCATCTTATTATTACATACATTGTATGGTCATATCCAGTATTAAAATCTAGTTTATTAAGTTTTCTATATTGTACTTAAGAGATTTTTAACTAATTCATAGTTTTAATATTTTTTTTATATTCATATATAAATGTGTATAATTTGAAATCCTTTTTATTTATATCAAATCGGGCTGCAATATTGGAACCATACCTAAATAAGACATGTCATTTTTATGCGCAGATATTATCAAAATCACCTTTAAATATTTTTATATATTTTTTTTAAATTTAATATCATTAATAACAATGCCCTTGCTTTTGTGTACAAGGTGGTTGTTAGTAATTTTGATCAATCACAAACACCCAGGCTTTGAGAAAATCACATAAATGTATTGTGTGCTCGCCGAGAATCGAACCCAGAGCTCCCGGATGGAAGGCCAGCGCCTTTCGCACTGCACCACGATAGCAAACTTATACTCGGCGTAAATGAAAACTCTGTCATTTTTTGTGGTATTGGCTTGTGTGATAATTATCTTAGAAATCGAGGGCATCCGTTGTTTGGTCTCCCAAGGTTTAGAACTAACTTGCCATTGGTAATGCCAATTGGAAGGGCAAAAACTCTGTTCAACCAAATCACTTCGGATATTGACATATTCTACCTGCGTGAGTTGAGTATAGTTGGGAATTGTTTTATAAATTCTCAAAATACGGTCTGCTTAGCTCATTCGGTGTATTTCCTTGTATCTAATTATTTGTTTCAATTTTATTGTTTTTATAATGTTTAATGCTGATCAATTTTTTTTTTAATTGATACTGTTTTATTAATATTTCCTCTCTTCTAAATTTCATGTTGTGAACGTCTTAAATTAATAATTTGTAATGTTGAATATATGTAAAAAAAAAAAAAAAAAAAAAAATTGAATTCATAGGATTGCATTTCACGAAAAATGAAAATTAGTCACTTACGCAAATTATTAGGTAGGTACATAGTCTGCGTCTAAACATACATTGAAAAATAACATATTATGAATTTTCCAGGCCGGTGATTCTAGCCCGTGACTCATACCTGTTAGAAATAAAATTGATACTATAAAAAAAACGGACATTAATGTATTATAAATTATCTAATAGACCGTTTTAGTTTAATATCTCTTCTTATATCTGAGGATCGTGACCATCAATTCAGTCATCTTCTGAGCGACCAAGACTCTTCACTCCTCTCAGTGTTCTGCTTCTGTTAGGACAGAGTGAAAACTACCCCTAGTCAGTGACGTCCCTAGACAAAATGCCGCCCCTAGGCAGCGCCAAAATGCCACCATTTTATACAATATTTTTTATCATCCTTCTATGACTACAATATCTAAGAAATGTGTTGTATGTATACATTACTAGCAAAATATATAGGTCTAATTTAAATTCCATCTCTACTTCAAAAGACAATATTGCGAGTCCACGGTTTTCAGTTACATTTAAATATGCACCTGACAACTTTCAAAACTCGCGAGTGACTGGCAAACATATTTGGATAAAATAATTAGGTAAGTATGTAGGTACCTACCTATAATTTAACTATAATTCTCAAATCTGCACGTGTCATTGCTGGTCATCAAAGATGTGACGTCCAAGGACAACGGAAGTAAACTAGACATCGCACACCCGACAAAAAAATACACTCCGGTTAAACATTTTATGTTAATTAATACATTTTGTTTCCAACCAGTAAGCTGATTTTTTTAATGGAGAGATATTTCCGTGATTACTAAGTTTAGGTACCTATTTTTATATATACCTAATGATTCTTCTCGATTTGCCGCCCTTCGAGTAACTGCCGCTCCCAAGCGACGCTCAATCTGCCTACCCCCACGGGACGTCACTGCCCCTAGTTAAGCTACGTTCATTTATGGATTTGATTAAAAGTATAAGGAATTAACATACTACCTATGCCCTTCCGAGCATTAGTTATTCTATAACGTTGGTGTATTTAGTTACAAACTCGTAATATTTTGATGTGTTTTCATTTTCCAACAGAAGAAGAGAGACACAAAGCCATTAGCTTTTGAAAATTGCCCATTGTGTAAGCTTCGTATAAATACAGCGACCAGCGAAACTTTTAGAGTAATTAATATCCCACTCAGCATTGTATCAAAAACACCTTGTTTACACAAAGTTGTATGTTTCAAAGCACGCTTCCGTAAGGATGTACTGCTGCAGCGGTAACATTGCATGCTGTAAACTAAACCACTCAAGCCAATCGAATTTGAAGTGTAGCTCCTTCACCTTTAGACTACGGAGCTATTTGTGAGCATTACAAGTTGAACGCAAACAGTTTGATGGATCCTGCAAGCCCAGCGAGGTGTTTGCAGACCACGGTACATACCACGGAGGCAGGGTTACTTCATTTACAGCATACAAAAAGTTTATCATATAGGTATTTTTATAGTAATATCTATCAACAAAAAGTATAACAAACGAACTCAGACGATAATTGAGTACTCGTACCTCGAACATCATATTAATCAGTCGATATCAAACCTTTAAATCAAGCAGTTCAAAATTAACCTCTCAATTAAATAGTCGTTCCACGCATATTGTGTTTATCCTAAGTTTACATAAAACTATTAATTATTACTCATACAGATAACTAAATTAATATACATCTTCAAAATGTAATACAGTAAATAATTGCATACATTAAAACAACCATAAATAATACTGTTCTCTCTGTCAATCAATAATATATTCATATTTGTGGCAAGCTGTGACTTTTACTTGAAGTATTTGCTACATTGTCATTCGATATATACAACATACACATAACGCACAAAGAAACTAGCATTATGCATAATTTTAGAGGCCATGTCAAACATCAAATTGCAATTACTCCATAATATGATTTCTAAACTTACTTACTTTTGGCAGTAACTCCACGTCAATATTTATAATTTTACAATTAATTAAATTTTGTGGGCGGTCGATGTAGTAGTATACATTGGTATCTCTGATATATTCTAAAAATATTTATATAATATTAATAATATATAATTTTAAGTAAATTTCAATAAAATTTATCATATTATTCCGCAATACCTACATTATATTATTATTACATAATATTTACTGTATCGATTAATTCTGGAGATGCTCCACATCTACAGCGTCTATAGACGGTACGCCACTGGTTCAAATGTAACATTTTTATCACACTAGACCAATGATACTCAACCTTTTTTTTCTTCGGGCCAAATACATATATCCGTAAAGTAATGCGGGCCGCATCAGTAATGGTGTGACGAAAAAAATCATGAAATCCCCCTTTTTTACAAAACATTTTTGAGATTTTAAAAATTATAAACAAAAGTAATGTGTATCCAAGCGTTTATTTCAAAATTAAAAATCATGTTCCTGATAATAAATGTTTTTCGGGCCGCACATAAAAGCTTAAGGGCCGCATGTGGCCCGCGGGCCGCAGGTTGATTATCGCTGCACTAGACATTCTTATTTTAAAATATATTATTTTTACTTAATACTCGATGGCAAAAGATTGTCAAAACAAACGAATGTAGCAATTACTGTCATTTGTCGCGTGCGTAGTGGGAACGCTTAATTGTATTAACCTACATACAAATAATCTGTTATTAATAGTGATACGATAATAATATTCTACTGTAACCTAATATTAAATTCACTACACAATAACCAGTCTCTATTAATTATTGTCCCTTATTTCAATAACATTTTAATTTGATATTACGTTCAACTACTAAGTTTTTTTTTTATGTTGATTCATATTTTATTAATGAACACATAACTATTTTTACAGTTGTTTATTGTTTCATATCTATTTTAATATTACATGATAGTATGGCTTTATTACTTTTGATATTTTTATGTCTATTGCTCACATACACAGTATAGGAGGAACGATTATTCAATTGAGAGATTATTTGTGAATAATTGCTTTATTGAAAGGTTTGATATCGACTACTCCTTATAATCCATATTATATTCATAAGTTCGGTTAACGTTATTTTTGTGACATTATCGACTGAGATCGTTAGTTCTATGTACATTTATTGAATGTCGATATATGTTACTATATCTCACATCACACCACATTTTCTCACATACGATGCACTGCTGAACAGCTAGTATACTATTATAATAATTAGTTTCAATACTGTGAGGTGGGGAGTCTGAAAAATATACACGCTATAACCCCCCCCCCTCCCCCCTTTCATTACTGATTCGTGATTACTGATTACATTTAACATTGCCATATTCGATAAACTCTACCCATAAATTTTATTGCAGTACTCATATTTGACAAATCTTTATATGTGAGCGAAATTAGTGTTGTAATACCTATGTTTGGAAGCCTCTTCAAGCGACCAAAATCTACATCGTTTTGTAGAACCAATAAAATTATTTATAATACATTTGTCAAAATGTGGTGAATATGATAATATTTTATAAATCGTCTTCAATTCAAGATAACTTTATTTCAATCTGGCGTGGGTGGAGGTCATAGTACCTACCTTTTATGTAAAAAGTGACTTTATGTCATTCATCATGTTATACTTTTTCCCACGATGGCTGAGCGGTTTACGCATCGGCTTATAGTGTCGTGGGACCAAGATTCGAACCCTGGTTCTGGTAAAATACACATATTATTTTTCAATTTGTGTTTGGAGTCAGAATTTGCACCGAATAGATTGATCAACTGGCTAATATCCATTTCTCGTAAAAAATCAAAATGTAATCTTATTAGGATTAGACATGGTCAAAAAATTATCTTCTAGTAAGAGCTGATCCCACTCCACAAAACCAACGGCACGCAATATAGCATTTATTGTTGGCCACCTACCCAATCATTATCTACGCGCATTACTAATTAACTTATTATTCAAACAGAAACAACCACAGTAAGTCATCGTGCTATTTCTTGGTTTCACAGTTTTCTAAATTCATAAATTGAAATTACATTTCATGAGAATGTTATATTAATTTAATCATTTTAAGTGAATCAAGTTACACGTTACCCAATCAAAATATTCTTGTTTCACTACTCTGTTGCAAGTAACAGGGTTTGTTAACTCGAGTAGTAGGGGTGGGGGGGGGGATATTTTATCGATCTCAGCGCACTCTCTTGTCCCACTTGTTTAGTTAACAGTGAAAACGTATTAACGAGAGGAAAGGTGCACTGAGGTTTTCACCTTTAAATTACGCACGTGAAATTTATATTTTAACATGCAGTCGCACGTGTGGATACCGTGGTTAAATTATTTGAATCAGGAATCAAGTCACCTTCTGAATATTTAAACAACAAGATATGCTATCCAACTTTCAATTAACTGAATTATTAAATATATAGGTATTTTATTTAGATCTATTCAATGGGTATTTTTTAAATAATGTTATCAACATAAAATTGTACACATAGCTATCAACTATCAACATATTATTGTATTCATTTGGTATATCTACCTGCCTAGCATATATCCTCGACCATTATTCCCAACTTTTTTTTTGTCAGATCTAGTATTGTTTCAAATTAACTTTCATAAAATGTATCTGATATATGGTGTTAAATCTAGCTACCTAAAATATCTTGACATAAATTGAAATAATGGCTTCTTATAAGATAAATCTTAACAATAAACAATATTATGTAACATACAATGATACTTAATCAGTGTTCATATTTCTACATACATTAGTTTTACGTTATATTAGATGCGAAATATTAAATTTTATTCTTCCTCAATATTTATTTCCATGTAAATAAATTTTCATAAATATTAGAATTTTTAAAATGTTTGATTTTTTTATTTAAGAATTCTAGAAACTATATTATTTTCTTCTCTGCATATTTTAGATAACGCCAGTTGGCAACACTCCCCGATAAAATAATAAATATTTATTTTTATTTTAATGAAAATAATATTATATTTCTACAAAGAATTGACAATTATAATATGTGTTCTCTCAGAATACATTAATTACGAATTAATATATTATATAACTGTCACTAGTTCAAAATAACTGAATCCTATATATTATGTAGTACGTTTATTACACGCTTTGTAAGATATAAGAATTCTTTAATTTGTTTTGTAAGATTTTTATTTTATTTAAATACGTCATATTACATTTTCTAGTCAGCAAACAGTTGCTTTAATTCTTAGAATTGCCTTGAGAAAGAATAATTTTAAAAACAAAACAGAATAACAAAAGAATACCAAACAAAATTCTATATTCAAATTTCACATAATTGTGACATTTAAATTGGTGATTCACGTATAATTTCTTTTTTGTTTTTATAGCCTCGACATATTATCTGTAAATGGCATCATATAATATTATTTTATTGGACAAGATGTTCAAAATGGATGTGGTTTAACACACGTCATTGAAACATAAAGTTATTAGAAGATGCGATAAAATTAATAATGGAAAACAAGCTAAGATTGACAATCAAACGTAATAATAATATGAATTAAGATTTGACAGTGAACAACAATAAACCTATAAGTACTACATAATAATACGTACCTTATTATTAATGATGGCAGTATATTTTGCAGGTTAAATGTACTGCACTTAGACAGTTATCCTTGTTTAATATGGATATATTTATTTCTCTGAAACTCAAAAGGAGGAAATCAAAATCTATGTAGAGGAAGTTGTTCAGATCACAAGGGAACGTATCGTAAAGCTCCCTCAGTCTAATCGAATACATAAACATCGCAGTTAATTGAGTGAAACCCGGCAGTCTTGCCTATTTACTGGCTTATACAAGCAATATATTTTTTGTTGGATCATTAGCATCAGCTGTTAAAAGCTCGATGCATTAGAATTCATCTTTATAATAAGATTTCTTTTGTTCATGAAAAAACGTGCTAAAATAAAAGCCTTTCACTTAATAAAATTTTAGAGCACGTGTTAAACACTAATTTTGCAAATTTTTGTTTTAATTTTATCTGCTTTAAACTTTCACAGATAACTCAAAACCACGTGTTTATTTTTAATGAATTTTATTATTTACATTAGTAGCTCTATTCTAAAATCAATATAATCAGGTAATGATAAAATGCCATGACCGATTCCAAAAAATAACTACTGTTATGTATAAAGTGTTAAAGGTAACATTTCTTAACGAAAGTCCTGGCAGCCCGACTAACTTGATAGAGCGAGATACTCGTAGATGACAACAATTATAACTTGAATTGCAGTGGTTGTGAAAATTAATATGCACGTTTTCTATACTTAGCGTATCCATGTCGCGCCTCAAGTTGCAGTTGAAATCACAGTGACATAAAGTGAAAAAAAGTCGATTTTGATCAATCAATTCATGAAAGTTATACCTAAATAATGAATAACTGACATTTTTCCAAAATTGTATTACCCCATTTAATATTTAAATTGTCTATTTTAAATTAATTTTAATTAATTTTAATTTTAATTGTCCTGTAATTTATTTATTTGTCTATTTAAGAATACAAAACATTGTGGACTTTTTCATACAGAAATGTAACATGAAGAATACAAATTCAAGACGTACACAACATGAGATTTAGATTATAACAAATATTACCCTCACAAGAGAGAAGAAGAGAATATAGAATATAATAATAACAATAACAGAAAAACAAATCAAGCCAAAACATACTTAAGTACAATTTAATACAGAAAAATATTTTTTTGAAAACAAAAACATACAATTTTGCACAGAAAAATAAAGTTTCAAAAACAAAATGCAAACTACATCATTGAAAATGTCTTTTGGGAGCGCATTTACGAATCTTGCACCCCTCGCTAATGGTGCCTGATAGGCTTAGTAATTTCAAAGCAACATTGAGATAACTGAGATACCCCACTGTTAATAATGGTAGGTATATAAAAAAAATCCTACCATTATCATTTAATATAAACCATAGAATATACTAAATAAACGTTTAGTTAACTATTTCATTCGTAGGACACAAACATTAATGTTCAATTATCTTGAAACTAGTGTTTTTGACTTAATCCCACTTTTGCTTTCAGGTTTCCAAAATCCTCCACGTCCACAAGCCATCAACTATCAAATTGATAAGCCATTACACTTCTGTACAATGTAATACAAACAAATCAAGTGTGACGTCATATTATAAAAGCGATATTGTATTATAATAACAATTACCTACCGCGATACAGCGTATAGGTACATAATAATGCCAGTTTTACATTTTTTTAGGTTAATCAAACGTCAAAGTGACTAAATAAGAAATTTCGATGGCATTGCGCACGCGCAACAGGTGATTATTAATTTTGATAACCACATTGTATATAGATTTGATCCGGAGGTTATCGGAGTTATCACAGATGAAGAAAAATAACGGAAAGATGTTATAGAGTTCAATATTTTCGAATAAAAACTTATTGTCTACGTGTTAAAACTGTGAACTAACATCCCCATCCTGTACAGCTAATCACACTTCCGTTTTCAAATGAGGAACGCCCCCAAATTAATCATTTCATTCTACGCTCCCGTGGTGTACCTACGGATTTATCAATTTACGTAATTTGAAGCTTTCTATAATAAAAAAATGTGTCTAAAACGACCAGGAGTGATGTTCAAATTAGTAAACTTTAAGCGCGAGTCAATACAATATTTAAACAAGCCTCTAGCACGTGTTGCCTTAACAGGTAAGTACGTCAAAATGCAGTGTTGTAATACTAGAAATATTACCACAAATACTGAGAATTATGTTTGTATATTATATAGTTGTGTTCTATCATCCAAATATGCATTGGGATAATAAACGAGGAGCCTAGGGCCCTTCATTTTACTGAGAGTGTCCGGCAAAAAAAGTCTTGCCTCTTATTGAGAATGGCATGTAAGTATTTGATTCTAAATATTGACGCATATTGTAATAAATTCAGTCGAGCCCAGATAAGAAGAAACTTCCTCTCGTAAAGTATGATACTAGAGATTTACTAAAACGAAATAATTGTCTTTAGTGGAAACCAAAATGCGATAGCCGATCTACCGAAAATATTAAATAATAAATTTAGAACATGTATTAATAGGCAGTTATTTATCATCTAGAAAACTTGGAAAAATTAGGTGATTTCGTCTACCATTTCAAAAACTCTAATAGATAAATTTTCTTGATGTATAAATAATTATTTGTTTATTTGAAAATACCATTAATGTGTCTAACTTACCATACAATTTTGATCAGCATTAATTTGTAAATCTATTTCAAGATATAAACCTCCCTTAATCTGCTTTCAGTGGATTACTAATTATTAATTCATTAATATCAGCATTGATATAGGTTCGATTGCCGTATTAATTTACGTTTTCTGCAAATCCATTCAATTCTCATAGTAATATTATGAATGGTATATTAATAATCAATTCTATAATAACCTGCAAGTTGTTATGAATGTATGATCATTTTTACGTTAAACTACGTTTTTATATTAGGTAAAGTAGGTAGTCAGTCGCTCGTTAATGATTTCGAAAAAAGTATTGCAATACTTAGCATAGATAAATAAAAATTAAACTACTGTTTAGACAAGGATGTTTTCTGACGATAAATAGCTATATTAAATCGGTTCAACCCGCACAATTCGTCGCCTTATGATAGGTTTGTCGAAAGCGACAATATGAAAAATATTCAGGAGACGAAAAACAAAGTCCATTACCTTATATTTCAATGCTTGAAGATCGTTAATATTTATTTATTTTACATATTGAGAGATACATTATATTAGAATAATTATGTTAAAAGAGTAATTAATTATTCTGCGACATTACTCATTTAATTCATAAGAATTTGTATTTATTTAACATCAGATACTAAACTTCTAAGCAGCGATCGCTCCGAATATTGGAGATTAGACAATACAAACCGTAGTTTTAAATCCTAGTCGTCATAAACTACAATGTGGCAAAAAGCGGATATTCATAAAATATTAAAATTAATTGAGTGATGATAAATATGCGTAAGCGGGTGTATAGAAATATACCCCCTGTGGTGTTTTGGATTTTGGACAATAGGAAGGTCTTTTGCATAGCTTTTTTTGAATATTATTTGGTGCTGGTTTGTAAAATATCCACATATTAGACAAACCAGCATGGAATGATTGTTTTGTACCGAGGTTTCTTAGACATGTTTAAAAAAATAATCCCCGATTCTAATGAACAATGAAATATGTTTTTTAATGATTTCGATGTGTTTATACAATAGAAATTGAACTGCATTAAAAACTCAATTTTGCCAAAAATGAAGCTGAATGTGGTACCAGGCCTCGATAATTGCGTTCTGTCAGCAATTTTCCCATCATTTCTTTCTCTTATAAACGTAGCCCATCCATAAACTTCTGGCTGACTTTTCTTTTAAACTATTTTTAGTTTGAAATATTTTGTAAAATCTCTAGAAACCCATATATTGGTGCGACATAGACATCGTAAGTCAAAATGGTGTAGGTAAATGTAATGGAATTACAAAACCATCTAACTTATTACAGATAAGTCGAGAAAAATACGGCTCGATAACTGCCCTGATGTTAAATTTGTCATTTATAAACCATTGATTCATTCAATAAAGGACACGAATTCAAAAAACCTTCCCTTTTCCAAATTCGCTCAGAACCACCGTCGAAGATAAAATAGCGTGTTCATAAACTTCCTGGTTCACTGTTCTACTGAACTACTGGAACTTGTTTATATTAAAAAATATTACTTGCTTATTTCAAATGTAAAACCATCTGGAATCTAGATACTAGATTAAATGCTAACAATGAAAAGCCCACTTACTTAATTGTCTTGCATGTAGCACTTATCCTTATTATGAAATTACAAATTTATCAACCCCACTATCTAAAACTAGGGGTGTCTCCCCACATCGTGTGTCAATAAATTATTCATGCGTTTCTATTGAATTTAATGACATGAAAAAGAGGATGACATAATCCTAATGCACGATTAAATCGGTAGTAAAGCACAATAATAATTATACAGTTATAATGTTTGACTTAAGGATTCCGACCACGCATAACCACTTCCATCTTCTAAATCAAGTATGTTCAACCTCGAATAACCTATCATCTACTATCAAGTATCAAAACTGGCAGTGATCTATAACAGTCTTCCATTGGCATTCTTCAACTTAACAATCTTGTTACTGTAGCCATTCAATTTCTCAAATCACACGACACACATATGCCCCAGGACATATATTATGAAAGTAAAGCTAAAAATGCTTACTAAGAGGAATGATTAAATTCTCTGTAAGTAATTTCATATTGTAGTTTCGCTCGCAGAAAACTTTACGCTATTATTGTCCGCATCCGTTTAAAGCCACAAGTATTTTTTAATAATTTCGGTACACTCCAATAATTATCAATTATATAAATAAATAAACCTGCGAGATAATGATATAAATTCTGAAACTACGATTTTTCATGAATACGAGGATATTGTATTGTATCATTGCTGTATTCATTATTTAGATAAGGAAATAATGATATGGTCAACTCTTACCGAAATAAAACATTCAATTAACATTGTAAATGTAACTTTCCAGTAAATAATAATTATGTTATCATATTTTAATCTACTAGTTAACAATATAATTATTTTATAAGTCAATAATTTATTAATACAATTGTAGGAGTCAACAACTCACACACAAACAAAACCCTTATCAGCAAACGCTAGTCAAACTGTATGCATTGTTATATAGGGACTGATGCACTCGGAAATTTCTTTATATGATAATAAATGCAGGTAATAGTCTGGAATGCGATATATGAAAATGTTTCGAGACCACAGCGATGCCACTGGAAACCAACTGTAAACACGCATCTTACATTATTTGATTGCCACATATTTTCTTCTTTAAATTTTTTATACATCAATAAATTCTAAATTCTCAAATCTCAACTCACTTGAATAGTCTTCAGTCAGTTTTTCAGTTAATTATCACGCCTATCATCTTAAACTAAGAACTATCCTGCACTTCTATCAGTCTACATTCATCCCCTAAACAATATTTAGTTCCGATATTAGAGGTCCGATACAATAAAGATGCTAATTTAATCAGCTTTGCGATTGTTACATTATGACAAAAAGTGAAAAGGGACATATGTACGTTAATCGCTTTCCATCTGACGAGAGACGACGGTGTATTCAGGTATACTGCATATTTTAGATTGGTGGGACTACAGAAATATTATATTCGAAATATTACCGGAATATTTTCATGAAGCAGTAATATACGAACATATCTTCCGTCTTACGGCAATTACGCCCAGTTAACGTTCATCCTATTGATTTTTCACATTTTAATACAGCGGGTAGAGTGTCTTTAAGGCTCGAAGAACTGGGCGCTCGATCGTGCTTGGATTGTTAATTGACTCGATAGCAGAAGGTGCCGTTAACATTTTAATGAAGCTCATACTTCTAATGGAAATATTAATCCACGGTTTACAGTAAAAAAAAAAGTTAAGTATTTATTGTCTTACAAGAAGAAGACGTATTAAAACATACACGAAACACAATGAAAAATGGAAGGAATCATTTATTTTAATCGGGTCCTGAAAGAAAACAAATGATAGTCTCATAATATTTTGACAGATGCAGTACATATTGTATTATGTAGAATAATAGAATAGAATTATCCGAAAGATTTAAGGATAATTATAATATGGATAGGATGCTGTAGCTTACTGTAACAAAAAATAGAAACATTTTGGATGAGAAACAATCATCAGCAAAGCAGTCATGAGATTCTACAGACTCCACCAGGCTGATGCAGCAGCCATAGACAAATATTTGAGTCAGAAACACCAGAACGACGACAGTAATACGGAACATACACATAAATATATCAGAGAAGTATATATGGAGTAGATGTATGAGAATGTTTACCGGTAGTACAGCTACCTGAAAGAGGCGAGAGATACAGATAGACTGTAATATTCGACATAAATAGTAACTTTATCAATCATACTTATTTGTTTTCGTTGAATTGAGAAAAGCTACATATTATTATAAATAGTTTTGGTTATTTTTTTTAAATTAATTAAATCCTAAACTAAACCATAATTGATAATAAATATTGTTCTTTCTCTAAAATATCTAAAATTATGTAAGTATAACTTAATGATACAATTTTAGAAATTTTATAAATAAACAAACCATTTTTGACTATTAATTATCTATTTGGATTATACATGATTTAATTGAATTTTAAAAACTAACAAACATTATCTACATATTGTAGTCTTAGTTCAATGAAAACAAATACGTTTCACTGACAAAGCTTAGTTTGCACTATTTATGTCGCAGCCTACCTCTGTTCTTCACCACTTGGTAATATTTACTAGTAACCTTATAATGGCCTCAATTTTAGTCTGATATATATTCAAGATATGAGCATTGTTCAAAGACTAAATGACTATTCCTTCATTAGTATGTGATGTTAAAAACACCATTAGGATAGAAAAGTCCATACGACCAACTGACCGTATTAATGAAATAAGTCCTGCACGTGATAGGCCCGTTTTCTACCATCCAGTGACCTTTATACTCAAAGCGATTATCTACGCTTAACTCCCACGCGTTACTTAGTCATTCACACTTAAAAGTAAGGGAGGCTCGTAAATTTATAAGGCCCTATGTAAGAAAGAATAATTTTTTACGCCATTTATTTACTGTGCTAAAATTTACACTATGTCGGCAATTAAAAAGAAATATCGCAATAAATAAGATTATTTGGTCTAGATAGTAGACAACAGTTTTATGTGATGATATACTGGTCAGGCTACAAATGAGGTCAGTATGTTATGCAATAAAGACTACAAATTTCGTCAGTTTCCCAAAAATCACCGCATGTAGCACCCAAACCGTAGGTAGGTCACAGTAAAACAAGTATGATATCATTCGAAAATCATACTGGCAATTTTAATAGTGTGCCGAAGTGTGTATTTCTGAAAATGTCGGCATATATAAGACGATAACACCGAATCAAAGAAAACGTATCTTACAGAAAATAGCAGAGTCTAAGAAATGTAAAAATGTACCTCCCACTGCTGCACAATACAACAAACAAACTATAAGACAGAGAAATAAAAAAGAAGGCTGCTCGCGCTAACAGCGACATGAAATCACTATGGCCATCAACTTCGGATCTGACAGCTATAAAATTAATCAAAATTACTTCAACTATGAGATGTTTTCACTTTAACTTTCATTTACTGCTCTAATCAAGCAAACCAGCTTCCAACAGACTTAATTCTACGACAAACCCTCAACTCTTATAAACCAAGGTTCACTATTATGGGCCGTTATACAAAACTGTAAATTTCGATGGTAGTGCTCGTCATTGGTCATTATTGCTCGTTATTCTCATTAGAAAAAGGTAAAATGGTGATGGTTGCGCTTGTTGGATTACGGATATGTGGGATGATTTAAACAGAACCCCAGACACTGACCTTTTATGTTGAGAGGGCTGGCGCGCGCAGGAGCTGGTTTGGTTTTCACGCACTCAAGCACTGTTAAACGAATGGTTCGGAATGTCACTCTCACAGTTTCACTTGGTTTTTGGAATAAATAATTATGACAACTTTAGAATGGACGATAGACGCAACGTTCGCTCAAATCTTTCTCAAATTTTAGCGCAACGAAGATCGAAAAGATGCATTTTGGATAAGTCGCTCTGTGGTTAACGATGGCTTAGATTTAACAAGCCTAGGTGCGTCCGCTGTCTTGAAGTAACTGAATGTTACTACAATCACGGTCGACAAATGACCCGTAACTGGGATTTTTGGTAGGTAGAAAAATAAGGAATGACGGCCACTAAAATTGGCTCAACCAGATGATTATTGCATATTGAAAAAAATGGTAATAATTTTAACAAACTATGCAAACTAAAACATTCATTATTTATTTTATTCCGAACAGGTTACTGGGTTGCATTCGAAGACAAACAATAATTATTATCACTAGCATCGAATTTCAAAATTTAATTCCACGGCCTGAATATAGTCGGCCTTATTGTAAGACATGTTTTCGTCAGCCTGCCTTATAATAATTACAAGATAAAAACCACTTTTTATGTACAACGTTTTTAAATTTTCTGTTGAACCATATAAATTTGACTTGACTACTTTAAACGACCAAAAAAATTTGTAGTAGACATGTCATTTTGATTTCCACAGTAACGCACGTAGGTATATATTATTAATAATTTAGTTGCTAGGACCCCAGACCCCTAGCAACCAATAATAGTGTAGAAATAACTTTTCATACAAAACCGTATTAACTGAAAATGAATTCAATACTGCTAATTAAAAGAATGCATTGTCGTCGTGTTCTGATATATTCTAAAAGTTTCAAATGTCTAGCTAGTCAGGAAGTTAGTTAAAAATCGATTGCAAGATTTGTACTGGACAAAGAACCACCGGACAAATAAGAATACGAGCTAATAAAAACGTTGTAAAAAATGCCTTATTTGATTTTTAATAATTTGTAAAATACAAACAGAACCACAGCATATTATGTAGGCATGTAGGTATGTAATATTAATTAATTTAGTTGTAAAATTCAAGCAGGTACAATCCACTTTAAAACATTTTTCCGATAATTCCATTAACCTACCTGCAATGTTTCCTTCGCCCTAGGTCTATATACATTTTAGTGTTGCCGGCCGCTAACCGCCATCGTTCGAAGCATATTAGATCAAACAGAAATCTGTTTGGTCGGGCTGTTAGTTTATCAATTTATTATTACTTGGTTCAGAGCTTCTCTAATTCCTCCCCAGTGTAGTAGTTACAGTTCACTGTATTACCAACAAGGATAAGTCGTGTTTCTCAAAATACTAAGATTAGAGGTTTTCAAAGTATGCGGCGCGGATGCATGGCACACAGCAAGGTTTAAATAAATATAATACCATTTATTCACAATCTAATAAATTATGCATTAAAAAGTACATACCTATTATATTATATTATTTTGAACCGGTTTCAAAATACTTTCAAGAAGATAATAATATGGAGAACTTCACTTAATTTCAACGTTCAAGAATCTTCAACAGTGTTTGATTTTCGTTTCATTTTAAAGGAAAACAATCGAATAAAATTATTTTTCAGTAGTGGATACATAATATTAAAACTAAAAAAACTAATTATCACTTAAAATTCAACACGACCACACCTAGAAAGAATCGAACTCGGGGCCCCCGGATGAAAGGCCAGCGTTTTACACACTAGACTACGAGGGAAGACAGATAAATTAAAATGTATTTATTACTAATTTACAAGTTCAGGATTGGCACAAGATGACATTTAAAATTATAATAAAAATTTTATAATTGTATTAAATCAAGAAATACACACAAATACCGATAGTCAATAATAACGCAATTTGATAAGCATTTCATGTATGACCTACTAGTTTAAATTGTTGCAATTAGACAGGACGCTCGTAACATAATTGGTTAATGCAAAGGGTTGGCGCGATACCAGTGGTTATACGGGTTCAAATCCCGTCGAGCTTCGTATTTTTTTCAAATATGATTTTTTCTAGTGGGTATATTTGTGAGATGTTTTCAAGTTATGTATGTTCATTATATGGAATGTTACATTCTCAAAATCTTGTAAATTATTCGTTAAAGATAAGAAATAGTTTATTAAAATTAATAAAACTGTATCATTATCAAACCAAATAAAATACAAACTTTGATACATCAATTTTAAAAATATATAACTATATTGCTACAAGCAACACACATAATAATATACAATGTCTACTAGCGCAGCTACCTTTAACATCAGATCGTATACAAAGTTTCGCGCCAAAGCTTGTGGACCGCTTTCAGATAATTTAAAATATAGAAAAAAATGTGGAACTTTTAAAATAAATATACCTAATATTATTTTGGCGCAATTTAACACCTAAATAGAACAATTAAATAGATAATGTTAGAAACTCTTGATGTAGCTATTCAACTATTGCAGTGTTACGTCTACCAAAACTGCTTATAGTAGATAGGTACCTAACTATTTCAATTTCTGCACATTTCTTAACATTACGTTTGTTTTGTTTTCAGGTAAGTGGAATTCCATTGACACATTCTGTCATATTACGCATGATTTCCAGAGCATTTTCCGCAACATGGTAAAGTAAATATTTTTCATTTTCACTTCCTGGTTTATAATAGTACCTACAGTTATTCATAATAAGAAAATATATGGAATATTTTTTCAATTTTCAAGAATAACAACGACAATCCGCAATAACTCGCCGGTGAACACTCTTAGTTATATGTACCTGCAAGCCATGTGTTTATCGCTACTCAAAATACGGAGTATCTAGGTATGAAGTATGTACCTGGAAAAGTGCAGTAATCCACAGATTAAGCGATAATTAGCTATAAAGTAGAAGGCGTGGTAAATGTGAAAATCCACCCTCTCCAAAAAATTCAAAAAAATATAATGGATATTTTTTCAATGTGAACCCCCTCCCAGCCCAAATGTTTATGTGGCCGCACCTGGACACCAAGGCTTACTATTAATTCAGTATACTCTCTAGATACATATTATAAATTCTTAATGAATGATTCGACTACCTCATGGAATAACACACTAACTCTAAATTATCATCTTTTCAAGAGAGCAAAAAAAACTATTCAAAAAAATGTGTAGCAAAAGCCGTTTATTGTATGCAAATATTAATTAAATTATAATTTATATCTTTAAATAGCGAATCATTTAAGAAGACAATCAACTTTTTCATGACATTAATTTAGGAAATAACACTCTAAATGTGTTTTTCCACGTTATTTTTGACTACTAAAATAATATTACTTCTAGATTTGGTGTGATTTTTCCCGTTTATATTTTTATATGGTGTATTTATCTATAATTGGTGTGTTTTTCTACGTAAATATTTATTTTTACGTAATATATTAAATAGTTATATTTTGTTTTCAAAAGGTTAGTTGATTGTTTTTTGAATTAAGTAGGTATAATTAAATTATAAATTATATACAGCAAACATTTTGAATTAATAACAATTGGTAATGTTAAACAAATAAGTGCAAATAATATATATGTACAATTTTTAACCATACATACGATATTGAGAATCGTAGAGGGCGCAGTTCGTCTACGAAGCGTAGATCCGGCTCCGTAGCGCCTAATATGTGAACAAAGCGGCCGCTAAAGTAAATCGGCCATACTCAGCACTCCTTATCTCCTAAATGTTAATAACACTTTACGTTTTGGAACAAGGAAATGGAGACCTCCATCTTGAAGGCTTGCCATCTGCCGGAATGACGCTTCTGGCAGACGCATATTGGACGGAAGATTGCGCGTCATTGGTTGTTATCAACTATTTTTCACATTCGCAAAAATTATTAAACTACAATAATTTGATGCTTTATTTTGTTTTAACCCTTGAATATATGATTTTTTAGTAAGTAATATTTTTTCATTCCAATAGATGAGTTTTAAAAAAAATAGAATTAATTAAAAATAATTACAAGATAAAAATAACTTTGTATATACAACGTTTTTAAATTTTCTGTTGAATTATTATGCTCAATATGCTCAAACTTGTACTTGATATGAAGTAAATAAAAAACAACTAAACAAACAAATATAGAATAAGTACTGAAATGTTATTTTGCGATTTCATTTTGATTTCCATAGTAACGCACGTAAATATTAATAATTTAGTTGCTATGTCCACCCCCTTAGCAACCAATAATTGTCTTTTACTTTTTACGGATTTTTCTGAAATAACTTTTCATACAAAACAGAATTAACTGAAAATCTACATAAAGATGGCTAAAAGTATTAAAAGAATGCATTGGCATCGTGTTCTGATATATTATAAAAGTTTCAAATGTCTAGCTAGTGGGGAAGTTAGTTAAAAATAGATTGTAAGATTTGTACTGGACAAACAACACCCGACAAATAAGAATACGAGCTAATAAAAACGTTGTAAAAAACACCCAAACATCATTAAAAAAAACAGTCGTTTCATATATCATATCATAATCATAATATTATGATACATTGTTCATTACAGGTCTTAAAATACATTAAGTGAAAATATACATTTATAATAATGAAAGTGTGTTTTCTTTGCTGTAATTAGTACGTAACGTAAATAACATTGATTTATTCAGACAAAAATATGTAAAATCAAAATTTCCCACAGTCAAATTGAAACTAATATAATTCTGGTCCCAGTACCTACCATAATATGGAATATATTATATTTCGTTAGTTTTTAAAAATTATTATTAAAAAAAATATTATTAGTCAAGAACTAATAAAATTACTCCTGAAAAAATACATAGTAAAAATAAAATTACAGAATTATTAGAATACAATATGTAGAATGTATGCTACCTACATGATGCACTAAATGGTAAATTCAAATAATGTATCCTATAATAAATAGTATCAAAAAATGGACAATAATTATTTTTACTTCTATGTGATAGAGCTTAACGTAGAGCTGTATAAAATGACATTAAGGGTGATAACTTAGAAAGCGAAGCAGAACCATACTTAATAGGTAATTCATGAGATACGAGCCTATTTTTAAAAGGCACTCGTCTACAGTATCCATACATCAAATAGCCGGTAGTAAATTTACGGAAAAAAGCAGTGGCCTTGAACTAAGTCGAGCTAAATTTGCTAAGAGTTAATCCTGATGATTCTACATCACGCTTTAAATGTGTATTTGTATCAATATTCTCTCTTATTTTAGCGTCATTTATTTGCTACTATTGATGCATTTAGATTTTAAAAAATGCGTCGAATTTGTGCCCAGCGCATCTATTCTATAAACAAGGCTACTATCGACCGCTATCGATGGCCATCGAAGGTAGTTTGTCATATGTATTATAATTGAGGTATTATAATTGTACAATAAGTGCTATATTTTAACAGCACCTCGCATGGCTCTGTTAACTTTTAGAGCGATATTTAGTCAGTAGAGACAGTTTAGTCGGCTAACTTATTGTAATAATTATAATACATAAATATGATAAACTACCCACGATAACCGTCGATAGCAGCCAATAGTGTGTAGAATAGATGTGCAGAGATAATATATATGTTTGTACCACCATCCTTACTTTAGAATATCCCTCATTAAAAATGTTTATTATGTATAATAATAGAGTTTATTTTACACTTTTACCGAAAAAACAAAACACCAAGTGAGTTTTTTTTTTAATTTTTAATCTCATCCGTTAACGAGGCGTTTTGGTGAATATTTAAAAAATACGTCGAATTCAAAAAAAAAAAAAAAAGATAAGAGACTCAGTAAAGAAACGTACTAAAAAAAGTTAGCGCATATTTCAAAGCAAATAAAAAAGCCCCAACTTAAAAGTGATAGAGTATAAAATGTATGTAAGAAACAATAGGAATCCCCGAGAACTCTACTCATAACTTCATTCTAATACTTTCTGAAGGAGAGAAAAAAAAACTTCAGATTCTCCATGCTTTTCCATTCTCTTATAGGTTACAAAGAAAAAAGTTACAATAGGCCCCGAAACGTTCCCGGCCCATAATTTGTAACACTTCATTGTTATATTGTAATTTAACCTCAAAGTTTGGTGCTACCTAAAAAGCTCAATAAATTTAAAACATCTGAACTTGTTAAGTTAAACAACACCATTATGATACCGCTCTCATTCTTCGAAATTTTTCGCGCCCCTCAACTTTTATAGTTCAATCATTTTGTCAGGTTTTTTTTCCGTTGTTTGGAAAGTGAAATAAAGAAAAACCAAAGTCAAACAAAAAACTGACGCAATTGATCGGGACGGGGTTTTTTTCGACGGTTGGGCGGGGCTAAGCGAGATATGGCAGAACTTATAAATCTTTTATTTTAAGTTTATTTGCAAAAAGTTTATATCAAAATTGCGACAGACAAAATTTAGACATCTGATTTAGCATCACGTTATATCTCACATATTATATTTTCTTTAGAAATACTAATATTTATTAAATACAATCAGTAAAAGAACTACACCCATCACCGGATACTTTTTGTTAAATAATAAACAAAATAATTACAAGATAAAAATAACTTTTTACATACCACGTTTTTAAATTTTCTGTTGAATTAAATACTTTTTTTGAACTTGATAGAAATACTGAATAAATATAGAATACTGAAATGTCATTTTGACATTTCATATTGATTTCCAAATGCACGTATATATTAATAATTTATTTGCTAGGACACCGTTAGCAACCAATAATAGTGTTTTACTTTTTTCCGAAATAACTTTCCATACAAAACAGATTTAACTGAAAATGAATTCAATTCTGCTTAAAGATCGCTAAAAGAAGGCTTTGACGTCGTGTTCTGATATATTCTAAAAGTTTCAAATGTCTAGCTAGTCGGGAAGTTAGTTAAAAATCTTCAATGGTCCAATACAAATCTTGGATAAACGAGAAAAAAATTGTACTGGACAAACAAGAATACGAGCTAATAAAAACGTGGTAAAATAGTCTAATGGGTTTAATTTTTGTACTATTCTATTTGAGTCGTTTTTTGCGACCCGGGTTTCGTCTTTCGGCATCTTCATGCACTATGTACACTCACCAAAAGGCAAATACACACTGATAACGAATACGATTAACTCTAGCTTATTTTATATAACAAATCAATTCAATAAATTAGATAAAAACTTTATCACTTACATAAAGTCAAGGATATAACTATAAATAAATAACAAACAAATTATGAATAGTTGATGAGTTTGTAAAAAAACCCCTCCCTTATCAATAATAATACACTCGATAAGCGTATATAAATCGTCAAAACCTAATAACAGATCAATAGTAATTATAAACAATAAAAATACAACACTCAAGAGGTGTAACATCGTCCATTCTGGGAACAATGGTAACGTAATTGAAATTAATTGAGTTAACTAATGAGATTTATACCTATGATACAGTCTTTAAAAGCTATTAGTTGAACATTAATTAATATTCCATAATATCCTTAATGATACCTACTTTTTATTATTTTTTTAATAGAACAAATTCACAAATAAACCTACCTAATACATTCATATGATTCTGTCATTTATATCATTTATATATATATGTGTGTGTAAGTCGCAATGTGTCTGTATTATTACACTACTACTATTACTGTTTCACGACTACTTAATTACTGCCACTTGACCTCATGGCCTGTTTTATTATCACATAGACATATAAAATGAACTAATAAATAATTGTAAAACCAGGTAAGGTAAGGCGGCTCTCGTGGTGCAGTTGGTAAGGCGCTCGCCTTCCACCCGAGAGTTCTTGGGTTCGATTCCCGGTCATGACAAAAAAACATTTATGTATTTTTCTCAAAGCCTGGGTGTTTGTGATTGTTCAAAATTACTAACAACCACCTTGTACGAAAAAGCAAGGACATGGTTATTAATAATTCTAAAAAAAAAAAAAAAGGGTAACCTTCAAATTAAGGAAGTTCAAATTTTCTATCAACAGTGGACTCTGCTTTAAGATGTGCTTTTTATTTTTAATTATATTCTAAAATCAAGTTCTGTAACAACTACTAGTTGAAATCCCCGTAAGTAGGGTAGCTGAATTAAAAAAGCTCACTGACGCAAATCCAGCGGTTTTTTTTAAGTTGTTTTCTAGTGGGTATATGTTTTAAAAGTATGTATGTTCACATTAATACTTTACTTCTCTTTTTTAAATTTTATAATTATTTATTGATAATACCTTTATTAAGTTATATCCAACCGACATCCTGTTACATCACGTTACATCAAGTCACAATACACTATGTATATAATAATTTATATTATTCATTCATCAGGTACGCGACAACTAGACATTCGTCATGTTTTTTTCAACAACTTTCTCTCCCTCAATCGACGCATCCAAAGTAGTTCTTTCGATAGAGCGGTCATTGATAGTTCCATTTTCAAAATTTCGGGTTGTCTATTAGAAGTTCTGCCATATTCAACTGGTTGATATTACTCTCAGAGACGTCCCTAGTCAAAGTTCCGCTTTAAGGCAGATTTAAAATACCATCCCCTTTCACATACTGATATACTTTACTAGTCATCAACTACTGAGGGTAAAGGCATAGAACGAAACATAGTCTCAAACAGTGAAGTTTTTAAGTACGCGGAGATCAAAGGCCCTACTGTGAAAATTTTTCCTGTGCGATATGTCGGCATTGAGTATTATAATACAAAAATAGGAATAACATGATAGTTTACCAGGATTTTTAGTGCTTCAATATTTTTTAAACTAAAATGCCGCCACTTTTTTCCTATATATTTCGTAGCCATAATAAGAAATAATATTTTAAAAGCATATATTTATTAGAACATATATAATTTTGAAAACACTTCTGAGAAAATATAATATTATAACCAATAGAAAAAATCTTTTTGAAAAAAGTAAGACACCCCGCAGGAATTGAACCTGCATCTCTCGGGTTTCGCGCTTGCGCACGTAGACCACTATGCCAAAGGTACCATACTTAATTGCGACAAATTTTAAGTAATGTCTTTTATAATACTCACTGAAGCGTTTTCCAAATTCAGCTACTATTGGCAATCGGCTTTTGTATTTTGAATCAATGTAGGTATTACTTTAATTACTAACCGACGTCACAGATCACTCCATGGTGTTTTACTGGTTCTGGTTCTTCTGGTTACAATATATTTTCTCAGAAGTGTTTTCAAAATTATGTATGTTCAATAATTATTAGAATGTTACATTCCTAAATCTTGTGAATTATTCGTTGAACAAAAAAAGTAATTAATTAAAATATATTTAATTACTCACATATTTTCAACTACAAGAAAACATAATTGGTATATATATCTGGCTAGCAAGTGCATTAATTACTGAACTGTCATGAGTATTAAAAAATTAAATCATCATACACATGAATCAAGCAATATTTTTCCAAAAATATCAGTATTTATTCTTAACAGAATAATATCTATGAAAGTCTAGCTATATTCGATGAAATCGTTTATTTATCTATATGTCAGTTAAACCAATCAGAATGGCGGACGTTCGAGCTTTACCACTATTAATACAGCTTTGATTTTACGCGTTGAATAAACCGGCAACTGCATCTTGTCAGTTAGGATTCTATCAATATTTAACAATCGGTGAAATAACTTTATTTATTGTATAATAAAAAGTTTAATATCAAAATCCATATACATATTATTAAAACTTTCAACAATCTTTGCCATCTGTGACAAATCACATTGAATTATAGATTTTAAAAGTATAGCTTGATATTTAATTCGTTTAAAGATTTTTATTGGACATTATAAAAACAATAATAGATCAGAAATATTATTTTATATCAATATAGTCCCTGACAAGTTAATGCACTTTCTCACTTCTGCGTCGATATTAATTAACCCAATTTAAAAAAATATCTTCTGATTATTTTGCAAACCAGGCATCATGCAATGTTTATTATGCATAGTTAGTTACTTTATGTGATATTAGCCAGCTGGAGCAAAAGTCACTTCTTATTCTTCAGATTCTTTCAGATTGTTTTTTTTTTTTTTTTGGGTAGGAAAAGTCTTGTAATTTTCATTTTGATTTACAATCTCTATGACAAGCCAAGTTATGGGTGTCTTGAAATTATACAAAATATTTTTACAATTTTTCTAGGCAAATTAAAAAAAAAATCAGTGATTCTCTAGCCAAATTAGTTTGAAGTTTATGGACGTTGAACTACATTATTTATCAGTGAGCTTGCCGGAACGCATCCCCTCTCCTCCACCCCTCGTCACGCTGATCTTGAGGGTGCAACCAGATTTTTATGGTGATAACCATGAACGAACTTCTTTGTCCACACTACAGAACATTTTAAGTAACATACCTATATTCACTATAAATCAAGACTACACAATTCAATACAATGCATGCGGAGTGTCCTCAATATATTATGCTAATAGGTAATGATTAGGGATTCTTATCCCGGGATCTCGAGCTATTTTTGATACCTATAAATCCCGGGATTTCGGGATTGATTTTTTTTATCAATTTTTATGGAAAATAAAATAAAAGCGAAAATATAACAGAAAAAATACTTGTTATAAAAAATAACTACATTATAAATAAACTGAGTTTGAATGAAGTTTGATTTATACCCATGTGTAGGTTGCCGATTCATTTTATTTTTTCACGTGAATTATTAAAAATGGAAAGATTGGAAAAAAATGCTTTGCACTTATAGTAATTCCACCATGAAATCATACGTTTTACGGCAGTTTCATATTTGTCTGACTAATTAGATTTATGAAGCGGAAAGGCCATAAGTACGCCATGATTATTTGCTTTAATATTTTAAATCTCGCTAATCCATTCATTAAGTCTTTACTATCAGAAACAGCAATCTCCTATAAAATTCACATTATTATTTAAATTACAATATTATTTACTCCGTTAAACTTGTGTATTTCCAAGATTGAACGTAGGTATACAATATTAACAATAAATGTCTTAAATTGTATAAATTATACTAGATTTATTTTTGATCGATTTTATCAATGATATTTTTGTAAATATAAAAATTTTATATCAACAATGGAAAAAATGCCAATCCCGGGATCAGTCCCGGGATCCCGGGATTGTCAAATTGTAATCCCGAAATCCCGGGATCAGAATTTTGGCTCGGGATTGGATTCCCTAGTAATGATAATACTTTATGCATATTATATATTACAGACATAGCTATTGAAAATTAGATATTCTTTAACACGTATTTTAGTTTAACCTACATCTCTCCACAATCAAGAATAATTGTGCCTTCTTACAGCGATGTCCAGAAAGTAACCCACTTCCGTTGTATTCCCTGATCTAAAAAATGGTATACTTTATTTTTCAGTATTTCTTTTTCTTCAGTGGCTAAAGCAATTTTATGAAAGACGTTTTTTGGCATCATTACTAAACGGCCGGCGACTCACCTTACCGAATACAAAGACGCAGTGTTACGTCAAATGATTGAGAATCAGTAGTATACACTATTTTATTTTACAACGTTTTATATTTTTTACAACGTTTTTATTATTAGCTCGTATTCTTGTTTGTCCGGTGGTTTTTTGTCCAGTACAAATCTTGCAATCGATTTTTAACTAACTTTCCGACTAGCTAAACATTTTTTTTTGAATTATTAATAACCATGTCCTTGCTTTTTCGTACAAGGTGGTTGTTAGTAATTTTGAACAATCGCAAACACCCAGGCTGATAAAAACACATACATAGTGTGTCCTCATCAGGAATCGAACCCAGAACTCTCGGGCGGAAAGCCAGCGCCTTACCCACTGCACCACGAGAGCCACCGACTATCTAGACATTTGAAACTATTAGAATATATCAGAACACGATGCCAATGCATTCTTTTAATACTTGTAGCCATCTTTAAGCAGAATTGAATTCATTTTCAGTTAATTCTGTTTTGTATGGAAAGTTATTTCAGAAAAATCTGTAAAAAGTAAAAGACCTATTATTGATTATTGGTTGCTAAGGGGGTGGTCCTATCAATTAAATTAGTAATATATAAGTGCGTTACTATGTAAATTAAAATGAAATGTCAAAATGACATTTCCGTATTCTATATTTTTGTTTGTTTGTTTGTTTTTATTTACTTCATATCAAGTACAAATTTGAGCATATTGAGCATAATAATTCAACAGAAAATTTAAAAACGTTGTATAATATATGAAAAGTTATTTTTATCTTGTAATTATTTGTAATATCTCCATATGAAATCGATTTTTGAAATGGACAAGGTACAACCATCTGACTACACAATAATATGTATTTATTTTTGCCTGCAGTGATTACGCAGACGGATTATTTTTATTTTGTATTTTTTTTTCGAACTCTTTTTCGCGTTGCGTATTTTTGTACATAAATCAAGTTTCCCCATTTGTTGAATGTGAAATATTACGCAGCGTAGAATTGTACGCACATTTTATGTTGTGTTAGATTTTTTATTACACATATTTCTCGTTCCATTACGTGAAAAATGTTTTGTTACACCGTAATAATGAATGAACAGTTTTTTTTTCTTCCAAATAAACAATAATTTATCTACTGCCGCATGCTAACGTTGACAAAGCGTATTGTATTAACATAATAATGATTTCATATATTATGCACCTGCGCTGGCCTAGTTGGTAGAGTATTTCTAAAGACATCGGTTGTAGATTCAATCATATGACTGGCAACAATGTAATCGATGCAACGATATATCTTACTCAAACAAAAATATCAAATAATCGTAATTAGCACGAAAATTATGCTTGTGCAAACATTACTACTTTCTTTCCGTCTAGTAAATTGAATCTAATTATGGTTTTCTATTGTCATACACTGACGATTCTTAGGGTAAGCACCCCAATTTTTATTACAACGTTTTTATTAGCTCGTATTCTTGTTTGTCCGGTGGTTGTTTGTTCAGTACAAATCTTGCAATCGATTTTTAACTAACTTAGAATATATCGGAACACGACGCCAATGCATTCTTTTAATACTTTTAGCCATCTTTAAGCAGGATTGAATTCATTTTCAGTTAATTCTATTTTGTATGGAAAGTTATTTAGAAAAAAGTTCGTAAAAAGTAAAATTATTATTGGTTGCTAAGGGGGTCCTAGCAACTAAATTATTAATATATACGTGCGTTACTATGGAAATCAATATGAAATGTCAAAATGACATTTCAGTATTCTATATTTATTCAGTATTTCTATCAAGTACAAAAAAAGTATTTATTAATACATAGAATTGTCAAGTTTATATGATTCAACACAAAATTAAAAAACGTGGTATATAAAAAGTAATTTTTATCTTGTAATTATTTATAATCAACTCAGCATTATCCAAGCTATCGTGTTTTACGATGCATTCGAGAGGAGAGTATTACCCGTTCGAAAATAATTTGATTCAATAATATTATTGTTTGATTTTAAGTCAACGTTTTATAATATTATTTTATTGCATCCATTCATTCCATGTAAAAATCGATTGATTATTTTAATGACATTTTTATAATTTTTTAAAATCCACCGCATTCAATACCTCGATTCCGATGTTTTATTGTATTAATTATTACCCCAATGTGTCTCCTATCCATATGTCCATAATATCTTACTTATACGTATATTACCGCGTCACATACTTGCTATATAAACTATGTAACGCTATTATTAAGGGACGTTCATTTCAAACATTCTCTGATACTTTTAACTCGGTATTCTTGTATCCATTACTTTGTATGTGTGCTCTTTCGAGACGAATACAAATACAAGCTAATCTTCAAAACCCTTTGATTGATCCACCTAGCACTTTTGTTGCTGAGATAACCACATAACACTACTTATTATTGTCGTTCTGGAATAAATGTAATATTCATTAGAAAGTTTTCATTTTCAAGTGCAAATATAGAGTTTTCAAGTCTAGGTAGGAATATATGCCATGCCGTTTTTCGAGGTGTCGCCCTACTGACGAATCTGAAACACGACTTGTAAAACAATGATATTATCACCGAGTAATCTTTAAATAATAAGTATGTGCAATAATAATTTATGTATTAACGAATTAAATTAAAATTATACCCTCTTTACACGTGCATGGATTAACTGCTGACAGAACGTATTAACGTGACCATAACAAGAAACTGTATGTGTAAACATGTATTATCCTGCAGTTGCAAGATTGTATGCATGAATCAAAAAAGTTTGGTAGCTTCTGAATTTTCATGCGATAGTGCATATTTTTCGATTTGCGCCTATGCAGTAAAACGATAGTGGTGAACCTGCCGGCAAAATAAACGAACTACGCCGCGGAGATACTCATTTTGAGGTTAACCGATTTTTACGACCTGAAGAATGAGATTGGAGAGGCAGTCAGCAATTTAACGTGTAAACAGTTATTGTCACGATAGTTTAAAATACATGCTATTGCTGCCAATAAATACATGCACGTGTACTGGCGCTATTACATCAAAACACTTCCTTTATATAATACGATAAGTTAGGTAAGTATAAGAAAAATACGATGACATTACTTAATTCTAAAATCTCTTTAAAATGTGTATGTATCTTTTATTTGAGGTATTAGATATTTTCTATGGAAACATTTTACTTAAAGCTCAGCGATATTTTGCTTCGTTTCAATAGCAAACTATTTCCTCGTTTAGAGACACAATACAACTAATGTTCGTAAATTCATGACGACGAAAATGACGAAGAAGGAGAAAGTGTAATTAAAGTTATAAAACTTAACATTTTTTGCCGAAAGAATTTAGCTTCAGAATCCTATACAATAAACTTAAATTTGTGCAAAGTTGCTCGCAAGTGTAGTTACTTTCCCAGCGCGAAGAACACAAAAGGGAGACATCTTAGCCGGGCCTATATTTTAGAGTTAATAGTGAGTTATAAAGATAAATTGACACTTCACGCATACATACTTTGTTACTCTTCCCGGAATCCTGAACGAACTAATGGAGAGTCTCTGTCTCCAAAAGACGAAGCTTTTGTGAAAGCTGAGAAAAGGAAAATATGTAAGCAATAATAATATATAGTATGAGCTTTTTTAAGCTTCGGAGAGAAAATGATTTGGCGTATTCTGTTCAATGCGATAAAACAATTTTTATTGTACTACAAAATATGTACATTATATTTATTTTAATTTCTTGATTATTTATTATTAACTTAGCTTAGCATTCATTACAAAAATATATGGCAAAAAGGTAGGTAACAATATTTTTTGTTACCATTCAAATGACAGGCGTTACAATGTAGTACGTATTGTAAGTACTATTACTTAAACTTCAGTTAAATTTTATTAATACATAATGTATATTAATTCGATTGTTATATACCTTTATTATCCTGTAACGTTCCAGCATCGTATCATATATTTCCTTTGGCTTAATCCAAGATGGCTTATTACCATATCAGACTTACCACTTGTATCTAATTTTTGTAACAACGCAAGTGTCTTTTTATGTAGTTGCCTAATTAATTTTATGCAATTAGTTTATAAGTAATTGCCTAATTCTTTGATACCGTTAAAATCCTATCGATTATAATAGAGATTTATAATAACCAAAAGACAAGCTAAATTAATAATTCATTAATTCGCTACTTACTTCTTAGATCTAAGACACGCGACCCTGCAAGCTGCATCAAATTGAAGACATACGGCGCTGTAAGTTGCCGCGTTTACATCTGGCTCAAACCGACCTAGTATCCAGCTACATAGAAAGCTTACTAGCTTAGAAAATGATTAAGATCATACTATTTCCGTCGGTTAAGTTCAAGGACTCACACCTATTGCTGCATATAGATCATTAGCACCGTTTCAGACGGGATACCGGTGTCGCGCTCGTATATAATATAGGAAGCCTTTGGCGGCTTGAGAATGTAGCGGCCGACGGAAAAGTGTACTGGACATGCGTTGACTCATTATCTCTGGGTTCATAAACATAATACAAAAGCCCCTTTATTCGAATACAAAGGCCTCCTTATTATATACGAGCGCGACACCGGTGTCCCGTCTGAAACGGTCCTTATTGTATGCAGGGCAGTGAGTGTCCCACTTTATGGCGGCGTCCCAACCACCTGAAACGCCTCTCCGCAGTCACACTATTTACCATTAATTGATGCGATTGTACGCCAATGTTTCGGCTGAGACGTTCATTATCGAAACTACAAAACAGATGAATATACCATGTTTCACAGTCATACCTGGGTACTGTGTGTTTTTTATTGAACTTATATATCGTCTTCTTTTTCGTGTCATGTTTTCAATGGTTACAATATGATGCTCCAGAATTTTTGACAAATTTAACAATATTTTTGCCATGTTTGAAGATCTCGGGTGCATTATAATGGGCTTGCCTTGCATATCATAATATGTCTATGCTGGATGGGCTACGTCCATACAATGCAAACTATGTATACATTCCCTGTCGACAAGAGAAAATAATCATCTAGTGTTTCAATGTTTCAATCTCTTTGAGTATAATATTTTTTTCTGCCCTCACCTATAATATTCACTTTAAGATAAAAAAAAAAAATGAACATCGAAAATTTCACCGTTAATTTAAAAAATTGTAATTGTAAAATAATAAAATAATTTAATTCATTATAACACGCAGATAAAAGGACACACATTGGTCACCAGTAAGTACTAGTAACACTTGCTTCTACTGCATATTATATTATTAAAGTATGTTTATGAATTTATATTTTTGTAACAATTTTTCTATTGAAATTAAACGTTTCCGTTGAATTTCATATTAAATTTTGATAAATGATTCTGGGCGTAGCCCCCCAAACGTTGATTTTTGGTCTATTGTCCCCGTGACATGTTCAGTGGCATCCGGTTAAGAAATGAATACGTGTATTAAATAAGGCTCTAAGTACCAAAAAGTAGTATTGCCTGTAGTTACAAAATACCGAGTCATTGCAGTAAAATTTCATGAAGCAGACCTTTTGAAAAATGTAGTTTTACAGTGTGAATCAATCACGGCAGCTTCTATAATTTTAGGTATTAAGAACTCGCAAGTGTCAACACACCATCGTCAGCTATTTTATATTGAATGCCGTTGACCACTGCAGTGCTACTTACACTATTATAAATAAAACACGCTAACGGACTTACAACGTCGACAGGTTTAATTAATTTGCTGTATTTTTTTGACTTGCTTGAGGCACTTAGACTATAGTTGAAGTTATTGGCGTTGGTATGTAGAACATTTTTCTATACAAATGTCAGTTTTTATGTTTTTGGTACTTAGCGCTTTAATTAATACACGTATTCAAATGATGATCTAGAATTCTAGAACTTCGTGCAGGTAGGCAAAAGTTTTCGTAGGACGCCTGCCAAAAAACCTGCCAAAAATCGTAGTGACAAAAATGATGATTGAATTTTCTAAAAAAATACAGTTATAGTTCAAAATTTCGTTGGTAATTTGTACTTTTTTTATTTAATTCTTAACATTGCATCAGATAAAATTCCATAAAATAATTACACCTGCAAAATACTATGCGATCATACCCGTCCAGTTATTTGCATTGCCGAATGAAAATATTTTAAACAGCGCATTAACATAGCGAGCATTTTTGGCGCAGCATTCTGTGTAAAAGCTCACTGCAATTTAGGCACAATAACTTAAGGCAGGTACCTTTCCTCTAATATATTATTTTTTACAGAAAGAAAAATTCATAATACTCGTATAATTTTAAAAATATTTTTTGAAATTTGTCTAAATTTATTGTGTTCTTATTTTGATATAACAATTCTGTAATGAAGATTAATTTTGAATTTGAGAGTATAACCTTATTTTATTTGAACATACATAATTTTGAAAAACACTTGTGAGAAAATATATAATAACCAATCGAAAAAATCTTTTTAAAAAAAGTAAGACACTCGGCAGGATCGAACATGCATCTGTTGGGTTTACGCCCCGTCCACGCTCCTCTGTGCTACGAGGTGACATACTAATTACGACAAATTTTAACTATTGGCCTTTTAATACCTGCTCATCAGTGCTCTTCTAAATCCAGTAACTATTGGCAATCGGTTTTTGTTTATTAAGAAGAGCGCTGATGAGCAGGTATGAAAAGCCCAATAGTAAAAATTTGTCGTAATTAGTATGTCACGTCGTGGCATAGAAGATAATGCGCTTCAGCAGATGCAGGCTCGATTCCTGCCGGGTGGCTTACTTTTTCAAAAAGATTTTTTCTATTGGTTATAATATGTTTTCTCACAAGTGTTTTTCAAAATTATGTATGTTCAATAATTAGAATGGTACATTCTTAAATCTTGTGAATTATTTGTTAAATAAAAGAAATAGTTAATTGTATTTGAGCTTAATTAAAAAAATATTATTAGAAAGAAGCGGGAACAATAATCAAATATATCTTAGAGATACATTTGGAAACCCCTGAAATATATACATACAAAATACTCCGGTCACTCTACATATAGAATTATGTATACATTTTTTTACACAGAGGTTCTATTTAAAAAAATGTAGTTTTTACGAGAAATTGATATAAGCTACACGCTCAACTTATTTGGTCCATGCATTGGGTTCAAACAACATGTTAATTTACATTATAAACCTGACGCATAACCACTCAGCTATTGAGGGCTTATGTATACATTCATTATATACTATCTTTTTTTCCGATTTCAATGTTTCATCTTTAGTTACAGTGCCGTCAGCTGTCAATGTAAATTACTCAATTAAAGTATAATTGTGTAACAAAAATAACTTTTTTCAAAACCATATTTTTGTATTTTTTTGTAAGATTGTAAAGTTTATTATATTTAAAAAAAAAATCTAAAATATTTACCTAATGAATGCATTTATATCACAATCAGTTAATTTACAACAATTTGACAGGTAATTTATTACAAACTGTCAGGAACAGACATAATTTTTGGGACTGCATTAACTTCCCTCGATTTCAGATGTTGTAGTTCATTACCAGCTTCCGTGATGAAATTCCTACCGTAATAGCCACTCAATAAGTTTTCTGAAGGCATACAAATATTATATTAGACAGCTTTTCGTTATAATTTAATTATATATTATTTATGGGGATAACAAAAAACACTTTGTGAGATCTGCAGTGCATATATCGTTTTTGTAGCATCGCTGCAGGATGAGTGAAGGTCAGTCACTCTTGAAGCTTTCTACTACTCCCAAGATTTTTAATATTAAAATTGCTTCCATTATTTGCTGCCTCTAAACTAGGGTTCTAAATGGAAAATTTTACGAACCGGAGCGCTTGATAATTTTATGAAAATATTAACATAGTTATCAAACAAATCATAGTTTCAAAAAAAAGAGTGTTTGATTTTTTGTTATAATATGGCCTATTCAGCTCAAGTGGTCAAATTAAATTTTTACACGAGACGGAGAAATAATTTGTGGAATTTTATGAACTGGAACGGCGCTCCGGTGCACTCCGGTCTATTTCGAGCCCTGCTCTAAACAATTTATGTATCGCGATAAATATAATGGAAGACCGTACACTAGTTGTACATTACTGATCTAGGATATGGATATATATGTGTTAAATTAGGTTCCATGACAAAATATAACAGTGACAAAACAGAACAACGATAAATATAACTATTACCTTTCAGGAAAAATATAAATTTAATATTGAAATTGTTCTATCTTTATTATATTGATAGATTTTTAATAGCATAGATTTTCAATACGCCATAATAAATCAAAATATTTACCTAATTTCTGCATTCCTAATCGATAGAAAGCCTCAAATAAACGCGACTTAACTTGGTGTTGCCGGCAAGCTTAGGATATCTCATCTCAATCAATATAATATGTTCAAAATGAATGGGTGAATAGTTACAACGAAATAATGACCTAACCCAACCTAAATAGATTCCACAAAAATTTATATTTGATTATTCCCCTGGCTATTCTATTTTGCCACTGTTCTGTTTTGTCATGTTCTGTTTTGTCCGGTTACCGTTAAATAATACGTTAATATAACGAATAAGTGAAATGAAATTACCATTACTTCGTGCCGATACAAAGTTTATGCTTCCAACATAACATCTCAGTGTGGAGGGAAAGAAAAATCGATACAAATAAATACTCATAAAAAAACCATTCCGGCGCTAGTGGAGACGTATTGTGATGAAATATCAAGTCAAATGTTTGGCAATGAGGGATAAGTATTTGGACCACGTACTCAGAATTATGTTGAGTCCTGGGGGAAGGCAGTGCCCGCGATGAGCAGGAAGTAACAAGGTAATTCGAACGAGGGTCCGAGAGCTTCCCGTTAAGTGCTTATGTTTAATTCCGAACACACTTCACTCCTGATCGTGTTTATCCGGAGGATTCTTCGACTCGAGGCAGGACCGCACTGGGCTACTTAATAAATCGATGTTCTAATTCATTAGAATTACAAGCAGAAGACTAATTATTGTAAAACTAAAAAAAATACCATTCAATATTCTTGTCAATGCACTATTTTATAATACGATGTTTTATATTATTATAAACACAGCAATATACAGTATCAATATTCATATCTAAAGAGCATATCGAGTCGAATACCTACCAATAAGGGGGGGGCTCACAGGGCTCTAGTCTGGGGCCCGGCCTGACAAATTGACCAGCCAAGTGAGACAAACACGCTTCACAAAATTGCACTCATAGTTCACTTAAAGCATAATTAAAAATATGTGGTTATGCGATTCAAATTTTGATTATTGTTTGTTATTGTTGATAACTCCATATTTCAAGTGGGTGTATTAATAAATACATAAAAATAGCCTAATTTTTTACCTCGAACACTATTTAGAATACACAACTGTAGATAGTCACACTGCCTTTAACTTTAGCGATATGTAGAGGGCCTGCTAAAAGGTCTAGCCTGGGGGGCCGCTTCAGGATGTGGGGGCCATGCCGACCAATTTAATAATATATTGTGAATAATAAGGAAATAACGATATTTCTGTCATAAGAACACAGAAAGAATGGAAAAATTGTTACCTTCTGTATGTGGTAGAAACAGTGTGTAGAGAAATATTAGAATATGTTATTTTCTATAGTTACATACGTCTATAATAATATGTATTAAGGGGGTACATGCTCAGCGTAGGTCAAAATGCAGCTTTTGTTCTATTTTCAAAGCATGATCCCGGACATTCCTTAACGTTGTAGATAATCTATTTATATAATTTTGAAACCTTATTATCATTTATATTTATTTTAAACATTTGATGACTGCATAAAGTATTCTTATTACATAAAATAGTATTCTTTTAAACCTCTCGCTCTAATGTTTTAGAATATAGTCATATTTCAGTACATAAATGTGCAGTGGTGTTAAAAATTTTTACATTTATTAATTTTTAAACGCATTTATAAAACCATTAGTATGATTTTTGTCGACATTATTAATAGTGAAATATTTACGATAAAAAAATATATTGATAATCTCTGTGATCCCAAATTTGACAAGAATTAGGCATTTTATTATTCAAAAAATGGGCAAGATTAACACATTTGAAGATAATTCTAAAGATATTCATTATAAGCTATGTCTTTGACCATTCAAGTGTGATAAACATCCTACGAATAATGATTGCTTTATAATAATTATTGACCTAAGAATAAGGTAGTGTTTTTTTGAAATACGCCATTTCTTTTGGCATTCCCCAGTGGTTAAGCTACAACATAGGACCGTAGCCATAAATTGACAAACTATAATTGAAGTAGGGAGTAAAATGATGTTAACGCGCGTATTTTAACATGTACCGTTTAAAAAAAATAAAAAAAAAATTCGTTTAGGTACGTATTTTAAGTGGTATATTTAAGTAAGGAATTAATTTTAAAAACCACTGGAATACAAGGAAAATACAGAAAAAATAGAGAGGTAAGTAAATTAGAAATGCAATCATAATAATGTCATATAATTTATATCAAATTCTGATAGGTTCTCGTATCTAATTAATATTGAATCTAATAAAACTGGAACAGTACTGTCTGCAACACTCCACGAACAACGGTTTTTTTTAAATCTCAAAACTGTACGGGAATTTCCTTCCGGTAAGACAGCCTACGGTAAACTGTACTACGGCGAAATGTAATATGTAAATGTTACCTTGAGACTAGACTCCCAGAGAATCTGAAGGGAAGACAATCGACGCACTAAACACGTGGTATCTATTATATATAATGAAATCGCATGGCATCAAAGAACATCTTTAAGCAACTTGCAAGTATTGTCAAATTTTTCGTCACATCGTTAGAACAGTTTCAGCTTGAGTGAAGAGGAAAGAAATCACTGGTGCCGTCAAAGTTGAATCCTTTTTTAAATTGAGCTATCTGCAGTTCTTTTTATAAAAATCACTGAAGCAAGTTTCAGTTTAACGTGACGCGAACATTGTGTAAAACATGGAAGCGTTTGTATAAGAATTACATGTAATTTTCAGGCATCATCTCTATTATAATAAAAATAAGCTTTTCTTAAACACCTTTTTTTATACTACATTTATCCACATTTTGTAATATTTATCTATTGGTTGTTTTGATTAGTCTTCCAAGGCGGACCTGATTATTTGGAGTGGTTCATTCGACATTGCGTCAATGCCAAATCGCCAAGTTGGACACTTTGCTCTGAATATAGTATAACAAAGTTATTCTGACAAGTAAACCATATTAGATTGATTGATTCGGCAGTTGGTGAGTACTTTTCTACTATGAAAGTGGAAAACATTCGGAACGGAAAATAAACAAAGTTCGAAATAACATCAATACACAAATTTAACGAGAAGCATTAGGCATTTAATACCCCCTCCACATCTGCCTAAATTGATTTTCCTTGTACTTTAGAGTTGCTTATATCAGTTTTCAATTTGTTCGCTGTGAATAAATTTATCATTATCTTAACTCTGAAAATACCATCATTAAATAATTAATTAATAAAATTGAATTCTCGACTGCCTTTCAATAGCATCATCATTCGGGGACGATCTAATACTGGATTAATACCTTATTTAGCTCCTTTTACTTTTCTCAGTCTCCGGTGTGACCTAAACTTAATGAGTTCGTCAATCCAACGAGTATAGTGGTCGTTTAAAACCATGCGGTACTACTATATCACTATATGGTTTAAGATATTATCTTCCACGTATCCACGACTCACATAACTGCACCAACTACCAAGGAATAACCCTACCGAATATTGTATACAAGGTAATGTCAAATATTGTATTCAACTGATTGCAGTCTTATTCAGTGTGGAGTGTAGGTCTCTCACCAAGGCCGATGAGCGTGCGCTCGATATATTCGAGAGGGATTCTAGATTCTATTTATATTTAATGTGAAATATTATTTAATGTGTATATATTTAGTGTGTATAAAATTATAGTGAAACTAATAATTGCTTAACATATGGATCAGAATTTTTGTCAATCAGCAAACAGGATGAGAGAAGTATGGATATCTTTGAGTGGAGAGTTTTGAGAAGAATATTTTTTGGGCTGTTCAAGAAAGTGGCATTTGGAGGCCAAGGTATAATAAGGAGCTATACACACTTTATTGGGGCGAAAAGATCACGTGGCATATGAAAATGCAGAGACTACGCTGGATTGGCTACGTGCATATAATCCCGGAGGATATACCGGCGAGGCGAGCTATGTACGTAACCCCTCCTCTGATGGCAAGAGAAGACCTGGACGGCTGAAACTGAGATGGCTGGGCTGTGCCACGGGAGATTTAAAAATGCTAGGTCAAAGCAATTGAAGAATGTCGGCGCTGGATCTTCCAAGATGGAGGAAGTTTTTGAAAGAGGCCAAGGCCCACCAAGGGTTGTAGTGCCATAAATGATGATGATGAATAGTTGCATATTTCGGATTACTCGCCTGCAAAGTTACAAATTTATTTACGGTTTTTCGGCTTAGAAATATCAATATGCTAGTCAGTGGTAATTTTTTATGAAGCAAATAGTACAAAATTACCAAAATCCTATAAAGATAAGTGTGTTTTACTTATCACAATGAGTGTAAAAAATAACCAACGTTTAATAAAATTAATGTATCCATAATTTTAACACGTAATGGCAGTTTGTCAAACAGGTATTTTTTTATAATGGGGCCTCTAAACCTAATAACAACTGTAGGTATATAATATAAAACACCCTTTTAACTGTTGAGTTGGAAAAAATTGATTGAAGACAGATTATTGATTATATTTATATGTCCAGTACACGAATATGTGGGATAAAAACACAAAAATCCTGTTTTTCCAAAAAAAAAACCCATTCGTACGTCGTTAATTTTTTTCTAAAGGTCCGTTTGATCGCTTTTTTTAAACATCACATAATCGATTTACACGCTCCCATATAAAACGGGGGCGACCACGCTTTGTTCGTTTTGTCCGGCACTAGCGGAGCGTTTGGCATTTGAACGGTGGTGGCGCGGATGAGCGCGAAAGAAAGGAATAAAAAAACAGCATAGGAAAAAAAGCCGCGGACGTCGAGGAAAAAAATAATATCGGGGGGCGGAATGAATGGGACGACGTAATGTGTCGGGCGGGGGGCGGCGCCGCGTGCGGTCCGACCGCCTATGTCGAGCCGCCCAAAACGGTTTTTTATTGGTTGCTTTATTGCACATTTTTACCGTTTTTTCCCACGACGACATAGCTCGCCTTTGCGGCAACAGAGTACACCACAATATTCGTAGCCAACGGGTAAAAGACGCGTAAGTCAACAATTCTGAATACTCCTTTGTGTTGCTGTTGACACTTGGTAAAATAAATCAGGAATAATTCGACTGGCAACACACTTTCAAGATTCTCAATTTTGTTACGAATTTCTCAATGAGCTCCAGCCACCTGAAAAAATTCATGCTGAGCTGTGACACGTATAATTTTTCGTTTTGCTTTATCTGAAATGACTTTTCTTTAAGTAACCACTTGCGCGTTTAGTAACGTAAAGACCCAACACACTGACTAATTTTAGGTCTCTTACAATAAAACAGTAACTGTCATTTAAATGTGGTAATTAAAAAGTAAATCTAAATCATTGAAAAAAATTAATCAATATTTCTCGAGAAATTTTAGAAAAAAACTGGTTTTAACTGTTTTTATGTCCTTTTTAAATGTTTATCAAGACAATCGTAATCGTAATCTAGGAGTATCTACATAATGTTGGTTGAAAGAGAAAAGCCTCTCAACATTTTCGACTCATTTCTACGACATTTCTACGATATAAAATTTCTAAGCTTTTAAAAAGTTTGCGGCATTTTATGGCGAGCAAGAAAGTATTTTCTCATCCAGAATTGACTGTAATAATATAATTTATTAAAATAAGAATCACCCACACTATATCGCACGATAACCAAGGTCTTGGTACGTAGCTCCCGGGACACTCTAAGCACAATATTGAAGGAAGTCTAATAGTTTAGAGAGGTGGCAGATGATGGAAGGAAAACATCCCGAGAGTCAGTCTCTAAGCCGGCTCTCACATAAAAACTCGTCTCGCCTGCAACGTGTCGAATACGTCGATGTGACGTCATCGTTATTCACAAAACACACATTATATTATATTTTATATTATGGACCTTCACACACTGCTGGAATAAAATATTTTAGTTTAAAAAAAAACATCTGGAGGCATTTGTAACTATTTTCGCCCGACATGAATTGCAGGTATAATCCAGAAATGTCGCACTTCGGTATTCATTTTGGCTTCCCGAGTGACGTCACTGTCCTCGCACGGCCTTTCTGTACGTACATAAGAAAGTTGCATGTTGCGCTCAGTTTTGATTTATAACTATTATCTCAGTCGAGACGATTTTTAAGGTCTCGATCATAGAGGTATTAAATAAAAAGAGGCCAATGAATCGGCTTTCTCATACAACCGAATGAAGCAGGCCAACAATAGCTGACAACTTACGATAAATAGCGGCGCGATAAAAAAAATTAAGGCATCAAGGAGGATTTACTTTGGTCATTATAACGTACACATATAATATAATGTTAACATGGAAATTTTGCCACAAATTGATTACCAGCCCGCCTCACCATACTTTTTCACCATACTAGCCTGCTTCACCATACTTACATAATATAACCTGCCGCCCTTAGGTCTCGATAAAGGATCTGGAACTCAACTTCACAAAAATTTGAACAAAATAGACATGGCATTTAAAGACGATTTATATTGAAATTATATTGTTGTGACTAGTACGTTTTGGCTTTCGGGACGTAATATTTATTCGTGTCCTCATAGATAACACACGAGCCCGCTCTGCAACACATTACGACATTATGCGCACAAGTCGTAAAATACGAGAGGAATAAATACGGGTAGACGCTATCTATATACCTAATAATATTATGGTGCGTACACATCCCGTGCATTAATGACAATAACCAGCTTTTCATAACACTCTCAAAGATGATCTTTGTCACACGCCGCAATGAAATATTAAGTAAGCACTTACAAGATTTTAACTACCGGATTATTTACGAAAGGTAGAAAGCCCATCAATGGATATTATACTTACATTAAAAAATCGGTGTGTGTACTTATGTACGCGCGTTAGAAGTTATACTTCTTTAGCGTAACAAAACTTGTGATAAACTAGATTCTTTGACAAGCTCCTAATTCTTGTCTTGTTCTCAAATGACCTTTAATTACTATTTTACAAATATTGATATTACATATTTATATTTTGATAATTTTCTGTTTGAATGAGGACAAGTCAGGCCAATAATTTGAAATATAAACGATTACAATAAAAAAAATCAGTGTGTGTACTATGTACGCGCGTTAGAAGTTATACTTCATTGGCGTAACAAAACAAAAACAAAACTTGTGATAACCTAGATTATTCGACTAGCTCTTAATTATCTTGTTAAATTACACACTCAAGAAAAATGACCGCTTATTGGAACGCCGTTGGTTTATTTCTATACACTTTAACTTATATTCTTAAATTATATAATGGTTTCTCGTTGTTTTTATTTTTAAAGTACCAACTGTCAATCTGACGTTTAATCGTTTGTTTACGTAAGGAATTGCAAATGGCCGATAATAATAAATTCGCTGCCCAGGCAACGGAACAATTCTAAACTATAATATTATACTGTATAATCGTTACGATGCAGTATCATACTGTGGCATAAAGGTAGTGCGTTCGGCTGATAACCGAACAATCATCGGTTCGAATCCAATCGAGTGCATTTTTTTCGTGTGATAAAATAAATTATGTGTAACTTGACACACGCCAAAAATACACTGTAATCTGACTTCCCAAACGCGCCAAAAGAAGTATAACTTCAAAAATATCTAAATCCACATAACCCCAACTATTAATTACATTTAAACTCTACTTATTACATTTCGCCGTATCACGGTTCATCATGGGCTGTCTTACCGGAAAGAGATGACCGTACATCATTTAATAATATTAACGCAATAATATTCCAATTTTATTAAATTCAGTAAGAACCTTAGACTATAGATACATCTAGACGCCACTAATTGCATTGCTAAATGATGCTACGTGCCGTGCGTTTGGTTTGTGGGCGAGCGAACGCATTCGTATACAAATGTTCGAGACCATAGACCATTTCGCTAGTGCTCACCCAAAGTGCTCGCACTAGACGCTCAGAATTAAAATATATTTTTCTAGTTTTTTACGTTATATAGTATTTTTAAGCGGTTAAAATGCAACCATTAGGTAAAAATATCCATAATTTAAGTTAGTTTAAAGAAACACGTCACTTGATATTAAAATATGTGAAAACAAATGAATTATCACGAACATGTATCAACTTACCTATGAAACGTAATACCATCTTTTTGGTTATCAATACGGCTACCACATTTTAATACAGCACACAGAACCATCTTTTCTACTTAATTAACTAAAAATATTTACCACTGACTTTATGTTTAACACAAAAAATATCAATTTTAGCAACACGCGCTCGCAGGTTATTGACGCTTAGTTAAGCAAAAAACTAAGATTTGGCGGCTACGCCGACAGCAAAATCTTCTACACACCTATACACCTTCTATCTTACTCTAGCGCGTGTCGCAGAGTTTATAAGGGTGCCGAATACTTTCTCACTAGCACTTATGCATCGTTTTTGTTCAGGCCTTGGTAAGAACATTAATTTGATATCGATTGGTATCAAATATCTGATAACCTTATCACTTTCGATTACCTACTAGAATTTTAAACAAATATATACAATTGTATTTCTAATTTACTTTCTTGTATTGTGTTAACTAGCAATACATAGTAGAACAGCATTGTATTATTGATTAATTTAATAAAATGCAAATTTTTTACTTACCTACCAATTTTATTCTTTCCTTTCTTTATTTTTAGTCTTTTCCTTATATTCCAATGGTTTTTTTTGCGTATTGTAAGCGTTTTATTTAGATGTGAATTTGATCCCAATCTATTTCCGATAATCTCAAAATAAACTGTAATATCGCTAACTGCATACGTACAATATTCGGGAAACGCTAAATTCAGGCAAATGAAAGGGTATCTACCTAAATAGTAGAGCTACAGACCTACAAACTTATCTGTAGAATGGCCAAAAATTGGACTACAAACTAACATAGGACGCCATTTTTTAAATTTCATTCGAATGTCAAATTCTTTCCAGTTACGAGTCTTGATTGGGTTGTTTTCGACAGTGGCTCCCCCATTCCATTCTTCAGATAAGTTCGTAGGTCTGTAAAAATGATATATGTTCATATTTTCGAAAATAGAACAAAAATAATAACAGCGATAACACATTAAAAACATGTTACCGTAATTATAACTCTCTACCCTTGTAATAAATTATAACTTAGAAGTTTACCTATTATCCCTTTCCGACACCACAGCCAACACAAGATTCCTTTTCTACCATCACCATACAGTATTGACACTGATTATAACATTACATAAACTTTTATGCAAATTTCACTACACACACTTGATAACGCTCATCATGTGAATAAAGCCCAATATTTGCTTTTATAATAATATATTATATTAAATAACCCACACCCACGGTGGCCGCGCGACTTAAGCGTTGGACTATCACGACGTGGGTCCCAGGTTCGAATCCTGGGTCTAGCAAATACACATATTGTTTTTCAATTTGGGTGTGAGTCAGGGTATGGACCTAATAGGTTGAGCAAGTGGCTGACATCTATTTATCATAAGAAAACAAAATCTGTTAATACAAATCTCTACTCTGTGGAGGCCCATAATTATGATCCCATTAGGATCGGACATGGTCGGGGGAAAAAAATATATAGCCTACAATGGCCAAGCAGTAACGCGTCTAGCTAATAATTTCGTGAGTCCCGGGTGCAAATCCAGGATCTGAAAAATAATCACATGCTGTTTTTCAATGTGTATTTGGACTCAGAGTAAGGACATAATAGGTTGAGCAAGTGAACATAATATTATATTTCTCGTAAGCCAAAAATATATGTTAAGAAACCTTTTCGTGAGGTGGCTCAGGTCCACATAGGATTGTAGGGCCAATTAAAAAAAGGTTTTTGCAAGTGATAACATTAATTTTTCGTAAGAATAAAAATCTGTTAATTCAACCTCCACTCCGCGGATCATCGACTTATAAACTCGTAAATATGATAACATTGCATCAGCATGTTTGACCCTAAGAACTCTCTTGCATAACCGCTTACGTGCATACTATGGATATAACGACACCAGTAGAAAATACTCCAGATAATTTATTCTTTGATAATACATACATTGATGGATTTAATAGTATCAGGTAAATACTGTTTTCTTTCAAAAATATTATTGACTTGTTTTTTTTTAATTGGATCTAAAATTCGATGACGATCTTGACCGCCTCAATAAGGGCTTTCAAAACAGATTTTATTTTTTACGAGAAATAGATATTGGTCACTTGCTCACTCAATTAGGTCCATACTCTAAGTCCAAATACAATATGTAAATTTTCCAGGCCCGTGATTCATTCTCGAGACCCACGACAATATAAGCCAACGTGTTACCGCTAGGACATTGTAGGCGTACAAAAATAAATAAGATAAAATCACAGAATTTTAAAATACCCCAGTGTAATCTAGTAAATATAATATTACTAGAGAAAACTTTGAAAAATTATGATGCACGGATCTATTGGATTCGCGCTGATATGTTTTACCAATTAAACCACCTTTGTCCTACCCAATTACGACGAAAATTTCCTCATAAATATACCGAACGCATAAGCGCTTAGGCAAAAAACAGTTCGATAGTTTTTACAGAAAATATGACGTAGTTAGAGCGACGCCGAGCGAGAGAAAACGATGCAATAAGCTCCGTGTAAATGGAAATAATAACGATAACAATAATTAAATGTACCCTGTGTTATTCGTGCGCAGTAGAAGAAATCGAAATCTGCGCAACTTCAAGGTTAAGTTGCTCTACTATATTAGTATTCATACGTGAAGCGCTTTAAAAATTGTGTTAATTTTGGCAAGTGTGAATTAAGTTACGAAACATATTTTATTAAGATTACTCATCTTATAAAATTACGACCACGTAAAAACCTAAATCTCTTGAATGTTTATAAATTCTGTACATAAAATTTTGCGGTTTTCTGGCGATGAATTTTCCGTAAACCATATTTACGGTATATCGGTACACGACACGACTGTGATTGATATGCTCATCTAGTTACGAGATAGCCATTATATCGTATAACGTCAAATACAACATAAATCCCTGTTTATAAAAATACGGTAAAAATGAACTATCTCTATGCCAATTTGCATATTGCGCACAAAAAGGCATTTTGTTAATAAGTTTCCACTATAGCCGGCGCTAAATCCGAGGAAAATCCGTTCGAGTACAATAAATCTCCGGAACAAGTGTAGCAGGCTGTCTATATCGTGTTGCAAATCGCCCTAACTCACGTGGCGTTTGACTGTATCGAAAATAAACGTAAGCCGCTTTGCGTTTGTTTAGTCTTATTTGGTGGGATATAGTGCTTCGTTCCTTTATCCAGCACTCTTTGCCGGTTTGCATACAATACTTGATAATAATATGTGCCGCAGTGAATATTACTAAGAAACTTTACCATATAATTTTCTAAGCCTTCTTTGCCAGAAATTCCTTCATTGCGTAACTATATTTTTATGATAGACCGACATTCATTTATCAATTCAATAATTAGTATATAGATATTATTTGATCTTTAGTTGTTTTGGTTTGTAGATCCAACATCTAATAATTGTATGCAGAAAGTTGCGTCGTGTGTGTGATATTATATGCTCGGGGCGCAAGTGATGTATTTTCACGCAGTGATGTATTTTCTTGGGCTTATATTGTGGTACTACATTTTAGATTATAGATGTTTGATGCAAGGCATTAAAGAATGATGACACATTGGTATTGATGTTATGTTACGTAAGATTTACATTACGATTTTGATTGAATTGGATATTCACTGAGTTGCGAGTGAATATTTGACTATATTGTCCTAGGCCGAAAATACGACTAAATTCTTGGCTGTCATTTCCGCTTAGTATTATTGTCTGTGCCATACAAATGACCACAGACAATAATACGTCGCTTGTAGAGTTGGGTAAACCTCTACAAGTAGTAGTTACTAATCCTTTTAACGGTTGTTTTTTTTTTGTTATATTATTGAGAAAACAAAACACTCACATTATTATAAATATACATATAAATTACAGAAACAAAAAAATATTAATACTAAGAGTGAAATAAGTTAAAAAAAGTGAAGATTCTACAAATAGTATAATATTCTATAATATATAAAATAGCATTATTATGATATAAATGTTCATACAGATAACCAAAGTTTATTTTTCTATTGGAAGCATGAATAATAAAAAATAATAGTAAATTAAGCAGTTCATTATCTATTTACTCTATAGGTACATATATATTATATGTGCAGTAATTCACTTGTTTGCATATTATGACCTTAGGTTACCCAGCCCATTAAACTGCAAATATTTCAGACAATATGCACTTCGTCATTCTCATATTTCAGTTATTTTTAAAACCATCTATATTACATCTAATTAAAATAGTATAATTTTCAAAAGCAATAGCATGATCCGGTATATATATATAATTGATAGATATCCATCAGCTTTCATTTATACGCAAAGTCTATTAAAAACATCAATAATGTGTGCTCAACTTGCAATTAAGAAACTATTTTTTCTGAGGTTTTATTTCACTAACACTCCCGTTATTGTAATGTCACCTTAGGTTACCTATCCCATGAAACTGCAAATATTTCAGTTAATATGTACATCGTCATTTTCATATGTCGTTTACTCTTATAATCGTCAATATTGCATATAATTTAAATGTCAGATGATTATAGATATTATCATAATTGATAGATATCCATCAGCTTTCATTTATTTCTCATAAATTATAAATACACCTTCCAAACAGAGCATCGCATGCCATTACGGACAAACGAGATAGATATAAAAGCGTATGCTACAAAGAGGGACAGTAGGTATACTTAATTTTGAAAAAGAGATGTGAAAGTCAGCGTTGCGATTAAGATAGTATTATGACTTATATGCTGTAAAAATGTATAAAAATACTCATATGATTATAATTAAGTTTTAATCATTTTATAAATAAAACAAATACCAAATAATGACGATGAAACCTTATTAGACTTATATACGTAGGCGAAATAGAAATTTTCTTTCTACCTACTGTAATATTGTCAATCTTGTATGGTAACCTAAGGTGACATACTGAAACAGACGGAATTTATTAGCATCATAAAGGGAAAGTTAAACGCGCATTTCAAATATATTGGATAATGTATAAATGTATATCTTTCTCTTTTTAATAATAATATTATCCCCGGTTTCTTTCTTATTATGTTATCGTCAACGTCCCATCACTCCCATCCAAGTAATTTGCATGTACTTGTGAAAAAATATTGCTAATCTCTGACACAAAAATAAACATCAAGTATTTCGTGGCACAATTATTTAACGAGTTCATTTCTATAGGCAAAAAAATAATAAATGACTGCACATATATACTTTTTTCAATAGAAAAACAAACGGTGGTTAATTGTATAAACATTAATTATATCATTTTAATGTTATATTATGGAATCTACTATTTATAGAATCTCCATTTTTACTTACTCGATTCTTAGTTTCAATACTTTATGTAATAATTTATATATATATTTATAATAATGTAAGTGTTTTTTTCTAAGTAATATAAAAAAAAACAACCGTTAAACTAAACTATATATAATATAGATCTTCTAAACCTTCTATCAAGATGTACCTATCTTTTGTCTATGAAAATGAAGCTATTTGAACAATTAAAATTGTATGACTATTACCAAATACCTACTATGGATGACAATAATATATCAAATTTTAATTCAAAATTAAATAAAACTAGAAAATACTGACCCTATTGTAAAGATTATAATCCATTCATCAATCGACACATACACATAACTCGATATTGGCTCTTAAGTTCTTTAAATACGTGGTTTAAGGGAATATTTCTGCCATGACAATAAATTTTGAAATCTGTAGGTACTTCCGGTGAAACCGTTTTCAATCTTACCACGCTCCCACAATGCCCTCCGGAATAAATATCTCGACCTCCGAGTATAAATGCCCGCTTACGACCGTTATGCCCCACCGTTATGCCCTGCCGTTATAACGGGGCCTATCTCTCAGGGGACGCCCCGTCAATCGTGCCGCGGCCGAGTTTTTCCGGGCGACCCCGTGGCCTCGGACACCGGACATTGAAAGTTGGACACGGGATTGCTTTCGATACTATCAATGAATCGGTACTTTTTTTCTGACACCTTTTTCAATACTTTGATAATATTATCATGATATCGTTTGGTAGGGTATCTTTTCTATAACAATTTTATTTATATCTAAGAAATCGGATACAATGGCTATTTTTTCTCACAGGGTATAGAAACTTACCTTGTATTGATGCTGTCAAATAAGAGGTCAATAACTTTGTTCAACCAATTGGCTTCGGTTGTCGATATACCTATTCAAATTACGTGAGGTGAATTTAGATGAACGTCGTTAATAAATTTTATTTAACGGACTACCAAACCTTTTTTACCTGGCGGCATACCGGGAAAATTAATTTATTTCGGGACATACCAAATAAAAATCCTTGAAAAAAAATATATAAGTACTTTATTAATATGAATAAGAATATTATAATATTAGTATTAGTACAACATCCTTCGGTGATTAAATTTATCACGAAGAGACGCTTTACGTGGCTGGGACACGTATTCCGGATGCCGCCAAAGAGTGCGGCACTTCGTACCCTTGTGGTACAGCCTCAAGGGTTCCGTCACCGTGGCCGGCCCTCCCTCACCCTGCAGCGGTGCTACAAGAGTGACCTACGTGCAGCAGGTCTGATATGGCGGGAGGCGCAAGAGTTGGCGATGGACCGAGGGAAGTGGCGCCAACTTGTGCTTGCCCTATGCCCCAATGTTGGGACGTGACAGGGTGGAAGAAGAAGAAGATTAGTAACAATAAAATAATTGTTGTATGTAATATGTATCGTTTCCGTTTTTTTCTTATTGCATTGCCATAACCGCTTAAAAACCTACATATATATAAAGATATGGCGATCGGAACGGAAAGAGACGCTGTAGGTCTATGTAAAATAAGGCTTTGCGTAAATAATTGTTTTTCAGTCAAATATGTACCATCGTAGTTTACCAAGTTATTAATGACCCACTCGACCATTATTGATGAATCTAATGGAGAAAGATGTAGTGAAGTTTTCTGCTGCCATCTGTTTATCTCATTTTTTTAAATTTTGTTTGAGGAAGCGTCCACGCCTGGGAAGCAGTTAAACTGTATGCTTTAGTGTAATATGTGCATAATACGAACAGATTTACAGACTTCTTCTTTTGTGGCACATCTCCAACCTCTTGTGGCACACTATTATGCCGCGGAACACCGTTTGGCAAACACTAATTTAACCCATTCGAAACACTTCTTTAAATGACATAATATTGTGAATATTTTAAACTCATATACTTAGTTTGTTTTAAGGCGTTACTAATGTATCGGGTAAAAATCTAGAATTTAATGGAAATATCGTGGAAGAACTAAAAAAAATCTTGCTAATACTTTTAAATATTTTAGAACGGAAATTGAACGAATAAATATCTTTTTAAGTAACTTATAAAAAAAATTAAGTTATTCAAATATAATACTCTCATTCAATACCGATATCACATATAAATACTTTGTTTTTTAAACCACATCCCTAGTTTTATAGACACAGAGTTGACTAGATTTGCTGTTTGGTATTGCTAGCTTTCTGCTCATTTTTCCCCAAGTTTTTAAAACGTCGAAAGATGTCAACGTCAAATAAAGTTTTGTTTTTAGACAGTTTGGGATTACGTCACTGAAACTGGGCACACTTTAGTGGTTCTAGAGAGAAGGCTATATATTTGGTAAGCTAAGTGTGAATGACATCACAATACGGAAATGTATTGCTTTTCTAAAATGTTATAGCATACTGAAATAAATATATTCAAAACCATGATTTGGAGGTAGACCGGGTGATACGAGTAATTGAATATAAATAACACGAGGGACGCAGTTTCTTTTGTGATTCATCCAGCTGAGACGATAGCATATTCAAAAATCATAATACCAGACCGGAAAATGGTCGTGATTTTCACTCTTGAACTCCGTAGCTTAGTGGGTACTGCACGGACACGCCTTGGTTTCGTATTGATAATATGAGAGATAGTTTCTTTTGTAATTCGACTGCCTGAGATAATAGTATTCACTACGCATGGTTATCGCGGTCCAATGCGTAAAACACTGGGCTCCCAATTAGATTCCCGGTGAGGTCACAATATATGTATGTGTTTTTTCAAAGCATACAGGTTGATGTGATCATTTCACTTCTACTACTGTACTACTGTTTCACAATACTACCGTCATTGGACCTCGTGGTCTGCTGTAGCGTTAAAAATAATGTGTGTGTATGGTATATATAATATTTTTTTTACGATGTGGGATCGTAAGAAGATCACATGGGCCTCCACGGAGTGGAGGTTTGTATTAACAGATTTTTCTTTTTTACCAGAAATGGATGTTAGCCTCTTAAGGCTATACCTCAGTTGAGACATGGTCTAAAAAGATCGTGGATAGGCGATGCGCAGATTGCGGGTCACGGGTGCAAATGACGCATGCCGAACGAAATATAATTTGTCATATAAATCCAACATGCGTCCATTTAATGTTCTGTTTATGTCATAGAAAGCGGCCGTGCATATCCACGGCTGTGCATATATGACGGGTGGTGGTGGGCACTTTAACGCAGTTCTATTAGTAACAATAATAATACATTCATTGACATGTTTTCTTTTTCAAGTAAATGGGTAACGTTTTTAGTCATCTTTACACGATTTAAGAATTAATACCCCCGTCGTTATCACGAAACAAATTGACGTATTCACACTTCGACGTTCACTCTCCGAATGCCAGCGAGTCCAAAATTTCATCGCGCCTATAGTTGAAAATTAGTTTTCGTTTCACTGAAGTATCGTCTTAAATTTCTAACTATCAATACTCTCAAAAATGTTAATGATACCTATGTCCCACACTATAAGAAGGATCTTATAAAAATACTGTCTTTTACATAATATGATCAAAACTGGTAATATTCACGTGATTTTTAGCATACATCATCGGACATTCATATCCTTTCAGTCACTGTCCAAAAAACCTTAGAAAGCGAGAAAGCCCCCTGCATGAAAACCCATACCCTCGGTGCCCACGTACCGCCTTAATGGCCATAGCAAGTGCAGTTTATAACCGCGATACTTCTATCAAATTCGAAGGAACGTTTTCAATATGATGCCAATAAAATGTGACTTACATGCTCTCTCCACGTTATCCGGGCAATTTTATGTGCGTATTTACAGTGAAGTATCGTAAAATATGTAATGATTATTATTAAACTCTTTCGAAAATATTCTTGCCGGAGTTTACTTAACAACAACTAAGTATAATTAATACGCGACAGTAGTGAAACTTATGTTTTTGCACTCTATTTTTGGACACGTATGTAGATAAGTAAATATATTATAAATACCAGCATTAGTAAATTGCATATTATTTAAATATTTTAATGAGATTTGTATTTTTATTTCAACTTACCTAAACCTAAAAGTATCTTAATTTAAAAAACATTATTTTCTAAACCCATTTTTTTAAATCTTTTGTCATCAGCTGTTATTACACATACCTACTAATGTTTTAAATAATAATTGGTATTGTATTGGTTTTCGTTTACAATAGTGGCTTTCCTCTTTGGATATGATGTTGTTGGAGTGATGAATAGACCAGGTTAAGTGGATCGAGATGATAGCATTTAGTTCGTTATCATATCGGGGTCACCACTTTGGGGTGAAGGTGTTGGGGATGCAAGAGACTGGTTGGAGTTTACTCGCATGAATTGAGAAGAGAGCGTCTATTGACTGATAAATTAATGCAATGACAGGTGTGAAGTTAGCCGTGCAAAGTAACGCGTGGTAAGGTCTGCTCAGTCCGAGGTATTCTGATAGTGAGTACCACCGTCCGATTCGTGATGTAAGAGTGCCATATCCAATCAACTGTAGCTATTTATTTAAGTGATTAAGAGATTGATTATATTAATGAACTGAGAGACTTGATTCGAGTGGAATGACGGTTGACTACGTCGAGTAAAGGACTCGTGATAATAGTAGGTAGTGCGTCTTGTGATGGACTCAATGAGTGAGTGTGGATTTGTGTATTATCCTTCCAATTTATACAAATGCAGCACATATATTGCAAGAGATATTGTCGCAATTAACAAAATATCACAACAGACCCTACTGATCTGGTTATGATTGAGGAAATGCTGACAATTACTATCGTTCCATTATTTGGTTTGACAACAAAACATACATATTAAAGTATGTGACTCATTTAATGCTAATTGGTATGATTTCTACATAGTAATACACGCATTTTAATGCATTGTAAGTTGAAAAAACGTGGTAGGTACTCAAATACGTTAATTTTCATTTAATTACAATCAAAATTATTTAAAATAATATTTCTCTAAATAAAATAATGCTCTCTTTTATATTCGTATTCAGTATGTGCGCTACTGAATATTTAGGTGATATCCTTTAATATACATAATTTATCGGAGATTGCAGGACCTACCCATAAATAGCCTCAATTTTACATCCTAGTCCTGCAAAAACGGTGGATTAATTCTGTTTAAATGTCTCATCAATAATCCTTGTTTATTTAATGGTATTAAAAAGTAAACTCTAGTGCAAATACGCCTTTTTTATTCTAAAAATAAGTTATAATAAAATAACTAGTTTATTGAAAACGCTATGTTAGCCAAAGTACTTATTTACCCTTAAATGAGATTTAAGCAATCTCGATTATTCTATATGCCTATTATATAATATATTATTATCAACTCTAAAAATAACATTTATGATTTCTCAACTTACTTTAAAAATATTTTTATAAAGCTTATATCCTGTACAATATTCTACCGTTTGCTTTATCTAGTCATTATTATATATACAGGATGACTAATACTTGATACATTAAAAATCTTTATGCAATATTATAAATAACTTTTACAAATAAAAGACTGTAAATGAACAGTTTTTTTTTTATATTTTCCCTCCATAACCCGCCATACCTTCATAGTAATTATGCAGGTAGGTTTCAAAATCGACCTAGACCTTCATCAGCGTGCTTTATGGACAATCATTCATAAGAAAAAAACTAATTTATTTAGTATAAACAAAATTATCAATAGCATACCAATCCAATTAAAAGTCAATCCTACTTTAGAAGATCTTTCTTTTTCCAGCAATAGAACACATACCTTCCTAAGCAATTAATAACTAGAAATATGCATTTGAATTTATATTATTATATAACTATTTAAATCTTTAATTTTTCAAAAATATGTATGTTGGAATTATATTTAATTATACCAGATTTAGGAAGTTGGTTTTTTTTTAATTACCATGCCCTTGCTTTTTTGTAGTTATTAGTAATTATGAACAATCACAAACATACAGGCTTTGAGAAAATATACTATTTCATCACCGGGGAACCGCCAAAGGTGGTTGGTGTTGGTTAGCATACATGAATGGTCGGGGACTGCTAAGTTGGTGATTGAGAAGGGCGGAGAAAAAAAATAAGGAATTGAATAGCGCCTGCACACATGCATGGATTTTCTGACAGCAATAGTGTGTAAATTCAACTATCACGGTAAAAACTGTCTATACACAAAAATGCGCATCTGATTTTTCAAGTGTCAGCGAGACGCATCGGTTGTTGTTGCGTACATAATATTTGGTGTGCTGCATGGTTGTAGTTTGTATTTTTCCGCCAGGCTTGACACTGTTGTTTTACTGCGCATGTGCACATGTCCCGCAAGTATCGCGTGAAAATTCAGAAGCGGTTATTTTTTTTTTGATCCATGCATGCAGTCTTGCAACTTGCACACTAATAAATTAATTGCATCGTAGTTTTATGGTCGACAATCAGCGCTCGAAATTGAAAAGTTTACGAACCGGAGCGCTCGAATTTTTTTGGTTTTAGATATTAACATAACAAATTTTATGTATATTTTATAAAAATAAGTAAGATTTTTTGTTATAATATGTCCTATCTAGCTTAGATAGTCAAATTATTTTTTCCACGAGACGGAGCGAAACGGCGCTCCGGTCCATTTCGAGCCCTGGAGACAACAGGTACTGCAAGCAATAAGTCCATGCACGTGCCAACGTGCAAGTATGCTCAATTTCAGCTGTAGTGTCATTAAAACAATAATAATTATATATATTATCATATTTTGTTATTTTAGTCCTTTATACGTGGCGGAGCCGTGACCATATAAAAACAATGCTTAGAAAACTTGAACCTTTCATTATAAATGTAGATGAATGTAGAATTGTAAAGCCAAAGTTACAAACGTCCATGTGATGTCTAAGATGAAAAGAAAAAAACAACAATCAATCCAAGAAGTATAAGCTTTAAAGTTATCACACACTTTGGCCCGTATCATACGGCATCCCGAGTATAAGCTTGTGGAATCATTCAATGAAAAATTTCCGGTCAGCGAGACTCTGACAGATGTAGAATCTTATGCCGTGTCCACACTGGCAACAAGTTTCTGGCAACCTCATTAAATTTCACGATAATTATCAAAATTTGTTTACCAAAATTATTGTAATCGAAATTAGACACGGCATTAGAGACTGATTTTCAGCTCAGAGCATTAACATAGCACAATAAATTAAATTAGAAATGCAAAAAATATCAAAATTATTCTACCAAGTGAAAAATATAAATATAATATTATATATATAATGTTTTTTTCTATAAAATAATATACAAAGTTTGAAATGGTTAAAAAATCCCCAGCCACTCTTTTTATAGTGAAAAATCTTCACTTATTAATTAACTGTCAAAGTTTTTACTTCCAGGTGACACTCACCCTGTGCACGGTAAAATATTTCATAAATCCCGATTAGGGACATGTCTTCAGATAATCTTGGTAGAAAATTGGGCCGGCAGCTCTCAAATGGCAGATCAGCTTAAGGCAAAGTACGGTATTGTTACAAATGGATAAAACTCTTCGAAGGGATATAATATTATTTTTAAGGAGGTAAAAATGTTTAAAGGACTTGATTTAAACAAAATTTCTTTTCTATTTAACTAATGCATCGATTGATTTTTTTAAATAAATATATTTTAATATCTTAAACACGTTTGTTTGTTTAGGTTTTGTTAGCTAGCCTCCCAGACCTTTCTTGAAGAGGAGGGAGCCTTCTAATATATTAAGAGTCCATGTTTCGCGTGTATACATGACAACACATTGGTTGAGTATTTTAGGCTAAAGGCAAAATGAGAGGTCACTTTTTAAAATATTAGTCAAGCCCAGAAAGTGCGCCCTATGCCAGTTTGGTTTTGTGGGCAATCTAGTCAAACATAATATTATCCTCCCCGTCAATTGAGATTTTTATTGTGTGAGAAATCTGACGTAATAATTGTTGATCTGCTTAATTTGAGTGCCATTAATAAGGATAAATTTTGCTTCAACAAAGAAACTTATCATTACTTTTGTCTTTAAGACATTTCATAATCGTATACAATTTAGCATTTCATTTAATATTATTTAACCTTCTCACATTAAAAATCCAAATTTAAACTTTTTTTAAATCTGAATATACATTTATGTGCGAAGTTTTTGTGCGGATTTGTCTATGCCGAATCGATTTAAAGAAAAAAACACAAGCGATTACATGACGAGGCTACATGCACCAGGTAAAATTATAATATACAATACCATTGGTCGATGTCAACAATGTTCGAAAAAAATGTCGCTAATTACTAGATGAGATGATTACGAGTGTCTTTCAATTAGATTTTCATTCTTTTTTTGGTTCCATCTTAGAACGGATGCTTATAAACCTTTCAATCAAATGAATGGATATTTTTATTTATCAAAGCTGGCAATTTAAAATCATAAATAACATAACAGATAAAAAGAACTTTTTAAATACCACGTTTTTAAATTTTCTGTTGAATCATATATAGTTGAAAATCCTATGTATTAATAATTTAGGACAAATAAGGCAATTGTCAACAAATCATTTTTTTGCTATTTTGCAATAAACAAACAAACAAACAAAAAAATATAGAATACTGAAATGTCATTTTGATTTCCATAGTAACGCACGTATATATTAATAATTTAGTTGCTAGGACCACCTCTCCTTAGCAACCAATAACAGTGGATTGAATTACGGATTTCTTCCGAAATAACTTTTCATACAAAACAGAATTAACTGAAAATGAATTCAATTATACTTAAAGATGGCTAATATTGGCACCGTGTTCTGATATATTCTAAAAGTTTCAAATGTCTAGCTAGTCGAGAAGTTAGTTAAAAATCGATTGCAAGATTTGTACTGGATAAACAACCACCGGACAAATAAGAATACTATTAATAATATTATTAAAATAAGGTTTACTTTTATTTGACATTTCCTTGTATGAAAGTTTAATTATTTCAAGTTCTTTAATATTAGCAAACGAAAGTTCCTGACACAGCTTATAACGTCGGGCGGTGACGAAATAAGCTTTCAGTGAAACCAAAACAGGCTGTAAATTCTCCACCCGTTCCGTTAACTCGTCTGATCTATTAACATTGTCTTCTTCCCAGGTAAGTCCAAGGGGCGAAATGATTTCACAGGTGACCTAGACAGGGTGCGGCTGTGATAAGGGTAGGCCGCGCCTACGACACCTCTTTTCACCCCCGTTACGCTATTCCAAAGAGGTCGGTTCCTTAAAAGCCTAGCAAACGACGCAAAAGGACATAATGTTGCTTTTGTTTTTAATATATTAAAATAAATCGCCTGTTTATCGAATATCGAAATACACAATTTTATAATAAGGTGGTTGGCACAATATTCGCTTCTAAGGCCTGGCGTAGATACGATCACTGATAGTTGAGCATACCCAACAGTGACTGCCACATATCGTGTGCTTATGTCTATGTGCTGTGTCTTGAAGTACGATAGTTTTGGCTCAAAACATAACATAATCGGGGCTGAACGACATAAAGAGATGCTATATACCGATGTGTTTATATAGTTAACATAAACAACTGCAACAACAATCTCATTAGCCATACTTAATTCCTGCGCATGATTATAAATCGTTTATGCGCATATTAAATGGTTCTACCGTCACATTGGATCGTGTTCAGAAGCGGTAGATATAATATGATTGCGGAAATTGATTTCAGTAAGTACCCACAACAAGTCAATGTGTTAGACGTAGCGATATTGTGTGTGCAATTGTATTGTGCAAACATCCCACATAAGCAGTATGTTACATAATATACTCTACAGCAGTGGTTCTCATGTGCTTCCACCAGTGCTTTACAGGATAATATTTTAAAAAAATATTTATAAAATTATGAAATTGGTTGAATACACATGACTTGTCTTAAATTTCTTTCCACGCTCAAATGATCCATAATGTATTCTTGCACCGCCATCTTTAGATTATAAAAGTCTGAGCATAACTTTTTGTACAAGCAACGAGTGGTCCACTTTCATACTATTTATTGATAACGTACTTGCAAGCAGAGTTTGGTATTCTATAATGACTGAATAGTATAAATAAGTTATTAGTTATTGTCGTTTAGAATTGACTGTCACGTTGACAAATGTCCTAGTGTATTATATTATGATATTATTATACACAGAAGAAGTTTACTTACTTTGATCGTCACTTCCAATTATTACACATAACCTCTAAATCAGATGAACTCCAAAGTCTGCAAGATACGTTAAAATAATCTGAAAGAAATCTGAAACTAAGACTACTCCGACAAGTGAACATGACAGATGGCATCTGTCAGATGCGTCAGTATGAGCACTCTATAGACAATGACAGGTCATCCATAAACAACGGGAGGGGTGAAAAGTAGGACCAGTCGTGTAATGCAGTGCTCCGAAACCAGTGTGCCGCGGCACACTGGTGTGCCGTAAGACGATGCTAGGTGTGCCGCGGTGCAATAGCCAAATTTGCGTACATGGCTGGTAATATATTTGAGCACCTGCATGAACTTAATAAAAAAATGCAAGGTCAGAATGAAAATATATTGACGTGCTCTGATAAATTAGCAGAATTCAAAAATAAACTCGAACTTTGGCAGGAGTTAAGACAAGGATTTCTACAAATGTTCCAAAGGAACTACCAGACCACTTGTTGAAAACAAGCAATCAATTTTGGATCCGTCTCAAAAACATTTAACTTTGCTGCAAAAGAAATTTCATCAGTACTTTCATACAATCGATGGGACTGGATACAAAACCCTTTTGCAACCAATGCTGAAAATTCTATAGAAGCGCTTTTCCTATAAATTCGAGAGGAATTTGTTAAATTGATAAATGACGGGAAGCTAAAACTGAACTTCGCTGATGTTCAATTGGTTATTTTCTGGATTTCGGTTAATAAAAAAATATCCTCGGATTTCCGACAAAATTATCGCAGTTCAGCTCCCATTTTCGAGTCAAAAAAATTCGCCTGCGGCGCTATTTTACTACGGTGGTGTTAATATTTTAAAACATCTTATTGTAGAATACAATTTATTATTGTTGTGTCAATACTCGACAAATAATTATCCCTAACCCGACAACTAACCATGATTATAATAATGTAATATAACCATACGAAAAATTACTAAACATAAAATCAATACCATTAATTTTACCTCGAAAACTATTTTTAAAATGCTATTTTAAAGTATCACGCTGTCTTCAACCTTAGCTATAGGTAGGGGGGCCTTGGCCCTTGATCTTAGCCTGGGGTCCCCCTTCAGGATGTGGGTTCCATTTTTTGGTGTATAAATTGTTTTACGTGTGGTGTGCCGCGGAATTCTGGGAAGACCTTTGGTCTGCCGTGGGTGGGAAAAGGTTTCGGAGCACCGGTGTAATGTATCGGCTTCCTTCTTCAGTGGGCAATGATTCTTGTGATGAGATTATGTGTGAAATAGTCCGTTTCTGACTTGACGAAATCTCTGCCGGTATACAATTTCACGCTTTTGTTTAAATGTGTTTAAGAGTCGTCACCATTTTATTTAATACTTTGTCAAATTAAAAAAATTGGAAAAGAGTGTAAAATATAAATAGTATCGTTAGAATGATAATAGTAAAAGATGTTTAATAATTGTAATGCACAATTATTAAACATGGAGTGCCAACTAATTCAATCAATAAAACATGAAATATTTAGTACTATTAATCTCACAGCGTATGAGATTCGGCTTTCTGCCAACTTAACCCCTTGTAAAGAATGCTTTATAAATCATTTATCTACCTCAAATAAAATGTCATTTGTAAACTCGTTGAAATATTAAATTATAATTTTTGGGCGCCTTGAAAGATGTGTATTTACAAATTAAATATAACAGTATAAAAATAAGAACACAGCTAATCGTGAAAAGTGTTATTTAATTACACACAACCAATTTACATTGAAATTTAAAATGATACAAAAAAAATAAATACAATTTGAGAAGCGTTCTTTGGTACGGTACATTGAGTATATCTTTTAAGATGGTAATAATTACTTAGCTTTGTTTAAAGTGTGATGGCTGGAATCTGCCGCCTTGTTTTCTAACTTTCCGTCCGAAAGAAGAAGCGTCATCCTGCGTTGAAACTGTCTCTATTATGTTAAACGAGCACGTCCGATCTATACTGAATCTAATCTTGGAGTGAAATCTTCTGGGCGGAAATAAGTTATTTGTTGATATGACGCTTTCAAAAAGGCGGGAAGAAACCCCATTGGCCTATTTTTTAACCGTCATTGTTTTAGAAACAAGGTTGACACATACTTTTAACAAGGTTGTGCCAAATTTATTGTTAATTAAATTAACATTATTTATTTAAGTCTGCGTTTGAAATGTAGACATGTCACGTGAAATGTAACATGACAACTTATCGTATTCGAGAGAGAGAGAGAGAGAGAGATGAGGTACTCATAATACTATTTTCAAATTTGTTTTTGTTGATTCTTCGGGATGCAATACAATATTTCAGTCAGTTTCACGATAACCTACGCTTATTCATGTTGCAATCGCGTGATTATCTTCAGTAAGAATTTATCTAAAGACGTTCACTTTCACAGTGAATACATTTTGTTTGTATTTTATGTTTAGGTAAACATCTGTATACACCTGTAACACCCACGGTGGCTGCGCATAATAATAATCAATAATCAGTAGTAGAAACTATATTAGATACTCACTATAAATACATTCTGTAATCCCATTAAATTGTCATTACTCCTAAACAATGAAACTAAGTAACGTGTAGGGAATTTAATAAAATTAACTATTGAGAAATGTCACTAAATATACTTTTACTAAATTTATAAAGCTATTAAATAAAAACACCCACGGTGGCCGCGCTGCTTAAGCGTTGGACTATCACGCCGTGGGTCCCAGGTTTGAATCCTGGGTCTGGCAAGTACGCATATTGTTTCTCAATTTGTGTGTGAGTCAGGGTATGGACCTAATAGGTTGAGCAAGTGGCTAACATTCACTTCTCGTAAAAAAAACAAAATCTGTTAATACAAACCTCTACTCTGTGGAGGCCCATATGATCCTATTAGGATCGGACATGGTCGGGAAAAAAAACATCTGTATATTAATTTATTCGTAAATAAAATTTAGCTTATAATTTTATTTTTTCAATCACAACAAAACTATTGAAATTTGGTGCGCCCACCAGACGTTTCTATAGAACTGTCAATGTCAATCGTGCGGCCACAGTTAAATTTCACGTGAGAACCACTGCTCTACAGTGTGTGGAAGCTACTAGTGTGTTTATCAATGTATAGACAATAATTACTACTATCAAACATAATATATTAAAAAGGACGTGAAAATAATATTTTTAAGTTGGTAAATAAATTTTGTGTTATAAATCAATTTATTTACAACTGTAGGAAATGTTTGGAAATATCGAACGTTATACCAAAGATGCCTACTGTTAATACATTTGGATTAGATCACAAAATTATAAAACTTAACCAATCAGAATTTTCAAAATGTTAGTCAAATGGCCATCAACTCCTTCTCGTCAATAATTTGTTATTATAATCTTTATTTTTTATATTGTTCTACGTATTTTTCTTATAAATGGGAAACATTAAATAAAATTAGTTCAATTAATTGTCGGCTCATTTAGATGGTCCTTTTAGTTCCTCTAGAATCTAGATGACCATTATATAAACTTTTTATTCTTAGCGTATAATACCTTTGCAGTGGCCGAAAGGCTGCCATCAGATAGTACGGGATTAGAGCGGTATGTTCGACATAAGCTCCGGTCCGGCCCTTTCGGTACATGCTTACGCCGGCGTAGACATTTGTAGAGGTTCGTAGACATCGCTACGCTTCGCCCTAAAAGCCTACTTACGTGTGCATAACGTAATAAGCTTACAAAATGCTACATATTCATATAGCGTTAATTCACACCTGAGTCATTCTGGAAACGCGTAAATGTCGGTCAAAATACAGGCTATGCCAACTGTAGCAGGCTGTATAATTTCGATGTTATTTACTATTTTATGGGGCTTAGCCGAAGAGTGTTTGGGTAATTTGATACGAGAAACGACACTACACTACTTAGGCACTTAAAACCGCAAACTTTTATCGTAGATCTAATTACTTTAGTCTACTGAATTATTGGATTTACAAAACTGTATTGTATTTTACAACGTTTTTATTAGCTCGTATTCTTATTTGTCCAGTGGTTGTTTATCCGGTACAAATTTTTCAATCGATTTTAAACTAACTTCCCGACTAGCTAGACATTTGAAACTTTTAGAATATATCAGAATACGATGCCAATGCATTCTTTTAATACTTTTAACCATCTTTAAGTAGAATTGAATTCATTTACAGTTAATTCTGTTTTGTATAAAAAGTTATTTTGGAAGAAATCCGTAATCCAATCCACTATTATTGGTTGCTAAGTGGGTGATCCTAGCAAACAAATTATTAATATATACGTGTGTTCATATGGAAATCAAAATGACATTTCAGTATTCAGTATTTCTATAATTGTTTGTTTGTTTTTTATTTACTTCATATCAAGTACAAATTTGAGCATATTGAGCATAATAATTCAACAGAAAATTTAAAAACGTTATATATAAAAAGATTTTTTTATCTTATAATTATTTTATTATATTTAAAATTAACCAAATCTGCTATCACTAATCTGTTAAACAGATCGTTATAAGGAAATAATATTATTAGTTTTACGTTTCCGAGCCATATATTATCATGTATTAGCTGGCTTTTAATATAATTAGAAACATAGTAGACATCTATAAACATTCGATAATAAATAAACCGAATATAACTTTTAATAATACAATACAATAACAATCAATAGATGTATCAAGATAATTCTGTCGATAAAACAGTACTCTGTATCACAGTAGTACCTGTGACTAATAGCGCCTGTACACGTGCATGGATTTACTGGCGGCAATAGTGCTTATGTAAAACTATCATGGCAATAACTGTTTACACGTAAAAGTGCTGACTGTCTCCCCAATTCATTCTTTAAGAGTGAGCGAGACGCGATGTTGTTATTTTATGGTACTATTTCATACTATTTTAACAGCTAGTTTATTTATTACACATTATTTTTACTTATTATTTTATTATTTTATTTATTACATTTTTGTATTAGTACATTGTTGACTATTTAAAAAGGTGTCTGTATTATTTAATGAAATAAAGGGGGGGAGGCGCCAAGATTAGATTTTTTTAAAGGGAGGCGTAGTAACATAAAGTTTGGAAACCACTGATCTACAGAGTACATACGGCGTAACTTTAGGGTATCGGAATGATATTAGAAGACACGAGAAAACGGGCGACTAACTTTGATTTTTATAGGATATTTACCACCAACGTAACGAATATACATATTTTTATCGATAAAATTTTTGGCGTATCTTTCTCTAAAATTATTTAGTTTTGTGATAATGTAGTCCTACCGAGAAAATAAATAAGTATTTTTATAGTGACATAGTTCAAAAAATAACTAAACCAAATTTATCTCACCAAACATTTCAAAACAGTTCCCCTCTTTATGTGACAAAATGTCAAAACTCTAACTTCATAAATAGCCACTTGGGGCGCTTGTGTAGTTATTGCTTCCTTCTTTTCCTCGTACTCCTTTACCCCTATAAAACTATTTGTAAAATTTTCCCACAGTATTAACATGAGGATCAGAATAATGTCTACCATAAAAATATACTAAAATAAAGATAACATTAATATTACATACTGTTTAAAAATTGGAGGCTTACATATTAATAGCGCCTGTACACATGCATGAAATTACTGTCGGCAATTGTGCTTATTTTTAACTGTTATGACAATAACTGTCTATACGTAAAAGTGCTGACTGTCTCTCCGATCTCATTCTTTAAGAGTAAGCGAGACGCGAGATTGTCATTTTATACTACTATCTGACAGGTCGTATTGAAAATCGGAGCTCAAAATGAGTAGTTCGTTTTTTTTACCGGCATGTTTTCTATCGCTAGCTCGCTCTCTATCGCTCTACTTCGCAGGCGCAGATCGAAAGTAATCTTACTTGCGCGCAATAAATCATCACAATTTGGAATCTTCCAATCTTGTTTGATTTATGCACGCAATCTTGCCAACTCCGGGATAATACATATTTCCCCATACATTTTCTTACTGTGCACAGTACATCGATGCACTTATAAACGGGGTATAATACAATAATATCAGTCGTAACAGAATAATCCGATGTAAATCTTGTCTTCTTCAAGTTGTACTGCCTAGTTTGGTTTATCTTCTTCCGGTTTCCCAATTGTTCGTGCATCTTGGGAATAAGAAATTTATGCACGATTATCGTAAAGATAAAAAATGCTGATATGAATTCTACGAATTTACGCAACGAGTGACGTCAGTGTGAATCTAGTGAACTGCTCATAAGGAGTGACACATAGACTGAAATACTAACAGACCGGGAATTTATATTCGAGTGACCTGCCCGATGAATTATGATCCGCTATTTATTGACGTACTCATAATCAAAATAATATTTAGGAAATAATTATTATAATTAATTGAGTTTGTGTCATCGGATATAGCTGACTATATGGAAAAATTGATATCGCCGAAATAATAATTGCAGTAAGCTATTTACTGAGTTTGCCATAATTGAACACTACGGTAAATGTATGTTAAAGAATTTGTAATTGCGGTAATGTATTTCATATCGCCGATCAATATGCTAACACGGATTGAGTTGGTTATCTCCATAGATATAAAAAAAGCTTTTTATACTGACGTTATGCAGTGAAAAGATCAATAGTGACATATAATTTTTTTGAAAGAGCTGCCGATAAAAGAGTCATGTTATGTATTTGCACCACCGAACGTAAAAAGAATTTCACGGTTGTTGAGATTTTAAGATTGTTGAGGCTTGAGGTTGAAGTTAATGCTAAATTAATTGGAAACGGTGACTCAGGATCATTTGAGACGAATACAGTTTCTGAAGGAGGTCGATTTTCTATTGGTTTTAGAGACAAAAACTATAGTAAATATTATAATGTCAGACGTAAACACCAACAAAAAACAAATAATATTGTCGATGATCAATGGAATTTAAAAAGTTATATTTCGATTAATCAATTAATATAATGAATACAAATTATGTATGGAATACTTAAGGCTATACTTCAGTTGAGGCATGGTCTAAAAATATCGTGGCTAGGTGATGCGCGGATTGTGCAAATGACGCGTGCCTAACGAAATATAATTTGTCATAAAAATCCGACATCCATCCATTTAATGTAATTTTTATTATTATATTACTAGTAATAATAGCATATTCATTGACATGTTTTTTTTTAAGTACATACGTAAAGTTTTTTAGTCATCTTTACACGATTTAAGAATATTTTCATCCGACGCCATGACAAAACAAATCGACGTGCAGACACCTCTACTATTAATCTCCGATCGGCGACTAGTGACAAATTTCATTGCACCTACTGTTGAAAATTATTTGCCGTTTCACTGAAGTATGCTCTTAAACCGCAGTGGAATACTTAAATTTATAAATCATTCAATTGTTTAAAGTTTATATTAAGTTTAAGATTCTTTCTTTATTCAACAAATAATTCACAAAGTTTAAGAAAGTAACATTCTTTATTGAACATGCACAAGTTGGTAACACATCAGAAATACACCCATTAGAAAAAATATGGTAAAAGAAAGGACTTGCACTTGCATCCATCAGATTCTGGCAATTTTGCTTTACTAATTATGTTAAAATAAAAATAAACAAATTATTTTGATCGTAGGAAACAACGGTGTCATGCTAGTAACGGTTTCGGTATCTGTTACTACACTTTTACATGTGTATAGTTTCCGTCTGACAGCTTTCAATCTGCTCCATCCTTTTAACATATAATGATACGTAGGACTTTCGTCATCGTAAAACCTGTGGCGCTCTTGATTTGGTCTATCAATGAAGAGGCGGCATTCTATAGCTCCCTCCGACTTTCAACCCGACCCAATATCTCAAGTCTTTCCAGCATCCATATTCCATAGTAGCCACCAAGTAGCCACCACGAGTGAAATAGATCGTGACGAGATTATTGAGTTGTTATTACCTTGGTTACTACAACAGGTAGCCGTTTATATTTCGGGAATTTGAAACATTGGTGTTGCTAGGTGCAATTTGATTTCTGTATTTTGAAGTTTGACATTTTTAACGGCAAAAGTACTCAGAACGTTTTAACAAACGGACGCTTTTTGTTTTTTTTTTTTAATTCATTTGAAAAATTTATCTCGGCCAAAAAATGGAATTAACTCGTGAAAATTTTCGTACGATTATTTTTAACAACTTTCGACGTAGATTATCACGGAAACATTGCATTGCTGAACTTAATGCTTTATATGGAGATGAAGTACCATCAAAAACTACGGTATATCGCTAATTTAGCAAATTTTATCGTGGCTGTCATTCGCTCACAGACGAGCCGCGTGAAGGTCGTCCAAAATCAGTTGTTTCTCTAGAAAACATCGCTGCTGTGCGTGAACTGATAATGCAAAACCATAATGTGACATACCCTGAGAATGAGGCATTTCTGGGCATTAATAATATTAGCGTGTTTATGATCTTGCATGAACATTTAGACGTAAGAAAGCAATGTTCGCATTGGATCCCGCATAATTTGAAAATCGCACAAAAAGAGGTGCGTGTCGATTGGTGTAAGGAAATGCCAAAAAAATGCGATCGAGGTACTTTAAGAATCGTTTATAAGATTGCTATAAATGACAAATCTTGAATCTATACATATCAGCCCGAAAGTAAACAGCAGTCGACCGTATTATGGGTCTTCCAAAATGAGTTTAAACCAACAAAAGTTGCTCGCGCTCGAAGCACTTCGAAGCAAATGGTCGCCTGTTTTTTCGGTTTTTTCGCCATGTCGCAATTGTACCTTTAGAGAATCATAAAAACTTCAATTCTCAATGGTACTCAACCATTTGTTTTCCTGATTTTTTTTGTAAAATGAGGAATAGCAACCGTGGGCGTCAAATCATCTTTCATTAAGATAATGCGAGCTCTTACACATCGGTTCAAACAAGCACCTATTTGAGCACTCAAAACATCAAATTGATTGGTCATCTTCCGTACAGCCCCGAGTTGGAACCAAATAATTTCTCTTTATTCCCGAAAGTCAAAGATAAATTGCGTAGTCAACGGGTTTCTACACCAGAAGAGGGGGTTGATGCAATCAAAAACCATCTTTTGGAGTTACCTTCTACAAAGTGGCAAAAATACTTTTCAGATTGGTTCAAACGCATGGAAAAGTATACAAATTGTCGTGGAGAATATTTTAAAAACAATAAAACTGTTTTCATTGATAAAAAATCGTTTTTGTTTGTTATTCCCGAAATATAGACGGCCACCCTTGTATAAGCAATTTTATAGAGTAATCACGGTAAACAAACCAATAATCCCGGCGTGACACATTCCAGTCGCGGTGGGTACAATGGAATAAAAATGCAGGTTGTCTTCTTTGTGATCTACAGTGGCGAAGAGTAGAGGTAGGCTCTTAAGATCCGCCATAAATAGTGCACACTATACTTTATCAGTCATACGTATTTGTTTTCATTGAAATAAGACTATTATTATTTATAGATGATGTTGGTTAGTTTTTAAAGTTCAAAACCCTACGAAACCAAGCCATAATAGATAATAGTAAAAAAAATACTCATCTATCTAAAATTATAAAATTAAGTCATACATAACTTTGGATATTTTCATCTATTATAGTTTGGTTTAGGCGGGGCTTAATGAATATAAATAAATCAATCAAAAATATGTATAATATGTATTTTTAATACGTATGAATGAAAAAGTGTGCACAATTTTGTCGTATCGCCCAAGGTATACCAAAACTGTTATGGTTTGGTTTAGGCAGTGGCTAAGGGTGGAGGTAGGCTGTTAAGAACCGCCATAAATATTGCACACTAAACTTTGTCTGTCATACATACTTGTTTTCATTGAAATAAGACTACATTTTACAGATGGTGTTGGTTAGTTTTTAAAAGTCAATTAAACCTTGAGAAAACCAAGCCATAATAGATAATAGTATAAAAATGCTCATATATCTATAAAATATCTAAAATTATGCAATTAAATCACACATAGATTTGGATATTTTATAGATAGAATATTATTTTTTATCTATTATAGTTTGGTTTAGCCATAGCTTGATGAATTAAAAAAATGAACCAACAATATGTGTCATACGTATTCTTAATCTAACGAAAACAAATAAGTAATAATGAAAAAATGTGCACAATTTTGTCATATCGCCTAAAATATACCAATACCATTTGGTTTGGTTTAGACAGGGTTTAATTGATTTTTAAAACCCAACCAATACCATCTGTAAATTGTAGTCTTATTTCAATAAAAACATATACATTTGACTGAAAAAGGTTAATGTGCACTATTTATGGCGGATCTTAACAGCCTACCTCCACCCTTCGCCACTGGGTTTAGGCATGGTTTAATTGATTTTTAAACACTAACCAATACAATCTGTAAATTGTAGTCTTAGTTCAATGAAACCAAGTACGAATGACTAACAAAGTTTAATGTGCACTTTTTATGGCGGATCTTAACAGTCTACTTCCACCCTTCGCCACTGGACTGGTTTTTCTTCTTCTTCTTTCGACCATGTCCGATCGTAATAGGATCATATGGGCCTCCAGAGAGTACAGGTTTGTATTAACAGATTTTGTTTTTTACGAGAAATGGATGTCAGCCACTTGCTCAACCTATTAGGTCCATATCCCGAAAAACACAAATTTAAAAATCTGTAGTTCAGTGATTATGGAGTCTGTGTTACGATACAACGTATATATTTTCATAAATCAATTAACTCGGTACCAAAATAGATATCCATCGAATATTTTTTTATGATTTTAATATTTCACTCGCGTCTGATCGTTCTATTTTTAAAGTCTGTTCGAATTTTCTGCGATCGATAAAATGCGTCGATTGATAGTGTCTATTAAATTTAAATGTCGCATCCACTGAATCTATTATTCGAAATTTTCACCTAATAGTAGGAACCTGCCGCGCATCCAAAGCGTTCGAAATTCGAATAATCTCCCGCCTCATTCTCGGCTTCGGTCAACCCTGCGAAACCAGTGACGTGCCGCACTGAGAAGGGTCAAAATCTGCATAAATATTCCGGCTAATAATAGCTCAAATGCAGACCTAACTAATTCTTTAATAAAGCCATGAGAAGATACCGCATTAAAAATTTAGACATTTTCTTAATTGCTCCCACAGTGTTGATAAAATGTTTTACTTTACGATGTATAATATTTATTTATTCAAATTCAATCTTTATGAGAAGGGCCCATAAGGATGCTTTCCTGCATGCATTTTTCGCGTTTTTTTTTCTAATTATATTTTATGTAGTGGCTGACACGTGATACAATTAGCTAATAGGTATATAATATCAAAAATTAAAAATGTTTGAGGTCGGATTAGATGTGGACAAGATTCACACAATAATGGCATACAATTTTTAAAACCTTAAAAATCTCCTGACAGGCCCCGCGTGCTATTGGATACTGAGAGGGATATGACATATAACCAAGCTATAGAGATGGCTGTCAGACGGCTATATCATCTGATTCACGATTATCAGTTAGTTATAATAAGCATATTATAATACAACAGTCATTTTAATTAATTTTTGATTGCAGCATCAGCCATTAACTATATCCTTTTATTGTTTTATTAAGTTCGCGCCTTTTGTTATTCAATCAATGCAGTGAGTAGTTCGTTCTTTTCTGCAGCGTGTGAGATGGTCATCCACAACGACAAAATCCATGAGGTAGCCTTGGTGTCATGCTGTCCCAGCCACCTGATGCGTTTTTTCATGGTCGCATACGTAATTTCTCTGTAATATATTGTAATAAATAATGATAAACTTGAAACTTTCGAAATGTGGATACACAGAGACATTGTCATGACAAAGCTACAAAATTCATCCTGATATTGGGGATGAAAAAGGTCACAGAAACAATCAAATAATTCGATACAAGAGAGAAAACTTTCACCACATCGTCGGTCCCTATTAAAAAAGTCGGATCTGCAAAATGCTATTTTTCAGTACGAGCAATCAAATATGTTTTATCAAATATCCTTTGTGACCTATTACTTGCCATAATGAATAAAAATACGGGTTATAGAAACTTTTCTAATCGTTTATAAAAACATCCGTCTGTCCGGTGAACATAGCAGCAACTGTCAGATCCGACGCATCTTGCTCACCCACGCCCAGCCAACAATGTCGGTTGGTAAGAACCTACATTGTTATTCGGACACTCTCAGTAGATCCGTCATTTTTTACTTGAGTATCTCGAAATTTTTCAAACAAACAAAAAAAACTGTGATTGTGGTATAAATGTTTAAAGTGTTTAAATTACTTTTACGTAATAATCCGAAAATGACAAAATTTTAGATCCGACTTTTTTAATAGGGACCGACGACAATATGAATCATGTCGATAGGTATCAAAGTATTTATATTGTTGCACATAGGCTACGGTACGTTACGGGGAATGGCAGAAAACTCAATATTATTTCGATTCGAGGGATAGGTAATTCATAATAGGAACTTAATTTACGGTTGGGTCCAATCAAACGCATTTATTCTGATAATAATTTACATTAAATCACAATAATACATAGTTATGGTATTGATTTTTAACTTATTGGGGGGGCTCAGGATTACAACACGCTCTCAGCCCGTTAAAAATAAACATGGTAAAGTTACATTTTAATGGAATTTTCTACGTGTTAACAAAGACGAAGAACAATTTTACTGAACTTTCACCCCTTTTTAGTTATGTTAATTCGAAAAGCCTTTGTTATTCAATTTTAGCATAGTAGTGCATTTTGTTAAAACGGTGCGAATTTAATAAAAATCAAACTTTCTCTGCTTTGGTCAATAATAATAAATTAGTCATGATTACAATTTTATTTAATACATCAGTTTACATGTATTATTACGATGGTAGCAATATCTTATTCAGCTAGCATTCCAACTTCGTTCAGACCCAGGAACTAATAATGAAAATCATTGCTGATATCTGATAGCAGATATGGCACAGAAAGAAGAGCTTATTTAAAATGTATGTGTGGTGTGTTTTTTGCCTTCACTGAGAAAAACGTATCACTCCACTGCACATAATTTCGTATGCGACCCCTGATTTTGTTAATAATTGGATTAATCCATTAACCCCCGCATGGTAGGTTAAGTTTAAACATACTACCGGCTCTGCTTTCCGTGTCCTTTAAAACCTGGACGATACCTTTAATTCAAATGAATACATTAAGTTTAAACACTGAAATGGGTGAATAAGTAGGGAACATAATCTTTTAAATAATGCAATTCGCCATAGGTATAAGCTGTCTGCTGTCTCTATTAAGAGCCAGAAGAAATCACTGTGGATTTAGGTTTTCAAGATGTGAATGTATAGACGTATTCTAAAAATTCTTTGGACTGACCGTGTGACCAATTTTGTTATTCTCAATCGAATGGTAAAGCAAAGAGAAGTTCTGTAATAGTATCAAAACCAGAAAAGTACAGAGCTTCGGTATCATTATGAAAATAAAAAACGTTTCCAAACATACTATTCAGAGGCGCGTTTCCCTAACGCAACATGATAACAGATTCGTGATGAGAAAATTCAAAAAGGGGCCTCTCAAGAGTTAAATCCTACCACACCTATAAAATGAATAAATATATAATAGAAGATTACTTATTAATATACCTTAATTATTATAATTCACATAATTCCGTTACAATATGCTATTGTAAATATAAATTTATGAAAACTTTTTTCCAAATACTAATTTGGTATGTATTATGCCGTAAGTATGTCCTTATGTATTATGATTTGTAAAAAAAGGAGACTGTTTCAATTAAACCATCTTTGTATAATTTATACAAAATTAAAATTAAAAATTGTTTGAATGCATGGATTTATTTGGACAATTAAAATTCACTTTTGAATCGTAGGAGGCCTCAAAATCAGTCACCGAACATCATGAAATGCGCCACTGCTTAATATTAAATAACTGTTTTTTTTAATTAACAAAAATAGATAACATAATAAGTATATAATAATTCTCCACAAACAACCTTGTTATCATTTCTGATCCGTCCTAAAGATCGAAATATAATATAATAATACATGCCTACTTAGGATTTTTTACTATTTCAAAAAAAATATCAGCGAATAAAAATATACATAATCATTTATTTTATAATCTAGTCGCAAAAAAAACCGCATGAAAAAATATTGTTAAATTTTCTTATGCTCTTTTAATGCTGTTAGCGTCTCAATTATTTAATATTCTTTTCGTAGCGTAATGGTAATAAATCAATCATAAGCTTTGGCTATATTTTTTTCGAGCTTTTCTCAACTTGTAAAAGCTTTCCCTAGTTTTTTTTACAATAAATTTACTAACTATTAACAATCATTTATTCACTGCGTCACGCGGTAAATATCTGAAGCAAAATGATGTCATGTAATGTGCCAAATCGGTGTACATTAAATTCTTTATAATAAATTATTGAATACATCGATCATATTAATATTTATATTAAAATATATAGGAAATGATATTTTCTAAAAATATCCTCATAATGGCTAAGCGGCTTCCGGGTCGGTTTATAATGTAGTGGGTCCTGGGTTCGAATCCCCGTTATGGTAAGTTTACATATTGTTTTTGAATTGGTATTTGGATCCAGAGAATTGACATGTTGTGTTTCAATTTGTGTGTTCCATATTTTGGATCTAATAGGTTTAGCAGGGCGGCTCTTTTGGTGCAGTGCGTAATGCGCTGTCCTTTCACCTGAGAGTTCTGGGTTCGATACCTGGTGAGGACACAATATTTATTTGTTTTTCTCAAAGCCTGGGTATTTTTGATTGATTACTGACAATCAGTTTGTACGAAAAAGGCAAGGACACGGTTATCAATAATTCTAAACAAAAAAAAGGTTTAGCATCTAGCTAACATCCACTTTTCGTAAAATAAAAATCTGTTAATGCAACTTCCACTCTATGGAATCCCATTTGACCTTTAGGATCGAATACGATAAACAAAATGTTAAAAGTAGCTTTCTCTCTATAAAATGTTGTATGCCTACTTCCAAGAAAAAATCATATATTTTGAAAATAATGGTTCAATTTAAAATTGTATAGGTATGTGTTAAATAATAATAATAAATAATTGATGATTTCGCTTAAAAAATCTTATTTTAAAACCTCTGACTACTTTGCTACTTTAAAAATATCACAAAAATATTTTATTTCATACCGACTACGTCAATATAATATAATTTTATCTTTTCAAAAAATTAACTGACATAAAACGATGGTGACAACTACCTACCTCAATTTGCAAGGAAATGTCATGCAATTAAGCGTGCTTAGGATACATAAAAAAGAAGACAGATAAAAATGTTTTTAAAAGCTCTTTTTCTAAATCTTGTGATTTATATTAAAACTTGACATGTATTATAATATGTGCACGAACGCATCAATAAGCGTGTATAATATTCTAATTTTATTATTAACAACGTCCGTTCCTCACGCCTGTCTGTAAAGACACCTCTGTAATAAAATGTTTATTATTATTTAGGTAGTAATATATTTCTGCTCAGACTTCGCTGAAGTTATATCCGCAATGATAAGGGAGATAGACGAAACTACGATGGGAATTGGGGAATAATGGATAAAGCATGTCGGATTCAAAAAATAAATTGCCTCATTTCATCACTTCCTAATCCGAATACATAGACACCCGACTGCCTTTACACACAATATTGAATATATACAGGGAGATCCTCTGAATACTATTAGGTTATATTTCAGGGACCGTTATATCCTGGTAACTTTGTCTATCAGGCATCTGCCTAACTTTTGTCTATACCATTATCATGTTATTCATATTATAACTACATATATTACTACTTATATTATCATAGGTGTCCAACCTTTGGCTTCTCTTAGCTACATTAACTGAAAACAAAATTTCGTAGACCGCACATACAATATTATAATACAAAGGCTTATCAAATTAGTAATATAGATATTTTTAAACGTTATAGCAGTAATTTTTTTCTGATTCCCTCCAAAATTTAAATTTGTGTTCAGTATTGTTTGATAAATCGTCATAAAAAGATACACAGTTGTACAGCGTCAAAATAATCGACCTACAGACCTTACGATTCGTAATTTAATTGGTAAATTTTAGTCAAATTATAATGTTTATGATGTTAAGAATCCAAACCGTAAAAAATGTAAACTTACTGCTGAAAATATTGATGTTATGAATCAAATTGTACTCCCACGATAGCCGCGTGGTTTAAGCGTCGGCCTTTAGCGTCGTAGGTTCGAATCCTAGGTCTGGCAAGTACACATATTGTTTTTCAATATGTGTATGAGTATGGACATAATAGGTTGAGCAAGTGGCTGACATCCATTTCTCGTAAAAACAAAATCTGTTAATACAAACCTCCACTATATGGAGGCCTATATATTATGATTTTATTAGGATCGGCCATGGTTGAAAGAAAAAGAAGAAAAGAATCAAACTGTGGATGAAAATACAGAACAATCAATTAGACGTCGTTCTCGAGAACTTGGACTTTCTTATTTCTCGAGAATATTTTTCATACATTCGCACATATATAAACTACAATTTTAATACATACACTAATTTAAAAAAATATATACTATTTGTTTATCTTACATTGTACGATTGTTATAGATCAAAAACTACTATAACAATATTCAAATTAAATTTCAAAGTATTTATTTTACATAATATAATACAAATTATAAATTCAAAACTTTCACAACATAATAATGGGGTGGGGCAGCGCCATCTTTAGATTAATAAAGCCGAAGCATATCTTTTTGCACAAGCATCGAGTGGTCCACTGTTCTGCTGTCAAAATCAGATCCCAGATTGCTTGACATATTGATTGGCCCTTTCTCGTTTCCAAATGAATTATAAAAAATTCTTAAATCAAATATATTAACTATCAGTATTATTTATAAATAATATACATTCCTGTTATTCATCAGCTGTCAAAATCAGACTAGTCATTCACACAAAAACTGGTGGTAATACCGATTTCCAAAAAAAGAAATGTAGCATTGATCTATGCATTACATTTGTAGAAGGTGTGTTAATGGTATTATTTATCATGTAACTCATCTATCCAAACCAAACCATTCCCTGTGTGAACACGGCAGACGCTTTATTATGAGCACTCTATCTATAGAACAATGACAAGTCATCCATATACAACAACGGGATGGGCGGAAAAAGTAGGACCAGTCGTTGTGAATAAATGTATCGGCTTTCTACTTGAGTCGGCAGTGGGTGGGGGTAATAAAAACAGTATTAACGTTATTTTTACGAATAGAGTAAACAGAAACATCGTACAAAATACATGGTACACATTTTAAGTATTCATAAAACAACATCTTCACACTTCATAAAACAAAGTAGGTATATCACTATCCAAGGCGATTTAGTTGAATACGGTTACTGCCCTCTTAATTGACATTACCAATGGCAGATTAATTCAATTCTGCGCCTTGAGAGAGTAAACAACTGATGCTCCTAGGACACAGTTCAATGCTATCAAGAATAACAGGTATATTTGAGGACATAGGTCAATAAGAAATTCGATCAGCTTCAGTAAATGGTAACAAGAATAATTGAGATAGTAAGTGTCTAGAGCCTCTCTCAAACTGTGAGGCCTCTTTAGCAATCGAGACCTCAAACTGCATATAATTCGCTGTTATGACCTCCCAATCCTTGGACGCTAAGTCAGGGAGTATCATATTATACAGGCGTATTCTCAAAAAATATTAGACTGACAGGGTGATAATTGATAATTGGCACCATTATCGAGAGGTGCAAGACTAGTCAATGCGCTCCCCAAAGACGTAGACATTTTCGGTGATTTTTCTGTATAAAATTTTACCTACATATTATGTTTTTTTTATCATTAGTATTATTAATATTATTTTCTTTATAATGTGAATCTCATGTTGTGAACGTTTTGAATTTAGATTTGTTATGTCCACAATGTTTTGTTTTCTTAAATAAATAAATGTTATAAAAAAATAATTAAACGAATGACATAAGACGGAGATGGTTTTCATAGAATCAACATCAAAATAATTACAAGATAAAAAGAACTTTTTATATACCACGTTTCTAAATTTTCTGTTGAATCATATAAACTTGACAATTCTATGTATTAATAATTTAGGACAAATAAGGCAATTGTCAACAAATCATTTTTTTGCTATTTTGCAACAAAGATAGAATATAGAATACTGAAATGTAATTTTGATTTCCATAGTAACGCACGTATATATTAATAATTTAGTTGCTAGGACCACCCCCTTATCAACCATTATAGTGGATTGGATTACGGATTTCTTCCGAAATAAATTTTTCGTACAAAACAGAATTAACTGAAAATGAATTCAATTCTCCTTAAAGATGGCTAAAAGTATTTAAAAAATGCATTGGCATCGTTTTTTGATATATTCTAAAAAAGTTTCAAAATGTCTAGCTAGTCAAGAAGTTCGTTAAAAATCGATTGCAATGTTTCTACTGGATAAACAACCACCGGACAAACAAGAATATAAGCTAAGAAAAACGTGGTAAAATATCTCAAACTCGTTATGAGAGGAGAATTTACTTTTTTTTCTGATTCAAATCCGAAGCAAAGGAAGACGCCGCAGACCTTCGTCATCAGTACGAATGGAGTTATACTGAATTATTCCAAGTAGCCGATGATAATAAAGCAGATACCGGCATGATGGTGATTGACGATAGAGGTTGATACGAGAAGAAGACGACTAGCAATATTACTTTGAAATTAAATCTAAAAGCTTTTTTTTATATTAAATTGACCTTTTACTAACTACTAAAGGAGTACAAAAATTATTACGAGATCGGGTGGAGGTAACCTTACCACGACCTTACTTAATTTCTTACTTCAGACCATTCAGGTCCATGACTGACTGCACAACCGTTTTCCAGGTTCTCTATCCCGAGCTCTCTCTCTCTCTCTCTCTCTTTCCAGTCGGTCATACTCAGCCTTTATGTCCCTCTTGATGTTATCCACCCACGGGCCATGTACTGAGTGCCTACAAATGTTCCTTCATAAACTTTATAGAGAGCTCTAGATCCTTAGCATCTAACAATGTGAGCGGCTTATCTAAATCGACTCACCCTCAAGATATTGACTACAATATTAAGCTTAAATTACTTGCAAAGCTCAGCATTCATACAAATGCGCTACCTTTATTATTCAAATATTATTCGGAGAATTTTTTTTTTTCGAATACTCGGATAGCCTTCATTTGTTTCTCCGTTAAACTCCAGGTTTCAAACTGATATAGAACGATTGATTTCACAGTCAAGTTGTTTACCCGGAATCTTGTCTATTAATAGCTAAGATCTGAATCTCTTCATTACGAAGATTATAATAAGACAATGATGTATAATTAACCATTTTTTTTCATTCAACGAATAATTCACAAGATTTAAGAATGTGACATTCTAATTATTGAACATACATAATTTTCAAAACACTTCTGAGACAATATATTATAACCTAAAAAATCTTTTGTAAGACACCCCGCAGGAATCGAACCTGCATCTCTCGGGTATCACGCCCACGCACATATACCACTATGCTAAAGGAGTCATACTTAATTGCGACTAATTTTAACTATTGGCATTTTAAATACTCACTGAAGCGCTTTCCAAATTGAGCTACTATTGGCGATTATTAGGTATTACTTTAATTACTAACCGACGTCACGGATCACTCCAAGATTTTTTTTTGTAACTTACTTGAATACTTGCTAATAACTTTTAATTAACTATTTTTTTTATTCAACGAACAATTCACAAGATTTAAGAATGTAACAGTCTAATTATTGAACATACATAATTTTGAAAACACTTCTGATAAAATATACTATAACCAACCTGCGTTCCTCGGGTATCGCGCTCACGCACATAGACCACTATGCTAAAGGAGTCATACTTAATTGCGACTAATTTTAACTAATGGCTCTGCGGGATGATATATTATAAATGTTGTGAATTGTTTATTATAGAACATATATTTTTTTTATATATATAGCCATAAAAGAATGTAATCATAGTGACATAAATTATATTACTATATCTTTAAGAATGTTTAAAGTGAAAAATAAAGATGAATTGTTAGCTATATCATAAGAAATTCTACACCATTTACAGTGTGTTTTGTCAAAATGGAAACACTTATTCGGCTAGGGATGTCATTTTCACATTTTTAATGTGCAATAGGATTTATTTTATGGCCCCGAGTTTTTTTTGGCAGCTGAAAAGGAGGATCTTACTTCAAAATTCTCTACGCTCTCCATCGTTTTCTGTGTGAAAGTGAAAAGGGATTTAGCATACCACAAGAAAACTTTAATAATATTTTAATATTAAATTCACTTTTTCGTATATTTTTCTTTACTTACATACTCGTACCTACTAACAAAGACGTTAAAAAAACCCTCATTTATATAGATACTACAATGGCGAAGGGTGGAGGTAGGCTGTTATGAAACGGCATAAATAGTGCACACTAAACTATGTCAGCCATACGTATTTTGTTTTCATTGAATTAAAAAAACAAATGGTGTTGGTTAGTTTTTTTTTTAATTCATTAATCTCTGCCTGAAACAAACCATAAGAGATAAAAAATATTATTTTATCAAAAAATGTCTAAAACTAAGTATTATTTAATGGCGTTATTTTAGATATTTTATACAAGGACAAGTATTTTTTTAACTATTATTAATAATTATGACATGGTTTAATTGATTAATTAAAAAAAAAACTAACTAAAACTATTTCCATATTGTAGCCTTCGTTCAATGAAAACATATACGTATGACTGACAAAGTGTAGTGTGCACTATTTATGTCAGATCTTATCAGCCTACGTCCACCCTTCGCCAATGATAGATAGAGCATAAGCATACACACTTTTAAACGATTAATTAGACATTTCAATTAAATTTGCTACAACTCACTGCGTACCTTTTTCAGATTCAATTATTCCGAGCTGTATACAGTATGTATACACATGGGTGACTGTTTTAACAAATATCACACCTGACAGTTAACTTCCTGGGATAATTAACTGCCTGAATATGACATTAAATTTTAAGTTAAGTGATATGTTAGAATAGTCTTAAATAAAATTTCTCCGAGTGATATCCGTGTTATTTTGGAGCAATAAAAATAACAGAGACGTGTTACCATCTTAACAATAATTTAGAATAGTCCTGCTGGAAAATGTTTGTGCAGTCGGCCATGGACCTGAATGATCTGTAGCGCTAGTTTATGTGTAATCCTAAGTAGTATTGTAATTAGTAATTGGACCTCGTCCTACTGTGTAATATACCATCACAACCCATTGTTTTTGAAGTTATACTTCTTTTGACGTGTTTGGAAAATCAGATCAGAGTTTATTTTTGGCGTGTGACATGTAACACATAAGTTATTTTTTCACACCAAAAAACGGACTCGATTGGATTCGAACAACCGATTGTTTGGTTATCAGCCGAACGCACTACCTTTATGCCACAGTATGATACTGCAATCTTCACGATTATACAGTATAATAGTATAGTTAAGAATTGTTCCGTTGCCTAGGCAGCGAATTTATTATTGCCGGCCATTTGCAATTCCTTACGTTAACAAACGATTAAAGTCAGATTGACAGTAGTTGGTACTTTAAAAATAAAAACAACGAAAAACCATTATATAATTTAGTAATAAGTGTATAGAAATAAACCAACGGCGTTCCAATAAGCGGTCCTTTTTCTTGAGTATGTAATTTAACAAGATAATTAATTAAGAGCCAGTGAAAGAATCTAGTTTATCACATGTTTTGTGTTTGTTTTGTTACGCCAAAGAAGTATATCTTCTAACGCGCGTACATAAGTACGCACACAGATTTATTTTTATATATCGACATGGTTTTTAAACATTATGATGAATTTGTTTTTAATAATATTTTTTTCTTTTTGTTATCAGATGCTCCGGTGTGCTCATACATGGAGGTTTCAGTAGTGGGCGCCGCGCTGGACGAGACGGTTCCCGTTAGGTGTTCAGTGGAGGCAGATCCTGGTGACGTCACCTTCGTATGGCAGTTCAATAACAGCGGGGAGAGCTTCGATGTTCCGCCTGCAAGATACGGTGAGTAACCTTTTAGCGGATGTATGGTACAATTATTACATGCAGCATAAACTCCAATAGCTGCAATTTGCTGCGTCCAACGCAAACTGGTGCGTTGCCCATCAGGTGGCCATTAGATATAATTAGCATGTTTTTTTAAATGTGGTAATTAAATATTAATTATATGGTCCGCAGCAAATGGCAAGATATTCGTATGTTGCACAATACTGCAACAGTGCGACTTTCATATCGAGTCTTCTACCTCACCACGGTCGTTTCTGGAAAAAGTCGTCCCTTTAATTCAGTGTATATTTGGAAACGCGTGGAATTTTATTAACATTAAAATGACTAAACCTTTGTGGAAGCATACAAAGAGCATTATTTCGAATGTAGAAATATTGTGAGGAGAAACAGAAAAGAAAGCTTTCCATAGTGCCAGAGATAGAGTATCTGCTATGACAAGTCAACACGCAAAGAGCACACGTGCTGTAATAGTATCAGCGCGCAAAGATCATGTAACGATAGTGTTAACGCACGCAGTGCTGTGACGTAGAAGTCTTGATGTGCAAGTTTGTCTACATGTTCGATATAAGCATATCAAAACTAACTATCACATACCAATCAAAATATTATCTTCTTAGTAAAATACCATCAGAAGAGAAAATAATAGCATTATATTTTTCATATTTCTGTAGTGTGTACTAAATAACCATATTATAAATAAACTAAGTATTCAAAAAACTGTTGAACTACTCATTCAATCAATAAGTATGATTGTTATTATAGATAAATCGATGGGAACTCTTTATAAACAATTCAGTGTTAGCTTAACATAATATGATGTGGATATGACATTTTATTGAGTATTCCGAATATTAATAAAATACAAATTTTTCAAATCAATAGCATATTAATTAAACGTTCGTATGTATGTGCTTCAATTCTAAAGCAACAAGAATTGTAATCGAATTAGCATATTCTGTATACTGAATTGCAAGTCTTGCTTATTGACCTAAATGACACATTTTTACATGATCTAAAAATTAAAGCCTGATATATGCATAGATTTTCTGTGCAGATTTAAAAGCGCAATGACAGGTAAAACAAGATGGCGGCCAAATTTATTATATTTGGCCGCCAATAATATTTTTACAGTTATCTTTTGATTAATAATTGATGTATTGCCAGTTTAGAATCTAATCTATATATTTTGCAGTTGGAAGCCCATAAAATACCAAGATGGTGGTATATTATTGGAATATTATTTAATTATTATACCTACTTTAGAATCATATGACAATGTATTTCATTATTGCCCACGTGAAATACTGACAGAAATATGAGGCAAATTTACACAATAATAATAGAATAAATAGACCCATTTGTAATATTACTATTCCTAAAGCGCGCCCCTCATCACAGTTTGTTGAATATCATAATTTCGAGAAGTTTCTTTTAAAGATCGAGAAACAAGATGAAGATATTCTAAAAGTAAACCAAATTGGCAGCAGTAATGTAATCTAAAAACTTGCGCAGTTTTCTTAATACTGGACTATCAGTTTTTTAATTATAAGCAAACAAACGAGCAAACACCCCAATTTTTAAATTAGTATAGATTTTCTTCGCACGTTCTTGTGTGAGCTATCCATCTAGTGATAGCATGTACGAAGTAATAAGGTTTACAAAAACTTTTCCATCCATTATTTATTATTTTACCGTTTTTTTTTCAATGTTGAGTTACGACAATAATGTTTTATTTCAGGAACCTCAAAAGGGGCCAGCGTATTGCGGTATACACCAGCTAATGCCAGAGACTATGGGACACTCTCTTGTAGAGGAAGCAATGCCATAGGACGACAGGCAGAACCATGCCTGTATCAGTTGGTACCAGCAGGTATGTACGATAAAAATATATATCTCAAACAAAAATATATAATATAAATACTATCGATAAATTTTAAATTTAAATTCTAATGGATTAAGTTTTGTACTATTCCGTTTGAGTCTTTTTTGCGACCCGGGTTTCACCTTTCGGCATCTTCGGGCACTATGTGCACTCACCAAAATGCAAAAACTGACAACGAGTACAGTAAACTTTAAGTTAAGGATATAACAAATTAATACAATAAAGTAGGTAAAAACTTTATCATCTACCTATTAAATCAAGGATCACAATAAAAATATAACAAATGAATTATGAATAGTGAAGTATAATGTTTGAAGCTTTCACGGTTGTTTTTTATCGTAGTAGATTTTTGGATGTCCTTCTTCCTTCTTTACTCAACGTTTCGGGCTCGTTGCAGAGGCCATTATCAAGAGATAATATGTTTTATGATGACAATGTAGTGTAGGTATATGAAAGTAAAAATTGCTCTAAGAATGTCAAAAGGAATACGATTAGCTAAGAGCAAACGTTCTTAGAGCAATGTTTACATGCATATACCTATACTATATTTTCATCATAAAACATATCATCTCTTGATTATGGCCTCTGCAACAAGCTCGAAACGTCGAGTAAAGAAGGACACACGGTGGAAACCCAAAAATCTACTACGATAATAGTTGAATTGTTTGTAAAAACCCCCTTTAAATCCATTAGAATATAAATATATAATGTTATTATTAAAACGTAAAAAGTTGTTCGAAAAATATTATAATATAATATGTAACCGATTTTCCAATCTACCTCTGGTTTAATACTAATTTACTAGTAAACTGAGTTGCATTATGAAATAATATCTAAGAGTCGTATATGTACAGCCACAAGAAAGGGAGTCTTTTTTCATAATATGGACAGTTGAATCTTGTAGATTTTATAATCGCCCATTCAAATTTTATTTTTTAACTTTAATTCCGTGTCATCAACCCCTCAAATATACCAACATAAAAATAAAAATCTAAATATTAAAATGTATATACGTTGAGACTTGAGACTGGGGTACCTGCCTTTTTAGACACAATATATTTTTCGCTACAAAATATAAGACGCCAGGTAGGAATTGAAAAGAGATTAATAAAAGATTCGTGTTTATTAGTAAGCGTGTCTGTGACGTCAGAGTGTCATTAATATAAATCATTTGAAAAGGTTAACGGTCTCAAATAAGATCGCCGAAGAGGAAGTCCTTCAATTGTCGTAGAATATAACCTTTCTCAGGGGTCACCAATGCGTTGGCGAAGAATCTCTTGGGGATTTCTTTGAAAATTAGCTTTTCATATACCATTGGTATACTTGTGTACATACTTTTTATAACAAAATCACTGAAAGAATTATTATTAATAGAGAATCAATTGTTTAGAAAAGGGCTTTGTTTAACGTACATTTTAGGAAAATCTGTCAATACATATTTGATCAAATGGAAAATTTTTGCATCTCTCATATAAATTTCATAACATTATAATATATTTGTCTGACTGTAACAAATAAACTGTTCTCTGTGATGCACGCATGCGTCTTTGTTGCGCGATCGCATAAATAGAACACCCACTTTGGATCCCTATCATGCATTGTATTATGGTTAGCTAAATAGAATTATTGAGCGCATCTAGCAAGAATTTTGACAGGTGGTACCTACTTCCACCTGCTAATTTCAAGTAAGTTATTTTTTGTTGTAAAAATACATTCCTTGTTATGTCCTCATAAACGAAATCTAGTTACATTGAAATAAGAATAACTATTATTACTAATTTTTTTAAGACATCTTTGGCCTATTCTTAGACATATTTTCACTTTGATATTGAGTTTTTGTATATGTTATCCTGGTATAAGTATTATAAATGCCCAAGACCTATTTGGTCCTAGATTTATTCAAGGATTTTTCTCTCTGGAACCACCTTATGTTTTACCATATGCTTCTATCCTGGTCCGTGTTGATGTGATTTATATATTGTTTCTAAGTAAATTTCAAATTATAAATGAATTGTATTATTCTTAATATATTCGAATATTTCAAATTCAATTTTATCAAAACATTAAAAAAAACAAATACCTATTCCTAAAAAAAAATTACCATCGGTAATGCATTAAAATATGTGCTATACGTTTTGTTAAAATTAATTGGCGTCAAGTGCCAAATTACATGTCAGTTGTATGGAAATTGTTGAGTTTAGTGCTTAAAATAACAGCTCATAGTCCTTCCACAGAGAAATTGAAGTTGCACTTAGTCCAGGTTTTAGGTATCTAACAGTACAAAATGACATAGTGATTTTCTCAAATTGCCATTAATGCTTAAAGTTATTTTATGTAATAATTAGACAATAATCATATTGTAATTATTTAATATCATGAGAAATGTATTCAAATTCAATAAAAATAATATAATCAATTTTTGAATTTATTTGAAACTGTTTTTGTGGTATTTTTTTTTTAATATTTGGCACATAGTTCCTATTTTAATTCGTGTATTCATTCATCTTTGTATTTATACATTTATACAAAAATACTATTTAAAAATAAATAAAAAGTTATATTGTTATGTGAACCGAAGGAGATTATAACTATAATTTAGTTTCATAATAATATTTTTCGAAAGGTTTCACGCGAATAGAATATCCCTGGAATAGACCATTCTATACTTTACGACTTCCTGTTAGATGGTCGGATAGGAAGCTTTTGTGGATCACTACAGCATTACAATGGACGCGACGTGAAGGGAATAAACTCTTTAAAATTATTGTGACCCGCAATAAAGATCAGGAAATAAAATAAAGACAATTGAAATTTGTTATCTCCACAATGCCTACAATGTAAACTGTATCAATTTATGTAAATTGAAGAATAGAGATAGAATCTTTTCGCAATCATTTAACTATAAACATTCGTATTATGGTCATAGTTTTGCATACCTACATTCTTTCATTCAATCCTAAAAATAATCCATTATACCTACTGATAAAACTTATAAACACTAACATTGAACAATTATGCAATAAACATTTTTCTATTCCACGAATAATATTGAAGATATCAGTTTCATAGTTCGAAACCTCCATTTTTATTTTGTTGATATTTTTTGTATTTGATTCTGTAAGTACTGAACCATAATATTATCATGTAGGCGGCTCTCGTGGTGTAGTGCGTAAAATAAAATTACTAACAACCACCTTGTACGAAAAAGCAAGGACATGGTTATTAATAATTCTAAAAAAAATATTATCATGTTCATATATTTAATATATAATTAACTATTTTTTTTATTCAAACGAATAATTCACAAGATTTTAAGAATATATCATTCTGATTATTGAACATTATATTATTTAGAAAAACACTTTCTGAGAGAGTATGTTATTTTATATATATACATATATAAAAATAAACATTGGAGAAATTCCACGACGTCGGTTAGTAATCTATAGTAATAGTAAAATAGTTACCTACTTTTATTTAAGAAACAAAAACCGATTGCCAAAGTAGCTTGATTTCAAAGAACGCTAATGAGTAGGTATTTAAATGACCAATAGTTTAAATTTGTCGCTATTAGTATATCACACCGTAGCATATTGGATAAAATGCGCCGGTTGGGGCGTTTACCCGTAAAAGATGCAGGGTTCGATTCTCGGCCGGGTGGCTTACTTTTTTCAAAAAAGATTTTTTCTATTGGTTATAACATACTCTCTCAGAAAGTGTTTTTCTAAATTATATAATATATTTAATAAATTAATATCAAATCCCACTCTGTTTATTAGCTAAACATATTTAAACCAGTGGTTGATTCATTGCCCTCCCATACCGAAGCTGGCCCCCAGGCCAATATCTTTTAAGAGCACCCTATTTATCGCCAAGATTAAGGGCAATGTAATGCTCTACAGTAGCATTTTACAAATTATATACGTGATTTATTATTAAAGTATATCAATCATCATATTCTCAAAGTAAAATAGCACCGCAGGCTAATTTCTTGACTATTTTTGCTAATTTTTATCTCGCTTAGCTGGCCAGCCCACTATGTCAAGTCTATCCGGGCTCTAAGGCGAAAGCCCTGTCAGTCCACCCTTGTGGGGGCCATGACGTGTCTATTAGAAATCGTCAGCCGCCAATTTTTATATTTCACCAGTAATTTAAAATATGATTTTTATAAATTTAATGACGTTAAGGACATTTTTATTTCGCTTTTTTTTCAAACTGTCTACTAATATGCTTGCTTAAAGAAAATATTATAGTTTCAGTCCTAAATGTTCTAGACATTATTTAGCCCACCGACTTTGAAACTCACATCCTCAATTCACAAGATTTCAGATTGTAACATTCTCTATATTGATAATTGAATATACATCATTTTAAAACACCTCATATATATATATATATATGTTACACCGAATGTGCGAAATTGACTATTACATGAAATGGGCAAAATTTTGGCTAATTCATTTAATAGTCAAACCTGTTGACTATTCATGAATTAGGTAATTTTTCTACTAAGTACATGAATTCGCCACGGTATGGAATTCTTGAACTGTCAACATGACAGAGGAAAAAGTAAATTTAATACGGATGGTTTTATTAGTTATAATTGGACATAATATAATATTATTATTACTAGGTTAGGTTAGGTTGGGTTAGGTTAGGTTAGGTTAGGTTTTGTAATTCTGAATTAAATTATTCAACTGAATGTCCATTTTGAGGTTAGATATCAAGTGTCAACAAACTATCACAAACATTCAATCGACCATTGCACAATTGATACCCAAGCACGAATCAATCGCGAAAATACTTTTCAATAAAATTCTTCCGTTATCATATTATAGTTCTAGAATTTTTTGCGCATAGTAAATGGATATGAACGTCATTGTAGTTATTGATTGGTATATTTTTATATTATAATCAATGACATTTGACACATTTGTTTAGTTGCTAAAAACACCACGGAGCGCGATCATCTATTTTGACCATAGATAATATAAATGTACATTGTGACCAATCCATGAGCATTTGATACATTTAGTTTAGTTGCAAAAAATACCACCGTAGCGCTACTATCTAATTTGTCCAAGACATGAAGTAGGCAGAAAAATTACTGCCGATTTCACGCACTCTCCAGATATTTTGTCTAATTCATGAATAAGGCAACGGGCTTGCATTTCTCCTTCAGGAGGCGACCAATATCCACATAGGATTGTAGAGCCAATGCAAAAAATGCCAACTAGTTTATCATAACATGATCGTTTCTGAGATACAGTGATACATTCCACTTATTTGTAATTCAGTTATATGCATGTCTAATGATAGTGGAAAACCTATAATACTGATGTTATATCCATCTGGAAGAAGCTGTGTTTCGCGCCCTTCGATTTTCAATGTGACAAAATACCACTAGAAGAATGTGTCACTAAAATCCAAATTGTTGACAATCAGATTTTGTCTGTCCATGATACTTACAGCATTCTCATACAATGCAATCTTTTGAACACTCTTTATAATAATAATAATATTATATATAACATCTTTTCTTCCTTGTGACGTACTGCATAGCATATTTTTTGAGGATATATCTTTTATAAAATAAGTTTATACGTTATATAATAATACTCCGTAAGCTGTCACAAACTTTTCAATTTTAACCCAAATAAGCCATTAAGAGTTTCATAAAAATATGTATTTTCCGAATTCGAACAAATTTCTGTTGACAACTTCTTAACGATGTTGTCAGGTAGACTGATAGCTTGACAATTTATCAAATTCAATTTAATGAACTCGTGTAAACGCATACCGGGTGATCCAAAACAGCATTTATAATATCCATGTATTTATGAAAAACTCTCATAATTACAATTGTATTACGTAATTACGTTTCCTGTGACATTCTTTTTATCAAAATTGCTGAAATAAATTTCAGTTAGCCGTGCGAGCTATTTTTCTAAGCAAACAAATACTTAATGTCTAATAAACTCTTTAATGTTTATATAAAAAGCAGTAATCTTTTTTTCTTCACTTCCATCTATTCAGGATCCAAGTCTATAAAAGAAAGTTTTCTACAAAATCTTTAAACCGTCACCAAAAAGTACAAGGTTTGAAAAATAAATATTCTTTTTTATTTGTATAATTAAATGAAAATGCAACATATAATATTCTACACCTAATATGTACAGCATTATGCTACAATTGACATATTATATATAGTATTATTTTATCTTATTTTTTTCGTCTTGAAAATGATGTTAAATTAATATTCAATAATTTAACTAACATCGTCCTTTTATCTCAAATTTTCTGATGAAAAAAGAAATATTATAAAAAATAACAGTCGTTATAGTCATCATCATCATCAGCCTGAATCTATCCACTGCTGGATGAAGGCCTCTCCAAGCTTATTCCACTTCTCTCGTCCTGTACGTTGCTTTGCCACGAACTTCCGCAGAACTTAACCATTTCATCGATTCCGTGGCCTCTCGGTCTACCTTGCGGACGTTTTGTACCTCCAGACTAGATTTGTCCAGTGATTGTCCTTCCTTCGAGCTGTGTGTCCAGCCTATGTCCATTTGAGGTTTTTATCGAACTCTATTAGGTACATCGCAAATCCTTGTCTTATATTTATATATAATAGTAATTATATTTCAAATTGATTTAAATGCACTGTTTTAAAAATATTAAACATTGTGCAAAACATTCTGTTTTTTTTTGTAATAATTTAGATATCATGAATCAGTATTGATGCAATAAAAAATGCCGTTGTGTACGACGATGTACTTAAGATGGGCTTAATATTGTAAAAACGTACCCTATTCCTACATAATAAAGCGTCGGCAATTCTGTAGTCGTAGTGGATCAAAATGCCGCCGTTTTGTATTCTCCACGGAATTTACATAATGCGTTGAGAAAATAGCGAATAGCCAAACCTCAAAAACTATATCACGAGTCATACACTCCGTATTGAAGCTAATTTACCTAATTATTTATGCATCCCGTGTAGTGGAGTCGTAGATAAGTATCCACCTCTAAAATCGTAGGTCACAGATTCGAATTGAGTATTTTATCCATAGCAAGGACGCAAAGACTTAAAAAAATCGGTTACGATAACCTTCATTTGAGCGAAAATGTATTGTTTATACATCAATATTTCAATGAGCAAAAACTCCTCTTTCCTTAAGAGCATACATAAGTGAAACGGTAAATAATTTTCAACAATAGGTGGGATGAAATTTCGCATTCGTCGCCAATCGCCGAGCGGCATTCGAGGTGGGAGCTTGTCGATTTTTTTTGTGATGTCGTCGTAAGAATGTATTCTTATATCGTGTAAAGATAACTAAAAAACGCTATGCCTGTACTCGAAAAAGAAAATATGTCAATGAATATATTATTATTATATAACAATAAAAACATAACACTAAATTAAATGTTTATGACAAAGTATGTTCCGTTCGGCACGCACATTAGCACAATCCGCGCGTAGCATAGTTACGATCTTTTTAGACCATGCCTCAACTCTTTCCCTATTATAAAAAATATTTTTTTGAGGAATGTTATTTATTTATTTATTATTATTTATATTTTAACAAACAATAAGACAACTATTTTTTTATTCAACGAACAATAATTTACAAGATTTTATTAAACATACATGACGTACGTATGCCGTATTAAATTATCTGCAAGTGCAAGTACGTTATTACAAAAGAATTGAGTGATCCTGACACCTGTTAGTAATTAAGGTACCTAATTTAATACTTAAAATACAAAATTCGATTAGGTTACCAATAAGTAATGCAATTTAGAAAGCGCTTCAGAGAGTATTTAAAAATCATTCATTAAATTTGTCGCAATTAGATAAGAAACTAATAGCACAATGGTCAATGCACATGGGCGCGAATCTCAAGGGGTGCAGTTTCGAATCCTGCTGGTTGTCGATTTTTTTCAAAAAGATCTTAATAATCTTTTATATTGGTTATATGTGTATGTTTAATAAAATACCGTTTCGACGCACCACCCTGTGCAACACAATGCTCATATCTGTTAAATCCGCCGCAAAATATTCCATACTCCATATGCGGCGCTGGAAAATTCGATCAGCCCTCATATAAAGGAGAAAATTTGGATCGATCCCGTCCATTTCTGGCCGCTGCCGGTTGGCCGCCACTGAGGGTGGAATAAACCCGTCTATTGACCGTTTTCTAGGTAGAAGCACCTCAGGCTCAGTGATGCGCAATATTAGGGCTCAGTGATTCGTTGCAACACATTCGTTACCATAGACTTTACGACACATAAGCATTAGGGTGTAAAGCTACTAGATAATATTACAAACTATTTACTTGGTACTGTAGTAGACAAGTAGTGGACACCGGGGTCTGAATTCAAATCCTGTCGACTGGGGGAAAGTCACGTTTTCTTTTTATTTCTATGAATATCATTTTGCGTTTAGATCCAGGAGGCTTTTGAGGTGTGTCTATTTCTGTATATTATTATGATGAATATTCTCTGAGCTGATCACATCTCACTAATGCCGCGCTCAAAATGGTAAAAAAATACGAATCGAAGCGCTTAATATATATTTTTTAAATATCGTGTTTGATTTTACCACGTTTTTATTAGCTCGTATTCTTGTTTGTCCAGTACAATTTTTTTCTTGTTGTCCAGTATTTGTATTGGACGATTGAAGATTTTAACTAACTTCCCGACTAGCTAGACATTTGAAACTCTTAGAATACATCAGAACACGACGACAATGCATTATTTTAATACTGTTAGCCATCTTTAAGCAGAATTGAGTTCATTTTCAGTTAATTCTGTTTTGTATGGTAAGTTATTTCGGAAAAAAATCGTAAAAAGTAAAACACTATTATTGGTTGCTAAGGGGGTCCTAGCATCTAAATTATTAATATATACGTGCGTTACTATAGAAATCAATATGAAATATCAAAATGACATTTCAGTATTCTATATTTATTCAGTATTTCAAGTACAAAAAAAGTATTAATTAATACATAGAATTGTCAAGTTTATATGATTCAACAGAAAATATAAAAACGTGGCATATAAAAAGTTATTTTTATCTTGTAATTATTTTTATTTACTCTATTATAGATGAATAAATAAAACAAAAGTCTTCTGATATGCATATTTAAACTATAATCACGGACAAATAATTGTCAACGCCGCAGGCAAAATTTTATACCTACCTATTTATTTTTCTTTCTTTATTTGCCACTTTTTAGCATCGCATTATATTCAACGGTATCTTTATTATTTATACTTATATATCTTTTTCTCTTCTTGGTTGTTCCTTCATGGCTGAGGATCGTGACCAACTAGAAATTCTGTCATCTTCTATGCAACTAATACTCTCCACCGCTATTGATATTATGTTTCTGTCAAGACACCGTGAAGGCTGTCTCCAGTAAGCTCATTTACTTAGTCGCTACAGCGCGCTGAAGATATCTTTCTGCTATGTCTTACCTTGGGGTTACTCGAAACCACCAGTCCAAAAAACTGCAGAATGCGTCTCAGACATATTGTCGAGAGCCGTTCCTTTATCTGTAGTCTCTGGATTATTGACTAATTCGTTCTGAGTTTATTATATTATATTAAAATTAAGAACAATACCTACCCCTACCATCGAATAATACCTACCACCTTAGATATTTTATTAATAACAATGTATTCAAAGATCCTTAAAATGTTTGAAAAGTGAAACCCAGGTTGCTAAACAAAACCCATATTATGATATTGAATAGTGTATTGTCGTTTGCTTAAACAGTGTTATTTTTTTTATTTTTACAACATTTTTCTTAGCTCGTATTCTTATTTGTCCGGTGGTTGTTTGTCCAGTACAAATCTTGCAATCGATTTTTAACTAACTTCCCGACTAGCTAGATATTTGAAACTTTTAGAATATATCAGAACACGATGCCAATGCATTTTTTAATAATTTTAGCCATCTTTAAGTAGAATTGATTTAATTTTCAGTTAATTTTGTTTTGTATGAAAAGTTATTTCGTCACCATTATTGGTTGCTAGGGGTCTGGGGTCCTAGCAACAAAATTATTAATATTTACGTGCGTTACTATGGAAATCAATATGACATTTCAGTATTATTTCTATCAAGTACATATTTTTTGATCGTTTAAGCTAGTCAAGTCAAGTTTATTATGATTCAACAGAAAATTTAAAAACATTGTATATCAAAAGTTCTTTTTATCTTGTAATTATTTCTACCATGCGTTCGGCAAAATGATGTATTTAGTTTTAATAGAAAATTAATTAATTTCCTAATTCTTCTTTAAAAAAAAATAATCGATACTTCTCTAACATCCCTATGTGGATATTATGTCCAAAGAGTCACTCAATAGACTATTTACAAGAATTGGTTGTGACCCATTCGCTTAACGTATGTGATCCACAACAAATGGTGGTAAGTATTAATTCAAATAAAAACAATATATAGTACTTATTAAATATTAAGAAAAGAACATATTACATATTGTGTTTTGTTTTACTAAATGCTATGATATGATATGCTGGAAAGACACATGAAGACATAGATTCTTAAATGTACCTCACGGTGTATATAATATGCTACAACTGAAAAGCGGATGTTCAAATAAAAATAAGTATTATATAATGGTAGGTACAGCCAAAAAATGTTTCCTACGACTCGAATAAACTTTACGTATGTAACAACTATACAAAGTTAACCGCTGTTTAATATGAATTATTGTCTCCTCGGAACTCATACTATATTCAGCTCAATTTGTTTTTGAACATAAATACATTTAAAACTCGTTTTAAGGTAATGTACTTGTCCATAAAATATAGCTATCACTTTGTGTTCACCACATATCTATGTAGATCTATCTACAATGCTTATATTTTCTTTTCTGCCATTTCCATCTCTAAGGGAAACAAATACCCAATTAAATATATCTTATTATAGAAAATTTAATTGTGTGTGCTATAATTATTTGGTCTTTCCAGTGCTTCCCAAACTCATGAGTCGCGGCACTCCTGGAGGCCGTATGCCTACAGCATGTATCAGCATACCTACGCGAAACAGCATGTTCTTCATTACTAATAAGTAATAATAAACAAATAAGCACTGGTCATATCTTTTAACGGATACTTTGGAAAATTCTCTGTAAATTAATTTTTGATTATTGTAACACGTAACCACATCCCTCTCATTAAACTGTTTTTGTAGATTTTACAATAATATAATTAAATATTCTTTTGTTAGTGATTAATATATTTATAAATATATTATTTGTGTATTTGTAGTAGTAATTAATGCCTAATAAAGCTTTTGATAACTAAAATTATTTATTTTCCGGCGAGATGGGGTCGGGGATTATTTTTTTCAAATCTTGGGAGCCGTAGAATGAAAACATTTGAGAAGCACTGGATTACACAGTAAATACGTCTAATTTTAGCATTTCTTGAAATTTCTGTATGTACCTACCCGGTTTTAAATATTATTTAAATATATTAAATATTACAGGCCAAAATATTGATTTTAACAAGCTTAGTATTAGAAATGTGAACGAACAGCTTGTACGACGGCTTGAATAGAAAGAATATTTTCAATTGTTTACTGTTTTACCCAGTTGCACATTACAAAACATTTCATATTATAATTCATTATGTTGAACTACTTAACATAACTATTCTAAATAATATTAATTATAGCAATATTATTTACAGGTTACCATTAAAGATAAATTTCATTATTATAAATAATATGGCATTATTTAGATCACTTAAAAATATCCAGCTATTGCGAGAAGAGAAATAATTTTTATATGCATTTTATGAAAAACTTTTACCACAATAAATAATCGGTAAATTTGAAATTCCACTAATTCGGTATTGTCATACACGTAGCAGGGACACAAACCAGTGCACAGTTTCAAAGGAAAGCGCACAAAAACGTTCAACAACGCAATCTATTGTCGAAATAAAAAAGTTCGCTTGAAACATGACAAGCGATTTAAAAAAAATATTCATAACGTACCCGCATACATATTCAATATTATTCGCGGGTAATAGCCTCACAATGAAATAAAAATCTGATGGCCCTATTTAGTAACAAGGGAATATCAAGTAGTATGCGTTAATTGATATTGGAGCAAGACCCTCCACTCATAAAGCACGATCTATACACTCTAAGTAGTCTAAATAGTATACAATATAATAGTATGTACCTTCCTGACATCTAATCAATCGTCACTGCCATAGTTATTCCACATCTACTGAATATTTCCCAAGATTTAAGAATATAGCATAATACCCTGTTTACAAGTGCATGTATTTACTGTTGACAATACTTGATAATACTTACTGTATTATCGCGGCCATAACAAGAAAATATTTGGGTAAACATGTATTATCCTGCAAGCTTGCATGCATGAATCAAAAAAGTTTGGAAGCTTCTGAATTTTCATGCGACAGTAGGGACTTTTTCGATCTGCGCCTGCGCAGTAGAACGATAGTGGCGAACTTGCCGGCAAAAAAACGAACTCTACTCATTACTCAAATAGTATCATAAAATAATGATAATATCGCGTGTTACTCTTGAAGAATGAGATTGGAGAGACAGTCAGTATTTTTACGTGTAAAGAGTTATTGTCACGATAGTTTAAAATACGCACTATTATTGGCGGTATACTTGATTTTAATTTAAATGGCTGCGTATGTCGGAATGGCGGAAAACTGGAAGTCGGTGCACAATCTTGAAGTTTCGTGAACGATTCAAATCCCACTATGTTCACCAGTCTGAATACGTAAAGCTATTCTGTGCACCATCTGATTTGAGATAGAGTGCGTATTTTTCATGTTGATGGAGAGTAACCCCCGTTTCAAACGGGACACCGGTGTCGCGCTCGTATATAATAAGGAGGCCATTGTATTCGAATGAAGGGGCCTTTGTATTATGTTTATGAACGCCCAGGGCTAATGAGTCAACGCATAATTTCACGATATAAATTAGAATATAAAACTGTCTGCGGTCATAAAAAACATGTGTATCGGCGGCTTGAGAATGTAGCGGCCGACGGAAAAGTGTACCGGACACGCTTTGACTCATTAGCTCGGGGTGTTCCTAAACATAATACAAAGGCCTTCTTATTATATACGAGCGCGACACCGGTGTCCCGTCTGAAACAGGCCTAAGACACTAGTGCCTGTCTACTTGATAGATTTTATATATTCAATCTATATGAGTTTATACTTGTTACCTGGCCAACATGTCCATGTGGCGGAGAACTACAGGATGCAAACCACACCCTATGGAAATATCCGAGAATGAGTTCCGAGAGGGAAGAGATGCTTACGTCTTTCCAACCACTTATTGGGCCCATCGGGCCGTCCGACCTAGTCGCCATAGAGGCCAATTATATTGCATTAAAAAATGCAGCATCGTATTGCGGACGTGAAGATCTCTTCAAATAGTTTTGTTTGTCCGTATTATATATTATTAGCTTTGTTTTTTGTATCTTATATATCAGACGTGGGCAAATGCATCTCTTCGTTGGGTTAAGTGCGGCTCTTATATCTCTTGACAAAAATACGGTTATTTTCTTTCCCCATTGTACTTGTATTTTTGCCACTTTTCCTTTAAAATAATTAATCAATAACTAATAATTTTCCTTTAATTTAATTAAATTTCAATTTTTGTATTTAATATGACGTGAGAACGTGACTATGGTGTGGCTCTTTATATATTATGGAAATCCAGAATGTGGCTCTCGTTGACCTCATGTATGCCCATCCCTGTTATATATCATTAAATTCATTTATCACTGTTAAGACTCCGTGCTTTTCTCTCTCATGGGACTTTTTATTAAATTACGTCTTTAAGTAAACTTAGTCAAACCTCACTTGGGTATCTGCTCCTGAGGTATTCCCAGGCGTAAACAACTGCTGATGCGTCACATCCGAATGTAGGGCCTCGCGATACGCTCGATTTAGACCGAGTGTGGTGTGTAGCGAGTTGGTTTGGAGGCGTTCATGGGTCTATGAGGGAAAATTTATCTGCTTTCAAAAAGTTTGCGGCATATTTTTACAATCAAAAAATCAGAAATCAAAATAGCTTAGGTCATGCTATAATTTATTTATTTTGCATAAGTTTATTGAATACTTTGGACGAAGTGTAAACATGCAGATTAATGCTACTGATTTTATAAGAATAGTTTTTCTTAGCTAAGAATCATTTTATTTTCTGTTATTTTGTACTACGTATCTACGACAACTTTTTTATATTGATATATTATAGATACATATTTATATTTGTTTAGTTTTTATAATAAAATCAGTTATAGAAGAATAATAGTTATTAATTTACAAAAAAATGTCCGTTTGTGCGCCTACAATGTCGGTCAATCGCTCGCGAAGCAGCGATGCATTCAGCCAAATTATATTTCGCTCGAAAAATGGGCCGAAATGATTTCAATTCATAATTGATTATATTGCCTTCCAGTCCGCCCCCCGCCCGCAGTACACGTCATTGTTCGGCTGAATAAAATGCGATTGTGGGCCGTAATGGGCCGGACTAGGGGCGTGCATGTTATTTAATTCGATGATCGATTATTATTCGTGCAAATGTCGACGTGAAATATTTTATGCAGACAAAAATTGGCTTAACACAATCGAATAGTGAAACTGTAATTATTATTGTAACACTAGTAATAGAAACATGTAAATAAATACATTTGAATTTGATACAAAGGATTTTTTTTATTTTACCACGTTTTTATTAGCTCGTATTCTTGTTTGTCCGGTACAGATTTTTTCTTGTGTGTCCAGTATAATTTTTTTCTTGTTTATCCAAGATTTGTATTGGACGATTGAAGATTTTTAACTAATTTCCCGACTAGCTAGACATTTGAAACTTTTACAATATATCAGAACACGACGACAATGCATTCTTTTAATAGTTTAGCCATTTTTAAGCAGAATTGAATTCATTTTCAGTTAATTCCGTTTTGTATGGAAAGTTATTATTGTTGGTTGCTAAGGGGGTCCTAGCAACTAAATTATTAATATATACGTGCGTTACTATGGAAATCAATATGAAATGTCACAATGACATTTCAGTATTTTATATTTATTCAGTATGTCTATCAAGTATAATAAAAAGGTTTTATTAATACATAGAATTGTCAAGTTTATATGATTCAACAGAAAAATTAAAAACGTGGTATTTAAAAAGTTCTTTTTATCTTGTAATTATTAATACTATAACCCCGATATTAGTAGTATAAAATTAGCAATTAAATAATGTCAGAAACACCCATGATTTGAGAAAGTCACATAAAATAAATGTACTGTGATCTCACCGGATTTCGAACTGATGAGAATTAAATGTCTTATACATTTAACTACGAGAACTGCTATCATCACAATATGATTCAAGGCTCTAAAACCATCATCAGGTATTTGACTCCACAAATTATAAATAGCATACGCTATAACGGTTGAGAAAAATTAATATCAATTACGTATTTATTTTAAATCAGTCACTTTTCTTTAGTATAAATTGTGTCGTTATTGTTCTTTATTTAGTTTTGAACAGCCCACGATAGCCGAGCAGTACAATTCCTATTTTTTGGGCACGATCGTTTCAAAAAATTACCGAGAACGTTCGAAAATATACGAATTAACCTTGAGCTTCCAAGTGTGACCACAGATGGCGTGTTTTGTCTTGCCTTGACATAACAACATAAATTTGACGTTTACATAATGCAATGAAGGGAGCCTGATTTCATTCATTATTTTAACAGATAATAATAATACACAACAGAAAATAATACCCTAGAAAATACAATTAATGCCCACCATAGCCGAACGGTTACGCGTCGGGCTTATTATGTCGTGGATTCCGGGTTCAAATCCCGGATCTGGCATAAATTCACATATTTTTTATAGGCGAATGATTAATTTATCTTCTCGTTACATTAGCAAATATCAGTATCTTCAACTATGCAGATGGCAGAATGCAATGATCAATAGGACATTTTAAACGAGTCACGATTCTCAACGATAAAGGAAACGTAAACAAAAAATGACTAAATTACAAATAATTTAATTCACTAAAAAATACTTCATTATCAAATAAATTTAAATATTTCACTTTATTTTATTTTGTAGCCAAACCATCCGCACTCAGAAACTGCACATTGAGAGGACCAGCAAACGCGAGTGATGCACTGGAAGTAAGGTGCGTCGCAGGACATGACGGTGGCCTTCCTCAGACCTTCATTTTGGAAGCTGTCGACGGGAGGACGAAGCAACGTCGGCTAAACTTGACGTCGCAGGGATCGGGGTCAGGTTGGTACCCACTCAATATTATTTCTACTACACTTTATTTTTTCAATTGTTATTCTTTTATAAATTGCTATTTCCATGAATGAAAAATCACAAATAACATTATGTAATGAAACATGACATTAACAGCAGCAGGTGGCTGTTTTCTGTTTTTGAATCCCAAAATATGTTTTAATTTAATTATCTATTCTAAAAAAAAATATTTCCATGTCATTTCAGAAACAAATCAATCGAACCGTGGAATTCTATTCTAATAATTCTAACTATACCAATGTTTTTATGAAGCCTTGGCGTTTTCCAAATATCACATTGTACCCTTAGTGATAACAAGATTTTCGATCTCTGATCTATTTTAAGGAAAAGTAGTAAAGTTTTTTTATTTCATTATTTTAACTGGCGATTACTCACGTCTTTAACATACAAAAATAAAATGTATATAAATACAGTAACAAAAATAAACTGATTTTTTTAAGTTGGATTTATGTGCGTGCCTTTCTACGCGCTTCATCTATATTAACATCTAGTCAGTGAGTTTAGACACATATATCAGTAGCATACTCGTCTGAGAGCTCAAGTGATCCCGCGCGATCGACAATAATTGGATACAGGCACCCGCCTTTCCACACGCACTTCACCACTGCCATTTGACCAAATTACTCACTGGTGATTTCGTAATATTTTCTATTCTATATCTCATATAGATGAGACTCGACTAAATTGATAGACACCAACAATGTAATAGATTATAAGCTGTGAAAGTTTAATAATATTTATTAAGTAGTTTTTTTAAATTTTAATGGGACATACAGACAAAAAAAATGTACTTCCGTGTTATGAAAATAGTCAAAATGCTTCAATCACAGAATACCTATTCATAATCATAATACTAACTGACAAACATTTCTTTCTATTTCGTGCATAATTGATTAATTTATTTTATCATTCTGGACTCGTATAACTTTTCAAAAGCTCTGTAATAGTTTTATTGAATAATACAAAGCTTTCTCTTGTTGGTACCTACGTACTTATATATTTCACACAATATTACAGCGGCGTTAGTATCTGTTTTTCTTCTGTTTTCTCAGCGGATTCCCCAGACCAACGACCGTTAGCTACAATTTATCGTCCTATTCCAAAGCTTTTACAATGGAAGAAAACAGCTTTTAATATAGGTACTGTATTTTACCAATTTGCCGATTTTATAAGACAAACACAAATATTTACCTGTTGAGGTAGTCTAGGTCAAACAAAATAATACTCGTGATGAAATTGTCTGATATTTCTAATTATTTTTTTTTTATTATATAATATAATATTTGTGATACAATATTTTAATAATTAATTAGGTTTAATTATCAAACCTAACTTACTGTCAAATAAGGTGTTGACAATTGTAGGTATTAATATAAATTAATGCACCGATAGCCGCCTTCAAAGTTAAATATACATTTTTAAATGCGGTCTTGTTCTCAAATGATCTTAAATTACTATTTTACAAATATTGATATTACATATTTATATTTTTGATAATTTTCTGTTTGAATGAGGATAAGTCAGGCCAATTATTTGAATTATAAACGATTACAATAAAAAAAAATCGGTGTGTGTACTTATGTACGCGCGTTAGAAGTTATACTTCTTTGGCGTAACAAAACAAAAACATAACTTGTGATAAACTAGATTCTTTGACTAGCTCTTAATTATCTTGTTAAATTACGCACTCAAGAAAAAGGACCGCTTATTGGAATGCCGTTGGTTTATTTCTATACACTTTAACTTATATTATTAAATTATGTAATGATTTCTCGTTGTTTTTATTTTTAAAGTATCAACTGTTACTTTGACGTTTAATCGTTTGTTTACGTAAGGAATTGAAAATGGCCGACAATAATAAATTCGCTGCCTAGGCAACGGAACAATTTTAAACTATAATATTATACTGTATAATCGTCACGATTGCATAATCATACTGTGGCGTAAAGACAGTGAGTTAGGCTGATAACCGAATAATCGTGGTTCGAATCCAAAATCGAGTGCGATTTTTTTCGTGTGAAAATATAAATTATGTGTTACATGTCACACGCCAAAAATACACTCTGATCTGATTTTCCAAACGCGCCTAAAGAAGTATAACTTCAAAAACAATGAATAAGGAGGCTGCCCGCTATGTGATAAATGTTTCCTGATGAAATATTAATCGGCCGGACATTTAGCTCGACTTGCGGTCAATCGCTGAAAATTGCTGTCATGTAGTAGCTTGCGTCGTAATGGTACCACTGTCGAATGATTCCAGTATAATTGGTAACGAATAATGAGTGGAAAGAGATACTGGAGGCTTTTATCGTCTATATAGTTTAATATATATGGGGGTGGAGGTAAGCTGTTAAGATTCGACATAAATAATGCACATTAAACTTTGTCAGTCATACGTATTTGTTTTACAAGAAATGAACATATAATTAATATTAAATTCTACAGGTTTTTAAAAAGGTTTGTCGATAACTATTTCGGTTGCAACACCATTATCAAGACTATTCAGATAGGCCGTTTGCCTTTGCCTAAATACTATACGTTGAATTAAATTTGGTAATGCATTCGTCGCCACTATTAAATATAATTTAAATACACGATTAAGACAATTATACTAATAATATGTTAATTGATTAATAATGTCAATAAATAACCAAAGTACTCGAACACTGTAATTTTGATAAATTTTGTAAATTTTGATATCCATTAAAAAACCCACTTAAGGGTTTTCAAAGTATTAATAATATTACAATTAATAATAAGTGTACAAATTCATAATATTGCTGGAACGAATAAGAAAATGTATTCTGTCTCTATCTATACACGTATAGTATTTAAGCAGAGGGAAACGGCCTATCTGAATAGTCTTGATAATGGTGTTACAACCGAAATAGTTATCGACAAACTTTTTTAAAAACCTGTAGAATTTAATATTGATTATATTTTCATTTCTTGTAAAATGGAATTCTACCAAATAAATGCTAACTCAATTAATAACTTATTTGTTTTCATTGAACTAAGAATACAATTTGCAGATGGTGCTGGTTAATTTTTAAAATTCAATTAAACCATAATAGTTTAGGTATGCCATGGGTGATCGAACCAAAATAATGCACACTTTTTCAGTCATACTTATTTATTTTCGTTGAATTAAGAATACATAATAATATTACAGATAGTGTTGGTTAGTTTTTTTAAATTCATGAAGCCGTGAAGAACCAAACCATAATTGATAAAAAATATTCGGTTTATCGGCATATTTTTAGATATTTTATAGATAAACGATTATTTTTTTACTATTGTATATACTATGACTTAGATAAGGTAAGTTAAATTGAATTTTAAAAACTAACAAACACTATCTACACATTGTAGTATTAGTACAATGAAACGATTGACTGACAAAGTTTAGTGTGCAATATGTATGTCGGATCTTAATAGCCTACCTCCACCCTTTGCAACAGATATATATTATCAGATATACAAAAATAACGAAGACAGCTAAAAAAACAACGTTATTCTCAAACAATATGTTCATAATAAACCCGATGTAAGTATTATGATGTATGATGTTATCATGAAAAGAAAATAAAAACAAAAATAAAACGATAGATACCTATCTACATAGATAAGATACCTGCTATGAATATTTTAAACAAGCGAATCCTGGAAATGACATATAACAGCTTCAGCGGAAAATTACACTCGACCTTTTCCAAGATGTTTATTTGTGGTAGGTACAAGTTTACCAACGTATAAATAAGCTCTACATAATAAAGTATTTGAAGCAATGCAGTCGATAATGGCATTTGAAGAAAAAAACAGTATTTTTCTGTTTTGTTTTATTATTATTTACCTACCTACATTTTATTTACCTCTTTCCCAATAATATGTTGCATGATTGTTTATGGCTGATATCGTTTGGTTGTCTATGATAGATTTAGTGAGGGTCATAAATTTATACCCATGACTTCCACGATACGGTTATTTATTTTACGCAAAGGTCAGCGTACTCCGTGGATATCGACTTAAATTTATAAAAAATAACAGTAATTATAGAAATATGTACAGATCATCCAATTATAAACATTCAAATATCACTCGGATTAATAAAATTGCCGTATGTGCAAAAAGAACGTTAACCGGATTAAATTTAAAAAACATATACAAATACGAAAACAACTATTAATTATTAATATAAAATATTTTTTTAATTTCGAGCATTTAACATACCTAATACTTACCCATTTATTTTTTAACATTTTTTTATTTTCTTTATACAAAGATAGGTATATAATATATTATATTTGTTTAATACAATAAAACTATGATTCAGTACACTAATGTTTTCTGTAAGGCTAAGTAAATTTACTTGACTTATTTTGAATAGAGGAGTTCAAGGCGATACCTCTTACCTACCAGAGGCACCTAGCGGAAAAACACGAAGCTTGCAATTTGAGACATTTTTTTGATAATCTAGAATGTAAATTGTATTTATTAATAAATAAATATGTATCTGAAAACATTAAAAAGAAATATATTTTTTTATTTTAAGGCAAAGATAAAATATTATAAAATGTGAATTTGTCAAAGGACCCCATCTTATTATTACATATATTTTATAGTCATATTTATTATTTAAATTTAGTTTATTAAGTTTTCTACATTGCGTCGTAGAGATTTTTGACGAATTCATAGTTTTAATACTTTTTATGTTTATTTAAAAAAAAAAAAAAAAACATCGATTTTTATAAAAATATAAATGTGTACATCTTGAAATCCTTTATATTTATACGAAATCTTATATTGGTATGGTCCCAATATTGAAGCTCGGTGTGGTAGGTAGAGGTATCGCCTTAATTATTATCAATATGATAGTACATAACTTATCTTTCAGTTCGATTATATATTTTGTATCAGCTGATAATGTCCCGTAACCGAACTTGGTGGTTATTAAATTATGTAGAATAAGTACCTACTACGTTTGATTATTACAGTACCTTTTAACCAATAATTAACAATCAAATTAATATTATAATATTATATTGTATGTTATTAAAATAGTGGGATATTAGCAATATCATACTTAGCATTATATGAAATTGGATGCAAAGATGCAATTTTATTATCAATGAATAATCGAGAATATAGTTTGTATTAACATTTATGACACCATCTAGCGGAAACTTCTTAAAACACGTTTCAAGTCAAAAACACTTTGACAATATACACATTTTAAACATACATAACATGAAAACACCTCAGATAATATACCTACTTAAATGGAAAAAAATCATTTTTTTTTAAAATACGAAACTCGGTGAGATTCGAACACGTTAAATCATTGGTTTCGCGCCAATCTGTGCATTAACCAATTATGCTACGATCCTCCTATTTAATTACGACAATTTAAACTAATGGGTCATACATTACAATATGCTTATTAAATTTGAAAAATGATTTTTTCTAGTGGGTATATACACGAGGTATTTTCAAGTTATGTATGTTCAATATAATATGGAATGTTACATTTTCAAAATACGCGTTTTAGTTTGAAAAGTGATTAGTATGGCGAGTTTTCATCATATTATTTTTAATGCCGAATTATTCGATTCATTTTGATAAATAAAATAATCGTTTATCTCGGACTATGGAATGGAGCACTATTTTCAAAATATTGTAAATGCATTTGTGCAAATACATACAATACAAAATATATTGTCTATGCAATAGGTATGCATTTATTTCGATTATCATTCATTTACCTCTCTCCAACAGGCTTTCTTTGCCATTGCTAAATGAAGAGTCTTGGAGGATTTCTTAAATGATTCAAGTATTTCATCTATATAGCTGGACTCCTTTGATCTGTGGAATTTTGTTTATCTCAAAAACAACACGCCATTGCGCGAAATTAAAAAGTAAATATGACCCACGCCATTTACACTTGACGATCAAAACATCACAAAAGCGATGAGCTTTCGTCATGTACAGAAGACACTTCGCGCAAGGATTCTGTTCGTTCACATATTATATGCCTATAAATAACGGCGTATCAAGGTATTGGATATTAAGGAGACGGGTTATATCAAAGAACCTCCAACTGCGCTGAATGCAAAAAGCACAGAAGCAGTGGAGAAAAATGGGGGAGAATTATGGTCATCAGTGAGTACCTACTAGAGGTGAGTTAGAAATACTGTCACCAGTTTGCGTACTCAAGTCTCGGCATGTACTACCCATACTCAGTTCGTGTGGCCCAATAAACTTGTTCCAAAAAACTTGTTTGAAGTTCGAACGCATGCCGATGAGATCATCGCCGCGACTCGCTAGTTAGACTTTCAATACTATTGACATTAAATGCAGGGAATGGGACGATTTGACACCGCGAACTGGCCTCCGCCGATTGGCCTCCGGTAATTGGCCGCCGGTACAATCGGACGCCGGCCCAATTAGACGCCGACCAATTCGACGCCGACCCAATTGGCCTCCGGGAGGATTGGACGCCGCATAGTTGAATTAAATGCGCAAAGGAATAGACGTACGTTACGATTTGTTGGAGTAAGTAAGCAAGTCAGTTTAATATGCTTCTATCTTCTCAGTAGTTGTACTTTATACATTTCGCACTTGACACATTTTTAATATAGATTGAGAATAATTATTATGCCTTATGATGTTTATTAAAAGAAAATAAGTCTTCCCTCGCTAAAACTTAAAGAATGATGTGCATAATCAATTAATTTATTGTCTATACACGGGTACTTATTTATATTTACAACAAATATTAAAAATAATGTTAGATGTTAGAATGAAAATTACATTATATTTCAGCGTTTTATCGACTTAATATTATAATAAAGCTTAAACATGTATATTATTATGCATAAATGCGTATTTTAAGATAGTATGAAATTAAAAACAAAATATTAAGTAAGTTATCTGCTAAGTATAAATGTTTCAGTAGTTTGATTGATAAGCTACTTAGGTACTGGGAAGGTACTGGGACGAAATCCCGAAGGCCGAAATCCCGAAAAATAAAAATAATACAAACATCAATAATTGCGCAATTTTTGCAAGAGACAAAAACCCAGTTTTTGTGGAAATATAAAAAAAATGTAAAATACACACATCAATAACTGCGCAATCGTGCGCGCAATTTTTGTAAGAGAGACAAATCTCATTTTTGCGGAAAATGGGTTTTCCGATTGCGCAATTTTTTTCAGGAGAGACCATTTTATAGAACGAATGGATTTTGTGTCTCTTGTAAAAATTGCGCAATTTACGATTGCGCAATTATTGATGTTTGTATTTTACATTTTTTTTTATATTTCCACAAAAAATGAGTTTTTGTGTCTCTTGCAAAAATTGCGCAATTATTGATGTTTGTATTATTTTTATTTTTCGGGATTTCGGCCTTCGGGATTTCGTCCCAGTACCTTCCCAGTACCTAAGTAGCTTATCAATCAAACTACTGAAACATTTATACTTAGCAGATAACTTACTTAATATTTTGTTTTTAATTTCATACTATCTTAAAATACGCATTTATGCATAATAATATACATGTTTAAGCTTTATTATAATATTAAGTCGATAAAACGCTGAAATATAATGTAATTTTCATTCTAACATCTAACATTATTTTTAATATTTGTTGTAAATATAAATAAGTACCCGTGTATAGACAATAAATTAATTGATTATGCACATCATTCTTTAAGTTTTAGCGAGGGAAGACTTATTTTCTTTTAATAAACATCATAAGGCATAATAATTATTCTCAATCTATATTAAAAATGTGACAAGTGCGAAATGTATAAGGTACAACTACTGAGAAGATAGAAGCATATTAAACTGACTTGCTTACTTACTCCAACAAATCGTAACCTACGTCTATTCCTTTGCGCATTTAATTCAACTGTGCGGCGTCCAATACTCCCGGAGGCCAATTGGGTCGGTGTCGAATTGGGTCGGCGTCCAATTGGGCCGGCGTCCGATTGTACCGGCGGCCAATTACCGGAGGCCAATCGGCGGAGGCCAGTTCGCGGTGCCAAATCGTCCTAGACCCTTAAATGCACGCGAGCGAGATAGTATAATACACGTATGTCTAGCGGTGATATAATCAACTGTCATTTTTCTCCCTTTCTCCCCAGTTGTAAAGTTGGTATAGTGAAGGACAGAAATGGTGACATGTTCATTTTATGGTAATACTATGGAGTTAGTTTTAGTTACGAGTTATGTTAGAGTATGAGACTTATATCGAGTTAACGTCAGTCTCAGAATAGGTACTAGTACTCGAGTTATGAAGTATTTACGCGATTATCTGGTTTTGCTTTGACAATGACTCACAATAACTGCTTATTTGGTGCTTAGCTTATCTATTCAGCAGATTATCTTCACATTTTCCCTGAAAATTGATGAATAAATCTGATACTGGAAGTGTTTTCATACTAACCTGAGATGTGATGTCATTTTTTAGCTAACATAATTAGTACGCAAGAGCCCAGAGTTTCGTTATTTATTCACTAGAAGTATAAGACAAAGAAACATTATTAATTTTGATAGATACATTGAATCCAAACCGGAAACTCTCCATGAAATTGTGTCCGCGTTTAACGAATTCATTGAACGCGAAATGGGAAAAATCTCGTTACATAATAACAAACGATCAGAAGAGAGAGAGCCTTTTTGTCGTCGCCATGACAGCCGAATATTACACTAGCGCGACCTATCGGGGAAAACACAAAAGAAGGAATTGTTTCAGTTTTTCATCTCTCGCAACGATCGCTACCGCCGTGGGGGGCGTAGAAAACTTCTCGGAAAATTTGCAAGACTGACATTTACCTGTTGGCCATAATCAAAATGTATTCATTGGAACGTTTAATAATGAAATCATACGTCATCACAAAATCGTGGAAGAAACCTTTCCCGATATTTATTATCATGTGCACCCGTAGTGACGTAGTTGGTAGGGATCTCGGTTCTAAATGCTTTCAGTCGCTAGTTCAATTCGACTGTAAAAAATATATTATTTTCCAAACGAGTATTTAATACAATGCAATTACATAATGAGTCAAAAAAATTGCTGTCAACCATACCTCGTAAGAGAATTTCTTATTAAACTCAACTTCGTCAAGCTCTATATGCTCCGCTTAAGGCGATACCTCTACCTACCAGAGGCACCTAGTGGAATAATAAGAAGCTTGCAATTTGAAACATTTTTTTGATAACTTGTTTTCGTTGAATTAAGTCGCAGCCATGACCTATTTTGGGTGAACGCTGTTACCTCGTGTCAGGCTCACCAGGCACCAATAGTGAGGGCTGTGCGGCTGGTCAATGCACTCCCTAGAGATGTAGATATTTTTGGCAATCCATTACATATTTTGTTTAATTTGTATTTTTTTTTGAATTATTGTTGTTTTTTTATTTTATTTCTTTTGTATAAAACTATGTTTTGCTTTGTTTTTTTCTCTTCCTTGTTTTTCTCTAACTGATTACTTGTAATTTTTATTCTTAATGTCATGTTGCGAACGTCCTGAATTAATAATTTGTTATGTACTCAACGTGTCTTTTTTTAAATAAATACATAATATTAAGGATGGTATTGGTTAGTTTTTTTTCAATTCATTAAGTCCGACCTACTCCAAACCGTAATCGATAAAACACATTGATATATCTATAAAATATCTAAATTTATGTATGGTATAATTTTAGATATTTGATAGATAAGCGATTTTTTTACTATTATCTACAATGGATTGGATTAGGCATGGTTTAATTGAATTTTAAAAACTAACAATCTACATAAATAATTGTAGTCTTAGTTCAATAAAAACAAATACGTTTGACTGACAAAGTTTAGTGTGCACTATTTATGCCGGATCTGAACAGCCTACCTCCACCTTTCGCCACTATTATAAGGTAGATTTTTAAATCAGTACTTACCTAAATTTGTACTAATAAAGGGGCAGTCTCAAATTAAATTAAATAAAACTAATACTATAAAATACATCAAATTATATTCTAGAATATTATTTAGTTGATTGCCTTTTCATTCTAAATGGATAAATCTTTCAATGACTATTATTAAGGCAACACAAAGCTGAAGGTTCGATTGTCTAGACAGTTTATTACAATATGCTCAAAATGAGTAAAGTATTTATTTTATATATAATGTACCTATTGTATTATTTTAAAATAACAAAATGGTATATTATTTAAAATATAAATAAAGAAAAAAGTTTTGCAAATAAGAATAACATAGATTTACAACGAATCCATCACCTGTTTTTTTAATAGAATTTTTTCATTGTTTGATCTCGATTACTCCTATAAATTATTATAACTGAAAGCTCAATATATTACTTATATACAAGTAGCAATGGGTGGAGGTAGACTGCACAATAAAGTTTGTCAGATATACTTATTTATTTTCATTAAAAGCGTACTTCAGTGAAACGGCAAATAATTTTCAATAGTAGGTGCGACGAAATTTCTCACTAGTCGCAAATCGGAGACAGATAGTCGAGGTGTCCGCACGTCGATTTGTTTTGTCATGGCGTCGGATGAAAATATTCTTAAATCGTGTAAAGATGACTAAAAAACTTTACGTATGTACCTACTTAAATAAGAAAACAAGTCAATGAATATACTATTATTATTTGTAATATGACAATATATATAACATTAAATGGACGCATGTGGTATTTTTATGACAAATTATATTTCCATCAGAACGCGTCATTTGCACAATCCGCGCATCGCCTAGACACGATCCTTTTAGACCATGCCTCAACTGAAGTATAGCCTTAAGGAGGAGACGCATGCCAGCAGAGAATCTAGCGGAAATATACGAAGCTTGCAATTTGAGATTTTTTTTTGATAATTTACAATTTCAACTGTATTAATTAATAAATATGTATCCGAAAACATTAAAAAGATTTTTTATTTTTTTTAAACTTAAAGATAAACTTACAATTGTTAAAAAATGTAATAAAATGTGAATTCGTTGCAGGGTCAAATCTTATTATTGCATTATATTTTATGGTCATAATTATCATTAAAATTTAGTTTATTAAGTTTTAGATTTTCTGTTGTTTATATTTTTGACTAATTCATCGTTTTAATATTTTTTATATTTATTTTTAAAAACATCGATTTTTATAAAAATATAAATGTGTATAACTTGATTTGAAATTTTAGTTTCATGAAAACAAATAAGTATGTCTGACAAAGTTTAGTGTGCATTTCGGATCTTCGCAGCCTACTTCCACCCTTCGCCAAATTAACAAACCAATCGATTCCTCTTGGGCCTAGGAAACATTTTGATAGGTAGGTAACCAGACATTTTAAAGACCCGTCGTTTTCAAGTTTTTGGGTACAAACATCTCGCAAAAAAAAAACGAGAATTACCTCGAACTCGCGTGCACAAAATGCGGCGTTCTTCGCAATATTCAAGTTTCAAGCCCAAGATACTGTCCAAATAACAAATTTCCGTATATACAACATGACCATGAAACAAATCGTTATGTATGGGTATAAAATCTAGAGCCTAACCTAGAAACAAGAAAAGGCTATCCAAGTATTCTAAAATAAAATTCTCAGAACTGGACTGGTTAAAGGGTGGCTCATCCGTGTATCCATATATGCCCAACATAGTTAAATAATCTTCAGGGCGCGAAAACTCAATTGAGCGGGTCACGTTGTGAGATGTGATGAATCTACAGTCGTCGCCACCGAATGAGATGGATGGTTAACACCAAGAGAGTCACCGCAATGCTTAGTGAGACCGATTGGAGAGATATCTCAGGATAGAGATTCTTGGAAACCGGTCGTCCAGTGGACAATGGACGTGAATAGTCTCTAGGGCCAACTAAAGTAATTATGTAATGGATTTTTCTCGAGACCGCCTGTAATGCGATGGCGTATCCGAAAATTTGTACGTAGGTATGCAGTTCACCGTATTCATCGTGAAATATTGTATCAAAAATATATGGTCATATATTAAAGACCGTCCAACCTCTTTGGGTCGTATAATACTGAGATAAAATCCATGTCTAAATAAAACATGGTTCTTGTCGGTTTACAGGAAGCCAGCGGCAAAATAATTTTGAAAATAGCCGACATACTGAATTATTTGTTAGGTTAGGTCAGGTTTTCATTCATGAATTTTGCCAAAATCAGTGATGACCATATAGTATACTGTCGTCTCTCTCCGATAAGAAAGCTTACGGCGAACTGTGCTGCGTTAAAATGTAATACGTATAATTTACATGTAAGCATGAGATGGCTGTTGGTTCAATTTACAAACGCCATTAAATACAAAATAAATGAGTAATACTACGTTTTTGTATTCGGCAAGGTAGGTCTCTGACCATTTTGTAATGATTTCAAAAAATGTGTTCTATTAGTTAGAAAATCTAATAGTTTTTAATAAATAAACATAACGAGATAAGAATGTATACCACTGTAGACAAAAAAATCCGTGGCTGTAAATAGTTTTAAGCTGGATGGATCCTCAAGTTTGGCAAGGCCAGTAAGCTCTACAAGATCATTCAATCATTCAATAATGATAACAGTTTCAAAAAACACTTCCTGCGTAAATTGCTAATAATTGTAATTATTCGTTAGTATTTATATGATTTTATAATAGCTACATTACTTAATGTACCTATTCTATATTATGTAGGTATACTCAAGACAAAATATTGCATTCTTATATCATATTCATAGAATAATAAATAATTTATTTTTGTTTTCTTTTTTCGCAGACTTAGCTATCTTTAGGGTAGAGCTGTCAGAACTCTGGCCACTGGATGGATCCGATGTGACTTCGTCGGGGTCAGGAGTTGGAGACGCCAACACCTTGACGATAGTCCTCTACGCGAGGAACAAGAAGGGAGCATCAGACACTGTCGTGTTGGAGAACATAGCGCTGAATGATGCGGAGAAACGGACAGGTAAGTCAAATTTTCACTTAAATTTAAATAAAACTTCGTTAAGGTCTATTTTATTTCCATTATTATAAATTCTGCATTGCCTAATATGTGTCTGAAACTATTATTCAATAAATAGCAGTATTTTGCGTCTGCTTGAGACTACACTATGTCCACGCCTTCTACTTTTTTAGATATATATTTTTTTTAAATGACAACGCCTATTTTATAAAAATATATATTATAAACTATGAAAGTGTGAATGGTATTTTAATTTGAAAGGAATGTCGCTTAATAAAATTAGCAGCTTTTCATCCAATGAGGCTTAAGAAATCACCATTCAAAATACATCCAAGGGGGATAAATCTAATAACTTATTGCTTTATATTATCCGAAAAGCCCGAGTTTTATTTAATCTGTGTCGTTTTGGCCTCTCGTATTTATTCAGAGCGCGGCGGATGAGCTTTTTCTTGAGAAACGCCAGAGCTTTAAGCTCCTTTAAAATTAACTTTATTCATAATGGCGGCGAGAACAGGTAAATACCGCTCGTCATTTCGACAAACTTTATCCTCTCCCTCGTAATTAAAACTCGGCGACAGTAGCGACGTCTGCCGTCCCTTCAGTGGTGTGCTTTGGAACTTGGAATCAAATAAACTTTTGAAATTTTTGCGTTGTCACTAAACCACGTTCTTCGGTAGCCTTTGATGGCTCAATACGAAATTTGTCGCCTTAACAGTTATTTAAAGCTTTCAAATAGCTTAAATATATTCTTAGATTGCGAAAAGTTTGTACAAACAATTATTTAACCTTTAAAAAATAATTTTATATTCTGAAAGTTTGTTTATATAACTTTTTTTTAATGAATTTGTTGTACATTTCTATTTGAATCAGTTTTCGCGATCCGCGTTTAACTTTTCCGCATCCTTGGGCAAAGGGGAAAATAATTAAAATTTATATTCAATGTAGTGTGTAAGTACCTTCAGTCATTAATAATAATTATAATAATAATAGATTTTTTTGTTTATCGGAACTCCATAACTGAGCTTTATGAGTAGGTAAGCTGCCTTCTAAACAAGAACTAGACCTTTGGTGCAGTAGTTTTTTGTGGGTAGAAATGAAATTGTTTGTTAATATATTAATTATCTTGATCGTTAACATACAAACTGCCACCAGAATTCATCCGATCAGGTGAGGCATTCTCTCGCTACAGTGGTCTCGAGCATTGTAAATCGATCAAAATTAGAAGTTCACGGCGCGGGATTCTCCGTCGCCTGATGAGGTTAGTGCAGTAATATTATATGTCATGCATAAAGTCTAATGACCAACCTATGTAATTATATATTTCAATTAAATATGATACTTATTCATGAAGAGTATTTATTTGCCTGCTATTTTTTATACAATGCGATCTGGCATTTATTATTATTGTGGGTATATTTTTCTCTTCAAACGCTCTAGAGTGTAGACGGTTCGACTCCATTCCTCTCAATATGTATGGTAAGGAATCAAAATAATAAATGGTGACATGTAATCATGATTCTTGCCTTTCAAATCCAGTGACTGCAGTCATATAAGATAGGATAAATATAAGCTCAGAATATCAGTCCTATGCGACATTTCTTTTACCACGGGAAAAACTCAGCTATAAATCGCAGTTCTCAGTTCCTAATGAATACGACAAAATATTCATCAAAGTCACCACCGCCTTGCGCTACAAAGAATTTTCCAGGGTTTTTGCAAGGCGGTTTCATATGCCCTGGCCGAATTCAAATTAGCAATACCAGATGCGGGTAAAAGAATAGTTTTCAATAAGGCATATTTCTCAGCCGGCACAATTTTCGTTTGCGTGCCAATGTCCTGAAAGAAACCTTGATAGTAAATCTAAATTTGGTCCGTTCATCTAATTTTTCTCTTCATCTCTAACTCTCAAATTAACCGAATATTAGGTAATATTATATTGTCATAAATGTCATAATGTAATTATACCTACATGGCGAATAACTGGAAATTAATTTCAAATGACGCTGTCATGTTGATTATTAATTTTCTTCATTATGCCAATTGAGTATAATAATAATAATTATGATGATGATGATGATGATGATGATGATGATGATGATGATGATGATGATGATGATGATGATGATGATGATGATAATAATAATAATAATAATATGATAGTTCTTTAAATAAAATTCTAAATCTACTCGATCTGTTTATATTATAGTCCGGGTATGATTTTACAAGCGATTATCCTTTCGCCGAAATCATTGTGTATTCTTACTCTTGAGTAAATATTTATGTCAAATAGTACGATACGATTTTCGTTAAAATTGAAATATATATAATTCACTTGATACGTATGTCACAACAAATAAAGACGAGTAAATATTATCTTTGTTTCTCTCATGATCTCGGTAGGGAACTGTAATAATATGTGAAAGATACAGCGGTATGTCTATTACGCGAATCCAGTAGAGTGGGATTTTTTGTTGTTTGTAAACACAAACAATCTTTTTTATAATTTAAAATACTAAAACGTAATATTTTATAAGCGTTTCGGGCAAAGTTTACTTTTTAATAATGCTCTTAGGCGCAAACCATATGCCGCCGAAACCGCAACTTCGCCTTCGACCGTACAGGGGAAACTCTGTGTAGACACTGCCATCTATGTTTGTGCCTGACAAGCCGTAGAATATTCCGCGGGCAACTTTATACTTGAAAAGATTAAAACATATTACGTGATATTATATTTTGATGGTAGACTTTTCGGCTAGGAGACAAAACACACTAATGTGATTAATTTGTCTGCATTTAGCTATGGAGGTATGCGCCCTCGTCAGTGATTGTTAACCAGGTGAAAGCGAATGATCTATTTTAAAGCGTAATATACTGCTACTGCGGACATCAGGTGACGGAATCGCAAAACATACAATTGTGTCGCTACATTTCAAAATCAGCCAAGTCCACCTTTAGGTATTTTTGACTTTTTTGTGAATTGCTGAAGAACTACTGCTTTCTAACATTTCTTTATTATCAAAATGTGGAATTTATTAATTTTAAATATTCTATACTCGAAATAATATAAACTTTCACACTTGTGACTGTGTATTTGAGAAAACAAAAGGATGTTTTTCTCCTATTCATCTATTATGGACTTGGCTGATTTTGAAATCTAGCGACACAATTATTCATAGTTAAGTATTTAAAACCTACGTAAGTATATAAAACTATTAAATAAAAAAAAAAAAAAAAATTTAATTAAAAAGGTACTTACCTTACAAAACTTACAATTTAAAAAGAAACTGTTATTAATTAAGTGACAACATGTAATTATTTTATAATTAGTTTGATCATTGAATGTAATTTGATAAGTTATTGGGTAAAAAAAATATTTTTATTTTAATACTTGTACAGGGCCTCCTGTTGAAATTACGTGGCAATTTTAAATCTCCCACTTCGTTAAAAAAAACTCTCCGACCATGTCCGATCCTAATAAGATCATAATATGATCTTATTATCCCATATTATAGGCCTCCACTTAGTGGAGGTTTGTATTAACAGATTTTGTTTTTACGAGAAATGGATATCAGCCACTTGCTTAACATATTAGGCCCATACCCTGACTCAAACACAAATTGAAAAACAATATGTGTATTTGCCAGACCCAGGATTCGAACCTGGTACCCACGATGCTATGTTTACACGGAATATTTTATTCTCAGAAAAGTATTTACTAACCATTCGTAACAAATTTAATTCTCCAGCTGTATAAAAAATGGTTTTCTTTAACATCACTGGTAAATCTTATTTTTTAATTTTTATCGACAATTATCTAGTTAGTCATCCAGTTAATAAAAATTGTTTAAAAAAAAACACACAGAAAAATCTGACGGTAAAAATATTAATAAAAAATGTCTTCAAAATTTTAATTACCTACTTTAAAAGGTTCCTAGTCGCTGCTTTTCATAATAACAAACCGCAAATGTATGACGATAATTTTGAAAATTAAAACCAAGCGAAACAAACAAACATTTAGCTAATCCTTTGTCCCTGTGCTCATTAAGGATGACTAACTTTTGTGAAAAATCGACCCCGACAATTTTATATCAAAATATTTGTAAGTACCTGTGTAAACTGTCAGTTCAATTCCTAGAATATGATATTACATTTCATTTGGATATGGAACAGTTCAATTCTGACAGCCAGACTTTTGCTGCGCACCTATCAATAAAATATAATGTGACAAACTAGCAACTTCGAAGATGGTGTTAATGATACTATACAATAAACGGTAGCTTAGTTATTTTCATATTCTAATAGTTAATAATTGTCCTCAATAATATCGGGAACCGGAACATTTATGATTTTTACTGAATAAACTGAAATATAGACCTATAACATAATATTATAGAATATAGTCACTGAAAAAAATAATACGTTTGTCATACAGTTGTCAACTTCTATCTGTTTCACTATTTTATTATTTCGATAACCCATATATCAGTAGCGATGAACCTATGCCACGCGTATTATACATATTTCCCATGTTTGGATAGTCCGTTTAAAGGAAAAATAACTCTAAAATCTTGACCTGAATTATGCAAAACGTCCTGCAATTCTGAAAGAGCAATAAGAAATGTAAAATAGACATGAATTTTTGACGGATATTTATTTTCTGTGATTAAGCTGATGAAATGGGAAAATTCTTCTAGAAATAAGAGCTAAAAAAGCTCTCAGTTCTGAACGAAAATTAGCTGAATCTAACTGTCATATTCATCCATCTAATAAGATCGTTAAATTATTTATTTGAAAAAATATTGTAATCCTGTTATTAAATTGACTGCTGACTAGATAATTAGATAATTACTAATTAATTACCACATTCAAAAAGCATGCTAATTATATCTAATGACCACCTAATCGTTACGCGCCTAGCGCGTCTTTAGCGCTGAATGACTTAACAGATGCATAGGTACTAACCTTTATATCGAATGATAATACTAATTTTCGAATTTCGAAAAAACATTTATATTATATATTATTTATTGTCACAAATAATGGCAGAAAATTAACGAAACGCTCAATAATTATTGTAATGGTATTATTAAATTCTATGTATTGTTTCTGAGCTTTTAGTAGATATATTGACGATTGTGATATGGAATGCAATATTAGTTACGTTATGTGCTGATATTTAATACAAATTCAGATACTAATTGTAAGACATTTCAAACTATTTGAAATTCTAGCAATATTATTAACAAGAAACTTAACACGTGTATTCGCGTTCTTAGTGACCCCAAAAGGGCTTATTTGGAAATGTGGAAATCCTTGCGCTATTGTCATTTAGGGAAATTTCTCGGTATTGAGAAATATGAATACATCGCTTCCTGAAAGTTGAAGATTATTAATACCTCCATTATATTGTGTTGTATTATGTAAATTATAATATACGCTACATAACGCAACGTATAGACCTTCATCGAATGGTGTAACATATTATATTTACGAAGATGGGTTATTGGCCATTCGTTGAACACCTTGTATAATGGCATTCAATTAAAATATATAAAGATGCTTTTATCACAATGAATGGAATCCGTGATCAAATACGCAACATAAAAACGTGTGCTCAATGGCAAATGCTGTCTACGAGCATTTAATTGAGGTGCTGTGGTTTGAAAAAATTCAAGTTCACATGTGACCAAGATGAGTGAGTCGATTTTTTAAATTATTATCAATGTGTTTAACATTTCGTAAATAAGTTCTGATTATCAAATGATTCATTATTACTATTCTAATAAAGAAAACTACATATTCTTTAAGTTTATTTTTTTAGTGTTTAAAGAAGAACTAGGGCTCGAAATGGACTGGGCTACGCTGGAGCGTGGCAACGTTTTGTGTAATCCCCAAGATTATCGCTCCGTTTCGAAAAATAAATGAGCGATGAATAATAATTACATTCATTTATCCCATACCCTGTTTAAATTTTCTAATTTAATTTTAAAACTTTAAATATTTATAACGTGTCGTAAATCCCATTTTTTACCCGCAGTGCTGACAATATTTGCATTCTAATGTAGCATGCCATAGGTTCAAAGGCTGTTATTCTAATTGAACGTTTGAGTCGATAAGTAGAAAGTAACACACTTACTTTTATGTAGGTAATATAAGTACCTACATAAAATTGGGTAAATATGTTAATATTTTCAGAAAATTATCGAGCGTTCGGGTTCGTAAAATTTTCCATTTCGAGCGCTGAAAAGAACATGTCAGACCAAACCATTTAAATGATATTATTACTATGAAAATCATAATAACATTTTTAGACCATGTTCATATAAAATAATACAATGTTAGAAAGAAAATGCTTATAATTTTGCATACAAAGCAATTATTACGTGTTTGAATCTTAAAGTAGGTGATGATATTGTAAAAACTCTTTCTTAAATTTTACTTGTACTCATTTAATCTTCAGAATCTCAACAATTATAATAAAACAAAATTAATGTCTGTTTGGATGGCGAAATATTTTTACATACCTGTTGTTACTAACGCCTCGGTGTCAATTTTGAATCTTAAATGTGGAGAAAAATAATTTAGACTATAACAGTTCCGAAGAGAGCTCACTTCAAACCCCTTTTAAACGTAAAATTTGTGTTGTTATGTCAAACGCAAGACAGGTTAGGCTCGTGCGGCCACACTTGGAAGCTCAAGATTAATTCGCATATTTTCATACGTTCTCGGTAATTTTCGTGACGAAAAAATAGTGACAAAAGGTGAATTTTCACGATCAAGGGCGATCGTGGCAGACGGTTGAGCTAGACGGTTAGTCTAATCATTATCCGACAAGGTAATTTGAGCTTTAATCATTATCCGATTTCTCGAGGCCGTTTTAGTATTAATTATAAAATATATGTTTTAATCTGTGAGTAGGTATCTACCCAGAATCGCGAGACTAATGAAATTGTTCATATATTCGGTCATCGGTCACTTTTGTGTGAACGCCTTTGAAACAGATATTCTGATATGATCGGAATCATTATTATCAGATAATCAAAAGATATTCAACCACATGTTAGGATCCTCGTTTCATAAGATCGGTGTAAGATGAACTATATCCAAACTAAAGCAATACATGTTTCTGGTACAAGAGCTTGCAAATCCCATCCAACTTATACTCAACAACAACAATGCTCCGGAAGTAAACGCAAACATGTCGTATTATTTATTCTGATGTTTACTTTCAGTCATTTTACTAAAGGCAACCATTACATATAAATAATGTATATTTATATACGTCCATCTATCAATACGGCGTCCATCAACTGACAATGCATTTAATCTACCGTCAATTCGCAATCTGAATTAAATACTAATTGTCAATTGATCGACGTATTTATTACGTATTTTATGAAAAATTACCAGGTGGCAGTTCCACCTGTCAACATTCTTGCCGATTCTCTCAATGCGTTTAATTTATTCAACGCGAAGACAGCGAGAAAATATGTCTGTGTGTTTATGTATGTATTGCATGGCCCCCACAAGGGGGGGGCTGACAGGGCTCTAGCCTAGGGGCGCGGGTTTAGGGGGGCCTGGCGTGGCGGGTTGACCACATAATTGAGATAAACACACATCTTAAATTTACTCTAATAGTAAAAAAGTCGCCTGCGGCGCTACCTATTTTACTTCGGTGTTATTACCATTTTAAAATATATGGTTGTGCGATGCAATTTATGGTCATTGTGGGTTGATACTCAACAACTCCATATTCGATGTGTTAAAAATTGCTAAAAATACATTTTTATTGACTTCGAACACCATTTAGAAAACGCCACTTCAGAACGTCAGACTGCCTTTAACCTTAGTGATAGGTAGGGGGGGCTGCCAAAGATCCTGGCCTGGGGGCCCGCTTCAGTATGTGGGGGCCATGATGTATTGTGCTATAATTATGATTAGATGGGAATTTAACATATTAATATGATTAGAAAAAAATATCAACTAAAAAAATTACTTAAGCTAATAACAATTTAAAAAATACATATATCACTAGCAAAGCAATATACATAGGTTTACAATATTCATAGCTATAGAACGCGTCGATTTTAATGCCACTATAGATTTGTTGGTATTTATATCGATAAAGTCGATGTATTTTACATGAGTAAGCGTATGAACGAAGTACATATTATAATAATTTGTGACTAAGCGATTAAATGCATCGCGTATGAGATATATGCAACGTTTATGTTCTATATAATATATATATATATATATATATATATATATGCGATCGCGCAACAGAGACACAAACTCTTTCGCATGAAGACAAGCGAGAGACAGCTTATGCATTACAGATAGACAAATAAATCAAGAAAACATTATAATGTAATGAGTTATGGCTAATAAATGATAGGGAGTTGTATAGAAAATATGACGCCACAAACCTGTCTGTAATAAATAATCTGATATTTTACATTTTACTGAAGGCGACAATATGTTTTTTTAACGAATGGGAGAGGTGATCAAAAATCGTGTTACGTCATTTATGGATGACCCCTAAAAGGGAATGAAACCCGTAGGGATGACGACAAGACATTAATTTTATTTACTAATATTGTTGTATTGAATTACTAAGCAGGTCGTTAAAGAAAGGATATTTTTTTCAATGCTGTGAGAATTGTAGGAAAACAAGTGGATGAATTTCCCAATTATTTATTCATGGTATAACTTTCACAGAGTTCATTTAATTAAGGGTCTCCTAAAGGTTAAATTTAATGACGGGGACGTTGTCTAGTAAGGGTATTGAGTTCCCGATTATAATAATGACAACCGGTTGCTAACAATATTTGTGGGAAGGTTAGTAAACAATTTATATTATAATAAATGAATAATTGTTCCCGCATACATGCGTTACCATGGTTACTTTTACTATTAAATAGGCCCTGGACTAATATTTCGTAAAATAATAATTACAAGAAAAAAAGAAGTTTTTATATACAACGTTTTTAAATTTTCTGTTGAATCATATTATAAACTTGACTTAACTAGCTTATACGATCAAAAAAAATTGTACTTGATAGAAATACTGAATAATGAAATGTCATTTCATATTGATTTTAATAGTAAGGCACGTATATATTATTTACAACAATTTAGTTTCTAGGACCCCCTAGCAACCAATAATGGTATCAAAATGACTTTTCATACAAAACAGAATTAACTAAAAATGAATTCAATTCGACTTAAAGATGGCTAAAAGTATTTAAAAAATCATTGGGATCGTGTTCTGATATATTCTAAAAGTTTCAACTGTCTAGCTAGTCGGTAAGCTAGTTAAAAATCGATTGCAAGATTTGTACCGAACAAATAAGAAGAACTTTGTTCCAAAAAAATATTAATAATTTAAAATTTCAGTCTCCATTGATATTAATGGAAGTGAACGTGATCAATTTTTACCGATAGCGTTTGTGTTTTTAAGTCGTAAATGAGATTTTTCCCATTTTATAGAATCTAGGCCCTGTGGTAAATCCATGATAACTATCTTAGAAACCGAGAGCATCAGTTATTTGTTCTCCCAAGGAGCAGAACTAACCTGCCATTGGTGATGTCAATTGGAAGGGCAATAACTATGTTCAACCAATTCGCTTTGGATGTTAATATATTCCACCTACGTGAGCATGAGTATAGGTGTACGTTGTTTTATAAATTCTTAAAATAGGGTCTGCTTAACTCATCCGGTGTACTTCCTTGTACCTATATATTTTTGTATTTACAGTTTTCTACTGTTTAATAACTTAATACTGATTAATTTCTTTTTTATATAATACTGTTTTAATAATATTTCTTTGTTTCTAAGTGTCATGTTGTGAATGTCTTAAATTAATAATTTGTGATTTTCACTATATGTTTAAAAAAAATGAATGCCTGTACATTAATGTTATAATTAATAAGTAGATAGTCTTCTTCTGTCCGTGTAAGAGATGTGCCTAAATTTCTTTCAACCACACCTTGACTGCATCATTGACTTCAGACATATCACAGTTCTGTAGTTTCATCTGCGCCAGATTCGCAGTTTGAAAGATCATCGAAGTATCCTCACATCTTTATATTATTTCACATTCGATCATTGATCTTCCAAACTGCGAAGTCCTGCCGGTGTTAAGTTAGCTATTTTTTATTATTAGATTTTTCTAAAATTCAAAAAAATATCCATAAAATCGTATACATGAACTACCCACATGATAATTTATTATGCTTGTATATTATTATGTAGCAGTGATGGATTTTCTTGTAAATAAAAATTGAATTAATTTAACGTCCAAGACATTCCACATTGCATTCTCGTTTGTGCTCTGAAATTTTCTCTTCAATTTAAAAAAAAAAAAAAAAACGCCTTGCATTATTATTACTAGATTTATTATTAATAGATTCAAATATAACACAACTGATTAACAACAACGACACAAAAAAACCAACGGCCTAAAACCATCAGATGATTTACCCAGAATGATGATGGCTTTGATATAGTACCTATACTATTTATAGTGGAACAACACTTAACCTAGAATTTGCGTAGATTGCGATTTCTTCTACTGTGCACGAATTGCATCGTTTTCTTTCACTCGGCGTCGTATTTTCTGATAAAACTATCAAACTTCATGCTTATGTGGTATATTTATAGTCATAATCACATAATCTGATGTATCTTAAATACCTAAATATGTATTTTATTTAACTACCCATTTCAAATTAAATTGAAGTAGATATAAAAATTTAATGTCATATAAATGAAGACTGATTTTTATCTTAGAATAAACCATAGACATCTTACTAATATTTTTCAATGACATTCTAACATTTTGAATTCATTCTTATTTTTCCTTTATAAACAATCAATCATATTCATGGCAACATTATCCGAAAAATATTTACAATAATTATTGTCATACTTAACCAGCAATATAATGAATATTATGACAAATCTACTTAAGATGCCATTAATGTCAAGTAAAGAGTGGCTATATAAAGCGTGCCTTAATACATAAAATGTTCATTATTCAGTCCGAATTGAAAGTGTTTGGCTCAGATTTGGGGTGTAAAAAAGGTTGGCCAACCTTCCCCTGCATAAACGAGGGCATTCGGCTTTTTAGGTTTAGATACTCAATTTTCTTTCAACTATTATGACCGTTTGTATCAACCATGTGGGTATATTAAAGGAAAATGGTTCATTCATTTATCATTTTTGGGGAAATCATTATGCCTAATTTGGTAACACTCTTGGAATATATTTTTACACTGCAATGACATTTAATTGTGCAAGCAACATTTTCATTTAGAAAAAGAATATTTTCCAGCAATAATAATTATTTGCATTCCAAATAGTTTCAATTGTCTACCTTATTTATAATATGACAAGCAAACGTATGTTATTCGTACGGAGAAGAATTGACGCTTTAATTTCAATATTGAGTGTAATAATTATGCAAAATTTAACATTTCTAAACCGCCCAGGATATCTAAATAAAACGAAACCGCCGAGTAATGAGTGTATTATCACATCTTCGCTAATGACAATTTGCAGCATTTTAGAAGAAATGTGTGTTGCCCACGATGAACGAATAATAATTAATGTCCATTTATGAAGACGTGGATCACAGGTTCGACTACCGGATTTGATATATTCACATGTTTTACGTTTTTTGTTATTTCTTATTTAATTTTTGAGATATTTATGCGGACAGGTGTTTCGGACTATTACCCAATTTTTGTTTTATTTCTCATCGTCAAGCTATTAAAACGTCGATGGGAAAATTTTGTCAAAATATATTTTTATTATTATTTGTTTTATACTGCATCGTTTACTAAAACACTCGATGTTAACATTAAAACAAAATTACTAATTGTGGAAATCTCCGATTAAATTTAATATGTCACATTTTCAGAAGATTTTCATATTTATATAGTTTGAATAAATCAAGTTATTCACAGATTTTTACTACAGTCTCTGCTTAATATGGAACAGCGTTTTTGGTCAATCCCGTAAAATTTAAATTCCGTCACATCGGAGGTTTTGACAGTTCAACAATGATAATATAATATAAATGCACGTGTTATCTACATAATATAAAACTCATTTAAATAGGCATATATACTATTAAAATTATAACAACGTTTATCGTATTTTTAAGTTTCGTTAGATGCTTATAGCATAAAACTTAGCTTAGTAAAATCAAAAAAATATTTATTCGCTTATACGTAAATCCATAGACTAATGACTTACAGTACCATCCCACTATTCGATTAAGGAACTTTAAGCAGACAAGTTTATAGTAGGTATATATATATGTACAAACCTTTATCTTTAGCACCATCGCGATATCAATTTCATAATTTTCGCCATTAAAATTAAGATTTACGAACCTCGCGTCAAGGCAACTAACCAATAAAATAGTCTGGCTGATTTTCCGTTACAGCTTTACCTTTCGAGAGATTTATTCCAAATTTGAAACTGAAAATTAGATCTCTATATCGTGATATAATACGTAGTTTGGTTATTTTTTATCATTATGACAAAATCAAAAAACGTACGATGTATATAATATTTAATTAGGGCCTAGGACGATTTGCCACTGCTATACGGACGCCAGGATAGCTGGACTATTGCCGCCGTGGTGCCGGAAAAAGATTTATAAAATAAACTAAAACTTTTAAGTTATTAAGGGGTAGTGTTGTACCTACAGAAGCTCCTAGCAGAAAAATACGAAGCTTGCAATTTGAGATATTTTTTTGATATTTTACAATTTCAACTGTAATAAATATGTATCTGAAAACATTAAAAAGATTTTTCTTAAGTCAAAGATAATGTTTGATAATGCAATGTTTGTTACACACCGCATGCCTGTTCTTTGGACACTTATAACACTAATAATTATCAAAACAAAGTATTAATTTATTGCCGCCAAGATCGTTAGAAACCAGTTTAAGCCTAACCCCTGAAGGGAGGTCAATCTAGTAGATGTTACTAAGACGTATGTATTTTAAATTTTATAAATATTTAGCAGCGCCAAGATGACAATCGTATATTCAGCAACCGTGCAGCAATTGTCCTGGCATCCAGATCGTGGTATCAAATTGTATTTTATAATATACTCGTACTAATAATATAATTGTAATCTGTGTGTACCTTCTCATAAGCGTGTTGTATAATTTTAATAATCATAAGTACAAAATATTACATAGGTTTTAAGGACATTTGAAGTATCAATAGTCATAGATATATTTCAGTAGCCATGAAAAGTATATATTCGTTAAGCTAAGATTTAATTATACGCTTTAAACATTATTTATATCAAATGTGCTGAAGGTGGAAAATTGATTAACGTCTAAACGTTATCAAAATTTGGCCATCATTCAAATAGTAAGAATCTAAATATGTGAACTACTTTATAGTTGTATACAGAATATGGGCCGCCCAGTATAATAGACGAATGTGAAAACAAAACATAATGTAGATGGATGAATCCATTTTATTTCATAATCGATTCCATTTTCGAACGGACACCTCGCGGACATTTCAATTTCGGACAGGCAATTTAAATAAAAACGTGTCCAGCTCTTATGAAATCGCGCACAAAGCCCGTAATAATGCATCGCGATAAAAACTGACAACTATTAATATGGGTATCCATAAAACAGTTCATATTTTGTATCCACGCAAAGCATCTGTTCTACATTTGTCAACATCGCTTTTCGAAGTGTCAAAGTATATACCTACTGAAAATGTACGCTGCTGCAACGAATTGATCGCCTCCTGATGCGAAATAAATGACATCGAAGTATGAATATATTAATATTAAAATGACGGAAAATGCAAATAATAGATTATTATGGGTATTGAGGCATACCAACATTGTAGTTCGATAAAAGTAGATAATTATGGCATTCATATTCCGTAGAACATGTTACCTTATAATATATGCCGAGTTTATGATGTATGTTAACGAGTATTATGTCAGTAACTTCTACATTTTCATTATAAATATTATAGATATCTAATTTTTAACATTTTGCTTGGCTGGGGGAATTACAAAAAGAAATACAATAGCGTCATTAAAATATATGCATAAAATAATTTTACAATGGAAAGAACTAATGATTTTACTTATTATGTGCATTTTCATGTTTCTTATAAAATATGACTTCTGCTTAAAAAAAATAAAGCGTCGTCTTGTAGTCACTTATTTTCATACTATTATTTGTGATTTTGCGATGTGAGTTGTCATCCTATTAACGATGATTATTTATATATGAAAAAACTATAACGTGATACTAATGGACGGAATTTTTTATCACTGCGCGGATTTTCGTATACAAATCTCAAACTATAATAATATGCGTGAAGTTTGCTATAAGTGAATATGCCATACAAAGTCACTAACCTTATTAGCCGTAGGTATATAAGCTTTATTTTCATATAAGCATAGATTATATTAAAAGAAAGCAACAAATAAAAAAAATTAAAATAAAAAATAGTCGGAATTGTGTTAGATAAAGATATGTATAGTGAAAATTATATATAATAAACTGGAACGTAAGTGTAGACTTGACTGCCGTGTAACCACTATAAAATTATGTGTGTAAAAGTAAAATAATTCTTATTATTTAATGTCCGTTTTATTAACATGCTTACCTATGCTGTATCAAAGTTTAGTAACCAAACTGATACATTTAATTCGTTATAATGCAGACCTCGATTACCAGTTTCATATTTATTATGATTATTAGGTTGAAGGTTGAAGTGTGAGGTTATTAGGTTTACATAATTTCTACTGTTTTAATTTAATTTTATCGTATTAAATATCAATTCTGTCATCTACATCCTGCCACCATACGAGTAAATAAATTAATTTAATACATATGGAAAACGGCTATGGCGGCAATATAATAATATTATCTATATTATTATTCTATACCTACTGTTACAAAAAAAACAGAATTCTATTGAATGAAAAAGGGGGGACATGCTCGTCGAAGGTCAAAATTGAGTTTTTATTGTATTTTCAAACCATGATCCTGGACACTGTTTAAACGTTGTAGATAATCTATTTATATAATTTTGAAGCCTTATTATCCTTTATAGTTATTTTAAACATTTGATGACTGCATGAAGTATTTTTGTTACATAAAATAGTATTCTTTTAAACCTCTCGCTCTAATGTTTTAGAATATAGTCATATTTCGGTACAGAGCTGTGCAGTGGCGTTAAGATTTTTTACATTTATTAATTTTTAAACGCATTTATAAAACCATTAGTATAATTTATTACGAGATAATTTTTGTAAAATATTCACGATAAAGATTATTTTGATAATCTCTGTGATCCCAAATTTGACAAGAATTAGGCATTTTATTATTCAAAAAATCGGCAAGATTAACACATTTGAAGATGATTCTAAAGATATTTATTATAAGCTATGTCTTTGACCATTCAAGTGTGATAAAAATCTTATGAATAATGATTGCTTTATAATAATTATTGACCTAAGAAGAAGGTAGTGTTTTTTTGAAATACGCCATTTCTTTTGTCATTCCCTAGTGGTTAAGCTACAACATACGGCCGTAGCCATAAAATGACAAACTATAATTAAAGTAGGGAGTAAAATTATGTTAACGCGCGTGTTTGAACATGTATCTAACCGAATTTTTTTTTATTTTTTTTTAAACGGTACATGTTCAAACACGCGCGTCAATATCATTTTACTCCCTACTTCAATTATAGTTTGTCAATTTATGGCTACGGCCGTATGTTGTAGCTTAACTACTAGGAAACGACAAAAGAAATGGTGTATTTCAAAAAAACACTACCTTATTCTTAGGTCAATAATTATTATAAAGCAATCATTATTCATAAAATGTTTATCACACTTAAATAGTCAAAGACATAGCTTATAAAAAATATCTTTAGAATCATCTTGAAATGTGTTAATCCTGCCGATTTTTTGAATAATAAAATGCCTAATTCTTGTCAAATTTGGGATCACAGAGATTATCAATATAATTTTTTATCGTGAATATTTTACAAAAATTATCTCGTAATAAATTATGCTAATGGTTTTATAAATGCGTTTAAAAACTAATAAATGTAAAAAATCTTAACACCACTGCACAGTTATGTACCGAAATATGACTATATTCTAAAACATTAGAGCGAGAGGTTTAAAAGAATACTATTTTATGTAACAAAAATACTTCATGCAGTCATGAAATGTTTAAAATAACTATAAAGGATAATAAGGCTTCAAAATTATCTAAATAGATCATCTACAACGTTTAAGGAGTGTCCAGGATCATGGTTTGAATATACAATAAAAACTCAATTTTGACCTTCGACGAGCATGTCCCCCCTTAAACAAAATAAATTTGTAATCGGATAAAACCCATGTATTGATTTCGAGTGGGATAAGTAATATGTCTACACTAATCTTCGTGTGTTTTGCGTGTCGAATTCCAACTCTACCGATATATTAATTACGGACATCCATTCCGACAGGTAATTAACTAGAAAATTGATTATTTCAAATAATAGACACGATGAAAGTTGACGCGATATACGAGTTGTTGATATGCCATGTACGATGATATTTATTATCATTCATAATTAAAATAACACCTACATACATAAATCAACTCCGTATTTCTTTATTTTTATAGCTATCACACCACACACGAGGATCACGGTACCTTTTGATAAATTCTCCAGGCATGTCCAGTGTCTTAATCATGATCAACCGGTCGATCGCCCCACATGAATTGAGTCGTGAAAATATAAAACGCGTGTATTTTCAATTATAATATTATATTTATTAAAGGAGAAGCATTATCCATGATAAATCCGTGTGACCTCGCCGAATCACTTAATTTATATTGCATCACCCACATTCTGCTGCAGGAGTAAGATAACGAGAGTTTGTGGATTCCCACGCAATCTGCGGTTTAGTTTCCACTTACCGTCGTGTATTAGGGTATTTTTATAGTAAGATAATAGTTTGATGATGTGTGCAATGAGTACCCATAAAGGCCAAAAAAATATCATTTTCAAATTTCGACGAATGGAAAATTGAGTACATATTCCTTTTTTAATGGTAAAAGACAACTGTTATTTAATTTATAATGCCTTGGTAACCTATATAAGCCTAACTCTAAGCCAAATACAGTACATTTTTTTTAAAATTAGGAAATGACAATGGATGAGTGTGGTAGGTCACTTCCAAATTTAATACTAGATGTTAGATCATAGTTTACTAAAAAATGAACATTTCTGCTATATTGTATACATATTGCAATATTTAATTCATAATATTTATTATATTTTACAGATATTAACTGCTCGATAAGACTTGTTGGCTGGATAAAAACTCACAATATGACATTAACTTTTGGCATACTCTAGACTTTAATAGAAATTACCCCACTTAGAACGCGTTCATATAAGTTGCTCTTCCTCAATCAAGAGTCCGGAAACATTGGTAAATTACCGGAAATAGGATAAAAATGAGAATTTTGGAGGTAACGGCAGACTTAAAAATAACATTAATTTAATGGATATTATAGGGCAAGCTTTTTTAAAATTGCCGTTTTTAAGTGCTAAAGATACATATAAGATACGATAAATATCTTTTATAATTCAGATTATCTCCATGTATTAACTTTTATTTAGTGTATCAAAAGTACAAAGATAGCATCCGAACTGCTCTAGCATAATGAGACCCCGGATGTCTGTGATTACCAAAAATGACAAATAATAACTCCATTTTTCAAAAACCTAAAGTGGTGATACCTACCTACTTTGAAAGATTTTCTGTAGTTTTGCAACCATGTTTATTAACTTTAATTATAGTGTACTATTCCTTTTAAAGCATGTGAGGTTTTTAAAACTTTTGTTAATTCCGAACATTGAGAAAAACTTTCTTCACAAATGACAAATCACTGCATGTTCATACATAATTTGAAAACACTCCTGAGAAATATAAAACCACTAGAAAAACTCTTTTTGAAAAAAATACGACTATCAGCAGGATTCACATCTACGTATTTTGACCACACTAATCAATACATGTCCTATCCAATTGTGATGAAGTTAACTAATGGTTGTTATAATAGTCGTTGTTAATATTGTCGTGCAGTATATTTGCACTAATTTATATATTCCTCTAATTTATTAAAGTTTCTGTAGGTACTAATTAATTCTTTATTTTTAAAACGCGTTTTTTTAAATAAGTTACTTTAAAGTCACATTTGATGCAACTAGATTTTGGGGCTAATACCTAAAAAGTTCTCTAACGCCTGGCCTTGATATTTGATTATGATCTGAGTTTCCCCATCTTTACCCGTCATGTATATGCAGCCGCAGTTTGTGCACGACCGCCTTCCATGACGCTATAAACGTGTCAGAATGAAAAAAAAATAGTGTCACAATCCCTTGTTCCGAAACGATGCTGCACTGATCTTTGAATATGATTTGAGTTCCCCATCTCCATCCGTCATGTATATTCAGCCGCGGTTTGTGTACGGCCGCCTTCTATGACGCTATAAACGTGTCAGAATGAAAAGATTTTAGTGTCACACTTCCTTGTTCCGAAACGATGCTGCACTGATCTTTGAATATGATTTGAGTTCCCCATCTCCATCCGTCATGTATATTCAGCCGCGGTTTGTGTACGGCCGCCTTCTATGACGCTATAAACGTGTCAGAATGAAAAAATTTTAGTGTCACACTTCCTTGTTCCGAAACCATGCTGCACTGATCTTTGAATATGATTTGAGTTTCCCCATCTCCACCCGCCATGTATATGCAGTCGCAGTTTGTGCACGGCCGCCTTTCATGACGCTATAAAAGTGTCAGAATGGAAATATTTTAGTGTCACACTTCCTTGTGATCTTTGAATATGATTTGAGTTTCCCCATCTCCACTCGTCATGTATGTGCAACCACAGTTTGTGCACGGCCGCCTTCCATAACGCTATAAGCGTCTCAGAATGAAAAGATTTTAGTGTCACACTTCCTTGTTCCGAAACGATGCTGCACTGATCTTTGAATATGATTTGAGTTTCTCCATCTCCACCCGCCATGTATATGCAGCCGCGGTTTGATCTTTGATTAGTTAAGGGGGGACATGCTCGTCGAAGGTCAAAATTGAGTTTTTATTGTATTTTCAAACCATGATCCTGGACACTCCTTAAACGTTGTAGATAATCTATTTTTATAATTTTGAAGCTTTATTGTCCTTTATAGTTATTTTAACCATTTGATGACTGCATAAAGTATTTTTGTTACATAAAATAGTATTCTTTTAAACCTCTCGCTCTAATGTTTTAGAATATAGTCATATTTCGGTACATAACTGTGCAGTGGTGTTAAGATTTTTTACATTTATTAATTTTTAAACGCATTTATAAAACCATTAACATAATTTATTACGAGATAATTTTTGTAAAATATTCACGATAAAAAATTATATTGATAATCTCTGTGATCCCAAATTTGACAAGAATTAGGCATTTTATTATTCAAAAAATCGGCAAGATTAACACATTTGAAGATGATTCTAAAGATATTTATTATAAGCTATGTCTTTGACCATTCAAGTGTGATAAACATCTTATGAATAATGATTGCTTTATAATAATTATTGACCTAAGAATAAGGTAGTGTTTTTTTGAAATACGCCATTTCTTTTGTCATTCCCTAGTGATTAAGCTACAACATACGGCCGTAGCCATAAATTTACAAACTATAATTAAAGTAGGGAGTAAAATTATGTTAACGCGCGTGTTTGAACATGTACTTAACCGAATTTTTTTTTATTTTTTTTTAAACGGTACATGTTCAAACACGCGCGTCAATATCATTTTACTCCCTACTTCAAATATAGTTTGTCAATTTATGGCTACAGCCGTATGTTGTAGCTTAACAACTAGGGAATGACAAAAGAAATGGCGTATTTCAAAAAAACACTACCTTATTCTTAGGTCAATAATTATTATAAAGCAATCATTATTCATAAAATGTTTATCACACTTGAATGGTCAAAGACATAGCTTATAATAAATATCTTTAGAATCATCTTCAAATGTGTTATTCTTGCCGATTTTTTGAATAATAAAATGCCTAATTCTTGTCAAATTTGAGATCACAGAGATTATCAATATAATTTTTTATCGTGAATATTTTACAAAAATTATCTCGTAATAAATTATGCTAATGGTTTTATAAATGCGTTTAAAAATTAATAAATGTAAAAAATCTTAACACCACTGCACAGTTATGTACCGAAATATGACTATATTCTAAAACATTAGAGCGAGAGGTTTAAAAGAATACTATTTTATGTAACAAAAATACTTTATGCAGTCATCAAATGTTTAAAATAACTATAAAGGATAATAAGGCTTCAAAATTATATAAATAGATTTTCTACAACGTTTAAGGAGTGTCCAGGATCATGGTTTGAAAATACAATAAAAACTCAATTTTGACCTTCGACGAGCATGTCCCCCCTTAATATAAATTTCTATGTTAATTTATGTATGTGCGAATTATAGCGTTTTGGCGTAGACAATCGCACGTAATAGACCAGCGACGGCCATTTTTCAATTACCGAAAACGGTAATGAATTCGTATGCGCCTGACAAAATTAACTGAAAATATGCATTTACAGTTCCGAAATAGTCGCCGTGGGTAAACCGCGATGTTTAATTGCATTTTATCATTTCGATCATAACGTGTTTCGCTGCCAGGATAGTCGGAATAACTCCATTTGTAGAGGGCGTTTTAGTACAAATTCAGAGGACTGGTTATTATAGAATGCGGCTTGCGATGAATCATTATAACGTATGCCATTAGATTGAGTTAAATTAATTCACCACAATCTCACAATACCTAACATGGTTGTATTTATTTATTGAAAAATATCTAATCTATTTAACTTAATAGACAAATAATTTTATTAACTGATAGAGATGTTAAAAAGGTATTGATACTACGATACTTTGGTATTTATCAATATTATATCAATATTTTTAATTGATACTCGTACTTATACTTTCAAGTAAAAATAGTTTAGAGTCTGCTTCTCAAACTTTTTCATAGTACGACCCCAAAAATATTAAAAAAAATAATCCCCTGCCCCCCTTCCGCTGTAAACTAATAAGTATCTAAAAAACTATTAAATTCGAACAATTCGTAATATCAGTAGTTTCATAAAGCTGAATTTCAAATAATTTGCTATGTTTAATGCAAAATGTTAATTGACTTCGTTTCCCATGCATTCAATTCTTCTTTTAATAGTATTATTTTCGAACAATATACCACAATAACCCATAATGCGTTATGGATTCAAGATTCAGTTCACTAATGCAAGATTATTTGAGTGCAGTTCTGTTACATAAAGTTCAGGTCATTAGTTAAAAGTTTGTAACTCGCTGTGAATTAGTAACTATTCCCTATTTTTCATCTTCAATTACATATTATATTCAATTCAATTCAATTTATTTTTTTAATATATTGTGGATATTACAAATTCCTAGTTTAAGATGTTCACAGCATGACATGAAACATTATTATAAAGAAAAAAAGTAATAAAAACGATGAAAATGAAAATATTAAAAGAGAACATAATATAAATATACAAAAGAAGTGAAAATACAATTACACATCTATAGAAGTTCAAAGAAGTACACCGAGTTTGCTAAGGAGACCTACTTTTAAGAATTTATAAAAATATCGTCCACCTAAACTCACCCTCACGCATGTGGAATATATCAACACCCGAAGCAATTTGGTTGAATATAGTTATCGCCCTCCCAATTTGCAATACCATTGGCGGGTTGGTTCTGCACCTTGGGAGAATAAACAACCGATGCTCTCTATTTCTAAGATAATTATCAGAGACACCCATGTCAACACTGCCCAGGAGACAAGAGTTTTCATTTATATCTCGTATAAGTCGAAAAAATACGTAGCTAAATAAAGATCTATTCTAAATTGCAGACTGCAGTATGTAAGCATACCTAAGAGAAAGTCAGTTTGAAGTGAAGGCTCTATTTTTATAAAAGAGGTTTTCTTTAATATCTCAGAAAGAAAACTATTTTCTATCTTATTTCGCAAGCCCATTTTCACTATGCGTTGTAACCATTGGAGATCGGCGCGTACGTTCGCCGGTAATCGACCAAAACCCTATAATCACTTTTAACAATCAGAATTACCGTTAATGTTTTACTATCAAAACACAATCAGGCTTTTATTGCCGGGTAAATGACGCCCGGTGCGCCGCGAGCAAGCGACGGCCTCCCCGAGCGTCGCGACGCCCGTCAATCGAGAATAAAATGGCGCATCATTTGGGCAGTGGGCGAAGCGTCGGCCAGTCAGAATACCAAATGGGTAATTACCGACCGCGCGAACGGACAAAATGTGGCCAATTAGTGACGCAAAAATTATTAATTGGGCTGATTTGAATTTATAATAACGTTGTTGTGTTTTTTTTCCTTCGAGTTTTTTTTTTGCTCTGTTCCTGTCTGCTTTTTATACCAGGGAACAGTATAAATGAATCGAGATATGAATCTAAAGAGAGCTTTTAACTTCAGTATTTTTTTACTCGTATTAACATAAAGTCATCTAAAAGAAAGAAATGCATGACCAAAATTCGTCACAAAATATCATACCAGCATTTATACTATCCGAAAATGTATTCGATTCTGAGATATAGAGCCCAAAATAAATAAAGAACATTTTTAAAAATAGCACATTTAAAACAAGTGAAATGAATTTTCATGTCAATACCTACAATTCATTTTTACACAAATTCTCATATTGTTATGTAAATATTTCTTCACATATTATAAGAACTTTTCTATAATTTTCCTGTAGTTAATATATTAAATGGTTAATGTACACATTTTTCTGGCTCTACAATCCGTTGTATTTCACAAAGATGTTTATTTACGATGTTTTATTGACATTGTTTTTAGCCATTTGTTATGTAACGTATAATGTAATTAGTCTCAATGATATGATACTTTTAATGTGATGAATCTGGAGGAAGCTTTCTCTAGTACTCTCGGACCTTCGATTTTTTTTAAACTGTCAATATATGTTACAAAAAAGCTTAAAGTTCACGACAGATAAACAGAAGTAGTTTAATTTATAATATACATCAATAAATAAAAACAGTAGATCACCAAAACTGACAATAATTATTTTTTAAAAATCCATAGTTCTTATAAATTATAATAATACTTTTATCTGCAGGGGCCACACTATCTTAAAGGTTTGTAGGGACCATCTCCACATTATTTTCATGTCAAAAATACACCTCCTCGTCATTTCAAGGTATATTGTCATAATATACTTCGGTACTGTGATGGCAAACGGTTATAGCTGCTGTTTACATAATTTTACAGGAGAGAAAAAACAAAGTTTTGAAATCAGTCTGACAATTAATTTATAAAGTATTTTGAAGTATTTTATATAAAAATAAACGGAATTAGTATCCCAACACAAACTTTTTATCAAGCATATATATATTTGCCATATCAACTTTTTATCATATTTGGTCAGATGCAAAAATATTTTAACATTACTTTGTGACCAATAAAGTTGCAGCTTTAATATTTTTCCAAATCAAAAAATGTACAATTAGGAACATATTATGGCAGAAAATTTTAAAAAGTGAAAAAACTACAGTTATAACCGTCTGCCATCACAGTACTGACCTACTTAATTACAATTTGATTAAATGAACTACTTTGCCGTGTTACAAATCTCGTTCTACAAAGAATGTGGAATGCATTAGCGTTAGTATACGCATACTGGGCAGCGAATCAAATAACCCCTAGATGAGTAAAAACGCTCGCTGTAATATGTCGTGTTTCAAAACTGATGGTGGTAAGTCTATAATAATTATCATTATTAATTTAGTTAATATTTTTAACCACGCTTTTTAGATCTGATTTAGTAACGACTCAGATAATCATATTATTTATCATGAAAAATTACTCATTTCCTCATTAATAAAATCTTATTATTATAAGTAGCTTGGTACATAATGTATAATATGAAAAAGTAGGTAGGTATGTATATTTAATAATTAATGGCTAACAACCCCCCCCCCCCCCCCACCTAGAAAGTCGTCAAGTCACCACTGATTATCTACCATATCTTTACCTTCATAATCGTATATTATAACTGTCTATGCTTCTGTTAAAAGAATTGAAATTAATTACAGCTCTGTAATGAATACGGGAGGCTGTTTTGAAGAGTTGTAAAAACTAAAACTCTTAATTTTTTTTAAACAAACCTTCAGGAAGCGCAAATTTCACGATTTGTTTTCTTATTCCGTAAATGAATACGAAACATTTCAGTTAAGGCTATTTTTTGATACTAAAATACTCTCAATTTCTAAATTACACAAAACAATGTTTGCATAACTAGTAATTGTATTGTTTATAGTTAAGTCTTCGTAGACGAAATGCTAATTAAAAAGTGATCTAAAAATAAAATCTGTAAAATGAAGAATATATTTTTATTTTACTTGTAATTTATTCGTAATAATTTACAAGATGAATAAATTATTATATAATTGTTTTATACTCTCCAGTTGTAACCATTCTATTTTTAGGAACAATTTATTTTTAGCGCTAGTCCATAGTTCATTTAGAGATTTAGACCATACCCATGTTTCTGCTAGATGAAGCCTTATATAGTTTCTCAATTAAAAAACACTGAAGCGAGTTTTAGTTTCTTATAATTGCCATTTTATACAACAATCAATTTTATTATTAATGTCTTGAGAGTTTTTATACAAAATATTAAATTTCCTTAATTTTCATACATTTACACGTCTTCATATAATGTATATTATAGAAGACGATTTTTTTCAAATACTTTTAGTTTATATTTTACCTTATTCATTTAAGAGCGTTTATGTTTACCTAGATAAAATAATGATTGTTAAATCAATCATTTTATATTTTTTAAAAAATCGGTGTGTACTTATGAACGCACGTTAGAAGTTATACTTCTTTGGCGTAACAAAACTTGTGATAAACTAGATCCTTTGACTAGCTCTTAATTATCTTGTTAAGTTACACACTCAAGAAAAAGGACCGCTCATTGGAACGCCATTGGTTTATTTCTATACACTTTAACTTATATTACTAAATTATATAATGGTTTCTCGTTGTTTTTAATTTTAAAGTACCAACTATTACTCTGGCGCTAAATCGTTTGTTTACGTAAGGAATTGCAAATGGCCAATAATAATAAATTCGCTGCCTAGGCAACGGAAGAATTCTAAACTATAATATTATACTGTACAATCGTCACGATTGCAGTATCATACTGTGGCATAAAGGTAGTGCGTTCGGCTGATAACCGAACAATCGGTGGTTCGAATTCAATCAAGTGCGTTTTTTTCGTGTGAAAAAATTAATTATGTGTTACATGTCACACGCCAAAAATACAATCTGATCGGATTACCCAAACGCTCCAAAAGAAGTATAACTTCAAATATATGCTCCATAGTATTTATAGAGCAGAATTTCAAAGTAGATACTATTAATAATTTATTATTCTAAAAACTACATTGAAGTTAATGACGCCACCAAACCACACCCGGTAATAATCGGAAATATCACAGGACCCTGCGATTGGCTGTGAAGCATCATGACAGATAATGTCTCAGGAGCAGTTACCCAAGACTGAGGTCACCATACTTCGAATGAATTTACATGACTTTAAGTTAAGAGTAGCCATGGAAGAGAGAAGCACGTAGAAACAAAATTTAAAAGTGTAGTAAGTAATAAAAGCTAATACAAAACTGAACGCCACAAGTTTTCTAAATTCAACAAAATAGTTGTTTATTATTTTGTGGTGCTTTTGCCAGAGGTGGACTTTGGTATCATCAAGTACCTACTTCACATGGCAGGCCCATCGTAGGTGTTGGATTTTGTTAAATCTGATGACGTAAGACTAATCAAAGAGTTTATAGATAGCAGTGGCGAAAATTCCATACTAGGCGATTATTTAAAGCCTACCTTCTTAAGAAAAATAATTTTTATTTTCATGTTGACGTATTTATATAATCACAAATAATAATATATTCAATATGCCCAAAGACATCTACCGTGTAATTGTCATAATTTTACGATATTTTCCCATATTGCAATAAGCACCATCTATGGCATCTCTCGAAAGTTTAAAAAAAAATAGAACACACCGCGTTTCGCTTCACATATTGTATAGAATTATTTTCGCGTGAATCGACGGGTTTTTCAATATGAAGTTTTTTTCTCATCATTTCAAAATGTCTGGCGTCCCGCATATAAATTTACAAGCTGTTTCGTTAGCGCTTACGTCGCGAGAGCACATTTATTCAAAATAATTAATAAGAAGATAATTTAAAAAATAATTTCAATGGGATTCAATCACATAAATATGTATTGATTGTTGTTAAAAATATAAAATAATTTATCTCGTGATTTTTATTTATTTATTAGTTCACGCATTAGACAATTTAGATATCTGATATTGTACCTACCTAAGTCTGTGTTTTAAATATAGAAGTATTTTAAAATGTCTAGTTTTACGGGTTAAATTATAAATTGTTATAGAACATAATATATATACAACAACGGATATTTTTGGTAATATATTTTGAGCGTATGTTACGTTTATAAATGTTTAGGAAAATACATAAGTAATTCAAACTTATTGCTTATTTTTATGAACTAATTATAACAAACCAATTAAGCTTTTGAAATTTCTTCGTTTTAGCGTACCTATTCATCAGTAGTAATATTGGGTTATCTTCTTATTTCCCGCAAATATATCTGACAAGCAAGGTTTCTCCCACAGCCTACCTCTTTCAAAAAGTAACCCTTCGCCACTGATAGATAGTCATACAAATGTTTACCTATTCTTTGTAGGTACCTACTCTAGAGTCTAGACACGGTAAATTAAATTTTCAAAAACAGATATCTAAATTGACATATTATAATACGAGTATTTACAAACTCGCTATTTTTAAAATACTGCCTTTTCCAATAATATTTTTTCTCAGTTCGCAACGAGGTGAATTTAAAATGTGTTCATTCCTTTGCGGGATTGATTCAAAAAGATCTATTGAAATGGATAAGTTCGGTTTAATCGTCATATATTTTTTTCAACTAGCTTACTCTCGTTGGTTTTTTTAAAGTCGGGTTGATAGATAGACCCACAATTGCCATTAATCTCCAAGATTTGTGAACCCAGTCCACCGGGTGACCTTAGCAATTTGACTTCGCTGAAATTCAACCTTACTGCTTTGAACACTTTTCAACTTTTTAATTCATATTTTTCATAATAATATGATTACCTCGATTTGGTTACATCACCAGAATCTACATGCATTTGGTTCAAGGGTTTCAATATGTCTCATATTATTTGCTTTTGTCTGGGATTTAATAAAATATATCGTCATCGTCATCCTCATCATCACCATCATCATCTTCATCATCCGGGGTCGATCCACTGCTGAATGAAGGCCTCCCCTAGCTCCATCCACTCTTATCGACCCCTAGTTATTTACTGCCACGTACACAGTATACAATATATTATAATTCGTGAGGTTACTGCCAAAAGTTCTCGAAATCATGTTATGGAGTAGGTAACTGCAATTTGAAAGTTTGACACGCCCTCTAAAATAAAGCATAATGCTAATTTCTTTGTGCTTTATGTGCCGTTAACTCTAAATACCTAAATTATCGACTTATCGACGAGATTATCTTTTGGCAGCATCACCACGTAATGTCTTAATTTATCTATAACGCATGAAAGAAAACATATACAGATATGTAGGAGAGGACGAGATAGGTAGAAGACGTACAAAAAGGGGTAAGTTGAGATAAAATATACACGTAAATGCAAATTCTAAACATGAAAAATGCAGTGACAAGCAAATAAATGAATCGTTTATTCTAATTGGGTTGTGAAATATAGAACTGAAATTAAATTTACCAGAATAATTTTAAATTTTAAAATAATTATTCAAAAACAATAATTATTACTTACATATTACAGAGTCGATAATAACCTTATTATTATTGTGTATCTCTTATTAAATTTAGCATAAAATTTTAGATATCCGTCAAATAATATTATAGTCGAGTGGATCGAGCGTGGTAATTTCACACCTACATTACATATAGTTTATCACTAAATCTACAGGGTTGCATTTAAATAACAAACAAATTTAACCCTTTGATTACTGCGAAAGCAAACACCGATCGGAAAATCTCCGCACCCCACTAGATAGATACTTCATCCCTTCGAATAAGTAACCCGATTCCTTGATTTTTGTTCTAGAATCCAATAAAACCAGTAATCGACTACAAAGCAACGAATAAAGGCCTCCGAAGGTCTTCTCCACTCCAGAGAACGCCTCTACTCATTTTGGTTTTATATCTTGCGCCATTGAGGCAAGGGTTAGGGCGGTAGTTCTTGAACTTTTCTCACGCGGAACCTCTCGATAATATTTGGATACTCTTTCCAAAAACTTTTCACACTTACCGACATACACCATTTAAATTATTTTTGCATTAATTAATGGTTTCTCCAGCTCATTTTTTATAAGTGAAACTATTTTCGCTTTGGGTATAGTATCTTCCAACCATGTCCGATCCTAATAAGATCATATGGACCTCCACAGAGTGGAGGTTTGTATTAACAGATTTTGTTTTTACGAGAAATGGATGTACATACTCTGACTCATACACAAATTGCAAAACAATATCCGTAATTGCTAGACCCAGGATTTGAACCTGGGATCCACGACGCTATAGGCCAACGTTTAAGCCGCGCGACCATCGTGGGTGTAAGCTTGTTAAATGCAAATCTAAATTAAATTTAAATTGAAACCAAACTGTGTGTTATGTTAAGATAGGTGAATTGCGCTCCCTTTATCATACCTGTAGTATCAGTTAGTTAAGGGAGTGGTTAATCATTGCGCATTGGGGTTTAATAAACCACCAACTGTTTGCTACGGTTCAAATGAGGTGGACGCATCGAATGAACATATATCTGCGACAAGATTTGAAATACTAATAGAGAATTTACCCATCATAATCTATCCATTCCGCACATTAAGTATCCGCTGTAAGCATCTCTTCGATGTCTTGAAACTCAGCTTCAGTTAAAGTTGCTTAAATCACTGGTGTATATAGAAGCGCAGTCACAATTCAAACACTGAACAGACGAAATTAGGTTTTACCTAAACATTTCGCATTAAGGCTATACTTCAGCTGAAACATGGTCTAAAAGATCGTTGACTGGGCGATGCGCGGATTGTGCAAATGACGCAAGCCGAACGAAATATAATCTGTTATAAAATTTCAACATGCGTCCAATTAATGTTATGTTTGTTGTTATATTAGTAATAATAATAATATATTCATTGACTTGTTTTTTTTTCAAGTACATGCGTAACGTTTTTTAGTAATTTTTACACGATTTAAGAATATATTCCTCCGACACCATCACAAAACAAATTGACGTGCTCACACCTTGACTGTCATTCTCCGATTGGTGAGTGCGAAATTTCGTCCCACCTACTGTTGAAAATTATTTGCCGTTTGACTTATGGTATGCTCTTAACTTGACTGTTGAACTTGTCAGTGTTCTGCACATCACTGGAATCTGGAACGGAATAATTTTAAAGAACGGTCAGTATATTTATTTTAAAAATGCCATATAACCCGGCGGAATCGTCGAATTGAATGAATTTAACGGAAATACGTGACTGATAAAAACTTTCAACTGTCAAAACTAAAATAAGCTCAGGTAGTAGGTATATTATCCAACAGTGAATTAATATTTAGTATAAGTACCTACCCTTATTACTGTATTGCGATCGCATTTATAATATTTATATTTTAGTGCTTCCTCTGTATAACGAATCGATATCGATATAACTCTACGCTAAGATACGAATATTAAATACATTATCTATGGTTCTTAAAGCACACTTCCTATTGTATAAGTAAAGATCAAGCTTCACGGTTAATGAATCTCTGTACGGGGGAATTCCCCTGGGGGAGCAAGCAAGGCACCGCCTACAGTCAGCAAAATGTAATAAAAGTGTTTCATTTGAATGCCAAATGATCTCTAGATAGTTCTTCTTCTGCACACTTCCGTTTTATCTGGCCTTTCTGACGGTACTGGATTAACTGCTACAGTCCGCTTTATCATACCGGACTTGGGTTTCTTTCATCTATTGCTAAATGCAAATCACGAAAAAAATACTACACGGATAAGTTCTTTATTGATCGATCAAACTGATTCAGGGATGTAGCACAAATATTATTTTAACGTTAAATTAGTTTAAATTTATTGCGAGAACATAACTCGAAACATCGTAATGCGAAAGTATCACGTAAAAAACTCCACTCATACAGATAAAGTTGAAACTTTCAAAAGGCAGATCTATCGGCGACTGAAGATGAATGCTTGATAGTCCCCGATGTTAATGTTCGTATCATAGAAGGTTGCATGACGTGTAATACGTGACATGGTATATTCAAGACACTGTTGAATAATACACGGTGTTGGTATTTTCATGGTTTTGTATTGTAGAATAAAGTTTGGAGTTACGTTGAATGTTACGCGGACTTGCGCGCGTATATTAACTACATTGTTGAAAGGCCAAAATGCAACCGACGGTCAAGATGCAACCGTTTCCTTTTTTTCCATTTTTGCGTAGTTGTCTATGACCTATCAATGACCATAGACAATAGCATGATAGTCTGTAGGTTTATATACGATACTTTTACAGATCTAGTGCTGGATTGACGATAGCTCTACAAAAGTAAGTGCCTATGTATGAAATTAATATAATCAGCTTCAGGAGGTCATCATCCAGTAGTGGATTGATCTAGAATAATGATAATGATTATATTGGTGTTCCCTCAGTCTTTATCCATAGAATATTTATCTATTTTGGACATAATATTTTTTTTTTAGAATTATTATTAACCATGTCCTTTCTTTTTTGTACAAGGTGATTATTAGTAGACACCCACGGTGGTCACGCGGCTTGAGCGTTGGACTGTCACGCCGTGGGTCTCAGGTTCAAATCCTGGGTCTGGCAAGTACACATATTGTTTTTCAATTTGTGTGTGAGTCAGGGTATGGACCTAATAGGTTGAGCAAGTGGCTGACATCCATTTCTCGTAAAAAACAAAATCTGTTAATACAAACCTCTACTCTGTGGAGGCCCATATGATCCTATTAGGATCGGATATGGTCGAAGTAAGATTGTTAGTAATTTTGAATAATCACAAACACCAAAGCACCTAAATATTGTGTCCTCACCGAAAATCGAACCCAGAACTCTCGAGTGGAAGGGCAGCGACTTATGCACTGCACCACGAGAGCTGCCTTGGACATAATATTATCCTGCCACTGCTAACGATCATAAAAAGTCATTCCAGAATTTGAATGGCTTTATTAACTGTCCTTGATTTTTTTCTATTGAATAAAACGCTTATCATTGTAAAAGTATTATATTTTTGAAATCTTTTGTTATTTAATATTGAACCATTATTCCATTCAGTAAGTGATTGATTAACACCTCAGCGAAATCGTACAAAATTCTTTTCGATTTGAGATAGTTAGACAACTCAGAATTCAATGGAAACACAAAAAAATAGTTCACAAAAGAATCCAATACGTATTCAGTAATTGTAATTATTATCTGTTTTATTATATACTAGACTTGGAAAAAATATTTAACGCATACGATTCGAAATTTAAAAGGTAAAGTAAATTTACATTTTCGCTCGGAAGAAGAGTATTATGGAATTTATATGTTTTACTACAGAAGATATTTAGCCATTCCCCTAACCAGGCCCGGTCTATTGGATATATTCCAACCGGCCTCGTGTAAGTAACTTCTAAAATAAAATAGTGAAACGATAGCTGATTAAGGTTCGTTTTAAACTGTAATCAAAAAATCGAGTACGTATTTATAAACAAATTTTAAACGCGGAGAGTTTTATACAGTAGTATTATAGAATTATTCTCGAGGAAAATGGAATATATATATATATATCTATATTCCATTTTCCTATATATATAATCCCATATATATATATATATATAATCACATTTAGATGCAGTATAAAACGACAAACGAAGCGGCCAGAATGTTGTCTTGCAATTTTATTTGATAATTAATTGTTACTTAACTAAGAGTTAAAATTGTTAATAAATTTCAAATAAAAAGGCATGAAAAATATCATCGTGACTAGGGATTCCAATCCCGGGCTATTTTCGATACCTATGAATCCCGGGATTGATAAACATAATCCCGGGATTTCGGGATTGATTTTTTTTATCCATTTTTATGGAAAATAAAATAAAAGCGAAAATATAACAGAAAAAATACTTTTAATAAAAAATAACTACGAGTACATTAGAAATAAACTGAGTTTGAATGAAGTTTGATTTATACCCATGTGTAGGTTGCCGATTCATTTTATTTTTTCACATAAATTATTAAAAACTGAAAGATTGAAAAAAAAACAATGCTTCGCACTATTAACAAAGTTATTCCACCATGATATCACACGTTTTACGGCAGTTTCAGATTTTGCTGACTAATTAGATTTATGAAGCGGAAAGGCCATAAGTACGCCATGATTATTTGCTATACTATTTTAGATCTCGCTAATCCATTCATTAAGTCTGTACTATCAGAAACAGCAATCTTCTATTAAATTCACATTATTATTTATATTACAATATTATTTACTCCGTTAAACTTGTGTATTTCCAAGATTGAACGTATAAAATATTAACAATAAATGTCTTAAATAGTATAAATTATACTAGATTTATTTATGACCGATTTTATCAATGTTATTTGTAAACATACAAATTTTATATAAACAATGGAAAAAATGCCAATCCCGGGATTGTCAAATTGTAATCCCGAAATCCCGGGATCAGAATTTTGGCTCGGGATTGGATTTCCTAATCGTGACTAGGTTGGTTACATGTAAATTATTGTAACTATTACATTTCACCGTAGTACAGTTCGTCGTGAGCTTTCTTATCAGAAATAGATGAAAAAATTACGCGTTGTTCGTGGAGCATTGCAGTAAATAATGTTCTTATTTTATTATATCCTAACCTAACCTAACCTAACCTAACAAAAATAATCCAGTACATCGACTATTTTCAAAATTTATTTGCCGCTGGCTTCTTATAAACTGACAAGAACCGTGTTTTATTTAGACATGAATTTTATCTCAGTACTATACGACCCAAAGAGGTTGGACGGTCTTTAATATACTACCATAATTATTAATATTTCCGATACAATATTTCACGGTGAAGTATGATACGGCGAACTGCATACGTACAAATTTCCGGATGTTCTGAATCAAACATATATTGAAAAACTACTATAAACCAGACGCGGGATGGACGTTTCACCCTACCTGAAATTATATATCTAATATATAAAAATTAATATTTGTGTGTTTGTTTGTTCGTATTTAATGCGCAGCCATACCGTTCATCCGATTGCAATAAAACTTTGTAAACTTATTGCTTGCACTTGCGGAAAGAGTATAGGCTATACTAATATATAAAAAATGAATGTCTGTATGTCTGTCTGTCTGTGTGTCTGTCCCGTATGCGTTCCTATACCATTCATCCGATTGCAATGAAATTTTGGTGAGTGGTTGTATGCACACCCATGAAGGTTTCTGAATTAGAAAAATCATCATCTTTTTCTTCTTCTTCATTCTATTTTCTTTTATTCGTATGGTTCCTATACCATTCATCTGATTGCAATAAAATTTTGGTAAGTGATTATATGTACGTCCATAAAGGTTTCTGAATTATAAAAATCATCACCTTCTTCTTCTTCTTCATTCTATCTTCTTTTATTCGTATGGTTCCTATACCGTTCATCCGATTGCGATGAAACCTTCGTCAGTTGTTGTGTTAACACCCGCAAAGGTTTCTGAAATAGTACAACCATCTTCTTCTTCTTCTTCTTCTTCTTCATTTTATCTTCTTTTATTCGTATGGTCCCTATACCATTCATCCGATTGCAATAAAACCTTCGTCAGTTGTTGTGTTAACACCCGCAAAGGTTTCTGAAATAGTACAACCATCTTCTTCTTCTTCTCAATTTTATCTTCTTTTATTCGTATGGTCCCTATACCATTCATCCGATTGCAATAAAACCTTCGTAAGTTGTTGTGGTAACACCCGCAATGGTTTTTGAATTAGTACAACCATCTTCTTCTTCTTCTTCTATTCTATATTCTTCTATTCGTATGCGTTCCTATTCCATTCATCCGATTGCAATAAAATTTTCGTCAATAATTGTGCCAACACCCGCGAAGGTTTCTGAATTAGTACAACCATCTTCTTCTTCTTCTTCTTCATTCTATCTTCTTTTATTCGTATGGTCCCTATACCATTCATCCGATTGCGATGAAACCTTCGTCAGTTATTGTGGTAACACCCGCAATGGTTTTTGAATTAGTACAAGAATCTTCTTCTTCTTCCTTGGTTCCTATACCATTCATCCGATTGCAATGAAATTTTGGTAAGTGGTTGTATGCACATCCATAAAGGTTTCTAAATTAGAAAAATCATCATTTTCTTCTTCTTCTTCATTCTATCTTCTTCTTTTTGTATGCGTTCTTATACCATTCATCCAATTGCGATGAAAATTTGACCAGTTGTTGTGCGCAAGCCCGCAAAGGTTTCTGAATTAGTACGACCATCTTCTTCTATTCGTATGCGTTCCTATACCATTCATCCGATTGCAATGAAACTTTGGTGAGTTGTCGTGCGCACGCCTGCAAAGGTTTCTGAATTAGTACAACCATCTTCTTCTATTCGAATGCGTACCTACACCATTCATCCGATTGCAATGAAACTTTGGTGAGTTGTCGTGCGCATGCCCACGAAGATTTCTGAATTAGAAAATCATCTTCTACTTCTATTCTTATGCGTTCCTATACCATTCATCCAATTGCAATGACATTTTGATCAAGTGTTATGCCCTTGCCCGCAAAGGTTTCTGAATTAGTACAATCATCTTTTTCTTCTTCTATTTGTATGCGTTCTTATGCCATTCATCCGATTGTGATGAAATTTTGACCAGTTGTTGTACGCACGCCCGCAAATGTTTTTGAATTAGTACAACCATTTTCTTCTTCTTCTTCTATTCGTATGCGTTCCTATACCATTAATTCGATTGCAATGAAACTTTGGTGAGTTGTCGTGCGCATGCCCACGAAGATTTCTGAATTAGAAAATCATCTTCTACTTCTATTCTTATGCGTTCCTATACCATTCATCCAATTGCAATGAAATTTTGATCAAGTGTTGTGCCCTTGCCCGCAAAGGTTTCTGAATTAGTACAATCATCTTTTTCTTCTTCTATTTGTATGCGTTCTTATGCCATTCATCCGATTGTGATGAAATTTTGACAAGTTGTTGTGCGCACGCCCGTGAAGGTTTTTGAATTAGTACAACCATTTTCTTCGTCTTCTTCTATTCGTATGCGTTCCTATACCATTAATCCGATTGCAATGAAACTTTGGTGAGTTGTCATGCGCATGCCCACGAAGATTTCAGATTTAGAAAATCATCTTCTTCTACTATTCGTATGCGTTCCTATACCATTCATCCGATTGGGATGAAACTTTTGTCAGTTGTTGTGCGCACACCTGCGAAGGTTTCTAAATTATTATTATATAAAATACAAAGTTTGTTGTTTGTTTGTTCCATCCAATTTTGATTTTTTTTTTACTACATATTAATAACATTAATAACGTTTTCATATTTTGGATTCAATTTTAATTTAGTGTTCTTATGTTTGACCTTTACTCCTATTAGAATTATTTTCATATTGCCATATTGTATTACACAGATATTTTAATATTAAAAAAATAATTACCTCTTATTATTTTTCAAATATCTAAGATAAATATAACCACGAAGCGACCCTGTGCGAAGCCGGGTACTTCAGCTAGTATTTTATATAATTAGGCCGGACACCCATTTGTGTTCTTTCTTATTTTTAAGATATTAAATAAATTGATTCTAGACTTCTGAATGTGCTTTGTCTTAACCGTTCACAATAGTTTAGGCGCAATAATCTGTCTGCTTGTCCTGATATAAATCAATACATATTTCTATAGCAAACTGCATGATACTAATTGTGCTATCAGGGAGTAGTAACATATTTGATTGAAGTTAAATAACTACTAATGACTCATAGTTATAAATCTTCAGTTAGTTCGATCGGTTATTTCTATTTAGTTTCCTCTAAGTGGTTACTCAGATTACTTACAGTTAAAAAGTAAAAAATATGCTTAATTGAACTATAAATTTTCAATATTCACAACCGCGATCTTGTGAAGTTCTTTCTGAGAGGCTCCTAAACTTAGAACATAGAAGGCCGCTTATCATTTGTTACATCATGATTAATGCCCATAAGCAAGTGAAGATGTGGCAGATGATATAAGAAAAGCATTTCTTTTGATTCCTAGTGTTATAATCTCATCAATTTGATTAAGTACTTTCAGTCCCAGACATTTCTATTTGGTTTAGTGTTAAAATTTATATGTGTGCTAAATTTTATTTTTCTATGTTAATAAACACTGACATCTGGACATGAGCAAAATTTACTGACATCATTCTGTATAGAGGATAGATCAGTGGCGTAGCTATCTTTTCTCAAAAACATGTGAAACTTAGCCGCACAGGTGGACATGGAGTCCAAAATAATATTTTTAATTATGCCACATGCAATAATCCTAAATTTAAGAGTATATCATAACACGATAAGGAATTATTCCTGTAATCCGTTTACGTTATAGTTTATTATTTTAGGCTTGATATAATAATATGATATATATATTATTTACAAGGAACTTCAAATATAAATACGTAGGAATTAAATATAGTTTAGAGTAGGGTTCAGCAAAGTAGTGCCAGTGCCCCTTCGGGTGATACTTGATACAATTCAAATTTATTTATTTTTACATACAGTGAATATTACAAATTGTAAATTTAAGACGTTCACAACATGACATTTAAAAGCGAAGAAATAGTGTAAAAAGAAAAAAATATATGCAGTATCAGAAAAACAGTATACAAAGTAAATAGGTACAAAAATTATAAAGCATGGATGCACACCGAATGAGCTAAGTGGGCCCTATTTTAAGAATTTAATGAACAATGCTCACATTGATGCACCCTTACCAGACAAGCATATACCATAATATGTAAGAAAAGAAGCTATTTAACATGAATTAGAGATTTCCTGAAAATTTAATTCCTTAAGGAGGGACATGCTCAGCGTAGGTCAAAATGGAGCTTTTGTTCTATTTTCAAAGCATGATCCTGGACATTCCTTAAACGTTGTAGATAATATATTTATAAAATTTTGAAGCCTTATTATCCTTTATATTTATTTTAAACATTTTATGACTGCACAAATTATTTTTATTACATAAAATAGTATTCTTTTAAACCTCTCGCTCTAGTGTTTTAGAATATAGTCATATTTCAATACATGCATGTGCAGTGGTGTTAAAATTTTTTACATTTATTAATTTTTACACGCATTTATAAAACCATTAGTATAATTTATGTCGACATTATTATAGTGAAATATTTACGATAAAAAATTATAATGATAATCTCTGTGATCCCAAATTTGACAAGAATTAGGCATTTTATTATTCAAAAAATCGGCAAGATTAACACATTTGAAGATAATTCTAAAGATACTAATTATAAGCTATGTCTTTGACCATTCAAGTTTGATAAACATCCTACGAATATTGATTGCTTTATAATAAAATAGTATTCTTTTAAACCTCTCGCTCCAATGTTTTAGAATATAGTCATATTTCAGTACATGCATGTGCAGTGGTGTTAAAATTTTTTACATTTATTAATTTTTAAACGCATTTATAAAACCATTAGTATAATTATTTATGTCGACATTATTTTAGTGAAATATTTACGATAAAAAATTATATTGATAATCTCTGTGATCCCAAGTTTGACAAGAATTAGGCATTTTATTATTCAAAAAATGGGCAAGATTAACACATTTGAAGATAATTCTAAAGATACTAATTAAAACCTACAGACATTATGCTATGACAGACATTTAAAAATCAATATTCTAATTAAATGTATTTTCTCCTATTGGATTATAAATACTAATCAACGTGTATTTTTGCATCATCATCAGCCGGGGTCGATCCATTGCTGGATGAAGGCCTACCGGTCAGTCTCGGTCCCTAGTTCCTTGATGCCCCGTACATCTACCAAACTTTAAGATTTCGTCCATCCAGCGGTTTAGATACCCTTTAGATACCACCATGGCCCCCACATCCTGAAACGGGCCCCCATGCTACGATCTTTGGCGGGCTCCCCTACCTATCTCTAAGGATAAAAGCAGTGTGATGCTCTACAGTAGCGCTTTCCAAATGGTGTATGCGGTAAAATTAATGTGTATATTTAGTGTTTTTTGTTGTATATTTTAATACATCCATTCGAATTAAAGAGTTGTCGAGTGTCGAAACATAATTTTTAAAATTTATCGTACAACCATATAATTTTTAGTAATAACATTATTGAAGGAAAATAGTCCCGCAGGCGACTTTTTTAACTAATAAAATGAAATTGGGTTGTGTGTTTATCTCACTTATCTGGTCGACTGGCCTCGCCGAGCCCCTCTTGAGTCCGGGCTCCTAGGCTAGAGCCCTGTCAGCCCCCCCCCCCCCTTGTGGGGGCCGTAGGTACCACCGTATAACGGCACTTTTGTCTAGCGGTTGTCCAATTCTATAAGAGGGGAGTTTTTTTTTTTTTAGAATTATTAATAACCATGTCCTTGCTTTTTCGTACAAGTTGTTGTTAGTAATTTTGAACAATCACAAACACCCAGGCTTTAAGAAAAACACATAAATGTTTTTGTCATGACCTGGAATCGAACCCAGAAATCTCGGATGGAAGGCCAGCGCCTTACCCACTGCACCACGAGAGCCGCCTACACACAAGAGGGGAGTTATGGCATATTAATATTATGATATTATCATATTTCTTTTAAATAATGGAATGCTTACGTAGATTTTTAAATAGGGGCCAAATATTGTCAGCTATCTACGCCAATGTGAGACATTTTAGTATCATAAATTATATTTCAACGCTAGATATTATTGTACAGAAACATCTGTCAATATTAAATTTAATTAAATCGCATACAATAAATTTCGTCCGTACAATAACGACGACTCCAGGGCGACAATAGTAAAATAACGGCGCGGAAAAAACGACATCCGCTTCCACTGGCGCCGCCATCTTGCTCCCACTTTGGGAAAATGACACCCCGGCCATTTGGAGCAGCCGCCCCCAGGTTATTGTGGTGTCAACATAAAAATAAAAGTAATGTGCCATCGATTGGTTCACTTTTGGGCGGGCGTTTTGGAAATTTGCGATAAACGTTTTATTTTATGTCCTGGGCCCGACGGCGCAACTTGATGGGCGTTTTTAAACGTTTCTGCCTCTTAGATAGAAAAACTTGAGCTCTGTATATTCGATAAGATGCCAATATTTTTTGAAGTTATACTTCTTTAGTTGCGTTTGAAAAAATGTGTATTTTTGGCTTGTGACATGTAACACATAATTTATTTTTTCACACAAAAATAAACGCACTCGATTGGATTCGAATCACCGATTGTTCGGTTATCAGCCGAACGCACTACCATTACGCCACAGTATGATACTCCAATCGTGACGATTATACAGTATAATATTATAGTTTAGAATTGTTCCATTGCCTAGGCAGCGAATTAATTATTTTCGGCCATTTGCAAATCCTATAGTAAACAAACTATTAAACGTCATAGTGGCAGCTGTTACTTTAAAAATAAAAACAACGATAAATAATTATATAATTTAGTAATATAAGTTAAAGTGTATAGAAATAAACCAACGGCGTTCCAATACGCGGTCATTTTCCTTGAGTGTGTAATTTAACAAGATAATTAAGAGCTAGTCGAATAATTTAGGTTATCACAACTTTTGTTTTTGTTTTGTTACACCAAAGAAGTATAACTTCTAACGCGCGTACATAAGTACACACACCGATTTTTTTATTTTCCGTGTAAGTATTACGGAAATTCTATAATCAACATAAAGGGTTACCGAAGTAGTAGTATAGATTTTTAAAACGTAATCGTAGCGATTTCTTTTCTAATTCCCACCAAAATTGACATTTTTGTATTCAGTATTGTTTGGATAATTGTCATGAAAAGACACACAGTTGTGTAACATATTAATATAGTAATGAATTCGAGCTACGTTTCGGGCGTTAGGTGAAATTTATCGTCAAAATAATCGACCTACAGAATATCTTACTTTTCGAAATTTAATTTAAAAAATCAAGTAAAATGGTAATGTTTTTAATTTTAAGAATATAACCCGTTAAAAGGGTAAACGTACTGCTGAAAATATTATGTTGTGAATCGAAGTGTGAATGAAAATCCAGAATAATCAATTACACGTCGTTTTAACTTGGATTTCTTATGGCACTACATAGCATATTCTACATAAAGGTTGGCAATTGAAGGCGTATGAAATACAGTTAATACAAGAACTTAAACTGAATGACGATTTGGTGCGCCGATTTCTAATAGGGCTTTCTTTGTATGCTGGAGGTGTAATTTCACCGTATTTTTTTGAAAACCAAAATGGCAATGCAGTTAGGTACGGTCAATGAAGAACGTACAGAAACATGATGACTGATTTTTCCTGGTATTAATTAGATGATTTCTGTACAACATGTGGTTTCAAAAAATATCACATTGATATCTTATACCGTGTTGTTTTTATTTCAAATTAAAAATATATACTTATCTTCTATTTGATAACCCTTACATGATGGCCGATCGACTTACGCATCAGATTATAATGTCGTTGGTCTCAGGTTCGAATCCTCATCATCATCAGGGGCGCAACAACCCGGTGTTGGTCCTGGCCTCCTCCAATAGCTCCCTCCACCTGTCCCTATCCAGTGTGGCCGCTTTCCAATTCGGTACCCCCAGAATACGGCAGTCACTGGCAGTTCCATTCAACCAGCGAATCTTTGGCCTGCCTCTTCTTCTACAGTCTATTGGATTGCTGGACATCACTCTCTTTGCCGGTTCATTTTCATTAATACGGTGCACATGACCTAGCCATCGCAGTCTCCCAATCTTAATTGATTGAAATGCGCTGCAATCTTCGTACAGCCCGTAGAGCTCAGCATTATATCTTCTTCTCCAATTAGTGCCGTCCCTGATCGGTCCATATATACGGGGGAGAATTTTTCTTTCAAAAGGTTCACATCCTGGGTCTAGCAAATATACATATTGTTTTTTTTTATTGGAGTCAGAGTCTGGACATTATAGGTTGAGCAAGTGGCTAACATCCATTTTTCGTAAAAAAATAAAAATCTGTCAATGCAAATCTCCACTATGTGGAGGCCCATAATATGATACATCAGTGGGTCTATTCTATACTTATCGACCGCTAAAGTGATAAAGTGATAAATATTATCAAACTTAGGGTAGGTTTGTATCAAAATATTAGCACTTATTGTAACAATTACACGAAGCTGGTTTTTATTGTTGCAATAAGTGCTATATTTTAACAGCACCTATCTTGCTGCTGTTAAAATATCGCACTTATTGCAACAATAAAAACCAGCTTCGTGTAATTGTTACAATAAGTGCTAATATTTTGATACAAACCTACCCTAAGTTTGATACTATTTATTACTTTAGTGTTCGATAAGTATAGAATAGACCCACAGATACATCATTTGAAAACAACTCGGATATATTCTTTCTAGAAAAAATGATTGATAAATAATTACAAGATAACAAGAACTTTTTATATACAACGTTTTTAAAATTTATGTTGAATCATATAAACTTGACTTCACTAGCTTAAACGATCAAAAAAAATGTACTTGATAGAAATACAGAATAAATATAGAATACTGAAATATCATTTTGACATTTCATATTGATTTCCATAGTAACCTACGTATATATTAATAATTTAGTTGCTAGGACCCCAGACTCCTAGCAACCAATAATAGTGTTTTACTTTTTACGGATTTCTTCCGAAATAACTTTTCATACAAAACAGCAAGTACACTCCAAAATCTCGAAACAGTCGACGAGTTTGTATATCTTGGATCTACCATCAGTGGAAAGGGCGGATGCGAAGCGGAAATAAGAAGGCGCGCACAAATTGCAAAAAGTGCGATGACACGCCTTACCACTATATGGAAGGATCGGGGAATTTCGATTGCCACAAAAATGATGCTTGTGCAAACATTAGTGTTCTCGATATTCCTATACGGAGTCGAGCTGAAGGCAAGAGAACGGAAGGCAATTGATGCCTTTGAGATGTGGTGTTGGCGCCGAATGCTTCGCATTTTTTGGACGGAGCACAGGACGAACCAGTCAATCATCCAGGGACTGAAGATAAAGGAACGGCTCTCGACGATATGTCTGAGAAGAATTCTGCAGTTTTTTGGACATATCGTCAGGCCCGGACAACCTGGAGAGACTGGTAGTTTTGGGTAGCCTCCAGGGAAGGCGAAGCAGAGGAAGAGCGTCTGCGCGATGGAGCGACCAAGTGAATGAGCTGACTGGGGGCACCATCCATTCTGCCCTGAGAGAAGCGGAAGATCGAGAAGGATGGAAAGTCTTGGTCGCTCAAAGGATGGCGAAATTTAAATGTGGTCACGATCCTCAGCCATGAGTGCACGACCAAGAAGAGAGACAAAACAGAATTAAGATGGCTAAAAGTATTAAAAGAATGCATTGGCATCGTATTCTGATATATTTTAAAAGTTTCAAATGTCTAGCTAGTCAGGAAGTTAGTTAAAAATCGATTGCAAGATTTTTACCGGACAAATAAGAATACGAGATAATAAAAACGTTGTAAAATGCGACGCCCGACGGAACTTGAACCTGTAATCTCAAACATAAGTAGGTATCAAAAACAAAACATATCATTTTGACGGCGTTTGTCATTTTAGTTTTAATTTCGCCGCTAGAGGCGCCACTTGTTTATCGTGATGTGCTATTCCTTAATGAGACAAAAATCATCGATCTATAGTTGCACAATTTAATCTTGAAGTTGCGCAGATTACTTACATTTTCTTCTAGTGCGCAGGAATCTAATCATTGTTACCGATACTATTTACCGCCTATGTAACGCATAAATTAACTTATTTTTATATAAGTATTAGGCCACCAAGTAAAAGAAAAATTGCTACTTAATTATGTAACACAAGTTTTCGCTCCGATTTCATGAGTCCAATAATTGTAATAAATAGTTTTTTTTTCGAAACGCACACTTGCATTTTGTTTGTGAAGGCAGTTTTTTTCAAGAAGAGAAAGCCTTGTAAGCGAAACAGTGTTGATGTGGGTCACCTTATACAGAATAAAATGCGAAAAATCACGCCGTACCAATGATCTACTGCCTATTTATTTATTTTCCAGCTACTACTTTTTTGCAATTTTAATCTTAAAAGTGGTTTCGTGGATTCGGAATAAATTTCTTTCGTTCTTTAAATTCAACAGAAAAGGCATTAGAAACAGGGGCGGCTCTACCTTAATGGTTCATAGGGACCATCCCCACATCGTTATCATGTGGAGAATGCGTAAAAAACGTCCATTATTTTTATCATTGTCATAATATACCTATGTAATATACTTATTAAATTAAATACGCCCTATTTCACGGTGACACCTATGTACAAATTAAGAATACTATGGCGTCTATTTTTCGCTGATCGGGGTCACTCAGTCCCATCCTGTTTTTGCGCTATAAATCTCTTTCTACAAAGTATGTGAATGCATTAGCGTTATTATACGCATACTAGGGACCGAATAGAATGACCCCATAGGTGAGTAAAAACGCTCGTTGTATGTTGTTGTTCAGAAATGATGATGGTAAATCTATAATAATTATCATTATTAATTAAGTTTAAATTTTAAAGCACGATTTTTAGATGTGATTAAGTAACGACTCAGATAATCGTATTAATTATTCTGAAAAATTAGTCATTTCCTCATTAATAAAATAATATTATAATAAGTAGCTTCGTACATAATGTACCTATAATAATATGAGAATGTAGGTAGGTAATTAGGTACATACTTGTACATATATTTGATAATTAATGACTAAACCCCACCACCTAGAAATTCGTCGAGCCGCCACTGATTAGAAAGTATTATGTGTTATCCGATATAATTTCGACCCATAGTGCAGCGTTTCTCAAATGATTTCCGCGAAAAATATACATTTAGATTTAAGGGCCATTCTATACGTGCAGGCAATACGCCGCGGGTTACCTGTTACCGACTGTTTCTACTCGTGACCGTCAAATAACGGCTAATTTAGAAGCAGAATGTAAACACTGTCACACTGCTAACACCGCTAGAACTACAGGATGTAACGAACATCCTCTAGGAATGTCCAAGAATTAACTGCGAAAGGGATGACGTCATGCTTAAGTCGGCCCACCCAGCTGATGGACCCATTGCCAATTCTATTACGTTTAAAAAGTTTGCGGCGTCTTATAATAGCGAACGTGAAAATTTCGTCAAATAGTTTTTATGTCCGTATTGTTTTAGTTGTGTTTTTTTTATACTATACTATATTTTTAATATTAAGTCTCTGTAAACTCAGTCAAAGCGACAATTGAGTGCGTGGTGACTTTAGTCTTGGGTATCTGCTCCTGAGATATTCCCGTGCATAAAAAAACTGCTGATACTTAACATTCAAACGTAGAGCCTCGTGATACGCTCGATTAAGACCGAGTGTGATGCCGGGCGGGGTGATTCGGTGGGTCTATGGTGGTATTATTAGCCGGCTCGCACAACACATTTCGCCTTGTGTGCCTGACGGCCATAAATCAAAACTTCCGAGACCGCCGCCGAATGTTGCATGCTACAACCTCGCACATCTGCCTAGCGGCAAACGTCAAATGCGAAAAAGGAGAAGTCTCTTGTCTGCCATTTTTATTGTGTTGATTGTATGAACAAACGCCAAACGCGGTGACCAGCGATGAGCGAGCAATGACAGTGTAGACAGAGACAGAGACAGAAATGGCCGATTGTGCAGGCTGTGCGCATGCGCGGAGTCGACATTTTTCTAAATCGACATGCAGGCTTTAGCAAACGCAATTCGTCGCATGCAGGAGCGTCGCAGCGTCGCAGTTGCATCGGCCAATCTGCGAAGCTCCATTTGATAACGTTTGTTTCTTGATTTACGATGACGTCACACCGACGAATTCGTCGTAAGACGCATGCGGCGAGTTCTGATGTGCGAGCCCTCTTAAGGTTGTACCTCAGTTAAGGCACGGTCTAAAAAGATCGTGGCTTGGCGATGCGCGGATTGCGGGTCGCGGGTGCAAATGACGCATGCCAAACGAAATATAATTTGTCCAACATTTTATGTTCTGTTTATTTTTCTATTAGTAACGATAATAATAATATTCATTGACATGTTTTCTTTTTAAAGTAAATGGGTAACGTTTTTAGTCATCTTTACACGATTTAAGAATTAATACGCCCGTCGCCATCACAAAACAAAGTGACGTATTTCCAGCTCGACGTTCTCTCTCAGAATGCGAGCGAGTCCAAAATTTCGTCGCGCCTATAGTTGAAAATTATTTGCCGTTTCACTGATGTATCACCTTAATACCGCTAAGGCTGCAGACACACGACATTGCAGTGGACGTGTGTGGACGCGCGTTGACGCAGGGGCTTACTTGATTCCAATTGCATCCGATTATAATCACCAATAGGATTCGATTTATCGAAAGCAAATCCAAAAGAATCGCTTGCAACTAATGTCGTCGTCTCTGATACGTAGTATAACACCTCAAGAACGTTGTATATAATTAACTAACCATGCTTTAAAAATCTACTTCGGTTAGGTACATGCTCAAACATGCGCGTTAACATGATTTTACTCCCTACTTCAATCATAGTTGGTCAATTTATGGCTACGGTCGTATGTTGTAGCTTAACCACTGGGGAATGCCAAAAGAAATGGCGTATTTCAAAAAAACACTACCTTATTCTTAGGTCAATAATTATTATAAAGCAATCATTATTCGTAAGATGTTTATCACACTTGAATGGTCAAAGACATAGCTTATAATGAGTATCTTTAGAATTATCTTCAAATGTGTTAATCTTGCCCATTTTTTGAATAATAAAATGCCTAATTCTTGTCAAATTTGGGATCACAGAGATTATCAATATAATTTTTAACGTAAATATTTCACTATAATAATGTCAACATAAATTATACTGATGGTTTTATAAATGCGTTTAAAAATTAATAAATGTAAAAAATCCTAACACCACTGCGCATTTATGTACTGAAATATGACTATATTTTAAAACATTAGAGCGAGAGGTTTAAAAAAATACTATGTTATGTAATGAAAATACTTTATGCAGTCATCAAATGTTTAAAATAAATATAAAGGATAATAAGGCTTCAAAATTATATAAATTGATTATCTACAACGTTTAAGGTATGTCCAGGATCATGCTTTGAAAATAGAAAAAAAGCTCCATTTTGACTCACGCTGAGCACGTCCGCCCATGTTTTAATTATGAACGTAATACACACGTGATTTTTTAGTTAATTCAAAAATAATAAAATTCATAACCTGCATGCACTTACCTACTTGATATTATATATTTCCAACTTGGAATATAAAACAATATTATGCAGATTTAAACCAATTCTCCCCTTGCGTATTGCCGTGGGATATCCATCTGCCAATTCATGAATTCGTTGAGCGGAAAATGACTGATTAATTCACATATATTGGAAATTTGATTTCGCTTCGTTTTTTTCCGGAATTATGAATATCTGCCGTGTGTCGGTTTTCAGATATGAATAATAATGAATGTTTTATAATTCTGAGTAACATTTCATTGGATTACAGATATATGATACATTATTTAGAGCATACATTTAAAGCTAATGCGATTAATAGTGTTATATTTTAGTGTCCATCATAACGATCATTATCATCTTTGGCTCCATAACCCAGAGTTGATCTCGGCCTCCTCGGGTAGCAGAGTATAATACCCTTCTCAAAGTAAATGATACTAATGCTCCAGTAAAGTTTGTAAATAATATGATGGTCCTCTTAAGTAGGGAGCAGGAATATATCCCTCAACCTGACCTCAAAAAAGATGCATCGCGATTCGAGTGGCGTGGGGCATTTTATGGGGCGACCAGGTGCTTATTTCAATGTTTACTAAATATTAGCTGGCTTGGCATAGATTAGTTATAGTTAATCGAAAACACATACTTAATTTATTTTTAAAATAAATGGCTTTTCAAACAAAACTATTTTAACAATCAATGATGTACCTACACAAAAAAAAAAAAATTTATATACCTACTATTAAAAAACGTATTTCTTTTCGTCCATGTCCGATCCTAATAAGGTCATATGTATATTTGTTTTTTTTTTTTACGAAAAATGGATGATTGCCGAACAGGAACGCCATTTTTAATTTTACGACGAGACGGATCTGTAGTCTCGAGGATTTCACGAACCGGAGCTGTGCTCCTATGCATTTCGGTCTATTTCGACCTTAACGCGTGTTCACATGCATAAACGCGTCGTTTGGCGGTGCAAAATATATCCTAAAAGTTTCATATTTAACCCGTCAACACTTCCCGGTGGCTTAAGGTTCAAATACATTATGATTACGTCACGTACTGTCACATGCCAGTACGGCGACAAACTATTTAGTCTATGGTTTTGTCATTCTGCAGAATATTTTGAATGATCACCATCTCTATAAATTCAATGATGGAGAGCATTAGTATTTTGAATTATTATTCATGCTAATTTCAGTTAATATTAGTAGTTTCCACAAGTGCGTACGTAATAATGCGTTATTATAATTGCGATATTACATCCATAAATAATATTTTGAACAGAATCCAACCTGGAGACCATAGATAATAATTTAATAAAAAATCCATAGAGAAAACCACTAAAAACAAATAACACGCGATTTTGACATGAGTCGAAAATGTGTAGGCATGTAGAAAATGATAAAAACGGTTCAATGAGTCATGCGGGTATGCAGCGCGGCCCGCATGAGGTGACCTCATTGTTTTTCTGGTGATTTCGGCAGATTTTGCTAACAATATTCGTTTAAACCTGGGGCAATTTGAATGTGTTGGGGGGCAAAAAGGTCATCTTGAAAATCGTTTGAAGGCGAAGCATAGCACAAGGATCGCACTAATTTAGAGTTGTGGGTTCATGTACGAGATTTACTTTAAACATAGTACTGCCTATGTGCATTTTTTATTTGAAGCAATTCATTTTTTTCTCAGAATTAGTTAGGTAAGCAACTATAAAAATTTTGAAGTGCTGAAGTGGGGCTTGGCAGAAATAAGATTGTGAAACACTGGTTTAAAGGTAGCAGCTTACTGTGACAGCACGTGACGGCACATAACGTGATCATAATGTATTTGAACCATTATCCACAAAATCGTGTAAGTACATCTTTCAATTAATTACGACCTTCACTTCAAATCTAAATTACTATTATTGAAGATCACTATTATTGTTAGTATTACGAGGTATTTTGGTAAAACACAAGTATTATTTGGCAAATTTAATACCGTACACTGTACATGAACATAATTAATGTAATATTTGCGAAAATTATCAGTGATTACTGTTTGAATATATTATTATTATTACTCACATGTCAGGTACACAAGATAAATATTTACAGCAACCCTGTAATATGATATTATAATATTTTATTGTGTGTGCTATAATTAGTACCTGTGTTGAAATATTGGTTCTACCGATTAATTCTGCATTGAATAAAGATGGCACAACAAAAAAAATAATATGCACAACAGCTAGAAAAGGGGGTGACAATACTTGGTGTTGGTTTTGCAATATTGGATGGGTAGGTAAAAATATTCTGTAAATTTGTAATATTTTAAAAATGAAAAAGATGCTAAAAGGGTACAATTATTTGCAGTACACCTGATAGAATTCAACACGATTTGATATTTTATGTGGATTGCCTGATTGCAAAACGTGCGTACGCGTGTGTGTATGTGTGTGTGTAGCGATTACACTGGATTTTTAGAAATTCGAAATAAAAATATACTTCGGTTATTTATTAATCATATTTTTAAATTCTTATTTGTTCTAAAAACGAATATAATATACTTCTAAAAATATGTTACTATCTGTTAATACTAACACAAACTAATAGGTACTTTTAAAAGCGATAATTTATCGGTGTGCGTCTGCGATAATAGTTTTTTTTTTATTGTCATACATATTTTTTTAAATGACTAATTCGATTTCCGAAATGGTGCAACCGGCACCTTGCATGTTTGCTAATTTCTATGTCTATGGATCTATTCCCCTATTGGTCATGACGGTTTTTTATCATGGATCGGCGGGATTCACTCTCCCGTGAATTTTTGTAAACCACGTGTTTATAAAAGAGTACCTACATATTATTCAATTCAATACTTGCTTCAAAAAATAAATATCCAATGATCCCAAACCAACGTCTGTGAACCACCAATGAGTGTCTCTGCACCGAAAGCTAATATGCTCAAGATATCCTTCATAAAAATAAATCTGTTTGATAGCGTAATAGTGTTTTTTACTCCCTCTAATCGATGACCGACCGCAAATCTCGTTGTTTATTGCAGTTATTTCCAAAGTGTCGCTGTAAAGACAAGAAATACGACGTGCCGTTACAGGTAACGAACGCCGTTATGTCGCTACGAGTACGTCCGACTATTATAAGCCTCCGTTCACACCGAACGGAATTCGCAGAAAACCGAATACAACTAAAAATATGATTTATACCTCTTGGCAAGTTGAAGTAATTGTCAGTAAATTGAGTGATTTGATTTGTGATAAATTAAATAAGTTATTAATACAAAAATAAAATAAGGCAGGCTCCAAATGATGCACTGCTTCATATTATGAATATTCAAAGACCGTTCATAAAATCGAAATTGGAAAGGGAAAAAACGATGACTAAAGAAAACCTACAGTGTTGAAAATGGTTACTAAAACAAATTATTAAACTTTTCTAACTGCGGATTAATTTGTGGTAATTTTTAGATTAGTGTCACTTACACATCAAAATGACAATATTATTATTAAACATTCTCTAAGTTTTTATATTCCATAAATTATGTAGATTGTAGAGGTATTGCCAGGCAGAAATAGGTTACGAATTGGTGTTATTATTTGATTATTATAATATAAGAGCATTGACTAGTTTGAATACAATTTAATATGTTTGACTTACACCATATTATATTTTTGTTCGGATGGCATTTTTTAAATTAATTTGTAAAATAAATCGGAATTTAATTAAATATACCATTCTTTACAATAATACAACGTTGAATCGACAATTAGGAAAATAACAATCCTCATTTATGTCGATTGTATATTTATGAAGGGTTAATCATCAATATTAACTTGATTTAAATCATTGATTCTCACAAAACGCTGCTGCCATCTTGCGGGTACACTAGGACTAGAAGACTCAAATAGGGTATTGACAGTCAAGGGGTTTACATAGGAAAACTGTAGGAAGCGCTAATGTGATTACCATGTATTGTTTCGATTTAACATAACTCTACAGTCTATGCATCTCAGCCAAGGCCTGAACAAAAACGAACCATAAGTGCGAGTGAGTAATCATTCGGCACGCTTATATCTCCGCAATATGCGTTAGAGTAAGATAGAATTTCAGTAGAGTAGAATAGAATTAAATATTTTTTGTAACCGTTGTCGGTAAAAATGGATTTGACTGTTACATTCATTTAAAAACTGCGAGCACGTGTTATAGATATTTATTGTTTTTGTATTTAATTTAAAATTATTGGTTATTATTTGTAGTTATTTTAGTAGATGATATTGCTAGCTATGTTATTTTTAAATTAGGTAGCCGCACTGAGAAGCAACACGATGCTGTAACGTGTCATAGTTAAGTTGGTAATAATAAAATCGTTGTTCTACTATGCGTTATATGCAAGAAATACGGCTTCATTTTGCCGAAAAATAGGCGCTCTCTATATATCATTACTCTGAGATCTCAGCCTTATTCAGTAAAACCAATTTTAGACTCGTATTTGTATCGGTAATATTAGTAAGCTAAGATTGTTAGTAAACATTGTCTTACTTTGGATTGCATTTTTTCGCACACGTGCTGCTGTATTCTTAGCGGCGGCCCTGGCAGGATGTCCACGTGCTTAATTATGGTGCAAAAGAGATGTTGCACTTCTGAATAGATAAATAAACTCACATATTTGTCATTCGGTCAAATTATTAGTCGTTTATATGTAGCGCGGGTGCTTAGCTTAAAATTCGATTCGACTATAATTCGGTTTTCGATTGCCGTGTGAACGAGGTGTGTGCCGACGCCGTTCTGTTACATCCGGGCGTCGCGTAAATCGACGCCGTCCGTCGACCGCGCCCGAGTTTATTTTAACGACGAGTTCGGTTCATTTGATTAGCATAGTAATCGAACGTCACCGCACAGAGCGAGCCTCGAATGTCCGACAATGCCAGCGAATGGTGGTTTTATTACACAATACGTTGCAGAATGTCCTATTACCTGCAATCCTGCGATATTATTATTCTATCGCTTCTATCGGTACAAATTGATATGATATTTTAAATTTAAAACATAAATAATCATTTAAAAAGACAAAATGTTCTTCCATCAACTTACTGACAAGCTACCTCTGAATGCATAATTAATAACTACATATTAAGGAGCAAACAGTCAAAACGTGATTTGTCACACAGATGTTGAGCTGAGATAATCAAGAAAAACATATTGTACTCAAAATGGTTTTTTTATAATAAAACTGTTTAAGGAAAGAATTTTAAACCTAGTATTTTGTATAATCCAAAATTCGCGGAAGTGGTTCATTTTTTGATTTGAAATTTGGACAAAACACGATTTGCATGAAACTTGTGGGCAAAACACTATTCAAATGAAAATCAAGGCATTATATATTTTTATAGGATAAAAAGTTCTTTGAACATTCTGGTTTCCTTTCATAGATTTAAATATGGACTATCAGAATTGACAATAAACAGCATTTTTCAAAATGTGTGACAAATCACTTTTTGAATGTTTGCTCCTCATATATATTGCCTAGTAATTGCCTAACTTCATGGCCCCCACATCCAGAAGCGGGCCCCCTAACTATCGCTAAGGTTTAAGGCAGTGTGATTTTCCACAGTAATATTCCCCAAGTTCCCCACGGAACCCCAGAATTAAGAGTATTTCGTATATTTTTAGCGATTTTTAAATAAATCCAGTTGATTTATTGAGTTGACAGCACTCGGCATAGTATGAAGCACTGATCACGATCTCCTTTTGTGGTACCTAACCAAGTAACATGCAACCCTTCGCCATATTGGATAAAAAGCCATTTTGTAAGTCAGGAAACACACTTAAATTAAGTAATTATAAAATAAAATTCTACGCGTGAATTATCATTTAATTATATCAATAATTAACATATCACATCAAATTACATCATAGAGCCGCATATTTTTAAATGTTAATTCTTTCATTTAGGAAAAATAGCGCCGCAGCCGACTTTTTTACTATTAGAGAAAATTATGGTGTTTTTTTTCACTTAATTGGTCGACCCACCACGCCGGGCCCCCAGGCTAGAGCCCTGTCAGCCCTCCTTTTGTGGGCCGTGCCTAACTTAATAAATAGTATTCGAGGTTCAATATGCAATTGTAAAATATTCGACATTAAGGGGGGACATGCTCGTCGTAGGTCAAAATTGAGTTTTTTTTGTATTTTCAAACCATGATCCTGGACATTCCTTAAACGTTGTACATAATCTATTTATATAATTTTGAAGCCTTATTATCCTTTATATTTATTTTAAGTATTTGATGACTGCATTAAGTATTTTTATTACATGAAATAGTATTCTTTTAAACCTCTCGCTCTAATGTTTTAGAATATAGTCATATTTCGGTACATGAATGTGCAGTGGTGTTAAGATTTTTTACATTTGTTAATTTTTAAACGCATTTATAAAAACATTCATATAATTAATAACGAGATAATTTTAGTAAAATATTTACGTTAAAAAATTATATTGATAATCTCTGTGATCCCAAATTTTACAAGAATTAGGCATTTTATTATTCAAAAGATCGGCCAGATTAACACATTTGAAGATAATTCTACAGATACTAATTATAAGTTATGTCTTTGACCATTCAAGTGTGATAAACATCCTACGAATATTGATTGCTTTTTAATAATTATTGACCTAAGAATAAGGTAGAGTTTTTTTGAAATACGCCATTCCTTTTGGCATTCCCCAGTGGTTAAGCTACAACATACGGCCGTAGCCATAAATTGAGAAACTATAATTGAAGTAGGGAGTAAAATGATGTTAACGCGCGTGTTTGAACATGTACCTAACCGAATTTTTTTTTATTTTTTTTTAAACGGTACATGTTCAAACACGCGCGTTAATATAATTTTATTCCCTACTTTAATTATAGTTTGTCAATTTATGACTACGGCCGTATGTTGTAGCTTAACCACTGGGGGATGACAAAAGAAATGGCGTATTTCAAAAAAACAATACCTTATTCTTAGGTCAATAATTATTATAAAGCAATCATTATTCGTAAAATATTTATTACACTTGAATGGTCAAAAACATAGCTTATAATAAGTATCTTTAGAATTATCTTCAAATGTATTAATCATGCCAATTTTTTGAATAATAAAATGCCTAATTCTTGTAAAATTTGGGATCTCAGAGATTATCAATATAATTTTTTATCGTAAATATTTTATAAAAATTATCTCGTCATTAATTATACTTATGGTTTTATAAATGCGTTTAACAATTAATAAATGTAAAAAAATCTTAACACCACTGCACATGTATGTACCGAAATATGACTATATTCTAAAACATTAGAGCGAGAGGTTTAAAAGAATACTATTTTATGTAATAAAAATACTTTATGCAGTCATCAAATACTTAAAATAAATATAAAGGATAATAAGGCTTCAAAATTATATAAATAGACTAGCTGACTCGGCAAACGTTGTTCTGCCATATAAATTATTTCTAGTGAATATTTTGGTTGTTAAATAAAAAATAACGAATGTATCGTAAGTGTGTGGGGATGGGATCTATGACAGAAAGAGGAATAGAGCGCTGTAGACGATGACCGCCGATAAAAACAAAAAAACATCAACCATTCATTTTATCAATTCAAAATGAGTAATGATGTTCATAATGAATTAATTACCTGTGACAGGATCTCGTTATTTATTGTTTATGCAATATCCGACTTGTCCCTTCCAGAAAATTAGTGGATATTGGAGAGCGTCGTATGAACGGTGTGTGTCAGCGATGAACTCCAGATTATTGTTTCTTCTTCGAATCACGATTTCTCGCGTCGATGTGCGGTCGCCAACCATGATTCCAGCAATGTTGTCAACAACAGGCACATTGAATCGACGCACGTGCTCTCCAGCTGGTGTTTTATCAGTATTGATGACAATAGCGTGATTGTCACTTTGCAATTCGTGCATGTGTGCTTTGAAGAATTTCAATAATTCATTGTGCTCATTCAACAGGGCGTCCAGTTCGCCGACGATGCGCCTGGCATTAGGCGAATTGAGGCTATTGTAGCCGCAACGTGCATCCACATGATTGATGTCCTCACCGCCCATGAAGTAGATTTGTAAAAAATTATATGGTTCGTTTGGCATTGGCAGCAATGAGCCTACTTTGTGGTATACTTGGCTTTTGATTTTGAACGTATAATGGAATTGTTGACCATTTGCCGCAGTATTGTGAACTATTTCTGTTGCTCCGAACGAAGTCAATTTGGAAGCATGAATTGAATGTGCGAATGGACTTCAGGAACAGGTTTGAATCTGGAGCCGTGCCGGTGAGCAAGCCGTTCAATGGTTCTGGTGGTATCTCAATTTCTGGTAGTTGCACTTTTCCTGATGCGCAACACATCCCAGCTGACTTATGTTTGAATTTGAGCGCATGACAATGGGGACATTCTTTGTCCATAGCACCAATCAGCACTTTCGGATGAGCGGAATATTCAATATCTGGCTCGTACTCGAATGCGAGAGGAAGGAACGAAGCGGATATAAATGTTCGATGTACTTGTTGGAATTGTCGGTCATTTGCTCTGCGTGTGTTAACTACGAACCGGCGCGCTTGGCTCCGTTCCAATTGTCGTTGTTGATTTCGTTCAGCTTGTGCCTCTTGTGATTGAGATGCACGCAATTGCGACATGCTTACACGCACATTTTTGTTATCTTGTTGGATTTGTTTGTCTGTTCTTTCTGCTCTACTATTTCGCATGTTTGTTGCTTTATTCGTTCGACGGCCCAAATGGCCCCCCTTGCGTCTTGCTGGCATTGTGACTTTGATACACGCACATAAAAATAGATAAATTAAAATAATTTGTACAAAATTTTGCACGCACTGCGTTGTGATATGCCGAATGAAATGTCAACGTCGGTTAAATTTGTTCATACAAAAATAATATAATCGCGATTAAAAAATGGGAGGGTAGGGGTAGGAGAGTGAAAATTTGGAGTTATAAGTACTTTTTATGCCAAATAATAAAAAAAATACAAAAAAAAAATTGTCAAAAAAATAAAAGAAAATTTTTCTGGATAGAGATACCCTAATCACCTAGCGGTATGAAATATACTTGTTGACCTATTCTAATACCTAAAAAATATACATAAAAAAAATCATAAAAATTGGTCGAGCCATTTCGGAGAAGTTCGACCACAAACATCGTGACACGAGATTTTTATATATATAGAGATTATCTACAACGTTTAAGGAATGTCCAGGATCATGGTTTGAAAATACAAAAAAAAAACTCAATTTTGACCTACGACGAGCATGTCCCCCCTTAAGATTCTGTATATATATATGGGGTCTCATTTTCAAATGATTCTATCCTATAATTCCAAAATAAATGAATTGATATTTCTTAATATGTATAATATTTTTAGTTTTGTTGTTTAATTAGACACCCACGATGGCCGCGCGGCTTAAGCGTTGGACTGTCACGCCGTGGGTCTCAGGTTCGAATCCTGGGTCCGGCAAGTACAAATATTGTTTTTCAATTTGTGTGTGAGTCAGGGTATGGACCTAATAGGTTGAGCAAGTGGCTGACATCCATTTCTCGTAAAAAACAAAAATCTGTTAATACAAACCTCTACTCTGTGGAGGCCCATATGATCCTATTATGATCGGACATGGTCGATAAGTAAGTAAGTTTAATTTAATAAAACCCATACTTATTATTTTTACCACTTTTAAAAGTGGAATAAGTACTACAAAAAAATTGCGTTTTAATAAATTAAACAACAATACAATGCAGTTCCACCATGAATTGACAGTTAACCAAATATTTTAGTTATACATATTTGTTTCTGCTAATAATTTTATAAACTATTGTTTCATTCAACGAATAATTCACAAGATTTGACAATGTAACATTCTTTATATTTGAATATGTACATAATTTGAAAACATCTCAAATATGTATATAATATATACCTAGTAGAAAAATGGCATTATTTTCAAAAAATACGACGTCCGACGATACATGAATTGGTAACCAGACGTTATAATTATAGTACGTTATAATTAAAATTTGGAGTGATCCTGGTGAGTTAGTAATAAGGGCACTTAATTCATACTTTGATTAAGGGCCCGCTGAAGAGCCCGCCGTTCAAATATAATTTAGTATAAAAAGGACCTCGGCGTCGTAACTACGTCAATTTAAATCGATCTTTTCGCAAAAATCACTAATCATCGGAGATTTTATTTCAAGAAATATTATTATTATTACTGATAATTTCTGCCGCGCGGAGAATTATTATTATTTTATGAACACCTGCGACATGAAGCCGATCAGAAAACAGGGCTGTCAAAATAATATTAAGCATTCATATTTTTTAAATGTTAATTTCATCATGGTTTTTAATCAAACCTGTGCAAGTACGTACTGATAACTTGGGTGGATTTTGTAGCAAACATACTATTGATATATATACGGGTATATTATTATTATAACCCAATTCAAATTGAACATAGGTTGATACTCAAATACTATTATAGTATGTTTATGATTTCGAGAAAATAATACGATGGTATAATTAATCCATATCAATTATTTGAAAACATTACATTCGCACTTTGCACAAAATTACAAACACATTCGAAGTTTGCCGCACACGTACAGACCACGTGATATTTGTTTACGCAAAATCGTCGCTTTTCAAAATGGCGAATTTGATTACCAGATTTTACTGCGATGAATCAGTATGTTCCTTTTTGTCTTTTTTTATTCGTAGGTTTGTTTACTATGTACACCGAGAAATTTCCATTTATAAACTCGGAAACGATTTTTACAGAAGAGTTTTGGAATATAATGCAACCAAAACTGGAAAAAATTCTATCATGGGTGTTGACTTCCTGAATTAGCTAACCCCAGGTCCATGCCACTACGTGAACCACAGTGGATATTAAGCCATTTCCACACTGGCAACAAGTTGCTGGCAACCTCATTAAATTTTACGATACTTACCATAATTGCTTAAGAAATTTTACAATAATTATCGTAAAATCTAACGAGGTTGCCAGCAAATTAACTTGTTGCCAGTGTGGACCCGGCATTAGATGCACAAAACTTAAATAATATATATTATAAATAAAAATTTAAAATTATAAATATATATTATGATTTATGTCTTCGACAGCCCTGATGAAATAAATGTGAAATATGAGTCGGATCAGTCACAGAGCAAATTTATTAACACAAACAACTTTGACACGACCTTTTTATATTAACTAGTAGACCAGATATTATGGACCACATGTTAAAAAATCATATTTTCAATTCTCAAGGCCATTTCTGTAGAACGTCCTCTTAAGTCCAACATAAACGCAATTTTATAAGCATGCCATGTAATTACTACTAGTTAATTTCATCATAATTAAGTAGAACGCCCGTAGCTTCATTGGTAGAGTACCACGCAAGGAGATAGCTAAGCTAACTTCTGACCACTACACCAGTCAGTTCTTGACCCGCCATGGTAGATTCGCTGCCAAGCTCTTTAAGGCTGGACTTGTCACCCGACCAACATGCCTATATGGCGGAGAATAGCATGATGCAAGCCACATCATCTGGGCATGTTCGAGAATGTGCTCTAGATACTCAAGTTGGTCCAACCAGCTGTTGGGACCATCGGGCCCTCCGAGTTTTTTGCCACAAAGGCAAATTTTATGGCATTTAAAAAAATTGTGAAGTTTTATTCGTACTTATTACGGACGTGAAGATCACTTCACATTTATTTTAACTTTATTTTTTGTATTATATTAATATATACCATTAATTTCATAGTTATTTTATGTTAACTCTCCGTGCTTTTCTCTCCCATAGCACGTTTTATTAAATAACGTAAATCACTAAACTCAGTGAAAGCTTACTTGGGAGCAATAATTGCCAATAATTGGGTATCTACTCCTGAGATCACAGCTTCACATCAAACATAGGGCCTCGTAAGGTGGACGCTCAATTAAAACCGAGTGTGGTGCAGGGCAGGTTGCTTTAGAGCAGTCTTTATTTGTGTTGCTTAAGGGGGGACATGCTCGTCGAAGGTCAAAATTGAGTTTTTATTGTATTTTCAAACCATGATCCTGGACACTCCTTAAACGTTATAGATAATCTATTTATATAATTTTGAAGCCTTATTATCCTTTATAGTTATTTTAAACATTTGATGACTGCATAAAGTATTTTTGTTACATAAAATAGTATTCTTTTAAACCTCTCGCTCTAATGTTTTAGAATATAGTCATATTTCGGTACATAACTGTGCAGTGGTGTTAAGATTTTTTACGTTTATTAATTTTTAAACGCATTTATAAAACCATTAGTATAATTTATTACCAGATAATTTTTGTAAAATATTCACGATAAAAAAATATATTGATAATCTCTGTGATCCCAAATTTGACAAGAATTAGGCATTTTATTATTCAAAAAATCGGCAAGATTAACCCATTTGAAGATGATTCTAAAGATACTTATTATAAGCTATGTTTTTGAACATTCAAGTGTGATAAACATCTTATGAACAATGATTGCTTTATAATAATTATTGACCTCAAAATAAGGTAGTGTTTTTTTGAAATACGCTATTTCTTTTGTCATTCCCTAGTGGTTAAGCTACAACATACGGCCGTAGCCATAAATTGACAAACTATAATTAAAGTAGGAATTAAAATTATGTTAATGCGCGTGTTTGAACATGTACCTAACCAAATTTTTTTTTATTTTTTTTTTAAACGGTACATGTTCAAACACGCGCGTCAATATCATTTTACTCCCTACTTTAATTATAGTTTGTCAATTTATGGCTACGGCCGTATGTTGTAGCTTAACCACTAGGGAATGACAAAAGAAATGGCGTATTTCAAAAAAACACTACCTTATTCTTAGGTCAATAATTATTATAAAGCAATCATTATTCATAAGATGTTTATCACACTTGAATGGTCAAAGACATAGCTTATAATAAGTATCTTTAGAATCATCTTCAAATGTGTTAATCTTGCCGATTTTTTGAATAATAAAATGCCTAATTCTTGTCAAATTTGGGATCACAGAGATTATCAATATATTTTTTTATCGTGAATATTTTACAAAAATTATCTGGTAATAAATTATACTAATGGTTTCATAAATGCGTTTAAAAATTAATAAACGTAAAAAATCCTAACACCACTGCACAGTTATGTACCGAAATATGACTATATTCTAAAACATTAGAGCGAGAGGTTTAAAAGAATACTATTTTATGTAACAAAAATACTTTATGCAGTCATCAAATGTTTAAAATAACTATAAAGGATAATAAGGCTTCAAAATTATATAAATAGATTATCTACAACGTTTAAGCAGTGTCCAGGATCATGGTTAGAAAATACAATAAAAACTCAATTTTGACCTTCGACGAGCATGTCCCCCCTTAAGTACGGTCGGGCGTCGTGTTTTTTTTTTAAGATTTTTACTGAGGTGTTTTCAATTTATATATAATATTTAAATCATTATTTTACATACAATTTACCTATCAACAAGCTTCTACTCCGAGCCTAACTCCATGATGCAAAACTTATCTTCCGTACTATAAAAATGTGATTAATCATAGCGTATATATGAAATACAACCTCGTCCCTAAAATAGTGACGAAATATATCAAAACCTAAAAAGCAAACTAAATCCGGCATAAATTGTTATTTTCCGAAAGCAAGCTTTGTTCATACGACTCCCGAACATTTTGTACGTAATATTTTACGGTCAGTAGCGCTTGCTTTATGGCAGTCGCGACATTCATAGCGCTATGGAAACCTATAAAACAGTCTAAATAAAAAACCTTTCGTTGATGACTCGGAGCTTTTTCCCGAATCATAAGCACCCAGCTTCCCCAATAAGTATCCGCAAATGCTAGGATTTCTGGGAAACCTTTTACTACGCTTAAGATGATGAGAATATTTTGGGATCATTTTTTTAAGGACAAATTGTAATTGTGTCTTATATTTGCGTTGCGGAGTTTCTTATACTTACATGTTAACTACTTATTACCAATATAAGCATGGCCCCCATAAGGGGGGGGGGGCTAATAGCAAAAAAGACGCTATTTTACTTCAATAATGGTAATATTTTATATTATGTGATTATGTGTATCGTGCAATTAGCTTATTTGATGGCACCACAAAGGTTGATTTGTTTTTTATTAACTACTAGCTGAAGTACCCGGCTTCGCACAGGGTCGCTTCGTGGTTATATTTATCTTAGATATTTGAAAAATAATAAGAAGTTATTATTTTTTTAATATTAAAATATCTGTGTAATACAATATGGCAATATGAAAATAATTCTAATAGGAGTAAAGGTCAAACATAAGAACACTAAATTAAAATCGAAACGTTATTAATGTTATTAATATGTAGAAAAAAAAATCAAAATTGGATGGAACAAACAAACAACAAACTTTGTATGTTATATAATAATAATTAAGAAACCTTCGTAGGTGTGCGCACACAACTGACAAAAGTTTCATCGCAATCGGATGAATGGTATAGGAACGCATACGAATAGTAGAAGAAGATGATTTTCTAATTCAGATATCTTTGTGGGCATGCGCATGACAACTCACCAAAGTTTCATTGCAATCGGATTGATGGTATAGGAACGCATACGAATAGAAGAAGAAGAAGATGGTTGTACTAATTCAAAAACCTTCGCGGGCGTGCGCACAACAACTGGACAAAATTTCATCACAATCGGATGAATGGCATAAGAACGCATACAAATAGAAGAAGAAAAGATGGTTGTACTAATTCAGAAACCTTTGCGGGCATGCGCACAACAACTGGTCAAAATTTCATCACAATCGGATGAATGGCATAAGAATGCATACAAATAGAAGAAGAAAAAGATGATTGTACTAATTCAGAAACCTTTGCGGGCAAGGGCACAACACTTGATCAAAATGTCATTGCAATCGGATGAATGGTATAGGAACGCATACCAATAGAAGTAGAAGATGATTTTCTAATTTAGAAATCTTTGTGGGCATGCGCACGACAACTCACCAAAGTTTCATTGCAATCGGATAAATGGTGTAGGTAGGCATTCGAATAGAAAAAGAAGATGATAGTTGTACTAATTCAGAAACCTTCGCAGGCGTGCGCACGACAACTCACCAAAGTTTCATTGCAATCGGATGAATGGTATAGGAACGCATACGAATAGAAGAAGAAGAAGACGGTTCTACTAATTCAGAAACCTTTGCAGGCGTGCTCACAACAACTGGTCAAAATTTCATCGCAATCGGATGAATGGTATAAGAACGCATACAAATAGAAGAAGATAGAATAGAAGAAAAAGAAAAAGAAAATAGTTGTAACAATTCAGAAACCTTTTCGGCGTGAGCACAACACTTGATCAAAATTTCATTGCAATCGGATGAATGGTATAGAAACGCATACGAATAGAAGATAGAATAGAAGAAGAAGATGGTTGTACTAATTCAGAAACCTTTGCGGGTGTTGGCACAATTACTGACGAAAATTTTATTGCAATCGGATGAATGGAATAGAAACGCGTACGGATAGAAGAAGAAGAAGATAGTTGTACTAATTCAAAAACCATTGCGGGTGTTACCACAACAACTGACGAAGGTTTCATCGCAATCGGATGAATGGTATAGGGACCATACGAATAAAAGAAGATAGAATGAAGAAGAAGAAGAAGAAGATGGTTGTACTAATTCAGAAACCTTCGCGGGTGTTGGCACAATTACTGACAAAAATTTTATTGCAATCGGATGAATGGAATAGGAACGCATACGAATAGAAGAATATAGAATAGAAGAAGAATAAGAAGAAGAAGATGGTTGTACTAATTCAAAAACCGTTGCGGGTGTTACCACAACAACTGACGAAGGTTTCATTGCAATCGGATGAATGGTATAGGGACCATACGAATAAAAGAAGATAGAATGAAGAAGAAGAAGAAGATGATAATTTTTCTAATTCAAAAACCTTCATGGGTGTGCATGCAACCACTTACCAAAATTTCATTGCAATCGGATGAATGGTATAGGAACGCATACGGGACAGACACACAGACAAACAGACATACAGACAGACAGACATTCATTTTTATATATTAGTATAGCCTTTACTCTTCCCGCAAGTGCAAGCAATAAGTTTACAAAGTTTTATCGCAATCGAATGAACGGTATGGCTGCGCATTAAATACGAACAAACAAACACACAAACACACAAATACACAAATATTAATTTTTATATATTAGATATAATGTTTGTGGACGTATTAAATAGGCTAAATTTATAATTGTATAAATTATCATATTTCATTAATATTTACACATGCTGTCTTTTTATTGTTATTTGTAATTAAGATATTTTTATACATTTGTATTTATTATGTATTATGGCGCATTGGCCAATAGCTGTAATGCCGTAATACTCTTTTTATAAATAAAAAAAATACAATTTAATATTGCGATGCAATTGTTAATTGTGTGTCGATACTCGACAACTACATAATCCAAGTGGATTTAAGTACTAAAAATACCCATAATTTTACCGTGAACACCATTTAGAAAACGTTACTGTAGGGCATCACACCACCTTTAACTTTAGCGATTGATGAAGGGCAACTTCATTATGTGGGGGTCATTAAAGTATTCGCCATAATATTATTTGGTTACTACAAAAGCCAGCTGACAACATCCACGTGATACCGTTCGAATTCCGTTTTTGAACATTGAAATTTTAGATCATAACAAAAACAAAATTGTGCTTTAGTAGTAACGTCAATCAAAAAATACAGATCAAACGTCGACTTTAGGCTGTAGCAGACAGTTAATTCTGATGGTGAATACATCACTGAATACCTACCCTTAGACATTCGTTAGTTATAAAAATCCACTATATACCAGAAGTTCTTAGATCACCGATATGATAAAAAAACACTGTAGCAGTATTATCGTGTTACTAAGTATAATATAGACAGCGTCGTATTTGGTCGGCGTCGCGGTGCCCCAAGCACGGTGAATCTGCATCGCGGGAGTCTCCATGGGGAAGTCTTCGTTTTCTTCGCCGTGTATTTCACCAGATAACATTATTCCATCTACTTATATGCATCTTATACCCCTAGAGTCGAACTTGAGTATGTGACGCGCCAGTTTAAAATGTATTAGAAGTATCCATGCAGATAATATACTTCATGAAAAATATAATTTATTTAAATTAACTTGACTGAAATGAATAATCATTTTTCAATCTCACATTATTTAGGATGTTTATTTTTTTATTGTAATGCAATTCTGAAGTTTGTATGTCATATAACTTCGGTCCACGATGAACAGTTCGAAAAAATACGTGACGCGTTTTAGCGATATTGCCGACAACCGTACCTCTATTTTGTTATTTAGTCTCTGGATGATATTGACTGATGCATCATGTGCTCTGTCTAATAAATTGGAAGCACTCAGCACCACAACACATTTTGAAGGCGTTAATTGCTTCCGCTTCCTTACCCTCAGAGTCCATGACTCAACGTAGTATAAAAATAAAAAGTATAAACCAGGAGGTCATTTTTAAAGAATAGTTGACGTTATGTGATTTTCAAAACTCACCAAATTCAACATCAAACCGCTTAAAAACCTATTTATGTGATTGATTTTTAATACTGGATAAATCTAGCAAGATTATTTTTAAACTGCATCAAATGCATTTCATTCATCGCAAAAACACACGTAATATTTCTAAATGCCTCACATTATCAATAATATGATCAAAGAGATAACGTATTTGTTTTGATACTAGTAAACATATAGCTTTTAGGAATGAGAAGTGAAAATTTCGGAATTTCTCACTTTGTCAAAAAGTCGATTAGACCGCATTTTAAAATTACCTCCTGAATACGGATTTAGTTATAAAAAAATCTGTATGTTTGACTGTGTATTAAACTGAAAATTTACATTTAAAAATGCTTTATATAGCAATGTAAACATTGATATATCACTACAGAATATAATAATTTTACAATGGCTATTCAGTAAATCAATTATATTTATTGGTGGTTTTCTAAGTAGCGAGGCTATTAACATATTATATAATATATACCTAACATTGATTGTTAATTATACCTCAATTAAATGTATAGCTTACTAATTGTTAATAGTTATCATACACTACTTACACACGATGAAATTATTTTACACAAACAAATTAAATCCTCGTAAAATAAATAAAATACGTAATATTAAAACACTGCAATAACGCGCAACTTAGTAAAATAGTAACACAGGCTTTTAATCACAACTGACTGTGCTTATTTATTCTTTTTTACACTGGCAATAAAACATAATAATATTATTGTGTGTCCGAAAATTTCCCTTTTTTATTGGTAGTAAATAATTATTATTGCAGTTCTAAAACAATTTTCACCGGCGTTCAATTTTGGTCAGTTAATTCTTTTATGTCGAATAAGTATGTTGAAAAAATTTCACCGTAAATAACGTGGAAATAAATTTATAAACTTTCGAAAAAATATATTCATTACAGTGATAATTTATTATAAAATGCTGAAGTAATTTACCATAACCGTTCGAATTGAGAATTAAATACTTTGCTTAGGATTGTATTTTGAATATTATGTAACTAATACGGAAAATTCTCTTTGCGCAGACCATCCAATAGTTATCCAAATATTCCGAATGAACAGGCATTCAGTATCCCAGTGAATAACTTTAGTTATGCAATTCAGGCGTAGCATAATTCTAATGGGTTAAAAAAAACAACTTTAAAAAATCAAAAGTTAACTCCACACTGACGTTTTAATGGACGCTGCTTTAGGGCAAATCCAGTCATTATTAGTTGCAATACAGGTTATATGAATTGTTCTGTTATAAAAGAATAAACAGTGCATTAGTAAACCTACATAATATTATTATATATGTGGGATGTTTGGGGGCACTTTCATTTATCATATATTATACCCATTGTTTACCATGTAAAAGAAAAACTATTTTAATCAAATATCTGTTATCACCGCCTGTTTAATACATATATGATATTTTTAAATAAAAAATAACCTTAGGTATAAAAATAAATGTATGTAAAACATAATACCTAGTCCTTCTTTTGAATATTATTTAAGTTTTAATGATTTGCATTTTCGTAATGTTAAGCGCTGTCGATAGATGTCGTTACAAGACATCATTTATAAGTCATTTTTAATATTAATTATTATTTTTTTTATATAATTTTACCGAGGCATTGACTGACATATGGCGTCCTTCGAGTAAGGATCCGTTGTTCTGCCCCCCCCCCTCTCCAACTTTGTAAAGTTCAGTCCTCCCAATACCATGGCACATTTCAGTTCCTCGACATTACCATTTAAAGGTGGCCCTGTCTCGCTCAAATTTGGGACAGTCTACCGCTATGTGTATATCACATTAATCGAAGGGCTACGAATCATCAAATCTTGTACCTTTAATATATACAGCTTTTGACAGTTTATACGGCTAACTTACTATAACAATTATAATTCCGCTATATATTTTATAAATATGATAAATTACCGACGATAGCCGCCTTATGTATATAATACACCCACAGTGTGTTACAGCATATTATATTTTGTTTTGTCACTCTATCTGTTGGCATTTTGTCGATATATTAAAATTTTAATAATACTTTAATACGAAAACATAATAAATGAAACTGCTAAGTCCTGTTGTTACTTCGAGGATTTGCTTTGTACCAAAATGTAAAATCTGTTTGAAACCTTCTTGAGGATAATCGACAAATTTATTTAATCAGCATTTTCATGTTTCCCTTCGCTTGTTTCGTAATATCTACTTCTGTATCTTTAAAGTCAAATATATTCTTGGCGACTTTCTTATCATTTTATCATGTCAAACATTATTATTCAAGGCTAGAAGATATATTTTCCTGATTTAAAATATATATTATATTACAAGTACAGAATGCGTAATATCTATAATTACAGTTATTGTTAGATCATTTAATTAACTATTAACTAAATCTTTTATTCAATGAATAAGACACAAGATTTGAGAATGTAACATTTTATAATATATTAAACATACACCATTTGAGAATATATCTCATGCATATTAGAAAAAATCCATTTTAGAAAAAATATGATACCCAACAAGACTTGAACCTGTAACCGCTGGATTCGCGCCAGTGTACGTTTCCAATTAAGCTACGGGAATCCTACTTAATTACGACAACTAGTAGTTCTAATATGAAATGCTTATCAAATTGTGTTACAATGTTGGCTATCGGTTTTTGTATATTAAATTAAGATATGTATCAATTAATTCCTTAATTGCTAACCAACGTCACGACATTGGAACGCAATTTGATAAGCATAATAGCGTACGGTAGTAGCTTCTTATTGGTTGCCTCCGGATTCAATTCCCGTTGAGAATACAATTAATTTTTCCATATTTGTGTGACTTTTTGACTGCTATTACTACAGTACTGTTTCACTAAGATGACACTATTATCGTTGAGCATCATGGTCTTTTGTAGTATTGTATTTTGTAAAAGGGGGAAAAGACTGCCTTCAACAAAAGATACATTTAAGCACGATCTAAAATTCATTGGTAAAATAAAATCAGTCTATGTTTTTAGAATTTTAATTGTTAAACCAGAAATAGAGAATTAATGGGCACTAAAATACCTAACGGGTGTGGAGTAACTGGCAACCGATCTCGCGTGTGGAAGAATATGAGATAAACTTAAACACGTGTCAAGAATACGTCATTCTAAGCTTGTCCTTCGTTCTGACTGCTCATTAAATATTGGTGTATTTAAAGGCACCATCGCACGTTTATAATGTGTGTTTTATGTTCGTAAAACACTCAAACATTAAAAACTTAGCTTCAAAATGTAGTGTATTGGGATATAGCCTATCTGAATTCTATGTATTAATCAGTTATGTGTGTTAAACGTAAATGGTTTAATTCAGTTTTAATCCGCACTGAAATGATAATGTGTCAGAAGTACTATATCTAATTAAATCTTTAATACGAAATGATTCATTTTATAGCTTCTTCATAAAGGAAGGGTTTCTTTGGCGTATTTATTTTTAATCTATTGCCTACAGTATGTTTCCTTACTTTTTTTATATATTAGTAGATGTCTTTTATTATTTTATATTACAGTGGAACCCCGATTTGACGTGTATGTTTTCCTGCTATTTACGCGTAGTTTCTACAGTCAAGTTTTATTTCCGTATGTACATTTTATTCCAATTTGCAATAATTTACATCTGAAATATTCAAAAATCAATTTAAAGACATTCAATTATTGAATGCATGGCAATCATTGAAATGCTGAAAGAATACGTTGACACACACGAAACCATTTTCAATATATTGTTTTCTTTCTGTCAATCCCTTCAAAAACGTAAGATCGGGGTTACATTTTCAATTTAATTGACTCTTCTAAACGTACATTAAAACTATTCCGCGAAGCCTTATATGTGTACGATATAATGTACATATATAATGTATATATAAGGACACTATGTACACACACTTTACCTGCAGTTAATTAACGAAGTATCATGTTAACTCAACCTTCCACGTACCAGACAACAAGTTGTCTAAGGTTCTATGTTACGAATCTATTCACCAAGGCTGCCTAGCGGTAATTATCATTAAATTTAGCATTGACACAAAAGAAATCACACACATTGGGTTAGTTTGTTGACTACGGAAACGGATAATATCGCATCAAATCTACTTCCCGCTTTAATGGACTGGCATTGAAGGATCATTATATTAATTATTATTAACGTATTAGCTCGTTATATTTTATTTAAATATTTATACAATATTACTTTATTTTTGGACATCTATTTGTTTGCTATATTAGGAACCATTATAACGCCCAAGTCAGATTATATTCAGGCCGTGACACTGAATTGCAAATTACTATGGTAGTGTATGTTATTAATTATCTAAAAATCCAATACGGTAACATGTTCAATATAAATGTATTTCTATTGCATATTTCGTTCAAATTATTACCATTTATTTCAATATACAACAATCACTGTTTTCTACAAACAGTTTATTATGTTTCTGATTGTTCCCTCATGGCTATTTTAAAATTTGGTCATATGTTAGGCCAAAACTACTAGTGTCTCCAGGTTATCCGATCCACGCCAAACAATATGTCCAAAAAACTACAGAATGTATCTCAAACAAATTGTCAACAGCCATTTTTTTTATTTGTAGTCTCTGAATGATTGACTGGTTTATCATGAGGTTATTATATTGCATTCATTCATTTCATTCAGACATGCTTTTATGTATTTTTAATTTGATGATACTATTTGCTTGTATAAGAACAAATATCATATTTTAAATAATTTTAAATTTCAATTGAAATTCAAATATGTGATATTTAACTAACTTTGATTAATGCTTGGGTTAATCAAATCTAAAACAACCGGTGTGAGAATCCAATGCCTTACGCATTTGGCTACGAAAGCATTATGAGTATAATACTCGTACCTTCCTGACGTAATAAAATCTTACAGAAAAGTGAAATTAACACTGCAAACAAGTATTCTTAGGCTATATATTTCTTTCGCTTCGGAGACTTATAATGCTGTGCGTAACTTTGCCCTTATTATAAAACTATGATCGACTCCTAATATTTTTATTATCTTTGTTCATATCGAGCAGTGGAGTGCGCAAAACTCTGTTTATAAACAACACTAACTAAATGTAACTTTGCCTATTTTAGTGAAAACAACAGTCATTGTTTTCGGCTCCAGGATTCAGAATTAATCCATAACTGTTGCCAATACTGCCTAATATAAAACACTGCTTCAATGGCTGCACACCTTTCCCACTTAATACGTTTTTCCACGGTCTTCCAAATCCATCATCCAATATGATGGTCTGATGTCACAGCCTTCAAAATGTATCGCCGCTTGTCAGTCATCCGTGATCTATCATTCTGGTTTCAGATAATCAGTTCGAAGATTTTTTGGTCGGCATCAAATAAATATACGCATTTTTATCTACGACATATTGCAATTTGTTTAATTGTGATATATTTACATTCATAAAACTTGTGAAAAGCATGTCACGTTTGTAGGACAAAACAATGAGAGTATGTATAAGGTTTTTAGGACAAATGCAAGCTGGAAAAAAATATATAAGAAGTATGCCAAAAATACAAAAAATATTTTTTTAATAATCTCATGTAGGTACTATAGTTTGTCAGAAATGCAATGTCAGCTTAAAATTTAACTGTAACACAATTATTATTACTAGATCTTGCAGACAGCTTGGCATCCTCATGGCATGGTGTTGAATTTAAGTCATGGTAATATCCTTCCCGCATAGAATTTAGTTATTTTTTATCGGCCAATGATTAAGTATTCCCCACAATCATGCTATGGAAAAATAGTTCCCAGATAGTTTTTCAAGAGTTTTTTTTATACCTACTGAAATTCCCATAAATTCAGTGTTACACACATATAAAAATCCATATAAAATGAGTGCTGAAAAATTCGCGCGTCGAAGAGAAAACTATCGTGGATTAATAAAATACACCCCAATAGAACAATATTGGGGTCGAGATTTCTCAAATTTCGGACTTTTGTTTTTGAATAAAGAACGGATAATAAATAAGGCACACAATCGCTCGCCAAAACAGAAAGAGCTCTACGATAATAACATAATACCGATTACAGTGTTTATTTTATACCATTGAATAATTACAGTTTACAACAGCTAATTAAATTAGTTACGAGTACCTACTCACTTACTAAAATGGTTTTTGTAACCATTACTATCTATAAAGTGAACAAAGAAATGGTTAAAAACAAACTTAAATAAAAACATAATAATGTTTATTGTTTGCGATAAATTTTTCAGGCTGTATATTTTCCATGAAACCATTTTTATGTAAACACAACAAAATTGTTGCTGAAGTCTTAATGATTTATATATGTATACATTTAAATGCGTCAGAATGTATCTCTTTTAACATACATATTATATGTTAAATAAAATTAAATTAAATTTATATTTTAGCACGCCAGTGTGCTTAAGGCGACGCTACACTTGACTTATAGAAGTCGCTGGGTACCATTATGTCTGTGGTTAGATATTTTGCGACGTTTCTCGTCGACTATCGCATCATGCAAATGTGCTTTACGACGGTGTAATAATAATATGTCGTGTTTGCCCAATAAATAAGCGTACTTTTTGGCCAACCGTTGAATTAGCATTTTTCTGCCGGCATCTCATGTACAGGGTGTAAAAGAAAAGGTTTCACTATTATTCTTTTGTTTTCATCGTCATCATATTTTTATCTAATTTCCAAGTTACAGCACTGAAGATAACTGTCCATTTAACCACCAAATGTAAAATATTCTACGTAGCACAAAATTTTAAGGTGAAGTCTTTACTAAGCCTTTCTACCAGAGGCACCTAGCGGAGAAATATGAAGCTTGCAATTTGAGACATTTTTTGATAATTTACCATTTCAACTGTATGAATTAATAAATATACTTATATCTGAAAACATTAAAAAGATTTTTTTTATTATAAGTTAAAGACAAACCTACAATTTAAGAAAAATGTTATAAAATGTGAATTTTGTTTACGTCCCCATGTTATTATAACATATTATATATTATGGTCATATTTATAATAAAATTTAGTTTGTTAAGTTTTCTAAGCATCGTCTAAGAGATTTTTAACTAATTTATAGTTTTTTTATATTAATTTTAAAAAACATCTATTTTTATTCAAATATAAATGTGTATAACTTGAAATTCTTTTTATTTATATCAAATCGAGCTTCAATATTCTGACCATACCTAAATAAGACAGTTGAAATTGTAAATTATCAAAAAAATGTCTATAATAATTGCAAGCTTCATATTTCTCCGCTAGGTGCCTCTGGTAGAACGGCTGAGTAAAGACATCACCTTAAGACTATAATACCTCAGTTGAGGCATGGTCTAAAAAGATCGTGGCTAGGCGATGCGCGGATTGCGGGTCACGGGTGCAAATGACGCATGCCGAACGAAATATAATTTGTCATATAAATCCAACATGCGTCCATTTAATGTTCTGTTTATTACAATAATAATATTATATTCATTGACATGTTTTCTTTTTCAAGTAAATGGGTAACGTTTTTAGTCATCTTTACACGATTTAAGAATTAATACCCCCGTTGCCATCACGAAACAAATTGACGTGTTCCCAGCTCGACGTTCTCTCTCCGAATGCCAGCGAGTCCAAAATTTCGTCGCACCTATAGTTGAAAATTATTTTCCGTTTCACTGATGTATCGTCTTAATCAAATTGTATTTATTTTACATACAGTGAACATTACAAATTAATAATTTAAGACGTTCACAACATGACATTCAAAAACAATTATCGCAAAATATCCCCTTTCGATTTTCATATTATTTATATGTTGGACTTTTTAAACACCTTGTATCCTTAAAAATAGAATACTGCTAGTAGGGCTGTGAAAAATAACGGGGGAGTAAAATATATATCATAGAATATTTTGAAGATTCTTTATCATAAATGTTCGACATGAATGAAGATATGCAAAGCGTGCCATTTTAATATTTCGTGCAGAGATATTCTTTTCGGGATTTATATGATTGTTTTTGGCTTTGAGATTTTTTTTATATCTTGCCTAAAAACATCGTCATTTTGAATGTGATTAGGTATTTTTATGTTATAAAAATGTGCGTATAAAGGGGAGAGGTAGGTATTATCAATAACAATGTATTCTAACAGTGTTTCAAAATTCGTCTGTAATAAAAAACCTTTTTTATGGATTTAAAAACATATTTATTAAAATGAATTAACAAAAATATATAGACGTATTATGGGTGTGTTTGTATGAAGATATTCTCAAAAGTGGAGACATGTGGGATAAACTTAAACAGAATAATATGGTATTTCATTATATTTACGACTTTATTAAAATATATCATTTTAAAGTTTGTAACTTCAACGCCTGTTAGGTTCATACTCTGACTCACACACAAATTGAAAAACAATATAATATGTATGTACTAGGCAGAAAATGTAATGTGCACTATTTATGGCGAATCTTAACAGTCTAGCTCCACCCTTCGCTACTGCTTGAAATATAATTTTTGAGACTTTTTCAGTTGTATTTTTATCGTAATTAATTCTTGGGTTTCCACCGAGTGTACTTCTTCCTTCTTTCCTCGGCGTTTGCTCTTAGCTAATCCGTTTCCTTTTGGCATCCTTAGAGCGACGTTTGCATGTATACAAATAAACTACATTTCATCATAATATATATCTCTTGATAATGGCCTCTGAAATGAGCCCGAAACGCCAAGGAAAGAAGGAAGAATGAAACGTGGTGGAAACCCAAGAATCCATTACGATAACCCTTGAAATATTTTGTATAATCTACCTACGTAGCTGACACATATTAAGATCGACAGGGGGGTGACAAACATCTTTACTTTACGTCTGGTCTTACATATTATTGTGGTAACACAAGTGTATTTTTTTGTACATTGTTTTTGTTTTGATTTACGTCTGCCAGTCTGTCTGTAACGCAACGCATCACACACACACACATAGACCAGAGCAGTCGCATTGAACTGCATATTAATGACGGCGCAATCAAACCCACATGGTAGTTCTCCCATGCTGCTGTCACTCTGAATGAAATTCATGTAAAATACACCGGCTTTATCGATATAATTACCTACCAATCTATATTGGTGTTTAAATCGATGCGTTCTATAAATATTGTTATCTCATGTTGCTTAGATTATGATATTATTGTTAGCTCATAATCATACATATTCTTCGTCGTAGTTAGGTAGAGGCTGAATTGGTAAAGTACATTGGCGCGAATACAATGGATGCAGGTTTTAATTTTTTTCTCAAAGATTTTTTTCTGGTACCTAACTTTATTTATTCATCATTGAAAATGATGATCATGTGTGAAAATCTTGACATTATCTATTGATAAAAACCTTCATATTATTTATAATAAGGTGGCAACTCGTAGGTACCTACCTTAAAATATCAGAAACGTATACATACATAATAATATACTATAATTTATGATGTTTTAAAAATCTATTTTTACAGATGGAGGCGCAGGAACGGTGGGCTTGACCTGGTTAGCCGCAGCAGCCGCAGTCACAGCACTGAGCTCCGTGGCTCTCCTGGCCGCACTTCTGGCAGCGTGTGGTCGGTGGACCCGGTCCAGATCTTCGTCTCCAGCCCCTCAGCCGGCAAAGCCTCCGCCACCTCTACCAAACAACTCCACGCAGGCAGTTCACACGACGCAGAGGGCTCCTCCACTCCTCGAAATCAACACAGGAGAGCAGAGATACGTGGTGGCGTATACTCTGAAGCCTTCGCATGCTGGAGATAGAAGGCCTGATATTCTTAATCCAAGAGCTGGTAAGTCATTAAACTTTTTACTCTCTTCCTCAGAATTAAAAATAACATTTTGTATTCGCTCTGAAACCTGAAGTGAACGTGGATTCTTTTACATTGAATTATTGTTGTTAGACAATTTCCCATATTAATTATTATTAGTTCTTGTAATGGTTTTAACTGTCAATTATTCTTGGTGAAAAGAATTTCAAATAAAATAAAATATAATTAAAAATCAGTCTGCATCATCCCTGTATGAAGCCTGGGTGTTTTTAAGATTTTATCTCTGCTACCACAACACCACTATGAAATGAGTATTTTTTATTAAGATTTACGGCTTTTTATTATTTAGTTCATTAATTTTAAATATTTATTGTAATAACGAAAGAAATTATATGCTCACCTACTAATTAATTAACGTTTTTAAATATTATTATTTTCACTAATATATTCAAGTTATTTCTGATTATTTGCCATTCTTTTCCATGGCGGAAGTATATACAATAATTATTTATTAACATTGTTAGCTCAAAAGGGCGCATGGTGACAATTTGTAGGTATACTATTTATACAAGAGAACAATTCAAAAAAATAATTTTATTTGTTTTATATTCTTTAATAACTACCCTGACAAAAATAGTTGTATTCTAGTTAACTTGATCACGGGATAACTTTTTGCACTCCGTTGAAAATATTATATAATAATTACAAGCTAAAAAGAACTTTTTATATACAACGTTTTTAAATTTTCTGTTGAATCATATAAACTTGACTTGACTAGCTTAAACGATCGTATTCTTATTTTTCCGGTGGTTCTTTGTACGCTACAAATCTTGCAATCGATTTTTAACTAACTTCCCGACTAGCTAGATATTTAAAACTTTTAGAATATATCAGAACACGATGCCAGTGTATTTTTTTAATACTTTTAGCCGCCTTTAAGTAGAATTGAATTCATTTTCAGTTAATTCTGTTTTGTATGAAAAGTTATTTCGACTCCATTATTGGTTGCTAGGGGTCTGGGGTCCTAGCAACTTAATTATTATTATATACGTGCGTTACTATGGAAATCAATATGACATTTCAGTATTATTTCTATCAAGTACAAATTTTTTTGATCGTATAAAAGCTAGTCAAGTCAAGTTTATACGATTCAACAGAAAATTTAAAAACGTTGTATATAAAAAGTTCTTTTTATCTTGTAATTATTATCATTATTGCTGAATAAACTTTAGTTAGTCATAAGTAGGTACCTACCATTCTTCTATGAATATAGACTATGAATCCTATTTTGCTTCACTTTGATACAATATTACCTACATACTATAATTTATGTAAAAGATTATCTTGTATATCTTTAAATTAAAACAATGAAATTCTTAATTCAAATTTCTTTATTTTAAGTTTCAATAGTTTCAAATTGCCACTTCCGCTCCTACTAAATTCGATATAGTGTTTACAATTGAGCGTAGTTATACACAAAGCAGCCAAGGCACAATTTTGAAAAAAAATGAGTTATTGTGATTTCTATAATCTCACACGTTTGTTTTACATTCTGCACAAATCAGCCACGCTGCTGTCATACAAAAATCTCATATAAATGTGTTTTAAAGATTTTGCAAATCGCAGAATATTACATTTTCGATCTGCATAAAGCAACCAAGCTGCTGTCATATAAAAATGTCATATAAATGCGTTCTAAAAATATACCATATTCGATCTGCAAAAAGCAGCCACATGATAATATTATGTACTTACCTAAATATTAAAATCCTGACTGTATGTTTTTCTACATTCAATTAAAAAAACATTATTTTCTCAATTACATTATTAGTTATTCATTGTATTATATATAATATATATTTTATAATATAATATATAGATTTTTCATGTAAAAATTAGTGCCAGGCAGCTAAATATTATTGTATAATTTACAAGTTGTTCGGATTATTTTTAGAACTTACTAATTCCCATAATACTTGAATAACTTAGAAAGTTTTTTTTAAGAAAATAGATGTGAAAATAACATTTTTTCTTGCAAAAATAAGAGTTGGCTGCATTCAAGAATGAACATTCTAAAAAACTCGTTTTGCACAAAACAGCCTGGATTCTAAAACACCAAAATTTCATAGATTTTATGCTTTTATCTTTTTATAAGTTACACAAAATCATATATATATATACATATAATATCTATCATTCAAGAGGTATAAACAGTACACAGAGGCTTTGTGGATTTAAAGAAACACACTTTACATAAAAGTGCTTCTATCTCTGTTTGAGGTTTGTGTGGACTGGCTGCTTTGTATATAACTACGCTCAATTTTCACTGAACTGACTATTACATTTTGTCAGAGAAAATAATCATTTTTTTATATGAAATAATAATAACGTGTCGTTTGCAGTTATTCGAACGTTTACTATAGAAAGCGTCTGGATGGATTCTAAAAATGTTTTCGCGAATCGGAATTATGTTCTACCTTATCTGGTAAAATAATAATAATTGTGAAAATTTCTCGGTTTGGAAAGTTAATGCTGAGTTGGATTTTCTTGCGACAAACATTTCATAATAATTCAATTCGCAAACTCATTAACCAGAGGGAAACTTTTCATTTAGCGCGATACGCGAAAGCCATTTATTTCGCAACAATTTCAAAGTAATTACGGATTCTTTTAATAATATTGCGGGTACAATTTTGCGTATATTTAAGCACAGGCCCGTTTGCTATCCAGCCAGGTAAGCAATAATTTCTAAATATCGACCATCATCATCATTGGCGCAGTATCCTATTATCATGGCCCCCACATCCTGAGGGAATGGGACAACTGGACGCCAAGACAATTGGACGCCGCACTGTCGTAGACACATATTATACAGAACGTAGACGAGGAATTTTAATCAGTTTCTATCTACTACTTAGTAGTTTTAATTCATTTTACTCTTAACATAATGTTTTTTTATTGCAGATTGAGAATTACCATGCCTAAGGCTTTATATAAAATAAAAAACTCTTTTTTCGTTGGAACTTAAACATATGTACGATTAAATCATTATTTACGTGTGCATATTTAAATTCTCACCAACTATTAAATCATTATATAATAATTTAAATATAAATAGTATTATTAAATGTTTTTTTAAGGACATATAATTACCTAACGTCTATTTAATTTCGATCTGCATAGCGTCCAGTTGTCCCGGCGCCAAATCGTCCTAGACCCCGTCCTGAAGCGGGCCCCCAGACCAGAATCTATGGCGGGGCCAATACCTATCGCTTAAGGTTAAAGTTAAAGCCAGTATGATTTTCTACATTAGTGTTCCCCAAGTGGTTTTCGCGGGATCCCAGGGTTAAGGGAATTCCGTGTATTTTTAGCGATTTTTAAATAAATCCAGTTGATTTATTGAGTTGTCAGCACTCAACATATTATGAACCACTGATCACGATCTCCTTTGTGGTAGCCAAGTAACATGCAACCTTTCTCCATATTGGATAAATAACCATTTTGTAAGTCAATAAACACACTTAAAATAATTATAAAGAAAATTTCTTCAAGTGAATTATCATTTAATTATATTAATTATCATATTACATCAAATTATACCACACAGCCACCACTTTTCCGCTGGCGATTTTTTTTACTATTTGTGATAATTTGTGGTGTGTTTTTCTCATTTAACTGGTCAACCCGCCACGCCGAGCCCCTTCTAAGCCCGGGCCCCCAGGCCCCCTAGCCATGCTTATTAGCATCAGATAGTGAACAAATTGGCGACCATCATCTTGTCGCCGCTAAATGGTACATTATATTAAGAAGCACTACAAAACCCATTGAAAACTACGGCAACTCGATTGTATTTTCTCTACACTTACCGAGTGTATGATTAATTAAGAATAATTCCAAAGTATTTACTGACACTTGCCGTGCATACCACCGGTTACGTACAAATGCACTAGACACTCGTTGAAGTGGCGATGGATTTTCCTATGGAAAATGCCTCCGTTGATTATTAAAAAAAAGAAATAGTTGTTTTTCTTTAATTATGTACACGTTAATTGATTTTTACACTCAGATTACGAAGATTTTTGGTACTTTTCAGAGAACGACCACTTTATCTGTTTCATTGAAAACCGACACTGCTTGCTAGCTGCTGAATACCGATAAAGATGGAAACCTAGCTGTGGAGAAGGCTATCCGACAGATTTTCATTTATAATATTTCGACAAAGAAGAAGAATTTCGTCAGCTGAATGCAGAACTATTCTAACTCACATTTGTAATATTTCACATAAATGTTTTTTGAAACAGCAAAGCCAAGTTATTTATTACTTATATTTAAGTATAAATTTGTACCACATTTTTTTCATTAACAGTTCTACTAAATTATGATGTATTTACATAAATACATGTATATATAATTTTGAAAAACACTTTCTGAGAGAATATATTATAACCAATAGGAAAAATCTTTTTTGAAAAAAGTAAGCCAACCCGACGAAGAATCGGACCCCCATTCTCCCAGGTTTACGCCCTGATCCGTGCATTACCACTATGCTATGAGGTGACATACTAATTGCGACAAATTTTAACTATTGGTCAATTTTAATACCTACTCATCAGTGTTATTCCAAATCAAGCTACTTTGGCAATCGATTTTTGTTTCTTAAATCAAAGTAGGTAACTATTTACTATTACTTTGATTACTAGCCGACGTCGTGGAATTTCTCCAATATTTTTTAGATGTGAATGTGAATTATTCGTTGAATAAAAGAAATAGTTAATTATAAATACTGTCATATTAATATTTGACAGGGGTATGTATGGGAAGGATGGGGATTGTAGGGAAAGGTAGGAAAGGTGACAATTGATCAGATTGTGACTTAAGGAAAAGAGGAGTGGATATGGGATATGGAATGGGATAGGATAGGGATAGCATGAGACTTGCGGGAAGGTGCAGGGTCGTGAGTAGATTGACAATACCTCTAAGACCTCAGTTACCTGTCCGTTGGGTAATCACTCATTCGTGTGAGAGACCGACTCCTGCTTCATCTTCATGTACAAAGCCCGCTATCTCGTTTAGCGCCGGAAATAGTTTGACGAACTGCGTCCAAACTATCCCATGCGCAGGCGTGATCCTGTCGATCTTTTGCGTAGTGTTGCCATCGTAAAAAATAGTGTGTCATGTCATAAAATATCATGACAATACATGTATTTACATAAATAATTGAAGTAGGTTGTTTCAAAGAACTCCCTTCTAAAAAAATTCAAATGTGAGTTAGAATAGTTATAGTTCTAGAGATGTATACTAAATGACTTTAACAAAACAAAAATTCGTTACATTCTTAAAAGAAGGTTGACAATTATAACTCCTTTCAATACGCTTTTTGACCAAGAATCAAGGTATACATTACATAATATATTATATGTAAGCGCTCACATGAAATTTTAATAAATTGATATATCATATTGTGATGCACCCTTGACGGTCCTGTGACATCATTTTATTTGACGTGTTCCGTTATTAGAAAAAAAATAAAGTGCTACGTTACGGATAGCCAACATTGTAAAAAAATACGATTGTCGTTTCATTCTTTTGTGAAAAATTTGAACGTCAGTTTTGACAATGGCGTATTTATGACATTTTTTTCACAAACGCGATAGTGTCAAATAATTGCCGCTCGGAGTTTGAACAAATTTCGAAATTGTTCGAAATGCAAATAAAACCCCAAACAACAAATGCGGGGCCGGCGAAGATGACACATTTTAATTGGTTTAGCATGTGTAATAAAGACGTCATAAAATGCATTGGTTACTATTGTAACATCATCGTCAGCTGGGATCGATCCACTGTCAAATGAAGGCCTCCCCATGCTCTTTTCACTATTCTATATTATCCTTTGTCGACTGTATAACTGCATTTTTACATCGTTTAAGGACTCATTAATAATTAATATTCTGGCACATTGCCATTTAATTAGCTTGACGATCTCTATCACATTAATGGATTATTTTGTGACCAGCATGCACCTTCCAATACCACGTTACATTGTACGTTACGTTGACATTTTTTTTGTTTCTTTATTAAACACCACAACAGACCGTGAAGCCCAATAACAGTGGTAAAACTCCCAGGCTTGAGGAATTTACATATTAGATTATGAAAATATATTTTTACCTCACCGGGAATCAAACCCAGAACCCCGGGATGGAAGGCCAGCGCATTACGCACTGCACCACAAGAGCCGTTAACATAGTTAACACATGTTGGCTGATAGCTTTACACTTTAGAATTTTAGATAACCTTCAAGTAGATACATTTAGTTAACGAGAAGTGTGTACTTTCACTAAGCGACCTTAAAAAGCGATTATTCATTATGAGACCATAATATTACAATATAGGTAGATACCCCAATCCTTTAACATTACGCCACAGTATATTTCGATGGCACTGACTTGTTTTTCTTTTACGGAATTAGAAGCTCTGAATATGATTAAGTTAAATTCTTCAATCAATTATTATAGTATAATTATTATAAAAAAATCACAATTTTCGCAAAATACATCTCATACAATACAAAAAAATCTTATCATAATTTCTACACGGCGGCTATTTTGGTCACAATCTTAGACATCTCACCCTATGGATATCCAACAACATTTTTTGAATTCACCATCTTTATAAATAATATATTATTTAATACTCAACTTTCAAATATTAAAACTATTTTATTTTATTCTGGGCTAATTTACGACCTAACATCACCGCTATTTTGTTGAGGGGATTAATTTCAAGTATCTCTCCTTCCTAAGCGTCGAAGGTGCATGTGGACATGATGTCCCTACCAAATTTCGTGCTCTTCTCAAAAAATATAGTTGTTCGTTAAAAAAAAACGTTGCTTGCACGAACGACTAGAATGCGATCCATGGCAGATTGATTCTGCAGATAACCTCATCAAACATACTTCAAAATATAATATATATATATTATTGTCACATAAATTGTGAACACGTGGTAAATTGAGTTTTTTGAATACCTACTCCAAACCCCCGTTCCATCCACGACCGCCATTTTTAAAAACGGAGGACGACTTTTAATTTTCAATTAATAGTCAATTACTGAATGTCTAAAAATGTTTCAATAAAAAGTTAAAAAGCATCATAATATACGTTTTTTTAATATATGCAATACTGCAGATAATAATTATCTAAAAATGAATATAAAACAGTATAATCGGGAGGGTTCTTACAAAAGTGAATTGTGTTTAATTTATTGACAGAATTATTATAATATTGATATTATTTTCATATTTTCATATCATAATATTTTAATCTTAATTAATCCAAAAGCTTTTATTTCGTTTGTGAATAGTTTAACAGCGTTGAAGACAAAGATTATTCTTCTGACTGTCTTTTGTTTGAGCAACAAACAGTTACCGGAGCACTATTTTGCCTTTTATTTCCAACGCTAGACGCCATATAAATGAGTGCCCTCAATAAGAAATGATGTAACTGAGGGATATTTAGCGACTTCATTTTCTCCACATTGGCGTCCATGCTATTTTACTCTACCGTTGTCGAAGTAAATACGTAGTAAGTATAACAATAAAATTGGTAGCCAGAAAATAAACAACTTAACGGCCCACATGCTCAGCGTACGTCAAAATGGAGCTTTTATGATATTTTCAAAGCATGATCCTGGACATTCCTTAAGCGTTGTAGATAATCTATTTACATAATTTTGAAGCCTTATTATCTTTTATAATTATTTTAAACATTTGATGACTGCATAAAGTATTTTTATTACATAAAATAGTATTCTTTTAAACTCTCGCTCTACTGTTTTAGAATATAGTCATATTTCAGTACGTCCATGTGAAGTGGAGTTAAGATTTTTTATATTTATTAATTTTTAAAAGCATTTATAAAACCATAAGTAAAATTTATGTCGACATTATTTTAGTGAAATATTTACAATAAAAATTATATTGATAATCTCTGTGATCCTAAATTTGACAAGAATTAGGCATTTTATTATTCAAAAATGGGCAAGATTTACACATTTAAAGATAATTTTAAAGATATTGATTATAAGCTATATCTTTGACCATTCAAATGTGATAAATATTCTACGAATAATGTTTGCTTTATAATAATAATTGACCTACGAATAAGGTAGTATTTTTTTGAAATACGCCATTTCTATTGGCATTTCCCAGTGGCTAAGCTACAACATACGGCCGTAGCCATAAATTGACAAACAATAAATGAAGTAGGGAGTAAGATCATAGTAACGTGCGTGTTTGAATATGTACCTAACCGAAAAAAAATTAAAACAGTACATGTTCAAACACGTTTAGTTTAGTTTAGTTTAGTTTAGTTTAGTTTAGTTTAGTTTAGTTAGGTGGCCTCCAGGGAAGGCAAAGCAGAGGAAGAGCGTCTGCGCGATGGAGCTACCAAGTGAAAGAGCTAACTGGGGGCACCATCCATTCTGCCCTAAGAGAAGAGAAGATCGATAAGGATGGAAAGTCTTGGTCTCTCAAAGTATGGCGAAATTCAAATGTGGTCATGATCCTCAGCCATAAGTGCACGACCAAAAAGAGAGATGACAATATAATTCCCGAGATGCGTCAAAATACGTGTATAAAACTATAGTAACGTACCTATTTCTGACCCGCTTCTGAATTCATGCGTCTCATCTTCTTCCCCAGTTTTTTAAAACTATTTTGGGGGACAAACATTTCATAATACTTATCTTCACAATATGCCACTTTCTGCAGAAAATTTACTGTTAATACACTGCTCTAAATTTCAATCACACATGCTAACGCTAAAGTGCACACGTGAATATATTTTATCTACACAATAGCTAACTAACAACTGACTCTATTATCATGTTCAAATACGAATACCTGTATGATCTCAATATAAATACGTCACCGACAATATTTCACGGACATTTCGCCAATACATAAATGTCTTTAATTATTATACAAAATGATAATATAAATTATATTCAATAACACAGGATATTTTTAAGTCGATAGCTATTTCAGTTATAACACACTTATCGAAACTACAAAAATAAACGAGTTGTCTACGTTTAAGTATAAAACTCGTAGAATGATGAAACGCATTCGATGAGTTTTATACTAAAGCGCCGGCTAGACGCTCATGCTTTACCACAAGCTTCCCTGCGCAAACCAGTTTGTATCGGGAAGCTCGTGTGTGTGGACGGGAAAACTGTAGCTCGCGCAAACCGAAAAGCGCTGTAAAAGTAGTTTGCACAAACTATACCCCGCACGCAAGTCGCTGCCGTCTAGCCGTCGCTTATAGCGTAAACAAGTCGTTTTTTTGTAGTCTTGATAATGGTGTTACAATCTAAATCGCTATCGACTTAAAAAGTATCCTGTATTTTATATTATCGTTTGTAAAAAGGAATTCTACCAAAAAATAATGTTGACTCAATAAATAATTTAATTATTATGTTTAATTATCTAAATTATCTGATGGTGGAATTATTAATAAAATTCTTATTGGCTGATTGTTGAATTTGTAAACATGGAAAATATTGGTCATATATCATTTGAAAGGCTTCAGTCCAACCAATATCAAAGCGGGGCTAAATTCTACTCTGGGGGTGTCTGCTCCTTTGTAACAGTAACATATTGGGTGGCTGAGTTTAAACGAGGCTGTACGAGCTGCCAAGACGAACATCGCAGTGGTCGACCAAATGAGGTGACCATACCAGAAATGGTGACGAAAATCCACAAAATGGTACTGGATGAACGTCGACTGAAATTGCGCGAGCTAGTAGACATGGTAGGCATTTTAAAAAGTGCTGTACATCACATATTGACTGAAAATATGGACATGAGAAAGCTGTGCGCAAGGTGGGTGCCGCGATTACTCACAATGGAACAAAAACAGCGTCATGAGGATGTTTCAATCAAGTGTTTTGCGAAGTTTCACAGCAATAAAGCAGAGTTTTTGCATCTATTCATAACCATGGATTAAACATGGTTCCATCACTTCACACCTGAGATGAAAGAACAGTCAAAACAATCGACTGAAAGGGGAGAATCGGCTTCAAAGAAGGCGTAGACAGTTCCATATGCAGGCAAGGCCATGGCGTCAGTTTTTTGGAATGCGCGTGGGGTAATTTTCATTGATTATCTTCAGAAAGGAAAATCAATCAATGGCGCAATGCAAACTTATTGCAGCATTTGAGTGATAAAATCAAGAAAAAACAACCGCGTTTGGCGAAAAAGATAGTTTCGTTTCATCAGGATAATTCATCAGTTCACACATCCGTTATCGCGATGGCCAAAATCAATGAGTTAAAGTTCGAATTGCTTCCTCACGCACCTTATTCGCCAGTTCTATTTCCAAACTTGAAAAAATGGCTCGGTGGTGAAAGATTTGCCAACAATGAAGAGGTAGAGTTAGCGGTTGATGGCTATTTTGAGGAGCTCGATGATTCTCACTATAAACAGGGTATCAAAGCTATTGAACATCGCTGGAAAAAGTGTATCGACCTAAAAGGAGACTACGTAGAGAAATAATAAAAAAAAATCCCAATTTTTTTGTGTTTTCTTTGTTAGGTCGGATACTTCTGGGACCACCCTCGTATTTCTGGGGTTGTTCAAAATTGTGTATTTTCATTAATACGAATCCAACTATTTACAACGTTTTTATAAGCTCGTATCCTTGTTTGTCCGGTGGTTGTTTCTCCAGTACAAATCTTGCAATCGATTTTTAACTAACTTCCCGACTAGCATTTGAAACTTTTAGAATATATCAGAACACGATGCCAATGCATTTTTTTAATACTTTTAGCCGTCTTTAAGCAGAATTGAATTCATTTTCAGTTAATTCTGTTTTGTATGGAAAGAAAAGAAAAATCCGTAAATAGGAAAAGACTATTATTGCTTGCTTAGGGGGTGGTCCTAGCAACTAAATTATTGATATACACTGCGTTACTATGGAAATCAAAATTAAATGTCAAAATGACATTTCAGTATTCTATATTTGTTTGTTTGTTTTTTATATACTTCATATCAAGTACAACTTTGAGCATATTGAGCATAATAATTCAACAGAAAATTAAAAAACGTTATATATAAAAAGTTCTTTTTATCTTGTAATTATTTATATCTAATGTATATTCAGTATTGAATAATAAATAAAACAAAAAAAAATGTTTAACGTTATTATTATCTCAATCACTTCAAAATAGTTAGCACGCCACAGAAATTTCCTTACAAACAACTATATCCTAGTCAAAAGCTCCGAGACTTGATTCACCTGGAGAGGAGCAACGATCCTTCGCGTTGGGGACCCCCCTTAAAAGGTGTATGAATCAAAGAAGTGGAGGGAAATGCCAGGAACATTTCTCCACTTTCAAAAGACCTTTTGTTTTCAACGTCAAGCGTTGTGCTGGATGCATTGCTTTCATACAACATAGCATAACATACCCGCACTATATTATTAGGAATACTTCATCAAGACTGCTCGTGTTTTGCTGTGCCATTTCCATGGATCATAATACGAATAATAAATTAGACCTTGCGTTACTTGAATGAAATAAGCTGGCAGTAATTATCATAAAATATTCACGTGGGAATTTATATAATCCTACCTAAGGCTGAGATGCATTGAATGTCATGAATCACTACACGATATTTTTACGTGTATTGGCTGTATACGGATATCTAAAAAAGGTAAAGTAAAACAAACATGATGCCCATCGATAAGTGACAGTTAACATCACGCAGATACGAATACTTTGCAATAATTTGCTAGAATTTAAATATTTTAATATCATCGATTATTAAATAACCAAATACGAAAAACTAGCAGTGTTTCATTCATCTAATTATATTTATAATGTTGCGGATCGAGATTTTGAAAGGAAAGCATTAATTCACCATTGATATTTATATTTCCTTAGTCAGCTTACGTAAACTTCGTTTTCATACTTATCATGAAGAAGACTATATTATGACCTTGTCGTATCATTTTATTCAAATTAAATCAACCACTGATGGTCGCAGGAGTGAAAGGAAGAGAATGTGTAAATTCCAGCGTTTAAAACTTAACCCTAGTTTCTTTTTAGCGTCGCATAGTAGGTTCTTTACACGGTGTGAGATTACATGATCAGTGTTGTAATGAATACATAAAAAAAGACGAAATGACTAATGTTCTCAGCCATATAATCCGTTGTGTGATACATATTTACCAGTTGTGATACTGGATAGTAGATCACAGCCTATTTGAAGGTGCACAAGCCTGCACTAAAATATCATTAATACGCTATTATAGGCGTTGTCAAATTAATGTTTAAAAACTACTGAATTCTACAACACCTACTATTGATACTCTCATACCAACAGTAGCCCGTTTTTGTAACGCAACAGGGCTCAATAATTGAGTCATCGCAAGATTTAAAAGGTAAAAGGTAAGCCACGACCATAGAATAAATTATTAAAAAATACAAAAATATTAACGTGAAAAGATTTTTGTTTTAATAATAATCAAACTTTTATTTCTTATAATCCTTCACTCGTAGTAGAGCAAGCTATTTTCACGTCTCATATAAATTAATATTTTGTAAAAAGTGTTTCTGTAGGTCTGATGAAATTAAAAATGGGTACCAAATAGTTAGAGATAGGAAGAAAGTACGTAACCTTTTATTTTGAATAAGGAAAACCTGCAAGTAGCTTGAATAAGGAAAACCTTGCAAGTAAGCAAGTAACACATTGATTTAAGCCGCGTTGACACGGTCCAAGTACGATCCAAGTACACTTGGATCGAGTGCCATCCAAGTGACAGCTTCATACTAATTATTCCTATCCAAGCTAACTTGGGTGAGTAGGACGCGGTACAAGTAGCTTGGATAGGAATAATTAGTATGAAGATGTCTCATACGAGTGCACTTGGATGGCTTTATTATTTAGGAAAAATTCCAATTTGCTTGTTCGTTTTTTATCGTAGCGGTCTTCAAAATCAGTCATTGCGTCGGGTCTCTACGTCACGTCTACGGCATAATGTATGGTCATTGTATCCAACTGCCAAATAGCGGGTTAAATATTTTTTGCAATAATAATATCTAATTTTAATTTGTGACACAATCGATTTCTATACTTGTATTATGATTTGAAAATTATATGTAGCGTGCGTCATAAATTAAATTTGGAAATCGGTCAATAAACATCGTATAAATAAATCCGTTCGATATTACAACATGTCGATTCGGTATTATGCTTTCAAGGGAATTTTTCCATTGTTTTTTCTGTTTCACCTACACTAACTGTGAAAACTTTGAAAGATTTTCCACGCCAACGTAACATTTAAGACGTACGTAAACTGGAAATAATAATATATACGCCAACATTATGGCAGAGGGAAATATTATTAGGAAACACCATTTTGCGATTCCACACAACCACAAATTGTATAATAGACCTTTTATAATACTGCAACAATTATAATATGTTGCTAATATTTAAATAAAAACATTCGTAGTGGTTTTATCAGGAAGCAAATTATTAGACTGTCGTTTCGTCAAACAGTTTTATAAAACTATCAATTCTTTAAAAATTCTGGAGACTATGGGTTATCGCAAATTAATTTGGGCAGACAATTTCGTCAAACCTATAAGTCCCTTAAAACCTCATCATTGGTCATAAGACTCACCTATTAAACTCTCATTATACACCGATACACCATAATATAGCACGATGCAGGCGCCTCTCGTGGTGCAGTGCGTAAGTTGCTGGCCTTACACTCAAGAGTTCTGGGTTCGATTCAACCTGCAGACCATAGATAAAAGATAATAAGTAATAGAAAATACATAGTGCCAACCGCTAAAAATAAAAAAACACGCGATTTCGACATTAGTCAAAAATGTGTAAGCATCTAGAAAATGATAAAAAACGTTCATTGAGTTTTGCACGTGTCGATACACTGCGGTGCAGCGTGCGGTGAATTATTAATTCTAAAATTCTTAACAAGGAATGCGTATAATGTCGCTGTCGATATTGAGATATAATGTCGCGCACTGTCACGGCGACAAATTTAGTTTATGGTTTCGTCATTTTGCAGAATATTTTGAACGAACACGATCGCTGTAAATTCAATGATGGAGTAACCTAGTAACGAGTCTCTGCAAATTCAGTAATATTTTGAACAGAACCCAACCATAGATAATAGACAATATTCTTATAGAAAATATATAGTGCCAACCGCTAAAAACAAAAAAGGGGTTTTGACATGACTTGAAAATGTGTACGCATGTAGAAAATGATAGAAAACGTTCATTGAGTCATGCGGGTGTCGATGCAGTGCAGTACGCGTGAGGTGACCTCATTCTTGTTCTGGTGATTTCGGCAGATTTTGCTAACTGACTATGTTTGTTTAAAAAGCTTCAAAATGTGCTACGGGATGGGAGCATCAGTATGTTAACATTTTAAACACCAAGAAAAACGATATTACACACTTTTTGAGCAGCATAATATAACTACAACTTTACTTTCACTGAATCATTTTACGTATAGGTATAAAGTATAGTTATTCTGACAGTTGTGGATTAATAAAATTATGTTACGTCAATCTTATTTATATGAACATGACTTCGCTAATACTTTTACATGATTTTAATTTGTTTCATTGATTTGTTGCATTCCCAATTATAACATAATATAATCCGTCGCCAGATTTAGATTTCGATTTAATGTGCATTTGGCAAATCACCAGCGACATTTTACAGTCAATATGAACGTGCAGAGCGTTTAATTGCTTCAACGCGATGGAGTCAGGATAAATACTTTGTCGCGAAAGCATTTAATTTTGTGATTTAGTGAATGCTTTAATAGAGTAAAAATGCAGAGAGAATGTAGGTACCAGTTGAAGACTTGTGAATCTTTTCAAACCTCCATTTTAACAAGCATTCACAACTACATTCTCTTTTATTAAAAGCTTTTTACGTAATATAAATACAATAATAAAACTGCGTTGACCTTAGTTTATTGTTCATACATTCTTGATTGAATATTAGAAATTACAGTAAAAATAATTACAAGATAAAAAGAACTTTTTATATACCACGTTTTTAATTTTTCTGTTGAATCATATAAACTTGACAATTCTATGTATTAATTATTTGTAATAAATGTAGAAATATAGAATATAGAAATGTCATTTTGATTTCCATAGTAACGCACGTATATATTAATAATTTAGTTGCTAGGACCACCCCCTTAGCAACCGATAATAGTGAATTGGATTACGGATTTCTTCCGAAATAACTTTTCATACAAAACAGAATTAACTCAAAATGAATTCAATTCTACTTAAAGATGGCTGGCTAAAAGTATTAAAAGAATGCATTGACATCGTGTTTTGATATATATTCTAAAAGTTTCAAATGTCTAGCTAAATCTCTAAATCAGTTAATTAAAAATCGATTACAAGATTTGTACTGGATAAACAACCACCGGACAAACAAGAATACGAGCTAAGAAAAACGTGGTAAAATAAAAGACATTATATAATAGTTATTTAGTACTTTCACACCATCAACGTGTATCAATTCACTGCTTAACGAAGGTCTCTCCGAGATAATTCAATCTTCAACGGTCCTATGCGTTGTATTATGCTGTACTTTCGAAAACCTTAACTATTTCGTCAATGAAGACTTTAGGTTTATCTTTCGGTAATTTTTACCTCCTTGAGAGCCACTGGATGACCATTGGTTGATTTTTGTAGCGATTTGCTTATAGTACTCGTAGCTTATTCTATTGATATTATTAATACAATATCAATAGAATGGTCAAATGGGTATTTTGAATAGTATAGTTCAACAAATTCGTTAAGGTTGAATCGATAACTTTTGCAACTCTTCCGCCACCTATACTGATTTAAATTATCTTTTTATAATGAGTCAGTGCATACAAAAACTAACTGTAAAGGGGGTTACATGTAAATTGTACGTATTGAATTTCACCGTAGCACAGTTCATCGTGAGCTTTCTTATCGGAAATAGACGGCCAGACCCGGGATGATTCGTCCCCAGGACCGACGATATTCGAACCTTATTATAATCATAAATAATCGCGAATGTCATACTTAAGTAATAATAATAGCTAAAGGTGAAAACTGGCCACCATGTTTAAACACGCTAACGTACTATATATAATTAGTTTTTATATGGCTATCAAATTATTCAACTATACAAAAATCTGTATACAATCGCCATCAAGTTCATGTATATTTATTTATGACCGTGATTTTTAAAACTAGGGATTACGAATCCGGATAGAAATTTCAAATTAAAAAAGGATTATAGATTAACATTTATGAATTGGATGAAACAAATGAATTTTGCGGAGAGATTTTTTTTCAATTTGCGGAAGCTTATTGTGAAGGTATCGAAAAAATCAGAGCAAGATTATCACACTTAAGCAGGATTTTTCATCACTTGACCGTGTCCGGAAATTTGTACGTATGCGGTTCGCCATATCACACTTCACCGTTAAATGTTGTATCGGAAATATAATATATGGTTATATATCAAAGACCGTCAAACCTCTTTGGATCGTATATTACTGAGATAAAAAGTCGTGTCTAAATAAAAGACAGTTCTTGTCGGTTTACAGAAAGCCAGTGGCAAACAAATTTTGAAAATAGCCGATATACTGGATTATTTGTTAGGTTAGGTTAGGTTTTCATTCTTGAATTCATGAATTTTGCCAAAATCGGCTATGAAACTTTGCGCGGTTTCCGCCTCGCTTCCTGTAAGCCGGCTTGTACCTAAAACACGTAATATGTCATAAAAACTACCGAAATTACAAGGGAAAGACAGTATAAAATAGGTATGGCCCCCACAAGCGGGGTCTGACAGGGCTCTAGTCTGGGGGCCCGGTGTGACGAATCGACCAGCCAAGTGAGATAAAAACACATCACAAAATTCCGCTAATCGTAAAAAAATTCGCCTGTGGTGCTATCTCACTTCCCGCATACTAACATTAAAAAATATGTAATTGTGCGATGCAATTTTCGATTATTGGTTGTCGATATTCGACAACTCCATAATCCAAGTGGGTGTATTAAAAAGTACAAAAAATCAGTATAAAATAACCTAAATTTTACCTCGATTACACTATTTAGAATACACAACTGTAGATAGTCACACTTCATTTAACCTTAGCGATAGGTAGGGGGGCCCGTCGAAGATTCTAGCCAGAGCGCCCGCTTCAAGATGTGGGGACCTTGAAAATAGGTACCTATAGGTAATTTAATTAGAAATACAGAACGCGTAATTTTTTCATCTCGGTGCTATAGAGATGACCGTATCTATACTATACGGTCATCTCTTTCCTATAAGAAAGCTCAAGGCAAACTGTTCTACAGTGAAATGTTATACGTAAAAAATACATGTAACCGTAGGTACCATGCTCATAGAGAAGGTTTTATTCACCTACGACTATATACTTAGGATAGACAGTCAATTAGATAATCATGTGACTGTGCGTAATAATAATAATACCCAATATGACAGTTGCATTTTCTTGATACATTTTATTACAAAGTTTAGTGACTATGTTACGCCGAATGTGCGAAATTGACTATTACATGAAATGGGCAAAATTTTGGCTTATTCATGTAATAGTCAAGCCTGTTGCCCTATTCATGAATTAGGTAAATTTTCTGTTGAGTACATGAATTCGCCAGGGTATGGAATTCTTGAACTGTCAACATAACAGAGGAAAAAGCAAATTTAATACGGATAGTTTTATTAGTTATAATTGGACATAATATTATAATATTATTATTATTAGGTTAGGTTAGGTTTTGTAATTCTGAATTAAATTATTCAACTGAATGTCCATTTTGAGGTTAGCTAACAAGTGTCAACAAACTATCACAAACATACAATCGACCATTGCACGATTGATACCCAAGCACGAATCAAATCGCGAAAATACCTTTCAATAAAATTCTTCCGTTATCATATTATGGTTCTAGATTTATTTTGCGCATAGTAAATGGATATGAACGCCATTGTAGTTATTGATTGGTATATTTTTATATTATAATCAATGACATTTGACACATTTGGTTAGTTTGATTAGTTGCAAAAAACACCACCGGAGCGCGATCATTTATTTTGACCATAGATAATATAATATGACAGGTACATTTTGACCAATGCATGAGCATTTATTTTGATATATTTAGTTTAGTTGCAAAAAATACCACCGTAGCGCTACTATCTAATTTGTCCAATGCATGAACTAGGCAGAAAAATTACTGCCGAATTCACGCACTCGCCAGATATTTTGTCTAATTCATGAATAAGGAAATGGGCTTGCATTTTTCATGATTTAGTCAAAATTTTGCCCATTTCGTGTATTATTCAATTTCGCACATTCGGCGTAACAACTATACTAACATCTATTGAAATATAAATTTTATGTATTGGCTCTTGGCTAAGCCAGTAAAATTCAGAAGCAGTAATAATTTATTCTGGCTTGTATTTTTGACGCAGTATTAAAATCCACATATTATTCTAATGACGATCGTCCACATTGTAACAGTGTGAAAATAGACATGATTCACAGTAAGTTTTTATAATTACGTTCAGAAAATTGAATACCTAAATGAAATAAATGAGGCAGTAACTGCCAAAAAAGTGAAATTGAGAAATGAAGTATGAATAAACACTTTTTTTATTGTTTGAAAACAAACATTGTATGTAATTGATTGATCAAAAAGAAATTCTTCGTTTTTTTTTAAAAAACGCCGTCAGCCATATTCATACAAAACATTTGTGCTGGCAGATGTAACATGGTTGAACTTGGATCTCGTTTGCACTGATTTTATCTTTCTGAGATACAGATAATTTTTGTGGTACATTGAACCTTAAAAAAGCATTGGAAATGTCACAAGAAACCGTTTTAATTTTAAGTATAGCGATTGGTAGTCATGGTGATTTTAGATTGCTATACATTTGAATATTATGACAGAAGACAATATTCCAATTTTAAATCACAGTTTATTGCCATAAAATTGTACTAAGTATCCCTCGACTGATCTGGTTTTAACGCAATAGGGAAAAATCAACGTTTTTGTATGTCGTTTTTGTTTGTTTACGTTTTAATTATTTTATATGGTACAAATAACCATACAAATATATCTATTTTCTTAAAGGAACTTTAAAATATAAAGTAACTAATAATTGCAAAAGTTTGTTTTAATCAAGATTGGATGTTGCACGTCGAAGTCAAAACAAAACGAATAAGTCGATCTCTTTACTATGCATACAACTAGGGGTTGCAATTTCGGTATTCTAAAACCGGTATCCCAGTATTTATCTATACAAAATACCTACTTTAAAAATCGAAAATACCGGTATTAGCAGAAACCAAACGTATTTAAATTAACACAAAATTGAACATACATAATTTTGAAAAAGATTGAGAAAATATATTATAACAATTTGAAAAAAGTAGAGCAGGCAGTTCCCGTAGGAATCGAACCTGCATCTCTCGGCTATCGCGCCCACGCACATTGTCCACAATGCTAAAGGAGTACATACTTAATTACGACAAAATTTAGCTAATGGCTTTTAATAATCACTGAAGCGCTTTCTAAATTGAGCTACACGGCTTTTGTGTTTTAAAAAATAGGTATTGGTATTACTTTAATTACTAACCGACGTCACGGATCACTCCAAGACTTTTTGTTTTGAACTTACTTGAACTTGCTAATAATTATTGGTACTAACATGACCTTTCCACGCCACTTTACGCTACTTTTGAATTTATATATAAATAGGTAATATATGTGAATAATATTATAATTATGTATTAATCATATATTTTAATTTATGTTGGTATTTGTGTATATTTTTTAAACAGATTCTTTTTTTCATTTGTGAATGGACTCTCAAATTAAACAACTACGTAATCTGATTTTCTCGACATTTTCCATTCAAAATTTAAGTCGTATTTTTTTATGGATACACCTACATACTGTCTTGGTCGACGCCGATTGACTAGGTGCCCATGTCTTGTTGAAAAACCGAATTACAAAAACATTATGCACATACTTATATTAACATTATTATGTATATACTAACACACCACAAAAAGTGTTTTCTTTTCATATAAATGTATTTAACTTCGCTTCAAGTATATAATTTGTTTATTTATAAAAATTCATTCGTTTGGCTTTTGAAGGCATATAATTTCACTCGTGATCATCATATTATAGCAACCAAGTATGAAGGGTATGCTCATTATGTATGTTAAGGTGATGTCTTTACTCAGCCTTTCTACCAGAGGCACCTCTAGCGGAGAAATACGAAGCTTGCAATTTGAGACATTTTTATGATAATTTACATTTTCAACTGTATAATTAATAAATATGTACTTATCTGAAAACATTAAAAAGATTTTTTTTTATTTTAAGTCAAAGATAAACCTACAATTTAAGAAAATGCTATACAATGTGAATTTTGTTTACCCATCTTCTTATAACATATATTTTATGGTTATGTTTATTATTAAATTATATATAATATAATTAAATTATTATGTTTATTATTAAAATTTAGTTTGTTAAATTCTCTAAGCATTGTCTAAGAGATTTTTGACTTATTTATAGTTTTAATATTTTTTATATTAATTTTAAAAAACATTATATAAATTTTGGAAAAGATTTTTATAAAAATATAAATTTGAATAACTTAAAATTCTTTTTATTTATAATCATGACTAAGCGATTAAGTGCAGCGTGCATGAGAGTGATGCAACGAGGGTATTCTACGTATGCAATCGCGCAACAAAGACGCAAATCCTTTCACCTGCAAATTTTCGTGCGTCAGAGATAAATACAGCCTATTATCAGCTGTGTTTATAGTAAACGTTCAAAATTAGTTTTTTACTGTATCATCGAAAGCAGAAACGCTTATTCTCATACAATGTTGTTTTGGTAAAAGCTTTTTACGGTGAGAACTACATTAACATGGAATAACCAAACCAACCCCAATAACTCGATATCAATCGAGATTATCACGAGGCCCTATGTTTGATGTGAATCATTAACAGTGTTTTACGCCTCAAATGTCTCAGGAGCAGTTCCCTGATATTCAGGTCACCACACATTCAAATGTGCTTTTATTTTTATAAAAATATTCCCACTGAAGAAGGAAACATGGAGAGGTAACAAAAAATAAAATTATAAATGATAATACACAACAAAGCTAATTCAAAAATGTATACGGGATAGCAATAGTTAATAAAATAATAATAATAACATATTAATTTACAACGTTTAACATCCTCCCACTTAATTACTAAAACATTTGCAACTAATGACACCTGTTGTTTCTATGTTCCACTAAGACTAAACCGTGTTCATTGATTTCGGCTGTCAGTTACAGATTACAGATTTTTTTAAATAATGTCAATGTCACCTAAAGTTTGTCCTTCATGAAAAGTCTACACTCTGACCTACAAAAGTATCTATTAGTGCTGCGTGTACATTTTTTTCTTTTGCCGCCGATTTTCACTCCCCCTCTGATCTTGAAAACATTTTGGCAAGTCACTCTGACATTTCTTTGCGACTGTTCCATCCAACTTTTTAAAGTTTGTCTCTGGTTATAAGACGTGATTTGTTTTGTTTTATTGTGGCATCGGTATCCAATCGATTGACCGGTCGATCGCGGCACGATTAGGGATTGCAATACCGAATGAAAATGTCAATACCGGTTTTTCGGTAATTCTTATTGAATACAGGTATTAATACCGGTATTTCTTAAATATTGAAAAAACTGAAATATGTGCTTATCAATAAATATAGCTATTAAAATATTTTTAAAATATTATTTTATAGCAAAAACCTACATACCTACATGTATTATGTTGACATTTAAAAATTTGTATTGATCATTATTATTGTAGAACTAATGATTTTTTACAAATAATTTAAATATATTGATTATTTAAACTAAAGCCGTCAAAAGTGCATCAAGTGCAAATAAGTCCGGATGCAGGAAAAGCTTCTTAAATTCAACGCTTGTACGGTCATCAATAATAGAATAATTGATCATTTTTGTCACGGATATTTTCTATTTCGAAATAATATTATGATACGAGGGTGGGTCAATAATTCCTTAGAAAAAAGCATTAAAACAGGTTTTATTTTTGTATTTTTTTTTTTATTTCTCAACATAATTTCCTTGGAGCTCAATACACTTGGTTAGACGTTTCTCAATTTTTTTTAAACCGTCAGAAAAATAAGTTTTCGGAAGGTCCTCAAAATAAGCATTTGTCCGATCGATGACTTCTTCATTTGAAAAAAAACGTTGTCCACTTAGCCATTTTTTTAAGTTTGGGAAAAGGAAAAAGTCACTGGGGGCTAAATCTGGCGAATACGGTGGGTGGTCGACTAATTCGAACTTCAATTCTTCAATTTTAGCCATTGATTGTAAACATGTGTGAACACGGGCATTGTCCTGATGAAAGAGGATTTTTTTCCTGTTTAAATGAGGCCGTTTTTCTTCAATTTTGTTTTTTAGCTGGTCCAATAAAGATGCATAATAATCCCCTGTTATTGTTTTTCCTTTTTCCAAATAGTCAACGAAAATAATTTCACGTGCATCCCAAAATACAGTAGCCATAACCTTACCAGCTGATTTTACGGTTTTCGCCTTCTTTGGACATGGTTTGCCTTCGCAATCCACTGCTTTGACTGTTCTTTCGTCTCGGGAGTATAGTGGTGTATCCATGTTTCATCTACAGTCACAAAGCGACGAAAAAAATCATCCGGATTGCGTTGCATGAGCGACAACAGGGCTTTAGAGGCCACCACCCTACTGCGTTTATTGTCGACTGTGAGCAAACGCGGCACCCATCTTGCAGAAATATTTTTCATGCCCAATTTGTCATGTAAAATAGAAATGACGCTACCTTTTGAGATCCCTGTAACCTCAATTATCTCACTCAACTTTAATCTTCGGTCACTTAACACCATATCGTGGATTTTATTGATCATTTCTGGTGTAGTCACCTCTACAGGACGTCCTGAGCGTGGTTCATCCTTTGTTGATGTACGACCACGTTGAAATTCATTTAACCAGTTTTAAATAGTTGCAAGTGAAGGAGCAGATATGCCGTGAACTAAATCCAACTCATTTTTTATTTCCTTTGCTGTTAACCCTTTTATATTAAAATGTTTAATAACACTCTAAACTCAATTTTCTCCATTTTCCATTTTTCCATTTTCCACAAGCAAATTTTTTTTTAAAATGTACGAGAAACACACAACAACCCGACCAATCTGATTGAAACTTCGCAGCATACTGAATCGGTAGTGCCGCTGCATGAAAACAAACCGCTTGCAGTACTAGTCGCGCCACCTGTCGGCTTTTCTAAGGACTTATTGACCCACCCTCGTAATATATTTGATGAAATTTGTTTTATTGTTTTTTCACCTATGTTGGATTCACTCAATATATTTGCATTTTAGCAGCACATAACCTATAATTCATTTTATAAACGAGTGTGCTTTCTTAATACCGAAAATTCCGGTATTTTGGATTTTTAAAACCGGTATTTCGGTATTTATAAATACTGGAGTACCAGTTTTGAAATACCGGTATTGCAATCCCTAGGCACGATGTTCAGTCGATCACCCGCTTAGCAGAATCAGGGGGCGAATTGGTAAAATTTTCTAGTCAATTCAAAATAAAGTCTTAATTTATAATTAATTAATAAAGAATTCATAACTATGTCATAAAAGTGAATGAATTTGTCTGTTAAATATTCAATAGCTTAGAAGACAATAAAATGTAATATATACCTACAACTCGACAAGGGTGTTAGAATTGATTGCAAAATATATTCTTATTCGCCAGTTTCAAATGTCTGTAATATCAACTTATTTTGATCCTGTGAGTGTTATGCCGGGTCCACACTGGCAACTTGATGCCGGCAACTTCGTTAAATTTTACGATAATTATCGTAATTGCATAAGAAATTTTACGTTTATTATCATACTTATCGTAAAATTTAACGAGGTTGCCGGCGGCATGTTGCCAGTGTGGACCCGGCTTTAAGCGCGAAATATTTTATGGTGCAAGTCGTGTACTATCACCTGATATCACAGTAAGCTTCCGTTACGGGGGGGAAATGTGCAATGTTGTTTTTCTTGGTGTTTAAAATGTTATCAGACTGATGCTCCCATCCCGTAGCACATTTTGAAGCTTTTTAAACCAACATAGTCAGTTAGAAAAATCTGCCGAAATCACCAGAACAAGAATGAGGTCACCTCACGCGTACTGCACTGCATCGACACCCGCATGACTCAATGAACATTTTCTATCATTTCCTACATGCGTACACATTTTCAACTCATGTCAAAACCCCTTTTTTGTTTTTAGCGGTTGGCACTATATATTATGTTCTATAAGAATGTTGTCTAGTATCAGCTACGGTTGGGTTCTGTTCAAAATATTACGAAATTTGCAGTCTCGTTACTAGGTTACTTCATCATTGAATTTACAGCGATCGTGTTCGTTCAAAATATTCTGCAAAATGACGAAACCATAAACTAAATTTATCGCCGTGACAGTACTCGAGATTATATCTCAATATAATCACAACGTTATACGCATTCCTTGTTAATAATTTTAAAAGCAGCTCGATATTCAAATCGAACGATTGTGTGTGGTTGTTTGGTAACAAATTCATTATTATTAGTAGCCCTGAAAACAAAATAGCAACTCATATTCTGGTTTGAAGTATGTTGTTTTGATTACATTACCTACGTATGCATTTCTCGGTATCTTACGTTATTATTAATCTTAAAAATAATACACAGTGTATTGCTTTTGGCTGCTTTCATAAAATTGAGGGAGTATCTATTCACATGTGTCTATAGCTAAAGATACATCATTCAAGGTTTATTTTGGCAATATTTGCACATAATATAATCATATACCTATGTAATTAACTAGTTATCTGAACATCAAAGTATAGTGAAATGTCATAGTAGACATGTGTAGCTCTCTTTAAATGAACCTGCAGTGCGACGTCACTTTTAGCTAACTTAATCAGTTTAGTTGTTAACTTAATTAGTTTTTTTTGCGTAATTTTCATATTTTTAGGCTGCATCTCCGTTGCCACCGGTGGTACGTGTGGGCAGACAGCTTAATTATTAGAAAATCGAAGGTAAATGTTTTTAACCATCTAAATCTAAAACAATCAAAAAAAAAATGTTCAATGTTTTTTTAATATATTCATATACTATTTATTTATTTAGAAAAACAGTATTATGGCATTACAGTTATTCGCTAATGCACGATAATAAATAGTAGTATATACAATTATAAAAAGTAAACATGAAATAAACTAAAAAATACTTAATTCAATTTCAATTTCAATTTCAATTTTAATTTATTTTACATATTGTGGACATTACAAATTATAAGTTTAAGACGTTCACAACATGACATTTAGAAACAAATAAATATTATTAAAAAAAAAGTATTATGTAATTTGTAATTATGCAATATTAAGTTATTCTATAGTATAAATGTGTAAATACAAAAAATATTAAGTATATAGGTACAAGGAAGTACACCGGATGAGTTAAGCAGACCCTATTTTAAGAATTTATAAAATAACGTCCACCTATACTCATTCTCACGTAGATGGAATATATCAACATCCGAAGCAATTTGGTTGAACAGAGTTATTGCTCTACCAATTGGCATCACCAATGGCAGGTTAGTTCTGCTCCTCGGGAGAACAAACAACTGATGCTCCCGATTTCTAAGATAGTTATCAGGGACACACAAGTCAATATTACCAAGAATGGCAGAGTTCTCATTCACACCACGTATTAGTCGAAAAAAAGTACTTACAAATAATATAAAACAATTTAATACCACATAATATAAAGTAAGGTCTTATGTAGGACAAATAGAAAATTAAAATAACAAAAAAATAATTATAAATTTAAGCTTTTAATGTATGGTGTCATCAAACGACTTAATCGCGCACTATACACAGCATCATCACACATCACATGCATCCTGTGAAGCGGTAGTGTGAAGACCGTAGAGTTACGAGTGATATATTTTGAGAGAACATGAAAATTAGTAATACTTATTTCCAGTATAGACAGAATGTAAATGGGCCGACGAAAAATTATAAAGAAATACTTTTAAAGAACAACCATCCCTTGGGTGTACAGGGATTGCATTGATAGCATATTACACAGAAAAGGGGTGTCGGTAATTGTTTTTAATGCCATTATCATAAGGAAAGAATCCTCGTATGCCGTTAAATAAAAGATATACATTGTGGACTCAATCCAACCATTTACATTTATTTTGTGGACTCCAAATAATAATTATTATAATGTATTTTTTATCTCATAATTTATTTATTATATCAGCTTAATTTTATTTTTATTACTTTTTCCAATATTTATTGGACGAGTTGAACCATGTTTATTTTATTAAGTTGTCAACATTGGTGTATACTGCCTTTTATGTGGGTATAAATTTTATTTCAATTTCTTCACAGTCAAACATCGAGAACAATCTTCCACTCCATTTTTGTGGAAAAATTCGTGTAATATAATTAATTTTATGAATCATTACCTATCTTTCATAGTCTAACAATCATAAATGGTAGTCCAAAAAACTAACTTCTAATATTACAATATACTGTCAGTATCATTATGACCACCGATCACGTTAAATCGGTTAAACAAACCCATGTTTTTAAAAACTTTCCTCTAATCCTACACAATTTGGCATTGGCACATTTTTAAAGAAAACAAATCTCATTCGTTTGCCAAAATCTAATACTATTAGTATTATTTTACCAAGTTAATAAATAAATATCTCGACATATTCTCGTAGGAGGAAATTAAGAAAGATAATCTATTTTTAGGAAACTGGACAGTTTACAAAATGATGTCAGTGAACCTATGATCACCTGAATAGCCAGTGCATATGTATGTATATTTGTACACATATTATAACGCATTCTACACTTACCTACTTAACATTATATAAGATCGGTTCTAAATACCAATTCTAAATGACCCAGAAAACTGATTTTTTTGCATTCTAATACACTTCAAGAAAAGTTTGAAAAAAATGAGCGACAGGTACACGCAAAATAAATTATTTCATTTCAATTTCAAATGATATCTTTCAACCGGATCTGTCAAGCCTTGGCATACATTTTTGGCAATGTACGTGTTAAATTTCAAATCGTAGACTAATAAATCTCATATAATTGTCGTTGAAACAAGCAAAGCGTGTAATTCCAAAAAAGCTAAAGACAAAAAACAATACTGTATTGTAAATAACATATTAATAAATAGATTTAATCAAACATTACTTTCTTATTTAATTTACCGGTAAAAAACAACAAAATTTCATCACCGATTTACCGGTAAAATTCTTACTATCGGTATTAAAAAAATATGATTTATCATTTTTTAACGTAAATAATAAAATGATTTGAAACAAACAGTTTAACTTAGTAATAAAACAGTGAAGCATTTTAAAATTATTCCAGCTTAACTAAGCAAATATATATATAGGTACTTATTATTACAATTTATACGAAATAATCATAATTATACATAATATTATACTTATTATGCTATTTTTGTTTATAGCCAGTTACCCAGACCTAAAGCAAGAATCGTATAATTTGTATAACCGGTTTTGTTACAATATTTTCCACTAGTAGTTTAAATGTTTCATAAAAATCAATGTCGGAATTAATACGAAGAACCATATGTTTGTGTTTTTCAATTTTTATAATTTGAAAACACCTCATAATATATTATAATATAATATAACAACTAGAAAATATCTTTTTGACAATAATATAACGATTCGAACCCGCTGATGTTCAATAAAAGAATGGAACATTCTTAAATCTTGTGAATTATTCATTGAATAAAAAAATTGTTTATTTAGTAATTTCGTCATAAATTACGGTATTTAGTGGCGATTTTTTTTTCTGTTGGTCATGGCCCCCACATCCTGAAGCGGGCCCCCAGGCCATGATCTTTGGCGGGCCCCCTAACTATCACTAAGGTTAAAGACAGTCTGACGCTCTACAGTGGCGTTTTCTAAATGGTGTTCGAGGTCAATAAAAATTCAGTGTATTGAGTGTATTATTAGCGATTTTTAACACATCGAATTATGGAGTTGTCGAGTATCAACACATAATAACCAAAATTTGCATCGTACAACCATATGTTTTAAAATAGTAATAATCCTGAGGTAAAATAGAGCCGCAGGCGACTTTTTTAAACCATCAGAGCATATATTTTAAGATGGGTGTTTATCTCAATTATGTGGTCGACTCGCCACGCCGGGCCCCCTGGCCCCTAGGCTAGAGCCCTGTCAGCCCTCCCCTTATGGGAGCCATGTTGTTGGTACTATGCACTATACTTCTTGAAAATATTTACCCAGTAAAAAAATATAGTGCAATAAAGTTAAAATATTTCGTCGGAAAATACTAAAACATGGAGGTATACATTTGTCTAGTTACAACGACAATATTATACTTTCGTAACGTAACATGGAACACAAATTACTATTATTGAAATGGTCCATTTTTTAACATCCAATTTTAGCTTAAATTTAACTTAACATTTGTATTTACTCGTATGATTCTGTATCCATTCAACTATAATACAATTCTTAACAATTGTACGCTGCGTATGTATAACAATGAGATAATCCCAAATAATTACTGTTTTTTAAGGCTTTGGTTTGGACTATGCCTAGATTGGTGCCTAATCGGATAAATAAGCATTTATATCAAATGTAATCAATGAATCTTTAATCAAAAACATGCGAGCCTTGCTATAGATAATATATAGATACAATATATAGGTATACATAAATATATTACATATATACAACATGCCACGAGGCCTCATGACAGTAATGTAGGGAAATTTGTGTATTTAGTAATAAAAGATAAACAATCACAAGCTTCCAGGCTTTGAGAAAATCACGTCATATTACATATATTGTCTATCCTCAGAGTCGAACTCGGGGACCCCGGATGAAAGGCGAGCGTCTTACATACTGGGCTACATGGTATAGTTTCCAATCGTGATATTCAGGAAAAAAATTATTTATATGCACTCGTCAATTACATGCGTGTTCGCAGCGCAGCTATGATCTCTTTTGGATGAAAACTGTTACCTCGTGTCAAGCTTATCAGGCATTAATAGCGAGGGCTCTCCGGCTGGTCAATGCACACCCTAGAGACGTATTCATTTTTAGTGATGCGCTGTGATTCTAAAATTCTACTTTATTTATTATTTTTGTTTACAAAATTATCGTGCATTGTTGTTTTTTATTTTATTTTTTTGCTATAGGAATATATTTTGGCTTGTTTTACCTATTCTTTTCGATCTAAATATTGTGTTGTGAACGTCTTGAATAAATATTTTTTATGTACCTATTCAATATTTTTTTATAAATAAATATATGAATCTGCAATATGAAATGAGTAGCCTTGGAACTTAATCTTTTTCATAATAGAGTATGTATTATGCGAGTATACCCCTACTTAGTAATATCTGCACCCATGGTGGCCTAGTTTACATAGTACCCGTCTCTCAAGCCATGGTATCATTCTGCCCTTGTCAAAAAATACATGTTGTTTTTTCAACGCATCTATTTTTTTATACAGTGCAAGAAACGTTTTTAGTAAATAAAAACGTCTATTGTTATAACCTCTACTCTTTGGTGACTAATGTGCGTTGCTTAGGAACGAAAATGCTTGTTACATTTGTATATAGATCCTATACACCTACATTATATGACAAAGGATATGACAAATAGATTTGTTGTTGAAAGATTGTTTAATTTTTCAGAAGTAAAAAATAATTCAATCTTGAATAAGTATTGGGGATTTTTTTTAAATGTCTCGTGTAGGCGTTGTCTGTAAAAAACAAAATATAGGGAATAATTTAATTGGTTTACTATTATAATTCTGACCGTTGAAAAATAACATCTTTAAAAACAGTTCACAGCTGGACGGTACGTCTACTATGGCCATGAATTTTTACGGTGTTTACATGATATCATAATGTAAATAAAGTGAAGAAAAATAGATAATTTTATAAGACAGTGTTGTTCTAAGCTGGGCCGCCTTGTCTGATAGGTCGAATACATACAGTGCCTGCTCATGTATCTTTTTGGACCTACTGCACTCTTAGTAGGCAAAAAATAGATATATTATATATATATATATTAAAATTTAGATATATTAATGTGTATAAATCGCCGTATTCCTCAAAACGTCACTGATACAATCGCGTATATTGTAGTAGTGTAGGGTTGTTTTAACAAAATGTTTAAGACCACGTCCAACGAATAATTAGTAATTGTGGGTACAACCTCATCATCGGCACTACAACCCAATGTGGGTCTTAGCCGCCTCCAAGAAACGTCTCCACTCCCCTCACCTCCACCGCCTCAGTCTCAGAGATACTGTGTCTCTTTCTATACAGTCCAGCCACCGCAGTCTAGGTCTCCCGACTATCCTTTTCCCTTCTGGTCTGTTGAAGAGAAGCCTCGCTGTGGTTGGGTGTCTTCCATCGTTGACACATGGCCTGCCTAACGAAGTCACCTTTTTGATTCCCCAAGATCTTCATACAACGCATATAACTCATGGTTGTACCTTCCTCGCCACGTGCCATCCTCCTCACATACAGCTCCGAAGACTCTTCTTAATATCTTTCTTTCAAAGATATCCAGCTTCCTCTCATCTTTTTTTGATATTCCAACATTCCGGATATCCCAGCATTCCGACCCATATGTTAATATGGGTCTGATGAGGGTTTTGTATAACTTTATCTTAGTTTTCTTTGAGAAAAGTTTTGATCTGAAGTGTCTCTGTAAACCGTAGTAAGATTTGTTTGCCAGAGTAATCCTTCTGCTAACTTATTGGCTGATGTCGTTTTGAGGGGTAATGCGTGATCCCAGATATATGAACTCGTCGACCCTTTCGAACTGATACGTGTCAATTGTGAGTGGTGAGCTTGAAGGAGCCTCACTTGCAGGCATGTATTTTGTTTTTTCTTGATTAAACAACATGCAATCTGTTGTGGGTACAACAGATTGCAATAACTCGTATTTGATCATCTCACCAATGATTGTAGCAGCGGGTCATGTATATATTGCTAAAATTAATCCTGTCTAGGTATGGTAAATTCACATGATAATGTGCACGGGTTATGTGTGGGATCGATAGGCACAATAAGATAATGCGCGAAGCATAAACGAGAAATTAGTCTTCAGTCGTGACGCCTAGCTGAGCACGCTACGAAGCTTGTGCGGACGTCCCGTACAAACAGTGTGGGGAAACCAGTCCGCAGCGTGTTACCACCGGTGACTGAGGTCAATAGCCATGCCAGCGTGCACATGTTTACTTTGCGACATATTTTTTTAAGTGCAAAACCGAAAGGTATGTGGTTGATTGTCATTATTTGTCGCGTAACATGATTTTCAATTAAACTTCAAGAAAATGGCGACATTCGTTGTTGCCTGATTATTGTGCAGAGATAATTGATTTAAGAAGCTTTTTCTTCTATAGATAGATGTTTAATAGGTTTACATTCGGAAAACTTCTTAACTTCATTGATTCTTTAATGGTTTCACATATCATGCACTATTTAAACTCACTTCAAATAAGAACTTTTTATATACAACGTTTTTTAATTTTCTGTTGAATTATTATGCTCAATATGCTCAAACTTGTACTTGATATGAAGTAAATAAAAAAACAAACAAAAAATAAATATAGAATACTGAAACGACATTTTGACATTTCATTTTGATTTCCATAGTAACACACGTATATATTAATAATTTAGTTGCTAGGACCATTCCCTTAGCAACCAATAATAGTCTTTTACATTTTACTAATTTTTCTGAAATAACTTTCCATACAAAAAAGAATTAACTGAAAATGAATTCAATTCTGCTTAAAGATGGCTAAAAGTATTAAAAGAATGCATTGGCATCGTGTTCTGATATATTCTAAAAGTTTCAAATGTCTAGCTAGTCGGGAAGTTAATTAAAAATCGATTGCAAGATTTGTACTGGACAAACAACCGCCGGAAAAACAAGAATACGAGCTAATAAAAACGTTGTAAAATTAAACCTTCCGCATAAAATTTTTATTATCTCAGTTATAAGTTGGTTAATTAATTGTCGGATAAAACGAATATATACGGGATTAAGACATCTAGAAATAAAAAAATCCATATGCTAACGACAATCTTATAAAGGCCTTGGTTCTTAGATGAGTCCATATAAACCGACCGGATATTTTTTCAACAACAACAAACACTAACCTGGCATTTATGCAAACTAGCACCATTTAAATGGTGCGCAATTTCGACAGGTTTTCAAAATTAATTACCACACAATATACCAATCGAAAACAATATTATTAATTTATCTCTGTTGAAATAAACGGTGCGTGGCCGAATTGTACGCAAAATATTTTCCATTGCCAGATATTAAAAAAAACTGGTTTTATGCGAAGAGGAAGATTACTAAATAGTTACTATTAGCTAATGAATAATCAATTTGTATGTATGATGATTTCGTGATGACAAGGGAATATTAGTAGAAACGTATTTTTTTAATTAAATTATTGTTATACATTTTCACTGATATATAAGTAGAGTTGGGTTTCGGGAATTTCCCGACGGAAATTTTCGAGAAATTTTCGAGATTTTCAATCCCAAATCTCGAAAATTGACATTTTTAACATTTCGGGAAATCCCGGATCTCGAGAATCTTTTCTCGGGAATCGGGATTTCTTTATTATCAAATATTAATTGAAACACGATTTTTCTATATGAAAAAATTAGACAGAAAACATAAAAGGTTCACAGACTGATCGGGGCATTTAACACAATTAAGCCGACTTCGACTCAAAATGAGCGCAATTTTCCAACGTCAGGGAATTTTGTGTCTCAAAAACGTACGCGATTGTCAGACGCAGCGATTGATAGTCTTGTGTTTTTTGAAATTCTATTTTAAAAAGTAATGTTTTGAATTATTTTTATTTTCCTACTTTTATTTGTTTGTCTTCTTACATAAATAATAAAAAAAAATCATATTTTTTGGAATTTGTCTGTTTTTAGACTGATTTTAGGATTTTTTACAGTTTTTTTTTAAATCTCCCGATATCTCGAGAATTCTCGAGATTTCTTTTCTGGAAATCCCGAATCTCGAGATTGAGATTTTCTCGGGAAATACCCAACTCTATAATTATACAAGTTGAGTAAATCGACTTCGTTACTTTTGTAAATTCTACATAACTGTTACACAACATCATTCTATCAATGAGATCTTATTGTCAAAAAATTCATTATTACTAATCTAATACTTATAATCTAATACTTATAAAATAGTTTACCAAATTTACGGAGTATTCTATTTTACAACGTTTTTAATGGTCGTATTCTTGTTTTTCCAGTGGTTATTTATCCAGTACAAATCTTGCAATCCATTTTTAAATATTTTCCCGACTAGTAGACATTTGAAACTTTTAGAATATAACAGAACACGATGTCAATGCATTCTTTTAATACTTTTAGCCATCTTTAAGTAGAATTGAATTCATTTTCAGTTAATTCTGTTTTGTATGAAAAGTTATTTCGGAAGAAATCCGTAAAAAGTAAAACAGTAAAAAAGTAAATTTGGTTGCTAGTTTTGGAGTCCTAGTAACTAAATTATTAATATATTCGTGCGTTACTATGGAAATCAATATGAAATGTCAAAATGACATTTCAGTATTCTATATTTATTCAGTACTAGCTGAAGTACCCGGCTTCGCACAGGGTCGCTTCGTGGTTATATTTATTTTAGATATTTAAAAAATAATAAGAGGTAATTATTTTTTTAACATTAAAATATCTGTGTAATACAATATATCAATATGAAAATAATTCTAATAGGAGTAAAGGTCAAACAAAAGAACACTAAATTAAAATCGAATCCAAAATACGCAAACGTTATTAATGTTATTAATATGCACTAACAAACCAAAATTGGATTAAACGAACTTTGTATTTTATATAATACTAATTTAGAAACCTTTGCAGGTGTGCGCACAACAACTTACATAAATTTCATCGCAATCAGATGAATGGTATAAGAACGCATACGAATAGAAGAAGATAGAATAGATGAAAAAGAAGAAGAAATGGTTGCCTCAATTCAGAAACCTTGGCGGGCGTGAGCACAATACTTGATCAAAATTTCATTGCAATCGGATGAATGGTATAGGAACGCATACGAATAGAAGAAGAAGAAGATGGTTGTACTAATTCAAAAACCTTTGCGGGCGTGCGCACAACAACTGGTCAAAATGTCATCGCAATCGGATGAATAGTATAAGAACGCACACGAATAGAAGAAGATAGAATTGAAGAAAAAGATGAAGAAAATAGTTTTATCAATTCATTAACCTTTGCGGGCGTGAGCACAACACTTGATCAAAATTTGATTGCAATCAGATGAATGGAATAGGAACTCATACAAATAGAAGAATATAGAATAGAAGAAGAAGATGGTCGTACTAATTCAGAAACCTTTGCGGGTGTTATCACAACAACTGACGAAGGTTTCATCGCAATCGGATGAATGGTATAGGAACCATACGAATAAAAGAAGATATAATGAAGAAGACGAAGAAAATGTTTGTACAAATTCATAAACCTTTGCGGGTGTTGGCACAACCACTGACGAAAGTTTCATCGCAATCGGATGAATGATATAGGGACCATACGAATAAAAGGAGAAATAATGAAGAAGAAGAAGAAGAAGAAGAAGAAGATGGTTGTACTAATTCAGAAACCTTTACGGGTGTTACCACAAAAACTGATGAAGGTTTCATCGCAATCGGATGAATGATATAGGAACCATACGAATAAAAGAATACATATATAATAAAGAAGAAGAAGAAGATGGTTGTACAAATTCAGAAGCCTTCGCGGGTGTTGGCACAACCACTGACGATCGGAATCGGATGAATGATATAGGGACCATACGAATAAAAGAAGATATAATGAAGAAGAAGAAGAAGATGGTTGTACTAATTCAGAAACCTTTACGGGTGTTACCACAACAACTTATGAAGGTTTCATAGCAATCGGATGAATGATATAGGAACCATACGAATAAAATGAGATAGAATGAAGAAAAAGAAGAAGATGGTTGTACTAATTCAGAAACCTTTACGGGTGTTACCACAACAACCGATGAAAGTTTCATCGCAATCGAATGAATGGTATAGGAACAATACGAATAAAAGAAGATAGAATGAAGAAGAAGAAGAAAATAATAATTTTTCTAATTTAGAAACCTTCATGGGTGTGCATACAACCACTTACCAAAATTTCATCGCAATCGGATGAATGGTATAGGAACCATACGAATAAAAGAAAATAGAATGAAGAAGAAGAAGAAGATGATGATTCTTTCTAATTCAGAAACCTTCGTGGGTATGCATGGCATACAACCACTTACCAAAATTTCATCGCAATCGGATGAATGGTATAGGAACGCATACGGGACAGACACACAGACAGACAGACATACAGACAGACAGACATTCATTTTTATATATTAGTATAGCCTATACTCTTCGCGAAAGTGCAAGCAATAAGTTGACAAAGTTTTATCGCAATCGGATGAACGGTATGGCAGTGCATTCAAAACGAACAAACAAACAAACCCACAAACAAATATTATTTTTTATATATTAGATTTCTATCAAGTACATTTTTTATCGTTTAAGCTAGTGAAGTCAAGTTTATATGATTCAACAAAAAACGTTGTATATAAAAAGTTCTTTTTATCTTGCAATTATTTAAAATTAGTTTTAATGACGTCTTAAACAAAATAACATTGATTATACTGTCACAACTTTAGCTCGTGTCAAATATAATATAATAGATTGGAAAGACAAACAAACAGCCGACAACATGGCGGTACCTTAATTCTCCAAAATTTGCAAGATAACGAGTGTTAATAATTTAATTGGCCACTCATAATTCAATTGTAAAACACTTAAAACATACCGGTGTTGCCAGTTCATAACTTGTCAAGCGAGAGATATCATCTTGAAAGACACCAGATGTACAGTCCCCCAAACTTATATGTAGAGCGGACAAAAATGGAATTACAATGACGCCATATTAAATACGTCAGATTTTATTCAGTTGGATTGAGTAGTTTTCGACTGTGGCTCCCTCATCAATTCTCCAGATAAATTTGTGGCACTGTACACTGTAACGTCTGTAATGCATTTTAATCACAATCAAGGTATTGGAAAGTTGCGTATTTTCCGAGATGCTCCCAATACATCTTCAACAAGAGAGATTCTCGTTAATCGTATATGTCTCTCAGCCAGAGTTGGTGCGACACAGATACGAAAGATTGTGTGTATTGGTGAATTGCTGAAGAATACAGTATTGTTTTACAGGCTGTTCTTTTTTTGAATGCGTCTGTGGGAGTATTCGGCCGCCTCAACTCTGGTTGTGCGATCTATACCTTGGTACATGCAAAAGAAATGGCATGTCGGTAGTTAGCATACGATTTAGTATAATCCAATCCCACATACGATATTATATCAAGACATGTTTTCAACACTTCTAACCATTGATTTACGCCGTAACCATTGGTAAATCAATAGTTACTGCGTCTAAACATAAAAAGTCACTAATATAAACAAAAGATAATATAATATGCTAATACAAATTCAATAATTCTGTAACCACATGAACACAAATAAATATGGTCAAAAACTTAACTTTATCTACATCACAATAAGGGTGCACATAAATCCATCTTTATTATGTTACAGCGTTATTATCATAATCTGACAAGCTGTTCGTTTAAATATTTCCATATACATTTTATACAGATTGTACGTCATTAAAAATTCGTGTATTTGACTTATTCTGCAAACGTATCCACTTTCATATTTCGTTTATTTATGTTAGACAGTATCCATTGATACGTGAATATTTGTAATACCTTAAAAACACTACAATAGAACCGCGAAAACGAATATTCTGATAATTATTATTAATTTTGAATATAATGTTGATAAAATATTGTATAATTTATAATATTTATATTATATATAAGTATTACTTATTGATAATCGATTTCATACACTTTTTAACCTCTATTCTATCGTCAGTATACTGTAAAAAGGGATTAAGTAATTATTTGGTGAACGTTCTACCAAAACATACTAAATCATAGCTATACAATTATTGGCAAATATAAGTTCTGTTATAGGCAAAAACACATACATCTCTTTAAAGAAAACGCACTAAGGGACTTAATATATTTTCCTAGATGTTGATAAAATTTTCCGTGCGAAATTACGTTTATTGAAATGACTATAATAATAATAATTTGTCTGAGTATAACTAACATTTGTCGTCATTCGTATTTTTACAGAGTTGACAAGATAAAATTTGATTTTGATTATTGATTTTGAAATGCAAAAATATTATAAATTGCTAGATAATAAAAGGAAAATAAATTGTCTTTACTTTTGACATGTACATACCATGCTTGTTTATTAGCATATAATTTCAAATATTTATCGCACATTCAGTGTTGTAGAATATCATTGAAATCTTTAGTTTTACTCTAGCGAAACTTAATTTTACGATATGGTCACAACCAAACTATTTGGTTAAAACTACGTTAATGATTGATCAGCTCACGTTCGACAAAAATCATCCCAAACACCACAGAATGTTTGCAAATTGCATAATCTCATTCAAAACGTTGACAATTTCGATTAATCACATTTTGGGGAAAAAACCTAGCTTTCATATTATTATGTTCGTCAACAGTGTTGGTAACACTGAAGTGCGGAGCGTCGCGACGGCCGACATACGACGCTTGTAATAATAATTCACTTAAGAAATACTGCTGGCATTCGACTTCACGCTTGGAACTACAGAATTTATGCACAAAGTGCATCTGGTGGTATCTTCTAACAAAATAATGATAGGTACTACCTACTCAAAATTACCACAACATTAGTTAGGTACTAATTTAGAAGGATTCTACATATTATCCAGTTAACGGTAATGATATTATATTACTATGGTATTGATACATTACATTATATATTTGTCTTGATTTATCTGTCTATCTGTAACGCAGCGCAACACGGCACACACATACACACTCTCTGTCTGCCAAAAGTATGCACAGCTATCAATAAGCTGTCTCTCTCTGACGCACGTAAATTTTCATGCAAAAAAAATACGTCTTTATTGCGCGATCGCATAAATAGAACACCCACGTTGCATCCCCCTCATGAGCGCTATACAATCGTTTAGTCACTATTTGCATTTCGCTCACATGCTTCTTAACTCATTCTCTGTAATCCGTTAAATTTCGAAGTTAAATTAATTAATTAATACTCTTTTTGGTAGAAAATGTTTCTTCGACGGTTTTGCGACAGCCAATGTTTACACACCGTTTCATGTTGGTAGGCCGTATTACGTTAGCTGTAACCTACACTTCAAAATGTACATTATTTTACAAACATCCAACTACTAGATTATGTACTAAATTTAGCAAATGTGATATTGGATTTAGGACCAATTAATACACAATTACAATAATTTTATTGCCTAAGTTTCGGTAAATAATTTTCGTAGCTGTTCATTTTGACGTAACACAAATAGATAATGGGTTTTTTAATTGAATTTAAAGTTAGTTAACATTTTAATTAGTCTGTTATGACTGCTTCTTTTAGAAAAGAATTTAAATATTTGGTTGAAGCATGGAGGTCGGCAGTTTCGACAATAGAGTTAGAGGGGAAGTAAACATCCATTCTACAGTTACATTAAAACTAAATCGTGAACATAGCGGATGTGAATATAATAGTCCTTGTGATTCACTACTGTTTTATTTTAGGTATGGTCCCAATATTGAACCTCGATTTGATATAAATAAAAAGGATTTCAAGTTGTACACATTTATATTTAAAATAAATATAAATTAAATTAAAACGATGAATTAGTCAAAAATCTACACGATGAAAAATTGAAAACTTAATAAACTAAATTTTAATAATAAATATGACTATAAAATATATTGTAATAATAACGTAACTGTTGACATAAACATGTAACAAATTCACATTTTTTTACCATCATTGTAAGTTTATCTTTGACTTTAAAAAAAATGTTTTTAATGTTTTCAGATACATATTTTATTAATTAATACAGTTGAAATTGTAAATTATCAAAAAAATGTCTCAAATTGCAAGCTTCGTATTTTTCCGCTAGGTGCCTCTGCTGGTATAAGCATCGCCCTTAAAAATAACAAGACAAATATTAAAAAACGAACATTTTTTGATTAGGTAGGCACTTCAAGAGGCCACACACCGAAACAATAATATATACTATAATATTATTTTAATACCAGGTGGCAGTGCCACCTGTCACAATTGTTGTTGGTGCTCTCAATAATACTATTATACTATATTGTAATAATATGTCATCAGCAAAGCAATTTTTATTTATTTATTTATAAACGGCGCGTGCGCATAATATTATGAACCTCCACGTGGTGGAAGTTATATAGACGTTTATTTTTCGAGAAATGGTTGTTTGCCTTTCGCTTAACCGATACTGTTTTGTTATTTGGCTAATAATATTATTTAAATGAATATTTTAATGCTGGTATACTAATAAATAATTTAAATACTGTAAAGCTTAGATAAAATTAAACATTTTAGTTAATTAATTTTATATTCTGTAAATAATCTACATAATTACGGCCTAAACACACAGAAGTGTGATAAATTGTATGCATGCTAGACTTTACTTACAAAATATTTACTAACTGTTTGGACAAGCATTGTCTCGTAACTTGGTGCATGGCCAAGTATTGAGTGAAAGGTGCTTTGAAGTATATCGGGATTCGTTAATGATGGGATGTAAACGAAAATAATCAACGTGTAACCTTTGTTTTGAATGCATCAGGTACACAGATAAATGCGCAGTGATATTCAAAGTGTGTGCCGAACCAGAGGCCCCGCATGATGATGATCTTAATAACACAATGCTTACGGGCCCTTTTAATTAATTTTGTAATTAACGTGTTAATTTGCATTTGAAAAGTAATTAGCTCAAACACAATTTTGTGCGGCCCGTAAGCTATGGGTTAAGAGCATACATAAGTGAAACGGCAAATAATTTTCAACAGTAGGTCAAACGAAATTTCGCAGTCGTCGCCAATCGGAGACTGACAGTCGAGGTGTGAGCAAGTCAATTTGTTTTGTGATGGCGTCGGAGGAATATATTCTTAAATCGATGACTAAAAAACCTTCCGCATGTACTTGAAAAAGAAAACATGTCAATGAATATACTATTATTATTAAGAATATAATAATAAACATAACATTAGAACGACGCATGTTGAATTTTTATGACAAATTATATTTCGTCCGGCTCGCGTCATTTGCACAATCCGCGCATCGCCTAGTCACGATCTTTTTAGAGTATTTTATACCATGCCTCAGCTGAAGTATAGCCTTGATTCAATACTTCGACTGTTTTTATAATAAGCCGATAAAAAATGTAAGCCACTTTCCTTAGACAGTGATTTATTTTAGCGCTGTGTCTTTTAGATATATTATTCGTTCAAAACACACATTAATTTCATAATACTTACATACTTACATTTTACATTATTTTCGTTAAAATTATGAAACTACAATAGAAACAAAATACTATGCATAGATAGACACTGAGAAAAATCTTTTTAAATAGTACTTCTGATTATTATAGGAATAATTTCGTTTTGCAATTGGAAAAAAAATAAAAAAGGGTTTATAGGATGGTTTTTATTTATTTATAACATAGAAACACTTTGGACCCACGTTGATCACTATTTATAGTAGATTTTAGTTATAAAATAGATTTATTGTATTTATTCAGAGTTCACAGAGATTTAATCAATAATAACAAAGAATACTTTAAATGGTACACGAAAACAGATTAACAAGATAAGATGACTCGCTCGACCAAATAACCAGATGAACTTGCCAAAGGATTAGTTCAGTTTACGTAGGTATTACATCTGACAACTAGATACCACACTTATCACTAGAAACGAATCTCGATAGTGTAAGGTGCTTAGTCTCAAAATAGAGAACATATATGATCAAAATGGTCAGAGTTAATCAGACTAAATTGACTGGCTGTAAGAGATATCTGAGCAGTGTTGCCATCTTTTAAAAGTGGAATTATAGTACAGAGCCTCCAAAATTATAGTATTTGGGGGGAAAATATAGTACTCGCTGTCATCAGCTGTTGAAAATGTATAGATTTTTTGTTTCTCAGGAAAAGAAAATAAAGGAGAATTTTAGAAACTCCGAGACCCGTTTTTATTTAGGTACCTCCCTCTTCCAACCAAAATTGCTGACCAAAGAATTCAAGAAATTTCTTTTTTCGAGCAAGTTCTCCAAATCTTCTTATATTGCGAAATTATAGTACCTACTTTGCACCAATTTATTGAACGGAAATATCGAAATTTTAGTACTTTTTACATATTTTTTCCGATATTCAAAATTATAGTATTTTGGGCGTACTATATCGGCGTTTTATATCGTACATAGTACGCGGACCAAAATTATAGTACAAATACTATAATTATAGTACGGTTGGCAACACATCTGAGAGATCTGTGAGAGATCTCAATTTCGAAGTCAACATAGATTTAAATCCTAATCCGTCTACATAGTGCTTGCGACGTCCAGACAATGGCCAGCGCCGTCTATGGGTCACTTTTCGAAGTTACGCCACTGTATATATAGTGCAATCCTAATCTGTCTAAATCTGTCTACATAGCGCTTGCGATGTCTAGTCAATGGGCCGTATCGTATATGGGTCTCTTTTCGAATGGGTTTTAAAAAAATCATAATATGCAACATTTAGGGCGCTGTTAAAAAAATACACTAAGGCGCCGTGTTACTAAAAAGTTTAAAACCACTGCTCTAATGCAACAATATAATAGTGAAACCAATTTATAAAATTAAAACAAAAGAAATTCAAAATTCATTATAGATAGGTAATCTAATCGCACGTACCTACAACATACTTGTTAATAATAGACCAATAATTATTATTTATATTGGTTATTCCATTACATGACAATACTAAAATCGATACAATGTTACTATCTGTATTATCATTGACGTATTAGGTAATAAATTAGACAGCACTTATCTAATTATACCATATTAACCACATTTAACAAAGTAGCCAAAGTCAATGTCCAAATAAATAATGCATAGTCAATATTTTATGAGTAAACGTCATTAAGTTTGTTATTTATTATCGTTGGGTAGATACCAAAAAATTACATCACTTATTTCTTACACGTGTGTACCACATAGGATACACAAATTAATTTATAATAGTGCCTGGATCCAAAGACATATTGTAAAACCAACATGTAAGCCCAGCCAAGAAATCCGTGTCTGTGTCCGGACCTATTGTATCGGAAATAGATGTTTTTTTACATCCCTCTACTTTCGAACATTCAACATTCATCATATTTTCGGGAACCAATTACGTGCGAAAGTCGAGGACCGCCTGTACATATATGAGTGAGTAGTACTTCCTTTTGGAAACCTATATGAAATCAAATTTTATGACAACTGAATATACCTACACGCTTTTTATAAATTGCCACGTCCCTGCGATCGACGAGTTGGTCATGCCTAGTGTATGACATCATATTTAGCACCAGCAAAAATTGAAGAACATAGAATATAGCAGATAAATTAAAAAACAACAAAAACTATATATTGTGCCTACATATTGTGGATGTCAAAGCGTTGATCAAAAAGCAAATATTTCTAAATCATAAATTGATACTTTATTTTTTATTATTAGACCCTTAGTGGCATGGTGTTGCCTGTCAACAACAAACTGTATTATTCATTTTTCTGTGAATGAAATTTAATTTAAAAACTAGTAGTTCTCTGCAGTGGACAAAATGTGCTGACAACATTGTTAAAGTTTTAATTCACAGGTATCACTATATATATTATATAGATATTTATAATAATATTAAACATTAAATGTAATCGATTAGTTAACTAGTATGTACCTACATTAAAGGGTTGGCATAATGCATTTAAGGGTTAATTTAAAATGTAATTTTGTATGTATAAAAACAGCTTACTGTATATTATACAAGATGAGTAGATAAAAAATAAATGCCTTGCAGTGTCCGTTGGAATTAAAATTTAACTCTAGAATAAATTAGCATGTCAAAATGTTTTGAGTCGCTGCAGTGTGGTACAGGATCTAGAAACTCTTGTGAAAAGCATTCTTAAAGCAGGAAACAAACAAACTTTTATGTAGTCTAGATTTACTTCTTTGGGTGGCAAATTTGTGTATAAAAATGTATTTAAAATGTGCCTCCTTCCTTAACCAGATTTATTTAATTCAAAACTCAAAGGGTGTTGCAGGAATATTAGCATTACTAGAGGCAGGCTGTAGTCTTTTGGGCCAGGGAATAAATCATAAGGCGATGTTATTTCTTGGTTGAAACATTCTTATAAAGGCCATAAAGTTGTTTAAACTTTAGCGAGTATGAATAAATTGCGTAGAGTATCACAAAGCGCGACTGGGAGAGATTTATTTTAATTTCTCCACTTCTGATTCCACAAACAAAAACGACAATGGGAACAGATAAAGAAAAGTACTTAACTTGTTCTGCTTGGCGTTCGTTCTTTGCGAAATTATTAACGTTTTTCTTTGGGAGAAAATTTAAATACATTACCGAACGAAGGGCTTCGGGCCGACGAGGAAAACTCTTATAATCCGTTTTTGGTGCATTTTATTTTTCAACAAAACATGTAAAAATTACCGGTTTTGTAACAAATCGTATATTCATAATTTGGAATAACGTTAAACTCAAATTACATTGGAAGATTCTACCACGATCGCCACCGATCATGAAATGTCACATTGGATCGTTCCCTGCAGGGCATTCTAAATATTAAACACCTTTTCGTTACTTCTATTACCCCAAAATATCACGAATATCCATCGGAGAAATTTCATAAGCATGGCAGTTATCTACAATAATATAATAATAACACACCACATTTCGTCTTACTTGATTCTTATCGGCTTCATTATTTGGAATTAAGTAAGACGTGTTAACTGTGCTACTCAACGACGTTTGACAGCTCTAGGATGGCTCTAGGTTAACGCGGTCATAGGTGGCTAATATCACGCCTGACTAGTTACTATTATAATAATAATATGTAATTGCATGGAGTAACCAAGGTAATAACAACTCAATAATCCCGATGTGACAGTTAAGCCTCAATGATATTGAGCTACTTTGCAAGCTGCTTGTTGGCGAATTTAAAAAAGGGCGAGTCAGCTAGTGCGATTGTGATGTTGACACACAAAACTTTCCACTCGCACAGAAGCCAACAAGCTAGCGAGTTGAAACTGTCATTTTTGGTACTATTTTGACAGGACGTATTGAGTAGTTCGTTTTTTTACCGGGAGGTCGCTACTATCGCTATACTCCGCAGGCACAGTAGGCCCACACGCCAGCGTGTAGTGTGTAAAGTTGACCGGATTTCAACTTTTCTCGGTAGATTGTTTATAATCTGCTTGTTAGCTTGTTCGATGATGACACTGGGCGAGTTTACAAGCATATTGTAAATTCGCCAACAAACAGCTTGTAAAGTAGCTCAATGTTATTGAGGCTTTATGTGTATTGAAATAATTGTGAAGGAATTATATGAGGAATGGGGTTACCCGATGATCAATCGAATTGCAAATATGACGCTGAGGACACGGTCTTACATGAGAACATGACATATGATGGTATGTCTACTCGATGCAACAGTGGCCATGTTAAAGACCTGAAGAGTTTAGGCACATCTCTCACACGAACACAACAGAAAAGTTGTGTCGTTTGTATAGGTATTAGCAACTTCTTTTTAGTGTCGGAATCAGGAAACACGCTTGTATAAACTCTATTATCCAAATTGGCAAGTGAACACAAACTATTTTCTTTTTACAGAATTAGAAGTCGGGGGTGGATGCGAAGAGAGAGCAGGATCTCCTCGCCAGGGCGCTCCGCCTGCGGCAAGACCCGATGCCCTCTTCTCGGCAAGAGATCTCGCGTTGCTTGACAACTCCAGACACAGGCCGGATCTTCCTTCAGCTTTCGTAAGTATACTTCTTCATCGCCAGCGTCTCATGTGTTAACTTATTTTAAGTAGGTAACTACGTGATGAAGTTTTGTAAGTTAGTTTTATTGATTTTCAATCAAATATATTATTTGAGTTTTGTATAATTCTATAATTTCATGTTATAAACATATATCATCTTAATGAAAATAGTAGTAACCCTATTTAAGGTTAATACAATAGAACCTCGATATAACGAACTTCAGATATAACGGATAAAATATCCGGTTAATTGTAAGAATTGTTAAAAACATCCTGTTAATGTTATACATGTTTAAATCCAATTGTCACCGCTTTTAAGAGGACGTTCTACAGAAATGGCCTTGAGAATTGAAAATATGATTTTTTAACATGTGGTCCATAATATCTGGTCTACTAGTTAATATAAAAAGGTCGTGTCAAAGTTGTTTGTGTTAATAAATTTGCTCTGTGACTGATCCGACTCATATTTCACATTTATTTCATCAGGGCTGTCGAAGACATAAATCATAATATATATTTATAATTTTAAATTTTTATTTATAATATATATTATTTAAGTTTTGTGCATCTAATGCCGGGTCCACACTGGCAACAAGTTAATTTGCTGGCAACCTCGTTAGATTTTACGATAATTATTGTAAAATTTCTTAAGCAATTATGGTAAGTATCGTAAAATTTAATGAGGTTGCCAGCAACTTGTTGCCAGTGTGGAAATGGCTTAATATCCACTGTGGTTCACGTAGTGGCATGGACCTGGGGTTAGCTAATTCAGGAAGTCAACACCCATGATAGAATTTTTTCCAGTTTTGGTTGCATTATATTCCAAAACTCTTCTGTAAAAATCGTTTCCGAGTTTATAAATGGAAATTTCTCGGTGTACATAGTAAACAAACCTACGAATAAAAAAAGACAAAAAGGAACATACTGATTCATCGCAGTAAAATCTGGTAATCAAATTCGCCATTTTGAAAAGCGACGATTTTGCGTAAACAAATATCACGTGGTCTGTACGTGTGCGGCAAACTTCGAATGTGTTTGTAATTTTGTGCAAAGTGCGAATGTAATGTTTTCAAATAATTGATATGGATTAATTATACCATCGTATTATTTTCTCGAAATCATAAACATACTATAATAGTATTTGAGTATCAACCTATGTTCAATTTGAATTGGGTTATAATAATAATATACCCGTATATATATCAATAGTATGTTTGCTACAAAATCCACCCAAGTTATCAGTACGTACTTGCACAGGTTTGATTAAAAACCATGATGAAATTAACATTTAAAAAATATGAATGCTTAATATTATTTTGACAGCCCTGTTTTCTGATCGGCTTCATGTCGCAGGTGTTCATAAAATAATAATAATTCTCCGCGCGGCAGAAATTATCAGTAATAATAATAATATTTCTTGAAATAAAATCTCCGATGATTAGTGATTTTTGCGAAAAGATCGATTTAAATTGACGTAGTTACGACGCCGAGGTCCTTTTTATACTAAATTATATTTGAACGGCGGGCTCTTCAGCGGGCCCTTAATAAACAATGATCACGTCATACCTCTAGACCAGTGGTTCTTAACCTGGTTCGGTGAGTCAGTCTCAGGGGTTCGGCGGAGGTCAAGACACACACCCGACTCATATGATTCGTGATGACACGACCCGCTTGGCCATCATTAGCTACAGGTGATCACGCAACATCGCTTGGCCTATCTGTGCTGAATACCTCGATGAAATCATTGAAATTCAGCAGAGCCAGGTTCAACAGTAACTCTTCAGAACAACAACGCTCTCAACGTTTTGGTGTTAACAAATGGTAACGTACCCTGATTTTCATACCGTTTGTTACAACATATCTTTGCAAGCAATCCTTTTCGAGGATGCTGGAAATAAAAACGAAGAAAAGGAGCAGACTTTGTTGCGAAAATGACATGAGATTAGCACTTGCCAAGGTTAAGCCGCGCATTTCTGAACTGGTCTCTGAAAGGCTACAGCAGAAGTCACACCGATTTGCAGTAAATATTCATTATTATGTTTTTGTTTTTGTGTGAAAATCATGTTTTAATGGTTTTGTTCTTTTAACACATTGATGTTGATGCACGGTTCATTTTGTGCACCAGTAAAATATATACCTATGTTTTGAATTTGAAAAAAATCATGTTTTATTTTTCCTAAGAAGGGTTCGGTGAATGCGCATATGAAACTGGTGGGGGGTCAGTACCTCCAACAAGGTTAAGAACTACTGCTCTAGACTGAACATACCAGTGACGTATGCAATGTTGGCCGCTAATTCACACAGCTGCACAGCAGTTTAAATTGTTTACTAGAAGTGAATGGATGCATTTATTACTACATGCAATAAGTTTACAATGTTTAGAAGTAGATGAAGGTGGCCCTGGGTATCATGGCTGTAAGTGAAATACCAGATAAAGTTATGAACTATAAAAATGAGAATGGAAGCGAAGATAGCGGGGGATAAAACACAACGCATCCAAAGTTATCAGCGATAAGATCGTATCTCGACGATCTAATAACATTTATTGACTATTATTACTTTATTGAGATCCATTTCTAGTGCTATGCGTCGTTATCTAGTTGTCAAATGCGATGTACACCTGAAGTGAACTAATCTTTTAGCAAGCTCATCTGCTCGTTAGGTCTAGCGAGTCATCTTATCTTGTTAATTTATTTCCGTGTAACGTTTGAAGTATTATCTTTTATTATTGATCAATCTCGGTGAACTCTGAATAAATATAAAAACCGGAGGTGTTTCTATTAAATAATAAACAATCTTATAAAATAATATATTTAAAATTTGATATAATTTATTCATTGTATGACCGTTTTGAAATGTTTAAGGTCGAGGCTCCTTTTTAAATTTTCTGACAAATCGATTGTTTCATCTGCGTCAAAGAAAGTCGCTGCGTGTAAGCGAGGTAAAAAATGTTGAGTAGAAATGGTCATTAAATGGCAATAGATCTTTATCCAATAGTCAAGTGGAGAACGGTAAATGGACAATTCTCAAATGAATCCATAAATTCAACACTTATTGATAAAATCCAGACAGGTGTTCAGAAATTAAATACTATTTGATGAAATCCGGATACCTAGATACAACGGCTTACTCCCAGGATTAATTCGTGAAACTTTGTTTTTGGCTTACACAGTAACTAATATTGTGAATATGTTTGCTGTGTATCTACTTTTAATATACGGGTTCGCGCCGCCGCTGTTTGCTAACTACATAAATATTATTCGCTTGTAAATTTATTACTATAATACAGGTTGATTTTTTTGATATAATGAATACAGACTGCTAAAGATAGCTGTTATAAACAAGAGCTTGGAAGACCTATGCCTTCAATGGATTCCATCGCATATGGGTATTGAGGGCAATGAAAGGGCGGATGATCTGGCAAAGGAAGCTGGCTATTCAGGGAGTCCGTATCGCCCGTATCAGTAGATATCAGAAAACCTGGACTGGAATGAGGCAATAAAGAAAATTTGCCAAAGCATATGAATAGATTTTCACCATAAGGCATCCCTAGAAAAGGGGAAATAGAGTAAGTCCATTCTACCATCCCCACAGTTGGTGTCCTGGTTTGTAAAGTTTGTAGAGGAGAGAAATGAGCTTAAGCTGATACTGTGGCTAAGAACAGGGTAAAAGATTTGATTTTCTCATGGGATAAAGCGATTCGCAGCTCTTCGATGAATGTGATGTTTTGGAGGGCATTGTACATATAAATGCCCTAAATATGACTGACACAGAGTATATCTGCGAATGGCGGATATCTTTGAGAATACTGACGAATTGAAAGGTGCCCTGGCGGTGGGTAAGATGGAAGAGCTTGTGCAAAATTGTAAACTTCTTTAATAAAATTGGAGTGAGACCTGCAGGCCTATGTTATAACTGGTGATATGAAGTCACCCGACGACATGACGTAATTGTGACGTAAGCCAATATACGCTCGAAGCAAGCCCCCGAACGCACACGGCTCACCATAGATATTATTATGCTGAAACACCTATTTGTGTATGGGGACAATGGATAACGCCAGTGTTTGAGTAGCGTTAATTTCTCGAATGCTATTATCACTCCGTTAGTACGTCACAATGATGTCATATGACGTCATGTCGACCGGGCAACTTCTACTCACAAATTATAACACAAGGCCCCTGATCGGCGAGTCTGAGTCAAAGCCTCGGTGAAATCATAAAAAAACAAGAGCTTATAATGGAAGGCGGCCCTGCATATCCACGGCTGTACATACATGGCGGGTAGTGGAGGGAAAACAAAGTAATCACTATGTCAATTTAAAGTATTAATTTATCCATGGCAGCCAGTTAAATTCAACCATATTTTTAAAAAATCCAGAATTGCCTTCGATTATTGCAATATTCGCATGGTACCGTCTTTTATGGGAAAGGTTGGCTACCAACTTGCAGTAAATATACCTGTATACCCCGAGCCAATCGTATCAAATTCCCAACACCTTTGACATTGAGTCACTTACGGATGTTTAGTAGCCAAGATTATCTCCGTCTACCCATGCTTGTACTGCCGTCTAACTACCCTTGCATTATGAGTTGGAGTAAATCGAACTTCACGTTGCTATACAATTAAGGTCAAATGCATAGACATGGCCTTAAGCAACATTTAACCTTACAGACTTAAATGGAAGTGAGTAAACAAGCTTTGTTTTATTATTATCGTTTATTATTACTTATCATTAGTATTATGACGTATTAGTTAAGACTAACTTAAAATTGACATCTCTGCATATGGCAGTGGCGAGGGGTGGAGGTAGGCGGTTAAGATTCGACGTAAATAGTGCACACTAAACTTTGTCAGTCATACTTATTTGTTTTCATTGTACTAATAATACAATTCGCCAATGGTGCTGGTTAGTTTTTCAAATTTAATGACACCCTGAATAAACCAAACCATAATAGTTTAGGTATAACTACAATGGGCGATACGACAAAATAGTGCACACTTTTTCAAGTCAAAATTATTATTTGTTTTCGTTGAATTAAGAATATATTATATTACAGATGGTTTTGGTTAGTTTTTTTTAAATTCATTAAGCCTGCCAACCAAACCATAATCGATAAAAAATACTTTTCTATCAGCTATAACACATCTAAAATTATGTATGGTTTGATGGTATTATTTTAGATGTTTTATTAATCAACGAATACTTTTAGACTATTATTTATTATGGCTTGGATTAGGCAGGGTTTAATTGAATTTCAAAAACTAACTAACACCATCTACACATTGTAGTATTAGTTCAATGAAAACAAATACGTTTCACTGACAAAGTTTAGTATGCACTATTTATATCGGATCTTAACAGCCTACCTCCACCCTTTGCCACTGGCATATGGCCATTAGTTCATAATAAGCATCCACTAGTTATAGTCCAAACTCTTTGAATGGAACATATTTTTAATTTGGTTTTTTTTTTGTATCTCAAAGAGCCAGCATGTATAATTAAGAATATCAGAGTAAAGTGTTTGTGGTTACACCGTGTACCATAATGTATAGTGTATAGACAAAATAATACATATTGTGTTACAATCTGTAAGCGAAAAACGAGTTTATAGCTGAGTTCAATGAAAGCGTAGGTACACTGCGTTATCTATAAGTAAATTGTCATTACGATCTACAGCATTGGTACACTAATAAACATTCGTTTTGAATGTATGTACAGGAAATTTTACAACACAATTTTAGTCTAGACGTCTGGGAAAAACATCTGATAATATTCTATTGAAACACCTTTATTGTGATATATTGTATGTGGAGACACCGTGATGTTCTGGAAATTACAATTCCAAATAAAAAGTGTCCCATTATTGTTATATAACGGAGGGATCATTTTCATCTCAACACCTTTTTATATGTAGACTGATTTTATTAGAAGTTTATTAATATAATATAAGTATATATAGCAAATTACATTTTAGACAATAACTTGTTATAGTATGGTTTGATACAGTGAATGCAGTCGATGCATCTTTCTCTAAGGTTGAATTTAAACTGAATTGTAAAGCTATTTTGATGAAGTATATAAAACGAACATTGATATTATTACGTACGCATGGAATTCTCAGATAACAATATCCGGTAGGAGGAAGTTTGAAACAATAAATGATAAATCAAATCTTTATCAAACGCATTTCCAAGACATTCATTGTTCTGCTTACTAACACTTAATAAGAATAATATAAAAATAAGCTCAGATTGCGGGTTTATAACATTATAAAAACGACTAGGTTAATTAAGGTAAGGTTAGGTCGCTAGACTCTCGTGAGCTTCTCAAACTTTTTTTAAATCACAGCAAACTTTTCAAATAATAAAATTTTAGTGATACATTCAAGAATTGTTACGTAGGTACTGACATCACCTTGTACACTCGATTCGTCACAAATCGTACATCCGGATGAATAAAGCTTAAACTTTCCATTTTTTTTCATATGAAAGGAATGAACTTTATAGACAGAGGATTTGATTTTTTTTTTGTATACTTTATAAAAATAAATGTGTTAGATTTTTTTGTTTTATTGCCTAACTAGCTCAGATGGTCAAATTAATTTTTCCACGAGACTGAGCGATAATCTCTGTAATTTCATAAACCGGAACTGCTGCGCTCCAATTCCTTCCAGTTCACTTCGAGCCCTGATTTGCCTTCCAGCCGTAAGATTAAAACGCGTTGGGGACGCTCTACAGAATTGCCCTTGAGAATTGAAAATATGATTTTTTTACATGTGGTCCGGAATTGTTGCTCTACTGGTAATATGCAAAGGTCGCCGACAATGCTTTGGTCTAAAGTAATAATAATGATCTCTTATTTAATTTAAATCATAACACTGTCAAAGTGTATAAAATATGGGGTGACCAAAAAATGATATCTTCTAATATACGTAAATGTTACTAAATTCAATTTGTTAATCAGGTGTTTGGTGGAAAACATTGCAACCAATATGATGGATAGCCACGATATAAACTTAATAATAATATATTAATAACGTTTTAACCTGAAATTGTCCGAGAGGATGTTGAAATACATATCTACCTACATCTTTATTTCATGTGCTATCCAAAAAACATTATTAATGAATAGTATTTATTTTGAATATGTAAGACCTATTACATAACTATTTAAAAAAAAAGTGGGTACATATTGTTTAATTCTAATGCATATTTAAAAAAAAAATTAATATAGTGATGTCTGTTTATTATAAAAGAAAGTGACTTTTTATTAAAAGAAATGAAAATATAATTAATTATATTTTCATTTCTTTTAAAATGGAATTCTACCAAGTAAATGCTAACTCAATTAATGACTTTTTATTACTTACCCGATTAGTTTAATTAATTTAGTCTGACACTTTTACAAACAAGTAACGCAACTTTACTTTTAGTTGGTAGGTACAATAATTATTAATTAATAAAAGCCAATGCAAGAAATAATTTATACTCATAAAAAATGGTCACCCATAGATTTTTTTTATTCAAAGCTAGCGATCGCAGAGAACAAGACAAAAAAAACTGCCGACTTTATCGAATCAATCACCCAGGGCTGTCGAAGACGTCTTACTTGTTTTTATGATAAATTGTTTTTAATTGTGTGCAATTTGGCGGGAAAATATAATATATACCTACAGTTGCTTACCATTCGGTTATCCCATGAGCTGGGTTTTGTTTACTCTTTTGCTGGCATCCTACAGTTTTATCTGATATTATAAAAGTCACACAGTACAACAGTGTTTAAATCTAATATGTAATTGCACCGGTTTAATTAAAAACTATAACGAAATTAACATTTTAATGATTTACAGATTTTTCTATGTTATATCAACTTAATAGCAATTTTAATGAGACCAGATACATATTACGATATATCCAAAATACACATCATCAGATAATGTGTGAAATACAAAAATAACATAACATAATCAGCTAGTCTTTTCATAATTATTTTAGATGAATGTTGTATGCCGTTTGACGCTTGGAAGTATGTAATTATTCCATCTGTACAGTAAGCTATTTTTAACTTTAAATTTGTTGACAGCCCTGTATTCGTTCGGCGGGCTTCAGGTTACGTCGCATACATGTTATGTTTGAAGGGAATAATAATAATGATATTCGTTCGACCGAGAATTGTAATTAATAATTATTGCGTTTCTTAAAATAAATCCCCGATGGTTAGAGGTTTTTGAGGTTAGACTGAATTAAAATGACGTCCTTTCAACGCTGAGGTTTATTTCTGACTAAACTATGAATGACCTTGTTCCTGTTCAGCTGAGTCTTAAGGCCATGCATTAGTTGAGGCACGGTCTAAAAAGATCGTTGCTAGGCGATGTGCGGATTGCGGGTCGCGGGTGCAAAAGACGCCTGTCAAACGAAATATTATTTCTCATATAAATCCAACATACGTCCATTTTATGTTCTGTTTATTATTCTATTAGTAACAATAATAATATATTCATTGACATGTTTTCTTTTTAAAGTAAATGGGTAACGTTTTTAGTCATCTTTACACGATTTTAGAATTAATTGGCCCGTCGCCATCACGCAGCAAAGTGACGTGTGTCTGACTCGACGTTCTCTCAATGAATGCGAAGCGAGTACAAAATTTCGTCGCGCGTACAGTTGAAAATTATTTGGCGTTTCACTGATGCGTCACCTTAACCAATACACCTCTCCCGTGCAACGAAAAATAATACATTGCTCCGATGCGGACTTCAAATTTTCCTGTAAATCAATTTAACGAAAATAGTAAAATACAAAGACACGTTTTAAAAAAACTAATTATCATACTTATCAATTTTGGTTAAGTACATGATTCATTGGGTATAAACATTACCAATGCACAGCAAACAAATTCTTAATTCTTGCGATGTTGTGTTGCCATCAGTTACTATGTGATATCTTAAAATAAATGACAACTATGAGCTTTTAGGGAAAACCCCGTTATTATACTTCCACGCTCTGAAAATTCATATTAATATGATTGTCTTCAAATAGAAATGATGAGTTACCTTTACACCAACTGCATTATTTCTTACATATTATATTGAGCTAAATCAGGGATGGCAAATATTTCTCTACGTATGCGTGAAAGTATATTATATTTATACTCAAAAAAAGTTACGTGCTAATCAATACATAACTAAAAATATTTAAAAGATTTTTATTTAAGTATATAAATTGCATTACTTGAACGATCTCCTCCTCTTGTTACAATACAGTAATTTTGGTGGTTATTTGAAAAAGATTTTTTTTAATTCAATACCGAAGTATCTAGGTACTCATCTTTTATTTTTGAAAATTATTGTAAAATGCACAAATACAAATTAGTATGATATGTGTTGTTATTTGTCTGGTGCCAATTTATTAGTCACAGATTCAAATCATTACTAAGGCAATTTCTTATTTAAGATTTGATATAAGTACCTAATTCATCGACGAAAATAGTTGTTCAAAAACATTTATGTTGATCCAAAATATTGTGAAAATATTACGTACTTGATATTTATTCTTTTAAATAAGGCTGCGCGCACGTTAATTACTTTGAAGATGCGTCTTTATGTATGTATTTCACCTTATATACCCTGCGCAGGCATGCCGCGCCGACTGTTTTGTACATTTACTACGGCGGAAGGGTTGACAGGTAAGCGGGGGTCTAACGCACCATTCGGTGGTTCATCCAGACGCAGACGCTAAATTTATTTTACATTATCCAACACCGGTATTTTCATGGATTCATCAACATTTCGAATAATGGTTTATGTTTCATTTTATGATCCAAAATGAAAATAATTTTACTCAACATTTGCATACACGATTCGAACTTTGCCCGCGTGTCACATGACAGTATGTCATAGATTCGCCATCCCTATTAACTACGGCATAGGTAGAATTTATGTTCAAACGATAACTGTTCAAATATTATATTTCCGCGTGTAATAACCGCGATAATGAAACCCGTCTAATCGTTGCTTCGAGCGAGATTACTTAAGCATTGTGTATCTCGTATATCCGGTAATTTAGCCGTGTAGATAATAAATACCTACTTACATGTTTTAAATATTTCAGTAGGCACTTACGTATATGAACATTGTACTAACATATTTCAATAAACTGTTATAAATATTTATAGAATATGGTAAAATCAAAATGTAACGCGAAAATATGTAGGTGCGACAAGTGGTGTGGTGCTAAATAAAATAGTACCGGCTCTTTCACATCCTAATTCAACATATATTTAGAAGTTTACCGCTCCTAAGTCCCGTTTACATGACGATCATTGCCGAGGAATCATCCCATGTGACACGTGTAAACGCACATTTATCAACGAATCATCGAAAGTGATCCTCCGGAATCAAAAGTGAATGAAGTTCAACTGGTTCTACTTTTTGATCATTTTGTGTACACTGTGAATGATTCCAAAACTCCTGCGCATGCGCACTGCGCCCCTGAGTGCTGTCATCAATATTCCCCATGAAATTACGTCTCATTACCCATGTATATTAGTATATTAGTCTATGGTTTTATCCACCAACGACTCTTTTTCCTATTCCTCTTTCTCTCGGTGAAAATGTCTGTCTGAAATCACAAATTGTTTGAATTCCAACCTGCAGCGTAATTTTACTTGACGCCATCTTGGATGAATGGTGTATTTCACTTTCAGTGACACGTGTAAACAAAAAATGAACGCCTACATTCAATTCCTTTTCTTGTAATCACTTCGGAATTGGACTGACTAATCACTTATCTTATATTTTTACGTTCAGTTTACCGTGTGTGAATGCAATTACTCTTTAAAATTCTTGATGTTTTCCAAATTAAAAATAGCAACAGCTACATAATTCACATCAAATTATTGTATGTAATATACGTGACAGAATTGAAACGTTTTGTTTTTCCCCCATTCTCTTACACAATGCTGTCAACTATTAGGAATTTTCTCATCTTTATGAGGTGCAGTCGCACGCTTTCTTTCGCGATACTCATTCGATCGTTGGGCGGCTGATTCACCATAATTATGGCGATACAATTCGTTTTTTTGAGGTGGTTTTTGCATTACACTTTAGCGGAATTTACAAAAAAAAAACAATTCAAGAACTTACTTTCGTAAATTGCGTGGCAAAATAATATACACCCTTTCATATTCTAGCAATTTACGAAAGCTTATTTTAATGATAACATTTTTTCTTTTCGATTTGTGTGAAGTTTAGTAGGCAGTATTACGTTCCATCTCGATAATACGGAGAAGATTGTTTTTTTATATTTTCTGAAAAAAACATCTGTTACCAAGTACAATACCTAGGCAGGATTTAAGTGGGAGGCATTTTTTCACCTGCTCAATGATATCATGATATAAATATCTCTAAAGGTATATTGTATTATATTAACCAAGTTTACAACACATCTACTACAAGCACGTAAAATAAAATAATTCGTGAAATTTCATGTTTTTACAAATCCAGGTATCGTTCTAAATCCAAATTCTCGGGAGTATGTTTAAATTATAATTATTACTAATATTGTTTTTAATTAATCAAACTCTGAAATATATCTTTTTTGAATTCTGAATATTATCTTGGTTTGGTAAATAGAGTAGGTACCTACGTACTACTATCGGAAGTAATACGAATTACTTCCAACAAAATATTGACGACATAACAGTATATTAAAAAATATTATTTAATAAAACATACATAATTTGAATACTAGAAAAAAAAAATTAAAGATTTCATCCAGTGCAGTACTTCTCAAACTTTGTTATACCACGGCCCCCGAAATCAGAAAAAAAATCCAAGGCTCCCCTCCCCAAAAATTTTAGTTTTTAGTGACCAACAGTACTTTATTTACCATTAATTATTTATATATCTACATTTTTACCATGATTTTCTAGATTATGGTGGATTTATTCCTTTTGGTGTTGCCAAAAGTTCCCTACAGAAAAGCAAATTGTCATAAATTTTGGAATCACACTGATATCTTACAAAAACAATTAACTGTGCGTAGTTTGTAATATCAGTAGATTCATCGAGTTCAGTGACGTTCCGTGGGGGTAGGCAGATTGAGCGTCGTTTGGGGCGGCAATTATTCGAAGGGCGGCAAATCGAGAAAAATCATTTGGTATAGGTATATAGCAATAGCTACCTAAACTTAGGAATAACGAAAATATCTTTCCGTTAAAAAATTCAGCTCACTGGTTGGAAACAAAATGTATTATATAACCTAATTATTAATTAATTAAGGTTTAACAGGACTGTAATTTTTTGTCGAGTTCGCGATGTCTAGTTTACTTCCATTGCCCTTCGATATCCATGATGACGAGAAAAGATACGTGCACGGATGATACAAAATACTGTATAAAAAAATGGGGTGACATCTTGTCATTGCCCAGGGGCGGCATTTTGTCTAGGGACGTCACTGATCGAGTTGTATTGCAAAGAAGTTGCTCTATTTAATGCGAGATATTTAATCACGCTTTAATGATTTTTTTCTTCAAATACTGAAATACTTCGCGGCTCCCTGGCTGTTTGAGAAGTTTGAGAAGTACTGATCTAGTGGGTATATATATATGAGGTATTTTCAAATTATGTTTGTTCAAAATAAAGATTGTAACATTCACAAATCACGTCAATTATTCATATTACAACGGACATTATTTTTAATTTCCATTTAGTATTTTTGTGTAATATCGGGTTACCGAGATTACACAAAAAGAAGTGAAATTTTACGTTTAAAAAGTATCTAAAATTAAAATATTTTCATTTGCTTATAAAAATTTCTTATAACCAGAAACATATTGTCAAAAAATATAAAAAGGTAATCCAAAATCCTGAGATTACAACATCTCGGGATTTCAAAATCATCATCTCTTATGTGTTATGTGCTATGACTTTCGCTTATTTAAGACGATTCATTCTGTCATCGACTTGAAGAAAGCTACACTCTTGAATAATTAAATAATGAAAACTTAACGTCGTCATTTTCTTTTCAGATGTCACCTCAGAGCAGCATATCCGGCAGCACAGTCGGACTATCGGCAGCCTCGACTCTTGGCAGACCACCAAGACGCAGAGACCACATAATCACCAACACTATACCAGGACCAGAAAGTTGTGTTTAGGCATTATTACCACTTAATCAAAACTATTCAAAAAAGACTTGAGGACCTTAACGGTTCGCATGACAACTAGAGAGATTATAATAATTATGACGATTTAAACATTTTAAAACGGAAGTGAAAAAAAACTATGGACTGAAAAAGTGACTGTTCTTTATGGGTCGTGGTGTACAGTAAATTTGACCAAATGTTTTATTTCTTTAAAATGTTTACCTTCCAATTGTTTTAACAATACCAATCAAGTTACTTTATTAATAATAAATTATCTATACACTAATAGTGTTTGTATGCAGATAATTTCTTATTCAATCAAATATAAATTTAATAATGTTCTTATCAATAAACCAAAGTCGTTTTTCAATAAAATATTCGTGTAAATTATCATTTAACAAAGCTCTATTCGGCAAATGTTGTGGAACATGTTTCATTCGCATAGTAAACTGTATCAAGTACCTGTAAGTACCAAAATGCTACATGAATTTATAATTAATAATGTAATTATTGTTAATGTGTGAAGAGGGGGTAGGAAGTATGATATTATGTAATTCAAAAAAAGATATAGCTGGTATATTTTCAAATTGCAGTCCAATAGAGATGTTAATAGAAAATCGTTAGGAGTGAGTAGCAATTACTTATTATTGATAATGTTTACTAAGCGAATGAACCACGTATCGTGTTAAAAATACAATATATGTGACGAATACAAAATTATAGAGATATTCAGTTTGTATTTTACGATTTCGCCGTTTATTCCTGTTAAATCGACTTAACCTTTCGGTTTTGAACACATTATAAATGATTGTACTCATTTATGCAGAAAGAATCGAACGCACATCTTTTTACAAAAATTAATTTAGTAATACGACTTCCAAAGCATTTATACAGTTTTTTTAAAGTTTATCCAAATACTATATTATTTCCATATAAATAAAAGCATTCAACCGATCCACAATTATGTATTTTAATAGTTTCGTCAGCAGAAAGCGGCTGTCACTAAACTTGACGATATGACCACCAACTTGCTTCCTTAAGGTGACGCGTCAGTGAAACGCCAAATAATTTTCAACTGTACGCGCGACGAAATTTTGTACTCGCTTCTCATTCATTGAGAGAACGTCGAGTTAGACATACGTCACTTTGCTGCGTGATGGCGACGGGCCAATTAATTCTAAAATCGTGTAAAGATGACTAAAAACGTTACCCATTTACTTTAAAAAGAAAACATGTCAATGAATATATTATTATTGTTACTAATAGAATAATAAACAGAACATAAAATGGACGTATGTTGGATTTATATGAGAAATAATATTTCGTTTGACAGGCGTCTTTTGCACCCGCGACCCGCAATCCGCACATCGCCTAGCAACGATCTTTTTAGACCGTGCCTCAACTAATGCATGGCCTTAAAGCAAAATTATTTGGTGTTCTATTAATTTACCTTCACTGACGCGAAGCACTCGAAGATCATTTCATTCTATCCAGTCACCGAAGCCGTAGATTCTCTCAGTACTATATTTCTATCAATCATAAAAATACGAATTTTCATTGCATCTACAATACTTATTCGACGTGGATCTTGGCCTTAACTTCAAATGAATCTTAATCACAATTTAGACACAATTAAGATATGGATTCAAACAGATATAAAAAACAATAATCAAAACTGGCTGAATTAGATGATGATATCAGTAAATTTTTTGTCATCTAGGCTGATCGCTTTCCGTAAACTTAAATTAGGTACTCACTTGTTTTTGATTTGCTTCAAATCACTCAAAAATTTTCAAATTTAGAATATTAATTTTGAAAAGTACTGTATTTTTTTATTAATAAATCCATTATAGAGTGTGGGTTTGTGTTTCTACTCGGTATTACTCTTATAAAATATAATTTGTATATGTTTTGATGTTTTGAAAGTCTGAAATAATTATTTTTATTAGAATTCTATTTACTTTACGTGAAAATAATGAAAAGTGTTAGGCCTATCAATTTTCTCCGACAAAATGGGAAAGAAAATCGAAAACTGTGTTGTGAGGTTTTATTAAAATAAACATTCCTTTTTAATTAAATTTATTTATTTTTTCATGAAAGTATTAAAAAATGAAACCATTATTAATTATTGTAATATTTTCAAAAACATTAAAATTACGATGTTTGTATGTATATAACTACTTTATTCATCAAAAATATACTAATAATAATAAGTATGTATACATAAAATAAGAAATAATGTAAAAATATTATCGTAAGACATATTCTGTAAGTAGACTAATTTGTAAATTTTTACATAAACTAGTTTAAGATTGAGAGACAGTTTAAGTTAATTATTTCCAAAAATTACCTACTAACACTAATTTAGAGTATTGAATTTAACGGTTAATTAGTTTTTTTTACCTTATGCAGAATGATTGAAATTACTTCTTAGTTTAATAAATTGCAATTTTTTTATTGTGTTCACAAAATACTGTTAAACAATTTAAATGGATTATAGTATTGTAACAAGGTCAATTTTTTCTTCTGCTTCATTATTTTACTAGTGTCCTTGAAACTATTGTTTTAAAAAAAAATTTAAAAGATGCCATGAATAAAATTATTTATTTTTTGGTACACTTAGAAAAAATAGTATAATTAAAACTGTTACATAAAACATTATAATCATTATTTATTTTTAAAAAATATATATAAAGTCGCTGTGTACATGACTACAAACATAAATTATTATTCCAGGCGCGCACACAGAAAAATGGTTTGGGGGATCCAAAAAAAATATCCATAATAATGTATTATTGATTTTTAAGGCGACGAGAGAGAATATCTAACAGGTGTCATTGACTTCCACTATTTATTGCTTCTCGTCGCTTCAATTGCGGACCCTCGCACTTTTTCAGGCACATTTCCCATACCCAAACACTACCTATTTTGAGTCTAGCGATAAACACCTGGCCTGCATGTAAAACTAAGGGTGTTCGCCCATGAGTTATTGCAAGCTGTCGCATCTACAAGTGTCTAACGGTCATAATTATTGTGATCGTTAGTGTCCGTTTCTGTCGTTCGCGATGCTTTGTCTTATAGATATGCCGCAACGGAATATTAAAGTAAACATTATATCTTCCAGTAGGTACAGTATGAGAATGCTATAAACAGTCAAATTTTCCGGGTCACAATTCTCAGTCATGGGATCCTGATGAAGAGGACGAAGTAATGTTCCATTCACATAAATAATTCGTATTTTTTCCATTCCTGGTGGGGGTCCAAACCCAACCCCTCCTCCTCCCCCGTTTTGTGTGCACGCCTATATTATTCCATGAAATATTTCAAACAACTTCTCATATAATAACTTTATACTGACATACCATATTCTTTCTTAACACGGTATATCATCTAATGTGTATCAATAAATTAGTTGTTTACAAAAATGATTATTATTCTGTACTGCGTATTACAATAGTACCAGCTGTACCCGATAGGTCTTTAGTCCAAAAAGTACACTTTCGGAAAAAAAAATACTTTAACCTCTTGAGTGGCACGAACGAGTTAAATTGCCAAAGTTTGTATGTACTGTCAAGCCAAAAACGAGTTAACTCGCGACTTCATTTTCAATATCACGTATATTTTATGTATCTTTGCAAGACAATGATAAATATAAATGCTGACTCAATTAACAATATTTTTAATTTAGTCTGAAAAACTCGATAAACATGTGTTTTTCATAACATTTATTTTAAAGTTACTTAATTTATAGCATAATTATTTGCTTGGTGGTGAAACTCCTTTCACTCCTTACTCAAAGACTCAAAAGGTAAAGTTATTGGCTATGAAATGTTATAATATAATAATTTAGGTAGGTACGAAATCTGTACCTGCTTAGACAGCTTAAATCATTTTCGCACAAAATTGGACTTGGAACACACTGACTCTGTGATATGTATTGCTGTTATTGTACTTATTTTCTTTGTTATTTTGTTTATTAATTATTACTATTATATTATGTGTTTGTGCTTTCGACAACTTTTTTGTTCACGTTTCTCCAAAACAATATTTACATTTCAAAAACGGTTCTTTACAAAAATGTCCCGGTTGTGAATGCCTATACATACTTTTTAATTGTGTTTTATTTCAATGGATTAATTTTCCATCGATTTCACAAAGATTTCGACAGTAGACGTTATGCTGGCAGCAAGAAGGTGTTTTTAATGCCTTTGTGAAATATTCTTGAACGAAATCATTTACAGTATTTGCATGTCAAATAATAACCACCGTTTATTTTATATGTTAGAATTTTCTAAACTACGACACGGCAGTCGTTTCGCCATCTTTATATAGTATCAAACATATACCCTTTAATTATTAATAGATTAATTTGTAGATAGTAATTAAAATAAAAACTCAAAAAATATAGACAGGATTCGTCCGCTTCAAAGGGACATCGTCAACTGATAGAGCGTCCCATAGGAGTGGATGAAACCGGTCCGTAAAACATAATACATATTGTGTTTTATTTTAATTGATACAATGTCTTTCCACCAAGAATTGACAGTTAACACCATTATGGAGAAAATGTAAATAGAAACCTAAATATTATTGAAACACCAAATTTCTTTCTGCATATAGGTATATACTTTTTTTAGTATTTAGATATCTACTCAATATATGAAAGTTCATATAAAACACACACATAAACCGTAATTAAACAATGTGAAAACATTAAAACAAGACCTATTTCATAATTAATTTAAAAACGACCTACAGAATATTATTTTTTCTATGGCTACCAACACCACAACGTTGTGGAATCGCCACCAACTATTATAATACAAAAAGTTCATAATATGATTCGCTCTAAATATAGTCCTAACTGTTTTGTTTAAAGCCTTTATGATCCATACAAAGGTTTTTAAAACGTCGTTATATATAGAGATAGAGCCTAAATGTATGAAATTGAAGCAAAAAAGGACCACTGGTTCATATATGAAATTAACTACAATTGACTTTACATTGCATGTTCATTTGCATAAAACTTCACATCACTGCTTTAACATGACGTATTTGCCGATTTGCAGGGCGTGTAAAAAGATAATCTGTCATGACGAGTAGATAAGCAAAATACTACACTACAGTATTATCATTTAGTTGAAAAAATCGAGTAAGTAATCACAATCAACATAAAAAATGGCTGCCGTTACTTATTTAAGAATTTCGGAATGGTAACTGAGGGATGTTAATATTTTTGGATTACCAACTTAACCATACTTCATGCGCTTGCAAAATAATTTAAAATTCCATAACACAAATAACCCATAAGACGCCTGTTATTTATAGTCGAAAATCTTTGATGCCTAGTACCTACCTGATATGTGTGAATATGTCATGTAATCACAAATCCATAAGAGACTACATCAGCAGTTCGTTCTGTATTACCGACTTTTTGTTTTTTGGATTTATACAGGTATATAATAATGTACATTTAGTTAGTATTATAGTGCCTAGTACATATCTATTATTCAGTTGTTTGGGATAGCCAGCCAACTCTTTTGATTCGTATAACCATGCCGTGTTTATATTAGGATTACGCCAAATCGGTTGCTGGGCAAATAAATATTTTAGGCGGATTCCAGTATTCTGAAAATGAGAATGCCTACTTACTAGATTTTCTCTAAATTTCCGAGTTGAGCATTCCACGCGGTTTACTGTTCGTATTATTGCTTTGTGCGTTGGTCCCGGAATGCCAAACATTTCCTTAAATTGAATTCGCTAAATCAAGACGAGAGTTCAATACATTGGAAATATGTAGTACCTACATCGGTTTATTTTACATTGGTTTATCTATTGTATTCCAGTAATATTTGAGAGGTTAACAGCATAACATAAATGTATCCACTTTCGTAGTTAAATGTCTTTAACACAACGTAAAATACGAATGAATTTGAGACGAAAAGACGTCACGAAATACCATTCATAATCAGACCACCGTAATAATAAATGAAAGGTTGTTTTCGATTATGTGGTAAAGACAATTTTTAAAAATAAAACAATCGAAACAAATTAAATGAATTTTCCTGTCAGATCAATTGAATCTTTCATATAATTATTATGTTTTATTGATACCTTAACTTAATTTTGCATTGTACCTATGTAATTGATGTTTAAACCAATGTAAGCAATCTTTTATTTTTACCTTCCATAAAACCAGCAAGTTCGGACTATAGATACCTATTTAGGTACACTGTGAACATTATTTTTTTCGATTCATATAAAATATTCTAAAATAATAATGATGTATTATAAAATCGATATTAATAACTGCACTTCAATTTCAGGATGACCAAAAAATGTGAATTAAAAAAATATTTTATTCGTTGTAATCAATGATGGCAGCTTCTATTCGTCTACCTACCTGTTTTAAAACAGTACCTATATAGGTAGGTAATTTATCGACCTTAAAAATAAACATTCCCTTTTTAAATAATGTACACACCTTATTTCGTTTTAACGAGGCAGGCATTTGAATTCAAAAAAAGAATTAGTGTTTGTTCAATAAAAACAACCCTTTGCAATGTAGCCGCAACCGAGCTGTTCCAGCTGACACACCATCAATTCGATTCTGGAAACACATAAACAAGGTATTTTAAATTGACAAATAAGGCAATTAAATTATCCCTTTTGCTATTTGAATAGTGAGCGCGGATATACACGGGTAACCCCGTCGAGCAGCCTCGTCGCCATGGCTTCGACTTCCGCCAAACGGCATCCGGGAGCGAGCGCTCCGCTAGACGTTCGAATTTCCGCCGGAAGAAGGCGGCGATAAATTTCAACCGCCATATTAATTAAGCTTCGATTAGGAAATCAAAATTTATACGCTTATCAAGATGGCGGAGCTCGACCGAGTTTTATAATCTGTCATACATTTTGTCGTTCATCTCACGGATTGATAATTATGTAGGTAAGTAGGTACATCTTAGCGATTTTTATCCATTAACGCATACCTACTGTACCAAAGTCAATTTGAGGCCGAGTATTTTTTTCAGAGGTTTGAAAATCGAAGTTGGTAATAAGTACATCGATTTTTTATTTAGATGTTTTCAAATTAAACCACGACGTTTATTGTGAGTGTTTTAATTTTCCCTCTTAGTGAGTATAACATTGACATCCTACGGCTCTTCCAAGAATCCTTGTCACTCACCAATGATCTGATCTGTTCCCGGGTTATAGCGCTTGTGCACGTTCATGGATTTACTTGCAGCAATAGTAAGTATGTTAAACTATCGTGACAATAAATGTACGTGTTTACACGTAAAAGTGCTGAATGTCACTCCAATCTCATTCTTCAAGCGTAAGCGAGACGCGATGTTATCATTTTTTGGTACTATTTCACAGGTCGTAAAAATCGGTTAACCTCAAAATGAGTCTCTACGCAGTGTAGTTCGTTTTTTTTTGCAGGCAGGTTCACCACCATCGTTCTACTGCGCAGGCGCAGATCTAAAAAATCCTAACTGTCGCATGAAAATTCAGAAGCTTCCGAACTTTTTCGATTCATGCATGCAATCTTGCAACTTGCATGACAATACGTGTTTACACGTGCATTTTATTGTTATGGCCCCAATAATTCCTACTATCAGCACAGTAAATCCATGCACGTGTAAACAGGGTATTATGCCAATACCCGTAGCATCGACTAGGTATAATGATACACTCTGAACTTCCACCATATACAGCACTGGAATTCAGTTATTTCGACTCACCTAAAACATCCGTCTTTTTTCTTCTTAGTCGACGTACTCGTACGTAACACTCCTTAGGTGGAACATGTGGATACCACGCGCCCCGTAGCTCGCCCATATAGATGAACCTATCCAGGAAATGATATTAAGTGGCTTTCCAGGACGCAGGAACGTGATTGGCTTTAAAAAGGGCAGACATGGTTGAAACTCTCTTCGAGCACCCATAGTTTCAAAGTACCATTTTCACCTTAGATATGACAAGAGGTTGCGTAGTTCACTTCTTAGTTCTATCTCCTCGTTTCTGACAAAATCATATCCAGAATCTATTAATTTATTCTCTGCGTCTTCGTGCGGCTCTGAGACATCCGAATCGCGTGATCAATAAAGTTCTAACACTTTTGATAATATCTGTATACCTAGTCATTTCCCAAATCTCAATATATCATGTCGCAAATATTCTTTTTTCAGGCTGTTATATCTACGGCCAGTTTGCAGCTTCGGTGCTATGTGTCGCCATCGTACAATAATGCACGCGTTTGAACGTGACACTAGATTAATTGGTGTTGAGTTGATAGGTACCTAAAATTTCAGAGCTGAAAATTGATGTTGTTTTCGGTAATAATTAGCATATGGATAGCAAGCATTTTCTATGCGGAAGTATTTTACGCTATATGCATTTTATACCTACGTTCATCGAAGTTTTCAGATACCATTGCAAAACTAAATTTTCCGGCATCTAATATTATAATAATAATATGATGAATATATTATAAACTTCATAAACAAATTTGTAGCATTGCCTTTAAATACGTCGAAAATTTTCCAGCAATGCAATGTCTTTTTTTATCTGAAAGTCTAGTGACGCATTATCACGCCATTACGTGTACAATACGTCAATATATTATTGTCATGCTGATATCTACAATATTTTTAATCAATATCTTTACAAACAACGTCATCTTTAGGTCAACCATGAGTGTCTACGTAAAAATAAACTGCTTGGATATATCTATAAGTACATAATAAATGCTTGTCAATGAGGAATAATATTATTATATCAGTCAGAAAGAAAAATAATTAAGTAGGTAGGTAGGTGAGTAGTCACAACAGCTATCTATTTCTTTTCTCATTGTTTTATTACTGATAGGTTGAATTTTAAATAAATATCGATGATTCTTGGTGGAACGGTATTTCAAATGTCACTTCACTACAATTTTCTTGACCAGGGCCGTACCTACACAACAGACCGATATCAATTTATTGTTATGAAAAGTGTTATACCTAATATATTATTATTAATTGTTTGCACATGTTTTAGATATTATTTTAACAATTGAATTATTTTGAATCAATTTAAACTATGAGCTGATACGCATAATGAAATAGTAAATAATATTTTGTATAATATGGGGAAAAATTGAGCAATTGTTATTATAACCTAATTATATTTAAACCTATATTTTTTTTATAGCATTCCTACTAATTTCGTTAACATAAATTTACTGCAAATGTTGTAACCGAATTGTTACAAGCCATTTCGGAAAAAAAACTTATTTTAAAAAGATTGTCTCAATTAGGAAAATATAACTTTGTTAAACAATTATTATTATGGATTTATACCGTGAAATAATAATATTTTATTATGTCATTTTAACTGTATAAAACTCTGATGGTATGAAAAGTTGTATTACTTATTTCAACTGTTTTGTGTTATAGGTAAAAATGTAAATAAACAAAAATGTATTGCTGATTGGATGATGACTTTTTTTCAAATTATTATTCGTTTTTATAATCCAAACATCAACCCCCCTCTCCTCCACCTCACATTCATTTCACCACTTGGATAGTGACACACATAGCCAAGTTATAGAAATTATGAAATTCCATGTTACACAAACACGCAGACAACCACATCCAGACACGTCTAGATGGCATCGTTTTTATTTATGGTATTGTTGTTTTTTTATTATGAACAGTGGATATAATAATAATTTAGATTACATGAACAGTGCTGGAACAGAATAATAAATCTTTGTTACTGTTATTGAGTGGACTTATTTTTTCCCTCTGGATAACTCTGAGTGAATAAAACTATTATGATACACAAAAATCTACTTAAACTTAACATCCCACTTTCCTAGATATGCTAGAAATAAGATTAATAATTAAACGAACAATATTCTTAGAAGGATTATCTTTTTTAATCTTGATCATGGCTGACAATAATCTTGGAGTGATCCGTGACGTCGGTTAGTAATTATTAAAGTAATTGATACCTACTTTGATTTATCCTGCAATAAACAACCCCGAAAAAGACCGCTTCGCCGCTTGCCTTTAAAATTTGGATGTGCTATTGGCTGTTAATACCTAATTGTCAATTGAACACGCCATACGTACAAAAGTTTCGGAGGTTACATTGCTTTATTATTGTTGGCCTTCATTCACTCATGATGGAGCCAGTTATTCAAAAAATAGTAATTAATATAATATAATATTATACATCCCGCCGTAATGTTTTACAACATTTTTTTTACTAACGTGATTGAACCCCATATCCATATGCTCCACCTGGAAAATTATCTTAAAAAAGTAGCATAGACACCGACTTTTTGAATTGTATTGTTCAAATAAAATATCTAAAATATACTTACCCAGTACCCATAGAGATACAAGATATTATAAAGGTTTTTTAAATACCCGGAACCGAACTCGGAGGCAAACCTTATTCTATTTTTTCACTGGAACGGAACCTTTAAAAATTTCGGGTTTCTAACAATTCCGGTCTAAGCCAGAAGTTTTGCAGAGCTTTGCAGGTAACAAAATATTTTTACGAAACATAGTTTTAAAAAAATATAATATTCGCATTGCATTATTTGTCTTTAGAATGTACCGACCCAATGAATCGCGTGGCCTGATACCCTCACGGGACGTCGGTGTATATAATTAATTTATTCTTTCGCTACTTAGGTTAGAGTAGAAAAAAAACGCCCACGGAGGCCGCACGGCTTAAGCGTTGGACTATAACGCCGTGGGTCCCAGGTTTGAATCCTGGGTCTGGCAAGTACACATATTGTTTTTCAATTTGTGTGTGAGTCAGGGTGTGGACCTAATAGGTTGAGCAAGTGGCTGACATCCATTTCTCGTAAAAAAACAAAATCTGTTAATACAAACCTCTACTCTGTGGAGGCCCATATTATGATCCTATTAGGATCGGACATGGACATCGGACAATAATAAATATAATAATACTTAGGTTAGAGTAGAAAAAAAAATGTTTTACATAACTGAAATACCAATTCGAAAGTTGTGCAGAAACTAAAAAACCAAATGCTGCCCTGTTAATTTAGCGGAAGCATACTCATAAGCAGTGCAAAAAATGTTATCATATTTTTACAGTTTTCTCCTTTACCTACAAAATAGTAATGAACTTCTTGTACGTTAGATGGCAGTATACATTTCAAGGCTGTTACAATATTTTTATATATATTAACCCGTTCAAGCATTTTATTTACAATATTTTTAATCAAGAAAAAAAATAGAAATGCTTTTAATAATTACCATGATTAATAAACCATCGCAAGATGAACATTTCCACATGCGGTAAATGTTCATAAAATGTGTAGTCAGTGTAAGTATTATTCCAGTAAGGTGATTCAATCAATTTAGATTATTTGTAAAACTACATTATAACATTAGGTAGGTACTATTATTATGTACGTACCACAATAATTAGTAAGTAATAAATAAATTAAACATCTCCGAGCCATATATAATAAAATCTTAAGAACAAAGGGCTGCAAGAATTACTTTCTTGGCAACTAGTCAATTCGCCAAAAGAACGCGTTTACATTTTTTGACACTATACCGAGCCAGCAAGTGTTAAAAAGCACAAGTTTCTATTCGAATAAAAATTACACAAAATATTGTGTTTGTTTTGATAATAATAGTATTATTATTAATGAAGGTGGTTATTGTGTTTTTATATTAATATATTCACGTGTGTGTGCTTATCATTATATCAAATAAACGAAGCATTGTTATTGTGAGTGAGGTTATTTTAGGAAAATTCTTTGTCATGTCCGCCTGTCATTTTTCCTTGGGTAATTTTCAGTCGGTGTAGTGGTCAGTGACGTCATCGAAGGGATCGCGTTGCATTGGGTCCCCTGCTGAATACGGATTATTACGTTATTACGTATTAGTAGTAGTAAGGTAACAGACGAAATGGCTACTTCGAGCGCCCGAGATACCAGCTGTGTAGCAGCTATTTTCTTTGATTTGGATAATACTTTGATTCAAACGAGAAAAGCTGACAGCAAAACTTGCAATAAGGTAAAATAAAAAAGGATACAGTGTATGTTTTATAAAATAATGTGAATATTACTAACGAGAGTGAAATCGATTAATTCAGTGATTGAAAATATTGGAGTTGTTCTTTTGAATGTTAACATTAACCTAATTTCCGCGTGTCACGGTTCTAACGAAACGTATTCGTCGTGTTCCAGCACTCGAATGAATGTCTTCGCGCGCCTTATTAATAGACGGTTTGTTAACATTGGAAACAGGAGCCCCGCATCCCGATTTAGACATTCTGGAAGAGCTGGCGTTCCAAATATATCTATGATTCTGGCGTGCCGCTCTCTCAGGAGGGGTGCAGTCGTCGAGTCGGTCTCCGCCGCGCACTGTCGTTACGTCCTGTCAGTTTTCTCCCTCGAGTGACATTATTTGTTTACCAAGATGGGTGACATATCGGAGTCGGTGAAAAAGTGCATCATGATACTGAAGGCGGCCGGAAGTGATACCGAAAAGTTCGCCGCGCTTTTCATGGTGACCAAACTCATAAAAGCTAAAGACTGTCAGAGTAACGCGAAGAAAGCTCTCTTCGAAGCCATCGGTTTTAAGTTCCTGAAGAAGTTACTGTTTTGCGAAGACGTGCCGGACGATTGTCCCCCGTCGATGTACAAATCGGTGGCTCTGTCGATCCTCACGTGCTTCTGTCAAGATCCCGAGGTCGCCGCGCATACGGAGATGCTGTCCAACATTCCAGTTTTTCTGGGGATCGTCAAATCGTCTGACGACGATGACAACGATGATAACTTGATGATAGTGACCGAGGCGTACGCCTGTCTCCAGTGCATAGCGTCCGTGGAAGCGGGCCAGAAGGCTCTCATCGAACTCGGAACCATCGACAAAATGGCTGAAATTTACTCGCAACAAAGTTTCCAAACTGACGAAGCCTTGAATCTCATCTGCAGTCTCGTCAGCCGCAATGGACCTCGCGCGTGGGGCTCGGACCCGAAAAGCTTCCACTCGTTGGTCAACAAGATCGCCTTAGACTTTGAAACGGACAGCTCTGAAAGAAAATTTGAATTAGCTGGAATTCTCAATTCGCTGCTATTCAGCTGCAATCGTAGCGTCGTTATTCCGACTGCGTCAGATGAAATATGGCCTCTCAGCATTTACAAAGGTCTAAACGATATCCTTACGAGCAAAATTGGAAAAGCTCAACGCGACCCTGCTCTAAAACTGGCCTCCGGCATCGTTGATTTAGTAGGAATCGAATGGACACTGACGGATGATGAAAATCCCAAAAAGTTCTTTCTCCTGCTTGTTCAGCTTTGCTCCATCGAAGTCCGCATGCAGCTCGATAATAAGAGCTTCCAACAGGCGTTAGCTAACGCCGAACTCATAACCGCCTGCTTTATCGTCCTCGAATTGGCCATAAACTACATGGGAAACGACAATATTGATCTCGAACAGAAAGAGAAGCAGACAGTTTACACCGGATTGAAGGGCGCCTTCGCTGCAGTGGTGTCCGTGTTAACCAAAGTATCGAACGATAAGAACAGAGATAAACTACCCGACACTGAGAAGATTTACGCATGCGCTATGGTGAGAGTCCTGGTCGCGTGGCTAGCCCAAGAAACTACGGCGATGCGCACTCAGGTGTACGTTCTGCTGCCCTACATGCTGTCTCTGGCCAATGATACTTTCTACGCGAGCAGAAATCAAAGGATCGCTCAAAAAAAGAATCCCGACGTTCCCTTGGAGAACCCGTCTCTACTGGCACAGGTCGACGTTCTCCGCGTGATGCTTCCTTCCATTTGCCATCTGGCCGTGGAAGACAAGGCAAGAGACATTCTGCTGCAGTCGAAGCAGGACGAAGTGCTCTACGAGTGCATGGTCCACCACTGGTCCATTGTTCATTACAAAAAACCGTTGATTCCCAAGTCGGAACGTCTGAAGCCCAGAACGAACCCCGAACCCGCCATGGACCCTCTGCTTTTGGATGAAATGAAAGATTCCCGTGCGGCGATGGTGAGCCTCTGTAACATATTCATGAACTTGACAGTGTTAGAGCCGAAAGTGGTCGAAGAGAGCATGCTTTTCAACACTCTCATGAAGTTTATATTCAATAACCTGCCAGAATTGAAAAGTGCTCCTGAACACCTGACCCTCCACGGACACTTGGCCATTTTGGGACTGTTACTCCTGAAACAGCAGTACAGCAAAGTGAAACAGAACGATTTCTCCATCTGTCGCTACATTCAGTCGACAATAAGATTTCTGTGGGACGCGTACATCGTGGACGAGTCGAACGACCCCACGGCAATGGTGGTGTCGATGGGATACAAAGAATATTGGTCAGAGATCATGGAGCTGTGGTTTCTGGGAATGCAGACCATGAGCGCGGTGCTAGCCCTTGTGCCTTGGATATCAGAGTTCGCCCTGGAGAGTGGTTGGGCCGAGGGCATCCTGGAGATGCTAAAGAAGGTCAAAATCGGAACCCTGCCCGACAACGTCAAGTCGGCGTTCGAAGACTTCCTCTGCCACTTGGTGGACGCCAATCCCGATATAGTCAAGCTGCTCAAGAAAGCCGACGCCCTCCGCGTGTGCCGGAATCACAGATTCATGGAATTAGGCAAAAAACTTTTCGGTGATTAAACATTAGATAGGTTACTTTTAATTTTTGAAATACCTAGATTTTATATTGTTCTGATTTATTTTGTACCATTTCAACGTGTTAAGAAACATTAAAAATTTATACTAATTAAACGTCCTCGTGTTTTAGTTCACCTTTCACATCCGAACTATATTCTTGATTCATAATATGTAGAAAACATTCTATGCCGCCTTGATGGATATGAGCAGCTGATAAAAACCATTTTATTTTCACTGGAAAGTTATTTCTGGCTTCCATGTGGGTGGTGAAATGTTTCCACTACATTATTATTATGAAATATATTATAATATACACTGATTCTGACTCTTTCGAGAGTGCATAAAACAATAGGTATATCTTTCAATTTATTATTGTGATAATATTATGTTTCTTGTGTTGTTTTGTCTTATGATTAAAACCATTTTTAACATACTGACAATGTTGTTAATGGCGACATTGAAATGCACTACAATTAATAATTGTTTCTTTTAGCTGCAACCCTTTTATATACAGGCATGTTTTGTTGTTTTTTTTCATCTCGAAGGCTTCCCACCGCATAGGTATGTGAACATTTTTTAATTCATTTTGTTTGTAAATCTCATTTTGCATCATCACCTTTACAGAATTTGGGATGACAATGACTGGAATCCTATTGAACATCTCGTAACATTGCCAAGTAATAAAATAGATTGCAGTTGCTACTGACTAATCTGTGTTGCGTGTGAGGTAAAAAAATCACTGTTGCTACTAAATTATATCATTCTATGCAACATATTTATGACAATTTTAGCTTTATAATAAAAATAATGTGACATTCGACTACCCCTCTGCGAAAACAAATAAAATATTTTTCAATACAGTAGTTAATTTAGTACTTCATTATAATATCAATAAAAACATTATATTGCTTATATTATAAACAAATATATATATATTTACATGATTACTTAATTAACTAGGGTAAATATTCAGTACTCATGAGGTATTGATGTATCTATTTCCAAAAGTCAATACTTAAGTCCACATATAGTCGAAATCTAACAAATAATATACACGTGTTATCATCGTGAGCTATTTAAACCTCTGCAGGGCTATTCTAACATACCACTTAACTCCAAAATCATTAAAAAAGTGATAAATATGATAATGTTATATTCGGACAGTTATCCAAGGATATGAATTGTCAGCTGTGATCTTTTTTAATGTGAGTCGATATGACCGCGTTAACTGGCTTAGAACAGGATTGTGGGTTGCCACCTCAACCCGACGCCATAGATATGCATCCATGAAGCTCCACACGAGACCGTGCAAAGTTGGCCGAGTTCTGAAAACTAATAATAATAACTGGTTAGAATAGCTCTTCTGATGTGACAAAATTTTAGTTTTACAAGTGAGGCACGAACTGCTTTGCAACCCCAAAAATGCCAGTAGACTTTCTATTTAATATTTTGTAATGCTCGACGGCAGCGACTTGCCTGCTCGGTATAGTTTGTGCAAAAAGTACGGAACACATTTATAGCACTTTTCGGTTTGCGCGAGCTTCAGTTTTCCAATCCATACACACGGGCCTCCTGATACAAACCGGTTTGTGCAGGTAAGCTTGTGGTAAAGCATGAGTGTCTAGCCGGCGCTTAAGTCTCTAAATAACTGGTAGTGGGGGCTAGTTATCATTAAATGTTTGCAATAGCTCCGATATGATAATATAGGAAGTATTACAGTCTTGTCAAAATGAAACATATTATATTCTATAATATATAATTTCACACCTTATAATGATCTATAACTTTCAAAACGTGTTGAAAAAGCTTACAAAAACTGAATGAATTACAAAAACCGATAAATTAAATACACAAACATGTTGATAATATGTTTAATTTTTCATTATCTAATGAATTTAAGAGTTCTGCCATTAAATCTGGGCTTATTCTTACAATTTGAAAATATAATATGAAATAAAAAAGAAACTGACCATAAAACCAATTATTTAAATTACCTATTATTAACAGAAAACCCTTATCACATTTATATTGAATTGTTGACATCAGTATTTGGAAATAGATACATCACATACCAGAAAAATGGCTCAAAACCTTTTGTTTTTTAATTCAGAAATCATCAGTCAATCTAACAATCAAGATGCATGCTTGGACATTATATAAGACAATAAAAACAATTGAATCAGTCCCAGAGGGAATTGGTTTTTGGCAACACAATATGGTTGTCCAGTGTTGAGTGTAACTAACCCCTAAATAATATGGAAAATTAATTTAATAGGCAATTATTGGAATGCAACAATCAAACATTTGAAACAATAAAAATACATTCAAAAGTAGAATGCTTAGTGGGTTGGGAATTTAATTTAACAGACAAATTCTTGAATTGGGAGATTATTTTCTAGGTTGGCTTTACTGGATAGCGTCCAATATAACTATTGGGTTGTATTTTTTTTTAATTTAATTTCAATGCCTCAAATAAATTTTGATATCTACATTAAAAATGAATGGCTTTGGAGCGTTTTTCTAGTTGTGGTTACAGAGTACTGCATATTTAATAAACATTGATGAATAAAAGTTATGAATGCTTTTTTGGAAACTTTCAATAATATCTACTCTGTCTCAGTATATCAGTCTGTCTCTGAGACTGGGCTTCTGCTAAACACAGACATGATCTCTCCTGCTCTTCTCGATTACCAATAGGAAACCACTGTTGGTGGGATCGTGCCATTTAGTGACATACTATATATCGTAAGAAAGGGAGAATATCATCTTGTTTTATGTATCTCATTTTAGCAGCTTTTCAGGAGAGGCCACTTATATCTTTTTCTTGCAAAAAATCTTAATACAATTTTAGAATAGACAAATTTTTTTATTTTTTGCAAGGGCAACATTACTTCCAAGAAAAGTTGCTGAAGACATTCTTTAACCGATGATAATTTATATCTGTGTTCGCCAGATGCCCATGCTACTGAGCTAGACTCTAAAATAATATGCATATCAATGACAGTATTGTTGTAAAATAATTTATGAAGCATTGCAGTTATAATATAAGTAATATTCTTCGTGTCTACAGAATTGTTCATTACTTACAGCATGTTAAAAAATAATTAAATTTTATATTTGTTTCCTTTCTAAGCATTTATTTCTTACACTCTTCTGAATAACGGTAATCATTTTGCCTACTGCCGGTCTCTGATACGTGATAACATTTTATTAAATAATATTTTTTAAACTATTATAATATATCTTAGATGGGGGGGGGGTATGGTTCATTTTGTACCCGTGATATCAAAAAAATGTATTTAGGTTGGATACTCTTCATCACAATAAAATTTAATAATTAGTCGCATTATTCCCAATTCATCAAATTCATTAGTAAAATTTCATCATATTTACAAAACTATATGAATATTTGTATAACTGTTTTAAAATGAATAAAGTAAACATATTTACTGACAATTATCATAATGTTTATTTTTAAATAATTGTCTTCTAGTGCTCAAGTTTATAATGTGTTGTTTGTAATATTATCTTTTGTAAAGAATCAGAAGTCTATAATGATAATATTATATTAAACAAGCGGATGATTGACTTGCTAGACTGTCAGTAAATTTGGTTAGGTTTATTTATTTTAGCAAAATGCTAAACTCCATAATATATTAAAATACTTTCTTCGTTAATTATTGATTAACTTTCTAATTATTTATTTTATCACAAATGTTGTACCTAGGGATTGCAATACCGGTATTTCAAAACCGATAATTTTTTTTGATAGGTACTGAAATAGTGGTTTTTGAAATCTGAAAATACCGGTTTATTCGGTATTAAGAAAGCGAAAACAAAATGTATTAACAAACATAAAAGGTTTAACATAACTGTGTTTTTGTTGGGTTTACTTTCGTTGTCCTTTGGTGCACTGCAATGACACGTCTTGATTTGCGAAATACACTTGCATTATAGGTAGGTAGGTACTTCTAATTTTTATTGTATCCAGATACTTTTCACCACTCGCTCGCGGGTCGTAGGAGTTGTCAGGTGTATTTTTAGATGTATCTGAATATCTGAAATCGCAGTTAACTACTGTTCGTTTGTATAATCATTAGGGACCTCCACCCTAATGGTGAATATTTCATGATAGAATAATAATTATACACTAATAGAATTGTGCCTAGTTTTTTTATATGTTTATGTACTAATGAGTAGCTTATAAAAAAATAGTGGATAAATATAATTTTGCTGAACAAAACAGTCGGCAACATATTGTTTGGTTTTACTTCTTACGGAATAAAAGTAAAGAATTTCCCAAATGTAAACGTGCAGTAAACTAAAAAAAACATTGAGTGGGAGTATTGCTACTTACTTCTAGATATTTTTTCCATATATTTCACGAATACCAGTATTCAATAGGAAATACCGAAATACTGCTATGCTATTGGTATTTTCATTCGGTATTGCAATCACTAGTTTTACCCGAGTATAATGATTTGTCAACATTTTCGAAAGTAAACTGCCTCTCATGTCTATATTAATTTACCATGATTTTTTTTTTTTGTAATATACCCTAAGTCATTGGAAATTTTATCAGAACGTATCTATATTGTCTGATGAAATAATTTTAATGACATTAAAGCATTTCACTGTTTCATACAGAATAAATAAACGATGACATTTTAAATATGTATTTTTTTAATGGTGTTTTATTATATGAATCATCTCTATCCAAATAATATATTGGCAATTATCATCCTATAAAGGCAGCGTATGCAGTAAGGAAAATTGGCTTTGGAAAGCTTCTTTGTTGTCACTTTTTTTGGTTACCATAGATATGGGTTTCACCATGACGTTATCGCAGCACGATCAAAAGAATTCCAAGATACAAATTATCAATACTTTATGAGAAAATCGATTTCCTTCGCTGATTATCTTTATTGTTTACGTTCCCGAAACCTGTGTGGAAATTATTAATTTATCCATAAACCACACTGACATGGATGTGTAATTGATTGGTAGAAACCAATCTGTACGTAATAATATTCCTTGTGTATGAATGTCAATTTTTATGTTTCTTTGGTTTTCTTATTTTCTTAAATTTGACTAAATGGGTTACTTAAATTCCAACTCAAATCTGATTGGAATAACTGTATGTAACACATTTAATATTCTGCAAATTTCTTTATATGGAACATAATTAATTTTGAATTTGTTACAGCCACAAAAGTTATTCTATATGAAATTATAATTACCCTTATTAAATTATACATCAGAATGTCAATTTACACATAATAATTAGACTGCATTAAAAGATCAGACGGACATCCACTCTAAGCAAAACATATTATTTATTTATAATAACAAAAAACTGTCTTAGAAATCAAAGTTTGTTGACTGTAGTAGAATATTAATTTTAACATTATCTATACATGGAATAAAATTATCAAACTTGTTTTTTCATTAATTCAATCCTTCTGTGAAATTAATTTTAAATGAATTGGCCTCTAGTAGCTTAACATAATGACTACGGGCACTTACCAATGTCTAATTATCGTACAATTAACGTCTTATTTGCATTTGAAAATCGATTACCAAAATCACAAATTTGTGCGTCACTCGGAGCAGCTTATTTTTATAAAGCAGATTAAGCAGAAATGTCTCACGGTTTGAAAATATAAAATATGCCGTCCAATTGTTTAGTGTAAATCGTACAAATATGAACAAAACAATGAAAAATTTGCAATATATTTCTATTATTACTTCACACAAATATTGAGTATACGAGATTATCAAATTTGTTTAATGCTGACTGACTGAAATTTGACCAACAATATCAAAATTACTTAACTTAATAAGAATATATATTATAAATCTTAATTCACTAATCTTGCCTTGTCATTATTATTATGTAAGTCGTGTTGACTTATAAATAAAATTGTTGTACCATATTATTGCGCCTCGGTTTAAATGTATTTGAATGTTTATCCAGCTGGTTGGAATTTTGACCGAGGAATACGGAGTGCCTGACGATGAAGCCATCCGAGCGACATCGTCCTTTCTGCGAACGTTCAGGAGATGCCCCGATAACCCGGAATGGGATCTCGATTCCTGGAGAATCCATTTGTGGAGTCAGGCATTACAAGAAGAATTCGCACACCTAGCAAGTACGGACACAATCATATCCTTAATCTAAAACAGGTGCACTATAAATTGCCTCCTAAAAGAATCAGTTATTTCAGAATTCAGTATGATTAATCACAAGAATAAAAAATTTTAATTACTAAATACTTCTGAAAATATTTTCTACCATTTTCTATATTAGATTCCAGTATGTCACTTATTTCACAACATTGAATATTTTTGTGATTATTTTCATACCAATGATATCTTTACTTAAGACTATAATAAGAAAGACGGCTAAAATTATTGTGGATGACGTTACCAAAGACTTTAGTAGTCCATTACCTAAGGCACCGGCTTCTCCGTGTTCAATTTCCTGTATAATATTTGATTTTATCGAACCCTGTGTGTCTATGGTTATTTCGCTGCCACTTCTACAACTCCCCCATCCGCACAAATCGGCACATTGTGACTTCCCGCCGAATAGGATGGCTAGCTTACCTCACCTTATTCATCCTGCATCAGGATCCTCACTTTTCTCTGCTTCTAAGCAACTTAACATAAATGACCCCTCTCCCACATTAGAATGTGACATCACACATGGCCGACACCTTGGTTCAACAAATAAATATTAGTAATGATTGTTGTGAGTCTTGCATCATCTGTACGGGAAGGAATAGGGAATACAGTGAAACCCTGACTTTACGTGTCCAGAATTAATGTTGTTCTCGTTATTTGTGTGTAGTTTCTGCAGTTCGTTTCATTTTAGTACATTTAATTCTTGGCTTTATATTTTTGTTTCCCGCAGTTGACATCTGAAATATTCACATAAAAAACGCATTAAATTCAATGCATGGCAATAATTGAAATGAATTTCAGATGTTGGTATGCATTTCTATTTATAGACATGTCTGCAGTGCATAAGACCAAGGTTGCACAATGCGATCTTATAAGATTTATGTTGTTTATTTTTTTTATTTACACTTTCTCAAATATTCTTTCAGCAATGAAAAATATTGTCAGTACCAGAGAAAATGAAATATTCTTGAAAAGGTGAATGAATACGTCAACATAATATGCTTCAAACCAATTTGTATGATTTTTGAATAAAAATCATTTTTTCTTTACTTTTTGTTAGTTGCTTCAAAAATGTAAAATCAGGGTTTCTCTATTATACAAACATTCGGTCAAATCCATACACACAATACGTGTGTAATATTTTGACTACAATTTGAATGTACAGTTCTCATAGTAAAATCTCACCCGTATTTGACTTCTTATATGATCTCGGCTAATAAAAGTACGGTATGCAATTATCACTTCCGATGATGTCAATTACTTATTCTCTTGAACGCAAATCAAGATCATGGACTTGGTGCCAAGTTTAACAAATTTATCTCACTGTGTGTTATTGAAGGGTAGATCAAGGTTAACTACTTATATATTTACATTTTAATTTAGCACATGTTTGACCTCTTGGTGAAGTCTTAACTATCAAAAAAAATTGTAAACATAATAGTTTTGTTTATGCTTATACTAAATTTTTTTATCATGGACTTAGTACAATAAAACATTAATTAAATTTTATGACATGTCTCTTTGGATTAATAAATCATAATATATGTGCTGACCATTTAGGTCAATAAATTAATATTTTTTCGTTTGCAAGCGTCATTTCTTCTTTGTCCTCTGTGTCTAATAACCTCAAGTACATTTAACGAACAGCTCAGCTAGCAAATAATAATCTTAAATAAATTTCACCATTTAATACCCTCTCTCAATATAGTGTCAAAATATTCAATCTATGAATATTGCTCTGATGTTAACATATTGCTATTTTTTTTCATTTTATGTAATCAAATGGATGCATAAAAAAAGTTACATGATGTAACGATCACCTGGGTAAAATTTTCACATACAAAAACATGATTGATACAATATGTATGTCCATCTATGAGATATACGGTGCTTCGCCAAATACTAAACTAGATTTATGACTAATATAAAATTCCAATTGTTTTACTAAGTACCTACTGATACCCACATTTTGGGTGCTCTCTGATAACAACCTACAACTGTCATTTGGCCGCTGCAAATTTCTAATATTGTGTTTAATTTTTTTGTGTGTAAACTAGCTTTAAGCTAGCGTAACTACCTTCCTACAGTGTAACTGTCCAATTCCGGAATGGCAGGCCTCACCTGCCATGCTATGTCGGTGTCTACTAATATGTAATACCACTATAAAATTTATATATCAGACAGTTAACATATTTATTTATAAACAATTGTAACAGTCATTATTGTACACGTTTTGTATTGCTGGCAAAACAAATTATTTCATGCAAAACGGACTTTGCAACTGTCAACACCGACAAGCTCAATCCACCCATGCATATATTGTGGTATCCTGAAAATAACCATTCCACGAAACAAACTATTGAGATTATGAATTGTAGAATTTTACACATTGATAACATTTAAGTTAACAGAAATGGACAGATTGTTCTGATTTTAAAATAAAATAATATGATAGAAAAATGTTAAAACCAACAGTTACGCTTGACACACAAAAACCTCAATTACTGCTAATATTACATTGTGGACTATCCGGTTTTTGTAATTAGATGCCTGAAATAATTTAAATAAGTAAAAATAGTACCAGTTGCAACTGCATAATCATTATCATAATTTTATCCAACTGTTTGTTTGAAACACCCAAAATACATATTGTATGAACGGAGACACGTGCTGTGCATAATTTATTTGAATTCTATTTTCAGATGACGTGTACTTACAATGGCTGGAACTGCGCTATCATTATCTTGCCATTAGCCCTGAAATATTATCTCTGCTGTCATCGCTAAGGTACTTTTACTCACAGTATACCGATGTAACAATGAATCTACCAAATGCCCTACATAATGTTTTTTTTAGATATGTCACATGATTCGTTTATGTATCTATTATTATATACCTTTTGATGGGCATTTTATTTGCTGATAAATTAGGATAATATAGGTTATAAAAAGTGACAGAATGTGCACCTCTAGAGCCATCGGTCGCGGGTTCAAATCCTGCGTCTATTAAATTCACATGCTAATTTTTCACATGTGATGTTATGCTATAAAGGGGAGAGGGGGTCTGACATATTGTGTTGATTTGTAACGTACATACGATTTGTAATGTGACGTTACAAAATCAATGAAACATAAATTCATCTTTTACAACGAATGGGGGGGATGACAGCCAGGTCAAAAATACTTTTAATACAAGCGTCAATACATGAATTTGACCATCTATGCGTGCAAAAACTCATGCCACCGTAGTAAAAACTGAGTGATCCACGAAATTGGTTATTTTTTTCGAGGTAAAAAAAAATGCAATCTAAGTGAAAAATTATGGAATTACTGGTATCGCTTTGTGGTTACGTGAAAAATCATAAATTGAAATTAGTCTTTCGCTGATATCGCATTTATGAACACACAATAAGATTATATTTATGGAGTTGAGTAGAGAAGTGATATATGCCTTAAAACATCAAAATGTGAAATTATGAACATCGGAAGATATTAACAATCACATTTACACATTTTTAAGAAAATAAACCATATAAAAAATGCAATTTTAATATAAGCAGTCGTAATACAAAACTGCGATAAAGCACAATTCAGACTTTACAGCCTGAGACGCAACAGGGAATCTAACACTCTATAATTGAAAAGGAATACACGAATTCTATTACTTTTATTTTATGAAACACATGTTTCGATACCACTATTAATTTTTATTAAATCCATTTATGTATTTTTGTTGGCTACGTCACTTCTCCGCTGACCACCTCATTTGTGAAATCATCAAAAATTCCTTAAATTAAATATAGATAATAAGGTCCAAAGTTTATGTGTGTTTTGGATTGTATATACTTATATTATGTATATTATAAAAAGCAAATAGGTAATCTTGCAAATTAAACATTAATACTTATAACCATACTGTAGTCATATTTCATCGTCAGAAAGTAATTTAGATAATTACACACACAATACTATTACCATTTTTAACTTGGAATACAAAAAATACATAATGCAATTTTTTTATTGTCATGATTTTATAACAGTTATTGCCCTGCATCCGTTGTTGCTAGAAATAAACATGAATTTTAACACATTCGCGGACACATGTTAGCTAATACATGCTAATGATATGACACATATTAAAAATTTTATTTTTTAAATTTTCGATTTATATAATATAGAAATGAGTTAAATCTTAATATATGACACTATCAAATGGAAATATGTTCGCACCGTGACACAAGTAGCAGGGAACATATTGTTTTAATCCAAAATACAACTTCTATAAATGTCGTGTCGTATTCCGTTCCATGTCAATGGACGTCCAGTCATATCACATCTCATATACAACGTCTATTTACTGTTACCATTTGTAATGGCTTTGTGTTATTTTTTGCAACACAAACATTATATTTTTGCCTTTTCGATGACACAATATTTAACTCACTGTGACAATTGTATGAAATAGTGACGATTTTGGTATCGATCCATGAGTTATACGGATCGGTAGATATTATACACCCACGGTGACCACATGGCTTAAGCATTGGAATATAATACCGTGGGTCCCAGGTTCGAATCCTGGGTCTGGCAAGTACACATATTGTTTTTCAATTTGTGTCTGTCAGGGTATGGACCTAATGGGTTGAGCAAGTGGTTGACATCCATTTTTTCGTAAAAAAACAAAATCTGTTAATACAAACCTCTACTCTGTGGAGGCCCATATTATGATCCTATTAGGATCGGACATGGTCGAAAGAAGATAAATAATTCTAACGTTTTCAATTAAAATGTAATTTTTGTCCAAAACAGCTGGATATACAAGGTTTACAAGAGTGACAATATGCCCATTATTATTAGTAGCCAATCAAACCTTAATTGCAATCATCATAAGCAAAATAAAATCGGTATTTGTTTATATCTTTTTTATATGCCAGTAAGTAAGTACTCTAGATTTATTTATCAATGAAACTTATGAAAGACAGGATAGAGCTCTTCTGTCATTATTAACGCAACGCACCCTTCATTTTAAGAAACGTGTGCCGTCTCTGCACATCCGACGTGTGGTTTCTTATTAATGCAACATTTTGGAAACTTGCGATTATTTCCAGGAAACACTACCTGCTGGGCCTCATAACGAATGGTACATCGCGCGCGCAGTGGGAGAAGGTCGAGCGGCTGGATATTAAATGTTATTTTGACTGCATTCTTGTATCGGGAGATTGGCCATGGGAAAAGCCCGATCAAAAGATATTTCAGGAGGCGTGCCAGGTTTTGGATGTCGACCCCAAACACTGCATCATGGTGGGCGATAAGTTAGAAACGGACATTCAGGTGCCTAAAACATAATTTACATCTCCACTGTGACCGTTCAGATACTTATCTTAACTATTTCGTGCAAAACAGCCATGGAGACAGCACAGCGAATATAGCAAACTATAAGTCGGCGATTGTGTATATTGGTGACAATCAAAATCCAAAAACATCAAAGATAACCTTATTTATAGATAAGGAACATAATGTATTTTAAAACTGAAGCTGAATAAAAGGTTACTTATGATTAAATTAGCTCCCGGTCATTTCACATTGCAGATTCATTATAGCAAATGTCACACTTTTGCATTCTGAGATTTATTTTACCCAGGCTGCACTGAGATAAAAACGATTTGTGTTGCATGTCACTATCTAAACTATCATTTAGATGAGCAATCACAAATAATGACTAATAATAATAATTATAATAGCAGTACATCATAATACGGAGGCTGTTATTTATTGTATCAATGCTGCCAAGGCATAAAATATTAATTTCTCATTAACTACCAATGTGTTTATTACAAAAGAGGTCGTTATCGCCGACGGTGTTAACATTGCACCTGTTGTATCGCCTTCTCTCCCCCCCCCCCTTCTCCCTTCCGTTTCTCATCTCCTGCTCAAAGTTACATTACTTATGAAGTTGTACATTTATAGTTACGATCACAGACCAATAATTTTATAGGTACCATTTAAAACTGTCCCTAATTTCTCAAGTTGTAATTTCATTACTTACGGATAGAATAAAAAATCAATTCGAACTGTTCATTGCAATTTATATTTAGCATATTCTTTTATAAAATAGTGAGATATGCTACGAATGAATCCACAATGCAAAATGAATTGGAACTAATTAAAATTCATCTGTCTTTTTCACCTTCACTTTCATATATTATTTAGACTGTCTTTAGAGAAGGTTTTCTCATCCAAAAATATCAGGGTCATGAAGATTGAGGTTCTATTTTGCACTCATTTTGTTAATGAAAAAAATGTTGCCTTCTTTCTAATATTAGTATTTTGTCACCTATATAAACATTTGTCAATTTACAGTCAGTGTGAATGTTTACAGAATACTTGTGATCTTTAATGAGCTATGTATATATTTTGATATGTTTATAGCAATTGTGACTGAAAATCAGGTATATTATGTCGTAATAAGCCAGTGTTACAATAAGGACATTATACCACTTCGTAATGCCCGCTGAATTTAAGTTTGTCAACGAATAACCATCCATGGTACACACTAAATAATAATTTATATGAAATTGAAGATATGCCCTAAAGCCTGCTTTAGCATTGAAATTCGACACAATCTAAATTGATGTACGAGGTCTATTCAAAAATTATTCAACCTTTTATTCCTGGAAAAATACAATTGCTCATGTGGATGTCTGAAGCCATAATCCTCTTAAAAATAATCTCATTGATTGCACACACTTCTCCCAGCGGTCCCGCCCCGCCGTTAATCTAAACATTTCTGGATCACCTCATTAGGAATGAAGTACATCTCTGCCGTTGCATTCCGCATCTTCTCATGACTCAAATCAGGTCCCTTTCAGCAGCATTTTCAGCTTGGAAAATAGCCAAAAATCACAAGGACAAACCACAGGAGTCAACGTCAGAATAACATGTGGCAGACTCTCTGCAATGCCTCCTCGGGTCAAAATTAAATTTACCGAGCCAATGCTTATCTCCACCTCGTCCACTGTTTCTTACATGGTGATAGTCAATAACCTGTCATTTTGACTTGTGCCTTAGTGCCTCTCCTCCAATGTGCAGTCATCGTTAAACCAGTTGTGCCACTCCTTAATTTGTGTAATGTCAATGGCATCGTCATCAAAAGCCCACTGAACTTTTGAATGGTTTCTGGTTAGGTATTGTCAAGCTTTATGCAATATTGCTGGTCAAGTCATTGTGTCATTTTGCGTGAAATGAAAATCTACTCTCACTCACAAATTCACGCATGTTAATGAAGGTACCCACCACTTCCCCAATGGAGGAGACTACCATGGTACTTCATTTATTTCTGCGGTAAATACAAAGGTCTGATATTTTTTGAACAGTCTTCGTACGTACACAATTTATATGCAAGCACATTTTGCTTTAAACCAGTGGCGGCTCGTGGATAAGATATTTGGAGGTGCTACGGTTGATTAAAAATAAAAATAAATGTTTATTTGGATTATATTTTACTATTAACATCAAAATTAAATATAAATTATTAATTATATTAATAATGAAAATAAAGAACGTTGCATAAATTGCTTGCAGAAATAATTTTTAACAATGTTAATAAATCATTATAGCTATATTTCTTTCCTCGCTGTGGCCGGCGTGCTCACATGCGATGCAGAAACGGCGAAAGACATATATTCGTCTATGGGCGAAATACTGAAATCGGACTGTCTGACCCGCAGTACTGATTAAGCTTGCAACTGCGCGCCCCCCTTCGTCAACTCGAGCAAATTCTATCGGAAACGGTACTGTGCAAAATCAAGTACCTACCGCGGGTGCATGATAATATTATTGGACATTGGATGTATCAGTGCGAGGGCGAGCTTATCACATGCTTAAATAATATTGATATTTTCATATAATATATATAAATTTATGTATATTATAATACATTTTTCTCAATTTGCTTGGGGGTGCAGCAGTTCCGCAGTGCATATGGATGAGCCGCCACTGCTTTAAACACACTAATTGATTACTGTCAGATTAGCCGGTTACTTGTAATGTGTGTAATGACTAACGAGCATTGTTAACTGAAGTCTAATGGCGACTCAAGTGTTGTAGTTGTAATATCTTTCCCGAGAAAGTGTATCATAAATGGTTATTTGGTGATATTCTATAACAAATTATTGTGATTTATCCCTTGACTGAATTATTAGTTACCAATCTGGCCGACACAAAACAGACCACCAACCCAACACTATTAACGAGTAAGAAGCTATTTTAGTATGTTTTATATTCTATATTACAAATTGTTTTAATTGTTTTGTTTTGTAGAATAGTATGTTTTTATTTTTTTTACTAAATTAATAAGAAACCTGAAGGTAAACAACAGTATCTCCAATGGATAGTTTAACATTTGAAGCTTTATAAGCAAAGGCAACTAAGTCCTACCGTCTTTTTATAATGTAAATAGTAATTTAATAATCCTGATTGCTGGATTTGCGTCCAACTTGTGGACTTTAAAACCGATACTTCGAAACTTTCTGACATTTGCAAGCAAGCTTATTTTTAAATTCAATTTTCATTTTGGAAATATGAATCAATCATATTATGCAGAAAAAATATATATAATATTGTTGTTGATACATATAATATGTATATTTTTAAAATACTAATTATGTACCTATCAATATTTCTTGACATCCAATCTATTGAAGGTTAAGGTTGGCTACTAAATTGTTAAATTAAAGTATTCAATGTGTAGTCAATTTGACAAAATGATATATTTAATAACGATGTTTAGCTATGTTCGCACTGCTCACTGGCATATGACTACAGTAAATCCTCGTTAATACGAACATGGTTAATTCAAATTTTCGCGAAACTTTATAAAATTTGTTTCTAGCGATTTCTTACGATCGGTTTTTTGCCATGCATTTTATATTTTGTAATTTGGATTATTTTTTCAATTTTCTGTCACGTCGATTTTGAATTAACAGGGATTTACTGCACTTCTGTTTTTTAACACTGGCAACACTGCATATGTTATGAACCAACCAAAGTAAAAGTCAATACGTTCAAATTGATACTTGAATCGTTGCCTGTAATTGCTATTTAAGGTTGACAATTGACGTAAGTCATCGAATCTGTGAGTGCCGGTGTAGTTAGACTATAAATTAGCTAAATACTTATTTTTGATGTTTATAGACTTTGTTGCATTTGCTTCTAGTAGCCAGTCAATTTACATTCTTAACGTTTTGTTGGTAATATAAATAATATTGTTTGACAATAACGTAGTCATTTGCTTAGAAATTCACCTCAATCAATTACAAAAACATGGTTTTTTTTGCTAGATGATGTTGTTTAACTTGAAGACCTGGAATAACTGAGAAAATGTCGCGGAATTATATTTGTTATTTACATTTTTTAGGGAGGGATCGAAGCTGAACTGGGAGGAACCGTATGGATCCCTCTGAAGTCGAGCGATTCCGCCGACGATATGGGTAAAGTAGTCCCCGATTTTACCATCGATAGTGTCACACAACTGCCGGCCGTTTTACCAGCTAACCCCGGCCCGTTGAGTCCCAGTCCCCGATCCGAGTACAAGGACTCGCACGACCACACCGATTGTAAGAGAATATCCGAAGAATGCTCCCTGACCCACTCCGACATCGACAACATTAAGATTAGCTGATGTCAACTTAAATACTGTAATGCATTATTTTATCTCGGCGCCGTTACATAAATAAAACAAGGTTACTATGGGTATTAAGGGACACAGATCGTGTGTTGACTTACGTCTCTGTCAGTTAACGGGTATCATTGGTGGAATCTGATTTTAGATAAAACTAGGGTTGCTTTAAAGAAACTAGTAAATTAGCTATCGCCCGTTTGTGTGAAAACTAACATGTTTTATCGCTTGTGTTTCATTTTTTTTAGGCAAAATCGAGTTTAACCGATGAGTTATTATTTAAACAAAAAAAAAAAAATGGCAAATGGTATTATAGGAATTTAAAAACTGTCATTTAAAAGTTTATTTTTTAAAGAGCAACATTATAATAATATTATTTAAAATACTTTGCTGAAAAAACATTTGACCATCTTTTTTTCAAGAGATGTAAAGAATATTATTTTATATTAAAGTTAGATTTATTTTTTTAAGATTAGAATAATTTTTTGTGCTACTGTTTACTGTCTACAGTAACAGTATAGAACTCTAGCTATTATAGTTTATTGTGGGTGTAGAAAGATATATTTTGTGTAATAAATGTTACACTAATTTTTTTTAACATTCTTTTTTGGTAATTGTTTTACCAAGGTATTCTTTATGCCAGTATTTTTCTGTGAGTGATTATTCAAGTTGTGAGATAATTTACTTTATTTTTAGTTATTACTTTTTCGGCTATATCTTACTGGACACCAACGCGTACAGCTTTATTTTTATGCTACGTATATAACATATGAGCACCTTATTATCAAAACGTGCCCAACTCCACAGCTGAAAAATAGAAAAAAAAACTACATGAACTTAATTATAATAAAAAATTAGAAAAATAAATATTAACACCATTCCTGGTCAGGTTTTAACGTGGAAGCAACATTGAAAAAACTATTTAGCTATTAAAAATGCGTTTAGATAGGTTTTGCTACTCTGTATTTAGATTTGTGTCTGTTTCGATAGTGAATCATATGGATTTAGGTTGTTTTGAAGGCAGCTTTTCATGTAATGACGTTTCCTTCTATGGTCGTAATTTGATGGAAAAAAACACCACTTTTGTTTCTGATGTCATTGGTTGTATGGATATGATTTTATTGCAAAACTAACCCATTTTGAATAGGTTTAGAAATTAAATAAGATTTTTACACATGGTTACGAGAGTGAATGAATATTTGTCATTAGGTAGGTTTTGAAATGAAGGTGCTCAATTTTATTATTGTTCATTAAAAAGATCGTTATCTCAAAAATATGAATCTGTTGTAGTTTATAATAGTTTCTATAAAAATCTTAATTTTGCCTTACTTGCTATAATTAACTTTCATATATATATAATATATATATATTGGAAAATATTCCTTAGGAAAATACCAAATATCTCTTTTATGTAGAAATAGTCAATCTCAAATTAGAATAAAAAGAAATAGTCAAATGTCAGGTGTAACCAACTTAAACAGTAAAATCCTTTTAATTCAAATCGATACTCATAATTCTACCCACACACAAACAGTAAAGATAATTTCGCATTAATTACTTAAAATGTATTCATCCAAGTTTCGCAAAAACAAGTGATCATAATTTTATTTTGGTATTTTCAACAATTTTATGAATTAATTTTTATTTCAAATTGATGGTAAATCAAATTGTTTGTATTGAAAGAAGTATTAGTTACATGTATGCAGTTATAGTCGCTTCAATTTTGTATTAACGAGTCCTAATTTTCGTGTTTGAAAGTACTCATTAATTTATCCATATTCAATTGTCTCGATTTAGGATCTAGGAGTATTATGATATAATAATCGTCGTAATATCAAATAGAAATCTCGTAACCCAAATGCATATAATAGATGTAGAAATATTATTAAATGGGGAACATCTCTTATCATTCAATTCTTCAATTTATTATACCATATTTCTGGTTACAAAAATTGTTAGATTCTCGTAACTGTATAGTAACTGAATTAATGTACGTTTAGTGAGCCAGTAGTAAGATCTCTAAAGTCTCGACTGAATAGAGGTGCGCTAGTGCTTTTGGTGACTAACTAAAATCATTGGTAACCGTTCAGCATTGTCTCGCTTATATTATATTATAATTAGCATGTGAATGATAATGATTGTCACTCGCAAATGTGATATGCCGAAGAAATAATTTATTTTTGTACAATGTCATTATCTTAAGTAGTACAATAAAGTAATCGTAAAGCAAGCAGTCGTGCCACTTAAAGGACGGCATCGGCGTGTGATTTTAACAAAATGGGAACATTTTCGACTTATATCTCTTAAATATTACCGTAACGTTAACAATCTCCACTAATAATTAGAATAGGCAATAAGATACTTATTTTTGTAAATGTCTATGTAAATTGTGCGCAAACAAAAATCTCACTCAGCTATTTTTAATGCATATTATGTAAAAAGTTATGTTTATTTTATTGTACAATATTAAATTAAATAAAGGTATATTTACATTCTTACGAATTTTGTATTATTTTATTCACTCACCTTTCCTAGTTTGACTACGACAACTTTAACAAAATGCTCAGCGGTGACAGTATTATTGCAATGTGACTATTGCACGATATCAGTTCTCCGAACTGTGGTACCTCAAGTTACATTTGTCGCATTCTACTGCCATTTTTTTCTCCTTTAAAAATATCTCAAAATCATGTCGATGTAAGGTGGATTAACAGAGTAAGGAGTGTCGTCATAATACAAGTACGGGAAGTTTGTCTATCATGGCCCTCGTAGTCCAGTGCATAAGGCACTGGCCTTTCATCCAGGTTCGATTCCCGGTGAGGTCACAACAGGGACGGAGGGTAAGCTGTTAAGATCCGACATAAATAGTACACACTAAACTTCGTCAGTCCTACTTATTTATTTTCGTTGAACTAAGAATACAAATTGCAGTTGGTATTTATTCAGGTGTGATATGGGCGATTTGACGAAAATAGTGCACACTTTTTCAGTCATACTTGTTTGTTGAATGAAGAATAGATTTATTATTACAGATGGTGTTGGTTAGTTTTTTAAAATTCATTACTATCCTGCCCAACCAAACCATATTAAAAAAAAATATTCTGCTACCTATAAAATATCTAACATTATGTATGATTTAATGGTATAATTTTAGATATTTTATAGATAGGTGAATATTTCTTGACTACATATTATCTACTATGGCTTGGTTTACGCAGTGTTTAATTTAATTTTAAAAACGAACCAATACTATCCGCAATTTGTATTCTTAGTTCAATGAAGCCCTACAAAGTTTAGTGTGTACTACTATTTATATCGGATCTTAACGGTCTACCTCCACCCTTCAACACTGGGTCACATTATATTTATGTGATTTTGTCATACCCTGGGTACTTGTGATTAGGGAATCCAATCCCGGGATCCCGGTCAATTTTCGATACCTATGAATCCCGGGATTAGTAAACCTAATCCCGAAACTTTCGGGATTGATTTTTTTATCAATCACAATCAATTGGTATGTGTACAAAAATTATGTTAGTCAAGTACGTCACAGGGGGAATCGCCGAATACTCACTGATCATAAATAACCATTTTTTGTTATACGCACGTAAGAACATCAAAAAGATAATAAATTCGTCATTCAACCAGCTAGACTCACGTTCTGGCGTCTAACCACCAGGCACGTGCAGGCAGGTACTTGTTTCTAAGCCGAATTTTATGAAAGTTATCTTTTCTTAACTTTAAACATCTTAAAAATCGTAACATTAAATGTCTTAAATAATATAAATTATACTAGACATTTTTGACAGATTTTATCAATAGGTACTATTTGTATAAATAAAAAAAAATTATACCAACTATGGAAAAAAAAAACACCAATCCCGGATCGTCAAATTGTAATCCCGAAATCCAGGGATCACAATTTTGGCTTGGGATTGGATTCCCTACTTGTGATTGTTTCAATTTTATTACTACACTAATAACTCTCATTGAGCCTGATGGCCTACTTTAGTGCTAAAAAGAATAATCAAGTCATAATTTATCACTTACAGTAGGACCTTAATTATCCAAACTAATTGGGGAAGAAGGTAATCCAGATGTAATTTTTTTAATTCTTCAAATTTTCCTTTCACAATCATTAAAAATACCTCTCTTAAATGAAGTTAAGGACTTTCAAGAACAATAAAAATATATATGTACCTATGCCAGGTTCAAAATCCTATAAATATTGAGGTTTTTTATTCTATTACATTTTTTTTACTGTTTGTTTATACTTGATAGAATCAATAATACATTAATTATATTTTATTTCTACAATTATTTTATAAACAAGACCGATTACATCCTAATGGTCTATTTTTAACTATAAAATACTGAATCTGTTAAAAATAAATACAAACGTTGCAATGCTGTTCTGGAATAAACATTCTTTGACAAATTCTCCATGCATTTTTTTGATACTTATAATAAAATCTGGATTAGCCCTTAGCATGGGTTTAGCATGGGCTGTCAGACGAAGAATATCTCTTCTGTGTAGCGGCCCTCGTATTCCAATATGTAAGGCACTGACTTGTCGTATCTAGGTTTGATTCCCGGTGAGGTCACAATAGTTTTACATGATTTTCTCAAAATCTGTGTGTTTCTGTGATTGTTTTACTGCTACTACTACACTACTGTCACTGTGACTCATAGCTTGTTGAAATGTTAAAAAAGAAAAATTTTGTGATTAGAAAATATTTTATTTAAAATCTGAAGCCACAACCAGGATATAGGTATATACGTCATGCATTGATATGAATTTTAATTTTTATTAATTTATCTATGTAGGTACCTATTTGGAGATGCGCTTTGGTGGAAAAACAAAACTTGTACAATTTGTATTGACTAGTTTTACATATTATTTGCAGAATTAACAAATAAATTAAAATGGCGTCCACTATAAAAACACAATAAGTTACAGAGTAATCATGAAATACATGTTTGTTTCACAATAAATCCGATAACATTCCAATAGATTTAAGCCCAAACAGTTCCGTGTAAAATATTATCAAATTCCTCGAATCGATCCCGTTTTCATACAAAGCTTTCCGGATTCTCTGCATATCTTTATTGCTTTTGAAATTGCTCACGATCTGTTTGAGTTCATTGGACTCCAGCCTTTTGACGAAATATCTGAAATCTTCGGCATTATCCAACTGGTTCCTGTGAAGCGCCGCAATCTTATCTCGCGGCATGATCGCCCTGATCTCATTGAGAATCTCATCCATTGGCCGCTTGTCTCTTGATGAATTGTGCCCAAATCCACTATTAGGAGGTCCGACCGGTTCATGTCCAATTATGGAATTTAATATATTCATATAAACAGAAGCTTCTAGACCAGACTGTTCCAAATAATCAACAAGCTAAAAAAAAGTAATTTTTTAATACGCATTGGCCATAATATAGTAAGTACATAAGTTAAGTGAAAAATATATCAGATAAGAAAGAACTGAACAAAGTGTTTACATTCTAATGGATTTAAATTTTGTACTATATTCCATTTGAGTAATTATTTTGCGACCCGGGTTTTGGCTTTCGGAATCTTAAATTTTCCATTGTGCATCAGTCAGGTAAGGGTTCCGGAGATTTTACAAAACGCTTCAAGGGTTCTTCCAAGCAAAAGAGAAATTATTAATCTAATATCTATTTAAAAAAACTTAGTAAGTATAAATCATATGGACACAGTGGTTTTGCTCCGTCAGCTTGACCTAATAGAAACTCCGTCTTGCTTATGTGGCAAATTGCAGGATGCCAATCACATCCTCTGAGAGTGTCCCTATATATATTGGTTGAAAGGGAAGAGCTTCTCAAGTCGGTCCGACCCTCAGTTGAACCGGTCGACCATTGTGACTTGGTATCTACGAGGAAATATTTCTCAGCCTTTAAAAAGTTTGGGGTATTTTACGGCAAGGTCTTTTCTCATCGAGAATTGACCGTAACACATTAAGTATATCGAAGTAGAAAGGACGCACTCTAGTGCACGTCAACCAATGTCTTGGGATGTTGCTCCAGTGGGTCTATTCTATGCTTATCGACCGCTAAAGTGATAAAGTGAAAAATATTATCAAACTTAGGGTAGGTTTGTATCAAAATATTAGCACTTATTGTAACAATTACACGAAGCCGGTTTTTATTGTTGCAATAAGTGCTATATTTTAACAGCACCTATCTTGCTGCTGTTAAAATATCGCACTTATTGCAACAATAAAAACCGGCTTCGTGTAATTGTTACAATAAGTGCTAATATTTTGATACAAACCTACCCTAAGTTTGATACTATTTATCAATTTAGTGTTCGATAAGTATAGAATAGACCCACTGGGACACTTTCGGCACAACTTTGAAGAGCACCTAACGTTCGTTACCCCACGGTATACACCTGCATAACGTCTGTGGAGACGTGGCAGGTGGTGGAGGGAAAATCATAGTATTTGTTAACTTGTATCACCCTTAAATCAAATCGACAGTATTAAAATATTCTTACCGTCAATAACTCTGGTATTGTTTCAAATTCATGTGTCAGATTTTTGAAGTCATCACCTTTCAAATAACTAACGAGCTCTTTATATTCTTCTTCTCCGATATGCTTCTGGTAAATTTCATTGAGTTTATCTTCGGGTAGCAACTCAATGAATTCCAAAAGATTAGAAGTCAATTCATTTAAACCATAAGTGCAACTAATTGCACCAACCAAAAACACTGCAATAATTAACTTCATTTTTTTATAATAATTAAGATACAACAAAAATTCACTTGACGTCTCTATTGTGAACACTGGAATTACAATGTCAATGTTCTGAACTACGAGGTACTCACCTTCCTATTTATTTCCATGTCACATTAGCATCAATTTGTCAATACATAATAATTGATCTGGTTTTGTTAGCTGACTTTCACGATTTCACTATCTATGTTTTCTCTTTATAAAAACATATCAGGTGTTTTGTTACAATACAACATTTTTATCACACAAAAATAATGATAAAATCAAACATGTTGAAAAAAAACTTATGAGCTTAAACATATGACAATGAGACATAAAGTGGACCTCTAATTTTCATTCAAACTCTGAAATTAGAGAGTGCTTTAATATTTACATCCGCATTATTTTGGATTTTTGCTTGCCTCCGAAAATTGAATAAAAAAAATAATATGAAACGTAAAAATTAACTATATTTGTCTGGATTTATTATCTGTCTGTCTGTAACACATGTGAGAAAACATATTATGTTAATGTGTAGGATAGAGTGGACAGGGAGTAGACATATTAAAAGGTGTAAGGTGAGAGAAAACATACATGTAAATGCAAATTCTAAATTCAAATAATGAAATCGTTAATTTTAATCGAGTTGTGAAAGAGAACAAACGATATGATACTCTTATAATAGTTTGACAGATGCTCAGCATATCAAGTATATAAGAAAGTATTAAATGACATTACAATTAATTCGTGACAGATTATTAACGGAAAGGTATAAAGAAGTCTGGTAGTAGTGGTGGTTAATCAAAATAATTTATGTTGCAGAACTAAACCACATCGAAGAATTCTGACAGGTGACACTGCCACCTGTGTCATTATTCTAGTCCTATATTGTTTAATGAAAACAAATGTATCAAAGATTTTTGTGTTTAACTCATGTACCTTCTTAACCTTATCACAACCAGCCAATTTTACTAGGTGGATTTGTGGTGGTGTGGTGGAGTGGAGCTATTTTTGGAATAAAATAAATCCCTTAAAAAATATGAAATAGGAACAGAATGAATAATATTTGTTAAAACTTACAAAATCAACATGTTTCTTGAGTTTATCGTGAATATTTTCACACTAAAATGATAAATAGTGTTTAGAAAACATAAACAAACAGTTTATTTAGAAGTTATGACGTTTACAAGAACGCACGAGTTAATTCTTCCATGGCCTGACGTAACATACATGCTTTGACGAGTTAACTCGGCTCTGGCAGTGATCAATAACACAAAATACAAGCTGTAACAATTTACTTTCAAAGTGGTCTAAAGCCACTATATTGCAAATAAAAAAGTAACGAATCATTTACATCGATTCCATGTTTCAAAAAAGTCTGATCAATATGCTGCAATGATACATTTTCTTTTACAGTCTGCACCAACTGAGATATTTCTGGAGTCTTAAGCCTGTCTGTGAAATATTTGAAGGCTTTGCTGGTCTTCATTTTTGACTCGTGCAGTGCAGCAATCTTTTCCTTCGGCATAATCTGACGGATTTCGTCTCGAATCTGATTCAGAATAATTCTTGAAGAGTCATGATGGCTGTTTGCTCTGGTCGGGCGGGGTATCGGCTCTATTCCTATAGCAGCGTGTAGATTGTTTATTTAAGCATATACATCCAGGCCTGATTCATCTAAGTAATCCAATAACTGTAAATTTAATAAAGGAAACGTCTCATAATTACTATAAATTTGTTTATTTTAAATAAGTAGGTAATTCAAATTACAGGGTTCGAGCTATTACATATTTTTGACTGCTCCCTCCCTCATGAATAGCAACATAAATATAGTATAACTATAAAAAAAGTATAGGTAATTAATGTTCTTATGGAATATCTTATTCTCAGATAAAAATGTGTTTATATTTTGTTGCTTTTATGATAAGTACCACATTTTCTACAATTCTGGACTATTACGGTAACTTACTGTCTTTAAACTGTTTCGTCAATCTCATTCTTCAAATGTAGGTAAACGAGACGCGATGTCATTTTATAATACATTTGACAGGTCGTGAAAATCGATTAACCTCAAAATGAGTCCTCAGAATGTGCGGTGTAGTTCGTTTTTTTACCGGCAGATTCGCCACTATCATTTTAGATATCAAACAAATCCCAACTGTCGCGTGAAAATTCAGAAGCTTTAGCACATTTTTGATTCATGCATGCAATCTTGCAACTTGCATGATAATACATGTTTTCACGTGCATTTTCTTGTTATGGTCGCGATAATACGTACTGTGAACAGTAAATCCATGCACGTAATGGGGTATTATACCCTGTTTATATAGAATTTTCAAGTGACAGTTAGAACTTGTGCAATATCTGTGCCTGCGCAGTAGAACGATAGTGCTGAACATTTTGATGTTTACCAATTTACACAACCAATCAAACAGCACAATCAATGACAACAACGCGTCTCGCTTACGCTTGAAGAATGCGATCAGCGAGACAGTCAGCACTTTTACATGTAAACAGTTATTATTGCGATAATTTAATTTACACACTACCGGTGATAGTAAATCCATCTACGTGTACAGGCACTATTACTCTGCGTGACGTCTGTTCAAACCACAATATGAATCTATTAATGGGCCATACGTAGAGTGAAAACGTATGCGGTTTAGAACCGTGTGCCATACTGAACTTATAATTGCTGTTCAAGGAATCCGTTTATACCATACAGTATACACTTACAAACTAAGTGAAAATATATTTTCATGAACAGAAATCATAAGTTTAGCATGGCACACGCTTCTAAACCGCATACAGTTTCAATCTATGGATGGCCTCTTAGTTTACAAAAAAAAAAATTAAGAAATCATTTAACATTGTGTATTTTTACAGCCCATAATTTGAATCACCGGATCAAACCGCCACTAATGCAGAGCCTTTAAAATGAATCTCTAAAAACATTAAATAAATATTCATAATTAAATTAGTCAAGAAAATTAATTAGTCACCTCAATATATTCAGGTACAGTCTCAGACAAAAGCACCAAGCTTTTGAACTCCGGGTCAAACAAAACGTACACAGTCGCATTTAAGTATTCTTCATCACTCTTATATTTTTCTAGAATTTCTAATATTCCGTCAGCTGGAAGGAGAGCGCTGAATTCGATTAGATCTACATTTAGCTCGTTTCCGGCACTAAAGCTACAAATGGCCACAAAAAGGAACACAATTAATTTCATCTTGATTTATTAAATTGTGTTATAAACAGTGGCAACACTTGCTACTTGCTCCAACTGATACAATGTTTACGTATTATTCTAAAATCAAACCTTTATAGATTGTCTTATCAGTTCAAGTTATGTATTTTATTATTGTTTATTTCTATATCTAAATAAAGAATAATATCAGATCATCCTAATCACATATTGTATTTTAATACCATTGATTATATAATAGAATATTTATTCACACATAAATAGAATTGATAATGATTACAATAGATAATTATCATGATATTATGTAAGTATACATAATAACAACAATAAAAACAAAAAACAAAATAACAATGAGTAGAGGTATTTCGTTCTACAGGGACACTGTTGTACGCTAAAAATGATTTGTGTCGGTGTTCTTTGGTAGTATTGACACAGGGTGTGCATGAAGAATTACGGTAAATAAGCATATTTTTATGACTTATTGTTTTTATAAAATATGGAATAAAAATGGGTACATTAGAACGTAGGTACCTGTATATTATTTACTTATACTGATAGTTACAATTCAATGAAAACATCTTGTATTATTATTTATTTAGTTAGGATTGGGAATATACAATGTTTTGGAATTTATGAATTAGCCTTAACGATATCATTATCGTTATTTAACAGATTAGTTATAAATGTATAGAGAACTAAACAATTAAAGACAATTATAATACCGTAAATACATAATTTTGTTGGAAATGTCATTTAATTATACATATTATCATTCATATATATCACACCCACGGTGGCCGCGCGGCATAAGCGTTGGACTACAAAGCCGTGGGTCCCAGGTTCGAATCCTGGGTCTGGCAAGTACACATATTGTTTTTCAATTTGTGTGTGTCAGGGCATGGACCTAATAGGGTGAGCAAGTGGCTGACATCCATTTCTCGTAAAAAACAAAATCTGTCAATACAAACCTCTACTCTGTGGAGGCCCATATGATCCTATCAGGATCGGACATGGTCGAAAAAAAATAAATCATTAGGACTTCTGAGAACAATTATTACAAATCGTCGTTGAAACTAGAAAATTGTGTAACTCCAAAAACACTACTTTACAGGAGAGACAAAAAACATTATGGTTTTCTATACAAATATTTGGTTTTGGAGTGAAATCATCCATGATTTAGCAATGATACAATTTTTCTGGAATTACAAAATTTGCAAGATGGATAGATATTATCAACGGCCACTAGATGGCATTCAAAGTCAATTTTCGATTAAAACGGAGTTACACAATTTTCTAGTTTCAACGACGAAATGGCATTTCCAACTATAAGTATAATGCTGTCAAAGTAAAATAAATAATAGGAAGAACATAATTTCATACATTGGACACTAAAGACGCGCCCAGCTATATAGATAACCAGATAACAGTCACTATATGAACACACTGTAGACGACTCCAAAGAATGAGTTTATGACCTGTTTATGACCAGCGACTCTTAATAACAAAAGAAACTCCGCCCTTTACGCCCCGCACTGTACGTCTAACCAATTAGTGATAAAGTAATAATTGCAGGTGGTCCTAAGTAGGGTTTTATTACAGGCCTTAATGCATACACACAAATAATACCAATCCAGCTGCGAAGCAATTTTAGCGTACAACAGTGACTCTGTAAAGTGCGTGGACTATACCTAATAATGTAAAACTAAATTAAGTATATTATTATAAAATAATATTTATAAAACTTAGGTACTTATATAAAATATCTCCTCCAATTCCAGCGGGTCTATTCTTAACGGTTAGCACTTTAGCATGTTTCTGTTATTTTCATCGGTCCAAATTAACATGGAATGCATTCCATACACAAAGCAGTTATCGTCGACTATCTCCAATTCATAATAGTGCAAAAATTTAGGTTGATAGCATGTCGGTCAAATTCGGGTATGTTCGTGCTACTGTTACATCCGAATCCAAGTGGATGAGACAGAACACAGGCGGATAAAACCGTACCAGCGCCATCTAGTCGGTAATGAGCCAAACACAAGAATTTTGTATTGACACATCAGACATATAAACATAACCTACAATTATATTAGTCATGTCACTGTGATTGCAGTAAAACAAATATTATGTTGCTGCTATTAGTCACTCGATATTTGACAGCTCGGGGGGAACCATAAATTAAGACGTCAGCCGTGACGTATCATATTTCAAAACAGTCAGATCTTGCTTCTCAATATGTAAAATTGACATACTCTGTCTTATTCTCAAAGTTAACATGGCCAAGAGGGGAGGGGAAAAGTGCGATGGGAAAAGTGTTTAAGAAGCATTTTGAAAGATTGCGCAACTGACACCAGGCCTAGACAATTAAATATATATTTATGTTCATTTGGTGATTTTGAAATGTTGTATTACGACTATTATGTCCTCCATGGAGGATTTTTTGAAGTAATGAGAAGATTGTTGACAGGATCATTTATCTCTCTTCTAAGGAATAACTCTTTAAGAGATGTATGTCGGATGAATGTCGGTCACTTCAGGTCAGCCCTAAAGTGGGAGTTTTCGCATCTTATAATATGGTAACTATTAAGGAATGTAAGGTAGATATCCAAAGAATGCATGTGCAATAACTTGTGATCAGCTATTTATTGACGAATGCAACAATTGAATAATACGTTGATTGTAAATTATTCGACCCTCGCAATCTCACAGCGTTTGCACATTGCATTCCTTACCTTATAAGGTAACATTCAAATGCATCAACCCCTATATAGCAATTCGACCAGCGTTTGCTGACAAGGCTTGGGTTGTTGACCTCCACAACTCTAACCGTTGCAGTATATATATGTATATTTTTTTAAATATGAATGGTTTTTTATACTTCTTTTTGAATTCATGTTGATAAATAATATTCTCAATTATCCGAACTTATGATGGCGTCCTCACCATGGATAGAGGAAAACATGAATAATCTGATTTTTTTTTATAACTTTGTTGTAAAATGCCATTTAATAGACTTTATTTATGTGTATAATATGTGGTGGATGGTGGTGGTAATAGGGGTGGAGGTGGGCTGTTAAGATCTGACATAAATAATGCACACCAAACTTGTCAATCATACTTATTTGTTTTAATTGAACTAAGAATACAATTGTACCTTTTCATTCATACTTATTTGTTTTTATTGAATTAAGAATACGTATTACAGATGGTGATGCCCTGCCATAATAGAAAAAAAATTATGTACGATTTAATGGCATAATTTTAGATATTTTATAGATAGACAAATATTTTTTGACTATTATCTATTATGGCTTGGTTATGCAGGGTTTAATAGAATTTAAAAAAACTAACCAAAACCATCTGCTAGGTATTTATAGTCAGTTCAATGAAATCAAAAACGCATGACAGACAAAGTTTAGTGTGCATTATTTATGTTGAATCTTTACAGCATACCTCCCCACCCTTCACCACCGTCATGTACAGATAATCAGGACCCAAATAACCAAGAGTTTATTGCATTATATTTCTGTAGGGATGAGGAATGTAGTAAGTATAAATTAAAAAATATATAAATTTTTGTATAATTTTTAATAATATTTTATATTACAAGTATGAGAATAATAATACATATGATTTAAGTACTGTAAGGTCTGAATCCAAACATCTCTAAGTTAAAAATCACACCATCTCTCATATCGATTCCATTCTTCATCAGAGTTTCCAAGATTTTTTGCATTACTTTGTTGTTGTCCAAATTTTTAACCATAACTGTCATCTCATCAGCCTCAATCCTGTCAGAGAAATATTTGTACGCTTTACTAGTGGTCATTTTCTTGTCGTGAAGTGCTGCAATCTCTTTCTTGGGCATGATGGCTCTAATTTCGTCTGCGACCTGCTTCAAAGATACTCTTGTTGACACTTCACGGCGAACAATTTTACTCGGTGGGTGTATCGGCTTGATACCGATTGCTTCGTGTAGAAGATTCAGATATTTGTACACTTCCAGCCCAGAATCATTGAGATAATTCAGTATCTGAAAGAAATATTAAAACAAAATTATAAATTGCATAGAAATTTTTGTCATACACATAATTAAAAGGCATTTGGTAATTAGATCGCGGTACACATTCGCAGTGTCCTCAGAAAAACAAAGATTTATCTTTATAAAACTGTAAAACATATGGAAACAAAAGCAGTTGAACTGATCGACACCTTTGAGAGGAAAATTCTGCGGCATATGTACAGATCCGTGGGTGAGGGTGAGGTATGGAGAATCAGGTTTAACGATGAGTTGTATCGCATTTACCGGGATTTGAAACTCCCAACCTTCGTAAAACTCCTGAAACTGAATTGAGCTGACCATGTGCAGCATATGCCAGAGACATGGGTACTACAAATGAAGTGGTGAGCAAAGCAAGTACGATTCTCGACATCGAAGTAGGTAAAGGAGGCTAAGATTCTATTTGGGCTGTAGTACATTCAAAATAAGACAAAGATGCATTAATTAGAAGATCAAATGACATTTCTCAAACCACTGTACCTATATCATTTTCATGAGTAACAAGTGATTTGAGAGATGCACAAAACTTTTTACCATTTCAAATGTGTAGTTATCGGGTATGCGAGGATGTGTTAAGTTTTGGACTGTTTTCCACTGCAGAAAAAGTTTCTGTGGGCATCTGGGGAACGAGGTACAAGCAAGGTAGAGCTCTATCACTTGTTTGTGTATTCAAATTCACATTTATTTATTTTACATAATGTAATTAATTTGACAAATTACAAATTCAAAGCGATTAAAAAAAATAATTGTTAACAATAGTTAAATAAAAATAATATTAACAATAATATTTTAAAAAGTTATATGGTAGCACACTGAGTGAACTAAGTATACCCTATCTTAAAAACCTTAGTTTAAAAATAGGAGCTTGCGAAGGCGTGGGCTATGTTGCAAATATAAATAAAATGCAGGTGTGACCACGTCATGACGATCGAAATCGAATAAAAAATATGTACATGTCGTATAATATCTAATTTCAAACAATATATATATATATAACCTGTCAAAAGCATACAAAAAAAATTTAAATTGACTTACAGAAATTGATAAATCTAAAAAATTCAAACAAATGCCAATATGTCCAATGTTATTTTGCATATCGTCACCTCAATACTACAACTAGATAACTTGATTTTAACTGTTTTTGAGATAGCTATTCAATATGATTCTGCATTTCCTTTTCTACAAATGTCAAACTAGGTAAATCAGAAGTTAATGGGAACTTTGTGTTTGAAAATATTAGATAACTTTAAAACCATAAATGCATTAAAGAAATAATTAGACCCAAATCCCAATTAGAAAAGCACAATTTTCCATTTTTATTTTAAATAATAATTATAGCCTAGAATCTAGATTTATGTTAATCAATTTAAATTTCATTTTCCCAACAATGACCAAATCAGAGTTATCTAGTTGCAGTATTGAGGTGACGATATATTTATTGCAATAATTCGGTTAATAAAGCAGGGTATGTTATCGAATTTGAAAATACAACACAGAAATTAACATTTAATTAAACAGATCATTTAAGTTTTAAGCTCAAACACATTGTTGTTTACCACAACTTTTGAATTGTGGACATCTCGACAATAGGAAATAGACACTTGATAATATATATTTTGTTAGCTCACTTACATTTAAGTATTCTGGAACGGTTTCAGCTTCCAGGACCAAGTCTTTGAACTCTTGAGTGAACAAAACGAAATTAGTTGTGGTCTCGAGCTCTACATCATTGTCATACTTTTTTATAACTGCCCTAATCTCTGGCATTGGCAGAATAGCGATAAATTCACGCAAATCCTGCGAAAAGTCGCTTATGCCTGATGTAAGGCCGAAAATGGCTACAAAGAAAATAGCAAACACCTTCATTTTCTCTGAATATTGGCCTCTAACTAGTAGGTGCACACAAATCGAATAGACAGGGATATTTTATATTTATACAATCGAAATTTTATCAATTTTGTCTAATCAGTTATTTGTCTGGTGTTTTCAATTAGTAACTTTAAAAAATATCATTATCTTATCTTTAAAACAACAGATAATCACAATATTTCAATATCTGATCTTTGATATGAATCTTTAAGATCAAAAAAATACCATTTTAGATAATGATTCATTCCTTAAAACAAACAGCAGGTTCTAGACAAAGTGTCAAAGTTTACTTAGGCCAGGGCCACACCGAAGTTCTTCGCTTAGTGCTAAGCTAGGTGCTATGCTTGTCTAATAAAAACATTACTGCCACATTGCACGCTACATGCTTAGGTACAAATTCAGTTGACATTTGGGAGTGCTCAAGTCAACAACTATGTCAGTGCTCCGCAACCTTTTCTCACCCACGGCACACTAAAGTTCTTCCCTGAATTCCACGGCACACCACGCGTAAAACAATTTATACACGAAAACAAGGACCCCAGGCTAGAATCTTCGGCGCCCCCACCTCTACCTATCGCTAATGTTGAAGACAGTGTGATACTTTAAAATAGCGTTTTTCAAATGGTGTTCGAGGTAAAATTAATTGTATTTATTCTATGTTTAGCGATTTTTTGTATTTATTAATACATCCACTTGAATTATGATTAGTTGTCTGGTTAAGAATAATTATTTGTCAAGTATTGATAAAATAATAATAAATTATTGTATCCCACAATTGTATGTTTTAAAAATAATAATATCAGCAAAGTGAAACAGCGCTGCAGGCGACTTTTTTGCTATTAGAGCAAAATTGTAATTTGTGTTTATCTCACTTATCTGCTTGACCTGCCACGCCGCCCCTCTGAGCCTGGACCCTCAGGCTAGAGCCCCCCACCTTGTGGGGGACATGCACCAAAATTACATTACCTACTTATGTTATGTTTTTTATTTAATAAATAATTAAATATACATAACTCAAAATGAAGAACCAAATGTACATATTCCCATGTATTTATATTATCAATAAAATAACTAATTAATGTGATACCTGATCTTGTTCCAATGAACGTAAAAGTTTAATATATTTTGACTTGATATTTGAAAGAGCAACCCGAAGTTCTTGGTCAAGACCCTTCAAGCAAGACTGTATATTATTTTTAATTATAACTTGAGTTGAAAAACTTTGCTCACCTAGATATGTCGTAGAAAATAGGAGCTTAACTGTGATAGCCTTGTCAAAAATACGAGGATTTTCTTTATAAACCGAAATCCAGAAAATAGCCAATGGAACATCGGCGAAGTTCAGTTTTGTTTCTCAATTAAAAAAATTACTCTCGAATTTATAGGGAAAGCGCTTCCATAGAACTTTCGTCATTGGTTGCAAAAGGGTTTCGGATTCAGTCGTATTGATTGTATGAAAGTAACGATGAAATTTCTTTTGAAGCAAAGTTACTTAAATTTTTTTGAGACAGATCCAAAATTAATTGCTAGTTTTCATTGGTGGTCTGGTAGGTCCTTTGATACATTTGTAGAGATACATTTGTAAATGTCTTAACTCCTTCTAATTTATCAGATCACGTTCATATATTTTCATTCTGACCTTACATTATTTTATTAAGTTCATGCAGGTGCTCAAATCTATTACCAGCCATGTACGCAAATTTGGCTATTAAGTAAATATTGTATAATATACAAAATTATTTGTGTTTTTTTTAACCATTGCTCCGCGGCACACCTAGCATCGTCTTACTGCACGCCGGTTGCGGAGCACTGAACTATGTCACTCTCAAAACCAACTAGAAAGCTACTTCTCACAGGGAATTTAAGTTTCAAATTTCGAAAGTCTCAAATTCGAACTTGTTGGGTGCATAATATCAATTCATCTAGAAGTACTCATGGAGAGTTTCAACTTCTCTACAAAGACTTTCGGAAATACTTACAATGAAAAGTTTTTTAGTTATTTGAGGATGAACCAGGAAACATTTCTGTATACCAGAGGTAAACTATTGTAACTCCAAAAATCGTGAAATGGAGTTATTGGTATATTGTTACTTCATTACTTATCCTGCATACGTGGTAAACAGCTGTAACTCATATTACACTTATTATAAAAGTTAAAAATTAAAAATGTCATTGTAACTCCATTACTATTAGAGGTAAACAACAGTAAGAAAACATACAATTCTTTTGATGAAACTTATAATCAAACTACAGCGGTAAACAAACAAAAAGGTTTTGATAAATAGATAAATTTTATCTTTTTCCATTCACGAATGCCACAAGTTGAAATTTCCAAAAATCACAAATTCATCTCTCCTGTGAAGTTGTCATTTTGGATTTACCGTAGTTTACCTCTGGTATACAGATTTGACGTTGGACATTTTTGTATAATTTGTTAGATCCATTCCACAGGGGCTCTCTTTATAAACTGCTCCTATTTAAATTTCCTCCATCTTGCAAAATCACTAGGTGACACAATAAAATTAACCAACATGTCTCTTCGCCGGGAGACTCACTAGGTGACAAATAATCACGTAGCAAGGTGTGAAGTATGCGTCCGTTCGCTAGGATATGTCACCTAGGTGGTAGCGTAGCATTAAGCACCAAGCGAGGCACCCACCTGTGTGGCCTTAGCCTTAGGGACTTATTTACTTTACCATAAAACAGTATCTGCCAAGCAAAATACAAAATCAATATCAGGTACTAACAAAGAATTTGGACCATAAATAGGGGGGAAAAATATATATTATATAATTATATTCATAATATTCTTTATAACACTACAACAGGCCAAAAGGCCCAATGACAGTAGTGTATTAATAGAAATGAGAAAATCATATAAATTCATTGTAACCTCACCGGTCTAACCTGGAGCTCCCAGATGAAAGACCACCACAAATAGAACCCTGTGGTTTTGTTTATAAAACAAAAGACGCGATACAATAATTGAGAATAATTGTCATTCCATGTCAATAGGCCTCTGCGTGGGGCATAGTTGTATCCGAATCCCTCCCAATTGATCATCTGTAAATGAAAACTGTAAATAGTACTATTATTTCGTCCTTTCCACATATTTTCATTGTTTTTATTTCCATATATTTCACATGCTAGGAATGCCTCAATAGATAATGCATTTAATTAGTAATTAATCGTTTCATTCACGGAAGAAAAAATATTAATGAACCCCTTCTAATTACCTAGGTACTCTTCAACAAAATATTGCATGACTTCAATAACTGCTTGTCATTTTACCGGCAATCTATCAATCAAAGATATGGTGATATATACCTCTTAGATTATGTCATAATTACAAGTCATGTTATGAAATTACACGGAACATGTAGTAATTACACTTCTTTGTAATTAGCAACCGGCAGGTAAAAATATCATACTACAGTCTATTTTACTATTATAAAGGATGGAATCATAATATTACTTATTCATAAATTCAAAAATCCCTAAAAATATGAAAATACAGATTAAAAAGACTGCTAAGACCAAAGATACTCTAGATCAGGCCTGGTCAAACTTTTTGAATGAACGGCCATATTAGGAGTATAAAATGAAAATACAAAAAGTAAAATACTATTTTAGACATTATTTATTATTATGAAAAAGGAATTTCAACATAAAAAATTAATTGAATCTCTAATACCTACTTAACAATTTAATGAGAAGAATGAAACTTTTACATTTTTCAACATTTTTTTTTATTTCAGGTGTTAATTTTGTAGTTGAGATTCTTAAAACTCCTTGGTGATGCCCGATCATATTCATAACTGATAATGTTTGTTCACATAAATGTAGGTTGATCCAAAAATAACCAAGATTTTTCGAGCAAAATCTTTAAGTTGTTCAAATTTGTCCGAATTAAGGATGTTGTAAAATTTGCAGATTTCTTGTCGACGGTGCAATTAATGTGTATTCTAATTTTATATTTAAAAAGGCGTTAAAATTTAGAAAAAAGTAAACTTTTTTCAGAAACACAATTAATGCTCACGGGCCCACAGAAATACTTGGCGGGCCATAGTTTGCCTTGGCCTACTCTAGATAGAACCAGTCTTATTTATGCATTCTTTATTAGGAATTTTAAAGTCAGCTCAATTTTAGAATCAAACTTGTTGGTGACATGTTTATGATTTTCTTCTTCTATTGACAGCATTCTGGTTTGAAGTCTGTGACTTTGTTTACATAACTTATTACCCCGTTTACATGTACATGGATTTACTGCTGACATTACGTATTATCGTGGCCATAACAAGAAAATGCATGGATCAAAAAAGTTCAGAAGCTTCTGAATTTTCACGCATCAATTGATACTTGCATGACGTTGGGAATGCATAGTAGAACAACTATTATAGTGGGGAACCTGCCCGACGAAATATGTACTACACCGCACAGAACATTTTGACGTTTACTGATTTTCTACGAACCTATCCGAACCTGTGAAATAGCACCATATAATGACAACATTACATCTCGCTTAAGCTTGAACAATGAGATTGGAGAGACAATTAACACTTTTACGTGTTAACAGTTATTACCGCAATAGTTTAAAATACACACTATTGGTGCCAGTAAATCCATGCACGTACAGGCGTTATATGTATGCATTTCTCCGTTTTTTTCCAGATTATTCATCATAAAAATAATGCTCGGCTGTCTACGTAAAATTGACAAAGAAGTAAATTAAATTCAAATGTCAAATTTGTAACGGCAATACCTATGTGAATTTGACAGACTCGGGATTTGTACCCAAGACCCACAACTCCACAAGTGGGTATGTTACCACCCGGAAAATAATTACATTAGCTCTACTTACCTAATTCCTGCGCATTAGAAGAAATTACATATGTATGCATATTCATCGTTAAATTGTTGCATATATAATATTTCTTTAATTTATTATGATAGTCACAACTATAAGCTCCTATATTTTGTAAAGCCTTTATGTTTTACTTAATTTATCACAACAGAAGAATCTGATATAAGGTCCGATGATTGTAAACGTTCGTGAGTTGACTTACGACGATTGAATAATTAATATTTCAAAGACATCATTTATAACAATTGGAAAAATGGCTCTCATAGGGATTCAAATAATCCCATTTGTGGTATATTTAATTTTTTGTACTTCAGTAAGGGCAAATGAGGTAAGAAACAACTAACAAATACATTTAATATTGAACTGGTCAACTTTGACAATACTATAATTACACGACCTATATATATACATTATATAGGCTTACCATACATCCCAGATTGACTGGGACTGTCCCTGTTTGAAGATATGGTCGGGGCCAGTTTGTCATTTTGTCCCAGTTATTTGGAAAAAATTAAAAAGTGCCGAATATACACAAAGTAAAAAAGTGCAGCCTCGGAAATTGGCAATTCGGCAGCAACACGAAAACCCGACATTTACACTGGCCTAATACGCCTATGCAATATTAGTTGAGTAGGTAATTTCGTTACTGTTCTGGCAGAAGAGACTAATTCGAAAAAATAACATATTGAGTTAGTTATACCAAATTGTTCCTTATTTCAAACTTTATCGTCTGGAAACCTTTTTAATAAATAAAAAGTCTTTATTTTAGTCATCCTTTTTACGATTACTTAATAAACTCACATGATAGACCATTTCAAACATTTTAACAACTTCAAAGTCAAATTACTCAAAACTAGTATTCTCCAGTTAGTGTGTTCTGCCAGAACAGAGACGATTTACTCGAGTCAATGTTTATTTTCTGTGTTTAATGTTTCCACATTTTCAGTGGAGACCACAAGCCTTTATTGACGCCATAAAACCAGTTGCAGAAAAATGCATCCAAAATACTGGAGTTGATCCAAGTAAGTTGGAACATTTTTTTTTATAATAACTGACTACAAGAAGTACCGATTTCTCGTAGTCTCAGTCATAATACATCTAAACATTGACATTCCGTGAGGGTAGGCAGGTCGTGCATTGCATGGGGGCGGCACATAATAAAGGGCGGCAAATGAAGGAGCGAATACAAAATTTACAATTTTTGATAGCAGTAGTGGTTTCCAATGAATCAAACGATAAGGTCGCTTCCTTAGAAAGTATTTTTTGAGAATGTCCGATCCTGACAGGATCATATGGGCCTCCACAGAGTGGAGGTTTGTATTTACAGATTTTTGTTTTTACGAGAAATAGATGCTGGCCACTTGCTCAACCTATTATGTCCATACTCAGACTCCAAACAGAAATTGAAAAACAATGTGTGTTTGCCAGACCCAGGGATTCGAACCTGGGATCCACGACACTATAAGCCTATGTTTAAGCCTCCCAGTAATACCTACCTATTACAATACAAATTGTTATGGAAAATCTTCACAAGGGTGCCTCCAAACCTGTCGATGCCACAGATTTCCACATAACTAAAAGCATCACAGTAGGTTTTGTGGTCATGCTTGAATTCTCAGTAGATTGTGTCATTTTGATATTTTTTGTGTATTCGTCTGTTTAAAATAGCCGAAAATAAACAATAATTAGACTCTAATACATTCAATTCTGTAGAAGCAAATATGATTAAGAAAATAAGTCTGTATTGAATTACAAAATAATTACTGCAGTGTGTTAACGTTTCCATGAATGTTTCAAAGAATATTTGGATGTACTGTCCGACAACAAGAAATCGGTGATAACAGGAAGTTGCTGTAGTCGCATATAGAAGACTTCTCAGTGACATACCTGTCATGGCGGCAACGCGTGCTAGAGGCATATTTAAATAATGTATCGGTTCTCCTTTTAGATGTGACTCTTTTCCTTCTTCGCAATAAACCAAAAGTTTACTAATAATTATTCTAACATCACAAGCTTCAAATTACGTAAATTTATAGATCCATACACCACGGGAGCGTAAAATGAAATGATAAATTCGGGGGCGTTCCTCATTTAAAAACGGAAGTGCGATTAGCTGCACTGGAGGGGATTGTTAGTTCACAGTTTTAACACGTGACAATAAACATCATATTACATTATACCTTTGTAAACTTCCATCTTTTGTGTATTTTTATAGATTTAATTAATGAAGCCAGGGAGGGTACATTGCCCGAGGATACGGACAGTATGGAGGTATGTAAATAACATAAATTTAAATGTTTTTCTTTGTATTAATTACTTAATCATATTTTATTTGTAATTTTTAACAAATTTTATAAATACCTATGATAATATTTTGTTTATTCGTTTTCTATTTCTTTCAGAGATATTTGCTTTGTATATTCGAAACATTTGATTTGGTAAGTTTAATCCATAATACTTTAATTATTTTGCCTTACTATACAATAAAAATAAACAAGAAAATAATTCAATTTATTTATTAAAATATTATTATTTATTTTATAACACAGTAAAACAATTCATTTATATAGCTATTTCCACTAATTCGATGAATGAACCATAACAATCACCATTGATAATATTATAAATCTGAAAGAATGTGTTCGAATGAATTTGAAACAGAAACAATATTACAGAATTACAACAAAAAACAACAGTACTGTTCGGTTATCAGGAATACAGCGGAAAACACATTTTGAAAATAGCCGATAAACTGGATTATTTGTTAGTTTGGGTTAGTTAGTAAAATTTTTTCGATTTTCAGTCTCACTCAAATTAACGGGTTGCAAGAATTCAATGTTATGACAGAATAATATTAATAATACTACACATTTATTAACATTAATATTATATGTTTGTCAATTATATATGAGTTGCTTAGTAGCTAAACCCGCTCTGGAGGTTTTTTTGAGTTTCGAGTAAATCACCAAAAACTGTTATGTGAATTTACGATGATGTTGATGCTAGTAGTGGTGACGTTTGTATAGCGATTTAAACGTATGCATGGTTTGAATCTGCGACGTCTGATTGGTTGGCTTTGTAGGGCAGATTTAGTAATCTGTTATTTAACCTAGAGCGGATTTGGCGACTCAAGTCAATATTCATTTTGATTTTTTGACGAAACAGGGCAGAATTTAAAACTTGCACCTCAATAGGCTGGTAGTCCTATCGATATAGCACATACGTATATTCAAAACTAATTTTATTGAAAAATCGCCCTGAGCAGGTTTGGCGGCAAGCAACTCAATCAGTTATAAGAGGTTGAAGTCCATATGAACTTAGAGAGGCAGATAAAAAATGATTAAGGATCCTGCTCATCTATTCTGTACACAAGAATGCTTTCGGCCGCTACGGCAGCTATCTAGGGTAGGTTTGTATCAAAGTATTAGCACTTATTATAACAATTACAATAAGTTAGTTGTAATTGTTACAATAAGTGCCATGTTTTAACAGCACCTCTTTTGGCTGTGGTAAATTTTAGAGTGTGATAGACAGTTTTGACTCTTTAGATGACTAACTTATTGTAATTGTTACAATAAGTTCTAATACTTCGATACAAACCTACCCTAGATAGCTGCCAAAGCGGCCGAAAGCAGTTTTGTGTGTAGAATATATGCGCTGGTATGTTTTATTGAATGAATATGAACAATATGTTTTTAACTTTCTTCACCCTTATCATACCGGACCCGGAAATTTCCGTGATTAATGTTTATTCCGTTTAATACCGGACCCGGAAATTTCCGGATTTTTTCCGGGCCGTAATTAATTTAATATTTTCAGCCATCTATTGACTTTTTCGAAAAACTTTTGATGCAGTCAAGTAAGCAAAGGTTCAATCCACACTTCTGCATCATTTGTTAGTAGATACTACTATTATCGACTGGAAAATATTGTTTACAAAACATCGTTTTTTTCGGGTGATGTCGCGATTTCACCATTCGTGCTTACGTATGGCTTACGTGTTCATTCAAGTGACAGCTAAAATATTGTATGCCTTTCGCAACAGAATTTGTCACTATTCAAAAAGAAGGATAACAAAAAGGTAAGCTTATATGTTTAAATCATTTCTAGAAATAATTTCCTATGTTTTTGTAAGAATTAAATACTACCTGGAACGTTCATTTTCTAGTTTTTTTCATCTGTCATATTTCTAACCTCAACATGTGTACCTAAACAGTTTTGACGTTTATGTTTATTACATTCTATTTCTAATACTTATAAGTATCTAAGAGTTTATTGTTTTTCCAGATCATTTCTAGCAATAATATCCTATGTTTTTTAAAGAATTCGGAGAATTCCGAATCGGAGAATCGGAGATATTGGAGACAGTTGGAGATAGTTGCAGACAGTTGGCGAGAGTTGGAGATAGTTGCAGACAGTTGGAGACAGTTAGCGACAGTTGGAGACATTTTTAGACAGTTGGAGACAGTTAAAGACAGTTGGAAACATTTGGAGACAGTTGGAAAGAGTTGGGGACAGTTGGTGACAGTTGGCGAGAGTTGGAGACAGTTGTATAGAGTTGCGGACAGTTGGAGAGAGTTGGCGAGAGTTGCAGACAGTTAGAGACAGTTGGCGAGAGTTAGAGACAGTTGGCTAGAGTTGCGGACAGTTGGAGACAGTTGGCGAGAGTTGGAGATAGTTGCAGACAGTTAGAGACAGTTGGCGAGAGTTGGAGACAGTTGGCAAGAGTTGCGGACAGTTGGCTAGAGTTGCGGACAGTTGGCTAGAGTTGCGGACAGTTGGAGACAGTTGCAGACAGTTGGCGAGAGTTGGAGATAGTTGCAGATAATTAGAGACAGTTGGCGAAAGTTGGAGACACTTGAAGACAGTTGGAAACATTTGGAGACAGTTGGCGAGAGTTGGGGACAGTTGGAGACAGTTGACGAGAGCTGGAGACAGTTGAAGACAGTTAGAGATAGTTTTAGACAATTGGCGAGGGTTGGAGATAGTTGGCGAGAGTGACAGTTCGGATTCTCCGAATCCCGAATTAAATGAATTCACCGGCAATAATAGATTGTCTGGAATAATATCCAGACATACTCTGAAGGTTGCATCCACCGATTGCAAAAAAACAGTATCCATCGCAAGTCTGTGTATGTGCTGTATGCTGCAAGTATGTGCTGCGCATAAGAAGCGAGGAGAGACCAGATACCTTTGTCAACGTCCTTTGTCGACTTAGGCGGTCCACAGTAACAAATCTTTTAGTGTATAATAATTTTATTTCAAATTCTATGGATAAGTCAATTCAAGTTGATTCTGTGTACACAGATATTTCCAAGGCATTTGATCGTGTTGATCACGATATTTTATTACAAAAGCTTTGTACATTTGGCGCGTCATATAGTATAATATGTTTTTTTGCTTCTTATTTGAAAAATCGCCGTCAATTTGTTGATTACCATGGGAATGAATCGCGGATTTTTAGAACAAACTCTGGTGTTCCTCAAGGTTCAAATCTTGGCCCAATTTTGTTTTTAATATTTTTTGATGATATTGTCAAAGTTATAACCAATTCTTCTTGTTTGCTATTCGCAGATGATCTTAAACTTTTTCGAACTATTGAAACCCCATTATGCTGTGCGATGTTGCAGTCTGACCTAGATGCTATCTCGCAATGGTCTATTATCACCGGCCTTCTGCGCGCTCTGAAGCGGAGATGGCAGGCCGTGATAACGTCAAGGTCAAAGCGGGGGTGGGGGACAGAAACGCACGGGGTATTTGGTCATGGCTGGTTTATTTCATCGTATTGCAGGGTAGTCGTTACAGATACGATACAGGTTATTGTCGTCGTTGGCGGTCGGTTGGTAATTGGCGGGCTGCAACGTGGTGTCGCGGGCTTGACTGCTGGGGCTTCGCATCCGAGGCGATGCTCGCTGTCCGATGGGAGGTAGGGTCGGGGCTTGCGGCTTGGCGTGCTGCCGATGTCAGATGTGGTCTTTTTGGCGGGCTGTCCGGAATGCTGGCTTGGCTTCGCGTCCGAGGCGAGCGAAGGCGAGAAGAGATTTTGCGGTTGATGCTGTTGGTTCGGCGGTTGATGTAAGAGAGATGCTGGCTGGTCGACGTATCAGGCAAGAGAGAGCTTTCGCGCCCATCCAGATCCAACTGCCAGATTCGCGGCGTCCTGTTTTATCCGTCGGTCAGGAAGCTCCCTGTTTTACCGACGGATTGACTAGTGGCGGCGCGAGCGGCCGTTTTTGATAGACCGCGTCTGTTTTGGCGGGAATTTGACGAATTTGAATTTCAAGGAGACGGTTTCCGCTCGGCCGAGGGTTGCGATCACCGCGAAGAGTGGACGTAGGCTGTGGTATTTTGGGAAATATGATGGTTCGGTCCGCCCTTTGAGGTAGTCTCCTGTGGGAGATTTCCATCTGGTATCAAACGACCTCTCCGGGAAACGACCGAACCGTCGTCTTTTCCATCAGCCTACCGTCGCTTGTCCTTGGGGGCCGGTTCACCTCTGTGCGGCTTTGACGCGTCCGATGGTCTTGGCGTGCTTGAGGCTCTTTCGTGTCAAAACTGCTGAGGTTTCCACTTCCACATGGTGGTTCCCTCGAATCGACCAGCTCATCGCATCCTTGGGCCGTCGAAGAGTGAGGTGGGACCTGTTGCGCCTGCTAGTCGCCGCCATTGTGTGACTAGAGACCAGGGCACCAATCTCAGCTTCCTCGTGAGGTTTTCGCGGAGGTGTCAGACATGTCAGTCAGGGACACTCCGTGATAGCGCCGGTTCCAAGAATAGACGTCTGGTGATGGGGTCTGGTGTTGGAAGTGGGACCTTTGAGTTCTTGAGCGTCGTCTTCTCGCACGTCCAAGGCGTCGAAGCGGTTTGGCCATAGGTGTCGTAGTTTTAAGGCGGGCGTGACATCCTCGCTGGCGTCGGATGTTTGTCGATTAATGCTGGGGGTCTTGCTGTGTCCCTGGAATCTTGGCTTCCGCTTCAGTCTTCTTGGTTCCTCAGGTTGCAGATCCGATGTAGCCTTGGGCCGTCGGCGATTGAGGCGGTGTCTGATGTATCTGCTGGTCACCGCCGGTTGGGCAACCAGAGACCAGGCGACCAACCTCGGTCTGCCGTAAGGTATATCACGAAGGTGCCGGGCGTCGCGCCGGGGCACTCCGTGATAACGCCGGTGCCAAATGGTAAGCGGCTGGTTATGGGGTTTGGTACTGAAGCTTGACCTTGGGTCTTTGCGAGGAGTGTCGTCTTCCAGTGCGTTAAGACTCGCTAGGCTTGATAAGGCTAGTGGTTATGCTAGGCGAGACATCCGCGCTGGTGGCAGATGTTTCGCCTGGGTTGGAGGTACGAGCGCCATTGGCTGGCACCTCGCTGTGCTGGGTGACGTCGGTCACGAAGAGCGTCGGCGTCGGTAGCCGGGGCATCTCCGTGTAGCGTCGCGACGCCGTTGGCCATGACATCTTATGTATTCCTCCGTGGGCCAGGGTCGAGGGATGATACAGCTGGTCGGAGGAACATAACGATGCTGCTGTCACGTCTTGCGATGGAGCCGATGTCCATGCTGATTTGCTATCCAGGCTGTTGCTTCTGTCAGGCGCCACTGGTGTGCTGAATTCCAGGTTTCGGGACCACGCGGTTTTTTGCGCGGCCCCCCAGCAGTGTCTGGCTATGCTTTCCACATCGAATGAACTTGCGGGAGTACGTTCCACGCGATCTCGTGTGTCATTTCCGCTGCGAGGAACGTATCGCCGCGTGTCTCGATGTTGCGATTGCACGCGCGAAACAAGGTCAATTTGACATTGTAAATACCGGCCGTGTGTTTCTCCCCCGGTATAGTGAGTACTCGCAAATGTCACTGCTTGAGGAAGTTCACAGTTGTACTCACTCTGCTGGCGTATCTCAGGGTCGATGTTGGCTCCGGTGGACACAATCCTGCCCACAAGCCCCACGTTGACGGCGATCAACTTATCACCGGCCTTCTGCGCGCTCTGAAGCGGAGATGGCAGGCCGTGATAACGTCAAGGTCAAAGCGGGGGTGGGGGACAGAAACGCACGGGGTATTTGGTCATGGCTGGTTTATTTCATCGTATTGCAGGGTAGTCGTTACAGATACGATACAGGTTATTGTCGTCGTTGGCGGTCGGTTGGTAATTGGCGGGCTGCAACGTGGTGTCGCGGGCTTGACTGCTGGGGCTTCGCATCCGAGGCGATGCTCGCTGTCCGATGGGAGGTAGGGTCGGGGCTTGCGGCTTGGCGTGCTGCCGATGTCAGATGTGGTCTTTTTGGCGGGCTGTCCGGAATGCTGGCTTGGCTTCGCGTCCGAGGCGAGCGAAGGCGAGAAGAGATTTTGCGGTTGATGCTGTTGGTTCGGCGGTTGATGTAAGAGAGATGCTGGCTGGTCGACGTATCAGGCAAGAGAGAGCTTTCGCGCCCATCCAGATCCAACTGCCAGATTCGCGGCGTCCTGTTTTATCCGTCGGTCAGGAAGCTCCCTGTTTTACCGACGGATTGACTAGTCGTCGCTATAGGATTTGTTTCCCGAATATCCATTTATGTCGAAATCGACATTTTAATGCAGTTCAATTTCTTTTATCGAACTCTACCGAAATCATTTATAAAAAAAATATTTTTTTATCTAGGAACAGAGATATTTTTTTGAAAAACCCGAATACGCCATGTTAAGTTACAATTACTCCGTGTTGTTCTCCCGAATGTCCAACTATTCGTACCTGAATATCCAAGTTAATTTCGGTCGAAATAAATCTCTGGCTGAGTTTTTATTTCCCGAATATGACTTTTAGCCAATCAAACCGCGCTGACGCCGTGCATCTCGCTCCCACATTCACGCTGTCTAGCTCTAAAACAATCACGCCCACTTTCATATTTTTCGGCCGTCTGGAATCCTCTTTCAAATTTCGTCTTATTGATATTGTTTTTAAAGTTACTATTGTTTTAATAGTGAATTCATCTAATTTGAAGAGATCGTTTATAGCTGATACATCACCAGTTTGCCCTGAACTTATAGTAAAGTTATGGAAGTGAGTATTTTAACCTAAATAACTGCATTTTGTTTTGATAAATGACACAAAATCCCAACGGTTATATGAATTCTACAGTATGACCCGGCAACTACTATGACGTAAAAAATAATTATTATTTCAAATTATTATTAATCAAACATTGTTTGTCTTTATTTTACTTTTAATCTAGGTATTTCTATGAAAATAAAGGCGATGCTATGATTTATTTTTGAATGCGCTGATTAATTTAATTTAATTAATATGTATGTTAGTAACTATTTATTTGGTGTATTTGGTACTTAGGATATTGGTACCTACCTAATATTAGCAGCCAATGGTAATTAATTTATAGATGCTATTATTTTGTGTTGTCATTCCAATAGTAAATATATAATATTTATTTGGTGGTTTGTAATAAGTTTAATTGTTAATTATAGAAATATATAGGCATAATAATATACAGATATATATACATAGTTTTTTTTTTTTTGAAAAAGTATTAATATAAAATTGTTAGCAAGTACGAGTAAGTACCATCATAAAATATTGGAGAAATCCGTGACGTCGGTTAGTAATTAAAGTAGTAGATACCTACTTTTATTTAATAAACAAAAACCGATCGCCAATAGTCGCTTGATTTTGAAGAATACTGATGAGCAGGTATTAACAGGCCAATAGTTAAAGTTTGTCGTCATAAGTATGTCACCTCGTAGCATAGTGGATAATTCGTGGACTTGGTCGTAAACCCAGGAGATGCAGGGACGATTCCTGCCGGGTGTCTTACTTTTTTCAAAAAGATTTTTTCTATTGGTTTTAATATATTTTCTCAGAAGTGATTTTCAAAATTATGTATGTTCAATAATTAGAATGGTACATTCTTAAATCTTGTGAATTATTCGTTGAATAAAAAAAAAAGATTATTAAAAACTATTTTATTACTTATTACGAAAAAAACCGAAAAAAGCGAATGCCGCATGTTATTATTACCTACGAACTTGGGTTATTACGATCATTAGGCATTTAAATAGTAAAAGTAATCATTACCAATTATCGTGTAAATAAATATAACATTTGAGGTGCGTACTTTTTAACCACTCAGTAATCCGTGGGCCGTGCAGCAATACGCTACGGTCTTAAGTCCCGAACGTCCATGTTTTGTCCCGAATATCCATTATTCTGAGAGAGCGCTAAAAATTTCCCGAATATCCACAACGAGTACTTGTAAATAAAACGCATTTTCTGTGCATTTACTGATTTATACCAGTATATTATTCTTGGAATCTATTCTTAGATAATGTTGCAATCATACAGTGTAGAAAGAATGATTGATACATCTACTGATATTTCAATATACGACAATGAAATTTGTTTTTCGTCTCCTGAAAAATTGACATTTGGTCTATTCGGGAAACAAATCCTATAGCGACGTAGTGGCGGCGCGAGCGGCCGTTTTTGATAGACCGCGTCTGTTTTGGCGGGAATTTGACGAATTTGAATTTCAAGGAGACGGTTTCCGCTCGGCCGAGGGTTGCGATCACCGCGAAGAGTGGACGTAGGCTGTGGTATTTTGGGAAATATGATGGTTCGGTCCGCCCTTTGAGGTAGTCTCCTGTGGGAGATTTCCATCTGGTATCACTATCTTAAATAAACTTGAATTCGCTACCTCCAAATGTAATATTATTTCATTCAATCGTTCAAGGCACACCTTATTGTTCCCATACACATTGTCTGGTATAATATTGAGTAGGGTAACGGAGATAAAAGATTTGGGAGTATTGTATGATACAAAGTTCACTTTCAATCAGCATATTCTTAACATCAGTACTAGATCTAGCAAAATGCTTGGTTTTGTTATGAGGGTTTCAAAATCATTCGAAAACGTCCGAGTGCTACGTACATTATACGTATCATTTGTGTTGAGTATTCTTGAATATGCCAGCATTATTTGGAGTCCTAATAGGTTCATGCACACAATTAAGCTGGATCGAGTCCACAATAGATTTCTTAGATTTCTCTACTTAAGAACATACGTGTTCTTTCCTTATGATAATGACAATAAAATGAATTTCCCGACTCGTTTTCTTCTGGGTATGCTATCAATGCAATCCCTGTCTACCCGAAGAGTGATTGTTCTTTTAAAGCATTTCTTTTTACTTCTTCGTGGGTTCATTTACAATCCGCATATACTGGCGAATATTAATTTTCATGTTCCCACCAATATCACTCGCAGCTCCACGGTCTTCAAGATACCTCGTCGCAGGACAGATGTTATGTTTCATGATGCTGTGTATCGTGCAATTAGCTTATTTGATGGCACCATAAAGGTTGATTTGTTTTTTATTAATTATATAATGTTTGTAGACGTTTTAAATAGGATAAATTTATAATTGTATATATTATCATATTTCTTTAATATTTACACATGCTGTCTTTTCCACTTTCTTGTCATATTAGTTGTTATTTGTAATTAAGATATTTTTATATATTTGTATGTATTATGGCGCATTGGCCAAAAGCTGTAATGCCGTAATACTCTTTTTTATAAATAAATAAATAAATAAAGAGTGCTATGTGCCTCTTCACAAAGGATCTTGCTGGCAAAAATACCACACAATAAATAAATATTGATTGCATTGTAAAAAAATCTGAGTTTTATTCCAATGTCCCCATAAATATATCTTTTGTAAGCATTTTAGTACAACACTATGAAATGAAAGATTTTTCTGAAATCATGCCGGTGTGGGAGGGTTTTCTATTTTTTTTTTGCTGGTATTGAAAGGGTTAATACTAAACTTGATGAAAAGACATGGTATTAGAAACAACAAACACTTCAATAATATACTATTTATTGGTTTCCACAATATTATTTATTTTACAAAATATATTTGTATTTGAAGATTGTAAATATATAGTATATATAATTTTGTCAATTTTAGATTGATCGAGTGCACCACGAGTTTGAATATTGGAAAATTTTGTCCATGGTTCCACCCGAGATGAAAAAAATTGTTTTTGAAATGGGCAAAGGATGTTTACACATAAGCGGAGAAAACTATGGGAAAGCTTCCTTTGAATTCATAAAGTGCTTGCATAAAACCGATCCTAAGGTAACTAACTACATTTTATAAATTCATTCATAAAATATTTGCATTTTGAATCAGAAAAGTTCCTAAAATCTGTATATAACATTGTAAATCAAACCACCGTTATTCTACGGTGATTCAGAGATGTGGACATTCCATAAACTGCTAGTAGTGACATTTATTGATCCACTGAAACCCATTGAATGAGTCTTACGCCATCAGATTTATAAAAATTATAGATTTTGGCCGGGGATGGCGAACCTTTTTACGTACGCGTAATTTCAAAATGTGGGCAAAATTTCCCAAATAATATTTTCCGACTGGCGTGCCAAGCAGTTTTTTTTATGGAGAAAAAAAAGTATTCTATAAAAATAGTTTAGGAATTCTATTGAAAAGGTTTAAAAATTACAATTGAGTTATTGATATTCTATCTTTCACCGTATTTCTAGCTGGTATAGGAATATCTTTTATTCTTTGAATATTTTTTCCCCTGTTTTCAAATTCCTCAAAGAGATCATGGAAGCATTTAAACCACTCTTAATTTATATTATATTCTCCATCACTGAGCGGTTTTCCATTTTTAGGGATTATGTTTGAAGTAAAATAACAAGTTATTATATTTGAATGACTGCCGATAATTAATTTCATAAGGCTTGTTGATTGAATATCTTTATTTTTAATTCCCCGATCCTAAGGACCGACCTATGCAATCATATATTTACATTAAACGTAATGATTATTCTTGATAATGATTTGTCTACAATTTTTTATACAATGCGATTTGTCATTATTAAATGTATGAATTTCGTCGTTTCCGTTAGCGCATCGATTGGACCTATACACAATATGAAAAACCGAAGAAAATACGAATGGCTACGTCGTCATTATTTTTTAATATTATATATAAGTACTTATATATTTATTTGTAAAACTTTTTTATAAAAAAAAACATTTTTTAAATATATATAAAATAGCAATTTCTATTCCCTTTAAAATGAAACATTCGCGTGCCATGCAAAATCATCTCGCGTGCCATATGTTCGCCATCCCTGCTATAGGCCAACCATCAAACATTTGTCACTACCCACATATTGTACTGTATAATAATAAGTCATATTAATATTATAGGTTATCTACGAGATAGATAGTTTAAAAAATGAACTCAACCTGTTTGTGAATGTTTCTGGTAAATTCGTGTTGATGTCTTTAATCTCTTTTATGGTGTTAACAGTCAATTTTTCATGGAAATGCATCGTATTAATAAAATAAAACACAACACGTAGTACTAGATACCTTTGAAGTGGTTGAAACCGGTCATGACTAATATTAAAATAAGTGGAACTAGTATTACACAATTGTTTTATTTTATTAATTCATGTATTATTCAACTTATCCGCTGATATTTTTTATATGAGCGAGTGTCGTACACGTCGATGAAAACAAACAAATAATTAGAACATGCATTCTTTTCAGAGGTACGCATACATGTTTTGAAGAAGAAGAAAAGATGCAATTACAATGGCAGAATCAAGAAAAATAATCTGGCAACCGATCATTTCCTAACATCTAAAATAAAGCTTCTAACAAAATATTGAAACTTATAATTCTTATGTTAGTACCTTATATCAAAAATATATTTTTTATGAAATGGATTTTAGCTTTATTTTCTTCCATATCACCAGGTGAAGATAACAGTTTTATCCGGTTTCAAAGTAACTAAAAACATTGTCTAAAATACCTAAAACACAAAGACTCAATTTACTTTCCCTTTTTACCATATTAACCCATCCTTATTTCTTTGGGAGACTTAAAGTCTATTATATTTAGCTTGTTGTTCTGACTATTTTTCAAGCAATTAGACAAATTCTTTACTGCAGTCAAGACATTTGTAACAATTTCAATGATTTCCGCCATGTTTAGTCATAACAATAAAATTATGCAACCTATAATAATAAAATTAATGTCTCAATAAACGTAGAGGCTACATAATCCCATTTATTATCCATCTGTGTTATCAATTCAACAATAGAGCCGTTGAGTAGCAAAACCTGACATTTTTAAAACTGCTTTTTTATAAATTACATGATATTTTCTCTTCATCATCATTTTACGTCAGTAAATATAAGAGGAGAAAATAAAATTATATAATACTGTATCTATGAAGTGAAAACCATTTTCTGTGATTTTTTTTTACTATAAAAAATTCTCCAGAGCGTGTTTTGTAACTCGACAACTCAATAATATAAGTATATTCATCCGCTCACTCTCGTTTGCATGTGATCCTTTCTTTTCGAAGAGTTCCGGAAAGAATGAGGTATCAAACAAAACTGATTCTGACCAATATTCGCGATCGAAAGCTGCAAACAATAGATTAGTCCAATACTCACAACATACCAAAATAGAGATTATAATAAGTTGATTAATGTTTTTCGGGTTTACATCTACCATTTCACTCATTCACCATTGTGTACCCAGAACCTTATAAGGGTTTTAGTCATCTCCATGGTACGTCTCCACTACCCTCTGCCTGCCGCATATTCTCTTCACTGCTTAGCCAGGGATGCTGCAGTGGCGAAGGGTGGAGGTATGCTGTTAAGATCTGACAAAAATAGTGCACACTAAAGTATGTCAGTCATACGTATTTGTTTTCGTTGAACTAAGAATACATAATATTATTACAGTAACAGTGTATATCAGGGGACATTTAAACCAGAACTGAACCTTGAACCATCGCACAAAGTTAAGTTCAAATTTAAATCAAGAGGGAGAGAATATTAAATAAAAGGCATAAAAAATATTATTAATTTATTTATTTATTTATTTTACACAACTTTACCGCTTGAATAATTGTTTTTTTTTTTTAATTGAGCTGTACAAATGCAAACATTTTTAAATGTACAATTTACCTTTTAGATTACGATAATAATTATATCAGTTCAACTTTCCCCCACCTTCCATCATCAGTACTCAAATAAAAAAAGGCCCAACTCCAAATATTAATAATTTCAAAACAATTATAAGAAATATGCAGTTATGATAAACGGTATGATATTTTTTTAGGTCGTGACTTTGGACATGATGACAAATCTGTCAAACCTGCATACAACAGGAAAAGAAAGATATGTCTAAAAAAATAAACTCAGTTGAATATGTAAAAATGATCGTAATGCATATTTACAAAAAAAAAGTGATGAATCGAATGAATGCCATTAAATTTAATAAATTTCACACAAAAACATAAAAGTTCATATACAAACTTATCCAAAACTCAATCTCTTTAAGCTCTCATTTCAAACTTATCTCCATTATCCTTTTACATATAATAATTCTGCAGTGATCATAAGCAAATAACACAGAACTATTCCTTCGATAATAATTCAATTTTATTTTGGTCATACAGTTCAAAAAACTGTGATACAAGGAATACGGAGATGAGTCAAAAAATAATCATTCATGACATACTATTTATACTTTTTAACAGGGTGTCAGCATTGTAGATTGATATTAAGAATATCATAAAATAACAATGTACTAACTCATATGTTTCTTGTTTAAAAAGAAGACTGGGATACCTAACTCGCTTTCATGTTTTAACTTGTCTCCTTTTTCCTCATCATCACAAATTATCGTGACATGTAAACACAATAAAAATGCAGTGACCAAATGTCACCAAATGATTCGACGACATAAAAAAAACTGCATAGCTTAGATAACTAATAAACAATAGCTGCATCGTAATAACATTTAAACAAATCTATTCCTTAAATCAAAGTCAAGGTACACAACGCAAAATAGTTATCAATATTAAAAAAAAAATACATTTGAATATTATAGTCAAATCAACTTAACACTTCTTTGAACACAGTAAACTAATGGAAACAGGGAAAGGTCACAAGTAAAAAACGTATTACAAAATAAATGTCAGAATAGTCAAGAGAACTCTATACGACATATTATTATAATATAATTAGCAAGCATTTCTTAATTTGTGAATATAACTAGAAAAAATAAAATACCGTTTATGTGTGGAGAAGGAAAAGGGAGATATTATGTTAAAAAAATATACCAAGCATATATAAGCAAGTATTGCAAGACATTAGAAAATATACCAAGCATATATAAGCAAGTATTGCAAGACATTAGAAAATATACCAAGCATATATAAGCAAGTATTGCAAGACATTAGAAAATATACCAAGCATATATAAGCAAGTATTGCAAGACATTAGAAAATATACCAAGCATATATAAGCAAGTATTGCAAGACATTAGAAAATATACATATGGATGAGTTATCAACTTCATTTATATGTTGTAAAATAGGATGCAACCACGAGGATATTTTATAATAAATAACCTCACCACCAACGACAATGAAATACTAAAGATATTTAAATAAATTTTGTCTAAGTATTTTATTTATTTCAAAATGATTGTCCAACATGCATATTTAAGTATTGCTGGGGATTTAAGTTAAGGTAATATTATATTGTTATACATATCGAAATACATTATAATACTTACGGCCTACACAATTATAATAGTAGGTAAATATTATATAATATTCCTGTATTATAAAAGAAATCTGTACCATGGAGGAAAAAAAGGGGAAAAATACAACCTACATTATGAAAATTAACATTATATCGACCCTTAATCGGCAGAACAACGTAAGCGACAATTCATAAATTTTACAGAAGGTTTTTTTTAAATTATTTCCGTAATTAGTTCCAAAAATGAATTCTGTTAATGTGGTTAATAATAATTGGTTACTGCCTATACGGAAATTATAAAACAATTGCATTAGTGCTTTTAGTTTTCGAGATAGTGGCGGTAACGCTGTTTTGCTTATGTCTATGACACGATATTTTTTCCAGGCATGTCGCTTACGCTATTTGGCGTAGTCGTTTTTATTTATAAATTTCATGCTAATTATCATCACAGGGCATTACTAATTAAGTATTAAAATAAATAACATAAGCACCCATTTATTTTATGAAAGGGGACGTTGTTAAATAAATTAAAAATATTTTGACTTTTTAAATTAATATTTTTGCTTGTAGATACTTATTCACATATAGGTAAAATAAAAATAAATGATTGGTATTTTTAAGGTTTCGCTTATATTATTAATATTATCAGGTATTGTTATTTTTCAAAATGAAATAGGTACGTATCTACTCGTACATAATTAAATATGGGGACCTCCTAATTATGATAAAATAAAATTGTAATGAACTATTCAGTTTTACAAAAAAATTATTGTCCCACATTTTTTAAGCAGTAATCGCTGTATTATCCTCATTCACATCTTCCTGATCGGATTCCGGTAAAGTATCTTCCACTGATAATCCATGTGGCAGTTTCATAAACTCAACCGTCATCTCTGAGGGATATTACATTTAACACAGAGACTTTTATACTGTTACTCGTTATACTGGATTTTCGATATTGGTGATTTAGCACTATACAGCAAGGGTGGCTGCGCTTAAAGCATCACAGCACTTGATCGGGATCTGATGACATTTTCTAGGTCTAACAGTTTAGTCCTACTGTCACCAGAGTAGGTACAATATTTGGTAAGTTTTTTAAATTATGCCTTTCATAATTCACCAAATTTAATCTTGAACTTTGAAGGAATGCAAGTAGCAGCGAAAGATTTCCAGTCACGGAATTCTGCATATGACATGATGACCTAGCGTTGGAAATGATGGTGGGTCATTTTGATAGTGCCCAAACTACTATATAAATGACTCAATTGTCGCATGAATGGAATCGACCGGCATCGTAGTACGACCAGTGGGTCTATTCTATACTTATCGACCGCTAAAGTGATAGATATTATCAAACTTAGGGTAGGTTTATATAAAAGTGTTAGTACTTATTGCAACAATTATAATCAACGTATTGTAATTGTTACAATAAGTGCTAATTCTATAATACAAACCTACTCTAAGTTTGATAATATTTATCACTTTATCACTTTAGCGGTCGATAAATACAGAATAGACCCACTGGTAATAGAAAATGTATTTCTATCAATTCAATGAAAGTTGAATTTTTCATAAAATAAGATAGCATACCCAGTGTTGCCCGGTTCTTATTCTGACCAATCACAGTATAATAATTCCTTGATTTTTTCCCGCTTTGTCAGTCCTGTCCAAAGATTTGTGCATGATTGCTGAGATCTCATTACTGCCACGTTTACCATCAGTTTCACCCCATAAAAAGCAGTATCCATTATTTGTTCCACTTTCGTAGATACTTTCATTATAGTATGCGTATTTCGACTAGGGAGTGTTTAGCATCTTCTCGAGGTCAAAACTTGCACACAAAATGTCATTGTGATTTTTACTTTTGGCCAGATCATTAAAGAACATCTCCTTGCATTTATCCTTTACGGTAAGGGGACATTTGTAAGTATCCGTTTCAATTAGCCGAAGTCTCTCGTCACCAGACATATTTGTTACTTTCTCGCAAAAAGAACACTATTATCTTTTTTGGTAGATGAAAACCCAAGTTGAACTTACTGTCTATTAAATACGTTTCTGAAAACATTCCGAATCACGACATTAGTGGATTTATTCAAAGAATCCAAATTTTCAGTATAAATTTTATACTTACACATTTTTAACATTTCAAAAATCTATAGGAAGATAATATTCTTCGTAGATTATTCCGACACTAGTGAGATGTAACGGCGGGTAATTATTGTTTAATAAACTCTATTACCAGGTTTATTTTATCTCAGCCAGTTTTACTGGACGGCGCGAGCTTTGCTCCCAAATCGGTTTTCGCACAACTCACTACCAGACGGACCACCGAATAAACCGTACCGTAGCTTACACTATCAAATAACGTCGGTTACGTTGTTTTGCTCTACTTTATAATGCGATACAAGTTCAAACGCTAAAAGGCACAGACCCTAAAAAAATGTCACGCGATTGAGATCGGGCTCTAATATTTTTGTCACTTATGCGCTAGGTGATATTGAACAGTTCTCCATTTAAAACGCAATTTACCAAAAAGTGTCGCTTACGTTGTTCTGCCGATTAAGGGTCGATATATTCGAAAATAGTAATAAGACAAAAAAAAATTCACATGCAATTTATTTTCCTAAAGGCAGCAATAGTTCATAATTCCACAATTTTAAAAAAGCGGTAATATATTAATTAAAAAAATAAGTAGGTATCAAAAGTTTAAATGTCTTTTGTAATATTTTCAAAATCACAGTTGAAATTAGTATGATAGACATTCTAAAGAAATGGACAAAAACACAAAAAAAAAATTATATCAGTGAAACAAAAGAATACTAGTTTAAATACATAATACGTAACATGCTACAATACCGGCGCCATATGCGAACGTAATTAAACCAACGACTAGCTGATAGAAACATATAAAATGTCGTTCCGTGTGTTTCTATTGGATATCAGGCAGACTGTCATATTTGCTAGAAGCCTAGCTTAGTAACATAATACAAAAAATAATGCCATTTATGAGAAAACGCACGTGTTATGATTCCATATTTTTTTCAAAGGAGGCGTACATGATTTTAATGAGAGAATAAAATTAAATAAATGTTGTAATTGTAACTGAGGTAAAAAAATATATTAGAATAATATAAATTAATTATAAAATAAACAAGACTATGACACTGTCAAAATAACTATCACCTGTTTGAAGGGTGTAAAAATAATTCATTGATGTCATTGATGTAAATACTTAAGCCTCAGTAAAATAAATAAAAATATTACATTGTACTATTCGTTAACCATTTGTGAATACATTTTTTATAAGCCATGAAATCTCACTTCACTTTGTGTTAAATTGATAACAAATCAATAAGAAATTGCAAATAGATACAATAAGGTTGTTGCAACAATTTAAACTGCAAGTGAAGTTGTCCTAATTCAGATTTCCCCGTGAGTGTCGACAGCTTTAAATATCTGGTGGTGCGAGGAAGAATAAGCGACATTGAACCTGAAGGCTTAGGTACATGCCACGGATCCCTCAAGAGTCTCAACCTCGCCTACCTTTTCGTCAAGACAACCAGATTCCGGTGTCCTAGAAAGCCAGTAAATACGATCCACATACGATACACGGTGGACCTGAGGAAAGACTGTCTAGTGACTGGGTGGCGTGGTGTCCTATTCATTAACCAAGGAGATTGCATAGACTAAGAAGTACAAGAGTAAGAAGAAGAAGTAAGTAGTAAAATACGTTGATAAAAGAGATTTTCAAAAATTAAGAAAAGGACATCATTAGCATGGAAAGATAGATGTTAGACATAACGTTTAATGACCACAAAAGAAAGCAATTTGATACGATACCAAACACATTGAGTGGCAAATTACTGAATATATCACTATGTAATTCAGAAAACCATTTTCATTCAAATATCGAGGTTACATTTAACAACTTTTACCCATTGAGTCCAAGCTCTGGATTAAACACACATTGAAAAAAATGTGCATTTGGTCCGTTCATGGCAGACCAGGCCTACCGTGTATAATCACTAGAGAAGGGTATAATCAGTGGAAACATTCTGTCACGCAGGACCGCCCATAAAGCTGCTAGTTCGAACAATTTAATTAGTTTACCATAAATAAAAAGATATGAGAAGTGGAAAGACTAGAGGGAGGATTTATCAGGCGATCACGGTGGATGTGAGGGCTACAGAATGAGTGACTATGGTGTGATATTGCGGTATTCAGATAGAAAGACGTTACAGTCATACAATTTGTGCCAGTATCTTTTTGAATTATTTCCAAAAAATAATATAAATTATAAATCAGAAATTTCCAAAAAGTTTGTCATGCAACATTTCGTAAACAATATGGTTTATGGATTTTGGAAAATAATTTTAAAGGAGTGTTCGGTAAATACATGCATTTATTTTAAACAAAACTAGGTACATACAGATGGCGATATACAGATTTTTTTATGAACATAATATGTACTACAAACACAGCAAATAACTACATATTACTGAGATTTTCCCTAGTAAAAATCCGGAGTTATTTTGAAAGATAAATTCAGTAAGCAAAAGGAAAAGGGAGATAAGTCTTACATGAGTAAATCTAAGTCCAATAATCACTGCTATATTGCATGTTCAAAACTCTATCCTCTCTTGGCTTTACTGAATTTTTTTTATTTTTGACTTATCTCCCTTTTTCTTTCACATACAGAATTACTAATATGTGTTAATAATCAGTAAATTACAATATTAATCCTTCTGACGTGTGTCAATTATTTTACAATCATATTAATTAACTGCGTCAAAATTCGTTTTTCTATTAATTTGGGATCTAAAGGGCCATCGTGAAATAAGAATTTTATTTGTTTGGGCATGTTTTCATAAACCAAAAGAAGATATTATAATTTATGAAAAAGTATGCTTTTAATTATGCTTTGAAATTGTTTAAAAATAAAAATATTCGATAATACTAATTGACACGGGGGCCGTGTCAAATTAAAACAGCCATTAAATTACCATATTATCATTTACAGCCATTACCTATTTATAAATAATAAAATATAATTACTATTGACCACGATATATAAAAAAACGTTTTCAAGAACATTATATTGCCATAAACAATGAAACCAGATCATCTCTGAAAATCTTAAAAAAAAAAGCCACAGTAGCGGTTGTCAAGTTTTTAAAAAAATTATTCTTTGCTGATAAATAATATACTTTGGAAACCGTCACTGTAACTATCTTAAGGAAGGGGTTACACATATGAAATCACACACAAAGAGAGACGGTCCGATATTATGCGATGATTTGGATGTAGAGGTGTTGTATAAAATGTGACATCACAAAAACACAATATATGAACTGATTTTTATCTGAGAATAAAATATTCCGTAAGAGAAACCTCGATCATTGTGAGTGATTTTTTTATCAAAAGGGGGGGGAAATGAGACAAAATTTAGGACAGGATAACAGATTTTGTAACAATGAAGAGTCAAAAAATACTGAAAATCGCGTGATGTTATTTTATGTAAATTGGTTAGTTCTCAGTTCTTTCACCATCAATGGCAATATAAAATCTAGACAATATTAATTATTCCTTTCCCCAAATCAGTTAAACGTTAACGATTCATTATGAACAGTCAGTAGTAGTGAGCAATCAAGTTTCTCGTATCACTACACTTGTCGTAGAGTTAAGCATAGTAAGATGGCGGGATGCTAAGGTCACTGAGTAAACACAGCTCGTCCTCGGTGAATTTGAGCTGATGATTCTGCCAGTCATCGTGGTGAGTCCTCTTGAAATCGCCAAGAGTTTTGCGGATGGTAGACTGAAATAAAGTTCAACAATAATAAACATCTATAGTCGACACATAAATCAATAGTGCGAGGGGGTGTAATAAGTAAGAGACATCTAACACAATTTACTGAAAAATTACTAGATATCAGTGGCGAAGGGTAGAGGTAGACTGTTAAGATCCTACATAAATAGTGCACACTAAACTTTGTCAGTCAAACGTATTTGTTTTCATTGAACTAATACTACAATGTGTAGATAGCATCTGTTAGTTTTTAAAATTCAATTAAACCCTGCCTATCTAAAACCATAGTAGATATAGTCAAAAAATATTTGTTTACCTTTAAAATATCTAAAATTATGCCATTAAATCATATTATCATAATTTTAGATATTTTATAGATAGAAGAATATTTTTTATCGATTATGGTTTGGTTAAGCAGGGCTTAATGAATTTAAAAAAAACTAACTTTCACCATCTGTAATATGTGTTCTTACTTCAACGAAAACAAACAAGTATGGTTTGAAAAACTGTGCACTATTTTTGTCGAATCACCCATAGCATACCTAAACTATTATGGTTTGGTTAGGCAGAATTTCATTGAACTTTAAAAACTAACCAGCACCATCTGCAAATTGTATTCTTAGTTCAATGAAAAGAAATAAATGACTGACTAAGATCAGTGTGTACTATTTATGTCGCATCTTAACAGCTTACCTCTACCCTTCGCCACTGCCTATATATTGCCACAGCATATTACGTAACTAGAGGAAATACTTAGTAATAAAACAAAAATAAAAAATAAATAAAAAAATTGGTGTGTGTATTTATGTATGCGCGTTAGAAGTTATACTTCTTTGGCGTAAGAAAATAAAATAATCGAACACCGCATTAGTCAAAATTCATATCAACCAAAAATATTCAGTTAGAAAATAGTTTTCACATAAACTAAATATGTAATACCAAACAAAAGTAACATACATATCACACTTAAAAATAGTAAGCTTAGTTTTGACAGCTAATCACATATCACATAGCCAACAATAATAAATTTGTTTCCTAAGCAAAAGAACAATTCTACATACATATAATAATAAATTCGCTGCCTAGGTAACGGAACAATTCTAAACTATAATATTATACTATATAATTGTCACGATTGCATTATCAAACTGTGGCGTAAAGGCAGTGCATTCGGCTGATAACCGAACAATCGTGATTCGAATCCAATCGAGTGCAATTTTTTTCGTGTTAAAAAATAAATTATGTGTTACACGTCACACGCTAAAAATACACTCTGATCTGATTTTCCAAACGCGCCTAAAGAAGTATAACTTCAAAAACGTACAGTAAGTAGAAGTAATATAACTTAACAATAAACTGGAAAATAACATTCATAACAGTGGATTTCCTACTTATGAATTAATAACTTTTAAAAAGTAACAATTAACTTACACAGTACAACGAATGATCATTTTGTAACACATTTTTTTGTTGCTAGGTTAATTTATTATTGTTTTTAAAACACATTATTTTTCAGTAAATTCATGTCCCATTGCATTTCAGAAACACACGTATTTGATTGGGGTCATATTATGTGAATTTTATTGTTATGTCAATCAAGAAGAAATTAGAATTTGAAGTGAAATGAAATTTTGATTGTAACTAGAAACTATGTTCATTTTGAGGGACTATGTGAGCAGGGCTCGAAATGATTAGAGTACACGAGTATCAAAGTGGGACATAAGCCATTTACGAAAATTTAAAGGAAATTCGCGAACATGGGTGTAATATTACGTCCGTTTTACATATTACATACTAACTGTAAAACCAAAAATCTATATAAAAACAACCGGATTTCTTTAAAAGAACTTTTCACCTACCATAATCAATTAAAACATGAATTTAGTAGGATTCGGTGTTTGTCCGACTTTGATATCAAGCTGCTCATTTTTAGATAGCTGTTATGACTTCTGGCGTGGACAACGCAGTGGCTATCTACCTACCATTATGTAAGACTTATGCCTATATAGTAATTCTATCACTAGATGTCTCTAATACCTACCAGTAAAAACACTCCCCTTAAACGGAAACCTTATTAACAAGAGTAACCAAGAGGTTAATTACCGGAATGGGCATGGGATCATTGAGATGTCTTCCGAGCAGCTGGAAGATTTCGGGCAGATAAGGAGGGACACTGTATGGATGGGCGGCGACAAATGCGCAGAGGCCGAGCACTCCGCAGTGACGATCCGCTAATGCCTTCGATCCACCCTCTCCCTTCTTCATCTTCATCTTGCCCCCAGAGCACAACGATTTGAAGTGATCCTACAATGAAAGAAAATCTTGTATTATAATTATGCTTATTATCACAAAGAGTTTTATTACTAGAGAGAAATTATATGAAGTCTTTGAATGAAAAATTAAAAACAATAGATGGTGATTCTACAATGTTTTAGTGTGGTTGAATTGGTAACTATATAAAACTTATATTCTGTACATTGGCGCAATGAAAGATAGCAGTTTGTTTTGATATAATGTACGTATGACATACTGTTTTAGCATAAATCACAATAGCGAAATTAAGATTTCAGGCTTACAAATTTATTTGATACCTATACAAATCAGTGGCGAAGGGTGGAGGTAGGCTGTTAAGATCCGACATAAATAGTTCAAACTAAACTTTGTCAGTCATACATATTATGATTAATATAATTTGTTTTCATTTAATTAAGACTACGATTTGCAGATAGTGTTGGGTAGTTTTTTAAATTCAATTAAACCCTGCATAAACCAATCCATAACAGATAATAGTCAAAAAATATTCGTCTATCCATATTATGTATGATTTAATTGCATAATTTTAGATATTTAATATATATTTTTTATCCATTGCGGTTTGGCTTAGGCAGGGCTTAATGAATTAAAAAAAACTAACTAACACCATCTGTATTCTTAGTTCAATGAAAACAAATAAGTATCACTGACAAAGTTCAGTGAGCACTATTTATGTCGGATCTTAACAGCCTACCTCCACCCTTCACCATTGATACAAAAAATGTTGTTTATGATCCAAGAAAGGACCTATAGGTTAGATAAATGACCAACCATTAGCCTAGCTAACCATAAACCCCATAGAAAAGGCTGTTAATGGTACCCGAAGAAACGTATGCCAGCAGAAATATGTCAGAAAATAACTGTACACCAAAGACGTTGAAGAAACACTTCGTCAAATTGTCTTTTGTATACTATACCAAAATTGCTGAAGTAAGTTTAAGTTTGTCATATGTGCCATTTTTAACCGGTTATATGCCGGGAGTTTTAGTATGGCCGTGCATGAAGGGCCGCGATTTTCTTTTAAAAAATAAAATCTAATAAATATATATTTTTTGGCAATAAATTAATAGTATATCATATAGATTTACCAAATAAATGCACTATTTGTCATCTGCTTCGCCATTTATTAAAAAAAATCAAAACCAAATATTTTACAAGACGTCAGGGTTGTCACAAAACTTACACACGATTATAAAACTATCATAAAAGAAATAAACTATAAAATCACAATATTCCAGTATTCCACCCGTGAAACAAAGTTTGGTTAGCAATGCAAATATCACGAGACAACTGACTGACATTGTGAACACGTGTGTGTCAACCCTGCTGAGCGACACATATCGGTAACGAGATGAAGCTATTTTAAAACACTGATTTTAAAACAGAAAAAAGTTTGTGCAAATACGAAAATATTACACCATGATTCCAAGAGATGTTGCTGTGTATACCATATGTTTGAATTATTAAAATAATTGTCATTGGATAGTAAAAATAGGTATCAAAGTGGACCGTATATATACGGTCATTTGCTATGGCCGGCACTACGCCCACGGAATTGTAGACCGTATATATACGGTCGTGGCATCTAACCGGTTAAATGCAAAATCAATTACAACGCCTTTTAACTATTCTCAGGTTGTACGAAAATTAATATACGTAGTCTTTAATTAGTAGAGTTGGTCATTTAAGCTACATCTCCTGAAGAAGAAGAATTTCATCATCTTTACCTTACACAGTATCATTATTCTTCTATCCGTTTAAAATACAATTAGAATTACCAAAAGCTGAGCAGGTTCAAGGGCAGCTCCGCAATGCAAGAGACCGGCCATCATCTGAGCCGCCGCCTCTCTGACTTCGGGCCGCAAATCAGCCATCAAAGAAAGCACGGTGCTTTGAATACTACTCCGACCTTCTTCCTCTCCCACTGCCAGCGCCATATTATAGAAGACCAACGATTGCAGGAAGCCCAGGCCGGACGCTCGGGCGCACCACGACGGAGACCGACACACCTGCGCAAATCAACAACAAATATTATCAGATACATACGTGGAGTGTGGAAGGAGCGTTATGAATTTTTATTATTACACCACTTGATGGTATTTTTAGAATGTTTTTAATGTTAAAATAATTGGTAGCCACAGAAAATTTACATTTTGTAAATCGGTTCGTTGAACCTTGATTTTTGATAATTGATGTTTCACTAATGTAAGTGTAACATACACGATTTTTAAGTTTGTTTATCTACCTACATATCTTAAATAATAATTGCGGTTCATTGTATTTGACTGCCTTTCTATGGATTACAATTAACGCGGTCTATATTTGCATACAGTGAATATTTTGGATATGGTACAAGTCAAACTTCATGTTATGTGTTCAAAATGGTCATGTGAGAATTAATTACTGAAACAATAACATTCAGATGTAATGTTTCAAACGATAATAATGTAAAGTTTGCTATAAATAAATCCGTAATGGGAAATGACTTGCAGCTAATTAAGTCAATATATCCTTTTATATTTAGGCTTCATCTAGTTGAGTAGGATAGGCATTTTTCTGCACCATATATTGCACCCTACATGTCACCCTACATGTGGGAAAAGTTGCCGACCTCTGCAGTCTACACTATGCCTATGTTTTTCTGTGAAGTCTTTTTCGTATTGCCCTAAGTCAGTGGTCGGCAAACCGCGGCTCGCGAGCCACATGTGGCTCTTTGGCCTATTGAGTGTGGCTCTGCCACAAATGACTACGTTCGGGTAAAACAATGAAATATAGAAGAGTCAAAATGTCTTCAAATATAACCAATCAGCAAGTCGAAGACCTTAAATTGGTTTCAGCTTTATCAATAGCAGTTGACGAAATCTTGAGACATAAATGATACAGCAAAAATTTGTATGATTTATTTCATCTACAGGTCCTAAAGAAGAAAGGATTATTGCCACTCAAAGATCAAACACGTAGAGGATATTGCAAGGATATTGCAAATGCTGTAATTGAGTGCATGGAAAAACACCATATTCCACTCGATAAAATTGAGTCAATTTCAACAAACAGTGTGAAAAGTATGACCGGCGTAAGAAAAGGGTTTGTAACTATTTTGAAAGAAAGAAATAATCACGAGATACTTGCTTACCATTGCATCATTCGTCAAGAAGCGCTTTGTGCGCAGACATTTCCAGAAGAAATTTGCAAAGTTATGGAATTTGTAATTAAGATTATCAACTCCATTATAGCTAAAGATCTTAATCATCGCCAATTTAAAGATTTTTTAGTTGAAATGGGGAGTGAGTACGCAGATCTTCTGCTGCATAACAGGGTACCTGCGTTGGTTATCAAGAGGAAACGTTTTAAAACGTTTCCCTTCTTTATTTACATAAATTAAAGCATTTCTCCTTGAGAAGGGTGTTCATTATCCATAAATAACGGACGATCAGTTGATCCAAAAATTATATTTCTTGGTAGGCGTTACGTCTCATCTAAAGCACTGCAGGGGGGACGAAACACATTTTTTTCGATGTTAAAATAAGTTATTTAATTCGAAAACAAATTATCCCTTTATGCTTAAGATTTCGAAAGAGAATCTTCGAGCCAGAGAATAATATAATATTAACCCTTTTACTCCCACGGGGCCGATATTTCGGCCCACCATACCTATGCGAAAACTCCATCTGGGCCGATCCATCGGCCGAAAGTTTGGAACCAAATTTACGATTTATTCCACATTTTTTCCCGTCATATTTCGTTCATGTAGACGAAGCATTATATTCACTGTGTGTTGGGTGGTGACTAACATTTATTTTAGTGTCGGCATTGTTTATAATTATGCCATACCCTAATAACTCACAAGTCATAATTGCTCTGCTGTCGAACTTGAGACCAAAGAGGGTCATAAAAATAATAAAACATTATTTTTATGACACATTTTAAATTCTGATATTTCTTTTAGTTGTTTTATGATTCATATATCACATTACAAAATGAAATTTGTAATTTTTGAACTAACAATGGATGCCACTGTATTTTTGGTAAGATGGTGAAAAAATACATGAATATAAATAATATTATAAATGATTTAGTGCTTTGAGACTTATTTTTTGAAATTACTTCATTCCATATCAGTTAGTCGTCGATACTGTATCGAATTCTCTTGCGATTTCGTGAATTGAATAATATTCTTGAATACCTTGACACTATACGATTTTTTTTGATTACTTTATAAAAATTCTATTTCATAGAGAAATAATAATATGTTTATTTTTTTTTCTGTTACTACATAAGGATAGATTATATTATAAAATTTGATATATCAATTATAAATAAAAAAATGTTGTCACACTTGTTTTGTTGTTCAAACATAGTTTTATCCGTTCATTTCTAAATAAATATTGATACATTATTTTTTTCTTTTGTTTTATTGATGTAAACTATCAATATTATTACTTATTATTGCTTTATACACCATTGAGAACACACAAAAAAAGTTTCAAATTTTTAAAACATGTGTAGAATTAGTTATTTAAAGAAAACTAAATCGACGATTTGTTGTCAAAAAACGCTTGGGAGTTTTCGCATATGCTAGGCTAAATCAGCTGGGAGTAAAAGAGTTAAGCTTAAAATTATATATAATTATTATAAGCCTGCTGAAACATCGCAAAGAAAATAATTCTGATATTGACAATTTATGACTACTATATACTGCTATATAAATATTTCAAAATAACAATTTTAAATACGAGGGAAGCTTTTCTCGACAGGTTTCTGAATTCCTGACTCATATGATCAGTTGAAAAAACTAGCGTTTGCAGTAGGTAGTTATTTCCCTTTCCGGTTCTACATATTCATGCGAACAATCTTTTTCAAGCATGAACCTTATCAAGAGTAAATTGAGAAGTCGTCATATTAGTGAGAACCTGGAATCGTGCCTATAATTAAAAACAACAACATACAAACCTGACTAACCCAAACTTTTCAAGGAGATGGATATTAAGACGTGTTGATTTAATGATTTAATTTTATGGATACTATTACCTTACTTACAATTAAATTTTTATCAATAAAATAAGATCATTAATTAAGTATGATATCAAGTTTTATTCAGTTAATAAGCAGTGTACCTAAATGTATAGTTTAGGTTTAAGAAATTTGGTTCTCAAAAGAAATCACAATTGTTGTACTGTCGATATTTGGCTATGTTGACTAATGAGTTTGCCGACCACTGCCCTAAGTCATTTGGCTTGGTTGTCAAAGAGCGCCTTGCATTAAGGGACAAAATAATATTATGTACACGTAGATATGTGTGTTGTTTACCTGTTCCACAGTTTCCAAGGCGACACGCAGCGATGTGGTGTCATGTAGTGACTGGGCGAGCGCGGCCAGGAAAGAGATGCAGATTCGACACAGCTCCTCGTCTCCCTCGCGAGATCCCACAGCGCACGCGGCTGGCACCAGAATGTAGTAACAGCTTCGGGCGCTGAATGGACTTCTCACAACCGCATTCGTCACCCATTTCATTGCTATAATTAAGACAATGCAATATATCAATATAAAACAGATTGACCTAACAGCGTAATGAAGTAATTATATGGGACAACAAATCTCAAATAACACTGGCAGACTCGCAGATCTAATCAGATACAAAGAATCAAGCCGATCGTCTGCAATGATCGCCACTAATCGTGAAATATCATTTTGGATCATTCCATGGAGTCGTGACCAAAATTGAGCTCTTGTTTTTCAATAAGACTGTCAGTGATAATTGATCGATGGTTACTGAGAATGCACATGCTAGTCTTCGACTTAACCAAGCAGGGCAGACCATCGGCGTGAGAATCTTTCAGTGTAATTTGGGCTTAATCTGCACAGATGATTTTTGTAATTTTTCGGTTTTTATGTATCTAACACTTAGCCAGCTCTCACCTCGTGTGCCGCACAGCCATAAATCAAACCTTCCGAGACCGGCGACCCAGTCTTACATGTCACAACCTCGCATATCTACCTAGTGACACTCGCGCGTAATCTCTCGAAATGTCAATATATACTCTGGATAGACGTCAAACGCCATTACGCAAATATGTCATCAGACGCGGAAACAGCGATTATTATGTATTGGTACTGCAGAAATTGAAGTAGATAAATATTGGATTCATCCATCAATTAGGCATATATCGATGCAGTGCATCCTGACGTCTGGATAAAATGGCCGACGATAGCGGTTTGAGCAAGCGCACATGCTAGCTCATATCGGCAGAGCCGATCTCGACAAGTAGGTTGAGTCGCGTGCGACTTGTCGCTTTGGAACAGCAAGATGTTTTTTTCAAACAGTCACATGCGACCAATCTGCGGAGCTCCATTTGGCAATGTGTGTTTTGTGAATAACGATGACGGCACATCGACGTTTTCAACATGTTGCTAACAAGGCGAGTTCTGATGTGAGAGCCGGCTTAATAATTTCCTAAACTCATTTTCAAACATAACATGATTTGAAATTCAAATTGCACTATAAATTCATAGTTTTTGCCCTACTGCAAATTTAGCAATAGTCACTTGTATGGTTCTGCCTTTCAACAGTATTTCAACATATTATGTTAGCTCCAGTTAATTTCAAGAACATTTTAGGTTGTGAAGTTTCCGCATGTTATTTACCTGTTTTAAATAATCTAAGATTGATATTGTATTCGCTGTCTTCCTTGAGTGGAGTGATGGAGTCGTTTCCATTAGAATTGCAGGTGATTTCGCGGGCCTCCGAGAGACGTAGCCCTGAAGCCAGCTGACTCTCAAGGGCACTCACAATGGGTGACTCGGCCACCGGACTGTTCCTGGCTTCCAAGAAACCTGTACCCTGTAGGAAGCTCTCCATCGAAGACCTACGCCCGTTTCCGACTTCCTGCAATGTGAGTAGAAAGATATTTACGTGTCGAAAAATTTGAATTTATGAATTCGTAATGATTTAAAACAATAAATAAATTTATCGCCAATCTGCTAGTTAAATGCATTTTTAATTGGCAAGATAAGACATGACTTTAAATCTGACAACATATTATCACAAGTTTATAATTTTGGTGGAAAAGCACTTGTTCAAAGCTATAAATACTGTTTCAATTTTTAAAACCTAAGGCTGATTTTTGGCACCTAAGCATAAAAAGGTTCACCATCCCTGATCTAGTATAATATATAAGATCGCCGTAAAACTATATTATAACCACATATTGATAAGATATGATGTGACAAGTGCATGGAGTATCTCCAAGAACCTTTATTAAAAGTACCTACTTCGATCAGAATCCACGACTTCTTCATTTAATAAGGGTGGGACAAGGCAATCTACCCCCCCAGTCCCTCCCCAATATAATGTATTATTATTTAATGTTATAATTTTTGGATAACGAATACGCTGAATTGTTTCATATACAAAAATAAATACCTTCATTGGTTTCACTAGCGCAGGAGTATCGTCTCTCTGTTCGGGATTAGACTTCTTGTATTCCTGCATCAATTTATTCATAGTCTCCAGGGTGATATTGCCTTTGTCAGCACCGCTCTTTTCCATCGTATCCTGGATGAGGGTCTTAAATTTCTCGGGGGAGATGGCGATGGAGGTGTGAATTTTCTCCGGACTAAATCCTATCTCGGTTATTCTGGACGCGCTATCAATCTCTATGCTCTCCAATGAGTATGGCATCTTTGTATGGTTATTTGAACTGAAATAGAAAATCAAATAACATTTTAAAACAACACAACACTATTATAATCATTAGTCTATTTTGTAAACCTCACAAATCCAAAATAACTTATTTTCCAGGTGACATTATAATCCGTCAAATTTTCATTTGAAACAGTAGTTTGAAGAACACACTATACAAAATAATAACTTGATTTTTGACGTGATTAAACGTTTTATAGATACAAGATACAGAAATAGATATTTGATCAAAATGGGGTTTAGAAGTTTCATACGTTAAATGGTCATTATATCATAACAGTAATATTGATTGTTTATAGACCTAAGAATTCACTTTGATTTGTCTAGAGATGATTCCAGTTGATTCAACGTTAATTCCAACAGTGTTCATCAAATATAATTTAACAAGATATATGTTTTTATCAGTGACGAGAATGAAAAAATTATATATTACTAGCTGACCCGGCAAACGTTGTTCTGCCATATAAATTATTTCTAGTGAATATTTTGGTTGTTAAATAAAAAATAACGAATGCATTGTAAGTGTGTGGGGATGGGATCTATGACAGAAAGAGGAATGGAGCGCTGTAGACGATGACCGCCGACAAAAACAAAAAAAACACCAACCATTCATTTTCTCAATTCAAAATGAGTAATGATGTTCATAATGAATGAATTACTTGTGGCGGGATCTCGTTGTTTAATGTTTATGCAATATCCGTCTTGTCCTTTCCAGAAAATTAGCGGATATTGGAGAGTGTCGTATGAACGGTGTGTGTCAGCAATGAACTCCAGATTATTTTTTCTTCTTCGAATCACGATTTCTCGCGTCGATGTGCGGTCGCCAACCATGATTCCAGCAACGTCGTCAACAACAGGCGCATCGAATCGACGCACATGCTCTCCAGCTGGTGTTTTATCAGGATTGATGACAATAGCGTGATTGTCACTTTGCAATTCGTGCATGTGTGATTTGAAGAATTTCAATAATTCATTGTGCTCATTCAATAGGGCGTCCAGTTCGCCGACGATGCGCCTGGCATTAGGCGAATTGAGGTTATTGTAGACGCAACGTGCATCCACACGATTGATGTCCTCTGTCCTCACCGCCCATGAAGTAGATTTGTAAAAATTTATGTGGTTCGTTTGGCATTAGCAGCAATGAGCCTACTTTGTGGTACACTTGGCCTCTGATTTTGAACGTTGAATGGAATTGTTGACCATTGCCGCAGTATTGTGAACTATTTCTGTTGCTCCGTACGAAGTCATTTGGAAGCATGAATTGAATGTGCGAATGGACTTCAGGAACAGGTTTGAATCTGGAACCGTGCCGATGAGCAAGCCGTTCAAGGGTTCTGGTAGTGTCTCAATTTCTGGTAGTTGCACTTTTCCTGGTGCGCAACACATCCTGGCTGACTCATGTTTGAATTTTTGAGCGCATGACAATGGGGACATTCTTTGTCCATAGCACCAATCAGCACTTTCGGATGAGCGGAATATTCAATATCTGGCTCGTACTCGAATGCGAGACGAAGGAACGAAGCGGATGTAAATGCTCGATGTACTTGTTGGCGTTGTCGGTCATTTGCTCTGCGTGTGTTAACTACGAACCGGCACGCTTGGCTCCGTTCTAATTGTCGTTGTTGATTTCGTTCAGCTCGTGCCTCTTGTGATTGAGATGCACGCAATTACGAAATGCTCACACGCACATTTTCATTATCTTGTTGGATTTGTTCGTCTTTTCTTTCTGCTCTACTATTTCGCATGTTTTTCGCTTTATTCGTTCGACGGCCCAAATGGGCTCCCTTGCGTCTTGCTGGCATTGTTCACTGTAATACACACACACAAATAGATAAATTAAAATAAATCATACAAAATTGTGCACGCACTGCGTTGTAATATGCCGAATGAAATGTCAAAATGACGCGACGCTTCTCTTGAATTCTTCTCGGACGTAGCGCCATCTGTCATTCAACAACATAAATAATTTCGTTCTGTTTGAAATACGAACGACGGTTAAATTTGTTCATACAAAAATACTAAAATCGCGATTAAAAAATGGGAGGGTGGAGGTAGGAGGGCGAAAATTTGGGTTCATAGGTATTTTTTGATGCCAAATAAAAAAAAATAAAAGAAAAATTTTTCTGGATAGAGATACCCTAATCACCTAGCGGTATGAAATATACTTTATGACCTATTCTCATACCTAACAAATATACATTAAAAAATTCATTAAAATCGGTCGAGTCGTTTCGGAGGAGTGCGACCACAAACACCGTGACACGAGATTTTTATATATACCTATAGAGATTACGTGTGCGAGAATTTTTCACACTGGTGGTCTAAATTGGCAACAATAACATTAAAGCATTAACAAATTTAGCGTAAAAATTACATTAATTTTAATATTTTAACCCAAACTTTATATATAATATAGATCTATAAGATATCTATATCTATAAGATGTCGAAGAAAACCTACTTCTATAGATATAGAGCATAAACATACGAAACTGAAGCAAAAGAATTAACCCCAGCACATCTATTCTATAGACACACAAGACTGCTTTCAGCCTTTACGGCAGCTAACTAGGGTAGGAAAGTATCTAAATATTAACACTTATTGTAACAATTACAATAAATTAGCCGTCTGAACTGTCAAAACTGTCTATCTCACTCTAAAATTTATCACAGCCAAGAGAGGTACTGATAAAACATAGCACTTATTGTAACAATTACAACTAACTTATTGTAATTGTTACAATAAGTGCTAATACTTGGATACTTTCCTACCCTAGATAGCGGCCGAAAGCAGTCTTGTTTATAGAATAGATGCGCTGATTTACTACATACTATTCATACCAACCGAGAGGAAGGTGTTTATGGTGTTTGTAAGGTTGTTGCATAGAAAAATGGCACTAACAACAAACTGGAAATTGCTTCCATAATTTGATAAGGATATCACAGAAGCGTCTTTTATATGCAACATTTATTTACTCAATAAATTGTGTCTCAGAATATGAAAAACCGTAATAATGAATATATTTCACCTATGATTGTTGAGAGTAGTGATTCCTTTCAAGTCTTCCTGTAGCAGTAATTCAAGTTTGGGGGCAATCTCATTCATCATGTCTTCGATACTGGGACCTACTTCTTGAGAGCCGCCCGGGAATGTGATGTCCATTTCAAATAGATTCGTCATTAAACTAAAAAATAAACCATTTCATAATTAACATCAAATGTTTTCTCATGCAGAGATTTAATTAAGGCAACGATCTTGGGAGGGATCGTGAAATAGGTGTCCATATTATGATCCACCTAAGAAATGAACAAGAGCAAAGAAGAAGAGGAAGACATATTTTAACTAAGGACTTAAACGGCAAACACTGATAGAATGAATTTAAAATTCGAAAGAATGATTTAATTTATTTATTTACCTGGCAACCCTATCTCTGACAATTTGATATGGATGCCAGAGCATCTTCTCCTCCCTGAGTAGTGTGACAAGACGCTTGGAGTAAGCGGCGCCGCGCCACGGATGCTGCACTACAGCAGCTTGCAAAGCATACAGACGGCCGCATTCCACCGCCGAACCCCCGACCGCGCCACTCCCTCCCGCCGCTTCTAGGACCTCAATCACCCAGCCGATGCGGGATAGGTCCATGCGCTCCGAGGCAGTAGCAAAGCACGTACCTGTGAATGAATGAAGCAATGATAATTTTATTTAGATAAAGCTTCACTGAAATGTAATAAATCACAGTTTTGAATAACTTTTTAGCGGATAATTTTTAATTCACTAACAAAATTAGATCAATAATACATTAATTATTGCAATATACTCCACATGAACTTTCTCAGATGCCTCAATCATGCTAAATCTAGCTCAAAGGCAGGACATTCAGTGTCACATATTTTTAATGCATTTGATTATATGTGACAGTAAAATTATGACAAAAAAAACTCTGTGATTAATTAAGTTAAAATGTTACATAATTGAAACATGATTATGTACCTACTTTTAAAAACCAACTCAATCTAAGACATGCTTACCCCAATCTCCAAATGTTTCCGTGGTCATATTTTCTAAGGCACATCTCAGAATGGGACACAAGCTGATTCTGAGCTTGTCCACTTTTTCAAAAGGCCAATGCTTCGTTCCTTTGATGATCCCGGCGATGATTTCTGCAGCGCACCGTTGGAACGATTCCTGCTTATCATACACTAATCGTTCCAAATGATCCTTGAAAAGGTCTAAGAAGGAGTCACCGTAAATTCGGAATAGTTTCTGAAATACAAATAAATTAAGTAAAGATTAATCATATTTTATTTTGAATTACTTTACTATCGTAACATTGTCATTTAAAATATACCACATAGAGTTTGAGATGTAATAGTTTGGGTGGATGGCAAGTAGGAGCGGGAGCAGGACCAAATGAGTCTGCTGATACGACAGTAGTGATCCAAATACCCCGACCATAAACAATATAGAAATGAACCCTACATGATATTTGCACACCTTACTTCATATCACTGTGGTATCGGTTTAGTGTTGTTTATTTCAAAGTAACCATCTAAATAGATTTGGATTCTTTTTCTTTTAATGAGTACAATTAAGAAGATGAGGATTGAACGAATGCAAGTGTACCGGTGAAAAAATTGAATAAAATGACTTCACAATAATTAAACATGTAATTGTAAATTCTGTATAACTGTTTTCAACATTCCGTAAATGAGGTCTCATTTTTAAATGATTCTTTATTACTTTTTGATATTGATATTTTATTGTTTCAAAGAGCCAAGTAATGTCAAAATATTCAAATTATATACAGCCCCCCCCTATGTTGCGTAATGTACAATGTGTAAATATTCCAAGACAGACATCTTCGGTTTGCCTTGGTAATTAATATTAATACATTTTACTATTACACAGAAGGATAATCAGTTGGCAAATGCACAATGTTACAGCGAAGATTAATTTTCAACAAGAACCGATATTATTTAATCATTCTTGACATTTCAAATTTCAACATTGACCATCAAATTGACCCTCTGAGAAATATTAAATTGGGTAAGATACTATGTAAGTAGATTAGATTAGATTGTATGTTGGTGATATATTTTTGGCAGGTGTTCATGGAAACAGACCTCGGAAGACATTGTAAACGATCACCTTGAATTACAATTATTATTGAACATGTTTTTTTTTTAAATAAATACAAACTATTACGACAGCTGTCAGACTGATTCGCAGTTAAATACCAACATTGTCACAATGTCATGGTTAATTCAATATTTTCATGATACAGGGGTCCACGTTACCCAAAGGTAATTGGGACCAAAAAAATACCCCTTAGCCGGCTCTTATATATAAACTTGCCTCGTCTGCAACATGTCGATTACGTCGATGTGACGTCATCGTTATTCACAAAACACATGTTGCCAAATGGATCTCCGCAGATTGGTCGAATGCGACTTTTTAGTTTGAAAAAAACATCTATTGCTGCTATGTATCAACAAATCGCATGCTTCTCGGACTGCGAGTCGAAGATGCCAGAACACATACGAACACCTATGAATTGGTCATTCCTATATCGGCTCGCCAATCGTCGCATCCAAATATCTATACGTTTCGAAAGGTTACGTACGACTGTCGCTAGGTAGATGTGCGCGGTCTTCGTATGCAATACCAGATCGACGTTCCGAAAAGGTTTAGTTTATGGCTGTGCAGCAGACGAGGCGAGTTTAGATGTGAGAGCCGGCATAAAACGGGGACCAAAATTACTTAGTAAATGAGTTTAATCGGGACGTTTATAAAAAAAAAGACATGTGAGCAAGACAGAAATAACTTAGGAGTGTGAGATTGAAAGATAGAAAGTGACAGTTGACAACTGTAAGCTGTTGCGCTTGTGTTTTTTGTGTTTTTATAGTTTTTATTTGCAGTTCTTTCCCTGCAAATTCATAACTGCGGGCACTCAGATAACAAATAATCGGATAATGAGGGACCCCTTGTATATACATTCTAATCTATGATAAAAGATAATATCTTAAATACATGAATCATATATACAAAATATAATTTTTTTCACAATACACTGAAGAATCCACATGTCCCTTTTTTCAGACTACAGGCAACTATCCCCTCATTCATCACGATTTTAAATATTTTATTTTTGTTCCGCACTTATTTTGACATGCACCATGTGCTAGGAGTCGTCATAATGAGTGGAAATCCGACAAATTTTACATAATAAGTGCAGACTGCCAAGTAGATTAGATTCTTTTTTGTTACGCACAACGTAATGAATATTATTTTTTCAGTTTATAGCAAAATTATATTACTTTTATTTTATGTATGACATTTATTTTGTTTATTAATAAAGTGTTGTCATATTTCAAAATAATGGTTGTTTTTCAAATTGTGGAATTTCGTTTATCGCATATCATGTATTAAATTATCATATTTCGGTTTTAAATATCCAGATTAATGATTTTAATTAACAACTATTTATCATAAAAACCCCCTAATATATGCTGCTTATAAGCAAAAAATGGTAATTCACCTGTTGGAATAAACTAGCCAGTGTGTACAAAAATTTACCTTGAACAACGAATATCGAAAACCGCTAAATTTGTCTTTTCCTTTTTTCTCTTCAATACACAGGAAAGTTATCAGCTTATCTACATTGTCTTTGCTGGAGAAGAAGTCTATGATTTCTCTATCGGAATCGTCAAGTGTCATCGCGGGACTATATTCGGGCTGCTGTTCTGGAGGTGCATACATCTGGAAGACGAAACAAATTATTTAACATCGTGTCATATGTAATGACTAATAGGCCATCCATGGAATGAAACCGTATGCAGTTTAGATCCGTGTGCCATACTAAACTTATGATTTTTGTTCATGAAAATATATTTTCACTAAATTTGTAAGAGTACGTGTATGGTATTAACGGATACAATCAGATGCTTATAATATAGTTTGTGAAAATATATTTCCATAAACAGAAAAGATAAGCTTAGTGGCACATGGTTCTAAACCGCATACGATTTCAGTCCATATATGGCCTATAAATATGTAACAACCTCAGAGTAATAATATAAAGAGAGTGGAATTGTTTGGCAAAATGAAACCGTGTTTCTTGCGCATAACGCACAGTAGAACCTCAATTTTATTATTATTAACTTTACTATGAAACGTTATACCATTATGTTGCTTCTCAGTACGGCTACCAAATTTGAACACAACATAGTTAACCATATTTTCTACTAAATTAACTAAAAATAATTACCACTAACTTTATACGAGGGTGGGTCAATAATTCCTTAGAAAAAAGCATTAAAACAGTTTTTATTTTTGTATTTTTTTTTTATTTCTCAACATAATCTCCTTGGAGCTCAATACACTTGGTTAGACGTTTCTCAATTTTTTTTAAACCGTCAGAAAAATAAGTTTTCGGAAGCTCCTCAAAATAAGCATTTGTCCGATCGATGACTTCTTCATTTGAAAAAAAACGTTGTCCACTTAGCCATTTTTTTAAGTTTGGGAAAAGGAAAAAGTCACTGGGGGCTAAATCTGGCGAATACGGTGGGTGGTCGACCAATTCGAATTTCAATTCTTCAATTTTAGCCATTGATCGTAAACATGTGTGAACACGGGCATTGTCCTGATGAAAGAGGATTTTTTTCCTGTTTAAATGAGGCCGTTTTTCTTCAATTTCGTTTTTTAGCTGGTCCAATAAAGATGCATAATAATCCCCTGTTATTGTTTTTCCTTTTTCCAAATAGTCAACGAAAATAATTCCACGTGCATCCCAAAATACAGTAGCCATAACCTTACCAGCTGATTTTACGGTTTTCGCCTTCTTTGGACATGGTTCGCCTTTCGCAATCCACTGCTTTGACTGTTCTTTCGTCTCGGGAGTATAGTGGTGTATCCATGTTTCATCTACAGTCACAAAGCGACGAAAAAATTCATCCGGATTGCGTTGCATGAGCGACAACAGGGCTTTAGAGGCCACCACCCTATTGCGTTTATTGTCGACTGTGAGCAAACGCGGCACCCATCTTGCAGAAATTTTTTTCATGCCCAATTTGTCATGTAAAATAGAAATGACGCTACCTTTTGAGATCCCTGTAACCTCAATTATCTCACTCAACTTTAATTTTCGGTCACTTAACACCATATCGTGGATTTTATTGATCATTTCTGGTGTAGTCACCTCTACAGGACGTCCTGAGCGTGGTTCCTCCTTTGTTGATGTACGACCACGTTTAAATTCATTTAACCAGTTATAAATAGTTGCAAGTGAAGGAGCAGATATGCCGTGAACTAAATCCAACTCATTTTTTATTTCCTTTGCTGTTAACCCTTTTATATTAAAATGTTTAATAACAGGTCTAAACTCAATTTTCTCCATTTTTGTAAACAAGCAATTTTTTTTTTAAATGTACGAAAATAAAAAACAACAACCCGACCAATCTGATTGAAACTTCGCAGCATACTGAATCGGTAGTGCCGCTGCATGAAAACAAACCGCTTACAGTACTAGTCGCGCCACCTGTCGGCTTTTCTAAGGACTTATTGACCCACCCTCGTATTTAACACACAAACAATAAATTTCAGCAACACATACTCGCAGTTTTAAATGAATGTAGTCATTCAAATCAATATTTACCGACGTTTACAAAAAATATTTAATTCTGCCGTAGAAATTCTATCTTACTCTTAACGCATATTGTGCAGATATAAGCGTGCGGAATACTTTCTCACTCGCACATATGGTTCGTTTTTGTTCAGGTCTTGGAAACAACCAGTTGTGAGTTTATCTAATGGTTGTCTCAATATAATGGAAAGTATTCCCTAGACATAGCTTAACCAGCAATGAGAACACAAAATATGAGATAGAAGTGCTCCCAATAGCACATTACTGCATATTGCATACTGCAACACAAATGATTTGAAGTGATGTCAAAAATACAGCCACAATTACGGACCTTGATAGAATAAAAAATTATATCACTTTAAGTGGTTTTTCTGACTGTATTTAGTCAATAGAGCTCACAACATTCATATAAGTTGGGATACTTCACAAGTTGTTTTTACATCCGAAATAAGTGGCCATTTTGGTGGTTTTAACACCTCACTTTCATCTGTCAGACACTTTTATTGTGAAAGCTGTCCTAGTTATTTTTACGTATATTTTCATTTCATTTTTGAATAACAAAATATTAAAAAATATTAAAAGCATAAAACATGTAAACATATCCTATAATAGCAAGAAACTGAAGTAACACTGAATATCCCAGAACAAGCTTTCGAGGGTTAAGTGGTTCTTTCAACAAAGTCCTCAATTATTAATCAAATTATATTTTATTCAATACTGAATATGCAGAAGATTTAAGAATGTAAGATTCTATTTAGCAAAAATAAATAATTTTAAAAACCACAAACAATAAAATTATATTAGAAATAATTACAAGATAAAAAGAACTTTTTATATACGTTTTTAAATTTTCTGTTGAATCATATAAACTTGACTTGACTAGCTTAAACGATCAAAAAAATTTGTACTTGATAGAAATACTGAATAATGAAATGTCATTTCATATTGATTTCCATAGTAACGCACGTATATATTATTTAATAATTTAGTTGCTAGGACCCCCTAGTAACCAACAATGGTATCGAAATAACTTTTTATACAAAACAGAATCAACTAAAAATGAATTTAATTCTACTTAAAGATGGCTAAAAGTATTTAAAAAAATCCATTGGCATCTTGTTCTGATGTATTCTAAAAGTTTCAAATGTCTAGCTAGTCGGGAAGTTAGTTAAAAATCGATTGCAAGATTTGTACCGGACCAACAACCACCGGACAAATAAAAATACGACCTAAGAAAAACGTAATAAATCCTGGAAAAAAGTTTGACCGAGTGGGGACCCAAACTCATATCATTCACTGTGCAGATAGATGATTGCCATCATTTACCACTCATCAATCAATTTTTATCATTTCCTTTGATACACTTGTTGGTTTTTTTTTAATATATGGATTTGGGAAAATACTTAAGTTGCTTTATCATGATAATGGGTCAAACTTTTAAATGTGTCAGCATACTTTTATTCAATATGAATGCACTTCATTAGATATTAGCCTCAAGTGCCCCATTAAGAATGTCCACAATCACTACCAAATGCTGAGATATTACTGTAAGTAGGTAAGTGGGTGGCGTACCTTGAAAGTCGTTGGCCATTTGTAAAAGCCGTAGCATTCTTTGTGTAAATAAGGTGACTTGTCCCATTCGTCCTCCGAATAGAGCTTCGAACAATCATACTGCAGCCAAGCATTATCTGTACGGAATCCTGTAAAACGTCATGCAAGTCAATATTATCAAATATTTTAATTGTAGCGGCGTGACTTCGCAGACACCCATAGATGGCGCTGCCCATTGACTGGACACCGCAAGTGCTATGCAGAGGGATTAGGATTTAACTCTATGTTAACTCCGTAATTTTTATCTCTCACAGTCTTACAGCCAGTCAGCTTAGTGTGATTAGCTCATACAGGTCCTCTTTTTTGAAAGTAAGCACCGTACACTACCGAGATTTGTTTCTAGTGATAAGTGTGGTTTCTAGTTGTCAAATGTGATACCTACCTGAACTGAACTAATTCTTTGGCAAGTTCATCTGGCTATTTGGTCAAGCGAGTCATCTTATCTTGTTAATCTGTTTTCGTGTACCGTTTGAAGTATTCTCTGTTATTGTTGATTAATCTCTATGACCTCTGAATAAATATTAAAACCGGAAGTGTTTTTATATTAAAAATAAAAAAGTATACTATAAAATTCATTTATGAGGTAATTCATACACTTCTTCTCAATCACACAGCCATGTTTTTAAACCTATCTAGGCCATATATAACTATATATAACCAAAATTCAAATTGTACATCAAAGGAGATCATTCTGAGACATCTTTTGTCATTCATGAATTCCTAATATGAAGAGATTCAAACTACAGAAGAGACTCTTGATTGGTGACCATTTTAACGGACAATCGAAAAGATTCAAGAACCTCTTTCATTTCAAGCAACATATTAACAAAACAAACTTAATTAACCTGGAATCAGTTTGTCGTCAGTCTTTGTGACACCGGCCATGTCGAATGGGTCCACCTCGACTGTCTTGTGCTTCCTCTTTCGCTGCTTCAGGCACAGCACCATCATCTTAATACCGATCTTCCGCACGTGGATGGAGTCATGGATGAGGCTATTGAGCACGATCCTGACCACCTGGGGTGGATATTCTGCGTCTTTGTGAGCCAAGCTCGGCAACAGCGAGATGCACATCATCGAGTGCCTCCAGTGACTATAAACGGAAGTGAGTGAAAGATGAAATTTAAAATGGATCAGTGTTTTAACGATAAACGCATGCACCGGGGTTAAAGTATTCCAAGCACAAATTGTATTAATATAGAAATGGCAACATGTATTGCAATTATTGTTTGGAAATTATTCATTCCTTTTTGATTGGTGTTCGTGTAGATAATCGATAATTAATACAATAAAAATTCCTTTGTCCGAAACTATAATTATGTACCATTTCTGTTTATAACACATAAATATTTGACAGCTGTCAGTTATGTGTCAGAGTTTTGCCACTAGCATCACAAATTTAGTTAATTAAATTAAATTAAGTTATTCAAATATTGGCTGACTATTGATGAAGCCGATTTATATAAATAAGTACTACTATGCATACGCATAAGCCATCGAAATATACGACAATTAATCGTGCATGATATTAAAAAAAGTATAAACTCAATAATATCTTACTTTTGGGTTGATTCAGCCCCCTTAACTAAAACATTCGTGAGTTCTGTATAAATTTTGATATTGTGTTCTGAATTCTTTTTCGTCGTTTCATCAGACTGTGCCATCAAGGAGATGAGGTGGGGATCTTCAATTTGGGATGTGGAAAGTAAGGCCTTGGCCTTCTCTAAGCAGACATCGGTCCACTGCTGCTTGATTGTAATTGTCGGGAAATGCAAATGAACGGCATTCACAATGCGCTCTAACAGCCTGAAAAATACAATAAAACAAACATCAATAAACCATCTACATACTCTGCTTGTTTGTACGTATTGAGATCAAAAATGTTGAAGAAAACTTTCTCTACAAAACAGAGTCTAAATATAAACATAATAATGAAGCTGACAAAGACTAATAGCACCTGTGCACATGCATGGATTTAATTGAAACAATAGTGTATTTTAAACTATCGCGATAACTGTTTACACATAAAAGTGCCGACTGCCTCGCCAATCTCATTCTTCCAGTGTAAGCAAGACGCGATGTTATCATTTTATAGTACTATTTGACAGGTTGTGAAAATCAGTCATGCCGGAAGAAATACAAACTACGCGCAGAGCATTTTTGACATTTACCAATTTTCACAACCAGTGAAATAGTACCATAAAATGACAACGCGTCTCGCATACACTTGAATGAGATTGGCGAGACAGTCAGCACTTTTACATGTCAAACAGTTATTACGCGATAGTTCAATTTACACACTATTGCTGCCAATAAATCCATGCACGTGTGCAGGCGCTATAATCCTCATTGCATGGTATGTAGATAAATGTTTAGTGAGTCATATGAATAATTTTAATAACGCTCCCGGAGAAGGGCACAGTTTTATCATTGATTATAAATGGTGATTTTTATTGCATAAATAATGTTTATAAGGGGTTGGAACTCTTCTTTCCTCTATTTATAAATGATGAGTCGTGGGTGTCTCGAAGAGTATACGGTATATTTGATTCTATACGGTAGCAATACAATAATTTGATATGGGCGAGTATAAGAAGTTTCGAGATAATTTATACTGGAACTACGGTGTAGTCAGACCATATACGTAGCTCAATCAAATAGCTCACTTGACTCTGATAGGGCTTACAGCTAACCGTTTATCCGTTTTCAGAGTGGAAGCAAGACTACTGTAGTGAATTAGGTGAATTAGATCACTTGACGAAGCCAAGCTCGACTCATTCTAATTGATTACCGAAGGCCAAACGTCGCCTTATATAGTCAAATAGGCGACTCCTTCGCTGTCGTCTATGTGATAATGTCTGCGCGCTGTAGTGGGAACGCCGGAACACGGGGGCGCGCAATAGTGGGGGCACCCGGACAGCGCTATATGCAATATCCGATGAGTGAAAGAGAAAGTATTCGAAGGCCCCGCGCTATATGTTTCCTATTCGGTAGGTTCCAGATATAATATTCCGGATCGTGGCAGGTCATACAGTATTAATTATCTCAAAAAAAAATTTGTAGGTAATTTAGTACTAGTAGGTCATTTCATTATGATTGCCGCCATTGTTATGTTCGCTGTTTCTCTGCTGCCATCTGACAGGTTCTGTGTATGGCTGCAACTTTTTAAACTACACACTTCAGCGTCATTTTTATTGAGCGCTTCCAGTTAAGTTGCATGCGTCTACGGATATTTATCCCGACCAACAATATTGAATCAATGCAGACAAATGACAACGTTTGGCAGTGTTGAATTTAAAATGAAATTTTACTACTAACAGAGATACAAAAGTAGGTATAAAAAGGTTGACTAGCCCTGGTGAGATAGATATTGTCATATTCTTACCTGATAACGCTAGGCTTTTCACTAGGTTTAGAGAGCACAAAGGCGGGCCAAAGGGTAGCGACAACGTGCCAATCATGTTTCGCAACGAGAGGAGTCTGTTTGGGCCCCAGTAGGCAGTAGAGGGCGCCTTTCAACCGCTCGTGGTCAGCTTCGGGGTCGGACGCGAGGCAATCCACCAGGCGCGGCAGGATAGAGTTGAACGAGTAAGTGTAGTGGGATATCATCCAATTTAGACGGATCTGGGCGCGCATTCGAACCTGCAAACAATTCAATATTTTTGATTGTGTTTATTAAATCTTTTCACCTTATGTAGAAAACCCCTGATACAAATTGTAGTGATTTTTATGGGAAAATTACTAAATGTAGCCATCCAATTTTCCATTGATTTAAGGTGCTTGAGTTCACCTATTTCAGTGTTTTCCAACGAGGGGCATACGTCCCACCGGGGAGGCAATTTAAATTTTTTGGGGGGCAATATGCAAATAGTTAATATTTGTTACATTTTTTTTTGTTGAAAAATGCATTTTCGAAATATTTTTTTTTTGATACTGCAACCCTGACTTTCTGAGAAAAAGACGGCAGTACTGTTATATTTATACTTATCATTATTATTTTTACTGAAAAATGGCAGGAATATGAAGGAGAAATTTGAAAAAAGATCAACATTACATTCATTATTCTCTTCATTTCATTCATAATTCAATTTTTACGATCATTTACTTATATTAAGAATATAAACTAATATTAGAACTATGTATTTTTTGTTTATTGAATAATTAAATAATTTTTCTGATGTGTTCTGAATTAAAACAGCAAGAAACTCTAATCGTTGTTAGTAGTATATTTACCATATAGCCTGAAGATGCCGAAAGATGAAACCTACGAAATCGCTAAAACTGATTTCCATGAAATAGTAACATTCATCAAATAGAACATAAATTCAAATTGCATCGAGTAACCTCAGCCGATAGCATTAACAATCTTCAATATTTTTCTGTGAAAATTGAAAAATAAATAAAAATGAGGAAAAGTGCGACCACCAAGCTGACAAAAAGATATTGTTTGGTCTACCTATAATTTTTAACACTAGCAACACAATATAATATATTATTAGCTAATCACTTCAGAGTGTCGAGACAATCCGATTGATACCTGAACTGTTGCATTAAATAGTATCTATAATTGAGAATTGTTCACAATGGTTGGTTTGAGTTTGTGTCAGACTTTATTTAGCCATTAGTGACGGTGTACCTACATATTGAATAATGTAAATTAAAGATAAAATCTTACAGCGCTATAACGACTAGTAGCGAGTTCCAACAAATCAGCCATGATCATGGCATGAGTCTTGTGGAAGGGGACAGCACTGGCCTGCAGACGAAACTCCTGCTGCAGTAGGGCACGGTCGATGAGAAGCGTCCGCGGATGACCCGGTCTCCCCAGCAGCCGGTCTCCCAGCGCCCTTTTCACCACTCGGAACGCTTTCAAGTGGTTTTCGAACTGACCCGAGTTACTATTGCTGTACACAACCAATTGCTCCCAAATCTGTAAATTATTAAATTATTTTAGTGCAAACTATAGTTGTGTGAAACCTCAATGAGATCTTTTTCTCTCATGAGACAAAATTCGGTGGATAAAACTTGTGACAATAATTATTATTTTTTAGAGTTACAGTATTCACAAAGTCGCCCAACTATTAAGTGGTAATCGGCCAGACGTAAGTCATGTAGGTCAGTGACTTTCAAACTTATACACCTAGGTATGCCCTTCATGTCTAAAGATTTTTTTACAGAACCCCATCTTCTCCACTCAGTTTCTCAAATTAGAGACCGTTACCCAGTGACATGGGTACCTAGGAAAAAGTGTCACCATTATTTTATTAATCTGTGCTGTGATAAGCACTCTGTCATATAGTGTGACACGTCATCACAGCCATACGGCCATCCGAGGAACTAAAAACTTCATGTACACACCTCTCTGCCCCCGCATTCTGCATGCTGCATTGATCTAGCAGTAGAGTAACCACTACTGGTGAAATATACACTTATAATATGCATTTACATCTATCGGTAAATCATGCAGTAGTTTATTTGTATCATTGACCATTAGCTGTGTAGTGTGATAATGCATTAATTTGATTATTTAATAAGGGAAAAGCATGAGACACACACGCAAACAACTCATACAGTATTATAATTTCGGTTAACTTTATTTATTTATTTTATTTTCAAGCAGTTAAATCATAAAGATTATCATGTGAAGTCACGTAGAATCAAAATTTATAAGAATATAGCACATAATTAAAATAACCATTTACCGAAATAAGCGAGCACAAGTTCTTGGTGTCATCTTCATTGGAATTTAAGAGTTGTATTTGCAGATTGTGCATCACCTCTGTCACCACTTTCCTCACGTTGGAGCCATCAGGCATGGTCACAGTGCCCACGATTCCTGTCATAACCGTGAACGGTGTGGGTGGGAGTTTCGATTCGATTCTGTCAAATATTTTAATTAAAAATCATCAATATTAAATACACCTACGTAAATATTTTTAAAATATTTCAGAGATACAGAATCCCGATTTTAAGTGTAGTTTCATTTTAGTATATCTAATTGCCGGTTTTATTTCATTTCCCACAATTTACATCTGAAATAATCAAAATTTAATCAAATTTAACATTAAAAATCATTGTAATGAATTTCAGACGCATGTGTGCGTTTCTATTTATAGAAATGTCTACCTTGCCCAAGACCAAGATTACACCAATTTTTTGTTGTTCTTTTTTATTTACGCCCTTTCAAATAATATTTTAGCAAAGAAAAACATTGTCAGTCCAAGAGAAAAAGAACATTCTCGAAAAGGTGAAAATACGTTGACATAATATGCTCCAAACCAATTTGAATTCTCATTTTAATACGATTTTTGTGTCCCTTCAAAACTGTAAAATTGGGTTTTCTCTGTATGTACCTTCAACCATGTGGAGAGCGGTGCTTTTAAATTGATTCCTGATCTTTAAGAAAGAGGATTACGACAAGAAGATGAAGATAATCCTAAATATATACCTATGACTTATTAGTTGAAACATATAATATGTACACTTACAAAACAACAGCTTCTTTATCCCACTGCGGCAGGAATGGATTAGCTGCCATCAGAGCCCTCAGTATGCAGAGAGATCTGTTCAGCTCTTCTCTGGTGAGCACAATGGACCCGTCAATGTACCCTTTGATCCTGTCCAGCTCCCTGGGCAGGTATCTGTTCATGATGGTCTGCACGCATTCCACCTCTTCTTTTCCGGGCGTGTGCCACTCCAGGTTGATGTCCTTTAGCACTCCCGGCTTGCCCCACTCTCTTATGGCCAGGAAGTCTTTCACTCCCGCGTCGAAGTTCTTGGTGCTGCTCCTCAGCTCCCGAGGATAGACGCTCGACATGGAGAGGATGAGGTTGTGCAGGGTCTCCGCGGCGAAACAGTAGCCGTTTTTGCTTATGAGGTTGAGAGTTTTGTCCAACACTGCGAGGATTCTGGGAACGTACACGAGAATCTCTTTACCGTCGTGCTCTACTATGTGAGACAGCAGAAGCAAATTGAACAGCAATTCGTTATCGAGATTCTCTTCCTTGGCTACGTCGGCGTTGTCTCCCAAAAGTTCGGTGATGGAGTCGCACAGGTGGGGGATGAACATCTTGAAAGTCTCTTTTGCGTTGACTCTGGCGAAGGCCTTGCAAAGGGAGGCGGCGGTCTGGCCGGCCACGTTGGTCTCCAATATCCTATCAGTCACAAAGCTGTGAAACTTCTTTAGGGCCATTTTGAAAATAACCGTGGAGGACTGCATCAGCACACTGATGGCGGCGGAAGCCAGGGCGCCTTCACTAGTTGACTCCAATTTGTTACGAATGGATTCCGATTCCTTCTGCTCCATCCTGGTGTGTTCCATAACGCTGGACTCCACCAGGGTGAACACCCGATCGAAGAACTGCAAGACGAAGTCTTCAATCTGAGCGGTGGCCTCGCAGACGGTGTGTTCCTCCTCCGTTAAATCTTTCCAGTGCTCCGAAGCTCCGCTGCAGTCGACTAGAGGTATAAAAGTGGCGAATACGGCTATAAAATGCAAGGTGACCAGAGTCTTTTTGAAGTCGTTGGGATCCAGGCCGGGCAGGGAGGAGAACAATAATGGGATGACATGTGCGGGTCCTTCGGGGTATCCGTTCTCATAACCGCTGACGAGTGGCCTGGCCACGGCGATGACGCAGAGCATGGCGCAGGTGAGCTTATGAGGTTCGGTGAGGGAGTCCAGGCTATTCCACATCTTCTCAACGGTGGGGGCAACAACCATGGCGGGCCGCAGCACGGCCAGATCCTGAAGAGCGGCGCACGCATCGCTTATCCCCATCCGGCTGAACATGGCCTGTAGAGCCACGTTTAGCATGCAGTCCACAAAGCGGGTGATATCATCTTCGGTAAGCTTGTGGGAATCAGGAACTTTGTTTTCCCACGTCCGTTTGTAGTTAGTGCGTTCTCTGTGAACCCTGAAATAAATACATACTTTAAGCATACAAATTTTTGACTTTGAATTTTGAGAATAATTGACTAATTTAATGGAGTTTATTCTTGCTTGTGGGTTTTGACAGATAGATGAGAAAATAGTGAAGTTTGCTAAAAATAAAGTCCACAATGTGAAATGAATCGCAACCAATTTAAACAGTAGATCATAAGTCATTTCTTTGCAGCTTTACTTCATATATCTAGGTTCCATCTAACAGAGATGGTTGTCTTCTATATTTTTCGTCACAAGAGTCATTTATTTTGTGTGCAAATAATTTGGACTATATATAGAAGGAGTCTTATACATTATTTCTGTTATAACATTTGATTTGACAGTGAAGTTGGTACACTATTAAATTAATAAATTAATAAATAATATATTAAATTAATTAAACTATTAAAATCACTCAGTTGCCATTCTCATTTTTTAACATACGCGATGGCTGCCATTTTTTATGTTCATTGAGATTACTTACGCGAGTGCAATTATAAACGGTTCAACTAAATAATAATGCCTAAATGTTATGCTTATCTACTCATCATGACGAATTGCCATTTTATACGCCTTGCAAATTGGCAAAATATCATAGCAGTGGTGTGAAGTTCTCTGCAAATTAACCTGCAATGCGAACTCATTTGTCGCTAACTTAATCAGTAGTGGTACTTTTTTTGCTTCAATTTCATACAATTAGGCTCCATCTCTATAGAAGAAGTTTTTTTCAACAACTTTTTGTTTCCGTCACATATTATTTATTTATTTAAAAAAGACAAGTTGAGTAGGCACATAAAAAATTATTAATTCAGGACATTCACAACATGACATTTAGAATACAAGTATATAAAGTACAAGTAATCAGTTAGAGAGAAAACAAGGTAGAGAAAAAAAACAAAGCAAAAAATAGTTTTATACAAAAGAAATAAAACAAAAAACAACAATAATCAAAAAAAAATACAAATTAAACATTAAAATAGAATTTTAAAAACAGAATATATCGTCGGTGTTTTGTAAAAAGGGCAAATTAACCAAAATGCTATTTTACAGGAGGATTTTTAACTTTTGACATTTATTTGTTAATTACCTGCGGACAATTATAAATATCTAACAAGTTTATAATAAAGCTTAGAAAGAATACTGTCATTATAATAGGCATTATTATATAATATTTTAAAAGGCCTAATAGTTCACATTCGTAATACTAAATGGATATTCGCCGTTACGATTATCGCTTTTAAGTACTTTCCTGTGGAGATACAGATTCACCGTTTTTACACAACAAAGCTAGTGGGGTACATATTGTATTTTCATTAAAATCTCGATTTCGCCAAAATGGTTGATTCGCCCTTTTTACAAAACACCGACGATATAATGCATCGCTAAGAATATCTACATCTCTAGGGAGTGCATTGACCAGCCGCACAGCCCTCTCTATCGGTGCCTGGTGAGCCTGACATGAGGAAACAGCTTTCACCCAAAATAGGTCACGCATGTAATTGACGGGTGCATAAAAATTCAAATTTTCTAGAATATCAGGATTGGAAACTATACCACGTGAGAGCAGGGAAAAATGCTTTAAGAGCAGAAGTGACCTACGAGCTACAAGAGAATGAAAGCGGAGCATGCCTTGAAGAAAGTTAGTCGGAAAATACTCGTTTGAGAAGCTGTCAAAAGGAAAATAATCATAAACTTTAAAATAAAGATGACGAAGAAATTTTTTCTGAACACGCTCTAAAACAAGCTTATAAGAAACCTCATAAGGACTCCAGATAATGGACCCATACTCAAGAATACTCCGTACTAACGACACATAGTGTACGAAACACAGTTGGATTATTCAATGGCTTGGCTTGCTTCATGACGAATCCTAGAAGCTTGCTCGCACGCAATGCCGTAGAAGTGATGTGTGAGCGAAATGATAAACATGAGTCAAACAATATGCCAAAATCTCTAATTTCTGATTGACGCTTCAGTAATCTATTTGACATATTATAGTTGAATATAATTGGAGATCTTGATTTCTAAAAGCTAATACACACACATTTGTCAGTATTAAATTCGAGTTTATTTTTTTTCAACCAAATTTCAATTGAATTGAGATTATTTTGTAATATATGACAATCTAATTTCAATGCGAATTGACGCATGTAATTTTAAATCATCTGCAAAGAGTAAAAACTGGATTCCATTTATGTATAACATTGACAATGTCATTAATGAATATAAGGAACATAATTGGGCCAAGATTTGATTCTTGGGGAACACCTGAATAAGTTTGAAAGACGTCAGATCTACACCCCCATCTTCACATATTGACAGCGAAATTTTATAGATCCACCTACTGCACTTAATTTGGTAATGAGAATATCATGATCTAATCTTATGAATACCTCGTTCAAAATGATTTATAAATATAATTTGCTTATAACAACACCACTATAATTATAATGCTATTACATATATTATTTTTTTTATGATTTCAAATTCCATTTACACATTATTATCGATCGATGTTCACGTTACCTTTGAACGAATGTGTGCGGCAGTTTACGAAGGAGTTCCCTCAGTCTGACAGACCATCTGCCGTAGTTGGCACTGTGCAAATAGGTAACCACAGTCGTCATAAAATTATCCAAGTGCGTTTGCACAGAACTGTTCGGTCCAATGGCAGACACGATCCAAAGGGCCATACCGCAAATATCTGTCAATCAAGAGTCAAAAGTATTCAACATTTTAGAAGGTATTTGATGCAGAAATAATAATAGTATAGTTACTTAACACATATTATTCAATCACTACCATTCATTCACACTAGAGAGTCAATAAAATACTCTTTGAGAGTATTCTTTGAGTTACAGTTTGGCAATGGAATATGGCAACCCAAGGAAAAGGTGATTGAACTAAGTTTAAATGGTTTAAAATAACTCCTGGAGGCCAAGCAGTATCTAAGCTATTCGAGCAGCGTGCTTCGATTTTGTATGAGAAATTTTATTTCTGCTTCGGCTGCTGCACAATGTGAAAGTATTTTAGCAGACGTATTTTGCGAGGATTGCAATATCTTTCGCTCAAGGAAAAAAAAATCAACAAACATGTATATCCTGCAGTTGGCAAGATTGCGTGCATGAATCAAACAAGTTTGGAAGCTTCCCAATTGTGCTGATTTATTACGCGCATGTAATATCTGCGCCTGCGCAGTAGAACAATAATGGCGAACCTGCCGGTAAAAAAACAAACTACTCATTTGAGGTTAATCGATTTTCAATACACCCTGTCAAATAGTAGTATGAAATGACAACATCGCGTCTCGCTTCCTCTTGACGAATGAGACAGTCAGCACTTTTACGTGTAAACAGTTATTGTCTTGATAGTTTAAAATAAGCACTATTGCCGACAGTAATTCCATGCACGTGAACAGGCGCTATTAGAGCAAGTGCAAGTACATTATAACAAAAATTTGTTGAAATCCTGACACCGGTTAGTAATTAATGTAATTGATACATTGATTTAAAAAATACAAAAGCCGACTGTCAAAATTAACACAATTTGTGAAGCACTACTAGTTAATTTTGACGTAATTAAATATGATGCACACGGTTTAGTGGTAGAGTATATTGGCGCAAATCCAGTGTCCGTGAATTCGAACTTTATTCAAAAAGATTTTTTCTAATACTAGTTATATCTCTCTGAGGTGTTTTCAAATTATGTAATATGTTTAATAGCAAAAGGTTGAGCTACCGATGACTGCCATGTGGTGGGGGTAGCGAACTGGTCGCCAACTCTGGATAGGAACAGATGAAGAGAGAGGGGGGAAGCCAGGACCAACCCCAGGTTGTCACACCTCTGATTACGATAAATAGTTCTATCGTGAAGCAAGCTTACCTATACTATGCTGCTTCGTGCTCTGAGTCTGTTTGTAAAAGACTGGTAAATTGAAAGACCTAAGAAATCTTGTGAACATCAGGGGAATGTGAGGCTCCCAGTCTATGTATCCAATATTATTGTGTGCCGTATTCGCCATCAGGATCATGACTTCCTATAAATAAAAAAAAAATCATATTAATTATACTTTGTCCATAACACGTCAATATAATTATTTAAGTTCGAATACTTTTCTAGCTCAATTTAAATTAAATCATCGCTTTATTTCATTTTAATTTGTAGTTTTAAATCCCAATTTGAATTCTAACATACTAGATCAGGGATGGCGAACCTATGGCACGATGAATGTTTCATTTTGAAGAGAATAGAAATTACTATTTTATATATATATTAATTTTTTTTGTAAAAAAGTTTTGCAAATAAATATATACCTACTTAAGTAATTATATATAATATTACAAAATAATGACGAAAAGTAATTTCTTCAGGTTTTCATAATATTATGTTTAGGTACCAATCGATGCGCACACGGAAACGACAAAATGTATGCATAAATAATGAAAAATTGCATTGTATAAAAAATTGCAGGCAAATCATTTTCAAGAATAATCATTACGTTTAATGTAAATATACGATTGCATAGGTCGGTCCTTAGGATCGGGGAATTAAAAATAAAAATATTCAATCAACAAACCTTATGAAATTAATTATCGGCGATCATTCAAATATATTAACTGCTTGTTATTTTACCTCAAACCGCTCGGTGATGGAGAATATAATATGAAAAAAGAGTGGTTTAATTGCTTCCACGATCTCTTTGGGTAATTTAAAAACAAGGAAAAAAATATTCAAAGAATAAAAAATATGCCTCGGCTAGAAATACGGTGAAAGACAGAATATCAATTTCTCAATTGTAATTTTGAAACCTTTTTAATAGAATTCTTAAAAACTATTTTTTTAGAAAACTTTAAAAAAACTTTTTTTTCGCCATAAAAAACTGCTTGGCACGGCAGACAGTCGAAAAATATTAATTGGGAAATTTTGGCACGCATACGTAAAAAGGTTCGCCATCCCTGTACTAGATTATATTAAGCAATTATACATCAAGGGCACACACATCTAAAAGAAATTTCATTGAATAATAGTAGTGTTGAAAACCGTCAAAAAATTAAATAAGAAAAATTCTTTTAGAGTCAAAAATATAGCTTAAAAGCCCGAAAGAAGATTTTAAATAAAGCGTCGTTAAATGATGACATAAATATTTAAATGGACACTTAATAGGTTGAAAAAACTTGACCGAAATAGGCGGATAATTAAGAATATAAGGTAAATTAGGGATCTAATCCTGAACAATACATAAACATAAACAAGCAGAATAGGTCTTTGCCAGTGTGATACCCTTTTCTCATCATAACTCTCAAGACTCTATTACGTTCCATGCCTGGCTATTTACATCCTGCAATAGTGCCAAACACAGGTTAATTAGTTAATACTGTAAAATTGTATCTATATAATATCCATTCATTATATTGTATTTTGTGACTTCATTTATGTAAGTGTACTTCTTTGAGGAGGCATAATTGCTCAGAAAAAAAGTCTCAATATTATAAATCTACTTACACTTTGCTGACCACCTACTATTCCTTGACTAAAGTACACTTTCTCAAGATATGTACTCCATCATTGTGTTACTTCGAGTGAATAATCGAAATAGAGAGAGAGGTGAATATACTTACGGACTCCCAAGGAGGTGCATTATTGCATATCTGCCATATGGACATGAGATCATCGAACCAGAGCCGGAAACCACGGTCCATATCAGCGGGCCGATTGGAGAAAGGCAGGTACAGCATCAGTTGCTGGATGGACTCCTGAGTGGCGCACTGCCAAGGGCTAAACCTCGGCAATATTTCATCAAGGATCTCACGCGTCGCAGATATATGGAAATACCTATAAATATATGAATAACTTTACTATCTTCGGTCTATTACTTACAGATAATAACATCAATCGGACGCATACATAGTAGACTTTTTTCAAACAAACATACTGCGTCTACACTGTGTCCGGAGGTACATTATGCTACATGTATTTTGTAAATGCCAGCAAAATAACATTGACAAAATCGACATGTCGCAGTGGAGACAGATTTGTAAGTGCGACACGGCTTACAGCTATTTTTTAAATTTGCCTTAGTTATCCCTCTTTTTGTTAGGCTTTCATAATACATTCAGGCTCTCTCTTTCTCTCCATATCAGAAGGTTTATTCAACGCTTTTAATTAGATAATAGTAAAGTGGAAATAAAGTTCATACTGAATTTTGTCACTATTCATCCTGTTTCAACAGCAATTTAATAGTTTTTTTTGCAAACAAATATTAAATCCCTCCAATGTCACTATTTCTACTTCATTTTTAATACTTTTTACTACATTTAAACAACACGATTAATATTTTTTCTACATTTACTCAGTCATTATGAATATAAATTGTAATTGATAATGTTGTAATACTTCAAAGATGTAAAAATGTAACATTATGCAAATCCTTTTTAGGGGTTTACTACTTGGGTTGGTTGAGGGCTTTTACAAGACCCAATCGGCAATAAATCCGTTTTGTACATCTAATACCCAACAGGTAATATTGAAATTCTAAACCAGACTGGCCCAACCCGCGGCCCAATTGAAGTTTTCAGCTTTCTATATTTTGCATTTTGGTTTTCAAGCATTAAAAAAAATCGTTCTCGTACATTTACCACATTTAACATGGAGGTGGAATCCGCGCCTCCAAATTTTACTAATGGAGCTAATATAACTGCAATCAAGCATACAGTTAAAGTGCATTACAGCAGCATTTGGGACTACATAACGCTGTGAATCGTTCTTTTCGAAATTAAGTGTCGCAGCAGGTTGCTCGATGAAAACACGACCAATCAATGTGCGTCGGTTAAATTACCAGTCAATATGAAAAAGATATCAAACATCTATCATATTATATATATGTGGCCCACCTAAGTGCAGTCATATTTTTTTGGCCCACCAAACAATTTGAGTTGGACACCCCTGTAATCTAAACAATCAAATCCACAAGCAAAATCAAAATTTTTTTGCTATGGTGACCATGAGCAAAATAATAGGGCATTGAAAAACCCAAACAAATACATATTTGTACCAACTAACATAATAAATGCCTAAAACCCCCATCAAAAATTCTGTAAACGACAGAGTTAGGAAGAAAAGAACTTGTTCATAATAATATTTGTAACTTTTAAATGAGACGAGCGAGGAATGCTAGACCGGAGTGGACAACAATACAAAGAATAAAACATGGCAAAAAGAAGATAAAGTACCATTGCTTCACTCTGCGTGGCTGGAAGGATAGAGGGTAGGTAGTCGGGAAGTAGCCTTGAAACCGCCTAATCTAAATCGCCACTTTTTTTTTCGCACCAAAGTACGTATAGGTACCTAGTTTTAATAATAACCTTATATTTCGTGTGAAAAGTAAAATATACTTTACATTTTATATCCCTAAATCCATGGTAGGTATAATAAAAGTTAATAATAAAATTAATGTAAACGAAAAACTTACGGTTTAACACACATTATCAAGAAGTCAAAAGTGGACTCCAGCGACCTGCGAATTCAAAAAAATCAATTAGTTATTTAAGTATGTTTAGTTATGCAGCGAACAGTTGCCTACACCTGGACACTTTACCCAAAAGCGACATAAATCAAGCCACCTCCCCTATTACATAAAAATCATTATTACTCGCTGTCAAAGGCGGACACCTCGGCTGTCGGCGACGGAAGCTTGATGCCCAAGTTCTTCAACAGCTGGTGGAATGGCGACATGCTGCCAACATCATCTACGCTGTTCTTTGGCCTACACAATTTTAATAAACCCCTATACTATATACATCAACATAAATATTTGTAAATGTCAATATTGCTTTATATATACAAACGCGAACTAGTTAATTTATGTACAATAAGTAACTTTATGAGTCAATTAAGAAAGAGAAAAGGAAAGATTATGGAAGGAATTAATTGAGATCAAAGATGTTTCGTGTAGAAAATGGAGCCTTCTTTGGTTCTCCTAAGATAGCTGAAGAAAATGTCAGTTTGTCATATTTCCCAGTTGCCATACAGCAGGGGTGGCCACAACTAGTTGATAAAATTATGTATGACGATTGACTGATATTTCTTGTAACTATATCATGCGAGAACAATAAAAACCCAATTTTTATAATTCTAATGTGTATTTTGAAAATATAACGATACGAAAAAATTGAATTAACAACAATAATATAATTATTATGTATTTCACTTCTAAAAAATTAAGTACACATTAACTGTAATTTCGACATAGTTACAGAATAATTGTGTACAGGTAAATCATTTACCTGTATATCGAATATTAGAAATCTTAAAATTTATTTTTTATTTTCATCCGAAACTTTGCATTGCATAATTTCAGCAATTTTGTCCTATTGTACGTGATATGAAGTTACCGCTACCACGCAGTAAAATTATCATTATTCAATCGTGAGCGATGCTCTGTTTTGATTGCATCCATTGAAGAGAAAGCCGATTCGCACAGGATATGTAGAACCAAAAAAGCAAGTTAAATATGCTGCAACTTCCCAAAGATGTGGATATTTGTTTTCACAAATTAGGCTCCAAAAATTATCAAGACTTTAATAAGCTCTGGCTTTCAGGACCACATCGCATTTTAGTGTCAATATTTATCCTTCAAGTGTGGCAAGGTGTGTAGAATCGATATCTAATAAAATACTAATCTTTAGGGCTATTTCTTCCGCGTTTATACTATCATTAAATGTAGTAACAGAAATGTAGTAACATCTTCTAAATTAGAGAAATTCTTAAATTGCACGTTAAACTCCGTTAGTAACGTTGATATGTGACTGAAAAACTGACTAACCATTATATTTTGCATATCTTTACACTCGGACCTCATATTATCAAAAATTCTAAAATCACATTCCTTTAATTGTTGTTCATACAGTGAAAGTTTGGTTTTAAATGTATTCACTGCACTAATCAAATCAATTAATGACTTTTTTCCCCTTGAAGTTGTAGATTCAATTGATTTAATTTTTCTGTAATGCCACAGAGAAAGTTAAGATCAAGCAACCACGTTTTGTAATCTAGTTGATGATATTCTGTTCCCTTTTTTATTAAATACTGTTTAATTTCAGGTAACATTTCTTTAAATCTTTTCAAAATCTTACCCCGACTAAGCCACTTTACGTATGCAACAAAAGTTCGCCATTTTCCGATCCACATTCTTCTAATAATGATCGAAATTGCCTTCTTTGTAAAGCTTTGCCTCGAATTGAATTCGCAATTTTAAAAGCAACATCCATCACGTGATTCAGGTTTAACACTTTATTATTATGTCCGCGATCAACGCACTGGCCATCCCTGCATACAGCAACCCATTTTATTGTGACATTTAAAATATTTTATGAAAATTATTGAAAGGGGCGAACTCATATGCTAATACCTATACAAAACTACGAACACATTTTTTAAAAATACAATATTTGATATTATAAAAAACATGTAAACACCATTATTAAGATGGTTATATTGTTTTCATAAGCGGGTAACTAAATCCGATTAAAACACGGCTTATAATAATAAGTCATAGCGGTAGTATATGAGGAGCATGGCCCTTCAAAACTATAAAGTCAAACTTTAGAGAGATTAGTCCTCACCAGAGAACACAGAAGAAATAATGGAAAGTGAGTTACCTTCAGAGTGTGATAGTAACAAGGTTTAATTCTCAAATGTGGAGAAATACGGGATAAACACATAAAGATGTGTTAAAGAATATGTTATTTTCAATAGTTACATCTGTATCATAATATGCATTGAAGTTTGTCACCCAACCGAAACACGCATTAAATGGACATTACGGAGGCTAAGTATTTCAAGCATTTTATGGTCTGACCGTCATTAAGTCATAAACAAAATTCGGCTTCAAAATCTTGGTGTATGGTGACCAGTGTTGCCAACTGTCGTTGACAAAAACATGCCAGACGGGGTACGAAAACAGGCTATTTGGCAAGAAAAAATGCTAGATATTGTGAAAATAAAATTGCAAGTAAATTTACCTATTCTTACCGAGAACGAAGTCAATATCTTTCCTTTCACGTATCGAAAAAAAGTGCAAAAATCGAAAAAATATCTATACGACTAAAAATCACATATTTTAACAGAAATATATTTCAAAATTGACAACAATAATGCCTGTATTGTGTCAACGGCGTTCAAGTTTCATTTCATGTCGTTCCGATAATCGTCAAACTGATGTCACATACCAACCTAAGCACACATAAATTATATGATACCATTTCACTATAAGGCCATGTATACTATTGTTTCAAGTGTTAATATGTTGTTTTATTTGTCACGCTATATACCTACTAAAATAGGTACCGACCTACCAGCATTAAGTAGGTATCTGATAGTCAGAAATTTAATGCGCATGAAAATAAATAAACTAATTATCTAGCGTATTTTCAGCACATTTAAAAGCTACAGGAGACATCAAAAAATGCTAGTAAAAACGCCACAAGCCAGATGCCTATTGAAAAATGCTAGATCTGGCAAGAAAAACGATAAATTGGCAACGCTGATTGGACTGGTTTCACATTTCTAAATCTGTTATGTAATCGTCACACTAAACAACCAATAGAAACAACAACCGAAGAAATGTACAAAAAAGTAGAAGCTTTAATTTTGGCAGTCGGACGACTGAATTTTTTTTGAATAGCTGAAGGAATGGGAATTTTAGCAGGTATGGGTCCCATCATGCCAGGGCTCAACATGTTAAAAAAAAATAACAAACATTTTCATTTAATAGCTTACTGGGTACAAATAAATATAGTGTACACATTTTATAATGATTTTAGGTTAATATAATTGTCTTTTTCGATAATAATCATTGAAAGACAATCAAGCCAAGCTGAGCTAATAAAATGCTTAATCGATTTTGACTTAATTACAAAAAAGGTGGTAAGTAGTAATTAAGTAGCAAGTTTTGGCGAATTCCCGTGGAGCCATGGACATGAGCTCGCAGAACTCTGGTTGAGAATCACTGCTGTCAGACATGCATTCTAATAAAGTTTTGAGGCAATAGCGAATGGACAAACAAATGTGTTTTGGGATGAAAGCTTTTTTCGGTGATATAAAAAGTACAGAAAGACTGATATTACAATAGGAATAAAAGATACAAGTTGTAGAGTAGAAAAATATGATATTGAAGAAGTTATCTGAATGACCAAGGACTGAAAGATAGTCAGTAACATTCAGCAAAGATACCATGAAATATGCCGTACTACCTAATTGGGGTGCTTAAAATACAAGTGTACCGGTGACCAAATAGCATAAATTGGCATTAAAGTTTTAATTGGTTCTAAAATCTCATGAATTTAGACCGCCACACGAAGAGGTTTCTTAAATATACGATTATAAATTTTACAGAACTGTTTTCTACATTCTATAAATGAGGTCATGTTATCAAATGATCTATTATTACTATTCCAAGAAAAAAACATTTCGTTTGGTCTATTAATATGTTTAGTTTTTGAAACAAAAATCAGGCCATAACATTCATATTAAAGACGTTGCTATTAAAATAATAATGACTTTTTAAACCAAGTCCATGGAATATAATTCAACGTTAGGAATAAAATGCTCGTCAATTCCCACAGCGCCTCAATTAATTATGGCATTTAATTGGTAGAAATCCATTATTATAGTAAAGAAACAATAAATTCTACGGTATCTGACTGAAATAGATTTGTTTTCTAATATTAAAAGAACATAAGGGCAACGGTATGTCAAAATAAATAAAGATATTCAATCTTTAAAATGAAAAAAAAACTTTGGACGGCTTCGACGATTTTACAAATGAGCAGCTTTGGAAAATTATATTATGGCAATCGGCCAACAGGTAAAGAATCGTGATCCCCAGTATATGTCAGTCTCGACACTGTTCTTTAAAAATTCCGAAATAAATCTGAATCTGCCAATGGATGCATGCCGAATAAAATTAAAATTCTCTAATTTATAATAATGTCACCGCTTCACCTTGAAGACAATTAATTTGATAACATGGGATTTAATAACTTCAGTATGTATGTTCATACATTCACAGCTTGCAGCATCTATAACTAATTTAAATAAAAGCTACTATATACAAAACTGACAGGTATTCAATACTTATGCAAATAAAGGTCACAAGAGCATGACAAATTTTCTACGACCTGACCTCTGTGACTGCATTTTAAAACTTTCATTTGAAAATAGAATAATAATTTGTTTAAAATCCAATGACAGGAATAAAACAAAGGAATAATGACAGACAAAAATTTTGTTTTTGTATAATACACAAAATAAAATAAATGTCATTTTATTAATAGTAAAATGGTGCTAAATAATATAACACTATGATATTCCAGATTTACATTGATAAATTTAATTTTAGGTATGTTGAAAATAGCTCGCTACTGAAAGATACAATTTTCATAATATATTTACAATTATTCAAATCAGCCATTGTGTCGCCGCAATTAAATAATACAAAATTAAGAATGTAACAAGTATGATAAATTGCTTATAAAATGGTAATACTTACGAGAAATAATGATATATCGATAATGATTTTGAAAAAATCTTTTGAGCAATGTCATACAAAGGCCGCCATGGTATAGTAAGCTCTTCGGGAGATATGAGGTGCCGTTTTCTACAATAAAAAAAGCATATTTAAGCAAGTATATATAAAATGTATAATTTGAAATGTTTCATACCGATTCCTCATTTATGCAATTTGAGATATTTGTTTTAATAATTATTATATACATCATAAAATGCTAGCAATAGTTTACACAATAATAAATAATAACTTCAAATGTTAGAGTTCATCCCTTTGGTACACAAGGACATGTCCCTTTTTTCTATAACATCATTAATTATTTTGAATGTAAATTGACTGATTTCCAAGAACATTTATGTCAAAAATATCCTATACAATATTGCTGCAGTTATACCTGTGTGGGAAAGGAAAATGGAAATAAGTCCTAAATCACTATTTTTTAGGAGAGCCCAAATAATAACGGGTTTTGGACAACTTTGTATAAAAACTTCTACATTTTTGTGCGAACTTTATTAATTTAGTGGTGTCTATTCCACTTGTCCTTTTCCTCCTTTATTCACATAATATGGCATTATGATTAATGACACATTTAACTGATTTTTCAGACATATCTCCCATTTCCTTTCACACACAGATCAGTCAGTCACTGTACCTATTATAATATTATACTTAGATAAAAAAAACTATAATTCCAAAATAATGTTTCTATTTTCAAATGGATATAAACATGTCAACAAAAAATCCTTCAAGATTATACCATAGACAGCAAATTTTCAATCGCATTATAGGTACAGACCTACAAACTTACCTGAAGAATGGGATGGGGGAGCCACTGTCGAAAACTACCCAATCAAGACTCGTAACTGGACAAAATCTGACATTCGAATGACATTTTCAAAATGGCGTCCTATGGTAGTTCGTAGTTCCAGTTTTGGCCATTCTTTAGATAAGTTTGTAGGTCTGTAATCGAGAATTCATGTTTCGAAAGTGGAAGATACCTAATTTTTATTTACAAATTTAACTTACTTTGTCAACAAAATAAGTAATGTTGAAAATTTGTGCAGTTTTGTTGGCTCCAACTCTGGTATGATAATTAATTCGTAAACCAAATGTATCAATTTTATGTGGTCTTCTTTTGAAAATTTTAATCCATACAACTTAATATATCTGAAAGCAAATAAAAACAAATACGTATTACTTCAAATATAGGCACCGTTTGCAGCTTACTAGAGGGCAACTCACGGAATATCGGCTAAAGATGACACAATATACACAATGTAGGTACATCCAGTTTTGATTATTATAAAGCAGTGTTTCCCAATTAATTTTATCCCAGAAAAATTATATTTTGCACCACACAACGGAACCTTGTAAAAAATATTAGGATAGCGCATACAAAATATTGCGCCGCAGGTGAATTTCTTTCTTGAGTTTAAGTTCGCATGTTTCAAGAAAGCGTTGATTTTCTGAATTGTAACTTACAAAACATTGAAAAAAAAATTATCTCTAAAATAAAAAAAATAATTTCAGGAGTGATGAACATACCTACATTCTCAGATTAAGTTAGATAAACAGATGGAGTGTTTCTATGTAGAAATACTATGAAAATTTTGACAAGGGAATTTAAGCCAATGGTGTTACGAAGGTGTTACCTACTATTTAATTTTTTTCATAAAGGACAATTTCCCCCTACAACTACTGTACTAGTCAGTGAATACAGTCATACTGAAAGGTATCTAGTTTTCAATCGATCTACGCTCCGGACTTGCCTATATACATGATTTATTTAAGTGAATATGTCGGCAATGTTGTCTAACCACGAAATCTATATTCCTGAAAATATGTCAACAACTCTTACCAAAGTTCAAACATCCTAACTAGGACTTAAATGCCGTGATGCCACCGGACTGCTGAATGCAAAAGCAAGGCCGAAGAAATTACCCCCGTATAAAAATAAAATTCTTTAAATAGTTTCATTGCACAACAAATAATGGATGCAAAAATGTATTTGAGAAAATAAATATTTTTAAGTGAATTTAATAAAATAAAAAAAATACTTGGCACAGAATAATCTGGATACAAACTTTAAATTAAATGTAATAATATTATCTAATATGCAAACTATCATGACAAATGATTGACTTTAAGTAAAATTAACAATCTAAACCGCTATGTTTAATTTGTGATTGAAATATGAAGGGTACAGGAGAAGAACATGTTATGTCACACAAATGTCAAACTGAGATATCATTGATTAAAGACTTTAAAGTAAATGACTCTAAAGGGCGTCAGTTTTTGTTTGGCGCTGCTTATAGCGCTCATCCGTTTGTCCGGTATTTCACAGGGGGGGACTTGTGGTTTATGATTCCTATATGCTATCAAGAGTGTCTGTAGACCATAGACAATACATGTTTTTAACCTGAACGAAATGGACATTTCTTTTTTTAGCCTGTATGATAATTTTTAATGCTCTATAATGCGTTCAATATTACTGTTAAGCCGCGTTGACACGGTCCAAGTACGATCCAAGTACACTTGGACCGAGTGCCATCCAAACGCACTCGTATGAGAAATCTTCATACTAATTATTCCTATCCAAGCTTGGATGAGTAGGACGCGGTCCAAGTAGCTTGGATAGGAGTAATTTGTATGAAGATGTCCCGTACGAGTGAGCTCGGATGGTGCTCCATCGAAGTGTACTTGGATCGTACTTGGACCGTGTCAACGCGGCTTTAATGCCGAAATTTAAATATCATCTTGTGGTAGGTACTCAGTTCGATCAACAAGACTGCATTGCCAGTTAAAAATGTGACATACATGTTCTTACCTGCACCTTTCATATTTCTTCTTTATTTCTTATATTTATTTTATATAGTCTTCTGCAATCTCTTTGTCGAAATCATATCATACAAAAACCAACAACCCTCACGGAACCCATTTGAGAAATACTGCTCTAAAACTGTAACTATGATCCTAACATAGTTCCTGCAATATTGTAATAGTAAATTCTAGAAGAGGCTGTTTTAATACCTCCCTATTTGAATAGCTCTGTATTATTATATGACCCATAGGTACAAATTGATAAGCTTGTAGCAAGTTTCCCGAATGTAAGCATAGCATCATGTTGAAGGAAAAAGAAATTCCTATAAAATTAAGGCTCTGGCACACAGAACGCGATCGTCGTGGCGGTCAGCGATATAAGAACGTCACACAGTCCGTGATACCCTTATGAGCGATCCAGTATCGTGGTTGCTTCCTAGTGAGCAGATATGTATTCTTTTTTAACGGTTTTTGTTCGGAATGAGTAATTCTGAGGAGGAGCAACTCCTTTTTCTATTAGCCCTACAAAGTAATAGAAAAAAGCCGATGTTGGGTCCATGACATCAATATGAAAATGGAAAAATTTGGGGAGTACCACCGCCTCTATATTGAGCTTCAATCTCATGATGATAGATTTTTCTATATTTTCGTATGTCACGTGTAAGTTTCGAGGAACTACCGACCTGATAAAACCGAAGATTTTCAATAAATAACTCCGTTAGATCACCGACCGCCGTGACAGATCACATTCTGTGTGCCAGGGAGATGTTAACGGTGCGACGTCCGAAGCGAGAAGGAAAAAATTACGCGTGAATAAAAGTGCGGCCTACGCGGCGTCACTCAGCGAATGTCCGCGTTACTTGCTGCGGAGACATTCTTTTGGGGCGGGGTTCGGGACGAGAAGAAAACGTAATGGCGGCTTGGTTTTCTGGGGTCTGTGGGTAGCGAACCTCTCTGTTTTACCGTCGGATCTCTTTGTCTCGTGGCGGCGCTATCTCGAGCGGGCGTTTTCGGCAGCTTCGCATCTGAGTAAGTATGTCTGAATTTTGCGGGGAACGCAAACGAATTTGAAAGTTAGAAAATTTCTGTTCTTGGTTGAGGGTTGAGAGCGCTGCGAAGGATGGACGCAGCCTGCGGTACTTCCAACTTTCCGGGTGGAAGTAGGCTGTGATGCTTTTGAGAAGTTGAAATAGGCTGTGGTGCAAAATTAAAGTGGAAATGCACTGTTTCTATGCAAGTGTGCAGAAGTAGGCTGCGGCAAACTGCGTGTTCTGGGAAAGTTGATGGTTCGGTCAGCCCCTTGAGGTGGTCTCCTATGGGAGACCTTCATCTGGTATCACCACTTAACCTATTAGATCCAAACACGTGAAAAATAACATGTGAACTTGCCAGAGCCGGAATTTGATCCAGGGACCCACGACATTATGTCAACCATGGAAGTTAGTTCGGAAAAATTGCATTAAGCAATTAATATGTCCGCTACTTAATTCCTTAGGCTTGGTGAAGTAAAAATTAAATAGTTTCGTAGTATTAGATATAAATAGTATTAGATTTTTTTAGGGAGTTCAATTTTCAAATCGAAAGATTGTACGTTTGGTTTTATTGGTAATGCAGAATCCACACAATGACCCAAATCAGACAAATGTTTGTGGTCATGTGGTGCTCACCATTATGAAGAGTACGACATTCGCGTTGGCCAGCAAATTTGCAGCGTCTCCCGAAACAGTGTCGGTATTTAACTTACATTAAAGGGCGCCAACAGTTGCTTGACTTGGGCCATTTTGAAGGGGGGCATAACAAGTTCAGGCGGCTCAAGTTCTGGTTTGAAGTCTGATGCTTTACTTATATAACCTACGTACGCATTTGTCAGTATTTCACGTGATTATTCGTCTTAAAAACAATGAACATACATAATTTTGAAAACACTTCTGAGACACCCCGCAGGAATCGAACCTGCATCTCTCAGGTATCGCGCCCACGCACATAAAATACAAAAGCCGATCGCCAATAGTAGCTCAATTTGGAAAACGCTTCAGTGAGTAAAAGCCATTAGATAAAATTTGTCGCAATTAACGCATTCGCTGCTGAGTAGATAATGACTTTTTAATTAGCACTTTTAAAATGCACGTTAATTACATCGATCGGCCGCCTGGTCATTACGCGCATGTGCGTCTTCAGCGTCCAAAGTATTAAGTATGACTCATTTAGTATAGTGGTCTATGTGTGTGGGCGCGATACCCGAGAGATGCAGGTTCGATTCCTGCGGGGTGACTTACAAAGGATTTTTTATATTGGTTATAACATATTTTCTCAGAAGTGTTTTCAAAATTACGTATTTTCAATAATTAAAATGTTACATTCTTAAATAATGTGAACTATTCGTTGAATAAAAAAAATGGTTAATTAAAAACAATGCTTAATATACCTATTGATTTTGTGTCCTTGCATAAAATTAACGAGGAAGTATGTTTCCACAGGTATACCTATATGGCTAAATTTTATATTCAAATGTCTGTTTTGATATGGCAATATATGAGATGCATGAAATGTCAAATTGAAGTCTACGTTAATTACTAAGACTATGAATTTTAATTACATTTATTACATCTTCTCTATTCCTGATCGTTGTCGGTACATATTGACAAGAGTCAAAGGACGGCGAATAATTTTATGACTTGAGTATGATTCTTTCCTAAATATACTAGTTGTAGGAAGAACTTTCAGTATAAGTCGGTTGATGGGAAGCCAGACGGGAACCATGCCAATTTTTATAGCCAATTTCAGTAAAATTTATGAATTCAAGAATGAAAACCTAACCTAACCTAACCGAACCCTACAAATAATCCAGTATATCGGCTATTTTACCACGTTTTTATTAGCTCGTTTTCTTGTTTGTCCAGTACAAATCTTGCAATCAATTTTTAACTAACTTCCCGACTAGCTATACATTTGAAACTTTTAAAATATATCAGAACACGATGCCAATGCATTTTTAATACTTTTAGCCATCTCTAAGTAGAGTTGAATTCATTTTCAGTTAATTCTGATTTGTATGAAAAGTTATTTCAACACCATTATTGGTTGCTACGGGTCTGGGGTCCTAGCAACTAAATTATTAATATATACGTGCGTTACTATAGAAATCAATATGACATGTCAAAATGACATTTCAGTATTATTTCTTCATAGAAATAGTACAAATTTTTTTGATTGTTTAAACTCAGAACACGATGACATTGCATTCTTTTAATACTTTTAGCCATCTTTAAGCAGAATTGAATTCATTTTCAGTTAATTCTGTTTTGTATGGAAAGTTAGTTCTGAAAAAATCCGCAAGGTGGCACTTCCATCGAATTCAATGCTTGCACTTTTGCATAACGGCGTTCTACGATTTCGAAAAAAGAATTAACTCGCTTTCTTGTTTTTTGTTTGTTTGTTTGTTTTTTACTTCATACCAAGTACAAGTTTTAAAAATCTCAAAGGTATAATATATGTTATTCAATTAATAAATGTTTGAAAATTTCATATAATTGCTCTCTTTATTACGCATTTGATCATTTTCTTTCTTAATTAATGTTAACTAAGTTAATGGGATAATTCATCAAAAAAATTTTAAAAAAGTATTTACTTATTACTTAATACATAGAATTGTCAAGTTTATATGATTCAACAGAATTTAAAAACGTGGTATATAAAAAGTTCTTTTTATCTTGTAATTATTTAAAATTTGTTTGCCGCGGCTTCCCTTAAACCGACAAGAACCGAAATTTCTTGTCCACGAATGGACGATTATTGGTACATAATTATCACATACACCAATCGCGGGGTTTTGCCTTTAGCTTTCCACTATGGTGCGGGGAATAGACCATTACGTGTCTGATTGGTAAGTCACGGGTTTGAATCCTTCAATCAACATAATATCATTACTTATGCATTTGGACGCAGGGCACGAACCTACGGAGGGAACGACTAGCAATAAATTCTTATGAAAAGTTTGTCATGAGACTGATCCACTACAAACGTCCCTTACGGGTACACTAATATGTTGCCTTATAAAAATTTACAGGTTCATTTCAAATTTTTAGAGACCTCCAATTAGGTTAGGTTACCCATGCAAATTAATTCATTCATATTAAGTAGGTATGTCCCAATAGATTTGATAACGAGAATTTAAGGCACAGTTACAATATTTCCATTAATTAAAACTAATTATTATTTTTAAAAAAGTTTGATTATCGAAAATAATATAAAATATAGCACAAAACAGCAATTTGTTTACACATCTCTATATTGTGTTTCTTTGTGTTTCGGTTCCAAGTCTTTACGAATAGAATAAAATACTGCCTCCTACGCAAAATAGATGGAAAAAGTTATATTTAAAAACTTTTAAAAAGTGCAACGCTCCTTGTGTTTGGAACGTTGGCATATTTACTTCATTAGCCTAGACGTCCACACTCCACAGCCGGGCTTCATTTCCTTTATCATGACAGCCTTTCCAAAATTCAATTTGATCTCGCCGAAGAACTTTGTCGATTCTTCATCCAGATCTTTCGCGTAAGGGAGAATGTGATTGTACACTATTTCTTTTTGAGGTTTAAAACCCAACACTTTAATCCTCTGTTGCGACGTCGAGTGCTCGTCCAGATCTTCGTCCTCCATGGTGATGTCTATTCACAACCAAATTATTAATATCAAGAATTTAACAACACTTCACACACGATTATTAATAAAAATGTTATCGTATTGACCGTCAAGAAACACGTCGAATCATCGCCTACGATCATCTGATATTTTTACAAGTCACTGCAGACGACATTTTTAAACTATCAAACGTCAAAATGTTGCAGATGTGGCGCCATCTTCTGACTCAATTCATAGACATTTAATAAAACTTTTTTACCGCCAACTATTTTGTTTGTTTATTTTTATAGTACATAGTAGTTGTCAAAAGATCCAGAATAAAATGCAATTTGAAATAATTGAAATGAGCGTTCACATTATCCTATTTATGAACAGACCACATAATGTTTCCCTATTTTAAAAATATATATTTTTATAATAATAATAATTATTATTGTGAAAATAATATTATTAATACATAGGTTGAGTTATAATACCTATTATTAGGTAACAAGTTAGATTCCGATATGATTTTATGAACAATTAATTTAATTTAATAAGTTTCATGGATAGGTACGATCAAAAAAAATTGTGAAAAAAAAATATGTTGATTTAATACCTAAATAATATTTAAGAAACTTATGTAGCGGAAACAATTTTTTAAAGCGGAAATAATAGATCGGAAGAGCGCACTTTCCAAGATCGGAAGAGATAACGTGGAACCAGAACCGACCGAGATCGTTGGATCCTGTCCACCTGACTAAAATTATTATCGTTGACTAGTTTTGAATAATATGGAAGTTATTTTTCGTTTGACAATGAAAATCAACCATGAGCACACGCATTCGGAAAGATGTCGAAACTTGTCTAGAAATAGGACACCTACCGTTGCATTACAAGTGCAGTAGCTTCATTTTCTTGACCGTGACATACAAACGCAAGCTGCCAATAGTGCAGTCTATCCCAGAATATTCATAAAATAATATCACAATTTACGAAATAATAGCACATGAATAATTTTATTAATTCACCGCCTAGGTAGGTACTTATTTTATTTTAATTACATAATTTTGTATGACGTATACCTACTCGCTTACTAATCCCACAATATTATAAATAGTACTTATTTCTTCGGTTTCTGGGTATTTAATTTTACTCGCAACTATTCTCACCTTCAAGCAGGTAACATGCCATACAGATTAATATAGTAGGCACCGAGATGAGAGCTGATTTTCTTTGATGACGCAGATGGCGATCGATTAGTCAGAGGATTTTAAATAAATTAGGTAGGCCTCGAGACAATAAGTAAGTGGAATATTACGTCCTCTTATTCTTCATCTGGACATCCCCAATCATGACACGCGTGCGTGCCATGATTAAAGATGGTAACCCTGATGATTTGGTTGTCGAATAGCCTTTCGAACAGGTTGGCCACTCCTCTCGGCGTTCTACGATACGCAAGTCCTGTGGTCATTGAAATACCCTGACACTCATAAATTGACAACTTGACAACTATATGGGGCATCCAATCTTTACTTTAATATTCTGATGCGGCGTGTTAAAATACAACATACGAGATACGACACAAACGAACACTAACGATCCTAATAATTATAACCGTTAAACCATGCGTATTCGATAACAAGTCGGTGAACACCCTTAGTAAAGTTATACCGGCAGAACAGCTGGTGTTAATAGACAGACTCGACGTTAGTGTCTGGATATGGGGAATATACCTGGAAAAGTGCGGGGGTCGGCGATTGAAGCGACAGGAAGCTATAAGTACCTAGTAGGCGGAGTAAATATAGAAGCCACTAGCACCTACCCATCCCGATGCCTCTTAAATCTATAAAAAATATTATGGTTATTTTTTTTAAGGGGACCCCCCAAACTATTTTTCTGTGTGCACATCTGGACAATCTCGTCTACGCCTTGTGGATATCTAGTAAAAACGTGTTTCAATAAATGACTAGTTAAATTTCATTCATTACTTGAATGAGCAGTGATAATATGACAAATTATTTTTTAATTAGAAGTTCGGTAGAAAATAATTGTACATTAAGAATCTACAGCATGATTTTATAAGATGTTAGATTTATCTACTTACCTATAGTGTTTTCACAAACTATTTCAGTCCTTTCTTTGTTTTAAATTAATTTTATATTATTATTCAACAATTTTAAATAGGGCATTAGCAATAACGTCTCTAGATAAAATGCCGACCCTAAGCAGCGCCAAAATGCCGCCTCATTTTTTTATGCATTATTTTTATCATCCTTTCATGAGTCCAATATCTACGAAATATGTTGAATGGATACATTACTAACAGAACATCAGACTAATAAGGACGTCCGAGGGCAACGAAAGTAAACTAGATATCGCGAACCCGACAAAACCAGTGAGCTGAATTTGTTAATAGAAAGATATTTTCGTCACTGGGCATTAGATAGTTAAAGTTTCCACTTCATAACTTTGCACTCCGGCTATAGGATGACAATAATGTAATATTTATGTCTAAAAATATATTTTTTACATAATAGTATCTATTTATTTGTGTATTGCTATCTATGCATAGTATTGCTATTATTGCTATTATATCAATACAAGTGAATATCATTTGATCGAATTTTATGCTAGTTAACCAGGCAAAGACGAGTATCAGTGTAGTAAAAATTGCACTGTTATAAAGCGTATTGGTACCTACTCTATATACAGACCTACAAACTTATCTGTAGAATGGCCAAAAATTGAACTATGAACTACGATAGGACGCCATTTTGAAAATTTCATTCGAATGTCAGATTTTGTCCAGTTACGAGTCTTGATTGGGTAGTTTTAGAGAGTGGCTCCCCATTCCATTCTTCAGATAAGTTTGTAAGTCTGTTCCTACGTATTTAGTGCCTATAGCTCGTTTTTCAAATTAAATAAATATTATCTAGAAGAGAAAAAAATAATAAAAAAGCAATATTTCGTATGATATATTATTGCCGTGACTGTAATAATAGCCCAACATAAATTACATTGTTATTATGAAAGTAGGTATTCAAAGGGTTTAATTATACCTATTTTTTAATTGCGGGTCTACAACGGTTTTCCAGCATGGGTACATATGTTATTATTGTCTCCATAGTTTGTAGAAACAATATAAAAAGAAACACAGATTTTTTACACGACATTGTAAAATAAAACGTTTTGAACACTGTCGGTCAGTTGAAAAAAAAATGGTTATTATAACATCAACGCGCCTTTTCTTTTTGGTGGCTTGCTTGCTGGTCACCGGAACTGCCGGAGATCAGGTATTTATTTACTTACAATATTAATTAGGTTTCAATCTGTATTATGTTATAATAATATCAAATGTCATTAAATAAGACGACAAAACAAAACTTCCTAAGTGGCACAGTGGGAAATTGAATCCAATTGTAAGTTTTTTTCTTTGGACCTTTCCAGATTTCATTACATTACATTCTATAATAGGTAGGTACCTAACCTACCCTATAAATATTTATTTAAATTTTTCTTTGTTACTATTATTTTTTATATGCGAGGGGTGGCTTATTCGGGCTGGCACCCGGGTGGCAATCACCCTTGGTTGGCGTGTCCCTGTCAACCATTGACTAATATACTAACTAGGTACTTACTTATTTTTTAAATTACTTGTAGGCACCTACCTACATATGTTATTTAATGTTAAACTAATGATTAATTATGACAATGTCGATGGTCTATCATTTCTCGATGCCAATATATTATTAATGGAGGGTAATTTATCATTATTTAAAAATACGACACATTTTTCATTGGGAAGTTGGAAAGGTCATTTTCGACTTCCGACTTATAACTTTTCCCGCTCGGAAAAGGTGTTGCCACCCTATTAATAATAATTAATCAATCTTGGTTTCAAATATAATTATTGGTTTGGCTCTGCGGTATTATTTGTGAATCGTCAATTTATTGTACCTCAGTGTTGCCAACCGTACTATAATTATAGTATTTATTTGAACCATAATTTTGGTCCGCGTACTATGTACGATATAAAACAGGTAGGTATAGTACGCCCAAAATACTATAATTTTGAATATCGGAAAAAATATGTAAAAGTACTAACATTTCGATATTTCCGTTCGATAAATTGGTGCAAAGTACTATAATTTCGCAACATAAGAAGATTTAGAGAACTTGGAAAAAAATTGCTCTAAAAACGTAAAAAATCCCTTGACTATGGTATAAAATGAAATTTCTTGAATTCTTCGGTTAGCATTTTTGGTCGGAAGAGGTACCTAAATAAAAAAGGGGTCTCGGACTTTCTAAAATTCTCCGTTATTACAACACGTACTATATTTTTTCCCCAAAGACTATAATTTTGGAGGCTCTGTACTATAATTTCACTTTAAAAAGACGGCAGCACTGTTGTACCTACCTATAGGTAGGTAATTAATTATTCTCTCAGGGTCAGGCGGAGTCGGATGGCATCAATAATTATTTAAATAATAATCGGTTCGTTCAAATTAGGTACTAACATTCATTTTTTTATCTTACAATTAACTTTAAATGTGTAAAAACGTTTTGGCAATATTGATTGATAACCATTCCTCTACCATTTCCCAAAAAAGGGATTAGAAAAATGGGGCAACAATCCATGTTTATGATTCAACCACATTTATAATATAATATAAACTTAAAGAGAAATGTAAAATCTGAAAAGTTTTTCTGTCACGCTCAATCTTCACCTATTTGTTGTATACCTACCCATCTTATTGGTGGCTAACAACCATGGGCGGGTCCTGGCTTCCCATGAGAAATTCCTCCGTCTCCCCCTATCCTGGGCCAGTGCCCTACAGGTGTTAACACCGTCTGCTCTGACATCTTTGTTAGCACCACCCAACCCCCGGTGTCTGGCCCTACCAGTCAACTTCAAAACTGTCCGATCTGATATCCAGGATGCCACTCGGCGGTCGAGCTTTGTCCATTCTTGTTACATGATCCGCCAAGTTTAATAAATATAGAGATACATTCTCCATTACTGAGAGACTTGTAATTTGCTACACGGGTACTAATGCGGAGAGAATACACACATTATTATAATTTGGGGCTGGTCCAGTACATACTCCAAACATGGGGTCTTCATAAAATGTTCTTCAAAAACTGTATTGTTTTAATGACACTATCGATCTAAAACCTTTAACACATTCATCATGATCGATTTCCTAATAAACATGTAAAAGAAAGTATGGATGTCGTTGATATACTCTTTAAGATAATGTAACGTAAACATTGCATTAATGCATGTGTAATAATGGATTGGAAGTGTATGAACTTTGGCGGGGGATCGGCGGGAAGAGCCCCACTAGTATTAATATACCATCTACATGCTTTTTGTTGCTTTCAGTTTCCAACCCAAGAATTTTTGGATATACTTAAACCAGTGGTGACAAAATGTGAAGCGATGACCGATGTTGATAAGGGTAAATTTATCAAGTTACTTATGAGAACAAAAATTTGCCAAAAAAATAATTGTTTTTTATTTAAAGTACTTTAGGTAATTTATATTATTTATAGTAATATTAGACAGTATTACAGTAGCCAATACAAATAAATAATTTTGAAAGATTGGTACAATATACCTAAAGTTAACTCATATTATATGAGATATTAATATGAAGAGATATGCAGTTTGTATAATATATTATAGTAGATAACGTAAATTTTCTCATGTCATTTTCTTTGTCCATTTAAGCTTAAGCAGATGGACCTAGTACTAGGCTGTTTTCAAAATATTAATATGTGGTAAATTCTATTGAATAGCATTCCATATCTCAGCAATGATAAATGCGTACATATATTACTGGAAGTTTTATTTTTTCATACGTAGAGCTGGTCCAGCACTTCAGTGAAGGAAAAATGCCTGAAGATCCAAAGTTGAAGGTAAATATTATATTAAGAGCACAATGCAGAACCTTAGTTACGAACCTTATTGTCACCAAAAAGGATTCCTTAACCCTAAACTACTTTAACTTATCTTATGACCACGTCGCCTTCTGTATCCATACATAACGAGCTATCAATATAATTTCATTACCTAGCCTACGATGCGGGTCACTACGGTGGCGGTATACGGTAAGTGGAGGCACCTTACGACAATAATCGAACCAATCAACTTTAAGCAACAACAAAAAATAGATTAGATTGACAATATCCTTTCATTTACTATGAGTTTGTTTTAATTAATTTCTGTAAATCTGTTTCATGCATTTCATTTGGAAGCCCTCATGCTAAATGTTGCATATTGAATCCCACTCATCCCTACGAGCTTGGACTTGTTACCCGATCAACATGTCCATGTGACGGAGAACTACAGGATGCAAACGACACCCTCTGGGAATATCCGAGAGGGAAGGGATGCTGAGACATTCCCAGGCATAAACAACTGCTGATGCTTCACAACCAGACGTAGGGCCTCATGATATGCTCGATTAAGACCGAGTGTAGTGCAGGCGGGTTGGTTTGGAGGGTCCATGTTTGTGTTGCACGTAATTGAAGGGGAAAAAATTAAATCATTTCTTTTATGGATCACAATCCATGTGCTGTGTTGTACTTAATATGTTTATACTGACGATCATTATAATAATAATTATGTTTCACTTTGTTTTCAGTGTTACATGAAATGCATGTTCCTAGAATTTGAAGTAGTAAGTACCTTCATATTCTGTTTATTTATTTAGATATAAAAAATTCAAACTAAAATAATAGACAGCACACGGATGAACCTCCATAGTATAGGTGTATCATACAAGACTTTTATGAGGATTGATGTTAGACATTTAATCAACATTTGCCCTGAATCAAAATACAGAATATACTGATCATATAAATCCAACTAACCTATTTGTATTCACTTTGTTAAGTAATTGTGGGTAGGTACTGTGTATCAATGTGTGACCTCAATGGTACAATTGTTAGTGCACATCGCTACCAACAGAAAAGTTGATAATTCGAGACTGACCACGACCTACCATGGCTGTTTTTTTGTTTTTGGATCGCCCGTGATATTATCTTATTACACAAATCGATTTATCACGCATAAAAAAGTTTCATTTATAAAATAAGGTTAGTGACATTTTAGATTACATACATAATAAGTAAATGAAAGACTGTCTTTGGTGGAGGTTTTAGATGAGTATAAATTGTAATCCATCAAATTCCTTGTCAAAATAATTAGGTAGACTAGGTAACTATACTGTTGAATTGGATTTAAAGACCTTGGGTGTCCCAAATTGGAGAAAAGTGACTTTGGACAGACCTGAATGGAGACAGATGCTGAAGGAGGCCAAGACCCACATCCATGAGGTTGAAGCACCAGGAAGAAAAATTAGACTACTCATCAAATAATATGTAATTCTGTTCGTCTTTCAGCTAGATGCAGAAACAGGCACATTCCACTACGAGAAGATGTTAGAGCTCATTCCGGAGAGCATGAAAAAGATTGCTTTCAAAATGGGAAAGGATTGCATACATTTCAAGGGGGAGGACGGTACAGACCTTTGTCAGGTCTCTTTCGACCTGCACAAGTGCTGGCAACAGGCTGATCCAGAGGTAATATTTAATACCACTGTTTTGATTACTTCAATATTTTTAATGACTTGTTGCGACATGCTATGGACCTCGTTTCATAAATAAATATTTTTTTATGTTAATACAATAATCGCCATTATAAGCGAAACCACGACAAAACAAAATTCGGAAGTATTAAACAAACATTGTCAACCTCATTTAAATTGACAAATTCCATATTTTCTTTTTGCAAAGCGTTTGTTTTTATTATAAAAGTATTTTGTTTGGTCATTTTTATATGAACCAATTAAAAATAGAAGAAACATGCTTAACGTGTTTTAGTACATAAAACAGCATTATAAAACAATGGTAAAAGGCAGTAACACCATTAAATGGTAGGTAGAAGACAAGGATTGATGGCTCCAATTTTAGAAGATGGGATTGTAATGTATTTTTTCCTTACAAAAATAAACATGTTCTTCATCGAGATCAATTATTTGAAGTAGAGTGCGAAAATTATAAGTTGAAGTGTCATGGCCGCCATCATGGCGCTGTGATATATTATGAAAGGATTGTCAGTATTGTACTTCTCGAAACGGCCATGCTTCACCTGAAACTTGCCGCAGTCTAGAATGTTCATTCCTTGTTCAAAATGAGATAGGGCTTTTGACAAATCCTTTGAAGTAACTGTCAGCTGAATAGTTCTTGTTATTGGTCTACATTGGATCCAAATATTTTCATACATAAAGGTATCTTTATGGGCACAATATTTTTTCCGATGTCCCGAATTAAATAAAGCCGATATAGCGAACATATACGTGTATAAAAATGCCATGATTTATTGACAACAGAAATAGGAGGAATATGTAGTATAATATCAGGACATTTGATCAGTCTATACACATGGTATCAAAACACTATGGTCATTATTTGAAGCATCAATTATTGATTCATTAATAAAACTTACCTATTACCTATCATAATGTATAATATTACTTTTTCTCTATTTCAGCACTACTTCTTGATGTAATAAATACCAATAATGGGGACATCTACTCTCTCTACCGGACTCTACATAGTATAAAAAAGCATAAGCAATGTTCATAATGAACCAATAACTTTTTTTTTGTGGTACATAATTAAATACATTTTTTTTCAATAAAGAATATTATATTATATAATTATTTAATCTTATGGTTTATTTTTACATTTTAATTTTTCATATAATATGTATTACGCTGTGCATTTATTCACCAATCAATGACTTTACAGAATAGATAATATTAACGTAATGACTTTAATGTTGTCTTTATCAAATATATATTCAACACACAATGACACTATCTGTAAGTTCACTCTTCTTATTATCCTTAAATATCATGGATAACACACTAATTTCTTATCGAAACGTAAACTTTATTGATTTTTTAACACTTTCAAGTCGATTTATGCACTTCCAAATCGTATGAATGTATAAAATAAAACAAAGAAATCTTAAAACAAAATCTTTAATAATAGTTTATCTAACTTAACGAAATTGATACTAATTTTTACAAAGAAAATTATCATACAAGAGATTAATATCATAATAATATAAATTAGTGTGTAATGGCTACATGATTAAAAAAAAAAACATCAGAAGAATTGTATGATATTATAACAGGTGTTTCATAATAATTATAATATGTATTGACTGAAACAATACCATACATCAGACACATATATTTCTGTAGCGATTACATACCTGTTTAGCAGGGTGCACTTATAAGAGGTAAAGATAACCTTAAAAATTGAAAATCACGATATGAAAACTATTACTATCGCCTGCCTGATGAACAATAATATAACACATTATATTAACAATTAAGTAATATAACAATTATTATTTAAAGTGAATGTTAAGTTGTGTAACTCCAACATAACAATCGCCTTCATTAAAGGTGGGATGATTCAGGTTTAAAGCATAATGCACACTAGCAATTGGCTATCTGCGCCTTTTCGAAAAATGATGTTCGTTAATACATATGAGAACATTACGATCGTATAAAGCTCTCCTGAATTAAGCCTTATTTTTTTCGTGGAAATGAATTACCAATAGATTACAATAGCTAAAATCAATACTTTCTCACAAAAAATCGCATTATGAAGTTGTGACAATCGATTACCGTATAGCATCGATTATGAGACGCATATTTTTTTCTCTCCATATTTTGGTGTCTCTAAATTTTAGGTGCTGTATAATCGATGTTGTCTTTACAAAAATTATATTTTATTGGAAAAATCAGAGATCAACCTTCAGTTGACATATTGTGATTGGGAAAAATTGGAAAATGAATCTGAAGTTTCAGACTCTGACGATGATATTACAGAAGAAATTGCATACATAATATACTGCTCTTTATTGTCATTGTATGACTTACATCTTTGTCCATAATAAAGATTTACAAGAATCAATGCAATATGGTATTTACAAAATGTGAGTAGTTCAATAGTTTTACTCTGCCTAGATTATTGTGTTAATGAAAATGGAAGTGGATATTGAACATAATTGAGTCATTCCTAGATACATGAATTTTAGAAATAAAAAAGTGACATGACATTAAAAGAAAGCCTGTTTAAATTAGACAGTTTCTTCATAACCAGAAATTTATGTAACATATTATACTTTTACTTGTCTCAAATTTCAGTCCATTTCCTAATCCCAACATCCCTTCCTGAAAGATTGATCTGATGTGAGCCTCTTTGGATAATCATCTATTTACTATTATATAAATTTGGTGATAACTGCCAAACTGACATACGCAATATAAATCAGTAATAAATACGTCATATCTCGGTTAATGAACTCTTCAGTTTGAAAAAGTTGATAATAATGCCCTATCTTCTTCATCATACAAAGTATCGTATCGGCAGTGTTAGTGCAACACCGAGAAATAGCCAAATTTGTTAAAACATGTTCTTTTGCTGTATTTTATTAAATGTGACAAAATTTCACAAAAACCAAATAAGTAGTATGGGTTTATTGGTTTATTTGGTGGTTTTATTTTTCTGGTAGTTTGGTTTGTATCTAGAATAATTTAAAAGAATTATTTCGGCTAAATTATTTGAAATGAAATATAAAAATTCTTCACCAGGGGAATACGAACCATATTGAAAATACACCAAGGCCAACTAAGGTGTTTTGTCTCCGTATAACATGTACAGAATCGGTTCATTCACGGAATTTCACTTACAATGATGATATTGCTATGTTGAGTAATATATATAAAAATTTGAATTAATGTTACTCAACGACTATTGTGAGAAACTAATCCTATTATTTTATTCTTAAATATTGAAGTCATCATGATACTATCTCTTGGAGTTGTCGTCGAGATCTGTGAACAAATCAAAGAAAAGTTATCATGTTAGTATAATATAGTATAAGCACAGGTGATAAAGATAAATCCCTATTTGTATAAATCGTGCCCACGCAATAAAATTTCCACTTTGTCAAAAATTACATGTTTTCAGTTCAGTAGGTATGTAGTACATTTGGTAGCTAGCTAAATTTTAAAAAATATGCATTTTATAAAAGGGCAAGATATTAGTTTTTAAATGTTACACACAGTGTCAATTATTATTTCAACACTGATAAAATAAAAAAAATTGCAAAATAATCATAAATATAAAATAATATCAAATAATAAGTACAATGTGTAAATTTACTTCAAAATGACAGTAAAAATAAATATTGATTTTCATTGTTTGACAAATTTTAACATGTGGCAGTTGTGAAATATGCTGATTAAAACAATTAAAAACTTTTATTGAAAAGCCTCACGTCGGCAAAAAAAAATCGGGCAATCAAACAAGAGACACTCGCAAAAATATTAATAATTCAGTAGATTAAAAGCAAAGAGGCTTCTCTTTATCAATTACACATTGAGATACAGTCCAACTTGGTTATTACGAGGAAGATGGGACCGACTGAATTTACTCGATATAAGCGATACTTGTTATATCAGAGAATATGTATTTTGAAATGAGCGGTCACATAACAAAAAAAGTCGAAAATAGAAAATCTGAAAACCATTGTAAAAATCCCCGATACAAGCATGACCTTCATTAAACTACAAAAGAAGTTGTTTATAGTAATGAACGCTGGTTACGGACTTCACCCACCTTGAATTTTTCAAATATGTGCGTGGATACTTTTTCATTATTGTCGTCGAAAACAACAATTAGACACTTAACTAGTGTCATGAACGTAATTCGTCCCGGCGGCCTCCTGTCCGATCGGATTTTATTGCTTAAAACAAAATGTTTTTAAACAATCGACACATTAACAGTATTTTAGCTCGGTACATCCGATAAGTTGCTCGTTAAAATAGTGAATAATGTATGGAGAAAATCATAAACCAAATGTGAACAAATGTTTCCTCATTACATCCGAGATGTCGCTATGTCCGATCGTAATAACCGAGTTCAACTGTATGTGTATAAAATAATGACGTAATTTTGAGAGGTTTTTACGTAAATTATAAGTTATATTATATTAATTAGAGTACACTGAACTACTTTGATCACTGAATAAATTTAAAATAAATTTGTTGTAGTGTAATTTTAACATTTCAAAGAGTAACTGCTGTGCAGTGACGACGAGTTGAGGTAGGCTGTTAAGATTCGACATAAATAGTGCACACTAAACTTTGACAGTCAAACATACTTTTCATTGAACTAAGACTACAGTGTATACAGTAAAACCTCGTTAATACAAATTCCATTGGACCGACAATCGAAAAAAAAATTGAATTACGAATTACGAAATGTATGGGGGAAAAATATTAAAATTTTGAAGAAAAAAAAAAATTTTGATTTTCATTAATTTCGTTTCTCATCATAGATGTGCCTACCGAATTGGGTCATAAAATGTCAGGATTATTTTTATTACCATCATAAAATAAGTAATTTTTGATGTTTTAAGAAAAGTCTGTCATAATTTTCAATGACTGGCTCATGAAATAGTGTACTTTATTACGATTTATTGAATATTTTTATATGCCAGGGACTTGAATTACGAAATTCGAATTAAAGGTATGGTTTTATATGAAAATAATGTTCCAAGGGACTTTTTTTTCGGGAAAATTTCGAATTATCAGTGTTCTTACTAACGTGGTTTTACTGTATATAGTATTTTGTTTGTATTTAAAATTCAATTAAACCCTGCCTAATCCAAGCCATAGTAAATAATAGTCATAAAATATTCGTTTATCTATAAAATATCTAAAGTTACGCCATTAAACCATACATACTTCTAGACATTTTGTAGATAGAAGAATATGTTTTATCGGTTATGGTTTGGTTAGGCAGGACTTAATGAATTTTAAAAATCTAGCTAACACCATAATACGTAATATCGTCGGTGTTTTGTAAAAAGGGCGAATTAACTAAAATGCTATTTTACAGGAGGAGGATTTTTAACCTTTACCACTCTGCTCATTTTTTTTCAAAACATATTAGCTACTCTGATCTAAATTCGGGACTTTCTTGTAGATGTTTAAAGTAGAAAACTTGTGATGTTTATATTAAATAATAACTTAATACTGATCCAGCGAGTGAAAATGTCAATAAGTTTGTCTGTAGTACCTGAATATACAAGAAAAACTCATTTTTCTAAATTTGATATAAAAAAAAACTTCATTAGATTTTGGACACCGTGTTTGACGATTCGTATGACCATTACTGATGCAATGGGTTTTTGGTACGATCTGCAAAAAAAAATGCTTTATTGGACTTAAATTTACTAAAAGTAATACGTATGCTTTCAATATGTTGTATAGTCATCTATTAATTACCAATATATTATGTTCATAGTTCGGTAATATAACCGTAAATGGTACTTAAATTCCTGGAGCAGTTTCTTTTTATTTATCCTGTGACTCATTGCAATTTTGTTTGCATGCAAACTATTAATTGGCTGTAATATTCAAAATGACGTCTGGTATTAATTTGTTTATAGGCTACTTACGTAAAAGGGGCGTACCTTTGGGTAGAAAGTATAACCCAGCTATTCCACTAGTTTTGATCACTGTACACGGTGTTTAACAAATAACATTTACAATGTACTTACTTAATTAATGATATTTATTTTAAATGTTGCTATAACAATAAAAATAGTTTACGATTTAAACTTTAAATTAACCCAATGTACCTTGCACTAATCAGAATATTTTTTCAAAGTATGATATTTTTCAAAGCGTCAATCCGCCCACATGAAGTGCCGGTTTGTTACAAGCCGCAAGTTTTACAATAATATATTGTTCCTTTTTTTTTGATTTCCTTTCCTATTAGAACCGCAAACAAAACAATCCCTATATTGTTTTCTGTCCGACCATGTCCGATCCTAATAGGATCATATGGGCCTCCACAGAGTAGAGGTTTGTATTAACAGATTTTGTTTTTTTACGAGAAATGGATGTCAGCCACTTTCTCAACCTATTAGGTCCATACCCTGACTCACGCACAAATTGAAAAACAATATGTGTACTTGCCAGACCCAGGATTCGAACCTGGGACCATAGTCCAACGCTTAAACCGCGCGGCCACCGTGGCATTTTTTCTGTACATCAGGCATAATAACATGTAGATTGACGTGATTTAACCGCTGTTCTGGATCTATTGAATGTCTTCTTTGAATAAATACACGTTCAATATTATCAAATGTATCCAAATCTTCGTCTTCACTTGTATTGAAATGATAACTATCGTTATTTTCATTGACATTTTTGGTGTTTTCCAATGTTATTGTTATTTAATTATTTTCTTAATCACGTTATTTACTGTAAATATTTATAATTATTAATAGGTAATGTTATGGAAGATGAACTTCATTAAACACGAATTTATATTAATTAAACTGGCTTTATTAGAATGTAATATAATATAATTATAATAGATTATATTGTGTTGGACATTGATTTTTCAACCTTTACTGTATTTAAGGTCATGGTCAAGACAATACTGAAGTTGAAAGGGTACTAAGATTATAAATAATCATATTATGCAGTGCATTGTTACATATTTAGATTGATAAGAGAAGTGTCACTCAACATACTTACTTCATACAAAAATAATGAGGCATTCAAATTACAATGTAAATAACAATGGAAAGATTAAGATAAGCACTCAAATGCATTGGTATACCCCATTAACATTGGGTATTTGATTACACATTGATATTAGCTAATAAATGATACTGATAATAATATGACACCTCATTTTGAAATTATTGTATGTATTAAGAATATCTAATAGTACAACCCATAAAAAAACACATTAAAATGGTGGAGGAATCCAATATCCTATGGAGACTTTTGCCCAAATGATTCTTAGTATGGATTTCTACAATTAGTCAGTTGTTTTTTTCTGGCAGCTCAGGTGTGATGGTAATTATTGTAATTAAAATAATCATCTTGCCAATACGAATTCAAATTCGCAAACTGTAATTAAAAAGGTCGCATTACAAAATTGATGGTTTGTTTTATTGCAGGTAAGTAATGGTAAACCATTTTTATAAAATGCGTGTAGAATATGTTTTTTCATAATTAAATATCGAATAGCTTTTGCGTACCTACCACTAATATAAATACAAATATTGAAAGATTTTGTCCGCTGACCCGTTTTATGTTCTAAGTGTATCATATTGATACCTATTAGTATTACCAAGCAACAATACCGTACCTACATATCGATAAAAAAGTCACATACCTACTTGTTTATTTCTTTAGATATTTAAGTATTTTGAGGATGCTCTGCCCAAACTAGTCTATTTGATTATAAACTATTGACATTGAAGAATTTCATTAAATCGATCGTAAGAAATTTCATCTTCAAAATACCAGTGGCGTACATCTGTAGATGCGAAACATCCCTGAAAATATTCGTTTGAACCTACTATTATAATATTATGTATTGCGTAAGCCGTAATTGCATTCTTCTAAAGGTTTTGCAATATAATATTGCTTCAGATTTTCACTTAGTCATTGTATTACGTTAATATTTATTGTTGTTTAATTTAATAAAACGCATTTTTTTGTAGTACTTATTCCACTTTTAATCAATAAATTAGGACCGGTTTCGTTCGCATCAGAGGGACATTTTCAACTGAACAAGGGAAGATTCAGTTGAAAATGTCTCTCTGAGGCGGACGAAACCGGTCCTAATTTATTGATTAAAAGTGGAATAAGTACTACAAAAAAAATGGAGCCATTGTCGAAAACTACCCAATCAAGATTCGTAACTGGACAAAATCTGACATTCGAATGAAATTTTCAAAATGGCGTCCTATGGTAGTTCGTAGTTCCATTTTTGTTCATTCTACAGGTAAGTAAGTTTGTAGGTGTGTAATGTTAAAAAAGTCCTACCGTCCCATTTAATACATTGTACGCTAAAGGCGCGCCGATTAGGTGGCCATTCGACAAAATTAGCATTATATTTTTATATTTAAATGTTGTAATTAAAAAGTAATTATCTGATATATGATTATATTATGTATTTGATTTAAATACTTACATATTATAAAGTGTAAAGAACTATTCATCACATAAAACGACTGGTACCTAGATACATATTTCATTAAAACACTTTATATGTACTTTCGTACTTTTTCCACATTTATTTCATAATTTTGATATTTAACCGATTTTATCCTAATGGACATTTTCAATTGAATAACATTACAAAATATAGGTAGGTACATATTATTGCATAAAAAGTCAATTAATTAAGTATAGATAACGTGGGAGTCGTTGTTTACTTGAACTAACTTGTTGGTGATATTTGTCCTTATTTATTAAATGACTGATTTATATACATTATGAAATAGCGCAAATTCATCACTGAAAAATTTTCTGTGTTTAAAATTCACCTACCTCAGATATTAAAAAAGGTTCCCTACCAATGACATATTTTGAATGTGGTTTTATTGTTTTCAATCGCATGATGAATACAAAAAGTCCACTACTTAAAAATGAGTTATTTTCCATACGATAGTATGTATCATCATCAGCTGTAGTATATACCAATATTGTATATAAATTTATGTTTATCGTGGATTTACAAGAATAAAATTACAAAGCAAAGGATAATCTTAAAAAAATAACAATGCAATGTGCTTTTAAAACAATATTAATAGCAGGTTTACATAGTGCATTTGATAGTCACGCAGCTTTCGCTATCGAGGCTTGACAATTATATATTGTATGTGCCATATTATAATTTTTAGGAATATTATATTTCATCCATTATTGTTATTTTTAAGTTAATAAGTCAAAAGAATAATATCAACTAAGATTTAATAACAATAAACAAAAATGCAAAATGTACAATAACCATCGTAAGTTGTGATAGTTGTGTGACGTCTCAATATAAAGTGATTTTGTGGACAAAAAATCAGTTCAAAAGTGTTTAAAAGTACCTTCTAGAGTAAAACGTGGTATAATGGTCCCTATATCTAACGGGTACGAGTGGCAAAAACATTAATCAATAAATTCTAATTGATTTATGTTTTGTACTAGGTATTCTATTTAAGTCATTATTTACGACCCGGCGTATGCCTTCTTCGTGGACTATGCGCACTCACCGATCGTAAATGCACATTGACATCGAAAAAAGCTAATTTTCGTTTATATAGTAATTTAATATAATAAAAGAAAACCTTCTTACCTATTAGTAAAGGATCAAGTAAAAAACAAATTTTGATTATCTGAAGTGTTTGTGAAAACCCGTAATGAATATCTTACATACATTCAATATGTAAGCCCGTTAAATCGTCATTTCCCGTAAACAATGGAACCAGCTAATGTGAAATATCACGAAATATACCTACTCACTAAATACAAAACAAATCAACAATTTTAAGCTATAATCCATAATCGTCAAAACTGAAGTGATGTCGGATTTTAAGAAAATACGTAGATCAGTTAGTTTTTTTTGTTTTTTCTACCATATTACTATAACATCAAATTATAGTTTCATGTGTGAACTCCCAGATTGGATAAAGCAATGAGCTATTAGGGAAGGTCAACTTGTTAAGAAATGGTAGGCACTGCAACTGTGTTATACCTATTTATATCTAATATTTCTTGATAAAATAATTTATTATCAATGGTATTAGGTACTATATATACACAATGTGTCAATGTCGACTAATTATGATTGTATCATTTTGATAACTTCCGAAACAATTCATTGAAATAATACTATGATATATAATTTATAGTATTAGGGAGTAGCAATTAAGAGGACGTTCTACAGAAATGGCCTTGAGAATTGAAAATATGATTTTTTAACATGTGGTCCATAATATCTGGTCTACTAGTTAATATAAAAAGGTCGTGTCAAAGTTGTTTGTATTAATAAATTTGCTCTGTGACTGATCCCACTCATATTTCACATTTATTTCATCAGGGCTATCGAAGACATAAATCATAATATATATTTTTAATTTTAAATTTTTATTTATAATATATATTATTTAAGTTTTGTGCATCTAATGCCGGGTCCACACTGGCAACAAGTTAATTTGCTGGCAACCTCGTTAGATTTTACGATAATTATTGTAAAATTTCTTAAGCAATTATGGTAAGTATCGTAAAATTTAATGAGGTTGCCAGCAACTTGTTGCCAGTGTGGAAATGGCTTAATATCCACTGTGGTTCACGTAGTGGCATGGACCTGGGGTTAGCTAATTCAGGAAGTCAACACCCATGATAGAATTTTTTCCAGTTTTGGTTGCATTATATTCCAAAACTCTTCTGTAAAAATCGTTTCCGAGTTTATAAATGGAAATTTCTCGGTGTACATAGTAAACAAACCTACGAATAAAAAAAGACAAAAAGGAACATACTGATTCATCGCAGTAAAATCTGGTAATCAAATTCGCCATTTTGAAAAGCGACGATTTTGCGTAAACAAATATCACGTGGTCTGTACGTGTGCGGCAAACTTCGAATGTGTTTGTAATTTTGTGCAAAGTGCGAATGTAATGTTTTCAAATAATTGATATGGATTAATTATACCATCGTATTATTTTCTCGAAATCATAAACATACTATAATAGTATTTGAGTATCAACCTATGTTCAATTTGAATTGGGTTATAATAATAATATACCCGTATATATATCAATAGTATGTTTGCTACAAAATCCACCCAAGTTATCAGTACGTACTTGCACAGGTTTGATTAAAAACCATGATGAAATTAACATTTAAAAAATATGAATGCTTAATATTATTTTGACAGCCCTGTTTTCTGATCGGCTTAATAATAATATTTCTTGAAATAAAATCTACATATTTTGCATGATGAATATAAAGTGTTTGAAAATGGCCTATCAAAATGTCAAAAAAACATTACAACATCAGTACCTATATATTAAAATTGAATATCTCAACATGTCCAACCACTTGCTTGAAACACAAAAGTACGATTTGAAGTATCTTTCGTAGAAACTTTTTCTAAATGGTTTCATTAACCACGTAGGTCCGATATTCTCCATTTTACCCATCCCTAAATCCAGCTGTTGCATTCTCGTATCACAAGAAACGTATTATATGTGAAGTATACAAAAATAATTACTAGTTTGGCTTAAGTACTTAAGTAGTTATGGTAAATATAACAGACGTATCTTGATATTCTCAAGTGGCCGCTGTTGTGCATTGTGTAAAAATCTGTCCTTACTCCGAGCTGATAAGCATTGATTTGAATCCTCGTTGAATTGGTTTTACAATAATATAATAATATGTTTTTTATTATATACTAGCTGAAGTACCCGGCTTCGCACGGGGTCGCTTCGTGGTTATATTTATCTTAGATATTTGAAAAATAATAAGAGGTAATTATTTCTTTAATATTAAAATATCTGTGTAATACAATATGGCAATATGAAAATAATTATAATAGGAGTAAAGGTCAAACATAAGAACACTAAATTAAAATCGAATCCAAAATATGAAAACGTTATTAATGTTATAAATATGTATTAAAAAAAAAATCAAAATTGGATGGAACAAACAAACAACAAACTTTGTATGTTATATAATAATAATTTAGAAACCGCACACAACTGACAAAAGTTTCATCGCAATCGGATGAATGGTATAGGAACGCATACGAATAGTAGAAGAAGATGATTTTCTAATTCAGAAACCTTCGTGGGCATGCGCATGACAACTCACCAAAGTTTCATTGCAATCGGATTAATGGTATAGGAACGCATACGAATAGAAGAAGAAGAAGATGGTTGTACTAATTCAAAAACCTTCGCGGGCTTGCGCACAACAACTGGTCAAAATTTCATCACAATCGGATGAATGGCATAAGAACGCATACAAATAGAAGAAGAAAAAGATGATTGTAGTAATTCAGAAACCTTTGCGGGCAAGGGCACAACAACTCACCAAAGTTTCATTGCAATCGGATGAATGGTATAGGAACGCATACGAATAGAAGAAGAAGAAGATGGTTGTACTAATTCAGAACTCTTTGCGGGCGTGCTCACAACAACTGGTCAAAATTTCATCGCAATCGGATGAATGGTATAAGAACGCATACAAATAGAAGAAGATAGAATAGAAGAAAAAGAAAATAGTTGTAACAATTCAGACCTTTGCGGCGTGAGCACAACAGTTGATCAAAATTTCATTGCAATCGGATGAATGGTATAGGAACGCATACAAATAGAAGATAGAATAGAAGAAGAAGATGGTTGTACCAATTCAGAAACCTTCGCGGGTGTTGGCACAATTACTGACGAAAAATTTGTTGCAATCGGATGAATGGAATAGAAACGCATACGAATAGAAGAATATAGAATAGAAGAAGAATAAGAAGAAGATAGTTGTACTAATTCAAAAACCATTGCGGGTGTTACCACAACAACTGACGAAGGTTTCATCGCAATCGGATAAATGGTATAGGGACCATACGAATAAAAAAAGATAGAATGAAGAAGAAGAAGAAGATGGTTGTACTAATTCAGAAACCTTCGCGGGTGTAGGCACAATTACTAACGAAAATTTTATTGCAATCGGATGAATGGAATAGGAACGCATACGAATAGAAGAATATAGAATAGAAGAAGAAGAAGATGGTTGTACTAATTAAAAAAGCATTGCGGGTGTTACCACAACAACTGATGAAGGTTTCATTGCAATCGGATGAATGGTATAGGGACCAAACGAATAAAAGAAGATAGAATGAAGAAGAAGAAGAAGATAGTTGTACTAATTCAGAAACCTTTGCGGGTGTTGGCACAATTACTGACGAAAATTTTATTGCAATCGGATGAATGGAATAGGAACGCATACGAATAGAAGAATATAGAATAGAAGAAGAAGAAGAAGATGGTTGTACTAATTCAAAAACCATTGCGGGTGTTACCACAACAACTGATGAAGGTTTCATCGCAATCGGATGAATGGTATAGGGACCATACGAATAAAAGAAGATAGAATGAAGAAGAAGAAGAAGATGATGATTTTTCTAATTTAGAAACCTTCATGGGTGTGCATACAACCACTTACCAAAATTTCATTGCAATCGGATGAATGGTATAGGAACCATACGAATAAAAGAAGATAGAATGAAGAAGAAGAAGAAGATGATGATTTTTCTAATTCAGAAATCTTTATGGGTGTGCATACAACCACTTCCCAAAATTTCATTGCAATCGGATGAATGGTATAGGAACCATACGAATAAAAGAAAATATAATGAAGAAGAAGAAGAAGATGATGATTTTTCTAATTCAGAAACCTTTATGAGTATGCATACAACCACTTACCAAAATTTCATTGCAATCGGATGAATGGTATAGGAACGCATACGGGACAGACACACAGACATACAGACAGACAGACATTCATTTTTATATATTAGTATAGCCTATACTCTTCCCGCAAGTGCAAGCAATAAGTTTACAAAGTTTTATCCCAATCGGATGAACGGTATGGCTGCGCATTAAATACGAACAAACAAACACACAAATATTAATTTTTATATATTAGATTTTCGTAGTATCAACATAATATACGAAATCATTCAGATTTGGTACGATTTTAATAATACACTAGCTGTCCGGTCCTTCTCATCATGGGAGCAAGTTTGATTTTTTATTTGATAGTGAAAATAGAAGTAGTTTAGTGGAAATTTTAAACTTTGATTTCAATAATAGGTATATAAAAAGTGGAATAATATTAAATATTATAGATATTACTATTAACACTTAATTCTTCCACTCTATACGTAAGCGCTTCATTAATTTCTCTAAATAGTATAGTATATCTACTAATAGCAGCGTTTCTATATAATTAAGTATCGATAAAGTCTCTTGCACATATTATCAATATCATTTATTTCATATTTCATTGTACCTACTACATCGTACAACTTATTTTTCTGAAAAACATAGGTTCCATAAATTATTAACGCATTTTTTAATTAAAAAATGTTGTAATATTCGAGTCCGTCCCAAAAAAAAAAGGACTCCAGATGTCCGGTGTCTGGTAATAAATTAATAATATACAAGGAGTTAGAAAAATACTGGTCCCATAATACAAACAAATAATATGGTCATTGTAAGTAGTAAAAGCATTAAAAGTCCGCCCCTTATAGGATATTAGATAGACTGTCTCAAAAATAGTTGAAAATTGCAAATATTTAATCAGGTGAATAGATACATCAAATTTTTCCGTGAATTTATTCAACCCAATGGTTGATACTAATGTAAATTTGATGGTTTATCCTGGATATTATAATATTTAACTACATTTGTCGGCAATAACATTTCGTAGAATTCGCATACACTTTTGATAAATCGGGGAGTAAATGTATACCTGCGCTGGGCCGGACCCAATGGCCGGCTGAGCTCCCTACTAGAATCGTTCGGGCCAGACTGTCTGGCCAAGAGAGTGCTAAGAGTTAACTTTACTTTTGACATGTAATTACCTGTGGATGATTATAAATGTCTAACAAGTTTATAATAAGGCTTAGAAAGAATACTGTATTTACGCCTTTATAATATAATATTTTAAAAAGCCCAATATGTCACATTCGCTATTTATCCGTAACACTAAGTGGATATTCGCCCTTACGAAGTACTTTCCTGTGGAGACACAAATTCGCCGTTTTACACAACAAAGCAAGTGAGGTACATATTGTTTTTTCATTCAAAACTCATATATGCATTATTAATTCAACGAAAAGAACTAAGTATGTGTGAAAAAGAGTGCACTATTTTGTCGGATCGCCCATAGCATACCAAAACTATTATGGTTTCGTTTATGCAGGGTTTAATTGGTTTTCAAAAACTTACAAGCACCATCTGCTGATCGTATTCTTAGTTCAATGAAAGCAAATACGTATGACTGACGAAGTTTAGTGTGCACTATTTATGTCGAATCTTAACAGCCTAACTCCACCCCTCACCCCTACTTCTAATCTATTCAATTCAAATAATGTTAAAAAAAAACCTCCATCTATTAAGATGGGGCCTGATGTATATCAAAGTGAAACTGAAAAATTGGTCACTAATGCTAATGACTAAATTAGCTGCAAATTACTGCATTACGGATACATTTGTAGCAAGGTTAAGTTATGCTTTGAGAGATCTTGCATTTGTATAAGCAGCCTGTATATAATACGTACAAGAACAATCATGTAAAATAGTAAATAACAGTATGATGGTGATTTTTAAAAAATCAGTTTGATTGTTGACCGATATGATATGACTATACTCGGGATAAGGGTAAACACAACATCATAAGCAGTCATCACCCGATACATCTGCATGCTAGTCTGACACTGACAATAAAGGCTAGGGGAGGATATCATGTGAGGAATACATATAGCAGTGGCTAGGGGTTGGAGGTAGGTTGTTAACACGCTCGGTACCGCAAACAAGAATCCTCGTTATATCAATAATTACGTTGAGTACCGCGCACGAGATTCCTCGTTTTGTTGCGCGTTTTTAAATAAATATGTTTACTGTGACATCTATGTATTTTCAACGAAAACATTTGACAAATCCTGTTAGATTATAAAATTCAGTACTGACTGGTATAGATAAAATATCGATATCTGTTTTACCTTCTGTGATATTATTAAATAAAACTCACAATTTTATTATTGTGAGACGCCATATTTGATCATTCTCTCGTGTGACTTTACCGAATTATATACTGATTTTGAGGACGCCACTTTACTGTCAAAATTTCCGAATGCAAAGTTTGAATGTTCGCATTATTTGCCAAATACTTGATAAAATGCCTATATATTACTTTATAAGGTTAGAATTAAGGATTGAATTATTATGAATATTCTATATAATTATATGTGTTTGAACTAGTATTTAGTTAATTCCACGTGTTTTCCCAACATTCAAAATTAGTTTACTAATGGCGATTTTTTTGTTGTTTACAACTAATCCAAACCAACCGATTTGCCTCTGATATCCAGATAATTGACTGATCAGATACGTCACAAGGTAATAATTTATACGCAAAATATAATTTATATAAGATAATCGAACATTTTGATAAAGCCACATGTTTCCCAAGAATTAAATTCTGTTTACTAATGTGGAATTTTGTTTTGATTCCAGCCTATTTTCACGCTGAAATGGAGGTCTTTGGAACAGACGACTCAGAGAAGGATTATGCATTCGAGTTATTATATGACTCTGATTCAGATGTTCTACTGGATGCCACCACCGATGTCGAAGACATCACCGATTTCACCGCCGGCCACTCGAGCAACTTTGAGGACGACTTCAACGGTTTCATTAACCGTATTGCAGAGGTGCTAGATAAAACCAGTATGGTGCCAGGAGTCGACACACCCGAGGACCTACTCCCTGGCCCATCTCGGACAGAAACCAGAGGTCGAGCGGGTGGACGGCGTGGAAGAGGAAGTAGGGGCGGTCGTTCCAGAGGCAGCCGAGGAGGACATGCGAGGTTTAGTGCCAGTCTTACTGAACCGTGGTCAACAGAAGACTACACTCCAGCACCTGGACCATTTACTGCTGACCCAGGTGTAAAAGTGAATGTTGACGTTCAGTCTATTCATTGATTTTTTAAAAATGTAACCCTAGTTGTAAGTTAGCATTTAAAGATTTTTTAGTAGAGTATTCAATTTCTTTAATGTCTTTTGGTACCGATGTCTCGTCTTCTCCGGCTCTGAGGCGTCATGTGACGCTGGATTCGCCTGTAAGATTATCTGGAGACATGTCCAGACATACCTTACAGGCGATTCTAGCGACGCAGAAAAAGGCATATCCAACAAGGCTATGCAAGGTATGTGCCAAAAATAAAAAAAGGGGCGAGACTCGGTACATGTGTAAAGAGTGTGATGTTCCTCTTCACAAAAGCATCTGCTGGCAGAAATATCACATTATTCGTAATTATTAAACTGTTTTTGATTGTTCCTGAAAGTTTTATTTAAATATTCCTACAAATATGCTAATACACCAAGATTACATCATTTACTAGAAAAAACCAATTTCACTCAAATTTGTCCGGGAATACGGGGAAAATTTTATAAAAACCTGCCGGGGCTGAAAGTGTTCAACGTAAAAAGTGGACAATAAACTTTGTCAGTCATACTTGTTTTCATTGCAATTATTTCAAGCTAATTATTTTCTCTCAAATCTATGAATTTCTTCTTTTATCAACATTTGTTTCGATATGAACGTCCCACACCGGGAAACATTATAGTATTCAAGTCTAAAATGTCAATTCAAAATCTGATTTTTTAAATATTTATTTTATGGCTGCAAGCATTTTTTTAGACAATGAAACAAAATAATGTTTAAATTTATTTTTTACATGGCTAACCTAATTCTATTACCTCAAGGGGATATGCGCGGGATTAATATTTACGTTATATTGGATCGCAATCAAATTGCCAGCTGTTCTGCTAGGTCTAGCTGCCTAGGATGGTGTCAGATGACATCCTGATGGCCAAAATTCAGAATAGACTATGCATGTGACGCCAAATTTATATAGGCAGTAATAACTTGCAAATTGTAAAAGTGACAAATCAGCGAAATGTCAAACTGTCTGAGGTGAGTGAAAAACCGAAGGGAAAACTACGACGCCGTCTATGCAAACTTCACAATTTTATTAAAATCAAGCACCATGTCATTAGGATGCCAAGCTGTATGCAAGGCCTCGCGAAGCAGACTGGCGAGAGCTAGATATGTTGATCCAATTTGGTATCTATATGAACACAAGCAAGTTGCCCTGACAACCGATATAAACTTTCAAAATAATGTTTTGTGTGTTAAAGAAACATTAAAATTGACAAAATTTTCTAAAGTAGAGAAATAAAAATCACACACATGCCTGTTATTAAACATCACCCGTTTCAAGATATGAATGAAAGTGTCGGATGCAAAAATACATCAATGACTCATTCATAAATCGAACATGACATGCAGAGTAGCAAGAGCCATCACAGCGGGTGCTGTCCAACTCAAATGGCAAACTATAATAATGAATTTGCCAAAATGATATTAGCAATAGGGTTTCCCACCTTGGTACAATTGCCTGTTAAAGTTTCAAGAATGAATTGATAATAATTATAAAAAAAAAATATTTTAAAAAATCAAACAAGGAGCAAACTGATTTATAGGTTTTTTTGGTTTAAATCAGGCAGCGACATTATATATAAATATATTATATTATGTCAAGGCTTGCTTCGCAAACTCGGCCCAAAACTAAGGTTGCAAAACATCAAGAGGCAAGGCAAAGCCATTCGTAGAATAAATGTTGAGAACATTATACAGCACCAGTTAAACTCACTCTTGCCATCGCAGGCGACTATCTTCACTTTGTCCACTTTGGCTAATTCCTGTACTTCACGGAATTCCACATCGTTCAGCATAAACGTCCATACGTTATCACAGAATCTGTAAAACAAATACAATACTCATATTATGGCTTGGCTCATATTATGGCAGGGTTTAATTGAATTTTAAAAACTAACCAATACTATCAATGCAATTTTTAGTCATTTCAATTAAAAAGAAATACAGAGTGTGCACTATTTATGTCAGGTCTAAACGCCTTACCTCCACCCTTCGCCACTGCTAGATATCCTTCTAACTCTACCAGTGAAAACATAATTGGGAGAGTGCACAGTGGGATAGTAACTTTGCACTAACCTTCGCCTACCACTGATTACCTACGATTCAGTTTTGCCAGATGAGTTCAAAAGTTAATATTTACAAATATATTAAGTACTTAGTAGATGAAAATTGAATTAAGTTGCTTTTAAAGTGTACAAATTGTTATCTTCTCAGAAGCAGTTTTATATTATTAGAAATAGAAAACTTTTTTACAATGATATAGGTACATAAGTACATGTTTTAATGAAAGGTTACTCATATAACTTACACTACGTTTTTTTTATTTCATTGATATTTTGTATTATAGCACTATGGTCTCTGCTATCATTAAACCATTGATCTAATCGATCATGATTTAATAGTTCAAAAGCATTTTGGCAAAAATTTTAGCACCATCAATTTCAAATAAACTAGTTAATCGTTAATCTCAATCAATAATAATTGTAATATGATCTTAATTTATCTCAGATTATCTACAATACTGCCTGTGATGGTAAAATATCAAAATACTATAATAATGCTGGCATGAACTGAAGAATACCTAATAAGTATGGCTACCTTCACAATGGCCCAAGACAGGCAAATGTTTGTGGTTACGTGGTGCTCGTTGTGAAGAGAATGGCATACGCGTTGGCGTGCAAATGTTTACCATTTCAGTATTTCAACACACATCAAAGGGCACTAACATTTGCCAGACTTGGGCCTTTGTGAAGGAAGCCATACCATACCAGTAAAGCACCATAGATAAAAAAAATATATACACCATAAATATCCGTTAAAAAACTGGAAAAACACACCTTTATGTGATCTGTTATACGAAGAATAATTTTGTCGTAACTTTCAAACTTATTCCCAAATAGTGTAGACATAATCCTTCAAGATTAACACTTCACAGAACTGAAATTTGAATGGTATCCATAACCTCAAAATCGAATAATGTAAGATTTTAATGGATATTACAACACAGTACCATAATTATGCAGCCTGGTAGCTATATTAATACTTATGAATTGTGTCTGTACTAACCTGTAAGTGTTTAATTTCCCTGCTTTGAAAGAAAGCCTTGACTTAACTCTCGAAGACAGTGCTTGATTAATTGACTTGTCGAATTGCAGGAGTACTTTAACAGCTAATGCAGGCGTTATCTGGCCGTACTGTAATAAAAGAAAAAAATGTGTTTAATATCTATAATATACTACACTCAGTCCACATAAAAAAGAGTGTCTAACAAATTAAAATGAAAACAAATAAAAATATACCTGAATGAGTTCATCCAAACTCTCTTGCAATGTATTTCCTATCGTGGTATTTCTATACAATTGGTAAGACATTTTTATTTATTAATAAACAGACGTATTAATTAGAATATATAATGTAAGGATTAAACACGGTCAGGAAAACAGAATACCAAATTTATGTATCAACAGATCACAAAACCATCAAAATAATGCAAGATGACGCACCATAGACTAATTTTATGCACTTATAATATTGTTGCCGATCTACAAAATCTTTTTGTCATAAATACAAAATTTATTTTTCATATAAATTATCTATGGATATTATGCAGGCGCTCCATTGGCGAGCCAAAAATCCGAGGGCAATAAGTCGTCCGATTTGTCTACGTTCTACTGATCAAGGAACGAATAAAAAAAGTCGAGCTGTCAAAAAGTCAACAATTGCGATTATCGTAATGTCTTTCGATAATCCTAAAATTTTGTGTTTTTAGGACAAATCGGACGATTTATTGTTCTCAAGCTTTTGGCTCGCCAATGGAGCGCCTAGATTAGAAAACCAACGAGCCTGGTCTGCGGATTTAAAAGTTCGCGGAAAAATAGTCCGAGGACTGTACAGACCTACAAACTTATCTGTAGAATGGCCAAAAATGGAACTACAAACTACCATACGACGCCATTTTAAAAATTTCATTCGAATGTCAGATTTTATCCAGTTACGAGTCTTGATTGGGTAGTTTTCGACAGTGCCCCCCATCCCATTCTTCAGTGTAGGTCTGTACATCGTCTGACTTGCATGCCAATGGAGCACAGGCATTACTAAGCACGGTGACAATAAAATTTATTTATTGACACTTTTTATTTTCAATAGAATATCTCCCTAACATAATCATATTATATGCATCCAAAACTAATATTGTGATCATGTCAAGCATATTAAAGTGGATATTATATTCCTTACAGTCCATGTGACCTCCCGCGATTCGTGCTACGAGGGTGGGTCAATAATTCCTTAGAAAAAAGCATTAAAACAGTTTTTATTTTTGTATTTTTTTTTATTTCTCAACATAATCTCCTTGGAGCTCAATACACTTGGTAAGACGTTTCTCAATGTTTTTTAAACCGTCAGAAAAATAAGTTTTCGGAAGGTCCTCAAAATAAGCATTTGTCCGATCGATGACTTCTTCATTTGAAAAAAACGTTGTCCGCTTAGCCATTTTTTTAAGTTTGGGAAAAGGAAAAAGTCACTGGGGGCTAAATCTGGCGAATACGGTGGGTGGTCGACCAATTCGAACTTCAATTCTTCAATTTTAGCCATTGATCGTAAACATGTGTGAACACGGGCATTGTCCTGATGAAAGAGGTTTTTTTTCCTGTTTAAATGAGGCCGTTTTTCTTCAATTTTGTTTTTTAGCTGGTCCAATAAAGATGCATAATAATCCCCTGTTATTGTTTTTCCTTTTTCCAAATAGTCAACGAAAATAATTCCACGTGCATCCCAAAATACAGTAGCCATAACCTTACCAGCTGATTTTACGGTTTTCGCCTTCTTTGGACATGGTTCGCCTTTCGCAATCCACTGCTTTGACTGTTTTTTCGTCTCGGGAGTATAGTGGTGTATCCATGTTTCATCTACAGTCACAAAGCGACGAAAAAATTCATCCGAATTGCGTTGCATGAGCGACAACAGGGCTTTAGAGGCCACCACCCTATTGCGTTTATTGTCGACTGTGAGCAAACGCGGCACCCATCTTGCAGAAATTTTTTTCATGCCCAATTTGTCATGTAAAATAGAAATGACGCTACCTTTTGAGATTCCTGTAACCTCAATTATCTCACTCAACTTTAATCTTCGGTCACTTAACACCATATCGTGGGTTTTATTGATCATTTCTGGTGTAGTCACCTCTACAGGACGTCCTGAGCGTGGTTCATCCTTTGTTGATGTACGACCACGTTTAAATTCATTTAACCAGTTATAAATAGTTGCAAGTGAAGGAGCAGATATGCCGTGAACTAAATCCAACTCATTTTTTATTTCCTTTGCTGTTAACCCTTTTATATTAAAATGTTTAATAACAGCTCCAAACTCAATTTTCTCAATTTTCCATTTTTCCATTTTCCACAAGCAATTTTTTTTTTTAAATGTACGAGAAACACACAACAACCCGACCAATCTGATTGAAACTTCGCAGCATACTGAATCGGTAGTGCCGCTGCATGAAAACAAACCGCTTACAGTACTAGTCGCGCCACCACTGTCGGCTTTTCTAAGGACTTATTGACCCACCCTCGTATATAGTACCTACGTCAATCATGCAATGCGTAGGTAGGTAAATCACTCTTGTAGCGACTCTGCAGAGTGTAGGATGGTCGGGTACAATGAAAAAACTGCGAGGTTTGGACCTAAAGAGGTCGCTCGTTGTCACCGCTTTTCAAATTTCCCAGTTGTCTCAGCCCATCCTCAACCCCTTAAGCATACGCACTAAAAACTCAGGCTTCCACATACATTTTATACTTACCTTGAAGAATTTTTGACTTGAAAGATCCGAAATTAAATTATACCTGTGTAATATTATATTTAAAAATGTTACGCCGAATGTGTGAAATTGCGTATTACATAAAATCGGCAAAATTTTGCCTATTTCATGAAAAATGCAAGCCCGTTGCCTTATTCATAAAAGGCAAAATATATGCCGAGTGCGTGAATACGGCAGTAATTTTTCTGCCTAGTTCATGCATTAGGCAAATTAGATAGTAGTGCTACGGTGGTGTTTTTTGCAACTAATCCAAATGTGTCAAATGCTCTTGCATTGGTCAAAATAGATGATCGCGCCCCGGTGGTGTTTTTTGCAACTAATCAAACTATTAACCATAAAAATTAATTATAAATAATTAACCAATGTATTGTTAAGCGTCAATTACATTGAGCTTCTTTACGAGCTGTTTGTTGGCGAATTTAAAAGCGGGCGATTCAGCTACTGCGATTTGATGATTACACACAAAACTTACCATTCGCTGAGAAGCCACAAGCCAGGGACTATTTTGACAGAACGTAGTTCGTTTTTTTATAGGGAGGTTGCTACTGTGCCCTACTGCGCAGACGCAGTAGGCCCACACGCCGGCGTGTAGCGTGTAAAGTTGACCGGCTTTCAACTTTTCTCGGTAGAGTGTTTACAACCTGCTTGTTAACTTGTTTGATGATTACACTGTGCAACTTTACAGGCAGGTTATAAATTCGCCAACAAACAGCTCGTAAAGAAGCTCAATGTAATTGACACTTTAGCAACATGATAATGCATTAGTGTTAAAATGAACACACCTGCTATATTAACGAATGTATTATAATCATGAAGAATTGGTTTTAGTGACAAATATCGCAATGGTAAGCTATACACCAATGGCTTACGATTTACAAATTACTGTGGATACAGGGCATCCCCAGAAGTAATCGACCAAGTAATATGTAACAATATTATGAAGGTATTTATTTCATACAATCATATTATGGTAAATTTTACTTATTTTTTTGTAATTCTCCTACATTCTGTGTTATTAAAATTGCGTATATATTTTTAGACTAGGTACATAATATAATTATGTATTAGAATAACACTTACATCGCTGCAACAAAATCACCGCACGCTACTGATAAGTTTCTTGGTTTAAAAGGGGTTTAATTGAATTTTAAAAACTAACCAACACCGTCTGTAAATTGTAGTCTTATTTCAATGAAAACAAATACGTATGACTGACAAAGTTTAGCCTGAAAATTTTATAACGGATCTTAACATCCTACCTCCACCCTTCGCTACTGACTGATTTACACATAGTACATAGATCTAAAAACACCGGAATAAATCCATAATGACGGTAGTATATTATGTATTAAGGTTCAAATAGACTATATGACGATCGGGCACATATATGCTAAGAGCGTTTTAGTGTCTATCGATCAGACAAGAGCATTATGCTTCAAATACACTCTATGATGATCGGTCATATATATGTCGAAAAACCCATTTCTTATGTTGGCGTCCTGTGTCATAGGGTGTCGCAGAGTGTAAATAATAGGATGTCATAGCTGTCATACAATATGTATGTATAATATGTCGGAATGGCATAGATTTGATCATATTATACACTAAAACGCTCTTAGCATATATGTGCCCGATCTACATATAGTCTATTTGAACCTTTACAGTGTACCGCCATTATTAATTGTTTCTGGTGTTTATATTACACCGAATGTGCAAAATGACTATTACTTGAAATGAGCAAAATTTTGCCTAATTCATGTAATAGTCAAGCCCGTTGCCTTATTCATGAATTAGGTAAATTATCTGCCGAGTGCGTGAATTCGCCAGGGTATGGAATTCTTAAACTGTCAACATGACAGTAGAAAAAATAAATTTAATACGGATGGTTTTATTAGTTATAATTGGACATAATATATTATTATTATTATTAGGTTAGGTTAGGTTTTAGGCAAATTAGGCAAAATATTGCCGATTTCGTGTAATACGCAATTTCACACGTTCAGTGTAGCATAGACAATAATAAATAATTGACGTTTATCTAGGGACCTACGTACAGAACATCCTTATCTGGAGAATGAGATGCGGAAGCCACTGTCGAAAACTACCCAATCACGACTCGTAACTGGCAAAATGGAACGTTCAGATGACGTTTTTCAATATGGCGTCCTATGGTAGTTTGTAGTTCCATTTTTGGCCATTCTCCAGATAAGTGTGTTAGGCTGTACCTTCTTTGTTTGTATAAAATAATAAATATAAAAGTTAAAAGTTATATAGAATAATAATAAATTTAGCAAATAAAATTAGAATGCAGTTGTGGATTAATGTGATTTATAAGGAAATTTTTAATTAATCTTAACGGAAAATTCTATTAATAATTATTTAAAGATAAATATTCTCTTTCATTTACGATGCTTTGGTTGTTTGTTTGTGGTGTAAAGTTTGCTTTGCTGTCGCAAACTTTGCGATTCGCGGTCTTTCGAGTTTCGCTCGGGCGTATGTATCGGCATCGGTATCCGGAAGATGGCTTCCGAGGATTTGGTGACCGAGCAATTTTCCGTGTTAGGAGTCGAACTCGAAGGAATAGTACTCAAAAAATGTAATATTCATCTCAGTATTATCGATTTTGTACAACTTTATTCGAATATACGCATTTTACTTTTACCACTTCACTCATTTTTCCATAAGTTAATGTTCAAGGTTGCCTATGGAATTCATGTTTTTCTCACTTTCTAGGCGTCGACTTGTGCAATTCGAACGATTTGGATGCCGAAACTTTCGTAGAACAATGGATGGCTTTCAGTTTATCTTATCACAATGGCGCGGCGCCTACGATTCAACTGTTGGAGTTGATGGAGAGGAAAACCTTTACGAAAAAAGACGGTGACAGAAGTTTCGCAAAAGAGCCGCATCTAAAAGCCGACGCAAACATTTCTATCTACGGAGGCGATAACTTATCAGGGTATCCTTTTACTTATTATAGTTGCGAATTCTTCGCTCTAAAGTAATTTGATAACAGTTTACATTAGTTTCAAAACTTTCTTAATTTATTATCCTTAATTATTTTGTTCCCAGACTACACGATGATGTTTTATCAGACTACTTGCCGGCCCATCCGAAGGTAAGCACATTTCTATCATAATCAGGTTAGCTGTGTTTTATCAAAAAATCCTCATTACGTAGCTATAAACTTCTACTTTGTATGAAATTACATGAATTTATTTTTCCATTGATTTATGCTGTATAATGATTACCGGTGGGTAGGTGCCTATAATACCATTTATGCCAACAAATTTTGACAGCTACCATAGATACCCAACAAGAATGGCTCACCAAATGCATTTTAATAAAATAAACTAATCGACACAAAGATATGCACCTATTGCTTCAGGTAAATAACGAATATAAGCTAGTGACAGCTATCTGCCTGTTTGCTTTGTTGAAGTATGCTTGTTGAAATCTTTTAGCATTATATAATTTATTACAAGTTCAACATTCAAGAAGAAGCCATACAAGTCTGACGTGTTCAGCGGGGTTAGGTCTGGTTCGCACTGTATTTAAATATGTGACTAGATCTACACTCGTTGAACACGTGGGACACGCACACCGGTGACATCAATACCTGGGATAAAAGAATAAAGCATTCATTCAGAAACATAACCCCATTTGGTCTTTAATCTGAACGAAGAGAGAGTAAAACTGTAGTGCTGTCTCCTTGGGTTACTTGTAAATTGTACTTATTGCATTTTGCCATAGCACAGTTCACCATGAGCTGTCGGAAAGAGGGGTGTATAGTACTGATATCAAAATATAATGCCTTGATCGTGGAATATTGCAAACAGTGATGTTCCAATTTTATTAGATTCTAAAAGAACATTGATTTGATACTTATGTCCCGAATACGCCGTTTCAACGCCGCACATGCTTTCACGCCGAGATAGAGTTAGTGAATCACTGTCTCTATCTCAGCATGACAGCACGTCACGTAATGGTAATGCGTTAAAGCCATTAACGAGCAGTTTGTATTTCTAATTTACTTACCCAAAGTGTTATATTTATTCTTGAATTTGATCTCAATACTATACAGACATCTATTTTTGATAGAACAATTGATGATCAACTGTGATAATTGCAAATTTCCGGACACTGTCTCCTTGCTGCGCCGGGTAATAGTACTGTGATTTTTGCCAAATTAAAACGTGAGACCTGCGTTCACTTAAATATTCATATTATGAAATTATACCTCGAATTTGAAGAGATTCGACCAGTCAGTCTTTTTTTTGGTCTTATAATCGAATACTTCTGTTACTTGGGACTGTCGAAACTGTAAGCCCGCGCCCCATTAGACGACCGGCCGGTGTAATTTGATGCAATGGCCCATCAACGGTCGGTCGGTGGGCTAATCACCAGACGTTCTTGAAGAACGAGTGATTGCCTCGCGTCCGTGCGTACCTTACCATGCCCATTACTTCTGCAGCGGTACTCGCACACAATCTAAAAGGAATGCAGTTCATTAAACAAGCCCTTTCATTTATCACACTTTACAGTCTAATTACGGTGTAGAATATTGTTACAGTCTATAACATGGTTTCTTAACCTTTTTGATCTGCAACCCAGATTAGGGTAATGGTTTTGGTTTAGCTTTTCGTTTCTTAATTTCAATCATAATGCATACAAAGAATTTGTTTTTTTGAAACTATAAAAGACTTGCTCTTGTAATTTGTTAATATTGACAAAAAATATGACGCATTAATACAGTATGTGCGGAGTTGCCACAGTTTCGTTTTATCAATTTCTCTATAACTCATAAAATTCCTAAAATGGTGATATACATTTATAATGTATGTTAATGTGAATATCTCAAAAAAAGAAGATTAATGTTCCGCGACCCACTCAGCCCTAGTCTATGATGAATAATTATATACCAATGAGACTGAACTTCTACAAGAAATCTTCTCCGGCTAACGAAATATTTAATTATGTTTTAATGCTATTTTTTCATACTCCAAGGAGACAGGAAGTTAATTAAAAAATATAAATACTAATACTACATGATTTTTCGTTGTTCACATATTTTTGACAAAATTATGGCACGATTGCTGACTATATAAACAGGTCCAATTTGGATATTTATTATGTTTTGAATTTTCAGCGATTTCCACACGAGCCGCGCGGGACTTAACAATCTTAGCTGAATTGGTGATAATTGTGGGCAAGTACGGGTTTAGAATACATTGAGTAAAAAATTGTGACTAGATCCATACTCGTCTGCAACCATCAGCATTTTCATGCTAACCGATTGTCTTCTGTGTCTGTTGAAATGAATTTGCTTATGTCATGATTCTTATTAAAATCACATACTTGGACCAATATCAAATTACTTTCTTAGCTTACACTGAGTTCGCTTGAAATATGTTAATGAATATAAAAATTCTTACATGGCTTTAAGCAAAATGCGGTTATATAAAAATTATGTTAGGCACCAGTGGTTTGCAATTATTAGTGGATTTCTATTATCTGTCGAAGAAGTCGTTTAGCTAAATTTGACATACTATCCCTGTCTGATGTATGTAACAGCATACATCTTGTGTATTTGGATAGCGGGCAAAGCAGTCCACTATTGTTTCTCATTTTCAAAGTAATAAAGCAATTAACAACGAATACACAATACTGTCCTTTAATAACTCTTTTTTTTTTCTTAATTTCACACTTAAATGATGTCGTCCTGACCAATGTTTATGTTAGATACCACGTGTTACTGTGCTAAATTTCATTGGTTATAACGCGAGGGGGCATGTTGTGTGGGATGATATGGGTAAACAGGACTCAATGTCGGAAATTAGCCGACTGATTTCTTCCAAGTCTAATTCAGAACGATGTCTTCCATCCTCGTCAGAAAACAAAAATACATGGGCATTTGTATGAGAACATATTAAATGTTCGGATGTATACAATGTTCACCGCACCGATGTGTCTTGGTCTGGACTAGGCATTGCCATGGGTAGATTTTTTCCCACAGCGTTTACCCACATAAAAATTCCATGCAAAAATGACAATTGAAGATTGAGAAGGCAAAAAGTTTTATCAAAATGTTATGAATAAACTTTTTCTTGATCGATAATCGCAAGTATAAGCATATAAGCCTGCAATTTGTTTTTTTTTTGTCATCTATATATGAATACGTGTATTAATTAAGGCTCTAAGTACCAAAAACAAAAAAACTGACATTTTTATAGAAAAGTGTTCTACATACTAACGCCAATAACTTCAGCTATGGTCTAAGTGCCTCAAGCAAGTCAAAAAAATACAGAAAAATATTTAAACCTGTTGATGTTGTAAGTCCATTGGCCTGTTTTATTTATAATGGTGTAAATAGCACTACAGTGGTCAACTTCATTCAATATAAAATGGCTGACGATGATGTGTTGACACTTGCGACTTCCTAATACCTAAAATTATAGAAGCTGCCGTGATTGCTTCACACTGTAAAACCACATTTTTCAAAAGGTCTGCTTCATGAAATTTTACTGCAATGACTCGGTATTTTGTATCTACAGGCAATACTACTTTTTGGTACTTAGAGCCTTAATTAATACACATATTCATATGATTTTTACAAAATTTTATATAAGTTGAAAAAAAGAGTATTTTTGTGATGATAACCATAGCATCAAAACAGAGTGAAACTAAAGTGATTAAAAATATATTCAAATAGTTAGAAACTAGCCCACTTCTTGTTAATTTCTTTTCGATGAAAAACACTAGTCAATCCAAGAATTCGAGGATTATAAACCCTGCTATAGTGACAGCATAGAAGATGTAAGGTGCACAGGTATCATTGACTTCTCCACATAGCAGTAAGTGGGGCTAATTTGAATGTTTTTCTGGTTATCCCTAACAGTGTTGACATCGTGTTGTAGTAATGGGTTGTCGTGCTCGACCACTCTCCCGCTTTTTCTCGTTACCCGCCCGAACTTTCGAACTGTATTTACAATGCGTTCCATTTGTATCTATACCTGATAAAAATGGATACACAGGTAATCCTATCAAAGTACAGTACACTCTCAGTAATCCGCCGCTCGATTATCCGACAACTACTATAATCCGCCATTATTTTTACTAGTTGAAAGCAGAGTCAAGCTCTATAATTCACCGGTAGGTTGTCTAATTCAGTAGTCCGCCGCGTACAGTAGTACGCCGGGGTTTATTTTGGAAACTTACGTACGTTCATTGCGAAGAAAGTAATGTACCAGGGAGGAAAGTGCCCAAGGACCACATCACAATTATGCCGTGCTCCAATGCAACTGGGACACGCAAACTGAAGCTTTTGGTCATAGGGAAAGCCAGGAATCCTAAGCCATTCAAAAATATCTGCCTCACTGAACAACTGGTTGTGTCGAGTGATTTACTGTTTAATATTTAGTTAATAAACTTACATAGCTCATAAATATGTATAGTTTAATAAATACTTGATTTTGATTATAAATAAAACCGTAATTTGCTAGTACAATTTTCTTACTTTTGCGAAATAAATGCTTTAATTTTTACCATATTTTGTATGTATGCACTATGATCCGCCGCTTCCACTAAGACACTTGTCTGGTTTTTGGGGTGGCGGATTACTCGGAGAGTACTGTATTCGTCAATGTCATGTGTCAATACTGATTTGGCATCACTATGGTAAATATTTAAATCTGTACACTCCGATACCTACAAGTGTTTGTGTACAATGCGTAATATTCGACTACAATAAAATCCCATTTTAATATTTTTTAAATAATTTGGTTTGGTGTCCAAGGTCGACATGCATAGACTGTTGGAATCATTTATACACTATTTAGTCTATTGGCTGATAACAATGTACCATGGGAGACAATTTTTACATGTGTAAAACAATCTGCACATAGAAACTAGTGAAAACTCTAATGGTAAAAAAATAATTTGCAAACTTTAGGTTTGCTAAAGATGTAATAAATGCTATATTATTTGTTTCCGACAAAGGAAAATTATTTTGATTATCGGTTATATTATACAAAAGCCTAGCAGTATTCAATGTGTTTTTATTAAATTATCAATACGATTGACATTTACTTCTGTGAACAGTTGCCATCTTAAATTCAGATGGAACTTTATATTTTCAATTAAAAAAAAGGGTGAATGTTTTAAAGTTTGTAACTATTTGTATCGTGTGTTTATTAAATTTACAGGAATTTAAATATTTCGATTATCAATAATGTTGACATTTACTGTCATAAGCAGAGGCCATTTTAATAATATATAAACTTCTTGCCATGTCAATAAAAAATATACAAATCCAGTATTCCTTTCCTTAGTAGGTATACTGTATACACAATGCATCAATTGATTCAGTTAACCACTAATAAGGCAAGGATTGAATATAGTTTATATTAACTAATAATTTATAATTATTCAATCTATATTGGGCAGTTTGCATACTTTTACTATTGTATGACAATTGAGTCTCCCTCCCGAGTTACTAAACCCACTCGGGAAATTTTTCTACTTCATACCAACTTCACTGTCTCATATTTACTGACATACAATGATGATAAATATTCCAATTTGCAAGGAAATGTGATGTAATTTATAAAAAGGGGGTTTTGCGACTTAACAACTCAATTCAAAAATTGTTTTAACCTTTTGGCTGTCATAAAAAAGGTCCTTGGCAGGCCAAATATAATTTGCGGAAAAAAAACTATGACATCTCTAAAATGTCAGTTGTAACACTTGACAAAATTCAAGGTAAATCGATGGTAAAATCATTAACTAATGTGGTAAAATGTTTTAGGAACATTCCGATAGATATCAGTATGTGTCCTATTTTGAAATTATTTGTTTTGACCGAATTATTAGTACTACCGAGATATCTCGTATCTGGCAGCGATTGGGATTAATCATCGGTAAATCAAAGTTTAAAAAATGGTAACCATTCTGACTGCGGACGCAATGTTACCTTTCTACCTCTCTACTTTCACAGCTGTAATTCTATTTTAATATATGCATGTCACTGACGTTATTTCGATTTAACGTAGCTCAACATTCTATGCATCTTCGCCTAAGATTTGGTGGGTTATGTCATTTTTCGTAAGGGATAATAAACACGACACTGCATGTTGCCTTGCTGAGTTGACGCGGATACTAGGTCTATTTGGTTATACCGGATGTGCATTGCATTGTCTATGCAAAGATCAACCTAGTATTTTCGTCTATGCAGCAACTTGCAGCGCAGTGTGTTTTAGGCCTTGTCCACATGGCGCGTGTCTCGCCGCAAGTGAATGTGAACACCTTGATGAGATCACCTGTACCTCGACCGTGTGTAACAGTCATCACGGTGCGAGTGCTTGTGGACGGCCCAATGAGGTCACATGTACCTGGAATGCGAGCGAGTCAAAACGCGCCATGTGGATAAGGCCTTAGCCCCAAGCAGTGCAGTTTTTGTATTATAAAGAGTTTGTTTTCCTCCTTATTCTATTTCAGACCAGTAAAGATACTCACGCAACTGAAAATGATGTGAAGCCAATCAAAGCAGAGATAGCCCAACTATCATCACTGCGCCCTATTACATATTCTCCATCCCCGTGAGTACAGTCAACAGTATTTTTAACATCATTTAAGCATTTCAATACCTGCTTCATTATGTATATTTTATCCAATCTTATATTGCATTAATGTATTCTTTGCCATATACAACAGTGTAATAAGCATCACCTATCTATATTATTGGCTTTTACTATTACCAATGATTAAAAAGAACTGCTTTAGTTACCAGTAGAATAACTCGGTCAGCCCAACAGTTGGGAACGTAGACAACGGACAGCAGAGCATTAAACCACATGCCTAAAACAATTCTCGGTAGCTCAACAGTAGTGAAATAAGCAGGAGACAGCAGATCATCGAACCTGACACGCTTGTAGCTACTAGAAACATATTGATAAGAGCCGCTTCAAAGAAAAATACACTACAACAGCGTATGCGTGTTCATAGGAGTGATAGTATTATAATATGTTCAGCAGAACAACTTAGGTGCCCTCAGAACCAGTTTTTTTTTTCTATCAAATCGGAAATCCCACACCACATTTTTGCTCTCATAGAGATTAGTTCCGGGCAGCTAGTCTATATTATTGTAGTCGTACCGCAGTGTTTACATCACTTCCGTCATATTGGGTTAGCCCCTCTCCTGCTCTTGCCAATTTGTTGCATTTAGAAAATTTGCAGTGTCATTCTGTCAACGTGAAGATCTCTTTACTTTATCTCTTTGATTCTTTAAAATAAGAAATATATTGTCATCACGTGAGCTCACTACCAAAACATTGTGTGTACCTGTCATTTGCAGCACCACTAAAATAAAAAACATACTATCATAATATGTGAAGTTGGTGGGTATGGCGTGATACATGTGAGGTGACCTTAGTGTGGTTCTGATACATTCTGACAGATTTTGCTTAAATTAAATACCAAGTAAAATGACATTGCACACTTGCTTGTGGCGCGAGCTTACCATGGACTCACGTGACATGATGGTAATGTGTTTCTAGCATTAGAGTCAGTCAGTTTTAGATGACTTAAAAATACCATAAATGTCCAACTCCACAGCACAAAACTGACACATAATGATGAAAATCTTGCTTGTGAATGGTCACAGTTTTACAATAAGGATTAATAAATAATGTTCACTTGTTTGTATTTTGATAGATCCCAATCTGTTAAGTATTCGGCTCGCGCGAATTCTGGTGACGTTTTGTGCAGCTTTCCTGATGATGTAGCCTTGGAGAAATGTGGATGGTTCACTACTCTCGCAGAAGCTTGTAAGATACAACCATTACCTAATCATGCAGGGTCGACGTTTTCTACTAAGGCTATGTAAGAATATATTACATAATATATGTATTGTATGCAGGGTTTTTTTTTAAAAAAAAAAAGGTGCCGGAACTCACTTAATGCCAAACAATTTACCTACTGTAAAAACGTCATATATTTGAATAAAAGTATATAGTGATTTCCATGGTACCCACATCTTGAAGCGGGCCCCCTACGTATCACTAAGGGTAAGGGAGTGTGATGCTCTATAGTAGCGTTTTTCGTGTTCGAGGTAAAATTAAAGGTATTCAGTGTATCAACAAACATTAACCAAAAAATGCAATTAATGCAACAATGCAATTAATTACAATTAAACTGTTTTGGTCTTCAACGAAGCTCTTATTGGGGTAATAATTAGATTCATTTGCGAAAATTCACATTCACTTGAAGAAATAGTAATAGAATTCAATGCACATATCAAACACGATAGTTTTTCTATGTCTTTTCATGAGATGATTCAGGAAAATTAACTTGTAATATGTAATCGCGAACAATGTTTCATCTAATTGCTTTTGAAACATTAAAAATACCGTGAAAAAATGTGCCGGAACGCCGTTCCACCGCGTCGCATTACAAAAAAGCCCTGATTGTATGTAATACTTCTGTATGTTAGAATAAAAACTTTGATCCCTATATTTTAGGTATGGTTTTGAACTTCTTCAAGAAAAAGCTGGTATTTTGGATAGCAATATAAAATATTTATCACAACACGTATTACATAAAGCGGATCTCAAAGAATCAGCATCTGTCAGGTGTAAAAGTCAGGTATGTTCATTCATAATTTGTGTGTCCATAGGTATAGATGTACCATCATAAATCGTCCAGTGTTCGAATTTAAAACTAAGCTCATCACAGTATAAAAAGTATTGAAAGATATGTCAAATGTTAGCATGTGGCGCCCTCACTCAGCAGAGAACTTACACTGGTGGATCTATACTATTAATTACATATCGTTTTTACCTTAGCAAATAGTTTAAATAGAAAGTGTATCAAATCTGATGACACTTGTGAATTTTGGTTTTTTGTCATATTTAGATTCCCATCACAATTGTTGGACGGATTGATTGTGATTCAAATGGCAGACTAAACCCTAAATCGGTATTGTTACAAGGAACTTGGGAGGAATCGTTGGGACATTCAATCCCCATTGATTTAGACCAGTAAGTATAAGTATTAACGATTTTATTACCAACTTTGTACGTGGCATTCAATGGTCTATTATTAACCGATGAAAAATATTAAATGCAGAATTCAGGCCGTGGCACTGAATTATGATGGTACATAGTGCTAGTTATTGATTATCTTTGAATGTACAGGTGGCCCTTGACTTTCGCACAATTCGCTATTTTGTACATTTCTTAAAATTTAAATTTTTGTCGATAATGCAAAAATTGTGCGCTTCCATGAAGTCGGCTTCTCTCTCGTCCGCTCCCGTCATCTTCTCAAATACGTAAAAGTATCATCCTTTTAAACTATCTCTTGACAAGTTTATAAAGAAAACACCTGATTGCTAATACGCCTCATTTACTTTATTATACCCATTGATAAATAACACATTTTCTCAAGAACCAATTATGTGCGAAAGTTGAAGGCCGCCTATAATCCGGTGTTAACAATAAATGAAGATTCTGGACTGCATATTTCGTTCAAATTATTACCATTTATTTCAGTTTCTACAAATAGTTTACCATAGGTATTGCATTTGAAGTATGAATAATAACTAGTACTACCATCGAACTTATAGTGGGTTTTGAAAATAGTTGTAACTTCATCACAGAATATCTCTTATTGATGCATTTTTGGGATGCTGAAAATGATATTCTAAATCAGCGGTTCCCAAAGTTGCTGGGCTCCGACCCATCTAACAAAAATTTTCAATCTTGGGACCCACCTCTTAGCTGTCTTAGAAATGGGAAGGATGTATTTGTTTCTTATTTTTCTTCATTACAGTTTTAGCATCAACTTCAACTTTAGTCACTTTTAATCGCAGTGAGTTTGATATATCCAATTTATTTCGGTATTTAGTTTTAATGTTAACCATAGGGACGGGCTCACAACATGTGTTTTGTTCCTAGCCCCAGCGCTAGCTCCAGCACTAACTGGCGATATTCCGCGACTGTGCTGCCATCTGTAGTGCATTGGCAATTCAAATTATTTTTATTTTATCACAATATTTTCTGTAACCTAAGTTTATTTCAATTTTTAGGAATTATAAATAGCTGAATGAAATATCAAATTTATCACTTCCTATTTTTTTTAATTCATGTATAGTATACATTGTATACAGTGGTGAAGGCCCACTCAATATTCGCTCGCGACCCATAGTTTGGGAAACCATGTTCTAAATAATCTAACCTGATAACTCATTTTTATAGTAATATCTAACACCCTTTTGGCTTACCACCCTTAGTACCTATATATTCTGTGTTCTTATTCTATTATTTCAAAACCATGTTGCCCTATTATTCTTAATTTTTTTGATGTCATGGAACTGCTGAAATGGCCTTTCATGATAAATGCCAACATAAAGTGGTACCAAAACACATTACATAGCCACCCTAAAACTGCTAGATCGACAAATTAATTAGGTAATTGAATAAGCTCAGGTCGTCACCCAGCAGTGGTTTGACCCTGGCTGATGATGGATGATTCTATTGTTTTATTTTTTTTGGCCCGCGATGGCAGAGCAGTTATTTGTCGAAGGTCTGAAAAATTCACATGTTTTATTTTCAATGTACGTTTGGGTCTAGAGTTTGCACCTAAGCCGGCTCTCACATCAGAACTCGTCTCGCCTGCAACGTGTCAAATACGTCGATGTGATGTCATCGTTATTCACAAAATACACGTTGCCAAATGGAGATCCGCAGATTGGTCAAATGCAACTGTTAACTTTGAAAAAAAACATCTGCTGTTGCAATCGACAAGTTGCACGCTTCTGATAGATCTGCGCGGTCTCCATATACAACACCGGATCGATGTTCTTGAAAGGTTTGATTTATGGCTGTGCGGTAGACGAGATGAGTTTATATGTGAAAGCCGGCTAATAGGTTGATCAGGTGGGTGGTTAACATCCATTTTTCGACAAGACAAAAATCTATTAATACAATCTCAACTCTGGAGGCCCATATTATATTATGATCTTCTTCGGATCGAACATCATTTAGTGCAAAATATTATTTAGTGTAGTGTATAAATTGTGTACTACTTTTCTAGGGTGAAGCAGTATTCATTATTTCCTGGGCAGGTGGTAGCTATGAAAGGCTTGAATGTACTTGGTGAAAAATTCTTGGCGCATGAGATATTCAATGATGCATCCTACGTAGAGCCAATCAAAATCAAGACCGAGGAAGCTATGAATGGTAACAAAAAAGATTATTTTAATACTACATTGTAATTCATTAATCTGTCAAATATTGTAATTTATAATGTTTAATTGTTGGGCATTTTAAAAACTACGTTATTTGCCAGACAGTCTCCAAAATTATCTATTTTCACTTCTTTGTGAAAGAAGAAATAGTGTCATGTTCAACCAAGTGGCAGAAAATTTCTTCCTATCGCTGGTTCACCCCACTTTGTGTAGTCCCTTACATACATGGAATAACACTTTTGAGAAGACTTCTCAAACATCTCATGGGTAATGTTACAAAGTGTAACATTTTGCATATTACATCGGTTATTAGATCGGTTTACGAATGAATGCAGTCAAAAACTAAATTATATTCTAATTCCAGAATTTTCATGGATCTAAGCCGCCTCGTGAACTGTTTTCTTAATAGATTTTTGTTTTACGAGGATGTATCCTAGACCTGCAACTTCATTATTGGACCTGTTACCATTGGGCCATTACGGGTGCCATTTGTAGTGTCATAGTATAACTCATTAATTTGCTTCAATATCTATCGCAGTGACTAGATAATAGTTTTTCATATAAACTTGTGAATCTGTCCGCACTTCAATTGCAAAGTATATGTATTTCAATAAAATGTATATTTTTTTTGTCTTATAGAACCGCTACAGTTGGTTGTGGCATCAGGACCTTTTACGACGTCAGATAGCTTGACATATGACCCTCTCATGGATATCATTCAGTACATCACTAAAAACAAACCGCACGCTGCAATTCTTATTGGACCGTTTGTGGATGCCAATCATCAATCAGTCAAAGACAACACAATCGCAGAGACATACAAAACCTTTTTTGAAACGTTGCTCGACAAGATAATGAATGCCGTAGAATCATCAAGGTATATATTATTATATTGCTTTAGATCAGTTTCCTATTTTTTGTTTGCCCCTTCTGAACATAGTTTCTTTCAGCATTATATGTTACCTGTCATTTGATTCAAGTTTGAACTTTTATATTGTTTATGAACCCAAGTTCACAATGGTTTCCCGAACCTATTCGGCACACCATCCCCTTATATTTTCTCAGCACCCTCCCCACAAAATTATACATTGTTATACAAGCCTACTTAATGGTGAAAAAACATTTAAATGTGATGTTTATTCATTTACATAAGCCTTGACACCAAATCACATATTATTCGCCCCTTTTGACCAGCCTAGAATACCAAATTTATGATTCACTGAAATGATCACAGATTAAGTAATTTTGTAAGTATTTTTGATGGATGGATGATTTAGGATGTAAGTATTTTTGCATTTTAAGCATAATAGTGTCTACTTGGTGCAGCTGTGCAGAAATGGCAGTTTGAATAATATGCACATATTGTAGACAGAAAAATATAATCTTTTGGCTGTCAACATTTGTATATAGGATGTGTGGTAAACATTATCATTCTTCATTTCAGTCCATACACCCAAGTTATCATCGCAGCTAGTTCCAAAGATATCTTCCATTGCAACATATACCCCACTCCTGCCTTTACGGTCAAGAAGAGTTATGCCAACCTAACAATGGTCCCCGATCCTTGCATACTCAATATAAGCGGAACTATCATTGGCGTTACTTCTACCGACATCCTGATGCATCTAAGCAAAGAAGAAATATCCCTGTAAGTATATAATGTATTACATATTTCATAATGGACTGCCTGTTTTTAGGCCAGATATTACTAATGTTGTGAATGACTGATTAGTTTTGATGTATCATACAGTGCGCGAGTACTATTACTATTAGTAATACTATTTGTTTTCATTGAACTAAGAATACAATTTGCAGATAATGCTGATTAGTTTTTAAAATTTAATTAAAACCTGACTAAACCAAACTATAATAGTTTAGGTATGCTATGAGCGATCTGATAAAAATAGTGCACACTTTTTCAGTCATACTTTTTTTCCCGTTGAATTAAGAATACATACTATAGATCAGGTCTGGGTAAACTATGGCCCGCCAAGTATTTCTGTGGGGGCCCGCGAGCTTATAAAAAAATGTAAAACCGTTTCATTCTTCTCGTTCAATTGTTGGCTATTAGAGAATCATTTATTTTTTATGTTTCCTTTTTCATGATAATAAATATTGTAATAAGTGGGTATGTCTAAAATGCTAACATTCACAGGCCGGCACAGGGTCCTGATAAACTGGGTCGCTTAGCAAGCCATTTGCTGAATCAACAGAGTTTCTACCCTCTATGGCCACCCTCGCCTACCCTGGCTGTGGATGCTGCACTTTGGAATAACTACGCTCACATCACCGCCACACCGCACATATTGGTGCTGCCCTCTGACTTCAGATATTTCGCCAAGGTACGTATTTCCTTTTTTATTTTATACACCGCAACATCCGAGTAATACATAAAATAAACAATTAGAGCAATATGCATAGTTTAAAACTGACTGAACATGTTACATAACCATATATAATTTGGACTATATAAAGTGATTCTTATTCACAAATTTCCATTATGACATTTGAATGTATTTACCAAACAAATGAAGCATGGTTATGTTGGTCACCTGCACAGATATCGTCACTGTTCAGGCAAAAGTCACCAACCCTGAAAATGGCAGTTTTGAGTTGAGTATGTCACCCGAAGCGTAAAATTATGTTCTTTAAGATGCAAAACTCTCCACGGTACATTAGTTAGTAAAATTTTGCTTAAATCCGAATTATTTGTTTTTCACCAAATGACTTTCGATAAAATCTTAACAAGCAAAAGTCATCATAGGTAAATAGACATTATTGACTATATAAAAAAAAAATCCTTCGTTATAAATATACAAGCAAAAGTCACTATACTATGGATGGTGAGTTTTACTGATCCTTCTTTTGGCTAACAAGTCACCAAACCATAATTGAGCTACTTTGCCTCCTTCAAAACCTTCCAGATGTTTTAATTAACATCAAAAAGTAAAATTACCTTAAAGAAATTATTAAGAAGACATGAGAAAATAATTTAATGTAGATGAAACCTTAAAAACATTAAAATCTGATTTTTCCTGCATTTTCAAACTTTCAAATTGCGATATCTCAAAACTATGTTTTTAGGGTTGGTGACTTTTGCCTGAACGGTGACGATATTTACATTCCAAAGTTGGCATTTATGATTTCCTACTCAAGCAATAGCTTCCTTTTTTGATATCTATTGTGTTAATGCTGTTTGCTTAGTCACGTGCAGTTCTAAACGATTTTTCAACTATAGTAAAACCTCGTTGATACGAATTCCATGGGACCGAAAATCGAAAAAAACATTCGAATTACGAATTACGAAATGTATGGGTGAAAGATATTAAAATTTTGAAAAGAAAATTTTTTTGATTTTCGTTAATTTTGTTTCCGATCATAGATGTGCCTACCGAAATGGGTCATAAAATATCAGGATTATTTTTATTAACTTCATAAAATAAGTAATTTTTGATGTTTTAAGAAAAGTCTGTCACAATTTTCAGTGATTGGCTCATGAAATAGTGTACTTTATTACGATTTATTGAATATTTTTATATGCCAGGACTCTGAAATCATTTTGAATTACGAAATTTGAATTAAAGGTATGGTTTTATATGAAAATAATGTTCAAGGGACTTTTTTTCGAGAAAATTTCGAATTACGGCGAATTTCGAATTATCAGTGTTCTTACTAACGAGGTTTTACTGTAAATAATAATGCCGACATGTGTATTATTGGCTGATTATCTTCTTGTGATTAAGTTTTTTGATTGGCCCAGTGAATTGGAAAATATATATCATAGATGAAGTGCAAAGTTTTTTTCAAATAAACCTGCAATGCAGTAACTTGTTGCTAACCTAATCGACAGACCAGGAGGCTTTTTCTTTCACTTTTCAAAGGTTTTCTTCAACATGTTTGATTATGTCACTGTTTTCGTATTTATATTGAAGTATTTTTTTCTCTTAATTGCAGCATGTAAACGGTTGCCTCGTAATAAATCCTGAGAGACTGACAAAAGGCGAGGGGGGCGGCACTTTTGCCAGGATACAAGTAAATTCCAACCTCGAAACACAACAAATTAAATGTCAAATTTTGAGAGTATGACCTTAGAATCATTTAGATAGAGACGCATTTAAATATTATAATAAAAAGTTCACCTCTCACATCTCATTAGTTTAAGTTTAATGTTGATTTTAATTGATTATTAAGGTTGTATGTTTAATTATTATTATTGAGGCATATTGTCTTTTTGTGTGTTGTATTTTAAATGCTACATTAGTGTGTCTTGAAGATTTGTAATTTTATAAATAAATAGGTTTAAAAAAATTATTTATTTGTTTGATTTTTAAGTACCTCGTTAATTACAGAATAGAAAAAGTGTCCAGATACAATGTGACTTCTATAGACTGATTGTCACATCATAGAATATTATGTTTATAGTGTGAATGAACGGAAGCGTGATGATTTTTCATTTCCTTGATGACCATGGTGGAAGAATATAAAAGTCTCACTGTTCGCATATACTGAATTACACAATTATTTGTATCTATAAAAATAATTGATAAACTTATTGACAATACACAAAACAATGTTGTGTTAATTAATGTTGTCACAATATAGAAGGATTAGTATGCATATTAGACAATATTACGCATTCATAGAACTAGAAATGTATTTGTGACACTGGTAATTAATTTTACCAACAGCTCCATTTTAAAATTTTTAATTGAAAAATATTAAAGTATCACTATTTTTCATGTTTAAATTCCTTCTAGTCCATGATTACTCTTATTTCTTTATTATTTTTGTATGTTTTCTTGGAGCTGTTTAAACCTTCGATGTCTACTCGCAAGCACAAACATGAAAGTAAAGGTTTCTTGTAAGTTTGAATAATTTGATTTATCTAAATAACAGGTAGTAGAAGGGTCATTATCAAGTGTTTGTAATAGTATATTTCGTTTGTATATTAGCATGCTACCACAAAGAAGAAATAAACTAGCATCTAGTTAGCTAGCTTTGATTATGGTATATTTTCTTTCAATTTCTTTGAGTACCCAATGATGCATTCACCATCTTCCTTATATGGCTTCACTCCTTTGCGGGGACCATTAAACCACATAAACTGAATCTCCCATATGGATGCTTCCCTGTCCTCGTACAGCTAGATGCACTCCCATTACAGGAGAAGGTTCTCCAAGCATTCGGTATCTAGAAAAATATTGGATTATCAAAATTATTGATTAATAATTGGCACGTTTGACTCAAGCCCACGATGGCCGCGCGGTCTATAGCGTTGTGGGTCCCAGGTTCGAATCCTAGGTCTGGCAAGTACACATATTGTTTTTCAATTTGTGTATGAGTCAGAGTTTGGACCTATTAGGTTGAGCAGGTGGCTGACATCCATTTCTCGTAAAAACAAAATCTGTTAATACAACCACCATGGTCGGAATGAATGAATTGACTTGAGAAAGAGGAATTCCAAACGAGAGAATGACATCTATACCCAGTGAATTGTCAAGTTTATTGGTTTACAGTTTGGAAAAATTCACGTGTTTTGATATCAATCTGTGCTTAATGCAGAGTAATGACACAATTGGTTGGATGAATTCCTAACAACCATTCCTCGTAAAATGTAAAGTAATAATATCGCTGTGGAAAGGCAAAAGGATTTAACCCTCACTTTTTGCAAAATAGGTTTTATTGAATAAATAGCATTGCACACAACTGAATACACGTTCTGCCTAAAGGATGTAAGCTGCAAAATGCCAAATTATTATCAAATTTTAACTTTTAATTTTTAAAAAAGAATGGCGTTTGAAATTTGCGTCCAGGTAAAAGGATTTATTCCACATCAATGACATTATTAGTCGTTCAAGTAATCTTTTACGGAAAGGAAAAAGGCGTTATGCATCTTACGTTGCAAATGTATGAAAATAATGGTAGTTTTACTAAACTCTGCCGGCCGACCGGGTAAGTTATGAACCAGAAGGAAGACTTAAGCCACATACATTTCACGGTCGGTTGTTTGACAGTTAACACGGATTTCGACAGTCTTTTCATAAAAAATCATTTAAAGGTTAAACATTGAGTGAAAATAGCAACAGAACGAAGCAAAATGATTTTTGAAAAGTGTGGTGTTAATATGGACGCAACAAATAATCCCGACAAGAACTGTTAGTGTTTAAAATTAAATCTTGAAGTTTTTATATCACACACGAGAAGGGCTATTGTAAATTCTATCTATATCGGTATGAAACGGAATGTTACAACTGATATTATGTTTTAATTGTCAATTATCGATTAATTGATTTGATAATTTCATAATATCATAATATCTGAGAAAAGTAATACATTATTTGCTAATTCACTTAAAACACCGCCATGCGATTTATAGGTTATGTTATATGTCAAAAATACTTCTCAATTGAAATTGTTTTCAATTCGCTTTAATTTACGATTAATATCATTGTTATGCACTGTTTTATGTTAATATATTATAGTAATAACATAAATCGCAAGTAAAATGTACGTGTCTAACTCCAAATATGTTAATACCTACCTAATTTTTTGTCAGGTAAAATGACTTAACCCTCATTTTTATTAGTTTTTCTTCAATAACTTCATTATTTAATTTTAGATTGGGAAAAAAAAACACCAAATTAATAATCATCATGCACTTCAAGTTTGTGTCTATTTTATATTTAGACTTTGGCCCAAAATCATTATCAAAACGTTTTTTGTGCCTCCTGTAAAATTTGATTAGTGTGGATTAACTCCTTTTGCCTTTCCACAGTCGATATTATAATCACCATTCCGTGTAGTCCCATATGCTCCATTTAGGATCAAAAATTATAATTCATTAATAGTATAGGTCGAAAAAAAATCAGTTTGCAGTCTTCAAACAGCTGCTATGTAACACACTATTAGTGATATGAAATGATTTCAATAAGATGAATATTTTATGCAGTTCGAAACTCAATGCAAATTTGGAGTAGGAGTCGAAAATAATATTAATTATTCATGCATTTATATTAAGTTTCACTCACGTTTTTAATGTTACCAGCGGCTCACCAGACGGACTTTTGATTCCTGTATTTGAATCGATTGTCGTCAGAACACATCTAGTAATCAGAAAGACAATAATATGATTTTTCAAATTGTAGACTTTCAATAGAAAACAATGTGTATCTGGACTGCATTATGTATTATTAGATTGCCGTGGTGAAGGGTGGAGGTAGGCTGTTAAGATCAGACACAAAAGTGCACACTAAACTTTGTCAGTCAAATATATTTGTTTTCATTGAACTAAGACTATAATGTGTAGTGTTTCTTAGTTTTTAAAATTCAATTAAAATTAAAATCTAATCTCTATAATCTAAATCTAAAATTATGTATATTTCATAGATAAATAAATATTTTTTGGTTATGGTGATTATGGTTTGGTTGGGCAGGGAATGAATTTCAAAAAACCATATGTATTCATAAGTCAACGTAAACAAATAAGTGTGATTAAAAAAATGTGCACTATTTTTGTCGGATCGTCCATAGTATACCTAAACTATTATGGTTTGGTATTAATTATGTTATGGTTTAAATATTGGGACCATACCTAAATAAGATTTCATATAAATAAAAAGGATTTCAAGTTATACACATTTATATTTTTTATAAAAATCGATGTTTTTTAAAATAGATATAAAAAGTATTATTATTATTGAAGTATATTTATTAGTCAAAAATCTAAATGGTGAAAAATTGAAAACTTAAATAGTCATATTTTGGTACATGAATGTGCAGTGGTGTTAAGATTTTTTACATTTATTAATTTTTAAACGCATTTACAAAAACCATTAGTATAATTTATGACGAGATAATTTTAGTAAAATATTCACGATAATCAATAAACTAAATTTTAATAATAAACATAACCATAAAAATAATGTAATAATAACGTAACCTATGTGACAAATTCACATTTTTTTTACAATTGTAAGTTTATCTTTGACTTAAAAAAAATCCTTTTAATGCAAATTGCAAGCTTCGTATATTTCCGCTAAGTTCTCTGTTGACATATAGGATCCCCCTTAAACCCCCAACGTATCCAAAATATTTTTTTTCAACTACGCAAAACTCTGTTAATAATAACTATAAAACTATTTTTTTTAAATTCAATATGTAAGTACTGTATAAAATTATGGTTTTATATGACTCTATTTTATTGCTATTTTCTATGGGCAAAAATGCATTGCTATTTTTTAATTTAATTACCTAGTACAGTCTTTCACTTTCTTGAAGACAACGTCGCCTATCTTGACCCACTTCCAATTGTCCTCTTCCAGTGCTACCGCTCCCTTCACTACAAAATTGGGACGGAGGTCTTGAGGTTTTGCGAAATAATCCTCTACTTTGATTCTTGCATTCAAATCATCAATGGAACTCTGATTCATCACACAGTATGAGGATAAATCTGGGTAAGCTCCCTTAAAAAAAACAATATTAAGTCATTAGCATTCATCGTGGGGTTTAGGATGATTCGGCACCGGGATAACTGGGTGCTAAGCAATCAAATTAGATTCGAAAATAAATAGACGTTTGTGAATTATAGGTTGGCGACGAGCTAAACATCGATAGCTTCAAATACCTGGGGGTACACATCATGGGAGATGGCGTTTTGCTAAGAGAGCTCGCTATCTGAAAGGAAATGGTTGGAGCAACATTCAACTAGATACGGAGTATCTGGGACTCACAATTGTACACGGTTGAAACCAAATGCCGCCTATTCGACGCTTGCATTCTGATGGTGCTATCTTACGGTAGTGAATCATGGCACCTTACGAAGGCTGAGCTGAACTGTATACTGAGCTTCAAAAACAGACGTTTGTGACGGATACTAGGTGTGCAGTGGTATGACTTTAGGAGTAACGAGGAGATAAGAGAACGCATCACGCTGGGAGTGAAGGGGTGACGTTGGACCTGGCTCGACCACATGCGGCGGATGCCAGAAGAGATCCTCACCTGGCTTGCCTGTTCTTCAAGCCAACCTGATTCTGGCGTCCCAGAAGGCCGCTAAATACTATCTATAGAGTGTATACGGAGGAGCTACGGGTTACTGGTTTGACCTGGAATGATGCAAGAAGACTGGCTAGTGACACGTATTCTTGGAGGCGATGCATGTTGTCCATATGCTCTTAACTAGGGGCAGATATGGCCGAAGATGAAGAGAAGAATTATAGGTACTTTTAAAATATATATTTAATACTTGGTGAGAATTTAAATATGCACACGTAAATAATGATTTAATTGTGCATAATATATTTAAGTTCCAACGTGAAGAGTTCTTTTATTTTCATTTGAAGCGTCAGGCATAATAATTCTCAATCCACAATAAAAAACACTATGTTAAAAGCAAAATCAATTAAAACTAATAAGTATTAGATAGAAGCTTATTAAACTTTGTCTACTTTTTGTATCAATCAACGAATGTCTATTTATATATTTCTATATTGAATGTTATTTCTTTCGACAGTGGGTTGCCCAGTTGTCCCAGTGCCTAATTTATATGATTATCAAATTTGTACTACATACTTATAGATTTTTTAAACATCATAGCACCACCAAAATTCACATTTGTTTGGCAAATCATATATTAGACTTATTCGAAACTTAAGTCGTGACATCATAAATATGATATACTTACTTAAAAAAATTGCAACGCATATTTCATGCAAAATCATGCAATGCACATTATTTCTTACTTATGGCCTTGCCTGACAACAAAACATATTTTTTTTATCTCCGTTAAATGACATTATTTGAATGATAAGTCATCTATATTTATTTAACATTATCAAATGCGGACGCAACAAATTTATCTATAGTTTCTAAACAAACTTACAGAATCACTGTGGCTCACTCGTGACAATTCTCGGCTTCTTTTCATTGTTTCCTTATTTTGAGGATATTGAACTAATCTCAGTCCTTCAGGTTTACTGAGGATAAACCTAGAAAAATAAAATTATATAGTTTTTAAATTAAGCAACCTCTTATTTTGTTTCCGTCTGGAGGTTGATGGTTGGTTCCCCAGAGTATAAGACAAAGGTAAAAACTGGCGGATTCTATTTTACAAAGATGACTCCAATGAATGCATTATTCCGACCATGTTCGATCCTAATAAGATCATAATATGGGCCTCCACAAAGTGGAGGTTTGTATTAATAGATTTAGTTTTTACGAGAAATGGATGTCAGCCACTTGCTCAACCTATTAGGTCCATACTCTGACTCATACACAAATTGAAAAAACAATATGTGTACTTGCCAGACCCAGGATTCGAATCTGGGACCCATGCTTACGCCACGACGCTTAAGCCGCGCGGCCATCGTGGGTTTGAATGAGGTGCAGAATGCAAGTCACACATTAGGTTGTTCCAATGTTAGTATATAATGCAGCAAGAAAGACCTTCACGTGGGAAACTGTATCGTGATTTTCTAGTCTAATTCGGAGAGTAAGAATAGTAAAGTTTATTTAATTTACATTTATTTTACCGAGAAATCCATTCTGCAACTGAGTCTCCGTAGTCGATGCCCTCCAACGATTGTCCCCACAATGTCACCTTTTGATTTTGATCTTTATGGCTCTTTATTTGGACGTCTATTTTTTCCATTCCCGGAGCTTCAAGATAAAGATTATCTCCACTCACAGTCGGCTTGATTAAGACAAGTTGAGGGTAAATCCTTGCCGAGACAAAGTTATTGGCTGTATTGACAATCATGAAGTCTCTGTAATGTAAAACAGTGTTATAATAATTTTACTTTGGAAAGGAAAAAGGGCGTAATCCACACAAATCAAATTTTACAGGAAGCACAAAAACGTTTTTGTCATGATTTTCAGTCAAAGTTAAAATGCAAAATAGACATAACCCTGAAGTCCATGGTAATTAATAATTTGGTTTTTATATCTTTAATCTAATATGAATTATATGAATTAAAAAAAGCCAACAAAATGGTGGTTAAGTCGTTTTTCCTATGTCACTTCCTTCTTTCTTCTTTTTTTTTAATTTCTAGCTAAATTTAGATAATAATTCAGTATTTGCAGCTTACATCCTTTGGACACAACTTGTATTTAGTCGTGTACAATGTTATGCAAAAAACCCTATTTTTAAAAAACTGAGGGTTACACCCTTTTTCCTTTCTACAGTCAATATCTATACGTAAGTCGAAAATATTGAAGTGAGTACTTTTTATAAATAAGCAGACTTTAAAATGATCAAAATGACACTACTACTTTACTACCAACATGGACTTGAGTGACCAAGTGAAGGGACTGACTGGGAGCAGCATTCCCTCTGCCATGATAGAAGCGGAGGATCGAGAGGGGTGAAAAGTCTTGGTCGCTCAAAAGATGAAAAAATTCCAAGGTTGTCACGATCCTCAGCCATGAGGGAACGACCAAGAAGAAGAAATGATCATGCTAAATCCAAATGACCCCCTCTCCCCCCAAACCATTTTTCTGTGTGTCTGACCTACTTTGCTACACTAACATGGGCAATTGTGGTATGCATCTGCTTTTTGTGTGCAGTAAACAATGCCCCCCGCTTAAACCTCTCGAGAATTACACAACCCGCCATGCCATGCCACCTTCTATTGATTTTCTGTGTACCGTATAAGTACTTTAACTAAAACATTATCAAATAATCAAATCTTTTTTAAAGCTCATTTTCGACAAAAATGGACTTACGCAGTTTTACCCAAACAACCAGATAACTAAATAAATTTATGAGTCTGTACAGCATTTAATTTATTCAATGCATAGGTAAGTAGGTACCTACCTACTTGGCATCTAAAATAAATTGATGTTTATTGAAGTAAATGAATGCTAATTAAGTCAATTGAAGCTTGACATAATAAACCTATGTATATTATCTATGCTTCACATTACGGGTGTATGTACATAGATGAGGATGTTTCAAAACTGTTTTATTGTTAGTTAGTGGTAATTAAATAAAATTATTATAGCTTTTACAAACCTGTGTGTGGGCCCTACTTGCAGCACTAATTGGGATTCCCCATCAGTGATGCTAACCGTACAGTACAGTATAGTACAATACTATAATTTTAGTTCCGCGAAAAATGTAAAATACTATAATTTTACGCCAAATGTATCAAAATACTATAATTTTAAAGGATTCAAGACGAAAAATGTTCTTGTATTACATATTTTTCAGAAATACTTTTTTTTATGCCTTTGCACTATAATCAGCATAGATGGCAACACTGCCCCCATAGAAAAAAATATTTGTATTTATTGAAAAACTAACTAGAATATGTCTACAAAAGTATGATGTCTATGATGTCTACTATCTCTATCTAATATGTCTATGGAACAACATTTAGAATTTTTTCTGCAGAGCGTCACACTGTCTTTAACCCTAGCAAATAGATAGGGGGGATCCAAAGATCCTGGCCTGGGGGACCGCTTCAAGATGTGGGGCCCATGCCTAACAAATAATCCAGTATATCGGCTATTTTTAAATTTGTTTGCCGGGCTTCCTGTAAACCGACAAGAACCAAATATATTTTTACGTTGTGGGTATTGCATGTCGCAATAAATTGAGGGTATCTAAAAACCAACGCTCGAAATGGAAAAGTTTACGAACCGGAGCGCTCAAGGATTTTCTGAAGATATTAATATAGTTATCAAATTTTATGTGTATTTTATGAAAATAAATGTGTTAGATTTTTTGTTATATGGCCTATCTAGCTCAGACTGTAAAATTATTTTTTCCATGAGACGGAGCGATAATTTTATCGATTTTACGAACAGGAACGGTGCTCCGGTGCGCTTCAATCCATTTCGAGTCCTGCTATAAACTCTGTTAAAGATAATGCATGCTCGAAAAGCATGTCTTATTTCGACCATAAATGTTTTGAGTTAATATAATAAATTCTACAGCCATGAAAATGACAAAATGTCTTCAATGACATTTTTTTACAAACGGTTCCACATAAGAACAACATTTAGTCTTATATACCAATACTGACAATACAAGTTTCAAGTATTATACTTACGAAACGTTTACATAATAATATAATAAGTGCCTAATTAAGTAGGTACTATATCTGGTTTTAAACAACTGAAATTATCTCATTTTCGGTGACACGAAACGCAAGAGTTTATCAAAAAATACCTCTTATAATAATTTATTACTCTGAACAATAGATAGGTACAATATTTATCGTGATTCAGTTACTACAAGAATTATGATTGTATTGTTTGAAAAGGGTACCTTGGTAAATATGGTGTAGGTATATACCATGAAAACAAGAATAGGGTTTTTGTTTAAAAGAATAGGTTTATAATATACGTATGTAGATTGTAGAAGAAAGTAGAAATGTGTCTAAGAAGATGTTTTCCTATAGATATACCATCATAAATTTTCCGGTGTTAGAATTTAGAACTAAGCTCATCACAGTATAAAAGTTTTGAATGATATGTCAAATGTTAGCATGTGGCGCCCTCACACAGTGGACTACTTATACTGGTATACCTGCCCAATTATTATTTTTGTATTGTGCTTCACATAAATTTGAGCGCACGCAGAAATTTGTGTAGGTGCATAGGTGTAGGCATGGGATTTATTCTCGTAATTAGGCAAGGCTAATGACGTGATCATGGTTACGATTATTATTGTTGACTGTGCATACATCAAACCTATTGCATTCTTGCACTCTTATTTCATTCCAAAACTATCAAACTTCACGGTAATGTGGTATGTTTATAGAGTGTTCCAATTCAATTAGAGATTCTAATCAGATGCATTTGGAATCATCAAGTAAGACTTGTGTCGACGCACGCAAACTGCAGTGTCATGTGTCTGAGCCTTAAGGCAGTATTCAGGAAGCTCTGGTCCACGAACCCCGTGAGCCTCCGGGTATATGTAGTATAATATTGTATTTTTTTTTTTAAACAAGAATATGTCAAAGAATGAATAATATTTTACGTTTTTGTAAAATAAATGGTTTGGATAATATTATGTCACTAATAAGTATGGGTATAAGCAGGGGCGGCTCTACCTTACAGGACTGAGGGGACGATCCCCACCACCATCATTCTATAATCAATATTCAATTAAATATTCATGTTACACGTGCCTGTCACAATACATTGATTTTGTAAATTATAAATTATTTATATATTTTATTTGTACCGTTCGTCCATCCTTGATTCTTGTTTTTTGGCGCAACCCTGTTAATGCTACTGCACTACTGTCTACCTACATAGTAGGTATATACAACGATACTGGCGGGGCACAGAACTTTTGAGAACAGATTTATGAGTACATAGTTCCCTGTGGCGGGGACTTGGGAAATGGACCCTTACAAATCAAAGCAATGTTTATATTATGACATGCTATATGCGATTGTCAGTTATGATTCTCAAAATTCTGTATCGCGTAACTGTGTAGAACAATAAGCACGTCATATGCACATTTAGCCCTACATGTATTGCTGCTGGTTCGGGGATGCGATTCAAAATATCCAGTCCTGCATAAATGTGAGTACCTAGGTAAGAGTTGACGTAGGTACATATTATTATTATATTATCTTGTCGGTCGGGGCATGTCCTGTCACACACTGCTTTAGTTTGCCAGTCAGACAACAGTGATCAACGGTCATCTATCTATTAAATAAGTTTTAAATTATATTATTTGTTAATGCATACTCTTTATTAGTATTGTAAAGTACTATTTGTATATAGTTTTCATCTCACGTTAGTAAAATAAATTTGATAAATAATATTAGGTACTAGATAATATGATGAATGAGGTGGATTATTTATTGAAACATAAGTTTAGTACATTGACATAGAATCTACAGCAACAGCCACTACACAAAATAAATGACTTGCATACAAGTAATGTTATAATTCAAATTATCAATAAAAATACGAGGGTGGGTCAATAATTCCTTAGAAAAAAGCATTAAAACAGTTTTTATTTTTGTATTTTTTTTTTATTTCTCAACATAATCTCCTTGGAGCTCAATACACTTGGTTAGACGTTTCTCAATTTTTTTTAAACCGTCAGAAAAATAAGTTTTCGGAAGGTCCTCAAAATAAGCATTTGTCCGATCGATGACTTCTTCATTTGAAAAAAAAACGTTGTCCACTTAGCCATTTTTTTAAGTTTGGGAAAAGGAAAAAGTCACTGGGGGCTAAATCTGGCGAATACGGTGGATGGTCGACCAATTCGAACTTCAATTCTTCAATTTTAGCCATTGATCGTAAACATGTGTGAACACGGGCATTGTCCTGATGAAAGAGGATTTTTTTCCTGTTTAAATGAGGCCGTTTTTCTTCAATTTTGTTTTTTAGCTGGTCCAATAAAGATGCATAATAATCCCCTGTTATTGTTTTTCCTTTTTCCAAATAGTCAACGAAAATAATTCCACGTGCATCCCAAAATACAGTAGCCATAACGTTACCAGCTGATTTTACGGTTTTCGCCTTCTTTGGACATGGTTCGCCTTTCGCAATCCACTGCTTTGACTGTTCTTTCGTCTCGGGAGTATAGTGGTGTATCCATGTTTCATCTACAGTCACAAAGCGACGAAAAAATTCATCCGGATTGCGTTGCATGAGCGACAACAGGGCTTTAGAGGCCACCACCCTATTGCGTTTATTGTCGACTGTGAGCAAACGCGGCACCCATCTTGCAGAAATTTTTTTCATGCCCAATTTGTCATGTAAAATAGAAATGACGCTACCTTTTGAGATCCCTGTAACCTCAATTATCTCACTCAACTTTAATCTTCGGTCACTTAACACCATATCGTGGATTTTATTGATCATTTCTGGTGTAGTCACCTCTACAGGACGTCCTGAGCGTGGTTTATCCTTTGTTGATGTACGACCACGTTTAAATTCATTTAACCAGTTATAAATAGTTGCAAGTGAAGGAGCAGATATGCCGTGAACTGAATCCAACTCATTTTTTATTTCCTTTGCTTTTAACCCTTTTATATTAAAATGTTTAATAACAGCTCTAAACTCAATTTTCTCCATTTTCCATTTTTCCATTTTCCACAAGCAAATTTTTTTTTTAAATGTACGAGAAACACACAACAACCCGACCAATCTGATTGAAACTTCGCAGCATACTGAATCGGTAGTGCCGCTGCATGAAAACAAACCGCTTACAGTACTAGTCGCGCCACCTGTCGGCTTTTCTAAGGACTTATTGACCCACCCTCGTATAATATACGTTTTGATTTATATTAATTAGGTATAATATGTATTAGATATTTCACGCCATCTGACCCCACTTACTAAAATATTTCTAGAGCCGCCACTGGGTACAACTATTTAAATGCGGTCCCAAAAAAATGAGTTTAATTTGGCCCTTGTGAAATCAAAGATTTCTCACGCTGTCATAAGGAGTTATTTTTCGTGTGTGAAACAAATAAATCTATTGAAGGAAACATTATCATTTTTATAGGTATTTTTATTGTAAAACACTTTGGTGTATTTTTTGTTATCCAAGTATGTGATCGGTACAATAACACATCTTAAGAATAGGTACTTCAGCGCAGCTGCTGCATAATTGTAGGTAGGTACCTACAGCCAAGATTAATAGTAAGCAGAAAGAAGACACGCGAAGAAAAAAAAATATTTGTTATATCTAGATTCTAGCACTTGGTAGCATACCTGTCTCGCAAATTCCCCGATTTTAGTCCCATCTGATCACACTCCATTGCATCTAATCTGATGACACCACAAGACTTGATGGGGAAACACATCAGGTCACTGAGCACTCCCACTTTCCTCCATTCCGTAGGGATTTTCTCCTTTTTGGAGTACCATTTCCACAAAAGATAGAGTGCTCCCCCACTTAGAAGGCCAGCGCCCGCGGTAACTAGGAGCCGATCTAAAAAAATAGGTACTTATATTAATTTTATTATAATATGCTGTGAGGAAAACTCACTCTACCTACTTACTAATTCAACAGTATCATGCGACGAATAGGTATAAGTTGCAATTTATTGTTAGGAAATAAATGATAATCTAGTTAGTAGCAGTGGCGCACCCAGGGGGGGGGGCAAGGGGCCCTGGCACCCCCCAAAAATGAAAATTATCAGAATGATTTTAAACATTGAAAGCCAATAAACTATAACCTTTGGGCTTAGACAAATAAAAACACGGCAAAAAAAAAAATGATTTGTAATAATTCTCCAACACCCTTTTTAGAAAAATTTCTTAGATTTTAATTTCTAACACAAAAATTTCGAAACACTAATGTCAGGTTTTATTAGAATCCCAATTCCTAATGGCACTGTCAAAAAATTCTCAGTGTCCACCCAAATTCCAGAGTGGTGTAGGTCATGGCTGAGGAGGGCTGACAGGGCTCTAGCCTGGGGGCCCGGCGGTCGGGTTGACCAGATAAGTGAGATAAACACATGTCAAAATTAGCTTTAATAGTAAAAAAAGTCGCCTGCGGCGCTACTATACTTCTTGGCCATAAACATTTTCGATTACTTATATAATTGTGCTATATATTTTTTTGATTATTATGTGTCGATACTCGACAGCTCCATTATTAAAGTAGATTAAAAATCGTTAATAATTCACTGTATATGTACTCTTAATTTGAACTAAAACACAATTTGAAAAACGTTAATGAAGTGTTTCACACTGCCTTTGATCTTAGCGGTAGGTAGGGGGCCCGACAAACATCCTAGCCTGAGGGCCCGTTTCAGGATGTGGGGACCATGGTATAGGTGCACCGAGTGCAATAGACAAAAGACCGATAAACGAGAAATTAGGCTGCGAAGAAGAAAAAGAGCCTATGGGACTAATTTACATTCTCCTCCTTGGGCCCCCCCCCCAATATTAAATCCTGGGTGCGCCACTGGTTAGTAGATAGTAATAATTAGACCAAAACTAAATTAAAATCTAGTCATTATACCAACAAATTTATTCTATCGCCAGAATATTTACCTACTTAGGTCTCTTTTGAATTTGTCTAGGGCAAAAACATAATATGGGTTCGCCCGTAAAAGGCGCCCCAATGTCTTGATTTATGACGATGGGGTTAAGAGTGAGGGTTATTTAAAATGTATGGACACAAAACCTACAAAATACTAATTCATTTTACTCAGAGAATAAAATAATTCATGAAACCATTATACTGAAATCAATCGTTTTCAACGATATTTTTAAAAGATGGAGGGTTTAAACTTTAAAGTATAACGTAATTTATACGGGGGGGGGGGGTAAAAATGTGACAAGTATCACAGTGGGGAGAAAAGGGTGGAAATGGCAAAAATGCAAAAAATAATGTGATGTTTTTATGGCCGGAAGCCTGATGAGGAGCTCGTCGTTTGAAAATGCTGTCATAAATCCTGGCGTCAAGCATTATCGCTAAAAATGATACTGAATTCTACAATTAAATAAAAAAATAACACTACATTTGTATATTATTGTATACTAACTTACCTACCTTCTAAAAGTCCGGCGGAATTTAAATATAGCCAATATTATTTTGTTACTAACCTCTATTGGAGCTCATTGCGTTGTATCAAATGCCAGTGAACTAATAAATCAACACACGTTTACAGTTATATTGTCTTTATAAATTATTAGCACACCTAGGAGATTCTGTTGCCATACAACTAATAAAATAACTGGGCAAATTAAAGTGTTCATGTGTTTAAAATAATTAATGATAAGAGAAATTCTATTTTCATAATAATAACGTGCTTCAAATAATATAATCTAAGTACATACATTAACGTTTAGTTTGTGTACCCGATTATAATAATAATAACATGATAAAAATGATACTCTCGAGAATTCAAGTGGGGCGCGTGCGAATTGTAATACACACGGAACCAATCGATGGTCTGTATACATATGAAAATATTTAAATCAGGTTTTATTATTCCACGATCGTAAAGCCGTCATTTATGACGTGACACGTCGTTTGTCAATACTATATTCCAGGTATATTCAACGTTTAATATTATTGTAACCACCGGCACCAAACTTCGAAAATTCTAATTTGCCATAAACAACTTTTAACTCCTGCCGTGTTTCCGGTTCCAGTGCAAGCGATTGTCCAATACGAAATCATGATAGCTCATCATAGCATGATACCATGAAATTCAAAATATCCCGCAAAAGATTCAAAAATCTAAAATTTGGGAAGCTAAATTTAGCCAAGCTTATTTTAAATCGTTAATACCTAGGAATATAAACAATAAAATTGTCAATATATTGGGGTATTCTCAACTATATCGATTAATTAAAAATAGATACCAATACAATTATATATAGACGGGGCATATATTATACTACTTATACAGAATATTATGTTGAATTCGTATCCTATTTAATTTAAGCTCTGTGTAAAAAATGTGGGTATTTAATGGAACCACTAGTAACAGATAAGTCGTACGTATTGTCTACTCTCTAATCTAAAATATTATGCATATTAAATTAGTGATGTAGGTATATATTATATAAATTATTGTCAAGTAGTGTGTAATCACTGTAATCCGACTAATATTTTCTAACAGATAATATGGAATGTCATTAATAATATGAAAATAATGTATTTTATGAGCATGTAGATCGCTTTTGAAGCACCGCTTACGTATCATAACATGGCGGGAGGCGCGGAACGTAGCGACGGACTGAGGGACGTAGCGCGACCTTGTGCTTGTTATGCGGTTCGATACTGGAACGTGGTGGTGTGAAGTATTTATTAATAGTATTGATGAGACTCTAAATTCAATGCAACCGATATTGTACCTATGCGAACAGATCGAAAAAGTTTTGGGAAGCACTTCGTCTTGAAATTTTCTCCTGCATTTCAATAGACCCGGGCCATTTCTTCCTTTTTTGGACATGTCCGATTCTGAAGATGAGATGGGCCTCCACAGGGTGGAGGTTTGTATTCATTTATTTTTGTTTTTACGAGGAATGGATGTTAGCCACTTGCTCAACTTATTAGGTCCATACTCTGTGACTCCAAACACGCATTGAAAAACAATACGTGCACTTATTTGCAGACTCAAGATTCGAACTTGAGACCCACGACATTTATTTTCTTCCTTATTACATTTTATTATAATATATTATTTTCACATAATATTATGTACCTATTTAATATGTTTTTATTTTTTTTCTACAATTTTATTTATATTAATATTAACTTAAATATTCTGCGATTGGCTATACTTTTTGGTATTCTTTTATTACCATAGCTAATAATAAGTGTATCAAAAAATTGATTGTTTAAATTTATTTATTTTGCGTTAAGAATGAAAAATATGCTACAAATTAGTGGACTTAAAGTGTATAAATTATATACCTATTAACTTGCTATTAACACATATTTCTGGGTACTGCTGCGATACATTTTACTAAAGCCACGAAGAAACTTTATGGATCACTAGAAATTATTTCTAGCAACACTCAAATACCATTGCCTCTACAGCAACGTTAAAAATACACGTCAACTGTCAAATAATTCGAAACTCATCGAATATAGACGAAAAATACTTTTCAGTCAATGTAATATACATTTTTTTTTATCATGGCAGATAATAATTGCTACGTCTTAGATAATGGTGCCTACACCGCCAAAGTAGGGTTTTCAAATGCGAAGCCAAAAGTTGTTCCGAACTGTATAATGAAAGCAAAGTCAGAAAGACGCCGGCCTTTTATCGGCGATCAAATCGAGGAATGCCGCGATGCTTCGGGATTGTATTACAATCTGCCTTTTCACAGAGGTTATCTCATAAACTATGACACTCAAAAAACAACATGGGATTACCTGTTCGGCAAAGACTGCTGTCCTGTTAATTTTAATGAGACGCCACTGATTATAACAGAACCCGTTTACAACTTTCCGTTCATTCAGGAAGCGATGACGGAAATATTTTTCGAAGACTTTGAATGCCAGTCTTTACTGAGAATCAACTCCTGTGATTTGTCTGATTACCACTATAGAAAAACTAACAATGATCCGTTATGCACACTTGTTATTGACAGCGGCTACAGCTATACAAGTATAGTTCCTTACATCAAAGGAAAAAAGTACAGACTCGGAATTGTGCGCATAGATATAGGCGGAAAACTCTTAACGAATCATTTAAAAGACTTAATATCGTACAGACAGTTAAATGTGATGGATGAGACGTATGTAATAAACCAAGCAAAAGAAGATGCCTGTTTCGTATCTGAAAATTTTATCAAAGATATGGAAGTATCTAGAAAAAAAAATGCTGAAAACACCATCATACGTGAATACGTTTTGCCAGATTATACGACAATTCGACGAGGATATTTGAGGGAAGTCGGCTCAAAAGACACAACCGAACAGCAAACCTTACGGATGAATAATGAAAGGTTTTGTATCCCCGAAGTCCTGTTTCGACCGTCAGATGTGGGCGTACAGCAGTGCGGTATATCGGAAGCTGTGATCCACTCAATTCAGCAATGTCCCGAAGAAACGCAGTCTCATATGTTTGCTAACATCGTTGCATGCGGAGGGTGCGCAGCTTTTCCAGGGTTCAAAGAGAGGCTTTATAACGATGTCCGTTCGATGGCGCCTGATCATTTCACTGTTAAGGTAACTTCTATTTTTCTTTTTAACACATCACTAGTTCGAAATAAACCAGAACTTTACAATTTAATTTGGGCGTACAGTACATTAGCCATCTCTATATTTTAATTGTCTGTACCTATGTTTATCGACAAATAAAACATGAATTCTTATTCTATACCCAGTGTATGATACATCATAATATGAAAGGCTTTAGACATAAGTGGAACCTTGATTTTACGTGCCTGAAATTCACATTTTTCTGTTATATGCATTTAGTTTCTGCAGTCCCGTTTCATTGTACTAAATTTAATTCTCGGTATTATGATTTTATTTCCCACAATTTACATCTGAAATATTCAAAATTCAATTAAGTAATAGGTATTGCGTATGTACTTACTTATTAAATTAAAAACCATTTAGTTGAACACATTCAATTCAATGCATGACAATCATTGAAATGAATTCCAGGTGCATGCATGCGTTTTTATTTAGACATGTCTGCAGCGCCCAAGACTAAAAGGTTACACACGCGATTGTAAAGTTTTTGTTTACCATTCAGCAAAGAAAAACATTGTCAGTTTAAGAGAAAAGGAGTATTCTCGAAAAGGTGAAAGTTTAGTTTTTTTGTCTTTTCAAAAACGTAAAATCAGGGTTTCATTATAGGTACCTAATTAGCCAAAAATCAAATTTATCAAAAAATAAAGCATTTCAAAAATCAAATTTTATTAACGAAAATCCATTGACATCTACTTATTCTTCACATTCAAGAGCTTAAGCTGGAGTTTGGCTCTAAATCCCATAAGCTTATAATACGTCATCTTATATCCAGTTTAACCAATGAAAAAACCGTTCAGTTACTTGTAACTTGGGCAACATGCCGCATAGATATATCGATTTAGTTAATTATAAACATTCAATGTGTCATTAATTGGTTACAAACTGCATTTCTTATGGATATTCACAAAGTAATCAAAACTCATTATTTGTTTCCTTCAATTTTAATTCCAACTTGCTGGAATAAAATCAGTGATTTATTTTTGGGTATGTCATCCCTTGTGTTGCCTCCCATTCCTTGGAATTGTTTTATTTGTTTGCATTTCCCTGTGGCATCTATTGAAGTATTAATCAACTCTATTCATTCAAATTTAGAATCATAATATATCGAAGCTAGAATAAGCAAGGATTCAAACCAATTTAATTAACACACAAAAGTATTTTTTAAGTTTTTCATTGTGATATATTACAATCTACGACCTACGTGATAGTAAAGTCTTATTTGTATGATATTTACTTGGCAGATTACTGTACCGCATGATCCGCAGACTTACTGTTGGAGCGGAGGCGCCCTTCTGTCACGTGATCCTGACTTTTATTCCCTCTGTGTCACGCGAGAGGAATATGAAGAGGAGGGAAAGTGGCTCGCTAAAGAGCGTTTCGATATTTAACATCATAGACGGAGGGAGGGAAACAGGAGTAACCTCACCTCTTGAACATGAACTCTTTGAATGTTTTCGTGAAATAAAATAATGTTGTGAACACTAATAAAGTGATTGAATGTATGGTTTTTTTCTACCACTCTGGTGACTTTTGTGGATAACTTTTTGTCTTATCGAATTCACCCATCGGCCTAAATGGCAATGTATTTAGTTTCATTGTCTTTCATCAATATAACATCAGTTTAATTGAATTAATAATGGGCAATTTAATTAATAAAATCTACCTCTTGCGTATAATAATGTTTAAATACTTATAAGTCTTATCTAATATGCTAATGAAGATTCATGTTCCTATCATTTGTACTTGTATGCTGTCCCCGCGTGTTTATATACCTATAATGATGTGTTCTTCACTGTACATGATTATTTTCTACAATATATGTATAAGAAAGTAATAATTGAAACTCGTCTTTTATTTATTTAATGTATTTAGGCATTACAGTAATACCCTGACTTACACGAACGTGAAGTTACGCAGTTTTTCGTTTGGCAACACTTCAGACCCAGTTCCACCAGAAAAGCACATGACAATTTGAAAGCTTGACAGAAGGTCTCAGGTCAATTGAAAAGGGCTTATAAATTTTAGAAAAAATGAACACTCCAATGAAGAACGCGTTATAGCTACAAAGAAAAGAATAAAAAAATTATTAGCTTGCTACAAAGAAATTCTGCTCGAAAAAAAGAAGGCATTGTGTCATCGGATTGTGTTGTTGAAGCCATCGACATTGAAATAACTTTTTTACGTAACTCATTTATTTTTTTATTATGTTGCATATTTATGAATACAAAGAACTGCAATTTAATTAAATATTCTTCTTCCAAACTAGTTTTGTAAGTCCTTAGTCCCAATTAAACAAAATTTATATATATTTATATTCAAAGTAGTACCCTGACGTATGCAAATTCGACTTAAGAGCATACATCAGTGAAACGGCAAATAATTTTCAGCAATAGGTGGGACGTAATTTCGCACTCGTTGCCAATCGGAGAGCGATAGTCGAGCTGTGAGCACGTCAATTTGTTGTGTGATGGCGTTGGCGGAATATAATTTTAAATCGTGTAAAGATGACTAAAAAACGTACGCACTTACTTGACAAAGAAAACATGCCAATGAATATATTATTATTATTATTACTAATATAACAATAAACATAACATTAAATGGACGCATGTTGAATTTTTATGACAAAATATGTTTTGTTCGTCACGCGTCGTTTGCACAATCTGCGCGTCGCGTAGTCACGATCTTTTTAGACCATGCCTCGGCTGAAGTATAGCTTTAAACCTATTGCATAACTTCGGTGTGTTACTGTACTTGTACAGTATGAATGCTTTCTCCATTCTTCTTGGCTTATTGTTCTCAGGCCTGGTCTTAGGGCGTTTGGGCTCAATCGTGCCTTAGGTTGCTCCAGAAGTCTTAGTAGTAAATTTTCTATTGTATTACATTTTCAACTGTTTGATTTTTGGGGATTTGGGCGGGGTGTCACTATTCATACTGCTACACAGACCCCCCACCCAAAAACTGTTTTTGATAGAGGTACCTACCATACCTAGTAAATGGCTTTGCCAGACGTGCATACATTAAAACGGTCTGGAGGGGTCCATTTTGAAAAAATATTCATTGATTTTTAAGGCGGCAGGAGAGGGTGCGGTTAACAAAATCTAGCAGGTTCCACCGATTCCACTACATAGCTTTTTGTCACTTCTATCACGGAATACCACACTTTTCCAGGTACATTCCCCATACCGAACCATTCCGAACTTTCAGTCTAGCGATAAACATTTAGCCTGCAGGTATTATTGAGGGTGTTCACCTATGAGTTATTGGGAGCTGTCGCATCTCTAAGTGGTTATTGAATGCGAGTGGCATAACGGTCATTATTATTAGGCCGTTTGTGTTCGCGCTGACTTGTCTTTCAGACTTGCCGCATCTGAATATATCATTATTAAACATTAGATGCCATAGATCATTGTACCAATTTATGAGTGCCATGGGTATTCCAGTGGCCACGGCCTTGCGTATCGTAGGATGCCGAAAGGAGTGGGGCCAACCCGTTGAGAAAACTGTTCGACAGTAAAATCATCCGGATCATGATCAATCATGAGGTCCTGATGAAAAAGAGGATGTATCTAATATTCCATATACCTAAATATTTTTTTTTCATTTCTGAGAGGGGTCTGGTTCGGACCCCCCCTTGTGTGCGCCTGGCCCTGCTTGGTCTCTCTGTCACAAAAATTTAATCATAATATACAAATATATAGAATAAAGCCGGGCTCACCGGTTTAAATCCCTAACCTAGCATATTCACATGATGTTTTTCAATATGTGTTTTATCCAGAGCAATTACCTAATGGGTTGTGTTAATTTCTTCCCCCTTCTCCTTCCTACACACGAAGATGAAAGACTCCAGAGCACCACGCACTATCCAGCCGGGAGGTGTTGTAAAGAAATAGTATGGGGCGGCACTTTGCTTAGATACGTCACTGTTAACCCTTTTTTTTTGTAATTTACCCTTTAGGATCTAAGCAGATGTCATCCACCTAGGAGTTTCTTGAGATTATACAGAATGGTCCAAGGGTTCCGTCATCCAAAAAAAGTTGAAAATCATTGATTATTCTCTAAGGTTGCCATGAAACGATATTGAAAGCCATTGCTTTAACCTATTTTGCTATCAGAGCGGTTTTCTGGAATCAGATATATTATTTTAAGTCATGAATGCAAGCCGTATTTATCGTTTGTTTACATATTTTGATATTTCAGTTCTTGGCCTACACAAAGTTGTGATGCAAAAAATAATAATATGAAATTAAGTGTTTCTTTGGTATGGATTCATTACAATAAATAAATATTTTAATGTTTTGTGTGCAATTATTTCATTAATTTTCTTAATAATAATTCATATTGGTCATCTCAAATAACTCCACATACTGAATTCTTTATTTCAGTTATATATTATATTATTAGAAATATTATTTATCATCATTGGTTCTACAATATGCCATGGATTTTAGCTGCCTTCCGAAGAGGTTTCCCAACAGATTTTTACAAGAGATTGTTGTTATAATGGAACAACTTAACCCTGAAATTGCGCAGATTGCGATTTTTTCTACTGCACACAAATTACATAGGTACTATGTAGTACATACATTATGTAGTAGGTATATGGCGAGGGGTGGAAGAGGCTTTTAAGATTTGACATAAATAGATAAACAATGTGTATCTGGACTGCATTATGTATTATTAGATTGCCGTGGTGGAGGGTGGAGGTAGGCTGTTAAGATCCGACGAAAATAATGCATACTAAACTTTGTCAGTCATACTTATTTGTTTTCATTGACCTAAGAATACAATTTGCAGATGGTGCTGGTTAGTTTTTAAAATTCAATTAATCCCTACCAATTAAGCTACGGGCGTTCTACTTAATTACGATGAAATTAATTAGTAGTAATTACATGAAATGCTTATCGAATTGCGTTAATGTTGTATTTAGGTTTTGTGTTTTAAATCATGGTATGAATTAAGTGCCGTTATTACTAACCGTCATCGAGATCACTCCAAATTAGTTGTTGGTTACCGATTCACGTATCGAACGTCGTATTTTTTTGAAAAAAAAAAGATTTTTTCTACTAGGTATATATTTGAGGTGTTTTCAAATTATGTATATTAAATATAAAGAATGTTACATTGTCAAATCTTGTGAATTATTTGTTGAATGAAAAAAATAGTTTTTAAAATTATTAGTAAGTACAAATACGTATACCTAAAATTTTTAATATAAATATTTTAGAATATAGGTTCCTTCTTTAATGGCTAACAATATTTATATATTAAGAAATATCAATTTATTTATTTTGGAATTAATTAGATAGGATCATTTGAAAACGAGACTCCATTTATAGAATGTTGATGTCGTAAATTTTATAATTGCATATTTAACTTGGATTACTATTTATTCACTTGGGAAATCTATGTGGTTATTAAGTATACATATAGCAATGACATAGGTAGCTAGTCAGTTCGTTGATGACTGCATTTTGAAATGCTCCATTTGGGAAGAACATTTTGTCTTTTTAAATGACTATTTATGTTTTAAATTTAAAATATCACATCAATTTGTACCGATAGAAGCGATAGAATAATAATATCGCAGAATTGCAGGTAATAGGACATTCTGCAATAAAACCACCATTCGCTGGCATTGTCGGACATTCGAGGCTCGCTCTGTGCGGTGACGTTCGATTACTATGCTAATCAAATGAACCGAACTCGTCGTTAAAATAAACGCGAATAAATTTACGCGACGCCCGGATATAACAGAACGGCGTCGACACACACCTCGTTCACACGGGAATCGAAAACAGAATTATCGTCGAATCGAATTTTAACCTAAGCACCCGCGCTACATATAAAATGGGTGTTTTATGTAATTGTTTCATTTCTACTACTATCATTGGGGTCCATGGCCTGTTGTAGAGTTAAAATAGACTATACGTATGTATAATAAATCTTTTCCTGAATTATTATTGTACTAGTAGGTAAAATAATTATATTATAATGATTTTTTTTAACAGCACCAATTACAGCAGTCAAACAATCACAGAAACGCCCATGTATGACAAAATTGCAATATCGCCAGGAATTTAACTCAAAAAGGGCATCTTATCTTGTACAAAGGTATTCATAAAAATCATAAAAAAATTGATCTTGAAAAAACAACCAATTAATTCCTACTAAATTTATTATTGATGAAAGCAATACATTTATTAATAACAACTTTTTGGTGCTTAATTTGGTTTGTATCCATTCAATTAACATTATCTAGATTACATCTACCTTACTTTTACTTTTTATTACTTTACTAATTTTACTAATTACTTTTACATAAAATAGAAACCTGTCAATCCTAAAAATATGTTTCAAGCCATCAGCATAGTCCACTGTGTAATATTTATATTTTAAAGTGGGTTTTCAATCTCGATCCCTCATGACACGCAAACCAGCGGGTTTCGAGAACATCCATTAAATACGCCTAAAATATGACTAGGGTCATAGAAAATATACGTAAACTATGGTTCACTTGGTTCTAAACAATATTATTTATTGATATCTTGATATTTTAATCCTCGGGCTGCCGAAATTCGGTACCTACGTATTATTCAAACCGAAAACATATGGGTATAACAACACTTTAAATTATATTGAAAAAAATAAGATGGAACAATCGAATTATATTTTAAATTAAAACAAATGAACTAAAACAGTTGAACTCACTTTTGCTTTTTCTATATTTGTATCTCTTCTTGGTCGTGCACTCATGGCTGAGGATCGTGACCACATTTAAATTTTGCCATCCTTTGAGCGACCAAGACTTTCCATCCTTCTCGATCTTCCGCTTCTCTCAGGGCAGAATGGATGGTGCCCCCAGTCAGCTCTTTCACTTGGTCGCTCCATCGCGCAGACGCTCTTCCTCTGCTTCGCTTTCCCTGGAGGCTACCCAAAGCTACCAGTCTCTCCAGGTTGTCCGGTCCGCGCCTGACAATATGTCCAAAAAACTGCAGAATTCTTCTCAGACATATCGTCGAGAGCCGTTCCTTTATCTTTAGTCTCTGGATGATTGAAGGCATCAATTGTCTTCCGTTCTCTTGCCTTCAGGGTCTACGACTCGACTCCGTATAGAAATATCAAGAACACTAATGTTTGCACAAGCATCATTTTTGTGGCAATCGAAATTCCCCGATCCTTCCATATAGTGGTAAGGCGTGTCATCGCATTTTTTGCAATCTGTGTGCGCCTTCTTATTTCCGGTTCGCATCCGCCCTTTCCACTGATGGTCGATCCAAGATATACAAACTCGTCGACTGTTTCGAGGTTTTGGAGTGTATTTGGTGTTGGTAGAAGGTTGGCCCGATCAACAACCATTAATTTGGTCTTATTCATATTAAAAAGAAGGCAGTATTTGCGACTCTCTTCCTCTACCCGGTGTAGCAGCTCTGTGAGTTCTCTTTCATCAGCAGCGATTAGTGTGGTATCATCTGCGAATCTGAAGTTGTTTATTTTCTGGCCACCAATTGTTATTCCGCCTTGCCAATGATCTAGGGCTCTTCGCATTATATGCTCTCCATATATATTGAATAACTGGGGAGATAAAACACATCTCCCTTCTCGGTTCGGAAACTCTTCAGAAAACGCGCTATGGCTATTGTTATATAAGTTTTTGATGAGGCAGGTAAGGTGTGATGGAACTCCCATTTTCAGAAGTACGAGGGTGGGTCAATAATTCCTTAGAAAAAAGCATTAAAACAGTTTTTATTTTTGTATTTTTTTTTTTTTCTCAACATAATCTCCTTGGAGCTCAATACACTTGGTTAGACCTTTCTCAATTTTTTTTAAACCGTCAGAAAAATAAGTTTTCGGAAGGTCTTCAAAATAAGCATTTGTCCGATCGATGACTTCTTCATTTGAAAAAAAACGTTGTCCACTTAGCCATTTTTTTAAGTTTGGGAAAAGGAAAAAGTCACTGGGGGCTAAATCTGGCGAATACGGTGGGTGGTCGACCAATTCGAACTTCAATTCTTCAATTTTAGCCATTGATCGTAAACATGTGTGAACACGGGCATTGTCCTGATGAAAGAGGATTTTTTTCCTGTTTAAATGAGGCCGTTTTTCTTCAATTTTGTTTTTTAGCTGGTCCAATAAAGATGCATAATAATCCCCTGTTATTGTTTTTCCTTTTTCCAAATAGTCAACGAAAATAATTTCACGTGCATCCCAAAATACAGTAGCCATAACCTTACCAGCTGATTTTACGGTTTTCGCCTTCTTTGGACATGGTTTGCCTTCGCAATCCACTGCTTTGACTGTTCTTTCGTCTCGGGAGTATAGTGGTGTATCCATGTTTCATCTACAGTCAGAAAGCGACGAAAAAATTCATCCGGATTGCGTTGCATGAGCGACAACAGGGCTTTAGAGGCCACCACCCTATTGCGTTTATTGTCGACTGTGAGCAAACGCGGCACCCATCTTGCAGAAATATTTTTCATGCCCAATTTGTCATGTAAAATAGAAATGACGCTACCTTTTGAGATCCCTGTAACCTCAATTATCTCACTCAACTTTAATCTTCGGTCACTTAACACCATATCGTGGATTTTATTGATCATTTCTGGTGTAGTCACCTCTACAGGACGTCCTGAGCGTGGTTCATCCTTTGTTGATGTACGACCACGTTTAAATTCATTTAACCAGTTATAAATAGTTGCAAATGAAGGAGCAGATATGCCGTGAACTAAATCCAACTCATTTTTTATTTCCTTTGCTGTTAACCCTTTTATATTAAAATGTTTAATAACAGCTCTAAACTCAATTTTCTCCATTTTCCATTTTCCACAAGCAAATTTTTTTTTAAATGTACGAGAAACACACAACAACCCGACCAATCTGATTGAAACTTCACAGCATACTGAATCGGTAGTGCCGCTGCATGAAAACAAACCGCTTACAGTACTAGTCGCGCCACCTGTCGGCTTTTCTAAGGACTTATTGACCCACCCTCGTACCTTCCAGATACAGTTCCATCTTACGCAGTCGAATGCCTTCTGATAGTCAATAAAGCATAACATCATACGGGTATTAAACTCTCTGCATTTTTCAATTAGTTGTCTGATGTTTAGAATTTGCTCTCGAGTTCCCTTGCCCATAACAAAACCTGCTTGTTCCTTGGGTATTAATTGTCGGTCGATGAAATGCTTCAGACGTCTGCTGATTATATGTAATAAGATCTTGCTTGCATGTGGAATAAGTGAGATTGTTCGATAGTTTTCACATTTACGTGAGGAACCTTTTTTGTGCAGGGGGATCAAAATTGACTCTGTCCAGTCCTTGGGCCATACACCACTTTTCTAGATCATGTTGCATAAGTGATATATGATTCTTTTTCCGTCATCATTGACCTTTTTTAAGGCTTCTGCAGATATGCCATCGCCACCTGGTGACTTGTGGGTTTTTAGTCTCTTTATCGCCTCTATCACTTCACTAAAAAGTATTTCAGGTTCTTGCTCATCGATACTTACGTCAACCACCCCATCATCCTCTTTTGTATCTCTGTATAGGGCTTCACAATATGTTTTCCACCTTGCCGTGACCCTATCCCACTCCATAAGTAGTGTGCCGTCCTCTTCCTCGATGGCCCAGTTTATTTTCTTGATATCTCCTGTGATTTCTTTCACTTATTGGAAACGCGAGTTTATACTCTGACAGCATGGGTTTCGATGTCTTCACACTTATTTCTGAGGAAAAGATTCTTGTCCCGCTGACAGAGTCGCTGAACAACTCTGTTTTGTTCAGAGTACCTTGCATGTTGTATAGTTGAATTAAGTCCCTTATTTCTAAGATCGGCTCTTGTTTGTATGGCCTCCCATGTTTCATCAGATATCCAGATCTTGCGACCTTTCGGATGTTCCTTACTGTTATTGAGTTTCTGGACTTCCTCCATCGCGCATAAGGTGGCTTCCTTCAACTTATTCCATGTTGTTTCGATATTGTCGCTGGGGTCTACGTATAGTGATGCCATTTTACGATTCACCTCATCGCTAAATTGCGATGTCGTAGTATCGTTAAATATAAACGGTCGAGTATTCTCACATCGTTTAGTCTTTTTCAGCTTTAGTCTCATATTGGCAACAAGAAGTTGGTGATCACTACCGCAGTCTGCACCTGGGTAGGTTTGTATATTAAATACTGATGACCGCCATCTTTTATTTATTGTTATGAAATCAATCTGGTTTCTATAGCTATCACCAGGTGAGATCCATGTATATAATCTCCCAGGGTGATGTTGGAACCATGTAGTCATGATTGCAAAATCCTGCTCTACGCAGAACTGCAAAAAATCTTCCCCTCTTGCGTTGCGATTGCCATGTCCAAATTTACCGATAAACTCTCTGAGATGATTGTCGTTCATGGTATTACCGACTTTGGCGTTCATATCACCTTGAACAACGGTGATCTCTCTTTTGGGTATTTCTTGGATTGTGCTTCTTAGCTCCTTGAAAAATTCTTCGCTATCCTCGTCTGTTGATGCAGCTGTAGGCGCATATACTTGTATAATGTTCAGCAAACATGGCTGGGCGTTGAGCTTTATTGTTATTATCCTGTCACTGATCGAATTGTATCCAATGACACTATCTTGGAGAGTTCGTGGTACAATAAAAGCTACTCCGTTTCGACTTTCGTTTTGTCCTGAACAATATACCATGTTGCCAAGTTCAGTCTCGAAATGTCCGGATCCTTTCCAATGTGTTTCGCTTAAACCCATTATATTTACGTTGTATCTCTGCATCTCTTTTTCGATGATTGCGAGCTTTCCGGGGTGTTGTACAAGTCCCCTTACGTTCCATGTACCTATTTTCTTTGGGATTTTCGAGACCGATTTACCAGTATCTGATTTCCCACCCGTGTGCCTAGTAACCGATTTCACACCACGCGGCCCGGACCCTGCGTGGCGCCGGGTGTCAGCCGGATCGCCTGACGTACTGTTACGATTTTGATGTTGCATTTCATGTGGTTTTCGTGGGATTTTAATGTGGTGGTTTCCCGTTGCCTTCCACATCGCAATATTGAAACCGTTCATAATGTTTTCATTATCGGCTTCAAGTGTCTGCTCTAAGGCTGTTCCAATCCCCGTGATCACCACCACCCTTAGTCAGTACTGAAGAAATTGCTGCCTTCCTCCAGTGGATCCCTCTTAGTCAGGCTCCTCATCATAGACCTGTCTGGCTTGGGAGACCCTTCCGGTAGTTAGACTACCGCCAGTATAGCCCTACGAATCCTCGGAACGCGCAAGCCTCCTCACCACGACAAGGTGGAGATCCATTCGAGGAGGGAATGTATACAAGTCGAAATTTTTGTTAATTAATTAATAAAATAAATTGTATTTAAATTAATCGGTAAATAATGGATCAAAATAGCCACATATACTGTTGTAATGATTGTGGGCAGACGTTTGGCAAATTTTCGGGTCTCATGAGGCACAGGACGATGATGCACAAAGGTGCTTAGTACTGTAAAATGGATTTCATTTTACAGAAATCAAGGGTAAAACATATTTTATTTACAGAACAAAATCAAGTTTGCCAGCCAGGGCATTCCGGGAGATCTCGTTGTCCTGGTAGGCTCCCTGAGCGTAGTCTGTCACGTACAGTCCCACGTTTTCGCAGTCCTAATGCTTAATCACAGGATTCGCTCCAGCGCCACTTATGCACACTGCTGCGCCAATTGAAATGCGAATATACACCAGTTATTTCTAATTCTAACCAAGCTATTGACCATACCATATATGCCAAATTCACAGAGGTTTGACGCATACACAGTTTTTTTTTTACAGCAAGTACACATTAAGTGTAAATAAAAAGGATAATAGCAGCCGCTGTCGGCGTCTAATATTTTTTTTATTTATTTATTTGTTTCTTTGTTAAACACCACAACAGGCCGTGAAGCCCAATTACAGTGGCAAAACTCCCAGGCTTGAGGAATTTACATATTAGATTATGTAAATACATTTTGACCTCACCGGAAATCGAATCCTGAGCTCCCGGATGGAGGGCCAGGACCTTACGCACTGCACCACAAGAGCCGCCAAATGTCATTAACAATTTCATAATTATATAATAGTAGGAAAAGTTCTTTTAGATTTTATCTCCGTGTAACCCTGGCAAATAAATCTGCATTGCGAAATGACTTGCAGCTAATCAAATCATTGATTTCGGTAACCCTTTTCAGCATTACATACATAAAATATAAAAGCTCCGTCTGCGGTGGACAGATATTTGAAAAATAAGTGTTTATAGTTGCAACTTATCTCAGGCTCCTCTAATGATGCAGTGATCAATAGTGGGACTGCAGTTGTCGGAGACCTCCAACAGTAGTGCGTGGTGCTGCATGGTAGATGTGACGTCGGGCGAGAACTTATGGGTGAGGTGGCCCGTTTCGCTCCGTCTGAGAATCTCAGAGTGCTCTGCGACTCCCGATCCAATGTAACAGATTCAGCCATATTTCCCGGAGCACAACGTTAAATTAAAATTTAACTGGGGCACTTGCAGTGAGAGTCGGGAATGACATACCTACCTATTATCAGAATCGACCGCCACTGCCGCATGCCGAGCTGCCGACCCTCCGACGCTGTACCCCCCCCACCCCTCCGTCAGACAGCCGGTCAATCAGTCGTTCATTCTCTGAGGCGTCGTGCACATAGAATCGGGCTTGCGGGGCGCTCGCGCATATTTAATGTGAATCATCGAAAATACAACGTAATCAAATACGCCAGCGCACACTGGATTTTACGACGCATTGTGCCCGCCTGCCCCATGATTCATCGTTTTTTGGCTTCTCAGCGATACAAATTAACGAAAATAAACGTAGTCCATTCATTGAACACGGCAAGCAAAATCACGCTTCGGAAGCGTCGTCGATAGACGGGCGATGAGGCATTATTTAATAACAGTGAACTCTTTGTTTAGTTATTGCGTGTCCGATATTTCGCTGGTAGAATGATGTCATCGTGAATATTAATTACAAGCCCCGAGAAATTTAATAATATTTTTATTGCTTTGTTATGAGAGACGCTGATAATAATAATTATTTTGTGCTTCTTGAGCCCCTTATTTCAGGGGTGAAGGGTAATGCGCGGGTGGGAGGGGGCCTACTTCGTAGAGAGCGCACCGAGCGCCGCTTTGGTGGGCTTTATGCCTGAAAGATAATATCAGAAATTAAGTCGGTGCCTTATTGACGTATTACAATCATATTATTTTATAGAACACACTTACCAAATGCCTCCAAATTGTCGTTATCAATCTCTCACATCTAATTTTGATGGTCTATGAAAAATAATATCATAAAATTAATGTTTGAAAGCTTTTTTTGAGGAATATAATTTTATATAATATGCATACCGTATGGACTTCTTCAAAATCATCGGACGTTGTCATTATCCGCTATAAAAACATAAATCACGTATCAGATTTTATTTTTAATTTGGTTTTCGATCTAGTAAGTAGTAGTGCCACCCCCCAAACATGAAAATTATCAGAATGATTTTAAACATTGAAATTGAAAGACTATAAACTATACATTGGGCTGGGCGTAGACAAATAAAATCACGGCAAAAAAATGATTTGTAATTATTCTCCAGCACCCTTTTTAGAAAAATTTCTTAGATTTTAATTTCTAACACAAAAATTTCGGAACACTAATGTCGGGTTTTTTTAGAAACCCAATCCTGGAACTGTCAAAAATTTCTCGGTGTCCACTCAAACTCCAGTGTAGGTCATGGCTGGGGAGGGCTGACAGGGCTCTAGCATGGGGGCCCGGCGTGTCAGGTTGACCAGATAAGTGAGATAAACACACATCATAAATTAGCTTTAATAGCAAAAAAAAGTCGCCTGTGGTGCTATTATACTTTATGGCCATGAACATGTTAAATTATATAATTGTGCAATATATTTTCTGATTATTATGTGTCGATACTCAACAGCTCCATTATTATAGTAGATGTATTAAAAATCGCCAATAATTCACTGTATAAGTAGATACCCTTAATTTGAACTAAAACACAATTTGAAAAACGTTAATGTAGTGTTTCACACTGCCTTTAATCTTAGCGGTAGGTAGGGGGCCCGCCAAATATCCTAGTCTGAGGGCCCGTTTCAGGATGTGGGGGCCATGGTGTAGGTACACCGAGTGCAATAGACAAAACACAGATAAACGAGAAATTAGGCTGTGTTGTGTTGAGTAGGTTTGTGTATAAGTTAAATGCAATACTAGCTGTATGTACTGTATATACTGCTATACTTTTTTTTGTCCATTTTCAATTAATATTTTAGAACTTCAATAAAAAAAAAAACAAAAATCGACGATAAACATTCGGCGAAAAGAACGACTACACCCACTACAGTCGGTGGTGGTGTAAATCAAAAGAACATTTTTTTCAGTGGAATTCGGCATAAATATTGTAGCTCTTAATTACCAAATACAACCCTCACCATAAAAAATGCCTCGAATGCCGTATCAGGAATTTAACATCGATGTCAAACAGCCATGGATAATGGTTCACCTCCCCTGATTTACGAAATAACATCATCACAACGCATTTCGACAGCGGCGAAAAGGGCAAGTACCTGAGTCCAGCTACTAGGAAATGGTAACTTGCCGGGAGACAAACAAAAATTTACCGTAATTTGTTTCATCCCTTTGCACCCCCCCCCCCCCCCCCCCGCTGTCTCATCACCCATAGATCCGTCGTAGATAATTGAGTGTAGTACAAATTCTCCCGGGAGAGTGGAAGGTGTCTAGGACCACGCGTTCGGCGTGGCCCGGCCGGCTCTCCTCAACGCTTGTCTCAATATTATAATTCAGTGAATCTCTTTCCCCGTTATCGTGTTAATAATAATTCATATAACCACCCTCAAAACGAATTGTGTGTCCGATAAAGTGTTTCGGTGTTGATCTCGGCAATGTGCCTAAACATTAACCCGCCTCCGTGTTAGCTTCGAATGAATTAAAAGTGTTACGGCAATGGCCAGTAATAATAACGTGTCTTCTCTGTTGTAATCTACAATGTAATCTATAATGTAATATCCGTCGATGTCTGTATAATTTAGTGTAAATAAATCCCGCCTGCGCAGGGCTGTTAAATCAAAAGATGTGTTTTATATAAATTAAACCCCGTGATGTCACACATCTCCCAATCAAAATAATACTGAAGAAGATTCTACCACCGACATACATGTGAGTTCCTCTCCATTCTTCCGGGTATTACTCTCTAGACCGAGCGGGTAGCACAGCCGATATTATTTGAGTAATGTTATAGCATACTAGGCGCACATGTCCAGCATGGTCGCTGTTAGTCACTTCCAATCCGCCAGTCGCTGATGACACGCTCAACGGTTACCGCCACTATGCCTCCAATTAAAAAAAAAACTAGGAGAAACTGTAAAAATATACCGCTGTGTTTAAGTAGCATAGTTTTAAATAATTTTCTAATAAGGAAAATAGGTAAGTACGTACCATGATTTGCCTCATTAGGCTTCTTCACATTTTTCCTGACTGAAAACAATGTAAACCATGGGTGGCCAACCTTTTCAGCAACCGGGCCAGATTCTAAAAATGAGATTTCCTACCGGGCCGCACAACCGATTTTTTTTATTATACAAAACAAAAAAGAATTATATATTAATTACATTAATAAAATAAAACAAAAATGAGAATCAAACATAGACTTTTTTCAAATAATAAAAAATAAACAAAATAATATAAAAATAATAAATTTTAGTGAGAAGTTTGATTTTGTGTGGCAGAACTAAGTACATCAATATCGATTTCGAGTGAGGTTGTTCCTACACGCAAACAGTTTTCCAAATGCACACCAGTGATTTGTGTTCTCACTCGGGATTTGATATGCTTCATCCGACTATAAAGCTGTTCACACGTGTAAGTGTTTCCAAATAGCGAAATCATCATTAGAGCATGTTTGTAAAATGCAGGATATTTCTCCTTGTTCAAATATGTTTTGTAAAACATATTTGTTTTTGTCCTTAACTGTTGTTCCCAAAGCCCAAGTTTCTGACATAAGATGAGATGGCGTTGGAGAATTGAAATAAAGCAGCATTTGATATTATTTTTATTTTCTCACAGCTCCGCGGGCCACAAGTTGACACCCAGTGGGCCGCGGTTTGGCCACCCATGGTGACCATGAATGACCTAGTCTAGTAGAATTATAGTTAAAATAAATTATTATAATAGTACCTTCTGGTCTTCTATTAACTTTTCTTCATTCAAGGGTTTTGCTGTTTCGGCTGTAAGAAAAAGAAATCAGTATCAAAACATAATACATTCAAAATTAACATCTAACAGGAAAGAAATTACCAGAGAACGAATAAAGAGAGTCCATTAAACAAGTCCATTAAACTGTCATCGATTCTCAAAAATCCATTTTACAGTACCTACTAACCACCTTTGTGCATCATGGTCCTGTGTCTCTTCAGGCCGGAAAATTTGCCAAACGTCAGCCCACACTCATTACAGCTGTATATGTGGTCATTGTGATCCATTATTTACTTAAAATTAATTAAAAATATAATGAAATCCATTTTACAGTACTAATCACCTTTGTGCATCATCGTCCTGTGCCTCCTGAGACCCGAAAATTTGCCAAACGTCAGCCCACAATCATTACAACAGTATTATATGTGGCTATTGTGATCCATTATTTACCGATTATTTAAATACAATTTATTTTATTAACAATTATTAACAAAAAATTTCGACTTGTATACAGATCATACAGATATAGAAAAAGCAAAAGTGAGTTCAACTGTTTTAGTCCATTTGTTTTAATTTAAAATATAATTCGATTGTTCCATCTTATTTTTTTCAATATAATTTAAAGTGTTGTTATACCTATATGTTTTCGGTTTGAAATACGTGGGTACCGAATTTCGGCAGTCCGAGGATTAAAATATCAAGATATCAATAAATAATATTGTTTAGAACCAAGTGAACCACAGTTTACGTATATTTTCTATGACCCTAGTCATATTTTAGGCGTATTTAATGGATGTTCTCGAAACCCTCTGGTTTGCGTGTCATGAGAGATCGAGATTGAAAACCCACTTTAAAATATAAATATTACTAGCTGACCCGGCGAACTTCGTACCGCCTCAGAATCAATAATCGTGTGTTAACTTATTAGCTGAATTAAATTAAGTTTTTTGTTAAGTTAAAATGAATACTCAAAATGAATAAGTTCATTAAATGTGCAAAAATCAAATCAAAATGAAAAGTATTTTAATTACATTGAACTGTACACACTGTACACCCACGATGACCGCCGGTCTATAGTGTCGAGGGTCCCTGGTTCGAATCCTGGGTCTGGCAAGTTCACATATTGTTTTTCAATTTGTGCATAAGTCAGAGTATGGTCCTAATAGGTTGAGCAAGTGGCTGACATCCGTTTCTCGTAAAAATAAAGTCCGAAATGTGATGGAAAAGTTAAATTTGATGTCCGTTATGTAATTCTTTTAAAAAGCGTCCTACAAGAATTTCTTCTTGAGATTCGCGAATAAGCCGTTTGCTATGAATAACTTTGACGAATACGAGCAACATTTTACTGTAATGAATTATACCGAAAATGCAACGTTATGCAGAATGCTGTGCACAGATTACTTGGTTGAGTGGTCAAATCAGTATCCTGATTTTCCATGGAGTAAAATCGAGGGAGATATGGAGGGAAAAATGCTGAGATAATTTATTGTTTGAATGCGCGATAGAGATCGGCGCTAAACCGCAATCCCGAGCTTTGTATGCGACCGATATAATGCTAGCGTGGGAAAATAATGAGAAGGGAGAAGAAATCGTGCAGCCCAAACTGCTGGAGATGAATTGGATGCCCGACTGCAATAGGGCATGTCAATATTACCCTGATTTTTACAATGATATCTTTTCTTTATTTTTCTTGGACAAAGTGCCTGAAACCTGTTGCCTGTCAGTTGAAGATATTTCAGAATGAAATAGAATTTTATATCTTACTTATTTTTGTAATAAATATTAACCTTATGCTGTTTCTAAAATGTTTGTATTTTATATTAATGATTGATACAGTGAAATTGAAGAAGTTATTTTGTTCATTCTTTGGTTGTCATAGACATACGGCGAAAACTCCTTAACTACCTATGACTATTAGCGTTTACCTTGAGATATAATTTTTAATTAATTCAACCATTTTAAGGAATTAATACTGTATCTGTTGTGATTAGTGTCCACCCGTTCATAAATCGTACAATAGTATTAATAAAATGACTATCCAATTGTGCACTATTCTATTTGGTAAACTCCCTCTGATAGGCACTCTTCGCCATTGTCATGACGTGGCAAAATTTAATCCAGAACTGAAAATCATACGTGCTAATTTTAACAGCATATTACCACCTCATTTAAAACTCCCCCAAATGAGCATGGATCTATATTTTAATCTGTTATCTAACTTGTCGTTTATAATATATATTTACACCTACTGTGGAATAGTGGCACTGTCTTCTTCTGAAGCCATAGGTTACGGGTACAAATGGCTATAAACCTTATCCCCACACTCTCTGTGTATGCTTCGATTATGAGATACAATGGGAAGAAATAAGGTTTATCAATCCCTGGATTCATAGGTATCGAAAATAGCTCGGGATCCCGGGATTGGAATCCCTAGTTATGAGGTCCTGACAAAAAAGAGGATGTATTTAATATTCCATATACCTAAATATTTTTTTTTTTCGTTTCTGAGGGGGGTCTGGTTCGGACCCCCCCCCCCTTGTGTGCGCGCCTCACCCTGCTTGGTCTTCTCTGTCACAAAAAATTAATAATAATTAGAAATATCTTTTAAAATGTTTGACTACACGATATTTATATTTTGTACTTAATCCATAATATACAAATATATACAATAAAGCCGGGCTCACGGATTTAAATCCCTTAACTAGCAAATTCGCATGATGTTTTTCAATGTATGTTTTATCCAGAGCAATTACCTAATGGGTTGTGTTAATTTCTTCCCCCTTTTCCTCCCTATACCCGAAGATGAAGGACTCTAGAGCACCACGCACTATCCAGCCGGGAGGTGTTGTAAAGAAATAGTATGGGGCGGCACTTTGCTTAGATATGTCACTGTTAACCCTTTTTATTTGTAATTTACACTTTGGGATCCTAACAGATGTCATCCACGTAGGAGTTTCTTGAGATTATACAAAATGGGTTCCAAGGGTTCCGCCATCCAAAAAAAGTTGAAAATCATTGATTATTCTCTAAGGTTGCCATGAAACGATATTGAAAGCCATTGCTTTAACCTATTTTGCTATCGGAGCTGTTTTCTGGAATCAGATATATTATTTTAAATCATGAGTGCAAGCCATACTTACCGTTTGTTTACATATTTTGATATTTCAGTTCTTGGCCTACACAAAGTTGTGATGCAAAAAATAATAATATGAAATTAAGTGTTTCTTTGGTATGGATTCATTAGAATAAATAAATATTTTTATGTTTTGTGTCCAATTATTTCATTAATTTTTCTTATGAATAATTCATATTGGTCATCTCAAATAACTCCACATAGTGAATTCTAGTATTAGAAATATTATTTATCATCATTGGTTCTACAATATGCCATGGATTTTAGCTGTCTTCCGAAGAGGTTTCTCAACAGATTTTTATAAGAGATTGTTGTTATAATGGAACAACTTAACCTTGAAATTGCGCAGATTGCGATTTCTTCTACTGCGCACAAATTACATAGGTACTATGTAGTACATACATTATGTATAAGGTATATGGCGAGGGGTGGAAGTAGGCTGTTAAGATTCGACATAATAATAGTGCACAATAAACTTTGTCAGTCATACTTATTTGTTTTCATTGACCTAAGAATACAATTGCAGATGGTGCTGGTTAGTTTTTAAAATTCAATTAAACCCTGCATAAACCAAACCATAATAATTTAGGTATGCTATGGAACATCCGACAAAAATAGTGCACACCTTTTCAGTCATACTTATTTGTTTTCATTTAATTAAGAATACATTATATTGCAGATGGTGTTAGTTATTTTTTTTAAATCTCAGCCCTGTCTACTCAAAACCATAATCGATAAAAAATATTCTCTATCTTATTAAATATCTAAAATTATGTATTGTTTAATAGCATATACATATTTGGATGTTTTATAAATAAATGTCTAGTATGGCTTGCATTGGCAGGGTTTAATTGAATTTTAAAAACAAACAAATACATTTGACTGACAAATATTAGTGTGCACTATTTATATCGGATCTTAACAGTCTACCTCCACCCTTCGCTACTGGTATGTATTACAATTCGTTACCGTTATTATTTCCGACAAATCTTACATGAAGCCTATTGCATCGTTTTCTCTCGTTCGGCGTAGCTCTAACTACGTCATATTTTCTGCCAAAACTATCGGACTTCACTCTTATAAGGTATGTTTACAGCCATTCGATCAATAGTTAGGTACCTACTAAGTATATTATATATATATATATATATATATAGCGAGGGGTGCAAGACTAGTAAATGCGCTCCCTAAAGACATAGACATTTTCAATTATGTACTTTGCATTTTATTTTTGTAACTGTATTTTTATGTATAAAATTGTATTTTCGTTCTCAAAAATTATATTTTTCTGTATTAAATTGTACTTAAGTATGTTTTGATTATTTTTTTTTTGTTATTATTATTGTTATTATATATATATTTCTTTTTCTATATTCTCTTCTCTCTTGTGAGGGTAATGTTTGACTTATAATGTAAATCTCATGCTGTGTACGTCTTGAATTTAGATTTGTTATGTACACAATGTTTTGTATTCTTAAATAAATAAATAAATAATAACATGTTGATTTGCCAGTAAAGTTGCGGAATTCGAACTTACGATCTACGGGTTTCCAAGTGGACATGCACTGGTCTTTTGTATGAATGGATACAAAAGTTTCACACCGAAAATAATGTAGTGAAGTTCTTCTATAGCTACAGACAGGATTGATACTTGAAGAGTCCCTAGACTAATACGTCGGTATTGGCCCTCCCAAAAATCCAACTTATTAAAACAGATAATTTATTATATTAAATACCGATATATTAAATACCGGTATTCGTAAAATAATTGAAAAAAACAGAAGTATCTACCTACCAATAAATATAATATATTATGTAAACATCAAAAAAAAAATTATGACGACATACAAAGTGCATGTGAAGCTGTCTCAGCGCATGATGCATTAATTGTAATGGGAGACTTCAATGCCAAAATTGGAAAAGAACAAATATACGCAGAAATTGCTGGAAAACATAGCATGCATGAAACAACCAGCGAAAATGGAGAGCGTTTGTGCGGCTTTGCAGCGGCTAACAATCTCGTAATTAGTAGCACCTGTTATCCACATAAAATGATACATAAAGGCACTTGGAAAATCCCAGGAAGCACGGAGTGTAACCAAATTGATCATTTACTTGTATCTAAAAGAAGAGCCACAACAGTTGAAGATGTACGCTCTTGCACGGGGGCCAACTGTGATTCGAATCATTTTTTTGTGAAAGCGAAATTGAAGCAAAAAATGTCAAGAGCTCAAAAAAGCGATGGAAAGAAAAGAATAAAATGGAATCTGGAAAAACTTATGAATTCAGACCCCCTGAAAAACTACCAACAAGCGCTAGATAGCAAATTACAAGTGACACCAATTACTGATGACGTAAATGATGATTGGGAAAACACTAAAAGCTGCATAATAGCGAGTGCCACTGAAGTACTAGGGGAAAGAAAAGTACAAGCAAATAACGGCTGGTTCGATGATGCTTGCAAACAGACAATTATAGAAAAAAATAATACAAGAAAAAAATGCCTACAAAGAGAAACACGCCAAAATGCGGAAATTTATAAAGAAAAAAGAAAATATGCAACAAAACTCTGCCGTGAACGAAAACGCGAAAAATGTTGAGGAAAATGGTGGAGGGTATGGAATCTCAGAGAAGGTGCAATGAAACTAGAAAATTCTACAAAACTTTCCGGGATCTAACTAAATCATACCAACCCAGAATGAACATTTGCCGAGTCTCAAATGGAAAAATTTTAACTGAAAAAGAAGATATCATGGCAAGATGGAGAGAATATTTCTATTCACTGTTAAATCATGCGGACAATGAACAAGGAGGACATGACGATGAAATGGTATATCATACAGCGGAAGAAATCATTGAAGAACCTACGCTGAATGAAGTAAAGCAGGCACTAAGGGGGTTAAAAAATAATAAAGCTCCCGGTGTTGATATGATAGCTGCTGAATTAATCAAAAAGTGGGGACCAAAGCTGGAAGAACATCTGTACCAATTAATTCTCAATAAATGGAAAAAGGAAACACTCCCCGAAAAATGGAAGATGGGTATTATAGTACCTATACTTAAAAAGGGGGTTAAGACTAAATGTGAGAACTACAGAGGTACCTATCACTCTCCTTAACACAGCGTACAAAGTTTTTTCCAGTATTCTATATGCAAGATTACTAAGGTATACGGAGAGCATCTTGGGAGAATACCAGTGCGGATTCCGCCCCAATCGATCCACCGTTGATCATATTCACCTGATGCGGCAAACTATGGAAAAGGCGTATGAGTATAATATGATTTTGTATCATGTCTTCATCGACTTCAAACAAGCTTTTGACAGTATCAACAGAGAAAAAATGTTGCATGCACTAAAATTACTAGGAACCCCTCAAAGCTTGGAAGACTGATACATGTATCCCTAACTGATTCAAAGGCCGTCATAAACATACAAAATGAGCTAACGGACCATATTGTGATTGAGTCTGGTGTAAGGCAGGGTGACGCACTCACCACCATGATGTTCAACCTGGTTCTCGAGGCCATAGCCCGTAAGGTTGATATAAGGGGTTGTGTTAACTCTAACAGGTCAATTCCTGAGCACAGGACGCCAAAAATCATGACCAAGTGGATCCCACAGTGGAAACGGTCTAGGGGCAGACCAAAGAAGAGGTGGGCTGACTGTATCGAAGAGGACAGGAGAAAGATGGGGAGGGCTGGAGACTGGAGTGGAGCAGCCAGGGAAAGGAGCGTGTGGAGGACAATTGTAGAGGAGGCCAAATCCCGCCCCGGGATGTAGTGCCGAGAAAGAAGAAGAAGATGTAAACATTTCTTTAAAATATTAATATTTTATGGAATGTCCCATTGATGGTCACCAAGAACGATGAAGGGCCACGGAAGTAAACCAAACATCGCGTAACATGACAAAAAATACAGTCATGTTTGTATGTTAATTAATACATTTTGTTTCCGCTGTCAATACCGAATATATCGGTATTGTCTGATTTTTAGAACCGGTATTTCGGTATCGAAAAATACTGGGATACCGGTATTGCTATCCCTACTCAGTAGGTAACGCACGGCTGTACATAATTTTGTAAGTGTCATAAATCATAATATAATTTATTATATACTAGCTGAAGTACCCGGCTTCGCACAGGGTCGCTTCGTGGTTATATTTATCTTAGATATTATTTAAAAAATAATGAGAGGTAATTATTTCTTTAATATTAAAATATCAGTGTAATACCATATGGCAATATTAAAATAATTCTTATAGGAGTAAAGGTCAAACAAAAGAACACTAAATTAAAATCGAATCCAAAATATGCAAACGTTATTATTTGTATTAATATGTAGTAAAAAAAATCAAAATTGAATGGAACAAACTTTGTATTTTATATAATACTAATATAGAAACCTAAGCAGGTGTGCGCACAACAACTGACAAAAGTTTCATCGGAATCGGATGAATGGTATAGGAACGCATACGAATAGAAGAAGAAGATGATTTTCTAATTCAGAAATCTTTGTGGGCATGCGCACGACAATTCACCAAAATTTCGTTGCAATCGGATGAATGGTATAGGAACAGTGGCGCACCCAGGGGGGGGCCAGGGGGCCTTGCCCCCCCCAAAATATGAAAATCATCAGAATGATTTTACACATTGAAATCGAAAGCCAATAAACTATACCTTGGGCTTAGACAAACAACACGGCAAAAAATGATTTGTAATTCTCCAGCACCCTTTTTAGTAAAATTTCTTAGATTTTAATTTCTAACACAAAAATTTCGAAACACTAATGTCAGGTTTTTTTAGAAACCCGTTCCCTAATGAAATTCTCGGTGTTCACCCGAATTCCGGAGTGGTATAGGTCATGGCTGGGGAGGGTTTACAGGGCTCTAACCTGGGGGCCCGGGTTGTGGGGGGCCTGGCGTGTCGGGTTGACCAGATAAGTGAGATAAACACACATCATAAATTAGCTTTAATAGTAAAAAAAAAAAAGTTTATATAATTGTCCAATATATTTTCTGATTATTATGTGTCGATACTCGACTGCTCCATTATTAAAGTAGATGTATTGAAAATCGCCAAAAATTCACTGTATAAGTACGCTCAATTTGAACTAAAACACAATTTGAAAAACGTTAATGTAGTATTTCACACTGCCTTTAATCTAAGCGGTGGATAGGGGGCCCGTCAAATACCCTAGCCCAGTGGTCGGCAAACTCATTAGTCAATAGAGCCAAATATCAACAGTACAACGATTGAGATTTCTTTTGAGAGCCAAATTTTTTAAACTTAAATTATATACGTAGGTAGTAAGTAGGTACACTGCTAATTTACTTAATAAACTTTAATTAAAGTTTTAAGTCCTAATTAAATTATAGGTAGGTACACTGAATAAAACTGAATATCATACGTAATAATGATCTTATTTATTAATAAAAATTAAATTGTAAGTCAGGTATCCATAAAATTGAATCATGACAATGACTGACAAACTCAATGTGAATAATGGCCGTCCATCTCCTTGTAAAGTTTGGGTAAGTCAGGTTCGTATGTTGTTGATTTAATTTTAAGCACGATTCCAGGTTCTCATCAATAAATCGATTTCTTAATTTACTCTTGATTTCCTCTCTTGGAAATCTTTTTACTAACCACAAAACTTGCAATATTAACATTGTTGACAGATTTTATTCAGTACCTAATTAAATACAGAACTTTATTTTTATTGACTCTTCTCCTCAGCTGCTTTCTTCCTTGCATCATCGATAGAATATTTAGCGCAAAATTACGAGTTTTTAGTTGTATCTTTCTAAATTTCAATGCGCCAATTTTTCCCGACACATACATACATAAATACAGGTCGGTAAGCCATTTAAGTTTTGAATAAACGCGAAGTCTCGGTCTATTCAACATTACATTTACGGTTATCCTTTTCCATTTTCTTTGCTTCTTCTTTGTAGCCATGTCAAATATGGCAGAGAGCATCTGTGGCAGAGCCGCACTCAAGGGGCCAAAGAGCCGCAGTATACCGACCACTGCCCTAGCCTGAGGGCCCGTTTCAGGATGTGGGGGCCATGGTGTAGGTACACCGAGTGCAATAGACAAAAGACCAATAAACGAGATATTAGGCTGTGTTGTATTGAGTAGTTGTGTATAATTTAAATGCAATAATACTTTTTTGTCCATTTTCGATTAATATGTTGGAACCTCAATATTGAAGAACCAAAAATTTACGATAAACATTCGGCGAAAAGAACAACTACACCCACTACGGTGGTGGTGTAAATCAAAAGAACATTTTTTTTCGGTGGAATTCGGCATAAATATTGTAGCTCTCTAGACCAGTGTTCCCCAAACTTTCGACATCTGTGTACCCCTTCTATAATTTTCGTAACACTGAGTACTCCTCGTCAAAGAAAAATGCATATAAGTACTTTAATAACAATCAAAATATATTCCTTTTGTAGTACATAAACAAAATAATAATAAACGAATAATAAAATTCATTCATAATAAAATATAAATAAAAGTTATATTATAAAAAATAACATTCATTGGTTATTAATTTTAATCTGAGGTGCGGTTCCACACCCAAAAGGCTGTTCCTTTTTTTACGTAATGTCTAGAAATGCTGAAAAAGCAACTTCACATAGATATGAAGTTGGAAAAGGCAAGATGTATTTCAGGAATGTCTCTGTTAAAACTGGATACACATGTTGCATTTGCAACCTAAATGATGTTTAAGTACACTCCTTATATTTATTTTGCAAGAATCCGTCTGAAGCTAATAATTCCAACAATTGCTCTTCTTCCGCATGCGATAAACCTTCTAGCATGGATATTGTATTAATGCTTGTTGCACAAGGCGTAGCCATAACCCGGTGCAGCGCATACCCCCACCAAACTCTTCCCGTACCCCAGGGGGTACGCGTACCACACTTTGGGAAACACTGCTCTAGACCAAGCGGGTAGCACAGCCGATATTATTTAAGTAATATTTTAGCATACTAGGTATACATGTCCAGCATGGTCGCTGTTCACTTCCAATCCGCCAGTCGCTGATGACACGCCCAACGGTTACCGCCACTATGCCTCCAATTTAATAAAAAACTAGGAGAAACTGTACAAATATATCGCCGTGTGTTGTGAAAATATCTAAAAATATTTATATGAAGAAGAAAAAGAGCCTATGGGACTAATTTACATTCTCCTCCTTGCCCCCCCCCCCCCCAATAATAAATCCTGGGTGCGCCACTGTATAGGAACGCATACGAATATAAGAAGAAGAAGAAGATGGTTGTGCGCGAACCTTCGCGGGCGTGCGCACAACAACTGGTCAAAATTTTATCGCAATCGGATGAATGGTATAAGAACGCATACGAATAGAAGAAGATAAAATAGAAGAAAAGGAAGAAAAAATGGTTGTATCAATTCAGAAACCTTTGCGGGCGTGAGCACAACACTTGATCAAAATTTCATTGCAATCGGATGAATGGTATAGGAACGCATACGAATAGAAGAAAAAGAAGATGGTTGTACTAATTCAGAAACCTTCACGGGCGTGTGCACAAAAACTGGTCAAAATTTCATCGCAATCGGATGAATAGTATAAGAACGCATACGAATATAAGGTAGAATAGAAGAAAAAGAATAAGTAATGGTTGTATCAATTCAGAAACCATTGCGGGCGTGAGCACAACACTTTATCAAAATTTCACTGCAATCGGATGAATGGTATAGGAACGCATACGAATAGAAGAAGATACAATAGAAGAAGAAGAAGAAGAAGAAAATGGTTGTACTAATTCAGTAACCTTCGCGGGTGTGGGTATAAAAACTGACGAAAGTTTCGTTGCAATTGGATGAATTGTATATAAACAATACGAATAAAAGAAGATAGAATGAAGAAGTATAAGATGGTTGTACTAATTCAGAAACCTTTGCGGGTGTTACCACAACAACTGACGAAGGTTTCATCGCAATCGGATGAATGTTATAGGAGCCATACGAATAAAAGAAGATATAATGAAGAAAAAGAAGAAGATGGTTTTTATAATTTAGAAACCTTCGCGAGTGTGCGCACAACAACTGACGAAAGTTTCGTCGCAATCGGATGAATGGTATAGGAACCATACGAATAAAAGAAGAAATAATGAAGAAGAAGAAGAAGATGATGATTTTTCTAATTCAGAAACCTTCGCGGGTGTGCGCACAACAACTAACCAAAGTTTCATCGCAATCGGATGAATGGTATAGAAACGCATACGGACAGACAGACGGACAGACAGAGATCATTTATATATATATACTCTTCGCGAAAGTGCAAGCAATAAGTTGACAAAGTTTTATCGCAATCGGGTGAACGGAATGGCAGCGCATAAAATACGAACAAACAAACAAACAAATATTGATTTTTATATATTAGATTATATTATGTGGATTTGTCAAAAACCGAACGATCAAAATATCGCCCTTTGATTAATTCGAAGGTTAATTTTCTTTTGAATTTATCGGAGCGGAAACAGATTGGCGGAAGTACCATTCGTGACATATTGACATTTCGAACACGTAAGAGAACCGCACATTAATTATTATTTGTATTGTTTTTACAGATTGCTTTTAATTATGCGATACAGGAAGTGCAGCTATTTATAACACATGAATAGTATTTGACATTGAAATGATAAAAACAACACATATATCGAATATTTTGTCCTACGATTCCCCATTTTCAAACCTTCTGAATTATCCGCATTAAGTATATACGTTTGGCTGTGGTGATACATGATAATGAACAGTGTACATATACAATTTTAATATTTAAAAAAATATATAAATTAATCCATGTTTATCCTCATAGCGTACGATAACCAACGGATAGCTAGTGTCCGCCTGTCCTTCATTTTTAACATAATTTTGTCTTTTGGTGTTGACAATTTTACTTTATTTTTGCCGAACCCGAGAAAATACCTAGCACCCTACAGATTGGCATCTTTGAGGGGAAATGATTCAAAAAGGAACCAACGGATTCGATTAAGTATTTATTTTTTGTCCCGGGAAATCTTTTTGATAGGAAACAATGCAAACGGGAAAAAGTTAGAAGGAAAGCTTTAAAAAAGCTGTCAATCAGGATTCTGGATGGACTTTTTAATTTGGGGAAAAATTGGTGGGAAGAGCTAAAAAGTTGTCGACCTGTTCTATACGGAATTTTGAATCTACGTATAAAGTGTAGCAAGCCGGAAAATGTATCTTTGCACAGGTGCCTATAGATACCTACCAGATTTTCAACAGGTAGTCAGGTAGTCACTTAATTAAGTTATACAATTACGTAATTAAAGTATATTAACACCTTCAACCCTCAGCTGATTATAATATGGGTATCCGCAAAATGGAGAATATCGTCACTGTTCTGGCAGAAGACACTAATTCGAAAAAATGAATTATGAGTTAGTTATACCAAAATGTTACTTATTTCAAACTTTACCGTCTGGAAAACTTCTTAATAAATAAACAGTCTTTATTTTAAGCCATCCTTTTTTACGATTACTTAATAAACTCACACCATTTCAAACATTTTAACAACTTAAAAGTCAAATTACTCAAAACTAGTATTCTCCAGTTAGTGTGTTCTGCCAGAACAGAGACGATATAATATCAACATACTTTTTACGATGAATCGTTATTAGCCATACGCTCAACCCGTTCAGTCATATTTATTGCATTGGATTAACACACACAAAAAAATGTTTTCCAATCGTAGTATTTGAACATTGTTTCTCGTAGTTAGGGTTGCCAAATGTCCCGGAATTGAAGCCCTTGTCCAGGATCCCCGTTGGAGCTTACCCGGGACGCACAATATCCCAGATCTTTAAAAAAAACTGACAAAGTACAAACGTAAAATCAAATCGTGAACGTAATTATTTAAACATTCTGAAAAAAAATTTGGCTGGAAGAGCCAAAAAACGTTTTCGACCTTACGGAAAAATGTCCCAGAATTTTCTGAAATAAAGTTGGCAGCCCTACTCGTATCACCGGAACTACTAATGTAATTACACCATGCGTCAGCTAGGTCGGGAGAGAGGTAAGTGATTTTTTCGTAGAACTATCGTAATATGGCATCCCATTATTGAATAGAGGTGCCTTTTCGCGCTGTCGCTTGTCGCTACATAGGTAATTTATGTAAATGTCGTTTTTACTTCGTTATTGTGCTATGTAAAATTATTTCATATGCTTACCCCCTAGGAAAAATTTTGTTTAATACTCACACATATGAATTCATAATACATTTTTCTGAAATCTTCAGGTATCCAGCGGCAAAATATTTATAAAAGACAGCGTTTACATTATAATCACAGTGGGAGCCATGAATCCTGTATCCTGTAATATCCATCATCTCTTCAAGTGATGGAAAAATATTGAGAGATTGCCATTTTTGATATTTCGGCGCCAAAGAAGTAGGCCTCAATAATATTCATTCTGATTTATTCTAATTATTCATTTGAAAATAAAATACTCAGAACATTCAGTCGAGTGGAAATTGAAGCCATATAAACCAGCACTATCTTGTGATTCCAATGCCCGATTTATTTTTCTTTCTTATTAATCTCTGGTTGCAAGGGTGAAAGTATCACATTATATAAGTACCTGTACACACCTGAATAAACATTTTATAATAAGGAAAGTATTAAATGCCATTTAATTAAGAATTAATTGTGTATTTCCTGCTACCGAGGTAAACACGAACAGACAAACCTGCTACAAAGCTATGGTAAAACGTATATTAGGTAGGTATGTACGCCTTTCAATGCCTTTCCATACTGAACAGGACCGTCATAAGTAATTTCGAGTAGTGGTGCTAACTGTTAGGTATACAAAAATATACGAGATGGGGAATGTAATTGGCAAAAAAATGCTAGATTTTCACAAAAAACTGCATATAAATAGTACCTATAAATCGGTATTTTTTCAATACGTCATAATTTAAAAGGTTTTCGCGAATCTTGAAGAAGAAACTATTGTTAGTTACTAATACCTATAATAAGGGACAAGAATTGAAAGGAAGTCCAGAAACTCAATAACAGTAAGGAACATCCGAAACGTCGCAAGATCTGGATATCTGATGAAACATGGGAGGCCATACAAACAAGAGCCAATCTTAGAAATAAGGGACTTAATTCAACTATACAACATGCAAGGTACTCTGAACAAAACAAAGTTGTTCAGCGACTCTGTCGGCGGGACAAGAATCTTTTCCTTAGAAATAAGTGTGAAGACATCGAAACCCATGCTGTCAGAGTAGAAACTCGCGATCTTTTCCAAAAAGTGAAAGAAATCACAGGAAATTTTAAGAAAACGAACTGGGCCGTCGAGGAAGAGGACGGTACACTACTTATGGAGTGGGATAGGGTCACGGCAAGGTGGAAAACATATTGTGAAGCCCTATACAGAGATACAGAAGAGGATGATGATGTGGTTGACGTACGTATCGATGAGCAAGAACCTGAAATACTTTTTGGTGAAGTGATAGAGGCGATAAAGAGACTAAAAACCCACAAGTCGCCAGGTGGCGATGGTATATCCTAAGAAGCCTTAAAAAGGTCAATGATGACGGAATAAGAATCATACATCAATTATGCAACATGATCTGGAAAAGTGGTGTATGGCCCAAGGATTGGACAGAGTCAATTTTAATCCCCCTGCACAAAAAAGGTTCCTCACGTAAATGTGAAAACTATCAAACAATCTCACTTATTCCACATGCAAGCAAGATCTTATTACATATAATCAGCAGACGTCTGAAGCATTTCATCGACCGACAAATATCCAAGGAACAAGCAGGTTTTGTTATGGGCAAGGGAACTCGAGAACAAATTCAGAACATCAGACAAATAATTGAAAAATGCAGAGTTTAATACCCCTATGATGTTATGCTTTATTGACTATCAGAAGCCAACACCAAGTACATTCCAAAACCTCGAAACAGTCGACGAGTTTGTATATCTGGGATCGACCATCAGTGGAAAGGGCGGACGCGAAGCGGAAATAAGAAGGCGCACACAGATTGCAAAAAATGCGATGACACGCCGTACCACTATATGGAAGGATCGGGGAATTTCGATTGCCACAAAAATGATGCTTGTGCAAACATTAGTGTTTTCGATATTTCTATACGGAGTCGAGTCGTGGACCCTAAAGGCAATATAACGGAAGGCAATTGTGCCTTTGAGATGTGGTGTTGACGCCGAATGCTTCGCATTTCTTGGACGGAGCACAGGACGAACCAGTCAATCATCCAGAGACTGAAGATAAAGGAACGGCTCTCGACGATATGTCTGAGAAGAATTCTGCAGTTTTTTTGACATATTGTCAGGCGCGGACCGGACAACCTGAAGAGACTGATAGTTTTGGGTAGCCTCCAGGGAAGGCGAAGCAGAGGAAGAGCGTCTGCGCGACGGAGCGACCAAGTGAAAGAGCTGACTGGGGGCACCATCCATTCTGCCCTGAGTGAAGTGGAAGATCGAGAAGGATGGAAAGTCTTGGTCGCTCAAAGGATGGCGAAATTTAAATGTGGTCACGATCCTCAGCCATGAGTGCACGACCAAGAAGAAGAATATAATGAGTCATGGTCAGCGATCTTCAATTATTCAATACGAACACTCAATTCATATTATTAAATGTTATGAAACAATGTAATAAATAAACACCCAATTATTATTCTGTAGTATCATAGTGTAGCACCGCTGCAGGGCGAGGGAGGATTGGCCACGGCGACGACCAGGTCTCACATAGTGGGAGGTGCGCTTGCCTTATGTTCTTATGCTGGAGCGTAATGTGGTGAAGTAAGTTGAAGCATTATGGTGATTATAATATTCTCCAATATCACAGTGATACGTACCTTAATAGATATTCCAGTAAAAAGCACCGCCATACACAATGTTCAAAGTTCATTTAATGGATGTATCTTGGACTGGACTAGTCTTCAAAAAGTGAATTGGTCATGGAATACGAAATCTGTACATATCTCATTTTCTGCATATTATGACACACTGGTTATGAAGTAAGTACATAATTATTTGGATAGTACTAATACGATGGTTAATTTCGAAATTTAAAAAAAAATGTCATGTTCATTGAATCGGCCCATATGTGAAGTACGTCCCTGGTGGTATCGAATGGGTATATACACATGCAGTATGAAATTAAATTATTTAATGTTATTGGATGAATAGATGTTTTTCGTGTTCACTATTCGTAGTTCTCTGTCAGTTGAGCATGTCATGTCGTTAGCGATGCACGTTATACGGTACAATGCGTTGTGAAGTGTTCACGTTTTGTGAGGTAACAACGCTTTGTCGGATTATGCCGGGTTACCGCATCGCAGGTGTAAAATGCTAGCGTGCCATGGCTAACAAGTGACACTAAATTAATACGTAAAGAAGAAAGTGACACCATTGGCATTGGTGATAAACGAAAAATACAATTAAAATAAGGAAACACAAGTGACGTAGGTACATACTACTCCCACATTTACATATTATAATCTATCTGATTATTTGATACCATCATCAGCCGGGGGCGATCCAATGTTGGATGAAGGTCTCCCCTATCTACCTTCACTCCCTAGTTATTTGTTGTGACGCATATCCACCGAACCTTATGAGTTCGCCTACCCAGAGGGTTTTAGGGCGTCCCTATGGACGTTTAGTGCCCCTTGGATAGTTCATTAATTTGCCGAGGGGCATGTCAATTGAAAAATAATTAGTTAAAGATGTTCTGATTTTATTATTAATAAATTTGTTTAAATAATTATACATCTACCCAAGTGTATATCACTTAAATTTTATGTTTGTTTTTTTACCAAACAATTACTATAATAATTTAAACAACGTTAAATGTATGTATATAGGACGCGTACTTACGACATAGCTTGATGACAACCAATGGAAAAACCAAACCCAGAGTCATACAATTTAAAAGGGGGCCTCCAAACAGTTCATACCAGTCATACAATTATTAAATTAAACCAAAATCGATAAAAGACGTGCATTTCTCACCAATTAATTATTTTATTTTTTTAATAATATCGATTCAGATTTATTTTTACAGTGACTCTCACAGAAGAGTAAGCAGATCGTGCATTGCTAATATTCAGGAATTCCGAATATAATAATATACCCACTTACATATTTTATAGTAGATTTCGTGGACGTGAAATTATTATTTTTTATCTTAGTGGGCACAAGATCAGTCAGTGTGTCGGGCCTCTACATCATCAAACGCGTCACCGATGGCAACAGCGCCATCAAATGTAGGAGAATTTACATATAAATGACATTGTCGACAATGAAATCTCTCTATCCTCGCGTGAATCAAACTCATTAAAAACTGTTTTTATTTTACAATACAATTTAATATAGGTTTTATGAGGATATCGTATATTATGGAAAAAAGAATTTGGTAGCCGCTATCATGAATTAGATCTAGATGCAGCGTGGGATGATTTTCAGCATCCCAGAAAGATTTTTCTATACCTAATAGGTACATGTTATTGTTTTAATTGGTTTAAATTAGGCAACACAAAATTCTGCAGTTATTATAATTATTATGTGAAATATAAGGGTAATACCCAAATATTTTTCATTGCTTAATTTGTCCTTCACGAAAATAAAAGTTGATCATCACTAATTTAGATCGTCAAAGCAAAGTTACATATTTTTTGTCATTTCCGTTGTTGGTACATGTTGGAGAACTCCAATAATTTTAAAGAATCATATAGCCATAAAGGCTGCGATCTTCGTCGATTTTATAAATTAAAAAATAACTTTTAAAGACACAAATAGTCCATTTAAAATAAAAGCCTAATATTATTCATTCAATTTTATAATTGCTGAAAGTGTTGATATGACAGGTTTACATTGTATAGTTAGTATTTGCACAACAAATGTACTCAATCATAACACGTTTAAATACGATAAAATTATTGACAGTACAAGTAAATATTATCGATACGTTATTTGCAAGGCAGGGAGTAGAGGTTGCGTCGAGAAATCTCGCCTAGAGAATTCTCGAGAAATAATAAGGAAAGGTGAATCTCGAGAATTCGAGAAATTGTTACTAGGCAAAAATAACAAAGGGGAAATTGAAACGATATCGTCGGTTGAAAAAATTGGCATAAAAAATCTAAAACAACGCCCTCAACTTTGAACCGGAACGGAATTTCTTAAATTTAAATAATCTTGAATATTCGTGAATCTAAAAAAAAGCAATAAATCACAAGCTGTAACGTGAGAGGGGTTGGTAATTTAGAAGAAAATGTCTAATTGAAAGAATGCATTCACAATTTATCCATATATTATGTATTTCTTCCGATGCCTGCAACTCAGTTAGAATCTTGGACTTTTCTACCGCTTTCATCCAAACTCAGCAGATGCGACCCTTCTTCGCACTTCACCCCCTCTTCACAGCCTATAGCCTCCCGGGTGCGGAAATGCTAATGATAAGTCTCGCAAAAACTACACTTTAAGAAAGTAACATCAACGTCAGTGTGTTTGATTACAAACAAATAATTAATCTGACCTTTCTATATGATTTTATATGATATTTAGGCCTATCGCAGATGTGACCATTTGTGGTTGCGATCGGTGGCAGCCTAACGCTGAGGACGGTATTTTCCGCATTATTTGTATGTGATGTTTTACTTCGGAAGTCGATAACTCCCCAGCGTGCGAAGGAAACACACACATACCTAGACACTCTTCGAACACCTTGACTGCATATCCCACCAGCACGCTTGTCTACGATCTGTCACAGCCACAAGTGGCTACGCGTTATTAGGCCTTAGTAAAGTTTTTAGTCACGTGTATTGAATGGCAAAAGATATTTTGTTTATTTGACAATTGCCTCAAAATACTGAATGTTTTACTCAATTACAAAAATGTTGACAACTGTTGTACTCTAGTTTAGAATCACTGCATTAAAAACACGAACAAAATGTTTACTTGAAATATTCATTCTGTACTTAGCTACGAAATACGAAAGTTGAAAATGTGATGCAATATAAAAACGTGATTTTAAAACCACAATTTATCGGTGGACTTGAACTTGTCAGAACAGAATAACACAGCACTCTGTGTTCGGTTTATAAAAATATAATTGTATGTATGTCGGTATATGGAAGTATCTACTCGAAGCAATAATCACAGCATTACAGCTGTGAAACTTCGAGAGTTCAGTGTGTCGCGCCTTTTCACGATTTTCACCGGGTTTTATAATAATATTCTTTTTTTAAATTTATTATATATGCACAGAGAGACGTGAAAATCAATACCTACTAATACAATTTAATTTATGACTGAACAAAATAATAAGTGTATAAGTGCAATCTGACAGTGTCAATAAGTGATAATTTACAAGTGAGGATTCAAAGTCACGAAAGTCGAATTTCCTTTGTGCTGTGTGAACCGCTGAGAGGAACATGTTGCAATAAATCAGTAAGTATAAAGAAAAACTTTCTTAAATACATAATTATAGTACTGTTTATAATGATTATGAAAGTGGAACTAAAAAAGGGTTCTTACGTCAATAATTAATATAGTCGGTAAATCATTTGCATTGCAGATTAACTCGTAGCAAGTCTGAGATTCAATTACATAAATACAGATTTTGCTTTGAGATGCAAATGCCTTGCATTAGTATTACAAGCTCAAAAATCGTTTTGTATATACATCGAATCATAATAAATTAGCTTAGATTAACGATGACGTACTATCGCCAATTATAGTAGGTACATAAGCCAGATGTGTCAAAACCCAAAACATGCCACTGTTATCGTATTAATTATTTACAAGCTTTGCTGCAAATGCGATGAGTGATGAGTTGATGACTGATGAGAGTGATGACTGCGATGAGTATTAATAATTGAGGTGTTGAGGATTGAATTACTACAAGTGCACCGGTGATCAAGTTCAGTAAATCTACGAAATAGTTAACATTCTGCGTTTCTAAATCAATTCTACATAACTACATACCAACAGTCTTATTTTCTTATACTTGTCTTATATTTTTTTATGCACAGAAAAAAGTGGTATTTAGTATTTTTATGTTTAATGCAGCGCTCGAAATGAAAAATTTCGAAAGCGCTTGATAATTTACTGAAAATAATAACATTTTTGTGTAATTTTAATTATAATAAGTGGGTTAGATTTTTTGTTATACGTAGCTTAAACGGTCAAATTGAATAATAATCTTTTAACAAAATGTTGTCTGCGCCGCAGGTGAAAACCCCGAGCACGAGCAAACACGAGCCCTGGTTTAATTAAATATTTTTAAAAAGTTCATGACCTTTTAAGCGGTCATTTTTTATATGTAGATCGTCAGATTAGCTGTCAAAATAAATAAGTCAAATTTCGTAGAATCATCAAAAACCATTATCATGGAGTTCTGCCATGAAACACTAGTTCAATCAATATAAGTACATACATACTATATCACATTTTTTAGTATATTTTTTAATAATAAATTATAGTATCTAGGTAAATAATTATTATAATATTCTATACATTTTACGCAGTATCAAAATTATGGTAGGTACAATACTATAATTATAGTACCATTATCAATATTATCATTCACGAATCGCGATGTATGAACTTGTACATTGAAAATAATCATAACAAAATAATGTCGATTCAAAATGAATGAATTCCATTTTCGAATATTGATGGATCGGGGGGCGATTAATGTAATACTTACGTATGATACGACCATAGATTATTTTATTGTTTACGTATGTAATAAATAAATCATCTTTGGGAGTTATATGGGTAACTTGGGATATTTATGTTGTTGAGCATTTGGTACTCGTTGGCAATTTCACTAATATACTAAATATAATTCTTATTAGAACAATTCTATTGAATGGTAGTTCAATTGTTATGTTTGGAAACGGCTTGATTCGGATTGTTCCAATATCTTTAATATTATTAACCGGGATGATACACTGCTGAATGAAGACCTACTCGTGCCACGTTAACTATTACAATTCTGTCTTTGGTTATTCGTTGCCACGAATGATTAATTACTCATCGATCCACTAAGTTTTAGGGCGGCTAGGTATGTGGGTGTTTATAGTAATATAGTAGTGTAATAAGATAGGTAAGTAGGTACCTAACAAACTTACTGACAATTTGAGGGTGGCACTCACAGAAAAGAAAAGTTCCCTGGTGGCACTGTTTCTGGGAACGTCACTGGTTGTAGAATTCCATTGCAATCATGAGAGACAAGTTGTGTTGATTCTGACTTTAAAATAAGTAGTGTTTAGTTGACAACATTTCTGTTGCAAAATTAGTGAATCAATAAAACTTTGTTTCCCAACATTAAAATAGTATTCGCCAGTGCTAAAATTGGAATTTTTACGAACTGGTTGTCCTTGCTGGAATTATATTTCATCTGAATGTTTGTGTATAACTATTTTCATAGAACTATTGTATTTTTTTATATTCTATTGCAATACTATGTAATTATACCCACAAAGCGAAGGCCAAATCAATTATCACATAGTTTTGTTTACGTTTACAATACCTATCGACTTTGAAATGTCAGTAAAAATTAATTGCATTTGTATTATTGGCATTATTATCCTTGAAATATTAATACCATTATTAAATAACTTATTAGTAATTAATTATTATATTGTAGGTAATATTTTAACTATGCCTTCTAAATTGTTGAATGGACAATTATTGAGTTTTGTGTGCTCTCCCTTATTGTATCCTATATAATGAACGGGACTATCTTATTGATTTAACATAACTTCATAGATTGTGTAAGGTGCATTGGGGTAATTCCGACAGGAATTTCTATGAGATGACTAGAGGTTATATATTTCGGTTAATTATTCAAAGTGTTTTATATTTACTGCCATTATTGTTTTACCTCTGTGTACTTAAAGAAAAGATGTATGATAAATATATATTAGATTCTTGAATACATAGTTGGGTTCTTTAAATTGAGAGTTTGAAATATTGAGTCATTTTTTTTTGGCATTGGGGAAATTACGAACTATCTTGGGGTAATTCCGAAATTATTCAAAAGTTGATTTTATTGCACTTTGACCGAAGGTTTACCTTTCTTTTTCGACCGTGATTACTCCTAATACAAAATATCATCAATTTTGTTAATAGTTTCCATAATCCCTAACTTTTGATACTATTAGTTCGGAATTACCCCAAAAAAAGATAGTGGTTCTCAACATTTCAGTTAAGTACTTAGGATTATAGGGATTGTGGAACGGGATGGAGCAGAGCAGGTTTATTTACGGTTGTCACTACCAGTTTTGTTCCCACCGGTGACAAATAATGAGAAAAAATATCTCAATATGACACAAGTACCTACCACCTTAAATCAACAAAATAAAGACGAGGAAAATCATAGAAAGTGATAATTTAAAAAAAAAATATTTGAGTCTACATTCTTATTTGCCTACCTTGATAGAACAATATTTTTTATAAAGATATCTTTTGTTTACTTACTGCTTTTTGCATAGCAAAATAAACTTTCTTCATACCCATACAATTAAATTAGTCAACATTAAAAATGTTTAATCAAAGTCGGAACATGTCTTTTTAATCATTTTCATCTACTTTTATGGCATAAACTAGCATAAAAATTATTCCTGCTAGCAAACCCAAAACTAAAATGCGGGCTACACTGTTAAAAAAATATAACAGAATTGCTTAAGACACGGTCTGAAAGCCTCACATATACATAATAATGATCTATTGGTTAGGTACGCAATCAGTCAAAATAAATTCTATCTTCTTCACTATTAATGACTCTGGAACGTTGTCACTATCTTTTCTGTTGGTCGTAATAAAGGTTAGCTGCTGCTGTGGTCTCATAGTTTTTAAGAAGTTGATAGAAGTATGTTTCCTCATGTTTTATTATTATGAACCCAATATAGTACCTCCATTTTATTCTGATTGAATATCTGAGAAGCACTGAAACATTTAATTTGTAATTTTCCTTCTTCTTCTCTTTGAGGGTCCTTTTCTTGAGTTTTGTATACTATATCTTTATTTTTCAGTTTTAGTAGCAGTTGTTCATCTTTGTCTTTTTCTTTTGAGTCTTCTCTAGTTGTCATATTTTTTCCTTTTATAAAAAAATCAACGTTGTCTTTGTCATCTCTTTTAATGTGTCTTTTCTCTTCGTTTTTTTGTCTGTTTTATCCGCTTGATTTTCTTTACCTTTACTTTTTTTGCCAACACCTTTACTATTAGTACAGAGAGAATTTGAATCGTTGTTGGTGAGTATCTTTTCGTCAGTTAAACTTTCACCATATTTCACATCTTTTGTTTTTTTTGTGACCTTGGTTCTTCCATGTAAATTTTAAAATCATCTTCAGAGTATTCATCCATCAATACTTCAAAATCAAGATAGTCTATAATATCAGAATCGCTATATTCGCTCATGATGTCGTATACACTAGTTATGCTGTTATGTGAAGGCTGGCGTTACCGCACTTACCCAAGATTATAATAGGACTTGCGATAGCTTCTTATTAGGACGACGCTTAATTTACTTACTTTAATATTAATTTAATTAAGTATATTATGTACATCTAAATTAGATTTAATTTTAGTTTCTTTACAGATTGAGAATCACTGCCAATTACTATGAAAAAGTTAAGTGAGCTATTGCGGAATGAATATATATCGGAATAACCCCAAAGGGGTATTTCCGAAAAAAAATTAAAAACACAGCTAGGACGTTGTGTTCCTCTCACAAATTCGTAAAAAACGATAATCTATCGTAAAAGCAATCACTTATTCAAATAACTTACCAGTATTCCGAGATATGTAAGTTGGGGTAATTACGAATCAGCAAAAATGGCGCGAAAAAGACTTCTCCGAAAAAACTTGATGATATGCACTCATTGTTGACACTAGCGACTAGCGACGACTGATGGAGGCGAGCACAATGAACATGGTGTCTAGACTAAATGTTGCCAATAGGAAAATATCGCTTCGATTGGTAGAATTTTTGAACTTTCGGAATATACCCATATTCGGAATTACCCTAATGCACCTTATTATTTATTTATATTTTTTATTAATTTTTATTTACTTTTGACTCATAATTTTGTTAGAATTAATACCGCTCCTATTTGCTCGATTGTCCATCAAGTGGTGTGGTAATAATGTATAAACGAATTATTAATGAAATGTATCATGTTATTAAATATTGATTAATCAAAATTATTTTGTTTTGTGATATATTGCATGTGTTATTGTTATTAATATTATGTTAATACCTCAGTTGAGGCATGGTCTAAAAAGATCGTGGCTAAGCGATGCGCGGATTGCAGGTCGCGGGTGCAAATGACGCTTGCCAAACGAAATATAATTTGTCATATAAATTCAACATGCGTCCATTTAATGTTCTGTTTATTGTTCTATTAGTAACAATAATAATATATTCATTGACATGTTTTCTTTTTAAAGTAAATGGGTTTCGTTTTTAGTCATCTTTACACGATTTAAAAATTAATACCCCCGTCGCCACCACGAAACAAATTGACATACTTATTCACACTTCGACGTTCGGTCTCCGAGTGCCAGCGAGTCCAAAATTTCGTCGCGCCTATAGTTGAAAATTAATTTCCGTTTCACTGAAGTACCTATAGTATTCTTAATTATTAAGAATGTTTGGTTTTGGTGTCCTTTTAATGAGGTATTATGAAATATTAATATGCAATTTTATTCATTTTAATTACTAAGTGTTATTGACATAATATTATTTGATAGGATACTTCAATGTATTGGTTGATTGTTTTTGTCACGTTTGAATTTTTTATTAAGTTATTGTACTCGTATTATAAATGCCTGTTGTATGAATATTCTTTAGTTAAAAATGTCCCTCTGAGGCTAACGAAACCGGTCCAGATATTAAATAAAAGTGGAATAAGTATCTACGATAAAAAAATCGATTTATTAAATTAAATTTATAATACAATGCATTTCTACCATGAATTGCCAGTTAACACAATAAATGAAATTAATAATATGTAACTATCGGTGACGGAGTAGGTATAATCCCCCTAGCGCAAAAACGAACCATAAGTGCGAATGAGCTAGCATTCGGCACGTTTACGGCTGAATTAAATATTTTTTTGGAAACGTCGCCGGTAAATAGGTACTGACTTGAATGATTACATTCATTTAAAAACTGCGAGCACGTGTTGCTGAAATTTATTGTTTTTGTATTAAAAAGAAAGTAAGTGGTAATTATTTTTAGTTAATTCAGTAGAAAATATGTTTAACTATGTTGTGTTTAAATTTGGTGACCGTACTGAGAAACAATATGATGGTATAACTTTTCATAGTTAAGTTAATAATAATAAAATTGAGGTTCTACTGTGAGTGTTATACGCGAGAAAAACGGCTTCATTTGCCGAATAATATCCACTCTCTATATTATTACTCTGAGGTTCCAGCCCTTTTTATACAATCTTTGAAATTAACGTAATGAACGTTCAAACTTTACATTTGCGTTCGTAATTCTGCCAGAAGTGCGATATTAAATATAATAGATATAGGTATTCTTTGGTAAAAACATCTCACCTCAAGATTTGAACTCCGTACCATAAACAATAATGGCGATTGATTTAACGTGTACACATTGTACAATAGATTCGTGATCAGAAATATATATTTATTTAATGTACGCAAGAAAATACGCAGTGTGAACCTAAAACATTTTTATTAATTTTGGGAAATTGTCTCTTAGGATAGTTTTCACTGATTCAGTGTTGATAAGTAGGTAAGTATTATATTTTATTGAAAAGAAATATGTAATTATTGTCCAATAATAAAAAAAACTTTTAGGATAGGTATAAGGCCTTCGATGTCTTCTTCAGCAGAGCCATGAGCTGAACAGTTAGATGGCTTGCTGCTTTGTGGATTATGAGAAGGCTTTCGACAGTCCGCACCGCCCCTCCCTCTGGATGATACTGGGAGCATACGGGATCCCTCCCAAGATCATTGCCATAAACAAAAGCCTGCACGAGAATAGCGAATGCTGTGTCAGAATTGGAGACATTGTCACGGAATGGTTCGGGGTCACGACCGGAGTCAGACAGTGTTGTGTCCTTGCACCGTTTCTTTTCATCATTCTCTTTGACTTCATACTACGGAAGTCAATACCACCCGACCGAGGCATACCTGTTACCCCCACGGTGAAGCTATGCGACCTGGAATACGCCGATGACGCTGTCCTATTCGATAACTCAATCGAGGGCATTCAAGAGACAATCGACAGGTTGCATAACTACTCCTCTCGCGTTGGTTTGAAAATCAACGCGAAGAAAACCAACGTCTTGTGTAATAGTACCTGTCCTAATCCAGATTTCCCTCTGATTAGCGACGGACAAAACATCGAGAGCGTCGACAGCTTCAAGTACCTGGGGGTACACCTCACGGGAGATGGCATTTTGCAGAAAGAGCTCGCTATCCAAATGGGAATGGCTGGAGCAACATTCAACTCGATGCGGAATGTCTGGGACTCACGATTGTACTCGGTCAAAACCAAATGCATATGTGACGCTTGTATTCTGACGGTGCTGCTTTACGGTAGCGAATCATGGCACCTTACGAAGGCTCAGAGCAACCGTATACTGAGCTTCGAAAACAGATGTTTGCGACGAATACTGGGTGTGCGGTGGATAACTTTAGGAGCAACGAGGAGATAAGAGAACGCACCAAGCAGCCTCTCATCACGCTGAAAGTGAAGAGGCGACGTTGGACCTGGCTCGGCCACGTGCTGCGGATGCCAGAAGAGAACTTTAACCTGGCTTGCCTGTTCTTCAAGCAGACCGGATTCCGGCGTCCTGGAAGGCCGCTAAATACAATCTACAGAGTGTATATGGCGGAGCTACGGGATGCTGATTTGACCTGGAACGAAGCAAGAAGACTGGCGAGCGATAGGGATTCTTGGAGGCGCCGCGTAGTGTCCATATGCTCCAGTTAAGGGGCGGATATGGCAACAGATATAATAAGGTCGCGCAATGAAAGTTGAGGCGAACACAGATACGAAAGATTGTGTGTATTGGTGCATTTCTGAGGCAACGGGCATTGCACAACGTCTACGAGAAACAGCCGTTTGTCTTATTGCGCTTATAGCGAAAGAGGACAACATGCGTATACGTTGATGCCGATTTAAACATTTGAAACATCCTGTTTGTAAACAATGCGTCTGTGTCAGTATTGCTTCGCCTCAACTCTTGTTAACACATCTATACACTGTCCGACAGGGTTTACTGATAATATTATAGATTACGGTTTAACAGGCAAAATGCAGCAACACGTAAAAATATATTATACAATAATACTGAAGTCTGGCACAATTCTTAATAGGAACAACAAATTTCTATCTTCTTCGTCGGGACCTCATGAGTAAGGATCGTGCTTTGCTTCATCCCATGCATTTAGCGGTACGCAGGGCATTGTCAATGTGAAAACTGTGGCATTCTTGATTCAGTTTATCGATCTGTCGTGGATGCAATTAACACAGTCTGCAACGAGGCTACCAAAGCTCCAAGGATACATTAGTTGCGGAATCGCATTTTGCGTGTAGAAGCGAAGTAAATGAGAGCATTAATAATAATTAATGGTTGCTATGAATATAATAAATAATTATGTAATGTAGATTTTCGCTCCATTTTTAGGTAGGTAAGTAGTTAAAATTTGTTGCAAATATATATTTTATATTGTGGTTCCAATTGGTGCTGTGAGCCGACCCTGGTCATAATATTTATTTTATGACATTTTTGTTTCAATAATAAAAATCTTTGTTTAAAAGACGCCATTCTGTTTTTTCAATGTAGATAGATGCATCTCTATAAAGATACCTAAATAGTATTCTAAAATTAATTATGTATGCATTATATCAATACTAATTGTACTGTATACTCCCAAGTTGACAGTCTTTGTGGCTGATGTTAGTGACCACCTTTGAATTTTAAGCGACCAAGATTTTCCATCCCTCTCGATAATCTGCTTCTCTCAGGGATGCTGCCTCCGGTCAGCCCCTTCACTTGGTTGACTTCGTCTTTCCTGAAAGCCACCCAAAGCTACCGGTCTCTCCTGGTTGTCCGGTCCATGGCGAACAATATGTCCAAAAAAGTGCAGAAAGCGTTTTAGCAGAGTCATCTTTAGATTAATAAAGCCTGAGCATATCTTTTTGCACAAGCAACGAGTGGTCCACTGTTCAGCTGTCAAAATCAGATCCCCGATTGCTTGACATATTGATTCGCCCTTTCTTATTTCAAATTGAATTATAAAATATTCTCAAAGCAAATATATTAACTATCAGTGTTATTTATAAATGATATACATTCCTGTTAGTAGTCCTTCACACAAAAACCGGTTTCCAAAAAATATGTAGCATTGATCTATCCATTACATTTGTAGAAGGTGTGTTAATGATAGTGCATTATTTATCATGTAACTAATTTATCCAAATCAATCCATTCCCTGTGTCAAGACAGCTGGAAATATCGATTTGTAATAAGCACTAAATCAAATGAATCTGAAACTAAGAATACTCTGACAAATGAACACGACATGCGTCAGTATGAGCACTCTATAGAACAATGAAAGGCCATCCATAGACAACGGGAGGGGCAGAAAAGGTAGGACCAGTCGTGAATGTTTCGGCTTTCTCTCGAGTCGGCAATGGTTTCAGACATGTCGAGAGCCATTCCTTTATCTACAGTCTCGGGATAATAGATCGGTTCGCCCTGTGCTTTATCCAAGAAATACGAACCATTCGGCGCCAACACCACATCTCGAAGGCAGCTATTACCTTCAGAGCATTAATGTTAGCACAAGCATCATTTTTTTGGCAATTGAAATTCCCCGATCCTTTCATACGTGTCATCGAAATATTGTGCGCTCTTATCTCTGCTTCATATCCACCTTGTCCACTGTCGATCCCATATATACAAACTCGTCCACTGTCCTTTACCAAACAACCAAGTTGACATAAACCGACGAAAAGCGATAACCAAATAAGATAATGGCATGCTAGTTTAATAGTTGTAAATAATAAACATTTTAGTTTACCTTACAAAATGACTCAACGAAAGCGATAAAAAGCCTTTAAATTCCATTAGAATGTGTAATAAAAGCGAAAAAAGTCTCGGTCAGTTGCGTTAAGTAGAAATTTATGCTCATCTTGACGCAATGGAGAAATCTCTTCCATTATAAATGTTATAAATTTAACAAAAATAAATCATATTACTCACGTACGGCAATGTTGTAACGAATAAAGATGTTGAAGAACGTCATTCTCTGTGAATAGCATAGAATAGCAAAATATACAAGATGATTTTTAAAGCTAATGATTAAATTAGCTGAAAGTATTTTCACTCAAGCGCGCACATAGAAAAATGGTTTGGGGGGTCCATTTTGGAAATATATCCATAATATCCCCACATTTACCCCTCCTACTACTTATAGCTTCTCGTGGCTTGAACCGCTGATGTACCTACCGCACTTTTCCAGATACACTCCCCATACCCAGATACTCCGCACTTTGAGTCTAGCGATACATATCTGGCCTGCAGGTATAACTAAGGGTGTTCACCTACGAGTTATTGCGAGCTGTCGCATCAACAAGTGGTTAACGAATGAGCCTGGCTTAACGGTCATCAATGCGGCTCTTGTGGTCTATGCGTAAGGCGCTGACCTTTCACCCGGGAGCTCCGGGTTCGATTTCGGCGAGGACACAATAAATAATAATGCGATTTTCTCAAAGCCTGGGCGTTTGTGAATGTTTCACTTCTATTGAGTACTAAGTATACTAGGTACTGTTAAACTACACTACTGTCATCAGGTCTCTAGGTCTATGTAGTATTAAAAATAATATATATGTATATAAGTGTCCTTTGGTGACGTCCGTGCTGTCTTGTCTTTTAGACGTGCCGCATCAGAATAATAAAACAAACATCGGATGCCCCGGACGGTTGCATCAATTTATGAGTCCCAGTGATCTTCCAGTGACCACAGGGCCCTTCCGTGTCGTATAATGCCGAGTGGAGCAGGGCCAATCCATTGAGAAGGGTGTTGTTTGAACAGATAAATCACCAATGATCAGTCATGATCCTCAGTCGTGAGGTCCTGATAATCTATTTTAAACGGACGTACAGTAGGAACGGGATTGCGCGCCATGATACTGCCGGGATTGTGATGTGACATGACGTTTATATGCTCCGTCTAGCAGTGGTTAAGAGTGGAGGTAGACTGTTAAGATCCGACATAAATAGTGCACACTAACCTTTGTCAGCCATACGCATTCGTTTTCATTGAAATAAGACTACAATATACAGATGGTGTTGGTTAGTTTTTAAAATTCAATTAAGCCCTGCGAAACCAAAACATAATAGATAATAGTAAAAAAAATACTCGTCTATCTATAAAATATGTGAAATTATACAATTAAATCATACATAACTTTGGATATAATACTATTTTTTATTTATTATAATATGTAGTTTGGCTTAGGCATGGCCTAATGAATTTAAAAAAAAAATAACCAACAACATGTGTAATTTAATAATAATATGCATTCTTAGTCCAAAGAAAACAAATAAAAGTATGAATGAAAAAGTATGCACAATTTTGTCGTATCGCCCAAAGTATACCAAAACTTATATGGTTTGTGTTAGGCAGAGTTTAATTGATTTTTAAAAACTAATTAACACGATCTGTAAATTGTAGTCTTAGTTCAATAAAAACAAATACGCATGCGTATGGCTAACAAAGCTGTACACTATTTATGGCGGATCTTAACAGCCTACCGCCACCCTTCGCTAATGCCGTTTAGAGTGGAACACGAATATGGATCATAATTCATAACATAACATTCACTAATATATTTTATATAAATGTGGCTTGGTGTCGTGACCTAGAACTCGTGTCATAAAAATAATCGCTTATAAAGATTTAATTTAACATTTTTATCCAATTGAGTAAACTTTAAGTCTTCCAATTATTTTTTGTACGAAAATTTAACAAAACTAGAGAATCTAACTAAGTACCAATATACTGTATTTTATTACTAGCAGTTATCATTATATGTCATTATTTTTTATTGCCGGTGTCAACTCGGTGGCTCTTTTGTTATTTTTACCAAATCAGTGATTCCATTTATAAACCAATTCTATTAATTACATAATACTCAGTTAAAATTGTAGACATGCCAGGTTGATGATTAGTCTGGCAAAATTTAGAGATGGCGTAACGAAAAAAAGGTATTGATACAATATGTAAGTATGTTGGTACCGTATAGAGATAAAGTATCGATTGTGGGTTCTATTGGGTGATATTGCGATTTTCAGTCCCGGTATCTCTAGATTGATAAATGGTAAATATATAAATCCATAGTGTTTACAAATATACATATTGTGTTTTATCAAGACTGTACCTATATGCAGTTACATATCGTCACTTCAATACTACAACTAGATAACTCTGATTTGGTCATTGTTGGGAAAAATGAAATTTAAACTTTACTTGAGATTCATAAATCTGGGCTTAAGTTATTATTAAAAATAAAAATGGAAAATAGTGCTTGTCTAATTGGAAACAATTAAATAATGTTCAATTGTATGAAAACATATTGTAGATTATTTTATTTATTTAATACATTTATGGTTTTAAAGTTATTTAATATTTTTAAACACAAAATTAATGCAGTTCCCATTAACTTATGTCTTAGGTACCTACCTAGTTTTATCATTTTGTAGATAAGGAAATGTAGAATCAATTATTCAATAGCAGACTCAAAAACAGTGAAAATCAAGTTATCTAGTTGTAGTATTGAGGTGACGATAATATCTAAAAAAATGAGGATCATCCAAGAAATACAAGTCATGTACCTATTTACTGTTAAGAATTCTTCCAGGACGTCTTATATCAATAATTTTCAGTGTGCAATCTATATTATTCTGCTGAAAGTAATTACTACTATTGTCTAAAAAATACACACAGAGAAAAACGATAATAATTCCAATAATTGATTCGATACGTGCTTGTATAGTAGCTACTGATAAGTGCCAGTTGTTTTTTATCTTTAAATTGACAAAACTACTTATTGATAATGGTGTCCAATTGAAAGAAAAGTATAGGCACGGTTCCATGAATAAACAGAACATGAAGAAACAGAACTTGAAGAAACAGAACGGTGACAAAACAGAATACCGATTAACAGAACTATGACAGTCCAGAAAAAAATATAATATTTAATATTGAAATTGTCGTAGATATCTCTACATTGTGTTGTATAGATTTTTAATTACACAGGTTTTCAATACGCCGTAAAAAATCAAATTTTATAATTTCTGCATTTCTAATCGCTGGAAAGCCTCAATTGAACGAGACTCAACTCGATGTTGCCGGCAAGCTATGCTTGGGTGCTTCTTGGGTGACTAGGTATAACGAAATACCTAATTAGTTTAATAATTCTGTGCACTACTCAGTGCATGATTATCAAAATCAAGCAGATAAATTAAGGTTTTTACGCCGAATGGCCAACATGTAATGATAATATATACCTATTAAATATTTATATATATTTATTTTATATACTTACTTTTTAGAAGTATTTAATTAATAAATTGATACGACAAAAATAAATGTTTTATTTTCCCACTGGCTGTTCTGTTTTGTTTCTCCATGTTCTGTTTTGTCCGGTTACCGACTATTACCTACCTAAAAGTATCTAATTATCGGTCATAAAGCATTGCTACCATATGAACATCCCTAGTTAAATTAAGTACGGGCAACGGTACGTTTTTGTTAAAAAAATCTTTAGTATCACAGACCACAGTAACAGTTATAAAATATAATAACATCTATTATGTTGGTATATTAATTATAACTAGCTACCATAATACTATTGTTGTGAGATTACTGGCATTACTGTAACTGGACAAACATTAAAATGACAAAATTACCAAATATTACATTAAGGCTAAGTAAGTGATTTACGGAAATGTCAAATGGCTATTATATTGTTAACTTAAATTGTCCATTAAACAATTTCTTTGGTCTAAGCAGGGATTCCCGGTTACATGTAAATTGTACGTAAAACATTTCACCGTGGCTCAGTCAGTGACGTCCCGTGTGGATAGGCAGATTAAGCGTCGCTTGGGGGCGGCAGTTACTCGAAGGGCGGCAAATCGAGGAGAATCATTAGGTACATATAGAAATAAGTACCTAAACATAGCAATGACGGAATCTTTCCTTTAAAAAAATTCAGCTCACTGAATGGTAACAAAATATATAAAGATTTAACAGGACTGTATTTTTTTTCGGGTTCGCGATGTCTAGTTTACTTCCGTTGTCCTTGGACGTCACGTCCTTGATGATCAGCAATGACACGTGTAGTTTTGCGAATTATATTTGAATTATATGTAGGTACAACCTTACCTAATTAATTTATACAAATATTTTTGCCAGTCACTCGCGAGTTTTAAAATGTGCCAGGTGTATCTATATTTAAATGTATCTGAAACCGTGGACTCGCAATATTGTCTATTGAAGTAAAGGTGGCATTTAAATTAGATGTAGTGGTATATATTTTGTTAGTAATGTAAGTACCCATATAACACATTTCTTAGATATTGGAGCCATGAAAGAATGATAAAAAATGCGGCGGCATTTTGGTGCTGCTGCCTAGGGGCGGTATTTTGTCTTGGGACGTCACTGGGCTTAGTTCGCCGTGAGCTTTCTATCCGAAAAAAATTACCATGTACCTACTATACGGTCTCCAATTTTATTAGATTCAATATGAAAATTAATTCAATTTTCATAGCTGATTTTGGCATAATTCATGAATTCAAGAATGAAAACCTAACCTAACCTAACAAATAATCCAGTATACCGGATATTTTCAAAATTTGTTTGCTGCTGGCTTCCTGTAAAGTGTAAACTGACAAGAACCGTGTTTTATTTAGACATGAATTTTATGTCAGTAACCCCAACAGGTTGGATATACGGTTAATATACGGCCATATATTTCCAATACAACATTTCACGGTGAAGTGTGATACGGCGAACTGCATACGTAGGTACAAGTTTCCGGACACGACTTCCAATCCCCCGCGTTTAGTTTGCACCCCTAAAGTTGTATAATATCTATATTTAGAGTTGAAATAATTTAAAAATAGATGCCCACAATTTGAAATATTGAACCTCCAAAATGATATGCCGTACTATATTGACTAAAATAATTTATAATACGGCAATGTTTGCAACAGACGAGACTTTTAAAATGTGGTAACTCAAAATATCCCGCACTAAAAAGAGGGACATATCCCACTTATTATCGGATATGGTTCGGTGATTATTACGGATACGAAAATAGCGTAGGTACAGAAGACAGAACACAAACATAATAATTATTCAGATTTAAATAATTATTTAACATTGAATTTTGGAATGTTGAAGGCCATGCATTAGTTGAGGCACGGTCTAAAAAGATCGTCGCTAGGCGATGCGCGGAATGCGGGTGGCGGGTGAAAATGACGCCTGTCAAACGAAATATTAATTGTCATATAAATCCAACATACGTCCATTTTATGTTCTGTTTATTGTTCTATTAGTAACAATAATAATATATTCATTGACATGTTTTCTTTTTAAAGTAAATGAGTAACGTTTTTAGTCATCTTTACACGATTTTAGAATTAATTGACCCGTCGCCATCACGCAGCAAAGTGACGTGTTCCTGTGTCAACTTTATCTCAGTGAATGGCAGCGAGTCCAAAATTTCGTCGCCCGTACAGTTGAAAATTATTTGGCGTTTCACTGATGCGTCACCTTAAATAAGTACACTACGCAGTTTTCCGTGTCCGGAATTTTCTGGTACATAACGTATTATTATAATATTCAGATTTACTTAAATAAATATTTAACATTGGATTATAGAACTATAATTAAATTAGTTAATCAATAATAATTAATACACGGCTTACACGTGCATGGATTTACTGCTGACAGTACGTATTATCGCGGCGACAACAAAAAAAATGCACGTTTAAACACGTACTATCATGCAAATTACAAGCTTCTGAACTTTCACCGGTTTTCAATAATTGGACTGTGCGATATCACGGTAGAACGATAGTGGCGAAACTGCCGGTGAAAAACGAACTACACCGCGCAGATAGACTCATTTTGAGGTTAACTGATTTTCACGACCTGTCAAATAGTACCATACAATGATAACATCGCGTCTCGCTTGCTCTTGAAGAATGAGATTGGCGAGACAGTCAGCAGTTTTATACGAGTATGTAAACAGTTATTATCGCGATAGTTTAAAATACACAATATTGGTGCAAGTAAATCCATGCACGTGTACAGGCGCTATTATGTTACAATTACATTACAAGTTACATAAAAGTCCAATATAATAAGTTATATTATTGCTTTTGGATCACATGCAATATATTTTTAAGTTTACTACAACTTTCGTAATTGGCGACCCCTGGAAATTAATCATCGTGCGATCCCTCAAGGTTGGGAACCCGTGTACCGTGTACCACAATACGTCATCGATAGATATCATCAATAATAATAATGAAAAACAATTGCTTATCCAATAACTGAAATAGGTATAAAAATAAATGTAATGCCATTGTATCTAAATTTGATATGAGTAGCATTAATCACCACTAAAATCTCATATATTATGCACATATGCGATTAAGATTATAGAAAACACTGATAAAAGAGGATTAAAAAATCAGAATTCTTAGTAAGTATTTATTAAATTTATTATCAGTTAGTCGTGGAAGGAGAGTCGGTAAGTACAGGAATATATTCTTTATATTAGGTTATATTATATTTTTTGCAGTGTTAGAATTTCTCAATATGGATCAATGAATCTAAATTAAACTTGTGGGGCTTCCGCACCCTTTGCCGTTTTCGGCAGCTCCATCCCCGCCAAAGCCCCAGCCCACCCAAAACGCGCAAAATTGATGACGACAATGAAAAGCATTATGAGCGTTTCCGGTAAACGTTGCAGATTTCCGCTAATTATAATTTCTATAAATTCTAATTATAAATAATTGAGTTTTCCATGATGAATGAAGTTGCACAGTTTTCGACCCCGTCGACTCATTTCGTTACAAAATCTTACACCTCTGCCTAAATTGCGTCACATTTTTTTATCCTCAATTCGTTAGTGATTCTCGACAAACCAATAAAACAATCCCGAATTCTCGAGAAACATCCAGGGCTCGAAATAGATAATTTTACGAACCGGAGCGCTCGTTAATTTTTCAAAAATAATAACATAATTATCTAATTTTATGTATCCTATTTTAAAAATAAGTTTGTTAGATTTTTTGTTACCATGGCCTATCTATCTCAGACGGTCAACTTAATTTTTCCACGAGACTGAGCGATAACTTTGCCGATTTCATGAACCTGAACGGCGCTCCGGTGCGCTTCGTTCCATTTCGAGCCCTGGAAACATCACATTCAGTAGTGTGGAATGACTTCCAGCCATACCCAGCAATGACTATAATATAATCTAATACTCGTAATATAGTGGACTGCAGAATATAGTGACTATAATACCAGGGAGTCAACTAATTTTTACAAAGTTTTTCTTAGTTCGTATTCTTATTTGTCCGGTACAAATCTTGCAATCAATTTTTAACTAACTTCCCGACTAGCTAGACATTTTAAACTTTTAGAATATATCAGAACACAATGCCAATGCATTTTTTTAATACTTTTAGCCATCTTTAAGTAGAATTGAATTCATTTCCAGTTAATTCTGTTTTGTATGAAAAGTTATTTCGGCACCATTATTGGTTGCTAGGGGTCTAAATTATTAATATATACGTACGTTACTATGGAAATCAATATGGCATGTCAAGTACAAATTTTTTTGATAGTTTAAGCTAGTCAAGTAAAGTTTATATGGTTCAACAGAAAATTTAAAAACGTTGTAGGTATATAAAAAGTTCTTTTTATCTTGTAATTATTACATAATAAGATCTAATTTGAATAAAAAAAATCCTCCACGATCTACTTTTTCTGAAATTAAGGACATAAGTATAGTATAATTATAATATGTACATATATTTTTAAGCCAACATAGAAGAAACTTAAATAAAGCGTTGTGCATAGAAAAAAAATATTTACATAACTGCAGTTATTTTATTTTAAATAAGTAGGTACTTACATAAATTTTATTTTGAGCTTCCGGATGCTACAGAACTTGAATTACCTCTCCTACGTTGTGATGTAAGATGTTTATAATAATTTTTGAGCATTCTTAATGAAGTTTTTAAAACTGGTTAAAAAATTTTCACTCCGTATTTTTCCTTTTATCGGAATGAGTGTTGATAGAATTACATAATTAAAATTTTGGATAATAGAGATATGTATAATAAATAAAATCCCATTATACTTCCAAATTATGAATAAACAAATTAAATATTTTTGGCGATCGACCAAAGATCATTTTGCGATCGCCCTTTTTGAAACCCCTGCCTGCTCTATAAATTTAATATTATACGAATTTACAAGGACGTTTCTTATTCAACATTTTTTTGTCGACATTCTAGAACAGCGATGGCAAATTCGTGGCACGCGTGCCCAACTTGGCACGCTAAAACTTTTCGACGGCACGCCAAAAATAAACTCCTTTTATTTTTTTAATATTCAATATATTAATATTGAAAATATGGAAAAGCATGATTGATACTTTTATAACTGTTGAAAAACTAGCAATCTCGTTGTTGACCATTTTTTCTTCCACCTACTCATGTGAAAGTATCTTTTTTTTCTTTATCTATTGAATCATGTGCATTCAAAGACTAGAAATAGGTTGAGAAAGAAAGATTCAGCAACATGTATTAATTTGCAAACAATGACATATAATCCTGATATAAAAAGTCTCGCAAATAACATGAAACAAAAAACCTCAAACAAAAATCAGTGTGTTATTCAATGTTTTTATATTACTTATTTCCTTATTTTCATTCATTTTATGTGTATGTATCATTTTTTTTTTATTATATTCAATAAATATGATTTATATCAGTGGCGTACCCAGGGGGGGGGGGGGGCAAGGGGCCCTGGCACCCCCCAAAAATGAAAATTATCAGAATGATTTTAAACATTGAAATTGAAAGCCAATAAACTACACCTTTGGGCTTATATAAATATAATAAAAACACGCCAAAAAAATGATTTGTAATAATTCTCCAGCACCCTTTTTAGAAAAATTTCTAAGATTTTAATTTCTAACGCAAAAATTTCGAAACACTAATGTCAGGTTTTTTTAGAAACCCAATCCCTAAAACTGTCAAAAAATTCTCGTTGTCCACCCGAATTCGGAGTGGTGTAGGTCATGGCTGGGGTGGGCTGACAGGGCTCTAGCCTGGGGGCCCGGGCTGTGGGGGGCCCGGCGTGTCGGGTTGACCAGATAAGTGAGATAAACACACATCATAAATTAGCTTTAATAGTAAAAAAGTCGCCTGCGGTGCTATTATACTTTATGGCCATGAACATTTTAAATTATATAATTGTGCAATATATTTTCTGATTATTATGTGTCAATACTGGACAGCTCCATTATTAAAGTAGATGTATTGAAAATCGCCAATAATTCACTGTATAAGTAGACCCCCTTAATTTGAACTAAAACACAATTTGAAAAACGTTAATGTAGTGTTTCACACTGCCTTTAATCTTAGCGGTAGGTAGGGGGCCCGCCAAATATCCTAGCCTGAGGGCCCGTTTCAGGATGTGGGGACCATGGTGCAGGTACACCGAGTGCAATAGACAAAAGACCGATAAACGAGAAATTAGGCTGTGTCGAAGAAAAAGAGCCTATATGACTAATTTACATTCTCCACCTTGGGCCCCCCCCCAATATTAAATCCTGGGTGCGCCACTGATTTAGATTATATTATTATCATGTGTACACCTAAAAAGGAATTGCGCGAATTAAAAAAATCGGCTTATTTTGGCACGCCGATCAATTCATATTTGCCATCCCTGTTCTAGAATGTTTTTAGTAGGTATGATTAGTTAGATATACGCTAATTATTACGATTTACCTACGTGGTTATTCATTTATAACACTACACAGTTTTTTCATTTCAGTGTAGACTTTGCAAATAATACGTGTCAGACCTCAATTATGAATATTGCTACAAATTAATTTAATCGTTAACCTCAGTAACCTTCCCGCAATTTCACCTTCGCAGGCTAATGTTACATCTTTATAAAATGAGGTTTTATCAAAGAGATTGAAGACTGAATCTCTTAGGGTTTTATCCACATATTTGACTTACACTGTGGACCCCGTCGGCTGTAATTTTGCGGTTTTGACATGAATGTAGCTACTGCAATTTTATTAAAATTCCTTCATTATTGTAAAATGCTATTTTACCACGTTTTTATTAGCTCGTATTCTTGTTTGTCCTTTACAGATTTTTTCTTGTGCAGTACAAATTTTTTCTTGTTTGTCCAAGATTTTTAACTAACTTCCCGACTAGCTAGACATTTGAAACTTTTAGAATATATCAGAACACGGCGAGAATGCATTATTTTAATAATTTTGGCCACCTTTAAGCAGAATTGAATTAATTTTCAGTTAATTCTGTTTTGTATGTTTCGGAAAAAATTCGTTAAAAGTAATATTTACTACTCACTCTTATTGGTTGCTAAGCAGGGCTCGAAATGGACCGGAACGCACCGGAGCGCCGTTCCTGTTCGTGAAATCGGAAAAATTATCGCTCCGTCTCGTGGAATAAATAATTTGACCGCCTGAGCTGGATAGGCCATATATAATAGAAAATATAACACACTTATTTTTATGAAAAAAAACACATAAACTTTGATAACTTTACTATGTAAAAATCTTCAGAAAACTGTCGAGCGCTCCGGTTCGTAAATTTTTCCATTTCGAGCGCTGTTGCTAAGTGGGTCCTAGCAACTAAATTATTAATATAGGTATACGTGCGTTACTATGGAAATCAATATGAAATGTCAAAATGACATTTCAATATTCTATATTAAAATTTATTCAGTATTTCTATCAAGTACAATAAAAAGTTTTTATTAATACATAGAATTGTCAAGTTTATATGATTCAACAGAAAATTTAAAAACGTGGTATATAAAAAGTTCTTTTTATCTTGTAATTATTTTTAACCCACACCTGATTCGCAATGATCGATAAGCTTATAAATTGATAGGTATAAATATATATATATATATTTAAATGCGATGCGATTAGTAAAGTATGATTAGGTGAACTTGTGGCATAATCATGGCCAAGTATATTTTGCACTTTGTTGTTCGGTTATTTTTTAAGCAAAAAATAAACAAGTTTTTTTGCAAGATAGTAGCAACGATTTCGACACTGGTAATAAACAAGCAGATCAGTACAGACTCACTGAATAGGTACATCGATCAAATTGAAAATCAATATGTGTATTTCCAGACCCATAATTCGAACCTGGAACCCACGACATTATTTATCATCATAATTGTGGACTTTATCAACAACGCATTCTTTTAATAGTTTTGGCCGCAGAATTGAATTCATTTTCAGTTAATTCTGTTTCGTATGGAAAGTTATTATTGTTGGTTGTTAAGGGGGTCCTAGCAACTAAATTATTAATATATACGTGCGTTACTATGGAAATCAATATGAAATGTCAAAATGACATATCAGTATTCTATATTTATTCAGTATTTCTATCATGTACAAAAAAGTATTTATTAATACATAGAATTGTCAAGTTTATATGATTCAACAGAATTTAAAAACGTGGTAAGTATATAAAAAGTTCTTTTTATATTGTAATTATTTAAATCTTAATTTTCTCACAGGTCATTGCGAGTTACGAAATTATATATTTTTTGGAATTTACAATATGAATAGTTGCCGGATGGTTTTAAAATATTATCTGATGAAATTATACGTAGTGCATTTAAGAATATTATTTATCAAACGAGAGGATCGAATTGAATTTCGTAAATCGTGTGACAAATCACACGATTTACGAAATTCAATTCGTCCGGTTATTCAAAAACAACCGGCGATTCGATTGCCTATCTGCAGTTTTTACTAAAACGAATATTCAACTTTCTTAACTTTATCTGAACGATGCAATAAAAAACCTGTGTAGGGACGCTGATGCAATGATCGTTTCGTTTTTTCACAACAGATGTTCATCAGCCAGGTAAATTTAATTTAGTGGATACATTTAAGAAATGTTGCATTCGTAGTCGAGTAACTTGCCTGTCATAATTATCGTTGCGCTTATAATGAAAGTGAAACTTGATCCCGTGTGCGCCGTGAATTAACATTCAGCGCAGGTAACTTGTAGAATACAGTGTGTATTCTGTTTCGGCCTAACCGTCCGAGCGTCCGAAATAATCATTTCCGAGTGGCATTGAAATTATGGAAATTTATAATAAAAAAACATACCGTTAAATTGCGGCAAGAGGCATCTAAATTCTAAAACAGTGATACGCACAAAGACAAAGTTTATAAAGTACGTATTATACCTACTTACTATAAATTGTTTTAATTCATTGTTTTTCAATATTTTTTCCAATGCGCCACACTTGACCGTGTCCGGAAATTTATACGTATGTAGTTCGCCGTATCACACTTGTTGTATCGGAAATATTAATGTCTGTATAATAAAGACAATCCAACCTCTTTGGGTTGTATACATAGAACCTAGGGGCGGCAGGTTTATGAAAGTATGGTGAGGCAGGCTGGTATGGTGAAAAAGTATGGTGAGGCGGGCTGGTAATCAATTTGCGGCAAAATTTCCACGTTAACATTGTATTATATGGGTACGTTATGATGAGTAAAGTAAATCCTCCGTGATGCCCTGATTTTTTTTATCGCGTCGTTATTTCTCGTAAGTTGTCGGTATCTCTATGCCTAGAACTGACGTAAAATTCATGTCTAAATACAACACGGTTCTCGTCGATTTACACTCTACAGGAAGCCAGCAGCAAACAAATTTTGAAAATACCCGATATACTGGATTATTTGTTAGGTTAGGTTTTTATTCTTGAATTATCCATGAATTTTACCTAAATCAGCTATGAAAATTGAATTAATATTCTTATTGAATCTAATAAAATTGGACCGTATAGTATACGGTCAACTCTTTCCGATAAGTAATTTCACGGCGAACTGTGCCACGGTGAAATGTTTTACGTACAATTTACATGTAACCACAGTTGACCCTCTACCAATCTCCCATGGCACTCGATTATCTATATAACGGCCTCCGTAGTCCAGCGTTTAAAGCACTGGCATCTCATCCTGGAGCTCCGGGCTCGACCCAATGAAATCACAATACATGTGATTTATCTCAATGCCTGTGTGTATTGGCCATGGGAATCGAGTCACTCAATAGTCTCAGTAGTTGACTCTGAGACTTTCGTTCAATTAGAAGTAATGATATGTTCAGACTGTTTAGTCTCTACAAACTTATTTGAAGAACGGTCAAAAATGGAACTACGAACTACCATATGGACACCATATTGAAAACGTCATTCGAATGTCAGATTCTGTCCGCTTGCGAATCTTGATTGGGTAATTTTCGACTGTGGCTCCCCCATCAATTCTTCAGATACGTTTGTAGGAGTGTAATTTGAGTCGTTCGAGTTACCTAGTTGAAAACAGGAACATATTGCGAAATAGCATTTTAACACGGTAGTCTGTTTTTTTAATCTACATGTGTGTTGCATTCATAGAAAAGCCTGTGACTGTTGCACAGGCAGTCTCTGACTCTGAATATGTAAAAGTAGCCTTTTAGCAATACCGTCATGAGTCAGTCATATCATGACATATTCGCGTGAAAGATGGTGCATAATTGATTAACGGCAGGCTCTGATTCATGTGGTTTTATTCAGTGGTATATGAACGTCGCGCGTCTAGTGTGTATATTATGTGGTTTCACTTCAACTACTAAACTACTGTTTCACTACACTACCGGCATTGGGTCACATTGTCTTTTGTATGGTTAAATAATAATAACACTTAGAAACAACTCTCTCTATAAATAAAGTGCACCTCACACCGATCTACCGGGACACGTCGTGGTTATGCGGGAACAATCCCTGAAACGTACGAACGGACAGTTTGCTGATCGATCGTCGTAGTAAACTAATACACACGTAGGTAAATGAGTTGCGAAACAATATTGATCACTTAATTGCGTCTAGTTAGTAATTTGCATGTTTACGAATCGTTAAGGTATATTATGCTATCTACAAGTAACATTTTGCCGGCAAACCTGTTATCGTATCGGGTTGCCGTTTTTATGATGTTGTCAACTTGTATGTATACAGTCCTTTAACTTGTCATGCATTTGTTGGAATAGTGATTGGAGGTTTAATTTTTTTCGCCAATTTTTCTTAACCTTATCAGTAATACTTACAATTTGGTATTATTACGTAGGTACATACTGCGATTTCTTTTCTATTACCAATCTGACATTATCTAATCTCTCTATCTCTGTTTACTATATTATCACCATTAATTACATGATGTTGTTATTTTAGTTCGACAAAAACAGATTTTAACCCATCAATCAAACATGGTTGACGCAGCTAGTGCGTACCCACCTAAAGGCTCTGGCACACAGAACGCGCCTCCCCGTTACACACAGGGCGATCTGTCGCGGCGATACGGTTGTACAAAATTACAAAATCGACCAGGCGATCTGTGCAATGGCGGAAGAAACAGAGTTATTTATCGAAAAGTGAAAGAACATTTTTATTTATACGACAGGAAAATATAGAAAAAATCTAAAAGATTGAAGCTCAATAGAGAGGCGGTGGTACTCTCCAAATCTTTTCCTTGTCATATTGATGTCATGTACCGAACATCGTCTTTTTTTCTATTACCTACTTCGTAAGGCTAACCACTCACTCACTCCGAACTACTCATTCCGAACAAAAACGGTAAAAAAAAAGAATACACATCTGCCCACTAGGAAGCAACCACGTTCTGTGTGCCCGATGCTCAAATAAAATATCACCTGAGGAGCTTCTTATTCATTCATGTTCGTTACATGTGTGGGTTATATGGACACCATGCCGCGTCTTCAAGAATTTATGCTGCCGGTCAATCTTCCGGAATTATGATATTTAGCGGCCTTTTAGGATATTTTTTTAAATTTACTACATATTTCGTAATTGGCAACCCCTATAAATTAATCATCACCAGTGTTGATTCACCTCTTCACGGTCTCCAACCTCAACATTGTCGCTCAGGTGTGTGTTCAAGCTCTCCTGGTACCGAGCCAGTTCCTGCGGAATCTTCAGTTTCTCTGTGTCAAATGATGAAAGTGATGCTACAGAAGAAAACACGGGCATCAGACGATGAGTATAAAAAGCGTCGGCGTGACGAAAAGAAACTACACAAGAAAATGAAACGTGATTATTTAAAAAAGGAAATGATCCTACTCCAAGAACACTACAAAGCCCATGAAAGTCGGCTGTTCTATAGAAAGATAAATAATGTTAGGAAGGGTTTCAAGCCTCGTATCACAATGTGCAAGGATGACAATGGCATGATACTCACAGAAAAGCACCGTATTCTTGCACGGTGGGTGGGTTTCTTTGATCAACATTTAACACTAACATTAATACTCATGACCAGGAATCAGTACAAAGTGGCATGGATGTTAACGAAGAACCACCGACATTAAATGAGGTAAAAGGTGCCATGTCAAGGTTAAAAACAAACAAATCGCCTGGAATAGCTAACCTACAGAGTGAACTAATAAAATGTGGGGGAGAAAGCCTGCTCAAACATAGCCTAATCCACCAAGTATGGACTTCAGAAAAGATGCCAGAGGAGTGGAAGGATGGGCTGATTTGTCCCCTGCACAAGAAAGGAGACCAACTAGAATGTAGTAACTACAGAGGGGTGACACTCCTTAACTCTGCATATAAACTGTTGTCGATTCTGATATTCCAGCGGCTGGAACCCATTGTAGAAGGAATACTCGGGCACTACCAAGGAATTTTTCGACGAGGGAGATCATGTGTTACTCAAATATTCACTCTAAGGCAGATTCTAGAAATGACCATTGAATTCAATATGAACACGTATCACCTGTTCATCGATTTTAAGGCAGCTTATGATAGCATTAATCGATACCGGTTATACGAAGCAATGCGAGAATTTGAAATTCCGACGAAAATAATTAAACTTGTAGAGATGACAATGACACCAGTGCAATGCCGGGTGAAGCTTCAAGCGGAAATATCCGAGCCATTTATATCACTGAATGGCCTCAGACAGGGTGACGCTCTGGCATGCCTTCTTTTCAATATTGCGCTAGAAAAGGCGATACGGCATGCAAAGATTGATGCCTGTGGCAGCGGCACGATATTTACTAAGCCTGTGAAGCTGCTGGCGTATGCCGATGATATCGACATCATTGCCATATCAGAATTGGCGCTGAAAAAGTCACTCACAGCACTAGAAGCCTCTGCCAAAAGAATGGGCTTACAAATAAACGAGGCAAAAACACACACCACGAGAAGTCGCACCAAAGTTAGATATTGGTGCATACAAGTTTGATACGGTCGACAGTTTCATATACCTTGGATCTCTTGTAACTCTACATAATGGTATTACAGAAGAAATCAACAAGAGAATCATGTCTGCGAATAAATGATACTTTGGCCTGTTAAGACATTTTAAGTCCCGCTTACTATCTCGCCGAACTAAAAGCCAGTGCTCACCTACGCATCGGAAACCTGGACATTAACTCTGCGAAATGAACGAGCCCTGAACATCTTTGAAAGAAAAATTCTCCGCCGTATATATGGACCGATCAGGGATGGCACCAATTGGAGGAGAAGATATAATGCTGAGCTCTACGGGCTGTACGAAGATTGCAGCGCAGTTCAATCAATTAAGATTGGGAGACTGCGATGGCTAGGTCATGTGCACCGTATGAATGACAATGAACCGGCAGAGTGCCGTTACTTAATCACATCTAAAAAAACCTGCTTAAAAATAATAAGTTATTAAGTATTATTATAGACTTACCATCATCAGTTGTGAATAACGATATACAGCGAGCGTTTTTACTCACATATTTGTATCGCGGCGACGGGATGGGACTGAGTGACCCCACCCCAATCAGCGAAAAATAGACGCCATAGCTTTCTTATTTTGTAGATAGGTGTCACCGTGAAATAGTGCGTATTTAATTAAATTAATTATTTTAATACCGCGTAATCATCATTGTGTTATAACATATGTACTTTACAAACATTGCTTTATTTATTTGTGTAATAATAATAAATATATCTATAAAATTTCAACGGGTTTAGCGGTAAAATAAATTAAATAGTTCATTTAATCATATAATTAAGTAGGTAGGTATATTATGACAATGATAAAAATATCGGACGTGTATTTTTGACATGATAACGATGTGGGGATGTTCCCTACCAACCCTTAAGGTAGAGCCGCCCCTGCCTATATTAATAGTAAATAGGTAGTAATTATTACCGTATCATTGAAATCTGTTAATGGTAACCGAACACAGGTGAACTTAATAGTTATAAATAATGTAGGAACACGTGTATTTAGGTACGAGTGTTAGATTACGTAAAGGGCGCGTTTTTTTGTTACCGCCCCGGGCTCTACAACACTTTATTCATAGTTTACGTATTCTTAAAGTCAGGGAAAAGGCATTTTTCTTAATTCAAAAGCTTTTACGAGTATTAGAAAACCTGTACCGCTACATTTTTATGGTTTGACAACAGTTATCTGTATGATTTGTATGAATAATAATTGTAATCTTGCGGAATAATATGAACTGATTCCAGTTTCCAGTGGTGGCATGTGGTCTAGTTCAGTGTTCGCAAACCATTCAGTAATAAATAAATCCTTCATGCTTACGCGCAAATATCGGCCGTAAGACACTGAGCGAAGGTCCGGTGCACGAAATAGTCCGTGACGAGATCGACATTGATTTTGTTTGTTATTTTTTGGATTAGTCAAGAAGCGCAAACTGGTTTCCTAGATTTAGCGATACGTTGGAGAGGAAAAGACTTAATTAATTATGAAATCGGCAACTTAAATACTTATGGAATTTCATCGATTAATAATTATGGATTATTAGATTCGTTCTTTTATTTAGTTCATAAAATAATATTTTTATGTTAATTGTGGAAAATAGATCATTCGGCTTACTTCATTGGGTAGACAATCGTCCTGACAGGGCCGGCCCTAGAGAGTGCGACGCCCGATTTGAACATAATATCGTCGGTGTTTTGTAAAAAGGGCGAATCAACCATTTTGGCGAAATCGAGATTTTAATGAAAATACAATATGTACCCCACTAGCTTTGTTGTGTAAAAACGGCGAATTTTTATCTCCACAGGAAAGTACTTAAAAACGATAATCGACTAAAATTAAATTAATTAAAATTACAAAATAAAAAGCAAATGTGACATATTAAGCCTTTTAAAATATTATATAATAATACCTATTATAATGTCAGTATTCTTTCTAAGCTTTATTATAAACTTGTTAAATATTTATAATCATCTACAGGTAAAAAACAAATAAATGTCAAAAGTTAAAAACCCTTCTCCTGTAAAGTAGCATTTTGGTTAATTCGCCCTTTTTACAAAACACCGACGATATGCACGCTGCGCCTAAGTATTTAAATTATACCTATTCCCTTTGTAGATAAAATTATCTAACGTCGTATGCGATTCTCATCTTCACGAGAGGTACTTTGTAAAGTTGTGTTATTAACATTTATCCTTTCTTCATTAAATTTGTCGTCCCATGGAACGTGCCGCTTCTAACTTTCCTCTATTGTTTAAAATGATAAAGTCTATGAACTATTTATTCTCATCGATTATCAGACATAAAATCTATCACTGACAGAGTGTTTGACACGTAGGTATCTAATTTGGTTAATATGGTATCTAAAATCGGTTATTATTCTTATTCGGTTATCCGGTTTTATTCGCCTACCGATATTATCTTGAACCTATTTATAATGTGTATCCTGATAAGATAAGATAGTTTTCCCGAATAGTTTCATTAAAAACATGCCCAAGATGTTTTTGAATAATTGGGTATATTTTCCCCCTAGAATTCTCTTGTTGTTTCTTATAATATTTTAGACTTTCACACGGTAATTTTTTGTTATCGTATTTTTAGATTTCTGCGTTTTCACCGGGTGTATTTTTTCCTTATTTCCTCGTCTGTACACAGTACATAACTCTGACCAACGTTTGTTCTCAGTTAATCAGAATCCTTTTGAAATTCTTAGAGAGGCGTTCGCATTAATACACATATTACTACACTTACTTCGTCGAGGAAAGAAGGAAGAAGTACACACGGTGAAAATCCAGAAATCTATGAATACGATATAGTTTCTTCTTTGACGCCCGGAGTCACCAGAGCACGAGACCCAATCGGCCCGACCGCCCTTAGACCGGACCTGTGTCCCGGTATGACTGAATTATTCTGAAATATTATTTTAAATTTGCTGTGCATTCAATATAGTTAGTTTAGTTTTTATTCTACATCAGTTTCTTTGAAAAATCGGCGAAATGCAAAAAGAATGATATTTTTTAACTCAAGCGGCCGAACCAAATGGCAGCGTCTATCCGTATATCGAATTTGTTTCTCAGCATCAGTAGTACAAAGTAAAATTAGATGCAAAGTATTCAGACATTAATAATTATGTACACATATACGGGTGTAAACGCCCACGATGCCCAAGCGGCTTACGCGTTGGCTTATAATGTCGTGGTCCCAGGTTCAAATCCTGGGTCTGGCAAATGCACGTATTGTTTTTCAATTTGTGTTTGGTGTCAGAGTATGGACCTAACAGGTTGAGGAAGTGGATAACATCCATTTCTCGTAAACACAAAAATATGTTGATAAAAAACCTCCACCCAGTGGAGGCCCATAAATTATGATCTTATTAGGATCGGACATGGTTTAATAATAATAAATAGGTACAGGTTATTCTTCGTTTGTATGAAATATGTCGCTGATAAATGAGTAAAATTTTTTATACTATTATTTCATAAAAAATGAAAAGACTATATTAATTAAAATAAAAAAAAGTTAGGTTAAATTAAAATAAAGTGATCCACTTACTATTAATAAAAATAGCAATCGTGATATTTGACATCAGAGGATTGGGGATGGTCCTTATAAACATCTAAGGTAGATTTGCCACTGTAAGTAGTAAGACATATCATTTTATTTTAATGAATATAATGTCTTTCCGACAAGAATTGAAGTTAATACCAATAAATATAAAATATAGACTATACTAATTAGGGCTGCATTTGTTTTCGCGCACAGGCGGGGGCGGCCCTGGTTTTAAACATTATAAAAATCCTCCTTAAAAACAGGTTACGTCAATAACACCCAGTGAACTACCTAACATTTCCCCCGACATTTTCTTTACTTTTGTCGAGTCCCAATAGAAAAAGCGAGTGGGCCCAATCAGTTTAGCAGGCTTAAGACCGGCCCTGATCGCCAAATGTTGCAGAATATTAAAATTATATATGTAGATAAATGCAAGGCTGAGCAATAACTAGTTCCACTCGTATTTATCAGAGTTGATCGATCGAAAAAAACCGGTTTGGCATTGACCTGGAATCAATCGAGGGGTTAAAACTCGCAGAAATTCAATTTTTGATCGATAGTAAATCAATATCAACAAAGTATGTCTTTGATAAAAATAAAAAACGCAGTTATTACAAGAGGATGATGTGGGAGGTGGAAGATACGCGTGGGAATAACTTTAGATTAAGAGTAGCGAACCTTTTTATGGTTAGATGTAAAAAAATATTTAAATTAATTCATTTCTTGCCAAGGGACTTGGAAGGCCCTCTTTCAAAATCAGAGTATTTATTAGATGCTTAAATAAATTGTATTAAATATTATATTTTGAAAAAGATTTAAGTAAGTACCTATTGGAAAGTTTGACTATTTTAATGACTTCACTTATTATTACTAATTGTGGAAATAATACTTTTAGGTAGGTAGGTACGCAAGATATACCTTTAGTAAAAAAATGATTAGGAACATACCAACTATATAAGATAACTTTAGTCAATACTTTCCTGTTATTTTACATGAGGATGGTGCAAGTTTTTAAATAATTATAGGTAGATCCCTGTAAGAGCCGTTATAACCCCGCCGTTATAACCCAGGGCCCACAAATCAGTAGGGGCTCCAGATCTCTAAAAATAAAATAAATGTACAAACTTTTAGAAGATAGCAGGAGCGTAATTTTTTGTACATTTTCAAATGCTTGAATTACTTAAAAAAAATTCTCCTAGTTTAATATAATATACTATAAAATCCATATCCAGATATATATATATATATATATATATATATATATATATATGTATATTACATATTATATGCGGCTCTCTGGTACCTTTTTTATCCTGTTTTCTTGACAATTATTTGGCTCTTCTCACTTGACAAACTGACGACCCCTGATTTGGGCAGAAGGTCATTTTTCGCATTGTCGCAAATTAAAAATTATTTGGGCGAAACTATTGGCAATATATAGTGAAATATTAAAAATAAATAATTTTTATGAGTTGGGATTTCGCGAATAGTTAAAATTATGTTTTAATAAGTTGGATTTTTGGGGCCCCTAATACGTATTAGCCCAGGGCCCCTTCAAGTGTAAATCCGGCACTGGGTTCCTAATAAATTAGAAGCATTTAGATATTTTTTCGTACATCCTTCAATGGGCTCTCCGCATAGTTAATAATATTTTCGTTATTCTGTTTCAGTTTCCTTCGTCGTTGATTGCAGTTGCAAGAGAGTTTCCACACAGCCACAATGAAGCCCTTCATTGTCGCTCTGGTGGCACTGTCATGTTTTTTGACAGTGTCGGCCGACTACAACGTTGGGGTTGGGATAGCTGATGCAACTGGCCCACCTGTCGAAGTTAATTTTGTACGTATATTTTAACCCATACTCAAACAATTGCATGCGCATACAAACATATTCACAAGCTTATTAAAAAAAACTATTGACCACTCCCTGCGTTATTCATTAAAATTTATAAATACTATGTACCTATGACATTGCAACATAATAATTATTGTGTATTTTCCTCTCTTTCACCAAAAATATCATTTAATAATACAGATTGGAGTGTCGCCTTTGAAATTTTACTACTGATTAATTTAATAAAACGCAAAATTTTTTACTACTTATTCTACTTTTAATAAATAAATCTGGACCGGTTTCGTCCGCCTCATGGGGACATTTTCAACTATTTCATTCAGTACTGAAAAATTTTGCATTTTATTAAATTAATCAATTATACAATGCAGTTCCACCATGAATTGACAGTTGACACAGTAAAATAAATTTGAAATTTTAAGTGTAATTTAAATTTCTGGGGTGCATGGTTTATATATATGTAATTTAAAGTTACATCTATATTGTCTCAAACTTTAAATTTGATCCATTTTAGGTCACCTTTAGTACATGTTTTAACAAGCTGCAGACTCTTGTGGCATGTAGTTATGCCACTGATACATGTTTTAACAAGCTGCAGACTCTTGTGGCATGTAGTTATGCCACTGATACATGTTTTAACAAGCTGCAGATTCTTGTGGCATGTAGTTATGCCACTGATACATGTTTTAACAAGCTGCAGACTCTTGTGGCATGTAGTTATGCCACTGATACATGTTTTAACAAGCTGCAGGCTCTTGTGGCATGTAGTTATGTCACTGATACATGTTTTAACAAGCTGCATACTCTTGTGGCATGTAGTTATGCCACTGATACATGTTTTAACAAGCTGCAGACTCTTGTGGCATGTAGTTATGCCACTGATACATGTTTTAACAAGCTGCAGACTCTTGTGGCATGTAGTTATGCCACTGATACATGTTTTAACAAGCTGCAGACTCTTGTGGCATGTAGTTATGCCACTGATACATGTTTTAACAAGCTGCAGACTCTTGTGCCATGTAGTTATGCCACTGATACATGTTTTAACAAGCTGCAGACTCTTGTGGCATGTAGTTATGCCACTGATACATGTTTTAACAAGCTGCAGACTCTTGTGCCATGTAGTTATGCCACTGATACATGTTTTAACAAGCTGCAGACTCTTGTGCCATGTAGTTATGCCACTGATACATGTTTTAACAAGCTGCAGACTCTTGTGCCATGTAGGTATGCCACTGATACATGTTTTAACAAGCTGCAGACTCTTGTGCCATGTAGTTATGCCACTGATACATGTTTTAACAAGCTGCAGACTCTTGTGGCATGTAGTTATGCCACTGATACATGTTTTAACAAGCTGCAGGCTCTTGTGGCATGTAGTTATGTCACTGATACATGTTTTAACAAGCTGCATACTCTTGTGGCATGTAGTTATGCCACTGATACATGTTTTAACAAGCTGCAGACTCTTGTGGCATGTAGTTATGCCACTGATACATGTTTTAACAAGCTGCAGACTCTTGTGGCATGTAGTTATGCCACTGATACATGTTTTAACAAGCTGCAGACTCTTGTGGCATGTAGTTATGCCACTGATACATGTTTTAACAAGCTGCAGACTCTTGTGCCATGTAGTTATGCCACTGATACATGTTTTAACAAGCTGCAGACTCTTGTGGCATGTAGTTATGCCACTGATACATGTTTTAACAAGCTGCAGACTCTTGTGCCATGTAGTTATGCCACTGATACATGTTTTAACAAGCTGCAGACTCTTGTGCCATGTAGTTATGCCACTGATACATGTTTTAACAAGCTGCAGACTCTTGTGCCATGTAGGTATGCCACTGATACATGTTTTAACAAGCTGCAGACTCTTGTGCCATGTAGTTATGCCACTGATACATGTTTTAACAAGCTGCAGACTCTTGTGCCATGTAGTTATGCCACTGATACATGTTTTAACAAGCTGCAGACTCTTGTGGCATGTAGTTATGCCACTGATACATGTTTTAACAAGCTGCAGACTCTTGTGGCATGTAGTTATGCCACTGATACATGTTTTAACAAGCTGCAGACTCTTGTGGCATGTAGTTATGCCACTGATACATGTTTTAACAAGCTGCAGACTCTTGTGCCATGTAGTTATGCCACTGATACATGTTTTAACAAGCTGCAGACTCTGGTGCCATGTAGTTATGCCACTGATACATGTTTTAACAAGCTGCAGACTCTTGTGCCATGTAGTTATGCCACTGATACATGTTTTAACAAGCTGCAGACTCTTGTGCCATGTAGTTATGCCACTGATACATGTTTTAACAAGCTGCAGACTCTTGTGCCATGTAGTTATGCCACTGATACATGTTTTAACAAGCTGCAGACTCTTGTGGCATGTAGTTATGCCACTGATACATGTTTTAACAAGCTGCAGACTCTTGTGGCATGTAGTTATGCCACTGATACATGTTTTAACAAGCTGCAGACTCTTGTGGCATGTAGTTATGCCACTGATACATGTTTTAACAAGCTGCAGACTCTTGTGCCATGTAGTTATGCCACTGATACATGTTTTAACAAGCTGCAGACTCTTGTGCCATGTAGTTATGCCACTGATACATGTTTTAACAAGCTGCAGACTCTTGTGGCATGTAGTTATGCCACTGATACATGTTTTAACAAGCTGCAGACTCTTGTGGCATGTAGTTATGCCACTGATACATGTTTTAACAAGCTGCAGACTCTTGTGCCATGTAGTTATGCCACTGATACATGTTTTAACAAGCTGCAGACTCTTGTGCCATGTAGTTATGCCACTGATACATGGTACAGGGGGTCCTCATTATCCAAGTCCCCGCAGTTACGAATTTGAAGGGAAATGCAAAAAAATATAAAAACACATAAAAAACACAAGTTCAATAGCTCACAGTTGTCAACTGTCACTTTCAATCCCACACTTCTACTCTATTTCTGTCTTGTTCACTTGTCCTTTTCTTTTCTAAATGTGCCCCAATTAACCCATTTACTAAGTAATTTTGGTTCCCGTTTTAAGCAGATTTGCTTTAAGAGGTATTTTTTCGGTCCCAATTACCCTCGGATAACGAGGACCCGCTGTATAAATATTGTATCGAAAGAAAACTATTGATACAATTAATTGTTTCAAAGTATCGATTGGAAAAAGGATGGCCAGGTAGCCAGGCGTAGGATGCACGAGTGATAAAGTGTTCGCTTATGTAGTCGTAGGCTGCAGGCTTGAGCTCCGTGTCTGACAAATTCACAAGTTGTTTTTAAATCCATGTTTGAATCCAGAGCATGAACCCATTAGATTGATCAAGTGGCTAACATACATTTCTCGTAAAATAAAGTTGACTAAGATCGATGATGATGGTGAAGCATGTTAGGTTGGACTTTATTTCATAATATGTTCATTCTTTACTTTTCCAGATGGGCTATGCCAGTATTAAGCAAAGCGGACGAGGTCTTCATCTGCGCCAATTTGCACGAACCTTTATTATTCAGGATGGCGATACGAGAATTGCATTTGTATCGCTCGATGCAGCCATGATGGGAATAGGTCTAAGGAAAGAGGTAACTAATCATTATGCCATTTCAAAGGGAACACATTGACCCAAGTCATTGACTGTATGGTTTATATAAAAATGAAAATATAAAAATCAATCATATAATACATATGCGTATATTTATATCATCACATAAATTTCCAACAATCAAAAGCCGTTTTGGAGGATTCTTGTAATTTTGAGAAAGTACCTGAAACCTAAATCATATTAGCCATATTGACTGAATGGCTTTATGTATGGTGACATGTTGTTACTCACCAGAGATGTATTAAAAAATTTAAAGGCCTCTAATTTTAGGAAGGTTTTTTGTTTTACGCATTTTGAAATTTTGAACTGATTAAAGATACTAGCTGCAGGTGCGTTTCGTTTTTATCAAATAAGTAGTGTAGTGCTTAAAATTTCACACAAGAAGGCATTCATAACTGATTTTTTATAAAAAGTCTTGGACTAATTAAATTATATTACTCAAAAACTAGAATCATAAAATCCATAGTAACATCTGTCAATCAACAATAGTTGGTTGTGCATTTCGAAAGTGGACTGTAATTATTAGAAGGTGATGTTGGGAATTCCGGATATAGGGGAAGGGGGTGATGAATAAGAATACGAGGCACTGACCTTTATGATGATTTGAGGGCTGGTGCGCACTGGCACTCGTCCCGGGTCATACACTCACGTACAAGTTTGTTTGGGTCACCCTGTTTGCGGCACTTGATACACAGTGTATGGATGATAATGATTTATTATGATAAATGATAATGATTTGTATGTACGAATGTCTCACAGATTTGTTTTGAGTCACTCCTGAATTTGTATGTATTTTCAATTGAATTGCTAGCCACGGTAAGCTATCAGAAGCCCGCTCGCATCCGCTGGATGATAGTAACTGCATGTCTCTTGCAATTACGGTATTCTTTTACCCATAATTGCTTATTGATTGTCTGGTGACAATAACACTGGGAATTAGGAGATGGGTGGGAAAATAAGGAATGGAATGGGAATATAAATGGCCCAACCAATAAATATTACATAATACCTAATCGTGTTTGACGATAAGCTTAATAATTAGGTAAGTGTTGTATTCTAAAAACTATCTGAATTAAGACCATTGAAAAGAAACCATAAAAAATATGCAAACATATTATAACATAATGATTATGTGCTCATAATATAAACACCCGTTTCTTTGCTTTTCAGGTTTTAAAACAGTTGGGAGAAAAATATGGCTCTATTTATAATGAAACAAATTTAATAATAAGTAGTACGCACACGCATTCGACTCCTGGAGGATTCATGATGGATCTCCTTTTTGACATCACCATTTTAGGATTTGTCCGACAGACATTTACCGCATACGTCACAGGAATCGTTCGGGTGAATACCTTTTCATAATATCGTTTTCGTTGTTTTCAGTGGACAAAATCTGTACTGACACCATCACATTCATTACCAAAAACGGAGAAAAGAACTTTCTCAATAAGTATAATAAAAGAGTTATTTCTAGCAAACTTTGTACTCATTTGTCAATAAAACATTTTAATGCAATTTTAGATGCTTTCATTCAGTCAATTTCATAAATTATTAAATGTGCAGATATTGACAAGATAAATCATGAAACGATATAACAAAATGTCAAAACAAATCGCTGAACATAATAATATTACAGAAAATATTTTTTTCTATTGATACTAATGCAACCTAACTGAAAACATTGTGGTACTTATCACAATAAAGTGTTGTAATACAAACAGTTTATATAGGTATACTACAGTATTCTGTTTTATTAATATATGTGACTCATCTACACATTCTTTATTAAAAGGGACCTATCTACATGGTTGGTACATAACTCTCCCTTTTGTTGACACCAGAGAATCGTCAAAAATAATATTATGAATAATTTTATCTTTGCAGAGTATAGATTTAGCTCATCAATCAATGGTACCGGCGAAGATCTTTTATAACGAAGGGAATGTTAAAAACGCAAATATAAACAGATCACCGACATCTTACCTGCACAATCCTAAGGAGGAAAGAGATAGGTATGATAACTCCTTTTAACAATTAGAATTTCCCAATATTGCCACATTGAGAGGATCTATATACGAAGGTTCCTGGTATATTAGGACAGGTAGACGCAACGACAGATTACAGGATGTCGCAAGTTTGAAATTTATTTCAAGGGTGGCATCGTATATGGTTATTTTACGGTAGTATGCAATCTAAGGTCGGCTATATTCATCATTCCCTGTGCTTCCCTCAGTCACCGGATTTATGACGTTTGATACTTGCGCACCACACTGCCTATTTTCCTCATGTTTAAATAGTCCTTGCGTTGAATATCAAATCTCCAACTACTTGCAACTTATGGTTTTGTCTAACCATACTAATGTGCGACGGCGCTAAACAGATGTTGCAATATTTATTGCGGACAGAATTTTTAATTAAGGGATTATTAGAGGCTAGCTATTTTTTTCATTCCATGGTTTCTAAGAATTAGACAAAAACGATTGAAATTTCTTATATTTTTTTAAGCTGGTTTTTGTACAAATATAAAATGAATACGCCAATGCATATGCCATAATACCAACAAAAAAATATACGCTTACCTACCCTACCAGTATACAAAAAAATCAATTTAGGGTATTAGTCTCAATGTCTGTAACCTGGTTTTCAAATATATATTTTTATAAATTAACTTAACAAATGTCATATTATAAAAACTAATCCTAAAATCCTGGAAATTTTAACATCTGGGATTTTAGGATCAAGAAATCAAGCACAATCCAACCTTTTTACATAATAATAATAATAACACACTCCGTCGGAAATAAATGTAGCAAAATAATTATATTAATATTTCTATAGGTACAATGGTGATACGGACACAAAGCTGGTGCAAATAAAATTTGTAGCTAATAAGGACAATTCCCTAATTGGAGCTATTAATTGGTTCGCTGTCCACCCCACCAGTATGAATAATACAAATCAATTAGTTTCTTCTGACAATGTTGGCTACGCTTCAGTTCTTATGGAAAAGGCATTCAACCCTGTGGGAACATTCCCCGGCAAGGTAAGAATATCATAAAATATTATATGGAAATCATTGAACTTGACTCCAGAAATAATAATATAGAAAATACTAAACGTTCTATACACCAAGATTAATAGATATGCCATTTAACATATTATTTTATTTTAATAAGACCGTAATACTTCCAATTAGATAGTAATCACATCAGCACAGCTATTCTTAACAGTTAACACTTTCGCACGTTTCCCTTATTTTTATTGGTCCAAATTAACATGGAAGCAATTCTATACACAAGGCGGTTATCTACAATAATTGGTATATTCGTAATAAGGCGAAAATTTATGTTGGCAGACATATTGTGTGAAATACGTCTCTTATTTGTAAATCTCAGCCAAATTCGGTTATGTTTGTACTGGCGTATCTATGGTTTTTCCACCCGAACCTCGAAATGCTCGAAATTTTGTATTGAAATGTCAAATAAGAATTGAACATCAATATAACATATAATTTTATTACTCATATCATTGCAGTATGTATTTAAAAAAATATGTTACTACTCGCCACTCGATATGCGACAGCTTCAGGGGATCTATAAATTGAGGCGGCAGCCGTAACCCGTGACGTAGATTATTTTTCAAAATAGTCGCATCTCACATTTCAATTTTATATATATAAATTGACATACTCTATCTCTCTCTAAAAGTTAACACAGCCAAGATAGGGGGTTTTAAAAGATAGCACTTTTGACAGTTAACTAACTTCTTGTAGTAATTAACTGCCAGAATACATAAAAGTGATAAATGTGATATATTTATCAAGTGGTATCTACATCATATATTTATTGTGTTACCACAAATAGATATCTAAATATTTGAAACACAAATTTATAGATTGTCAATATTCCTGTGGAAGAATATTAATTTGTATTTGTGTGAAGAAAATGTGTTTGTTTTGTTTTTAGGGTAAATTTGTAGGTGCATTTTCATCCACAAACTTAGGAGACGTGTCACCAAATATCATGGGTCCAAAGTGCGAATCCACAGGAGTGACGTGTGACGTCCTTCACAGCACTTGCGCAGACAAGGAAGATCACTGCTTTGCGTCAGGACCCGGCAAAGACATGTTTGAAAGTACAAAGATGATTGCTGAAAGAATTAGTGCTGTTGGAATCGTAAGTTTTGGAATGTTGATAATAATTAACAGTAGGTACCTACTAGATGGTTTTTAAATTTTTTAACGACTTTTTAAAAGCATTTTATGACTTATCTTTTTTTTATGAACACAACAATTTTTGTGTAATTGATACTGTCATAAAATGTTGTGACAGTGAGATATCATTATTTCCTATTGTCTCCATAGAGCAGAGATTTCCAAGCTGGGAGGCGCGAAAAGTTTAACACAATTAATGTACGTTTGCAGTTTGCAAATGCATAGTTTATTAAACGGCCGCTAGTTATAAACTACATAAAAAAACAATCCTATAAAAGGTTGTTTGCAAACCTGTCTGAAGATATGGAGACTAATTTTATAATATAATTTTATAATAGTAAAAAAAGTCACCTGCGGGCGCTACTTTATTTCAGGGCTATTAAACAGTTTAAATATGTGGTTGTGCGTTGCAATTTGATGTGTTATCTATATGATGATTGATATACTTAATTGATGACTCCCGTGTATAATTTAGGAAACACTACTTTAGAGCACCACACTGCCCTTAACCTCAGCTATAGGTAGGTGGGTCCGTAGTAAAGTACTGCTAACATTCGTAACATCATATTTATGCGAAACGGTATTTCTCCATTAGCTGCAATGAAATCCAAATATCGATCCCGTTTAGTAGAAAAAGAGCACTTTGTACTAACAAGCACATTCATCGCATGAAAAACAAATTAAATTAAATTATATCAACCGTGTTTATTTAATTTTTTTTTTTTCATTTATGTATTTGTACATTTTTAATTATTTAAAAAGATGTCTTTTATTATTAATGAAATAAAGGGGGGGCGGCGCCAAGATTAGATTTTTTTTAAAGGGAGGCGTAGTAACATTAAGTTTGGAAACCACTGCCATAGAGCAAATCTATTTGAAGCACAAATTTAAAAAGTGCAATCCAATAAATAAAACACCCAACCTTTTAGTTGAAAAATACAATTTCAAAATTAAAATAAAGGTAAACCACTATTTACTCTCAAAATCAGAATGTATGGTCCATAGATGCTGTAGACGTGGAGCATGCCCAGAACTAATCAATAAAGTAGTTTGCAATAATATTGTGTATTTATTCTGAAACTCTATGGTCAATTTAAGTTAACTTTACTATAATTCCTCTATAATAGTTCAATAGTAGTAAAGTAGGTAAGTAGGTAGGTATACCATAATGTTGCTACCTGAAAACAACAGTGAGATAAAGTGAAAAAAGTCGATTATGAGATAAGTATGCCAATCGGTTGCTGAAAACTATACCTAAATAATGAATCACTGAGATATTTTTTAAAATTGTAATACCTATTCCATTTAAAAGAAAAATGACGCTGTTTAATTTATTAAAATAAATTGTCTTGTAACTTCGAATAACAGTGGGATAACTAAGGTACTCTGTTAATAATGGTATACAAAAATCCTACCATTATCAACTACAGTATAACCTCGTTTTTACGTGCCCTGAATTCACGTTTTCCCGGCAATTGTGTGTAATTTTTTCAGTCCCAATGTATTTCAGTACATTTAATACCCGCATTTACGTTTCTCTTTCCCGCGATTTACGTCGGAAATATTCAAAATATACGAGTTACGCACGCTTCTGAAGAACTGTCTGATGAAGAAAAGATTGATATTCCAACAAAAGAAGAAGCAATGAGGTTCATCGAGGGTTTAAAAACCTACTTTACAAGCTTTGCTGATTCAAGATGACACTTTTAAATGTTTATACAGTCTTGAAAGAGAATTACATAACAAAAAAACAAAAATGCAACAAACTAATATACATGATTTTTTCAATAAAAATTTAAATTGAATGTTGTTTTTTAATAATGTTCTTTTTTTCAATACCCCCCTTTTACATTTTCCCTCCAATTAGGTTTTTTTTCCAGTCCCTTAAAAAACGTAAAATAGGGTTTATACTGTATTATAAATTACAGAAAAAACAAAATAAAATTAATATAGGTAGTTAACTATTTCATTTGTATGACACAAACATTAAAGTTCAATTATCTCAAAACTAGAATTTTTTACTGACCGAACCGTTGCTTTCAGGTAGTGTTATATTTTTTACACAGAAACCCTGTAAACGAAAGTCACTGCACGCCTCTGGCCTCTGAGTAGAATTGAAGGGCCCGTCTGCTGTGTGAAGGTCGAAAATGAAGAATTTGGGGTATCTTTGCGAGCTTAGCCTAGATACTCTATAGATTTTATAGGAAAGATATATTATGTCATTATGATTCCTGTCTTTTCTCATCTTAGAAATTAGCAGTATTTCGATGACCACATAAAATATAATTAATAACATAAAAGAGTATTATTGTAAACATTGTTGTGTTGAAATTGAAAATAATAAGAAATAATAATAATCTTCAATTTTCATCTAATTTAACATTTTTATGGTAAAATATGTTCGGTAAATTTTTTAATGGAGCCACACCTGTTGTGCCCTAATTATTTGGCCATTCGATATAATTAGCATGTTATTTAAATGTGGTAATTAAATAGTAATTAAATGCTCCGCGGTGAAAAGGTTAATTGATTTGTAATTTCAGATAAATTGAAATATTTAGCATTCTATATAATATGAATATTTAATAAAGTGTACCAGAGAAAATGTGCTTATATGTATGTTACCTAAAGACAATATTATGTAGTTAAAATAAAATTGTGATTACTATCAAAAACGTCTCGTACATTGTGGAGCAAAGGCTAGGACACAGGCCTCTTGATGGTTCATATTTTTAATCAAATTCACATATTTGAGGCGTCTAATTCCAAAAAGCGATAAGTCCACATTTGGTCAAAATTGAGAAAAAATACGCACGTATTCTTTGTATAATTTTACACAATATGTATTGATCTATAAATTAAAAAACGCGACATAACCCTACGAAAAAAAATATTTTAAGTCTCGATTAATTACAAAAAGCGCCAAGTCCGTTTTTCATATTATTTAAAGCTTGGTTGATTTCGCGCGTGTTTATGTCAACCAATAAGGGAACGTTCAATATTGAAAAAGGCGTCTCCCATGCTGTAGCATCTGGTAAACTTATGACGAACTTATTACGAAATATGTGCCTTATGCGGGATAAATTAAAAAGTGAAGTACAAGTAGCGTTAAGTCCAATTTTATTTTGCCTATATTTATTACATTTAAGAGTTAATTGGCTGAAACAAATTGCCATTTGGTTCTAATTTTGACATAGAATACAACGGGAAAAAAAATCTCACGTTAAAACAAATAATTGAAGCTAGAAACATAAAAACGTTCTTTCCCGAAAATATTGAATTGTGGACTTGTCGCTTTTTGTAATTAGACGCCTCATTTATTCTATCATTTTGTCTGTAAATACACCTACGTACTGTGGAAATCTGTATAGCCACTATTATGCAAAAATAATGGTATATTTTTACAGAAACTTCTTCAGACTCCTGGCGGACACGAAATTAAGGGACCAATAAGAGCCGTTCATCAATTTGTTAATATGACTAATATCAAAGTACCAAATTATAATGCAGTAACCGAAGAATTTGAAACGGTAATTTTATTTCTTCATTCTATTATGAAATAAACATTAGATATTTTCTGATGATACCATGCTCGATTTATATAATGAACTTGCAGAATAAAATCGTACAAGGCTGCCTGCCAGCGATGGGATACAGTTTCGCAGCCGGCACCACAGATGGCGCCGGGGCATTCAATTTTAGTCAGGGAACTACAAGCGGAAATCCCCTGTGGGATTCCGTGAGAGATCTACTTGCCGAGCCAACTCCTGATGATATCAAGTGTCAACATCCAAAGCCCATTCTTTTGGCTACTGGGAGGGTGAGATGTCCTTTTAAATGAATCCTTAAGCTGGGTACTCATTAGCGATAATATATAGCAATAGCTGTAAACAACTCTAAATGCGAACTAATTATTTATTAAACATACATAACTTGAAAACACCTCAGATATATTTATTTTTTTTCAAATGTGATTCTTTCTAGTGAGTATCTGAGGTGTTTTCAAGTTTGTATGTTCAATATATGGAATGTTACATTCTCAAATCTTGTGAATTCGTTGAATAAAAGAAATGGTTTATTAAAAATTATTTATTAGGCTTATCCATACTAGTTACTGTATCTGCAAGATCGCTAATGAATACCTGGCTTTACATTATTACAGTTGAACCTCGATTAAATTGCGGGAAAACTTAGTTTGGATAATCGAAGAAAAGTATAAAAAACTTTTGAAATAAAGTTATTTCTAAAGATAAATCTGGATAATCAGGGTTCTACTTTTGTAGAATTTTTTATTTGGCAATGAGGCCCAATGACAATAGTGCAGTGAAACAGTATTGTAGTAGTAGAAGTGAAACGATTACGTAAACATCCAGGCTTTGAGAAAAGTACATAAATATATTATGACCTCACTGGAAACGGCGATGCGGGTCGCAATGTTTGCCATGAGTTTTATCCGCTACCTCTGTAGGACGCGAGATCATTAAATTTGTATGTCTTACCATCAAATCGTCTATAGAAATCGTATTAATTACATTGTCAATATGTTTAAAAGATACTTACGATTACATATAATTAGTTTCATAAAAGTTTCATTTAGAATTGCATGGTTTAGGTAATTTTTTGTTTGTTTCAAAATTAACAATGGTTTTATAATATCTAAATGTCAAAAGTTTTAGATGAGTTCTTTGATTTTAATACAATAACAGTAAGTATTGTTTTAATTATACAAATATTCTTTCTTGACTGGCATTCTGTACTGAAATATATGTGGAGATATTATTATCACAGTAGTAAACAATCTGTCATCTGCAAATCTAAAATTATTTTATAATTTGAAGCAAATAGTTCATATTCGCAATACTTAAGTTACACAATAACATCTTGTATTTTCCAGTGCGTATGCATATTTAAAAAAGCCTAAATAATTTGTTATGATACGCATGCGCAAGGGAAGTTATGCAACTAATTTCTTGTGATAGGAAAACGGTGCGTTGAGTACTCACTAATCTCAGCGCGGTAGATTGAACTTGCGACGGGTACACTGTGTAAAGCTGCAGGTCTTAGAAAAAAATATCATGTGATATGCCTAGATAATGTCCTGATACAAATCAAGTCAGCGCCAACAGCCAACGAATTCAGAACATCGGCTCTTTACAAGGACAGTTGTCAACACAATTTAAACAGAAATTAATACGTCCATCCTTTTCAGATAAAGTTCCCATACAGATGGCAACCAGATGTGGTTTCTTCGCAGCTCGCCGTCATTGGTGACCTGGTAATTGCAGCTGTCCCGGGTGAATTCACCACCATGTCAGGACGGCGGATGAGAGCCGTGCTCACTAAAACATTTAAGGCTGCCGGCAGAGATGTCAAAGTCGTTGTTGCCGGACTTTCCAACACTTATTCGGATTATATAACTACTTACGAAGAATACCAGGTAGAAATATATAAAGGATTATTACATTATATTACAATAATTATAAATGAGACTGGTCCCGTACAGTCACGGTCACCAATAAGTACTCATAAATCATATGAAAGTGAAGCAAAAAAACGCCTCTGGTCTACTGATTAGGTTAGGTAAAAATTAATTCACATTGTAAGTTCATTTAACAAGAACTTCACACTTCCATGACATTTAATTGCCAATTTTCTGACCAATAAGAAGACAATCAATCCAACGTGATAAGTAGATAAGTAACCAATAATACAACATGTCGGCATTATTATTTAGTTGAAAAATCATGTGATTGTTTATAGTTTTTTCAGGAATACTATAATTTTTTACACCATTCTAATATAATTAGCATAGAAAAAGGTGGCAATACTGTTGTGATACACCCAAAAGTAATAACGCCTGCATGGGTTTACTTGCACCAATAGTGTGTATTTTAAACTATCGCAATACCAACTGTTTACATGTAAAATTGCTGACTGTTTTTCCAATCTAATTCTTCAAGCGTAAGCGAGACGCAATGTTGTCTTTGTATGGTCCTATTTCACAGATTCAGATAGGTTTTGGACATGTTCGTCGATAATCGGTAAACACCAAAATATTCTGTGCAGTATAGTTCATATTTCTTCCGGCAGGTTCGCCACTATTGTTCTACTGCGCATGCGCCACCGTGCAAGGACCAATTATTGCGTGAAAATTCAGAAGCTTCTGATTTTTTTGATCCATGCTTGCAATTTGCACAATAATACGTGTTTACACGTGGATTTTCTTGTTATGGCCGCGATAATACGTACTGTCAGCAGTAAATTCATGCACGTATAAACAGGGTATAATGGATGTTTAATAATATCTATAATTTTAATATGTTCTAGCCTCAAAGATACGAAGCCGCCTCAACAATATACGGTCCACATACGTTGTCAATCCACCTCAATCAGTTCAACAAATTGGCAAAGGCAATTATAGATGTAAGTTAAATATTTATCACTGTAAACATTATGCTATTCAGACTGTTTTAAATTTCATTCACAGATGTCACTATTCTAATCTTGATAAAACTGTCAATTTTAATGCAAATTTGTTTTACAGAATGATTCTGTGGAGAAGGGACCTACACCGACTGATTTTTCAAAGGACTTGATATCTCTAGTAACTCCTGTAATTTTTGATATGGCTCCGTGGGACCGTAGTTTTGGAGAATGCGTGTTACAACCCCGTGATAACTATACAAGTGGGGATATTGTCAGAGTGAAGTTTGTAAGTATTTTAATATATAGTTATTTTGTTACCCCCCCCCCCCCCTATTGGCAGATAATTTGGTTTATTATAATTCACATTTTCAATATGTACAAAACTAGTGATAAGTGATAAGATTCGTGTAAGTCCAAAAATCGCATAAGTCAAATAAAACTTAAAATCATGCAATTTTTAAAATAATACGTGTTAGTTTCAATAGGTGAAAATAAATCCTCCTCTAATCCTCATTTTTTATAATTTCTGCTAGACTTGATAAAATTTGTAGCTCCCTTTGTATCTGCACTGACAGCCTCACCTGTTACTTTGATGTTGTGTAGTTTATTTGGCCTTTGAATTTTTGAAACCATCTGTGGCTTGCAGTGAATGTATGAGTATCAACACTAGAGGTGGGAAAACTGGTCGATTTTGAAGACTAAATATACTTACTACCAGTATAAAAAAATACTTAGTATCGAAACTTGTTCCAAAATACAAGATACTAGTAATTGCGATATTATATACAGCGTTTGGCGTACTTGACTTTTTAGAAGCCATTTTTACACAATATTATTTATCCATTGACACAATCATGCATAAAATTTGAATTCAGTTTATAAGTTCCAATATTATAAAAACACTAAAAAATCGAGAAACTCGACGCAACGAAACCAGATAAACGCGTACATACTTATCAGAACTCGAGCACTAGTACCTATTCCGGCACTTGAGACTGACGTCAACCGACATAAGTCTCATACTCAACTGGAACTAAAACTAACTCCATACTATTACTACAAAACGAACTTGTCACCATTTCTGTCCTTCACTATACCAACTTTACAACAAGGGAGAAAGGGAGAGCAACGACGCCAATGATAGTCGAGTGTATCACGGCTTGACATACGTGTATTATGCTATCTCGCTCGCGCACATTTAATGTCATTAGTATTGAGAGTCTGCCAACTAGCTTGCGAGTCGCGATGAGATCATCGTATGCGTTCTTTATTGGGCCTCACATACTGAGTATGGGTAGTTGCATCCGAGACTTGAGTACACAAACTGGTGACAGTATTTCCAAATCACCTCTAATCAACACTATCATCATTTTTACAATTTAGGTCTTGAAAACGACTCTTTAAAAGGCTTTTTCCTGTATGAGCATAAAGTTTATTGGAATTTGTTGATTTGTTGAATCCTTTGATATTAATTACAGGGATTTTGTTATGTTTTGGCTTATATTTTATGCTCAATTTGTGAGGAATACATTTCTTTGATATTAGTAAAATTTAATTGTATGACTGATTTGAATTGGTTCGAGATCCCGTTTTAAATCTTCCGACGAATCGATCGTTTTGTCTGTGTGAAAGAAAATTTTCACTGAGGACATGATAAGATCCTGCACACCAACACCTGACCGATCTTAGTGTGTATTAAAAAATATCCTCGATGGAATGTTAAGTATAATAAATAAATTTTATTTTAGATATCTGGAAACCCACGAAATAATTTGATGACTGAAGGCACCTACTTAGCAGTAGAGAGATTAAACAATGCTGACGATTCCTGGGAAGTTATCGCCACCGATTCGCATTGGGAGACGAGGTAATTTAATTTAACTGATTTTGCGTTATCTATAATATTATCATCATATTCACCCATTAATCCCCTTTGATGCATTCGTCCTACATTCCTATATCCCTGCTATTTCATCAGTTTATTGACATCTTTTAAAATGCGTACACTTGTCTTGTTCTTAACGATTTTTTTGTGCTCTGTTTGCATTACGCCCATCATGCATCTCTCGATACCATATTGCACTACTTTTAGTTATTGGATCTCTCTCATGTTACGGTTAAGCATAATTGGCCGATTGTACTTGGTCAATAGTAGCTTTACTCACACATGGACTGTTACGTATATGTCCTTATAGGTGATGAATGATATTATACCAACAACAACTATTTGGTAGATACCCACTTAAAATAATTATTAATATGAATAAATAAAGATTTATACAAATATTCATGCATTTTCCTCTGAAGTTAGTTGGCGTCCATTCTGTACCTCCAGAGACAACCTTTGTTTAATTTGGCAGTCACTATAAGTACTTAATTTGTTATTCGTGGGTTGCGCTTCTACGTAAATATTTTTTTTTTAAGTCAATTTCATCCATTTTGACCGTGTTGTATTACGTATATCACTTGTCTGAGCTCACTAGGTTGATTGAATCATCGGGCATGCGCGATTTCTCATTCAAAAACATTGGCAAACGCACTCGGCCAATCAGAAATCCCTGACTGGACACAGATTTATAAATGGGCCGATTTTACGATCATTCAAGCGAGCTATATTTGTCCAATCGGCTGATTAATTTATAAACAAACTTACATTTATTTTATGTATTTTATTATTTTAATTACTTACTTATAATTAATAAGTCATGCATTATGCACTATTTTATACTTTAGTGCAGGGGTTCACAAACTTTTTCATCAAAGGGACAATTTTGAAATGAAAAATATTTGGCAGACCGTCCTTTCTTTTGTAAATATTTTCTGTATTTAAAAAAATATAAAGCAAAAAAATTAAAAAATATTTCATTGTGTAAAGTTACATTTTTAACTAAATATACATTATTATTACTCTTATTAAACGTAACATTGGAGGTAAGAATAATACTTCATTCATTCCCTCGATAAGTGGCGTACCTGCATGCGATCATTTTGATTTATTTTGAGATGATAAAGATTCTTATTGCAAATTCAATTAAGCCAATATGTTTATTTATCGGAGGCATTAAATAATTTTATTTTGTTACAGATTTATGTGGGAGAGAACATCGTTAATTCTCGGAACAAGTAGAGTCAATATTTACTGGGAAGTCGGTAATGCTCCAAAGGGCACATACAGAATTAAGCACTACGGATACTTCAGGTACATATTGGGAGCAACAAAGGCCTACCAAGGATCTTCCAGAACCTTCAATATTTATTGATTGAGTGACTTTCATGTACACTATAAATCCACCGATTATTAATTTACTATAATAATATGTACTTCGTCATATAAAAATAACCAAAGACACGGATTCAAATATACAATTTTAAAATTCATTAAAACAATAAGAATATAATAATGATACTACTCATGATTATACTTTGTGTGTTTCAAGTTTGCAAACATAATAATTTTACTTTTCCATTTTATATAATATTAGGGCATATACATGATATTTTTCTCTTGCTCAAAAAAGTGATTTTGATGTAAATAAGCAGAAATGAGAATAGGTATTATATATTTGTATTTATTGAAATAATAAAGATATAATTTTTTCACATGGGGATGTGAGAATTTAAAAAACTAATATTGTTTCATTTATGGGTAGACCAACACATTTAAGTAGGGAGGACGACGGTTCGAACTATATTCAAATAACTACGCTAGCACCACCTTCTTAAACGTGTTGTAGTCTACTAATTTCCATCTTTGATTAATGACCTACCAAACAAATTAATACAACCTACAAACTTATCTAAAGAGAATTCTACGACCATTTTTATTCTGCTCGGGATAAACAACAAGTCAACATCATGCAGTCAGACTATGCTTGGTGACCGCAGTTTTAATTGAATTAATTTATAAATCCCTGTACAACGTATTTATTCATCAAATAATGTCATTGTCTACACACTCCAAGTTGTTTTTTGTGATTGAACCACCCAATCCTGCATTATACACTCCACTCACCAGCTAAAATATGCGAAGGGCTCATTCAGGCCTTCACAGTAGGTACCTATATTTGTTTACTTACCCATATTTGCAAATTGATACCATCGACTGAAGAATTCGAAGAATTAGATGGAAATTGAATTTAACTGTACAACCTATTTATTTTGCCAACTCACAGTTAGTGAGTTTTTCGGAAGGTTATTCTGAGATAATTGTATGTAGATAAATATACATCAGTGGAAAATAAATGGTTGACAATCAATCTTCCAGTCACTCAAGGGCGGGTGGGGAAAGAGTAAATTAATATGCTATATGCTATATTGGCAGTAATGTCCCATGAGGGTAAGCAGGTCATCTGTTGCACAGGGGCGGCGCACAAAGGAATGAATACAAATATTACAACGTTTGAAAGCAGTGGGGGTTTTCAACGAAGCAGACGATATGGTCACTTTAATAGAGGATATCGACATCTTAGTTTAAAAAAAATCGAAGCATTAAAATCCCGACAAGATAACTATATTTGTATTGTAAATACCCATATTGATACATATTGTTTTGGCAGTTTATTGCACAGGAAGTGTGATTCCAAACCTGTCAGTGTAGATTTTGTGGAAATACTCTAATTTTCTGTAGATGGTGTCTATGTAAATTTAAGATTTTTGGTGTATTTGTCTGTTTAAGATAGTTGAAAATGAATTATATAATAGGTAGGTAAGTAGGTACCTACCTAACAAATTTGCAGATAATTTGAAACTAAAAATAATAGGGGTGACACTTCGCCTACAGACGTCACTGTTTGTTGGGGTGGAAGTACATGATGGTGATTTACTTACTATCTTATTTCTTTTTGTCTGTACCTACCAACGACTACCCCATATTTTTTTTTATTTCAGTGGAACCATCATTAATAACGATGCATAGATATAGTAAATAAATAGATAATATACAGAAATGTTACAGTGAGCCAACTCAAAACTGCCACCCCCAAAAAATTAAGTATTTTTTAAATGGAAATCTCACCAAAATATTTATAATCTGACCAAATAAGTTTTACCACGGCTTTAATAATAAGAACAATAATTTGTTGTGAAACAAAAATTCATTATACTCACGTTAATATCCTGGCTATGTAGGTACCTACAATAATTAATTACATTTTGTTGAAATATTTGATGCATACTAAATATGACACTGAACCATTCTATGAAGAATAAGAGAATTCAGAGAATACTTTTCAGTATATTTTTATACATTAATAAATTGTGATGCAACGCATTTCATGGCCCCACAAGGGGGGGGGGGGCTGGTGGGGCTCTAGCCTGGGGGCTCAGGCTTAGAGGGGGCCCGGCATGGAGGTAAATTGAGAAAACACATAGATACAACAAATTTCCTCTAATAATAAAAAAAGTCGCCTGCGAAGCTATTTTCCTTAATGATTATTAAAATTTTAAAATGTGTGGCTGTCCGATGTAATTTGATGTGATATGATGATTGACATAATTAAATGATAGGCTATGTTTCCTAACTTACAAAATGGCTTTTTATCCAATATGGCGAAGGGTTGCATGTTTCTTGGTTACCACAAAAGGAAGTCGCGATCAGTGCTTTATATTATGCTAAGTGCCAACAACTCAATAAATCAACTGGATTTATTTAAAAATCGGTAAAAATACACGGAATACCCTTAACCCTGGAGTTCCGTGGAAACCAATTGGGGAACACAGCTGTAAAAAATTACACTGCGCTTAACCTTAGCGATAGGTAGGGGGGGCGCCATAGATCCTGGCCTGGGGGCCCGCTTTAAGATGTGGGGGCCATATCGCATTTAGTCATAGATCGGAGATCATTATATGTGCGTATGTATAAAATATAATATCATCCTTGTCGCCCTTTGAAAAGTGTCTAAACTCTGAAAACGTTAGATCACGACAGTCGTCATCGCGATATTTTTTCATAACGGTCGATTTGTTCCACTACTTACTATGCCAGTCGATGTAATCGGCATACTAATACTTTCCACATTTTCATTTAATCTATGCTCCGTATTTGCCATTAATCATTGCCGACTCAATCTTAAGATGGCGCTGCATTAATCCAATCTTACGTGCGGAAAAAATAAGCTGGGCTAATGTGATTATTGTTACGGTTGATAGTGTCGAGCGTACTTACATCATGCATCGCTTTATCTCGCGCGGCACCTCGCCGTCTATGAATATCGGAACTGTCAAAACTATTGAATCTCACGTTAATGTTTATAGCAACGTTTTTCAGCCCCCTTATGGGATGGTGCCAACAAAAATAATCATGCTTCACGTAAATTGGTGTCTAAAGCTGAAATTGAATCGTCAAATGACGTCTTTATAAAGTCGACCAAAGTTATATCAACAGTCCAAAAATAATCTCTTATGCTCACTCAGGGTCGACCCTAGACATTTTGACGCCCCCTCCTCATCCATATAGTAGGTACATCCATACTGTACCTATCTACATATTGTCCGTTTATGATGGATGATATCTGATGGGAGGGGTTTTAAAATAATAATTTCTGGATTAGAATTTACACAATTTTATATCGATACCTGTAAGCAACAGTGGAATGAGTAAAAAATACTAGTTTCGAGATAATTCAAGTTCTGTGGTTTATAATAGATATTAATGGTTGGAAGTTTTGTATTCCATTATTAACAGTGGGTTATCTCAGTTATCTCACTGTTGCTTTAAAGTTATAGGACAATTTTATTAAATGCAACAGTGACCTTTTTCTGTTAAATGGGTTATTACATTTTTTTAATCAGTGATTCATTATGTAGGTATAGCTTTCAGCAATTGAATGCATATTTATTTAAAAATCGACTTTTTCACTTTATATCAATGTTGCTTTCAGGTAGCGAGATTTTAATAATCATTTATAGAATAAAGCCTCTCTAGAATCTAACGAGTGTGAGTAATGAGTAAAAGATGCAATATTATACAATGATACGTATGACATGCCCTATAGGTCGAAAGTACTAAGCCACACGAGAAAGAAAGCACGTTGCAAAAAGATGCATATTATCCACAATCTCAGCAAAAAAAAACCATTCAAGTGTAAAAGACTCTAGGCAACATCAAGTAATGTATTCGATTTGTGACACTCATAGGAAATAAAATGATTGTAAGAGAGCTTCCAAACCTGTAAGATTAATCTAAAACCTTCACTAATTTCTGGGTAGCATCAATACCCGAGATGCTAATAGTATTTGCGTACGTCGTAAGGATCTACGGCTACTTATGTAAATACAACTACCCACCTAATATATTAAATTGATAGGTACATAACAGCAGACATGTTCTATATTTTATTTTGCCAACATCAAGTGCGCTGTAAATAAATGAATATATTTTTTAGTTAAAAATTTGGCGACCCCTAAATTCAGTGTCCCGGGCGGCAGCGTGGCCGCGTGTCGGCTCTGCTCGCTTTGAATCTGTTTTCACACCCACCCGACTGAAATATTCGCAGCTGATATTGCGAAATGGTTATTATTAACCAGAGTGGGTGATAATTTTCGTGATAATTTCGTGATAACGGGCTATTAAAAATACTTTATGTTGTTTATTTCTGAAACATGGATAGAGTTTTGTCCTTTTCTGAACCACGAGGCTGCAATGGACAGTCAGAATACATACGAAAAAGATTTTGCATCAGTATTGTCTTTGTGATTGGGTTTATAAGTATTTTTGGAGGTATGTGCACACTACATTTAAAAAAAAACATTTTATTTGCAATAGTCTGTACCTATCAGAGGTAAATAAACAAAGTATTCATCAGCTACTGGCTGATACTGATACTTGATTGTTATATAGGTTGCTATATGACTATAACGCCGTGGATCCCAGGTTTGAATCCTGGGTCTGGCAAGTACACATATTGTTTTTCAATTTGTGTGTGTCAGCGTATGGACCTAATAGGTTGAGCAAGTGGCTGACATCCATTTCTCGTAAAAACAAAATCTGTTAATACAAACCTCTACTCTGTGGAGGCCCATATGATCCTATTAGGATCGGACATGGTCGAAGAAGAGAAGAATTATTCCAGTGGCGTATCACAATGTTTATTCTAGTGTAATTATCTACCTATTTATTATCAGTAAAACAATTTATTATCATTATCTACATCGACTGTGTTAAGCCAAAACGTTATTGACAGTGTGCAAGTTTGCAGGAGAGTAGGTACTAATTTCAATAAAGAATTAATTGTTTCGTCATAAGTATATTTTTTGACGCATTACTGACGCATTTCTGGGACACTAAAAATGATATTCTTAAGAATCTAACACAGTAAATATATTATATTTGTCATCATAACGTCACTAATGCCTTTTATGTTTGGCACATCCCATATTATTTTATTCGTGTAGGTGGTATAATAACAAACTACATTTACATAGCTGAACTATATTTTAATTTAAAAAATTGTATTACGAATATTTCAGGATATTTAATCGGTAGAGCCTCAATGAAGCATGAATACGTATTGAAAAACTATAAAAATTTCAACGGTCTATCAGGATTAACGCCCGATTATCACAATCCCGATGTAGCTGAAAAACTAAATAGACTTTCACTTGCCGTAAAAAGTCTCATCGATGCTTCAAACTCTTTAATGAACATTAATTATACTTATGATATAATTCGAAATCATATAGAAAAATTTACCTGTATAAAAAACCATAATGTCGATTATGACAGTCATGTAATTTTTAATAGTCTCATAAATAATACAGACATTAAAAATGCAATAAACTCTTTTATAAAAGAAACTGTTTTCAATGATATAGATTTTCTAATTAAATGTACGAACACCAAAAGACTGAATTTAGTGTATTTGACTTTTGAGAAATAATAAACGTATTTATTTTACAACGGTTTGTTTTATTTGAAGTGTAGGGTCTTGTATAAAAATATTCATAAATGAAAGCGTTTTGTACTTACCGCGCATAATTTTACTTACTGCCACGTCTCACAGATTGGTTTGCCAGTATAATATATTATTCAAACCCAAAAGTGGTATCATGCCAAAGACTTTGTATCATGCAATAAATAAAATTATTATTGCTCTTATTATTATTGTAAATTGATTTTTGATTAAAGTTCTAACATAAGATAATTTATGCAATATAATATTATTATATTTGTGTAATCTTTAAAAATTTACTATTAAGAACCATAGAGAAGATGATATTTTAGTTTTTGAATATTTTACCCCTTCTCCGGTTCCGTTTCGAGGACGCTTGAATCAGACGCCATTTTGCAAGCCGTCGTTTGTCCCGCCCGCCATTGTCGTCGTCTAGAAGAAATTTTGCAGTCGCTGAAAAGTTACTTCTCATAACCAGAAAATGGTGCAGGTGAGTGTCGTAAAATATGTCTTTATCTATACAGGTGGCTACAAGATCATTTTGTGAACGTATACATACCGTTTTTCAGCAAACTAAAGTGTTCATCGGCAGCCTGCCTCTCGGCTCGAAGCCTGAGGATCTGCGCCGCATGTTTGAGCGCTACGGGGTCGTCACCGAGTGCGACGTCATGAACAGGTGCGGCTTCGTTCACATGCAGACCGAGGATATGGCGTCCGACGCCATCAGAGGACTGAACAACTCTTCCTTCAACGGCGGCGTCATCACCGTCGAACGCGGTCGCATCAAGGAACGCGGAGGCCGCACGGGCGGACCGCCCAGAGGAGGAATGGAGAGGGGAGGCGGCCCGGGAGGAATGAGGAACGGGATGGGAATGGGCATGGGCGGCGGGATGAGAAACGGGATGGGCGTGGGTGCGCCGAGGAGACCGGGAGGTGGCGGCCCGATGAGAGGACCCCCGATGGGCGGCGCCAGGGACGGCGGGGCGCCCTACATGAGAGACTCTAGGCCCCCGATGGGCGACATGGGAGGCCGAGGTCCAATCGGCGGAATGGGAATGCGCAACGGGGGAGGCGGATATGACCGCGGAATGGATCGGCGCGGCGGCAACGGCTACCCTGACGATCGCCTCGGTTTCTCCGGCGAGGACAGGCGCGGTTTTGCCCTGATGGATAATCGCGGCATGGGGGGCAACTTCGGAGGCGGCGGTGGCAACATGTACCCCGAAGAGAGACGCGGCGGCTACCCCATGGACGAGAGGCGTGGAGGGGGCATGTTCCCGGACGAGAGGAGGGGGGGCGGCGGCGGTGGTATGTTCCCTGAAGACAGACAGAACATGATGATGGACAGACGCAGCGGAGGAATGAGGCCCCCACCCATGCCGATGCCGCCTTCCTTTGAAAGAGGAGCTCCCCGCGGAAACCCTATGGCCAACGGTGACATGTTCAGTCGCAGATCACCCCCACAAATGTGAGTTTTCTTTTTTCCTTTACTGTCATGATGCTGATCAGACCTTTTTCCGATTTTCAAATTTTTATTGATTTTATAATTTATCTTATTCATTTATGATTTTCTCAGAATTGTTGACTTGGCTCACTGTTTTGAAGAATCTTATCGCTGATACGCTGATTTCAGTGAGAGTATCAACTCACCGGAATCATTAGCCAACTGAAAATTAAATTGCTATGTCAAGTATATCACTCATCAAATCAATCTCCTGTCCCAATACCCCCCCCCCCCCTCCCCCCCCCCGTTCACACGTGTATGCATTTACTACTGACAGTACGTATTATCACGGCCATAACAATAAAATGCATGTGTCAACACATTATCATGTGAGTTGCAAGATTGCAGCAAGGTATTTAAAAAGTTTAGCAGTTTCTGTATTTTCACGATTGAGATATCTGCACCTGCACAGTAGAACGATAGTGGCAAACCTGCCAGAAAAAAACAGGTACACTGCACTGAGCATTTTTAACGCGTCTCGCTTGCACTTAAGAATGAGATTGATGAAACAGTCAGCACTATTACATGTAAATAGTTACATATCGCGATAGTTGAATTTACACACTATTGTTGCCAGTAAATCCATGCACATGTACAAGCGTTATAACACTTGTACATGTGCACGGATTTACTGTTAGTAATAATACCGTGTAAATAAAACTTTCTCGATAATTGTTTACACACAAAAATTCAAATTGTCATGCCAATCTCAATTTTGTGTAGTGTCGCCAAGACACAGTTGTTGCTGTGTGCATGTTTTCTGGGCGCGCGGTGTAAATTTTTTGATCGGTAACTTGCATGGCAAAACTTGTTTACACTTGCATTTTGTTGTTATGGTTGAGACAATACAGACAGACGGTAGATCCATCTGCTATTGTTATCTACTTCTAGATTTCAAAATCATAATAAATTCTTTGAATTTGAAACTTCTTCAGCTTTGCAACCACAAAATTTGCTTTTATCTAAAATGAGTCATAAAATTCCCATAATTATAACATGTTTGAAAGGCAAACCACACTAGTGATTTTTACCACACTTGACTACTTTGTTCAGAATGTCTTCTGCACATGCACTGCAAAAATGTCTTGATGTCTTATATGTGTATTTAAAATTTAGACAGCATTTTTTTTTTACTTTACTGGAAAGCAGTATTAGGTAGTTACATGCGTAATGCTGTGCAACAGTTGGAAATTATTCATGACACATGATTTTTTTTTCTTTGAGACTTCACAGTTGATTGTTATATTAGGTTTATGGGTTATCACCGTGTGTTCTTTCCTCGAACTTTTGGGCTCATTGTAGAGACAACTGATCCATCACCGCCCTTTTTACTCTTAATCTTACGAGCTCTCATCTTTTGACACTCTGAGTTATGTTTACATTCATAAGCGTTACAATATATTTCACATTATCTCTTGGCAAACACATGGTGATAATCCAACCCAACACTAGAGCCGGCATAAATAAACCCTTGACTTCTGTTCTGACTACCCACTGTTCACGGGTAGCTTACGCAATTTCTAAGCTAGCAATGTTACATCGATGGTGTGTTTTGCTTAGGAGGGGCGGAGCCGGTTTCGGAGATAGAGATCCCTACAACCAACAATTCCCTCCACTAGGACGGTAAGTTTTATGCATACACATTGTAATCCCTCATTATTGACTGCCCTTCATGGAATTTCACTCTGAAATCTAAAGTGTTAGTTCGAGAAACACGAGTCGATGCACTGAGATGTGCCATGATGAAGTGAGACGTTGCGAAACTTATCGTACGATTGGGCAAATTTACAAGGATCGAAAATTGCTTCCGTATACGTGAACTCTGGGGAAACACGTCTCGTTGCGTCCGCCGGCCAGGCGAATGAATAAACGCCACGGTGCCCCCTTCGCTAACTCATCTATGGGGAGGGGAATTGACTATTAAACACCACCCGTTCAGGGAATGAAACAAATTTTATCAGTCCTCTATATTGCCTTGTAATTAAATTAATTCAGTAAACGATTGATTAAGGCGTTGAAGCCTTGGCTGTCTTCAGTCGGCAGCGTTTAGCTATTAGCAAGTAAGGATTATTGGTGGGCGGCTACTGCAGTTGGATTTTGCTGGTTTATGTTTAGTGTCGGCGGCGGCGGACCTCGCGGAGGTCGCGACCTCGGGATGGGACCGCGCAGATACTAAGGGCGGCGACTACAGCTCTACCTCCGAGTCCTAGACCGTAGTTAGATACGTTCCGTTCCAAGACCTCGGTGCGGCGCTCGCCTTCCCTCGGATGGGAAACTTGCGGCGTTAGGATAATTTTCTGTATTTTTTTTACTGTACCTACCGTGTCGACCGGAAGACGACCGTCTTCAGCGGTCACATCACGTTCAGACGTGCGCACGATGGCGCGTGAGAATAAGTTATGAGACAATAGTGGTTAAGTTGCAATGTTCAGTTGACCCATATTCAAATAGATTAGTGATAATGATTATGTTAGATGTTAATTATTGTGTGGTGACCTCGACGAATTGGTTGCGTCGGCCGTGTCCCGTCTCGTATTGTAAATCATAAGATCAAAATATAATATTTTTTAAAATAGTACCTGAATTTTGTTTGTCGCTCTAACCAGACGTCTGAGTACTGTGTACTGTAATGAAAAACATTATCGATGCAACCGTTTTTGCTCCGCACTTGTCCTCTCCATACGAGTTTCTTTTTCTTTAATATTCATTTTTGCAGTAAATAATAGGACAGTGCGTTAGGAACTTTGTAGTCTTTTGTGTCTGGTATTTTCTTTTTTGTGCATTATAACTTGCGTTATAGTTGGTTCGCCACAAAAGTTATGAATGTGAATTCATGTATATGACGAAATTATTAAAATTTAATTCATACCATAAATGATTTTTTTATTATTTTTCCCTCGACAGCTTTAGCCTTTCTATGGTTATAATTATGTAAAGTATCTGTGACTAGTGACTGTCTGTTACGCATTGGTGACCTTCTTCTTTCTATGTTACCGAATGCTATCATTGATTGAAAAATCTTTTTTTATACTTTCACTGCAAGTGGACACTTTGTCTACGAGCAATTTTTGCAGAAAACCACCAGACAGTACCGTAATATAATATCTTTTGTAAATATCTAAGTATAAACAGACATACATACATTGATATGACCATTTTAAATGTCTAGATTGAAAATATATAATAGCGAAGGAAGGTCATTTGATAATATCAATGTCAAATGTTATTTTGTTGATACACTTTTCTTGCGTTGCAAAATTTTTGTCTTCACACTAAATAAAATTATTGATTTGCTAAGTATTAGATTGAACACCAACTATTTTATGATAAATATCTTCGTAGTTTTCTATTATTGTTTATGCTTACAATCGAAACTTGCATTTCAATTCGTGATTTAACAATTTTATTGCTTTGCGTTTTCAATAAGTGTCCACAAAACTGGAGCAGAGAATGCGTTTTGTATATGACCGCTCACGTGGATCTGCGAGTTCAGTTTAGTGCGAAGTTCGAGGCACTCCATTTCATATGAAAGGGATATATGTATCAATGTAGAATACACAATCCTCAGTAGAAATTATCTTGTACATATTTTAAGTTAAACAGATCTTATTAATGTAATTTTTCCACTCACTTTATCTAGGATTATTACTTCAAGTTTGTATAAGCGACCTGTGACAAGTGACCTATACCGATAGACAATCAGTAAATGAAGTAAAATGCACGCTCTGCTCTGTATACAGGAAATTGCAATATTTTCACTTGTAGTGTTGTTGACTCTGAAACAAGCAACTGATTGCATTTAGTATTGTTACGTTTATATTTTCTGATTTTAAAATAGAAAATGACTGAAGTTGCCATTTCAGTTTCGTTGTTAAATGTATTATCTGGAAAGGAAATGTAATTTCAATAGCCTTAATTCACCTTTGCTTTGTAATAATTTTTGATTGGTAAAAGTAAAAGAATGAAATATAAACTCATAAAATATTCAGGACATTGAATGTAAGTAGTGCAAGAGTTTCAAAATCATGAGAAGATCTGCAGTGGCATTTAAATTGCAAAAAGCACACGGAAGGCGGTAATTGCGGCAAGACACATTAAACATATGTGCGGCGGAACGTAATGCGGCAAATCAAGATGGCGACGGCTTAAAGCGGAAGCGGCTACCGACTCGCAGTTGCGTTTACGCGTGCGTTCAAAACTTCCACCGTCTCGAGAGCGTACCCTTGTCTTTATGACGAATCAATCGTAAGTAGCCCAGACTGCTATGTCTCGACAGTCTTTAGTTGCGTTATATAATAGTCCTGGGCATTCACAATAATTGCTAGAAATTCGGATTGAACATCTTGTAGTGCATGCTCGGTGCAGTTTGATCAATAAAAATTTAAAGAATAGCGCATTTTGAAACCATTTCAAGGAATCACAAATTTCCCCGCTGCGCCGGTTCGGTGTTAACGGATTGTATGTTTTCCCACGTATCTCAATTCGAAACGTGCAATCTCCCGGTAAGGGAACGGTTGCGAGATAAGCACAATTGACGATGCTTCTCCGTTTATATTAAACATGCCTCTCACTGGCATTTCACATCATAATTATTAACAATCGAATCGATTATCTGGCTTCTATAGCGATCTTCATAATCCAAACCCCTTTTTTATTTTCGTTAATCTGCATTACAATAATATTATGTCTGCACATTTAATCACTGTCCACTGTATTATCACTAGTATTTGCTACAATTGATTTTGGCTTGATCATTTGGTTTTTAATTGTAATAATGATTTGACAAAATTAAACAAATTGAGAATGTTGATAATGAGGCAGTAATTAAATAGTGCTATTTTTACAATAGTCTTGTCATTTTTACTAATATCTGTTTTCTTTCAACAGCATATCGGGCGGCTGAAGAGCAATTGCAATCTTATAAAACATGGAAAAAACATATGGTCTATATGAGGCCGGCTATCTTGATGTCTTTTCAGATGAATTGCTCGGATTGAAAATCCCAAGAAGAACTTACTCCCATCCGACGAGACGATGAAAGAAAACATTAATTTGTCATCGGGCTCTCATAAGTTTAGAGGGTGCAAGATATTGAATTAAATATGAAATGTGGAACAACAAAATACATCAAATAAAATGCAGATTACATTTAAAAACTGTTTTATATTTTCTGAAACCTCTCCTATCACACAAACATATAAAACGGGCATTGTTGTGTATCTATACCATTGCAAACACATTTCACACTCAACATTGTCATACTAAACTAAGTAAAAAATGTGTTTTCCATTATATATCAATTATAAGTAGGTACATTGTGGTACATTACTACAGAAATATCATTAAATCTAAATGATGCAAACCAAATTGCCCAAGCGTAGGTGAGAAATATTTTGTACACAAAATTTCAATTGCATTAAGTATTCAGAATGGCCTTCATGAGTACTATTTATTTGCAAAATATTGGCATGAAACAGTATCTCACAATATTAACATTGCAGCGACTCTGAAACTTTGACGAAAGGAGGAATAACACTCGGGACAGTCCAAAAACAAATACAATAACAACCAATTGAAACTCAGAACAAATGTCAACAAACTACTCTAAACAAAATTTTAATTGAAATTCAATATTTACTACTGCATAGACTTTACAAGATGATTAAAAACTGTTTGCAAACACAGATAGGTGAGTACCTTTCCAGTTCAGGTCAAATTAGATCAAATATAATCTAATAGTATTTGAGTTTGGCTAGCTGTTGTTCGACCTCAGTGACATACGCCTCTGGAATTTTCTGTTGTCTCATTTCGTCCACTTTCTGCCTGATAATATCTTTCTCCAGCTGGTTTTGGCGTTCCACTTCTGATATCAACGCCATCCCTTCATCGGTCATCTTCTGCCTTAGATTCATTCTATAACAAATTATTTCAACATTTATAATTAATTCAGTTACTGCTTCACTGCTTTTTGACATTACAACAATGATTACATTAAAAGAACAAGTTATAATGTCGAGCAGTTGAACAGAATAGTAAATTTAATATTTCAGTGAATAGTAGAATGAAATCAAATTATCGGGCATAGTAGAGTTTAATCCTCTTCATAGAATAGAATTGGAGTGAACAGAGACAACAGCATTGAAGATGGCAGAATTCGTGGAATACATTGAATCCTGTGAGGGGCTAATGCCGCATTTTCATGTTTATGCTTACACTAAACTTGAAGAACGAGATAGGTGAGACAGTAAGTAAGCACTTTTGCGTGTAAACAATTATCGCGATCGTTTAATTTACACACTATTGCTGCCAGTAAATCTGTGCACGTGTACAGGCGCTATTAAGGCAAGTTATGAATCATACCGCCCTCAAAACTAAGCGGGCAATGTCGAAAAATAAAAAGCGTTATAACAAAAACAGAATTTGAATATAATAATTGTAATATACCGCTCTTTCTCCTTTTCGTTGATTTGCTTTCTTATAATAATGCGGTGTTTTTCGATTGCCTCTTGACGTGCCTTTTTCATCTGAGGAAAAAAACAGAACAATCAAAGACTGACACGCTAATTTGCAGTTATTAATTTGTTGTGGTAATATCACCATTTCTAAGCAGAAAGTGTCACCAACCATTTCTTCTTTTTCAATATCTTCCTTGTTTTGCCGCACAACCGTATTGAATATGTCTTCTTCTCTTGATATTTGCAGTGCCATTTGCTTATGAATATCTGCAACCTATAAATTTAGTCGAAAGTGTTTACATACAATGTGTAATAATCCCAGTGCACCCATTTTAGATACACCTATAAAGCTAGATTACATCGTAACGCAAGAGTATGTACCTGTTTTTCCCTGGCTTCCTTGAGCAGTTTCATATCATTTTGCTTCTTAATGGCGATATCTCTTTCTTTCTTTCTGTACTCTCGCTCAACGTCCTCTTGTATCTTTAAGTTTCTGTAATGCTCCATTTCTGTTAGCATGTCTTTTTTCACCTTTAATAAATTTTATATTATATATTAATGTGAATGCTCCGCCTACCGGAGGCACCTGGCGGGAGAATACAAAGCGGAGACTATTTGAAAGTGTTTTAATTAATATACCAACGGTATTGTGCTTCATTTTTGATGGCAAAATATATGGAGGTGAGGGTCCTAGAGATAGGAGTTTCGGCAAACCTTGTATCCCACGTAGCAAGTAACCATAACTCTACTATAATAAAGATGAATGATATAAAATCTGAAAATTTTAGGAATGTATTCTTTCCCCAGATCTCTTCAATCTTTATGGCGAACATATTATGAGGGGAGCACTTGAGAATAAATTTGGAAAACAGTGTAGCTGTTCCAAAAAAGTCTCCAACTTGAAATACGCGAATTACACATTACTCATTGTGGTATCACCCGAGGAATTGATTATCATGCTCCACTGGGTTGAATAATAAAGTGAACTGATGGGCTTAAAGATGTACATATCCATGACAAAAATGATGATCATAAATAATACTCCGCAACCCAGTCTGCTGCTGAAATTGTACCTCGGAGGCAGGTGGATGCGACTGTCATATTCTCAATTGTTCAGGAGAGCAAAAACAATTAATATTTTAGATGAATGCCTACAACTTTTTAGAACATACACAAAAGATGATCATTTTTTTGCATCTTTTAACTCAATTAAATTCTGAATATAAAAACAAATTATTAAAATAAGTAGTATGGATTTGCATTCTTCTGCCTGTAAAGACATTTCGTCACTGTGGACAAAAAAATGTTTGCTTTTAATATTCCGCTGCCAGGCTGGACAGTTCGGATGACACAAACTGACCATTAGACCATGCGCACTTGATAACCACTAGTGGATGTAACAGGTCGCAGCAAACCATAGCAGTCCGCGGTTGAAGCAATGAAATAGGAGTAGATGTCGGTAGCACTATCTTGATTTCGCTAACCAAGCCGCCGTAAAAATTCAGTGCCTGGTAAATTATTATGTTATGGATATTATTTTTTTCAAAATGGACCCCCTTTCATATATTTTTTTTGTGTGGGGCACCTGCCACAAGCCAATAAGATTTTACAATATTGTGATTAAAAATAAAATTACATTCATATTAATTTTAAATAAAATGCTAAAACATTTGTAAGGCAATAGTGACTTCACTCAATTTTTAATCCTTACAGCGCAGACGGCACACCTGTTGTGTCCTCATTAGGGGGCCATTAGATATAATTAGCATGTTATTTAAATGTGGTGATTAAATAGTAATTAAATGCTCCACGGTGAAGAAGTTAATGGTATTATGTATACTGTATAGTAGGGTTTCCGAATAATATCTAGAGCCGGAGTACAAAGTTATGAAGCGTATACTCTACCCCAGTGTGTCAAAACAAGCTACCATTGTTTTACTTCCGCTTACTACGACATATTTATGTGAAGCAGGATTTTCTTATGCTGCAAAGTCCAGGAACAGGCTCGACGCCACAACAGATATAAGAGTTAAATTTTTCATCGAGAAAATTTGCATTTCAAGGACCAAAAGTCATTAAGAACTTCATTCACTTGGATTTTTACATGTTATGTTTTAAAAATAATTATTGTTTCTTCTCATTTTTTTTTTTTAAATTTATCGATTATGTATTATTTACCCACTGTACAAAATAAACTATGTGTTCCGTTAAAATTTCAGGATTTGGCGAAGTGTTCAATTGCAGGGAAAGTTTGGGAAACCCTTGTAAGATTTAATTGACAATAAGCAAAAGCATACATTGAACATTGAAAATACAACTTTAATTGAAACATTACAAAAGAATAATATTTTGGGGTCGAACCTTTTGTTCGAGAGCCATCGTATACACATCTTTTTCTTTGGCAAATTTGGCAACTCGAGCATCAGCTCTGATTTTAGAATCACGTTGCTGCTTTTGTTTAGTGAAGTTTTGAATTCGCTGATTCATTATTTTGTCTTCCTCTTCTCGCATCCGTTTAAAGTACACCAGTTCTTCGTTGCCTGTAAACATATCGCAAAAAAGGTGAATTGGATCAGGCCAGTTGTATCCACAGTGTGTCCCAGGCCACCGTGAACAATTCACAGGGGCAATGTAGATTGTTAAAAAAAAATCAACAACAAGATAGGTACCTACTATTATCTTTTTTATTTGGCAACACAGAATATTACTTTTTTATAATTCAACCATACTAAAAATGTACTAGTATCACCGTCAAGCATTCAATATTACTTCATTCGCTATTCAATAGTAGTAAATAATAATAAATACAGTTGTTCAATATTTGTTATTGTTTAAAGTATTTTAGTGTTGGCGGTTGGTGCACACTATCTGTGATAACATTGATAACAATACAATAAAACTTAGAATATCTAATAAAAATAATACTTCTTCAATGTGATGAGATTTTGTAGGTATAGTATAGGGTACTGACATTTATCAAGGAGTTTCTTTAAATTTTGCGAAGTCTCCCGCTTCTTCTTCCGTTCCTCCAGTTCACTGAGATGCACGGCAATGCCCACCTGGTTGAGTTGAGCGCCCTCCTTGCCCAACCGTTCCGACTCAAGCAGCTTCGATCGCTCATTCTCAGAAATCTGCTGCTTAATGCTCTCAATGTTCTTCAACCTGCGAGCTTTCTGGTCAACGGACACCTTCTCTTCTCTTTTGAGAGCGGCAATGCGATATTGCTCCATCATCACGTCCAGTCTAATGGAAAACCAGATAAACTCATCAAGACATTTTGTTGGAAGTTATTTTAAGAATTCTCACTCAGAGGCGGAAAAAATGTCACAATTTTGAGTTTTTTTTTCTTTCCATTTTGCGACTTACTAAGCGATTAAGTAGAGCCCAAATTAATAAAAATAAATTTTACATTTTTAGATCACATCAGTAATAGACTATACAGAGACAGACATCTATACGTGTAAATAATTTGATAGTTGTCGCAACGTTACGTCAGTTCTTTCGCTTTCAAGTGCTGTAAAAATCTAGAAGTTTTCATTAATGTACCCATCAGTCATGACCCCCACACTGAAGTAGGCTCCCAGGTTAGAATCTTTGGTGGGCCCCTCTACCTATCGTTAAGCTTAAAAGCAATGTGACGCTATACAAGCATTTTCCAAATCGTGTTCAAGGTAAAATAATTATGGGTGTAATTTAAAAAAAAAAAAAACAAATTGAAAACATCTACTTGAATCATGGAATTGTCGACACATAATATTTAAAATGTTAATATTCTTGAAGTAAAATAGCGCTGCAGGTGACTTTTTACTATTAGTGCAAATTTTGAATGTGCGTGTATCTCACTTATCTGGTTGACTCGCCAGTTCAGGCCTCTCCTAAGCCCGGGCTCCCAGGCCAGAGCCCTTTTAGCCCCCCCTCCCTTGTGGAGGCCATGCCATCAATAGTAATAAATTACTATTATCTTTGTTATTCGTGTTAGTATGACTGACAAGTGTGCAATATTTTGATCCACATAGCCTACCTCCTTCCAAAGGTCACTTTTCACCAATGGCATGTTGTTCTCATTTGACAATACAATATGTTGGAAAAAAGAAATTAACATCAACCATTTACGATTTCAACACAAAATCGTTTACTGAAAATGTTGTATTATATAATAATATATGGATTTATCAGTGTTTGGTAATAGATGCCAGAGTAATATTAAGTTTATGATGTAAAAAACAAATTTATCATTGTGATATTGATTAAATTAAGTAATAACATGAAACCTTTGTTCTTCCTCCTTGAGTTCTTTTTGAATCAGGGCTTTTTCTGAAACCTGAGCGTCTCGAATGGCATGGCATTTTGAAGCGAGAATTAATTGGCTTGCTATTCGCGGCCCCTGAAATTCCTCATTTTTCAGATCTGCAAATATGTATAAGTTTTGTAATGTAAGTTGCAATACAACAATATTATTTTCCAGGGATAACTAGTGCAGAGAGTTTCGTGTAACTTTTGTGCCCCTCACATTATAATTTATCACTATAATACGGGAAGTGGCGCAAAACAATCACAGTTCACGTTTCAAATAAGAAATCACATTGACATTGTTCATTACAATGTGGTGCCCACGTACTTGACATGTCGAAATATAAAAAACACTCATCAGTTTATAATATTTTAAATTAATTAATTGATTGTTATAAAATGTACCACATTATCAAGAAATGTTTGACAGTTAGGAAACAAGAGAGAAGTGCGGCGATACAACACGCGCAATCTAAGCACTATTGGTAGCACATAGACAATAAACACATTAACTCCGTCTACTTCCTGCGAATGGGAAGCACCTTTATTGTTAACCAGTTCCAGTATGGCTATCCTGTCAACCCCTACCCACTAGCCCGGTGGAAAGAAAAGGAGATTGAAGAAGTGAACTTCAAAAAATTCACCATCCCATGGATTGAAAACTGTCAATTAAAAATAACTGCAGTGACTGGAAGTATCAACAATGAAATTAATACAGTGATTCACGTGGTGCTAGGTAGTGCCTAGGGGGGCAAATTAAAGAATACGCATGGAAATAAGATCTTTATTTAAAAATGCAAAATATTTTAACTCTACAGTTTTATGGCTTGTTTAAATGATAATATTAAAAAGAAATAATACAAAATCGGATGGATTTACATAAAGTGTATGACAAAAGTTGAAGGGGGCTGGCTGAGGATATGACTGAATTAATACCTCACCTAAGGCGCGTTTCAGAGCGCTGGCAGCTTTTTCAGGTTTTTCCGAATCATAGCCATCATCCTCACTTATACCGGCTTGTATTTGTTGGCGCTCTTTCAGCTTCTGGATACGAAGTTCACTCTCTTCGATTTTGCGTTTCTCGTTTTCTTCAGCCAATTGAGTTGCGATTAATCGCTCCTCTAGAGTAGTCACCTGATGCGCGACATTGATAAAGTAAATATTCACATAAAGAGATACTTATATACGTATGGAACGGATGACCCCTCAATTTGGAGTTACCTTAAGAGGAGGACTGTTCATTGAATACCTATCTAGACATGTAGAGAGAGCATTACACACACCCTTGCCCGGGACATAAATACACAATATTGTGAGCTTTCCCCATCCAATGGGATTCCAACTGTAGACTCCTATATCAACTAGGTACTAGAAATAGTGGTTTATCATTCACATAACAACAGGATTCTCCCTCATAAACAAAATCTCAACTTTAAAGTGGATGCGTTTTGTATTTGCAAATTTTCCCATAAGAAATTATGGAAACTCAGATACGTTCCAAAACCCAAAAATATTCAAATAAGCATTTTACAAAATACGTTTTTGTATTTATATTATTTAAATTAAATACCTATAAGGTGATCGAATTTATTACTTGTGGGACAACTTTCATTGTCACCAATGGAATCACTACTATCTGTCGGCTCACTCTTTATTTTTTTGTCCGACTTCAATAAGGAACTTATCCAATAACACTTGCTTTCACTTCCTTTTGAGGATTTCTCAGCAAGAGAGAGATAGAGAGAAGAATCATCAGCTCAGCTGTGACATGACGCTCGGCAGACAAAACGTATAATACGTACTACTCTTATTGATCACTCATTTATCAAGTTAAAATTTATTAAAAAAAATTCTCAAATTACTCGCAATCCAATCGCAATAAACTACCATTGTGACACGTAATTCACTGCCCTGGCCTGTCTATAGTCGGCCTTGGAGCAGACCCTGGCAGGTTTCGATGTCTAAGGGCAAGTTCATTTACGAAGGCTATTTATTTTAATCTTTCATGTTAAGTATATCTCGAATAGTTTACCTTTGCTTGTTGCCTGAGTCTGTCGTATTCACTTTTGGGCCAAATTGCCGGATATAAGTTCTTTTCCCCGGTAGGAACGATCATCGTACGCCATTTACCATTTTGTGGCACTTCGATCATCTCCTTTCCTTCATAAGCGTTGATCTTCTTTTTATGAATGGGACGATTGTCTATTGGAAATTTTAGATTGCATCGTGAAGGTCTGACGGAAATAATAATTATCTTAAATTAATTAGGTTATGCACAAAACATAAGAACAATTGGTTTTAATAAGGTAAGATGCATGTAATTTTTGATGTATAGACCTACAAACTTATCTGAAGAATGGGATGGGGGAGCCACTGTCTAAAACTACCCAATCAAGACTCGTAACTGGACAAAATCTGACATTCAAATGAAATTTTCAAAATGACGTCCTATGGTAGTTTGTAGTTCCATTTCTGGCCATTTTACAGATAAGTTAGGTCTGTACAAAATAAAGCATGCTAATAATTGCGGGTCTGGACATTTGTACGTATGCAGTTGGCCTTATCACAGTTAATTAGATGTTGTATGGGAAATAGATGGCTCTATAGTATTGAGATCAAATTCATGTCTAAATAAAACAATTAAAAAATATGTAATAAAACCATCGGAATACAAGTGAAGGACAGAAGAAAATAGGTAGGTAAATAATACAATCATATTGTATAATTCATATAAAAAGGTGCTCATAAATTTCAAGTTATACATCAAATATCTGATAATAATGGCAGCGGTACCAATCAATTGAATAAAATTGGAACATTACTGTCTGCAATGCTCCATGAACAACGCATTTTTCCCATCTCAATGCTACACGGCCATCTCTTTCCGGTAAGACAGCTCATGGTGAACTGTGATATGGCTAAATGTAATACGACTCCTCTCTTAAGTATCCAGCTGTACGTAACAAATGTCTGATAATGATTTCTGAAATTAATATTCTTATTCGACCATGTCCGATCCTAATAAGATCATATGGGCCCCCACGAAGTGGAGGTTTGTATAACAGATTTTGTTTTTACGAGAAATGGATGTCAGCCACTTGCTCAACCTATTAGGTCCACACTCTGACTCATACACAATTTGAAAAACAATATGTGTACTCCCTGACCCATGACGGTATAGACTGGCGCTTAAGCCGCGCGGCCATCGGCCATTACACTGTAATATTCGTAGTGAATCTAATAAAATTGGAATATTTACTGTTAGCAATGCTCCACAAACAAGCCGTAATTTTTTGATCTCAATGTTATATGGCCAGCTCTTTCTTGTAAGACTACACAGTGAACTGTGCAATGGTGAAATGTTATACATACTAGTTACATGTAACCTGCTAATTGAGGTGCCGAGGATTGAACTAATTACAAGTGCACCGGTTACCAAGTTGAGTGTATCAAATTTTATGTTAAATATACCATTGTAACTTTTACGAAACTGTTTTTAACATTCGGAGAATGACGTCTCCTTGTCAAATACATTTTATTACTATTCCATTAAAAAATATTGATATTTATTTCTATTTGAAAATAATAAAAGCATTTTATACACCATGGGATATAATTACTTCAATCTTGACAATATAATGTTTATATCTTTTCATATAAGGCAGTTAGCATGTTTAAATCTTGATTCACGCATACCTACGTGTAAATAGGTAGGTACCTACGTAGATTTGTGATGATGTGAAACCTGCTCCTAAATATTTTTTTAATTATTTAATACCTGTAAGTACTTGTTTAATTCTCAGCACTTCAATGAGACTAAATTTCAACAAAATTAATTAATATATTACCACAATTAATTATAGATTTTATTACCTACCTTAATAATTAATATTCAACAAAGATAATATGATTATTTAGTAATAAAATTTGTCAGTATCTGTAATAAAAAATAATGCATTTTACCTATGCAATGTATAGCACCCTGGGACTATAGTTGCCTTTTCACATCTATATTTCGCGCTGTCTAGCTTAGTTAAATTGGACATTTTTATGGAAGGTAACTCAAAAAATACAATTTAAATTACAAAATATGTATGGATGCAAACCAAATGTAGGACTTGTATGGATTAAATAAAATAACATCGTAATGCACGAGTCATACATTTGTTTTTTTTGTTTCCATGGGAAGGAGCAATGTTTGTTTCACAAACACCCAGTAATTTTTGTTTCCATGGCAATAAAATTGAGAAGAAATAATACATATGTACCAACTGCATTTAAATTAAATAATAATTAACTACTCCTACACAAATGTTCTTTCAACTAGGGCTGCAGACTGAATATTCTTTCCAGTCGACTTGTTGGAATCTTCCAGTTAAAAAGGATAATCTATGCATTCGTTCTCACATAATATATAATAATTCCTCTGTTACTATAAAGATACAGAAATAATCTTTTATGGTACTCCGATAATTCAAATAGGCTTAATCGTAAATTTTACATAGATAATTAATTGTTTTCAACATTCTGTAAAGGAGGTCTAATTGTCCTCAAATGATATTCCAAATAGAAAAACTAATTTCGCTATGAACTATTTTTTATTCACTAGGTAAGTAATAATTACTTACCTTAATACTTTGATATTTTAATAATACATTGACTGCTGGCTAGATAATTACTTTTTAATCACCACATTTAAATAGCATGCTAATTATGTCGAATGTCCACCTAATCGTTACGCGCTAGGTGCGTCTTTACCGTCCAATGTATTAAAATACAAAAGTTGACTGCCAACTTGCGAACAGAGAGGTGTAATTTCACCGCAATTGGATGTTAATTAATCTTTTTAGTGTAAGAGAACCTCAGGGAAATCATTGATATCATGTACCCCATATTGTATGTTGCTATGGAAATAACATTTTATACACCATGTCCATGGGATATAGGTAATCCAATATTAGGAATAAAATACTTATAACTTTTCATACAAAGCAGTTGTTTGAATCTTGTTTCATGCATACATGGGTGACTCAATTTTTAATAATTATTTCACTCATACCTAGGGTTGGGTTTCGGGAATTCTCGAGAAATTTTCGGGATTTCCCATCCCGAATCTCGAGAATGGAAATTTTTAACATTTCAGGAAATCCCGGATCTCGAGGATCTTTTCTCAGGATTTCTTTATTATCAAATATTAATTGAAAAAAAAACGATTTTCTATATGGAAAAAGTGGACAGAAAACACAAAATTCAAGGACTGATCGGGGCATTTAACACAATTAAGCCAACGTCGAATCAAAATGAGCGCAATTTTTGCAACATCAGGGAATTTTGTGTCTCAAAAGCTTACGTGATTGTCAGACACAGCCATGACACAGCAATTGACAGTCTGTGTTTTTTGAAATTCTATTTTAATGAGTAATGTTTTAAATTATTTTTGTTTTCCTACCTCTATTTTGTTTGTCTTCTTACATAAATAAAAAAAATACATATTTTTTTGGAATTTGTCTGTTTATTACACAGATTTTAGGATTTTTACAAGTTTTTTTGAAATTCCCCGATTTCTCGAGAATTCTTTTCTGGAAATCCCGAATCTTGAGTATTGAAAATTTCATCATTTCGGGAAATACCCAACTTTACTCATACCCCTCAGTACTTTTAACTAATCTTATTATAAGTAGGGATACTATCGACCTGAATTTCTTTTATATAGCATGTACATAGTGAGTTTTGTGTCATACAAACTTGTTCTATAACATTTGACACCGTTCCAGGAAATGGTTGAATTGATAATTACTATAGAAAACATAATATGGTGTGGATAAAAAAAAATTACATTCTATTTCTATTTTGCCTTCTGTTTTGGCAACTTACCACTCAACTGCGATTTTTTTGTGAAATTCATTCTATAGAAAATTCTTTTTTGGGGTTTGAAGTTCAGTGTGACCCAGGAAAATATATCTAAAAATATATCTATAAAAACATTTTAATTTTTTTTTCATTAAAAATTTAAATTTCAAATAAACATTTTAATTTTAAATTTTAACCAAATTTTAATCATTAACTTCGGTATTTTTTTGTTCAGTTAAAATTTTTTCACTGATTCAATATTCATAGAAGACAGTTCTATTTAATATTTTCCAAGTACAGGAATATCTTGAACGAAAAGCTGCCGGTGTACGACCAATAAAATGATTAGTGAGAATTTTTTCAAATTCCTACAAAACCACTTCTTCTTAATCGATGTCCGCTATTGCGTTGGAGCATATGGAAACTATGCAGCGCCTTCAAGAATTCCTCTCCCACGGCAGTCTGCTTACATCCTCCCAGGCCATACCTCTAGTTCCGCTGTATTAGGTGTAGTATTGGCATTGTTTGTTAGAATGCTGGCAAACAACATCACTATCACTGCAAATCACTTTTGCTACACTTAGCGGTGCCACTGTTCAATGATTTACTTATACTTTTAAATTTATGATACCGCACTCTGTATCCGCCGTAAGCATCAGGTCTCGAAGATCGTTATATGGTTACTCTGAGTATCCGTAAAGTGCCATTATGAATGCAAACGTAAAACAGGTTGCATTTGGTTTTTACCGCATCGTGTTGAAAATTGCTCCAGCCATAAATAAAAAAATAAAACACAGAGCAAACAACATGTAATACTTGTATTATTTAATTAAAATGAGTACATAAATATGGCAAGTAGTATTTACATAATATTGGACCTAACATCAAAATTATTACGATTACATGACATCAATAATTAAATTAAATATTACATTCTGCCAAAAAAGAGAAACACATAGAATATAATGAAAATATCCAAAAAAGATGCTGTACGGGTGATATTATTTAGGTGATATTATCGTTGCTATGCAAATAAATTAATAGTACATACTTACTATAAAAATAGTTTGGTTAATTAGGAAGGTTACGAAGAACATCACGCTGAAAAAAATCATCAGTTTGGCATCTTTCTAAGTGCCCGGATAGTATATTACAATACAATGCTACCTTAAGCAGATAACTTGTTTATTTTGACAAGCTAGACTAATTTTCATCCTCCGTCCGCCATTTGAACCATAGAGAAAACAATACAATAACTGTATATTTATAATACAAGAAAATGAAGCCATGTTTTTTATCACTACGTGGGGATTATTGACTGGTAGTTGGCAAGTCAAATAATACACTTATACCTCAACTACGTACACAATATACGACTGCTCGTTATACATTTTTTTCGCCATAATGGCCTTTTAAATCTGTATGGGAGAGTTTGCCTTCGATAAGTCCAAATTTGATGAAATTGAGTTATTACCATGTTGAAATGTAATTCTTCATGCACTATCTACAATTATATAATTTGTAACTCATAACATTACTCATATATTCATAACATATATATTATTTTAAAAAATGTGGATATGTACTGTGCGTTGGAAAATATACCATCCACAATGTCTATTGTTCTAACTGCAAATATCAACAACTATGGGGGCTTCAATTGATAATTTTTTCATATAAGGAATTTTTACTAAAGAAGAAAGGGTCTAGGACGATTTGGCACCGGACAACTGGACGCCACGGAATTCGAAAATAAATAGACGTTAGGTACTTTAAAAAAAATATGTAATATTATTATTTATATTTAAATGATTATATTATGATTTAATAGTTGGTGAGAATGTAAATATGCAGACGTAAATCATGATTTAATCGTGCATATGTTTAAGTTCCAACGAAAAAAGAGTTTTTTATTTTATAGAAAGCCTTAGGCATGGTAATTCTCAATCCGCAATAAAGAATACATTATGTTAAGAGTAAAATGAATTAAAACTACTAAGTAGTAGATAGAAACTGATTAAAATACCTCGTCTACGTTCTGTATACGTGTCTACGACAGTGCGGCGTCCAATTGTCCGGAGTCCAGTCGTCCCATTCCCAGAAGAAAAACAACACAATATTGTAGTATTTTAATTCAGAGTTGCTTATTTTAAAATTACAATTGTTTCAGTGTGTAGGTAACGAATTAATAAAAAAAATATTTCTAGTTTCCACTATTGTTGAAAAAAATTATAATTCTATCCGGTCCCAATAAAAAATTACTACATACATTTTGTAAAATAAAATATTGAATGAAAAAAACTCAATTTTTGGGAGACTTTTCAACAGAGATGTTAGTTGTGATAATATTGAAAATGTCCTGTATTCACATACCCCAAATCTGGACATCGTAGCCATACAGCATTACACTATTATCATTACATCTTGGCATTATAAAGAGGTATTTATCAGAGCGTTGGAGCAGGAGCACGGAGTACTGGTGCAATGGGATTTTACCCGGAGCAGGAGCGGAGCCCGAGCACCGAAAATTTGTAGTGCTCCACTGCTCCGGATGTTTTTTTTTATTATTTTCATCCTAAAATCCAATGAAAATATTATATTTTGACACTTTGCAACACTGGAATTATTTGAAATATGGCAACGCTGCCGAGTGATAAATAACCTCACTTTTTTGACAGAAGTGGCAAATAATGAGAGACGATTTGCTGTCGGATTTTGTTTAATAGAATTAATAATAAAAATGACGATTATTTTAGAACTACTTATTTTTTTAACATTTGTATACATATACCTAATACTTATTAAAACTTTTTACCCGGAGCGGAGCCGGAGCAAGTATTAGGTCCCGGAGCGGAGCAATTCAAAAAAGTGTCTGCTCCAAAGCTCTAGTATTTATGCAATATTTAATTATTACCTAAGTTCAAAACGAATGAGGTAGTCAAGCCAGAGTGGCCTAGCTGAGTTTTGTTATACTATTATTTATTATAACCTTGCATACTACAGGTACATGGCTTCTCTAGTTATTATAATTCTCTATGATTTTATCAATTAAAATAGTGGTAAATGCGCCCACCGTGTCAGAGATCAGAACACTCACATTTTAATCTTTGGGTCACAGGTCAGACTCTGACACTGTTTAGATCCAGGGTATGGTCCCAATGGGTTGAGTGAAGGGCTAGCAATCAAACCTATACATTGCTAGCTGAAAGCAACAGTGAGATAAAGTGAAAAAAGTCAATTTTGAAATAAGTATGCCAATCGGTTGCTGAAAACTATAGGTAGCTATAATAGCTACATAATGAATAACTGAGATATAAAAAAAAATTGTAATACCCCGTTTAAAAGAAAAAATGCCACTGTTGCATTTATGAAAATTTTCCTGTAACTTCAAAGCAACAGTGGGATAACTGAGATACCCCACTAATAAGGATATACAAAAAATCCGATTATCTATTATAAACTGCAAAAAAACAAAATAAACTCATAGTTAACTATTTAATTTGTATGAAACAAACATAAAAGTTCAATTATCTCGAAACTAGTATTTTTGACTATCTCACTGTTGCTTTCAGGTAGCGAGTCATTGTGAAGGTCTTACTACCGAGTGCCTTCAAATTATTCAAATATACATTTAACAATAAACTGTGCACATTATCATAAATTGGAAATATTATAATCTAAAAATACATCTATTGCATATTAAACATGAGTTTCAGATCTTCTATCGAGAGTTTGGAAGATTGCGTCATTTTAGCACCAGTGAGCACGTTCTCCGCCAACGCAAGCTTTTTGTCTTGCAATAGTTTTATACTATTTTCCACTGTCTCCAAGCACATGAACCTGAAAAACGAAAAACGTGAAAATTAATAATGTAGGTATGCACCAACGTCTGTAAAGTTGTCCTCGATAATGATTTATTATTGACTGACACATAATTATTGTCAATTTATACCCAGGTTGGTAAGAAATATTCTGACCTCTTGTAGCTAACGAATGACAGGTTTTATTTATTTATATCATCAGAAAGTTCAGGATAAAAGAGGGTTAATTAAGTTTAAACTTTGTTAAAATAAATTAAATTTGATTAAAATGAAAACAGATTCCTCTGCATAATTTGTTTTTTTTAAATTTGACAACCCGTGTGCCCTCTGGCATTTCACCTGCCGCCAGTTTGCGGTGGAGAAAATTTTCCCCCAAGATTGTTATCAAAATATCTTTGTATGAAAAGATACCATAATCCAAAAACACTGTTTTGAGGTGATTCTCATAGATAGCATACCAAATTCAATTTTAATGAATGATGTAATGTCAACTCACTTGTAAATGTGAACAGGTTTCTTTTGTCCCACTCGGTATATCCTGTCTTGCGCCTGAGCTTCCAACTGCGGATTCCAATGGAGGTCAAGTAAAAGGAGATGGTTTCCTCCAACCAGGTTTAAACCAACACCGCCCGCACATAATGACAGGAGCAGGACCTGAAATCGTTTCAATAACGATACAATAATGGCGTATTACAACACGATACATTGTGATTTCGGAACATTCTTAGTATAGTTAAGGTAGTATCTTTTGGCAGATTGATTGTAAATAAAATTAAAATGGCGGCCTGCAGTGGACTAACTTTGGTTACGTATTTAAGAACTATTTGTGATTTTATGTAATTGTTCAATCTAAATAATGTTGGTTCATGACGTAAAAACTTCTTTTAAGCATGTAACGCTAACTATTTTTATCTCAAGAGTGTTGAATGAACCTGCAGCTAATTTAATTATTAGTAAAAGTAACCTTGCATCAGCTGCATCACCATAACATATTATGTAATGCTCAATCTTCATAGACAAGGGTTTATCTTCTATATCTTCAACAACGTCAACATGCTTTTTGATGTTGCAGGAAATTATCGAGGTATAGTAGATACACATTACAATATTATCAGTTATTACCCACTCCTAAACGGCTCAAATTAGTAAGAAGGTGTGTTCAGATGTTTCTTACATTTCAGCCCCTTAGTACCAAAGAAACGTATCCCATTTTTCTCTACTTTAAAGGAGACACCGAACACAAGTAAATCTACTGACATAACAAAAAAGTATTTTCAAGAGATACATATTGAACTATCTTTGTCACTTATGTCCAGTACCATACGTAACATAAAATAGTTAAAAATTGATACAGGTTTCTTTGGTCCTAAGGGGTCGATTTATAATTATTTTATAGGCAGTTATTGTATGTTATTGAGTACATACTTGTATATTGGATGAGGCGTCATTGAACCGTTTGACAATCTCCTGTCTGGAAAGGACGGGAACCTTTCCACTCAATGTCGCGCATCGCACTCCATTCTTCTTAAGGTTTGCTTCTACGATGTCGAGCATCCCAGTCCATTGGCTGACCACCACTGCTTTGTCCTCTGCAACGTTAAGTGAACATTTGCAGGGAATTTCACGAATGTGTTGATGGATCACTTATATATCCTATCATCAATGTTCCCTGTAAGGTGTGCACGTGTACAAAATGTGTCCGCACACATATTTTCATCCCCCGCACAGTCCTCACACAAAAATATTGTAAAAGAAAGTTTCCTTTGCCAGATTTTAGTTTTGCTCGAATACACAAAATATGCACGATTCTTCGACTCATTTCTCAAAAGGCTAAGGTCAAGTGCGACTAACGCGAGCACGCAAGAGAAATTTTACATCGAGCAGGATCACTATGTCCGTCGCGTTCCCGAGTATATCCCGCATCGTATCCTGAGCCAACGTATACGAAAAGAAGATATGTATTTTAGTGTTTATTATCTGGCTGGACTCCAATGCGATATAGTACCAAGCAATTGGGTAAGAATACAATTTTCATAAAATTAATTACTTTCTAGTGTTTTCGCTTTGCCTGGGGTGTTGAATCGCCTAGGGCCGGTCCTGAGTATATACTGTATAGACAAAATTCGGAGAAAGATTTTTTTACGTAGGTACCTAGTTGAAAAATTAATAAGAATTTGTTGCTTCACCCGAAAAGAAACACATTTTTTATTAATGTTTATTTTGCATAAAAGTGTATTGAACAAAAACAACCCAACATACAAATATATAGATTTAATATAAATATAAAAAAAACGTTCTGCAAGTTTAGTATTTAATATATTTTATCAACGAATACTTTTATTCTTTATTTCCTATTCTTTTTATTTACTTCAAAAATTATCATTGTTAGTGTTATTATTATATAAAATCAAAAATTAATAAACACCTTAAAAATATAAGTTGTATGTGTGTATTTGTGGGGGGGGGGGTGTAAATTTACCGCACCGGGTGACGGCCCATCACTGACGTTACCTAGTTGACCTGGTTACGCCACTGCTCAGATACGTTGATGATCCGCCACACACAATAGAAAAATTAAAAGGAACGTTGCATATCACTGGTAATATTATGTAATAGAAACAATGTATGTATTACAGTGACAAAGAATTTGGACTCTTATAGAACGAGTCTTACACACATTTCGTATTAGGAATTTTAAAGGTAGTTCGATCTTCGAATCGAACAATTACACTCGTGGTCGTATTTAATCTGTCGCTTTGTTTACATAACCTACGTACACATTTCCCAGTATTTTACGTGATTATTAATCATTTAAACAATGGGCAATGTATTGCTTTTAGCTGTCTACATAAAATTGTCAAGGAAGTATCTTTCCACGGGTAATTTATAGCTAAATTTCATTTTCAAATGTCTGCTTTGATAGATGTATGAAAAGTTCAAATTGAAATTGATTTAATTATACACTATCCAATCCTAGGAATTTAATTATTCAAGGGTTGTTTTGGCATCATCTGCACATATAATCATGTATGTAATTGGCTAATTGGGTGACACTGAAATTATAGTGGAATGTCATAGTAGAAGTGTGAAGTTCTCTTCGAAAGAACTTGCAATGCAAAGTCAATTGTATCTAACTTAATCAGTAGATCAGAGGTCCCTTTTTCAATTTTAACTTCAATTTTAGGCTCATCTCTATAGAAGAAGGTTTTATTAAATATCTTTGTGCAGTTTTCATTCTTATTCATTCATTCATTATTTGTATTTGACATTTCTGTCTGAGACGGTTGCACTACATCAGGTACGTATATTGATCCTTACCTGTGTTTATAAATACATTCTCTTCTAGGCATTGCAATGCTGCATGTATTTTCGTGCTCGTCCGTTTGAGATCAAAAACAGGATTAGATGCGCTTAGGACTCTGCTCATGGCTACGGCCACTGAGGTGCCTTCAATTGGCTCTGCTAGCGTTTGAACCTGTAACATTACATTGACTATAAAATAGAATAAAAAATTACGAATGCTCACTCAAGTTTAGGACCACTGTTGAATATTACATGTCATGTGGCGCCCTCATTCAGCGGACAACTTATACTGGTTCAACTCATTTAATTGGCTATAAACTTGAATTATTCAAAATTTAAATGAGATACTACAAACCGTGTTATAACGTTATTTGTGATTAAAAGTGATTAATGCACAACTATTGTTTTGTGATGTCATGGTGATTATTAATTTCCTTCAAAAGCACAGTGAGATAATAGTTTTTGAATAAGCGTTTGAATCTATATCTGCGCGTGTAATAGTAGTTTTTGCATTATATCTGAGTATAACTCTACCTTATTACAACTACTTAAATGCAGAAACATTCATTTTAATGGCGATCAATCCTAAGTGATAAAAATTCACATAGAATTTTTGAGGGTGTTGGTTTCAAAGTCAGTTATAGGTAAATCATTCTACAGTGGCACCATAGGCGATTTGCCAGTATATTGGAATTGTTTGCTGCAATGCCTGTTTCAATAGCAAATAATACCACTACAACTGCAAGCCACTTTTACCGTGGCTATGTTGTCACTGTATGATACACCTATACATACCTTCATTTTTTTTTTTTTAAATATTTTTTGTAATTCTGGTTCTCTAACCTTTCCGTCGTATGTATTTTGACATACTATTAAATCCAGCTTTGTTTATTAGTAAAATAGTATTAATCCAGAGGTTGATTGCAAAGTCGGTTATATTCAACAAATTTAAACAGGTTTTTTTTATTACGGCTATACTTCAGTTGAGGCATGGTCTAAAAAGATCATGGCTAGGCGATGCGCAGATTGTACAAATGACGCGTGCCGAACAAAATATAATTTGTCATAAAAATCCAACATGCGTCCATTTAATGTTACTACTATATCCATTGAGATGTTTTCTTTTTTAAGTACATACGTAAAGTTTTTTAGTCATCTTTACACGATTTAAGAATATTTTCATCTAACGCCATGACAAAACAAATCGACGTGCAGACAGCTCGACTATCGGTCTCCGATTGGCGACTAGTGAGAAATTTCGTCGCACCTACTGTTGAAAATTATTTGCCGTTTCACTAAAGTACGCTCTTAATTTAAAGACTTTTGGGTCATTTTCTAATTATTTAGTAATATGTTTGTAAAAAAAACCTTCTATTTACAGTGATTATCTCAAAATGGCAGAATAGGTAACTGACTTAAAAAAAAAATAGGTAACAGCCCCAGTTCATATATGAAAATGTTTTTATTAGAGCATTTCGATCTGAGATTTAATCTTTCTGCACAGAGTTGGGCCTGGTTCATTCAAGGTCTACTCATTCTAATCCTGTTTTTTATAAAAATTGCACTCAAACTAGTTCTGAATTAACATGATTACAGTAAGGGTGACTGACAGCTGGGTTGTGAATAAGTTTAAAATAGTGAATTATATAGAAGAAATGAATACAATATTTTCTTACATCTCCTCCTGCGGCGTCGATGGCGGGCTCATCTTCGAGTTCGTCCTCGAGATTCATCTTGGACAGTTCACTGAGCAGATCTGACTCGGGATTGCTGTTCCCCTGCGAATTGTCGAGGTTCCCCTCGTACTGCTCGTCATCCAGCATGGCGTGGATGAGGCCCGCGTGGCAGCAGATCTGTCGCAGCCGCAACAGCAGCACCAAGATTTCGTGCGACTTCACCGGTTTGACTCCTACAACACATCTTTCATTTGACTCATAGACAACATACATACTTTACCTATCAGCTAATGTTTCCAGGGTCATCGTGCATTTAGTATAGCGTTAGGAACTTTACCATAGTATATAACAAAAAAGATTGTTCAGTGTAGCTTGTCACAGAAGCATCTGTCTGTTTTGGACCTTAAATGCTTCCATTTTGTTTATTTAGTAGGTCATTAATAAATTTTAGCCTTATCGGTGAACTGAGCCATTCCACATCTACTTAAAAATGGTTATTTTTGATTAAATGACCTAAACTAGTTAGTAAATGATCTGATAAATTTATATTGCTATCCGAGACCGTCCAAAGCCGCATCCCTCCAGTTCCCAAGATCTCAAATATTTTGAGTAAAAATACGTGTTTAGAAATTTTTCATATCTCAAACATTTACGAATATGAAAAAGGCCAAAGGCCATATGCACAGAGGCGAGAGTAAGCCAATTATATCGAGACTTAAAATAATAATCATACCATGTAACGCAACCATTTTTTTGTGCATTTTGTAATATGCTCCATTCGGATCATTAACTTTTTCCGAGCTGTAATCTTCACCATTTTGCTTCTGTGCTCGCTGGTGCAGAAATTGACCGAATAAGTTTTTAGAGAAGACCAGCACCTAAAAACATTTATTACAATCAAACATACACACAAGAGTATGGTAATAAATACTATGCGTCTATCAGTGGCGAAGGCTCCATACTAAGCGATTATTTAAAGCTTACCTTCTATTTTCAAGTATTTAATTTATATAAATAAATATCTATATTGTAGGACATTGTAGGTTATAATAAAAATATTGATTGCCATCTATCGTCGTTATTTATAAGTAGAGCTTTTAATTTAGTCATGTTTCGAATCAAAAATAAATGACGGAACGTCCAACGTGAGTGCTATTTTTAGAATTATTTCAACGATAATCCAAGCCGAATTTTCTACCGCAATTCAGTTGCCAACTTCATGCATGTCTGCGTTTTTGTTCGAGACTCGGAAGCGTTAAAAGACAAGCTTATTCGAAATCTTGATTTGTTTATTGTCTTTGCTTATCTTTAAAAGCAAATAATAAATAATAGGGATGATTAAAAAAAATAATAACTATTGTGTTCGATCACATATAATTTATAAATTGTTATTAAAAATAAATATTGTATTAATTCGCGATTATTATTTAGGTTACTTCAGTCATAGACAAACATAACATGCTATTCACAGTTTATGTCATTTTGACATTTCAAAGCGGTGGTAAAGGTTTATTTTATAATACAAAATTCATTGTGTTACTGTGAATGTGGATAAATTATCTCATATTGTACCGAAATCATTCGCCAGTGCTTTAAATATATAAGTATTTATTAAATTGTGTAGTGTCCCGGTAGAAATGTGCGAACGATTGCATTTAAAAATTATCAAAGCTTGACCTTCCAAGGGTTCATTTAGATTTGAATACAGCAAAAAAACTTATATTAGACATTTTCACAACAATTTATAAATGATAAATATTTGTTTTTAACTGGCAGTTATACATTAAACAAACTTTTTTGTTGGCGATGCGTATTGTTTGGTAAAGAAAGTATGCGTGGAATTCTACTGCCATAAGTGATTTAAATAATTTGACAAATTCAGCGGTGAAACCTATGACCAGTGTGTCGTTGTCATTAGTGTGCACCTATTCATCAGTAGTAATATCGTAAGTATTATCTTCTTATTTCCCGTAAGTTACCTGACAAGTGTGCTCTTTTTCTCTGATCTCCACAGCTTACCTCTTTCCAAAAGTCACCCTTCGCCACTGGCGTCTATTATTAATCCCACAGGTCAAATTAACATTTTATTCATAAACAATGTATTCAGTGCCGCCACGTTGAGAATATTAATATTTCTATGGCAACCAATTCAACAACATTAACCTGGCACTCGCGGCCTATTGTAGTATGACGAATTCACTCTCCGCGGTGACGGTTTTTGTTTAATTTAACTTCTGTGTTTCATAATAAAAATGGCAATAAAAAATGAGTTTTATGGCTCTTTAGGCGCCTAGACATGTTCAGATTATTTTACAACATTAAAAAACCGTAATAAATCAGTCATAATGTCAAAAATATCCGAAGAAATTAATTCTATACAAAGACTCACCATTTATAAGATTTCCGCCATTTTGTTTTATGTATATGGAGCACTGCAAGGCTTGCATTTTGTTATTCGTCAAGCTCGTGCTTGACGCGAGTATAGAAACACTTCACAAATGGTAATAAAATCACACATAATGTTTTTTCCCTGAGTAGGGTCGTAAAAATAGCACAATAATTTTAGACTAAACAAACTTTTAGGCAGACACTTAAACAGCTATTAAATATTATTACTGAGTTACATATTTATTTTTACTTTACACATTTAAAATTGTTTTGAAGAGTGGTAGATTTTATAACACGGACTAAGACATAAAGCCACATTGCAAATACAACACATATATCTAGATAGAGATGTTTTTTTTTATTAATTTTTGAATTTCCGCACACATGACAGCGTCTTCTGGGCTTTTTATTATTTGCCGTGGGCGGAATGTGTTGCGGCAAATGATCTGTTAAAGTTCTAGGCAACAACCTCAATGGATTTTCACTAGTCGATGGTCTGGGTTGTGGAGTTTTCGTGATTTTCACAGCGTACTTAGCAACTAATTGTTTTATCACGACTAACTGAAATTCTCCTAAAGTTTTTTTACTACCAGTAACAGATTTATACATATAGAACGCATTTAATAAATAGAGGTCAATCATGTGAAATGCTACTTTTTTGTACCATTTCACAGATTTCCTCATGCACGACAAGCTGCTGAGCATCATGTCGGCCTTGTCGACAGTCCCCATATTTTTATTATACTCTAAGATGCACTTTGGCTTCATAATGGGTTCTCCGGTTCTAAAATTAGTTTTACCGGTTGGACCGAAGGAATCATCGTGCATGGTTGTAAGCATGTGGACATCTCTTCTGTCACACCATTTGAGAGCCAACAATGGGCTGTTTGACTTTACCTCTGTCTCCCCCTTTTTCAGCTTTTTGAAGCATGGCATTTCTTTGCGATTCTTACGTACAGTCCCACAAGCTGTTATAGCACGGATTTACCAGACTGCCATTGACACCAAATATCGTGTTAGGGAACGGCTTCATTGGGAAGCCTTAGCCCAACACGGCAACGCAAAGGTGGAGGTCGCGCCGCATGCCAACTACCGCGGCAATAATGAACTCTAAACAATAACGTTTTAAACTGGTTGAATTTATTCAGAGTTATTTTAACATAATTGACATCGGCAGTTTATTAATTAAATGTTTAATTAACGATACGGCATTTTAAAGAGATCGACAATCATCGCGGGAGCTCCGGCGGACAGACGGTCCTGCCTTCGCCTCCCGGATATCAAGCCCCGAACAAAGGGCTCACAACATCTTTTATAATTTAAGATACTTCATGTTACTGCACTTACTGGCTAACAAAATGGTTTGGCGCAGCCTTTATTAATAAATTTATATATTACAAGATATATTCATATAAGTGATATTATTCCATAACAACCCCAATGTTAGAGTAAAGTAGCAGACTCGATGTCGGTTGCTTTACAGGCGTCGAATAATCGTGGAGTAGTTTGTTTCTTTCTTCAAGACATCGTAAAAATGTGACATCAGTTTTGAATTGAAGAACTGCGTTGACCTTGATTCAATAATCTATAAGTTGTGGCCTCGATTACATTGGTGATAAGTTCGTCTCCATAATGGTAATATTATATTGTCCTCTTCTTTGAATTGATTAAGTTTTGAGAACATCTTGGTATGGTACCTACATCAGTCGTTGATAACTAATGTTGATTTCAAATGATTTTGATTGCATTTGATGTAAAATTGTTGATTTCAAATGATTTTGATTGCATTTGATGTAAATTGTTGATTTCAAATGATTTTGATTGCATTTGATGTAATTGTTGATTTCAAATGTTTTTGATTGCATTTGATGTAAATTGTCGAGTGTCATCTTATATTTTAAATGACATCCCTTCTTCTTAAATTAACATTTTTGTTAAGTACTTCTTTTTTCCATTGATTTTGTAAATTATTTGATTTGATAATAATTGATTCCATTATAATTGTTTGATAATAATCTTTCGATAATAATATTGTTCCTTGGTTAAAACTGATTTCATAATAATTGTTTGATGATGATCATTTCGATAATAATATTTTCCTTGGTTAAAATTGATTTCACAATAATTGTTTGATGATGATCATTTTGATAATAATATTTTTCCTTGGTTAAAATTGATTTCATAATTATTGTTTATGATGATGCCTTATTAGCTTAGGCATAATATTTGTTTTTGTTACATCCATAATAAGATTCACTTTTCTCCATTTCGAATTGTGTGACATCCTTCAGTTAGTTTTTTTCCAATTGGTATTTGTTTATCGCAGATTTTTAGATTAATGCAATAATACAGGATTACAAGGAATTTGGAACATTTTGGATACAAGGATTATATAAAATTAATAGTAAAATATCCTCTAATGAGATTTGATTTGTATGTTAATTTTTTCTTAATATAACTTACATGTTATTATTAAAACAATTTGATTATTTTCTAATCATAAATCGATATTTTCGAATTAATAACGATCGAAAAATAGGTTATTTTTTTAAACCCGAATGTTTAAAATACACATTCTAATATCTCAAACAATAATAAGATACTTTTCTTATTAGATACTTGTTTACAAAATGCATTTTATTCGCATTAAAATAATATGTACCTATAGAGAGCTTTATTTTTCTCTCTCTGCATTGATTCTTTAACTACCGATATGGTTTGTTTTTAATTTTGAATCTTAATTAATTAGACACATTGTTCCTTCAACAAAATTTAACATATTGACGTATGTTTATTCATTCATGATAACATTACGTATGGCATCATGTTTATACTTACATTTAAAATTAGATTCTAAAATATTTCGATAGAATAAAACTAATCGACATAATACACTAAATTTAATTAGCTTTTATTAGTATGATATTAATATTTCTTTACTCTCGTGTATTTATTACTCGTTGGTAACTATCTAGTCTCTAACAATCTACTTAATTATTTGATAAGGAAATTATTTCTAATTGTCTTACTTGCAATATAAGTGTTATATACGCAATAATTGATTCACTGAGATTTTTAATAATTAAATGACAATAATTTGGATTTTAATTTTATAATAGACAATAACTTTACTCGAAAGATAGACTTCTTAAAACAGCTGATCTGTATTTATGTTTACAACAAAACACTTTCGATTTCTAACGGTTTTTGACAAAAGGTAGTGCAATAACCTTTAAAATTTTGGGATTCACTACACACTATTTTTTTTTTCATTGTTACCTACTAACATTCATAAACAGGTAATTCATTTTCTTGTTTACTCGCACAACCTGTGCGTACAACTAAATGACATTTCATCGTTTCACTTTTACGATTCTTGCTTATTTTTTTCTTCTTATGAACTTAATTATAGTTCCAATAATTTTGCATGTTTGCAAATATGCGTTACGCATGACATCTTAATTGATTATAAACGCATTGATTACAGAATTTAATCTGAGAGGATTTTAAACCTCGATTCATCATTCAATTTTGAGATTTTCACCTCAAATATATACTTATGTATTTATCTATGCGATCTAATACGAGGATTATAACCTCTGGTTCATGAGACCTCATTTTACAAACTTAGGATTTGAAAACTAGAAAGAAAAATGTTTATTTTATTATATTCAATTGGCAGTTCGTTGCATTTAATTTCACGCATTTAATTCATTCCTCAGAATTACAATTTCTAGCTAATGCATACTATAATTTTTATAGCTCTTTTACTATTATAATACCTTTCTATTATTTTATTATAGTCTAATTTGATATACAAGTATATTTTTATCTTGTTCGATTAACAGTATCTATATGAACATGAACTGTTCTAATCACTTCTTCTGACAATTAATTATTGATTGTCAACAAATTTATCTAAAAATATTACATGTTTTGTTTTACATGTATATTAATAAAATAACAATAACACAACAGTTATTATGCAATAAAAGTAATGATTTGATTAATTGATTACTTAATTCTTTTTCATTATGCTCACATTATTCATTAATTTATTTTTATTTTTAACTTCATTTATGTTTCATTCCAATGGATAAGAGAATTTATTAGATTTATTTATTTATTTATTAGAATTTATTAAGAAAAAGTATGCTTTTAATATAAGTACTACAATAAGTTATTACTTATACTCATTTAATTTTATTCTTTATATTTCTGATTAACACGCTTCTCTATTTTACATATAACAGAATAAGATTGTGCTTGATTGATATTATTTATTATCTTGTTTTGAAATAAATACAGAAAAAGATGTTATAATTTTATGTGAAATTTTTAACTTTGGTATTTCTAAATAATAGATTTTAAAGATTACATTGTTGTAATTTGTATAATAGACGCAGATAATTCACAACATCGTTGGCCATCGAAATTGAAAAATAAATTGTCCTTTTTGGGGTTACTTTATTCTATAGGAAATTGCAATATTTTTTTCTTCTTAAAATTGCATAACGCGGCATTTCTTACTGTAATAAATATAACAATTTATTGGATTTGACTTCAAAATATTCTTGACACCATTGTCTGGGCAAATATTAAACAATTTTGTAAGTAAGGGTCGGCATTGTTAATTTATTTATTGTATGCCAACGGAATTTCTATGGAAATTGCAAGATTTCTTTTTCCTTGCATTCGACAACCGTTCCCATGGTAATAATTGAGGCAATTTATGGGATTTTACCTAAAAGTATTCTTGATATATATTTTGTAATCATTGTTCGTGACAGCTATCTAGCGTCATACCTATTGATTTTTATTACGGTGTAAGGTATCTATCTATCTATTTAATTGTCTACCTCCCTTTTCACCTGGCGTTTCACAAAAACATAACTATGCATTTTATTATGTTGGGTAAGTACACTATTCTATTTTATGAAAGCATTTCTTATTTTTATTTAATTTTTGACACGTCCTAGCTAATGTATAGCATTTTTTCTCCTGGAACTATTTCGTTCCAACGTATTGTTTTGAAAAGGATTTTTTTCCTATTCTTAGTGGTATAAAGATAACCATTGTTTAATTTTCAACGTGTGTGTTCTCAATCGATCTTATAAATTTGATTTAATTTGAAATAATTTATTCCATACATTTATCTACCATTTTCTCAATTCTCATTTATCACTTTACGATATAAAACAATATTTCTCTAACCCTTCTATTTTTATTCTCCTCTCTTATCACTGATGATATCTTACATTTTAACAAAACTACCTAAAATACAGCTCAAGATTTCGCGTTTCTTTCACTATATAATATAAAGTGTCTTGGCAAGAACTATCATTACAGCGATTATATTTGTAAGTGTAATTCAATCGAACCCACCAAATATAGATAAGGTTTTATGCTTTCGCATCAATTAATATGACAATAATTAATTATCAATATAATATAGAGATTTACGCAACACGTTAAAATCTATTTACCACTTATTTGATTTCCAATTTACATTGAGAACTGATTGGCAATATTATTTTTCTTCTTGTCATAAATCACATGACTATAATATTTAATTTTATGAGAGAACACTCCACTTGGTTTTTAGACGCTTGTAAATTATATAGAAGATCTTTTGATCTCTATTAATCGATAAAGACTTTAAAATTCGTAAAACTCGGCATACGGTTTCAAATTGACACATTTTGTCATCACGCATTTTTTTTTTCAGGGATTATTTTTAATTATTTTATCCACTTTTTAATTAGCATTATATTGCCTAATGTAGTTTTTCCTGGACTACATTCTTGTATTTCTTTGAATACCCATATTCATTGACACATTTTGTCATTTCAGGGAAACACAATTATTTTTAATTATTTTATCCACTTTTTAATTAGCATTATATTGCCTAATGTAGTTTTTCCTGGACTACATTCTTGTATTTCTTTGAATACCTATATTCATTGACACATTTTGTCATTTATTATACGTTTCTTTTCACGGAAACAAGAATTTTAATAATTCTTTCTTTTATTTCATTAGCATTAGTTTGCTTAATGTAGTTTTTACTGGACCACATTTTCGTATTTCTTTGAATACCTATATTCATTGACACATTTTGTCATTTATTATCCGTTTCTTTTCACGGAAATACGAATTTTAATAATTCTTTCTTTCATTTAATTAGCATTAGTTTAATGCTTAATGTAGTTTTTACTGGACCACATTTTCGTATTTAATTGAATACATTCATTTAACATTTAGCGAACACAATTGAACTCATCTTACTTCACAATTTAACTTTGAAAACATGAAATTTAAATTTATAAAAGACATAATCTACGTGTACTATGCTTTCTCGCGTGTAGATATTACGCAAACTATAATAGGTTTTTTTTTCTACAATATTGATTGATTATAGTAACTTTTATCACCTGAACACTATCCCAACAATGTTATGGCACGGATTAACCAGTCTGCCATAATTATTTAAAAATAAGTAGTTCACGATTTTATCATATTAAAAATTTATTTATTTGACAATTGTCTTAAACAGGTATTTAAACACACGAAATTTCGTATGGGATCTGTAACAAAGTCATCATAAGGTAATATTTTAATATGAAGCTTGATAAAACACAGTTATCATATAATAATCACATTTTGCATGTGTTTTTCCATTTATTTTTCATTTGGGAATTTACAAAGAACTTTGATACTTTAAAAATTTAACATTTCTGTCTATTTAAATTATTCGCTTGCTTCATGTTAATTATTATTTTATCTTGAAAATGTATTTCAATACATTTTAATAACGTAATTTTGATACTTGTCTTTAACTGACAGGCTACGATAATTGATTATTTATAATTCCGTAGTAAAAACTGAGTATTATTAATATATTATATTTAATACATTAATAATTGATTATTTATAATTCCGTAGGGAAAACTGAGCATTATATATTATTTTTAATACATTATTAATTTTTGATTTATAACGAATTTTAATTTGATACATTTTGATTTATAACGAATACCTACTGACGATTCTAATATTCGTTATTCCTACATTTCTGATCTAAGCAATAATAACTTTCTAACTTCGATTTAGATTAGTTTCACACATAAGGATAATTTATGAGAGTGTACTTTTAATTAATACAATCGTAACAGATGACTATTCTGCACATCTAACTATTCCGGTTATATCCGAGATATAGTTATTAATAATTCATAAAACGTATTAATTTTGCTATAGCAACAATGCTTAGATTTTTAACACTTGATTTTATTTTGCAGACAAATAAAACCCATTATGATTTTTGACACTTAGTCGATAATTCAAAAATTAAACGTATTACTTTAATTATAGATTCAGTATTTAACTTCTTGACATTTGATTTTAAAATATTTTATAGTTGCTAAATTATTAATTACGCAATTTATTATGCGATATTAATCTAATAATGAAATACTGATAAATTGATAAGAAAACATACATAAGACCAAATATAATACAATATAATTGGGATAGGTAAGTACATGGGAATGGACATTGCAACAAATCGAGTTGATTAACTTGATTGACTCACGGTTTTGCTGTCTCACTGGTACTTTTGCTGTTTCCATCTTTTCTTCATTAATTAATGTATGTTTACGGATTCTTCATGAGATGATCTTATTGTCAGGTTTTCTCATCTCATCTCATCTCGTCTTATCTCGTCTCATCTCATCTCATCTCGTCTCATCACGTCTCGTCTCATCTCGTCTCCTCTAATCACGTCTCGTCTCATCGCACTGTCTGACACCAATTTAATGTTATAGCACGGATTTACCAGACTGCCATTGACACCAAATATCGTGTTAGGGAACGGCTTCATTGGGAAGCCTTAGCCCAACACGGCAACGCAAAGGTGGAGGTCGCGCCGCATGCCAACTACCGCAGCAATAATGAACTCTAAACAATAACGTTTTAAACTGGTTGAATTTATTCAGAGTTATTTTAACATAATTGACATCGGCAGTTTATTAATTAAATGTTTAATTAACGATACGGCATTTTAAAGAGATCGACAATCATCGCGGGAGCTCCGGCGGACAGACGGTCCTGCCTTCGCCTCCCGGATATCAAGCCCCGAACAAAGGGCTCACAACATCTTTTATAATTTAAGATACTTCATGTTACTGCACTTACTGGCTAACAAAATGGTTTGGCGCAGCCTTTATTAATAAATTTATATATTACAAGATATATTCATATAAGTGATATTATTCCATAACAAAGCATTGGTTTTATTTTCATGGAGGTGTTTGAATAACTGTGGACCGGTGTACCAGTTATCGCACCACAACGAATGCCCTTTGCCCAGATACTCGGTCAGCAGCGTTGTCACAACAGCTCCGGAAATTCCAAAGTTTTGGCTATCCACTATGTCTGTCCCGTCACCACAATAAATAATAAAATCTAAAATATAACCCGTCATAACGTCACACAGCACGAACATTTTGATACCGAAACGATGACGCTTCGATGGAATGAATTGTTTAAAAATAAGTCTCCCTTTAAAAACAATAATGCTCTCATCGAGACAGAGATTTTGATGCGGAATCATCGTGCCTTTGAAAATGTTGCGTGTATGCTCTAAAAGTAACCTAATTTTATTTAGTCTATCTGAGGTAACACTTGTTGGATCGGAAAAATGGAGCATTTGGAGCAATAACTCATATCGGTCTCTAGGCATCGTCTGACCGAAAATGGGTGCACTTAAAAAACAATCCGTACTCCAGTGTTCTTCTAGTGACAAATGTTTGTTTCGTGTCATGAGCATGACACCGCAAAAAATGCATATAATTCTGATACAGTTGTATCGATCCAATTATGAGAACGTGATTTTGGTCCAAGTTCTTGAGTGTTATACTGGTAGTGGAAAAAAATGTTTGTTTGTTGGACTACCTTCAACATTATATCACGGTTTAAAAAATGTTCAAAAAAAAGACACTCAGGCGAAGTCTCAGTCAAATCGCTGTTTGCTATGCCGGATTGAAAATCATCAAACTCATATACGATCGGAACATGGGGTCCGGATGTCCATGTTCTCAAGTGTTCAATTGGCTCTTCTGATATATCTACATCACTGAGGTCAGATGGTTCCAATTCTTCTTCAGACATTTCGTAATCGGAGTCCAATTCCTCACTTAAACCAGCCATATTGAAGTTTGAAAAAAGTTCTCAACCAAACACTCACACGATAACAAAGGTAATATAGTCCAAAAAAATATAGTCAAAACACTTTTTAACAGTTTAATACACATGAATGGTATAGTTAAAAACACATAAACAATAACACAGACAAAATATTATAATAAAATTCACACAATACAATAGATCGCGTAAAATACGTAATATTTTGTACGGAAAAACGACAAGAGCGATTCCTTGCACAGTCCTCTCACAACAGTGATATTACGCATACTGCGCAAACGCAGTAAAGTGGCACGATGTTTCAAACCAAAATTAAATGAGCGTAGATTGACGGCCTGTCGGAGGCATGTCAAACATCTTAGTTTTAGTATTGTAACACAATTTATTTGACAATGTTACATATATGTCACCGTTGGTAATGAAATAAGGCAAATTATGGTAGAGATTTCAAAATCATGCGTCATGTATATTCTACATAATCGACCGGCGCATTTTTGTATACAACATTGGCGACAGAAGCGCTGTAGCCCCGTAGTTTTGCGAAATTTCGCGTACTACTCTCGTGACAGAAGCGGGCGCCGGGTTAAATGTTTAGCAGGTTTATTCAAACTTGTTCGAGTGCGAATAAATTAGTTGTATCGATGACAAATGATCATATAATAATTATTCCACCCATGTTTGAATCGTGGAACGTTCTTGTGAACGATTCCGTAAGTGAGATGTTTGTTGCGAGTATTTTCCGCGGAAAATCATTAAATTCGTATACGTCTTAACGTCAAATAGTATAGACATAGAAATCGTATTAATTACATTGTGGAATATGTTTAAAAGTTACTTAGATTCCATACAATTTGTTTTGTAAAGGTTTCGCTTGAAATTGCATAGTTTAGGTTATTTTTCATCCGTTTTCAAACTGTTCTGGGTAACAGATCGTCGGTCCCTATTAAAAAAGTCGGATCTGAAATTTTGTCATTTTCGGATTATTACGTAAAAGTTATTTAAACACTTTAAACATTTATACCACAATCACAGTTTTTTTGATCTGACAGTTGCTGCTATGTTCACCGGACAGACGGATGTTTTTATAAATGTTTAGAAAAGTTTCTATAACCCGTATTTTTGTTCATTATGGCAGGCAATAGGTCACAAAGGATATTTGATGAAACATCTTTGATTGCTCGTACTGAAAAATAGCATTTTGCAGATCCGACTTTTTTAATAGGGACCGACGAGATGATGTAGCGAAGATGGCCCTGATGGTGGCCGACCTCCGTTAAGGAATGGCACGATAGGAAGACTATATTTTTGCTCATATCATTAAAAATTGCCCATATTGCGCTAAATTCTATTGTTCTAAGTGCCCAATTACAAAAAAATATTATTATAAAAAATTTATGAAATGTAAAAAAGACATGAGTGACACACAATTTGGTTTCAGAAATGGTATGTGCACTTGAAAAATACTTTTCAGCCTAAATGTCCTAATACAAAGATGCCTGAATATTAATGTAAATATATGTTTTGTCAACTACGAAAAAGCATTCGACAGAGTAAATCATCTAAAACTCCTATAACCATTTATCACAGGGAAAAGGCATTGATGCCAGAGATATTCAGCTTATACCTAACCTATGTTACGAACATACAATCAATATAACCCATAAAATAATAAAATATATGTGTTTTAAATGCGTCATGGTTTTTAAATGAGTTGGCGACTTCCGAGTCATCAAATGCATGGAATATTATTATTTTCAATTAACTTTTCGTCAATACCTTTTGATAAACGTTCATTTCTTCCCGTGATAATTTAACATCGATATGGTGCATGGTTTTCTGCGGCAAGCACTCCAGACTGTTTTCGTCTTGCAATTGCTGCTTGGTTCTCCTCAAAAGAAGAGTCTTCATTATTGCGGAGAGCCTCTCCTGGCCTCCTGTCGATTTGTTATCGATCCATTTCTTCCATAGCTGGAAGTGAACACACGAATGTATTTAAGAAATTAACCGACAACGATAACATACTATCGACTGAGGGAAATTGAATTTAAATTCTATTCGGCATCAGCAGGCTGTATGTGTAACGAAAGTGTTTGGCCAAAAAGATGCAAGTGACAATTTGTAATATTATACGAGAGCAATTTCACCCTTCAGAACACGAACAAGTATTCTATTAATAATGTAACTTCTCTGGGTTTGTTTGCTACTATCGTTCTACAGTGCAGGCGTAGATATTGCACGGTCCAATTGTCGCATGAAAATTCAGAAGCTTCTGAACTTTTTTGATTCATGCATGCAATCTTGCAATTTGCATGATAATACATTTGCATTTTTTTGTTATGGCCGCAATAATATGTACTGTCAGCAGTAAATCCACGCACGTGTAAATGGGGTATAAGCCCGCGTATCATAATAGATATATGATTAAAAAGTATTCACGTCAATACCATTTTAGAAAAAAAAATCTCAAGATAGATAAATGTTACAATAAATAATACTAAGGCCTCTTTCACACATCAACTTGGCAATTCTTCTCATCTGCATGGGAATATCCGTGTGTAAGGGTTTAAACAAATTGCATGGAACCGTAGCCTTACTATTATAACATATCTGCAGACATCTTAGTGACAATATGAGTAACTACAAATTCCCTACTCTTTCACGTGGGTATTTATATAATCCCCAACCGCCGCTTCGGTACTTAACATTACATGCAGCACTATGAAACCACAACCACTAGACGTTGGCTGTAGAATAACATGCTGCTTGTAGTGTTTGAACGTCTGCTAAAATTCACGTGTGTGTAAGAGTCCATAATGTCATAAAATAATTTGAAAAATCTCACCAAAATGTCATTGAAAGGCGAGCACCGTAAGAATTTGATCAGAGCGAAGAGATCCAGGTCTTTGTTGTGGACGGGTGTCCCTGTGAGGCACCACCTGGCCCACGCCTTCAGCTGAAAGACGGCTCGGGCAGTTAGCGACTTGTGGTTGCGGACCGTGTGTGCTTCATCCAGTATGACCCTGGTCCACCTCACTCGCATTAGAGTACCGGTCTATAAATAATATAACATTGGCAATAATTTTTAATGTCTTCATTATGTTTTATCTCATATATTTATTTATATACAACATTTTAGAATGCCAAAGATTTTTTTTTAAATACGAGGGTGGGTCAATAAGTCCTTAGAAAAGCCGACAGGTGGCGCGACTAGTACTGTTAGCGGTTTGTTTTCATGCAGCGGCACTACCGATTCAGTATGCTGCGAAGTTTCAATCAGATTGGTCGGGTTGTTGTTTTTTATTTTCGTACATTTAAAAAAAAATTAGCTTGTTTACAAAAATGGAGAAAATTGAGTTTAGAGCTGTTATTAAACATTTTAATATAAAAGGGTTAACAGCAAAGGAAATAAAAAATGAGTTGGATTTAGTTCACGGCATATCTGCTCCTTCACTTGCAACTATTTATAACTGGTTAAATGAATTTAAACGTGGTCGTACATCAACAAAGGATGAACCACGCTCAGGACGTCCTGTAGAGGTGACTACACCAGAAATGATCAATAAAATCCACGATATGGTGTTAAGTGACCGAAGATTAAAGTTGAGTGAGATAATTGAGGTTACAGGGATCTCAAAAGGTAGCGTCATTTCTATTTTACATGACAAATTGGGCATGAAAAAAGTTTCTGCAAGATGGGTGCCGCGTTTGCTCACAGTCGACAATAAACGCAATAGGGTGGTGGCCTCTAAAGCCCTGTTGTCGCTCATGCAACGCAATCCGGATGAATTTTTTCGTCGCTTTGTGACTGTAGATGAAACATGGATACACCACTATACTCCCGAGACGAAAGAACAGTCAAAGCAGTGGATTGCGAAGACAAACCATGTCCAAAGAAGGCGAAAACCGTAAAATCAGCTGGTAAGGTTATGGCTACTGTATTTTGGGATGCACGTGGAATTATTTTCGTTGACTATTTGGAAAAAGGAAAAACAATAACAGGGGATTATTATGCATCTTTATTGGACCAGCTAAAAAACGAAATTGAAGAAAAGCGGCCTCATTTAAACAGGAAAAAAATCCTCTTTCATCAGGACAATGCCCGTGTTCACACATGTTTACGATCAATGGCTAAAATTGAAGAATTGAAGTTCGAATTGGTCGACCACCCACCGTATTCGCCAGATTTAGCCCCCAGTGACTTTTTCCTTTTCCCAAACTTAAAAAAATGGCTAAGTGGACAACGTTTTTTTTCAAATGAAGAAGTCATCGATCGGACAAATGCTTATTTTGAGGACCTTCCGAAAACTTATTTTTCTGACGGTTTAAAAAAAAATGAGAAACGTCTAACCAAGTGTATTGAGCTCCAAGGAGATTATGTTGAGAAATAAAAAAAAAATACAAAAATAAAAACTGTTTTAATGCTTTTTTCTAAGGAATTATTGACCCACCCTCGTACATAAGGCATAGTCACACATTCTTTGGTATTTTTTAACCCCCGTCCTCCCATCATCACGCTTTGTCACAAGATCTTTTACCCCATTTATTGTGTCACATTTTTGATCATCATTCGTTAAAAATCAAATTTGTTTAAAATGATCAATTTCTGTCACAGAATATTTTATTTTTAGTAAAAAATGAATATATTTTGTTGGTTTAGTAAACTAATCCTTCAACAAAAACCGTCACATAAATGGACGACCCCGACCTTGAAAAACCGAATAATATGGGTATCTATTAGAAAAATTCCTAGAACAAAATCTTGAGCCAAATGGATGTTTTTTTGAATGCCCATATTATTCAGTCTTGAATAAAAAAATATTCATAAGTACATGAACTCCCACCAAAAATTTTGAGTAATCTAGACGCCCTCTATAAATTACATTGAGTACTGATGTTTACGTTGATTTAATATAAAACACGGAAACAATCTGTTGACGGAATTTAAAATATCCTAAGATAGCTATTGTGTGTTTTGTGCATATTCCAGGTCAAGCTACACAACATGTGCGTGAACAAATAAACATTGTATAAAAACTATATTTGTATTCCATCACAGATTGAACATACAGATTAGAGGTGAGTTGGAAATACTGTCACCAGTTTGTGTACTTAAGTTTCGGATGAAACTACCCATACTAAGTATTTGTGGCCTAATAAACTTGTTTCAAGAAACTTGAAACGTATTAGATGTCCGAATTCGAACGCATTCGATGATATCATCGCCGTGACTCGCCGTGATGGTGGTTGACTTTCAACGCTATTAATATTAAATGCGCGCGAGCGAGATATCATGATACACGTATGTCTAGCCGTGATATTATACTCAACTGTCATTGTTCTCCCTTTCTCCTCTGTTGTAAAGTTGGTATAGTGAAGGACAGAAATGGTCACATGTTCGTTTTATAGTATACTATTTGAGTTCCCCTTAGTTTTAGTTTTAAGAGTTTTAGTTTCAGTTGAGTATGAGACTTTATCGAGTCCCGGAGCTCGACGCATGGTATGAGATCTCGCCGTTCGCTAGCTAGTTTGTAGTCTTGCTACGTATGAAATCATCACCTCGGCGTCGCGACTCGCGTATGTTTAGTAAGACTACGGAATTAGTTTTGGTTTCAGTTGAGTATGACATTTACATCGAGTTGACGCCAGTCGCAAGCCGGAATAGCGGAGTTCTGATAACGCTAACTGACTATGCGTTTATCTGGTTTTGTCACGTCGAGTTTCTCGATTTTTTAGTGTTATAATTGGAACTTATAAACATAAACTGAATTCAAATTGTATGCGTGGTTGTATAAATGGATAATAATTATATTATACTTAATAAACAATTTGTGTAAAAATGGCTACTAAAAGGTTAAGTTTCGTGTGGAATCGTTCCAAAGAAATAGTAACAAATTATGCCATCTGTAATGTTTGTAAAATAAAAAATTCATACAAGTCAATGTCAAATTTGAAGAAACTTTCACAGCGCAAGCACCCAACTATTCATATTGAATTTGCCAGGCAAAATGTAGCTCCACCTGTAAATGAAAATGCTTTACAGATAAATGAAACCAGTGCTTTTAATGCTTCAGTATTTTCTACTGAAACAGGAGTGACTAGTGCCATAGTTCCAGCTGTACCTGTCTCGAAAATGGGACTTTTCGAAAAGCGGATGTATTTTTAACGATTCTATTATAGCCGATATTTCAAATACTAGTAAGTATTTTGAAACAAGTTTCGATACTAAGTATTTTTTAATACTGGTAGTAAGTATACTTAGTCTTCAAAATCGACCAGTTTTCCCACCTCTAGTACAGATATTCTGGGTTTGGATTAGAGATTAGGAAATATCTGTAAGAAAGATACCTAACCCTCAGTCAGTAAGTTAGTGTTATAAATCGACCAATATAAATTACCCGTTGAGTGAGGGCTTTACTTGCGAATTGACATAATTTTATCATTCAGTATTTTTTAAATCGTGATGAGCTAGTTCCAAATTCTGAACCCTCGCACCGATAGTGAAAGATGCATGTTCAAATCCCACTCAATTTAAGATTTTTTAATATGTAATCGCTGATGTCTAGGCTTTTTAAAGGTTGTGTATTTGAATAACGTATTCATACAAAGACGCATTAATACTCCAATTACCTTCTCAAGTTCGCGTTGCACCAAATTGTAAGTGGTTATAACGACATCGTTCTGAGCTAGCCGGTTCGCTTTTGTCTCCCTCTTGAGGCCGTGATGGATTAGGACTTTGAGGACATTCTTCTTGCAGTGATTCACTATCTCACCGTGCCACTGGCTTAGTAAAGACGCCGGGCAGATCACTAGAGTGCCACCCGTTGGACCTAGTAAGAGATAAAGAGATTTAAACTGTCTGACGATTCCTTCTCAATTATCTTACCTCAAGAGTTTCATAGTTGTTAATTCATTCATCTTGAAATTTTGTGACAGCCCAATAACCAAATACAGTTTTATCTTCCCACCTATTTTACTGATAGTACATACCAATTATTGTTTTTGATTTTTATTGACTGTTTACAAAGTTTTTGAGGGGTACACTGGTACGACCGCATCATATCCGATCATGTTTATGCTATACACGCTCACATACAAAATATCAATATTAACCCAATGCTTACGGGCCCTTTTAACTAATTTTGTAATTAACGTGTTAATTTGCATTTGGAAAGCAATTAGCAAAAACACAATTTTGTGCGGCCCGTAAGCACCGTAGAACAGGTCAAATTACCCTTATTGCAATGTAGATAATCCATTTTTTAAATGTATCACATGGTATAATATGTGAGAAAAGGACAGCTGATAAAATTTCCAAGTTACATTTGAGTGGAAGAGGTGGGAATTTGTTATGTGAAACTGGTGAGCAGGGAGCAATTAGGGTTTGTGGCTGAGACTCCAGATACCGATTGAGAGTGACACAACCGCATGGATTTGGGCATTGTGGTCAACCCTATAGCACCCAGTGATATTGTTACAAGAATGGTATACGTGCTGCAGATCTGACATGGATGGAAGGCGCAGACAAAGGCGTGGCCTTCTGCTTGAGCATGGCAGAGTGCAGTAAGTTGTAAACACAGTAAACTGATATCAATTATTAGTTCAACGGATGTTCTATTTTGACAATATTAATATGATGAGTATGTGAGGAAGAAGAGGAATTAATACATACATTTCCTACTGTCGGAATCAGAATCGTCATCATCATCATTTTCGTCATCAGCTCCGCCATCGATATTATCTTTGTTTTCTTCCTTGGAGTGAAGTATAAGCGAGATCATTGTTAGCGTTTTCCCGAGACCCATATCGTCAGCTGCAAATAACAGACATGAAGATTAGAAATTATACCTACTGCAAGAAGCAAAGATGTTAAATCTTCTTGCAGATGGAGTCTTCTGTGATTTCCCTTAAAAGTCACTGAAGCTAGTTCCAGTTTGACGTAACAGCCATGTTTTTTAAGGAAGAAAGGATAACTAAGTCTTGCCTAATACTGAGAGTTTGAATGATTTTTTTGACTCACTTTCATACATTCAGGCCCCATCTCTATACAAGAAGGTTTTATTTAACAACGAAACTTCTTGATTATTAATATGGAAATAAATGCACTATATGCTTACCACTATATCACAGCTTGACACGTCTCAGCAGCAATCTGCGAACTAAAAATTGTCTCTGTCTTTCCTTCCTTTACACTATGTACAGAGCTATGGAAATCTCAGACATGACTCTGAGGCTGTAGAATAATTTAATGTTTACACAGTATACAGTTTATACAGTAAGTATTAACTATCTTATATCAGCAGTATCATCAGTTGTTTGTTCTCCCAAAGTCCAATAGGTACTGCACAATTAGGACGGCAATAACCATTTTCAACTAAATCACATCGGTATAAATATATGTCACTATGAGGGTGAGTTTAAGGGGGATGCTTATACTATCAGAGGCGAAAAGAGGCACCTAACGGAAAAATACGAAGCTTGCAATTTGAGATTTTTTTTTGATAATTTACAATTTAAACTGTAGTAATTAATGAATATGTATCTGAAAACACTAAAAAGATTTTTTATTTTTTTTTAAATTTAAAGATAAACTGGCAATTGTAAAAAAATTTAATAAAATGTGAATTCGTTGCAGGGTCAAATCTTATTATTACATTATATTTTATGGCCATATTTATTATTAAAATTTAGTTTATTAAGTGTTAGATTTTCTGTCGTTTAGATTTTTGACTAATTCATCGTTTTAATATTTTTTATATATATTTTAAAAAACATCGATTTTTATAAAAATATAAATGTGTATAACTTGAAATCCTTTTTATTTATGGGTCTCCAAAGAGTGGAGGTTTGTATTAATACATTTTTGTTTTATGAGAAATGGATGTTAGCTACCTGCTCAACCTATTAGGTCCATACCTTTGACTCCAAGCAAACAATGAAAACCAATATATGTATTTGTCAGACCCAGGATTCGAACTTGGGAGCCCACGACCCACTGTGCTCGCAGTGGAGTAAATATAAAATGCCTGTCTCCGAAGCCATGAATCCCGAGTTTAAGCCCAATTGCTCATTTAAATTCACTAATAGTTCTTTCATCAATGTTTTCTATATTGTCATTGCGCTTTTAAAACTGACTGTGTCTTTTGCAAAACTATTCAGGAAAAATATAGGATACCCATTACAGTCAATTTATGTTTATCCCAATATAGTAAATATAAAGTGTACCCAGAATGCCTCCTTTCGGTTTCTGCGTCTCCCTCCACGCCAGCCAGGCGAGCGCGTGCTGCTGGTGAGGCATGAGCTGCGTGATGAGGGCGCGGGGAGCGACCGCTTTCTCGTCGTCAGCGGGACGCGTCCCGAGCGAGGAGTGCAGGTTTCTCAGCCGATCCAGCGTCATGGTTCGCTGCGTCAAGTGTGTGTTCATGGCCTGCGTTCCGAACATTCTCGGCTGCACCGCCGCACTACCTGCTTGCAGGTCGTCCCACGATACAAAACCGTCGGTTTTGATGTTCTGCATAGTCGGGGCAACTTAAAATAAAATCATGCTTATTTCATATCACTGCGTACAAGTGCACTGCGCTCCTAATGATTTTATAAAACATCACTGAACACACCACTGAGTGAAATAGTAGTCATCATGGCAGCAATGAAAGAGTTAGAAATAAACTTTTGTCTGCATAATGACGTCCAGAGATATTGTACACCAATATTGTACGTTTTAACTTGTGACTAAGCTTAGATAGATCATAATCTTGGACATAATTTGGAACAGCCTCGGAAGCATCAAACTAAAGCATTAATTTTTTTTCGTTGAAATTTGTCAGCATTGTAAATTTTGTATCAGTTGTAGATATCCAAATGAAGTAGATGAAACCAGTCATTAATGTTATATGGAATAAGTACTGCATAATATTGTGTTTTATTATATTTAATACTTGAAATCCCATCCATCGCATTGGTGAGCTCTAGATTCAGTTACCAATACAATTGCTAATCATGCGGAAATTTCCTAATAACTATGCATTTGAAATGTTATTTCAAATTCAATAAATATTGGCTATTGTTAAAGTGATAAATATATAATATGTAATATACATATTTTAATATTATAAATATATTAAGCCTTCACCGGGAATCAAATCCGGAGCCCCCGGGTGAGAGCCCAATGCCTTACGCAAAACCATTGCCAACATTTCAGTAGAGCATAAACAGTGAATTCTCAATTTAATCTGTATTTGAAAATCATGTAACATGTTAAGATATGAAAAAAATCATAAGAGACGTTTTTCAATGTGCTAATTTGACAAGACTAAAACAAAACGATGACATGTTGTATAGATATAAATGTAAAATCGCTTGTGTGGTTTAACTGCACAACAGTCGATACCGTAGTCAGTTGGCTTTAAATATTGTGTAAAAAAAAGGGTGTCAATTTCGTCACCCCAAAAGCAAAAGGGCACTTGTGCAAAAATAGAGTTGAGAAAAACGCATTTTAAGTTTTTTTTGAGTGAAAAAAGATTGTGTGGAGGAGTATTTCTTAATACCTATTTTGAAATGAAATTCAGAGCACAGGTGACTTATTACTCAAAGATCGAAATGCAATTTATATATATTTTTTTTCATAATATCTTGTAAAGATTCTCATCACAAGGGCCCTTTTTCTGCAACAAAAACTTTTTTTTTTTGGACAAAGGCCTTTACACATTTCAAAATAATTACACGTAGTACCTTTTTCTTATATTATTTTTGTAACCACTGCACATAGACTGGACAAGTCGTGTACATGTTACGTTTTTGTTATACGTTAATTGATGATTAGTTTACAAATACACAAGTGACCTTTATCTTCTTTCGTAAATTGTGATTAATTCATGCATTTAGCTTCACAAATGCCATTTTGCCTATAATGTACAGAAAAAAATTACGAACAAAACTGCATTCATAAGTCAAAACCATCAAATGTCATAAGTTTGCTATGGCCTTTTGTTTTTGTATTATATAATAATATATAACCTCCACTCTGTGGAAGCCTATATGCTTCGCTTGAGTGAAATTGGTGAACTATAACTAAATTTTGACAATAGATAAATAATTACGTGGATACCTGGTTCGACAACCATATTGGACACTTTTTCTGCTTGTTTCCTCACTTCTATTTTTAAGGCTTCGGCTCTTTGCTTGAGTTTTTCTCCTTTATCAGGTAACGTCGACACTTTCATAGAATCCAGAAGATACTGAAAAGCCATAGAAATGTCTACTTTAATACTTATCACATTTATTTACGAAATAACTATTTTCTGTTTTTTAATTTTTAATGGTATATGACAGGGTTGGCGAACCTTTTTATGTACGCGTGCCAAAATTTCCCAAATATTATTTTTTGACTGTCTGATGTGTCAAGTAGTTTTTCATGGTGAATAAATAATTTTTAGAATGCGATTAACCCGATCGCCGCGGATGGGACATATGTTGTTTTCTACATAAGCTCTGATACTGGGCAGATGTCGCAACTGTTGATATCGAAAATTGAAATGTCGGTAAAGTAGGAAATACTTCACGCATAGTATTGATTTTTGTATTGAAAGATGCTCTGATTCGTGTTCGTACCGCCATATCAATAACTTTGTCAAAAATATGTTGTTTTAATTTCATAAACATCGATCTTTCGAACCCCCTCGATCTATTGAGATTCGCCGGTACGATTGCATCAGTTCAAATCTACGCGGTATTTTTCGCGGCTGCGCAGTAGGTATACAAAATATATTTCATTCGAGTTGAGTGTGCGCCGAGTATTTACCGTGTAAATTTGAATTCACCGCGATTTTTACATCATGTGCGGGAATACGAAAAAGACAACCAAAAAACGAAAAGAAATTTGTCGTAATATTTCTAAAAATGTACTTGAACTTGTGTTCTGGATTATGTCATTTATTACTCATGTGTCTCCCCAATTGTTTCAAAGTCATAAATCAAGCTCATTATTGAAAGTCGTAAATATTTAGTAAAGATGCGTCCACACGGAATGAAAAAATATATATTATTATATTTTAGAGGATTGCAAGTTTTACCAATAAATTACGAATTACTATGAAGGAATATATAAAACGTATAAATTTTTGATAAAAAAACACACGGGTAGGTATACAATATAATATAAAATATAAATCATGGAATATTGACTTTTCAACTATATTACATATTATCTTCGCGTACAATTTAATGCTTGTAAATTTTTAAAACCTTACCCAAAAAAAAGTTTTTGTAGCACTTGGAAAAATTTACGCAATTTAAAAAATAAATATTGTTTTTTTTACAAAACATAAAATGACAATCACTAGCATAACACAATGCTCAATAAACTGAAAAGTAATCTACAAAATCCAAGTTTCACTAAAAAAAAAATAACAAAAAAATTATTATAATATTTTCAACCAGTGTGGACTCACCTTTAACGCTTAAATTAGAATGGCCCATAAAACATGTAAAATGCTGACACAATCTATGCCACGAAATAAAACTGGGGACTACCATCCAATTTTAATGGATTTGTCATCAATAAAACTTACACTAATTAGCAATAATTCATAAGTCACCAATAAAAGCTATTATTTTCAATAATTTTTATGGCATTTTTAAGTGTTTTTAACACTCATCGGCGCACTTGTTTTGAAGTCGAGTGTTATGTCGTCGAAAATGGCGACAGAGTTTATCGGAAAAAAGCAATACGGTAGTTTTGTTAAAGTAAACACAGCTAAATTGAACACTCCATTATGTGTTTTAGTGTGGCACTTTGATCCTTATGTATCTAGGTATGATAGCTCTTGTAGCCACAATTTTTAACTGCCGTATTTATTATAATACAGCGAAGAATAACATTTCGAAAAACCGACCGCGGACAGTACATCTTTTGTATGGAAACTTTACGCGCCGATCGAGTTAAAAAAGTTCAAAAATTACAACTGAGTTCAAAATTCTATTTTATACCACGTTTCTAGCCCAAAGCATATCTTTTAACCTTTGAATAATTTTTTACTTGTTTTCAAGATTTTCAAAGAGATCGTGGAAGCATTTTAACTACGCATCTTTAATATATTCCCCCATCACTGAACGGTTTCCCAATTTTTTAGCGATTATGCTTGAGGCAAAATAAAAAGCAGCTGTTTATATTTCAATGACTGCCGATAAATTTTATCGGGTGTGTTGGTTGAATATCAATTGCCCGATTAGTCTCAATCATTGTAAATCGATCAAAATTCGGCCAGAGCGGCTTCCCCCGTCGCCTGATGAGGTAAGTGTGCTCATATTATGTGGTGCATAAAGCCTAAGCACCGGCATATGCAATTATATATTTACATTAAACGTAATGCTTATTCTTTATACAATGTGATCATTTATGCATGAATTTCGTCGTTTGCGCATCGATTGGTAAATATTATATTAAAAACCAAATAAAATACAAATTGCTATGGCGTCATTATTTTTTAATATTATGTATACAATTATTTGTAAAACTTTTTTGTATTTTGTTTTAATTATTGTAGGTATTTTTTTTCTCTTCAAAATAAAACATTCGTGTGCCATAGGTTCGCCATCACTGTTATATGATAATAAAAAAAAATGATACACACAAACTTACAGTGACTTTTTGTGAATCCAGTTTGAGACCATTAAGTTTGTTCATTTCATTTTCTTTGACTTGTTTGGAAACGTAAACAACTTGACTGTTGGGATATGTCGGATCGCGTTGTAAGAAAGTGCTTATTTTTGGTTGTACTAAAATACCGTCTTTATTGAATGACTTTCTTGATCGCTGAAAATATATATTTTTTTAAAAAAACACGAAAAACAAAACAAAGACATTTTTCACATAATATTATGAAAATCCAAAAATCAAGAATTGCGCAACATGACATGAAGAGGTGTTTGTTAGGCATCACCGTAAAGACACAAAAAGAATCGAATGGATAACGGAACAAACGAGAGCATGACATATAATTAAAATATACCAGACACATAACTCGTAGACGAGATGGTCACTTGATGAATGTGTTAATCCAGTGGTATCAAAGGGATACATTGGATTGACTAAATGTTAAGGATTAGCAGAATTACGTGGCATCAAAGAAGGTACTGAGACGGATAAAGAGAACTTGAAGAGGTCTTCTTCCAGCAGTGGATTGAAACATGCTGATGATTATTATTAGTATATGTATTTTAAAGTTATGTACTATTATGAATGTACAAAAGATGTCAATTTAATTGCGACAATAACGTAACTTACATCAGCTCCAGGACTAGGAATTACGATAGTTTGAGCATCATCATCACTGCTGATATCAATTACAGCTTCCCGTTTTGTTTCAATCAGCTTTACGGGTTGTTCAAGGACCGAATATATGGATCCGTCTAATGATGTGGACTGTTGCTCGTGATGATCGTCGATTGCGGTCAAAGTGGCGTCCTGATCACATTCCGCATCATCAGGTAGCCGTGTCGATGACATTATGGCATGAGGATTCGGCGCCATATCTGATAGGCTGCAATCCGATGATGACAAGGATTTGCGCTGGATGGAAAAATTACAATTATTACTTTGAATATACTCATTACAATTCTTTAAGTTAACTTTACAATGAAAATTCTTGAGGAAACCTTTCTTAATACATTTGTATGTTTAAGGGTGTGGGAAAGAATTAAATACAAATAATTTAAGCCAGAAACAAAAAACTGGCGCACCACAAGTCTTTTCTGCATCATCTCTGGCCTCCAGTCTCAAAGCATACACCTAGCGCAAGTCCATGGCATCCATTGTCCAATGCGATGGCCTACACTCCATTCCATTTTAAAACTGCATTGTGTAAATCTTTCATACTTCACAGCTTGCACTCTAAGGCAGGGTTTGCTACTACAACTAATTCCACGAGGTTGGACGATTACATCCTGGAGTGTCGCATCGCTTGTTATAAATAAGAATTCACAATTGCTTTTCTGCAGTGGCGGCTCTAGCACTTTTCAGATGGTGGTTACCATCGATAACTCCCTTATTATAAAGAAAAACATTTCCACGTTAAAACAATACTTTTAAACAAACTGACAAGTCGAGAGCGAGGAGTGGTGCATTCTTCTCCTCGCTCAGTATAGTAATTATCGTCTGTTGTAGGGACTTCGGGAATGAACAAATTCAACACCGGAATGGGGTCGAAAACGGCGAGGTTTTATTTAAATATTACTATATGACAACTACATTTTTTTATAATTTTTTTTCCGGAGCGCATGTTTTACTGTTTCGATGACAGAATGCTTCTGCCAGATTCGACCGCGCTTGAGAATCGTTGCAAACAAGAATGTGGTGTTGCCGTTCCATTAAATTTTGGGACTCAAACAAGTACAGCATTGCTGGTTTTATTATTATTATTATTATTATTTATTCTCGCAATCAACCCTTACCATTCGTCGTCTTGATAATGGTTCAGGCCTCTTTAGACCCATAGAGGAGACATCCCCAAATGGAGACCATTCAGGGGCTGACTTAGTACCTAATTCTGGCTTAGTACCTTATATTAGTAGACATCTATATATTACTATATCATTGATAAAAAAAATTATAGGTAGATAAAAGAAAAAAAAATAAAAGCATTATTATAAGAAACACAATTTTATAGGATACGGTGAATCGGCACTGATACATAAAAATGGTTATAGTATGTTCACGCATTATATTAATATTCACACCATGAACAACGGTGATTTTTACAAAAATACGTGGTATCAACTAAACGCACATAGAGCTTTCAAGTTATCATTGTACACAATACGTTCAAACATTAATGCTGCAGATTCGTATGACGAAGGGATGGTTGGAAAAATCAACGCCGCTGACCGTTAGTTGTATTAGTAGGGCGCAATTCCTGTCCTATCGGTGTCAATAGAGATGGGATCGACAAAAAATAATTAAGATGGGAAAACTAAACATAAACATTATTATTCAATATTAAAATTGATTTACTATTCATTTATACATCGACGAAATATATAATGAATGTAGGCACCTACATATTTAATTAATTTCTATGGTAGGTATATTAATTTGTAATATAATAAATATGTCGTATAGTAAGAAGAAACTGCTGATGTTAATAAAACAAATGTTTGTTTTCTTTTGTCATTTTCATTAACAATAGAACCAAGTATGATGATACCCTTAAGCCCCTAAGGTAGAGCCGTCACTGCTTTTCTATATGAAAACAACAATATGTATTTACTTACTGTTCATTGTTTTATCAATTAAATCCGACATTCCAGCTACGACTGACAGTTATATGCATGGAAAAGGAACTTTTGGTTACACACAGTTATTTGTATGTATCATGCCAAATTTGGTCAAATAGAAGCTGAACAATACTTTACATATGATTCGCTTAGTCACCAAACCCACTCTGGGCAATTTTTCAATAAAATTAGTTTTGAATGTACGTATGTTCTATATCTATGGGTCTACCAGCCTAAGAGGTGTGACTTTTTAATTAAAAATTAATATTGAGTTGACTCACCAAATCCGCTCTAGGATAAATAATAGGCTACTAAATCCGCTCTACATAGCCGACCAATCAGACATCGCGATTCAAACCAAGATTTTTAGCATACATTTAAATCGCTATACAAACGTTACCACTACTAGCATCAAGATCATCGTAAATGTACAAAACAGTTTTTCATGATTTACTCAAAACTTAAAAAACCCTCCAGAGCGGGTTTAGCGACTAAGCGAATCATCATATTCTAAAATTTTATGAGTTAGGTTAGGGTAAATTTGATGTAATCTCGTCAGTGTGTGGAATAATAAAATTAAGCCTCGTGAATTGGCGGTCTTACCAAGTCACCATCAGACTCGATAAAGTCTGATTCGTCAGATTGGGCGCTGAGTCTTTTTATGCCATATATGCTCATGCGAGTGGCCGCTGAGATCACCAAGTTATCCTCACTCTCGTCATTAATTGATAGGCAATCATCAGAGTCGGAATCTGATAAAAGAATGTTCCTTTTCACGCTTCTCGTCGGCTTGATGGCAATACTGTCATCTGACTCCGAATCACCATCTAAAATAGAAAAAACAACTTTTTAACGGGTCTTGGTGAGTTGCAAGCCTTCTTGGGAACTCCGAACTTGGGAAATGAATATAATTGAAAATAAATAGAGTAATATAATATGTATTTGAAACCATGTCCGGAAACTTGTACGTATGCAGTTCGCCGTCTCACATTTCGTGAAATGTTGTATCGGAAATATATGGCCGTATATTAAAGACCGTCCAACCTCGTATAGTACTGACATGTCTAAATAAAACATGGTTCTTGCCGGTTTACACTTTACAGGAAGCCAGCAGCAAATAAATAGCCGATATACTGGATTATTTGTTATGTTAATGTTCATATTGAATCTAATAAAATTGGAGACCGTATAGTATACGGTCATTTCTTTCTGACAAGAAAGCTCACGGCGAACTGTGCCACGGTGAAATGTTTCACGTACAATTTACATGTAACCATTTCAAACTGGATCTTTGGTTACCGAGTACTCTTGATAATGATTAGGCTACGTGTAGTCTTGTTACTGAGTTAACTGCTAATGAAATCATTTTTAAATGAGAAATATGGTAAATAATAAAACAGTATTGTTGGATATTCAGGGAGAGAAAATCCTAAAATGTTATTTGCATAACTTTTTTTGCTTCAAAGCGTTTCTTTCATTCTCCCAACATTTGTTAAAATCGATATACAGTGTTGTTGCAGGGGAGGTCTCAAATGTAATTCTTATTCTTGAAGAGTAATTACCTGCTATTTTTTATACAATACGATTTGTCATTTACTATTATTATAGGTATACTTTTTCTCTTCAAAATAAAACATTCGCGTGCCATGCAAAATCGTCTCGCATGGTACTAGTGGCTTGTTGGCTAGTTTGGGAACCACTGTTCTAGCATATCTCCCAAAAGATGGAAAGAGGCTGGGAATTATAGTTAAAAACCTCGATATAACGGATTTCGGATATAACAGAAAATTTGAAAATTAAAACCATCCTGTTACTGTTATACATGTTTAAATCCAATTGTCATTACTTGTAAATAATGTTCTACGTGTGATAACCGTGTCATACATCTCGCACTCGAATTCAAGTTATAATGCCGTCCTGATCGAAGACTGAAAGTAGCACTGACGTTTGCAACGTTGGCCGCTAATTCTGCACAGCAGTTTAATTTATTTACTTGAATTGAATGGATGCATTTATTACTCCATAGGTTCGCCACCACTGTTACAGGGCATCTCAGTAGAAAATGAGATTCACATGACGAATCAATAATCAAGGATTGAGGAACAAGAATCAAGGAACTAATTAGCCAAACATGTATGTTTAATAAATCGAGTCGTAAGTGACGATAATATTTGTTTACCTTCTGAGCCTGATTCAGGAACAACAGTTGACTTGAGATTTGGGGTACAAGCTGCTTGTTTTCTTGAAAAAAATGATGAATCATTGCTGTCCTCAATGACATCAGAATCGTCGTTTTCACTGTCTGATGATGTGGATCCGTCTGATGCGGAACCAGTACCAGTACGATAGTGCTTGAAAGACTTATCATGCATACTGGAATCCATGACTTTCCTCTTCTCGAAAACTTTCAAATTTAAGTAAAATAAGATTAGTCAACGTTGCTAAATCAGATTTGGCATTGGTGGAATTAAAAAATTATAATATCATTGAATGTAACTAAATTAAACAAAAGAAGTAAAATCGTCTTCAACATTATTATATTTATGAGAATACACGATGTTAACAACACAAGGAAATGTCATCTCAGTAGTGAAGTTTAGTTAAGTTTCTGGAAAATTTGATTACACAGAGTAATGTAAATACAGTTAAACAAGATAATTCGGTGGTATATAATAAAATACCTTTCATCTGACTAGGTTCCATTGGATAATTAAAATTACGAAATATTTAAATCTCAAAGAATTCAAAACGTTGACCAAAACATTTGAAAATAATATCATAGACAAAAATTAATAAGCTACTTCAGTGCTGCCAGTGTTGCCATATTTTCAAAGTGAAATTATAGTACAGAGCCTACGAAAATATGGTAGGTAGGTATTTCGGCAAAAAATATAGTACGCGTTGAATGACGAATACTTTTCTGAATTTTCAAAAAATTACACGTTAAATGATTAATAAGGAAAAGCTGCTAAAAATCAGGAACCGGAAAAGACGTGCGGAGGACCGTATCGGCTGGAGGACGGCGGTGGAGGAGGGCCCAGGGCTCGATTTGAGCTGTAACGCCATCGAAGAAGAAGATTAATAACGAGACCTTTTTTTAGACAAAATTCGGATGTAAGGTAATCAACGTCTCCTTTTTTTAGACACAATTATTCAGATGTAAAGTAATAGCAACATTCAAAAGTACAGACCTACAAACTTCAAATAATTGTAATTGTTGCCAACCGTACTATAATTATAGTATTTGTACCATAATTTTGGTCCGCCTACTATGTACGATAGACCAAATCTATGTATAATTAATAAATAAAATATTTAAAAATTTTCAATTTTTAAATGAAATCATCAACTATTTATTAGATCTATATACAATTTTTCACAAAACCATTATTTTTAAAACAATGCATTTTTTTTATAAATATAGTATATCAAAGTTTATAGAGATAAAATAGGTATAGTACGCCCAAAATACTATAATTTTGAATATCGGAAAAATATGTAAAAAGTACTAAAATTTCGATATTTCCGTTCGATAAATTGGTACAAAGAACTATAATTTCGCAATATAAGAAGACTTGGAGAACTTGAAAACAAAATTGCTCGAAAAACATAAAAAAATCCCTTGACGTTGGTTTAAAATGAAATTTCTTGAATTCTTTAGTAAGAATTTTTGGTCGGAAGAGGTACCTAAATAAAAATGGTCTCGGAATTTCTCAAATTCTCCGTTATTTTACAACGTTTTTCTTAGATCGTAATCTTATTTGTCCGGTACAAACATAGAGCTATTAAATTAAAAGAGGGGCAAGGAATCGGCTTTGTCATACAGCTGAATGAAGCAGGCCAACAATAATAGCCGATAATATAATGTTTGAGGCTTTCACGGTTGTTTTTTATCGTAGTATATTCTTGGGTTTTCACCGTGTCTTTTTCTTCCTTCTTTACTCGACGTTTACTACGATAAAAAACAAACCGTGAAAGCCTCAAACATTATATAACAAACCTTTATGGGGAGAAGGTTTACTTTTCAACACGCCGATTGGACACTCTTCGACAACGTAGGGAGCACCTTTTATGTACGTTGGCCTTTCTAAAACGTTGTCGAGTGGACCAAACAATACCATCATTTATTCACATCAAAACACATTTCTCATCAAAGAAAGTAGACAGGGTCTGCAGACAAGCGGAAGCTGCACTGCTTAGAGAAAGGATTCAATTCACTAGAACGGAATTAAACCACCTATCAGTGGAGTTATACAAACTTCACATGGACGTATCGCATATACTGAAGATTGACGACTGGAATTTGATTGACCGGATATCCCACAACCAAGCAACCAGACGATATATTTTGGACACTGAAAGGCACAAAAAGAAATTGAGCAGTCCATCCGTTAAGAAAGGTGTTTCGCTTTCACTCAATTTGAATGTTGTTAAGAACATGTCTTCAGCTGTCTTGGACGACGCAACAATAGCTGTACTCGGAAAAGGAATAAATTTTGCAATAACACCAAAACACATTCCTGTTGACGACATCATATGCGAAGTTGAATCTTCTATAAACAAACTACCCGCTGCTGTTGCATAAGAAATACGACAAGACGCCAGCCGTATCCTCAGGAAATCAAAACCGCCACAAAGTAACATAACGCCTGCGGAACGTCGAGCATTACGCGATTTGCGAAAAAACGACCAACTGGTGGTTTTACCCGCTGATAAAGGAAACGCGACAGTCGTTATGGATGCGACGGACTATGTTGCCAAAATGGAAGAGTTACTGAAAACCCCTGTGTATAAACATGTAAAGTGGAACCCCACCGACAAGATTGACAGAAAAACTCTATCTCCCGTGGTTGCGAATTTTTTCATGGAAAATTTTGAACAGACAGCTCTTGACACGTGTAGATTAAAACCTTCGTGCTGGTTACGGTATGTCGATGATACCTTCTTAATATGGCCTCATGGTATAGAAGCTCTAAATGAGTTTTTGGCCCATTTAAACAATCTACATTCGATGATTAAATTCACGATGGAGATTGAACAAAACGGAGCTCTACCATTTCTTGACGTGGAAGTTATCAGAAAATTGTATGGTTCTCTAGGACACAGAGTCTATCGGAAACCAACTCATACCAATCGTTATTTACATGCTTCTTCTCACCACCACCCTGCTCAAAAAATGGGTCTGATTTCGACTTTGATGACAAGAGCTCGGCGTATCTGCGAATCTTCGTATTTGAAATCCGAGATATCTCAAGTATCAAAGGCTCTTCAAGCAAACGGATATTCTCACAATATGATCCAAAAAGCCACCAGAAGCAAAATCAACCTTAACCCGGTCAGTCAGGAGGAAGAGATACAGTTCAAAGGCCGGGCCTATCTACCTTATATCAAAAACACCACCGATACTATTTCCAGGATACTTCGGAAACATAATATTGAAACAATATTCTCAACATCGACAAAGGTCCGAAATATGTTAAGACCAGTGAAAGACTCACAACCTTTGGACTCGGCAGGTGTATATCAGTTAAGCTGTCGTGGATGCCCAAAAAAGTATATAGGCCAGACTTCTAGAACAGTAAAGAAGCCTGTGAGTGAACACGAGAGAGCATACCGACTTAAACATTACACGATGTCGGCAATTGCCGAGCACTCGATGGATACAGGGCACAAATTTGACTTTGAGACCAAGATATTGGGTCGGAATAAAGGATATTTCGCACGATTGCTAAAGGAGGCCATTGAAATCCACAGAAACCCTGAAAATATCAATAGGGATGATGGATTACGGTTAAAAACGTCATGGCTTCCGGCACTATCAGCAAAATCTAATATTCGAGCCGGTATCCCCGATCGTAATGATTGACAGATTACTCTGAGCAGCGTTTGCTCTTAGATAATCGGATTCATTCTGTCATTCTTAGAGCAACGTTTACATTCACATACATACACTACATTTCATCATAAAACATATCTCTTGACAATGGCCTCTGCAACGAACCCGAAACGTCGAGTAAAGAAGGAAGAAGGAGACACGGTGAAAACCCAAGAATATACTACAATAATAGCCGATAACTTACGAAAAATAGCGACGCGATAAAAAAAAATCAGGACATCACAGAGGATTTACTTTGGTCATTATAATGTACCCATATAATATAATGTTAACATTCAAATTTTGCCACAAATTGATTACCAGCCCGCCCCACCATACTTTTTCGCCATACTAGCCGGCTTCACCATACTTTCATATAACCTGCCGCCCCTTGCAATCGATATGTAGTCCACCGAGGGGTGGACGTAGGCTGTTAAGATTCGACATAAATAGTCCACACTAAAATTTGTCAGTCATACTTATTTGTTTTCATTGAACTAAAACTACATTTTGCAAATGGTACTGGTTATTTTTTACAACGTTTTTATTAGCTCGTATTCTTGTTTGTCCGGTGGTTGTTTGTCCAGTACAAATCTTGCAATCCGACTAGCTAGACATTTGAAACTTTTAGAATATATCAGAACACGATGCCAATGCATGTTTTTAATACTTTTAGCCATCTTTAAGTAGGATTTTGAATTAATTTTCAGTTATTTCGACACCATTATTGGTTGCTAGGGGTCTGGGGTCCTAGCAAATAAATTATTAATATATACGTGTGTTACTATGGAAATCAATATGACATTTCAGTACTATTTCTATCAAGTACAATTTTTTTTGATCGTTTAAGCTAGTCAAGTCTAGTTTATATGATTCAACAGAAAATTTAAAAACGTTGTATTTAAAAAGTTCTTTTTACATTGTAATTATTTTTTCTGAAAAACAAAAAACCCATACATTTTCAACAGAATATGACAACGCGTACTATATTTTCCCCCCAAATACTATAATTTTGGAGGCTCTGCACTATAATTCCACTTTGAAAAGATGGCAAACTGTCATAGATAAAGATAAACTTGACTGTAATTCCGTTTCGTTTTGTGCAAGTGGAATAATTGGTGTTTATATTTATGTTTTTTTTAAATATTGGATGAAGACATTGTTATCAATTCTGGTGGAATTTATAAACGAATATGACGGAAGTTCAAGTCCAAGAGTTCAAGTTGGAAGCTGACTGTGAACTGCGCTTCGAAGTGGAATCGAAAAATGAAAAAGTCATCCTTGAGGTTGAGAATAAACAATAATATTATAAATGATTTTATATTCGACTCGACAATATCCATTAAAGCAGATACACTTTCTAATTAATACCTACCTAATTAAAATTGATTGATATTTTAATTGCTAAATCGAAAGATAACGGTGTATTTTTTTTATAGGTTAAGAGCGGTCTGGCCGAATTGTTCGGGACGGAATTATTTAAAGGAAAATTGTATGAGTTTCATACTGGCGCAAAAGTGGCTGTATACACGTGGCATGGTTGTACAATTGAACTAAAAGGAAAAACAGAAGTCAGCTATATTGCCAAAGAGACTCCCATGGTTTGTACATTTATATCAACGTATCAACGAAACCGGGACATTTAGGCGTTTCTATGGGTTCCAACCAACCTTAAGCCCTACAGATATTCAGATTTGGTCAGGCAGTTAATCCGACTTAATATCGGGCCATGTCTCGGGTGCCTGTTCAATCCAACTGCCTGATGTTCCGATCATATATCGGCTTGACTGTGGCAGGCGTCAATGTCTAGGTGTGAGTAGGTACATGTGGACACATGACGGGTACATTTTTTATTCCATTAGCTATATTTTTTCTGAAAACAGTCGAACCTGGCTATTACGAGGAAGATGGGACAGACTGAATTTGATCGTTATAAGCGTTACTTGTTATATCAGAGAATAGGTATTTTTAAATGAGCAGTCACATAACACAAAAAGTCGCAATTCAAACAAAAATAGACAATTAGAATTTTTCCCCGAAACAAGCATAGCATTCATAAACTACAAAAGAAGTTGTCTATTGTAATGAACGCTGGTAGGTACCTACTGACTTCACAAACCTTGGATTTTTTACATGCAATTTCAACCATATGCGTGGATACTTTTTCAATATTGTCGGCGAAAACACCAATTAGGTAGGTACTTAGACACTTTACTAGTGTCGTAAACGTAATCCGATCCCGGCGGCATCCTGTTCGGTCGGATTTTATTGCGTAGGGTCAAAATGTTTTTAAACGATCGACAAATTAACAGTTTTAAGAAAATTTTTGATGATATTTTAGCTCGGTATACCTGATAAGTACCTCGTTATACAAGTGAATAAATGTATGGAGAAAATCATAAACTAAAATGTCAACAAATGTTTCCTCATTACATCCGAGATCTTGCTATATCCGTGATAGTAAATTCCGAGTTTGACTGTATTTGATTTTTCAAAACAATTGATTTATATCGACTTCTCCAAGCCAAAAGGGAAAAAGTATCATTTTGGTGATTTTGAGTTAAATATGAGGTTAGGTTTACAAAAAAAATATCTACAGACTGACAAAAGGGTGTTCTTCATAGATGATTGCAAACAGAGTTACGATTTCCCAATATGGGCGTAAGTGATAACCCTACAGAAAGCCAATAAGAATTAACGTACCTACCACTAACGTAACGTACCAAAATTAAAATGATTTTAATAAACAAATAAAATATAACAGAAATACAAACAAAAACATGAATAAAATAATGGAAAGAAAAACAATTCGGTGTTTTCTTTATGAACATTGTATTTTTTCTTGGACAGCCAAAAGGAATTACTTGAGTGATTTAAAAATTATAATTGCAAATAAATAAATAAATTAACACTACATACTCCAAAACAATATTATTCTACCGTAAATGAAAGAAAAAAAAACTCCAATACTAAGAAATGAACTCTTTTTGCTCTCCTGAATAGTGGCGATTTGTCACCAACGCTCTTTTTGGCTTGGAGCAGTCAATATATTGAAATTGTGTAATAGATAAAAATCAGTCACGGATTACTTCGACTATGCCGTTTTTATGCCGCTAGAGTCTTGTCAATCTCTACACCCTTACAATGTTTGCTTGTACAATGAAGGTTAATTCTTATGATACGAGGACCCATGGTGACAGGAATGCTAACATTTAAATATCCTCAGCCAGTATTGTCAACTGTTGAGAAAAATATGCCAGATAGGATAATTAAAAAAGCTACCTATATAGGTAGTTGGCTGAAATTCCTATATTTTCCCAAACTTATTTATTTATTATTAACCCAATGCTTACGGGCCGCACAAAATTGTGTTTTTGCTAATTACTTTTCAAATGCAAATTAACACGTTAATTACAAAATTAATTAAAAGGGCCCGTAAGCATTGTATTAAGATTGTCTCGAATCTTAACAATCTACCTCCACTCTTTGCCACTGGTGTCCATACTACTTACACACTTCACTTGGTGTACAACTAACAACGAAAGCAATCAGAAAATAATGACAAAATGTCGAATGTCAATTTATTCAGGTCATATATTTGAATGCGCATGCTGCACTGGAGCAGCATAGAACCGAAGCCGAGCAAAATGGAACTAGGGGGCCCATAACAATGATTGTCGGCCCCACCGATGTTGGAAAATCTACCGTCACTCGGATCTTGCTCAATTATGCTGTGAGGATGCGAAGACGGCCTATACTAGTAGATTTAGATGTCGGACAAGGTCAAATCAGTGTGCCTGGTACAATAGGTAAGTAGCGGTGGCGGAAACTCCGTTTCTAATGGAATATCTAAGGCTTACCTTCAAAAGGAAGACTCAATAGCTAATGATAATTTAACATTTATGTTGATTTGTGTTCAGCGTTAGAAATTAACATGTATTTGTCTACATAGTTAAATTAGACAATGTAATATCTATTATTTTAATCTCAATGGACAGGTTGTCACCAAGCCGAGAAGCATCTTGGAGTGTAATAAAATCAAGGGCGGAGTGGATTGTGCCGACCAATATCTGTCGTATTACAATTTACACAAGAAAACAGTAAAATGGACTAAAAAATTGTTCTTCTGGCTAATCATGTGTGCCCAATTTAATTCTTTTGTTCTATTTTGTAAGTCTAACCCTAGTAGTAAGATAGATTTAAAAAAATATTTGTTCGAGTATTCGTGTCACCTTCTGTCAGCGGAGGAACCGGTTTTAGAACCGAATGAATCGGTAACTGTAACCACTTCATGCGGTTCGGTAGATTCGCCCAACAGATTGTCTGGAATAATGTCCAGACATACTCTGAAGGCGATTCTGCCGACTGAAAAAAGCAATATCCTTCAAGGGTTTGCCAGGTGTGTGTTGCAGACAAGGGGAGAGGAGAGACACGCTACCTTTGTGAAGAATGCAATGTGCTTCTTCATAAAGGAGCGTGCTGACAAAAATAAATCTCATAAATTTATAATTTTTGTAAGTATTTTAGTATAACACCATATTATGATAAATTTCTGAAATCATGCCGGTATGGAAGAGTTTTCAATTTTTTTTTTGCCAGTAACTTGGTAAGTTCGAATAAACTTTTCAAGTAATTCACGATTCCCTTTTCGCAGATCGCTTATCTTATGACAACGGTCTTGTTCTGGGATGAATTATTTAAAATGACAAATAGAATTAGAAGGTGAAATAGATCATGTAATGCAAACGTACACACATGAAAACAATGCATGTAGGTAATAATACCTCGAGCCTTAACACATTCACACCGGTATATATGTTACGCCGAATGTGCGAAATTGACTATTACATGAAATGGGCTAAATTTTGCCTAAATCATGAAAAATGCAAGCCCGTTGCCTTATTCATGAATTAGACAAAATATCTGGTGAGTGCATGAATTCCGCAGTAATTTTTCTGCTTTGTTCATGCATTGGACAAATTAGATAGTAGCGCTACGGTGGTATTTTTTGCAACTAAACTAAATGTGTGAAATGCTCGTGGATTGGTCAAAATATACGTATATTATCTATGGTCAAAATAGGTGGTCGCGCTCCGGTGGTATTTTTTGCAACTAATCAAACTAACCAAATGTGTCAAATGTCAATGACGTTCATATCCATTTACTATGCGCAAAAAAACTAGAACTGTAATATGATAACGGATGAATTTTATTAAAAGGTATTTTCGCGATTTGATTCGTGCTTGGGTATCGTACATGCAATGGTCGATTGTATGTTTTTGATAGTTTGTTGACACTTGTTAGCTAACCTCAAAATGGACATTCAGTTGAATAATTCAGAATTTCAAAACCTAACCTAACCTAACCTAATAATATTATATTATGTCCAATTATAACTAATAAAATCATCCGTATTAAATTTACTTTTTTTGCTGTCATGTTGACAGTTTAAGAATTCCATGCCCTGGTGAATTCATGTACTAGGTAGAAAATTTATCTAATTCATGAATAAGGCAACAGGCTTGACTATTACATGAATTAGCCAAAATTTAGCCCATTTCATGTAATAGTCAATTTCGCACATTTGGCGTAACATATATATGCCCAAAGTACGCACAGTGATTACGCTGATTCACGCAAAACTGATAAGAATTGTAAATCATCATAACTTTTACTCTAGCGGGAAATATTTTTAGAAAATTGGCTCATATCCTCAATCTAATCAAACAGAGCTTTGTCTTGTGAATAAGGTTATAAATATGGCCATTCTAAAGAAATTTAAAAGCGAAAATATCGAAGAAGCCACCGAAACAACTGTTTCTACTTCATCACCGGTGTTGTAATGGATTTTTTCATGATTTATTATGTCTCCATTGCAAAATCAGTGGCTCTAATTTTTTAAAATGAAAATAAGTTAAATAACTCACTGAGTAATATCGTCTGGTAGTTGGCATATGTAGTGCATTACACTAATATAGTTTTTCCAAAACATAAATCAAGTATTTGTCATACAAGTCACAAGAAACGAAACACAATATTATTTATACACTAAGCAAAATATGTTTTTATTACGTAAGCTAATGCATTGTGCGTGGTCGTTTGGAGACAATCCCCCCCTACGTCACTGCCACTATCAGAATCACTGAATTTGCTATATCTGTCTTCATAAATTTCATCTATAAACATATCGTCATCTATACTTTGGGCTTGATTTTTAAAAAGAACAGAGTTAATTTGGCCGACCGACAATCACGCGAAAGTAAGTTTCGATGTTCTCGTAACGGCGTTTGATAAAAAACTGATTAACTTCTTTCAATAATAATATTATTAATTAAACTAAGGTCCACGAATCAAGTCGAATATGGGTATTCTCGAATTAAGTATTAAGGGAATACCCGAAGTATTCGTCAATGAATGTCAAATAGTTGTCCAATATTAATTATTAACTTTAGTAGTTGTATTTTATTGATTTCAATAAAATTCCAAATGTTTGGGAGTCCTGATTGATTCACCCGGCTTAATTGAGCGATTGCGCGAAACATACCATTGTGATATGTGTTGTTATCATTCGTGTTTGGGATATGCGATAAAATATCACATTATTTAAATGGCTTTAGTTCATAATTGCAGACATGGCCACCCATATAAATGAGTATGTATATCAATAACGCATGGCTTGTAGACAATAAAATTAAAAAAAAAAAATTCAAATAGTTATGAGCGATTAATGTCGTTTATATCGAATCACGTGGAAAACGCGTTCCCCACCGCAACACAAAAAGATCAATAACATGGATTCCATGTTCCCCGGAGTCAATGGGTTAAGATCACTTTTGAATAGATGACAGAGGCTAGGAGTCCGGATAGTCTTCGCCACTGATGAGAAGTGAATACAAAGAATGTTGTCTTTCAGGTGCTCTGTTGATAGAAAGGCCAGCGACAGTGGAAGAGGGCTTTAGTCAGCAGGCCCCTCTAGTTTATCACTTTGGACAAAAGTGTCCCGACGAAAACCTTCAACTCTTCAATGCCATCACCTCTAAATTGGCTGAGGTCATTTCTGAACGAATGGAGATCAACAAGAAAGGTATGGGATAGTTCTCATAAAGTGCTTTTGTCACCCGTCAGTGCTCACATGTCGATGGGTATTGTATGTTTTGAAAGATTTGAATCGGACACGTTACAATGTATTCGGTTGAGACATTGTCTTCTCAAATACATAAGTACCCTATTTTGACAAAAAATATTTTTACAGGATAAAGGTTAATTATGTAACAATATGATTTTCGAAAAAAAACTGGACATGCAATATCTGTGCTCTAATTCATCGATCTATTCATGCAAACATGAAACGCTACGGCCAATATATTGTATAGTTTTATGGAAAACTCAAATGACGAATGACGAAAAAATATGCTTACATTTATTATTAATTACAATATGTATCATCCGTTTTTTTGTGATTGTTTATTTAAATATTCTAAGTAATAATGGTTCAATGTGTAATTTAACCATCAGCTTTAGTAAACTATTTTTTAGCTTCCCTTTCATATGGGGTGTTTATTTTCAAATACCGGGTCCACACGTCAATAATTTTGGCGAATGACATTTTTGTGATTCAATTTCTTAGAATAATATGCTGCTAATTTTTGTTAGCCAATAAACCCTTTATTGCAATGATTATAAACAAAATAACATTCAACATATTGGCATTCATTATTCTATGATTTTTGTGTCGAAGTTTTTAAACATTTTTTCATATACGTTTGGCATGTTTAGAAAGTTATAAATCATTACATCTTGTGTGAATGTGTAAGATTTCGAAATAGACACCTCTTATGTTTAGGCTCTGTTTCTGTAGATGGTTTTTCTTTATGGTTTTTTGTATAAATTAATTATTGTCTATTATTGTTTAAGCACGCAGTTCCGGATGTATTATAAATACCTGCGGATGGGTAAAGGGTGTCGGCTACAAATTACTGACGCACGCAGCTCAAGCCTTCGAAGTTGATGTCATTCTGGTTCTAGATAATGAAAGATTATACACTGAACTTGTCAGGGACATGCCTAAATTCGTCAAAGTTGTCCTACTACCAAAGAGCGGAGGGGTAATTAATAACATTTTATTCGTTAGCGTATAAGGCGTTAAAGATTTATCATAAAGGTGGTAAAACATGCAATCAAAATATAAATTGTTGATAAAATAAATATAATATGTTTCACATTTTTTTTAGAAATTAGTTTTATTTGGTTTTATGTACATATTTGTACACTCATCCATACGTCACTGCATTGTGCCTGCCAGATATATGAATTGTTTAGAAGTAATATAAATTATATTCCAAAGTGGTGGCTAGTAAAGTGTAATAAAATTCATACATTGGCATAGGCTGTGCTTTTAAATTTTGGATGTTTTTGTTTTACTATACAGTTGAACTTGGTTATTACGAGGAAGATGGAACCAACTGAATTTGCTCATTATAAGCTTTACTCCTTATATCGTTATATAACATTTTCCGCACCACGTTCTATTTAACCCTTTTACTCCCATTCAGCCGATATTTCGGCCCACCATACCTATGCGAAAACTCCATCTGGGCCGATCCATCGGCCGAAAGTTTGGAACCAAATTTACGATTTATTCCAAATTTTTTCCCGTCATATTTCGTCTGGTGTAGACAGAGCACTATATTCACTCTGTGTTGGGTGTGACTAATATTTATTTTAGTGTCACTTGTTTATAATTATGTCATACCCTAATAACTCACAAGTCATAATTGCTCTTGCTGTCGAACTCGAGACCAAAGAGGGTTTTAAAATAATAAAATGTTATTTTTATGACACATTTTAAATTCTGATATTTCTTTTAGTTGTTTTATGATTCATATATCACTTTACAAAATGAATTTTGTAATTTTTATGAACTGACCGAACAAACAATGAATGCCCACTGTTCTTTTGGTAGATGGTGAAAAAATACATGAATAAATATTATTATAAATGATTTAGTGCTTTGAAACTTATTTTTTGAAATTACTTCATTCCCATATCAGTTAGTGCTCGATACTGTATCGAATTCTCTTGCGATTTCGTGAATTGAATAAATATTCTTGAATATCTTGACACTATACGATTTTTTTTGATTACTTTATAAAAATTCTATTTTATAGAGAAATAATATGTTTATTTTTTTTTCTGATACTAGATAAGAATAGATTATATTATAAAATTTGATATATCAATTATAAATAAAAAAATGTTGTCACACTTGTTTTGTAGTTCAAACATAGTTTTATCCGTTCATTTCTAAATAAATATTGATACATTATTTTTTTCTTTTGTTTTATTGGTGTAAACTCTCAATATTATTACTTATTATTGCTTTATACACCATTGAGAACATACAAAAAAAGTTTCAAATTTTAAAAACATGTGTAGAATTATTTATTGAAAAAAAACTAAATCAACGATTTTTTGGCAAAAAACGCTTGGGAGTTTTCACATATGCTAGGCTAAATCAGCTGGGAGTAAAAGGGTTAAGGATAGAACATAAAAAATTTGAAAACCATCGTAAAAATCCCCAAAACAAGCATGGCATTCATAAACTACAAAGGAAGTTGTGTATTGTAATGAAATGTTGAGCCGCCGGCGCTGATAGGTACCTACTGACTTCACAAAGCTTGGATTTTTTACATGCAATTTCAACCATATGCGTGGATACTTTTCAATGTTGTTGGTGAAAACACCAATTAGGTACTTAGACACTTCACTAGTGTCAAAAATATAATCCGATCCCGGGGACATCGATCTAGTTAACTGCCCGGTCGGATTTTATTGCTTAGGGTCGAAAATGTTGTTTTTAAACGATTGACACATTAACAGTTTGCTCGGTATTATACCCGAAAAGTAACTCGTTATAAAAGTGAATAAACGTATGGAGAAAATCATAAACTAAAATGTCAACGAATGTTCTCATTACATCTGAGATCTCGCTATTTCTGTGATCGTAATAACCAAGTTCGACTGTATAATAATACTTATACCTAACTGTATTTGTTAAATTAGTGAATCGGTTGTTAATAAGATTTCTCTCATAGGTTGTCGAAAGAACGAAAAAGCAGAGAGCAGAAAGCCGAGATATGAGAATAAAGGAGTATTTCTATGGCAAACGGACACCCTATTACCCGCATTCGTTTGATGTCAAATTTTCAGATGCAAGAATATTTAAGGTACAAAATATATAAATAATATTATTATTATATTATATAATTTCATAATATTGTACTTAAAATTATGCAAAAACCACTGAACTTATTTCAGTGTTTGATAGCTTGATTGAAAGACCTTGGTCCCAATACGTATGTAGAATACCATATTTTAGTTTGGATCTGGGATAGAATTTCTAGAAATAAATAATATTAACAGCAGTAACACATTAAGTAATATTTTAAACCCTAATTTTGTCCACTCTTAAACATTCCCACCTCCTCTACTCAATTATAACGTCGGTTGTCCCTTTCCCACTTTGCATGGCTGTTTTTCTACCCCCACCATACGGTATTTACAGAAAACATGTGACGAATGTCAAATGATAAATGTATTTTATTACAGATTGGAGCGCCATGTCTACCAGATTCTTGCATGCCGTTGGGAATGAAAGTGACTGACGCCCTAACCAAAGTAGTGGCCGTTCCACCCAGTCCGTCACTGGTCCATCGATTACTCGCCGTCTCTTTTGCTCTCAACAATGATGATGATGTAATACGAACCAACGTTGCTGGTTTCATTTGTGTGTAAGTAAAATGATGTGAAAACATTGTAGGCCATTTAATTTACATACAATTTTTAGTAAATTATATATCAGTGCGAAGACTCCATACCATATTAGGCCATTATTTAAAGTCTACCTTTGTAGGATTTTTTTTTTTTAATTGCTTATCAATGTATTTCAATAATAACTTTATTGTCTTATATTCTACAAAAATAATATAATTTGCCAATGATATCTGTCTGTAGGTATGTATTATAAATTGATTGTCGACTTGCCTAACCAGACCAAAAAATACATGGCAAAAAGGGTCTGCAAGTAATTTCGAACATTTCACTTATACAACACATACATACGATTATAAACGTAATGGTCAAAATGCTCAATTACCGTGACAGAACATTCTTATCCGAGTTCGAAACGTGGTGAGCATTAATTTTTCTTCAATACCTATCTATTTTAGTGCCTGTTTTTTTTTTCTTGGACTATCGATTATAAAAAGGTAAAATATAGTATTTTTGGTTCAGTAAAATACTGAAGATGAACTAAATTCATAATCAAGTCCTGTAAATGTGGCTGGCGTAGGACTTTTTTTCAGTTACACACCACATCCTCCATTCAACTGGTCGCCACTGTTATAATATATAGATTCAGACTTTCTCAAGTATTTTGCTATCTTGGGATTTGAGTAGTCATTATGCAACATTCATGCAATAAAATAGTCTCCACAATGAGCCTAAAATGTCGAGGAAAGAACATATTGTGATGAAATACATCTCATAATCATTTTTATTTTCTTGTTCAGTGGGTCTTTGCAAGATAGTCGAAACGTCTGAACACAAAACATGTGCTGATGAAAGAATTTTTGTATTCTCCCCAGGACTGCTGTCGATATGGAGCGTCAAGTATTAACAGTTCTTTCACCGCAACCTCGTCCCCTACCAAACACAATGCTTCTTCTAACAGAAATGCTGTTCATGGACGCTCATTAGGATAATATTCTGCCACATCTTGTGTATATTTTTAAACTATTTTAATAAATAAATCAATGAAAATTATTATTTTTTGTATTTTTTTCCCTTACAAAATGGAGCCCTACAGTTTCTTAGTATTATTGTATTTTTGATACTGTATCACTTTCAGTATGGCTGGATTTGGTACTCACTATAGAACTGATTAATTAAGACAGAAATGTGATCCAGTCGCCATGAACCAAGATTTTCAAACCTGGTTAGGTTTTATTACTTTATGTCAGTCAGGCCATAAAACGCCAGAAATAGTCCTCAAATATCACCAATATTGAATGTGTGTTAACAGACGTAACTATTGGAAATAACATATTCCTTAACACGTAATTATTTTTGTCCCATATTTCTCCATACTCGAGATTTAAATCTTTTTACAGCCTTACCCAGATGTTCCCTGGTAGTAATGGAAAAATTTTAGACATTGACAAATGAATCAGCATGATGTCATATTTGGTAGCTATTTTGACTTAAGGCCTGGAGAAAAAACGAACCATAAGCATTCGGCATGCTTATATCTCCGCACTATGTTTTAGAGTAAGATAGAATTTCTAAAGCTGAATTAAATATCTTTTGGAAACGTCACCGGTAAATATGGATTTGACTGATTATATTCATTCAAAAACTACGAGTAGTTGCTGAAATTTATTGTTTTTGTGTTAAATATAAAGTTAGTGGTAATTATTTTTTAGTAGAACATAATATGGTTAATTTTAGTAGCCGTACTGAGAAGCAACACGATGGTATAACGTTTCATAGTTAAGTTGATAATAATAAAATCGAGGTTCTACTGTGTGTTATACACAAGAAACATGACTTCATTTTGCCGAACAATAGACATTCTCTATATATCATTACTCTTGAGATTTTGACATATTATCCCACAATGGCCGAGCGGCTTATAATGTCGTAGGTCCCAGGTTCGAATCCTGGGTCTGGCAAATACACATATTGTTTTTCAATTTGTGTTTGGAGTCAGAGTATGAACCCAATAGGTTGAGCAAGTGTCTAACATCCATTTCTCATAAAAAAAAAATCTTTTAATACAAACCACCAGTCTTGTGAGGCCCATACGATTTTATTAGGACCGGATATGGTCAAATAATGTGTAAAATTAGTGATTTTGGAGTATTCATCTAAATATTAATGGTTCGGTTGTATATAGCTGCCTGTGCGTCTACACGTGATGACCTTTTTGAACTTCCTGAAAGCGATATTTGTGCTCAATATGCATTAACAGGTTTTTTCCAATAGAACAATGTTGTATCGACACTTTGAACCCCACTTACGCACTGCCGACCAGTCTCCAGGTTGACAGCAACCACGAGGTAGAAGAAAGGATACAAGCATTTACACATGTGGTTGTCTAGTCACCAGTGCCGTAAGAGGCCTAAGTTATGTGTCTTGTGTATGCCAGTAATGCAGCAAAATTCAGTAATGAATAAAAAAAAACATAATATAGGTTTGTTTAGTATTTAGAGGAATTAGAAAAAACACTTATTTAATAAAATCATAATATTTTGCGTGTAGATGATTCATAGGTGTATAAAACAATGTTAAAACTATTGGAAAGGAAGAAACATTCATGAGATCATAAAAATAAAATAATATGTATTTCATATTTCTTCTTCTATTTAATTTGATGGTAATTAAAAAGTGTGCACGAACAATGATGAATGGCATAATGGCACTTTGGGCATAAGTGAGTTATGAATAGAACATTGGTATATAGATCATAACGAATGTGTTTTAGTTTTAAAAACACCACTAGATGACAGATATAGTTGGTAAAAAACTGCTTTACCGATGAACAACGATGAATACTACAAACATGGCGGACCCGGGTGGTATTTTTTTGTCACCGGGTGGTTTAAATAGGAGTAGAAAACGCAAGATAAACATACAAGATTGGAAAAATGTTAAAAGAAAAACACTTAAAGATGCTGGGAAATCATATACTTCTAAGAAAGGAGTTGTAATTCCACGGAAACAGCCGCCAAAAGTAGTAGAATAATAGTGAATGTCACAAACCTATTTTCTTAAGACTAATATTCTTAGTTTCGTTTCATGCAGAAGAACAACGCTGTACGGCACATGCTGTTCATCGTTGTTCTCGTATAAAAAAATTATTCACGAAAACAACGCTATAAGGCACATGATGTTCATCATTATTCTCCTACAGGAATTTTTGTTTATTGATTTTTTAATTAATTTGATTACTTTTATAATAAATTTTATTAATTGTATTACCTGTATGAATAACTATATCTTTGAAATAAAATACATAAACAACATCCCTTAATAATAATTTTATTTACGTTTCATTCATTCCTCAACATTTTGCAAATGTGCATTCATAGTTGTTCGTGCACTCTTCAATTATTGAAATTTTAAAATTCCAAGTCAAGGCAGAAGTACAATAGGAATAAAACAAACTTTACAGTAGGTACCTAAATTCAAAAATAATTCTTATAATATTCGATATTGATTTCAGTTGAAAATATTTGCTTGAGATGAAAGGATTATTATTATTTTAAGTTAAGTACTTACTACATGTAACATTTATTTTTTTCTACTTGGAAGGTATTAATATGTATTCAGAGATCAAGGAATGTTTTTGCTGAGAATTATCTTTAAATGTGTTTTTCTTAATTATCAGCCAATGACATTCTGTAAAGCAGCATTTAGACCAAGCGAGCGAATGTTCTTCCCCCACTCCAGCGAAATTCTCTTGACGTAAATGCTCTTTGTCGACCGAGCGAGCATTCTTTTGAATTCTACAGAGGTTCGCTGCAACTAGCTAGAATGCTCGTTTGATTTAAACGTATGTTAGAGCGAGAGCACAATTGCGTCGAGCATTCTTTCCTGTTCTGTCACGCTCGGCGGAGCGGTTTCATCAAAGTGTTCTTCCCTCGGGGCTGAACATACCTATACGATTACTTATACTATTATTACGATCGGGATGAGATTGCAACTGACATGGGTGTCCGCTGTGAAGAGGCGAAGAAAAAGATGCGAGTCTCTTCTCGCTTCCTACAGAAGGGAGCGTCAAAAATGGCTGCCTCAAAAATCTGGTAGTGGTTCCGATGCCACTCATATATCAAAATGGTTTGCATATAATAGTATGCATTTTTACTGGACAAATATAAATCAAGAAAACTCTCAATACATCTGAACAAAATATAGAGAGCCAGAGCATTCGGTCGCAGTATTTGTTGTGTTGTGGAATTTGTTCACTAGGCGTTTACACCAGGCGGGCAGGAACAGAATGCTCTAGCTCTTGCTCTTATGTTCTTGTTCGTTTGGTCTAAATGCACCTTAAGAGTACACAGGTCATGATCTGCTTAAGGGCGCACACAGGGTATGACAAATTAAGAAAAAAATGCGTACCTTGAGAGTGATTCGTAACTATATTTTTTTCAATATGTCACTCGATCTGTTTATAATGCAGTTCGATAATACATAATGGCTTATTACCATGAATTGAAAGTGAACATTATTATTCTAGCAAAAATGTTGGTTTTTTTACAATTTTTGTTCAAAATATCGTCACCGTTTTAGCAAAACCATCTATGTGTCACTTTTATCAAAAATGACTTTTAAATACCAAGTCATTCCTTATTTTTTTCTCTATAGGCCAGTAAAATGATCTATGTGTTGGGTAAACTCGCTCCGAAGTTATTTCAAAAAATAAAAAACAGCTATGTGTAAGGTTCAAAAACCACGGTTCACAAAAACAACTATGTGTATATATAGTAACATATAGATGGTATTTTGATATCGAGAGTGTAATGTTTTTTTACAGTTTGGCTACACATAGTTTGTTTCTATGTTATATGCTATGCATTATGGTCTTGCACGACGGTTTGAAAGATGCTTTCTCAAAAAGAGAGACAGGAAATATTCAATAATTTCTGGAAGATGCTTACATGGTCAATAGGGTATAGGCGAGAATTAATTTAAAAGTTGGATAAACAACTACAAACGTCTCGATGACAGTGGCCAATTGAAAGCAACAATGACAAGTAATAAGAATCTGACTGAAGATAAATAATTGGTAGTGCAACCAAAAATCAAAACGGAGAGATTTGTGGAAAAATGTTACATTATGGTTGGATCTAATTCCAAAGTTCCCAGCCATTATTGCAGAGAAAATACCTCCAGGGTGTATGTGGAATTGTGTTTCCGATCCAAAATACAAATGCATGATGAATATAAAAAATGGTCTCTGGAAAATGGTCATAAAGCAGCAGAATATACTCCAGTATATTTACCACCAAAAAATCAGTATCCACCAACCACGTAAAGATCAGTGTTCCATCACTGCCATCTGCTGTAGTTATAAAATGAAGAATGTTTCAGAAATGGAATACAATAGCCACATTATTAAAAAAAAAAGATGCTAGAAGACCAAAAATGAAATGAAGGAGAGTACCAGAAGTATTACTGGACGGTTAGTAATCACAATGGATCTCCAAAGTGTGCTGCTATGTCCAAAACACAGGCACAAATGTATTATAAACAAAAGCTGCAACTACACAATTTCACCATATACATTCTTCATAATGTATCTTCTAATGAATTTGTCTCATCTCATCGAAAGCAGGACAATACAATGAAATAATTCTAATATCGGATGGGTGTGGATATCAAAACCGAAATAAATTATTCGCTACTGCTCTAAGTTATATCTTTAGAGAGAAAAAACATCGAGATTCAACAGCTTTTTCTGGAAAAAGGCCACACCATGATAGAGGCCGATAGTGCACATGCCACCTAAGAAAAGTATTTTAAGCCTCCAATATATTCACCATCTGATTATATAGCACGTATGCGGCTAGCAAGACCAAAACAACCTTATAAAATTAATGTCATTGATTTTTAATTTTTAAGAATTATGGATAAGATTAAATCTGGATTAAGTTCAATCAGACCAGGAAAACGAATCGGAGATCCTATTGTATATGATATTAAAATGTTACAGTATCTACCAGATGGAACAATCTTTTACAAACTCAACTTTATCAGTGCAACCGTTTGACTGCCTTTATAATATATATAATGAATCATTGCCAATATCACAGTCGAAATACATACATCTTCAGGAATTAAAAAGTGTAATAGAGAAAGATCACCACTATTTCTACGATAACCTAACATTTAAACCTGCTAATAGAAAGTAAACGAACTTATAAATATAATATCATCTCACTATTGCATTAATAATTAATAAAATGATATTGCAATTTATCACTAATGCACTATGTATATTTCAACTATTATTTATGTAACAGTTTTTCATGAATTTATTATTATTCACATTTTGATGAATAAATTAAACTATGTGTATTTACAAAACGGTCAAAACAACTTATGTGACATCACAAACTGTATTTTTATTATTTTTGTATTAAAAATAAAAGATTTTTGTGAACAAAATAATAATCTTAGACCATTTTCTGATTATAATAAAGCATTCTTTATAATTTTAATGTTTAAATGTTAACATTATTTTTTTATTCAGTTTTATCCTTCTCCTGCACAATTTGAGAAAGTGCACATAGATGGTTTTGCTAAAACGGTGACGATATATGGGTATTAAAATTTCATTATAGGTTTATAACAACAAGTTCTCTTGAGATATATGGAGTAAAAGTTTCCTATTAGCACCATATTTGATTTGATATCAACAGAAACAATCGTTGTAATATTAAAAATATGCTTTAAGGACTTGGTCACACGAAGCTGATGCATTCTGCAGAATGGCACAGGTGTTGCTGATGAACACATAATATTGTAATATGAGGAGCATCAAATTGCTTTGTAGTTACAGACAGGATTCAGGATATATAAATTTCTGTCATTTGCTATCTAACTAATCTTGTTATATTCAAAAGTAGAGGTTCATAAATGCATAAATGCAGTATAAAAGATACACAATATGAACTCTTTCAAATTATAAATCCATAAAGCCGCAGTTAATGATGCGATTAATGGCCTGAACACATTACTATCACGTCATATGATTCACTAAATATATATCTCAACGTTTCTATCTCCCCGGGGCAGCATGTGGCGTGATGGTAATATGTTCGGACCATAAATTCCTCTTCTCCTCTGCCCTGTGTGACCAGACCCTTAGGTTTAACGACAATGAAAATAAGTTACAACATTATTTTAATGACAGATAAAAAACACAACTTCACTAATTGAAAAATTACTATTTTACTATTAATTCTATTGACAGATTTGAATATGAAATATGAAAAAATGTTTCAAATTATCATGGTTTTAAAAGAAAGATTTTTTTTAACAATTTTTGTGGTCTTCTAGTTAAATAATATAAAAAAATTCCTCTCACCATAAAGCAGGCAAAAAGTCAAAATAACAAATAGGGCAGTGTTTGTTATGAGGTGAACATTGACTAGCAGTTAGTGGTATTAATACTGTGCATACCAAAGAAATTACCAATGATTGTAGTTAATTTGAACAATGTTATATAATATTAAATTAACAAGACATGAACACATATTATTCAAAGACAAAATGAACAATTTTAAACATGGCTGTCTTCATGACACCGTGGTCAATATCATAAAAAGACAAGAGCTTATAGATAGTCTATTCTAGACTGTAAAAATAACAATCAAAATATGCTATATGCGATAAATTTTTATTATAATTTACAACAAAAATAGATTTATACGCAATTCAAAGAAAGGATATAAAAATATACCTTCTATACTGTACATAATATAATATAAATTTCAATATGAGACACAATTTGCAAGTAAACAGTGGAGCCTGTAAAATACATCGGTTGCCGTCTACATGAAGACTGAAGCTCAAACCATGAGATTAAAATCAGGATTGAGATGATTAACATTTTTGAAAAAAAAAATATTTCTTGCCATCAAGAGCTACTGGTTTACGGAGTAGAAGCCTCAACATTAAAGGAACAGACAATATAAATACTGGGCTGTCAAGATGTGGCTGTATCGGTATACCGTGAAGATATTCTGGGTTGATTATATTACCAATGAAGCTTTAAGACAAGAGAATTTATAACTACTACAATGCGTACAAAAGCTGCATACTTTGGCCATATTTCCTACAATGAGAAGTATGATTTACTCCAACTCATAATGCAGGGGAAGGTAGAGGGCAGTATAAGTGTAGGTAAAAAGATATTCTCTTAACTGCGCAACCTTTGTAAGTGGCCCGATGTCCAAGGCGTTGGGGATCTGATATGACTGGTTGGTAACCTTCATATTCCACCATTTTGAGATATTCGCAAAAAACGACTGCAAATAGAATATTTTATTTTTGAAAACATATTAGTAAAAAATTAGAAAAAGCTAATAGCGAAATAAAATATTGTTAATGTCATTAAACTCATGTTAAAAGTTAGTCGTACAGTGTAAAAAATGACTACTGACTATAAATAAATTACTGTAATTAACCTCAAACAGAGCTGAATTTGATATATCAGATTAGAATTTAAAAAAAATGAAGGTTACCAACTTTCAAGCTAATAGCCTCACTCTAGTTCTCATATAATTTATTTTACACATACTAAGCTTTGCTTTATACACAAAATATACTCACATATGCATACATAACATTTAAATAAAAAAAATATTAAGAATTTAAAAAAATTATTATGGTTTTAATATACATAATCTACCTCTGGAAAGTCTGACTTATGTATATGTTTATGTATGTAAAAAATGTACATTCAAATGTGCCAACATTGGATGACTGAATATGTTGGTAGTCACAGGTAGACAATTGTTCAATCAGTGACATTCTGGTGTGTATTTTCTTTTTGATAAAATATGTATTCACAAAAAAAACTAAGTATAGAAAAATTTTGTTTTATGGAACAAAATATTTGATTTATTGGGAAGTGGGCAGTTATTTATTTGCTTATTGCTACGCGTTCCAAGAGTTTGCCATCGCTAGTCTAGATTGTTAAATATATAAAATACTCTATATAAATGCTTTCAATACAGGTAACGAATCTAGATATATTAATACACACAAAGATGGAAGAAATAATTTAAAATCCTTAGTGGTTATCATTTAAGACCCGTGTACACTGTGACGTGTTGCAGTATTTCACAATGTGATATTCGTTTAACCATGTAAATGCTTTCAGTTTTACAGGTATTCTTTTTGAACTGGATGCTCTTTGATACATGGCAGGAAAGGCGTGATGATCAATTCTTCTTCTTAAGTTCATTTTCAATCCATCGCTTGTCATCGTTGTCGATATTTTCATCCAAATATTTGTCCGCAAAAGTTGTAGCTCGTTTGATTGCATCTGCTACTAACGATTCGCAATTTATCAGACTGACCTATGGAGAAAATGAACATATATTATAGTAAAAACAAATTCTCGAGAAATATGGAGTTGTTATTAAGGAAAGGTCACAGTTTGCAATAAATACTTCTTCAAGGATTTGTGAGATACTATGATCTTTATCCAAGCAGACAATAACAAAAAAAAATCCAATTAAAAATATAGGAGAGCCTAATTGCCAAGAGGTAAGCGACATGGGTGGACGATTTTAATATTTATTATCATTATTTTTTTAAATTTAATTTTTTTATTAAGGAAACAAACAATTACATATTGATTACAAAAATTTAAAATATAATAATGAAAAGTTATTGCAACCAGCAAAGTTTGAGAAAAATGAGGAAGAATAATGAATAATTAAATTATACTTACACAAAAAGTAACATTTAAAAAAAATATATATACCTAAGTATATATATCTATTTATACAAAATTTTGGAGATAGCGTTTAAATGAAACAGGTGAATTACTAAAAGGATCAACGTTGGAAAAATACATATTATAATTTTAAAAAGAGCGCCAAATAAGAGAGTTTTGTGCATAATTAGAATCGCTACGACTGACATGGTACAAAGTTTGGTTTCGCGTAAATCTTGATGGACAATTGAAACCCACCCTTTCGAGTAGGTTTGGCTAGTCAACAAAACCATTGATAATTTTAAAAAGAACATATTGATCAGATATAGAACGTCAACTTTCCAAAGATGGTACCATAAAAGTTGCAGTGGTCGAAATAGAATTAGATAAATCATAACAGTAAGCTTTAAAATTGACGTGCTTATGAAATCGGTTTTGCACCGCTTCGAGACGGTTTATGTATGTAACGTACTGTGGATTCCACACGACAGAAGCAAACTCAACTATGGATCGAACATATGAGAAATAATGTACCTTCAGAACATCAGGTGATCTGAATGGTTTAGAGATCCGAAGAATAAAACCTAGTAATTTTAATGCTTATTGATAGTTTCATTGATATGTGCGTTAAAATTCATCTTATTATCCATTACTCTAAAAGCTGCAGTTGTACTGGGTCAAAACAAAATGCCAACTGTTTAATGATTGCATTCTAACAGCGTTGCTTTAGGGTAGCGAGTCTACAAAAAACATGGGGATGAAAGAGAGCAAGCCATGCAGCATCTCATCACATCTAAAGTGAAGATACGACACTGGATCTGACTAGGCCAAGTGGTATGGGTGTCTCAAGTCTTTATTTGATCTGCCTTTCATTTAAGTTAGCTGAATTCCAGCATCCTGGAAAGCTTCTGATTAAAATCTTCAAAGTGTTATGAATTATGAGATGCTGTTATGACCAAGGAAGACACAAGAAGACGACTTGCGGTGCTGTATGGTGTCCATATGTTTCACATTATGAGCGGACATGGACAAAGAAGAAGAAAATCGTTAGGTACCTTTTTTCCTTTCATGTGGGCTATTAGTAAGGGATCTTGGTTCTTGGTTGCTGGAATTACATATGTTCCAAATGCAGGCGTTACACTCTCCATCCACTTTTCAGCAGTAAAGTTTTTGTTGACGTAGTTCTGAAATATGACATTTAACTTCCTTGTACAGTTTGTTTGAGCAAAAAATTAAAATAGTTGTGTTTCTTAAATTATGTTTCTGGTGTCACCCTGTATATATTACACTTGGCCTTCAAACAGTGGCCAACAACCTAAACAATAATTTTTAATATGGATTGTAAACAAAGAATCTTATACTCATTCCGTATTAGAAATTTTGAAGCAGTTCAATTTTAGAATTATGTATATGTTACGCCGAATGTGCGAAATTGAATATTACATGAAATGGGCAAAATTTTGCCTAAATCATGAAAAATGCAAACCCGTTACCTTATTCATGAATTAGATAAAATATCTGGAGTGCGTGAATTTGGTAGTAATTTTTCTGTCTAGTTCATGTCTTGGACAAATTAGATAGTGGCGCTACGGTGGTATTTTTTGCAACTAAACTAAATGTATCAAAATGCTCATGCATTGGTCAAAATGTACATATATTATCTATGGTCAAAATAGATGATCGCGCTCCGGTGGTATTTTTTGCAACTAATCAAACTCAACAAATGCGTCGAATGTCATTGATTATAATATAAAAATATACCAATCAATAACTGCAATGACGTTCATATCCATTTACTATGCGCAAAAAAAATCTAGAACTATAATATGATAACGGAAGAATTTTATTGAAAAGTATTTTCGTGATTTGACTCGTGCTTGGTCGATTGAATGTTTGTGATAGTTTGTTGACACTTGATAGCTAACCTCAAAATGGACATTTAGTTGAATACTTTAATTCAGAATTACAAAACCTAACCTAACCTAATAATAATAATATTATATTATGTCCAATTATAACTAATAAAACCATCCGTATTAAATTTACTTTTTCTTCTGTCATGTTGACAGTTCAAGAATTCCATACCCTGGCGAATTCATGTACCCAGCAGAAAATTTACCTAATTCATGAATAAGGCAACAGGCTTGACCGTTACATGAATTAGCCAAAATTTTGCCCATTTCATGTAATAGTCAATTTCGCACATTCGGTGTAACATATTATATAACTGTGTCAAGTTAAAATTATTTAATTGGCGGTTGTAACAATAACAGTAAAGTTGCAGTATATTCAAGAATGACTCACCATTGGCACTTGGCATGTGGCTTTAACAATTCCATTAGCGCATCCCATTACGAGAACAGGTTTGCCAGCTCCGCACTGTGTCGCCGTGGTCAGGGATAAATTGCTCGGCTCCAGAAGATAAGAGCAAATTAGAAAGTGTACTAAGTATCTCTTGTTTAGCGCTTCTGCTTCGGTCACTACTGTCGCCATCTCTGTTTTCACCAATTCTCTAAAAGTAAAATTGTGATAATTAAGATATCGGCCATAAAATAACTCAAATCCTTACTTTTATTTTAATACTTAATTATCAAGGGTCGATATAGCTAATACATTTAATGTTTAATGTGGATTGATCCACTGCTGGATGAAGGCCTCTCCATAGCTCCTCCACTCTTCTTGGTGCAATGTAAATACACCGATTTTTTTAAACATGTATATCGTTATAATCTCCCAATTTAAATTTAGTAAAAACGTCATGTGAAAAGTGATATTTTTGAAATAATATAAATAACAGTACTGATAGTAATACTTATAATACGGTCGATAAAACATACATGCCATTTTCATGAATACGGTCAGTATTACTGATGCGGAATTGCTGTCGGTAATATTGATCATGTAGGGTCTACTTAATGGGTGTGTACCACGGATATCTTATAAAATGAAATATTATACTTAATTTTCACCCCATTTAAAGTACCCGCTTCCTTAAATATGGCTACAATCGACTTACAGGTGAACTTTTGCATCCTTTTCTTTCATTTTCTTCTCAATACACTGTAGTGTATCTAAGCAATCAGCTCGCACGCCATACGGCGCTCCCTCACCCATGCACAATTCATGCAGCTCATTTTGAATGACCTTTATTTTGTCCATCACTACCTTGTGATCGGACACGTCATTGCATTCAAATTCATTGAGAAGATTGACAGCCGCTTTAGCCAGATTGTTTACCTAAAATAATAAAATCACACTTAAAGTATTTCATTGAAAATTAACAGCTTCACTTTGTTTATTATAAAGGCTCCAAGCCCATACGAGAAATTTCTTCGACATCTTTGGTCATGTTTATTGTATTGATATGAAAATTAACAACTGTACTGTTGAGTAAAATAATTACTTGTGTGGCATGTTTCCCAGCGAGTGCTCTGATGGTAGGCGCGAGCCCGCCAGCGCCTCGAACCCCCGTCACACAAAAGTCACCAATTAAATGAGCGGACGGCACATGCGTTCCACAACATAGTTCTCTAGAAAAAAAATCAACAATAAATTAACACCATTGACTGAGCTTGACAATACTTAATGACAAATTAATTTTAATTCGAATTTACTAATATTTTCGTACTTTTTCATGATTAGTGACTGGGTTTGACCTTTCGGCATCTTCAAGCTTTAGACGGTTGTATTTAATATACTGTGGGTAACTTTGGATAAAACTGAAAATTATTATCAAGTGCTATAAAGATGCCGAAAAGTACAAAGATAATAATATTATATTCTGTAGAAATGCATGAAAATGCTGAAATCATTAATTATATCCATACAAATTTCATAGGAACAGTTCCAATTTTAGAAAAAAAATAGAAAATCTCGAAAGTCTTGAGTAGAAATTGCATTTCATTTATTTCAAAATTTATATTTCCAAGACAAAAATTAATGCATTGTTAATTGGAATGAATTTGACGTACAGAACTACAAACTTATCTGAAGAATGGGATGGGGGAAGCCACTGTCGAAAACTACCCAATCATGACTCGTAACTGGACAAAATCTGACATTCGAATGACATTTTCAAAATGGCGTCCTATGGTAGTTCGTAATTCCATTTTTGGCCATTCTACAGATAAGTTTGTAGGTCTGTAGGTGGATGTTCAAAATGAGTAAGCGATTTTGACAAATCTTTTGAGGTTAACTGTAGCTTCAGTTAGATGACTTGTTATTTTTTGATGTCCAGTCCAAATATTTCCATCTCCAATTATATATTTGTACGATGCATATATTTTATATGTTTCTTCGTGGCGCTACAACCCAATTTGGGAATAGGCCTCCTCCAGCAACTACCTTCATCCACGTTTGTCCAAAGCCGTGTTCCTAGTTTAAAACGTTCAAGGTCTTTAAATCCAACTCGACACTATCCCTCCATCTTGTACAAATTGGCAATATATCGAAAAAAAAATGTACCGTAACTAAGAAAGACCATTATAGTGAAAAGCCATATAACAAGCGGCTGTATAGTGAGGTGTAAGTTACTCACTTTGAAAAACTCTTTTGGGCACCGAGCAGATCTATTTCGACTAAACGTAAACCAGACTCAGGGTATATTTCTCCAGGTACCGTTGTCACATCGCTGATGGTTAATAACTGCTGGCCGTCTATTACAGATGTCCTCACGGGTGAGCTTTTAGAACATGCCAACCTTCAACAAAACAAATTATGTGTTACTGATATAATATTACCACAAATGTTATTGATTTTGACATTTAATTATGTTATAATTTATTAACAAGCTGTGGAAAAAATTGATTTCTTATTGATATGTTTAAATGTCCGTTGACCATTGAACATAAACTCGACTTGTTTGAACAGTACGGGTTATCTGGTTGAGCAAGTGGTTAATATCCATTCCTCATAAAAAAACTCTTGTCAAGAAAACTCTTCATGAGACGGCTAAGATCTATATCAGATTATAGAGATGAAAAAAGGACAAAATCTAAATTAGTTTTAAGTGTGTGTCTAACTCCATGGCCCCCACAAAGGGGGGGCTGACAGGGCTCTAGCCTGAGGGCCCAGGATCTGAGGGGGCCCGGCGTGACGGGTCGTCCTGATAAGTAAGATAAACATTCATCACAAATTTGCTCTAAAGGGAAAAAAGTCGCCTGCGGAGCTACACTTTTATAATATCTAGTTCTGTGATACAATTTTTGATTATTATATGTTGATAATTGACAACTTCACAATTCGAGTGAATTTATTCAACAATACAAAATAATCGTTAGAAATACATAAAATAACCTTAATTTTTCCAGAAACACCATTAAGAAAACGCTTCTGTAGGGCGTCCCACTACCTTCAAGCCTAGCAATGGGTAGGGGGGCTCGTCAAAGATCCTGACTTGGAGGCCCGCTTCAGGATGTGGGGGCCATGTCTAACTAATAAAGGTTGAAAAATACTGGTCTAATCTAATACACATTGTCAAATTAGAAGATAAATCTATCTTTATATTAGAATCAATTCAATGAATATTGATTAATATCAGGTGAACCAACCTCACTATCTCTTGAGCATCATTAATAATCTTCGCTGACAATTTATTTCCGTAAATCGCCAGATCAAGACTAAGACCATTCGCCATGACTTTGGATCCCATCTGGCAGGTGACGCTGCCCGGCAGCACCTTCTTGATGGCGGCGTTTAACAAATGCGTAGCGGTGTGGTGTTGCATCGTGCAAAATCGATTTTCCCCGTCGATCATCATCTCTACAGTATCACCGATGTTCAATTTACCATAGGACGGATTATTCTTGTCTTTTAAAAAGCATCCTGTATGTAAAACGACTCCGCGTATCTTGGAAACACTTTTAACATTGAAAATAGACCCGTCTTGAGGAGTTATTTTTCCTATATCGCGCATTTGTCCACCTTCTTCACAATAAAAGTTTGTTTTGTCGAAAACTAAATGATATTCGACACCGTGTGTAATCTTTATAGAATCCGTTGAATCTCCACTACCAGATAATATAGCAACTAAGTTTGACGTTAACTTTGGAAAACTGTATACGCCGTCATCTGTTATATTGTAATCATATTTAAAACTATCATCAGTTAACTTAACACCATTATTTATTAACAAATTAATTTTCGAATTAAAGCCTAGATTTATTTTTGAATTGATATTCTCTGTAAAAACTGCCTTATGTTTGTTTTTGTGATCTGAGAGATATTCTTTGAATGAGTCCATGTCGACCGATATATTATTGATGTACGCAATCTTTAAAATCATTTCCTCGTCCAGGCCGTAAGTATCGTATAGTTTAAATGCTAAACTTCCCGGAATGGTGTGACCTTTGTTGTTTTTCATCGACTGAAAATAAATGAAATTCCAATTAGAATACATTTAGTTATACTTAAACATATCAAATAGAATGTGTACACATCCATAATTTTGTGTATTGAACCAACAAAATTGAGACATTTAAAGTTTCAATATTAATTCCCATAATTTTCGCATTGTAAGGGAATTGAATATGTATACAATTTAACATGTAATTTGTACCTGTTTTAATAACTTATAACCTTCAGCGAGACCCGGTGACAGCTCATCCGATAAATGAACAGTTTCGGGATACTTCTCGAGCATTTCTTTCCTCTGTTTGGCGAAAGATTTCTCAAGCGTGGCCAGAGATTGTTCCTCTTGAATGATTATCTGATAAGCGTCATCTCTCTTTTTGTGAAGTTCGGGATATGCGTCTCCCAGGCTTTTGGCGACTCCATCATACAAATCGAGCAACATACCGGATGGTCTCTTGAATGTTTCGCTGCTTATTGATAGTGCTTTGCGTAGAACAGTTCGTAGCCGCAAACTGGAGATAAAATAAATCATTATTTTTAGTTCCTATTGTTTACACCATTTTCACATTTTGTTTGTTGCGTTGAACACTATAAAAGATGATGTTATGTGGTACATCGATTCAATTTCAATTTCAATTCCTTTTTTAAACATATTGTGGACATTACAAATTATAAGTTTAAGACATTCACAACATGACATGAAACATTATTATAAGGAAAAAAGTAATAAAAACAATAAAAATGAAATATATAAAAAGAGAATATAATATAAACATACAAAAGCAGTGAAAATACAATTATATATCTATAGAAGTTCAAAGAAGTACACCGAGTTTGCTAAGGAGACCCTATTTTAAGAATTTATAAAATAGCGTCCACCTGAACTCACCTCACGCAAGTGGAATATATCAACACCCGAAGCAATTTGGTTAAACATAGTTATCGCCCTCCCAATTGGCAGGCAGGTTGGTTCTGCACCTTGGGAGAATAAACATCTGATGCTCTCTATTTCTAAGATAGTTATCAGGGACACACAGGTCAACACTAACCAGAATAGCAGAGTTCTCATTTATACCTCGTATAAGTCGAAAAAAATAGGTAGCTAAATAAAGATCTATTCTAAATTTCAGACTGCAGTATGTAAGCATACCTAAGAGAAAGTCAGTTGGATAAAGCCACGGATAGTATCCATACAACCTCAAGCAAAGGAGTCTCAAGAATTTCTTCTGAACCCTCTCCACCATAAGGCCATACTTCAACTGATGCGGTGCCCAAACAATAAATCCACTCTCAAGCCTGCTTCGAACTAAAGATTTAAACAAAAGTTTTAATACCATAACATCCGAAAAGACCCGGGAAGTACGTAAGACAAAGCCCAACATTTGTGGCGTCTTTTTACAAATGATAGCTATATGGCCACTAAATGACAGTTTACTGTCAAACGTAATGCCAAGATCCCTTACAGATGGTATTCGGGAAAGAACTCTGCCATGCATCAAATATTGGAAAAATAATACTCGCGAGGCTCTGGTAAACGATAAAATATTGCATTTTTCAATATTGAGGTCCAGTTTGTTACGCCTGCCCCAATCTAATACATTAAGACCGTGTTTAGGAAAAAGGGCGTCACCCTCACAGAACAAATTTTACGGGAGGGGCAAAAAACGTTTTTTTGAATGATTTTAGTTTAATATTTTTTTTTAAATAGGCACATACATTGGGTGCATGATGATTGATGATTTGGTGTAAGATAAGAGAAGTTATTACAGAAAAAACCATTAACATTGAGGGTAAATGCTTTTTTCCTTAAATTAAAACTTAATTAATCTCAATTAAAACCTGAATTTAGATAATAATTCGGCATTTGCGGCTTACTTCCTTTTTATAGAATGTGTATTTAGTTGTAACATTGTTAATATCTAATAAAAGCACTTTTCGAAAAATTGAGGGTTATGCCCTTTTTCCTAAACACAGTCGATTACCTATAAGTTGGAGTTGACGACAATCGTCCAAGATGACAACTTCCATGAAGAGTTTCAAGCGAACAACAAAAACAACAAATCTAGTATTGATGATGTACAAGAAAAAACCTTCGAAACAATATTGAAAGAGTTTTATCAAAGGAAATTACATTAAAGGATCGGTTTTGTAAGACGAAACAGCTATCAACGTAAATAGCTTAAATGTAGAATTAACAAAAAAAAGTTTGTTTCAAAACCACGATAATATTTACTTTCGGCATGGGAAAACACCATCGGCTAAAGAGATGCTTATCATCCTGGCGTGATCTGCGAGTATTCGGTAAGCTGTGTCCAATGCAGCATCTTGGCCAAACTTACCACTGTAAGGGGGCACACCGACGCTTTTCTGGAAATAAATAATATAATTGAAGATATTACTCAAACAATGATGCAGCTAAATACGCATAACTGTTCCGTAATTACCTACTTAATATACAAGTGACTGACACTTGAATTTAAATACTTTTACACTTAACAAGATATTATGTTAACCGGGGGTCATTTTCAATCGTTTCATAGTTACGTTAATTTTTGTATATTCAAGAAAAGGTTTTATTTAATGTCTTATATAATATATTATACTAATACCAAATAAACCCCTCCCGAAAGAATGTCTCCAATTCCGCATCAAAAACCTAATGTAAAATAGAAACAACCCCATCTAGTAAAAATTGACCAGCCCTGCATTACAAGTTACTACTTTGCAAAACGAATGGGCTTTCTCAGCGTCCTTTCAAACCGAAATCATAGGTATCTGACCGCTCCGAGGTAGCAAATAACATTCAACCTTGAAAATACCCATGCCAAATTTACCGTTAAAGTTGCTGAGACGCTTACAATTTGTTAAGTTCACCCTCTGCCCCTTGCCCACATTTGCCTTCCCCACGAGCGTGGATGCGTTTTAAAAAAATATAAGGAGGTCAGTACCAACATGACCGCCAAATCGAGAAAACGGCCCCTAGCAACTGACGCCTCCGGACAATGGATTTTACAAATCTTAACTTCCCGCGCACACTTCGCCTCACAGTGCAAATAAAATCTCCTACTCAACCCGATCACTACCAGATCCGAGATATCTCGTCAAAAGGTCCAAGTTTGCTACGCCAGATACGAGATATCTCGGTAGTACTAATAATTCGGTCAAAACAAATAATTTCAAAATAGGACACATACTGACATCTATCGGAATGTTCCTAAAACATTTTACCATATTAGTGAATGAATATCGATTTACCTTGAATTTTGCCAAGTGTTACAACTGAAATGTCGTAGTTATTTGATTTTTTTTTGCAAAATAATATTTGGCCTGTTAGGTACTGCCAAGACTTTTCTTACGGCAGCCAAACATACATCATCGTGTGACGCCTACTAAGCAGGATCGAAATAAATAAAAAGTGACCCGTGAAACCTAATACAAAGTGAATACCGTAAGATACCTAAAATTAACCAACCCTCAAGTGTCAGTGCCGTGCAAAATTGAAAACCCCCGTTGAATCGTTTTAATGTAATGTAATAAAATCAATGCTTGTCCAATTGTAATAAAATATAACTCTCCGCGGAGTTAACAAATTTAAAGTTCGGCGTTATTAATTTTATACTTTTGCCTGTTATAATGTAACACAAATCCCCGTAATGTCTCTCGCTAGGAGAATTCATACACCAGAGTTTCTTCATCGGAGTAGCAATACCTATTACGATTATGTCCTTCAAGTTAATAGCTAAACCATAAATTTCTCATACTTGTAGAATGGTATCAGATTCTTCTGGCAGTGCAGACCAAGCAACTCATTTAGGTGTTGGCATCGTTACTTTAAAATGACACTAACACCGTTCCAAAGTGATTTCGTCATGGTCGCGTTGGAAGAATCTGTTCTTCCTCTACCATGTTTATTAATCCGCATAAAAAATACTTTCCTTGCAACTAATTATCATATTATATATTAAAAAATATATTACACCTCATGTATTAGTTGCAGAAGGGGAGTGAAAAGGTCAGTGTCGTAATTAGAAGATTTATTCTGCAGCAAAGCAGCCATTCTTTCTAGTCCCATTCCCGTGTCAATATGGCATTTTGGAAGAGGTATTATCCGACCATCATTTTGCCTAAAAAAAATTTCATCATTAAATATTTCTATAATACAGTAAAGCCTCGATATAACTGACCTCTATAGTCTATATGTTACGTCAAATGTGTGAAATTGACTATTAAATGAAATGGGCTAAATTTCGCACATTCGGCGTAACATATATAACGGACTTCGGATATAATGGATAATATATCGGGTCAAATGTGAAAATTGTTAAAAACATCCTATTAATATTATAGATGTTTAAATCCAAGTGTCACCACTAGCTAGTAAAGAATGTTCTGCTCATGATAATCATGTCCACTAATCTGTGTATGTACTTCCATTTTCTTCTATCCTTAATGTTTCGAGCTAGTTGTAGAGGGCATTCTCAAGATATAATGTGGTAAAAATGTATTGTTAGGTATATAAATTTATGGATATTGGCTACATATTTGACTTCGATACAATGACGTTGGACTGGGGGTTGAAAAACTGCGATCCCGACAACATTATTGGGGATGATGGGCTATGTTTGAAAACGTAACGGAATCTGGCTCTTTCAACAAAATCTGATATGCGGTTTGTGTCTCTGGACTCAATTTATACAGTGACTACAATATTTCTAGTCTGAGCAGGGTTCGCTATATCTGCAATCCTAACGTTATCGACACACACAGTTCGTAGGGTTCACATTCATATCCCTAATAATTCACTTCACTACACACGGTGACAGCCTAAAACAATATCTTTGAAAGCGTCATGCAATATATTATTCATTAATCTCTCGAAATTTCTACACATGCAATATGACAATAATTGTTACCGGTTAAATTGAATAAATACAATATTCCAGATCTCCATCAGTTGATTGTTGTCTCCGCGGTAATGTATTTCTGTACAAGGTCCACAGGGTCCCATTGCACCCATCTCCCAAAAATTGTCTTTTGAATTTCCAGGGATTAGTGAGGAATCAGGAACCCTATTAAAGAATAAATAGAGAAAACAAATCATAATGAAAGAATTCATTTAACGATAAATCCCCACAACATTAAATGCAATTATATTGTACATATCATAGGTTAATGTTAAACCACTTATTCTATTGTAGACCATCAGATCATATAAACCGGTACGTGATTACGAAAGAGTCTTTTAATGTAGAAAGCTTTTTAAAAACAACATGCATGATTCACTGATCACGATACTAATGTGTATACCTGTGTTCCTGGGACATATAGATGAGCGTTTCTATATTTGATTACTTTTCTAAATTTGTGAATTTACAAAAAATAACACTTTTTTTTATTTAAGCACATTCTGTATTATGAGGTATGTAGGTTTAATTAATTATCTTATATATCTGCTAAACTAAAAGTAACTTCACTCCTTGAGAACATCTCTATGCCTCTCTATCTCCCATTTCCTACAAATCCTCAATTCATTTCATACGCATATAATATATTATAATGTCCATTTCTGTTTTTTCTCACTACACATAATGCTGATGAGTTGGCCAGAATATTAAAATCACCTGTACCATGGCCCCCACAAGGAGGGGCTGACAGGGCTCTAGCTTGAGGCTCGGGCTTAGGAGGGGCCTGACGTGACGGGTCAACCAGTTAAGTGAGATAAACACACACCACAAATCTGCTTTAGTAGTTAAAAAAAGTTGCAGGCGCATTCTCCTTATAGGATTTAACATTTTAAAAAATGTGGCTGTGCGATGCAATTCGATGAGATATAAAGATTGGTTATTTTATTTTGTATTACCTGACTACTACTAAAAGGGGTCACCATCAGTGCTTCATAATATTATGATGCTGAGTGCTGACAACTCAATAATTATTCAAGAGGCTTTATTTAAAATAGGATATAGTACATGGTGACGAGAAATGAACACTTACCCAATACTCCTCCATATGTCTCGGCATTCCGAGTCAGCTTCTAGTCCAAGGGCTTTATCACCGCCAAAGTAAGTGATGGCTAGTTTATCCGGTGATATACCGTAAGGACCTGTCAATAGCTTCCATGCCATTTCACATGCTTCCTTCTGCAAGACAAATTAATAAATGCGTCAGTGACTTACAAGTTTCCTAAAGTCAATGAATTGGTTCGATAGTCTTATTGTAATTCATTTTAATTATGCCTGTTGTGAAAGAAATACAATGGAATCATTCATATTCATTTGGAAATTCAAAAGTTGATAAATAATTCATGCGCAATTTTTGCAAGTTTGATAATATTTACTTAAATTTCACAAATTGGCCGGTATTTGTATGGAAATTGAATGCTACATACTAGACATTAATATTCAATGGATTTTCGACTTATATTAATTACATTAAACTCCGAATTAAAAAAAATTAAGGGACTGACAAAAATAAATGTAAATAGAGAGATATTATTTTTCATTAAAAAATCATACGAATTGGTTAATTGCAAGGCCTGAACAAAAATTATCCATAGGTGCGAGTGAAAATACATTCGGTACGCGTATAATCTCTGCAATATGCGTTAGAGTAAGATAGAAGACATATAAATAATCAACTTAGAGTAGCCGGTAAATATTGGTTTGCATTATGTGCTTAGGGCAATCCGGGGAGTATGTGTTGCTGAAATATAGTTTGTTAGTGTGAAATATAAATTTACAGGTCAATACTTTTAGTTAATTTAGTAGAAGCATTGGCGGCTTAATCCGGAAAAAACTAGCAGGTCAAATTTGAATATATTATTTTAATTTGCCTTTTCGTTGTATACTGAAAAGACGTATTGCAAATTGACTTTTTATACATTATAGAATAAGTGCTAGAAATTGTTATAGGTAGGTACCTACTTACCCTTCAAAAAATGTCCGTTTTTCATAACGCCAACCCATCGATAACCGAAATTGCGCACAACGCGTTATAATTTTTTGTAAATTAGGTCCACTTTTCTTTCTTTGCTTTTTGAAAAATCATCAATCACAAGATTATAAAAATTGTCTATTTTTCCCACATATTTTTTTTCAATACTGAGCATTGCAAGAGCGGTCAGTCTATCCTGGCCCTATTGCGTAGAAAGGTTTTTATTCTTTTGAGAGTGGAAAAACATCTTTCACTTTCAACTGTTGTCATTGGTATGACGCAAATAAATTGGAGAACTTTGATCGACTCGGAAAATGTTTCGTTGAAATTATTGCTGAGTAAAAAATGTAGAAGAGAAACTGCACTATTAGCGCCATGCAAATCATCTCGTTGATAAAACACCAATAATTCATTTTTTAACTTGATTATGTTTATTTCTTCTAACAGTTTTACCAAATTTACTTGACGTGTGGGAAAATTATTTTTAAAATCAGTGTAATTTTCTTTATTGAACAAATCGGATATAATGAGATGATCGTTGGATCGTGCTTCCATTTCCATTATAATTGTATCACAGACTTCAATTGCTACTGCGTGCGTACTAACTGCTTCACAAAAATGTTATAAATCACTAAAAACCAAACGTTGTGTGTATATGCAATAACTGCACCAAAAACTCCTTACATATGATTAAAATAACCAAAGGCATTCATCAAAACCTGTCAACGAATCCGAACCGCATACACAGTTGCGTCTTGAGACCAATTATCTAGTCAGTGTTATCATTCTGTTTCATTTAATTAGGTGAAAAAATCTTTTGTCTCACACTCGGGCATTGCCGATATTACAGTAATTCACGCACCGTTACAAGCTTCGATCTCGTATTTTGTGTTATATCGATCTCTGTCTTATGTATGAGAAACGAGAGAGAAAATTTTATAAAAATATTCAATTTGGGTCAATTTTCAGACTGCCGGCGAACACAATATTTTTGTTCGGGGAATTATCGCCCAAACAAAAAAAAGCCCAATAGACAGCGTCGACACAATATCGCGCGCCCTATAATTTCAAATCCACCGATTATTATATATGACATTGCACATATTATTAATATTATTATGTCGATTGTAAGGTATTTATTTTGGCAGGTCAATGACCGAATGACCTAAGCAGGGAGCCGCCAGTGAGTAGAAGGGGTAATTAACTATGTTACGTTTAAATTTGGTAACCGTACTGAGAAGCAGGATGATGGTATAATTATAATATTTCATGGGTAAGTTAATAATAACAAAATTGAGGTTCTACTGTGTGTCGTATGCAATGAAAACGGTTATACATCCAGACAATAATATTAATACTCTCTCTCTGTTTTATTATTGCTCTGATGTTAATTGCATTATTTTTGGCTTGTTTATGTAAGTTGTTTTGTAACAATGTTTTTGTGTGCTGAAACATTATTTGAATAAAGGTAAACAAAAAAACGACATAAGACTAACCAAAAAAAAAGTGAAAATAATGTAAACAAAAAATGTCAGCAAAAGACGACTGTAATATTCAAATCAAAACGCAGAATGACAAACAATACTGTGTCCCCACCTCTAATTAGCTGAAATAAAAAATCGCCCATTAATCACGTTGTGCAACCTTTGCCTTGCCAAGTCAATCATCAATTTTGATTGAATTTTAAATATTTCAGTTTTAAAATGCGGGGGAAAAACAAGTAGAACCGGGTATTAAATGCAAGTACTAAAATGAAATGAGACAGAAATAGCGGGAAAACGTGAATTCTGGGCAAGTAAAATCGGGATTACATTGTTTGGCGGTAGATGAGGTGGAGGAGATAAAGTCGTTGTTGCTCGGATGTTGTGAGGTCCTCACACAAAAATATTGTAAAAGAAAGCAAACAATTCCTTATTAATTAGGTATAGAAAACTTATCCCCTAAAAACGTCAAAAAGGAGTGGATGTGATATTTCAAATGCGATCATTAAGAAGATAGCCTGCAAAAAATTTCAATTGGAATGGCTCCCTGGAATCGTTAAAACAGAAATGCCATTTTCAATGCATTCGCAAAAAATAAGCAAATGCATCATATGCTTCGCAGCAAATATGCAATAAGAATAATTCACGACTGGAAAGAAGTGGATTGATCGGAGGTTGTATTTTTTAAAAAGGCATTTAAGTCAAAAAGTACACCGGGATGCTGTTACGAAATTGAAAAATTTGAAAAGAGGTGGACTTTTCAAAATAATGACGGAAACACCCAAAGAACGAAAGAATAGGATTGAGATGGCTGAGCACAAAAAAATTGATTGTGATCTAGTCAAAGTATTAATTGATAATGTACCATTGGCTATAAAAATAAATGCTTGAATGCTTTCTGTACAAGATATTCATAATCATGTATCTAAATACACAGATATACAGATATATAATTCATTATTTTCTATTTTTTTAATCGTTGTTAGTGTTATTATTATATAAAATCACTGAAATTAATAAATACCCTAAAATATTAAATTAATCAGATGCGTTGATGATCCGCACACACAGTAGAACAATTAGAGGGAACGTTGGTGTGAGGTTATAATCTCGGGTATGGATGTACTTGTGTGATTGAGAGATTGATTATAGATTGTCCTTCGTATTTATACAAATGCAGTCCATATCATGGGCGTACAGGCAGAAGTCACTAACTCCAAATACACAGTTCTGAGATAATCAATGTTTTGTGTTTATGGTGTTCTTCAAATGGTGGTAAAAACTTTATTTTTTCATTACTTTTATTTTTTTATAAGTTCAATAATCTTAAATCGTGACTTATGCCAGTCAAGCAGCATTACTTTTTCTATATAATGTCATTAAAATCTCAATTTCGTCAAAACTGGAGTTAGTTACTTCTGCCTGTACGCTGACGATATATTACAAGAGATATTGTTGCAATTAACAAATCATAATAGATCCTACTGATCTACTTATGATGGAGGAAATTCTGACATCGTTTTCGCTCTATTGTTTTGTTTTGATAACAAAACATACATACTAAAGTATGTCAACCATGTAATGCTGAGTGGTATGATTGCTACAATTGTAATTAGTAATCTTCAGGGCAATATGTCGATTGAGGATGGATATACAACTGGGTAAATTCCATCAACATTATCACTGCATAGCATAGGTAAACGATGGTTAACTGAAAATAATAGTGCACACTGAGAGTGTTGTATTGACGGTATTGAAGTAGATAATTATAATATGTATACTATTAAGAATAGGTACACATTAATACCAATGACTAACAAAATCAATGGCATTTTAAAAGTTCACTAACAGTGACCGTAGAGCGGTGAACTTAATTTTAGTATTTTTTAATGTAGATTACGTTGAAAAGTGACTAATTTTATGTAGCCATACTTATTTTAATTTTCCCATTACATATTCAACTTCCCTGTAATGATCATTCATTCAAACTGAGCAATCATAGCATACTTTGATATAATTGTCCAGTAGATGTTACTAATTTTTCATACAAAAATAATATTTTCTCATGTTATGTTTTATGCAAATTATTTGACAGAAAAATATTAGATCAGTATTAATGTACATAGTATGTCGTTAGTTATTGCGGTGAATTAAAATAAATAAAAACTAGTTTTAATCTTCACTAATGTGGTGCCTAGGTATTATGTGAAATGGCAGATGATTAAAAATAAGTTTTCGAGGTAAAACCGACATAATTTTTAAATAAGGTGCCACTGCTGTATGGAAACAATTCAGCTAATTTACCTTGAAATGTTTTTAGATGGAACAGATTTCTATAGACTTTTATGAGTATATCTTTTGATTTTCCAGTACTTGATTTTTATCCTCCTGATAAAAAGTCAATTGAGAACCCCTATACTAGACAGTTGTGAGTTTTTTTAAATGTCCTTCAGTTGGGAATGTATCTTAGATCGATGATCTATTTTGGAAATAATACAGTTTTAACTGACATACTCCTTGACCAAGCTCTCTCAGAAGAATAAGATGTTAAGAAAAATTACACAGCTAATGTAGGGCCTTAAAAATCGATCCTGTAAAAAGTATGAAATGTTGAGAGGAGAGCAAGAAAACAGCCCAAGCAGTGTTGGATTATCATGAGAAAATACATATTATAGAGATTATTTGAATGTTTGATTATCACCTTATAGTAGTCTCCAAAAGACCAGTTTCCAAGCATTTCGAAGAAGGTGTGATGGAATCCGTCACACCCGACCACATCTAGGTCATTGTGCTTCCCGCCGACTCGTACGCATTTCTGTGAGTTTGCCACTCTCGGGTGCGGTGGAGAAAACTGACCCAGGAAAACACCTTTGAACTGAAAAGATTAATTCACCCAACTGAAAATATGATTTTTTTTATTGATTTGCATTAAACAAAAATGCACATAATTCTTGTGATATGATGTGACGCCATCTATCTATTTTAGCTAAATGTGTGTGCTCTATATAATTTAAAAAAAATACAATAGGGCTAAAACTATCGATCTTGTGCGTGTGGATCGGAAAATATTATGTACTAAGTATAACATTATACTTGACTTATATTTATAGCGCGGCTTAAGCGTCGTGGGTCGAATCCTGGGTCTGGCAAGTACACATATTGTTTTTCAATTTGTGTATGAGTCAGAGTATGGACCTTAATAGGTTGAGCAAGTGGCTGACATCCATTTCTCGTAAAACAAAATCTGTTAATACAAACCTCCACTCTGGAGGCCCATATGATCTTATTAGGATCGGACATGGTCGGAAGAAGAATAACATTATAAATTGACACAAAATGGCAAACCGGCTGGGGCTTCAGGACCCATCGTCAAACTGGGATAATCCCGGTCAAATCGATAAGCCTGCTGGCAGTGGCCAAAGTACTATTTGCAAGTGGGTGCCTCCAGAAAGCAAAATGTAATAAAATGGAGTAGCATAATATGTATTTAAGTATATATGTAAAAACTATACAGAAAAAAAACTTTATAAATACCTGATTCATTCCAGCATTGACAAAAGCAACTGTTGGATCGCAAAACGGTACAACAGGACTAGATGCAACAAATTTGTGATCATTGTCTTTCACAAAAAAATCTATGAACTTTTTCCTGATATCTGTACTGCTTTGAATTGAATAGTTGCATTTTTTACATTGGAAATATAACGCAGGACTTTTGAACAAGCGCTTGGTCGTATGTCTCGCTGCTGTGGTTAGATTCATGTTTATGTTTACAAGTATCATAAATGAAAGTAATTTCAGTTAAGGATAATATAGCTTTTAATTAAATCCAATTTACTATGATATCACCATCTAAAAATAAATAAAAAATTAACACTTAATATTAAAATCATTCCTAGAATCTTATGCAAATAAGTAGTAAAAAATAATACGCCAAAGATAACCAATAAGTTAACGAACCGCTAGCAATTCTAAAAGAATAGTACCGTGGCTAATGTAACGTGTACATGAAAAATACATATATAACTACGTTAGCTATTACCCAAATTATATGTTTTTACTAATTAGTGGCCAAAAAATAACGGAATAAATTTATATTTTTTTCACCATCGCATATTCAAAACACAGGCACCAAGTCACGTACGACCTGTCAGAAAATGTTCTGTCAAGGCAAGTGTCAGATACAGTGTTGCCATATTTTGAAAGAGGAATTATAGTACAGAGCCTCCAAAATTATAGTATTTGGAGATAAAAAATAGTACGCGTTGTCATCTGTTGAAAATGAAAATTTTCCCGATTTTTCATAGTCGGCTTGTTTTTTTTAGGAAAAATATTTCGTTGCGGTTTTCGAAGACCACTCGATTGCGAAATGGCAAATGCAGAATTATAGTACTTTTATATAAAATTATAGTATTTTGGGCGTACTATACCTATTTTATATCGTACATAGTACGCGGACCAAAATTATAGTACAAATACTATAACTATAGTACGGTTGGCAACACTGGTCAGATAGTTATTACCATAGATAATAATATAGTATGTTACCATTTTCTAACCTGCAAAAAACTACATAATTCATTTCCTTTATTAAAATTAAATTAAAATAATAAAAAGAATAAAACTGGCAACCATATTATCATTTTTATACTTTTTTCTGAAATCAACAATTTTGGTTTTGATCATTATTTTTTTGTAACCACAGTAAATGTAGCCTTTATATAAATATATTTATATATTGTAATATACTGTAACAAAACAGTCCAACCTTTTAAGAAATATATTTTTATAAAATAATTACAACTTTAAAATCTACAAAATTTTCTATGAAACTATCAAAATATGTTTATTTATTAAATAACTATTAGTTTTTAGAGCTTTAAAGTAATATCATTGGCTTCAATAATATTGACGTGACGTGTGTATACAGCACCTTCTTAAACTTCTAGACTAGTATAATTTTTACACGATACTATTGTAGCGTATAACAATATTGTCTTGATATTAAAAAGAGGAATTATAATGTTTGACGTCTGGCAGTATCTGACACAAAAATATTATCAACAAAAATGTCATACTGCCGAAGAATATAATTTATTGAGAGTGTGGTTATAAGGCTTGAAATAATGTCAAAATGAATTAGTATTTTTCCAAATACCTTATAAGCACCGATAACTCCAAGTTACCGTTGAAGTTTTTGTACACATTTCTCTAACACGCATTCTATTCTTTTTGTATTGACTAGTCTAATCGAAAAGTGACGTCTTGAGAGACACGTAAGTATAAAGTTTATCAATGAAATTGAATTATTCGAACGGTATAGAAGGGACATTATAGCCGGTATTGTTAATTTTGATATTGATAAAATAATAATATTGATTGTTGAAATTTTTAAAATTTCGGAGAAATGGTGACTTAATTGAATAGTAACAATATGCAATTGGATTGTTATTATTTATTGCTGTTTAAAGGCAAGAAACTGTATACACGGAGCCGAAATTTATGTTAGTGCTACAAAAACTATTGAATAAATAAGCAGCAATTCATTATTTTTTTTTTTTTTTATTAATATTTCAGGCACCATGGGTAGATTAACGGAGATATTCATAGGGGCTCTACTCGTTTCAATGGTCTTAGGTGAATTATCAGGACCATTGAATTTGAAGAAAGAGTTACCTAAGAAAGCAGCTGCGGAGACAAATGCGGAAGACGAGTCTCCTGCCGACAGTCCGATGGATAATAACGTTCCCAAGGATGACAATGAGCTCTTAAAAGAATTGGAAACTGTTGAAAAACGAATGAAAGACTTTATATCGAGCATGAAGGATATGGGATCCTCTGGTGGCCCCTTGACTGTTGTCAAACCCCCAGATCTTTCCAAAGGTCGGTATTTAATTTTGCTTTCTATTTGGTTTAGATTTTAGAATAAAGTTTACTTTATGCCTTTCCTGTACGACACACATTAATAATAATGTATTGGATACATTCCTTAAAGAATTGTCTAATCAAAAACTTTTTAAAATAGAGACATGGAACTCGTAAGGTATTTATTTGGGGAAAATAAATTTAGATTTATTTGTTTATTTATTATTTATTAATAAAAGAAAAAAAAATAGACAGTTTTCACAAAGTGCCAACAACATTTAAAAAGATGAGATTCACATCGGAAATGGATGGTTTCACAAATGATTGACAACTGTCAAATGGTAGATTTTCACTATGGAACATTGATATACTACTGGATGAATCATATGCTTCTTAAAATGACGCCCGATTTTCAGCGAGTCGGCCTTTGTTAAAACTTACTGAGTAAGCCCGGTCTAGCTTGCATCTTACCATTGGCGGCTTAATCCGGAAAAACCTAGCAGGTCAATTTTAAAATATATTATTTTAATTTGCCTTTTCGTTGTATACTGAAAAGACGTATTGCAAATTGACTTTTTATACATTATAGAATAAGTGCTAGAAATTGTTATAGGTCGGTACCTACTAACCCTTCAAAAAATGTCCGTTTTTCATAACGCCAACCCATCGTTAACCGAAATTGCACACAACGCGTTATAATTTTTTGTAAATCAGGTCCACTTTTCTTTCTTTGCTTTTTGAAAAATCATCAATCACACGATTATAAAAATTGTCTATTTTTCCCACATATTTTTTTTCAATACTGAGCGTTGCAAGAGCGGTCAGTCTATCCTGGCCCTATTGCGTAGAAAGGTTTTTATTCTTTTGAGAGTGGAAAAACATCTTTCACTTTCAACTGTTGTCATTGGTATGACGCAAATAAATTGGAGAACTTTGATCGACTCGGAAAATGTTTCGTTGAAATTATTGCTGAGTAAAAAATGTAGAAGAGAAGCTGCACTAATAGCGCCATGCAAATCATCTCGTTGATAAAACACCAATAATTCATTTTTTAACTTGATTATGTTTATTTCTTCTAACAGTTTTACCAAATTTACTTGACGTGTGGGAAAATTATTTTTAAAATCAGTGTAATTTTCTTTATTGAACAAATCGGATATAATGAGATGATCGTTGGATGCAAATCGTGCTTCCATTTCCATTATAATTGTATCACAGACTTCAATTGCTACTGCGTGCGTACTAACTGCTTCACAAAAATGTTATAAATCACCAAAAACTCCTTATATATTATTAAAATAACCAAAAGCATTCGTCAAAACCTGTCAACGAATCCGAACCGCATACACAGTTGCGTCTTGAGACCAATTATCTAGTCAGTGTTATCATTCTGTTTCATTTAATTAGGTGAAAAAATCTTTTGTCTCACACTCGGGCATTGCCGATATTACAGTAATTCACGCACCGTTACAAGCTTCGATCTCGTATTTTGTGTTATATCGATCTCTGTCTTATGTATGAGAAACGAGAGAGAAAATTTTATAAAAATATTCAATTTGGGTCAATTTTCAGACTGCCGGCGAACACAATATTTTTGTTCGGGGAATTATCGCCCAAACAAAAAAAGCCCAATAGACTGGGTTGACACAATATCGCGCGCCCTATAATTTCAAATCCACCGATTATTATTAATATTATTATATATGACATTGCACATATTATTAATATTATTATGTCGATTGTAAGGTATTTATTTTGGCAGGTCAATGACCGAATGACCTATAGAGGGAGCCGCCAGTGCATCTTACTCTAACTAATAGTCAGCGCATGACGACTTGCTCTGTCTGTTTTGCGTTGCAGCCACCCTTAGGTTCACTATTCCAAGAACGCAAATTTAGTTTTACAGCCAGGGCAATACGGTTGAAATTCGGGAATCCATGTTAACGGTCTTAACGCATTATACCTACAAGGAAATATTATAAGACGATATTCGTTATATCTTTTGTGGTACATTTTTAAAATGACACTTGTATGGGAACTGCTCATCTAGTAGTATATCAATGCTATGGAAAGAAATAGTTCTCACTTTGTCAATAGATTATTGTAACACTCAAAAATGAATAGGATGGAAAATATAGTTTGCTCGTCATTGCGGTTAAATTACTTAATTAAAAGAATATTTTAACATTAGTATTATTGTACATACATATTATATTCAGATATAAAAGGTAGTAGGTACCTATATAAGTCTATGAAAAACTCATTAAAAAAGAAATCCTGCTAAACCACAAAACTGTGAATTCCAATCATAGTGTTTGTTATTATTAATACTTTGAATGCAATATCTTTAATTTTATTGTTTAAAAAAAATGATTATTACATTAAATAATATGAACGAAATATCCAATCGCCCCTCAGACCCCTTATATATTAGAATTAGACCACATTTTTAGGTGTTTTTGTTTTTTTTTTTTTTAATGATATAGCCTTCTTGTATAATTTAGGAGAGAATTCCGAGTCAGAAGAGTCAGACAAGATGTCAGAAGTAGATTCGGATAATGTGGCTCCGGCTGCAATCTTGGAAAACATGCAAAAGTGGATGAAGATGCTTTCAGATTTGGGACAAGAACTGGGAGCACAATCCTCTGATGTAAGATATTTTTATATCGCTTTAAATATAGAAAGTATAAGGCATTACTATTGTAATCCAGTTGCTCCCAACCTTTTATGGCTTCCCAATCTTTTGTGCCCCCATGCCATTTACTACTTTGAACCTATATTTGAGAAATTATAAAATTTATATTGTATTTTTTGGTAATTTTGATATTATATTTTTTTCAAAACTGGACAGACTTAAAGTTAACAAGATCTAGTGAAATCTAGTCGATAACCGGAAGTCGCTGTAGTTGCATATGGAAGACTTCTCAGTGACTTACCTGTCATGGCAGCAATGCGTGTTTAAATAATGTATCGGCTCTCTTTTTAGATGCCACTCTTCTTCTTCACAATAAACCAAAAGTTTACTAATAATAATTTTAATATCACTCCTTATCGTTTTATATATATTTTTATTATAAAAAGCATCAAATCACGTAAATTGATAGATCCGTACACCACGATAGTGTAAAATGAAATGATAAATTTAGGGGCATTCCTCATTTGAAACGGAAGTACGGTTAACCGCATAGGAGGGGCTTGTTAGTTCACAGTTTTAACACGTAAACAAGAAGATCTTGTTCGACAATAGTATCCCTCGTATTTCAAAGTGTAAGGCACTGGGTTTTCACCCTGGTGCTCTGACTTCGATTCCTGGCGAGGTCACAATTCATTTATGTGATTTTCTCAAAGCCTGGGTGTTTGTACGATTGTTTCACTTCTACTATTACACGCTGTCATTGGGGCCTTCTTTGTCGTAGTGTTAAAAACAATAAGAATATTGTATGGCCGACAATGACTGGTTGTAGATTAATTTTAATTACTTTGAAATAGATATTACGATTTTTGTATCTTTTAGTTGTAATCCTCTCTACACTCATTTGTTTTCTGCAAAAGAAAATGCATTCATCAGAGATTTTCCACTTCCACATGAAACAGACTATATGAACAGGGTTTTTAATCACATTTTGTTTTCTTTTTTAGGAAATTGAAGATAATGCAGAGGAAGCTCTTGAAATGCTGCTACCTCTCCCTGAGGAGCCAGTTGTCGAACTTACTCCGGAAGAAATTGAAAGTAAGAATTTTTTATCAGCTTATAACACTATGCAATGGCATTCTTAATGGCTCATATACAGTGTGACTGATGGATGTACATATTTTTACAAGTAACACAAAAAACCATTTAACTGGGTCCTTTTTTTTAACCCTTACACAGTTTGCAACACCCGTCTATGTCTATGAAGCCCGCAGGTTCCAGGTTCGTTCCCATGGCTGACAAAAAAAACTATGCCCGTTTTTTCCAGCATACAGATCATTTCATGAGGAATGTTAGCCATTCGCCCAACCCATTGGGTACTTGCACTGAATCAAACATACATTGAAAAAAACAACATGCATTTTTTTACATGCATGCTTCATAGATAGATACCAACTTAGCCACCTATTAAAATATTTTTTATTTATTTATTTATTTTATCCAAGTACCAGTCACCTTGTTCGGATATAATTAAACAATGATATTTTATTCATACTTTTGCGATTTCTTCCTGTGTGCAGGATGTAGGCTGGGCTAATGTGTTTATTGTCTATGGTTTCTGTTTAGATCACACCTATTGTATTGTGATATCTTTGGACCCCTCCTACTATCTTTTGTTTCTTGTCCAAATTATCGAACAATACTGGTAATGCAGTATATTTATAGTATTATTTTAATTCAACAGTTGAGGAGATATATCAGTCCGGATTGTCACAGTTGAACAAGAGCCGCGGAGACAAAAAGCTCGGCTACAATCTGATCAACCAGGCTGCGGAGCGAGGACACAAAGAAGCGCAAATTAAGATCGCGTGGGGACGCCTATTCGGCAACCACATCGAACATAATGTGGAACTCGCCAAAAACACTTTCGAAGCGCTGTCGGAACTTGGCAATGCAGATGCACACACGGTAAATATATATATCGAGGCGCGCAACCTTAAATCATGATTTGTCTATGATATCCAATGTGATCGTTGTTATTTTCATGCTTGGAAATGTATTTATTACAATGCTTTGTTTTTGCGTGCAATCATAATGGTTTTCAGTCATGTTCTAACATATTGTGTTATTGACAAAATTGTTTTAGGGTTTGGGTCTCTTGTACGCTTCAGGAATAGGAGTAAATGTGTCGCAAGCGCGAGCCCTTATCCACCTGACGATGGGAGCTCTCGGAGAAAACATTTGGGCGCAGATGGCTCTCGGTTACAGACACTGGGCGGGAGTCACTGTTCCTATTGCGTGTGAAAAGGCCCTCGATTTTTACAGAAAGGCAGCAACTAAGGGTAAGACTTCTAGTTTATTTGCGTCAGTTATTTGTCATAGCTTATAATTTCTTCAAACGAGAAATATTTGTTATTGTAATCCTATAAACATAAATTCATAAATAAAAAGATTCTAATGGCTAATTTGAATTTGCAGTGGCGAGTGAAGTATCTCTTGGAGGAGGAGCCGCGGTCCACCGCATTCGGCTTTTAGATGAGCAGGAGAATTCAGGATACAGCTCGGGTATCCTCTACAGTGACCTTATTGAATATTACCAACTCATGGCAGAAAAGGGTGACATACAAACGCAGGTAATTAACTAACGCATTCAAATTTTTTTTCCACCGCAATACACAAGTGTTTTCTAACTTTGCAACGTGTCCGTATCCTTTGTGAGATATTGGTTTAATCTGAGTACTAAATAGTTTGGACTGTAAATAGAACGAGCCATATGAACTTTTTGTATTGTTACATTTGAGGGTGATCGCTCAACTTATCGATGGGTACTTAATGGAATTTGAATTTAAATTCTAATTGATTTAAATTTTGTATTGTTCCATTTGAGTCCTATTTTACGAACGGGGTTTCGTCTTTCGGCATCTTCAGGCAGTATGCACACTCACCAATTCATATAACTAATTAATTCAATAAAAGGATCTGAAAAACTTCTTCTTTTGACCATGTCCGATCCTGATAGAATCATATCGTCGGCTTAACTAGAAAACTGCTTATCTACAGTTTAGCAAAATGTTCAGGAGAGCATAAAAACTGAATAAAATCAGTTGTAACCAATATCATGTTGTGAATTTTACATATGTTACGTAAATAATAATTTTTGTTGATTTGGCATTCAAATATTAAGAAAAATTTTAACCTGTCTCCCAAAAAACACAAAAAATGCAGATACGTATTATTCTCTTTTCCTTACCAACATAAAATTTGGAGATACGCAGTTTGCGTAACTTATTTTAAGTATGCAAATTTAGTGTGAGGATACTAATACTAATATCACACCCACGGTGGCCGCGCGGCATAAGCTTTGGACTATCATGCCGTGGGTCCCAGGTTCGAATCCTGGGTCTGGCAAGTACACATATTGTTTTTCAATATGTGTGTGAGTCAGGGTATGGACCTAATAGGTTGAGCAAGTGGCTGACATCCATTTCTCGTAAAAACAAAATCTGTTAATTCAAACCTCTACTCTGTGGAGGCCCATATGATCCTATTAGGATCGGACATGGTCGGAAAAAAAAAAAAAAAATACTAATATTACCCAATTATCAACACACAATGAATGTAACAGCATGATATAACAAGCTGAAAGAAGTACCTACATAGCAAGCTTTTCTCCTACCAAGTATAATCATAGGAAAATAAGTTTGAACTATTAACTTATGGAAGAATAATATTTTATTAAAATGTTAACATATAAAATTTTTACAAAAATAGTTTCTTGCACACTCTGACATATCTATTTCTGCATTTTAAGGATAGCACAGTGGAAGTTGATCTTCTTGATGCTTTTTTCGTACTGGTTTTTCTATTTGTTGCATTAACTGTTACAATCGTATTAACCAACACTTTCTTTTCTGCCCAAGATAACTTCCAAAAAATCATTAAACATAACTCTCCTCTCTTCTGATATCGACTGATATTTTATAACAGAGCGATCTTTCTTTGAGGAACTGCAATTAAACCTTTCTTTCAGTGTTCTTTTCTCTTTGCCGATGCCATACTTCCATTTTCCATTTATTTTCTTTTTTCCTTTGTAAGATTCACCCTTTTCTCTCTTTTTTGCGATTGCCCATTGGTTTTTATCCATCTGACCCGTTTGAGATCTTCGTTTATCAACTGTGTTATCTTCAGTTGACAGACTAGCATTAATCTGTACCTCCTTTTTTGTATGTATTCCTTCCACCTGCTCTGCAAAGACTAACACATCGTCTAGCGAATTGTTATTCGAATCCATTTGGATGTAGTTTTGAGTCTCCACTTGCTCAATCAAACAATGAGTTGTCTCTAAAATGTTATTTGACTCCATTTGGATATAGTTTTGAGTCTCCGCTTGCGCAAACAATGAGTTGTCTTTTCTTCATAACCATTTTCCACCTGTGCTACCGAAATGCAAATTTCACCTAATTCAAGATTGTTTGAATCAATAATTGTATTTACAGTCCTTGTCTCCACTGGCTCAATTTTCTTTGTGAGACTACCATCATCATTGACGACGTAATTTTTAAGGGCATTCATAATTTTATGGGCTCTTAACGACGACATGGTTGATTTCTGTAACATAAAAATTCAATGTGTCACTAACCCCTTCCGTGAATTTTAATAAAACAAGTAAATAACCATAATAATATTTATTATCAAACTGTAAATTATTTTCTATACTTTTGTAGTGTCAGTAATTAAGTTTTAGTACAAGAAATGGGATCAACAAAAATAATAATATCATATTAATCGTATTACAAACGCCCGCAAACTGCGTATCTACTGACACACTCTTATGAGAAAAGTAGGTATCTACCACAGTGAATTTAAAGTTCATTTTAAACATGTAAACAGCACTTTTTCATATAAACTTAATATTTAATGATATTATAATGACATAACATACCTCGAATAATGTGAAGATTCGTTTAAAAACACCAAATTTGAGCAATTGAACTAGTCTGAACAGGAACGTTGCTCGCTGCTCGCCAAACTTAGAGCGAATGAAAGCAGATACGCACTTTTCTTGTCACTAATATGATGTTAGAAGTTACGCATTTTTCTAAAGCGAAGATTGTGCAAATGCCATATTTTTTTTAATTATACGTAGTTTGCAGTTCGATGACGTATAAAATTCTCTACAAAATGGCGTTCTCAACTTTTTTTCGACCAAATACGTAGATAAGCAGTTTTCTAGTTAAGCCGACGATATGGGTCTCCACAGAGTGGAGGTTTGTATTAACAGATCTTCGTTTTTATGAGAAATTTATGTTAGCCATTTGCTCAACCTATTAGGTCCATACTCTGACTCCAAACACAAATTGAAAAACAATATCTGTATTTGTCGGACCCAGGATTCGAACCTAGGACCCATGACATTGTAAGCCGATGCGTAAGCCGCTCGGTCATCATGGGCAAAAATTATTATGAACTAAAAGAGCAAGTATGTATAAACACGAATCCAAACACACTCATATTCTAACATTGCGGTTTTTGATGGATGCAGGCACAAATGACTTACAGCCAATTAAGTCATCTTAGTAACCCCCTTTTCAGCTTCACTTTATTTCTGTCATACAAGATCTCTTCCACATTTTTGTTGCGTAACCCATCATAATACATTTTTAATTCACGTAACCCTGATATAATTTTAAAATCAGTACCTACTCAAAAACATTTAAAAACACACCCTTTGGAATTCATTTGCATACAATGTACGAGGGTTATATGTGAAAAACGTGTTGTTGAAATCGTATGTTGTTTGTTTCAGGTTGGTCTTGGGCAGCTGCATTACCAGGGAGGTCGTGGAGTCACTCTGGACATGGAGAAGGCCATGCACTACTTCAAGCAGGCAGCCAATGCAGGGAATGCAGAGGCCATGGCATATCTTGGAAAGGTAATTTACAATATTGTTCGATTTTGGTGTTAAATATTGTATAGTCTGGTAAAATTTCTGATGCCATCTACTCTTCAAAACTTTGAAATTTGAACATAAATTTGAAATCGTTAACTGGCTGTCCATTTCAGATTCACCTGCAAGGCAGTGACACAATAGAGGCGGACAATGAGACAGCGCTGCGCTACTTCCGCAAAGCAGCGGACCTCAACAATCCCGTGGGGCAGTCGGGTCTGGGGCTGATGTACCTGCACGGGCGGGGCGTGCAGAAGGACACCAATCAGGCGCTCAAGTACTTCAAACTCGCCGCCGATCAGGGCTGGGTCGACGGACAGTTGCAGCTGGGGAATATGTACTTTGGTTTGTAAATAGTTACATTGACCTTAGGTAATCCCCTGTCTCTAATATAAAGAAATGGGCTCATGCATTATACCTTAGAATGGGAACACTCCTTTGAGTGATTAATTCTATGTTTAACCTTATTACCTTCACTATTCTCCTATCATAACACATGACCTCACTTATGCATGAGGCCCTTAATATAAAATGTGCAATAACTTCTCCATAATTTTTAGTAAAGTACAAATTTAATGTGTCATACAGTGAAACCCTGATTTAACATTTTTGAATACCGACATAAACCTAAATTATGGGTGTTAAAAATCTAAAATTTTTAAATTTTTTATAATCAAAATTCACACAAATTGGTCAACTTGTTCTTTTTTGAGAATATTTCTTTTCTTTAGAACCAACAATGTTTTTCTTTGCTGTGACATTATAGGGGAGTAAACAAAAAAAAAACACAAAACTACAAACTTTTACAATCGCGTTGTAACCTTGATCCGGACTATAAATAGAATCCACACATGTGTCTAGAATTCATTTTAATGATGTCACCTATTGATTTGAATGTATTTAAATTAATTGGATTTTTAATTTTAATACATAGTTTTAATTGAATTTTGAATATTTCTGTCATAAATTGCGGGAAATAAAAATGTAAATTAAATGAATATAGGTACTAAAATGGAACGCAGACTACAGAAACTACATGCAAATAATGGAAAAATGTGAATTCTGGCAACATAAAATCTGGGTTTCACTGTGTGTCATTGTGTGTCACTATGGGTATTGAAAGCGGTTGCTCTATAGCATTTTACCTTTACATATATGTACACAAGTTTGCTGGTTTTTTATTTACATTTAACATTTTTTGTTTGATAAACCTGTTGTGCTTAAAAATTGAGCACTGAATAAATAGCTCTCGGATATTATTGATAAATAATTAAAGAGTAGAGAATTGGTAATAATATTATGTATAGAATAGTGAAGTATTTATGTATTACTCAATTTTCTATTTTCAGGTGGCATTGGTGTGCGACGTGACTTCAAACTGGCCAACAAATACTTCTCCCTGGCCTCCCAGTCGGGGCATGTCTTGGCTGTGTACCACTTGGGGCAGATGCACGCTCAGGGAATGGGCATGATGGCCTCCTGCCCTACTGCTGTTGAAGTAAGTGCCACAGCCGATTCTCTCGTCATAATATAGAAGAGTCTCGATTATCCAAATTTAATGGGATTGTGGGAGGGTCAGATAACTGAGAACAACGTATATACCAAACTGCTGGAAACTAGTTATTAAGCGTTGTAGAACAAATGAAATAAATTTATTATACTGAAAATGTGTCGCTTGACTACTACGTGGTTATGAAATTGATGAAGTATCAAAACATTGCGGTTACAGGCTTTAAACTGTCGGCATTGCAAATATTTTTTTGTCATGGTAGAATAATGCAGAATATTTAATTGGGATTTTACTATGAAACACATTAAATTTCAGTGATTATGATTGCACAAAGTTTTTATCACTGGCAAGTATGTATACATATTTAATTTACATTTCATTTGAAAATAGGTACTATCACCAAATGAAAGAAATCAGAATGCGATCAATACAATTTTACAAAAGGGCTTCTATGATGATGACATGCTTTCTGTCTTCATCATAATGCTCCACCCTTATCCACTAAGGGAAATGGGAGCCTTCGTGTGTTTAATATGGAAGAAACTGACCTTCTTTTTCAGGCATTTGAGCATCCCTTCATCTGCAGTTTGGACTTTGACGTCCGCCTGTGGAGATAGTCTTTTTACCTCAATAATTCACGTATCTTTTAAACGAAAGTGGCACTGCTGTATATCGTGTTTTCACTTTGTAATAACCAGTACCTTCAAAACATTTGCCAACTGTATTGGCAAAGAGGTATTGCCACTCTGTCCTCTTTTATCCATTAAAATTTATTGATTGAATCTATATTCAAAATATATGTTGATTTGATTTCAGTTGTTCAAAAACGTTGCCGAGCGTGGAAAGTGGGGAGAGCAACTGATGCTGGCTTACAATGATTATAAGCAATTTGATGACAACAAAGCGTTTGTGCAGTATGCCATCATGGCGCAGCTTGGTTATGAAGTTGCGCAGAGTAACGCGGCTTTCCTTTTGGATCGAGGTAACGCAGCAACATCATTCTATCTATTTGAACCGGGAATGAATTATCTCCCTATATATACCTTTTTATAGCCTCTTATAACCTCCATGCCGTAAAGTGATGGTGGGCAACCCGTTTTTTATATAGTCACAGATGTCTCAAGTAAGAAATGATATTAGCCATACTAAGTAAATTTTCATTACCTACGTCCTACATATTGGTCAATATGTATTGTCACTGTAATCGGAAAAATGCTAAAACATTTTTTTTGTAAACTAGAGAAAAAGGTAAAATAAACAGACCCAAACACATGTTTGAAAATATGTGTTAGACACGAAACACTCGAAACACGGAAATATGATTCCTATGGAATAGTACAAAACATTCATAGATTCCATCAAATGCTCTCAGTTGATAGTATCGTTTTTTGCATATATAAGTGTCAGGACAAAGAGTATGTAGTGGTGGGAGTAATGCATCAAATACTTCCAATGATATGCAGAAAATGTTAAGCCACATTTCGGCATAGGACATCAAGAAAGATTTTTATTTACTGTAGTAGCTAGTAAACTCAAATTCGCTATACTTACTTGTGAGTGGTGACAGGGTTACCAACCCTTGCTGCAAAACGATAATTATAACTATTTTCATTTGAATGAGTATTAGATATGCATTCAATTTCTTGTCAAATTTACATGGAAAACAAGTAGTACATAATATGAAAATGAAAACATATTGTGACATAGACAAATACGCGATATATGAAAAAAAAATGTTTACTCAACTGTTATTTTACGCAGAATCTTTGGCATGCTACGTCAGTTTAAAACTACCAGATTGCCTTGGTAGTCAACAAATTTAATTACAATTTTTTTATTCAATACTGAATATACACATCATTTAAGAATATTAGATTCTTTATTACTTATCTTTAAATACTTCTTTTTGAAAGCTCAAAGGATAAAAGCACTCACTCAGTGAACGATGTGAGTGAGACTCTGTCAACAAAGATTTATCAAAATTATGTATTTTTGACAATAAAACTTAATAAGTATGACGTATTACACGTAAGGAGATTTACTTCTGATACGATGATAAATAACATGTAAACCTATAATTATCTGTTAAAAAAATCCTAGAATTTCTTGGACCGCCTTGGACTCCTTTCAAAACTAAAACATGTCTTTCGTTTGTTGGGTGAGGTATTTAATAATAACTATGCCATCTGAGGTCTCTTCAAATTCCGTCAATAATGACTACAATCTTAACAATATGTGTGTTTAATTTTATTCAATGTTAATCTCCGTTATGTTTCTAGGCGATGTGACATTATTCGGCGGTCCACCCGAGGACTATGTGCGTGCTCTGACATTTTGGAGTCGAGCAGCATCGCAAGGATATTCCCCGGCGCAAGTCAAACTTGGCGACTACCACTATTACGGCTTGGGAACGCCTGTCGATTATGAAACTGCTGCAAGTCATTACAGGTGAGCCGTGCAACAATTTTATTTTAAAATCCTAACTTGTATATACACCAAAGAATTTGGACTATAAAAAGGAGTCCATTTCTGTTACGACAATTGAAACTATTTTGCAAGCGCCACAGATATTAAGATGCCATTCTAATTTTATTAGTAGCACTACACTAATCCCACATCCATAATGCAACATTTGTAATTACGCAGATTGGCGTCGGAGCAGCAACATAACGCACAGGCAATGTTCAACCTGGGTTACATGCACGAGCAGGGTCTTGGGATGCGGCGAGACGTCCACTTGGCCAAGCGATGCTATGACCTCGCAGCTGAGACTAACACGGACGCCAAAGTTCCAGTTGCCCTCGCCCTCTTCAAACTGTTCCTCATCTTTAATCTGGAGTCACTACACGATGTGAGTTTATTTCATTATCCACATGCTCTGACTGAGGGGGGACATAGAAGAAGAGATTTTTGATTGTTCTTTATCACTTTTTATTTGGTTAATTATGTATCTTTTATGTTGAAAATTCATTGCTTTAAGCAAGTACCTAACTAAGTTAAAAAAGGTTGCTTGTGGAGGTTCTATTAGCAGACACGTTTTACTAGGAATTGTTGTTAACAACCTATTGGGTCCCTACTCTGGATTAAATTCACATTGAACAAAACAACATTAATTTTTTAACCAGTCACGTGTTTGAATCCGTAACCAACGGGTATTCATACAAAAATGGCTAAATGTGGGTGCAGTTTCTATATATTTTGATGTGTTTAAATAATTTAAATAAAAAATGTACCTACTGTCGAACAAGAACTTCTTGTCCACGTGTTAACACTGTAAACTAACAATCCTCTCCATCGCAGCTAATCACACTTCCGTTTTCAAATGAGGAACGCCCCCAAATTTATCATTTCAATTTACGCTCCCGTGGTGTACGGATTTGTCAATTTACATAATTTAATACTTTTTATAATAAAAATATGTCTAAAACAATCAGGAGTGATGTTAGTATTATTATTAAAACTTGTGAACATAAATCGCGCAGAAGGCGATCCAAGCTTTGTGAAGTCACTAGGTATCTACCAGCGCCGGCTTCTTTTGTAGTTTATGAATGCCATGCTTGTTTCGGGGATTTTTACAATAGTTTTCAGATTTATGTTCTATTCTTAAATAGAACGTGGCCCGAAAAATGTTATATAACCATATAACGAGTAATGGTTATAACGAGCAAATTCAGTCGGTCCCATCCTCTTATAGTCAATGTATGATGGTAAATATATCTTTTTTGTTAATTACAGAGCCCGATATCCATCTTCTTCTCAATGGACGAGTCGTTCATCTCAAATTGGGACATCTATCTAATAACAGCTCTCACCAGCATCCTGGGGGCGGTGATCTACTTCAGGCGGCCGGTGGCGCCGCAGCCCCAGAACCAATAAGCAAAGCTTCGCTCTCATCTCACTGTGTTCAAGTGATCAATAACATACAAACGTTCAATTGCTATTCACTGAGGGCGCGCTTGATGAAACATCAATGTTAATTCAAACATCCACAGACTTTATGTTGTCAGTTTGAAGCTGTGTTCTTATGGGTTGCCAACAGTCTCAACTCGAAAACCTTAGAATTAACATAACGGTGTCATAAATTCTGTATTGTAATTGGTAAATACTTGGTAGGTACTAATTTGCAATCAGTTTTTAACATAAACGAGTTTTTATTAACAATTTGGTAGAGACTACCCAACTACCGTGATGTGTGCTTTTGGATTGAAAGTGTATAAAATTTTAGCACCGGTAGTTTAAAATATGAATGAATTTGACGTATCGTCAGTAATCAATCTGAAATAAATATTTATATTCACACCTATAGATTTATTTTCTTTTACATTCTAGTTTTTTTTATTATATCTAACTCATTTTTTCCATTGACAAAATGTCATGTTCTTTGTCTATGTGGAAACAAATTATCAATTAAATTGTGCTTATCAAGGTATATAGTAGATAGCAGAAACACTAATATAATGACAGTCCCTACGTAAGCTCGAACATCTATCAAAAAAGCATTTTTTGCTAAAACACTTAAAATACTTCAGAAAATTAATTAATTTCAGAAAAAAATGTACGTAAAAACGGACAAAATTGTATTAAATGAACCATGTAAATACAGATATGTTAATATGTCCGTCTTTACATTAGGCCCCAGACAGTCACATAAACAGATGAATGTCAGTTGTCTTTATGTACATACTCCGTGCAGGTGACCATTAGTGAATGTTAGAGTTGCAAGTGTATTTTTTTGTAAGATAATATACCTCTAAACAATTCAAATTATGATGATTTCGATAGTGATAATTATAATTGCTAATAATTGATATCACTTCGTCCCATGTAAAGTGAGACATGTGGTAGTTGTCTCATTAATGAATGTTTGAAAGTCGACGTAAAGTTGGACAGCTACAATTACAATTCTGCCAAAAGTATATAATTTAAAAAGAATGTAATAATTTGTAAAAAAAACTATGAATAGTATTGTTTATAATACCCACCGAATTTCAGGTGCCTAGTAATGAAATCATAGAAGTTCTAAGATTTTTTACTTCAAATTGCTCTCCTGTAAAATTGAATTTTTGTAGATGTCCGAGTTTACGTAGGAACCGTCAATATATATTAAATATCTTTCTTTACCTATTCTATTTCTGCATATTTAACATATAAAAACTAATACACTAAGCACCTGCGCACATACATTTGACGCACCACTACCATAATCTGAATTCAGAAATGCCAATAAAATTGTATTCGCTTTTATGCACACACTCAGTTTACACCGTAGAGTCGAAGTGTTAAAAACTCAACCATTTCAACTATTCAATCCGAAACATAGTACATTAGACAAAGTAACAGTGAACTTCAGAAAAATAATATATATAAAACATTGGGTACATTCATCAATAATTCGAAATAAATCAATACATTCAATTCACGTAAGGATGTTTCTTAATGTGAGATGTTATTTCATTATGATTGCTGTCCATCGTAAGTTTTATGCTCTGTGATTAGGCTAGCTGGTCCGTTGGCCACTTGAACTAAAAATGACTCGCACACCATGGTGGCTTTCACTTTGAACTACAGCGACACTCGTGCTGAACGACTTCCAACATTGTTGCAAGCACTCAACAACTGTCTTTTCAGCAAACAATGTTACATAGACGCTATCTGTAGCACTACCTCAAGTCACATGTGTTTTGTGGACCTCAACTAAATCACATACACATGTGGGTGCGAATATGTGTGACCCACTTAAAAATTATTACTTGTGTAAATGAATGTTTGAAATAATATACAAACCTACGTTACTAATGCAAATATATAAGAAGTTCGCACTGGCATTTTTAAATTACCTGAAAAAGAAGTAAATAAAATTTCTAGCTTCTAAATATAAATTATAATTTAGCAATGTTATTACTTGATCATACATAATTTATTTGGTGGCAATTCTGTTAAATTTGTATTAAGAATTTACTGATCTTAGCCAAATATGATAATCTTATTAAACAAATTTACTAAAATACATTTTAAAGGCCAACTTCAAACATTGAATCATTCAAATATCAAGGACTTTCAATGTGTGAGAGAACTGACAATATGCTAACAATACTTTTATTTGGTGTTTATTGGGTTCTCTCTAATCAGATTTTTACCGAAAACAACACTTTTGTGGAGTTGGTCTAACATCGCTACAAACTGTGGCAAGTCCCAAATGAAAATGTATTATGAACTGTCCATTCATATTCTTTAAGTCCTGTTTCTAATTTTTGTAATGGTGTTAATTAAAGATTATTTTTAATTCATAATACATACCTTTGCCAGTGTTATTTGTTTTAGCGTTAACAAGTTTCCGTTACTAAATTCTATGGTATAAAACATGTTATCATTAGTTTGTCAAAATGTTATGTATTTATATTTTTTAATTTATCTGTATGCCGACTGTCGGGTGATTCTATTTGTTAATAATATAAAAGCATCTACATAGTTCATGTTATTTTTAATTATTGTAATATTTTATTGTGGTCTATGATTTAACTATGTATATAGTATGTCAGAATGTTAAGATTTAAAAACTGTACTTTCTGCAGATCTATTCCGATTACTTAACACCATAACTATCTTTCGTTATATGTCTAGATTCGAGATAACAACATTGTGTTACGGAAGTATTAAAAAAATGGATGTTTAAATTATGAGGAAACGTCAAATGAAAATTTTCAGTTTTTACAGTAAAATTTGACCAGAGCAAGGTTGTGTGATGATGAGTTAGAGTTTGTCCATATGATGCTTGTTACGCCGCGAGTGCATGTGGACAGCTCAATGAGGTCACATGTAGGTACCTGGAATGCGTGCGAGTCAAATAGCATCAAAATGTTGGAAGCAGCTGCTGCAAACTGCCATTTTCTTTAAGACATTGCTACATTAATGGAGTTAAATCGGACAGATTGAAATATATTATATCCAAAGTTAATTCAATTCCTATTATATTATATTGTATGTATATTGGCATTGTAATTTGTTGCGTAATGACAGTTCGCAGTCAATTCTAGTTAAATGCTATTTTATCCCCAGATACATAACATGTTTATCCTGATTTTTAATGATATTGGAATTAAGGGTTACGTTGGAATGGATCTGCAAGAAAATTTATTCCATAGTTATGTACCAATGAACTTGATCCCAGATGTGACGCTAGTACACATTTTTAGATGATACCTTTGCCCGCTTGGTCTCAAAGGTTAAACAATTCATGAGTGTTACATGGTTTTTTTTACGGCCTCAACCAACGCTGTAAGGTTCATGAATACCAATATATTAAGCCATTATCAATGTTGATGACTGAACTGACACGCTTTGCACTCATTTCGGTGCAGTATTTTCAAACTGATTGATATGTGCAATATCTCATAGGGGTCGCTCTATAGACTAGCTAATAATTTTTATGAGTAATAATTATTAAGAAATCCATTTTATTATTTTTTTTTTTCAGTATAATAACCATCATTCCATGTCTTAACCATTAGGTCATTTATTTTATTTACTTAAAATGCTAAATTTTATACTTAACGTGCTGATAAAGAAAACAAAAGAAAATATCAACTGTATTGGCTTTCAGCACAATTGACAAGAATAATTGCACCATCACAATAATTGTTAAAATGCTCATAAAGCTCTACATCATAACTCCATTGAAAAAAACCGATCGATTTGAGGATATTGTTTGGTGATTTTAAATAGTGTCTTTTTTATTTGTTAGCTGAGTTATTCCGTGATTCTATTGGTTCCCAATCTTTTTCTTGTCGTAACCCATTTTTATAAGTGTGGAAAATGCCACATACAATAAAAAGCCATTTTAATATGTTAACAAAACACAATAAAACCAATAATAAAATAAAATTTATTATGTGAATTATCAATCGTCACATTTTTTTTTCACCTTTCTGTGCACTGTCAAACATTGCACTTTTACAGTTTTCGTTCCAAAAAAAAATTACAGTTTTTTAATTTTTAAATGTTTTTATTTGTATTAAAATTTTATTTTCTACCATAATTTAGACCATTTTATGGTACTTGTATGATAGCCCACCGCCGTGTTCCTACACCAATGGTTATGCTGCACCGCACGGCCGTAGTCATATATTTTAAAAATACTACGACAATTGAAGTGTGGAGTAAGATCATGTTAACGCGCGTGTTTGACCATTGTAATCAACCGGAAAAAACCGATATATTTTTTTCCTGTTCGAAGACCTGGTTTCTACTTTTAAATTTACATGCATTACATTCGGTTTTAATTTACTAGTCTCAGTTTATCCATTGTCAAACATAACGCTATTTGGCTCATGAAAACTAATTTTTATCTTTTCCACCAGTAACGAACGGTGACAGACTATTTTTGATTGTGGATACACATTTTTATTAATTGTATCTGTAACTCTCATCTGAATTCTCTGATTTTTCGTTGACTGAGTTAATTGACGAGTCTCACACGAATACACATACATCAATTTTACACTAAATAAATATGAAATTCTGCTTGATGAAAGTGCATATTATTAGACTCTACTATGTAATTGGCGATCCAACGGTTGGGAACCGGTACGTTAGTCATTAACATAATGTTTTATTCTTATCAATAAACACATAATGGATTGTTTTGTTTGCTAAAAGTTTACAGTTTGTCACCAGTATATTTCTTTGTTCATTGTTTACACTGTTTTTAATGAGTCCAATCTGCCATAGACAATAATAATGTATTATTTAGTTACAATTGCAAAAACACATCATTTTGTCTTGTGGTATTTTGAATAATGTATGTTTTATTAGATTTTTAATGTCTACTTTGGGCTGGATTTATGTCCACTACAAGAAATGCGTTTCATCTTTTTTAAAGCATTATAAAATTTAATATTATTTGCCACTTTCATAGGTATGCTATCTTTTCGCTGTTTTGATAGAAATTCCTTAAATACCTACGCACATACATAGTTATATTATTTGAATCATGTTAGTAAATCAGTTTGTATTTAATATTAATTATTTTACTGAATTATAATACGATATTAGACTTTGACTTCTATAAAGACGTATACGCCAGTGCGGCCGTTTCTGGAACTATAACCGTTGCAATACCGCCAGCATGTAAAAAGCGCGAAACATAATACTGTCATCGCATAGAGCGCCTTGACAAAGATTTCGATATATAGAAGCTGAACCGTGTGTACATAATTATATATTACGAAAGCTTTTTTCAATTAGACAATGTTATGTATTCCCAAAAACATTGAATGCTATCTGTTAATAACTAGTAAAATGTCCAACTTAAATAAATAAAATATACATAATATAAAGACTAACAATTATAAACTTGAGGCGTGACCTTGGTGCTAGTGTCACAATGTGAGTATTGCTGGTATATGGCGAGCTATTTTTACTCAAAACCGCGGCATCTAAAGTCACAGTTGTTGGTCTCGAATAGCCTAAATTATGGATGCATATTCTGGTGTCTCTAAAAATAATTGATTTGGATGATTGAAAATTGTTTAAATTAATTCACAATGAAATGAAGTCACTTAAGTTGATTGTTGCACTAAATAAAAGCATACTAAAAATACCCCATAATCAAATGGATAACTTTCACATGGGATATCATAATTTTTTAAATGAAGACATCTGAGATCATTTGAATCTTAAGAGCGTACTTCAGTGAAACGGCAAATATTTTTCAACAGTAGGTGCGATGAAATTTCTCACTAGTCGCCAAACGGAGACCGATCGTCGAGGTGTCCGCACGTCGATTTGTTTTGTCATGGCGTCAGATGAAAATATTCTTAAATCGTGTAAAGATGAATAAAAAACTTTACGTATGGACTTAGAAAACATGTCAATGAATATACTATAATTATTAGTAATATAACAATAAACATAACATTAAATGGACGCATGTTAGATTTTTATGACAAATTATATTTCATTCGGCACGCGTCATTTGCACAATCCGCGCATCGCCTAGCCACGATCTTTTTAAACCATGCCTCAACTGAAGCATAGCCTTAAAAACAAAACAAACCTACTGTAACCTAGGTATAAATACCTACCCAGTAGGTTATTTCTTTAAACTAGTAAATGATTACTCATAAAATTGTGTCACCATAATAATAAAACATATCCATGTTGAATTGTTGGTACTTGTACAAATAATTAAACTATTCCATTAAAAAATGAAATAAGTAAATTTTTTTCATGATGCAAATATATTCTGTCATTTGGCCATTGTCTGTGTTTCAATGAAAATTGTCCATTTTAAAAGTGACGTATTTTTAATGCTGTCAGTGCTTAGTAATTTTATTTTGCGAAAACATTTTTGATCTTTGGTCAATTTATGGTAATTTTGAGTTAGGTACACAATAATTATATTGCTTTACTAACTTCTTCCGTTTGGTTAATGCAGACTGTTGAAATAAAGTATTTTTAGTTTACTGGGAGAGATTAATGCTTCAAACTATTGAAAAATATCAGTTTCGTACTGAATTTGACTAAATACACATAACAAGTCCAGATATATTTCACATTTTGAGAGTTTCAAATTAAGTGTCAATTGCAAAGAAATTGTTTTACCTGGAAATGCATATCGCTGTTAAAGTCATCAATCATCTTGACAACTTAAATTTATTTTCCTTTAAAATTAAAGCAATCCGTTTGATCGTCTTATCCGAAAAGACCACACTTTTTATTGCATGAATGTTTTATTAAAAAATTAGCGTGTATTTGAAAATTTAATATAAACAGTTTTTTTTTTGTAAATTGTATTAACTGATAAACGTACTGTGCACACTAATGTTATGCATAATGAAATGTATATATGTGTAAATGATAAATTATGTGTGTGTGATAATTACATATAAGTTAAAGTTAGTCATTAGAAAAAGAAATAATTTTTTAAATCTGACAATATTTTTTTCTTTTTTCCAATCCCCCCCCCCCCCTCTTATTTTATCATGTTTGAGAGATGTGAGAATTGGTGGCATTGACGGTACAGCTGGACATATCATGTGTACCGTGGTTTTCTCAATGCTACATTTGTTTTTTGTGAGATGGGTATGGCTTCTGGTTATCTAAACCGGTGGTCCATGAATTTTTAGCATCCAAATGCATATGCTAAAAATTCCAATAAAATCCTCAGAACCCGGACACCTGTAAGTGTTTTTGTTCTTAAAATAGATTAATGGTTTTACATGACGAAATCAACCGCGATCAGACGTTATTATACGTTACCATATAAATAATATTTTAAATTACTGTGTTAGTGGTCCACAAAACGTTTTTCCTATTTTCAGTGGTCTGCAGGTGTAAAAAGGTTGATTATCTAAGCTGTTGAAGGCCTCCGCATTCCTGGCTAGCTCTGATGCCGGAAGTGGAGGTTCATCAATGTGGAGGAACAGGCCAAGGTCTCATGGACGTCGAGTAACCAAGAAGTTACGGTAGAAAAAGTCAATATAAAAGAAAGAAAACACTGGTTAAACTTCGGAACTGGTATATTATTGATTGATTATTATTTATATTATTGTTGATGGCAAAATTATTTAAAGTCCACAGGTCACAATTAATCAAAGATAAAGTCGAAATTGTCATATCCGAAGTTCACAAAAAAAAATCGTAATTTAATTATTATTTAATTAATTATTAAAATTAATTCATTTATTGTTAATTAATTATTTTAAAATTAGCTTAATTATTATTAACTAATTATTTAACATTAACTTAATTATTCCTAATTAGTTATGCAGACGAGATTGCGCGAGTGCCGGGGCACTGAAGTAAAAGGTTGGGAACCAGGTCCAAAAATTTTGAAAAGTCAATGTCACTGGGCACACTGTACTTGAGCGCGAGCTGTCAGAGTGACGGTTAGGTATTCGACGTAAGTACCACGCCCCTCCAAATGGATGCGACCAAGAGGTATTTGAGATCTCGGCGGGCGACTCAAAAGGGGGTGGTGACTCCGCTCGGCGGAACCACACAACGCGCGTCTGACAAATTTGTATGGGAATTTTGAAGATATTCGCGATTCAAGGTGTCAGAGACAACCTCCGAACGCACGAGAAGAACTGATATGGAAGTTCAAAATAATTATACCCAAGGATAGGTATTGGGCTCCGCCCCCATATGGGCGGTACAATGTTTACATTACGCGCCTGTTTTTCGTACTTGTTGGTACATAGACTGAGTACCCGGTGAAGCATTGATTCCTTGTTTCTGGGTTAACCAAGCGAAAAACGCACGTACGATGGAGTATCTGGTATCAAAAGATTCGTCTTCGAATTCCTCTTCGATACAGTATACCCCCCGTGTGGTGACGTTCCTCATGGCTGACCGAGGGCCGTTACAGAGGCGGCCAGGCGGTGGGCTCTGGTGGCGTGCAGGTACCTCCTACCCACAAACAAGAATGCTTACGAGCTAGCCTGGATGGTAAGGTATCATATTCCAGTGGTCAAATTGGAATATCTGCGGCACCAGGCCTGCAATAACGCATACCAATCCTTCGGCTGGCTCCCGCCAGAGTGCCAGCTTTGTGGACCTCTGACGGCCTGAATATCCCGCGGACGTTGGTCTCCGAATATGAAATCTGTAGGTTACGAACCTCCCTATCGAATAAAAGCATAATATTTATGATTATCAACCGGGAGCGTTGACCAATATGATTTTAAATTTGTGCCCGTCGCGTAAGCTTTTCTACCCTTATGCCTGTGTACATCGATATCGCCACAGGTTACACATTTACATCCGGTTGACGGGTGTTATTCTAGGTATTAATAATTCTTTAGTACATACTCATATTCCGCCAATCAAGGATTTCTCGTACCTTATTCCGGTACTCGACTAACCTGAGAGACGGACAGCCACCGGCCCGACTCTGGCCCGGCTCGGTGCGCGCGTGACAGTGATGCTGCTATACGTGCGAGCGGGAGAGGTTCTTTTAGTAGAGGGGGCATTTTTACGTTTGCGAAATCGAGCTTCGACACACATGACAGAGACGCCGCCATATGTGTGAGCAGGAAAGCTGCCGCATTATCGGTTTGGAGACGTCGCTCTCAGAGATGCCCGCGAATTTCAAATGAATTTGATTACGCTGGAAATCATGATTAAAGTCGGTTCGATGGTTGCCTATATGTTGTTCCGCTCTGTGATTGCACAAAATGTGCAAATGGAAGCCTTCGCAACAGGCTATGAGCATATGTTTACAATTATCACGCCGTTTATGTGCGACATCGATTTATATACGATTAATATTAAATCTACCTTAATTACCATATACTATTAACGCCCGTCCATACATCCCGCTTTATTATTTAACTAACCCTTTGCATATTACATTACATTAACCATTATATTACAATTTTATATTACCAATTACCTTACAAACCAAATCATATTTTACATTTAATCTATCTTAATTAATCCTTTACCTAAACGTGTACTTAATCAAAATTTAACCCTATATGTACATGGTCTGCGACCGACTTATCTCCTCCACAGTTCACCTTGAGAGGTGGTGGGACCTGACAAGGTAAACTGTGGGACTCATTTACATATTTTGTTATGTTTAGCTTTATCAAGGGGCGTCTATCATATATCCAGTGGCAGATTTGACTATTGAGGTCAGACCAAAATGGTTGGGTCTCCAACTACTCCACTAGGGGGGCACCCACTCAGGGCCAACGAATTATGTTCGTGTCATTGTCTTAAGTTTCTGGCATCATTGGGAAGAAGAGCATGCAGTCATATTTATCACGCCCACTCACTATTCTTTCCACTGAAGATGTCACCACTTAAATCTCATGTTGCCGTAAAATAATCCATTATTTCTTCCATTATGGCCACGATGGCCAAGTGGTTATACTACAAAGTTTGATGGATGACAATACACAAATAAAAGACAAAGAAAATTTATATAACAACATTTTATTTGAGTTGCAGTGACATTTTTAGATATCTCGTATTTTGTACAAATAATAAAAGCAGTCATAATATTTAATTATTATAAAGAATGATCGTACAAAAATTGCCAACTAAACTGTACGCTCAGTCTGTGTTTTCTTTCCGAATCTGATACGGCAGAAGGAAAACTGACTCCGCTTAACCGAGGATTGATTACCACAAACACTGAATTGCTTCGCACCCTATGCGTAGTAGCTGAGGTTTGCCTTCTTCTTCGCTTGCACTTCCAAGATGGCGTCCATGAAGTCCTCGTGAGTGACGGACGTGGCTGACCTCCGCAGCGCGATCATACCTGCCTCAACGCACACCGCTTTGCACTGAGCACCGTTAAAGTCGTCCGTTGAGCGGGAGAGCTCCTCGAAGTTCACATCAGGACTAACATTCATTTTTCTGTAAAGTATAACATTTTATAAGCAAAAAAAAAATAGCCACACATATATTGTGTAGAATTAGATCCCTTACGCAGTAGAATTTTATGTCTAACTCAGTGGCGTGCTTCTTATTTTCAAACATTTGTATAGAATGCATATGTATGCGCAACGGTGGCAGGTTAATGCTACTGACAGCATTCTGTGTCATTTTTATTTTGTTCACACATAACTCTACATTTCTTCCTGCCATATGGCAATACCGTGGGTCACTAATTCAAAGTTGGGATATTTCAAACATAAATTACGGGAAATAAATATGTAAAACCGGGTATCAAATATGTATTAAAATGAAATGTGAATGATGTTTCAGAAATGTAAAATTCCACTGAATTTAAAGAAAATACATAAACTTCAGGAGAGAGTGCAAAGTAGACGCCAATACTTGGCTTTTAATTTGCGTTCAAAGGCAATCTTTAGATCAAAAAGATGACACAAACACTATAAAGATATTTGGACATGGACGTCTCGATTTAACACAAAAGGTGTGTACATACAGAGAAAAACGTTAAGTTATGCTGGCAACTCTTTTTGCAGCGTTGTTATTATTGGTTTTTTTAGAGATTGAATGAATGAGTTGAGCCCAGCTAGTCAAGCTATTACTCAAGATTCACGATAAAATGAAATCTAGTTGACTTTCGAGTGGATGAGTTGGAAATAGACTATAGTTATTATTGATTACCTTGAGTGAATTTGCATAATACGTGCTCTGGCCTCCTCGTTGGGATGAGGGAATTCAATTTTCCTGTCGAGACGGCCCGAACGGAGCAGGGCGGGGTCGAGGATGTCCACTCTGTTTGTGGCGGCGATCACTTTGATGTCGGCCGTTGAGCTGAACCCGTCCAACTGATTTAACAGCTCCAACATGGTCCTCTGAACTTCCCTGTCTCCCGCTTTCTCCGAGTCGAATCTTTTTGTTCCTATGGCGTCCAACTCATCTATGAATATGATGGCCGGAGATTTCTCTTTTGCGAGGGCGAATGCATCTCGTACAAGCTTTGCACCATCACCTGAAAAGTTAAGTTTTCATATCTTCAAAATGTGAGGGTACAACTTTGGCTACATTTAAAAATCTACGCTATTTATTGTACATTTACATCAACTACTACTGTTGAAAGAACGTCTTCATCAATTTTCATGATGGACTTTCGACAATTACACGTGTTAGTGAACATATTATACTTGCTCAGGTCACGTCGTAGGATGGAAGATAAGATTCAATTATCCGGTACAGCTTTGCCTGGCATTTAAGATTAAAACATTCATGAAAGGAGTAACAGGTTCCCTTCGATATCATAAATTATAAATGCAGACTGGTATGAACAAAACTAAACGATGTTAAACTATGGCCAGTAACTTCTCATCACTTAATTTTTTTAGACAAAAAATCACCCTCGCGGATCGCATGTAATCAGAGAGTCATGGTTTACGATCCATACGACACTGACTCAAGCGGATGGGGGAGCCTTCAAAATAAAGCACAACGTAGTGCTCTGTTGTTTGTTCAATCATGTGCAGTAGACTCTGACTTTCCATTCGTATTAAGGTAGCCACTGACCGATGCGAAATATTCGCAACGCAACCACTACCAAAAATATTACGCTTGCATTTGATGCCAATTTCGTGTTTGGCATCAAACCAACGCGTTAATATCGCAGCCAGACTAAATAATTATATTTCCACACCAGGTGTAAAATAGTAAATAATACTAATATTTTACGCCAAATATTCTATAGTTCTAAAGAATTAAATATGAAAAAATGTAGGTACAGTATAGCGTTTTCAGAATTACTGTAATTTTTACCCAGTTCACGTAAAATATATTATAATTCTATAAAAACGAGATGGCAGCACAGGTTGAAGCCATGACTAAATTACAAATGTCAAAGTAACAAAAGACAGAATGTTCAATATTCAGCATAATACTACTTGTCTACATATTACATGACTACCAACAGAACACTTTCATTCATTTCTCTCCTAACTTCATCTTTTTTCAAGAATATTTTTATAATCCATGTCCGACAAATTGTATATGCAATAATTACGGACCAACTCAATAAGCTTCTCAATCGTTATCATTTTTATTTGCATTGCGATATTTGTGCTCAGCGAAAAAACGTAGTCGAATGCATCATCGAAATTCGCAGCAAATGTTTTATTGCAAATTCACACGCTACGCACAAGACTGTCGTGCAAGTTTGCTCTTTCTTTTAAGCCGATACGAACATCATAGATCAAGTGATGCGAATATTTTGCAACTGTGAGTGGCTATGGTTCAGGTTGGTAGAACATGACTCTGTTGATTGCATAGCGTGAAGGAGGACGCGTCGGAGGTGTTTGACGTGCAGGACTGGTCAGAGACTGCTGAGACCGAGGAAACTGGAGGAGTTTAAAGCTGATTTTGGACTGTAGCACAATTGGAAGAAGAATGTAGTTGTTTACCGATGAACATCTGCACTAATTGAGGTCCGGCGAGTTTGAGGAATGAAGATTTGGTTTGTGCTGCACACGCGCGCGCCAACAGAGTTTTGCCAGTGCCGGGAGGTCCATATAAGAGCACTCCCTTCGGAGGATGGATTCCAAGATTTACAAACTTCTCTTTGTGAGTCATCGGTAGCACCACAGCTTCAATTAATTCCTGAAAGATGACAAAATTCATATCATTTGACATTATAGGAAAGACATAACTAACAGATAATCCAGTATATTGGGTATTTTCAAAATGTGTTTTCCGCTGTATTCCTCATAACCGAACTGTACCCGTTTGTTTGTTCTATACCTATTTGATCTAATTTAATATTATTTTAATAAAAATTATTTTCAATAAACTAAGTAAATAGTGGGGATAAGGATGGTCGGAGGACTCAAGCAGTGGTGAAGACTTGGTGATAGACAATTACTTAATGTTTACCTTCACAAAAGAAATATGTCAATTACCTACCAATCTTGCAAATTGATTTATTTGTCCGTATTTTAGAGGCCATCCATACTCTGAAACTGTTTGCGGTTTAGAACCGTGTGCCATACTAAACTTATGATTTCTGTTCATGGAAATATATTTTCACAAAGTAATTATTATACTTGGAGTCGCATGAAGGTAGGTCAAGGCTGTATTCTGTGAGGACCAAATGTCGTTTGTTTAACGCGTGCGTGCTACCTGTGCTCCTGTATGGCTGTGAGACATGGCATCTTACTAAGCTTCAAGGGTCTCGGCTTTTGATCTTTGAGAATCGATGTCTCCACCGAATCTTATGGGTCCATTGGTATGACCGTGTTACAAACACCCGAGTTCGTGAGCGGACACAGTAGCCTTCGGTGATTGAGGTAATCACGAAGAGACGCTTTACGTGGCTGGGACACGTGTTCCGGATGCCGCCAAAGAGTGTGACCCTTCGTACCCTTGTGGCACAGCCTCAAGGGTTCCGTCGCCGTGGCCAGCCCTCCCTCACCCTGCAACGGTGCTACCAAAACGATCTACGTGCTGCAGGTTTGACATGGCGGGAGACGCAAGAGTTGGCGGTGGACCGAGGGAAGTGGCCGAACTTGTGCTTGCCCTATGCCCCAATGCTGGGTTGTGATAGGGTGAAAGAAGATATTATAACCATCAGTGGGTCTATTCTATGCTTATCGACCGCTTAAGTGATAAAGTGAAAAATATTATCAAACTTAGGGTAGGTTTGTATCAAAATATTAGCACTTATTGTAACAATTACACGAAGCCGGTTTTTATTGTTGCAATAAGTGCTATATTTTAACAGCACCTATCTTGCTGCTGTTAAAATATCGCACTTATTGCAACAATAAAAACCGGCTTCGTGTAATTGTTACAATAAGTGCTAATATTTTGATACAAACCTACCCTAAGTTTGATACTATTTATCAATTTAGTGTTCGATAAGTATAGAATAGACCCACTGATCGTGATCGTATCCGTTTATGTTTATACCATACACTTACAATTGCAAACTTAGTGAAAATATACTTTCATGGACAGAAATCATAAGTTTAGTAAGGCAAACCACTTACGGTTTCAGTCTATGGATGGCCTCTAAATTAGACATACGGCGAGCAAACTAGACTCGATGAAAGGACTCAAAGTGTTATTTCGGCTGCACCAGACGGCCGGAGGGAATCTGCTTGTGTCATTTATCCATAAGGAATGCTTTAAGTTCATTGGTATAATATCGATTAGCCGCAGTAATAAAAAAAGTCATTGGATGACATGCAAAAAGTGCAATGTCGAGGGTTAATATTGTGAATGTAAAAGTACCTGAATTTGTTTATCGAGTCCTCCAATATCAGAATACTGTTCAGTTGGTCTTTCGTCTACTTCCATGGCTTTAACCCTGGCATCATATTCAGCGGGCAACGTTTCCAATATTAAATATGAATCTTTGTTGACACCTACGAGGTCTCCTGGCTTCAATTTTTCGGCATCCACTAAACCGATAACTGGTAAAAAGTACGTTTGTCGCGTTGACGTCTTGATGACGGCGCATTTACCTTTTCTCTGAGAATCAAGATCGACAACGGCACCGTCTTCCTCTTCTTCTTGCGGGTCTACGTCCAAAAGCTCTATCACATTAGACACTAAATAGGGCAGGGTCTTGTTGACTTTAATCTTTTCAGTGTTTTCTTTGATCTTCTCATTCTGTGCCTGCAGTTCATGAGAGATTCTCATTACTTCACTCTTCATAATTTTGATTTCATTGTCCATCAAACGAGTGCGACTTACGATCTCGTCTGTGGGCATTCTGAGCACTTCTTCGCCCAGGGAATCTTCTCCATCTTCCCAAATGGATTTATCTTCCAAAGTGCCGGCCATTATTATTGTTTAATTTCAAATACTTTTCGAACGGTACATACATAAACTACACGATGACAATGCTGGGCCGCTGTTCAAAACTAAAATGTCATTATGCTGTATGACGATCTTCAGACGACAAGTCTACTCCATCAGAATTAAATATTCATAGACAACATATTAAATAAAAGATCAGAAAACAATGCAAAAGTCAAATTTAATTATTCTAGTTTTGAACGAATAAGAAATTTTAAAAATATAATTTGAGAATCTAAAAAAACTCATAATACGCATGAGATGGTTCGTGGTATGTATGGTAAGTACCTACCTAACTATTTAGGTGTGTAAAATATAATTTTTTATACTATTTATTATAAAATTTAATAAACACTTAGACTCAGTTCAATTTTAATAATATTATAAACGATCAATATATTTATTAGGCCACAATAAAACTACAGGTTATGGCCAATAATTGGGAATTGTAAAAAAAAATATTTATTTTTTAGCTTATCATTGATTGGTAGTACGTAAATATTTTCATACTTCATTCCATTCGAAGTGTCTTCGGCAAAATATCTGGTATTGGATAAATAAACTAATATTTCCCTCAAAATGGCTCTTTCGATGTTTATTCGGAGTGCGTCCACGAAATTCAGTGGTAATTTTTAACTCACATCATTTACCTTGACACGAGTCACTCATGAATGTTACATAATAATATTTCCTCCAATCCAACGCCTGTCGTCTGGCATGTTACCACATATTGTTATTGTATATTATAATATTGTATCCCTTTCTGTTTACTTTCTATTAAAACTGCCATAGTTATCATTTATCATAAATAAATTCTATAACTTTCTCGCTCATTTATTTCCAGTAAAAACATCTATTATGAGACCTAACCTTCCTTCACTCTCCTGTCAAAATTGGAATCTTCATTATTTTTAAATCACTCGTCCATTCGTTTCTCAACATCCAAGCCCTCTTTTATTTAAATTGTGTTGTATAATTTAATAGACCCAAAAGTAATATCTGTACCTCAGAACCAGTGTGTCGTATATACGATTTGCAGAAAATGACATAAGTAAGTACAGATTTTGTACACTACAGAAACCTATAGCCGAAAGTCCATACACATATAGTGGCTGAAAAATCTTAAATAGTGTTTTCCCAAAACTGTTCTTTTTGGACATAGGTACTATACATTGTCTCTCAGCTACAGATATGTATTTGAATATTATACATTCTTACAAATAACACTTAAGTATTTGACTGATTATATTTTTTCAGGATGCACTGGTTCTATGCTTAATGTACATGCATCAAGATTCAGTTCTTTCACGTTACAAAATGCTTCACGATTGAGAACAGTTCTGCCCATTCAGCCAATCACTGCCAGTTTTGTAAACATACCGAAAATTCAGCCTGCCATATTCAATACCGTAAGTATTTTGAAATCATAATTAAATCACACCTTGATGTGAGAAGCGGATTACGGACTATTAGGCTGCCATATCACGATAAGTTAAAAAGGTTTGAACCAAAGATATTGGAAGAAAAAGAAAAAAGAAAAAAAAACACCTCAGAAACATACATAGGTACTAGAATAAATCTTTGAAAAAAGTACTTCAGGCAGGTATCTATTATTGGTACCCAGTGGCAAAGGGTGGAGGTTGGCTGTTTAGATCCGACATAAATATTGCACATTTAACTTTGTCAGCCATACGTATTTGTTTTTGTTGAACCCCAAGACTACAATTATTTACAGATGGGATTGGTTAGTTTTTAAAATTCAATTAAACCCTGCCTATACCACCAAACTATAATACTCTTGATAAGCTATGGGCGATCCGACAACGATATTGCACACTTTTTCACATACTTATTTGTTTTCGTTGAATTTAAGAATGGTGTTGGTTAGTTAGTAGGCTGTGGAAATCTGACGAAAATAATGCACAGCTGTTTGCATTTGAACTAAAAGTACAAATTGCAGATGGTTTTTATAATTCTATTAAACCCTGCCTAAACCAAACCATAATAGATAAAAAATATTCTATCTATAAAATATCTGTAGTTATGTATGATTTAATGCCATAATTTTATTTAATTATGGTTTGGTTAGGCAGGGTTTACCATCTGCAATTTGTATTCTTAGTTCAATGATAACAAATAAGTACAGGTGGCCCTCGACTTTTGCACGTAATTGGTTCTTGAAAAGTAGAGGTATTTAAAAATAACATAATCAAAAAGTGTACTGTAAAATATTTATTTATCAATGGGTACAATAAAGTTAACGAGGCGTATTAGCAATCAGGTGTTTTCTTTATAAACTTGTCAAGAGATAGTTGAATACCACCCTTTTACATATTTCAGAACGTGAGAAGGCTAGGGGAGCGGAAGAGAGAGGAGCGACTGCATGGAAGCGCACAGTTTTTGCATTATCAACAAAAATCTAAATTTTAAGAAATGTACGAAACGGCGAATTGAACGAAAATAGAACGTTCTAAAGTCGAGGGCCGCCTGTATGACTGACAAAGTTTAGTGTGCACCATTTATGTCGAATCTCTGCACTCTACCTCCACCCTTCGCCACTGTTGGTACCTTGATTCAAACCACAATAGCCGATTGCCAAATAATGCAATTTGAGAAGTGCTTCAGTTATAAGAAGTATGAATACTAGCTAATGTTATTGTAGTTAGGTAAAACGCACATTGGCCAGAATCCGATGGATGCAGGTTCGTGTACTGCCCGGCATCATATTCTTTTCAACGATTTTTCTAGTAAGTGTGTTTCTAAGGCATTGTCATATTATGTGTGTTCAATGAAGAATATTACATTCTCAAATCTTGTAGATAATTCGTTGAATGAAAAAAAATAGTTTATTGGAAACCTTCCTGTTTAGAGATTGAGCCTAAATGTATGAAAGTGATGGTAAAAAATGACCACCGGGACAACTGATTTTCTCACAAAGCCAGATAATATACTAATTACGTTTTAGGATCAGAGAAACTTATCTATACATGGCATTTCAATTATATCAAATTGGAACTCGTTTGAGCAGTTTTTGTAGAGAAATAAGAGAATGTACCATGACCATTTGCGTTAATTACAACTGTATCGTAATAATTAATCACTCCATTTGTATTTATTATATTGTACTCTGCAGAACTATGTATCATCAACCATCACAGTGATCGTGTGGAACTGTTTTGTTCTCTTACCTCTTTTAAATGAAATTACTCCGAATTTTAGTAGTGACACAGTCTACATCGGCTATCTAATAATTCTTATAGTAGTACATATCGTATATTGCTGTTCATCTAAGTTCTTATGTTGGGTTGATTCCAGACATACAGCACAGCCGCCCCAGCAAAGGCTGCCGAGGGTTCAAGCACGACCACACTGTGGATTGCGGAGCGAATTGTATCCGCCTCTTTGGTTGCTGTCGTACCTCTGGCCATCGCTTTCCCTTCAAAGCCTTTAGACGTGCTGCTTGCTGTCAGTCTTGTCGCACATACTTACTGGTAAATGAGAAAAAACAATTGACTTGTTTGTAGAATTTATATGTCATACAGGAAAATTGTCTAGCTGATATATAATAAAAAAGCATGACTGATTCCAAAAGTGAAAAATATCCCCTTTAGATCAGCAGTAAAATGTTTTAGCAGAGCTATATCTCTGGGCTCAGATTGATGAAAGTATCTCCAGTTATATTTCGTAGTGTCTTATTTAACACTGAAACATGAAAAAAATAACGCCGCCGGCTGCGGTTGAACTTTCAACTTGTCGGTTAACATCAGAATGCGCTGCGCATTGCGTCACTGACGTTACTGCGTGAGCGATGATTTTAAGGAACAATAAATCACACCCCTACAATACCACAACAATAAAGCGAGAAATCGTAGTTATAAATGATTCTTTATTATTCTTTCAAAGTTTCATTTTGCATATTTCACCCACTGTGTAGAGGTGAGGTTAGGTTAGCAACATTCTCTTGCTCAGTTTGTCCAATAGATGGCAAGCAATCTTTGTAAGATTGTTTAAATATAACTTCACTCTCGATAGATAAACATTTAACTTCATCCACTAGGGAATTTTACCCTACTTAACTTTAATTTGTTTTTTACTAATTGCATCATTTAAGATCATTCTACAAACAAATCCTATCGCAATACGATGAGTATGTAATTATGATAAGGTCATTTCATATTTAATGTTTTACACTTTTTCAGGGGATTTGAAGCTATCATTTCCGAATACGTCCGAGTTCTATTATTTGGAAGTGTCATTCCTAAGATCGCACACATACTCCTGATTGCCCTGATGATGACCACCCTCGGAGGCCTTTTCTACTTAATATTTGACGACATCGGCTTCGCTGGCGCCATCAGAAGATTGTGGAATATCAAACCGAAGCAATCCTAATCGATTCAGTTTTATGTATATTCTGTGCCTACACAAAAACGAAACACTCAAAGTGTGTTAAACAGTATTTTAGTTGGAAATTTTGATTCTTTTTCAAGTTTCGTTCGGTGAAATATTATTTTTGAACACTCTCATTTCCTTTAAAAACTTTAGATTGAATCAAATTTACTCAGTTTATGATTAATTTACAGCACATTAATTTTGTATTTGAAATTGTTGAATGTTTATTTATTTTAAATAAAAGAATTATGTAATATTGAAAATATTTAATTTAATTACCTGTATAATTAAAATTAAGTTAATAACATTACATTTCTTTAAAAACTTTAACGCATAATATTAATTCCATTATAATCTCCAGTACAACATGAACACAATTGGGTAGTAAATTACCAAATTTGGTATTGAAAGACATTTACAAATTGATAGATATTTTAAATACATATAAGTAGAAATGTGGGTACTGCTACTGTAATGTTATTGGAAACATACCATATAAGCGTGAAGTTCGATAGTTTTGACATAATGTAGTTAGAGCGAGAGAAAACGATGCAATAGGCTTCATGTAAAAGAACAGTCAGAAATAACGTTTACGGTAAAAATAATTAAATTTACCCTTTGTAATTCGTGTACAGTAGAAGAAATCACACTCTGCGCAAGGTTAAGTTGTTCCACTAGTATAGTTACTATGATAGTAACACATATGTGTATTGTGACAATACCAAAGCTTAATTAGATTTAAATAAAAATAATTTCAAGTAAAAGACATTTTAATAGTTTTTTTTAATTGCAAATTTATTTTTGAATTCATTTTTTTTTTGGATACGTAAATTGTATTTAATTACATGTTAAGTAATTAAGTCACTTAATAAATGTCCATAGTAGCACTACGTAACACTCCCACTTGACAATAAACTTAAAATAATTAACAAGATTTATGATAATCGCTGTCACTGGTCATTTGTGAAACGAAAGCTACATAACAATAATATTCGTAATCTGGGATAATAGAAAATTTACTGTACATACAAGTATTCTTTGCGTAAGAACAAAACTGGAGGAATACCTGTAATTAGTAGTCACAATTTTTTACACAAATTACACACAGTAGTGAGATTACTACGAGAAGTACTACGGCCTGTCAGGTACACGTTATTACCAATGGACCAAAATATCATGGCTGGGACATCATAGGGACCATTTACGGTGCTAAGAATCCCTCCTGCTCTTTCACACATATACCACCGACGTCATGATGCAACAGCCATTATTTTTGGTCCGTCTATAAACAGATTGTAACCAAATCAGCCTATGTTTATATATTACAATTTAATGACTATGTATTTGAGAAACTAAAAATAAAAATAATATTGATTCAACCCAAAGATTTTGAAGAAACCCTTCTTCTGTCGGATAGAACATTCTGTGGTTTCCCTATCAAAATCACTGTAGTAAGATCCAGTTTGTCAAAGGTACAATTTAGCAAGTGCAGTATTACAAGGGTCTAAGTGTCAACTTTTGTATTGCCTAAAATTGAAACAACCTGCAGTACTATGTATGTAATTTTTATTTATGCAAGTTCAACGAACTGTTCCTCTCTCTTTTTACTGTTTGTATGAAAATTAGTAGCCAGAGGTCCTTTATGCTTCACATTCATGATATATTTAGGTCCCATTGAGGGTTCGTAAAATCTTCGTGACTATCACACCGTGTCGTGTGGAAAAATTAAAAATTATGTTTTGGTTCGTGAATTATTAATAATATTATAATCAAATTAATTTACTTTACATATTTTTTCTTAAAAGATAAATACAAAACTAATATTAATGACTTATCATAAACCCCTATTTCCACAAGCAATAATTAGCTTTTGTGTTATTTTGCTACAAATGCTTTTGACTAATTCACTTCGATTTTCAGCAAATAGACAATTTTTTTTATCTGGTGGTCCCGTTAAGAGCGTACATAAGTGAAACGGCAAATAACTTTCAGCTGTATGTAGAATGAAATTACGGCCGCGTTGTCATTCGGAGAGCGATAGTCAAGGCGTCTGCACGTCGATTCGTTTTGTCATGGCGTCGGATGAAAATATTCTTAAATCGTGTAAAGATGACTAAAAAACTTTACGTATGTACTTAAAAAAGAAAAGATGTCAATGAATATACTATTATTATTATGAATATAATAATAAACATAACATAAAAAGGACGCATGTTGAACTTTTATGATAAATTATATTTCGTTCGGCTTCGGTCATTTGCACCCGCGCATCGCCCAGTCACGATCTTTTTAGACCATGCCTCAGCTGAGGTATAGCCTTAAGCAAACATTGTCTTTGTTGCAGCTTACGACATATTTGTGGATACAATTGCAATTACTAAATTAATTAATGAAACAAACATAAATAGTACATTATTTTTAAGTACAAAGCAGTGATGCACTACTTATAGGCGACAGACAGAAGAATAAAAGAGAATTATCGGTAGATATAAGTGTTAGATATTTAAATTGTTGTATTTGCCCGTCCAACGTATATATATAAAAAAAAATTAACACCTTTTAAAATATTTCGTAAATTATCAAGCACTCCGGGTTGTAAAATAGACCATTTTGACCGTCAGCTCTATGTTTATAGAATAAGGTTTTTTCAACATCTTTGGTTCAATTCTCTAGAAACAAAATATAGGTACATTGGTTATTTTTAAATTAATTATTTACATTTTATGAATCATAAATTTTAACTACTATTGATTACATGATTCTTATAAAATATTGAGAGGGCATCCCATTGCTTTGTGTGGAGTAAAATGTGTGGTCTTCTTTCCCTCATATATTCTACCGCCAACTCAGGAGTCCATTTGTTTTTCTGAAAAAAAAATATATTTCAATATAAGTATAAAAGTAATTTATAAAGTATGGCAACAGCCGTCCCATTCTCTGGAGTTTGCGATCAAATTGTTACATTGTCGTATCGGTGATTGTTCTTAAAACAAAAATAAATCACTATTTTCACTCTGAGATAGAGCATATCAGCGAATTGCCCAAGTTTCTGATATCACTTCAACTACAGTCAGCACATTCTGCAAGTGTGACATATGTCAGTGAGGGTCGTCAACCCAAGCCTTGTCAGCGGAACGCTGTGAGATAGCAGCAATGTGAGAGTCATCCATATTACCCAATAATTGTGACCAATAATAGCTTAACGCAATATATCGAATATTCATTTCAATAAAAAGCGAGTCATAGTTGATGGAGTATAGTACTCTCTACCAACACGCATCAGACGGTGGTACACTCTATCATAATTCCAGGACTTAGCATATCTCACCACGAAGTATCTGGCACTGTTAACTTCGCACCTGTATTTTGTATTATTGTATTTCTTTATTCGGTAAAATAAACTCTCCTCAATTCACTCGAGCAACCTCCAACCAGTTTTTTATCCTCTACTCCTTCAGCCCCAAAATGGTGACCACACAACAATCTCCGGCCCATTCATCACCAACATCATCACTGCCAAAGTGTTAACTTTTAAACACCTGGTGGTGTTTTAGTAGTTTAGGTAGTCTTTCTGTCATCATATTTATTCCAGAAAATGAATGAATTCCTACAATATGGAAGGTGACTTTTTTACGAGGAGAGAAATGGGGTAACATTTCAAAAAGTTGCTTTTGCTCTGGGTCTTGATAAGCATATACAAAGATTAATAAATCAATACTCGATAAAAATTAAATTCTAAATTCTATTTGAGTGATTTTTTGGAACCTGGGTTTCGTCTTTCAGTATTTTCAGACACTGCACAGTGACACAAAATATAGTTAATTAACGTTTTTATATCAAAATAATACATTAAAAGATTATTATTTAGTAAAGAAGTATGTAGAAAATAATGGAAATAGCGTACATTAACATAGATACCCACTATTAATAAATTCAAAGCAATAGAACTAGGTAAAGTATTGAAAATTAGGTAATGAGAAATTTCTTTTATTTTGTTAACTGTCAATTCATGGTGGAACTGCATTGTATTGTTGTTTTTATTTAATAAAATGCAATTTTTTTATAGTACTTATTCCACTTTAATTAATATATTAGGACCGGTTTCGTCCGCCTTAGTGGGACATTTTCAACTGAATACATTTTTTTAAAACAATATTTATCAAACAAAATTCAAAGGAATAGAATGTACCTATTGTTATATTATTTCTATCGCTTTGAATTTTGTTTGATAAATATTGTTTTAAAAAAATGTATTGCAGAAATAATCTGAAGATTAATAGAACCGATGCTTTTGTATTTGAAATTTATATTTCATTACTTACCATCATCAGATAGCACCCGACTAATGTAGCACTTCTGGTTCTGCCAGCTTTACAATGAACGTAGACTGTTCCGCTGTTTACTTGATCGTTGATTGACTCTGTTGAGTTCATAATTTTACCGTTCAGTGGTAAAAAGCGATTGATAAATTTAACTCCTTGCAATAATTTGTCTTGGCACGGAGCTTCAAATATGTCGGTTGTAGCGAGTTGTAGAAACTCTATATTATGGTCCTTCCATCCCTAAAACATAAATTATAGGTTGATAATCATAATAACAAATAAAATCAGTAAATTTGATGTTTACCTTTTTGTTCTGAGTTTCACTGGTACTATTAGACGGTGGCGAAGGGTGGAGAGGTAGGCTGTTAAGATCCGACATAAATAGTGGACACTAAACTTTTTCAGACATGTATTTGTTGTCATTGAATCATACAAGAGACAAGGTAGTTTAAAACTTGGGTTCTCATTTCACTAAAACCAAAAACATTGTCTTTTTACTTAGCGGGGCAGTATAAGTATCGGATAAAAATACGTACTATTATTTAAGACGGTAGATATAATATGACCCCCCGTCATTGTAAATGCACGGCTGTAAAATTAATGCACGATACTTATACGATATTTTAAAACTTGTAGATATAAAAAATTATACAATTGCCGGTTATATATTTTAATGCAAACTTTTTATATGGGTTTTAAATAATTCGATAACTAAGCGAAAATTCTAAAAATTAGTTAAGGCTATACCTCAGCTGAGGCATGGTCTAAAAATATCGTGACTACGCGATGCGCAGATTGTGCAAATGACGCGACCCGAACGAAATATAATTTGTCATAAAAATCCAACATACGTCCATTTAATGTAATGTTTATTGTTATATTATTAATAATAATAGTATATTCATTGACATGTTTTCTTTTTCAAGTACATGCCGAACATTTTTTAGCCATCTTTACACAATTAAGAATATATTCCTCCGACGCCATCACAAAACAAATTGACGTGCTCACAAGTTGACTATCGCTCTTCGAATGGCAACGCAGCCAAAATTACGTCCCACATAGTGTTGAAAATTATTTGCCGTTTCTCTTATGTACGCTCTTAAGTATGTAGTTACTAACCACGGAAATACCTGTCAAAAGATTCATATTTTATTTTATTCATGAGACGTTTGCTAGGTAAAAAAGTGTCTCGAAACAAGGTGATTTCTTGAGTTTCACTGAAGATTTTACTTAACAAAAGGCAATATTGGAGATCCAGCCAGGATCCGAACCGAGAATTTGTCGCATATCCGAGTGTAAACCTATGGGTAGCTATGGAAGTCAGCTGAATTAAAATGATTTCAAATGATATCCACTTACCACATCATCATTTGAAAATATCTTCAATTCGTATGTTTCATTCATAGAAACAACTCCCTTCACATTTTCTTCTTGTTTTAACTAAAAAAAAATATATATATATTTAGTAGGTACATATGTAAGTAAATGAATTTCTTAGCTTTCTCTGTAGTCTTATAATTATTAACATAAATAAAATAACAGTCGTCCCCATAGAGAAGTAATGCTAGAATACCCGCCTCTGAAGATAAGAGTGTGGGTTTAATTTCTGCATTTGAAAAAAATCACAGTGATTTTTACAATGTGAATTTGATTCATGGTAAGGACTGAATGAGTCCTTCTTCTTTGACCATGTCCGATCTAATAAGATCATATGGGCCTCCACAGAGTGGAGGTTTGTATTAACATATTTAGATTTTACGAGAAATGGATTTCAGGCACTTGCTCAACCTATTAGGTCCATACTCTGACTCATACACATATTGAAAAACCGTATGTGAACTTGCCAGCCCCAGGATTCGAACCTAGGACCCACGACGCTATAGGCCGACGCTTAAACCGCGCGGCAATCGTGGGTGTTAGGCTCATAAAAAACCTGATGTAATCTCCACTTTTACGATGCATTTTATATTCTCTGCATTGGACCTACAGTAGTAGGTAAATACTTAACTCATTAAATACCATTAGGTATTAAAAAAATAAAACTTTATACACATATCTTTTTAAAAGTATATCATAAAGACTTGTATTTCGGTTTGATTTCATTATGATTCCAAGAGATGGTAGTGTGCGCATAATATATTAAATTATTTAAAACAATCGACCGAGGTTAGTATTATGAGCGTAAAGTATGTATGGGCATTTTCGCCAAAGTTTGTACATGTTTGAAATTTAGGTAATATTATTTTTTCACTCAAATTAACCATTTTTATATAGCTAGCAGATTCCTTGTTCTATTGCTGAATTGGTAATAGCAATTTTTCAGCAAAATATTGATTAATAGAATATTTATATCATTTTTATTATGAAATTGGGCATAATAAGTTTCCGTTCCGTGACTACGAAACTAAGCTTATAAAACATGAATGAGACACTTTTTATCACTTAAAAGAGAAAAAAAAAGAAATTTGAAAAAACCAATCAATGTTCATTCTGCTATTTTTTTAAAGACAGTAATCACTTTTACTAAATTTTATTGGAAAAATACATAATTTTTGTTATTTAATAATCAAATGAAAAATAGTTAAGGCATATGGGTTTAAATTTGACATAAGCACCATAAAAAATAACAATTCCCTAGTAGATACGAAATCAGAGGTTTTAAAAGTGTTGGAATTAATAATATTTTTTTCCTAACAAATTTTATAAACATTTTTGTAGTCGGTAGAATAAATTATAAGAATAAAAATAGTATACCTCTAAATAAGAACCTCATATTATTGATATGCTGAATTTGTGAAGTGACACCTTTTCTTGAACCTATCATATTGTAGGTTAAAATTCAGTGCAAATATTTTTCAAAAAAAAAATCTAATACTAAAAAACACGAAAGTGTAAACAAATATAATTTTATTCATTTTCATAAGCTAACATTACAAATTATAAGTTTAAAACATTCACAAGATGGCATGAAAGATTTCTGTTATTATTGCGTTTTTATTAAATTATAAAAAAATGACTCATAAAAGAAAGCAATTCAATGAATATTTGTCGAGGAACGTTTTTTTTTAAATTTAGTACACAACAATTATGATTTAAGAAACAATTATTATAATAGCGTGTATTTGACGGCAGTACGTTTTGGTCGCCGCGGAGGATTTCGGAACATTAGTGTATAGAAAATTAATAATTGGTTCCTTAATTAGTGTATAGGTTTAACGGTATGCAATGTATTAGAATAACTATTATAAATTGTTTTTTTATAATTTTATTTTCTTTTCTATTGATAGCTATTAATTGATAATTGATATTATTATATTGATAGATATTAATTGTTAACTTGATAATTATTATATTGAGGGTTTCTTATATCCATCGACCGTGTTAGTCTAGGATCAACGAGTTCAGGCAATACACAATTCATATAAATCTTGTCACTTGTGATGTGAAGAGTAATATTGTTTTTATTATTCAATGAAATAGGTTCTTACCTCAATATATGTTTTACTTGAGTTAAATAATTACTAATAAATGCCTAAGGTGATTCCATTCAATTCAACTCGGCATTAAATATATTAAATTCTAAAAGTTTTGTACTATTTCATTTGAGTCGTTTTATGCGATCCTGGTTTCGCCTTTCGACATCGTCAGGATGCGAACTCATCAAATATACACTGACAACGAAAGCAGCTAATTCTCACTTAACAATAAATTAATACAATAAAGTAAGGTAAAAACTTTATCACCTACCTATTAAGTCAAAGTGCACAATGAAAAATTTAACAAACAATTAATTATGAATAGTTGAATTGTGGCAGTATGAAAAAAAAAGATTTTACCACAAACCATCTGAAAAATACATACATCATAAAACATATACGTGATTTTGTGCCCCAAAACACTTATTTTATTATTATTTTGACGATTAGGAAAATAATGACACATGTTTCAGTGGCCATTACTATGACAGCATTCGAAAACGTATTTTACTTTAAATTTTCTACAAATTTACTATTTGTGACATAAACCACTTAAGATTGATAATAAATAGACCTTGAAAAATAATATTATTTTGTTTCTATTGATAATGCCAATAAACATACTCCTGGATACGTCCCTTTGAAAATAACAAAACATGGCCACCCAGGTACATAAAAACTGTATTAAGTACATGCAAAGTTTTTCAAATCGCTTAAAGCCCAACCAAGTAGGTATTTATCAAAATTATTAAAGTCCACCTATATTTTATCTAAACTGCTCAAGTCCAAAATATTTTTTTTTTATAAATGTTGCACCGAACGAATACCTTTAGGACTTCTTTGTAGCCATCGTGGTTATAAGATTCAATTATCTTACAATATCTCACATGCTGCAACCATTTGTATTACAAGATAATAAATAATATAATATAACTACATTTTTCTCAGTTTGACATTCAGTGGTATTTTATGATGTTTGATTTGTCAACACAAATTATAACACCTGGTCTACATCATGTGGTCTTGCCAATTTGATTGTTACTGCAATGCGAGTAAAGGTCATTTTTCTATGAGTTAAAATACTGTTCGCAATGGATAAAATTTTGGAAAAAAAAGACTCTGCCTTGAAATTCAGAAGCCTACTAAGGTTAGAAATGAGAAATTAGACAAACTATATGGATTAATCGATCAAATGGTCTCTTTTTGTTAATTTTGCAAAATAATTATATTTCTAAATTGTCTGAAAATAGGATAAATACATGAAAACGTATGATGTGTTTTGGTAATATAGCGTCACTAATTGTACCGAATTTATAGGGTTTTATTTATTTTTTCATTGTTAATTATTATTTATAGTATTACTTGAATGTTATATTATAATAAGAAAATATTTTTATTGTGCAGTATATATTATTTTGTGAGTAAAAATCATTCAAAATTGGCTGATGTATACTCAAACTAAAATGGCTTTAAAATATTTATTTTTCTGATATTAAAAAAAGTACGTGGGTTAATCAATCAAATGTATTATTTTACCCATTTCTTTCATACAATAACACCTGCAAAACTATTATTGAGTTCAAAAATTCACTGTGGCGTGACAGTCGTTTTGGCCAATTTCGAAAACAGGACCGACTATTTTTCATTTATTTTAAAAAGTAAAGCGAATCAGAAAATTTTAATGACACAAAAAGTGTTATTTGAATATTATTTATTAGATTTTAAATAAATAAAGTGTTTATTATGTGTCAATTCCTGTTAAACGTCCTTGCCATTTCCACGATTCTGAGAAGACAGGAAAAAACGGGTCCAATGGCCTTAACGTTCATCTTTTTTGGGGACATTTTCGGAATGGAACGAAATGGTAACGGAATGTAATTTGTAAAGCTAAAGTTACATGTTACCATAAAAACAAATTTTTGTTTTATGAAATTTATTTGAATTTTTGATAGTCAGATATATATTCAACGTGCGTCACAATAACAAAACAAATCAAACTTAATCACTAAAATAGACATATTTTATAATAAATTTCACAATACTAGTAAAATAAGGTAGGTAATAATTTTGACACACTATACATTACCATAACTTTTATTTGGCATTTATATTATTTGTAACTCAGATAAAAAATATTTTAAAGCAAATTAACAATATATGAAAAAAATTAAATCAGCAAGGGATTCGGACGCGAGTTCCTAGCACGGCACGGAGTATATAACTTTTACGAAAATAATTACAGTCGAACTCGGTTATTACGATCTCGGATGTAATAAGGAAACATTCGGTTTATGATTTTCGCCATACATTTAATTTATTCACTGTTATAACGAGCAACTTATCGGATATACCGAGCTAAAATACTGTTAATGTGTTGATCGTTTTAAAACATTTCGACCCTAAACATTAAAATTCGATTTGACAGGATGCCACCGGGGTCGGATTACGTTTATGACACTAGTAAAGTGTCTAAGTACCTACCTTATTGGTGTTTCGCCGACAATAATAAAAAAGTATCCACGCACATGGTTGAAAAATCCAAGGTTTGTGAAGTCCGTAGGTACCTACCAGCGTTCATTACAATAAACAACTTCTTTTGTAGTTTATGAATGCCATGCTCGTTTCAGGGATTTTTACGATGGTTTCCAAATTTTTTATTTTCGACTTTTTGTGTAATGTGACATTCTCATTTAAAAATACCTATTCTCTGATATAACGAGTAACGCTTATAACAAGCAAATTCAGTCGGTCCCATCTTCCTCGTAATAACCAAGTTCGACTGTATGCTGTCTTGAAATTTACTTGTATTCATCAACATAAAATGTAGCTATACAGGTTGATTGTAATCAAGACGTACTTTTCTGACATTTCGCGAATACCTACAGTTCCAGGTATTAAATCTAACAGGGTACACATTTCTGTTAAACGTGACAAAAAATACTTTTTCATACATTTTTATAAATTTCTATGCCTAAAATGTATGGAGAAGTTTTAAAATTTTGGTGGCGTATAACAGAAAGAGTATGACAGAGCCAGTGCCTGTCTCGCAATTATTTCAGTCTGGTGTTTTTTCTTTTCCTTCTGTTGTTTTTTTATCTCTCCATACTTTTATCTGCGCTAGTTTTGCGTATTCAGACATATCACATACTTTTTTAATCTTTATTATATAGTCAGGTTATTTTCTATATTTTTTAATGAAAATATTTTTGTTTTTCATACGAACAGACAAAATAAAACTTTTTATAATCTATGAAGAACTAAACACACAATGTAAACCCAACTTTATGCATTCCATTTCGTTACTTTTACATTCCACATATACGTTACCACCAATATAGTTTCGGAAAGGAAGTAACGGATTCTGTTTCAGAAGTGTTTGAAGCCAAAATTTAGCTTAGTTTTAATGTTAAACCTGCGATATGTTTTATTATATCTGTAGTATGAAAGATAAGCTCCATATGTATAGTATGTGAAATGGAAATATGTGATTTCTTACCTTACAAATCGTGGTACCAGTAGTGGAACTTCTTAAATGACTAACCCAGAAAGCAACCTGTTCCGATAGCGATACCGACACACACCAACAATTTAAATTGTAAATGGCGATCAGTGTTATACAAAAGTGTTGCTACATTAAAAAAAATACATATTTATAGTGGAAATTTTTCGCCTTCATGCTAAAATTGTGGTAACGGAGTGTGGAATTCCACTTTTTCAAATACCCTGGGACACACTTTAAACGTGATTTTTTTCAATATTGGTCCAAATTTACGGAAAAACTGTATATTTTCCAAAAATATATAATGTAAGCTGTTGAAGACATTTCAAATTTAATTTTACACACTCAAAATTAATGACGAAATCAGACATTGTTTATTTGAATTTAGGGGTGGGACATGGTAAAAACACACTACCTTTCGATCTAAATAATCAATTAAAAATATATACATGTTAGACAGTTGTATTTAACTGATCGAATAAAGTAAATTAATAAATTTTCATGTTAAAAATACATAACTTTCCAATATTCTACAATATAATAACTATGAAAAAATCAATCAAAGTCATGGGACATGCCAAAAACGCAATGTACAAACTTTCGCGAAAATGCCCGTATACACATTCATTTTCTATGGCCGGCCTTGCACACACGGAATTGTAGAGTGTAAACGCGCTTGTGGTAAACATCCGGTTGAAGAATAATTTGAAGAAGAGAAGTGTGCCTAATCTTTGGGAAGTGGTTAACATGATTGTGGGAAAAGTATTCACAGGGCATAATGTTTGTATAGGTACATTATCACCATTGGTTGGTTAAGTATGTAAATATACTTATTGAAGATAATAGAGAATCAATAAAGTTTAGAGATGTTTTCCAGTTTGGAAACAGAAAAAAGGATTATGTTCTATAAATAATAGTGTTTATACCAAAGAGATTGGACTCCTCCCTTATACCACGACTGAAAATACGCAATTATTTGATTGTTTTCCAATCCAAAAATCTGTACTGAGTAACAATAAAATATTGCACAAGTTTAAATACCTGCGCAGCCATTGACCTGAATGGAAGAGCCCCTAGAATGATGGAGTCATCCATTCTGTCATACCACCTCCTGCTAGACACCTTTTCCATAAAAACATTATAAACTAATGTCGGATAGAACGTAAATCGAGCAAACATAGTGGTCACCTATATTTCGAACAAAAAATAAATTAACATGTGGTAAGTGTTAACACAATTAGCAGATATTTCATCAAAGTAGTTCAAGAGCGAGACTCGTAGATAATCAAGTACATTGCGGTTTTAAATTTGTAATACCTACTCACCATGGTGAAAGTTTTTTTGGAGGGGAGTGAAAGACCTACTTATCTGTCAGATTTGACAGCTGTGTAATAGCCATAGACTAATATATTTTTACTGTACCATAGACTAAAATAGAATAAATACATAGCTTTTTCAGATTTATTATGCTACACATCAACAATATTATTAACTCAGGCGAAGTTTTAAACCAATTATTTTAATTAATCTACTGCGAATAAATGAATGATTTGTAATGAATAAAATACCCTGTCTACTAAAATCAATAGTAAATTACTAATATCACTTTCTCATGAGCGCATTTAACCATTTTGGGGCTCTAATCACAACACCAATATTCCCCACCCATTTTTTTTTTAAATTTTAACTAGATAACCAAAGAGATTGGTTCAAAAATCATAAATTACATGAATAATTTATTAATTTCTTCTACCTATACAACATAGTAAGTAAAAAAAAATAATACATCTAGATGAGGATCCGCCGATCAGGTCCTTCACAATTTTGCCAAGCTCTTCCGTCCTACTGACCGCCAGGACATTTTTCAATTCGTCGACATTCTTAAAGATATCTGCAATTCGCAGCTGTACTCTGTGTCGTTCATATTTAGTGCAATAACAGTTTGTAAAGGTGTAAAATTAAATAATATAAATACATACTTACCAAAGACATGTCCAATCTCTTTGATACTTATAATACTATAAAGATTTCAATTTCGATACTATAAAGCTTTCAATATCTTAGGTCTCCCCATGCATATAAAATGTCTCCCCAGTCCTCTGGATACTCCAAGACTATCAAAACAGCGACTGCATTACCTTTTCAGATTTCTATTCAGAATAATATGTTGTCTGTAATCACATGAGACCATTCAACATCTCACATGTGATCATTTCAATAGCTGACCATTAATCCCATGAAAATGAGTCAGGTATTTCTATACACAGGTCTTAATGGACCTCAAAGTCAATTTAAAGATTAATCTAGTTTTTTAATAGAAAAAACACCATGCTGTGACATAATGCTGTTAGCATTGAAGTAAGGATTTTAATCGCCTCATCTGTTACAGGAATACCCAATAAGTTGATGGATTCAAGTAACTTGATGCTGGGGACAACAGTTTGAAATGATTCTATTAGTCTATTTTTTAATCATCCAATCCACCACCGGTGACGTGTAGTTCACTCTTATAGACCAAAAACCATATTGTTCTTCCCAAAAGATCTTGTAAAACAACATGGCTGGAATCCCCATGACTACCATTGCGCAGATACCAAACATCGGAATTTTAAATCAAAATTGATGACAGAGGGTGCGTCATTAAACAAAAGTATAATGGTCTCAGGGGGTCACTCTGTTGGACTCAAAATATGATCTCTGAACAACAGATGAGATAGTTCTGTATGTATCATGTTTATCGTAGATAACAGTAGTATTTTGGAATAACACTAACAAGAAATTTGGCCTGACTCATTAAATTAAAAACATTACAAGAATTCAGTTTGAGCAATCAATCTCCTCAAGATCTCGCAGCATATATTATGTACTGCATTTAAACCTGCTTTGTGATGTGTAGTGGAAAAACGAAAGAGACAATCACATTCAATAGCAAGACTCTAGCAGTTCCATTACCTGTATACATCAGTGGCGAAGAGTGGAGGTAGGCTGTTAAGATCTGACATAAATAGTTCACACTAAGCTCTGTCAGTCACGCGTATTTGTTTTCATCGAACCATGACCATAATTTACAGATGGCGTTTATTAGTTTTTAAAATTCAATTAAACGCTGCCTAATCCAAGCCATAGTAGATAATAGTCAAAAAATATTTGTTTATCTATAAAATATCTAAAGTTACGCCATTAAACCACACATACTTTAGATATTTTGTAGATAGAATATTTTTTTATCAATTATGGTTTGGTTAGGCAGGGCTTAATGAATTTTAAAAATCTAACCAACACCATGTGTAATATGTGTCGCTGAGTTTCAAAACCCGCTATAACACTTTTTCATTATGTTGAGAAAATCAACAAAAACTTTTTTAACTAAAAAGGTTTTTGAATGTTTCAGTAGTGTTATAGCGGTATTTGATAGACACATTGATTTTGTTTCATAAATGACAGTTAATCGTAGCGGCTTTTGAAAGAGGCGATAAAATTTTCATGTAGAGATTTTAATAACGAATCTAACGATATATATATATCTTAATTATTTCAAAAAAGTGTTATAGCTGGTTTTGAAACTCAGCGACACCTATGTATTCTTAATTCAACGAAAAGAAATAAGTATGTATGAAAGAGTGCGTACTAGCCCAGCATATTATGCCCATAGCATACCAAAACTATTATGGTTTCGTTTATGCAGTTTAATTGATTTTTGACTTTATGACTGACACCATCTGTATATTGTAGTCTTAGTTCAATAAAAACAAAGACGTATGTCTGACAAAATTCAGTGTGCACTATTTATGTCGGATCTTAACAGCCTACTCCCATCCTTCGCCTCTGGTATACATAATACGGTGGATCACAGAAAAATATTTATGTTTAAATAGAAAATATTTATTGAGATATTAATAATAGGTATTTTATAGATTTGAACAATATACACATTTTCTTTTTCTTAAATAATAAATTACTGACAAAGTATGTTGTTACACAATAATAAGATAAATACACCCTGTATACTTATACTTTAAGGCAGAGACACAACAGCTGTAAAACGTAATCGATACTAACCAAAAAAACACAACTGTATTCAAAGAATGAATCGTGTGAAAATGACAATCTGCCGATACTGGTCTTAATTTACCTGTCATTATCGACTTCGTTTCGCGTCTGGTGTATTTCGACCCCAAGGTGAAGTTTTGCAGACATTTTTTGTACAAAAATAATTATGTTAATTGTAGATAAAAAATTATCAATAATGAATAATTGATATTATTTACTATTGCCCTATCCTGAAGGCCTTTGCTTATAATATTGGTACATAATAATAGACTGAATAACGTAATTTTAAATATAACAATAATTATGCTGGGTTTTGAGCAATAAATTTTCTAAATAATCTTAGTAATCAATTTGTCAATGCCAAGTATCGGATAATTCCGCCTTCTCGGACTTCCTGCAGTCTGGAAGTGTGCCGTAACATCGGAAGCAAGTTGAGAGTGTGCTTGTCCAACTTTCCTCCCATTACTTCCTTCAAGTCATCTTGTGTTATGAACCTCTTACCTGGAAAAAAATAAGCCCCATAACAATAAATGTGTCAGCCATCGTAGTATTTTTGATAGTCCTTCAATACAAGGAAGGTGTTTGAAGTATGTTCTATCGTTCTCCGATCTTAATTTAAAAATCAATGCATTGAAAGAGTGGATGAAAATGCAGAAAAGTTTATATGTTTTTCAGGAACAATACAATAATATTAACTTGTGAAATAGATGTTTTTTTACTAAAATTGATAACATTTTTTTGAAAATGATGAAAGCTAAAAATTGCAACTGCTCATAAGCTGGGTACTCATTAGCAAGCCATAATTGTGACCGTTGCAGATACAGTAACTAGTATGGACGCCAAATAATTAGTTGATGAGCCCGCTGCGAGCAGCTCAAGGCGCGCTCGCAGCTATCTACCGTTTGTCAATTTTTGCTGCGAATCAAAAGGAGACTCACAGTCGCTCGTGGATGTTAAAAGTGACACCCGTTACCCGCAGCGAACAGTGAAAATACTTCGATAGTGTTATACATTTTTACACCTTTGGAAACTTATAATTACTCTCCTTGTAGTATATGTACTTGGATATGAATATAAATGATTTGGTTCCATATATTTTTTCAGGAAATAAATAAGTATATAATATAAATTATCATGACATGTTCTTTCAATCCATCGATAATCGCCTAACTGACTTCCGGAACAATTGTGCTGATGGCCTGGCCTGTTTAGATATGTGAAAAAGATACTGCAAACTTGTGAAAGACTCCCCAGTAGCCAAATATCTTAAGGTAACAGCTAATCTATCTTGCAATGATGCTGCTTCTCGAAACCTAGTGCTTCTTCTCTCAATATTAGCCCGTGGCTAGCCTACAAGCGGCCAGGTCGAGCGGAGCCAAAAAATGTATGGGGACCACCATGAAAGCGCGGAGAGTGAGCGGTAGACAGTCTGGCCGCTCGTCGAATTTGCAGCGTTTCGAGCGGCTAACTAGCGGTGTGTCAAACAAAATTGACTGTTCCCCTCGCCCTTCCTTTCCACGACTTCGAAAAGCGTCTGCAATCGGTAGCGTTAGGTTAGCCGCTGCTATGAATCTTTTGGATCACAAAATAGTTTGTGTTTTACGCGCGTCTTAGTTTGCTATTCATTTTTATTTGAAGGAAAATACCTACTAAGCCCATATTATTATAAATTACACTAGCATGTACCTATACTTTAAGTTTTTTTTAAATATGTACAGGTATAAATAATCAAATGCATTTAAGTTTTGTACTATGTATTCCATTTAGCATGTACCTATACTTTAGGTTTTTTTTTAAATATGTACAGGTATAAATAATCTAATGCATTTAAGTTTTGTACTATGTATTCCATTTGAGTCGTTTTTTGCGACCCGGTTTTTGACTTACGGCATCTTCAGGCACTATGCGCAATCACCAATGGTAAATAAACAACAAATGTCAACAAATGAAGTTAATTATATCTTATATAATAAAATTAATACAACAAAGTAGGTAAAAACTTATTACCTACCTATTGAGTCAAGATTACCTACATATTGCCTGAAGATGTCGAATGCAGAGATGCAGAATTCCTCCAACTCACACGTACGTGTACATACAAAAAATAAACCACCAATATTATGTGTCATCACTGGTCATCTTCAATAATAATTGGATAGGGAAATAGATACATTGTTATTTTTATTAGGTACGTTGGTAGTATTCTTTATTGTGGGGAGCCTCAACATCAGTCAGTGACTCGGCCTTTCAAGTCTCTAAACCCGCCACTGATATAGGTACACTGATGAAATTTATTTACGATTTTAGATTTAAAATGCACATTAACCTTGTAACCTAACACATGTAACAGAGCAAGGTTCCAATGAATTCGCCAAATGGCTGATAACCATTCCTCGTAGGTTACCAAGCTTTTAGAGCTATTTGGCATATGCTTTTGGTCCGCGTACTATGTACGATATAAAAAATGTCTATAGGTATTATAGCAGGTACGTCCAAAATACTGTAATTTTGAATGGATCGGAAATGTCTATTTTTAACTAAATACATACCTACTATAATTACGTCATTGAAGTCATAATATTATGATATAACCTGCTCCAGTGTATTTTTTTAATTATGCAGAACATAAAATGAAATATTATAATATTTTAATTATTTTGTTATTGATAAAATAATAATAATGCCGATGACACTTCAACTCAATAAATTTCTTATTTTATTGCGTTAGGCATCATGTTTCTTTTCAAAACCATATGCGATCAGCAGCGCTACGAAACCTTTTATTATTTTATTATACTATTTAATTCTGAATAAAATAATTTGTAATTAACTTTTACCAGATTTTATATAATATTATAATTACGTCCCAAATCAAGATAAATAAAAAAAAACATTATATAAACAGTTTTAAAGTTGCATATCAATTGTTTGCAAACATTTGTATAAAAACAATTCATAGATACTATTTTAAACAAATGTGCACTTTTTTGTATTTCGCCACGAATAGAAAACGTATGCAAACGCACAAACAAACATGCAAGCGTGGACGTGTCTACAGATTTTGTTTCACTAAAAATAACGCCGTGTGGTCTCGACGAATGTTGTTTTGATTAAATCTCATAAATTTGTATGATACGGGCTGCCCAGACTACATTTAATTGATAACAATGTGTGCAGGTGAATACGTGCGTAGACTTCCAAATGTTTGTAACGTGCATTTGTTAAGCGATATAAGTTTACAAACAAGGTGGGTATTCTACAAAAAGATCATACAATAATACCTTCTGGTTATAATCCAAACAACTCTGTTCAGGTTCTCAATTTCATTAAATACATTAAATAAATATTTATATTGAAAAGGTGAAGTGCCACTGGCTCAAACCGCTGGTAAAGGACGGTCCTACTTTGGACAGGCCAAGCATTTGGAGCAGATAATTAGTCTAGACTCCATCGCAAGTCGCATGAGCGTCTGTACGCTAACCGCGGCCTTAGGTCCAATCAAATATTAATTACATACTCAAAATCTGTATGACTTATTTGTGTGAAATTCTTGTAATGACCACTGATGTGTTGATATTTCAAAACAGTAAGTAAAGGAGAACTGCCTCTTCTTACATACATGTCGTGACTCCACCAACGTCGTCGTTCTGTTACCAAGGTTACTGATGAATGTAAAATGAGGTTGGTACGTAAACAAATTTAAATTTTCTGCTCCATTTCATTGTCTTTTCTTGTGTATGCATAGAAATTTCAAATGCTCATATCATGTAAATGAAACCACACAATGACCACAGGCTACTTGAGTTGATTTAAATATCAGCCACGGAATGTTCAGCAGAATCCGTTTTCGGAGTCATCGAGTTACAAATAATTATACAATGTGAAAGTTTCTGCTTTATAGTATAGATTTAATATAAACTAGCTGAGCCAGCTGGCTCTCGCCAGTCTGTCTCGCTAGTAATATAAATTCTTCTTCTTATCGTGCCATCACCCAACGGAGGTCGACCACCATTAGGGCGAACTTTGCTTTATCATCTCCTACCCGGAACAGCTTGGTGGAGCTATAATATAAATTTCTTTCATAATTAAATGAGATGGATGGAAATACCTTTTGTTCTGGGACACTCCTGTCTTTTATAAACATTATATTTATCAATATTCGCTCTTCGTTTAGCGGAAGATGCCGGCATGCGTAGCAGGGCGTATTTGTCTTTCACGCAACTATTGATTTTATCAATAAAACTGTTCAGCATGTCATATGTTATCCGCCCTCTCATGTAACTGGGGAAAAAAAATAAACATGTAGAATTCAAATGATGAAATTATTTTATAGTACCCAGATGAACTATTCCATCTACGTAACTCCATAACACCGAGATCCGTGATAACCCCAATATGTTATAGATGTATTCGGCATATAATACGGTTATCTGAAAGGCGAATCTTTGAATTGCTACGCGTGTTTTACCCAAAGTTCGAACTTGCGGTGCTTCAGAAGTTTAATGCGAAGTCGCGCTTGATCAGTGCGGTATCGCTAACGTTACAATAGCATGTCAGTTCGAGGATTTATCTAATTAACTCACCTGGCAAAACTGCCGTGAAGTGTTGTTTATGATGTTTCATACTAAACGCATCTTATCATAATTTTGCATGATTTTGTAGTTAAGTGTTATTAATTTAAGACTGGTTCTCTTAACTCAATTATTCGTAAGTTCAAATGTAATTTTCTTGAAGGACGTTTCATTAAACCAAATATATCTTTTTATTTATTTTGACCATGTCCGATCCTAATAGGATCATTATTATGAGTCTCCACGGAGTGGAGGTTTGCATTAACAGATTTTTGTTTTTACGAGAAACGGATGTTAGCCACTTGCTTAACCTATTGGGTCCATACTCTGACTAAAAACACAAATTGAAAAACCAAACAGTAATAGTATGGGTGTGCTATGGGCGATCCAACAAAAAATGTGCACATTTTTCAGTCATAGTTAGTTAGTTTTTTTTTTAATTTAAGCCCTACCTATACTAAACCATAATCGATAAAAAATATTATTCTATCTATAAAATATCTGAAATTATGTATGGTTTAATGACATAATTCTAGATATTTCATAGAAAAACGAATATTTTTTGACTATTATCAAGTATGGCTTGGATTAGGCAGGGTTTAATTGAATTTTAAAAACTAACAAACACTATCTACACATTGTAGTCTTATTTCAATGAAAACAAGTATGTTTAACTGACAAGGTTTAGTATGCACTATTTAAGTTGAATCTTAACTGCCTACCTTCACCCTTCGCCACTGGTCTATCTATAGAGACCTTAAATCCTACAGACTCTTAAGAAACACAAAAGTCCGCCTACATAAAACACTGTTGCAACCAATATTATGTTACAGATCATAGACATGGGCATTAACTGTCAGTGATTCCCAGAAGTTAAAGGTGTTTGACTGCAGAATCTTGCTAAAGATCTTTGGCCCAATCTGCGAGGATGGCATCTAGCAATAGCGTCATAATCTTTTGCACTATATGCATACCACTCAGCATAACAAGTGTGACACACTTCAATATTTATATTATGTTATCAAAACAAAATAAAGTAGCGGAAGCGATCGTCAGCATTTCCTCAATCATAACGCAGATCAATAGTGTTTATTATGATTTATTTAGTTGCGACAATGTCCCTTGTAATTTGCATTTGTATAAATAGCAAGGACGATCCATAACTCGTTACTTATCTCGAGTCCGTGACTCAGCTCACCACTCATCACGAATCCATTCACTCAACACAGTCAACCGTCATTCACTCGAGTCCAGTCTCGCGGTCCGATTAAACTCTCAATAATATCAATCTCATCAGTACATCCTTACCCGCGATTATTATCACTCTCTTTCACATTGTATTTATTTATTCTTGTATTGATAAATAAACTCTCTCCTCGAAACTTCCAAGCGACGACTCATCTCTACACACCTCATCATCCCCACAAGCCTGATGAACCTGACGTCGTCAGATTTATCTAAACCTAACGATGGACGGCCATGTGACAAATATGGATGACCAAGCATAGACGAGGCGCATCATGTTTAATATTCCAATAGGAAAACAGAGTACGGGACGGCTACGACTTCGGTAACTAGATGGCATACAGAGACTTGTGAGTGTTAGGAGTAGTTGACTTTAGAAAGACAATTGTCTATTAAGTTTAAAATATTTTTTTTATAATATTACCCAGGTATTTTCATAAACTCTGATTGGGTGAGGTATTGGATATCATGATCAACTATTGTTTTTTGTGCGCTTTGGCAGATCATGGCACCCTCAGCAAAGTCGAGATGCCTTTTAATTGGAAGACCAGGTGTCGTCGGTAGGTTGGCATGGTCCACCTGAAATTTGATATAAAAATTGTGTTAAAAGATTTTTCCATCATAATTGTTCGGCATAAATAGTCGTCAGGTGTATGGGAAGGTGTGTTGTTGATGTATGAGGATTCATTGTGAGATATTCGGTCGACACTCAGGAGGAAAAGGGTTGTCCAAAGGAAAGTCCCGACCGTGTCCGATCCTAATAAGATCATATGGGCCTCCACAGAGTGGAGGTTTGTGTTAACAGATTTTGTTTTTCCTAGAAATGGATGTCTGCCACTTGCTCAACCTATTAGATATACTCTGACTCATACACAAATTGAAAAACAATATGTGTAGCAGTCAGACCCAGGATTCGAACCTGGGACCCACGACGCTATAGGCCGACGCTTAAGCCGCGCGGCCATTGAGGTGCTGTAGTAGAAGTACTGTATCCAAATGTACATTTTGATAATTTAAAATATGTACAATTAAGATTCACCCATCTGAGTATAATTAGGGTCTATACCTCTTTATGCTAGATCAGTGATTCTCAACCAATTTTTGTTTCGCAGAGCACTTGAGAGATTTTGAAAAATCTTGAGGAACCCTAACTGGGTGATTCATATTAAGGCGAAGAGGGGTAAATTACAAAATATATATGTGCCCATGATGGTCGAGCGGCTATGCATCAGGCTTATGTCATGGTTCCCAGGTTCGAATCCCGGATCTGTCAAAAATTTGCATGTTGTTTTTCGACACAGAGTATGCACCTAATAGGTTGAGCAAGTGACTAATATCCATTTATTGTAAAACAAAAATCTGTTAAATGCCCAGATCCACATAGGATTATAGAACTAATTTAAAAAAATATATGAAACGGTAGGCAGTGTCATACTGGTCAAAAATTTTATGTAAATTCACTATAAATAAAATTGTATTTTATTATTTCCATGTGGGCAATAATACATGCAAAGAAAATTTATAAAAACAGGTCTTTTATACACATTTACAAACAGCCATATTATTAGCTGTTGTCACTGCAAGCAGTGTAAGCTAAAATTTTGGCATCTCCATGGAATCTATTCTCAAATGTTGCATTATTTGCATTCCACCCCTACGCAGTTCATCCGCATGGAACAATATTGTCAGTAGGCTTAATAGATAACAACTAACTACTGTTGCTAAAAAATTTATTGCCCAAAAATTACCCTCGCTATTTCAAAAATTAAAAATAGTAAAATGGGATATCTAACAACACTGTATTACATTCAAAATGTTTCACTATTTCCAATATTGCACGTTAATCCTTTTCATTACCATTTAAGATATTTCCACCAATTTCATCAAAATATTTATGTACCGTGTGTAATTTTTGCATTTCAAAAAGCTGCTTTTGAAATAAAACTTGCAACCGAACTTGTAAGGAATCGCACGTGTATAACCTTTCACACTCGTTCACAATTATTATAATGAAGTTATGAACACCGGTGAAAGAAAACTACACCAATAGTTTAATCTGGATTATGGATATTAACTGCGTTCTTTTTTACAACACGGAACCAATTTAATGTTATTACAACGTTTTTATTAGCTCGTATTCTTATTTATCCGGTGGTTGTTGGTACAAATCTTGCAATCGATTTTTAACTAACTTCCCGACTAGCTAGACATTTGAAACTTTTAGAATATATCAGAACACGATGCCAATGTATTATTTTAATACTTTTAGCCATCTTTAAGTAGAATTGAATTCATTTTCAGTTAATTCTGTTTTGTATGAATAGTTATTTCGGAAGAAATCCGTAATCCAATCCACTATTATTGGTTGCTAGGGGTCTAGGGTCCTAGCAACTAAATTATTAATATATACAAGCGTTATTATGGAAGTCAATATGAATGTCAAAATGACATTTCAGTATTATTTCTATTAAGTACAAATTTTTTTGATCGTTTAAGCTAGTCAAGTCAAGTTTATATGATTCAACAGAAAATTTAAAAACGTTGTAAGTAGGTATATATAAAGTTCTTTTTATCTTGTAATTATTTTTCAGTTTATTACAAAGTTATATTACTTTTATTTTATGTATAACATTTATTTTGTCATTTAATTTATTAATAAAGTGTTTTCCTGCTTTAAAATGTTTGTTAATTAATATCCCGTGATCGAAATTTTGCTCCATAACGTCCCCCGATATCAATGGTGGGGTACCTGTATTTATTAAAATAAATTATGAGGATAACATTGTACACAAACACACTAGATTGCTCACCATTAAATGAATTAATTAAATCAATATAATTTAAAATAACAACTAATGCGAAGGTTGACCATGGTGCAATCAATTTGTCTATATTTCTCACTGCCCATGTGCTTGTCAACGCTCCCTACCACCCCTAGGGTCAGTAATATGTCACCTAGATCCCTTTAGCGCCCTCTTTGGAAACCTTTGTTATATGGATATTTTGAAAGAACATTAACTACTAATGAATAAATAAATATATTGGTACCAATTAGCTGTGCAAATGAATTATAGTTAAATGCCAAAAAGGATTATGTGGAGTTGGGTTTTAAAGATCTTTACCCTCATAAAACACCTAATATTGAATAATAATCCTTAATACCTATATTTATATTAAGTACTTATTATTTTACAGACTTTATGGGGGCGAAAAGATCATGTGGCATATGATAGGCCACATGGATAGAATGCCAGAGGATATACCGGGGAGGTGGGCTATGTACGCAACCCCCGAAAATTAAGATGGCTGGACTGCGCCACAGAAGATTTAAAAATGCTTGGTCGAAGGAACTGAAGAGTGTCGGCACTGGATCGTCTAGGATGGAGGAAGTTTTTAAAGGAGGCCAAGACCCACCAAGGGTTGTAAAAATGAATGAATATTTATATTAAAATAAAGATACAATAATCCATATTGTTTACGTGGTCATTGTAGAACTAGAAATAAATCAAAACCTAACAAAACAAAAAAGGTTGGACATTCCCTATCTTTTTGAACACCATCTATTGTAACCCAAAAACAAGTTGGTTAGGTTTTCGTTTGTTTTTCAGTAGATTGTGTCGACAAAGATTATATGAAGTAAGTACCTACCTACTGTACCTTTACCTAGATAGTATTAACATTACTATTGCTTACAAGATAATATTTGAGATAGAGTAAATGGTCAGGATCAGTAGAGTTTAAAAACATACTCACGTTTTCATCTTGTATATTAAAATTATTTTCAAAATTTTCTTCAACAGCAGCCAGCTTATTGAATCTCGCAGGAAGGCTATTGTCCATATGTTCCAAAGCCGCGTCCAAGTCTTCAGCAACGGTTTCGAGTTTTTTGAAACGTTCTGCATATTCTCGTGTTATCTGTAACTCTTCTTGTGCAATTTTTAAATCTGCCGCTATCTTTTGTATCGATTCAAAAGCACATTTTATATCATCCTTCAAAAACTTTTGATCGTGGACCAAGGATATCATCCGAGTCAAATTATTTTTTCTGGTTTCGTGAGTTTCTATTATTTCTGCAATACTTTGATACGTATCAATCGACGGTTTCGAATCCATATTAGTCATAATTTATTAAGCACCTAATACACATAAATCGGAATCTGATACTTCTAAACCTACAGGTTATATTATTATGAAACAATGTTTTAAACTCAATCACAATAACGACCACTCGTTTTACAATTTTAAATATCGGCAGAACTGACAGTAGTAGGCAGTGTTGCCATCTTTTTCTGTACTGATTATAGTACAAAGGCATAAAAATTATAGTATTTCTGTAAAAAATATAGTACAGGAACATTTTTTGCATTGAATCCTTTAAAATTATAGTATTTTGGCATATTTGGCGTAAAATTATAGTATTTTACATTTTTTGCGAAATCAAAATTATAGTATTGTACTATAATTATAGTACGGTTGGCAACACTGGTAGTAGGTACAGTGTATGTTTATTGTTTATGCTATTTATGGCTATCGCGTGAAATAATATTCAACAAGCTAAAGATCTTCAGGCAACACAAAACATTTTTTGGATTTTCATGATTTTTTATATAAATCTAATATCCATTAATCTGAGCCTGTCATGAATAATGTTTTACTTAGGTAAAAAGAAATTATATGAATAGGTACAACTTTACAATATGTATTGTTGTTTTTACTTACAAAGGTAGGTACTTACATATTATTTTATATTATTCGAATTTGACTTTGAAGTCCTTGAGATAGGGTTTTCTCTTTCTTCTTCGCGTGAGGTTATATTCTACTAATTTATTTTCCTTTTTCTTGTCGTTGGTCATTCCTCCGTTTTTATTTACTGGTCATACCCGCGCGTCCATTTTGTATGTATGGAGTTTGGGATCCTTTTGTCTTCATTCTGGATTTGAGTTTCTTATTGTTTACATGTCACGTCTGACAGTTCATTCTATCAAAAAAAATATCTTAGACGAACGTTAAGTGATCAGTGATTATGGCGCAACATCTGAATGACCATGTGGAGGATATTCTAAAAGCAATGGACACCAGACGGCGAAGCAGAACTGCTACAGGAGGAAAAGTTCAACGTACGAGCGTCGATTAAGATGCTGATGTTTGAGGTATCCCCGTTACGCACCTTATTTCAGCAGGGGGATCGGCAAGGAGTGGCACAACGCCCAATTCCATCGGAGGTACGGGCTCCACCAGGGATCCGTACTCTAAGCGAAGGTGACCGCATCTGGACGACCAACAACATTGGGGGCCGCCTAAGAGACTTTCGGGGAGTCTGGATGTCGTAGTGTACCCCCCCCCCCAACATTGGTAAAAATAATAGTCGTAGCCCGCATACCTTTTGTGCGGACACCACCATTGGTAAGTCCTTCTTTACATTTACGGAAAGAATTTCAAACGCAACAATCAGCAGAGGTCACTCTCGAGATCGAGGACTTAAAGAACTCAGGAGTTCTAGAAGAAACGGGTCAAATCCAGGGCTCAAAATGGACCGGAACGCACCGGAGCGCCGTTCCAGGCCGCCGGCAGGCACATGTCCAATCTCTTCTGGGGCGACTTAACTTCGCATCCTACCTCCATGAGGAAGGTTGCATTGCCGACGGCTACAAAGCTCCAGTCATCAATATTGTCGAGGTCCCATTCTCGCCATAGACGACAATCACACCACAGGCCTAACAGGACATCATGTGGTGGCTCCAGGTGATAGGCTCCTCATTGTTGACACACATCAATCACTTCCTGACGACAGACGCAGCCGACACAGGCTAGGGAGCCCAACTGAATGAACACCACCTATCAGGTACGTGGGAACAAGACCAGTTAGCATGGCATGGCATTCCAACAGGAAGGAAATGTTTGCAATTCAATCTCAGGTACAATCAATCATAGGATCAGATCTGCTTCTGCAGACAGACAACAAAACAGTGGTGGCATACATCAACAACGAGGGAGGCACAAAATCTGTCACCCTCCTAAACCTATGCCGACAGATACTAGTATTTACCAGTCGAGCCAAAATCTCGTTTACTGCACAATAAATACTTCCGCAGAAATTACAACTGCGTGGCAGATCATCTCTCCCGCAGACAACTCATTCCCGAATGGCACCTCATCAACACCGCAACCACCCCCCTGTTTCAAAGATGGAGTGTTCCCGAGGTGGATTTATTCGCAAGCGAAACAGCACATGCCATTGCAACGTATGTGTCACGAGACGTTACAGATAGTGGCGCGCTGTTTCACGACGCCTTGAGCCGAGTGTAGGACTCGTGTATGTATGGCGTGGATATTTCCCCACCAAACATACTTTCACGAGTCCTAGCGCATCTGAACTCAGCAAAAGGGAAGTACTTACTTACTAGTGGCACCGAGCTGGAAACAATGCTTTTGGGGAGTGGACTTACGAAAAAGGGCGATAGTACCTCCTTATACAATGCCTCACCTACATGCGACACTAATAGGTATGGAGACCAACCGTCCACCTCCAAGGACCCAGGACCTGTCCCTTTAACTATGGATAATTTTAGGTGGGGTGGAAATAACATCAAATTGAATGGCGGAAGAAAGGGCACTCCTTACTTCCAGATGGCGGCCTTCGACTCTAAAAACTTACAAACCAGCTTGGAACAAATGGAAGACAATGACATGGGTAACATGAACCTAATGGATCATAATAGCCCTCAACCAATGGAATTGGCCAGATACCTAGGCTACATGCACAACATGGAGGGTTTGTCGTACAACACCATCCTGGTGCATAAGTCAGCCATAGCCACATTTTGCAAACCGATTATCATTGTAGATATCAGCATCAACGTGGTAGTACAACACAATATGTTACAGGCAATTTCGGTACATAAAACGAAACCCGTCAAACCACCGGTTTGGGATCCAGGACGAGTGGTAGATCATCTTAGGAAAAACAACACCGGTGGAGTACAACCTATTCGAAACGTCTCGCAGGACTCGGCTGCATCTCGCATCGGGACGAAGGGTTCATGACCTCACACTACTCAGTAATAGTAGACAATGGATTAGTGGATAAAAGTGACCACATAATTGTATGGCCAATGTTTGGTGCAAATACAGATACCGCCAAGCATCGTCAATCGGAATGGAAGCTAAGCGCTTCCACGTGTCAAAACATCGACCCAGTATTCTGGTTACGGAAACTCGTCTGCATGTCAAACCCAAGGAGAGGGGAAGGTGGGGATATTTCGGAATTATTTATATCTTCAAGAGAATCATCAAAACCAGCCACCAGGACAGTTATAGGTAATTGGATAAGGTCAGTACTGTTGGAAGCAGGGGTACAAGAACCACCAGGCAGTGTCCGCTCAGTGGTGGCTTCCTTAAACTGTAAATATACCCAATAGATGATATCTTAAAGAGAGGTAACTGGCGTAGTGAGTCGACATTTCGTCGCTATAGGATTTGTTTTCCGAATATCCATTTTTGTCGAAATCAACATTTTAATGCAGTTCAATTTCTTTTATCGAACTCTACCGAAATCATTTATAAAAACAATATATTTTTATCTAGGAACAGAGATATTTTTTTAAAAAACCCGAATACGCCATGTTAAGTTACAATTACTCCGTGGTTTTCTCCCGAATGGCCAACTATTCGTACCTGAATATCCAAGTTAATTTCGGTCTAAATATATCTCTGGCTGAGTGTTTATTTCCCGAATATGACTTTAGCCAATCAAACCGCGCTCACGCCGTGCATCTCGCTCCCACATTCACGCTGTCTAGCTCTAAAACAATCACGCCCACTTTCATATTTTTCCGCCGTCTGGAGACTTCTTTCAAATTTCGTCTTATTGATATTGTTTTTAACGTTACTATTGTTTTAATAGTGAATTCATCAAATTTGAAGAGATCATTCATAGCTGATACACCACCAGTTCGCCCTGAACTTACAATAGAGTTGTGGAAGTGAGTATTTCAACCTAAATAACTGCATTTTGTTTTGATAAATGACACAAAATCCCAACGGTTATATGAATTCTACAGTATGACCCGGCAACTACTATGACGTAAAAAATAATTATTATTTCAAATTATTATTAATCAAACATTGTTTGTCTTTATTTTACTTTTAATCTAGGTATTTCTATAAAAATAAAGGCGATGCTATTATTTATTTTTGAATGCGCTGATAATTAATATTTTAATTTAATATGTATGTTAGTAACTATTTATTTGGTGGATATTATATACTTATGATATTGGTACCTACCTAATATTAGCAGCCAATGGTAATTAATTTATACATGCTATTATTTTGTGTTGTTGTTCCTTACAATAGTAAATATATAATATTTATTTGGTGGTTTGTAATAAGTTTAATTGTCAATTATAGAAATATATATATATATATAATAATATACAGATATATATAAATAGATTTTTTTTTTTGGAAAAAGTATTAATACAAAATTGTTAGCAAGTACGAGTAAGTACCATCATAAAATATTGGAGAAATGACCGTGACGTCGGTTAGTAATTGAAGTAGTAGATACCTTATAATATATTTTCTCAGAAGTGATTTAAAAAAAATATGTAAGTATGTTCAATTATTAGAATGGTACATTCTTAAATCTTGTGAAATATTCGTTCAATAAAAAAATAGTTAATTACTTAAAAACTATTTTATTACTTAATCCGAAAAAAAAAACCGAAAAAAGCGATTGCCGCGTGTTATTGTTACATACGAACTTGGATAATTACGATCATTAAGTATTTAAATAGTAGAGGTAATTATTAACAATTATCGTGTAAATAAATATAACATTTGAGGCGCGTACTTTTTGACCACTCAGTAATCTGTGGGCCGTGCAGCAATACGCTACGGTCTTAAATCCCGAACGTCCATGTTTTGTCCCGAATATCCATTATTCTAAGAGAACGCTAAAAATTTCCCGAATATCCACAGTGAGTACTTGTAAATAAAACGCATTTTCTGTGCATTTAATGATTTATACCAGTATATTATTCTTGGAATCTATTCTTAGATAATGTTGCAATCATACAGTATAGAAAGAATGATTGTTACATCTACTGATATTAAAATATACGACAGTGAAATTTGTTTTTCGTCTCCTGTAAAATTGACATTTGGTCTATTCGGGAAACAAATCCTATAGCGACGATTTCACGACAACTACCAGAGAACGATGGACACACCACCATCAGAAGGGGAAAAGAACCCATTGACTTCTCTATTCAACCATATACATTGAAAGTCACGATGGTCTATACCTCGTCAATGAATCATTGTCACATTCAGGAATTTGGCATACCCAACACCAGGTGATAACAAACAGATATCTCAAGGACTTCAAAGTCAAATTCGAATAATGAAAGGAGTTTTACCTACCAATAAAACTCTTATTATTCATGTTGACTTTGAAGTCCAGGTAACTTCTACCTGGTTCCTTGAGTCATATCATAATGAAGACGTTTAAAACAAATCGCTCTCATTTACAGAGCTAAGAAGGGCGAGGAGGGCCTCGCAGGTTTTCTGCCTGACGACAGGCTTTACGAAAAACCGGTGGACTATAGAAGGCTGCCACACCCGGCTAGACTATTTTCTGAAGTGGTTTCTTATCCTGCAACGTTGGAAAGCAACGAATGCAATAACATGACGATTTTCACGGATGGGAGCAAAATTGATGGCGGTACTGGTGCAGGGTTTGTGGCATACATTAATAATTAATAGCGGCGAGATAGCGGCTCGTAAGTACCGCCTTGCCAGCTATTGTACGGTAATGCAGGCTGAACTCTATGCCATCCAATGCGCTCTGGAGTGGGCAGGCTCAGATCCAATCCAACGAAAGCTCACCGAAAACCATAGTATTTGTATTTATTCGGACTCCAAAAGCTCAATCCAAGCAATTGGAGATCCCTTGTCTACTAATCCGATTGTCTTTTCTATCCACAGTGAGTCCGCAATACTGAGACGGCGCCACCCCGAGGTACACTTCAAGTGGATAAGGGGACACACCGGGATAGAAGGAAATGAAAGAGCCGACAAATTGGCTCGGCATGGTGCCTCTGAACCCAAGACCGCTATAGCTTATGACAAATTTCCTCTGAGCTACGCGAAAATTACAATTTCAGATATGGTGAAAAACGAATGGAACTCACGATACATAAACTCATCGACAGGGGAGTTGACCCGAAAGTTTTTACCTTCAATTTTAGCAGCACGAGACGTCAGGGTGCATCAGGTCACGGAGTCATGCGAGCATACCTGCACCGGTTTAAAATAACATCTGATGGAAAGTGTCCATGCGACGACGGAAGCGACCAGGACGTCCTACATTTACTTCTAGATTGTCAAATCTTTAGCAACGAGCGGTACAACATGAACTTTTTATTACAGATGGCAGATGCGGACATTCGAGACCTTCCGGGGACCATGGCAAACGAGGCCGGAAGAGATGCACTTTTTAATTTCTGTATTGATGTAATAAAAAGAATAAAAATAATAAATGGTGACATGTAATGATGATTCATGCCTTTCAGATCCAGTGACTGCAATCATATAAGATAGGATAAGTATATGCTCAGAATATCAGTCCTATGCGACATTTCTTTTACCACGGGAAAAATCTCGACTACAAATCGCAGTCCTCAGTTCCCAATGAATACGACAAAATATTCATTAGAATCACCTCCGCCTTGCGCTACTAAGAATTTTCCAGGGTTTTTGCAAGGCGGTTTCATATGTCCTGGCCGAATTCAAATTAGTAATACCCGATGCGGGTAGAAGAACAGTTTTCAGTAAGGCATATTCTCTCAGCCGGCACAATTTTCATTTGACTAGCATCAAGTAGAGTAGTTTGCGTGCCAAAGTCTGCGTCAAAGCATGCGTCTTACGACGAATTCGTCTATGTGACGTCATCGTAAACCAAGAAACAAACGATATCAAATGGAGCTTCGCAGATTGGCCGATGCTACTGCGACGCTCCTGCATGCGACGAATTGCGTTTGCTAGAGCCTGCATGTCGATATCGAAAAATGTCGACTCCGCGCATGCGCACAGCCGCACGATCGGCTATTTCTGTCTCTGTCTACACTGTCATTGCTCGCTCATCGCTGGTCACCGCGTTTGACGTTTGTTCATACAATCAACACAATAAAAATGGCAGACGAGAGACTTGTCTCCGGTACCAATACATAATAATCGCTGTTTCCGCGTCTGATGACATATTTGCTTAATGGTGTCGTCTAGCTAGAGTATATTTTGACGTTTCGGGAGATTATGCGCGAATGTCGATGTCGCTAGGCAGATGTGCGAGGTTGTAACATGGAACATTCTCCGGCGGTCTCGGATGTTTTGATTTATGGCCGTCAGGCACACAAGGAGAGTTGTGATGTGCGAGCCGGCATAGAGTTACCGGAGTCTTCCAAACGTTTAAAAAAGATAACATTTTAGTATCCATTGCAGTGGCGCACCCAGGATTTAATATTGGGGGGGGGGGGTCAAGGAGGAGAATGTAAATTAGTCCCATAGGATCTTTTTCTTCTTCACAATCTAATTTCTCGTTTTCGGTCTTTTGTCTATTGCAGTGTACCTACACCATGGTCCCCACATTCTGAAACGGGCCCCCTACCTACCGCTAAGTGTGAAACACTACATTAACGTTCTTCAAATTGTGTTTCAGTTCAAATTAAGGGTACTTATACAGTGAATTATTGGCGATTTTTAATACATCTACTTTAATAATGGAGCTGTCGAGTATCGACACATAATAATCAAAAAATATATTGCACAATTATATAAGTAATTGAAAATGTTCATGGCCATGAAGTATAATAGCGCCACAGGTGACTTTTTTTACTATTAAGGCTAATTTATCTCTCTTATCTGGTCAACCCGACACGCCGGGCCCCCCACAGCCCGGGCCCCCAGGCTAGAGCTCTGTCAGCCCTCACCAGCCATCAGCTACACCACTCCGGAATTCGGGTGGACACCGAGAATTTTTTGACAGTTCCATTAGGGATTGTGTTTCTAAAAAACCTGTCATTAGTGTTTCGAAATTTTTGAAAGAAATTTTTCTAAAAAGGGTGCTGGAGAATTATTAAAAATCATTTTTTTGCCGTGTCTTTATTTGTCTAAGCCCAAAGGTATAGTTTATTGGCTTTCAATTTCAATGTTTAAAATCATTCTGATAATTTTCATTTTTGGGGGGGTGCCAGGGCCCCTTGCCCCCCCCCACCTGGGTGCGCCACTGACCCATTGAAACAAGAGGTGGATCAAGAAAGAATAAACTTTTTGAAAACAAGATGAATTCTGTCATCGATTTCATCAAATGTCTCAAGGGAATTGAGTCACATTATAAACGGCTTTTCATTTATTGTTAAATTTTGTCAGTAAAAAAAATCTGAACTACCTTGAAATTTTATTTTAAAAAATTAAAGTTTCTGTCAAAAACGGACACGTACGGTCGATTGCGTATCAAACACGGACAAACGCAAAAGTTTGTGTCAAAAGCGAAGCAATTTTGAACGATTATATTTGATATTTACAAAATGAATATCTTAGATTTAACTTAATAAATGTGATTCAGAACCTCTAAGCATTACTCTAGTATTTTTTCATATACATTATGTTTCAATATTTATATGAAATGAAAAATCACGTCTCCTGTAATTTTTTGCAGATGGCTCATGTCCCATTTTGATACCAAGGTAATCATTTATTCTATACACAAGACTGCTTTCGGCCGCTACAGCAGCTATCTAGGGCACGTTTGTATCGAAATATTACCACTTATTTATCAGACGAAGCAAAGCATTCATGTAGGTGTGTATTTTACCATCATTATTGTGTGTATGTAATGAAATCACTATATACTTTTATTCAAATATCTATATCAGTGCTCCGCAACCGGTGTGCCGTGAGACGATGCTAGGTGTGCCGCGGCGCATTGCTCCCAATAAAAAAAATACAAATAATTTTGTATATTATACAATATTAATTATTAATACTTAATAGTCAAATTTTCGTACATGGCTGGTAATATATTTGAGCACCTGTATTAACTTAATAAAACAATGCAAGATCAGAATGAAAATATATTGACGTGCTCTGATAAAGTAGAAGGAGTTAAGACAAGGATCTCTACAAATTTACCAAAAGACCTACCAGACCACCATTGAAAACAAACAATTAATTTTGGATCCGTCTCAAAAACATTTAACTTTGCTGCAAAATAAATTTCATCATTACTTTCATACAATCAATATGACTGGATTCGAAATCCCTTTGCAACCAATGCTGAAAATTGTATAGAAGCGCTTTCCCTATAAATTCGAGAGGAATTCGTTGGATTGAGAAACGACGGGACGCTAAAACTGACCTTCACTGATGTTCCATTAGCTATTTTCTGGATTTCGGTTAATAAAGAATATCCTCGGATTTCCGACAAGGCTATCGCAGTTCAGCTCGCATTACCTACGAAATATCTAGGTGAGCAAAGTTTTTCAACTCAAGTTATTATTAAAAATAATTAGCAGTCTTGCTTGAAAGGTCTTGACCGGTCTTGCACTTTCAAATATCAAGTCAAAATATATATAATTTTTACGTTCATTGAAACAAGCTCAGTTATCACATTAATTAGTTATTAAATTGATAATACAAATACATGAAAATTTGTACATTTTTAGTTCTTCGTCGTGTGTTATGTTGTTTGTATATTTAATTATTTATCAAATAAAAAAACATAAATTAATGTAATTTTGGTGCATGGCCCCCACAAGAGGGGAGCTGACAGGGCTTTAGCCTTTGGGCCCAGGCTCAGGGGGGCCTGTGTGGCAGGTCAACCAGATAAGTGAGATAAAAACAAATTACAAATTTGCATTAATAGTAAAAATGTCGCCTGCGGCGCTATTTTATTACGCTGGTATTAATATTTTAAAACATGCGATTGTAGGATAAAATTTATTATTATTATGTCAATACTCGACAAATAATAAAATTATTCTTAACCCGACAACTATCCATAATTCAAATGGATATATTAGTAAATACGAAAAATCGCTAAACATACAATCAATACCATTAATTCCACCCCGAACACCATTTGAAAAACGCTATTTTAGAGTATCACACTGTCTTTAACCTTAGTGATAGGTAGGGGGGCCCACCAAAAATCCTGGCTTGGGGTCTCCCTTCAGGATGTGGGGACCACGTTTTGGTCTATAAATTGTTTTACATGTGGTATGCCGTGGAATTCTGAGAACAACTTTGGTGTGCCGTGGGTAAGAAAAGGTTGCGGAGCACTGATCTATATGATGTTTTTACAACTTTAGTTGTTTATTTGTATATGTTTGTTTGCTTAATTTTTTATCCGCTTCGTGGCATAGGAAAAGTAATGATATTTGAATATAATTTTCTTTAGTAGGGAAGAAGTTTGGAAAGAAGTGAGTTCCGGCACCTTTGTTTTAAAAAAAGCCCTGGTTCTGCCATACAAAACAGGTTACGAAACACTGGTTTAGATAGACATGCAATTTAAACACCATAGGTGTAGGTACCTACAGCTACTTTGTTTAAGGATTTTTCACCAACAACTTTTTCGCTCAACATTCATTTTATTTGATAAAGAGGTTTGCCACCCCCCATTTTATTTGACAGTCATGTCGAGGTGAAAAATTGTCATTGGTGAAATCGATATTCACCTAAAGAAGTCGACATGTCAAGTTTAAAATAAAGCTCTTAATAATTTGCCACGGCTCAGGCCTCAAGCTATCTCTTCTCGTCTCAGGATGATCAGCGATCACAGTCGAAAAACAGCACGATTTATGTCACCGGTGCGCCGGTCAGAAGAGCCGTCAGCCTGACAAAAGCGTCTCCACGATCAGCTGATAAAAGATCCGAGATTCAGATTTAAGATTCGTCGCTAACAAGGCGGACGCTGGAGAGTCGAGGCTTCGAGAGCCAACTAGCGTCTGCTGCGAGCCCTATCTTAATTTTGAATCAGGAGCTTCTCGGTTCGATTGTGATCTGATATTTTTCCATACCACTTTTATGTGCTGTACCTACACTGTATTTACAGGATCAAATTATAAAAAGGGAGTGGATTAGAAAATATCAAACATAGTGTGGTAAAATCAACGAATCAATGATGGATTTAATGACAGTCAACAACAATCAATTGAATACCTATTCTAATAAGAGTATAATAATATATATTATAAGGATCGTATTTTGATGACACAATATTATCAGGGCTCGAAATGGACCGGAACGCACCGGAGCGCCGTTCCGGGTCGTAAAATCGGCAACATTGTCGTTCCATCTCATGGAAAAAATAATTATACCATTTGAGCTAGAATGGCCATAATATAACAAAAAATCACACACTTATTTTTTATAAAACACATAAAATTACCGAGCGCTCCAGTTCGTAAAATTCTCCATTTCGAGTGCTGAATATTATCGTCTAAAACAGTAGGTACCTATATTGAATTTTCAAGCAACTTGTATAGAATGTAAAACTAGGAACTACACAATAGGTATTTTATATAATGTATAAAAACAATCTATAACGAGTATCTGTTCATAGTGGGTACAGTGTTTACCGGGGAATACATAAATAATGGGGAGTGGGTTGCCTTCTGAGTGAGGTAATAACAAGGTTTAAATCTCGAGTGTGGGTAAAAAATAATATATTGTTTTCAATAATTACGTATGTAACATAATATGTATTTACACGTAAACGAAACGCACATTGAATATTGGTGATATTTGAGGACACTCGGTGCGCTTTGTGTTTCTTGCGATTTGCGACGACGACGACGGATTAATGACCTTACAAAATTTCACATAGGTATTGTCTATACTTATTATAAATCTGTACTGTAATGTGTAGGTAAATTAAATACAGGAATTGCTGTGAAATATTGTAATCAGTGATGTCCCGTGGGTGTCGGCAGGTCATACGTTGCTTAGGGGCGAAAATTATAAAGGGCGGCAAGTGAACGAACAAATACAAACATCAATGCTTTTGAAAGTAGTGGTGGTTTCCCATGAAGCGGTCTGATGCGGTCACTTCGTTAGAAAGTACTGACATGTCAATTTTTTAAATTAACAAGAGGGCCTCCAAGCTTGTCAGCGCCTCAGACCTCCGCGTACCTAATACCACCGCTGTTTTAGAGTAGGTTTCGTAGAAATGCTCAGTAGAGATGATATTATGTACCTAATTATTATTTTTTTTCAAGATTTTGGTTGGATTTATCATTCTTGTCTGTTTATGATAATTAAATGGGTACCCAGCTGCGCACATTTTTGCATACGATTTGAGATTAAAAAATGAAAGGGGACGATATTCTAAGTTTGGCTAAGGGCTGCACTTTGCCTAGGGACGATTGTAATACATAAAAGCTCTAATAGATACCCTATTTATTTTTTATAGTCCAAACTACATGATTATAAGTAATAATATTATTTCAAATAAAGTTTAAACTAAATAAAAATAGTGACCAACCTATAGGTTACTTATGTAGACATTTTTAAACCGAAACAATGTGATGTTAGTCGTTAGTGACATCCGTTTTGGGGGGTTAGAAAATTTATCGCGTATTTTTTGGTAATAAAAAATGTCTTTATTATGTTGGCTGCCTGGTTTAATGTTACTTCGGGGGCTAGTTTCACGATGTTCGCATCAACTATCGCAACGCCTGATGGATTTGTGTTCTATTTTTGAAAACATTGTCGGACACTGACGACGAATTCTCTCGAATTAGCATTATAATAGCGCCTGTACACATGCATGGAATTACTGTCGGCAATTGTACTTATTTTAAACTGTCATGACAATAACTGTTTACACGTTAAAGTACTGACTGTCTCTCCAATCTCATTATACAATATATATTATATATTAATTAATTATTACTTTAATTAATTAATTACAATATTAATTATTAATACTTAATAGTCAAATTTTCGTACATGGCTGGTAATATATTTGAGCACCTGTATTAACTTAATAAAACAATGCAAGATCAGAATGAAAATATATTGACGTGCTCTGATAAAGTAGAAGGAGTTAAGACAAGGATCTCTACAAATTTACCAAAAGACCTACCAGACCACCATTGAAAACAAACAATTAATTTTGGATCCGTCTCAAAAACATTTAACTTTGCTGCAAAATAAATTTCATCATTACTTTCATACAATCAATATGACTGGATTCGAAATCCCTTTGCAACCAATGCTGAAAATTGTATAGAAGCGCTTTCCCTATAAATTCGAGAGGAATTCGTTGGATTGAGAAACGACGGGACGCTAAAACTGACCTTCACTGATGTTCCATTAGCTATTTTCTGGATTTCGGTTAATAAAGAATATCCTCGGATTTCCGACAAGGCTATCGCAGTTCAGCTCGCATTACCTACGAAATATCTAGGTGAGCAAAGTTTTTCAACTCAAGTTATTATTAAAAATAATTAGCAGTCTTGCTTGAAAGGTCTTGACCGGTCTTGCACTTTCAAATATCAAGTCAAAATATATATAATTTTTACGTTCATTGAAACAAGCTCAGTTATCACATTAATTAGTTATTAAATTGATAATACAAATACATGAAAATTTGTACATTTTTAGTTCTTCGTCGTGTGTTATGTTGTTTGTATATTTAATTATTTATCAAATAAAAAAACATAAATTAATGTAATTTTGGTGCATGGCCCCCACAAGAGGGGAGCTGACAGGGCTTTAGCCTTTGGGCCCAGGCTCAGGGGGGCCTGTGTGGCAGGTCAACCAGATAAGTGAGATAAAAACAAATTACAAATTTGCATTAATAGTAAAAATGTCGCCTGCGGCGCTATTTTATTACGCTGGTATTAATATTTTAAAACATGCGATTGTAGGATAAAATTTATTATTATTATGTCAATACTCGACAAATAATAAAATTATTCTTAACCCGACAACTATCCATAATTCAAATGGATATATTAGTAAATACGAAAAATCGCTAAACATACAATCAATACCATTAATTCCACCCCGAACACCATTTGAAAAACGCTATTTTAGAGTATCACACTGTCTTTAACCTTAGTGATAGGTAGGGGGGGCCACCAAAAATCCTGGCTTGGGGTCTCCCTTCAGGATGTGGGGACCACGTTTTGGTCTATAAATTGTTTTACATGTGGTATGCCGTGGAATTCTGAGAACAACTTTGGTGTGCCGTGGGTAAGAAAAGGTTGCGGAGCACTGATCTATATGATGTTTTTACAACTTTAGTTGTTTATTTGTATATGTTTGTTTGCTTAATTTTTTATCCGCTTCGTGGCATAGGAAAAGTAATGATATTTGAATATAATTTTCTTTAGTAGGGAAGAAGTTTGGAAAGAAGTGAGTTCCGGCACCTTTGTTTTAAAAAAAGCCCTGGTTCTGCCATACAAAACAGGTTACGAAACACTGGTTTAGATAGACATGCAATTTAAACACCATAGGTGTAGGTACCTACAGCTACTTTGTTTAAGGATTTTTCACCAACAACTTTTTCGCTCAACATTCATTTTATTTGATAAAGAGGTTTGCCACCCCCCATTTTATTTGACAGTCATGTCGAGGTGAAAAATTGTCATTGGTGAAATCGATATTCACCTAAAGAAGTCGACATGTCAAGTTTAAAATAAAGCTCTTAATAATTTGCCACGGCTCAGGCCTCAAGCTATCTCTTCTCGTCTCAGGATGATCAGCGATCACAGTCGAAAAACAGCACGATTTATGTCACCGGTGCGCCGGTCAGAAGAGCCGTCAGCCTGACAAAAGCGTCTCCACGATCAGCTGATAAAAGATCCGAGATTCAGATTTAAGATTCGTCGCTAACAAGGCGGACGCTGGAGAGTCGAGGCTTCGAGAGCCAACTAGCGTCTGCTGCGAGCCCTATCTTAATTTTGAATCAGGAGCTTCTCGGTTCGATTGTGATCTGATATTTTTCCATACCACTTTTATGTGCTGTACCTACACTGTATTTACAGGATCAAATTATAAAAAGGGAGTGGATTAGAAAATATCAAACATAGTGTGGTAAAATCAACGAATCAATGATGGATTTAATGACAGTCAACAACAATCAATTGAATACCTATTCTAATAAGAGTATAATAATATATATTATAAGGATCGTATTTTGATGACACAATATTATCAGGGCTCGAAATGGACCGGAACGCACCGGAGCGCCGTTCCGGGTCGTAAAATCGGCAACATTGTCGTTCCATCTCATGGAAAAAATAATTATACCATTTGAGCTAGAATGGCCATAATATAACAAAAAATCACACACTTATTTTTTATAAAACACATAAAATTACCGAGCGCTCCAGTTCGTAAAATTCTCCATTTCGAGTGCTGAATATTATCGTCTAAAACAGTAGGTACCTATATTGAATTTTCAAGCAACTTGTATAGAATGTAAAACTAGGAACTACACAATAGGTATTTTATATAATGTATAAAAACAATCTATAACGAGTATCTGTTCATAGTGGGTACAGTGTTTACCGGGGAATACATAAATAATGGGGAGTGGGTTGCCTTCTGAGTGAGGTAATAACAAGGTTTAAATCTCGAGTGTGGGTAAAAAATAATATATTGTTTTCAATAATTACGTATGTAACATAATATGTATTTACACGTAAACGAAACGCACATTGAATATTGGTGATATTTGAGGACACTCGGTGCGCTTTGTGTTTCTTGCGATTTGCGACGACGACGACGGATTAATGACCTTACAAAATTTCACATAGGTATTGTCTATACTTATTATAAATCTGTACTGTAATGTGTAGGTAAATTAAATACAGGAATTGCTGTGAAATATTGTAATCAGTGATGTCCCGTGGGTGTCGGCAGGTCATACGTTGCTTAGGGGCGAAAATTATAAAGGGCGGCAAGTGAACGAACAAATACAAACATCAATGCTTTTGAAAGTAGTGGTGGTTTCCCATGAAGCGGTCTGATGCGGTCACTTCGTTAGAAAGTACTGACATGTCAATTTTTTAAATTAACAAGAGGGCCTCCAAGCTTGTCAGCGCCTCAGACCTCCGCGTACCTAATACCACCGCTGTTTTAGAGTAGGTTTCGTAGAAATGCTCAGTAGAGATGATATTATGTACCTAATTATTATTTTTTTTCAAGATTTTGGTTGGATTTATCATTCTTGTCTGTTTATGATAATTAAATGGGTACCCAGCTGCGCACATTTTTGCATACGATTTGAGATTAAAAAATGAAAGGGGACGATATTCTAAGTTTGGCTAAGGGCTGCACTTTGCCTAGGGACGATTGTAATACATAAAAGCTCTAATAGATACCCTATTTATTTTTTATAGTCCAAACTACATGATTATAAGTAATAATATTATTTCAAATAAAGTTTAAACTAAATAAAAATAGTGACCAACCTATAGGTTACTTATGTAGACATTTTTAAACCGAAACAATGTGATGTTAGTCGTTAGTGACATCCGTTTTGGGGGGTTAGAAAATTTATCGCGTATTTTTTGGTAATAAAAAATGTCTTTATTATGTTGGCTGCCTGGTTTAATGTTACTTCGGGGGCTAGTTTCACGATGTTCGCATCAACTATCGCAACGCCTGATGGATTTGTGTTCTATTTTTGAAAACATTGTCGGACACTGACGACGAATTCTCTCGAATTAGCATTATAATAGCGCCTGTACACATGCATGGAATTACTGTCGGCAATTGTACTTATTTTAAACTGTCATGACAATAACTGTTTACACGTTAAAGTACTGACTGTCTCTCCAATCTCATTCTTCAAGAGTAAGCGAGGCGCGATGTTGTCATTTTATACTACTATCTGACAGGTCGTATTGAAAATCAGAGCTCAAAATGAGTAGTTCATTTTTTTACCGGCATGTTCCTACTGCGCAGGCGCAGATCGAAAATAATCGTACTTGCGCGCAATAAATCATCACAATTTGGAATCTTCCATTATTTGATTTATGCACGCAATTTTGCATTTTCTTACTGTGCACAGTACATCCATGCACGTGTAAAAGAGGTATTATACCCCGTTTACACGTGCATGGATTTACTGATCACAGTAAGAAAATATATCGGTAAACATGTAGGTATTATCCTGCAGTTGCAAGATGCGTGCATGAATCAAACAAGTTTGGAAGCTTCTGAATTTTAACGCGCAAGTAAGATTTGCGCCTGCGCAGTATAACGACAATGGCGAACCTGCCCGTAACAAAAGGAACTACCTACTCATTTTGAGGTTAACCGATTTTCAATGGGTACGTCCTGTCAAGTAGTACTATAAAATGAGAACGCGAATGCGCCTCGCTTACTCTTTATATGCTCTTGATTCTTGAAGAATGAGATTGGAGAGACAGTCAGCACTTTTACGTGTAAACAGTTATTATCATGATAGTTTAAAATAAGCACTACTGCCGACAGTAAATCCATGCACGTATACAGACACTATTATACAAAGTTAGATAAAGTTATATAGATAAACAATAATCGACGCAGAAGGTTAAGAAAAAATGTCCTCGTAAACAAGCCTGCTCAGAGACAGTTGGGTCTGTTGATTGCTCACATACATTTGATCATCAACATTGCAATAAGGGTAGGTAATTACTATTACAAATTCGTGTCCACATCTTTACAACACGATCCTAATTACTATCACGAAATTGAAATACGCGAAGCTTAGAATCGACTCCCAGTGCCAAATTGTAATTTTACTTTTAACTTCCAGCCTTAATCAAGTATGGGATGCTCACATATGAATTGGTGGGATTGGTCGCGCCCACGAGTGGTTATCATGTGCGCGTGGCCCAATTGTTAGGATCGTTTGTGTTGTCTTTTAGACATGCTGTATACTGTATAGCAATACTAATAGCAAACATTTCTTATTTATAGGTACTTACTTATATACAATTTATGATTTTATTTCGTTCTTGGCAGTGTTGATGTTTGTAAGTACTTATGTAGAAACCGAAGGCATTGTCGGGTTTGGAGATCCCCTTACGAAAAGACTGCCAGGATAGCAATGTCGTCAGGATTTTTTTGTAGTGGTATTAACCAGCGGCGAGTTTCATGGGCGCATTGTGCCATCGATTCGTCAGAAGTTTTATAAAGGGGCCTCGAAACAGTTCAAACTAATCACACAATTATTAAATTTTACCAGAATCTTAAAAAGGTGCGTATTTCTCACAAATTCAGTACCTAGGCATTGTTATCAGTTACCACCCAAAGCATAAAAAATCCATGCAAAACGACAAAGGGGCACATAACATAACAACTCAAACAGATACGTAGTTATACGCTTTATAACTTTGCACTTTTTACTACACTGATACGCCTCTTTGCCTGATTAGGTACCTCGCATACAATTAGATCAAATTATATTCACTTGTATTAATATAATATGTATCTAGTAATAAATAAATAAATATATTATAATATATGTAAATATATATATTTTTAGAATAAGGTAGATATAATATTAAGTACATCATTGTCATCATAAAGCCGGATTGTAACCGGATCCAAAATTATGAAGTGGCAACTCTACTTCTAGACGAAAAAAAGTAATAAAGTCATCACTGTCATCCTCAATACCTACTAATTATTGTTAAGGGCGGGCCTCCACGTCTCTAAACTCACCACTGCTGCTAACATTTTATGATTTTGTTAGTTGTTTACACTCATGCTGAGAAACATACGAATATTTTAAAACTTTTCAAACTTCCTGATGAACCGTCCGCATCATCTGCTTCATGGAAAACCGCCACTGGTTCCTGGACTCATGTCCGGACCCGGGGACCCCAACATCGGGTTTACGTTTTTGTACACTTTCACTTTAAAATTGAGATTTTGTGGGACATCGTATGTCCTGTAAAGTAAATGGATTAGTCAGTCAAAAGACGCACAAAGCAGGGGTGTTAGTGGGTGCAAAACACACGGGCGGCAAGAACATTTGATGATACCTATTATTAAAAAATATACCTATGATGTTACATACAAATAATTTTATAAGTAATGAAAAAAGTCGCCTATCGCACTCTTCTGTCATTAAAAAAATATTTATAATTGATGCTTTCGTGCTTAATAGATCAATATATCTATCGATTCAAGATGTAAAATATGACAATAAAATAGTTTTCTCAGCTTAAAAACAAAAAAAAATGTTTTTATTTGGAGGGCGGCAATTTTAAGCTGGCACCCGGACGGCAGCCACCCTTTGCGGGTCACTGAGTCAATCTATTGATCCAGATTGTACTCTATGAGATGTTCGGTATGGATATAATATTATCTGATAATATCATCCATATCTTATATTCAACATTGGATGAACTGATATTCTAATTCTGAATACAAAACGCGGTCATGTTGAGATTTTACATAGTAGGTTCCTATGCAAATCAAGTCTCTTCGTATAATGGTAGTTATTGTGGCATGCAAAATTATTGCGATAGTGTATGGAATGGATACCTACTGGTCTGATTTTCTTCGGCAACTTCACAGTGCAGCTTCGACTAAAGATGTAGCGATGGAGAAACTTTGACAACATGTCTACCGCCATCTCGAGTATTTCTGTTAGCTACAAGAAAAACAACTAATTCAAATTGGTAATTATATCTTTATCTCTAAGTATTATTATATTTCGTTTCAATATTATCCTAATTTACTCTGATTACAAATCTGTCCATTGGGCAAATGACGCCATTTTGGTAAAATGACGGTCAAAGTTTTGGCTAATGTTTCATTAACCGTTAGAGAACTTTAATTCTGAGATGAAATAAAGACAGTTAAATTTTACACAACGAAGGCATTTTACATAATATATTTGGTAAGTTAAACGGTTTACCACAATTTGAGAAATTAATGTTGCAATTTAGCTGTCTTTCTGTTTTTTCGATTCTATTTCTAAAATAAAGCAAAATTACCTATCCCGTTTGATTATTTGTAACATCATCAGTAATCGTGTGTCTTTATTCCGATGGTTAGGACGACTGGTTAACAACGATTCCTCATAAAAAATCTATTAATATAACCTCCACTCTTTGCATTCACATATAGGGGACATGTTAATTTCGGTGTTAAGTATTGTGCGCCTTGGCCAATCACCGTTTTTCTGAATAAACAATGGTAGGTAGGTATTAGCGAGATATGTTAAAAAATAATTTATACTACTTGAACGAATTGAATGAAATATATCTTAGAATATAAATAGTATTATCGATATAATAAACTCACCCAATATTTTTAATATAATATATTATGTGAACCCAAAATAATGTATGAAAGTAGAAAGGATATTGAATTGTAATAGTAATATCATATTACTATTTACTATCTACCTATACAAATAATTTAGCATACCTCTAATATACAGTTGTCCTTAATATAATATAGTAGATCAAAACTTATTCTAACTAAAACTTAGTAAGAAAGAATAATTACTTTGTTCAATACTTAAAAAAAACGCTGCTATAACCAACGTAATAATATTATTGTACGAGATAGCAATACATGCGTGTACTGTACAACAAGAAGATTTAGGCACAAGCCGGAAGGCGCTTTCGTCGACTAAATGGGAGGAGCTTGTTAGTTCACAGTTTTTTAATAAACCGATTGTCTTTAATTGACTTACATTTTTATTATGTATTCGGCGGCGCTCAGTATTTAATTCGATCGCTTGTTTTGATTAGTATTGACAGTTTAATAAAATCTATCGGTATACCTAAGTTGCCTAAGGAAATAGTGCTCCTGTCGCACCTGGAAGGAAACGCACTTTCCATAATATTTCTGTGTTCCCTGACAGAGCATCACCGACTTTCGCTGATTATTCAGACAAAAACATAAATGTATTAATAAGTATATTAATGAAATAATATTTTCTACCTATCACATAGCGAGCTCCCTGACGGAATTGTTGAGTCTCTCGGATGCATTCAAATCAATGGTAGATTTGAATACGCAGTGCTGGTCTCTTTGCGGCATACCCACTATTGTTTTTGGGGAGACATTCAGCTGGACACAGCGGAACATAAATAAGATATGAATGGGAAGATAAGCCAAGATATTGCATGGTTAACTTAACTGACGAGATTGTATAAACTAACTGCATTATGCATATGATTTTAGCTAAGAGCATATAAGTAGGTTTAAATCATAAATTTCCTTACAATTAGATAATTACCAGTGGCGAAGGGTGGAGGTAGGCTGTTATGATCCGATACAAAGAGTGCATAATAAATGTTTACATTTAACTAACTAGATGGTGTTGGCTAGTTTTTGAAATTCAATTAAACCCTGCGAAAATGAAGTCATAATAGATAATAGTAAAAAAATACTCGTCTATCTATAAACTATCTAAAATTATGACATTAAATCACACATAATTTTGGATATTTTATAGGTAGAATAATATTTTTATATACCTATGTCTTCGTTTAAGCAGGGCATAATGAACATAAAAAAACTGACTAACAACATGTGTAATATTTATTTTTAATTCAATGAAAACGAATAATGAATGAAACAATTTTGTCGGATCGCCCAAAACATATTGGCTAACCAAAACTATTATGGGTTGGTTAGGCAGGGTTTAATTGATTTTTTATCCATCTGTAAATTGTACCTAGTCTTAGTTCAATAAAAACAAATACGTATGTCTGAAAAAGTTTAATGTGCACTATTTATGTCAGAACTTAACAGCCTACCTCCACCCTTTGCCACTGGTACCTATCTAGGTAAGCTGGATGCCAGAGTTAATTATTAACCACTCCGCGGACCTCCATCTGATGATAAATCCTTTCAGTGTTTGCTTTATGATTGCCGCATCTGCAAGTGTAAAAAAGAAAATACCACGCCGTTTCTCATTTAATTGGCTGTAAAATTGAGTTATTTTAAAATCTAAAAGAAATACTCCTTATTATTTATTATGCGTCACATATTAATATTTTGAGATCAAACAAAGTGGTGAATACACCATTTATTGTGTTATTTTAGTGACTAGTGATTTTCTTCAATTGCACAATTGCACAATGAGTAGGTAATAGTTTTTTTGAATAAGTTTGTGAATAGGTAATAGATCGAAGTAGAGCCCAAATTCCGTGGTGGAACCCAATTGTCCTGAAAATCCCAAACCGCTTCTGTAGGAAATAAAGCACATATTATAATGTTCACGAAGTCAAATAGTGTTACTAGTGTCGATTCACGATTGTGTTCCGTACCAGTGATGATGGTACATACGAGAGGTACCTAGCTACTACCCTTGTTGTTCATGAATCGTATCACTGTGAGGGCGTTCATAAACATAATACAAATGCCTCCTTATTATATTATACGAGCGCGACACCGGTGTCCCGTCTGAAACGGGGGTAAGAGGAACCACAGTCCCTTTTCATTATTCAATGTGTTATTATTTTGTATGGCACCCCTTTCCTGAAATCTCTTTATAGCGAATGGATCTCATGCTTATTGGTATAACCTAACCTAACCTCAAAATTACCGAGCACACAGAAGACCCTTAGATTGAATAACCGGTGAATCAAAAATTGCAGTTTTTCCAAAAGGGAAAATTAAATATATGCATAATAACAATAAAATACCCACCTACCTACATTATCTATGACAATTTCAATTATTAGTTACGCGAAATAGTTACCTGTATAAAAATAACCGGCATCCATTAATTATTAATTAATTAGGAACTGAAGTATTCACGTTGTCGGTACTTCTATAATTAATCACTAATTGATCATTTGATACGACAACATAAATGTCTCAACCAGTCAAATTAATCGCCTGTCATGGGACGTGCCGAATTTTAATTATTACGTTTACTATTTTGTAGATTATTGTGTCATTCTTGATTGACATTATTGATTTAAAAGTAGGTGAGATTAACATTGTTATTTGAGTTCTTCGACTGACAGCGAATGTCTAAACGGTCAATAAAGAAAATAAGTTTCAAACAAGATAAAAATTACCCGTTCTCACACATTATAGTAGTCCCGGGCAAAAAAAATATTTGAAGAATTTCATATTGTCTATGGCCACTGTCCAGTACCTAGTGTTCTTGATTCATTGTCGCAAATTGCAAGCGTGAAAAGCGGTTCTCGCGGCATTCGAAATTTAAATTAAATTAAATAGTCAGCCAGCCTTTCCCGCTTCGTTACTAAATATCATGTAGGACAGATAGTTATATTTATGTATATAGTAACATACCTACATATAATTATAAATGTATCAAAGTATGTAGGGTGAATGATACCAGTAATATTATTATTGAGAAGTTTAGGAAATGTTAAATAATATTATCATTTATGTGTGTGGATATTAATCATCGTAAAGCTGATTGAAAAAATATATTATCATTGGTTAAATTGTTTATTTTTTACATACTATTTACTTCAGTCCACTATAAATATATATTATGTGCTTTAAACTGACATAGGATCTTTCGCCCATTTTCCGTATACCTGGACATTTGAGAATAATAATTGTAACATGTGAAATATTATTATTTATAAAATAAAATAAAAGCGAAAATATAACGGAAAAATACTTTTAATTAAAAATAACTACATTAGAAATTAGCTGAGTTTGAATGAAGTTTGATTTATACCCATGTGTAGGTTGCCGATTCATTTTACTTTTTCACATAAATTATTAAAAATGGAAAGATTGGAAAAAAACAATGCTTCGCACTTTTAACAAAGTAATTCCACCATGATATCATACGTTTTACGGCAGTTTCATATTTGGCTGACTAATTAGATTACTGTAGCGGAAAGGCCATAAGTACGCCATGATTATTTGCTTTACTATTTTAAACCTCGCTAACCCATTCGTTAAGTCTTTATTATAAGAAACAGCAATCTCATATTAAATTCACATTATTATTTATATCATAATATTATTTACTCCATTAAACTTGTGTATTTCCAAGATTGAACGTATACAATATTAACAATCTTAAAGTCTTAAATAGTATAAATTATACTAGATTTATTTTTGACCGATTTTATCAATGTTATTTGTAAATATAAAAAAATTATATTAACAATGGAAAAAATGCCAATCCCGGGACCAGTCCCGGGATCCCGGGATTGTCAAATTGTAATCCCGAAATCCCGGGATCAGAATTTTGGCTCGGGATTGGATTCCCTAGTCACAATACAGTAATTTAAAATTTGGGGGCAATCGGTTGTTCAAAACATGCAACATCATCCATGTGAAATCTTCGCCAATTTAATTCTGAATTTATCAAAAACGCACTCATCTATTACGATGGCGTATTTATTATGTGTTTGTCATTGATTTATATTTAAAATCATAGGTAGGTATATATTGATAGAATGAACAAACATAATATCATAGCATAGAAATTATTAACTACATAATAATTTTCGTAGTCATCAATTAAAGCCGTTTCCTGAAATCATGTTATTTTTTTTAAGACAAACTAAGTTATCTACAAGCTAGTGGTTTATTATGATACACACGAATTGGATCATAACATAAGGATCAATTCGAAATCGAGAAACCACCAATCACTTTGAATCAAAAAGAAGAAATAAATAATGTAACAAACTAGACTTTTTTGTCTTGACAATATTATGTTATTAGGTATATTATGAGGAATCTGACACTAGCAAATCGTCAAAAGTAAGCAGGTTGGTAATGGAAAATACCTAGGATATGAATTTTGGATACAAGATACAATAGTTGATCAACAAACAGGAGGTATAAATACACCATCATAATATTATGTACAATTATATGTGCAATTTGTATTCTTAGTCCAATGAAAACAAATAAGACGTGTAATCGACGAAGTTTAGTATGCACTATTTATGTCGGATCTTCACAGCTTATCTCCACCCTTCACCGCTTATAGTCACAAACACTTTCAGATATCCAATCAATTTGTATGCAATGTAATAAAAAAAGTAATGAACTTTTCATTGATTATAATCTTTCAAACAAATACCGTCTCTCATATCTCTCAAAATAGAAGTAATTTTTTTTAAATTTATTAAGAGCATACTTCAGTGAAACGGCAAATAATTTTCAACTATAGGTGCGACGAAATTTTGGACTCGCTGGCAATCGGACAGCGAAAGTAGAGCTATGAACACGTCAAATTGTTTCGTGATGGCGACGGGGGTATTAATTCTTTAAGTGTGTAAACATGACTAAAAATCGTTACCCCTTTACTTGAAAAAGAAAACATGTCAATGAATATATTATTATTGTTACTAATAGAACAATAAACAGAACATTAAATGGACGCATGTTGCATTTAAATGACATATTATGTTTTGTTCTGCAGGCGTCGTTTGCACAATCTTCGCGTCGCGTAGTCACGATCGTTTTAGACCGTGCCCCAGCTGAGGTACACCCTTAACTAAGATCGAAAGCCTGAATGTTTATGATGTTCTCAAATTGAGTTCAGGCTGAGCGAAACGCTAGCGAAGTAACCAGGGAACTCAGAAATAATGGGAACTGAAATACATAACGGGTAAGGCGAAGCAGGTAACCGACTTGAGTAAGGAAGAATCCGGGTTAAACTTACACACGTGTTAAGAATACGTTTTACGTCGAATACTAAATGCTCTCGGTTTATGCATTTACGCTCATTTAATGTTGGTGTATTGCACACACTATTGCACGTGCATAATGCGTGTTTCATTTTCGTAGGACACTCACACATTCAAAACCCTGCATCAAGATGCGGCGTATTGAATATAGACTATCAGTATTCTATTTATTATCTGTTCTGTGGAAGTAACCAATCCTAGTTATGTACAAAATAAAAAAAAATCAGTGATTTGCGTAAGTTGCCAAATTTTCGGGGAGCCAAATGAGTAAATTCATCGTTCATCTGAGCGGATAGGAAATTTTAGTAAAATGTATTGTTCATTTAAATTCATTGTGTTAAATACTGTAACATTTTCCGTGCACAGTAAACACTTTAATTGGAAATGTACACACACTTACACACCCCATGCTAAATGACCTGTCACGAAAAACACGAAAACTTTTTGGAACAATTTATGTATTCATTAAAATTGAAAGTTTCGTCACGGTGGACAATTTGAATATACATATATTATCAGATTTTTTATTACAACGGAATTGTATTAATTATTTAGTGAAGTGAAACCTTTATAAGCATCGTATTTACCTACAGCGCTTTCGCCGGCAGAGTGAATCCGCTGATCAGTAATGAAAAGCCATCCGAAACCCAGTGACGTCCCTAGACAAAATGCCGCCCCATTTTTATATAGTATTTTTTATCATTCTTACACGACTCCAATATCTAAGAAATGTGTTGTATGTATGAATACATTACTAAGAAAATATATACCATTACATCTAATTTAAATGCTATACTTCAATAAACAATATTGCGTGTCCACGGTTTCAGATACATTTAAATATACCTACACCTGACAACTTTCAAAACTCGCGAATGACTGGAAAAAAATATTTGGATAAATAATTAGGTCAGTGTGTACCTACTGACGTTCACCCCGGTCCGAGAATAGTCTCAAAGGTACTTTATCTACAACCGGTCCTGCCCTCGGACCGATTAAGAACCTTTGTTTGGCTAGCTCGATACTATTCGGGGAGAGGGTGATCAACTAAAGTTCTCGATTGACACTTTTGGAATGCACTTGATCATTATTATTTAACTTTATATTATTTAGGACCACTACCTAGTGATAGGTTAGCACCTAGATCATTAATTATCCGATTGTCTTTCAGATCGAACTTATTTTCGTAAATATTTACGTAAGCGTCAAAGACAGCTGACTATCTGTCACTTCTCTTAGTATTAGATGCTTTTCACGAAATGTTTCGTTGGTTGTTTTTCAAAATAAAAATGAAAACTCCTTTTAGTAATCCAATTCAAATTATTTATTAAATTATTCTTGATAACAAATTTAATTTCTTTTCTTAATTAATTATAATCGACAATTATACACTTTAGTTTAATTTAGAATAATTACATAATTATTTTATACTCTTATTTAGATTAATTATTAAATAAAGTTAATCAATTATAATTATTTTATGTTTAATTAATGTACGATTACACACTTATAACTAAGAGTCGCCGACCGTAAACTTTAAGAAGCTATGCTCCTTTTATATATATAATAGATCGCGAATAGATGACGTGTACTATGACGATATGTTTACTATATCATCTGACAGCTCGAACCACGTGTCGCTTACGATGACGTTTCAACTCGTGACACGTCGGACGTAATCTTCGTAAACGAATTACTTCGCGAAATTAACTAAAACTATGTGAATTTGGTGCACCCTCAGGCACAACCTCACGGTGATATGAGAAGATCGACTACTCACGGTACATAAAATGCGGACCGTTATATAGACCCACAGCGGGAAACCCGAGATTTTGACGTCATTCGAAATATGAACCAATAGGAGACCGTTCTATCTCTCCACAGAGCTAATGGCCAAAGTTTCGGACCAATCATAGAAAAGCTGTTTATTTCCCGGCTTTTCCGGAAAATTATGATCATTCAATAGAATAAAAATATATAATTAATTAATACCTATAGGCGGTACAAGTTTAATAACAATCGTGAAAGTCCTTATAGGGCTTTTGACACAAATTGTCCAAATATCTGTTAGTTCGTTTATCGAGCTAACGGAAAGGAAAAATGAAAATATTTTCGCTAAAATAATACGCAACAGAGGCGGGAGTCATTAAAATCACCGTCCAAGTGCGTAGATATAATAGGACTGGCAGAAATCGCAGTTGTTCCGTTTCTTTTATGCAGAACTTTTGCGGGCCAATTACGGATAGCCGGAAAGGGTTGCGATTAAAATTTATTCGATTATATTTATAGAACACTTCAACTTAAAGGTATAACATTAGTTTCAATCAAAATTTTTATGACAAGTCTTCATTTATTGAGTTTGAAAATTACCTATTTTGGGTAATTTAATATTGATCTGTCGAGGTTAATTGACAGATCTAAAGAATAATTTTTATTTGTAAATTAAGAGAGCAACCGAGTCCTTAGACTTACATTATCAGAATTTCCATTTTCGAAATTCCTTCATTTAACTTTTACAAAAGTAGGTACTTAAATTGGTACCCTTTTTATTACGATTCAAAATATTAATTTATTATTTAAATTAAGTGTGCGTAATTAGTACTTACAAAACGTAATCATTAGATTTTAATTACGACAATATTTGATATCATAATTTATTTATTTAAGGCATTTGACTTTGGCCGCGGCGAAAACATCGCGACTTAATTTAGAAAAATAAAATTTATTTTTATATAATTCAAAATCAGATTAAATAGAAATGGACATTTATTTACAATGTTTAGCAAATGATATCTCATAAGTCGTTTACAATTTATTATCTATTTTAACCTTAATCCTATACATTTCAATTACTTACATTCCACCTTATAAGACCATTTGGTCCCCTTGAAAAAAATTCATCCGTAGTTCATTCTGAGGGGCTATATGTCACTCAGACTGTACTACGGGACTCAATACACAATAACTATAGCTTTGTTTAGAGATTGGGCACGTATTTTTCAAGTAAAATCGACATTCACGATCGGATCGAAAAGTTGTGACGTCACTAATTTATTAAGGAAAAATGCCGGCTGAGGGCCTACATTTTGGGGCCGTGTCACTACCTATAATTCAAATATATAGTCATCAATGATGTGACATCCAAGGATAACGGGAGTAAACTAGACATCGCGAACCCGACAAAAAAAATCAGGCCTGTTTAACCTTTTATGTTAATTAATATATTTTGTTTCCAACCAGTGACCTCAATCTTTTAATGGAAAGATATTTCCGTTATTACTTAAGTTTAGTTAGGTACCTATTTCTATATAGGTACCTACACCTAATGATTCTTCTCGATTTGCCGCCCTTCGAGTAACTGCCGCCCCCAAGCGACGCTCAATCTGCCTACCCCCACGGGACGTCACTGCCGAAACCGTGTCTATCAATACCTACTAAGTGCTTGTAAATCATCCATTCCAATTGTTTTTTTAGTCGATACGTAGATAATAGATACCTAATCGATAAAATTTTGATTAGTCCATAACATGTAAACGACATCCAATACTATATTTGGTACTTTATGTGTTAAGTAGATACATATTTATTTGGTTTGCAATACATATTATTATTTATTTGATAGCTGTCACTTTTGACTCAATTTCGCCATTAGGAGAGTCACTATTGTGTTCGTTATGCGTCTGAAAACGGCTACATAACGCATAAGCCCAGTTCAGGCAGGCCACAGAACAGATGATAAATAGAATTCCGATAGGCTATAATATATATTATAGGTATACCAATACAGTAAAATTTGAAGCAGGGTTTTGAATGTGTGAGTGTCCTTCGAAAATGAACCACGCATTATAGACGTGCAATAGTGTGTGTTGCAACCTTCAAATACACCAATATTGAATGAGCATCGTTGCATAAACCGGGAGCAGTTGTCAGCATTCGACGTATGGCGTGTTCTATACACGTGTTTAAATTTATCTCATATTCTTCCGTACTCGAGATCGGTTACCTGCTTCTCCTTACCCGTTAGTTATTTCAATTCCCATTATTTCTAAGTTCCCTTTGGCATCCACACAAGGAGGGAGGGAAAAGAGGTTCGAGAGTAGGTACCTCCCGCCCGAGCGCATATATTCTATTATATACACAAGGCTGCTATCGAAGGCTATCGAGGGTAGTTTATGTATTGAGGTATTTTAATTGTTACAATAGGTTGGCCGTCTAAACTATCTATTTCGCTCTAAAATTTAGCACAGCCAAGAGAGGTTCTGTTAAAACGTAGCACTTTTTGACAGTTCAGATGGTGATTTTATTGTGAAAATTAACCGCCTCAATACATAAATATGATATACTACCCTCGATAGCCGCCGGTAGCAGCCTTCTGTATAGAATAAAATACGAATTATGTAGGTGAATAGAAAATTACTTATTTTCCTTCGTCAGGAGCTCATGACTGACTGAAACCATCTGAGGCATCCAATGTTTGCTTTGTCCCAATTACGAGTATTATGACCGTTAAGCCACGCGCATTCGAACCACTTGTGGATGCGACAGGTCCCAATAGCTCGTAGGTGAGCATCCTTATTTTATAGCTGCATGCCAGGTATTCATCGCTAGACTAAAAAATCTGAGTGTGTGGGTATGGGAATGTACCCGGAAAAGTGTGGGAGTCTAAGGCTGTAGTGACGAGAAATTATAAGTAATAGACGGGGTAAATACGGAAGACAGTAGTAGTAGACAGGGTAGTGTTGACCTGTGTGTCCCTGGTAACTATCTTAGAAATATGGAGTATCAGTTGTTTATCTCCCAAGGTGCAGAATCAACCTGCCACTGGTAATGCCAATTGGAAGGGCGACAACTATGTCCAACCAAATTGCTTCGAGTGTTGATATATTCCACTTGCGTGACGGTGAGTTTAGGTGGACGCTATTTTATAAATTCTTAAAATAGGGTTTACTTAGCAAACTCTGTGTACTTCTTTGAACTACTATGATGTTCTCTTTTTATATTGATATATATATTTTTATATTTTCATTATTATCCCTTTTATTACTTTTCTTTTTCTTTCTTCTTTATAATACTGTTGCATGTCATGTTGTGAACGTCTTAAGGGGGGACGTGCGGTCAAAATGGAGATTTTATGCTATTTTAAAAGCATGATCCTGGACATTCCTTAAACGTTGTAGAGAATCTATTTATGTAATTTTGAAGCCCTATTATCCTGTATATTTATTTTAAACATTTGATGACTGCATAAAGTATTTTTATTACATAAAATAAAATAGTATTCTTTTAAACCTCTCGCTCTAATGTTTTGGAATATAGTCATATTTCGGTACGTCCATGTGCAGTGGTGTTAATATTTTTTAGATTTATTATTTTTTAAACGCATTTACAAAACCATTAGTAAAATTAATGTTATCATTATTTAGTGACATATTTACGATAAAAAAATTATATTTTATAATCTTTGTGATCCCAAATTTTAGCTTATAATCAGTAACTTTAGAATTATCTTCAAATGTGTAAATCTTGCCCATTTTTTGAATAAGAAAATGCCTAATTCTTGTCAAATTTGGGATCACAAAGATTATAAAATATATTTCTTATCGTAAATATATCACTATATAATGTTAACATTAATTTTACATGCTTTGAAAATAGCATAAAATCTCCATTTTGACCTACGCTGAGCATTTGGGCCGGTAAACTTATAATTTGTAATGTCCACAATATGTAAAAATAAATAAATTGAATTGAATTGTATGAGTATGACTAAGCATAGTGCCCTTACACACTATTATAACTAAACGAATGAATGGAAACAAAAGGAAAATCAAATGCCAATAGTGTATGTATCAGGAGAACAGAGCCTTGAACAGGTGGTTGGGTGAAAAATTGAGTAGCGCGTCACGATGATCGATGGAAGAGATTCGAGTGATGAGAGTCTCCCAAGACAAGCACCAGACAAATTTGTGGGACAATTTATTAGAATCTCCCGGATCTAATTTAGTAACTGTGATGGTACGATATCAACCCGTTGTGATGTGACATGCGTGTAAAGATTTTAATAAATAGCAAGATGATTTTATATTTCACGAAATATTTATATCAACAATTGAAACATAGTGGTGTGCAATTGACGTATACCAGTATATACAATCTCAATATTAAAGTGGACACGTCTGCACAATAAAATATAATTAATTATCTAGAAGTCAGCAACTCTTTTCCCTACAAAGGTCGCAAAACAATATTTGAATTTGACCAAGGGTATAATATTATGTAGATATATTTTTGACCGATTAATGGCTTAAAACTTAAAAATATGTATGACGTATTACATAAGTAATCATTTCAAATGTATACAACCACTGGACAATATTTTGACGGAGGCGAATTTTTTTCTCTACATGGAACAAATTTATAACAAAATTATAGGAGAATACAATTTTTATCATAATTGACAAGATGTAAAAGATAAGATTTTAAGAATATCTAGCATTCTTCATGCCAAAAGCTTCGTTTCTTATCTCGCCTGGCATAATGTTATCGACAAGAGTTGATAACACTTATGACGGCGCATTAAATATCCTTCGAAGGTGTACTAGTTGCCAATCCCTACCTTATTATAATGCATGTAAAGTTAATTTTTCAAGTACATATTATCATAACAAGGTAAATCATTCTACAGTGGCACCATAGGCGATTCGCGCGTGTATTACATTGCTTGCGACAATGCCTGTTTCAATTCTAGCAAAAAATACCACTACAACTGCCAGTAGCGCACCCAGGGGGGGGGGGCCAGGGGGCCTTGGCCCCCCCCAAAATATGAAAATCATCAGAATGATTTTACACATTGAAATCGAAAGCCAATAAACTATACCTTGGGCTTAGACAAACAACATGGCAAAAAATGATTTGTAATTCTCCAGCACCCTTTTTAGTAAAATTTCTTAGATTTTAATTTCCAACACAAAAATTTCGAAACACTGATGTCAGGTTTTTTTAGAAACCCGTTCCCTAATGAAATTCTCGGTGTCCACCCGAATTCTGGAGTGGTATAGGTGATGGCTGGGGAGGGTTGACAGGGCTCTAGCCTGGGGGCCCGAGCTGTGGGGGGCCGGCGTGTCGGGTTGACCAGATAAGTGAGATAAACACACATCATCACAACATTTTAAATTATATAATTGTCCAATATATTTTCAGATTATTATGTGTCGATACTCGACAGCTCCATTATTAAAGTAGATGTATTGAAAATCGCCAATAATTCATTGTATAAGTACCCTCAATTTGAAGTAAAACACAATTTAAAAAACGTTAATGTAGTGTTTTACACTGTCTTTAATCTAAGCGGTGGATAGGGGGCCCGTCAAATATCCTAGCCCAGTGGTCGGCAAACTCATTAGTCAATAGAGCCAAATATCAACAGTACAACGATTGAGATTTCTTTTGAGAGCCAAATTTCTTAAACTGAAATTATATGCGTAGGTAGTAAGTAGGTACACTGCTAATTTACTTAATAAACTTTAGTTAAAGTTTTAAGTCATAATTAAATTATAGTTAGGTACACTGAATAAAACTGAATATCATACGTAATAATGATCTTATTTATTAATACAAATTAAATTGTAAGTCAGGTATCCATAAAATTGAATCATGACAATGACTGACAAACTCAATGTGAATAATGGCCTTGCATCTCCTTGTAAAGTTTGGGTAAGTCAGGTTCGTATGTTGTTGATTTAATTTTAAGCACGATTCCAGGTTCTCATCAATAAATCGATTTCTCAATTTACTCTTGATTTCCTCTCTTGGAAATCTTTTTACTAATCACAAAACTTGCAATATTAACATTGTTGAAAGATGTTATTCAGTACCTAATTAAATACAGAACTTTATTTTTCTTGACCCTTCTCCTCAGCTGCTTTCTTCCTTGCATAATCGACAGAATATTTAGCGCAAAATTACGAGTTTTTAGTTGTAGTATCTCTCTAAATTTGAATGCGCTAATTTTTCCCGACATAAATAAAGGTTGGTAAGCCATTTAAGTTTTGAATAAACGCAAAGTCTCGGTCTATTCAACATTACATTTACGGTTATCCTCTTCCATTTTCTTTGCTTCTTCTTTGTAGCCATATCAAATATGGCAGAGAGCATCTGCGGCAGAGCCGCGCTCAAGGGGCCAAAGAGCCGCAGTTTGCCGACCACTGCCCTAGCCTGAGGGCCCGTTTCAGGATGTGGGGGCCATGGTGTAGGTACACCGAGTGCAATAGACAACAGACCGATAAACGAGATATTAGGCTGTGTTGTATTGAGTAGGTTGTGTATAATTTAAAAGCAATAATACTTTTTTGTCCATTTTCAATTTTTATGTTGAAACCTCAATATTAAAAAACCAAAAATCTGCGATAAACATTCGGCGAAAAGAACGACTACACCCACTACGGTGGTGGTGTAAATCAAAAGAACATTTTTTTCGGTGGAATTCGGCATAAATATTGTAGCACTCTAGACCAGTGTTCCCCAAACTTTCGACATCTGTGTACCCCTTCTATAATTTTCGTAACACTGAGTACTCCTCGTCAAAGAAAAATGCATATAAGTACTTTAATAACAATTAAAATATATTCCTTCTGTAGTACATAAACAAAATAATAATAAACGAAAAATAAAATTCATTCATAATAAAATATAAATCAAAGTTATATTATAAAAAAATAACATTCATTATAAACCATGAGAAGGATGAAATTATTTATGTTGAAACGACAGATCATCATAATTTGGTTCCCTGGTTATTAATTTTAATCTGAGATGCGGTTCCACACCCAAAGGCTGTTCCTTTTTTTGACTTAATGTCTACAAATGCTGAAAAAGCAACTTCACATAGATATGAAGTTTAAAAAGGCAATGTATTTCAGGAATTTCTCTGTTAAAACTGGATACACATGTTGCATTTGCAACCTAAATGATGTTTAAGTACACTCCTTATATTTATTTTGCAAGAATCCGTCTGAAGCTAGTAATTCCAACAATTGCTCTTCTTCCGCATGCGATAAACCTAGCATGGATGTTGTATTAATGCTTGTTGCACCAGGCGTAGCCATAACCCGGTGCAGCACGTACCCCCACCAAACTCTTCCCGTACCCCAGGGGGTATGCGTACCACACTTTGGGAAACACTGCTCTAGACCAAGCGGGTAGCACAGCCGATATTATTTAAGCAATGTTTCAGCATACTAGGTACACATGTCCAGCATGGTCGCTGTTCACTTCCAATCCGCCAGTCGCTGATGACACGATCAACGGTTACCGCCACTATGCCTCCAATTTAATAAAAACTAGGAGAAACTGTACAAATATATCGCCGTGTATTGTGAAATTATTTAAAAATATTTATATGAAGAAGAAAAGGAGCCTATGGGACTAATTTCCATTCTCCTCCTTCGGCCCCCTCCCCAATAATAAATCCTGGGTAATCTGTAATCAACTGTAATTCACTGTAATCACTGTAACTATAATTGTATATATATTCAATAACAATAGTAGATTCCATCAAAGATTCCGTTTGACCAAGCACATAGACACAGTGACGTCTTTAGGTAAAGTGCCGCCCTAAAGCAGAATAATATAATGCAACCCCTTCCATTAATATTCTAAAATTGTACGGCTAATTTAGTTAATACTGCATATCGAAGGGTTGCCAGAGTAAACGTTTTATAACTTTGCACTTTTTTGCACTCTTTACTATACTGATAAGCCTCTTTGCGTAATTACCTCGCATAAAATTAGATCAAATGATATTTACTTGTATTAATATAATATATTATTTACTAATAAATAAATAGACAAACAATACATGTAAAAAAAGTTTTTAGAATATGTTAAATCATTTTCATCCTAGAGCTGGAGTGCAAAGTTATGAAGCATATACTCTATCAGGGAACTCTGAGTGTGGACATTTGCGACTAAAGTAGAAAGCCGATACATTCACAACGACTGGTCCTACTTTTTCCGCCCCTCTCGTTGTCAGTGGCGCACCCAGGGGGGGCCAAGGGGCCCTGACACCCCCCAAAATTATCAGAATGATTTTAGACACCCAATCCCTAATGGAACTGTCAAAAAATTCTCGGTGTCCATCCGAATTCCGGAGTGGTGTAGGTAATGGCTGACAGAGCTCTAGCCTGGGGGCCCGGCGTGTCGGGTTGACCATATAAGTGAGATAAACACACATCATGCATTAGCTTTTATAATAAAAAAAGTCGCCTGCGGCGCTATTATACTTCATAACCATGAACATGTTCAATTATGTAATTGTGCAATATATTTTTTGATTATTATTTGTCGATACTCGATTGCTCCATTATTAAAGTAAATGTATTAAAAATCGCCAATATTTCACTGTATGAGTACCCTTAATTTGAACTAAAACACAATTTGAAAAACGTTAATGTAGTGTTTCACACTGCCTTTAATGTTCGCGGTAGGTAGGGGGCCCGCCAAATATCCTATCCTGAGGGCCCGTTTCAGGATGTGGGGACCATGGTATAGGTACACCGAGTGCAATAGACAAAAGGGCGATAAACGAGAAATTAGGGTGTGAAGAAGAAAAAGATCCTATGGGACTAATTTACATTATCCTCCTTGGGGCCCCCCCCCAATATTAAATCCTGGGTGCGCCACTGACAACTGCAAGCCGCATTTGCCGTACCCATGGTGCCACTGTAAAACGATTTACCTATAACTAATTGTAGAATACTAAATGCATTATGTGAACAGCCGCAGACGCGTTAGCAACGCAGGAAAATAATGTTATAAATTCTTTAATGTTATGAATAATGATCAATATTAAAATGTGCATACATAGATAGAGTACGTTTATCGACCACATTCCTAGAATAGCTTATAACCACATCTTGTAAATAAATTGATTCAGATAATCTCCACTATCTGGGGACTCACAAAATATTTGCTGTTTTTGGGAAATGGTTGCTTGTTGGTTAGTTCCTCTAAAATATATAAAATTATACAAATAGCTATTTAACTTTATCTCCTACATAATTTGCAAATCTTGTGAATACAGTAATAGTTTTCAAAAAGTGTCAAAATATTAACTAAAGTAGGTCTTCATTAGACAAATAATTATTAATGACATTTAAAAAAATATCCGAAAACTCTTGACACATGCACCTAAAACTATCGGTTTCGATAGAACGAATTCAAAAAAATCGCCTTGGCCACCTGTCAGTGCTCGATTTGGTCGCAATCAATCCGAGCGCTGACGTAGCGTCAACAAAACAACAGTCTGACAAACCCAACAGGTCCGACGGCTCCGAGTCAGTTAAATCAGTTTGGCCAACCTAACAGGGCTACAGGATTTAAGTTTAAGAGGGTGGGAGGAGGGAAAGGACAAGCCAGGAGGACATCCCTCGCTTTTCGGTCCAATAAAGAATGTCCTGTCAACGGGATGGTCAAAATGTCTAGGTACAGAGATGAACTTTTGATATTGATTAATATTTTCCCAACAGTCGTCAATAATTAGGCCTATGCTAATGTTTATCAAATATAATAGTGTTATACTCATGTCCTGAATACCTATACAGCGTGGTAATTATTGAACCATCAACATGTGAGACTGTTATGTCACCCGGGATTTTATGATCAGCTTTTGTGGGACTTTCCTTTATATAAAACATCGGTGTGTGTGTACTTATGTACGCGCGTTAGAAGTTATACTTCTTTGGCGTAACAAAACAAAAACAAAACTTGTGATAAACTAGATTCTTCGACTAGCTCTTAATTATTTTGTTAAATTACACACTCAAGAAAAAGGACTGCTTATTGGAACGCTGTTGGTTTATTTCTATACACTTTAACTTATATTACTAAATTATATAATTATTTATCGTTGTTTTTATTTTTAAAGTAACAACTTTACTGCCACTATGACGTTTAATAGTTTGTTTACGTAAGGAATTGCAAATCGCCGACAATAATAAATACGCTGCCTAGCAACGGAACAATTCTAAACTATATTATTATACTGTATAATCGTCACGATTGCAGTATCATTCTGTGGCGTAATGGTTGTGCGTTCGGCTGATAACCGAACAATTGTTCGTTCAAATCCAATCGAGTGTGTTTTTTTGTGTGAAAAAATATATTATGTGTTACATGTCACACGCGAAAAATACACTCTGATCTGATTTTCCAAACGCGCCTAAAGAAGTAGGTATAACTTCAAAATTCTGAACCCTTCTCATGTTACAGTTAATTATTGTTTTAATACGTTTTTTATTATTACGATTTGGAATGTCCAAACTATATTTAATTTTATAACAATATTTGCAGGTGCACGGGCTTAAAAAATGTAGAGCAACAAAATTTACATACAATAAAATTATATAATCTGCTTTCGAGGAGACGTAATATATTGGTTTGTATTAGTGGCGAAGACTCCTAACTAGACAATTATTTAGAGCCTACGCAATAAATACCGAAATAAAAATAAAAATAAATTTTAATTATTAGCGTATAATAGCAAAACTCGACATTAAATGCTTATTTAACATTAAATGTTTACTTTGTCTTCTAAAGAAATCATTTAACCACGAGAATTTATTAACCGCTAAAATCTAATGAGTTCTAGAAAAATAACATTTACTTGATTAATTTAAATCTTGATTATCGCAGCCTTTCCGCGCACTCAATACTGAACACAAAAGCCTTTTCACCGAATAAAACAATCGCCAAATAAGCCACGGCGTCGGTCCAGGTTCGATCCCGCGGCTAGCCATTTTTTTTTCAGTTCAGGAAAATATATTTTTTATGTTCAGTAAAAAAATGTAAATAAACTACTCATAAAATAAAATTCAATAAGATTAAAAATGACTATCCTAGCCTCAGAGTAATAATATAAAGAGAGTGGCTATTGTTCGACAAAATGAAGCCGTGTTTCTTCCGTATAAAGCACAGTTGAACCCAAGGCCTGAACAAAAACGATGCATGAGTGCAAGTGAGAAAGTATTCGGCACACTTACAATCTCTGCGACACGCGCTAGAGTAAGATAAAAGGTCTACTAGCTACAAGCCAGTTTCCAAAAGTATCGCCATAAAATCGGGGCGAAACGCTTCACATAGCGTCGATAACTTGCGAGCTCGTGTTGCTAAAATTGATATTTTTTGTGTTAAACATAAAGTCAGTGGTAAATATTTTTGATTAATTAAGTACAAAAGATGGTTCTGTGTGTTGTCTTAAAATGTGGTAGCCGTACTGATAAGCAAGAAGATGGTATTACGTTTCATAAGTAAGTTGATACATGTTCGTGATAATTTATTTGTATTTTATTATATATTTTAATATCAGTGACCTAGTGTTTCTTTAAAATAACTTAAATTATGGATATCTTTATCTAATGGTTGCATTTTGACCGCTTAAAAATACTATATAACGTAAAAAAATAGAAAATTATATTTTAATTCTGAGCGTCTAGTGCGAGCACTTTGGGCGAGCACTAGCGAAATGGTCTATGGTCTCGAACATTTGTAGACGAATGCGTTCGCTCGCTCACAAACCAAACGCAAGGCACGCGGCTTCATTTAGCAATACAACGGGTGGCGTCTAGATGTATCTATAGTCTAAGGTTGAACCTCAATTTTATTATTATTAACTTAACGATGTAACGTTATACCAACATGATGCTTTCAGTACAGCTACAAAATTTAAGCACAACATAGTTAACCATATTTTCCAATAAATTAACTAAAAATAATTACCGCTAACTTCATATTTAACACAAAAACATTACATTTCAGCAACACGTGCTCGCAGTTTTTAAATGAATGTAATCATTCAAATCAATTGTTATTTGATTTAATAAAACGCATTTTTTGTTGTAGTACTTATTCCACTTTAATAAATAAATTTGTACCAGTTTCCACCGCCTCAGAGATTTTTCAAAAATTGAACATGAAATTTGCGTTTTATTAAATCAAATAACAATACAATGCAGTTTCACCATGAATTGACAGTTAACTAAATAAAAGAAATTCAAATCAATATTTACTGGCGACTTTCGAAGAAATATTTAATTCAGCCGTAGATATTATATCTTACTCTAACGCATATTGCGGAGATATAAGCGTGCCGAATGTTTTCTCACTCGCACTTATGGTTCGTTTTTGTTCAGACTTTGGTCCTAGCACTTTTTTTCGTCTTCGCCACTGGTCTGTACTAGGCTTAATGCTTTCAATTTGATGAAGTAGATACGCTTTGTCTTAGAGCTAAATCTTGAAATTCACGAATCCCAATAGGAATGTACAATATATTTCATGAAAAGTTAAATTATTTGTGATTAGCTTGGAGTTTTGTTAATTTAGCATAACGAGAATTTTATAGACGTACCTATTCTGATTGCGGCCCTGGTCACATTATTCCACCTGAGACTGAGAAGGAGTCGAACCGAATGCCCATAATACCGCGGATGCCTACATAACGACCGAATGCGTAACGAGATGAGATGATACGATTCCACCCAATCCAGGTGTTGTGAATTATTGCTGTCTTTCATTTCAAACTTAGGTATATTTTAAAATTTGAAGACAAATACATTTAGAAATGCGGTAGTTAGCAGAGTGACCGTAATTGAGGCAGTGCGTGTAGGCTGAATCCCACTTCTCGTAACAAATACATGTCAATACATTTCAATGGGTGTTTAATCCAGAGCAATCTTATCGAATCACTAACAACAATTTTCTCTTAAAATTTTCCTATTATAACTGTAATAACAAAATAGTTTTAGGTACTGTTCGGTTATGAGGAATACAGCGGAAAACACATTTTGAAAATACCCGATATACTGGATTATTTATTAGGTTAACCTAACCAAACCTAACCCAACCTAACCTAAACTAACCCAAACTAACAAAATAATCCAGTAAATCGGGTATTTTCAAAATGTGTTTTCCGCTGTATTCCTCCAGTGACGTCCCTAGACAAACTGCTGCCCCTAGGCAGAGCCAAAATGCCCTTTTTATACAGTATTTTTTATCATCCTTCCATGACTCTTAATATCTAAGAAATGTGTTGTATGGATACATTACTAACAAAATATATTCTACTTAAACTAATTTAAATGCCATTTCTACTGGAACGGTTTCAGATACATTAAAAATACACATGACAACTTTCAAAACTCGCGAGTGACTGGCAAACGTATTTGGATAAATTAATTAGATAGGTATGTCTGCACGTATAATTGCTGGTCATCAAGGACGTGACGTCCAGGGAAAATGGAAGTAAACTAGACATTGCGAACCCGACAAAAATTACAGTCCTGTTAAACCTTCTATGTTGATTAACACATTTTGTTTCCTACCAGTGAGCTGAATGTTTTAATGAAAATATATTTCCATTATTACTATAGTTTTGGTACCTTATATACCTATAGATACCTATAGGTATATATCTAATGATTCTCCTCGATTTGCTGCCCTTCGAGTAACTGCCGCCCCCAAGCGATGCTCAATCTGCCTACCCCCACGGGACGTCACTGTATTCCTCATAACCGAACAGTACCCTGTAGGTACAGGTGATAATCTGTTGGGATACTAGGGAATTAATTCGCTGTCACGTGTGAAAGGGGTTAACTCTGTTTTTTGAACAATCATTTAAAAGTATTGGAATAAAATAAAACATCTAATATAATATAATATAAATTATAAGTCTACACATTCATCTGCATTCAGACAATAGATCGTCGTCCTGGAACTAGACTGTAGTATGTGAAAAAATCATAGTTTTAAGATAATTGAATTAAAAGATTTCACTTCACTAAACTAACACATAAAACAATGAATATCATGTTTGGTAGAGGTAGAGATAATTTTTCGAAGTAGGAATCACGCACACTCTAGTGAACGCCAATCAAAGTCTTGGGAAGTTGCTCCTGGGACACTTTCTGCACAAATTTGAATAGCGCCTAACGTTCGTTACGCCACAGTATACGCCTGCATAACGGGTGTTGAGACGTGGCGGGTGGTGGAGGGAAAAGTAAGTATGTGAGAAAATCATAGTTTTGAGATAATTGAATTAACAGAATTTAACTTCACTAAACCAACACATAAAACAATTAATAAAATGTTTGGTAGATGTAGAGATAATAAATTTCCTAATTAAAAGTAATCCAAAGTTCACTTGGCTAAACTGTAGTACCTAAGTTATTTTACTCATTTTACGCAAGTGCGAATGCACAATTTCAAGATAATTAAGACTATTTTTGTGAATAACTCAAAAATAAAATTTAATTTAGATTCGACAGTTTTATTGTTGGGTAGAGGAGTGAGGAGGAATTAGTTAGATTACTAAAAAAAAATTTTTTTTGAGATACTATCGATTAATTTGTATTTGTAATGGCTCACTAAAGGTAGCGTTTTTCCAGCTACCCCTGTTTTCGAGTTATTGTTTACCTCTGCCCATTCAAATGAAGGACCGCATAATATTATTTCGTCCTAAATTTCAACTCGGGACCTTTGTTTGATTGGGTTTTGTTTTATTTATTTCTACTGACGGGATTTCTTTTCGACTCACCATAAATGCATGCAGCAGTGAAAAGCTTCAAATTTCTACGCAATAAAAGTCACAGTCAATATCGAAACAATTTTAAATTGAAATAAATCATGCGGTTGTCACAACCTTCAAATTCGATTCCCAAATGTCATTTGGGAAATGTTTACTCTCTTCTTCATTTTGAGGAAGTATTCCAATATTCATATCAGATTTGAAGCGATTTTTTTCGCGCGCGTTACACAAAAATTCCTGGGTGAGTAATACCGCTAATGTGTGACGGAAAACCGTCACGATTTACTTTGAATAACTGCATACGTCGGTATAACTATAATTTTGAACTCCCACAGTAAGAATTTAAACAATAGCCATACATTCTAGCTATCAACGTACCTAAAAACCGTAAAAGTCATGTAAATTCTGTCAAAGCACATTATTTAAGTGCATGGTGACCTCGGTCTTGGGAAACTGCGCCTGAGACGTTACCAGTCATAAAAAATCAGGCGTAGGGTCCCGTGATACGCCCGATTAAGACCGGGCGTGGTGTGGGGCGGATGTGATTCAGTGGGCCTTTAACTTAAATATCAACGTAACTAGTAAGATAATCAGTGTACCTAAGTATCTGTTTCCTATAATCGCATCCTGTAGCCAAAAATAATTATTATTGAAGATGACAGTTGAAGATGACATTTGAAGATGAAGATGTTAGATGCGGGGATTTTGGGTAATATTTTATACTCAATTTGTCAGAAATACTCACTTTTTAAAATTCTGGTATGTAAGTGGATTAATTTAATAAATGTATATACCTGTGACTGGTTTGAACTGTTTCAAGGCCCCCTTTTAAATGTGCTAAAGAATCGATTGCGTCATACCCGTCAAAGAAAGTCGTCGCTGATGATCATTAAAGAATCTACTTTTAGTTAAAATTTTTAAAATTTTACTAGTTCTATTATTAACCACAGAACAAATTAATAATATGCAAATATGAATTTCAGTAGCCACGGATCAAGACTTTGAATACGGATTCGGTTTATTACCTTATGACGGTCAGGCCATAAAACGCAAGAATTTTTGCAAATATTGAATGTGCGTTTCGTTTACGTGACAAACTCGAATCCAGTGTACAGGCGTAACTATTGAAAATGACACGTGTTTCAGTTTGATTCATATTTCTCCACATTTAACTTGTTTACAGCCTCACAACTTACCATTATTTTTATGTTTATATTATTATAACAAAATTATGTTCAATTTTCCATTAAACCACTTAGGTACTTGATAATTGGGTTCCGTACGCAGTCTCTATATTCTAATCGTGCAAAAGTTACGACAATTCCGAACAGACGATCTAACTCTTCGACCGGTAATTGACGTGTTGGAGGCATTTACATCTCCTCGCTTCTCCTCGCGAGCCAAGAGTGATCTATGTGCGTCCTTTATTCCCCGGCCATTTGGCTCGCGGCCGAATTTCATTTCGAAGTCTCACTGCACACCGAAAGAGCCGCCTCAAAAATTTAAAGGCTTGTCTCTCTCTCGGCCTTTGTAAGATTGATGACAAATGGCACCAGAACGAACAGGATTATCCAAATAAAATAGATTGCCAATTATTTAGTAGGTGTCTGTTGCCATCGGTAAATTTATGATAAGTGAAAAATATGTAATTTTCAGATTCGTTTAGAGGTTTTGTCAATGGCGATGTTAGGTATATTAGGAGTCTCGTAGCGCTAACAGGTTTAGAGGCCTCCTTGTAAAAAGTGCCTAGGAATAGTTTTATTATCAGGATTCATTTTACGGTTACATGTAAATTGTACGTAAAACATTTCACAGTGGCACAGTTAGCCGTAAGCTTTCTTATCGGAAAGAGATGACCGTATACCTACCATACGGTCTCAAATTTTATTAGATTCAATATAAACATTAATTCAATTTTCATAGATAATTTTGGCAAAATTCATGAATTCAAGAATGAAAACCTAACCTAACAAATAATCCAGTAATATCGGTTATATATCCAGGTATATCGGCTATTTTCAAAATTTGTTTGCTGCTGGCTTCCTGTAAAGTACAAACCAACAAGAACCGTGTTTTATTTAGACATGAATTTTATGTCAGTACTATACGACCTAAAGAGGTTGGACGTTCTTTAATATACAGCCATATATTTACGATACCTAGGTACAACATTTCACGGTGAAGCGTGATACGAGGAACTGCATACGTACAAGTTTCCGGACACGTCATTTTACATAGATTGATTTTTTTTGCTTTAATTGATGTTTAACACATTTACGAGATAATTAAAATAGATCGCTACCAATTCACTGTGATATTGAAAAAAATGTAGTAAAGACAACTCCACTAGAGAACAATAATTGTATATTGAAAAAAATTGGTATATAGACAAAAAAAAAATAAAAAACTAATGATATAAGAATGAACCTCATTTTTCCTCTGTGCTGAGCTCAAATTTGCCTGCCGCCTCTAACTCCTCGTTCTTCAACCGGGGTCAAAAGACTAAAAATCAACTCTGGGGAGGGGGGGCACAGAAAACTCTAGGGAGAGCACAATCGGAATAATAAATAAATGAAAACCAATGAAAACGATTCAATAAGTAAATTATTACAGGGATATGCATTCATAAAAATATTATGGGTGTTCCCTGAAAATTCCAATCTTCTACAATCATAGATCAACCAGTATAAGTTGTCAGCTGAGTGAGGGCGCCACATGCTAACATTTGACATATCATTCAATAGTTTTTATACTATGGTGAGCTTAGTTCTAAGTTCGAACACCTGACGATTGATGATGGTATATCTATAGTATGCGCGTCACATAGACTCATTGGTTATAAAAAGGTAATTCGTCACGTGGTTGCGCTTTGGGACAGTTTTGTATCATTTATGAGTTAACCCTATCCTTCTAACCTGGAGACGAACTCTAATCCAAAGGTCGGAAAATTTGCGGTATTTAAGAAATATGTTAATAAATATGATAAACTACCCTCGATAGTCGCCGATAGCAGCCTTGTGTATAGATATATGTGCTGATTCGTTAGAAGCTTTAGTGCCAGAACAGAATTCACATAATAGTTATGTTTTAAATGATTTTCACTTGATTTAAAGTGATTTTTTTAAATATCCAACTATTTATCTTGCATTTACAATTTATAATGAGGTGTTTAAGTAAAAAAAATAATATTAAATTTATAAATAATGTTAGTTTTGCTTCAAAGCTATGTAATAAATATTCTTAAAATCAAATCATGATATATGATCAAGTTATTTATTACCAACAGTATTCAAGAGATGGTTCGGACGTGGAAAAATAGAAGAAAAATCAGCGATCGAAATGGAAAAGTTTACGAACCGGAGCGCTCGACAGTTTTCTGAAGATATTTCTATAGATAGTTATCAAATTTTATGTGTATTTCATAAAAATATGTGTGTTAGATTTTTTATCTAACACGGCCTATAATAATATGTAGTTCGGTTATTTTTTCTACGAGACGGAGTGATACTTTTACCGATTTCACGAACAGGAACGGCGCTCCGGTGCGCCCCGGTCCATTCCGAGCCCTGAGAAAAATTTAAAAAGCTCTCCATTTGGATTCTGAAAGGTTTGTTTTTTGGGAAAAAGAACTAAACTCGATGGCTCTTCTGTGTGACAAGTTTCCCTACCTCTGGTCTAACCACATAAAATGTGTAATGTGTATGTTTTAATAGTAATATTTCAATATTTCTTTCTGCTTTCGCTGTATTTTTTTTTTTGCGTAACTAACTTTACTGTAGTACCTACATACATAACAAAATCTTGTACACATTAACTGATTTAGAAATAACCTTGTAATATATATTAATAATTTGTCGGCATTTTGGTTTTACGAAATTTATTGTGGGAAGAAACATTTTTAATGGCATCATAATTAAAAGTTATAAGCCACTAAACACTCATTAAAAATTAGCATAACACGTTTAGTAATATTATAATAAAGTCACAACGCTAATACGGGCTGCCACGCCATGAATAATTTACGCTTCTAATAGGTATGCTAAATTCTTTTGAATGTTGTATAACTGAATTTCATGGTGTTAATAAATCAATGCATCGATCAAAACTAATTAGATGCAATTGAACATATTGGAGATTGATATTAAAAACATCATAATAATTATTAGACTCTTAGAGCCCTATGCAGAATCCAAGATTTCGATCCTAAGGATAAGTTGCCGAATAGCATGACTTAACTATAGACTATACTGAGTATAGAGTTAAAGAATCCTTAACCATAGACTACTTTTGTTATGAACACGCCCCCTTCTGTATTACCATTTACCACTGACAGCTGCTGTCAAAATAAATTCGCATGTCTATAAAACAGTCCATAAACTCAAATTCATTTAACAATGTATCTCAATATGGATATTGATAGTGTTAATTCGTTTGGCATGTACTTGCAGAATATTATTTTACTTTTATACGCCAGCCTGCAGAAATAAAAGATGCCAGATGATAGAATGACACTTGACGCTAGTGTTACCATGTTAGAAAAATATCTTGCGGTGCCTGTGGAATCACGTATAATGACTTATAACGGAAACATAAGAGTATTATAATTAAATATTAATATGTAGGTAATTATAGTTATTGCATTTATAAAATGCAGTTGTCATATTTTTGTCATCGCTTAACAATTATAAAATAATTTACCTAAACTATAAGAAAGAGAATTTTTAAATATGGTATTATTTTTGTCTACTTGTATCTGTATCAAACCATTACGTAGGTACCTACATTTATTTCTTTGCGAATTCCGTTCTTATGTGTGGCGCCTACATGCCCCGGTGCCTACTTGTGATGATTCGCCTGGCTGATGTTAAAAGATATATTATAGAAACATAGAAGGCTATATGTTATATTATTATGACTGTTATTAATTATTACGTGTTGCCATGTTATTGAATTAGTCGTGTTATTACTTTTTAATCTCCATACGCAATAAAAGTGGCATAGACATAGTGCGCGAATATAAATAAAGATTTTAAAATGGATCGCCAAGCGGCGTACAAAAGTGACAGAATAAAGGAAAACATAAAAAAAAATGCCGGACAAAGTTACACGTACCCGTCTGATAAAACCGAACCGCCTTTGCGTGTCCTTTGTTTTCCACCGCCGCGTATAATTATTGATGTATAAATTTCCCCACCCCCATCACAAGTGCAATCCTGCAAGGCGAATGGGGAAATTTATACGCGCGGACGCCGCATGATGTATTTCATACAATCTGCAAAGAGCTTAACTAACTATTTCTGTACTTATTATGAATGTAAAATGTTGACCGACAGTTATGTCGGTCTTTTTCGCAATGTGGCTCTCAAAATATCCGTGCATCGTGTGAATATAATAATATGACAAAAAATAACACTTTTAAGCTTGGGCTTGTTGCATTTATTTAGAACAGAGGTTTTAGGGAACCGGGATAAACTTTCCCAAGTGGAGTAAAAATGAAAAGCTTAATAATAATGAAAGATCAATAAATAAATAAATACATATAATTGTAGCTGCAGAATAATAAGCGATCGAATATCTATTGTTTATAAAAATATCAAATTACTTTGCAGTAATATATTCCCAGCGAATCCATTTCCAGTAAACAATTCAGCTAGACCAGGAAGTCGATTGGCGAAATTAGAGACGGTGTATTATTACATCATACCACAGCATATTATACCATTACGGTGTATTAGCTGAATAATCATTTTTCATAGTATTTTCTTACAACCGTAATAACAAATAATATTTCATTTCGCTACTTAATTTAAAACGCTGACTCTATATTTAGTTTAATATGATTATGTAACAGAATTTAATGTTAATGTACTACCTTTTATTGTATAAATAACGAAGTACAATTTATCTCAATGTCACTCTAATCAAAGTACTTACCTCGTAACTATAATGTATAATATACTATTGTACCGATACGCTGCTAATAAATCTCACCCTGCTACATCGTAGACTTCGTCATTATCATCATCCTCAACCTACACATCGAACACCACACACTAGAGTGACCCCAACATAATTATATTATTTGAGAAACCAAGAGGATATAATTTGTAGGGACCATTTCTAAAGGCGACAATATAAATTGGGCATAGATTCCGACCTAAATATTGACTCGGTAGCCGGAACCACCTCACCCATATAAGGCATTACTTGTGTTTTGTATGTATGACTATAGTATACATAGATGAATTCAATAAATTCTGTATAATAAGAAAAAATCTCATCCATAACTGGACTAGAAACAAATATATTTTGGGATAAAAAAAAAAGTTTCTCGACTCTTGAATAAGAGTTTTGAGTGTCCAGAGCTTTCGGGTTGCACATAACAGGGGATGGCAATTTGAAAAGAGACTTCAGTGTTATAATGTTAACTCAATGCAAAATGACTGGTACTCTCCCAGTCAGAATTAAATGCCTCCTGCTTGACCGCAGCTCAGAGAAACCATCTGCTGAGGTCCGAATACATAATGTGCTTGCGGTGGATATTGTGCATCCCTTTGTCATTTTAGTAAAGACGTACTAGGGGGACTAAGAATTCTTTCGACACGTTTAAGATGAAAATCAAAATTGAACCTGGTACCATGCACACGGTCTACGCGGAGGAGCTATGGGATACTGACATAGCTTAGGAAGACGTAAGATGACTGGCGAATGACAGGGATTCATCTCCACCTACGTTTAAGAATAAAATTTAAAGCGTTTGGCTTGAGTGATGCCACCAGGTGGCTTGAGTGATGCCAGATATTTTAGCTACATAGATATGTGTAAAGTTTGACAAACAATGTAAAAAATGGTTGACTAGTTACCTACCTACTTTAACTTTAAAAGCTCTGTGTAGCGACACGGGGATAATATCAAGCAACGTGTGCCAGACATTGATTAGTGGCGTAAAAATTACGAAGTGGGCGTGTACAGGTAACATTTCAAAAACACGCCCATTGGCTTTTCATTGTTGTTCATTATTTTATTGGACCTCGTGAAAAGCCTATTTAGACAACAGACGCAGGGAAAAGTGTCATCTTATATTTAAGATGATTGATTTTTTAAATTATTTTGTGCTTGATCTTTCAGTATAGTCATATCAGGCAAAGAAAATTGTAATCATCGAAAACGTTGAATAAAATATTCTCTATATTAGCCTAAATAAATGAAAACCTAGCTGAACGTAACGTTTTTAGTAAAATAATGATTAAATTAGCTACAAGTCAATTTAAGAATATTCCCAACAGGGCTGACGTTAAGCTTAATATATTTAAAAAACAATGTACAGATAATGCTGTCTTTTTTTTATTTAATTTTAGAAAATATGTGTGACTTGTAAGATTACTGTAAATGTGACATAACTTTATTCCTGTGTAGGTCACATACGCCTCTCTGAAACCGTGCAGTGTATTAGATGTGAAAATGATTTATACTTATATGATTTAAGCAACAAATTTGCACCTAATTTCATGTTAACTACATACATATATTTTCTTTGTTAAAGGTCTACATTTGAAAACTAAGTAAGATTTAAGAATATAACATACCTACATACGTAATTTTAGATTGTTAGCAAATGCTAGTACCTATGTAAAAATAAATTTTGGAGAGATCCTGGTACTTATTCCTGACGCCGTCTAGGAATCGAAGTCAGTATTTTTAATCATTTGATTTAAAAAATATATAAATTGGTTTTCAATATTGGTGGTGCTGCTTTACATTAGCAAAAAGAAAGTAGGTACATGTATAAAGCTTAGAATAGTCGTATACTGAGCTTCGAGTACAGATGTTTGCGGCGGATACCTATTTGGTATGATTTTGTGAGAAACGGAGAGATAGGAACTATAGGAAGACAGACTATGCAGTCTCTCATCACATTAAAAAGTAAAAGGTTTTCTAACGTGCCACGGATACCTCAAGAGAGTTTAAACCTGGCATGGCCTTTTCTTGAAGCCAACCGGATCTATACGGTATATTCGGTGGAACTACGGGATGCTGGCATACCCTGGGAAGCAAATAAAACTGTGATCAATAGGGATTCTTAAATGCGCCGGATAATGTCACCTTAAATAAAGAAGAAAGTTTGAAGCGTTCGTGATATAACATCAAACTAGATGGCCAATTCATAAATTTGGCTTGCTAGTAATAATTAATATAAATATACTAATATACTAATACTAATATTCACCTTAATATTAGTTGTAATTTTTTAAGTTAATGGCCCCACCAAACCACACCCGGTCTTAATCGGGCTATCACGGTACCCTACGTTTGCATGTGAAGTATATTTTTTTTATAACTGTGAATATCTCATGAGCAGTTGTTCTTCTAATTATTGACATATAAGTATTATAATGATAGTTTCAGACGATAATCTTGTGTTATGACAAGCGATAGGGATTCTTGGTGGCACCGTGTGATATCCGTTTGCTCAAACGAAGCAAACATGTACTAATAATAAGAAGATGTTTCTGAGGTTACTTTAAATTGGGTATAATATGCAAAAGATTTAACTACCGCTTAGTTAGTCAAACAACTTGGTATTATTTCGAAGGTGTAGCGGTGATCACAGAAGGACATTCGTGACCGAATTCCGTGATCCTAATTCATTAGTGTCGGCGATGGGTGTTTTATCGAGTAGGCCTACCGAACAGTCAACACGCCATTCATATATCGCCCTCGAGCAGGCGGCCAAGATGCTGATTAGTGAACTTGATAACTGTATCATTTACATTTGCTTTGCCTATCCCGTGTTCTTATCATCCACATCTTGCAGGACAGGTATTCACCTGCCATCCACTTTATACCTACTGAATTTTCAATGGATATTTATAATAATAGGTACGTAGAAACACAAAAATCTAGAGTATTTTTAAAAGCACAAGTTTCAATTTACACCTTCATTTGACGACGATATTTACCACATATCGTATCGAAATATAAACTGGTGTTTTACATAGCGCACATAATTAAGGTATTTGGTATCTAATGGACAATATACTAATAGTGTGACATGTCATTAATGATTGCCCATAAAGAGCAATGAGCTTTCTAAGATCTATGGAAACAAAATAACCACGAAATTTATCTAAAAAATTGTCATGAAATATTAAACAACAAATTTTATCACAACATCTAATTCTAGTCATTACATAGATTTGGTAAGTAATTATTATTATATTATGCTTTAATTTGCTCTAACTCTGCTTTATAAGTTTAATAAAGTAAAGTTACTTCCCTACTTTATAAATCACCATTACTGTGGAACCGATGGGCAGTTAGAAAATTTTACTATTAACAGAGATACATAAGTGGGCGGTAGGTATAAAAAGGTTGACTACCTCTGATGAAAGCAATAATGTTGCAACCAGTGAAGTTTTCATTGACAAAATATAATATAGTAAAGTCTAACGAGATAGTAACATTACTTACATAATTATAACCGAAACTTAAAAATATTATAAAATAGAAAGACGTTCGAAAAGAAAATTGTAAATGAATAATTTACTTACATAATATATTAGGTATGTCGGTGATATTATTTAAATTTATACATATGTAAGTAGAGAGAAGTAGTGTCAGAAAGAACCGAGCGGAGAAAAAATAATAACAAAGAGAGAAAACATAGATTTTAATTACAATAATGGTGAGATTATACATTTTTTTTTTGGAAATAGCGCGTTTAAAAGATGCAGTTAAACGAGCAGGTGAGTTAATAAATATACAAACGGCGCAGAAATACCTAAATAATTGTGGCAATAGTACATAAGTAGGACAATTAATTATTTTTAATTTCAGATTTTCACCCTTCGACATAATAATTTCCCTTGAAATGTAATCCACGAAATAATCATTATAATGCTTCAATGAAAATACTGGGTTGATATCAATAATTGATATCAACCCAGTATTTTCATTTCGTCATTACACTACCGCATCTCGGTTCAAGCTATTCCAAATCTGTTTGCAAGATTAGAAAAATGAAAAAATCTAACGTTTTATGTATAATGAATGCTTTGTAATCTAGTAACATAACATAACCACATAATCTGATACAATTAATTCGTATTATTATTCTGGTAATTCAAATATTGAATTGCTAAAACAGAGCAATATTTTAAATACTAAATAAACATTTCTCATGTTTCTGTTTTTCTATAAATTATATAATAATTAATACTCAGTGTTTTGCTTCAAATTGCTTGAATTTTAATGACCCTTAGTTCATTTAGAGACAAGGTAGTAAAAAGTTACAATATATTATATTAATAGCAATATAATGTATTATGGTATTACGTCACAAGAAAGAAATTTAATTGTCGCATCAAATTGAAAGAATGGCCGACGATTGATAAGACACCAAAAACCCTGACAAGCCAGATATAATATAGGTATCCCAACTGAAGTTATCTAGAGGCAGAGCACGAATTAGGCGGATTGATATTGTATAATTACTTGAGTACCAATACTATCTTACATTAAACATGGCTCGGGTATTTATAATGAACAGCTTAAAAAGGCATGTTCCATGTTTGTTTTTCCACCACTTTGAAAAGTTGAAAACCCTCCCGCAATGTTTCAGTTTCCATGGCGACTCGCCACTCAACAGCCAATCACAGAAGGCCTTGTCGCTCCCGTTACGTCTTTTGCTTGCAGTGGTGTGCTTTCATTTTCAACGTGGAAATGCTTTATAAACAGTATTTTACTAACATAATGTTACAACAAAGTAGGTACATATGGTATCTATATACGTCATAGTATGTCACGCAATTAAGAATACGTACCTGCTTACAAGTTTGTCCTGAGTATTATTTTGTATATGCGATTAATACCTAATTATAAATTTACCACATTGTTGATAATACATTACTTCAACATTTTTTTTCGCAAATTTGCTTATTTCTTGCCCCTTGGCTTGGTTCATGTAAGTTTAGTAGCATATGGCAATTAAAGTTCTATAAATGAGATATGCCTACTGATAGTATTGATAATTATCTATATGGCTTCTTCAACTCATTTTTCAAATTTCCCTTTTCCTTTCGAATCTAGAATATACTAGTATGCTATAGAATCATCTATCAACGTAAATATAACTAACGATCTTAGTCGACATAAAACCTTGCAATGAAGCAGTTCACGAATAATCTCTCAATTGTATAATAATTGTTACTCGAATACTGTGTTTATCCGTAATAGATATAAAACTACCAAAATAATAAAGCCATACTATCATGTAATATTAAAATAGACATAAAATAATAAACAACCATAATTATTTGTTTTTATTAATCAAACGTGTATCCATATAAAAAACTAACCTTACTAGTTGAATGTAATACTAAATTTAAATATAATCAAAATAATGACGAAAACGCCTTACTTATTGAATTTTAGTTGAGTGGTAGAGATTGCTGAACGTTGGCTAGTATAATAGGCAACTATTTTCACCATTGAATTGAAAGACCTGGTAGAAAGAAAGATTGGTTTGTGTCACTGTGACAAAGAAAATAATTATGTTGCTAATATTTCTGACCAGTAACAAACTACTCTTTATTTTTAAATTTAAATCATTCAGTACCATTCATTTCCCATATATTTACGTACGTCACTGTCTCGTTGAAATGGGTTGACTTTCAAGTCGGCCTTCTTGTCTTTGTAACTTTTCTTCGAAGAGTATGTAAATTCGAATTTCGAATGCTACTTACCTCCGCTTCACTTTTGCAATGTCAACAGTTTTTTCTTCTTTGCAGAAAGTACGCCTACAATGAGACGCCATTTGCAAAACGTCTGCAGGAGACATTTTGTGAAAATGATCCGACATTTTCAAATTATTATAATTCGTATTTCAATAATTGATGGTAGGTATTCTTCTATGAACAAATTTATCAAATTCCATTTTTTTAAATCGTCTGTAGAAACAAACGTAAGTATGTAGGATGTATTTATAATTCTGTGAGCCTTCCGAATTTATTTTTTTGTTTAATTTATTTAATGTAAGTACATAATTAGAAAACACTCTAGAAAAAATCTTTCGAAAAATATTACTACACCCAGGGGGACTCAAATCCGCATTTACTGGATTCGCACCAATGTACTTTACCAATTGTGCTATGTGCGTCCTATCTGATGACGGCGAAAGTTAATATCGTATTTTTTTTCAAAATATATTTTTCTATATCTGAGGTGTTTTCAAATTATACATGTTCAAAGAATGTTACATTCTCAAATATTGTGAATTATTCGTTGAATAAAAAAAATGGTTTATTAAATATTTAATTTCTTTCGACATCTAATCTTCCTGTTTAACATTTTTTACATGTGATCGTTCGTGTACCATTGTTAGTGATATTTCACTAGTAATCTAACTTGCAAAAATCGCTTCCTGCATATGGCGTTAAATCTAACGTTTTTCTCGGCAAAAATCTTATAAAAAGTTTCGATTTTTATGATGAATTTTGTTCATACTTTGGCTATGCGTTTTCACGAAAATTGAAAAAGTATCCGGTGCTCTGTCAATGTTCCCAAAAAGCACACAAATTCGGAAGCCAGCTAAAAAGACTATACTAAAGGTAAGTAATTATTTATTAACTTTTGGATTTTATTGCAGATTTATTTTCGAAAATAACTAAAAAGGCTTATCATTTCTCGTCAATATCTTTTCTCTAGATACCAACGGCAAACGATCATTGCAAAGCTTTTTTCTCTTTCAGGAAAACTTTTTCAGACAAGGCCCACGACGACCGAGCAGTAACGTGTCGGCTTATGATATTGTGTGTCCCCTGTTCGAATTCTAATCTCGAATAATCTGTACCTATCTACATAAGTATATAATATATAAGATACATGCTAAGAATAGATAATGGATATCCTACCTTTCCATTGATTGATCGAGTAAGTAACAAGTTACAAATGTTCCGACAACCGTGGCATATAAAAAAGGCAAAGATAGCTACTCGATATAATGATAATAATATGCAAATTTATATAGACTCTGTGATCTCGTAGATTAGCATTGATCTGTACATAGATAGTAGTATTACATAGGTACCAAGTAGTTTGATTGAAAATGCCGCGTTCGTTTGAGGTTTCTATGTGCATATATCAAATGCTGTGATGGCCGATGAAATCTAGTAGACATTATAATACAGTGGCATGTAATGTAGGTACACAACAATATAATATATCAACAACATAAGTACTTAAGAGCATTAAACAAATGGCGTTACTCTAAAGAGGGTCATTTAATAATTGAGCTGTAATTATAAATAATACATTTCGTTTTCCCATTTATAATTTATTGTACGGCAACAGTGGCGTCCCTAGACAAAGTGCCGCCCTTAGGCAAACTTAGAATACCGCCCCTTCCATTTTTAGTCTCAAATTGTATTTTTTTTTTAAATATTCTACCAAGCTATTTTTTTAACAGACAATCGACAATAATCCTTTAAAAATACATACACATCACATCATCTACTGATGATTAGAGCATTTCCACGAAACATGCTGTAAAACAACCGTGATTTTAGATATTTAAAGGTCTAAGGCACTGAAGGGTTAGGAGGTCCCCTTGTGAATGTATTACAATACAAAAATAGTATAGGTTACCAGGAATGTCGGCACTTTCTAATGAAACGACCATGGAAATCAACCACAGCGCTCAAAAGTTGTAGTATTCGTATTCATGTCTTCATGTGTCGCCTTTTATAATGTGCCACCCCTAAGTAACACATGATCCGCCTACCCCCACGGGACGTCACTGTAAGAGAAATATAACACCACTATCATCTGGTTTTTCAATGAATACCAGTTGATATGGAGACTATCAGGCCAAACAATGGGTAAAAGATGTTGTCGTCATAGGGAAAACCGATTCGCAAATTTACGATGAATGTGATGTTCATGAAGATGTTATACACACATCGGTACAATGCCCACGGTTTGAGCAACAAAAAGTTGAACTGAAAATTGGAGATGTCTTTGAGAATGTCGTGGAACTGAAATGTGCCCTGGAATTATGGAAGATGGAAGAGTTTGGTAAAATCGTAAAGTTCTTTAACGGAATTTGAGAGAGGGCTTGAACAACGGATTATCACTCAAAAAAGACGATATGACAGCCAGTCGCAGTAAAACCATTGGTAAAATTATATACTTATACATTAAAAAAATAAATAGCGAAGTGAATAATTAACTAATATATTATAAAAAAAAAATTAAATATAACTAAACCACAATATTATCATGAAGATATCATGGCCAACATAATAAAATATAACTTGTGTTGTTTGCTAAAGAATTTCTGAATACCAAGAAACATACAATGAATGGGAACTGGCTTACCCTACCGGGTGTGGTATAACATGCTACGGATCTCGAGTGTGAAAAAATATGGGATAAACTTAAGCACGTATTAAAGAATATTATGTTATTTTAAATAGTTACGTCTGTATACTGCATTCGAGTTTGTCACGTAAACGAAACGCGGATTCAATATTGGTAATATTATTACGTTTTGTGGCCCGACGTTATAGTGTGCATTAAAGTCTGTCACGTAAATGTAACTCGTTTTCAGTATTTGGGGATAGTCAGAGCGTTTGCTCTACTTGGGTTTTATTGCCTGACCGTCATAAAGTACCCTGCTTCAATCCATTGATCCATGGCGATGCATTTTACATTCCTATCTTATTAATCTGTTCTTTGATGTATACCTACACATGTCAAGTTCCAGTTCCGGAGCTAATATTCCGGGAAACCAACTTCCACAGATACCAATTTCATTATGATTGGTAACTCGACACAACGCACATAATCACATCGAATCAGTACATACTTATGTATCTAATTCGCCTACTAATAGGCTTGCCGATTAAAATCTAATAACAAGTAACTCTAACTAACAATCTTGGTGCATAGTGACAACCATGGCCCTAGCCTGACATGGCTCTATTCTGGGGGCTGTGGTTAGGGGGGCCCGGCGTGGCAGGTCGACCAGTTAAGTGAGATAAACGCACACCAAAAATTTGCTCTTATAAGAAAAAATACTAAAAACTAGAATTTTATTTTATAATTATTTTTAGTGTGTTTTCTAACTAATAGAAATGGCTATTTATCCAATATGGCGAAGGATCGCATGTTACTTGGCTATCACAAAAGGGGGTCGCGATCAGTGCTTCATAATATGATGCCGGGTGCAATTCGAATGGATTTTATTAAAAATACCAAAAATCGATAAAAATACTCGGAATACCTTTTATTTTACATGGAACCCTGGAGTTTCACGAAATACCATTTGGGGAACACTACTGTAGAGTGTAGAACATTACACTGCCCTTAAACTTAGCGATATGTTGGGGGGGGGACGCCAAACATTGTGGCCTGGGGCCCTGCTTCAGCATGTGGGGGCCATGGTGACAACACAAACACAGACCCCTCTAAACCAACCCGCCTCGCACCACACTCGGTCTCAATCGAGCTTATCACGAGGCTCTACATTTGGATGTGAAGCATCAGCAGTTTCCGCAATAGTAATATATCAGGAGCAAATACCCAAACTGAGTTCGCCACGTTCTCAAGTGAGCTTTAACTGATTCTAATGATTTTACTCCAATACAAAGAACAGTGGCAATTTACCTTGCAAAGTGATTTTCAATTTTGACATTTTACTATGTACAAAATTATTTTCTCTCTCATTATTTTTTTAGGCACGCCATTGCGATCAATGCATGAATTGTTGTACAAATAGGAAACAATGGTAAGTAGCTTATATAATATATTCCTAATAAGGATATTGTAGCTCACGTCGGCTTCAGATGCCGTTCATCATGGAGTCGACTGAGGATTTATCTGATGTCACAGCAAACAGATGCCAACAGTGTACGAAATAAATTATTAGTTGATGACTAAATACTATCAATCTTAAAATAATAAGAAATAAAAACCAAAAATTACATCCTTTAACTAAAAATAATTATTATCGAGGAATACAGTAATGAGTGATAACACTGATAACATAATATAATAATATTAGTGGTTTATTTTTTTGTCTATATACCTACCTATAGGATATATGCCTCTTTGATGTTAGTTTTGATATTTCTAAATTGTCACATACCTACATGAATTACTAAATGTGTAATATAATTATATAAGTACTTATATAACATTTACATTTTAATTGACACATTTTGCACGATGTTCGTAAATATAACCAGTCACACATAGAAACAAATACCGCATACTATATTTGGAGTATAGCTTCAATTTAATTCATTCAAAACAAATCGCACATTTAGATTAAACATAATTGGGATGCTGAAATGAGTAGATAATATTACCGAGTGCACGAAAAGGGGTGGGGGACTCCCCCATAAATAGAAAAATACTAATTATTTTGGTAAATGGAATGTTATTTCGTTTTCGTCAAAATCTCATGACTGAGGATTGTGACTTGGATGACCGACTGTCGACACCAGCTCTCGGCCTGTGACCACTGGCGAGAGAGGGCGGGGTTATCAAAATGTAGCATATACCACTAATTTCCCCATTTATCACGCCCGCGGAATACCGCACATCTCCATGTACATTCCTCATACCCATACTATCTGCACTTTAAGTCTAGCAATACATTTACGTGGCATGCGTCGTCAGAATATTAAAGCAAACATTGGATGCCGCAGATAGTTGCATCAGTTATTGAGTCCCACGGGTCTTCCACTACATACATACCGAGAAGGGAGTGATCAGCCCATTGAGAAGGTTGCTTGACAGCTAAATCATCCGGGTCACGATTCTTAGTCATAAGCATGGCCCCCACAAGGGGGGGGGGCTGACAAGACTCTGGCCTGGGGGCCCGGGCTTAGGATGGGCCCGGCGTGATGGATCGACCAGATAAGTGAGATAAACGCACTTTAGAAATTCTCTCTAAGTAAAAAAGTCGCCTGCGGTGCTATTTTACTTCAAAGGTATTAACATTTTAAAATATGTAGATATGCGATACAATTTTTGATTAATGTGTGTCAATACTCGATAAGTTCATAATTCAAGTAGGTGTTTTTAAAAATACGAAAATCACTAAATAATTTTACCTCGAACACAATATGGAAAATGCTTATATAGTGTCACATTGGCTTTAACATTAGCGATAGGTAGGGGGGGGGGGCAAAGATTCTAGCCTGGGGACCCGTTTCAAGATGTGGGGGCCATGGTCATAAGTCCTGATGAAGGAGACGAAGTAGTAATAGGTATTCCATTTGTCTATATAATTTTTATTTAAAGGAGGGGATCTGGATCTGAACAATTCCCCTCCCCCTGGACGTATCCCTCAACATAAAAGGAATACGTCCCCTACAAAGGTGGTCCGTGAATTAAAAAAATTAAAACGCCATAACAGATAGATCGACCATTTTTTTCTAAAACTATCGTACAGTGATCATGAATAAAATATGCAGTAATTCATCTCTGTGTCAAACACCTTCCACTTCTGCATTGTCACATTTTCAAAAATAATCGGCAAAATGCATTTATTTTAATTGGAAAGTAGCACAAAATGTATAATGCTAATTTTGTATAGTTATTACTTCCTGGCCATTCCTGGTAGGTAGTTTAAAAAATCAACAAAACTTCAATAAATAAAAAAGGTGCTAATTTACTTCCTCCAGCGACATTTGACTATCGTCGATTTAATCGAAAAACTGTGAGCTACTCCGTGATTATTGGCCGATGTCCATCGCAATTATATAACGTTTATAAATATATTATATAATATACATCTTCGTAAATATTTTTATCGTAGCATGTGGATAATAGATATTACGAGTACATACCTATATGATTAAAAAAAATGTTAAAAATCACAAGTTTTGTACCAAACCTGTACTCTGTGGACTGTGAAGATATCTGAAAATAGTTCAATGGAACATTATTAGTCATTTTCGTTCAATCTCTATGTAGTTTGAAGACAAATAAAAACAACAACCTCATGAAAACCAACCATTTTACGATATTTAATATAATCAAAAGGATTCTTATCATAGATTCTTGTATCACCAACAAAACTTACTACGTACGTTCTTTTGTGGGAGCTTAGCAATGGAACGAGTAAATGTAGTGTAATGTTGTGATGAAAAAAGTGTAGGTATAAAGCATTATATCGTTTAAAAGTTTTCACTGTCCTCAACGAGTCACCTTTACAAGTGAGAATCGTACGTACGCTTTAGCGATATACCTAAAACCTCAAAATACATACCAATAGCCGACAAATCATTGGTTACATATTCTCTAATACCAATACGCCGATCAATGAACGATTGTTTTGCAAAATGTCAAAAATTATGTAGGCATCAGTGGCGAAGGGTGGAGGGAGGTTGTGGAGATCCGACATAAATAGTGCACACTACACCTGCTATGCCTGCTTCCACCCTTCGCCACTGCTATGTACACACCCATTTTCAGTCAATAACGCTTTACCGCTCACCTATTAGAGTTCCTACTACAAAAAACAGATGTTCGTAGGAATAAATTAAATATCCAAATCAATAAAAAAACGAATGCGTTTTATACTATAAGGCTAAACATAAATTTGTTAGCAACAAAAAAAAAATTCTAAGATGATTAAGCCCGATAAACAAATTGGGCCCTTTTTCTCGGAGTGGATAAAAAACTAATTCTAACATCGTATATTCAATTAAATAAGAGCATTTAATAAATCGATTTATCATTTTACACTACAACGAAAACGTATTATCTACACATTTTTTTTAGATAATTAAATTTGCATAAATGAGCGAAGAAACCAACTTTATGCGCAGTGGCACCTGTCGCGATCCAGATTGCCCACTGATCAGCGACAGATAGACGGAACATCGAGAGTGTATACGGCTTTTGATACCTGGGCACTGGAGATGGCTCTTGGCAAAAAGAGCTCATAGCTGAAAAGAAATTGCTAAAGTAGCGTTTCATTGTAGAATAAATGGGACTCCTATAATATTGAGGTATAAAAGACTGAACCAAATGCCACTTGTGCAGTCAGTGCCGACCCTAGGCAAAGTGCCGCCCTTTAGAAGGCGTATTACCGCCCACTTTCATTTTTAGTTTAAAATTTTAAATGCCACGTACATCCACTGAACTATGTGGCATTTTAGTGTCTCAGCTCGCCGAGCGACTTGTCCAGTTCATTGCCATTTTATATGCTTAACTACCTCTACTACATCTCGTACTCATTTGCTTTATATACATCGGTTTCCTTAGTAGTCTTTCCGCGTTATGCCTAAAATGCATATTTCCATGCCACGTTGCACGATTTCTCTTACATTAAGGGAACATATTTCACAATCACATTCATACGTGAGCACTAGTAGTACATAGCGGTTGAACACTTTACGCTTAATACACAATGGGGGGTCACTTTCAAGTTTCAAGTTTCCATTTTCAGGCGCACAAATGTACTCCGGGCGCCCACACCCACAGTGGTCAAGCGGCTTATGCGTCGGCTTATAATGTTGTGGATCCCAGATTCTGGGATCTGGCAAATACACATGTTGTTTTTTAATTCGTATTTGAGTCAGAGTATGGACCTAATAGGTTGAGCAAGTGGCTAACATCCATTTCTCGTAAAAACAAAAACCTGTTTTTTAAAACTTCCACTCTGTGGAGGCCCATATGATCTTATCAGTATCAGACAATGTCTAATAATAATAAAATATAATAAATTCACTCTATGTGAGCTTGCAATCTCGTCATACATCAACTAATATGTTATAATAATGTAGTATTCTCTGTCTAAATTATGTAAGTTTCATTCGAAAAAAATATGCCCGCAATTCCATTTTTTGCTATCAATGTGCTCCTGATTAAAATAAGGTTGAGAAACCGTGGGTTAGTATCATGGCCCCCACAAGGCTGACAGGGCTCTAGTCTGGGAGCCCGGGTTCAGGAGGGGCTCGGCGTGGTAGATCTATCAGATAAGTGAAATCGACACACATCACAAATTGACCCTAATAGTAAAAAAGTCGCCTGCGGTACTGATTTCCTTCAAAGGTTAATGTTGATTATGGTTTTGAAAACATGTAGTTATATGATGCAATTTTTGTCGGTACCTACTTGACAATTCGATAATTCAAGTGGATGTATTAAAATATACTAAATATTCTTAATTTTACCTCGAACACTATTTGGAAAAAAATACTGTAGAGCACCATACCGCCGTTAATTTTAGTGATAGGTAGGGAGCTCTACCAAAGACCTTAGCCTGGGGGCCCGCTTCATGGTGTGAGGGCTATGGTTAGTATAACACTATTATTGGTTAACTTTTGTAAACGTCTTGTATCAGGTATCTACGACAAAGTTTTTAATGTCGAAATCAGGATCGCGAAACCGATTTCTATATAATTGTGCATAACTCTTATCATCGCTCTTATCAGTTAGACCAAGTGATACGACATCATTAAAAATGTCATGAACAGCCAAGCTTTGCTATAAGCTATAACAATAAGTCAATGCCACCGAGTAAACCAAATCCATTGAAAAGAAGCATTATACCCTTTGAGAACGGACATTCAAAAGAGTCATGCAATAATTTTAGTTTAGTGTCTTTTATCTATCGGCAAGATCGTCCACGCACGGTCGGTCAGCTAATTTTTAATTCCTCGTCGCTTTTTTACGTAGTCCTAAAGTTCATTAGCATCCATTTGTGGTCGAATCGATTCTAACAGTGTCGCAAGGTGGTAACGCTGTTAAATTATTACACGGTGGTTTGGGTAGCCGCGGTGGGTTTTCTTCCTTTTTTATAAATAAATCTATATTTTTTTTCACCCCGGCACGACATTTTACAATTTAACACGCGCCGGTCATCCGTATTGTGAATATATGATTGTTATATTAATTTAATACAGACCAACTACGAAACTTAACCTGACCTAATTTAATAAATCAATTATTGTTCTGTATACTCTCATGCAGGGTCCGAGTGTCTATCAAACTGTGTGTCGTGAGAGATTACAGGTGTGCCGAGAAATAATAAGTCTGTGAAACTGCCCGTATTGTGTAGTAAACTCTATTTTTAAAACTCTCAGCTTGATTTCATCGCACATGACGTAGACTCTTCCTCAAACAAATTTGAGTGGGATATTATAAATTTAGAAAAATTAGCAAGCACTCCGGTTCGTAAAATTTACTATTTCGAGCACTCAAATTAAATAAAAGTTATACTTCTTTGGCGTACCAAAACAAAAATAACAAAACAAAAAGACGTAAGTAGAAAATACGATAAAACATAACATTTAATACAATCAATAAAGTTTTGATTAAAAAGCATAATCAAATTAGAATGATATGTATTTATTTATACACAGTTATTGTTGTTGTATTGTTAAATAAAATTATTGAAGCGCCGCTGGTTCATTTCTAATGTAACATTCACCCAATAGTTGAAATATATAAGTAGTCAATAGTAATATAATAGTAGTACCTACACACCAAAATGGTAATATTAGTTTTAATCATTCTATATAAATTATGAAATAGTATTTCTAAATAGATTAGAAATGATGGGATCTCTGAAAATTGTAAACATCATCTGACGTTTACGACGTTTAGTAAGAAAATTTTAATTGCGGACTAGACTCCAGTGTTACCATATCGGGAAAAATCACGTGCTCTAAAAATAACTTATTCGCTAATTGCACAGACATTGAATTATATTCATACTTTGGACGCTGAAGACGCAACCGGCGCGTAATGACCAGGCGGCCAATAAATGTAATTAACGTGCATTTTAAAGGTGGTAATTAAATAAGCATTATCTAGTCAGCAGCGAATGAGTTAATTGTGTTGTTATGGTTATTGAATTTATTTTGTATTTTTTCATATTTTTGTCATCGTTTAACAATTACAAAATAATTTACCTAAACAATGGGAAAGAGAAATTTTAAATATGGTATTATTTTCAATAGAAAAACGAAACGAAGCTATTTATGACGAGGATTTACTCACTTTCATATTTTCATTCGTCTCTAAGTATATAAGTATCAAAGATTCCCAACCTTTTCTATGTTTCAGCCGTGCACACAAGGGGCGGAGGTTTCGGGTCCTGATTTAAAATCCCCACCATGTAACGTATTGTATTAAGCTTATTGTAACCAGTATATATACCTATCGTTTTATGCAAGGGACGTATTGTTATTATGGGATATTTGTTTTTTTATGAAATGATTTATGATGTCACATAAATAAATACATGACCCAGTTTGAATATAACAAAAAAAATGAATATTAGTTTTATATCCACTTGGCGGTGAATGAGTAAAATTTTCTGTATTAGTAGTACCTATGAACATGCAATGGCCGCCTGGCTTAAGCGTCGGCCTATAGCGTCGTGGTTCCCAGGTTCGAATCCCGGGTCTGACAAGTACACATATTGTTTTTCAATTTGTGTATGAGTTAGAGTTTGATTGACCTATAGGTTGAGCAAGTGGCTGACATCCATTTATCGTAAAAACAAAATCTGTTAATACAAACCTCCACTCTGTGGAGGCCCATATGATCATATTACGATCGAACATGGACGGAATAATAATGAACTACGGTGCCCCTTTTTCTCGTACGCAAGCGGCTAGCTTGGCCCTTTGCACCTCAGGTTGTGAACTTCTGCTATAGAAAAGGTTTTCTTTCAAATTTTCAATAAATACGAATGAAATACGATACGACCAAATCATTGAAATGATTGGATAGTAAAGAGTTGAAATAGTCATAGAAAGCCGCTCACCTTACGATGCGTAGTATCTGAAATATTTGTAAAGACTGTGACTAATTGGTACAGGTATCAACCTCGTAATAAAATAATGTCTAAAGCCATCCTAACACCTAGTGAAGTGAAGTGCCTAAATTGTGTAAGCCACTGGAAAATATGTCGAGTATTAAATTCATATGTGAAAGTCATCTAAAACGTTTTCATGCTCACAAAGAAAATAAAAAAAATATAGATACCTAGTAACTGTTTTTTTTTAATACAGCATGCCGTATGTTCAAGTTCTCGTACATGACAAATATTATTGATCACAGGATATTAGGTTCAATATGATATAAGAAAGATTTGCTAAAAATACACTATGTTAGAATACAATACAATCAAAATTTCGGACAGAAAAATAAATCTTATTGAATCGATTAATCAATATAAAATCATATTGTTTGGTTCGTGATTGACCGAATAACATTGTTACTTATTCCATGTCCATTCCATAATATATACCAGTCGGGAAGGGTGGAGGTAGGCTCTTAAGATCCCACATAAATAAAGCATATTATTAATATTGTCAGTCAAACGTGTTTGTTTTCATTACACTGAGACTACAATGTATAGATAGTGTTCGTTACTTTTTAAAATTCAATTAAAACCTGCATAATCCAAACCATAGTAGATAATAGTAAAAAGAATAACCGTTTTTCTATAAAATATCTAAAACTATACTATTAAACCATACATAGTTTTAGATATTTTATAGATCGACGAATATTTTTTATCGGTTATGGTTTGGTTAGGCAGGGCTTAATGAATTTAATAAAACTAAACAACACCATATGTGATTTATAATATATTCTTAATTCAACGAAAACAAATAAGTACCTATATTTGAAAAAGTGTGCATTATTTTTGTCGGATCGCCCATATCATACCTATACTACTATGGTTTATTACTTAAATTTTAAAAATTAACCATCACCATCTTCAAATTGTATTTTTAGTTCAATGAAAACAAATAAGTAAAACTAACAAAGTTTAGTATCCACCATCTCGAATCTTAACAGCCTACCTTTATCCCTCGCCACTGATATAATATTATACTATACACGAAATTGCTTTAATAAAATTGTCGTTTGTCAACAATCGGAATTGATCATATTTTTTTCATAAATATTTTTTTGTTAGTAAGTATAATATTATGCGACGAAGAATTGTTGGATAATAATTTTATTGTAAGCGAGAAAATCAAAATTGTGGCCGATTAATATTCTTAGAGAGTCGATAAAAATATCTCACTCTACCCCACTGAAACTAGATAAGTATAACTCGCTAAATGAATAATTATTATTGAGATATCATACCGAATGAAATATACAATTTTTTCCAACGACACTTCGTTAGTGTTCGTATGTGTTTCTTTTCACACGTTGCGCCCCCCTTTTAAATTAGAATATATTTATGATTTATTCCAGAGCAGGTGTAATTTTTGACCGATGGAGTAAGATAATTCTCTGTTACTCAACAACAATAATTGATTATTTTTTTAATGGTCCGCATTTAAACTTAATGCGCATGTTAGTTTTTCTTACAATAAATTTTAGATTTTATAGTCTAATTTGTCAATGTTTTAAATTACTAACAAGCCGCTGAAGTAGTATTCGCGTATAGCTATCTTAATAATTAATTAATTTAGGTAATATATAATATGTATATATTATATAATATATTAAGGCAGGTGATTTGTGTAAAATTTTATAAGGCACTATTTCAACGATAGTTTATATCGGGCTGGTCCAACTTCAAGTGCGATCCAGTATGAAAACTGGCAGTCATCTTCCACTGTCCCATTGTTAGTCTTCAACTTGAACAAACGTATAAAGTGATGTTCCGTTGAGGTATGGTACAAAGGGCGGCACATTATTAAGGGCGGCGAATGAAGAAACGAATGCAAATATTACAACTTTTAGTGGTGGTTTTCCATGAAGCAGACGATGCGGTCACCTCATTAGAAAGTATCTACGATTTAATTTAAAAAAAAACATATATGAACAACACAACTATTGTCGTATTGTAATACATATCGTAATGCCGTTTTGTCACATAGGCAACATTGCCTCCAAACCCGTCAGTGCCACAAACCTTCACAGGTCGTCTTCTTCTTCGGCCATATCCGCCCCTTAGTTGGAGCATATGGACATCACGCGGCGCCTCCAAGAATCCCTGCCGCTCGCCAGTCTTCTTGCTTAATTTCAGGTTAAACCAGCATCCCGTAGCTCCACCGTATACTCTATAGATAGTATTTAGCGGCCTTACAGGATGTTGGAATCCGGTCGGCAAGCCAGGTTGACGTTCTCTTCTGGCATCCGCAGCACTTAGCCGAGCCAGGTCCAACGTCGCCTCTTCACTCTCAGCGTAATGAGAGGCTGTTCACAGATCTTCATATACCTAAAACCACCAATGTTTGAGAGAAGCCTTTGTGGAAACGCTCTAATTCTCAGTAGATGGTGTATATGTAATGACTAATGTTAAAGATTTTTGCTGTATTTGGGCGGCCGAAAATACATAATAAAATAGGTAAGTAGGCATCTAACAAATTTCAAGAATGTTTGATACTAAAAATGAAAGGGGGTGGCATTTTAAGTCTGCTAAAGGGACGGACAAAACATCGAGAGCGTCGACAGCTTCAAGTAGGTACCTGGGGGTACACATCACGGGAGATGGCATTTTGCAGAAAGAGCTCGCTATCCGAATAGGAATGGCTGGAGCAACATTCAACTCGATGCGGAATGTCTGGGACTCACGATTGTACTCGGTCAAAACCAAATGCCGCCTATTCGACGCTTGCATTCTGACGGTGCTACTTTACGGTAGCGAATCATGGCACCTTACGAAGGCTCAGAGCAACCGTATACTGAGCTTCGAAAACAGATGTTTGCGACGAATACTGTGTGTGCGGTGGGTATGACTTTAGGAGCAACGAGGAGATAAGAGAACGCACCAAGCAGCCTCTCATCACGCTGAAAGTGAAGAGGCGACGTTGGACCTGGCTCGGCCACGTGCTGCGTATGTCAGAAGAGAACTTCAACCTGGCTTGCCTGTTCTTCAAGCCGACCGGATTCCGGCGTCCTGGAAGGCCGCTAAATACAATCTATAGAGTGTATACGGCGGAGCTACGGGATGCTGGTTTGACCTGGAACGAAGCAAGAAGACTGGCGAGCGACAGGGATTCTTGGAGGCGCCGAGTGGTGTCCATATGCTCCAGTTAAGGGTCGGATATGGCAAAAGAAGAAGAAAGGGTGGCACTTTGCATAGGGACATCACTGAACGTATTATATTTGGCTGAGGACACTGACGCGTTGTAAATTAAACAAAAACACCTCTTGTATTTCAACATTGAGAAGACCATGTTATTATACTTAAGGGTCGAGAAAGAATAAACACCCAGGAAACATTTATTTCGCATAAAACATGTGATTTTTTTTTTTCTGAAAATAAAAGATTCCGTAAGAATTCTGTTCTAAAATCGATCATATTATGTTGTTGAAAAAATGAATTTGTATGTGTATCGATGCGTGAGGACTGAGTGAGGGGAGTCAAAAAATACTGAAAATCGTGTAACGTCATTAATGGCCAGACCTCTTATGTCTAGGTTTATAAACTTTAAACTATTATGCAAGTAATATTAAAACATATTAAACAAATTAAGAAATAAAGATATATTTTTGGTATTCTGATTGGAATTTAGAGATATAAAATACTCAATAACAGGATTAATATTCAACAAAAAAAATATTTCAACTTTCGTATGACTAGTGAGTTTCAGATTTAATTCAAATGACAATGTCTAGCCTTATAAATTGCTTCTATTAAGCACATCCTCTATACAAACAAGAGTTTGTAATATGTTTTCTTTTTCATATTTTTTTTATATTAAGAATGCACAAAAACGTTAGCTTACAATACGAGGCGGATAAAAACCTGATAATCTGACGGTCATCTATTATCAAGAATAGATTAATTCTATACATTGGTCGTAGGGTAACCAACCTGTATCTCTAAATTAAATTCCGCAATAAAAAATGATTATTATAAAATATTTTAAATCAATAATATTTTATTGATTAGGAATGTTTCACTATATCGCTCACGCGACAGATTTTTGAAGCTGCAAAGAATAAGTACAAAACTGCGATGACGGAAGCAACATTAGAAAGCTGGAAAAGGCATTGCTTGGCTCAAGTAAAAGAGAACACATGGTCTTAAAAGAATGCTCAAAGTTAAAGCGTTTAAGTCGCCTGAAACTCGGACAATCAACAGTCGCATGGATTCTTCAGCTCTTGAATCTACAGAGACTCTTCTTGAGAATTGTTTTCCAGACAATAATATCGCAAGTGAAACGGATCAAAAGACATTGATTTCAAATGACGCCTCGATTCCTTCAAAGGAAGATGACGGAGAACTTCACTACCGAAGAGGTCGAAAGAACAACGAGACTGTTTAATCTAGCTAAAGCTCCAGGTCACGACAGTCTCACGGCGGATATTTGTCTCAATTTGTTCTTAACTGTGCGTAGCGTAGTTGTCACTCTTTGTAATGCTTGTCTGCGAATCGTTCATTTTTCGACACATAATCAGTAAATACCATCCGGTTTGTTTCCGTTGAACGGCCTGCTCTGAATGTATGCTGTTCATTCATTATCAATTACCCAACTCTTGGAGAAATCATACTGTGCATGATCATCTCCAGTACTTTTATGATGACTCCGTACCAATCCTATAAATTGAAGTAACCTTTGGCATCTTCCATGATTTAATATAAAATAACCGTCTTCATTGTCAGGTTAGATTTATATGAAACTGGGCTTTCAATACAGTCCTAAAACTATTTAGAAACTATCCGGTCCTAAAGATCGAGGATTCAGGAAAAAACTGTCGGGAAAAACTGCCGGACAAAACTGCCAGACAAAACTGTCGAACAAAAATGTGAAACAAAACTTCCAGACAAAACTGCCAGATAAAACTGTCAGACAAAAATTCCAGACAAAACTGTCAAACTAAACTCCCAGTTAAAACTGCCAGACAAAACTGTCAGACAAAACTTCCAGTTAAAACGGCAAGACAAAACTATCAAATAGAACTGTCAACCTGTCGGATAAAACATTCGGACAAAACTGGTGACAAACGTGATCATGATCGCGAGCCGGACATTTCCTATGCTACCCAGAATTGCGACATTCCGCATCCTTGCTGCACACCTTCACGAATTTCGACAATTATCGACTGCATGACTGATACAACAATGAGGACTACTCACTAGTCGTTAAATACGCGTCGAAAGATAATATGGCAAAACGCGACATTGACCAAGATTCAGATCTTGTGTTTGCCTCAATAGGCATACGGCTGCCATACCAAACGTAATAATTAATGTAGACCGTAGCAATAGAAAGTGAAAGACGAATAGTTAATGTTATTTTGCAAATCCATTTAAAATAAATAAGTGTTGGTCACCCTGAGAACAGTGGAAACGGCCTTACCGATTCAAATCTGATCGAAAATCAGTTAAACTCAGTTACACGATCTCTTCTATTCCGGCTGCGAAGAAAAGCGAAGGGAATAATCGACCATGTCACTCTGGTCTCCTTGTCAGATGACTTCTTGAACTGGTGTATGATTGACGCGGGCACAAGGAAGTTTTGTTCACTGCGTCACGAATGATTTTGTTCCAGATCAGATGCTTGTCATTGATAACACTAAACATATTTTTTTGTGTATTATAAAGGTATTTTATTATCATTAGAGATGTCCTGCTACGCGCTTATTACCGGTTCAATCGAACTACTGAATAGTGTCGTTAGCCTCACTATATATAAATGTGGCGAAGATTCCCAGCGACTATTATATTTAAATCTTGACTTTTGAAAAATTTTCAAAACATACTAGCTTCAAGGTTATTGCAACAAATTGTGTAAATCGATTGCATCCGTAAATAGTGAACTCACAACATGACAGCTAGCTACACCTTTAAATACTACGAAATTATTGGATAGTAATCGTTGTTAACATTTTTATGAACATACGTGATCTTGGGAGAAATAAGAAGGAGGAACACAAAAGTAACATTCAAATTAAATAATTAGTGGTTAAATTAAAGGTTCGAGAGATGTCGTGTACTGTACATAATTATCTGTGCATTATTCTGACAAAATAATTAAACATTAAAACTATCATGTATTGGACAATTTTTTTGAAAGAGTTTTGTTAAAAATAAGTAAAAGAAATAAAGGACATATTAGTTGCTATCATTGCATAAACAATACAATTCTTGTAGATTGGCAGTAATCCGTGAAGTAGATACGTAAGTATAATAACAGTAGTATAAAGTAGTGACTAGTGAGTAATGATGGAAGTGGTTGATATAAAATATCTTTTTAGTTGGTACATCACTATTCAACTTATAAAAACAAGATCAGTTTTCGCGCGTTTTTGAAGCGAGTGTTTGAGAGAGAGAGGTGATTTAGAATCGTGGTGATTCTTAGAGATTTCGGTTTTTTAAATACTGTTATTAAGATAAATCACCTGTATGGAAAAGAACATTCGTAAATGTTCATTTGATAGCAGGTTTTTAAATAGATGGTAGGTGTCTGGTTTATTTGATTTGCTTTTTAACATACTTATAATTAAAACTGCATTGTTTTTTTTATATTAATTAATTTGTTGATTATATATTAATTAACCTAGCAAAATATCCCGCTATAATTTTATCAGTGATTATGCAAAAACGATTGGATACCTAAATTACGTTTATGACATAGAAGTTCACGCCCATATGGTCGGGTGCTCAAAACTTGCAAAAACTAACTTTTTTGATAATGATGCTATCGATAGGTATAAGAATTTGTTATTAGTTACTTACTTACGCTGGCTTCACATTAATACGGGTTTGACCGTACGGCAAAAAATCGAACAGTCAAAATCCGAATCGGCAACAAGTTCTTCACTCGCCTTTCGGTTTTTTTCCGTACGGTGAAAACCGTATACTGTGAAAGGAGCATTACTCTACCCTGTCACGCCCCAGTGTTGGGGCATAGTGTAAGAATATCGCGCCACTTACTTTGGTCCATCGCCATATCTGCCGCCTCCCGCCATGTGAGACCTGCAGCGCGTAGATTGCTTTTGTAGCACCTCTGCAGGGTGAGGTCTTGCGAGTGTCGCATTGCCTGGCGGCATTCGTGACACATGTCCCACCAATGTGAAATCTTCCTTCGCGAATAGGTACCTACCTACTTTAATCAGCGAGGGCTTTCATGTTTAGTCTTAAATAATTCGTAGTATAACTTTTAGGTTTATAACTACCTATTATACTATCTTAAACTGACGTACATTATCAACTATTAACATTTTTATGAAACCTACTCTTAATCAGCGATGGTTTTAAGTACGTGGAGATCTGTGGCCGCTTCGTGGAAAACCACCACTGCTTTCGAAAGTTGTAATGATCGTATTTATTTCTTAATTTTCCGCCTTTGAGCAACTCATGGTCTGCCTACCCCTACGAGACGTCACTGCAAATAATCAATCATGATTGATCCAAAACAGAAAAAACAATATATCGCATATATTAAATATATATAGAATATCAATTAACACCATTGTTTTGGCATTGATACTATTTAACTAAAACCATGACCATCGTAAAGGCGACACCAGAAAACGTCTGTCAAGACATCCACATAGCGGAGATCCAAATGCTTCGTCTGAAATATTTTTCTAACTCGAACAATTATGTAGGTACATAAAATAATAAATGTAGATCGTAGGATAAATTCGGTTGTAATATGCTATCCAACTGTGATTACGCGTTGTAATTGAAAATAATACATACGTAACAGCAACGATATATGTAGGTAAGTACCGTGATGAGTCAGAAAAGGCCTTCATTCGGCAGTTTATTGACAATTTGATAAAACCAATACTCACGTCATCTCCAAGTAATATAATATAACCACATAACAGTTAATTCTGTTTTCCCTGAAAATTGCCGATACTTCAGTCCGGGCTAATTAAAAAAAACTCGGACAATATAAATCTTGTAAAACAATAAAATTAATTCAAACTGCATACTTATTTATTTAAATGACGAACACCTAAACAATATTAAAGCATTTCGAGTATTCGATATTCAAATTTAAAAACCGAAGCCAGACAAATAACACAGTTAGAAAAATGTTGCCACGATAAAATCAGATAATATTTTTTAAGTAGATACACACATGTAGGTATGAGTTAGGTAGATATTTTGTGGATCTAAAAAAAATGTCGACTGGCTTGTGCACGACTGTTTCAATAAAATGTCTTCTTATCTTTCATTCCACTTCTCTATCAAAGCTCAATATTAAAACATACGCACACATTTACGGATATTTAAATAAATTCATTAACCCTCCACTTCAATATTTATCTTCTCTTATGTTTTTATGAGATTTATTAAATGTATTCTAAATATTATCAGTACTGATAAAGAATCTAAGTAATAAAATAGAGACGATATTTTTAAAATGGGTAAAATTTTGATAAATTCGGAAAAATTAGGTAAGTAGTAAAAAGACCTCTCTAAAACTAACTAAACATATAATATTAATGTCTTCTTTTCCGTCACTTCAGCCTAGCCTAGGGTATTAGTCGGTCACTCCTAGTCTCCTTCAGACCATCAAGCCACCAAAGCAGACAGGCACACAGAAAAATGTTATGGGGGCCCAACCCGGGGTTCACAAAATCTAGCAGCGTATATATTCTATACACAAGACTGTTATCGGCAGCTATCGAAGATAGTTTTTCATATTTTTATATCGAAGTATTAGCACTTATTGTAACAATTACAATAAGTTAGTTGTAATTGTTACAATAAGTGCTATGTTTTAACAGCACCTCTCTTAGCTGTGCTAAATTTTAGAGCGAGATAGATAGTTTTGACTGTTTAGACGGCTAACTTATTGTAACAATTATAATACTTCAATACAAACATATTATGATAAACTATCCTTGTTAACCGCCGATAGCGGCCGATATTAGACTTGTGTATAACGCAGGTGCCACTAATTTCCGCATTTACTCCATCTATTACTTATAGTTTCTCGTTATTTAAACGTGGAACCAGCACTTTTTTGGGTAAATTCCTCATATTCAGACATTCCGCTTTTTAATACAGCAATGAAGTCCTGGCTTACCTATGAGTTATTGGAATCTATCGCATCCACAAGAGGTTATCGATTATAATATTATTCTTAAGGTCGTAAATATCCGTCTGTGTTATCCGCGCTATCTTGTATTTTAGATATGCCGCGTCAGAATATTAAAGCAAAAATTGTATGACCCACATGATTGGACTAATAATTATTCATGAGTGCTACAGGTCTTCCACTGACACAGGCCTTCGTGTCGTAGAATGCTGAAAGAAAAGAGCCAACCCGTTGAGATGGCTATTCCATAACCAAATCATCCGGGTTAAGTTCTTCAGTCATGAGGTCCTACCGATGAAAAGGAAGAAGTAATATTACATTCACCTAATCTGTACTTTTTTTGTGCATTAAAGATTTTCAGGGTTTCCTGCAAGTAGGTTCCCATGAGGCGTACACGTCCTGGTGTTTAGAGCAGCAGTCTTTGTATAAATACGAAACCGTGGGTCGCGGATTCGAACCCCCAGCTGGTCAGATTATGCCCGTTGTTTTTCTATGTGGATTTGTTTCATTGGGTATCCAATGGGTTGGATGAATGGTTAACAAGATAGATAAACTTTGTTAGTCATATGTATTTGTTTTTATTGCAATAAGACTACAATAATTTACAGACGGTGTTAGTTAAGTTTTTAAAATTCAATTAGACCCTGCGAAACCAAGCCATAATAAATAATAGTCAAAAAATACTCGTCTATCTGTAAAATGTCTAAAATTATGCAACTAAATCATTCATAACTTTGTTATTTTATAGATAGAATAATATTTTTTATCTACTATAGTTTGGCTTAGCCAGGGCATAATGAAATTTAAAAAAATGACCCAACAATATGTGTAATATGTATTCTTAATACAACGAAAACAAAAATGTGTACTATTATGGTTTGGTTTAGGCAGGGTTTAATTGATTTTTAAAAATCAGTTTACATTTACACCATCTGTAAATTGTAGTCCTAGTTCAATAAAAAATAAATACGTATGACTAACTGACTATTTATGGCGGATCTTAACAGCCTACCTCCACCCTTCGCCACTGATACCTACGCGACTCTGAAAACTCGTTTCATACACTCCATCTGTGGACTAAATGGCTCCCGATATATCAGTTGACATTACACGGGGTAAGGTATGGTATGGTATTTCCTTCAATCCCAGATAGAAACGTTGCATATACTATCATTATTTATAAAATCGTCGTCTTCACCAGTGGGCCACCATACGAAAGGGTTACCTGAAAAGCGCGGCGGGCGTCCACAGTTCACCGCGTCCGATGCGATTAGTTCCGAAGCGTCCTGCAAGATGGTGTCGCCGTTTGTGACGTCACGGGCGTTTCGAATCTTGATGCCCGGAGCCGCGGGGTCCGATTGGGGGCCGCTGGGGCACCGCGGGCACACCTGCGCCCCCCGCGGGGTCCTGTCCGGACACAACGACCGGCGAGGAGCATTGTACACTCCCGCGGGAGGCGCGGTGCGGGCCAGGTCAATACCGCGGGCCGTGGTCCTGTCGACGTGATTGACACCATTTTTCATTTCACATCAAAACTAAAGACATTTTTTATTTTATTTTATTTATTAAGGAAACAAACAGTTACATTTTGATTACAAGAATATGTTTAAAAATATAATATTGAAAAGTTATTGCAACCTGCAAAGTTTCCATGTAGAAGATAGAAAGTAAGAACAAAAATATAAAGAAATTACATAAGAAAAATGAGAAAAAATAATAAAAAAACATAACATTTAAAAATTCGATCAATGCCCATTACAGAAAATTTTGGATGCGCGCTATGTTTAAACGAAACAGGTAAATTATTGAAAGGATCAACTGTGGAGAAATACATAATATTGTAATTTAAACAAGAGCGCCGAATAAAAGAGTTTTGTGCATAATCAGAATCGCTACGACTTACATTGTACAAAGCTTGGTTTCGCGTAAATTTTGATGGAAACCCACCCTTTCAAGTAGGTTTGGCGAGTCGACAAAACCATTGATAATTTTGAAAAGAAAATATTGATCAGATAGAGAACGTCGACTTTCCAAAGATGGTACCATAAAAGTTGCAGTGGTCGAAATAGAATTAGCTATGTCGTTTCTGCCATTATATAAACCATAACAGTAAGCTTTGAAAAAGACATTGGTACCTACTAATCTTCTTATAAATGGCACTTCACACCCATGAATCATGATATTACCTACAAGTATATTGTATAAACATGATACATATGTATCGGTAACTAGGTACATGAATGGTAAGGAGTAAAATTAAACATGAGATATAAGTTGTGAAAAATAAATGTCAAATTCTTACTAAATGCTTAGATAGGTACATATGTTTAAAAAATAATTGAAATTATTGATAATTTAAATACAATAAGCAGTTAAAAAAGTACATGGGATCAGAAAATACAAGGAATGGTGTTTGATAATAATATAATAGCAGAACAGATTAATAAATAGAATTCCGATAGGCTATCCCCAATACACTACATTTTCACGCAGGGTTTTGAATGTGTGAGTGTCCAACGAAAATTAACCACGTATTATAGACCTGCAATAGTGTGTGTTGCAACCTTCAAATACACCAATATTGAATGAGCGTCAATGCGTAAACCGAGAGAAGTTGTCAGTATTCGACGTATGACGTATTCTTGACACGTGTTTAGTTTATTTCATATTTTTCCTCACTCTAGATCGGTTGACTGTTACTCCACACCCGTTAGTTCCCATAATTTCTGAGTAAGTTGTCTGGATATAATATGTAGATACTTACATATGGATATAAATATATTATAATCAATATAAAATACCTATACTGATGTCACACACACACACTCTTTTGTTGTTGTTGTTTGTTGATTTTACGATGTATCCACTCCTGAAATCTCTTTCCTCCTCCTTACTCCTGAAAAGCATATTCAAAAGCGTATTCAAAATCATGTTTCCTATCTGACACATTGGTTCTTTATACATTTATATTGTGAGAGTATTTCATAATTTGTTTTCTTTCACGACTCGATTAAAATAAACGATTCCTTTATGTGCGTGTTGTTTACTTTTCAAATTTAGGATTTGCCCTTACTTCTTCTCCCTGTCTCGCACTTTCCTACATGATATGTTTTCTATCACACGTTATAGACAGACAGTGATATATAAATCAAAACAAATATATACCTAATGTAATGTTAATAGAAAAAAGTTTTGAATGCGTTAATCCGGTTAATCAATGAAAGAATACTACATAAATAGGTATAATAAAATAATATAAAATACGAAGGACATATAATACGAAATATGTTTAAATGTGGCAAACTTCGCAAGAATATTTAATATATAGATAGGAAGTATCAAATAATAATTTTCACTTATATTAATTATTCAAATAGTTCCATAAAATTAATAAGGTTGATGATTGTGGCAGAAAAACTCTACATGCATTTAATCATTAAAATACCAATCGACAATAAGAGAAACGAGTTAGTTTATCTTCTATTTATAGCCTAGTTACAATGAATCCCGTATTTGATTTCTATAAAAAAAACAGCCCTGATTCCAGCGATCATTTTCATTGGCAATTATCAGCGTGAAGTTAGTTACGTATGCAAGCATTGTTGCCACGGCTCGGCCATTAATCGGCCCTTTCTTTCGTTTTACAGCGAATTTAAAATCTAATTAAATATGTAATGTCGACCATTCTTTTTCCTCGGGAATCGGATTTGGTTTCCTCTCCTAGACCTCTACCAAGTCTGGCTGGCGAGGCAATCCGCTTTTCATCGAAAGACCAGACCAGATTGGGAATTCGGTTTGATTTAATTTGAAAATCCAATGCATCGGAATCCAATTATTGACGTTTGAAAGAGCTTGCCTTGTTAACATTCGTGGTAGTAAACACAAAATATAATAATTACAAGATAAAAATTACTTTTTATATACTACGTTTTTAATTCTGTTGAATCATATAAACTTGACAATTCTATGTATTAATAAATACTTTTTTTGTACTTGATAGAAATACTGAATAAATATAGAATACTGAAATGTCATTTTGACATTTCATATTGATTTCCATAGTAACAATAATTTAGTTGCTAGTACCCCCTTAGCAACCATTAATAGTGTTTTACTTTTTACGGATTTATTCCGAAATAACTTTCCATACAAAACAGAATTAACTGAAAATGAATTCAATGCTGCTTAAAGATTAACTTACAAGTATTAAAAGAATGCTTTGTCATCGTGTTCTGATATATTCTAAAAGTTTCAAATGTCTAGCTAGTCGGAAAATTGATTGCAAGATTAGGACAAACAAGAAAAAAAAAATACCGGACAAACAAGAATACGGGCTAATAAAAACGTGCTAAAAATACATTTCTTTTTAAATTCACATCGATTTTAAATAATTAGTAAATAGGTAAGGACTCATATACAAACCTGCATTAGAGGTTTCGTCTTTCGGCATCTTCGGGCATATTAATACAATATCTGGCTATGAAAAATTATCTACCTATAGGTTTTTTTAACATAATCTCTAGCAACCGATTCAAAACTTATGGATATTGCTGGAAATAAACTGGATATTAATATGGAAGTGAACTTTTTTCTGATTATAAATTAAAAAATAATATTCATTCAACCCTCGACTTAATATTTGATTACATACCTATCAGTGACGGTTTAAGGCACGTTTATTCAAGTCGTAGGGTTGACGTAGACTGTTAAGATCCGCCATAAATAATGCACATAAAACTTGTCAGTCACAGTACGTATTTGTTTTCATTGAAATACGACTACAATATACAGATGGTATTGGTTAGTTTTTAAAATTAAATAAACTCTCAGCTATGAGATATCTAAAATTATGTAATTAAATCTTGCATAGTTTTATAATATATAGAATAATCTTTTTTTATTATAGTTTGGTTAGACAGGGCATAATGAATTTAAAAAACTGAACCAACAATATGTCTAATATGTAATCTTAATCCAACGAAAACAAATAAGTATGAATGAAAAAGTGTGCACAATTTTGTCGTACCGCCCAAAATATACCAAAATTATTATAGTTCGGATTGGATAACAATGTGGGGATAGTCCTTACGAACCCTTAAGGTAGAGCCGCCCCTGACTGTTATAATGATCTATTTGATTTGTAAAATAAATGAATGCCATTGCGTGCACTTTGACACTTATTCAAATGTGATTTTATCATAGGTAAATAAATGTACCTACCTAATATAGAAAAACTCTACCGGATAAATAAATGTAAAAGTAATTCTTGTATGAATTGACAGTATTAAAACGTGATTTCCATATGTGGTCAAGTTGCACTTCGATACAAATTGTTGTCTTCGCTCACGCTGGTGTTTTCGTGAGCATGTAGAATTTGTAGTAGGTATACTAGGTACGCACATCTGCTTTCCTGGTAGGTGTATTTTAATTTAATGCAATGGGTTCCACTCTTTATGGGGGAATTGTCGTTATATCGGATTACGATGCAGAAGATAGTCAATAAAATCGACAAATTTACTCTAGAAGGAGCCATCCCACATTTCGTCACAACACTAGTTAGAAACACAACCAGTTAAACAATTTATTATATAGAATAAACCATTTCTTTTATTCAACGAATTTTAAGAATGTAACATTCCATATATTGAACATACATAACTTGAAAACACCTCAGTTGGTCTATTCTATACTTATCGACCGCTAAAGTGATAAATACGACGGCTAAATAGGGTAGGCTTTTATCAAAGTATTAGCAGTTATTGTGACAATAACAATAAGTTGGTTGTAATTGTTGCAAAAAGTGCTATATTTAAACAGCACCCCTCTTGGGTGTGATACAATTTAGAGCGAGATAGACAGTTTTGACTGTTTAGACGGCTAACTTATTGTAACAATAATTATAATACCTAAATACAAATATGTAATAAATACTATCACTTTATCACTTCAGGGGTCGATAGTCGCCTTGTGTATACAATAAACCCGCAGATATTTACTCACAAAAAAAAAAAATATTTGATACCAGTTGTTATACGGGTTCAAATCCCGTCGAGCATCTGTTTTTTCAAATATATTTTTTTCTGAGATGGTGGAAGTTATATTTACTTTAACTTTTAACGAGGAACAGTTTACAGCGGGTTCACACTCTCGATCAAACATATTATATTTAATTTCAAATAACTAATACAAGTTTTTTACACTGTGCCAGAGCTATTATATAAATCAAAATCAGTTTAACACAGCATGTTTAGTACATACATTTACTGTTACTACATCAGCGGCGATTTTCTTCGACGCATAATGTGACACAATCGATTCGTCAGAAGATTTAAAAGGGGCCTCGAAACAGGTCAAACCATTCATACAATTATTATTAAATTATACCATCATGTTAAAAAGATATATACTTAGTTATATTTCACAAATGAATTGCAACTAAGATACATAGTTATACCTACACAAAAAAAAATCACTAATAATATGTGTCATCATTGTTCAAAAATAATCGGATAGGAAATAGATACATTATTATTTTTATTATGTAAGCAGGTAGTTGTAATTTGTGGTTCTTATTTCATTTTTTAATGCCTCAAAATCAGCAAGTGTTTAGGGAATACCATGTCCCTAACAACTGTACTACATAATGCCAGATGGAAAACAATGGACACTAATAAAATTGTAGCTAATGAAACATTTTACATTTTAGTTACTTGCTTTGTGGTTTGGTTGCGTCTTTCACAACTCGGCCCAAATATCTTTAGTGTTTTTTTTTATTATTTCCTTTCCATACATTGGACTTATTTGACTGCCAATCGAACTTTTGTTATATAAAGTGTCCTCAGCTGAATTTAGTACGGCTTCACGATATTACGATGGCGATTTGAGATAATAATTTTATTGGCAAAAGAGTTTAATTATAAACTGCATAAATTAAATAAGTGTTAACTTTATTGCAACTGCTTGTATATTATACTTACTGGAATATTTACAATGAATTTATTTTTAATCTGGTGATATTAAATTTTTCAAAATTATGCGAAGGCCTTCGGAAGGATTTGAACACATTGGATGGATTAAGAATATTAGGAAACCTCCCTGTCGACTTCTCTGGTAAGTCAACCGTCGTAATGTTAGCTAATAATTGATATTGAATATTTTGATGAGTTTTTATAATGCTGTCATCCTTCCCTTTCTATAGATCCACCAGTGTTGTCCGTTGAGTGAGGGCGCCACATGCTAACATTTGACATACGATGTAATACCTTTTATACTGTGATGAGCTTAGTACTAAATTCGAACACCGTGCAATTTATAGAATAGCTGTGAATAATGGTTATATGTAAATTGTATGTATTAAATTTTGCCGTGGCACAGTTCACCGTGAGCTGATATGGTCGTATAGCATTGTGATCAAGAAATTACGCCTCTTTCGTAGAGTAGGTACGGTGATACGGTCAATTACATATCGTCGGTGTTTTGTAAAAAGGGCGAATTAACCAAAATGCTACTTTACAGGAGGAGGACTTCTAACTTTTGACATTTATTTGTTTTTTACCTGTAGATGATTATAAATATCTTACAAGTTTATAATAAAGCTTAGAAAGAATACTGTCATTTTAATAGGTATTATTTTATACTATTTTAAAAGGCTTAATATGTCACATTTGCTTTTTATTTTGTAATTTTAATTAATTTAATTTTAGTCGATTATCGTTTTTAAGTACTTTCCTGTGGAGATTTACAAAACACCGACGATATGTACAAATTTTCGGACACGGAGAATAATATTTTGTATTTGGCATGTGTGTGAATCGTATGCCGTATTTTATTAAGATACTTATCTAATATAAATAAAGTAATGAACAATATTTTCTAGTATTAGGTACTTAATGGAATTTGGTTGTTAAATAAAATAAAACTAGATTTTTTTAATTTTAAATTTTTTTAATTAATTAATAACATAAATATTTACATTATTATGTTTTAGAAGTTTAGAAGAACTATCAATCCTTTGTGAAAAGACCTATATTAAATAAAATCAAACAATATCATTAAAAGCATAAAAAGGTAAATTCATAGTTTTTTTTTTTATATCTGTTGACAATATTTTTTTAATCGGACGAAACTTGTCCTGATTGATGCAATGGTTCTGAGATATTGCGTTAGCCACCCCGTGTCCATCCTGCCTACAAAAACCGTTCTATAACATGGTAAAAATTAATATAAAACTACAATTATTATGTATAAGTAACTAATAATATTTAATGTTTTGAATAAATTTTCTTTCTTTTGTTTTCTTGTTGACTATTCAAATATTAATTTCCCACACTTTTCGACAAGCATAAAAGAAATAAAAATATCCGATTCCCACAATAAGTAGGTACACACATGTATCAGGCGGGCATAAGCGACGGGAGAGGTTTATGTATCTATCATTGAGCACGGGGCATTGAGGTCCGATCATGTTCGCCACGCCAATAAAAAGAATGAAATTAAACGGACACAGGCTCCTTGTTGGCCACATTACAAGCGACACCAAAGGCTGCTCGCTCCAACACGCCTTGTTTCCCGCGTACACGGCTGACACCGATAATGTTCGGAAAAGAGGCGACGGTATGCAATGTATACCTCCTGACCATATCTGATAACCTGATACTGATTACAAAATGTAACAAATTTCAATTCGCAAAATAAAATAAAAACAAACTTAATACCCATTTTCCATTGACTCTGCAATCCGATGTGAATCTTAGTTGCATCTTAGACTTTATGATATATCGTTGTTAGCCATTCGTCCACTCTTTTAGGCAGGTAACCATATAAGTATACCTACTCAATATCCAAACACACAGACCTTCGTCGATATTGTAGAGAGATCTAAATAATATATGAAAATGAAGCAAAAAAAAAGACTACTAATTTTCATACAAACAATGAACTCTTACTCGTAGTCCAGTGTATAAAGCACTGGGCTTTCATTCAGGGACCCAGGTTCGATTCCAGTGAGGTCATAATATATTTATGTGATTTTCTCAAAAACCTGTGTGTTTGTGATTGTTTCACTTCTATTATTAACTGGGCCCGTATGGTCTGTCGTATTGTCAAAAAAGTACATTTGCGATTACTACAGCGATTTTGATCAGCGAGAAATTCAATTTCTTCTACACAAACTGGCCAATCTATACAAAAAATACATTATCACATTTTGAAAATATGGAATGATTTCCTCGCTTTAATAATTATTTTAATAAATTTATTTTCGTAATATATTGACAATTAACAGAACCTATCAACTTACATCCTTTGGCTGTTTCGGAAGTCGTTTTTTTCGGAGAACATCTATTTTTAAATTGAGATTTGCAATCCCATGGTCCCGTTCGTTTTGGTTTTTTAATCCCAGATTTTCTAGTTTGGTGTTCCTCCAAAGTAACCCATGTGGATTTCAGTAAAAATAGCTGGTCGTGATTTTACTCTATATAATATATAATATGTTATAATATATAAATTTTCTTATTGTTTATGGGTACACTGCATCTAGTTTTACATAAATATTAAATCATTTATTTTAATAAATAATATTTTACTATTGTATTTAAAATATCGTGTAGGTATATGTTTTTCTTTCGTTATACTAACAGCGATGATATATTGAAAATTGTTTTTATAAATGACTTATTGGTAATAATTGATGCATCGCATTATAAAAGATAATATACATCTTTAATTTTGGAATAAAAAATAAGTCACAGGTAGGTACTGAAAATCATGAAAACCTGATTATGTCTATGATATAGGTATACATAAAACCTAATTATAGTCTGGTCGGATGGTATGTAATAAATCACTGTTTTTATATCAATTATTTTCTTTATAAATCTATACTGGACCATTATAATATTATGTTCATTCTACATTTGGTCCATTCGTCGCCAAGGTTTCATGATAGGAAAAATACACTGATTACCCAGTATTTAAATCATAGATACAACATTTATTTTCCCAGAGTTTTTAGTAATAAATGTTTTATTATACTAGTATATGAGGTAACAGGAGATGGGGTCAATATAAATTCCGTGAATATCGACCCGCTCCTGGCTAGGGATCCCGAGCTATTTTCGATACCTATGAATTCCGGGATTGATAAACATAATTCCGGGATTTCGGGATTGATTTTTTTATCAATTTTTATGGAAAATAAAATAAAAGCGAAAGAAAATATAACAGAAAAAATACTTTTAATAAAAAATAACTACATTAGAAATAAACTGAGTTTGAATGAAGTTTGATTTATACCCATGTGTAGGTTGCCGATTCATTTTATTTTTTCACATGAATTATTAAAAATGAGAAATATTGGAAAAAAACAATGCTTCGCACTTTTAACAAAGTAATTCTACCATGATATCATACGTTTTACGGCAGTTTCATATTATATGGCTGACTAATTAGATTTATGAAGCGGAAAGGCCATAAGTACGCCATGATTATTTGCTTTACTATTTTAAATCTCGCTAATCCATTCATTATGTCTTTACTATCAGAAACAGCAATCTCATATTAAATTCATATTATTATTTATATTAAAATATTATTTACTCCATTAAACTTGTGTATTTCCAAGATTGAACGTATACAATATTAACAATAAATGTCTTAAATAGTATAAATTATACTAGATTTATTTTTGACCGATTTTATCAATGTTATTTGTAAATATAAAAATTTTGTATTAACAATGAAAAAAAATGCCAATCCCGGGATTTTCAAATTGTAATCCCGAAATCCTGGGATCAGAATTTTGGCTCGGGATTGGATTCCCTGCTCCTGGCAACGTTATTTGATATTCTATGTCCTGAACTCATAACTTTTTCGAAATACATTCCGCTAGTCCGCCAATAACTACGCCACTGAGTTCACCATTGACTCTACATAAGAGGTTATTTATTATTAATTTATGTGTATTAATATTTTTTGCTCAATGACATTATATAGCTATGTGATATTCCCTTATATTCAGGATTAAACACAGTGCACGATAAAAGTTATTGTTATCGCAGGGAAACTTAATTTTACATAAGAAACGCATTTTAAAAAGTCCCAAAAATATATTCTTAATCGGTGCTTTCACCCAGAGCCAATATAAGTATTGTCCATCCATTTTATCTTACTTCTCTCGCGATCTACTAGACAAACATGACGTGTTCAGTCGTTTTTTCTATAAGCCCGGTCGACTGTAATACGTCGAATACGTCGATGTGATATCGTTGGTATTTACAAAACACGTCATGTAACTTAATGTTCAGCATCAGTGGGACTTTTAACTAATTTCACTTAATATGAGGCGCAGGTATAATAATAAATTGTCGCAATGGCGCATGTTCATTCGTTTAGGCTAGCAGCATGACGTCACTGTCCTGGCATGTCCTTGATTGTGCGCATGTAATACAGTTGAAACATTGTGCCCGATTTTCATTTATGACCGTGTCCCAGTCGAGACGATTTTCAAAATGCAACCGGTTTAATTTAACTTACTACACAAAAAAATATTTTTATTTTTATGGTGTTAGATCGAATTTCATTTCGAAGATTATTTGAAACCAACTATTTTTTATGCTTGTAATTACGTTTTCAAAATAAATGCATATTTTCTGACCCTGCTAATGAACGGTACCTACACTGTTCGCACAATATCTATACAAGAATTAAAAACCAAAATCATTCTAGGATGGTGATTGTCCATAATTATTGATGAAAGTTGTTTAAATTACACCATAACAAAAGCAATGTTTTACACTTCCAATACGATTAAAGATAAAACATTTTCCCATAACTTCTCCTAAGAGTTTTTCTCCCGCGTGAAACTCTTAATTCGTGCCCAGGTCTTTGGTTAAATAATCAATTACCGAAATAGAGGGCTAGTAAATGGGGTTTATGGGCCATCATTTCGCAGGTAACCGCGCATGTCTAGGAGGGAAGGAATATCCAATAAAGTGGTCGTTACATTCATTTAATGACAGAACCACCCAACCCCCCAAGAAACAGTGTAATGGTGGGATTTTTACCTTTATGCTCCTAAAGGTGGCGTCTCTTGTACCACTAAAAGTGATGCACAACTAAAGCCAATTGAACTGCGTTATACTTATGTATCCATCAGGTAAAGTTTTTAATTTTTTTTTTGAAGATACCTAATTAATTGGCTTTAAAGTTTTGTCGGTTCTTTACTGTATAAATAAGCAAACTTCTCAACAGTGCTTGGTTTAAAATTCAAATAAAGAACGTGGATCAATATTTTTGCCTGCGACATTTTTTTAGATCTATTGATTTGCATTTAATTTGAAAATTTTACTAGTAATTGCCATACGTAGTTGTTTTTTTTATATTGTCTGTTAATTCTAATAGAAATGCTGTATGCAATATATTATATATATGCGGTAATTTTCTCGATATATTTCCCATAAACTAGCGCATGAGCATTTGTATGCTCTTATCCATCGACTTTCGCCTTTGTGGAAGAGATTTGCGGTCCCCGATTGTTACAAGTCCGTCAGTCGCTCTTGTTATTTTATCGGGATGGCACTGTCTATGTATTCTACTCATGATTTATTTATTAATAAAACTCTATAGTTTTAATCCAAACCAAATTGACATATTTCGAAAATTTCGTAAACTGTACCATAGGTGCTCTAAAAATTTTATACGCGAGTACATTTCAATCTGTCTTAGAAATGGTAATCCCATTCTAATAATTAGTTGTGCTCCACTGTGAAAACGGTCGTAAGAGGCGCACTCACTCACCCACGGAGCCGTAAAATCTTCACTGATGCTCCATAAACTGCGAAAAATGTCTACTTTTAAGACCATTTTTACGTCTCCCCTTTATGAGGCGCACAAACATTAATGCTGTGACGCTCGAGCATTGATGGGCGGCAAAGTAATTGCAGATTGCGCACGTGGGTCATTTATTTCTGACTACTGCACTGCATTTTCTGTTTCACCTTTGCACTTGGGGAAATGAAAGCCTCAAACCATGTAAAAGTTATGCTTAGACTGTAATTTAGTTCTAAAATGACGATATTAAATTGCCTAAAATTTTCCTACACAATATAATTATTGAGTAATCGGCGCAAATTAATAGTGTAAATTAATTTATTCTACCATCCGTACGTATTATAATCAAAACTAGTGGTGTAGTTCTAAACAAAATCGTACCGGGTTGTTGTACTGTGATTTTAATTAGTCTCTCCCCTCTTCCCAATTTTATAAATCCGCATTTTTCAATATCTAGATTACAGAAAAAGTAAAACAACGGTTATTTATAGTTAAATTCAGAATTGATGGTCAAATTCAAAGTCAGAACTTCTCGACTATGTTCGGAATTCGGCATCCGTGTATTTGTCGGTCCATGACAGATCAATGGGATAAAGATTAAACTTGGGACAATATTTCAGGGTATTATAGTGGCTTGACTTCCGTAGTTAGTGACCTTTGCTGATGTTCGAATTTCTTGGATTTAACAATCAATATGAGGTGGGTCTGGATCCAGGTTATGGATCCAATGTTATACGCAAATGCTACACGATTCTCCACTAGGTGAAGTCACTCGACGACAAAGATAGTAAGTATTGTGATGATCGGTAATTGTCGATGGGCACTTCATTTACGGTCAGGTTTGACCAAATACGTTTATTATATTAATTTACACAGAATTGCCATATAAGCAATTATATAGGTTATGGAATTAATATATTTTATTTATTGGCCGAGATCGCGACATTCTCTCTCGGCTCAAAAAAACAAAACTCGGGAAGTTACATTTTTGATTCGGCTATTTATTAACATGACTAAATGGAAGACTATGCTTATTATTTCCGCCGGAAGGCTGGACATCTTCCTGAAAACGCGCTAATTTCAAATAAAATCACACTGACTGCGTTGGTCAATCGATCACAATTACAATAATTCATATCGATTCACACATGGCATTAATTTATTTTTATGATGGTAACATTATTTACATACTTATTATTATATTCATATTTTTATTAAATATGTACTTACTATCAATTCATCACAAATATAAGGATTTAGGATTATTTAAAAAAATATATAATATAATAATTGTGGATATAATGTAGATTGTACTACGTAAGTGGGTATATGTATTTGAACGAACAGCAAGTAGTAATTGTTTTCTCTATATGTACCTACATACTACATAATGTATGCAATAATACACGGAAGCTTACAGTGGAGGAAAATTGTTTTCCTACTATAATTTTCCAAATGGGTACACTTTTCATTACTGCGTCGTACCGATAACCAAGGCTGTATGTATCTCATCAGACCGGAAGATGGAATAGTATAAAAAAATATTACAATACCTACATGTAGAACGTTTACAAATCTATAATTTTCTCTGATCTTTATATTTTAGACTTAGACTATTAATTTAATTAATATGAATTAAAAATAAATCGCATTTATTTTGTTAAACAGGTTGAGATCTTACAATACATTTTTTTCGGTCAGTCAGACTTATACGATTACATGCATGACAATGGGAGCTCATGATAACACTTTTAATCTTTGGCACCTCATTTCTATTATATTATCTTCTTTGCAGAATTTTGTCATATAACTAGGAGTTAAGTTAATGTGATTGAATTATCATCATCATCATCATTGGTAGCCTAACAATCCAAAACGGACCCTAACTTCGTCTACAAATTTGTTTTGACTCCCTTAACCCTGGACCAATGAACCTGTCGGTCTAGTATCCTTGTTGACACATCCCCGAAGTTTGGACTTGCTGATCGAACTGCGACCGTAGGACCAACAACGATGCCTTTCGGAGGTTGGATACTTTCCATTCTTTGATTGAAAGTATTATTATTAATATTATATTAGCAAAATAGGAATCACATACACTCTAGTGCATGCCAACCAAAGCCGTGAGTAGCTGCTCCTGGGACACTCTCAGCACAACTTTGAAGGGCGAATACAGTTCGTTACGCTACAGTATACGCCTGCATAACGGGTATGTAGACGTGGCGGTGGTGGAGGGAAAAGGAAGAATATAATTACCACTTACTTGATACCAATTCATCAATGAAATTAAATAATATATTGATTCGCAATGGAAAATTGTTTTTTTTATCACAAATATGTGTAACTTCTTTTTTCTTCAGTAAGACATGCTATATTTTCATATATTATGTGCATCTATGCTATAATTGTCCACTGCCATATAGCTACATCCTACATTAACAACACACATTATTATTTATTATTATTCAAACTTCAAACACGATTTGCTAAAATCTAATAAATCATACAAATCACAATAATATAGAATTTGGGTGACGACTTCGGAATTTTGGATTATAATTATACAAACTGATTTAAAGATTTGGTGTAAATGCTGAAATAACAATCAAACAGTTTGTGTATTTATAATTTAAAAGTAATAATACACTAGAAACATCATAATCATTCAAAAATATATCTAGCTACCTATATACCCGTATGGTAATAGGAACCTGCTAAATTTAGAATAAACCATAATCTACCTACCTATCTACAAGTACGTAAGTATTCTTTTTAAATATTATGTAGGTACGTGTACAGACACAACTTATAAAAAAGCAATAAAAATATTGTTTTTCATTTTTTCAAATCCCCTCTGACATGATATGTATCAGGCACGCAGAATGCTTCGCGGGTAACAGCCGTAGATAAGCCGGCATGAAATTGTATGGTGACAGTTTGCAAATTTGAATTCATCCCGCGCCGCATTCTCTTCTCCAAAGCGGTATCACTGAGGATTTCGCGATTGTTTAGTAATAATAATAATATGTTTTTCCCGACGCACGCTACCCGACGAGAAAATATGATTTCATGGGATCCTGATACCCGTGAAATGAAAACATTCAAAACGTTTAGGGGAATTTCATCAAAACGAGTTTACGTATTAAAATCGGAAATGGATACAATATTATAATTATGGATATTATGGTAAATTGGTTAAAAAATATAAATTTGTAGGTAAGTGGGTTGGTTGTCTGAGATCGATCCAGAATAATGTATAGGCAAACACTTACATAGCTTTAAATAAAAATATTTTCAAAACTCATGAAAATATATTGTAGAACATTGAATAACTCGAAACGAGATATAAATATAATAAACACATCTCAATAAGACACAGCGAATTCATAATGATCACATCCATCTGTTTAAATATTCTGTGATAACTAATAACATCATTGGTATAGACTTTTTTGCACTTAGGACTCGCTAGCCTATCGGAATTACTCCGTGGTCCTGCCGAAATATCCACCCGAACAATACACGAGTGGCTAAGGGTGGAAGTCGGCAATAGAGATCCGACAAAAACAGTAGTATAGATAGATTTTTTTTAAACTATAGTGATTTGGTTTGGACAGAGCATAATAAAATTATAAAAACTCAAAGAAAACATATCAGTAAACCAAGCTTAGTGTATACTATTTTCATTGGATCGCCACAGCTTACCTGCACCCATCAGCTACACATACATATTTTACTCTTTATTTTAGAATATACCTAGTTTCCCAAACTTTTTTCGGATCACTATCCCTTTTTTAAAATAAATTATTTCGGTACACCCAAAAAAAGAAAATTCTATCTATAGGTATCTCAACTAATAAAACAATTTTATTGTAATTGTAATTTTTGAATTTCACTAAAATAATATAGGTACCAAATATAGTGTTTGTGTGTATTTTTTTTTGAATTTCATAAAGCCAGTTTGGGAATAAAGCTGAAAAAACTATTTATTAAAATAAAGTAATAAATATGAAATTGGACATAGACACACTAGATTAGTAATCAAATCAATAAAGTTACGAATATTAACTACAGAAAAGGATGAGCATGGTGTTGTCCTAGCAATTTGTAAATTAATATGATTTATTGCCCACGTGATCCTCAACGGATCTCCGACAGACCTCTCCGATGCTCATTTTGACAAACCGTAATATTATTCTAAAATCTAAATCAGTCCCTGCAAACTTTTTTATCTGATGGCACACTGTGGAAGAGGAATATGTTTCGTGGCGCACCAAGTAATCCCCCAAAAAATGAAATATAGGTACCTTATTAAAACGAATAAAAGAATATTAGTAGGTATAGGTAACAAGTAAAATAACATGATTTTATCATATTAGTTTTATTAATAATTATATTCAATGTAGGTACATAATATGTATGTAATATAAATAATAATTATATTCGTGAATGCAATTTAGAGAATTTCTTTGAAACCAGCTATCAAACAGCGGTATTTTTAGGTACGGAGAGGTCTGAGAATCTGATAAGTTTGGAGGCCCCCTTTTTAGAAACTACCGACATCTTAGTCTATTTAACGATGCGACGCTTCATGGAAATCCGTCACTGCTTTCAAAAGTGGCAATGGTCGTATTCGTACCTTCAGTTGCCGCCCCTGAGGAACGCATGGCCTGCCTACCCCCACGGTACATTACTGTCTACGATACTAAACATAGTGTAATATCTACACATTATAGACAGATTCATCGACGTCTTCTTTCGCGGCACACCTGGAACCTGACACACAGTTTGACAGGCACTATTCTAAATGATATATTATGTAAAAGAAATTGTTGTCCAATAAAATTATAAATAATGATATATTATTACATTAGCATTAAATAACCTTTTTAGTATTAGAAGGACGGTGTCAAATTAACTCTACAATCTCTTATTTAATCATCCTTTCACATTTTTTGAAAAATATCTTTTTACCTTTCTATCATTCGATCACTTGGCTTCCGGTCTCCATACAGTACAGTGTATACATACAATATAAACCTGGGTAAAACATGATACCAGGTAAGTATCTAGCTAATATTTAGATTAATAAATCATTATGTGAATAGTTTACATAACGTGTTACCTGTATTTTCAAACACTTTCCGCAATGTTAGTGTCGAGACACTCATTTCCTGTTTTGAGCTGTCATTTATATCCCATAATCAAGATCATTAAACCCAGAAAGTATGTCGACTTCATATAAGTGGCTAATAATGAAAATTATATGTCACTGGCGTCGCCGTTTTAGAGCGATCAGTTCATCCGAGCGTGGCTCACTCGCCAATCGTGATTGCTTTCTCTCAGAGGCGGATCTAGGATTTAAGAAGTTATCTCATCGCTGTCATTTTAATTTGTAACGTTCCCATCTAACTTTGGACCAAAGTGCTTTCTCTTCAAGAATAATAATAGTCGTCGACTAAACGGCACGATTTTTTATTTCGTTTCAAGTACCGAAAGTCCGTGAAGAGTGTTGCTCTACTAGAGACATTTAGCGATAAAACACGAAGCATGCAATTTACTAATAATTTTAATTACATTCAACGATAAACTTTTAAAAATTAAAATTATCTCAAATCTGAAGAAGAGATTTTTCAATTAAGTACCTATATGTACATAGCTTTAATATATTTTTTATTTAACATAAAAGAGTTTAAAAAACAGCTATTGGCAGTCTATTAGTAAAAGTTATCAACAGAATAAATGTTAAATATTATGAATAGGCGTAGAATTGTACGATTTATAATAGGTATCTTAAACAAATAATGCGGCTTATATGTATCGTCCCCCCCCCCCCCAGTCTCTCTACCATCTTCGTCACTCAGCCCCGTCCAGCGAACAAAGAACGTTTTTAAAAGACCCCATCAAAATAATACAATGTTTACATTTTATTATTTCGCAAAGTAAATCGACCACCGGCTACCTCATTTTATTATATTTCTATCTGTAAACCATCCATCAGAAATCTATTATAAGGGTCAGATCTATAGGAACATTTATTAGTAAAAAAATGTTTGTTTTTAATAACGCTGCTTAATGACATTGTTGTTAGAGTACCGAACCATCGCCAAAATATATTATAATATATTGTCACCGCCTTAGCACATGTGTACCAAATTTCAAGTCTCTGTGTATACGCAAAATATACCTAAAACCTTTCAAGTGGGACAGACAAACGGTGCACATATTTTCATATTATATTATAATAATTTAAACACGAATATTTTTTTTTTCGTACACATTATAATTTCTATCATAATTCGCCTCTGCTCTCTCTTCTTCAGCATAGATCCGGAGCGTTGATCTCCGAACAAAGTGTCTTTTAAATACAAAGTTCGAACGTAAAGATCGCTCGCCGAACCAGAGGAAGCGAAAACACGGTGGTCAGTAATTTACTTTCACTCACGTGCGCTCTGTTTTTTTCTTCTTCTCACAGTAATAATGGCTTACACTATTTAGATTGCGTTATAAATAATTCGCATCGTTTTGTTATCAGCGCGCTGCTGCATTGTTGTTTCGGAAGCGGGTTTTGAAAGGCTTTGAACTTTTACCGAGAGTGTTTGTTTGCCGTTTGGTAAAAGCCGGAAAAAATCCCAATTGAAAGTTGTCATTTCTGTCGATTAAGACGTTTGAAAGTTAAAAATTAAATAATTATGTACCTCAATTTTACTAGTGTTGTTCCTTTTCTTTCCGTATTCTATTTTTGAATTCCATTTATTATTACATCAATGACAGTGGTCTGATCAACTATTATTTTCTTTTGTTATACTTCACCAAATTTAAATATAGAATAATTACAAAACCAGAGACAAAAGCGTGGGAAATGTTTTCTAAATTCAAAATTGTAATTTTATAGCACGTAATTACATTTTTGTATCGACGAAAAAATCTATTGAACAATCATTTCATTTTTCCTATAATTTTCCGGACAGCAGAATTTAAAAAAAAAACATTTTCAGTGATGCGCTGTCTCGCTCTATAATTATTATGTAGTTTTATTTATTTGTACATATTATTATTTTCGCAATACTGATAAAGCGAAACAGCTACTCTACCACAAGAAATTCATAATCAGTTGCTTCAAAACAACTGAACATCATTTTTATTACGTGTTGCTGTAAAGGAAATTAATTTCATGGTAAATGGTGTAGCAACATGTAATATAATACTAAAAGTATGTATGTATTTATGGATAAGGGTATTTTTTAAATAAAAAATAATAATTTAATTGCATATTTTTATTATAAAAGTATAAACGTAGTAACAAAACAATGTAACAAATAACAATATCACATGAAAATCGAAAAACAATCATTCGATTTTTAAATAACAAGAAAAATGACTAAAACACGTGCTCGACGAAATATTAGGCGATGAGTCAAGTTTGACAAGAATTCAAACAGACCAATGCAAAAGAAATAGCTGAAAATAAAATCACTAAATTTAATATTCTGATTAATATTATTATTCTAACATAGCAAAATGATAGAATAAATGATTACAAAAGATGCAGATATTCGATGTTCAAATATCACATAAAATAGGAAAGATTATATTTTTTAAATTTCGAACATATGAACAAAACTAGATAATGAGACCAATATTTAAATTCTACTGTTCATTCTTTTTTTAAATTTTAACGTTCATACATGCACCCAAAAAATTGTCGAATAAGTATAACACTATACTAATTAATTGTACCGCAGGCGAATTTTTTTAGTATTGTGGAGGAATTTCGTTTAATTAGGCTAATTCACCCGAAGAGTGCATGTATATTGATGACATTAAAACTATAGAAAAAACAGTCGTTTAATATAAACGAATGTTTGAACAATTGGACTCATTCTTATTTATTTTTGTTCAGGTTGGAATTTAAAAGCTAGACAAGTTGAGAAGCGAAGATTGTGGGCAAAATTCAAATATTGGGTTGAAAACTGACGAGAATTCCATAGCACGCGCACGAAAATCATAGTTTTCAGTGCTTCCATCCACCTCCTCCGTGCTTTCCTCCGGTGTGGTGGAAGATGTGCTTGTAGACAGGAACATGGACTGGGTAGGGCTTGGGCACTGGTACTTCGATCTTCTTCTCGACTTCGACGGGGTATGGCTTCTCTACATCATATGGTACTGGTTTTTCGACTGTGTATGGTACAGGCTTCTCGATGATTTGGGGTACGACCTGTTGACAATAATGAGAATCAAAAAACTAACCATCTCATTTATTTAATTGCAAATTAATATATTGGTATCGAAGATAAGATATTATTATCCATGCACAAATACTATTATATTTATTTAAATATAATTTTATCGACAATATTATAATAAACATTACTGAATCAATTTATTCTGCCTCACAATTATATAGAAAAAAACGCAAATTTGTGAGGTAAGTCACAATATTCACAAAACAGAGGTTATGTAGCTTCAGCTTGGATATTATATTAATATATAACTAACCACTGAGCCTATAATTTTATATATAGTATATAGTCAGCAGATTAATAACCTATTATGATGCGTCTACAATTGAGCTTGAGTGGACTCAAAGAGTCTCTGAAATGATTGTATTTTTCACTGTGGAAACGTTTTACTATCAATACCACCATTTAAAATCGATCAGTTGGCAGGTAGGAATTTTTTACCGGACGATGAGATAATTTCAGTGACCGGTTTTTTGTTAAATCTATATTTTAATCTCACGTTAAAAATATATATAATTAAAGAGACTTAAATATAGCTGGATATTTTCCTGTTCTTATTAGTGTGTTAATAGGTTAGATCTGTGTCAAATTAAATTAATTCTAACTCGATTTAATGACGGTTAATTGAGTTGTTAATGTTAATTTTATTCTAATCTCATTATTTATATTAAAATAATCTTGTATGGTGAGTATAATACGTCTTAGTAACAATGCTGATCGTCAGTTTATATTAAATTTGCAAGTTTTGGAAAAAAACAATAGGTACGTAATATTTTAATCTCGAAATGAGAGAAATTTTGTTGACGAATACTCAATTACCTCAGTCCAAGAGCATAACATAATATAACAATGCTGCAGTGGCTATTTTTTATTTTAATAAAATAATAGATTATTGTTTTAAGACAAACAACAAATAAATAGATACCTGCTAAGTACATATATATATATTTAAATACATGCTTAATAATTAATGTTAATCGAATAACGTTAATTATTATGAAATAAATTAATGACAGGAAATTAACAGAATTGAAGGTTTAATACAATAATAGAAGCAGTTGATATGAACAATTTGCGTGTAGGTATTTAGTAAAAAAATTAAGAACCAACATAATATATTATTATGTACTTTGTTTATCGAATTAGTTCATTAAAATATTTGTTAAAAGCTGTCAAAATTGCCACAGTTATTAAATGTTGGGAATAAATTATGTGAAATCACAATCTAAATTATAAAACGTATGTGCATAATATTCGCTTACTTTCTTATAGTAATTATTATAATTGTTATAATATGTATCACGATTTAATACAAATTATACTACTATCACTACATACAAAGAATTTGAAAATTGAATTTAAATATTCATATATTATTTAAATTGAGAATATTTTCAAATAAATCTAATTATTTTGATATCATTGAATAACACCTGCGTTTGATGTGATTTTACAGTAGGTACAGTATCAATGTTGAAAGGTACCTTTAGCGAAAGTGGTTTGTTATGACATAGTACGAGAGCAATAAACACGATTTGATCATAAAAAAATATTAAATGCTAATTTTTGTATATCAAAGTCAATGTACTATGACCAAAATAATATCATAAATTATTTATTAACCTTTCTAAAAAATATATCACTGATTCGAAGTGCAATTATTTTATTATGAGAACTACATGTCTCTAGTAATATAATATTTTGTTGCGAACCACTATAAATAATGTGCTTACCTAAAAAAAGCAATTTTATCTGTATTTCTGTAAATCTGAATGACGCTTTCAATTAACATCAATACATTTGGTTTTTATTTATTTATACTTTATAGCATAAATAAAATTATTATTGATATTTTTTACATTTTTATAGTTTTATTCCTACTTATAAAATTAAAAATTGTTACTATTTTTTAGAGGGACTAAATATTACGATGAAAAATATTTTTTTTTGCATTGTCTATGTTTATTTATATTAACACTGTCGACTCCGGGATATTTTAGTATTTTCGGTTCAATTGTATTTTTTTCTGTGAATTTTTCTATTTATTACTATCGTCTATTATAATAATACCCTGCTGTCATACGAGTGAATGAATCAACGGATTGTTTGTAAAGAAAAATAGTTAAATAGTTATATATAATATTCCTTTTAACACTACAACATGCTATGAGACCCAATAACAGTAGCGTACTAGCGTAGTGAAATAGTAGTGAAATTTGTAATATAAGTGTGCTGCTTACGAGGGCTGCTGAAAATGGCAGTCTGCTGACTGTTTCTCTGATCTAATGATCGAATTCTTCTAAATGATAACGGTTTAATTATTTATTTCAGACTATTTCATTGAAATACTCCCCAGGAAAATAAATGTCTTGTAACAAATGAATCTCCAATGCGAATTGGCTAATTTAATGATCTGCGTTAGTAATCATTTTCAGTTGAAGTGTCATAAAATATATAAACCCCACCTGTATAATTGAGTTATAATTCAAGACTATTATTTTTCCCGAATATACCCGATCTATTTAAATTTCCTTCCAAATAACTTTGATAAATCAATTAACCTTGTAAACTGGCACATGGATGGGCTGCTCAACGGTAACATGCACGGGGTAGGGCTGCGGGATTGGCACTTTAATGTACTGCGGCACAGCGACTGGCACCGGATGAGGCACTGGCACTCCGATCTGCTTCACCACAGGCACGTGATAAGGCCTGGTGCTTTCCGAGTGGGTAGTCTGGACGTCGTGGCCGCCGTAAGAGCCTCCGTATGAGCCCCCTCCGTAGCCTCCGTCGTGGCCACCGCTCCACTGCTCGTGGCTAGGCCGGGCCATGGCCACGTGGCACACTAGGAGTGCGGAAACCGCAATGATACCCTGAAAACATACAGATTAAAGATTTACATCGTGTATACAAGAAAGAGCTTTCATCCGATGACCGAAACGGGGAATTTTATTTATCGTATAATATATAATAATATAGTCTTCCCTATTTTTTAATTGACGAAGATAATATATCTTTAACGAAATATATAATATTTAAAACACTGTGAGAGTGGCAGGAATAAGTAATGTTTTGGACGATCTACAAAGTTTATTATTTTCAATATTTTCCCAAGGTCATATTATTTATGTTCGCAGAGTCTTGTCAAACAATGACTCTCTGATTAAACGCATTATTGTTTCACAATGGAAATTTTAAAGCCATTAGACAAAGCAATGCCAATAGCAAACGAAACTGAGATATTCCATTTGAGTGAGTCGACCTGAAACTGACTGTTTGTTTTATTAATTCTCAAAATAATACTTGTCAAACTCACTCGGTAGACGGTGTTATATGTTACGTCATTAATAAGTAATAATTAATATAATAGCTGCTTGATACTGCTCCCTATGGGATGAATTTGTATAGTGTTACTATTTTAAACTATAATGCATGTAGAATATAAATATGAATTAATTTTCCACTGAGAATTACACCAAACACTACATTCATTTGTTATAGAGTCATTGGTGGCTTTAGGTACGTGGAGGCCCAAGGCTCTGACAGGTTTAAAAATCCCCTTACGAAACAATTATGTTATCGAGATTTTTTTTACAATTTGATTTGTGAGTGCTTTGAATGATGAAAAAACGCACATTATTAACAGCTGCCACATCTGCATCGAGTATTATTAATTTATTTTTAAAATAACTAAAATTTAACTATTTATACACAAACAGTTTATAACGATTAAAATGAAAGAATCAGTACAAATTTGAAAACTGGTTACATAAAATAAAATAAGCAATGAAATATAATACCGAAATATACTTATAATATAGATAGTTGATTTTTTTATTACGAGATTATACTCTGTTCGTTTATAGTGTTTATACAATCAATCTCACGTAAGTGGATTTATAGCAACAAACTCGCTGTAAAAATGAGTGCTCACTTTTACTCGGCGCGGCGTTTCATTTCTCGCATGTCAAGAATATTATTGACTTACATTAGAAAAGTCAACAAACTAGTAAAACCACTATTATGTTATTGATTATGTAGTTTTTACACTGGGTATATTCCATCGATTCTTTCTAAGATTATTGATCTCTTGCGTGATGTTTCTTGTGTTTTTTTATAATCGTTTATAACCGTGGCGTCATAATATAGTCGTGCAGTGATATTCTGCTCGGTCAGTGTTATGAATGTTATGAATGTTATGATTATTATAATATACGTTACGGCACATTGACCCAGTCCTACGACTTTGCATGATTTAGCAATAATTATTGAAACGCGTTAAATTTTAATTAATCCACTATTGATCATATAAATTAAAACCAGAACGTGTATTTTTTATGCGATATACATCAATAGATTCGTCTCCTTTAAAAAAGTTTTAAAATATGTATTAATCAGGAGCTCAAGCTGGAATTTTGTGGGATACAATCTTTTAAAAAATATTGAAAGTGCTCTCCGGCTGTAAATACATGCAACATAATATTATTATGACTGTATAGAATTATTCAGAGCTCGAAATAGACCGGAGCGCACCGTAGCTCAGCTCCGGTTCGTTAAATCCCCGAGATTATCGTTCCGTCTCGTGGAAAATTAATTTGACCATCTGAGCCAGCTTGACCATATAACACTCAATCAAATCCATTTATTACAACGTTTTTATTAGGTCGTATTCTTATTTGTCTGGTGGTTGTTTATCCGGTACAAATCTAGCGATCGATTTTTTACTAACTTCCCGACTAGCTGGACATTTTAAACTTTTAGAATATATTAGAACACGATGCCAATGCATTTTTTAATACTTTTAGCCATCTTTAAGTAGAATTGAATTAATTTTCAGTTAATTCTGTTTTGTATGAAAAGTTATTTCAGAAGAAATCCGTAATCCAATCCACTGTTATTGGTTGCTAGGGGTCTGGGGTCCTAGCAACTAAATTATTAATATATACGTGCGTTACTATGGAAATCAATATGAATGTCAAAATGACATTTCAGTATTATTACAAGTACACATTTTGTGAAAAAATGTCAAGCTCATATGATTCAACAGAAAATTTAAAAACGTTGTATATAAAAAGTTCTTTTTATCTTGTAATTATTTTTATAAAATATACATACAATTAGATAAATATGTTATTATTTTCGGAAACTTATTGAACTCTCCGGGTCGTAAAATTTTCCATTTCAAGTGCGGGAATTATTATAAACAGCGCGTAAACAAGTCATATAACATTAAAAATGCTGTTTTCAGACCCAGGGCCCTGAAAAATAAATTGATTATCAAGTGAAAAGTAATTCTCGAGATTGATAAAAATAAATCCGAACCATGCTCACTTCTTTATTGCCAAATATTAAATGTATCTTATTGTATTAATACTTTAGTGACGGAACAAAAAAAAAATACATTTATATTTCTTTTAATTAGAAACATTTTAGCATTATTTTTTTGATAATTATTCATTAGTAAAGACCCCTGGGCAGCTACAAAGGTTAAATCCTTCCCTGTATATTCATATTATAATATGGTACAGATGACTGATTTAGATTTCTTTGTTATTTATTATTTAAGTATATATGACAGGTATCTTTTGTTAATAAAGAATCCAGCTGGGCGACATCTTTACTGCAATTGTAACGTAAAGTAAGTGATGTTGTTACTTTGGTTACGATCTCAAGGTGATGTCACGGGACACTAAATCTAACCAATGAACAGTGACCTTTATGCAGTTACGTGCATTTACCGGTAAAATTGCCCCGTTAATCAGACGGTTGAAATAGAAAATTTCACGGACCGGTTGTCACGACATTTTCGTAACCTGTATGCTCGTTTACTAATTATGTACCGTTAGATTGTTTATATTAATTATATACTAATGTATTAAGTATGTAGTTATATTTTATATTTCATACATAGTAAGTAAAGAATATTATTAGGAACCATGGCACATAAAATGCACGAAAATGTAATATATTATATTGTTAATATTTTACCATTTTCTTAGGAGTAAAACAAGTGGAAAATTTCATGTCTCTAATGGATAGATGCGTAAATAATACTATTTATTGCACAGTAGCCATCTTGGAAAAATGTGAACCAAACGTATTATTTTGTCCTCACGGAGGGTCGCAGACATAACTCACCAGAACGGTATCGACCCCGCAATTGTCTCATAAAATTAGTTAAACAATGAAAGAGTTGACTGATTAAAATAACCAATTTCGTGAGAGATAGTACAGTTAATAGACTAATGATTTATTAGATACAAGTGATATATAAGTTTTAAACACGAAATTCGAAAAACTACTTAAAAACTTACTTAAAAAAGGATTCAATCGTTTTATTCCTAACATTGGATTGCATTTTATGCTAAAATGCTGTTATTAGTTTTATAACAAAGTATTTAATTTTAATGCTCAAACACTAATAAATAAAAATAAATATCAATATTTATTCTTGGTATAGGAATAATGTATCATTTAAAAACTATGTGTTATTTACAGAATGTTCTATAGGATTTGTAATCGCGTGTTTACTTTGTTGTCGATTTTCTCAGCTTGATTATCAATCCACTGGATCACTTTGCTACAAAGTAACTCAATTATATTACAGTTAGAGAGTTGAATGACTAGAATATTTGTACGGTTAAATGATAACACTGAGCACAGATCAACGGCAACACACCTGCAATTCGATGTCAAGAAACAATGTTAAGAGCGAAGGTGATCGTTCGGTACTTACGGTTGAAAACATGTTGCACCGGATGTGATTCGTGGTCGCTGAGAGAGAGGAACTTGGACACCAACCAACGAAATGAACAGACTTGTTCTTCACTGATTCTCTGAATTGGATTGATGACTGCTTGAGAAATGAGCGGCCTTATAAAGCGAGCAATCTCTTTCTTCGGCGTAGGAGAATGTTGGAATTCCGAAGACATTCTATGTACGCAGGGAACTGCGGCGGTGTTTGGGACATATGGGCGCCAAGTCACGTGACAGTTTTGATGATCCAGAATAGCGTCATGAGTAGGTATGCAGATCATCAATCGCTACTGAATTAATTACTTAATGGATTAGCTTGTTATACCATTAAAAAAATAATTTAGTTTCAGTATACAGAATACACATGATCATAATCAGTGACTTATTAATTTATTGTAGAATATATCTATACCTATGTACGTTTGGCCTATACAGATAAAATGAGATTAAACTGGGACAAAAACCTGGTGTAAATTGATAGAAATTTTTGAAAATAAGACCGCGCGCGATATAGGTACTTAAGTGAAATAATAAACAATAAAATACAAATTAATCATTTGAAACATGTTAAAAGTATCTACCAAAATAACACATATTGTTTTATGTACATTATTGAAATTTTTGTTGTTTTTTTAGAAATATAAAATCGAATTCTTTTATTCAGCGAATAATTCACAAGACTTAAGAATGTTGCATTCTTTATTGAACATAAATAATTTGAATACATGTGAGAGAAATATAGGTATAACCAGTAGAAAAAAATACGGCACCCAGCAGGGTAATATGTACTTTTAATAAAGAATGTTACATTCTTATATCTTGTTCATAATTCTTTGAATAAAAGAAATAGTTTATTGAATTATTAGCAAGTGCAATTACGTTATAACTAGGGAATCCAATCCCGAGCCAAAATTCTGATCCCGGGATTTCGGGATTATAATTTGACAATCCCGGGATCCCGGGACTGGTCCCGGGATTGGCATTTTTTTCGATGGTAAATATAATTTTTTATATTCACAAATAATAACATTGATAAAATCGGTCAAAAATAAATCTAGTATAATTTATACTATTTAAGACATATATTGTTAATATTTTATACGTTCAATCTTGGAAATACGTTGGAGTAAATAATATTGTAATATAAATAATAATGTGAATTTAATATGAGATTGCTGTTTCTGATAGTAAAGACTAATCGAATGAATCAGCGAGATTTAAAATAGTAAAGCAAATAATCATGGCCTTTCCGTTTCATAAATCTAATTAGTCAGCCAAATATGAAACTGCCGTAAAACGTATGAGATCATGGTGGAATTACTTTGTTAAAAGTGCGAAGCATTGTTTTTTTCAATCTTTCTCACTTTTAATAATTTATGTAAAAAAAATAAAATAAATCGGCAACTTACACACGGGTATAAATCAAACTTCACTCAAACTCAGTTTATTTCTAATGTAGTTATTTTTTTATTATAAGTATTTTTTCTGTTATATTTTTGCTTTTATTTTATGTTCCATAAAAATTGATAAAAAAATTCAATCCCGAAATCCCGGGATTATGTTTATCAATCCCGGGATTCATAGGCATCGAAAATAGCTCGGGATCCCGGGATCCCGGAATTCGGGATCCCGGGATTGGAATCCCTAGTTATAACAAAAAATTAGTAATCCTGACACCAGTAATTAAGGTACATTATTAATGCTTTGATTTAAAATACAAAAGCCGACTGGTAATAATAACGAAATTTAGAAAGCGGTTCAGACAATTTTCTACTACTTACTACTTGTCAGCTAGGTTAGATAGGACACTTATAGCTTAGTGGTCAAAGCACATGGGCGCGAATCCTGAGGGGCACATGTTCGTATCCTGCTGCAGTTTCTAAAAGATTTTTTCAAGTGGTTAAATATTTTATGATCTTATATGAAAAATCATTTCAACCGTTTACCTCAGAATCGAACATCTCCTCTAATAGTATGATGCTTTGATACTTTATGACCTTTCTTCACGAATTTTAGTCTCACGTCATCGTCATAGATAGGGGTAGGTCTTAACAATCTCAACCGTCTCAACATCCCAAACATCTAAATAATCCGAATAAAAACAGGCCTAACAGTCTTCAAGTATGAGAAGAACAGGAACAATATTTTTTTTTATTGTGTTTTCTGTCAATTCTTAGTGGAAATATATTATAGGTATTAATAATATAAAACGCAATATGTAGTACTAGTTAGACTAATTTTAATATTAGTCAGGACCGGTTTCGTCCGCTTCTTATTATATCTCTTTATTTGATTAATTATTATATTGTGCTACTTCCAGTGGCGCGTTTAGAGACGTAGAGATTTGAGGCACTGACTGATTTGGAGAAACCCCACGATAAAAATAAAATTAAACCATAAATATCAACTAAGTACCAACGATTATTGTAAAATATCAATGTAGGTACCTCTTTCCTAAAACCAAATCCAAAAAATATTTATTACTAAGGATAACACACAATGATATCAGTGGGATATTTTTTTGTGTTCAAGTACGTAACTATCTGTAATGAGGGTTATGTTATACCTAGGTCTTTTTATTGTTGGTTGCAAGGATTTCATTATGCTTTGGGTAGTGTTTAATGAGAAATGTGTATATTTTTAAAATCTTGATACAATTTATTGAATAATAATTGTATCTTTTTTACCCCCTTTTAAATAGTATGATGAATCAATTGCGTTAAAAAAATAGCCGCTGACTATTTACACCACAGAACAGATTCTTCTTCTTCGATGGCGCTACAGCTTAAGTCGTGCCCTGGGGCTCGATTTCCTAACTATCATCTCGTGTGACACCAGACGACATGACGTAATTTTGGCGTCAGCCAATACACGCTCGAGCGGGCGGCATGTATTGGCTGACGTCACAATTTCTCCACCACCGTCCTCCAGCCGGAACAGTCCTCCGCACGTCTTTTCCAGTTCCTGATTTTTAGCAGCTGGTTGGTATCTTTTGTAATGTTATCACCCCATCGTATGCGTGGCTTTCCCACTGGCCTTTCCCCCCTGGGTTTCCTTCGAGGATCTTCTTCGGTATCTGTGACTCAGGCATGCGCTGGACATGGCCTGCACAGTTTAGCCTCTGGAGTTTTATGAAGGTGGAGAGTTTTGAATCTTGGTATAAGCGGTATAGTTCCGTGTTGTACCTAATTCTCCACTCCCCACCATCATTCATGGATCCGTATATCCGCCTCAGGATCTTCCTCTCAAAGCAGTACACCATTTCAGCTGCTTTCATATTTAGCGTCCATGACTCGCACCCGTATGCAACGACTGTGCGTATGACGGTTTTATAGAGCCGGGTCTTAGTTTTTCTATAGACATTTCTGGATTTGAATATGGGCAGCAATGAGACGTACGATACGTATGTACACAGAACAGATTAATAAATATAATTAATGTAAAAGCTATCGCCATGGACCAAATTTCTGAAGCAGGGTAGTTTATAGTCGGACCGCCATAAAACCCAAGTAAAAAAACCACGTCGACTGTTCCCAAACATTGAAACGACGTTACATTAACGTGACAAACTAAAGTAAATATTATTAACTACTATTGAAAATAGCATATTCTTTAACGTGTTTAAGTTTATCCCATATTTTTCCATACTCGAAATATTTAGCCTGTTATACCAAACCAGCTGAAATGGAGAAAGGCGGGGCACATTGCTCGCCGAAAGAACGGCCGCTGGACAAACGCCGTCATCCAGTGGTACTCAAGGGGCACGAAACGGCCACAGGGTCGCCTTAAAAGCCGCTGGATTGACGAACTGGTAAAGTTCGACGGAAATACGTGGCAGCGAAAGACACAGGACCGAGAGAGTTGGAAGAAGCTTGGGGAGGCCTTCATCCAGCAGTGGATTGGTCCCGGCTGATGATGATACCAAACCTAGTAGGGTAAGCCAGTTCCCATTCATTTTGTATTCCCTGATTTGCACAATTTATGTATTTTCTGTTTTCTTTACGATATATCCATTGAAGATGTTGAATAGTGTTATTAAAAATAAAATAACAATGTTATACCCACTCTCGTCTAAAAATCGATAGTGATCGTGACCACGATCGTCATAGTTAGCTTGCTCTGCACGAGTTTCGTTTTGTCTACGCGTCATGGAATACGCATTTGATGAAGAAGTTTACGGTCATAATAAAATTTACCTATTACATTTATGGGCAAGAGACATTAGGTAATGTGGTCTACAATCTCTCACACAACTTCGGTGAAGGCGGAAACAAGAATGATAACCTTTATGCGTTGAAATTATTGATATTATGCGATCGAAACCGGTCCTGGTATTGATTAAATGTTGTCAGGCGACTATACAGAAAAATGGTCCATTTTGAAAATAATATTTTATTTTTTTATTTTTAGGGCGGCGCGAGAGGGCAGGGTTGACAAAATCTAGCAGTTACTATTATATCCCAGTGAATTCTAAATGGATTTCGCATACCGCATATAGCAGTGGTGAGGGGTGGAGAATCATACTTGTTTGTTTTCTTTGATTTAATAAGAATACATATTACAGGTGGTATTGGGTAGTTTTTTAAAATTCATTAAGCCCTGTCAACCAAAATCATAATCGAGAAAAAATATTCTTCTATCTATAAAATAACTAAAAGTATGTAAGTACCTATATATTGTATAATGTTATAATTTTAGATGTGTTATATAGATAAACGAATATGTTTTGACTATAATCTACTATGGCTTGGGTTCGGTTATCTACACATTGTGGTCTTAGTTCAATGGAAACAAAAAATACGTTTAACTGACAAAGTTTAGTGTACACTACCTATGTCGGGGATCTCAACCGCCTACCTCCACCTTTCACTATAGGCTTATAGCTTCTTGTCACTTCAACTGCGAAATATCAGACTTTCCAGACACCTTCCTCATAGCCAGACACTCCATACTTTGAGTTTAATCTGATGTGCGTCTTGTGTGATCCGCGCTGTTTTGTCATTTTACACATGATACATCGGAATATTCAAGGAAACATTGGATGCCCCAGATACTCAGACCAATAATTTATGATTCCAACGAGGTTTCCAGTGGGCACATGTTTGCGTGTCGTAGAATGCCGAGAGGAGTGTGGCCAACCCGTTAAGAAAACATCCAAGAAGTAATATTCAATTTACTTAAATATTTTTATTTCGTTTCTGGGTATGGTCTGGACTCGAAAACCCCCCTTTTGTCTGCGTTCCTGTTGTAGAATAGGTATTATATTTATAGTGTTTTATTTTAATTAAACAATGATAAACACACTTACAGTGGTATCTGATAGGTAGTCCGAAAACAAAAAAAAATCTTTCTTAACTTTCTTCTGTAAGCAATACGGTGCATGATTGCAGCATCAGTCCCGTGCGGCTCCGTTTCGGTACGTAATGAGCACTTAAAATCATTTCTTTCAGACACGTTTAAAGCATCATGGAAAGCGGCCGTGCATATCCACGGCTGTGCATATATGACGGGTGGTGGTGGGAACTTTAACGTAGCTTCTCACCTACCATCGCTGGACCGTTGGGCGCCGGAAGAAGAGAAGATTATGTGAGTAATTTGAAAAACTGTGTTAGTTTTATTTATCAAGGTTTTATGACTTTGTTTATAATTAAAATATACACATACCTATTTTCCCAGTAACGGGTTTAGTAATTAAGAGGCTCCCACGATAAAAAATAAAATAAAATCCACAAATTCTATATTACCAACAGTACCAACGTACACAGTAAAAATACCAATATATCTCTTTCTTAGAATCATATATTTTTTATTGATGACATATAATGATGGTTTATTTTTTGTATGTATCTGTTTGAGTGCTTATGTTATAATTATAAACCCCGTCGATGTTAGTTTCAGGGATATTGTTATGCTTCGGGTAATAATAGAATTTTCATTCAGTTTATGAAAAAGACGTATATTTTACGATAATATTACTAATTTGAACTGTTTCGAGGCCCCCTTTTAATTTTTCTGATGAATCTTTTGCGTCATCTTCGTCAAATATATATAGATAGTCGATTACAATACACCGTGTAGGTATTTAAACATATTATGAATTAATAGTACTTACCTATAAAGTACTTTTTAATGATTCATGTACCTGAGTAATATTTATGAAATTACAGCATACCTACAAATTAAGAAAGAAAATGTATTGTTAATTTTTAATAAGTAATTTATATTAATTACCATGGACACACTTTAGTAATTAATTAAAGTAAAATATTGAAACAATTTTCTATGCACACCTCCTAATTTAGTGATAGGTACGTTGTGACGATTGTGGTCTACCTACCTGAACCAGTGATCTCCAAAAAGTTGGCTGCACTTTGTAGTGTTCATTGACACAGAAATAATTTTAATATATCTTTCCGGTAATTTATTTTTGTTTTTATTCAATCGCTTCTATGGTAACAAGATTCAAAAATTGTTATGGTAAAATTAATCTATTATGTCCATTTGTGCAAGGTGTGCATTGCATAAGGGCGGCCATAAAATAGATGTAAGTACCTATTATTTTTTTTTTTTTCAAATTATTCAAAATTTCACAATTTTATTCTCCACCCTTTTTTCATAATATATTTTCCCAGCTGACCAATTTCACTGTCATAGTAATATAGTACTATATAACAGTATTATGGTAGTGTTTTTTACTATAATTGTTTCTATTGGGTATCAGTATTTTATATAATAATACATAAAATATATTTTATATATTATATTAATACTACATCAGTCCAAGAGGTTCAATGACCGTAGTACGGTGAAGCAGTAGTGTAATTAGTAATACAAGTGAAAAAATTATAAACACCCAGGCATTGAGAAAATCACGTAAATATATTGTGACCTCACCGGGCGAACCAAAGCCCCCGGATGAAAGGCGAGCGCCTTACGCATTGGTGCAAATGCACTAAATGTAAAGTATCTATATTTTCTAACTCGTAGTAATTTTATTATGTTTTGAATTCAAAATATTACAAGTACTTAAGTTTACCGACTATGTTAGTTTTGTCCCCGTCAAAATTGATCAGTTTTTAAAATATATATTTTAAAAATTTCGCACGAGGGTGGCCGTGTTCACTGGGGTAAGCCTGATTATATACAATAATAAAATGTGATGTCCACGACTAGTAGATACCAATTATTATTAACCTAATGATCCAAGAATATTGATTTCTTCCACTTCCAGTATTGATAATAATTAAAATCGAAGGTTGTATAAATATAGTAACATATTTTGCAGTCACTTCGAAGTTCGAACACTCTTAAACGATGGAATTTTAAATCAAGGAAATATCATATTAATTATCTATCTACATATTACGTAGCCTGTTTTGAATACAGGGACCCGTGCGAAAAATTAGTTGGATCTTTCTTCTCGGGCGAGGCTAAAGAGAAGGTTGCATTGTCGACTGAACAAATAATAACACTGCACGATTTTACCATATTGAGAGCTGCAACAGCTACTTACATACATATTAAAAATCTCATTTACCTGTGAATATTTTATCGTACGAAATAAGTTAATTGACTTATTCTTATTTTATTTGTGTTCCACTGACTGCATGCTACTTTCTTACTATTATAAAATTTCTATTTAATATAAAGGTTAGTTTTTTATTTAAATATCCAACCACCCAAAAGTCTACTTCTAATAAACAGAAGGTCAAATAATTAGAGAGCACGGGCGAAGACTGCCTGTTCGATGGGGGTAAACGATTATAACACCCGATAACAATAATTACAATGCGCGCTTAGACGGTGGCCATTAGCAATAATATACAATATCAAATCTTAAATTTAAAAAATAAAAAACTTAAATAAATCATATTTATAAAAACATATGTAGTTATGGTTCTAGAATTTTTTTATCCATTGTGCTACTCATATTTGGATCTTTTGGTCAAGGTTTTGCCAACCCCTGGTTTAGGGGAACTGTAAATTGAATTATTATATACATGAAAGTGACCCATAAAAATACCCAGACCTAAACACTATAATTAATATGTTAGAAAAAATAGGACGAACGCATAGATGGCCAACCATCTAACCCAGCATTTACGTAAATAATTTGTATTTTTTTCGTTCTTGGGGCGAAGGGGAGCAAAACCCCAAATGTAAAATGTAAATGCAAAAAAAATGTACTTATTATAAATTATAATACAAAAAGTTCGCACTACTCTATATTATATCACAACAGTTCAATCTTCGGACAAATTCTACGAAAGTTCTAATTCTATACGTGGAATATAGGTATATACTCATAATATATCGAATATTAAAATGTTAAGGCGTTTGTAATACTAAGCAGTTGTGATCGTAATAAATATTAACCTGCGGATGAAAGAAGAGGAAAGCCGGAAGTGCGGGAGGAGCGCCTCTGTTTGTCGTTCACCTTTCTACTGACACACTGAGATTGTTGAAACCAATGGCGTGCACTTGATAAATTATATGGACGGGTGAGAAGTGTTATGCGGTCACTGTTTTTGCAAAGGTTTAACGTAAAATATACAGCTGTCTGACCGATAGTTAAATTTATTAGAAAAACATAAATTATTAAATAATTAATTATCCGAAAATAGCAATAACATAATAAAAATAATGAGAATCACGTAGATATGCATCGTACTATTGTCTAAGCATCGTACTTTTAAAATTTAGTATGGAATACATAATTTGATTTTATTGTCAACTGGGTCAAATAAGATAATTTGCTTTATCTAATAAAATTTTAATTCAATAATTTACCAATGGAGGGCTTGAGGTTCAACCTAGTTATATAGTTTTTTTTTTAATTTGTTTTAAAGTAAAGTCAATTAAGTTAATGAAGTTTCCAAAATACTAAGTATTCGGCTGGTGTGAAAATGAAAAAGGATCGGTTTTCTTTCTGTGAGATGAATACTTATGCAGAGCTAGTCGTTTATTGACTAATAATCTATTTTATTGCGTTTACTGTTGGTTAAACCGGTCTTGACTATTTATTAAATAAGTGGAACTAGTACTACATAATATTGTGTTTTATTCTATTAACTGGCTAATAAACCAATCTGGAGAATTAAAAATAAAAAAATATTTGTATTATCCTTTTGTAACCAAACTAAACTAAACTAGTTCCAAAGTATGAATGGCTCTCGTTGTAAATGTATTAGGTGATATCTTTGATTATTTAGTTTTAAATAAATTTAATTTTTATTACTTTGAAATGTTTGTTTGGTTATTGAATATAGGTACATCATGGCCCCCACATCATGAAGCGGGCCCCCAGGCTAGGATCTTTGGCGCCCCCCCTACCTATCGCTAAGGATAAAGGCAGTCGTTTTCCAAATGGTGTACGCGGTAAAATTAATATGCATAATTATTTAGTGATTTTTTCTATGATTTAATACAGGGGTGGGCAAACTGCGGCCCGCGGGCCGCATGTGGCCCGCCGGGTATTTTTTTGTGGCCCGCCATCATTAATTGTACTTCTGATTACGAATAACTTTTTTTATATATTTTTAAAAAATATTGACAATAGATTAAAATTTGAAGAATTTGTTGTTTCGTAAATGTATTATCTCAGTACATCTTTTTTGCGTCTCGTCTCACACTATGTAACCACTATTTTCTACGTTGAACATCGTGGCACATTTAAATACTTCTAACTCCGCGTTGCAAGGAAAATAAATATATGCCCATATATGGTAAAAAGTTTCAATGGATTTCAATTAAAACTCAAGTTATTCCTTCGACAAATATCGAATAACAACGTGGACCGCTTTCCAACTTTGAAGTTGGTGAATATACCAGAATATAAATTTGAAGAATATGGTAAAATTATTAAAGCTCTGAATGACGATTTTTCACAAAGATTTAGTGACTTCCGAAAAATTGAGACAAGTTTAGCAATAGTACGCGATCCATTTTCAATAGATATTGATAGTGTACCGACAGAGCTACAACTTGATATTATCGATCTGCAGTGTGACACTGATTTAAGAGAATTGCATCGTCGTGAAGAAATCTCCAAATTTTACAATGCCCTTAATTCAGACAAATTCGACCAACTTAAAGATTATGCAAGAAAAATGTTCGTTATTTTTGGATCAACCGATATATTATGTGAACAAACATTTTCGATCATGAACAACAATAAAAATTCTTTACGATCAAATATCTTCGATGCCCATTTACAAGCAGTTTTAAGGATATCAACTACAAAATTAACACCTGAATTTAAAAAAATGTAGGTACAACAGTTTCATTCTTCTCATTAATTTTTTTGTAATGTTTATTTTTCGTGATAATAAATAGTGTATATCTAAAAATGGTATTTTACTTGCGGCCCGCCGCTCATTTTTAATTCTTGAATTTGGCCCTCCATCCAAAAAGTTTGCCCCCCCCCTGATTTAATACATCCATTTGAATTATGGAGTTGTCGAGTATCGCTATACAATTAAAAATTGTATTGTACAAATACATAATATTAAATAATAACATTATTGAAGGAAAATAGACTTTTTTTGCTATTAGAGCAAATTTGTGATATGTGTTTATCTCACTTATCTAGTCGACTCACCACGCCGGGCTAGAGCCCTGTCAGCCCCCCCCCCCCCTTGTGGGGGCTATGAGGTACATCAGTAGAAATAATACGAAATATAATTTTATAATTTTGGTAACTTACTTGTGTTCAAACACGCGCGTCAATATCATTTTACTCCCTATTTCAATTATAGTTTGTCAATTTATGGCTACGGCCGTATGTTGTAGCTTAACCACTGGGGAATGACAAAAGAAATGGCGTATTTCAAAAAAACACTACCTTATTCTTAGGTCAATAAATATTATAAAGCAATCATTATTCGTAAGATGTTTATCATACTTGAATGGTCAAAGACATAGCTTATGATAAGTATCTTTAGAATTATCTTCAAATGTGTTAATCTTGGCGATTTTTTGAATAATAAAATGCCTAATTCTTGTCAAATTTGGGATCACAGAGATTATCAAAATATTTTTTTATCGTAAATATTTCACTATAATAATGTCGATATAAATTATATTTATGGTTTTATAAATGCGTTTAAAAAATAATAAATGTAAAAAATCTTAACACCACTGCACATTCATGTACTGAAATATGACTATATTCTAAAACATTAGAGCGAGAGGTTTAAAAGAATACTATTTTATGTAACAAAAATACTTTACGCAGTCATCAAATGTTTACAATAAATATAAAGAATAATAAGGCTTCAAAATTATATTAATAGATTATCTACAACATTTAAGGAATGTCCAGGATCATGGTTTGAAAATACAATAAAAATTCAATTTTGACCTACGCTGAGCATGTGGGCCGTTAACGTTAAAATACATTAAATTTCCCTTGAGAATTAACATTGTCAGTAGGTAAAAGAAAAACTTCTGTTCTTTTGTTGTTAGTTTTTTTCCTTACTTGAAAAAATATATCACATACACTCGTTAAAAAAATATTTTCAACGAACGCCAATGTCAGAAACTACTATTACTGCTGACCACTTCTTGTTTTATTTCAGTCAATGAATACAGGCGAAATGACTGCAATGAAAGGCAAAAAATGCATTACGTAAAATAATAATCACGTGGTTCAGATGGGTGCATAGAAGTATTATCTGCTGTTATAATATTTATAAATGCAATCACTGACAGTCGCGCGCAACCATCTCCGCCGCAGTTTGCTTTCCAAAATGAATATTCAGCAGCAAAAAACGATTGGCCGCATAATCTATGTAATTCTATGCATTATTAATCTGAATATTAAATTATAACGCATTAGCCAAAAATAATAATTCTGCTAAAAATCAGTGACCAAGATAGAATTCGTTGGTAAATTTAACGCTCACAATACGAGCATAATTCGTGGTGCTAGTAAAGCAGTGGTTTGAAACCTTTTTTTGCGTCACGGCACACTAATATTATTTTTTTGTTGCGGTGCACTAAATTAATACTTACGATCATGACGTGACGCGGGCCCCAGACCAGGATTGGCAAGCCCCCATACTTATCGCTAAGGTTAAAGGCAATCTGACGCTCTACAGTTGCGTTTTCCAAATGTTGTTCGAGGTCAAATAAAATTCAGTGTATTTTTAGCGATTCTTTTAACACATCGAATTATGGAGTTTTCAAGTATCAACACACATCAACCAATAATTGCATCGCATAATAATATATTTTAAAAAGGTAATAACTTCGATGCAAAATGCAGGCGACTATTTTTTACTAGAGGAGCAAATTTAAGATGTGTGTTTATCTCGTTTATCTGGTGGACCCGCCACGCCGGGCCCCCTTTGAGCCCTGTCAGCCCCTCCCTTGTGGGGGCCATGCTTATGATACACACTTTTCAAACCATTAAATTATCATATTTTTCGTTGATACTTCACATGAAAAGTGCATGTGCAATTAATTGAAATAAATTTATAAATTTTTGGAAACATTCATGCTCAAGTCATGAAATTATTCGCCGTTTTTTTACTCGTGTCAACATTTACCGACAATCAGTGAGAAATGAAAAATCACCAACATTTTCACAAACAAGTAGGGGAGCAAAGGGGAATTGGAGCCTACTAAGGAAATTGTTGAAAAAAGGTAACATAATGTTCTAATCGTTTATTATTAAGACTTGAAATGAGTCCTTTGGTTACATAGTAATAATATTACTGCAATTTCCACTCAAAAATTCTATAACTAATTACTAAGGTACAAAAAAAAACGTTTTCCCAAAAAAAACATTTGGCTCCAATTACCCCACATGTAGGGTAATGAGAGCCAAAAATTTACCAAATATGTAATGGGAGCTTCATATTTTAATATGATTACAAACACTTATACACATTGTAACAGACATAGGTACAATAAAATGTTAAATATTTACTAATGTAATTCAATAAAAATATGCTCTAGTACTAAAAATATCAAAAGAATCAACACGTCATATTTTGGAACTAAGCAAAAAACACAAATATAATCTTTCTAGTTTCGGAGGGCATTTTCCAACGAAGTCACCGTCCAACCAGCCTTGAAAGTCGTCAGCTTTCTATTTCTGGGAATCTGGAACAATTAAAATCTTGTCTACTAGTAAAAGAGGTATGAAATTTATATAGGGGTAATGGGAGCCACCTAGGCTCCAATTACCCGAATGTCAACTACTTTGAAGATTGATAAATAACGTAACCAAACCATTTTAAACCTTGATTCTGAAACTACTAAACCAAAATACATGTATCCGGCATAGTGTTGTAAATTTATATAAGCACCTAGCCCAAAACACACTTCCACTCGCCACGCGCGTACACGTGCCACTAAGCAGCCGACAGCGATCGACGGGCATAGCCGACGATTGAAGAAGATGTTTTGGTTATTTCCGAGTCATTTTAGTGTTAGATGGTACCTGTTTTGCAGTCGCTCCCATTACCCACCGGCTCCCATTACCCCACGCTCCCCTACCTACTCCTATTCCCATGACTTATACCAGTCGTGAGATTCTGCTTTAACAAAAAACTCTATTAATCAGATACTTGCGTTTGTTTAAGAGAGCCAAACTTTTTAGTCTCTGACTCGATGCTTGGAAGAGCAATTCGAAATTCCAGGTCAAATTATTTAAAGCGTTATCATTTGCATCACATCAACCAATGCTGAAAATGGTATATACATAAATTCTCAGAGCAATAAAACTAAAGGGAGATGGTATTGTCCGGCTATTTTATTGATTTTTTCTTATTATTAACTTACATATGAAACGATATCAATCATCATCATGTTTTTCAGCACGGTTACAAAATTTAAAAGGTACACAGTTAACCATATTTTCCTTCCATATTAACTAACAATATTGACCAGTAACCTATATTTCGCATAAAAACTGTATATTTCAGCAACACGTACTACAGGTTTTCCCTTAAGCACGTCAGACCATATTTTCCAGCTTTACTTCTAACTTCACCAATGGCCAAGACACACGGCAACACAGGTGGTATTTGATCCCAAATATATTCAAGTGGAATGGTCTTTCTTGACTCCAATTTAATACATTTGGAATCAAGTAAGACCTGCGTCGACGCAAAGGCGTATGCGTTGCCGTGTGTCTCGGGTCTATCGATTATTTATATATCTACTATCTTATTCTAACGCGTATTGCAAAAATTATACGCGTGCGGAATGCTTTCGCATTGGTACTTATGTTCAGTTTTTTTTTCAGGCCTTTGTTACAGAGGCGATGGGTGCAGGGTAAGCTGTGATTCGACATAAATAGTGCACACTAAGTTTTGTCGGTCACACTTATTTGTTTTCATTTAACTAAGAATACAATTTGCAGATGGTGCAGGTTGGTTTTTAAAATTTAACTAAACCCTGCCTAAACCAAACCACACTCGAAAAAAAAATTCTTTTATCCATAAAATATCTAAAATGATGTATGGTTTAATGGCATAATTTTAGATATTTTATAGATAAACAAATATTTTTTTACTATTATCTACAGGTTGGATTAGGCAGGGTTTAATCGAAATTACAAAAAACTAATAAACACTATCTACACATTGTAGTCTTAGTTTAATGAAAACAAATACGTTTGACTGATAAAGTTTAGTAAGCGCTATTTAGGTTGGATCTTAATAGCCTACCTCCACCCATCGCCACTGCTTTGTTACCACGCCAAATGCAACGAATACCTAGGTAGAATGGTATCAGATTCTTCTGGAAGTGTAAATGATTCATTTAGGTGTTGGTATCGTTACTTTCAACTTACACGTTACACCATTATAAAGTGATTTCGTTGTGGCCACAATGCCAGAAGAATCTGTCCTTTCTCTACAATGATGTTTAATTTAATCGGTGCATCTATTTTGAATGGATGTATGTATACCTGCCTACTTACACCAACCAGTTTCCTCTTTTGTAGGTTTCATTTTTGATGTGTTACGGATATCCGTTTATCAACGTGTTTTTGTTTTGTCGTTAAACGTATTTCAGATCGGTTTGTTAGAGAGTTTTAACATTTATCTAATCGACATTTTATTTCACATAGCTGCAGGCATACTGGACAATTTGTACCTAGGTAGGTACTTATTATATAGGTGTTTGTGTAAATTTTACTTATTACATTACGCCGTATCATAGTTCATCGCAAGCTATCGTACCGGAAAGAGATGGCCGTATAGCATTGAGATTTAAAAAATAACGCGTTGGAGCATTTCGGACGGCAATGTTCCAATTTAATTACATTCAATAAGAACATTAATTTTATATCGATCGCTATCAAATATTTGATAGTAACGCTGTCATTATTATCAGATATTTTATATGTATGTACGAGATTTGATACTTACGAGTACTACTTGAATTTTATATATTTTTATTATAATATATTTTATACTTACCTACGATATGATTGTATTTCTAATTGACGTAATTATCTACCTATTTTCTTCTGTCTTTCCATTGTATCCCAGTGGTCTTAAAGTATTACGTATTTGTTTGATCTCATTAGGTAGGTACTAATCCTATTCAACAGCTCACCGTGAGTTGTGATACGATCAATTGCATACTTACAAATTTCTGGACACTTCAACCGATTGGCAATGCTAATGGTTTCCGCCGATTTCTTTATTAAACCAGCAAAACACAGATCATTTAGTGGGATAGCTCTTGTTTCTTGATGCGACAATGTGTATCCTCCAAACACAGATGATACGAGGTGGGTCAATAAGTCCTTAGAAAAGCCGACAGGTGGCGCGACTAGTACTGTAAGCGGTTTGTTTTCATGCAGCGGCACTACCGATTCAGTATGCTGCGAAGTTTCAATCAGATTGGTCGGGTTGTTGTGTGTTTCTCGTACATTTAAAAAAAAATTTTGCTTGTTTACAAAAATGGAGAAAATTGAGTTTAGAGCTGTTATTAAACATTTTAATATAAAAGGGTTAACAGCAAAGGAAATAAAAAATGAGTTGGATTTAGTTCACGGCACATCTGCTCCTTCACTTGCAACTATTTATAACTGGTTAAATGAATTTAAACGTGGTCGTACATCAACAAAGGATGAACCACGCTCAGGACGTCCTGTAGAGGTGACTACACCAGAAATGATCAATAAAATCCACGATATGGTGTTAAGTGGCCGAAGATTAAAGTTGAGTGAGATAATTGAGGTTACAGGGATCTCAAAAGGTAGCGTCATTTCTATTTTACATGACAAATTGGGCATGAAAAAAATTTCTGCAAGATGGGTGCCGCGTTTGCTCACAGTCGACAATAAACGCAATAGGGTGGTGGCCTCTAAAGCCCTGTTGTTGCTCATGCAACGCAATCCGGATGAATTTTTTCGTCGCTTTGTGACTGTATATGAAACATGGATACACCACTATACTCCCGAGACGAAAGAACAGTCAAAGCAGTGGATTGCGAAAGGCGAACCATGTCCAAAGAAGGCGAAAACCGTAAAATCAGCTGGTAAGGTTATGGCTACTGTATTTTGGGATGCACGTGGAATTATTTTCGTTGACTATTTGGAAAAAGGAAAAACAATAACAGGGGATTATTATGCATCTTTATTGGACCAGCTAAAAAACAAAATTGAAGAAAAACGGCCTCATTTAAACAGGAAAAAAATCCTCTTTTATCAGGACAATGCCCGTGTTCACACATGTTTACGATCAATGGCTAAAATTGAAGAATTGAAGTTCGAATTGGTCGACCACCCACCGTATTCGCCAGATTTAGCCCCCAGTGACTTTTTCCTTTTCCCAAACTTAAAAAAATGGCTAAGTGGACAACGTTTTTTTTCAAATGAAGAAGTCATCGATCGGACAAATGCTTATTTTGAGGACCTTCCGAAAACTTATTTTTCTGACGGTTTAAAAAAAATTGAGAAACGTCTAACCAAGTGTATTGAGCTCCAAGGAGATTATGTTGAGAAATAAAAAAAAATACAAAAATAAAAACTGTTTTAATGCTTTTTTCTAAGGAATTATTGACCCACTTCGTATTATATCAGTCACATTGGAAAAAAAATATTGTTTAAAAAATATAATCGGTTTTAAAACTTTCTGGTTTTAGTTCTTCACGGCGCCCTACAAATACCAGGTAATGAGATGGAAGAGCCTGTTGGTCACCACAGTTTCTCAAGTCTTGAAACCAATCGAAACGAATTTCCACGTTCAGTATTGAGCGATATTTGCTGAGCATTATAGCGCCTGTACCTACATGTGCATGAATTTACTGGCAGCAATAGCGAATATTTTATACTATCGTGACAATAACTGTTTACACGTAAAAGTGATGAATAAAATGACAGAACAGGACAAAACAGAACGTGACAAAACAGAACATGACAAAACAGTACATGACAAAACAGAACGATGACAAAACAGAACGTGATAAAACAGAACAATGACAAAATAGAACATGACAAAACAGTACATGACAAAACAGAACGATGACAAAACAGAACGTGACAAAACATGACAATGACAAAATAGAACATGACAAAACAGAACATGACAAAACAGAACAGTGACAAAATATAACATGACAAAACAGTATATGACAAAAAAGAACGTGACAAAACAGAACAATGACAAAATAGAACATGACAAAACAGAACAATGATAAAATAGAACATGACAAAACAGAACATGACAAAACAGAACGGTGACAAAACAGAACATGACAAAACAGTACATGACAAAACATAACAATGACAAAATAGAACATGACAAAACAGAACGATGACAAAACAGAACGTGACAAAACATGAGAATGACAAAATAGAACATGACAAAACAGAACATGACAAAACAGAACAGTGACAAAATATAACATGACAAAACAGTATATGACAAAAAAGAACGTGACAAAACAGAACAATGACAAAATAGAACATGACAAAACAGAACAATGATAAAATAGAACATGACAAAACAGAACATGACAAAACAGAACGGTGACAAAACAGAACATGACTAAACAGTACATGACAAAACATAACAATGACAAAATAGAACATGACAAAACAGAACGGTGACAAAACAGAACATGACAAAACGAAAACATAACAGCCAGGGGAAAAATAAAACATTATACCTAATAAACAGTTGATGATTTCACTTACAAATTTCAAAATATTAAATATTTTTATATACTTATTTGGTTTATAAACTTAAGTTTTATAAGTATTTAATTAATAAATAGATTCCACAAAAATGAATGTTTTATTTTTTCCCCTGGCTGTTCTGTTTTGACACTGTTAGGTATGTATTTCAATCCCTGGGTACGTACCTATATCTGTTTATTTTGTGTTCAAATATGTTGTATGAAATATCTCATATAATATTTTTTTATCATTTCATATTGTCTGTAGGTGGAATCGTACTATCCGATAGTCTGTATTTAAAATAAAGTAGCCTTAATAAATTATATATTATTGTCTGAGTTAAGTAGGTACGTAATATACCTATACATAATACGCCAATACACAATGTTTGAATTTTATTTATATTGTGTTTTTTCAGAAAAATGGTCATGAGTGAGAAAAACTCTGTCACCAACGTATACCTTCATACATTGAAAATAAAAGATATTTTAATAAACGGTCATTACGGCAGCACCAAAATTATATCATTTTCCATTGAAATTGTACGGAGGTAAAATATTATTGAAAAATATTTATTTGAAAAAGAAAGCTAGGCCTATTATAAATAAATCAAAATTATTACATACCTTCTAGGTAATATTACAATGCCAAAAATACTTATAGCGGGAAATACCCCGGTGAAAGGTCTAGGAAGTTGTTTTTTAGTATCAAACAAACTAGATAAATAAATAAAATAATCAACGTTTATGTTTTAATGAGACATACTTAACTTAGCTATAAATATTAGATACATATATGCATTATGCAATATTGCGCATTACACTTATATAATAAAAGGTATTAAATTAACATTTAATACATATTAGTACATGCTTCCCTGGTTTAATTTATCCGATTACACCGTCGGCTTAGAATTATTTTGGTGTATTGCCAGCTATTAGAACATATTATCACTTAACTCAAAAATCAATAAAAAAAGGTGATTGATATGATATGTCGTATTCATGCAGTCAATTATTCTGGGAAGCTAACTGTAACTGCTATGGCGTTATATTTTTAACACGGCCGCCCATGACGGCGTTACTACGAGCTGCCAATCAAGTAATCAAGCAAGACTTTTTAACTGTGCTAACAATTATTATACCCAATTATTATACCCAATTATTATTATGCCTTGTTTATGGAATTGCTCCGAGTGAAACGCGTTACTGTGTTAACTATAAGTATAAAATAGCCCTGCTGGTACCAATAGCGAGACTGCGAGAATAATACATGCACTTCCAAGTGAAGTACACATTTTCAATGGTCTGCTGTGTAGGGTGTGTTTATTGTTTGATTAATTCTGTCAATATTCATCATTCAGTGACGCCCCGAGACAAAATGCCGCCTCTAGACGGCGCCAAAATGCCGGCCTATTTTATTATACAATATTTTTTTATCATCTTTGCATGTGTCGTTTCTGGTCACCAAGGACGTCGAAGGGCAACGGAAGTAAACTAGACATCGCCCGACAAACATGACGGTCCTATTAAATCTTTCATGTTAATTTAATATATTTTTTTCCAACCAGTGAGCTGATTAATGTAAATATATTTTCGTTATATAGTAGTTTAGGTAGTTATATACCAAATGGTTCTCCTCGATTTGCCGCCCTTCGAGTAACTACCGCCCCAAGCGATGCTCAATCTGCCTCCCCCCACGGGACGTCACTGTCATCATTCATATGTATTTATTACAACTAGGGATTGCAATAGAGAGATTTTAGCAGAGAAATTGAATCTAAATATATGTCTAAAATTATCGAATCACCCGATAAAAGTAAAATAATAATAAATAATTAATAATCCTGCACATTTGTTCTCTCTCATCTTTGGTTTCTGGACGGAATTTTCTTTCATTTTGTGTAAAAAGTTTACAGCACTGATAAAAAGATATAGGGCGCCGCGCCGTTAGGAAATGTTTTTTTAAGAATACCGGTATTGACATCGATATTCAAAATTAAATACCGGTATTGCATTTTCATTCGGTATTGAAATCCCCAAATACAACTTCACGTCATGTAGTGAATATATTCATTGGACTAATAATTTGTAATATTTATCTATAGGATATATTTTAAATAAATAAATATGATTCCGTGATTTAGAACAAAAAAAAAACTTGATATGGTGATTCCAGCAAACATTACCATGTATATATAACACGTATAGGTAGCCTAGCTAGGTATAATAGAGAACTTGTCTTGCAGTGAATGTGTTTTAATTTTCCAGTCACTACATTTTACTTGATCGTATTTCACGTAACGAAGTAAAGGTGTTTTGAGAACTGGTTTTGTGCCATTATTTTATTAAATTTATTATGCGTGTAACTTAAAAATATTGTAATCAACGGCAAAGGTTGCCTGTTGGATGGAATTAAACGATGAGTAACCGAAAAGAATAAAAATAGTCCACAAGTGGGACATGAGTCGATAATAATAGGATTAATATTATGTTTCTTTTAATGCATATTTATAAACTACTTAATTAGAAATGATAATTAATCGACAATTACAATCATTCCTCCTTTAATGTTATACCCAATTGTAGCCCATACTGATAAACATTGGCGAATGGTGTAGGTAGGCTGTTAAGATCCGACATAAATAGTGCACACTATACTTTATCAGTCAAATATATTTGTTTTCGTTGAGCTAAGAGGCCATCCATAGACTGAAACCGTATGAGATTTAGATCCGTGTGCCCAACTAAACTTATGATTTTTGTTCATGAAAATATATGTTCACTAAATTTTTAAGTGGAAGTGTATGGTATAAACGGATACGATCCGATGCTATATATTTCCATGAACAGAAAAGATAAGCTTAGTAAGCTTAGTCGGTCTTTTGTTTATTGCATTCGGTGTACCTATACCATGGTCCCCACATCCTGAAACGGGTCCTCAGGCTAGGATATTTGGCGGGCCCCCTACCTACCGCTAAGTTTAAATGCAGTGTGAAACACTACATTAACGTTTTTCAAATTGTGTTTTAGTTCAAATTAAGGGTGCTTATACAGTGAATTATTGGCAATTTTTTAATATATCTACTTTAATAATGGAGCTGTCGAGTTTCGACACATAATAATCAAAAAATATATTGCACAATGCACAGTGCTGGAGAATTTCAAATCATTTTTTTGCCATGTTATTATTTGTCTAATCTATTGGCTTTCAATTTCAATGTTTTGGGGGGGGGGCAAAGCCCCTTGGCCCCCTTCCTGGGTGCGCCACTGATAGCACCTGCTAGATTTTTTAAATCCCGCCACCTCCCGCCGCCTTAAAAATCACTAAAAAAATATTGTGGATGTTTTTTTTCAAAATGGACCCCCCAAACCATTTTTCTTCGTAATAATTTTATATACACTGAAGTATCGAACACTCCTACAGAATAAAAGAGGTCAAAGCACTGATCTATCATATTCACACGCTAAAAGAGCCTGTAATTTTTATACTGACTTTTCATTCTTTCATTTTAGATGGGTACCTGAATAATCCTCGACCAGGAACACAGGACAGGTGTGGCGGTACCTTTTCGTCCTCGATACTAATAAATAAAATGTTCACCGGCATACTGCGATAAAGTTTGTAAGGTTAGCGACCAGAGACAATAAATAAATAAAAATAAAACAATAAATACCAACACTCGAATTATCAGCGATGCAAATTTACCCTGTTAACGTTTTGTTTGGCATTTTTATATATTTTATTTCCGTTCAACGGACGCAGAAGAATCTACATTTTTACACACATACTTTCATAGGTTTTATTACCGTAGGTACCTACACCCGTGCACAGGTAATCGAGAACTAAATATTTGCATACCTCCTGTTCTTTATTTTACCCTGATAGGTATTTAATTAAAATAGTTTTGTTGTTCATTCACATTCAGTTACCTACATGTGTGGCGGAAGGTTGTATTCGACACCAAATATATTCAAACAAATGCATAGTCATAGCAGTGGCGAAGGCTCCATAATAGGCGATTATTTGAAGCCTACCTTCTAAGAAAAATAGATAGAAAGTATTTAAATTTAAATACTTAAATAAAAAAAATGTGCGGGAACCAATTGAATTATATCGTCAGAATAATAATTAATATTTAATATATATATATATATATATATATATATACATGAGAGCCATCTATCGTCAGCATAATGTATAATAAATAAATAATAAGTGACAAAGCAGCGCCTCTAGCGAGTATTGAAATATCGATTCACTCGAGATGAATTTGCCGAGCTTATTGTATGAACTGCGTCTCAAGGGCATCGGGGTAGTCTGGTTTTATTCATAAGAATCCATAAGCTTATAAGGCAAAGCTTATCTCCGGATATATTTAATGTCGAGGACTGTCGCTTTGGCGCTTTATTCATTAATAATTATTAATGCGATAATTAAAAAAAAAAATATCTCGTGATTATTATTTATCAGTTAATTCAGTCATAGACTAACATATATATTATTTTTTGTTTAGTTGTTCGTCATATTGGGCTATTGATACCGCTATATTTACCGATGATTCATTGCTCAATTCTATATCGTCAGTGAGCTATTGAAACTTAATCGATTTCGTGTGACGTTGACATTAGTGTGTACCTATTCATCAGTAGTAATATCGTATTATCGTCCTATATCCCGTGAGTATACCTGACCAGTATGTTCTTTTTCTTTGATCTCCACAGCCTACCTCATTCCAAAAGTCACCCTTCCCCACTGAGTCATAGTCACAAAGACAAAATCACATCGCATACCAAATTAAAACGGCGCTGTGAAACGAAAAACCACTGGTTAAGTTCACACAATTATTACAAAATTTAAATTATTCTTACAATAGGTAATAGTCTTCTCAAATTTAGTGATATTTTTGGAATTTAAATTACAATAAATTCGAGATAGACTGCTTATAGCAATCTTTATTGAATAATCCTAAAAAAATCTTAGACCGAATTACAGTTGACCACAAGTCTTTTACTTTCCAGGCGAGAACTTTACTCTGCGACCGACCATTTAAGACGATACTTCAGTGAAACGGCAAATAATTTTCAACTATAGGAAATTTTGGACTCGCTGGAATTCGGAGAACGAACGTAGAGGTGTGAATATGTCAATTTGTTTCGTGATGGCGACGGGGGTATTAATTCTTAAATCGTGTAAAGATGACTAAAAACGTCAATGAATATATTATTATTGTTATTAATATAACAATAAACAGAACATTAAATTGACGCATGTTGGATTCATATGACAAATTATATTTCGTTCGGCATGTGTCATTTGCACCCGCGACCCGCAATCCGCGCATCGCCTAGCCACGATCTTTTTAGACCATGCCTCAACTGAGGTATAACCTTGGTTTCCCAAACTATATCTCGCGGAACGTGTATAGGTGATTCGCGAAAACATTGAATGGTTTTATATGCTCCAACGGCTGCAATAAATTCAAAGATATTTGACTTTGTTAAGAACTTCGTTCACTTATATTTTATGTGTTATGTTTTAAAAATAATTAGTATCTACTTACTAAACAAATAATTATTGTTTATTTATATATATTTTTTTTAAATTTTATTGATCATGTATTAAGTATGTACCTACCCTACAAAATAAACATGGTATTCCGTTAAAATTTCAGAATTTGCGAAGTGTTCCATCGCCGGAAAAGTTTGGAAAACCCATTCTAACCTACCGACAAAACAGCGGGTTGGAGCTTAGTGGTCATAATAGATAGTATGTATTATGATATAAACACAAATTTATGTTGTTTTTCTATAATTTTCTAAGATTTATAGATTTTATTATTTAAACTTGTGTTGTGATATTACCCCCTTACTCAGATATTGACACATTTAAAATCGTTAATTTCAAATTAAAATAATTTGCAATTTAATGATCAATACCATGGCCCCCACAAGGAGGGGGCTGACAGGGCTCTAGCCTGGGGGCCTGGGCTCAGGAGGGGCCCGGTGAGGCCAGTCGATCAGATAAGTGAGATAAACACACAGCACAAATTTGCTTTAATAGTAAAAAAAAGTCGCCTGCGGTGCTATATCCCTTCAATAATGTTATTACTTAAAATTATATGGTTGTACGATAAAAATTTTAATTGTGTATCCGCACTCGACAACTCCTTAATTCAAATGAATATATTAAAATATACAACAAAAAACACTAAATATACACATTAATTTTACCGCGAACACCATTTGGAAAACGCTACTGTAGAGCATCACACTACCTTTATCCTTAGAGATAGGTAGGGGGGCCCAGTGGCGTCCCTAGATAAAATGCCGCCCCTAGGCAGCGCCAAAATGCCGCCTCATTTTTTTACACAGTATTTTTATCATCCTTTCATGAGTCCAATATCTAAGAAATGTGTTGTATGGATAAATTACTAACAAAATATCAGACTAATTATTCGTAAATCTGCACGTGTCGTTTCTGGTCACCAAGACGTCGAAGAGCAACAGAAGTAAACTATATATCGCGAAACCGAGAAAACCAATCATCTGATTTTTTTAATGAAAATATATTTTCGTTATTACTAGGTTTAGGTGGCTATTTCCATATATTCCAAATTTATATTTCTCGATTTGCCGCCCTTCGAGTAACTGCCGCCCCCAAGCGATGCTCAATCTGCCTACCCCAACGGGACGTCACTGGGGGGGCCTGCCAAAGATCCTAGCATGGGAGCCCGGTTCAGGATGTTGGGGCCATGATCAATACAATTACGTTTTACTACTATCGTGTTTATCACTCACATGTTTTTATTAGTGCGACAGTTATTTCATATAATTTCCTACATGCCTACTGTATTAATTAATTATTGAAGAATATATTGTTTTTCAATCTGTGTATGAGTCAGAGAATGGACCTAATAGGTTGAGCAAGTGGCTGACATCCATTTCTCGTAAAAACAAAATCTGTTAATACAAACTTCCACTCTGTGGAGGCCCATAAGATCTTATTAGGATCGGACGTGGTTAAATATATATATATATATATAGATATATTCATCATTTTACTAGCTTATTGGAATAATCTAAATTCTAAATTAATAAACAAGGAGTAATTAAGTGTCTGATTTGATATGTACGTATATTTATAAAGTCGGTCCTTTTTCGAGGAAACTTTCAACTTGGTACGTTACCCAGCAGATAATGGTGATGTGCAACAAATTTATTGGCAAGCCAGAGGTCAGAGGTCGCGTCCGGCGAGCCCGATAAAGCACCGCGGAGGTCAGAAGAGTGCTGGTGGCCTCTTGTAGATCCGAACCAGCGCAGCATGGATGCGACGTCCACACATTTTACCATTGTGCTGTCAGCTTAGTGAACATTTTTTTCTTTGCCCACTGCAAGGACATTTTTTTGCAATATGGTTGTGTCTTAACTTAAGATTCTCGGTTTATATTTCCATAAACGGGATAGTAGTGTGTAATACTTGCTGAATACAAAAGCGTGCAGTAGGTGCCTATAAAGACAGATATTGAATTGAAGACAATGTGGAATATCGACAAAAGAGGTGAAGAAAACATAGGTAGTTTTCCAAGGTACGTATATCATCATCATCATAAATCTGGATCAATTCACATACTGGATGAAGACATTTTCAATCTGGTTCCATTCTTATCGGTCCTGTACGTTGCTATGTACCTACCTAGGTACTTCCGCAAAACTATTTCGTCGATAAAGTGGTAAGAATACAATACATACCTTGCCATGTGTAACGCTCTGCAATTAGTAAAAAAATAAATATTTAAGTCAGATCTCACAAATTCGATTTATTTTTATTCTATATGTTTATATACTTATGCACAATATAATATTATAAAATAGAAAAATCATTAACAATTAGAGTTGCCACTTCATAACTTTGCACCCCGGCTCTACGATGACAATGATGTAAGTAATTCATATATCCTAAAAAATATTTTTGACATAAGTATATTAGCTATTTATTTATTTATTTATACAAGTGAATACCATTCGATCTAATTTTATGCGAGGCAATCAGGTAAAGAAGCGTATCAGTGTAGTCAAAAGTGGATACTTACTCTTCTGCAACATCTTCTTGGCTACGCTTCTAGGCGCTAGTTGTCGACTAAATGGGAGGAGCTTGTTAGTTTATAATGGAAGTGCGGTTAAAAATGGGAGGAGCATGTTAGTTCACAGTTTTAACACGTAGCCAAGAAGATATTGCTGATGAGTAGTTATAAAGCGTGCCAAATTAAAGGTACCAACGTAATCTACCTTTAATATTTATGAATATCAATCAATACGTAGTGTTATTCTACATAATTTAATACTCATAAAGACATGTTTCTTCCACTTCAATGGAACATCGTCAACGGATGGATTACATATTATTGACAATGTCCCTTTGACGCGATAGAAATAATCTTATATTCAGATTCTTTCTATAGATTTAAATGCGTTCACAGAAAGGTTATGTAGGTATATACTGTTATGTATGCAAATACATATAGGTATAAAATATTGTACTTAGTTAAATGAATATAAAATTAAAACAATCGATCAAATAGCACAATAATACTTTTTTTCGTACACTTTTCACCGCGGCGCGAACCCTACGTTTGCTATAAATATTATAAGCCGGTGCCGACACCTGTTTTATGATTGATAGGTGCTGTTCTGTGATAAAAATTAAATTAGCGCTCGGCTTATCGAGCACTGCCATCTATGAAATGCAACTCAAACAAATACTGCAAATTTTTAATTGCCTTTATCCAAGTTTTCTAATCATTTTACGTTTCGTGATCTCACGCAGGCTACTACAATGATTAATTTTCACTGAAATACAATAACTTCTGCTTTAAAATATCTTCGTTAACATTCATAGAAATATTATTTATCATGTCTGAGTATACCTACCTACCGTTGTAGAATTAATTAGCTCGGTATGTGCTTGCCCATTAATTCCTTTTAGAAGAAAATAATTACATTAACAATTGTTTGAAATGTAGAGTGTTGTAAACTATCATTAAAAATTATAATTATAATATAAATTTCGCGTCAGTTAATCAGTGTTTGAAAAAATGCACAAATATATTAGGTATAGGTACTATTATAGATACTTATATAGGTATCGGGTAATTACACCTGTGTTAGTAAAATTTTCTAACTTCTACATTTTATTACAGAAAGGATAAATGTAAGATAAATAAACTTGTTAGTGTCGAGACACACAGAACTGAAAATCGAAGCAGGTTGCGGTGACACAACACAAATCTCTTGCTTGTTTGAAAATTGATCCAATTGGAATCATACAAGAATTACCACAGTAGTTTGCGTCAGTTTCCTGTAAATTGCAGCTGCATGTGTCTTAATTCTTAGGTATCTATCTTCGTAATATGGAAAAGCACCAGAAGAATATTATAAATGTAACTCTTTACAATATCAATAATAATTGGAATCAGAAGAGATCCGCCACAGTGTGCGTCAAAGTGTGGCTTGGCCCTGGGCCAATACACAATATGGCGCTGCAAATCAGGGTGCCATAACGCAGGTTATACGTGATTAATAATGGATCCGATTAGAATTAAGCAACAATGACCACAGTTTGCGTCAATTTGTTTCAAATTGCAGCGCCATGTGTCATAGATAATATGGGCCAAAACACACGGCAACGCAGACCACGTTGCGTCAAAGCATGTCTTATTTGATTCCAATTATATTGAATTTTAATGCTTTTGCTTGATTCCAATTGAATACATTTGGAAACTTGCATTGGCGCAACGGCGTTTGCAATGCAGTGTGTCTTCGCCCTAACAGTGATGTTTTTATATTATTTTAACAATTAACACCCTATGGTTTCTTACACATTCAAAATTTTCGCAAGGCAGCCACGTAACTAAAACCGCTACTGACGTAACAATAAAGCACCAAATAAGAAAGTAGGTATCATTAGAGAGAATTGAAATATTTAATTTTATATATGAATCAAATAGTTTCCAATGATTAATGACATTTCCAATCTAGCAATAAATAAATATATATATATATATATATTATAAGTATTAAGTATAGTACCTAAATATGGCTTAATACTTTGGACGCGGAAGACGCACACGGTGCGTAATGACCAGGCGGCCGATCGATGTAATTAACGTGCATTTTAAAGGGGGCAATTAAAATCTCATTATCTATTCAGCAGCGAAAGCGTTAATAAGAATCTAAAAAGAAAAACCTGACCAATACCTACCTACCAATAAGCGTACCAGCATCGTTTTTGCTTCCAGAACTTAGGTATCTGTATTAAAAAGATAAAAAACAACACGATATAGGTACTATTCTGTATTTACAGTAACTACTTACCCACACATCCTACCTTTAATTAATAATAATATATACCAAAGCCAGTTTTATCTTTGCGCCAAACCACACGGCGCATTAACGTCCAGCAAATTGACTCAAACTTCGGTGAATATTGCCGATTCTAATTGGAATCAGGCAAGATTTTCGGCAAGTTACAGAACCGTGTGACTTTACCCCCCCCCCCCCACTGTCGCGAAAGTAAAACGTAAGTATATTATTTATTATTGGTATCTAAGTGCTCGGGTTAATTTCATGATTCATGCCTCAATTTGTCGACGCTAAATCGTTTAAACGGAAGCTTATAGGTACTTCCTAAAGCAAAAGTAGCACTCTTTGGCCGCTCGTAGGTAGGTAATTACTTACGTATGTATTAAAAATGATTAGAGAACATTCTGTCAACCGTTTAAATAAATATGCCACAGCACGCCATCAGCTAGCTGTCTTTAACGTATTTATCGGATCATTCGTGCAGAAATGGTGATATTTTTTTTGTATAGACTCTACGTCACGTGACCTCAGTCTGTCTATCGCATTGTATGCAATATGGTAAGCTCCGATCGCCAAACCTAAAACCTTTCCGCATAATATTATTGTCTATGACAGCAGCGTTGTCTAAAAGAATTAGGTAATTAGGTACCTATCAGATAATTTAAAAAATAATTTTCTATGGCTAAATTCTAGTATCTTATATTCTAATGAAATATTTAGGAAAGTACGTAAGTTAAACTCGTCGCTCAATTTTATGTCGTCAGTGATCTATTGAAATTTCATCGAATTATTGTGTCGTTGTCATTGGTGTTGTACCTATTCATCAGTAGGTAGTAATATCGTATTGTCTTTTTATTTCCCGCAAGTACCTAGATGTGTGACACCTGAAAAGTGTGCTCTTTTTCACAGATCTCCAAAGTCTACCTCTTTTTAAAAGCCACCCTTCGCCACTGATATCTAGTGTATACTTACACGCAGTAGGTACTTACTGATCTATCTATAACCAATTATATAATGTAGGTAAGTAGATAATGTCCTTTCATGGGCAATAAAGTTAAACAAAATACTATCTACCTATCTTGAATTCGAAATATTCATCAGTTGGAATTGAGTCAAATTGCTACAAATTTTATTTAAAAGGAATTAACTTTTATTTTCTTAATGATGGCAATCTAGCATCTTTTCAGGAAGAATAGATTTATGTCGGCCGGGTAATTTATTGCGTCCCAAATAAACACATAAATTATCTGGAATCGGTTTTGCCTCTGGCAACACATTTTTAGGATTCAAACTATGAAGGGTGCGGGGAGTATGTATTAAAAAAAACACCAAAGGACAACTCTCAAACCTTGAGCTCTTACTGAAAGCTCTATGAAAACATCTGCAGCGACCTCTGAAGATTTTTTAAATACCAATCCCGGAGTATAAATCGATTGAAAATGTGGTCCTATTGCACATCGGTGTGATCGTCGGACGTTCCGTCCCATTTGAAAAAAAAGGTACCTACAAGCCTGTTTACTGGAAGTCAGGCGGTAACAGCGGTAATTTTAATAGTCAATTTCGGCAAAATTTATTAATTCAAGCATGATAACCTAACCTAACCTAACAAGTAATCCAGTACACCTATTGACTATTTTCAAAAATTGTTTGCCGCTGGCTTCCACTAAACAGACACAAATCAAAATTAGTTATTTAAATTATTCTGTTGTTTTTTTATTATAATAAATGTGTTCGGACTTTACTTTACTTACAAAATAATTTATTTGTGCTTTATGTGCATTATCTATATATCGGATGACATTGATTTTTTTTTCTAGCACACATGGGCGCTGCCAGGATTTTGTGTAAGGTGGTGCACGTAAGAAAATTCATATTCTTATTCGACCAAATGTTCGATATTTCGCATAGGTGGCGCAGTTTATAATTTGCAGCCACCCCATAGTTCCCTGCATGACCCCCACATCCTGAAATGGGCCCTCAGGCCAGGATATATGACGGCCTCCCTACCTATCGCTAACGTTAAGGGCGGTGTGCTTTTCTACAGTAATTTTCCCCAAATAGTTTCCGCGAAACCCATTGTGAAGGGTATTTCGTGTAATTTTAGAGATTTTTAAATAAATCCAGTTGGTTTATTGAGTTGTTATATTATGAAGCACTAATATAAGTCATATTTGATAAATAGCCATATTATAAGTACCTGCCCAAGTAAACACATTAATGATAAGTAATTATAAAATGATATCAATCATCACATCACATATTTTCAAATGTTAATAATTATTATGAAAATGATTTTTTTTTACTATTAGAGCAAATTTGTGGTATGTTTTTCTCACTTAACTGGTCAATCCGCCACGCCAGCCGTCCACTAAACCCGGGCCTCTACGCTAGAGCCTTGCCAGACGTCTATGTTAGAGCTTGCGAGTGCAAGCCGCCCGGTCGACATGACGTCATATGACATCATTGTGACGTACTACCGGAGTGATAATAGCATTCGAGAAAATAACGCTGGTCAGACAGTGGCGTTATTCATTGTCACCATACACATATGGGTGTTTCATCATAATAATATCTATGGCGAGCACTGTGTGCTGGGCGGCATGCTTCGAGCGTGTATTGGCTGACGTCACAATTACGTCATGTCGTCGGCTGACACACGAGTCAATAGTTAGGAAATCGCGGTGCTGGTCATATACCTAGGTGGAGTTCAAAAAATAATACGGGATTTATACACAAAAGCCACGTTCTTCCATTGCGTCGCCCAAGTCACCGTTTGCACTCTACTTCTACTCTTAAAATGATTTGTTTATGTGTAGAACTTACTTAAATAAATAATATTGTTATATTTATATAATACCTATTATAAAATAATTATCCAAAAAAAAATCAACCAAAGGTGGCGCACTTGCACCACCTTGCACCACGCTGCGGCGCCCGTGCTAGCATACATAATACAGAATTCGAAATGGAAAAATACGAGAGCTCGATAATTTTCCAAAGATATTAACATATGTAATCAATTTTTTTGTATATTTTGTAAAAAATATTGATTTACCAAATTTTGGCAGCAACCCCACAATATAAGTAATCCTTCCTCCGAAAATCAATATTAAATTAATATATTATTACTGCCTCAATGTGTAGCTATGCACTTGTACAGTACATAATTTTATTGTAGGACCTAACGCCTCCCAAAACTTTTGAATACAATTTTGACAACATGTGAATGAGAAATGATAAAAATGCCTTCGTAATAAAATAAATAACCATCGATAATGGGTATTAGCAGATAAACAAAAAAATTCTTACCTACCTAATATAAAATGAAAATGAAATCGCTCATATATAACGAATCGATCTGTAATATAGTTAAATTTCTTATTATAATACTCTTGTAAGTAACCTGAAACGGTCAAAACAAATTGGCTGGTCAAATGAGTAAAAGAAAAAAGCAAAAAAAAAATAATGTGAAATATTATGTTTTCTACAACAGGTAAAAAAAGTCGTTCAAAATTAACAGTAATTTGTCTAAATAGTTACAGGTTAAAACGAAGTTTCTAATTTTTATGGCCGTGTTGAAGTAATTAGGAACATTATTTATGATTTTACAGGTAAGTAGGTATTGATACTCACATCAAATAACTAATATTAAAATATTATAGTTGAGCACATAATTATTTTATATAGGTAGGTACATAAAAATGTGCTTCAAATAAGTATCTAACCTATACTTAATGTTACAATTATTAATACATAATTTTCACGGCATGCTATTAGCTATAGATATACTTCTTATTAAGTATAATATTAATCATTTAAGTAGTACATAGGTTAAGTAGGTAATTCTTGGTAGCCACTTTTGACTGAAAAACTGTAAAATTGCTATCGCCATCGTCAGTTTTCTGCAGTGTTTTTCAACCGGTGTGGCACGAAAGTGTTCTGCTACTCGTAGTGTGCCACCAGGTTAAGTTTTTCCTATAGAGACTAATAGGCCATCCATGGACTAAAACCGTATGCGGTTTGGAACCGTGAGCCATACTATGCTTATCTTTTCTGTTCTTGGAAATATATTTTCACAAACTATATTATAAGCATCTGATAGTATCCGTTTATACCATACACTTACACTTACAAATTTAGTGAAAATATATTTTCATGAACAAAAATCATAAGTTTAGTATGGCACACGGATCTAAACCGCATACGGTTTCAGTCCATGGATGGCCTCTAAAGAGCATGGTAACTTAATACTATAACATCAAACTTTCTACTAAAAGCCAAAACAAGTTCTTACATATATTTCACCATTTTCCACGTCATATATTTGTGTGGGTATTGGAATTTTCATCACTGACATAATATGTCAGTGATGAAAATTGAAAATTATATATTATAAGAGGAAAGGTGTTTTCCGTAAATAAGGAAATTAGTGGTACCTATGTATATCGACTGTCCGAGAAAGAATTAAAAATCTATATAGCATGCATTGAGAAAATAGATTAAATAACAACACTTAAGGGGGGACATGCTCGTCGTATGTCAAAATTGAGTTTTTTTTGTATTTTCATACCATGATCCTGGACATTCCTTAAACGTTGTAGGTAATCTATTTATATAATTTTGAAGCCTTATTATCCTTAATATTTATTTTAAATATTTGATGACTGCATAAAGTATTTTTATTACAAAAAATAGTATTCTTTTAAACCTCTCGCTCTAATGTTTTAGAATATAGTCATATTTCGGTACATGAATGTGCAGTGGTGTTAAGATGTGTTTACATTTATTAATCATTGAAGGCATTTATAAAACCATTAGTATAATTAATGACGAGATAATTTTAGTAAAATATTTACGATAAAAAATTATATTGATAATCTCTGTGATCCCAAATTTTACAAGAATTAGGCATTTTATTATTCAAAAAATTGGCAAGATTAACAAATTTGAAGATAATTCTAAAGAGACTTATTATAAGCTATGTTTTTGACCATTCAAGTGTGATAAATATTTTACGAATAATGATTGCTTTATAATAATTATTGACCTAAGAATAAGGTAGTGTTTTTTTGAAATACTCCATTTCTTTTGTCATCCCCCAGTGGTTCAAAAAAACACTACCTTATTCTTAGGTCAATAATTATTATAAAGCAATCATTATTCGTAGGATATTTATCACACTTGAATGGTCAAAGACATAGCTTATAATTAGTATTTGTAGAATTATCTTCAAATGTGATAATCTTGCCGATCTTTTGAATAATAAAATGCCTAATTCTTGTAAAATTTGGGATCACAGAGATTATCAATATAATTTTTTATCGTAAATATTTTACTAAAATTATCTCGTCATTAATTATACTAATGGTTTTATAAATGCGTTTAAAAATTAATAAATGTTAAAAATCTTAACACCACTGCACATTCATGTACCGAAATATGACTATATTCTAAAACATTAGAGCGAGAGGTTTAAAAGAATACTATTTTATGTAATAAAAATACTTTATAAAGTCATCAAATATTTAAAATAAATATAAAGAATAATAAGGCTTCAAAATTATATAAATAGATTATCTACAACGTTTAAGGAATGTCCAGGATCATGGTTTGAAAATACAAAAAAAACTCAATTTTGACCTACGACGAGCATGTCCCCCCATGAAAATGATGAAGTTTTGGAATTATTTGGACACCCATTGCATTCATCGTCAATATATTTTCCAATTGTGCATAACCTACTGCGCGACAGTAAGGGTAAACTACGCCTCGGTTTGAAGCGCGGGGTACACATTTTTTATTCTCGTAGCTTTCCGCGACAGGCCGTGAGTGATGCGATACGAATCGAGTGCTGTGAAGGGATCACACCGACTTTCTCGTGGTTAATTTGAAAATGACTTTTAAGTAAGCCGGCTAAGGAAATTAAAAAGGATTAGGTAGTTCCCAATGATGCCTCAAAATCTCACTCAGGCCTTTTACATTTTCACGGGTTAATTTCTATGGTGCGATCACAGAACCAATTTGTAAGGTAGAAATGTAAAAGCTCGTCACCATAGAGTATAGACCAAAAGGACGGGTTCGGTTTATTAGTCAAATGCAAAAACACAAAGTGCACCGAGTGTCCTTAAATATTACCAATATTTTATGCACTTTTCGTTTGCGTGACAAATTTTAATGCATAATATTATGACACAGACGCAACTATTTAAATCCCATATTTCTCGATACTCGAGAATTAAACATTGTTAGGTACAGCCTCACCCAGAAGGGAACCTAATTTTGAACTTTGAACTTTTGAACCTAATTTTTAATTTTTGAACCATTATTGTTGTGTTCCCTGGGTGCGATCGACCCGTTGGATATGCATTTTCATATAATATACATAAATTTATGTATATTATAATATTACATTTTTCTCAATTTGTTCTCAAAAACACAGGTTTGCAGTTTGCAAATGCATAGTTTATAAAACGGCCGCTAGTTATAAACTACACAAAAAAAAAAACAGTCCTATAAAAGGTTGTTTGCAAATCTTTCTGCAAATATGGAGATTAATTTTAAAATCCCTCACTTCTATACTATTGTGAAGCGCAATGGTTATCTCGTAAAAAAATTAAATAGAAGGGTCAAATTAATCATAATGTTGAGAGGCTAATTTGTTTAGGAACGATAATTTTGTTGTTAAGCTTGTCTATTTGGTTGAAATTAAAAAAAAATGAGTGAATAAATCAATCCAAGGACCACTAATGCATTCACTGATTTAAAACGACAAAGTGAAGGCATTCCTAAAAAATTGGAGCTTACGAAATCAAAATGACAAAAAAAAAAGTTCGCCATATTATCTCCACTTTTAAATGATTTCTACGCCAGATATATTGAAGCAAACAAAAATCTATTTACTAAGTTCTTGGTTAGTTTGCTAATGTATTTTTCACATTATTTTATTAATAGCAAAAAATAAGCTGCTTTGTTTTGGGGCTATTACTTTTTTTTAGTATGTGATTGAAAAATCCTGACCCGGAGGGTCCGTTTCAGGAAGTGGGGTCCATAATAGAATCCATTTGCAATGAACGAAGATGAATTTGGATTGACTTCTATTGAAATTTATTGTGCTAATAAACAAGCACATTCGTCAAAAATTAATGTAATATAAGTAGTAAAATCTTGTTTATTTTTTTTCAATAAAAGTAGGTACATCGTTAAGGTGTCTGTATTATTTAATGAAATACGGGGGGGGGAGGCGGCTAGATTAGATTTTTTTTAAAGGGAGGCGTAGTAACATAAAGTTTGGAAATCATTGACTTAACATTTGAATTTTGTCTAAAAAAACGAGACGTTAATTACCCTTCATGGATATTTTGTCTAAAAAAAACAAGACGTTAATTACCCCACGTTTAATTTTTTGAAAATGCAGAAAATTATTGGTCACTCAACGTATAGGTACTATATTTTTGGCCGAAATACTATAATTTTGAAGGCACTGTACTATAATTCCACTTTCAAAATATGGCAACACTGTCCAGTATATAAAACACTCTTCAGTCGGCCTTCTAACCAGAAACACATATTGTACCTAGTAATATTCAAACTTTATATTAGTATACCAGTAAAAATATGTTATGTGATTTTATGTTATAAAGTGGAAATAAAGGACAACATTAAATATAATTAATAAAATCTTTTAGATAATGACAATAAAATGAATTTCCCGACTCGTTTTCTTCTGGGTATGCTATCAATGCAATCCCTGTTTACCCGAAGAGTGATTGTTCTTTTAAAGCATTTCTTTTTACTTCTTCGTGGGTTCATTTACAATCCGCATATACTGGCAAATATTAATTTTCATGTTCCCACCAATATCACTCGCAGCTCCACGGTCTTCAAGATACCTCGTCGCAGGACAGATGTTATGTTTCATGATGCTGTGTATCGTGCAATTAGCTTATTTGATGGCACCATAAAGGTTGATTTGTTTTTTATTAATTATATAATGTTTGTAGACGTTTTAAATAGGATAAATTTATAATTGTATATATTATCATATTTCTTTAATATTTACAAATGCTGTCTTTTCCACTTTCTTGTCATATTAGTTGTTATTTGTAATTAAGATATTTTTATATATTTGTATGTATTATGTATTATGGCGCATTGGCCAAAAGCTGTAATGCCGTAATACTCTTTTTTATAAATAAATAAATAAATAAATAACTCCAACCCATAACACAAGTCCTTATAGGTACCACTTTATACGGGTCTCGTTGTTGAAGGGACGAGACCGCTGTGTTTGGGATGACCAGGAGGTGTAGATGGAGAGCCGTCAGAAGGAGAGATGAGATATCGAGATTTAGTGGTTGTTCCGATGGATGGAGGAGCGAGTTTTATTAGCAGCGTAAACAGTCAGTCCAAGAGCATATTACAAGAGCGTTATGTTACAATACTTATGATACTGTTCCGAGGTCCGAGCTTGGTGGAATAGAAAGCTGTATGGAGCGAGTGGCACGAAGCCTACTGATCGGACGGAGATTATGATTGATACTAATATGTATTTAGACTGACTAACTCATCAACATGACCCGCTAATTATATGTATGCATATTCGGTAAATTGCGAGTCATTGTTGATGAAGTTTGCAATTGAGAAATCTGCTGGCCTCTGCATTATTTCACTTCGAACGTTTCGATCCGATCGAATAATATTACGCATGTAGTATATTATGCTGACTGTAGACAGTGACGTCCCGTGGGGGTAGGCAGATTGAGCGTCGCTTGGGGGCGGCAGTCACCCGAAGGGCGGCAAATTGAAGAGAATCATTAGATATATATATAAATAGCTACCTAAACTTAGTACCTAATAACGGAAATATCTTTCAATTAAAAAAATCAGCTCACTGGTTGGAAACAAAGTGTATTAATTACTATAACAGGCTTAACAGCACTGTATTTTTTTTGCCGGGTTTGAGATGTCCAGTTTACTTCCGTTGTCCTTGGACGTCGCGTCCTTGGTGATCAGGAATAACATACGCAGATTCGCGAATTACATTTTAATTATAGGTAGGTACATACTTACGTAATTTAAAATTTATCCAAATATTTTTCCAGTCGCTCGCGAGTTTTGGAAGTTGTTATGTGTATTTTAAAATGCACCTACCTATCTAAAACCGTGGACTCGTAATATTTGTCTATTGAAGTAGAGATGGCATTTAAATTAGAAAATAGGTCTTGTTAGTAATGTATCCATATTCCATACAACACATTTTTTAGATATTGGTGTCATGAAATGATGATAAAAAATACGGTATAAAAAATGGGGCGGCATTCTGGCGCTGCCTAGGGGCGGTATTTTGTATTGGGACGTCACTGTGTAGATGCGATGATTTTGCGATAGTTTAAAAATTCTTACAATGTCGAAATAATGCTAACAAGGCCCGAAGTCATTGACCACTCACTTACACATGGAAAGTAGGTACACATTTAGTAATTTTCTCATTTATTGTAGGTCTATTTACAGTAGGTATGTTGTTTAGCTACGCCACTGGATCTATCTCCACACCCATTATCATGATATGAACTTTAAATAAACTTATGGACAGTTATGTAAATGCAGTGATTTTCTTTTTTTGAGGTGTCTTGTATATAATGTATCTATACACTGAATCTATATTTACTTTTTTGTTATATCACTACGTTTTGCATATTATCAGTAACCTTCCTTATCATTTTAAACACGGCATCCTGAAAGGCTTGGCTAATTTTAACTACCTACCGTTAGGAAATAAAAAAAGAAAAACAAATAAAATGAAGATGGTCGTGATAAACGATCGCGGCGCTAGGGTTGATGAAAAGAAAAATAGTGGATATTTGACATTAATTGAAATTCAGTTGAGAATGTCATAGTAAATTGTCAAAACCGGTCATGATCTTTATTAAAATATGTGCCATAATGTAGGATATACGTACTTATTATTTATGCTTTCGTTGCATTTTAATTAATACAAAATGTTTCCATCATTTCGAAATAATGTCAATAATGATTTATTATTGATTTTTAAGAAGGTAAAAGGAGCGGGGGTTACCAAAATTTAGACGGGACCGCTGACTTCCGCATTTACTCTGCTATTTATAGCTGCTCGTCGAATCAATCGCGGATCCCCGAATTTTTCTGGCTACATTCCCCATTCCCAGACGCTCCAAAATTTAAATCTAGCGATTAACGCCTGGGCTGTAGCTCTAACTACGAGTTATTGCGACATGTCGCATCAACAAGTGATTCTCGTTTATACGTTTCCATAATTATTAGGCTCGTTAGTGTCCGCTTGTGTCGTCCGCGTTGTGTTCTCTTTGGAGTATTATTTCTTTTTCGTCAGAGCTTCATGACTGAGGATCGTAACACGGATTATTTGGCTGTCGAACAGCCTTCTGAATGGGTTGGCTCTACTCCTCTAGGTAATCTACGACGCAATGTCTGTGTCAGTGGAAGACCCGTGACACTCATGAATTGGTGCAGCTATCTGGGGTTTTCTTTGATATTCCAATGTGGCATGTCTAAAAGACAAGACAGCGCGGGTGACACGAATAGACACAATCCTAATAAGTATGACCGTTATGGCACGCGTATTGGTGGATACAAAAGCTCGCAATAATTCCAAAGCCAGGTGTTTATCGCTGGACTCAAAGTGCGAAGTGTCTGGGTATGAGAATGTATCTGGAAAAGTGCGGTATTCTGCGGTTGAAGCGACGAGAAACTACAAGTAGTAGACGAGTAAATGTGGAAGCTATTATTATCTGTCAGATGTCCTCAACACGCCGCCTCCTGCGGCTTAAAAATCAATAAAAAATATTTAAAATTTATAATTTTTTTTCAAAATTAACCCCAAACCATTTTTTGTGTGCTTGCCTGATCGCACCGCATAGGTACCTATCTACTGTAGTTTATATCCATTGGTTTATACTTTATTTTGTGATCTTTCTACGGTATACGGCGCAAAATGTATCTACCCTACATCAACACATTAGGTAGGATTTTAATTAATTCTTAACTTACCTATAAAATAGTTATGAATGAATACCTAGTGTTGAAATGCAATCCATGAAATAGCGTATGTAGGTAGTTTACCTACATACCTGCCTACATAGTAAAATATTTTCTTTTCTAGTTATTCTTCTTAGATAATATGATATTATATTTATGACAGATTTACGATAATGGTCAAGCCTTACCGCATTGGTGCAGAAATTGTCGTCGGGTGGTGAGGCTGATGTCTCGTAAAAATTAACGATCAGAAATGCGCATCTTGAGAACTTACCATAAGACATAAGACCAAAGTTATGTTCTGCGCTGGGTAGAAAAGCCAGTAGCAGGGAGCAAGGTGTCGATTCGTGGTTAACAGGTGCCAGCTCTTCTGTAATTTAATGCATTTCAAGAAAATTCCTTTGGTTATAGGTAGCAAAATGGCATGCTTAACTACTCTTATACTTATTAAATTTACAATTAAATACTTCGAATGAATTGATATTTTAAGAGCGTAATGTCTATACCATTGGCCCCCATAAAGGGGGGCTTACAGGGCCCGGGCTCAGGAAGGGCCCGGCAAGGCGAGTCGACCAGATAAGTGAAGTAAACACACATCACAAATTTGCTTCACTAGTCCAAAAAAAGTCGCATGCGGTGCTATTTTCCTTTAATAATGTTATTATTTTAAATTATGTGGCTCTACGATACAATTTTTAATTGTCTACCAATAGTTATATTAAATCTATGGTATCAATACTCGACAACTCCATAATTCAAATGGATGTATTAAAATATAAAAAAAAAATATTACATATACCTACTTACACATTAATTTTACCGCATACACCATTTGGAAAACGCTACTGTATGTAGAGCGTCACACAGCCTTTATCCTTAGCGATAGGTAAGGGGTCCACCAAAGATACTAGCCTGGGGGCCCGTTTCAGGAGACAGGGGCCATGTACTAGTGAATTTTAAAAGTACAATAATTGAAAACGTTTTACTGTTTACTAGTAAATTTCACTTTAAATAGGTAAGCAATAAGATAATTTAAAAAATACGCATTAAATGTGGGTTTTTAGAAGTCAGATTTTATTAGTAACCTTAGTTTAGTACATACCTACTTTATTTGGTTAAAATTAGTTGTTTTGAAGCATTTTTTTTTCCAATGTAAAAACTATCGATTTTGGTGTTGGTGATCAAAGATGTTGAACACATAGATTAATATAACTGTTGAACAAAACCTTTCTCATAGAGATGGACCCACAATGATTGTGATTCAAATAATGACCTTTGGTGTGTAAAACATAAAAAAGGCAGTATAAAAAATCTCTCAACATAACTAACTATTGATGTAGATTTTAGCAGTTTATCGCACAAGCAAAGTTTTTGCAATAAGGCCTCTACACACCTAATACCTACTGTCACTGTAAACTCCGAGCACGCTCCAGCATACCTATCTACTGCATACTGCATCTGTTTCCAAAACAACAGCTCGTACAAACAACGTCGTACTGCAAAACTACCTACTTTACATACAACCATACCTACTACCTATGATGAAAATAGGTACCTAATCCTATCTTTTGTATTTTATCCGCACGTGTAGGCTTGGATGACCAAACCTTGCTCGTCAGAGACAGATGGTAGGCAATAGGCATACAAGCATATTATATCTCTCCAAACCAACGAAAAACGACGTATCACAACGCCCTACCTTCGAATGTGAAGCATCACTGGTTGTTTATGTGAATGTCTCAGGAGAAGTTATCCAAGACCCAGGTCGCCACGCAATACGCATTCAAGCGTACTTTGATTGAGTTTATATGGCTTTTTAAAATAACCTATGGCCCATGGGAGAGAAGAGCATGAAGTAGTTACAGGCAAAAATTAATAATAAAATATAAATCTATAAGCTTACTGCCGAACAACAATATGGTACCGTTGCACGTGCACACTATAGGTACCTGGCTCTCAGTTTGTTGAAGACTTACTCTTTCTTCGAGACACCAAAGCTAAATTCACGTGGTTGTTTGGTTGTTAACATTTTGCCATTTTTCTGGATTGAGGCCTTGTTTTGCATAATAATATATGGATTCGTGTGAAGAACGTCTGCACTAATGACCCTACAAACGGTGATAATCATTAGGTATAGCTGCCCCGCCCCATCTTTTCAAAATAGGAATCTTCACTACAATGTACAAACCCAAAAATAAATAAATCGGTTTATTGGTGGTATGTGATATGTGGTAGGTATCTAAATATATCTAAATGTTAAAAAATAATGGTTTTGTTTTATCCTGATTATATTTATCGAGTATTGCACAATCCCTAGCACCGTTGCGTCTAGATGTCTAGGTAGGTACCTTCCTACTTTGGTACCGAGGAAGGGTGACTAAGTCCATTGGCAGTAAAAGAAGTCCAGTTCACGCAACGGGGATTTTTTTAAAGTGCCCACTGTGCAAAAGAGCGGGCAGCAATTTAATTTGAATTTGAAAAATCATATCCGGTAGCTCTGAGCGCGGTGTGATAAGGTACACGAAAGATGGCGGCGAGATAGCTTCGGAAACTCCTTTTAATCACCGCGAGGTATTTAAAATTAACCGCTTTTTTACTTTCTTGTATTTAACGAAGGCTTTCGGAATAATAATTAGTTTTGTCAACTGTTGTTAATGCGATAGTACCAACGCCTTTGAGAACTCATATGGCAAATATTCTTTAATATTTTAGGTGCTGGGGATTTGCACGAGTATAGATCCACCAGCATAACTTGTCCGCTGAGTGAGAGCGCCACACGCTAACATTTGACATATTATCATTTCATATTTTTATAGTGAGATGAGCAGGATGAGCTTAGTTCTAAATTCGAACACCTGACAATTTATGATGGTATATCAATACATACAAGCAGGCGCACACAAGGGGGAGGGGGAGGGGGAGTATTATTTTGGTAAATGGAATTTTACCTCTTCTTCTTTTTCATCAGGACTTCATGACTGAGGATCGTGACCCAAATGATTTTCTGTCGAAAAGTCTTTTCTACAAACTGGTCCCACCAGTGACGTCTTGTGGGGGTAGGCAGATGAGCTTCGCTTGGGGCGGCATTTACTCGAAGGGCGGCAAATCGAAGATAATCATTTGGAATATATAGAAATAGCTACCTAAACTTAGTAATAACGATTTTTATAGGCCGACATTTAAGCCACGCAGTCATCGTGGGTAGGTATATCGAAAATATCTTTCCATTAAAAAATCGGCTCACTGGTTTTATCGGGTCCGCGATATCTAGTTTACTTCCGTTACCCTTCGACGTCCTTGATGACCAGAAACGACACGTGCAGATTTGCGAATAATTAGTCTGATATTTTTGTTAGTAATGTATCCATACAACACATTTCTTAGATATTGGACTCATGAAAGGATAATAAAAATACTGTAAGTATTAAAAAATGAGGTGGCATTTCGGCGCTGGCTAGGGGCGGCATTTTATCTAAGGACGTCACTGGGTCCCACTCATTTAGGTATTCTACAAAACGCAAGGCCTGTGGCTACTGGAAGACCCATGGCACTCATAAAATAGTGCAACTATCTGAAGTATCTATCGATCTATCCAATTTTTGCTTTAATATTCCGATGCGGCATTTCTAAACGACATGACGACACAAACGGATACCAACTAACTTATGATTATGCCCGTCAACCCACGTGCATTCGCATTCAATAATCACCTATGGATGCGACAGTTCGCAATAACTGGGTAATACTCGTGGGTAAACACCCTTAGTTATACCAGCAGGCCAGGTGTGCATTACTAGACTGAAAGTGTAGAGTGTCTAGGTATGGGGAATTTGCATGGACAAGTATGTTTATATATTACTGATATTTATAAAATTACTGAGGTTATGGATATTTTTTAGAAATGGACCCTCCCAAACATTTTTTTTGTGTACGCGCCTGAGTAGGTACGCTTTGACATATACTTAATTAAATAATATGTTATGGACAGTTGGCACATCTCCACATAGGTACCTACCTATTACCTATTTATTCGTGAAATAGTTCTAGTAAGTACCTATGTAGGTACCGAACTATCCAAGAAATTTATATGAATAGATAAGGAGTTTAATCCTAATATTGTAGTAGTTACCTACTACCTAGGTAGGTAGGTATACCTATCCCATGGATGCACCATGCACCGTGGTTAACTGTCGTTTACAAAGATATGTCAGAGAGAGTAGAAGAGGAGAGAGAGGAGAGTAGAGAGAGTAGTTTAATAAAATAAGCTAGGTGGCAGAAAAAAAATGCCAGATTTCTTCAAAATCGAAAAATTGTCAAGAAACTAGCATTTCTATAAAATATGTCTTATGTAATTAGGTATTACCATTTTTTACAAGAACAGAGAACGAAGAAGAATTTTAAGGTAAGAAATTTAGTTAGCATTTTGTATGTATGTAGCATTTATTTTATAGGTATATAACATAGGTACCTACATATAATGTATCTACAATAATTAATTAATGATCAGCATGTTGATTTTCAAACTCATCTTGTTTAATATTTTAGTTTTACTATGGGAAGTTTTAAGCTGTTTGCGGTATTGAAAAATGTAAAATTTTATGATATTATATCTACCTACATACGCCAGATTTTACAGGTTAGATGCCTATTAAAAATGCTAGATCTGGTAAGATAAACTGTTTGTCACACTCATGTACAAAAAAATACAATCGAAACCAAAATGACAACTATTTAAATAAGTAGGTATTTAGGTACCTACCAACTTAGAGTTATTTATCTAATTCTCGGTTAGAAACGAGCGACGTTACAATATTTGAGTGACCGCAGAATTCCAAGATCGCCCATAAGTCATCAGCGCGGTCGACGCGGGGACGGTTATCGAGGCGACCATCATCGGTCGGCATCGAAAGAAGGACGACGTCTCAAGTCGCAACTATAAATTTAATATTATCACGATAAATATGCTCTACATGTTTGGGATCAAAACAAACTATTTTCAAACCAGATAAGAGACACACTTGACAATATTGACATCGAGGGGTTCGCCCATAGAGTAAGAAAAACAACCGTTTTTTATGAGTATGAATGGAATAATGCGAGATCTAGCGACTGAATACTAAACACGCAATTTAATTCAATATTATGATACCTACCTACTTTATATTTGTAAGTATTTTAAATAAGCAATCCGTAGATAGGTAGGTCTATCTAAAAAAACATTAAAACCATTGATTTAAGTAGATACCTACCTAATTTGTTAAAAAGTCGTTATTAAATGTATTTTTATCGTTCAAATATAGTTTGATAAATTATTTTTAGAACACATCTATTTTCTTTTAAATAATTCATATTTGTAATATAGGTAGGTACCTACATATCATATCTACATACGTTATAGGATAATAATATTGATGTATATAGGGGAAGGTTGCGATCATTGGACCAGTGCTTTCATTGGACCACGCAGGTATATCAGAAATAAAAGACGTTAGAAACCATCAGTGACCTCACAAAGCAAGCTTTCCATGCCTCTTCCGCGCCTCTCTTGTTTCAGTCTCGTCTTGGATGTGGTAAATGAGTCACGTTCGTTGGTGTATTCATCGTGCATAAAATATAACAATCAAGTAAAACTAAAACGAATGTAAGTATGATTCTATTAACTATATTTGGTTGTACTTACATCAATTATGTTAGATAATTTATTACTATTTGCAACTATGATTGTAGTTGTTACTCTAATACTTTGGTTTTTTTGTGAAACTTGTTTTTGTGACAGCACCCGTAGTTGCTATCATTGGACCATGGATAACGTCTACCATTGGACCGGTCCAATCATGGGAACGATTTTATAACATTTTTCACATTATATTTTTTTTGCATTCCATAATGGCGAAGAGAGGTAATACTATACCTGGAATGAGCCCAGCATGTCTTTGGCATTACAGGCATTAAGGAAAAAGAAGTAGGTTTGAACAAGGCAAGTCGAATGTTTGGAGTTCCAAAAGCGACACTGAAACAAAGACTAGATGGAAGCAATCAAAAAGCCAAAGAAGAAATTCAGATAGTTGGTTCCGAAGGTGATCTACCATTAGAATTATTAGAGACAGAGCTTTGCGAACACATTCTCGAGCTTGAAAGTTGTTTGTATGGTATCACTCCAGTAGATGTCAGGCGATTGACATTTCAATTTGCTGAGCAAAATAATATAAAGAATAGATTAAATAAAGAAAAGCAAATTGCAGGAAAGAAATGGTATTACGGGTTTATGAAGTGGCGTCCAACCTTGAGCCTACGACAACCGAGAGCTACTTCATTCAACAGAGCTACCGGATTTAATCAAGCTACAATTAAAGATTTTTTTGATAAACTTCAGACATCTATGGATATGCATGACATTAACGATGCTCGGCGTGTATTCAACATTGATGAAACGGGTCTCTCCAACTTGCAGAGAAAACCTAGAAAATTTTTGGCATTGAAGGGTAAGCACCAAGTTGGAGCAATCACTAGTGGAGAACGTGGCACAATGACCACAGCTGTATGCTGTGTCAATGCTGCGGGCCTATTCGTTCCCCGCTTATCATGTTTAAACGGAAGAGAGCAAAAGATGAATTGAAATATGGAGCACCACCTGGTTCAATATTTGCTTTCAACCCAGACAGTGGCTATATTAATAAAGAAATATTTTTTCTATGGATGCAACATTTTGTGGAGAATGTAAAACCATCTCCAGAAAAAAAGTTTTGCTTATACTGGACGGTCACACAAGCCACACCAAAAACTTGGATTCAATAAATATGCAAAGAGACATGGTGTAGTAATGCTTTCACTTCCAGCACATACATTCCACAAACTGATGTGTCATTTTTTAAGCCGCTGAGTAGTTATTACATACATGAAAGCTTCGTCAAAACCCTGGGAGATGTGTGACGACATTTCAAGTATCTATGCTCTTTGGAAAAGCCTATTCTAGGGCTGCTTCTGTCGGTATGGCTGCAAATGGCTTTCTGAAGACAGGCATTTATCCTAAGATAAAGATGTATTTGCTGACTATGAATTTGTGATAGCCCATGAAGAATCGGAGAATGCTTTTGTTTCATTTTTATAAAATATTATCAGAAAGCACCTTGATTGGACCACGTGTGTAGATTATTATTATTTTTTCAAAGTCCAATGATGGAAACTTAGTGGTCCAATCAAGGAGCATGTGGTCCAAAGACGGCAACAAACAAAAATTTGGTTTTTCTATTAAATCTCGAAAATGGTTAATTTTATTGGACTGATGCTAAATGTATACATAATAAACTAAATAATACATTGAAATGAACAATTTGTTTTATGTCATCAATAATATTTGATGAGTTACACCATCACAAAGTTAAGTGGTCCAATCATAGCAACCTTACCCTAAATAAATTGAATTTGTAAGTACCTATAATTTCGAAACACTTAGGCTGCAGACACACGGCATTGCAGCTGACGTGCGTCGACGCAGTTCTTATTTGATTCCATGTAGGTACATCCGATTAGAATCACCAATTAGATAAAAACAAATTCAACTGGTGATTCTAATCGGATGCAATTGGAATCAAATAAGACCTGCGTCGACGCACGTCTACTGCAATGCCGTGTGTCTGTAGCCTTAGGCATGGGGAAAAAATAATAAAAATGGTAAAACAAATATTGATTTCGTTCATACTTAGAATATAGGTATACCTACCTAGGTACCTACTTATTTATTATATACTTACCTACATGTTTTAATATTTCACGAATTGGTCGAGTTTTTTTAAGTATTTTTCTTATGTAGGACCTACCTACCCACCTGGAATATAATCAAATAAGTAGGTAATGAATATTTTAAAACTTTGGTTCATTTAAAAGTGTTGGGTAAATATGTCATGTGACTCATGTGATAACAGTGGCGAAAGGTGGAGGTGGGCTGTTAAGATCCGACATATATGTACCTACTTATTATAGTGCAGTAGTGCACACTAAACTTTGTACCTTGTATGTACCTACTTTGGAAAGTCATACCTACGTACCTAGGTAGTACCTATTTCTTTTGATTGAAATAAGACAAATTGCATATAGTGTTGGTTAATTTTTAAAATTCAATTAAATCCTGTGCAATATACCAACCTACCATCCAATTATTAAGTAGGTAGGTAGTGCGTAATATTATTTTTTTTAGTAAACTTTACATACCGACCTTCTTTGGGTCATCAGGGAAGAATCGATATTAAAATCCATTTTTTCCATGACGGCTTACTTCATGCACAAATATTATTGTGTATTATCGCAGCCCAGAACTTTTTTCGTAATATTGACAAAAACACTCTTCAGGGTTAAGACACACGGCGCTGCAATTTGCAGCAAACCTAAGCAGGCTGTGATAAGTCTTGCTTGATTTACATTAAATTGGATTCATTGGCTGCGTTGATTTGTAACGCCGTATATCTTGGCCCTTATCTACTATATTTAATGCAAAATACCAGATGAGATTTTTTCAAGATCCTAGGTAGATGATTAATAAAACATGAAAATTAAAATGCTAAGGTTGCAAAGCTGGAAGTATGTATGTACCTACTAGGTTAGGTTAGGTTAGGTTAGGTTAGGTTTAGATTTAGATAATCTATTCACTAGTGTTTAAACACTTTAAATGTTTTGCATTGCTATTAAAACTAATAGTACCTAAATAAAATAAATAATTATAAATTCGGGTGATGTGAGAAAGTTAGATGACAAGGTACCTAAATTAGTAGGTACCTAGCTATCCTGTACCTACGATCAATAGCTATGTTCTTCTTAATGAAACATCCCACATAGGTACCTATACCTACTTAGGTAAGTATTCCTACAATTTTGAGTCTTGAAAAGATTATAAAAGCCGAAAAAGATTTCGACACAATATACCTACCTAATACTAGATACCTACATGGCACATGCCTACCAACATCACTAATATACCTAAATAGAATACAACAAAGTAGGCATTCACTTACAAACTCTACCTATTATAAAATTGTTATCTGTTTCCTGGTGATGTTCGATACTCATGCAAGCATGTATAAATAATACGTTCGTATAAGTTTGTATCCTTCATACTAAAATTCAAAGATAGAAGATAACCTGTAGCTTCCTTCGGGGTGGTGCTCGGACCAATCTGTCAACGCCAATCTGTCAGTAGGCGTGGTAGATATCTCTTCGGCCAATCACGAGAGAGGCCATATTGTTATGTAGGCGTGCTGTGCGTGGAGCCGCCGATTATCTGGCGTCTCTCTCGGTCGTGCGCGATAGGACGGTGAGAATTTGATCCCGTCTCGCTCTGGCGGGGTGCATAAACTTTTGGAGGGAAATTTGAAAAATTGCACATGTTTTTGTGACGGCAAACCGGCATAAATAATTAATTTTTCAATAGGAAAATGATACATGTAATATTCTACTCGGGTATCGATCTACTTAATATTTTATTGAATATATTATTTTCACCCATCTTTCTATTTTTTAAATAACATTTTGTTTTATTATTAATTTTTACTACATTTATTCAAAGTTGTACCTACCCGTATCCACACAATTGGTGCCCAATACAGCTTCCCCATGCTTTTCGGAGTTTTACATGTTAACACTAAAATCATATAATATAATGGGTGACCGGACAAAACAGAACAGCCAGGGGAAAAATGAAACATTAATTTTCGTGGAACCTATTTATTAATTAAATTTTAAACGAAATACATATACTTATATATAAATATTTAATATTTAAAAAGAAATCAATTTTTAAGTGAAATCATCAAGGTATAATATATACCTACCTAGGTACTTACATTAATTTTTTTTTACAATACCGTTATTTTGAAAATAATGCATTTTTATATATATATATATCAGTGGCGAAGGCTCCATACTAGGCGATTATTTAAAGCCTACCTTCTAAGAAAAATATATCTTCAAGTATTTGATTTATATTAAAATAGGTAAATAAAAAATATGTATGCAAAATATAAAACAATTCAGAGTCATATATCGTCATAATTTAGAATACTATTTAATTTAGTTGAGTTTCGAATAAAAAGTAAGTGGCCACAAGCGCCATCTATTTTCGACTGAATTAGCTTCGGATTCCGATCGACAGAATCCAAACTACATTTTGTATCGCTATGACGTCACATAACATCAAGCATGTCTGTAAATTTGAACCGAATCTATAAGCGCTACAGAATACGCTTACTGTAGGCCCTACACTCTTTAGGAATATGTTTATTGTCGATGTCTGTCGCTTTAAGAAAATAATAAATACATAAAATGATTTAAAAAAATAATTTCTATTGGATTCAATGAGATAGGTATAATTAAAAATTGATTTTAAAAATAAAAAATAACTGTATCTTGTGATGTGTATCATTGTGTTGTGTACATATTCATCAGTAGTAATATCGGATTATCTCCTTATTACCCGTAAGTATATCTTACAAGTATATTTTTTTTTCTCATATCTCCACAGCCTATCTCTTTCCAAAAGTCACCCTTCGCCACTGATATATATAGAGTATATAAAGTTGTATAATGTAATCACTGCATGTTGGCCATTCGGCGTAAATACCTCAATAATTTATCTGTTTGATTTTGATAATCATGCACGACTATTGCCACTCGATTACTAAGGGTCTCATACTTTTTCTTTATAACTTCATGGCGACCTGTATGAGCACTAGCTAATAATAATCGGGGTGCCGGACGAAATCAAAAATCACGAAAAAATGGTTTTTTGTCTCTCCTGTAAAAAATTGCGCAATCGTAACACTTATCGTGGATTGCGCAAATTTTACAAGAGAAACAAAAAAAAACATTTTTTTGTAGATAAATGGGTTTTGTCTCTCCTGCGAAAAATTGCGCAACCTTAACACTTATTTTGAATTGCGAAAATTTTACAAGAGATATAAAAATCATACATTTTGTAAAATTTGCGCAATTCAAGATAAGTGTCACGATTGCGCAATTTTTTGCAGGAGAAACAAAAAAGCATTTTTTTATCTCTCTTAATCTCTTAACTATTTTTCGGGATTTCAACCCAAACTCATCCTAAGCTTGCCGGCAACACCGAGTTAAGTTTATTTGAGGCTTTCTAGCGATTAGTAATGCAGAAATTCGGTAAATAATTTGATTTATTATGGCGTATTGAAAATCTGTGCTATTAAAAATCTATCAACATAATAGAGATAGGACAATTTCAATATTAAATACATATTTTTCCTGAAAGATCATAGTTATATTTATCGTTGTTCTGTTTTGTCACTGTTCTGTTTTGTCATGTTCTGTTTTGTCGTGTTAGCTTTTGTCACTGTTCTGTTTTGTCATGGAACCCATTTAATGATATTGATTTCGTATTTAACTAAATCTCATTATGATGATTGGATATCCGAAACTCTACAATCCAATGTGAATCATGGCCGCCGTCCTAAGAGGTTTCTTAACAGATTTTTTATGAGAAAAGTTTGTCATTCTGTTCATCAATCACCATATTCCTGGTCATCGTGGTATATTCTCTGACACCTTAAAACAGGTGAATTTATCAGGTACGAAATGCGAGAGATACCTATGTACCTAAGTATCAATGACCATCAGCATTAGAACTAAAATTAACGCAAAATGTAGCGGTTTTTGCTTGATTTCAATTAGATCAGTTTGGAATCAGGTAGGTACCTAAGACCTACGTTGTCGCATTGCAATCTGTCAATTTTCAGCACCATGTCTATTAATTAGCCTTATCATCGCGGTAGCGCTATTCTAACATATCACTTAACTCCAAAACCAATGTCGTTGTATTCAGACAGTTACCTAAATATCCGGGAAGTTAACTGTCAGGCATGATATTTTAACACAGCTGCCCATGACCGCGTTAACCGCGAGCTGTCGCTTGTCGTTGAGTATCACAATTAACCCATCTTACTTGTTTCCAAATCCATCCGATTAGAATTTTCTTTTTTATCCAATTGGAGATTCTAATGCGATCATTATGGAATCATGTAAGGCGTGTTAACTGTGCTAACAATAATTATTGTAAATAACCACTTTGTTTATAATATTTCTCCGAGTGATATCCGTGTTATTTTAGAGCAATAAAAACAACGGAAACGTGTTACTACCTATTCTAGTACCTACTCGTAGTTAGATATTCAGCAGTTAGTCTACTGCTACATAATTCTAATACAGTTATACAGCTACCTACGTACTGAGTAGGTAAGTACCTACATACCTACATACTTGTAATTTTAATCTACTTGTAAATTATTATCAACTCAAGGATATAGGTAATTGGAATACCAAGTTATGATGATAACATTCACAGCTGAGTATTTTCCCAGACTAACTGTTATTGAAAATAATATCATATCTGCATAAAAAGTCAACTCAAGTCACCCACGCATTTGTATTTTCTACCTTTAATATTGTTAAGTTTATAATCAAAACATCGTAGCAACCATTTTTCATTTTATTTTCAATTACCGAACAACTCTTTCATTACGGCTTACAATAATTTTATTTAGGATGAACGACGACGTACTGCTAAAAAACTTAAAATTAACAAAAATAACTATACCTACCTACCTAAATCTGCAGACAAGAATTTATTATAAATTTATATTTCTTTGTGATTTTTATATTAGGCACCGTTGCGCCGAATGGATTTATGCAGGTAGTTAGTTACCTACCTATTAGAAAGCTACTAAGTGAGTAAATATTTAAATGTCTATACCTAGGTACCTAGATAGGTTAGTACTGTACATAAATACACATTTAATCAATATTGAATTTCCCATAACAGCTGGTACCTACCTATGCACACAGTTTAGTTAGACAACAATCAACCATCCAGCGAGAACACCATTCATACAGCATACAGCATAATATAATAGTAAATTCTTAAAATAAATAACATTATCTCCAGATTCGGCGAATATGAGAGTTATGGCCAAGACACACGGCGCTGCAATTCGACGCAGACTACAGTACATCAACCAAGGTCTTGCTTGATTCCCAATGTATCTAATTGGAATCAAGCAAGAACCACCACAGTTTGCGTCAATTTGTTGCATGTCATAGCAGCACCGTGTCTCTAAAATTCTCACATAAACATTGTCATATGTTTGTACCTAAATAAATATAAGTAGGTATATAACAAATATTATTTATATTATCGGTACCTACTACCTACCTATTATTATAAAACTTTAACTATAGAAAATAGACAACTTTCCAGTCTGTTGACAAATTAATAAAGAAAAAAGTTCAATACTAATAGTATCATATGGGCCTGCACAGAGTGGAGGTTTGTATTTTACGAGAAATAGATGTTGGCCACTTGCTCAACCTATTAGGTCCATACTCTGACTTCAAACACAAATTGTAAAACAATATGTGAATTCGCCAGACCCTGGATTCGAACATGGGACCCACGACACTATACGCCGACGCTTAAGCCGCTCGGCCATCATGGGCGTACATACATAGGTAGGTACCTATATTATGTGGATACGTACCTTGGTAGGTATGATTTTTTTTTATTTTAGGAAGGCAGTAGGACCTATTAATAATTAATTGTTTGCATTAGTTCTTATTTATTAAATTTCTTACGATGTTTAGATGCAACGTTCTTGTTTGAATGAATTTCATTCAAGCTTTCTTTGAGTTAGCAGTGTTTCGGCCTAGCAAAGTCTACTGCCTTTCCGGTGTCGGTTGTTTGCTGTTATCCTGGTTATCTGAGAGACATCCGTGGGCCGCGCAAGGGAAGCGAACCCGGTGATACCTTATCAAAGGTGGCCGTCTTATCGAGTGGACTAACACGGTAAAATGATTTCACCGGTACCTACCTATATAATATTATGTGCTTCCTAGTCTTTACAATATGATAATTTCAAATGAAGAATTATTTTGCTTTGTGATGAAAAAGAGTTTTTGTTAATTCTACAAGTTCGATTCTAGGTGGCCTACCTATTTCTTGAGCTGGAACTTTTTTGTTGTAACACTGCAGTAGCGAGGGGTGGAGATAGGTTGCTAACATTCGACATAACTAGGGCACGCTAAACTTTGTCAATCATACCTACTCATTTGTTTTCATTGAACTAATAATAAAACTTGCGGATGGTGCTGGTTAGTTTTTAAAATTCAATTAAGACCTGCCTAACCAAACCACAATTGGTATGTTATGGTCGATCCGACAAATATAGTGCACACTTTTTCAGTCATAGTTATTTTCCATATTATTACAAATTTAATGAAATTGGTTAGTTTTTTAAATTTCATTAAGCCGTTCCTATACCAAACCATAATCGATAAACATATTCTTCTATCTATAAAATATTTAAAATTATGTATTTAATGGTATAATTTTTAATATTTTATAGATAAACGCACATTTTTTTTAAATATTATCCGCATGGCTTGCATTAAGCAGGGATTTAATTTTAAAAACTAACAAACACTATCTATCTACACATTGGTATTTAGTCTTAGTTCAATGAAAACAAATACGTTTGACTGACAAAGTTTAGTGTGCACTATTTATGTTCTATTTTAGCAGCCTACTTCCACCCTTCGCCACTGACTTATATACTTTTATAGACATAAGTACATTTTTGACTATTGAGTAGTTGGTTGAATATTAAACAACACGATATAGGTACCTATATTAAAATTGAAATTAGGTTATGCTTGTTACGTGGGGTGGGTATGTATTCTATTCAAAGTCATCACTTAATATAGGTAAATCATTCTACAGTGGCACCAAGGGTACGGAAAAAGCGATTTTTAGTTGTAGTGGTATTGCTTGTTAGCATTAAACCAGGCATTGCAGCAAGCAATCCCAATACATACGCGTAACGCCTATGGTGCCACTGTAGAATGATTTACCTATAATTAGCAGTGAACCGCAAACTATGTTACGCTTAGGTAGGTTCCTGCTACGGGTAACCAAATGCCACCACGATGAGTGTAGCTGCATATGGCCACCAACATTCTTCATAATATAATATTCTATAAATATTAAAAAGGCAACTGATTGGGTAAATAGGTAAAAGTCTGTTTACTGGAAGCCAGGCGGGAACAGCGACAATTTTCATAGCCGATTTCGGCAAAATTCATGAATTATTCAAGAATGGTAAGGAACCTAACCTAACCTAACCTAACAAATAACCCAGTAGGTATATCGGCAATTTTCAAAATTTGTTTCCCGCTGGCTTCCACTAAACAGACAAGAACCGGTAAATATAATAGGTACAATAATATTTGACCATCTCAAAATGTAGGTTTAAATACGTAGGTACCTACGATACATACCTGCGTAAGATTTTGAGACGATTTTTTGAAAGCATAGGAACTTTTTAATTCATATTATGCAGGTTCTGGGGGGACCGGACCCGAAACTCTCCCCCCCCCTTGTGTGCGCGCCTAAAGTCGTCATATTATTATGTTGGGGAAAGGTGTACAAAATGGCATAGTGTTTAGTTTATTGAGAAAAAGAATATCAAAACGTGTAATTTATTATAAAAAATGGAGCATGACTGTAAAGTAACACTATTTAATATGTGATCATAAGTGATAGTAAAAAAAAGGAAATAAAAATATGAAGCTAAAAACCATTTTACCCCACTGGGTGTACAAAATAGCAAACCACATAAATATTTGTCAAAAATAGAAAAAAGTATAATTATAAAAGTGACATGTTTTACGAAGAATAAACTTGAAAAGCAGAAAAATATTTTTGCTTTTTTATCTAAGCCAGCACAATCAACATGAGCCCATTTTCCACATTTCATGCATCTTAGTCAAGTTTCTCCAGTAAATCATTCTACAGTGGCACCATAGGCGATTCACGCGTGAATTGAATTGCTTGCGACAATGCCTGTTGCAATGCTAGCAAACAATACCACTACAACTACAAGCCGCATTTGCCGTACCCATGGTGCCACTGTAAAACGATTTACCTCTACCTACCTACATCTCAGTGTCCGTCCACAATAAGTAGGACCTTCTCATTTGGTGAGGCTTTTAAGTAGGTACTTACTTGAAAATGCTCCAGCCATTTGACAAAAATACTGGCCCGGTCATCTATACCCAGTACAATGACACACTATGCCGTTTTACCCTACCATAGTGTATGCCATTTTACCCTAATCAGCGGATTTTGGAAACTCATTAAAAATGCAGTTTATACTTCAGTAATTGTAATAAATTTACATCGAACATGAACACTAATAACGGCTACGAAAGCTGCTTTTTACACCTTTCCCCTATGCATATAATGACAGTATTTGTTTATTGATGGTTTTTTGTAATCTACCACATTAAAATTAATATGCCATGTGGCTTCGTGTAGGGATTTATATGTCAAATGTTTTCGAGCCACTGGTGTTAATAAAATCTGCGACCGGAGCGTGCGGAATCTCCCAAACTATTCGCACTAAAAATAATCAACGCTGTGAATGAATTTATTTTAGCAAATCGATCGTTTGTAATTTGTAATGTCTGCTGATAAACACGAGGTGAGAATTTCATACAAACACTTCGCAGCTGGCTGAAAACGACGTCTTGAATCTCTCCGCTGACGAATCTTTCGAGAACATTATTATTCGCATAATAATCTAGTTAGGTAAGTTAACGGGTATCTATTACCTATTATAGTGCATACGATATTAACCAGTCAGGAGATGAATACATAATCTCAACAATATAAATAACAAATAAGAATCTTATAGGTAAGTACCTACCTACATACATATTTAGGATATCTACTTTTATATTTTCCCAAATTTGCGCTATTCCAATTTCAAAAACATTATTTGGAAATCAATTAATGATGGACACATGAGAAAATCTAATGAAAGTAATTATTAATTAAATTATACGTGTATGTGCATAGGTACTATTAAACATTTGATGGTCTAACATTGACAAATCATAATATGAAACATTCAACATTTTTGACAGGGGGAGTTGAAACGTTGTCGAAAAGTAAGTAAAAAACAAAAATACGCTTAGTGTCTAAATATTTGGTATTTTTTAAGGTAGGTAGGTAAGCACCTAAAGTGTACTTTTGTTTTTATTTAATCTGATACCTAACCTGATTTTTGAAAACAATTTCTTTCCCCCCTGTAGAAAAATCCCGAATGCCTGCTTCGAGGCGTCAATGAGAGTGTTAGACAGTCGCTGTATGGTGGCGTGTCCAGAAATTCGTACGTATGCAATTGGTCGTACCACAGTTCACCGTGAGATGGTGTATCGGAAACTGATGGCCGTATAGCATTGAGATAAAATGTATGTCTAAATAAAACACTTAAAATACGTAATAAGTACTTGAAAACCACCTGACTACACGGACAGACATAATAAAATAGGTAACTTATAGTAAATAAGTAAATAAGAAATAGGTAGGTAACTTATAGTAAGTATACAATTCTGAATGATTCAAAAGTAGGTTAGCAAGTAGGTAGATGTTCCTAAATATCAAGGCGCCATAATAGCAATACATAGCAAGGCGGTTCCTAAATATTATTTGATCGCAATGCTATACGGCCATTTCTTTCTGGTACGAGAGATCACGGCGGAATGTAGATAATACGTACTTAATATAATTTTCATGTAACCCCACTCCGGTAGCTCCTTGAAATAATGAGAAACATTTTTCAAAAGCATGAAAAAGATTTATTGGAAGGTTTTAGATTTTAAAAGTCATTCTGGCCTTTTGTATGACTTCTCCAGAAGGCAACCCACTTCCCATTATTGCTGTTTTCGCTAGTGTTATAAATTCATAATCTCAGCAGGTAGAACCCACGTTGTCGCATCAAAAAGGTCATTGAAGCGTTTTGCATTTGCGGCAGGTAGATAGACCCTTGTTGCACCGCGACACGCGAGAGGGCAGTTAAAACTCGCGGACTTAACCGCCTCGTATGTTACCGTGCAAAACGGTATTATTGCTAAGACGTCCTTATCGTTCCACCAAAGAGTTATTACGTGCTTTGGTAGTAGGTTTATTATACCGCGATAAACATGTCAAGCGATCATGTCAAATAATTATTATTTAGTGGCCATTGTCAATCGGTTTTTGTCCGTAGCTTGTTTTTTCTCTTCAACTGCGACGCTCCGAGTATCTTCGTCCAAAGTCAATACTCAACGATAAAGAAATTAATTTAGTTTTGAATGAGCTCAAATTCGAATGTTGGATATTGTAAGGTTTATTTTGTAGTTTATGTCTTGTACAATGTTACACTACAATGTATGTCAATACATAACGTAGGTACCTAGTTGTTTTGTACCAGAGAAACACCTTCCAATCCCGAACAGAATATGAAATAGGTACTTACCTACTACTAATTTTTTAGGACCTATAGGTACTCTTGCTTTTTCGTAAAAGTTGGTTCTGATTTCATAATTACGTCTTTACATTTGATAAAATGAGATGTTAAAATATTTAAAAAAAAAAAATTCTAGACTCTGCCAGTCAGAGCAAAAGGTAGGTATACTAAAAATACCTCATTTATTAATCTGTAATACGTAAATGCACGGGAGTTCGATATTACCTACCTTCGCTTCATAACTTTGCACTCCTCTATTTATTTATTTATTAAGTAGGTACTACATAATATTAATTCAAGTGAATATCATTTGATCTAATTTTATCCGAGGTAATCAGGCAAAGAGGCGTATCAGTGTAGTAAAAAGTGCAAAGTTATGAAGCGTATAGGTACTCTAGTATTCTTGAACCCGATCCTTGTCCTGCGATCTCGGATTGGTGTAGGTCGTGGCCCCCACACCCTGAAGCGGGCCCCCAGGCTACAGTATTTGGCGGGTCCCCAATATATCGCTAAAGTTAATGGCAGTGTAATGTTCTACAGTAGTGTTCCACAAATGGTATTCCGTGGAACTCCAGGTTTCCGTGTTAAATATGTACTTAATGAGTATTCTGTGTATTTTTTAAATAAATCCACTTGAATTGTCGGCACTCGGTATCATATTATTATGAAGCACTGAACGCGACTCCCTTTTGTGATGGCCAAGTAAAATGCGACCCTTCGCCATATTGGATAAATCGTCATTTACATTAGTCGGGAAACACACTAATGATAATTTAAAAATACAATTCTATTCGCCAAATAGCGACTTTTTTTTACTATTAAAGTAAGTTTGTGGTGTGTGTTTATTTCACTTAACTGATCGACCTGCCACGCCGGGCCCCCAGACATTAGAGCGTGTCCACCAAACCTGCTTTCAAAAAGTGGTAATTTTAGGTTCGTAGGACGTGAAGACCTGTGGCGCTGACGATATGACCTCTGTATGTAAACCATTTTTTTCTTCGTCAATAGGTATATGCAGGAGAGGGTATGTACCAACTCGTATTTTGTTGAAGGGTAGGTACATAGTCTTCAATAAATTTTCATTATGCGTTACTTACCTGATTTTTTTTTGGTATACACACATCTTTAAATAGTATCTACGTATTTAAATACCAATTTAAAATGCACTTTCACATAATTTGTGTACCTAATCGGTGTTTTTTATATTTTTTTTCATAGAAAAGCCAGTGCTTAATTTGAAAGTAGGTATCCATAAAACAGTAATACAATGCTATTTCTGAATGAGCCATTAATGACATTGGTTTATAACCCAAAACATGCGCATCGAATTGGAAACAATGAAAAAAATCTTGATTGACACAAATAATCAATTGTTTTACATAAAAAATACATTCATTAACTTGACCACAATGATGAATAATACAATGGTCATATAAATAATTGAAAACGACTGTCGCCAGTAAATGATTTCACCTGAGAGATTATGACAGCGCGTATTCTATTGGTCATCCATGATTAGACACCTACAGAAAAACATTCTACCTATTCAATTAAGTCTAAAGTGGATATAAACATAAATAATACATTATTTATGCTATACGCATTGTATAATGATCATAATATAATGAGGTAGGCATAGGTATATGTATGTAGGTAATAGGTATATAGCAGTGGCGAAGGGTGGAGGTTGTGCATGATTGCAAATAATCGGTCCCGTGCGGCTCCGTTCGGGACGAAATGTGAGCAATTAAATATTCATTATGTCGCAATACAGCGCTGTGGAAGGCGGCCGTGCATAATCCACGGCTGTACAGACACGGCGGGTGGTGGGGGTGTATTGTTAAAATTCGCCATAAATAGTGCACACTAAACTTTGTCAGTCATACGTATTTGTTTTCATTGAACAAAGACTACAATTTACAGATGGTGTCGGTTAGTTTTTTTAAATATTCAATTAAACCCTGCGAAAACCATAGGGCATAGGATACTAGTCAAAAAATACACGTCTCTCTATAAAATATCTAAAATTATGCCATTAAATCATATGTAATTTTGGATATTTTCTTGATAGAATAATATTTTTTATCTATCATAGTTTGGTTTATGCAAGGCATAATGAATTAAAAAAAAATAATCAACAACATGTGTGATATGTGTTTATAATTCAACGAAAACCAATAAATATGTATGAATGAAAAATGTGCACAATTTTGTCGGATCGCCCAAAATACACCAAAACTACGATGGTACGGTTTGGTGGAAAATTGTACGTATGCAGTTGGCCGTATTACAGTTCACCATGAGCTGTTTATCGGAAACCGATGGCCGTATAGCATTGAAATCAAATTCATGTCTAAATAAAACACTTAAAAATACGTAATAAAAACCACAGGAATACAGAAGAAAATATGTAAGTAGGTACGTAGGTATATAAATAATAAATACATTCATATCGTATACCTACCTACTTATAAGTACTTATGTAAAAATTCTGAATGACTCAAAGGTAGGTTAGCAAGTAGGCTCGTAAGTATCAAGTCGTACTTACCTATTAAATATCTGATAATATTGACAGCGTTATTCTGATAGATCTGATGCCAATCAATATCATATAAATGTTCTTATTGAATATACCTAGGTAGTATGTAATAAAAGCGAAACATTACTGTATGCGATGCTCCACAAACAACGACTCATTTTTATCACAATGCTATACGTCCATATATACGTTATACGGAAAAATATATGTAATAGGTACGTAAAATTTACATGTACCTAATTATATTGTGGTGGCTCCTCAGAATAATGCAGAACATTCTACAAAGCATGAAAAAGATTTATTGGAAGGTTTTAGAAGAAATTATTTCCAATTGTATGACTGTTTCAGAATGCAACACACATCCCATTATTTTTGTGTTACAATATCATACTTCACAATCTTAGCAGGTAAGATCCACGCTGTCACATCAGTTGATCTCAATGCTGTACGACCATCTCTTTCCGTTACGGCAGCTCATGATGAACTGTGATAAAACGAAATCAACGTTTAACTAAACTTTAAATTATGTAAGTACCTATTGATACGAGAATTTTCAGAACATTATAAGAATTGTTGAAATATATGCCGCTAGATCTAAGATAGAGTTACGCTCTTCGACAGTACGTAGCAATGCAATGTTCGTGGCCAAGAAAAATATAGGATTATAAAGTTTGGAGAGGCCTTCATCCAGTGGTGGAGTTATCCAGCCTGGTGATAATGGATTACTATTACAGAATATTATATGCTATATGGAACAATCATAATATGAATATGTTTATTTTTGCATATTATTATTCGTACATAGGGAGAAAAATTGGTAGTTCTGTAGGATGCGAATCAGTAATGTAATGAATCTATCCCTATCGTAGATATCTAATAATTGAAAAAGCTTCGCGATCGTCAATAATATGAAAACTTACGTAGGTACCTATATTATTTTGTGGATAATAATATTTTTGTAATACATATTTGTATGTTTTTATTATGTACAATAAATTTGATAGCGATTCGGGAGTGACTTTATGATGGGCATTTTTGAGAGGTGTCGTCATTTACTTGCCTGCACTTTGCTAAACAAATTATGTTTAATGTGTCGTATATTTTAGGCAGTTTGTATACCTTATCGTTAGCCACTCTTGAGCATATGTCACCATTTTATTATATTTGTTGAACAAACAATAAAACATGAACATTTCGTGTTTTAGTACGCCGGGATAAACTACTGTTCGTCGAATAAGTAGATACTGTGCACCAAAAAGAGTGTCAATAATTCTGATCATTTTATATTTTATAATAATAGTTATATCAAATGGTTAAATCACTTTAAATAATTGATACTAATATACATTTTTACAATAAAAAATGTGACAATATGCATTATTCAACACCAAACTACGACAAAACGTAAAATGAACTTTACTATCCACCGATGTCCTATACAAAATTTCCAATGCAATAATATAACTCTCAAATATCGAAAAGATCTATTGGTGATTTTCTTTAACGCAAATGACGCAATGATTCGTTATAAAATTCAAAAAGGGGCCTTGAAATAGTTGAAACTAGTCGTTCAATTAAATTTTACAACAATCTTAAATGTATGCGTATTTCTCGCAAACTGCGTAAAAATATTACCAAAGTCCTTCTAAATAATATCAAAACGTCTTAGTATTATTATAATATAATTAAAACTATTCTTGAAGTCCATATTACTTATATACCTAATATTATGATCTCTCTTGGAGAGGGAGAGGTAATTTACATTTCTACCTTACGGCCTTAGACTTAGGTAATTGATACATTGATTATTTTGAAAAAATAAGCAAATTTTAGTAAACAATAACACATCTCCCTAATTCCCTGATTTGATAGTTGTTACCGCTATTTTCCTTTACCATTTGTGAGTGCGCATAGTGCATGACAATAGCGAAAAACAAAACCCGAGTCGCAAAAAAATGACCCAAATGGAATACCCAGTACAAAACTTAAAACTTACTTTAAAAGCGGGCGATTCAGCTACTGCAATTGTGATGATGACACACAAAATTTTCCATTCGCTGAGAAGCCACAAGCCACCCACTATTTTGACAGAACGTAGGTCGTTTTTTTTACCGTGAGGTCTCTACTGCGCAGACGCAGTAGGCCCACACGCCGGCGTGAAGCGTGTAAAGTTGACCGGTTTTCAACTTTTCTCGCTAGAGTGTTTACAATCTGCTTGTTCGATGATGACACTGGGCGACTTTACAGGCAGATTGTAAATTCGCCAATAATCAGCTCGTAAAGTAGCTCAATGTAATTGACGCTTAAGACATGGCATATTGATTGAGTCTATCTCCCTTTCATGGATCAGGTTGCAAGACGTAAAAATACCTACCATTGTGGTTAAATTTTGGTTTCAGTTCACTTTTAAACTTTGATTAGTAATATTAAGTTTTTCGATCCAATTCATTGGTAAAGGGTAGGTACATAGTGACTACTTCTTTCAGTCTGGAAATGCACTAGTCTTGATTTGATGACATTAGTATTTACAGCAATCAATGCCTGGAACGGAATTCGTCGAAGACACATTACCGTGATGTTTTTTTTTGTTTTCCGTTGATATTGTCACGCAAGTATGCACCGAAGGAATTCATTTTATTTATCTATCTGACTGGCAAGCGCTCGGTTCATTTCCTGTGAGCCATTTTTTTTAAATTTCAAAGAACGATGGAATAGAAGAAAATCCAATTTTAAAAAGGACTAAGTTTTGGAGTGTAAGTGTGGCATGCCTATTTAACTGAAATAAATGAGTTTCCAGAAATCTAAGTTGGCTAGAATTCAAATCGCATCGAGTCATTCCTCGTGACTAGGGATTCCAATCCCGGGATCCCGAGCTATTTTCGATACCTATGAATCCCGGGATTGATAAACATAATCCCGAAACTTTCGGTATTGATTTTTTTATCATTTTTTATGGAAAATAAAATAAAAACGAAAATATAACAGAAAAAATACTTTTAATAACAAATAACTACATTAGAAATAAACTGAGTTTGAATGAAGTTTGATTTATACACAATATGTGTAAGTTGCCGATTCATTTTATTTTTTCACATAAATTAATAAAAATGAGAAAGATTGGAAAAAAACAATGCTAGTTCGCACTATTAACAAAGTAATTCCACCACGATCTCATACGTTTTATGGCAGTTTCATATTTGGCTGACTAATTAGATTTATGAAGCGGAGAGGCCATAAGTACACCATAATTTGCTTTACTATTTTAAATCTCGCTAACCCATTCAATAAGTCTTTACTATCAGAAACAGCAATCTCAATTAAATTCACATTATTATTTATATTACAATATTATTTAATCCATTAAACTTATGTATTTCCAAGGTTGAACGTATACAATATTTACAATAAATGTCTTAAATAGTATAAATTATACTAGATTTATTTTTGACCGATTTCATCAATGTTATTTGTAAATATAAAAATTTTATATTAACAATGGAAAAAATGCCAATCCCGGGATTGTCAAATTGTAATCCTGAAATCCCGGTATCAGAATTTTGGCTCGGGATTGGATTCCCTACTCGTGACTGATCATCATGACATTAGGACTCATGACTCATTAAATTTCTTATTGTGATAATTCATACATCACCTACCTAATATAGTTATAGTACAGGAGTTTCCAAACTTATTCCATTCACGGCGCCCTTGGTGCATCACGATTTTTCCACGGCGACCAAAGTCATAAAATAACCAACATTTGCAAAACAACACACACGGAAAGCCAACCACATTTTTGTTTTGCTGTGTCAATTTTTAAACAGTAGTTGCTTTTTATCACAGCATAATTAGTATTTATCTAGGTACCTACTTAAACTATTGTAGAAATGCAATCAGTGAGCACAAACATATGGGAATTAAGTTGCCTTCGGGTGAGGCTGTAATAAAGTATAATTCTCGACTGTAGATAAATATGAAATAATCTTAAGCAAGTGTTAAGGGACATGTTATCTTCAATACCTACGTCTATATCATAATAATTATGCATTAAAGCTTGTCACGTAAACGAAACGCGCATTCAATATTGATAATATTTGAGGACACTCGGAGGGCTTTGTATTTCTTTCGTTTTGTAGCGCGACTGTAATTAGGTAATAGACCGAAGCTGCCTTTAAAACCTCGCTCTATGGCGACTGGTTTTCACTTTATCTCATTAATCTGCTCTTTGTCTACAATCCACTGTCTTGAACCCCTCCAAAAATATTTTCATTCTTCTCTGCCTGCTCCAAGGATGTTTTATCTGTTTCCGTCAGTGGCAAAGAGTGCCAGTTGGACGGGTGTAAGCGATTTATAATTGAAAAAGATACCTACTCCGCATTTTAAACACATGGACAGTCATACATATTTCATGTTATAAGAACATATTTTTATTTCCTATAAAAATCGATGTTTTTCTAAATGAATAAGTATAAAAAAATAATAAAACTATAAATTAGTCGAATATCTTTTCTATAGTTACCTACATTAGATAAAAGTTAAACTAGTTTTAAAAATACAAAGTAATGCATAGGTACCTATTACATATTTCATGAATTCACATTTTGTATGAATCAGAATGCGTCAAAATTACTGTAAAGTCGTCATGACGACACCTTATTGCATTAGGTACGTCTAATTTTACGGCCGATTTCATGTGTATTTATTTACATAGTCATCTCAATTATTTGTTTACAAAAAAAAAGGAATTTATACGAGAAAATCTAGATACTAGGTTTAGGTAGGTATATGACGAGCTGGGTGCACAATTATTTTCATTTTCTTTTAAAATCTACCGATCGACAAGTCTGCGTGAAATATCGAAATTAAAAGTACTTAGGTATATCTACAGATGAAATAACTTCAACAGTGAAGAAATATACTGATTTGTTTTAATGTGGTTTATCCGTGTATACAGATAACAATTGGATTTAGACGCGCTCTTCTACTTCCACCTCACCTCACCTCACGACTGCGCTCCTGCTATTTGACTAATTTACCTGCTCGTGATGAATCATACCTAACAAATGCGTACTTTTCGAAAAGTTTTATCTTTATATTAGGAATATTTAGAGATAAGTACCTCAATGAAACTATACCTACCTACCTATCAAATTGGTGTGAACAATATAGTCCAAGAACTGAGCAAGTTTTATCAGTATTAGTTTTGTAGTTTTTGAGTTATATCTAATGAATCAACGGCACACACCGAAAAACAAATTAAAAACTGTACTTCATGCTACCTATTATAGAACTAGTCAAAATGCTGACCAATATGCAAATATTTTGAAACTAGAAGAAATTGACAGGTGGCAGTGCCACCTGACAACTTTTTTGTATGTAGATTAGTTCTACAACATAAATTATTTTGATTAAAATCACATTGAGACTTTAAACTTATCTTTTCACGACCTGATTAAAATAAAGGATTCGTTTATTTCGTCTCAGTTTATTTTTAAAAATTTTGATTTGCTTTTATGTATTTCTTTAACCGTATCTCATTTAAAACGTCTTCTCCTTGTCATACTCTGCTCATTTACATGTTTCTTCTTACGTGTGATTAATCAAAACAAATAGGTATTAGGTTATCAAAATAGTACCATAGATTTTTTAAATGTCATATCAGCCATATTTTTCTGATTCCCACCAAAATTAACATTTGTGTTCCGTATTGTTTGGCAAATCGTCATGTAAAGATACAGCGTCGTATGTACAGTGTATATAAATCTATTAGAGCTACGTTTCGGACAGTACGTGAAATTAAATGTCAAAGTAATCGACCAACGTTCAACAGAGCTTAGTGTTCGTAATTTAATTGGAAAATTCAAGTCAAATGGTAATGTTTATGATATTAAGATTCCAACCTGTTCGGATATGGTCGGAAAATATACCTACACAAGGTAATGACAGAGATATATTTCAATTTTAATAATCGTACATCAATGTATCTATTATTTTTTTATGGGACGTGCTGTAGTGTGAAAAGCAATGCTAAACTTTCGACATACTGTCGGTTAGGTTATGATGGCTATCACCCACTTTCATAATAATATTCTTCCACTTATCTCTCCATGTTAATTCATTAACAAACAGATTATTATTTTTTCGAAAAAGCACTTTACGACTGGGCTTAGTAAATCTAGCACCTTTATGACTTCTGTAGAAAATTACGCCTGACGATAAATTTTAAGATAACTACAAGAATTGGTCAAATTTAAAGACGCGGAAGACAATCTCTCTATCAGGGGTCGGGGAACAGGAGTACAGGGCCGGTCCTAGCGAGTGCATGGCCCGATTGGATCACAGCGTGGGGCCCCTAGGTATGGGCCACGATTATTGTTTTCCACTCCAACAGGTATATTCTAACATAACACGTAAGACCCAAAAAGCGCTAATTGTGATAAATGTATCACATTTATCACTTTACGTATTCTGGAGGTTAATTATGTAAAAAAGTTAACCGTCTGAACTGTCAAAAGGTGATATCTTTTAACAGTACCTCTCTTGGCCGTGCTAACTTTGAGAACGAGACAGTACCTAGGTACGTCAATTTTACATATTGCGAATTGAGATGCAAGATTCGACTTTTGTACTGCAATCGCAATGACATGACTAATAAAATTTTAGGATATGTTGATATTTCTGACGTGTCAATACAAAATTATTGTATTCGGTTCATTACCGGCTAGATAGCGCTGGTTCGGCTTTATCTGCTTGTGTTCGATCTTATCCGCTTGGGTTCGGCAGCACGAACATATCCGAATTTGACCGACATGTCTACCAACCTAAATTATCGCCGTAGGTATTATGAATAAGAGATAGCCACCGATAACTGTTTGTTTGTGGAATGCCTTCCGTGCTAATTTGGACAAATGAAAATAACAGAAACGTGCTATAGTGCTATTATATATCTACCTACCTGAAAAAATGGTTGGCGTCTCCACCCCCCTCCCGCAACGAGTTACTTTCAAGCGGGGGTGTTAGGGGTGCGAAAATTTTTGATAAAAAACAGCTTGTTTCATAGCTAGTAAAAAAAGGTGCAATTTTTTTCGATATAATTAAATATTATTTTTTAAATTAGGCTTCCGTGCTCCATAGACAGATCGTTCGTTCGAAGTCGCTTTGCATTATAGTTCAGAATGTTAGAAGTATATTAATAAGTAGGTGACAAACGATAATTTTTGTTATGAATATTTTGATGAAAATAAAATATTTCTTCAACTTTTCTTTGACTTTTGTCATATTCCACTAAAAAATATAAACTCGTTTTTAATCATGTGCCTATCACATTATTACCTGTATGTACACAATAAGTAATTATTTATATTTATAGAATACCATGTCTTCTGCCTTTTTGTCGGGAGCTTATGACTGAGGATGATTTGGCCGTCGAACAGCTTTCTCAACGGATTGGCCCCACTCCTCTCGGTATTATACGATACGCAAGGCCTGTGGCACACATGAAATGGTGCAACCATCTGGGGCATCCAATGTTCGCCTTAATATCTAGATACGGCTTGTACGTACTTGTATAAGGACAAAACAGTGCGGACGACACAAGCGGTCACTAACGATCTTAATAATTATGACCGTTAGGCCACGCGCATTCGTGAATGCGGTGGCACGCAATAACTCGTAGGTGAGCAACCTTAGTTATACCTGCAAGTCATGCATTTATCGCTAGACGCAAAGTGTGGAGTGTCTGGGTATGAAGAATGTACCCGCAACAGTGCATGGGTCTACGTTAGAAACGTCAAGACACTATAAATAGTAGGCGGTCTAAATAAGGAAGTCAGTGGCATCTGCTAGACCTTTATAATTTATAATAAATTATTATGTGTATTTTTCGAAACGGATGTCTCTATTCAAATCGAAATAAAGAACAATAATGTAAATAAATTATTGAGAACCAACTAAACGTCATTTACAAAAATGTTGAAAACATTGTTGAAAAATTGCATATTCTTTAACTTTGTAAGTCAATTTACTCAATTCGCTAAGACTTGATTATATAGTACAAAGTGGATGGTTTAATGGTTATACATAATAGGTATGCCCTTGGATATCCTCAGCTTTGCAATTCTATGGAATGTTGAAGATGCTATGAATTATAGCTAATTAGTAATTAGACATCGCATGTAGTTTTAGTTGAGTTAAAGTGAAGTCGGTTACCCACCGTTTCAACATTATGCTCGCCTAATACATGGCTGCCAACTTAATTGCATGTTTACTGATACATTAATTGTTTAAACACAGGTAGGTAGATACCTACCTTTATACGTTATCCGGACAGGTAGTGGGAGCACAAGATAGCAGATGGGCGTGTTTTACATCCGCCCATAAAAGCGTTATGATTCAATATTTTGTGTGCAAAAATATTAGGTATGCCATATGTTTTTTTTTTATATAAGTAATTATATGGGTAAATATTCTGGTATTTTATCTATGTATGTACTTACTTCTTCGTACCTTCTTTCTTTATTTCGGTCATTCCAACATGAAAACCCTCCTCAATGCAGCCATCTTTAGAGCTACCAAGACTCTCAACCCCTCAGTCAACCTCAGTAAGTACCTTCGTTTGATGGTTTCAGCTTACTGACGATGTTCCTCTGCTTTGCCCATAGAACATAATATTATAGAAAGCCTGTTGCCATTGACCATGGTTTTGAAGCCGTGCTATCTTTATTATTTTATGATCCAACCAAAAGAACACAGAGCACACAATTTTCTTTAATGCTGATAACGCAATTGATTCATCAGATAATTTAAAAAGGGGCCTTGAAACTATTGAAACTAGTCATACAATTATTGAATTATAAGAAATTCTTATAGGTATGCTATATTAATGTGAATACGTCAACACACCACTGAATACTTGAAGCAAGATAACTGAATATACCTACCTCTCAACTCAAATCACACTTATAATAATTGTGAGTAAAAGCAACTTGCAAAGTAGAACCAGTTTGTTGTTATTCTTACTGAGAGCTTAAAGCTCAAAATGACATGATGTATATGAGGAGCTGTGGACCATTTTAGAAGCAATATCCATAAACAAATCACTTGAAATGAAGCCTTTGCATTTATTTTCATTTATGAAAATGTTGCAAATGGTAATTCATAATTTTGTTATTGTTATTGTTATTGTTGTTATTGTATTTTGTAAGTAGGTAGTAGGTATATACTTATATCATGTGTAGGGAATCCAATCCCGAGCCAAAACTCTGATCCCGGGATTTCGGGATTACAATTTGACAATCCCGGGATTGGCATTTTTTCCATTGGTAATATAATTTTTTTATATTTACAAATAACGTTGATAAAATCGGTCAAAAATAAATCTAGTATAATTTATACTATTTAAGACATTTATTGTTAATATTGTATACGTTTAATCTTGGAAATACATAAGTTTAATGGAGTAAATAATATTGTAATATAAATAATGTGAATTTAATATGAGATTGCTGTTTCTGATAGTAAATACTTAATGAATGGGTTAGCGAGATTTAAAATAGTAAAGCAAATCATGGTGTACCTACTTATGGCCTTTCCGCTTCATAAATCTAATTAGTCAGCCAAATATGAAACTGCCGTAAAATGTATGAGATCATGGTGGAATTACTTTGTTAATAGTGCGAAGCATAGTTTTTTTCCAATCTTTATCATTTTTATTAATTGATGTGAATTTATTTCTAATGTAGTTATTTGTTATTAAAAGTATTTTTTCTGTTATATTTTCGTTTTAATTTTATTTTCCATAAAAATTGATAAAAAAATCAATCCCGAAAGTTTCGGGATTATGTTTATCAATCTCGGGATTCATAGGTATCGAAAATAGCTCGGGATCCCGGGATTGGAATCCCTAATCATGTGTTTCATTTTCTTTTCATAACTGTAGCGTGATTGAATACCTTGGCTGTAATAACCAACAACCAGTCTAAACTTAAGACTCAATAATCACAATCTGTCATCAGTGTACCTACTTGCAAACCTATTTATACTTAGTCTATACATAAAAATCGTGACGACATAACTAGTGTTGTATTCTAATATATATTGTACCTGCTGCATATTGCAATTGTGATTTTATTGCACAGATTTTTTTACAGGGGTGCCTCCAACCCTGTCAGCGCCAGAGATCTCCTCGTACCTAAAACCACTACGGCGTGGGAGTAATTATAGTGGAAATGCTCCAATTTTCAGTGTGTATTTAAATTTATTATTTTGTGTGTATTTGTCTGTTGACAGTGGCGAAGGGTGATTTTTGGAAAGCGGTACTCTATCGAGATCAGAGAAAAAGAATACACTTGTCAAGTATATTTACAGGAAATAAGAAGACAATACGATATTAATAGGTGCTGATGAATATAATAACATTGATAACACACTATTCACTAAATTTCAATAGTTCACTGACGATATAAAATTGAGCTATGAGTTTAAATTATGTATTTTTTTAAACACATCAAAAATCATTAGGTAAAATTTATTTTTATTTTTAAAGACAATCTCTAGGTACATTTAAATGGATTATTGATTAATTTAATAAAACACAAATTATTAGTAAGTACTTATTCCACTTTTATTATTTAATAAATTTGGACCAGTTTCATCCGCCTCAAAGAGACATTTTCAACAATTTTCACTTGAAAATGTCCCTTTGAGGCGGACGAAACCGATCCAAATTCATTAAATAATAAAAGTGGAATAACTACTAAAAATTTTGCGTTTTATTAAATAAATCAATAATACAATGCAGTTCCACCATGAATTGACAGTTAACACAATGAAAGAATATTATTACAGTATATATTTTTTAATTAACTTATTATTAATTATTTTGTACAAAGATGCAGTCATAGACAATAATACTATGCGCAAAGGTTTTTTGGCTTCGCCTTTACAGCCTACCGTATTGCATACATTGCGGTAGACGGGTTCAGGTCACGTGATATGCATAAAAAAATCAGCATTCTTCGCTGAATAATCCGATATAATAGTTAAAGACAGATGGCGCTATACCATATTTTTAAAACATATTTTGTCAAGCTGTTCAGTATATATTTATAATGCTTTCCTACGTATGTGACATATTTCGATTGCAAATTAAGATATTTTAATAGAATATAAAATAATCAATTTATTTTTTAAATATGTAAGTACCTACGTCAATATGCAATTTAGAATTATTTTTCTTAAGAATGGTATATGTTCCTGTTTTTGATAATCGCCTAGTAGGTTGGAGTCTTCGGCACTGGTTTAAGATATCCGAAAATAAATAATAAAATAGATAAATATGTAACTAACGGATTTTCAGATAATTTGAAACGAAAAATGAGAGAGGACGACATTTTAAGTGTGCTTAAGGGCGGCACTTTGCCTAGGGCCTTTGCCTTTCTATAAGTAGGCACTATAATCTACTTATAGAAAAAAATGCTCCGTGGACCGCATGTTTCTGACCTCTGGCTAAAATCGAGTCATATATTAGATAGATTCAATGCTGTGAAATGAAAAAATATGTAATTTTAAATAGTTGCACACTTAAACGGTTAAATAAATCAATTATAATAAGTACCCACTGAATATTTAGCATAAATTTTAAAAGTACATAATATATAAGCAGACTTAAGTGAATTTTCAAGGTGTCCCCTCACCTAAATTGTCCAGTGATAAATTAAATAATAACTATTGATGTCCGCGCAGGTTATATATAATAAACATTGCGCAAGTGTCCATTGAAATGTCCGTTCGGCTAATTAGCTCAGGTGAAATACGCCCGTCCTCGCGCCTTCGTGATAATCAGAAGACGCGTGGTAACTCATACAGTTTACGTATCGCTGGTTAGATGATAGACTGCGTTGATGCGAATTGAAGATAGTCTGGTGTCTGAAGATCTGTGTAATGTGAGAGTTTAGATTCTAAATAAATGGATGCGAGAGGGGCAACTTAGCTTATAATATTATGAATGTCTAAAAAATAAAAATTGACAATTTTCTTATACCAGGACTAGCACAGTGCATAGAAAAGGGTTGGCGAACCTATGGCACGCGAGGTGTTTTTGCATGGCACGCGTGTGAAGAGAGAAAAACCTATAATAATAAGAAATGACAGATCGCATTGTATAAAAAATAGAAGGCAAATACTCTTCAAGAATAAGCATTACGTTCAATATAAATATATAATTGCATAGGTTGGTTTTTATATTTTATGCGTCACATATAATATTATCGCACTAACCTAACGTAACCTCATCAGGCGGCGGGGACTGCCGCGCCGCAAACCTCTAATTTTGATCGATTTACAACGTAGCGAGAGAATGCCTCATCTGAGAGCAATTCTTGTGTCAATTTATGCGTAAATAATCAAACTAATTAATAAATTAACAAAAAATTTCATTTCTACCCACAAAAAATGGCTGAATCAAAAATTTGGTGGAGCTAGTAGTAGTAATTCTGGTAGACAGTTTCAAAATTGGTGGACCGAAATGTATGACGTAATTAAAAATAGTGATAAAGCTATGTGTGTGCTATGTTCTGTGAGTGGTATCTAGAACATCATCATTTTTTTGTAGAATTTTTAAAAACTATTTCCCTCATAACTGCTCGGCACGTCAGACAGTTGAAAAATATTATTTGGGAAATTTTGGCACGCGTACGTAAAAAGGTTCGCCATCCCTAGCATAGAATATAGATCGATTGAAAATTAGGCATGTCGATTGCATTAACTGGCATAGTATAGCTAAGTTTTTATTGTATGTCACTCGCCCTTCCATTCACGAAGAGAGCATCTAAAAATTATGAAATAGGTACTAGGCTACTGCTTTTAAATAATATAGTACCTATACTGTTTTATATCCACAAATATTATGTCGAACAATCCGTGGAGGTGGAGGGGAAGCGACAATGGTATTCGTGTTCGCGAAGTGACAAGATATCCTGTGGGTACTTAGGTCCTATAAATAGTGTGACAAATTGATCGTAATGAAAACATATAATTTTATGTATGTGTTCCAACCACAGAACAGATAATAAATATAATACCGATGTCCGATAGGCTATGCTATATTCAATACGCCGCATCTTGATGCAGGGTTTTGAATGTGTGAGTGTCCTACGAAAATAAAGTACGCATTATGCACGTGCAATAGTGTGTGTAATACACCAGCATTAAATGAGCGTAAATGCATAAACCGAGAGCAGTTTTCTGTATTCGACGTAAAACGTATTATTGACACGTGTGTAAGTTTAACCCGGATTCTTCCTTTCTCGAGTCGGGTACCTACTATCGCCTTACCCGTTATGTATTTCAGTTCCCATTATTTCTGAGTTCCCTGGTTCCAACATTCTCAGCGAATTATAGCACTCGTATTAGCATAAATTTCATAACCAACTATTTCGTAGCTTTTCTGTATTTATAAGCCCTCCATATTATGTTTATTTACTAAATCTATACTATGTTAGATGCAAAGAATTTAAATCTCTTCATAAAGTTTATGAAGGAACTCTAGGGCCTGGACCGTTCCCCGGAGGATATGGAATAACGTCAAGGTGGACGCAGAGAGGTTGAGTGTGACCGACTGCAGATCTTGGAGGATGGTTGTGCAGTCGGCCATGGTCGTTAATGGTATATAGCATAGTTTCTTAACCGGTGGTCCGCAGAGATTTTTGATTTTTGGATGGGCCGCAAAAATTTTCTGCAGTTCAAAAATAGTTACCTACCTAGGAACCCAATTATTCTTGTTTCAAAAATAGTGTAAATATACATACATATTTATTATTTGATTCCTATGTTGATGGTCCGCAAAACATTTTTGGATTTTTTGTGGTCCGCGGATATGAAAAGGTTAAGAAACATTGGTCTATAGCACGTACGTAAGTATAATCTTCTGAATTCTGAAACAATTTCGCCTAAATGCAGCTTCAGTAAATTAAATTATAATAAATTAAAACTAGGTACCTTAGGGCTTGCGCAGACAGAGCGCGGTCAGGCGGTCTGCGTTCCGCGTTCGGAGTTCGGCGTTCTTTGTACTGTATGGACTTCATACTGTATGGGTACACAGCCGGCGGTCAGACCGCGCCGGTCAATTGGAACGCTAGAGTTCTGGAGTTCTATGCCCGGAATTACAAAGAACGCCGTACCTCCCGTCCAGTCCCGTCATAGGAATTTGAGCAGTCACACAACATAGAGCGAAACCACACGGGGGAGTGAGTACGCAACAGCGGTGCTTTCTCACTTCCACTCGCAGTCGGAATATAGCGGTGTCGCATTATGCAGCGCTTGTGTCAGTACAACGTTTGTAAACAAATGGAACGCTTATTGTTGACCGCCACCTGTCTGCTGTCCCTGAACGTTAGCGGTCAACGGTCGGTTGAACGCAGAACTCCGACCGCTCTCTGTCTGCGCAAGCCCTTTAGACGTTAGGCACACGGTGCTGTAGTTGCAGCAGGTTTAAGACACACGGTGTTGCAAGTTGTAATGCGCATTTAGCAAAAACAAACTGACCTAGTATCCGCGTCAACGTGCCGCAAATTCGTTAAATTGCAGCGCCCTTATAACACACTGACCAATTAAACAAGAGCATTTTATTGGCTTTATGTATATTATCAACAGGATACTCAATGTAGTGGGATTCAAACTCACCTGCCGTCTGTGCTTTCACTAATTAAATTGACCTATAATTAGTATTTCTATGACTATTACCGAATGTGTAAAAATTTGTTTTGCATTTATGGTGAACAGACCATCTGCCACTTGGATATTTTTCGTTCAAGACGAGATCGAGATTGAAATTTCCAAGCCCATTTAAAAATAAAATCTCACTCAGCCATAATATTTATTTAATTTTTCTTTGACATTTTATTCACAAGAATATAATAATATGTAGCATTTTTTGTCTCATTCGAAGCAGTAAATTTTAATTTTGAAGGCACCACTCAAAAAGTCAAAACGAAATCTTTTGAGTTTCGCAGACTGGGATTCGAGCTCGGACCCTCGGAGTCAGGAGTCATGCTGCGTTTGCGGTCTAAACGTTTTAAAATGTGTTTTGTTTTCACGTTTCGCTTTCACATCTATTCTACAAAACATCAGCTATTTTTGAGATGATATTCAGTGGCGTGCTTACGTATTACTTTTTGTATTTAAACTGACCTTATTCACAGAACAAATTAATAAAATATAAAATGCGAAAGTCAGCCGCCATAGACCAATACTTTGATACCAAATTTACGGCTTAATTTAATAATTTAATAGTTTCGAAGCCCCATTTTAAATCTTCTAACGAATCGATTGCATCAAAGAAAATCGTCATTGAGTCATGCTATAAGCTGAGTGTAGGTACTTAAATATTAGGTACCAATATTAAATGCGCGTTTCGTTTACGTGACAAAGAAACAGACGTAAATATTAAAAATAACACCTTATTAAACACTGTTTAAGTTTATCCCATATTTTTCTAGACTCGATTATTGTATATTCTTACAGCCTCACCCAGAAGATAACACCTTTATTTTTGTGGTTCCTGGCTATACTTGTGTAAGATAACTAATGATTTTTACCCAGAATTTCACTAGTCTTTCTTAACACGACAGGGAAGCAGTGCGTAGATCTGTTTTGTAAGGGATTCCCCCTGGGCGCCAGGACTATTTTGCGCCACTCTGTCGAATGAAATAAATAGACGTTTGTTACGATTTTATACAGGAAGTAGACGAGGAATTTTAATCAGTTTCTATCTACTAACTGGTAGCTTTAATTCATTTTGCTCCTAACATACCAACTGTTTTTATTTCGGATAGAATTATCATGCCTGAGGCTTTATATAAAAATAAAACAACCCTCTTCTCGTTGCAAAGTATGCACAATTAAATCATTATTTACGTGTGCATATTTAAATTCACACCAAGCATTAAATAATAATATAACAATTTATAAATAAATAGTAATATTAAATATATATTAGTACCTATAAATTCACGAACGTCTATTTATTTTCGAATTTCACCGTCCAATTCAATTGTTCCGCCGCCAAATCGTCCTTGACGTGGTAAGGTAGGGTCAGCTACCTCTATATGTGAGGATATTCTACAAAGCTACGAAGTGTTGCACTCTCTGACGGCATCGGTACATATCCCAGACAAGTGACTCGCTTCTTCGTGGTTGTCGTGTTTACATCTGTTACCAAAGGCTGGTGCTTCTCAAGACCAAGACCCAAAAGCTGAGATTTTTGAGGTTTTGTCAGATCGCGTTGAAAAACTGATATGTGGTCATCACACATCACAGACATCACAGATGTGACTATTTGTTTGTTTACTGCAGCCCCCACCATGCACACGCGGATGCAAAATTATTTCGAAAAGCTACGATTGTTGGCAACCGTGGTAATTACGTATTTAAACTTAGAGGCAATCCATAGACTGAAACCGTATGCAGTTTAGAACCGTGTGCCATATTAAACTTATCATTTCTGTTCATGAAAATATATTTTCACAAAGTAGATTATAAGCATCTGTTCGTATCTGTTTACGTATACTATACATTTACACCTACAAACATAGTGAAAATATATTTTCATGAACAGAAATCATAAGTTTAAGCATTTAGTTCTAAACCGCATACGGTTTCAGTCTATAGATGGTCTATTAGTCACTAGCTTGGCAGGCAGAACAGCTAGGTACCTAATAATGCAGGCTACATATTTTTTTAACATCATGGTAATTTGATGTTAACATTTCGTTCATTGCATTAAAAAAAGTACCTCATAACAATGTATACAATTATTAAAATATTGTTATCAATGATATTAATGGCATTGGTTTCACAAGCACGCCACTGCTGTAGGTGAATGGAAAACATACATAAAGGCATCGAACCAATGTCTCATGTGGTGCTAAGAGTCCCAGGTTCCACTCTCACTACGCCACAGGTATCAGGGGTTGGGTCCGGCCAAGTGCACTGTTCTGAGAAGCGGCAACCCCCCAGGAAGAAGGTGTTTGGCGATATAGCTATGATAATAATATGACGAATAACCAGTAAATAATGGATTTAAAACTCAGTTTTCGTTTAAGGGAATTTCATGAGACAATCAAGAATGGAACATACCTACATCGATTGGAAACAAGATAACTTTTACTATACCATTTGCATTAACTGGCAAAGTCGTAGAACGTTATTGTTCGTTATGAAGAAATACTGTATTAGCTAGACAATTTGGTAATTATTGTACTTGACTTAAATTCCCTGGCACAATATTTCGATGAATTTTTGTATAGAAATACTACATCTGTTTATTAAACATAATCTGAGTATTCTAGTGTGCACATGAGGGACAATAATATATCCGTATGGACTCTGAGTGCTCTGGGTAGGTATGCAGACCATGCAGAAAATGGTTCAGTAACGTCCCGTGGGGGGTAGGCAGGTCTTGCTTTGCATAGGGGCGGTACATTATGAAGAGCATCTTAGTTTAAAAAAATAATCGAAGCATAACTATTGTTGTATTGTAATACGTCATGTTGTTATGGCAGTTTTTCAGAATTGTTTCAGTTTTGCAGTGTCATAGAATCATAATATATTTATTGTTAGCCCACCGTTATTTTCTCTCTCATTGGCACGTCGCATTAGAAAGTCCATGTAAACTCAGTCAAAGCACACTTGAGTGCATGGCAACCAAGATTTGGGAATCCATTCCTGAGAATGTCCCAGGCGTAATAAACTGTTGATGTTTCACAGCAAACTTAGGGTCTCGTGAGATACGTACGTTTGATTTGGACCGAGTGTGGTGCAAGGCGTAGGTATATGTAAAGGTATGTCACAAAATGGCCTTAAACGCGCTGGTTGGATTGCGATTAGTTACGGTAGAAGTAGGTACATACATGGAAAATATCATTTAAAAGGGCTAAGAGAATCAGAAGGAGCTAAGGAAGGTCTACTGGCGTTGACGTATTTGAATAAAGGAGGAAAAATGTATCTACTATTTACAGTTTATTCGCATACCTTTGTAAATATACCTACCCACTCTTTGTTCTTCCTCCTGCTGGTGAATTTATGTTGTTTTGGTCATGGAGTACAAGCCCGTCATTAAACGGTAGGCATGGGGCGAATAGATGGATGTCTCCAAGCTTGAGGTGGTTTAGTTTATAGCTTGAACTTCGTTGACTTTTAAACATTATCTCTCAATGAACAAAGAGGTCCATTGTGCACCCAATAGGTAGGTACCTACTTATCTAAATTTCTGTCGCGTTTTTGGTATAATATTTGTTTCTGAACACTGAATTGCTGTGAGACCAAACGTCCTTTTATTCATAATAATAACTTTTATGACAATAAGTTTCCTTATTTCGACGTGATGTTATACCTAGGTACACAACATTGTTATTATTACTAAATATTATAAACATTTAAAATATTACAATTAAGTTAGGTTTTTGGGACCCACACTATGTACCTATGTATTAGCCCAGGGCCCCTTCAAGTGTAAATTCGGCTGTCTATGTACCCATATGTATTTATATTATACTAAGGCCCGTTTCAGACGGGACACCGGTGTCGCGCTCGATATAATATAGAAGGCCTTTGTATTTGAATAAACGGGCCTTTGTATTATGTTATGAACGCCCCAGAGCTAGTGAGTCAACGCATAATTTTGCGTTATAAATTAGAATATAAAACTGGCTGCGGTAATAAAAACAAGTGTATCGGCGGCTTGAGAATGTAGCGGCCGACGGAAAAGTGTACCGGACACGCGTTGACTCATTAGCTCTGGGGCGTTCATAAACATAATACAATGGACCCTTTATTCGAATACAAAGGACTCCTTATTATATACGAGCGCGGCACCGGTGTCCCGTCTAAAACGGGCCTAAGTCAGCAAATGAAAATCAATGAAAATAAGTGATATTGATACATGATATTATGTCGACTCGTATTCATGCAGTTATTTTTAATACGACATCCCGTTAACAGCCAGCTGGCGAATGTTAATACCTATGTTTTACTTGACGGTTATTTACAAACAAATTTTGTAAATAGCCAATATATCTACCTACTGGATAATTTGTTAGGTTAAGTTAGCTAATATTTATTTAATTCATGATTTTTGCCACTGTTCCCGTCTGTCTTCCAGTGATGAGTAAACATACGTGTACCCTTAATTCTAATCGGATGCATTTGGAATCAATCAATCAATCAATCAAAATGCAATTGTTTATGGAATTGCGCGTCGAGTGATATCCGTATTATTTTGAAGGAATACAAATAACGCATATGTGTTACCGTGTTAACTATTTAAAATAGCTCTGCATATCCCTTTCGACACTGGCACCCTTACACACCTTTCAGGATTAGACTATCAAATATTGTATCAAAAATATTAATATGAGAACTGCGTTCTGGTTCAATATCTCATCGCATAATTCGTGGAGAACGGTCCGGTCTCTGCCGTCAGATTGATTGCAGGCATATTAACATTACACAAGTCATGTCGCGTCACGTCAAAACGAGCCGCGTCCTTCGGGATCATCCATCTTCATACAACCGATGAGGATCGTGAAGCAGCGATGAAAAAAAACCGATCGACACTCGAACGGCCGTGTTACATCGCCAGGCCCGACTCACTTAAAGCCGACCCGACGACGACTCCATGCTGAACGCTAACGCCGCGTTTCCACATGTCGATTTTTGTCGTTCAATTGTTGAACATGTCCATGTGGCGGAGAAGTACAGGATGCTAGTCACATCCTCTGGTAATGTCCAAGGATGTGCTTCGAGAGGGAAGAGATGCTCATGTAGGTCCAACCAGATGTTGAGTCCATCGAGCCGTCCGACCTGGTCGCCACAAATGCCAATTTTATAGCAATTTAAAAAATGTTCTTCACATAGGTTTTGTTAGTCCGTATTATTTTAGATTTGTTTTTTATACTTACCATTAAATTCATTTATTTTATGTTAATTATCCGTGATTTTCTCTCCCGTGACACTTTTTATTAAAATATGTCAAAGCTCAATTGAAATCGTGAAGACCTCAGCCATGGGTATCTGCTTCTGAGACATTACAAGGCGTACATAACTGATGATTCTTCACTTAGAAACGTAGGGCCTCGTGATACGCTCGATTAAGACCGACTGTGGTGCGGGGCGGTTGGTTTGGAGACTTATTTGTTTGTGTTTTTCAACTGTTGAATGCTAACTGAAACTAAATTGACAAGTAGAAAACAAATCTTTCCGATATAACATCTCACGATGTGATAACAGCTGTGATACGGCCAACGGCATGCGTACACATTTCCAGACACGCTGCAGACTACGGTTTCAGAAATTAGAATCGGATGCTTTGTTGTAATATGGTATGTGCACTGTTAACGAAAAAGCCATAAGTCTTTGGAGTGATACATCATCACAAAAGGCGGCCATCACGGATGAATGACGTATCAATTATGCCAGGGTTTATGAATACAAACTGGTGTGAATAAATCACCTTGATTGCAGGGTGCGTCAATTTTTCAGTTAAGGGCGGAACGCTGCAACTAGGTACAGCTTGAAACTTTCGGAGAATTATCAACACCTAGTTAACTAGTCGTTTTTCTTACATTAATAGTTAAGAATTCAATGGTATTTGAGTGAAACCCACGAAGCTATCAAATTAGCGCTAACTGCTGCAATATACTGGCATCAGGATGCATGGTACTACTATGCATTGGACTAACTTTAGAGTTTAGACGAACATCTTACATAAAATTATATACCTAACATTTGCACATCAAAAAACGCCAAGTTGAAGTCACGAACGCCAGAATAGGCATTATGTTAGAACAGGCGCGCACACAGAAAAATGGTTTGGGGGGTCCATTTGAAAAAAATATCCATAATATTTTTTTATTGATTTTTAAGACTGCAGGAGGGGGCTAGGTTATCAAAATCTAGCAAGTGCCACTCCGCTTACTACTTATACCTTCCTTCTGCGCATATCTTCTATACACAAGACTGCCTTTCATTTTTTTCATGACAGTTTTTCATTTTTGTATCGAAGTATGAAGTATGAGCACTTATTGTAACAATTATTACAATAGGTTAGTTAGCCGTCTAAACAGTAAAAACTGTCTATCTCGCTCTAAAATTTAACACAGCCAAGAGAGGTCTTACTATTACATTACAACTAACTTACTCTAACTAAACTCTCTTAAACTAACTTAACTCTCGTGGTGCAGTGTGTAAGGCGCTGGCCTTCCATCCCGGAGTTCTGGGTTCGATTCCCGATAAGGTCAAAATATATTTACATAATCTAGTATGTAAATTCCTCAAGCCTGGGAGTTTTACCACTATTATTGGGCTTCACGGCCTGTTGTGGTGTTTAATAAAAAAAAAGATAAGTACAAAAAATGAAAAACTACCCTCGATAGCTGCCGATGATCTAGTTTATACACAAGCAATCTTGTGTATAAACTAGATGCGTTATTCGTTTTAACTGCGGAATACCACACATGTTCAGATACATTCCACATTCGCAGAGTTTATATGTGCTAGTTTGGACATGACGTAGTCTTGCACAAACTTTATAAAAATAACCACTCGTCGATTTAACATCCCTGTCTTCTATGACCATCAATTATTCCCCAGTGGGACACGACCTGCGGTCCGCAGCTCGGCTTTTCCGCACTCGACATGCCGATATGCATTTTTTTGACTTTTCATTTTGAAAAATGATCATTTGAAAATGATGTCGAATTAATGACTATTATTTGTCTACGGGGGCAACGGACCTTGCGTTGGTTTTTGTTATATTTTTTTGTATCACCATCTATTTGAGATAGTTGAGAATGACGTGATTAGCGCGATGACTTATGGTGATCACGACCTAGGTAAATTGGTAAATTTAAATTGTACCTAGGTATCTATACATTTTTTATATTATTATAATATAACAATCCTATCTATACCCAACCGTGACATGATACGCGTCACGATTTCATGCTATTTACTGTGGACGAGATGCATATAATGTCACCAATTATTAAACACTAATAAGCCGGTATTCCAGTTATTTACATTTAGTCATTAACCTAACCTAACCTAACCAGGCGACTCTCGTGGTGCAGTGCGTAAGGCGTTGTCCTTCCATTCGGGAGCTCCGGGTTCGATCCCGTTGAGGACACAATACATGTACCTACCTACGTAATTTTCTCAAAGCCTGGGTGTTCGTGATTGTTCAAATTACTAATTGCATAATAATAATTACAACCACTTTGTACGAAAACGTAACAGGTGGGAACTTTCATAGCCGATTTTGGCTAAATTCATAAATTCAAGCATGAAAACCTAACCTAACAATTAATCTATTAGGTATATCGACTATTTTTTAAATTTGTTTGCCGCTGGCTTCCCGTAAAGTGTAAAACGATATAAACCGTAAACCATTAAATTGTTATTTGGTTATATATCATTAATCTCTCTATTTTTTTGAATTAATTAGTTTTAGATTTGGGATGTGATTCTAGGAAGAGGTATATCGATTCTTTTTCTAGTTACTTACGTTGATACATAGTTGTAATTTTATCGTGGGCGCCTCAAAATCAGTTATTGCCTCCACGTCCCTAAACCGACCACTGCATTCCCCCCGTCCAAGGATAAACCAAATCAAGAATATCACAGGTTTTCCATTGCCATTCAATTTATAATTTAACATACACAGTTTTACCATACCATTTTATGTGAATGTGGGATAGTAGGTAGGTACTAAGCATCTCAAATCATAAGGTTATTCGAAAGTTCAAGTGTCAGGGTTGTAAATGGGGAAGGGCGTTTTACGGGCGATAGATAGGTTTTGTTTTGAATAGGGAAGATTAACGTCCCACTCAACTAGCACGTCTCAATTTTCAAAAGTAAACAGGGATAAACATATGTTTTTTTCAGTGATCGAACACAATTGGCATTGGTGTCGTCAATTTCACTAAAACTGTTTAATGAGTAGTTTATATTATGACCGTGGCTGTATGGTATATATGTGAAGGAATTCCCTACGTATATAACTTATATGCATGTGGACAGTGGCGCACCCAAGGGGGGGGGGGGGCTGGCACCCCCCAAACATGAAAATTATCAGAATGATTTCAAACATTGAAATTGAAAGCCAATAAACTATACCTTGGCAATAAAAACACGGCAAAAAAAATGATTATTTGTAATTCTCCAACACCCTTTTTAGAAAAATTTCTTAGATTTTAATTTCTAACACAAAAATTTCGGGTTTTTTATAAACCCAATCCTTTAAGGGGGGGCATGCTCAGGTTAGGTTAAAATGGAGCTTTTATTGCATTTTCAAAGCATGATCCTGGACATTTCTTAAACGTTGTAGATAATCTATTTATATAATTTTGAAGCCTTTATATCCTTTATATTTATTTTAAACATTTGATGACTGCATAAAGTATTTTTATTTCATAAAATAGTATTCTTTTAAACCACTCGCTCTAATGTTTTAGAATATAGTCATATTTCAGTACATGCATGTGCAGTGGTGTTAAGATTTTTTACATTTATTAATTTTTAAACGCATTTATAAAACCATTAGTATAATTTATTTCGAAATTATTATAGTGAAATATTTACTATAAAAAACTATATTGATAATCTTTGTGATCCCAAATTTGACAAGAATTAGGCATTTTATTATTGAAAAAATGAGCAAGATTAACACATTTGAAGATAATTCTAAAGATATTAATTATAAGCTATATTTTTGACCATTCAAGTGTGATAAACATCCTATGAATACTAATTGCTTTATTATAATTATTGACCTAAGAATAAGGTAGTGTTTTTTTGAAATACGCCATTTCTTTTGGCATACCCAGTGGTTAAGCTACAACAGACGGCCGTAGTCATAAATTGACAAACTAAAACTGAAGTAGGGAGTAAGATCATGTTAACGCGCGTGTTTGAACATGTTTATTTACATTATACTTCATGACCATGAACATTTTCAATTATATAATTATTGTACAATATATTTTTTGATTATTATGTGTCGATACTCGACAGCTCCATTATTAAAGTAGATGTATTAAAAATCACCAATAATTTACTGTATAAGTACCTACCCTTATTTTGAACTAAAATACAATTTGAAAAACGTTAATGTAGTGTTTCACACTGCCTTTAATCTTCGCGGTAGGTTAGGGGCTCGCCAAATATCCTAGACCAAGGGCCCGTTTCAGGATGTGGGGACCATGTTGTAGGTACACCGAGTGCAATAGACAAAATACCGATAAACGAGAAATTATGGCGAGAACAATTATGATGAGAAAATTATGATGAGAACCTGAAATCGTGCTTAAAATTTAATCAACAACATACGAACCTGACTTACCCAAACTTTACAAGGAGATGCAAGGCCATTATTCACATTGAGTTTGTCAGTCATTGTCATGATTCAATTTTATGGATACCTGACTTACAATTTAATTTTTATTAATAAATAAGATCATTATTACGTATGATATTCAGTTTTATTCAGTGTACCTACCTATAATTTAATTAGGACTTAAAACTTTAACTAAAGTTTATTAAGTAAATTAGCAGTGTACATACTTACTACCTACGCATATAATTTCAGTTTAAGAAATTTGGCTCTCAAAAGAAATCTCAATCGTTGTACTGTTGATATTTGGCTCTATTGACTAATGAGTTTGCCGACCACTGGGCTAGGATATTTGACGGGCCCCCTATCCACCGCTTAGATTAAAGACAGTGTGAAACACTACATTAACGTTTTTCAAATTGTGTTTTAGTTCAAATTGAGGGTACTTATACAGTGAATTATTGGCGATTTTCAATACATCTACTTTAATAATGGAGCTGTCGAGTATCGACACATAATAATCTGAAAATATATTGGACAATTATATAATTTAAAATGTTCATAGTCATGAAGTGTAATAGCGCCGCAGGCGACTTTTTTTACTATTAAAGATAATTTATGATGTGTGTTTATCTCACTTATCTGGTCAACCCGACACGCCGGCCCCCCACAGCCCGGGCCCCCAGACTAGAGCCCTGTCAACCCTCCCCAGCCATCACCTATACCACTCCAGAATTCGGGTGGACACCGAGAATTTCATTAGGGGACGGGTTTCTAAAAAAACCTGACATCAGTGTTTCGAAATTTTTGTGTTAGAAATTAAAATCTAAGAAATTTGACTAAAAAGGGTGCTGGAGAATTACATATTATTTTTTGCCGTGTTGTTTGTCTAAGCCCAAGGTATAGTTTATTGGCTTTCGATTTCAATGTGTAAAATCATTCTGATGATTTTCATATTTTGGGGGGGGCAAGGCCCCCTGCCCCCCCCCCCTGGGTGCGCCACTGGTCTTGGGTATCTGGTTCTGAGACATATCCACGCGTAAACAACTGCTGATGCTTCACATCCAAACATACGCTCGATTAAGACCCAGTGTGGTGCGGGGCGGGTTGAGGGTAGATGTTTGTGTTGTCCTTTTTTATACACATTTCATTTATACATGTTTGATTTAACTATAAGTACATACTTTATTTTCCCACCTGTTATTGGGACCATTCATTTATTGTAGGTATATAATATCTACTACTTATATTCATCGATATTGTATACTTCTATGATTAGTCCTCCTGTCGGTTTACCTTAATATGAAATATATTATTATATTAAAAGTTGACAATCGCTTATTTTAAAATGACACATTTCGCGCTGATTCTTGTGTTTTCAATTCGGTACTTATGGTCTATCTATATTACCTAGTGGGCGTCAGGATAGGTTGGGTAAGTTCTAGGAAGTAAGGTATTATAGTAGGCATTTGGTTGGTATCCCATGAATTTTACCATTTCGAAGTAGCGCAGCGTTAAACGCACCCCCGTCGTCGGAGCAATTTCAATTTGAATGTTTCGAATTTGATAAATGTGACAGGAAACAGATGGGGTGTGCGGGATAACTTAGACCCGCACATACATTCACCGAACTTTAGCACGGTCCAGGCTCCTGACACTTATGCACAAATTACACGAGCAGACTCGCAGATTCGTCAACTGACATCGATCGTCGAGAGTAATCTATTGTCAACATTATTTAATAGTAACGATTCAGTTACAAATTATTTGATCGTCTTAACGCTTTTTGATTGATGCAAAATAATATACGTCGTATCAGTCAGTGTTAAAAATTATAAGTAAACCAGCCCAGATTAAATTAAACCACAATATATAGGTATATTTGTCAGCTTCGTGGCTACACTAAACAGTATTCCCTTATTTATATAAGTGATATGACCACAAATAAAAATAAGAATATATTATAAATGCTTTTTATTAATAATTGTAAAATAGGTACGAAAAATTGAAGATTGTTTTTTCGAAAGTTAAGTGTTGATGGTTATCTTTACTATCTGGTTGGGCCAATAATATTGGCAGTCATGCCTTATTTTCCCGCCTACCTTACATCCTTATTTATTATTGTCGCAAGACCAGGGCGAGCAACAGTTACAGGTCATAAGACGACCGTGATTGTGAATAACATTTAGTTAGATTGAGTGACATCAAGAAAGCGGTCGCGTGCGGGCTTGTCATAGCTTAGCCGTCACTAACTACAGAGTGATTCACCCAAAACACATATTATGTTTGACCTAGTATGTTGCGCTAAATCTGATACGATTGAGCGAACTTCGCGTCTATCATCCCTCCTGAACTTTTCATCATTTATCCCAAAACCAAGTGAAACCATGACAGTGACATTACGAACCGTCCGTTTACCGCCATCCCTCTCAACATAAAAAGGTCAGTATATGACACCCTGTGTAATCCCCCCCTAGATCCGTAATCCACCACCAGCATATTCAAATTACTTCAAAAACCCCACCACCATCTATTATTTTTATTTTGTATTATTATTGTCTCTTAAAATAATAAATAAAGTCAAGCGACTATCGTTATATTATAATGCAAGTGTCAAATTGACGTTTCGTTGCAGAAGCTAACGCTGTCCAGCAATGTGTCACCCCGATCATCGTGTAACCACTGTAACCTAACCTAATATAGAAATGTTTTTACTTTACTCGGTGGGAATTGAAAAACCTGCATGTCTAATTTGTGTACGTAAATTTACGATTTTAATCTTCAATATTATTTATTTTAATACATTGTGGAAATTATTTGCATATGTATTATAATTTAAACACGTTTTTAACAGTGTTTTTTTCAAAAAAACAAAAAATAACAAGCTATAAGAAGTATACGAATTATTTTTTTGATTATTAATACACGATGTTAACTCCGCCCATAGTAATAGGTAACGTCTCTACCTACGCTATGGCCGGTCCCAAGCCCGGATAAAGAAGGAGGGTTCGTCGTAGGGCTAATCACCCAATCACAAAAAAACCCTGATTACGAACACCAAAACAACTGCCTTGGACCCCGGACTCCCCATAAACCAACGACCCAAGCAAAGAATTAAGGACAAACGATTATATATACAATGTGGCACATGGAACGTACGTACTATGTTGCAGCCGGGCAAGATGGAGGAGGTTGCAATTGAATTACATAAGTATAAAATGAGCGTGAATGCATTGCCGGAAATAAGATGGGAGGGCGCAGGTTTCATAAACAAGAGAAACTACACTTTGTATTACAGTGGATCTGCAGGTACGCAGGGTCGCTATGGAACTGGGTTCTTAATCAGCTCTGTTATCCGCAGGGCAGTACTAGGATTTGAGCCAATTAGTGAGAGATTATGTAAACTTAAGCTGAAAGGTACACTTTACAATATTACGTTCATCAACGTTTATGCCCCAACTGACGATGCGACCGAGGAAATTAAGGATAGATTCTATGAAGATCTGCATAGAGCCTGCGAAAAAGTCTCCCCACATGATGCTCTAATTATTTTGGGAGACTTCAATGCAAAAATTGGAAAAGAGGAAGCATTTAAAGAAGTAGCTGGGCAGCACAGTTTGCTTGAAACGACAAGCGATAATGGTGAACGTCTATGCTTTTTAGCGGCTGAAAATAATTTAATAATTAGTAGTACATGGTTTAAACATAAAAATATCCACATAGGAACCTGGAAAATACCTGGAAGTAATACATGCAACCAAATAGATCACAATCTTATATCGAAAAGAAGAGCGACAACAGTGGAGGATGTGCGCGTCTGCAGAGGAGCCAATTGCGATTCTGATCACTTCCTGGTGAGAGCAAAATTAAAACAAAAAATCTCCTTATTACTGAAAAAAGAAGGCCAGGGAAGAACTAAATGGAAAGCTGAAAAATTGAAGGATGAAGAAATTTTCGATAAATACCAGGAATCTATAGAAACAAACTTAAAAATGACTTTAATAACCGATGATGTGAATGTGGACTGGGAATTGTATTATCACGAGTGCCACAAAAATTCTGGGGGAAAACAAAGCAAAAATAGATGCAGGATGGTTTGATGATGATTGCAGGCAAGCACTGTTTGAAAAAAATGAAGCAAGGAAAAAATGCCTACAAAGGGAAACGCGCCAAAATTACGAAACTTATAAAGAAAAGAGAAAAACTGCAACAAAGATTTGTAGAGAGAAAATGCGAATGACGCTCAAGAGAATACTCCAAGACATGGAATGTCAAAGAAGAAACAATGATCCCAGAAAATTTTACAAGACTCTTCGAAATCTAACGAAATCCTATCAACCCAGATGAAACTCCTGTAAGGATAGTGAAGGACAAATGCTGATCAAAAAGGAGGGCATTATGGAAAGATGGAAAGGCTATTTCACAACACTTTTAAATCAGGCTTATAGAAATGGTCACGAGGAAACGGAAGAAGTATTGTACCACACTGCTGAGGAATTTATTGATGAGCCTACTCTGCTTGAAGTAAGAAGAGCATTAAGAACGCTGAAAAACAATAAAGCACCTGGAAACGACAGGATAACAGCCGAGCTGATAAAGAGTGGTGGCCCAACACTGGAAGCAAATATCCACAAGATAATCCTCAATATTTGGGAAAAAGAAATTCTACCTGAGGAATGGAAGATGGGTATAATCGTGCCTATTCTGAAAAAGGGAGACAAAACAATGTGCGATAACTACAGAGGGATCACAATTCTAAACACAGCTTATAAAGTTTTCTCATCTGTACTGTATAGCAGGTTAATGATCTATGGTGAGGAAATCCTGGGAGAATACCAATGGGGCTTCCGACCAAATAGATCCACCATAGATCACATCCATCTCATGAGGCAAACTATGGAGAAAGCGCACGAATACAACCTTACACTCCACCACCTGTATATTGATTTTAAACAAGCTTTCGACAGCGTGAATAGGGATAAGATGCTGCAAAGCCTAAAAATACTGGGAATTCCCTTAAAACTAGTAAAGCTAATAAAGACCACACTGCCGGATACTCAAGCAGTTGTCACTGTGCAAAATGAGCAAACTGAAAGCTTCAAAATCGAATCAGGTGTGAGACAAGCGGATGCGCTATCCACTATGGTATTTAACCTTGTGGTGGAATCCATAGCTCGTGAAACCAACATAAGAGGATGGGTAGATAACAGTACAACGCAGATGTGCACTTATGCTGACGACATAGTAATTACAAGCAGATCTAAACAGAGGATGATCGACCATGGTGGCACTATGAAAATAAAAGCAGAAAACGCTGGTCTGAATCAAAGTAGAAAGTTTATATCCCACTGGATGCCAATACACACAGCGGTGTGGTGTAAAATCAATTATTAGTGCCAGATCTCTATCACTGAACTGACTAATCTGTTTTCTCACATTTTTTCTAAATTAATAATAGCAACGATATATTATTTCTATTCACGTGATTCAAAATGATTGTGTGTAGGTATAATATTGATGAAAACGCGATTCGTTCTGAAAAAAAACCATAACTTACAAGCAGCATGAGGATATCTCTTTTATCTGAATCGTCGTGAAACTAAAACAGAGAATACCTACGTCAAGGATTAACAAAAGGAAAAATTATCAATTATTATATTACAGTTTTAATAAAACCAGACGCTGTTACACTGATAACACGTTTAATAGGGATGCAATTTTATTATTACAATATATCGCTGTAGAACTGATCATAATAAATGACCCCAAGTGTCAGTACGGAAGTGATAATGAAGATATTGATTCCGTTGTTTGGCAATGTCCCGTATACGATGCCCAAAAACAAAGGCTTCTTGAAAATTTAAGTAGCCAAAAATATCTTGTGACGTTTTTACCTCAGCCAAATATCGAAGCATTTCTATGTATTCAAATGTTTCTGAGAGAGTGTCCCCTTCGAGCTTAAATTGTAAGGGCTTGCGCAGACAGAGAGCGGTCGGAGTTCTGCGTTCAACCGACCGTTGACCGCTAACGTTCAGGGACAGCAGACAGGTGGCGGTCAACAATAAGCGTTCCATTTGTTTACAAACGTTGTACTGACACAAGCGCTGCATAATGCTTGACCGCTATATTCCGACTGCGAGTGGAAGTGAGAAAGCACTGCTGTTGCGTACTCACTCCCCCGTGTGGTTTCGCTCTATGTTGTGTGACTGCTCAGCGGAGGTACGGCGTTCTTTGTAATTCCGGGCATAGAACTCCAGAACTCCAGCGTTCCAATTGACCGGCGCGGTCTGACCACCGGCTGTGTACCCATACAGTATGAAGTCCATACAGTACAAAGAACGCCGAACTCCGAACGCGGAACGCAGACCGCCTGACCGCGCTCTGTCTGCGCAAGCCCTAAATACCACATGATTAAAGCTAAATTGTAATATTACGTATCTATCCAATATAAATAATAGTATTTACAATTAATGTAATAACAGTGTCAAAATGAAAAGCTAAATGAGTCTCAGCTAAGTAATGATGAAATATATGTTGAATCAACAGTTTTGGATCCCTCCAAACATCGTCCATTTTATATCAGAGTTGCAAATGAACACAGTTTTATAGACTGATGTGATGATTTTCGTCTAGAGGTCTACGACCAAGACTAGACGAAACAGACGTGAAAAACGAATACGAAATAAAGTTAATTATATGTGCACATGTTTTGTTATTAATTGTGAGTGACTGTATTATTAATTAGTGAGAATAGACTAGTGTTAACACCCCAATTGAGTAGATAGATACCTACCCAGTAATGAAATATTACCTTTTTTGTCAAATGATAAACTTAGAATGTCTCGAGTCGATGTTTTAATTCAATACTAAACTTACAGGTTTAGAACGTCAGATTAGGATACCTACTGATAAAATTAAAATAGATATTTATCAATTTGATTTTTAATGTCATGTCGCTTGACGAGCGAACAACCGTTGGAGTTGGACAATAATGCCGTCATGGTACTCAAGGAGTACTAAACGACCAAAAGAACGCCCTAAGGCATAAAGCCCACCAAAAAAGCGTTCGGTGTGCTCACTACTGAGTAGGCCCCCTCCCACCCGCGCATTACCCTTCACCTATGTAATAAGGGGCCCAAGAAGCACAAAATAATTATTATTATCAGCGTCTCTCATAACAAAGCAATAAAAATATTATATTATTTCTCGGGGCTTGTAATTAATATTCACGATGACATCATTCTACCAGCGAAATATTGGACACATAGCAAACTAAACAATGGGTTCACTGTTATTAAATAATGGCTTCTCGCCCGTCTATCGACGACGCTTCGAGGAGCGTGATTTTGCTTGCCGTGTTCAATGAATAGACTACGTTGTATTTTCGTTAATTAGTATCGCTGAGAAGCCAAAAAATGATGAATCATGGGGCACGCGGGCACAATGCGTCGTCAAATCCAGTGTGCGCTGGCGTATTTATTGCGTTGTATTTTCGATGATTCACATAGAATATGCGCGAGCGCCCCGCAAGTCCGCTTTAGTGGACTTTATGCCTAAAACCCATCGGATAGACAAACTCATAAAGTTCGGTGGATGTACATGGCAGCGAGGAACTACGAATCTAGAAGAGTGGAAGGAGCTAGGTGAGCTAGCTTCATCCAGCAATAGATTGACCCCGGCTGCGTGTCGGGAAATTTGCACGTATGCAGTTGACCGTAACACAGTTCACCGTTACACTGATAATAATGACAGCGTTATTATTAGATATTTGATACCAATCAATTTCAAATTAAGGGGGGACATGCTCAGCGTAGGTCAAAATGGAGCTTTTGTTCTATTTTCAAAGCATGATCCTGGACATACCCTAAACGTTGTAGATAATCTATTTATATAATTTTGAAGCCTTCTTATCATTTATATTTATTTTAAACATTTGATGACTGCATAAAGTATTTTTATTACATAAAATAGTATTCTTTTAAACCTCTCGCTCTAATGTTTTAGAATATAGTCATATTTCAGTACATAAATGTGCAGTGGTGTTAAGATTTTTTACATTTATTAATTTTTAAACGCATTTATTAAACCATCAGTATAATTTATATCGACATTATTATAGTGAAATATTTACGATAGAAAATTATATTGATAATCTCTGTGACCCCAAATTTGACAAGAATTAGGCATTTTATTATTAAAAAAAATGGGCAAGATTAACACATTTAAAGATAATTCATTAGGTATAAGCTATGTCTTTGACCATTCAAGTGTGATAAACATCCTATGAATAATGATTGCTTTATAATAATTATTGACCTAAGAATAAGGTAGTGTTTTTTTTAAATACGCCATTTCTTTTGGCATTCCCCAGTGGTTAAGCTACAACATACGGCCGTAGCCATAAATTGACAAACTATAATTGATGTAGGGAATAAAATGATGTTAACGCGCGTGTTTGAACATGTACCGTTTAAAAAAAAATCGGTTAGGTAATGCTCGTATTTCTTTTTCTTGCAATGCTATACGGCCATATCTTTTCTAATCCTGTCATACGCCGAAATGTAATACCTACTTACAGTTTAACTGCATGTGACCTTGATTAATTAAAACTATTTATATTGTAGGAATATTACCGGTAAAATTTATTAAACTGCATCATCTATATCTATTTGTCTATAGATGCCTCTGGTAAATTTAGAACAGCACTGCACTTCGTAAGGTTATTTGATTTCAAAGACAGAGTTTCGGATTGAAATATTGAATCGTGGGGCGTTGGAATCCTATGATAACAAAACAAAAATAGTGGAATAATAATTTTGCCGCCGGATTCAAATTCAACTGTCTTTTCAGTTTAGTTTTATTCGGCAGAGTCTACAATCTACCTACATTGAGGTAAAGGCCAAGTGGTTGGGGTATATTGTTGGCATTGGGGATCCCTGCTGCGAGGGCAGAGTGACCTGCGACGAGTCGATTCACCTCGTTTCGATTTTTGAGACAATATTATTATGTAACCTCAGATCGTGACCAGTGATAATATAAAGCTAAATAAAATAACGTCAGGTCGTCGCTAGTTTTGAAAAAACCTAATCACTCCTACATTTTCGTTAGAACAGAAAAAATCGAATTTCACTACACTAAGTAAAAAATATACGTAGGTAAGTAATACATTGTATTATGTACTTATTATAATAACATAAGTCTGTTTACTGGAAGCCAGGCGGGAACAACGGCAACTCTCATAGTCGATTTCGGCAAAATTCATGAGTTCAAGAACGTTAACCTAACCTAACATGACAAATAATCCAGTATAACGGCTATTTTCAAAAATTGTTTGCCGCTGGCTTCACTAAATAGACATGAACCGATATTTGAAATATATATATATATATATATATGCTGACAACTACTGTTTCATGCTATAGTATAAACCGAAAATCAGACCGATCTTCAGAACGAACTTAGAATCGTTGTAATGATGACCATCTATCCTGAAAAGACTGTCAACATAATGTCAACATAATGTTGATTGTAGAATTAGATTTTTTAAAAAATCATTCCATTATAATTTAGCTGTGCCAAGATGGCAATCGTCCTGGACTTAAATAGCTTGGGCAAACGGCAATGCCAAAATCCAAGTCACCTGTATCATGTCCATAATCCGTAATCCATAGAACTCCAGAAGCTGGCTTGAGAGTGGGTCGATTGTTTGGGCCCGCGTCAGTTGAAATACGGCCTTATGGTACAGCGACTCCTTTCCTTGAGGCCGTATGGATACTATTTGTAGATTTATCCAACTGGCTTTCTCTTAGGTATGCTTACAAACCCACAGTAGTTTAAATACTGGAAGATTTCTTAGAAGAAATCTTTATTTGCCACGTATTATTTTCGACTTATACGCGGTGTAAATGAGAACTCTGCCATTCTTGATAGTATAGACCTGTGTATCCCTGATAACTATCTTAGAAATCGGGAGCATCAGTTATTTCTTCTACCAAGGTTCAGAACTAACCTGCCATCGGTGAAGCCAATTGGGAGGGCAACAAGTCTGTTCAACTAAATCGCTTTGGATACCGATATATTCCACCTAAGTGAGGATGAGTATAGGTGATTGTTGTTGTATAAATTCTTAAAATAGGGTCATTCGGTGTACTTCCATGTATCTAGTTTATAGTTTTTTATACTGTTTTAATATATATTTTTTGTTTTTAAATGTTGTGGACGTCTTACATTTATAATTTGTAAAGTTCACTATGTATATGTAAAATAAATAAATTTGAATTTGATTTTTAATAATCTCTCCTTTTACCTAGATTGGGGTAGTGATACTATAGTAGGTATCAGAAATGGCTCCCACAAGGAGGGAGCTGACAGGGCTCTAGCCTGTGGGACCGGGCTTAGGGACGGCCCGGCGTGGCAGGTCGACCAGTTAAGTGAAATAAACGCACAACAAAAATTTACTCTTATCGTAAAAAGAAGTCGCCATCAGTGCTTCATAATAATATGATGCCAAGTGGATTTATTTAAAAAATACCAAAAATCGCTGAAAATACCTACACGGAATACCCTTTATTTTACACGGAATCCTAGAGTTCCGCGGGATACCATTTAGAGCAGGGGGGGGGCAAACTTTTTGGATGGAGGGCCAAATTCAAGAATTCAAAATGAGCGGCGGGCCGCAAGTAGAATATCATTTTTAGATATACACTATTTATTATCACGAAAAATAAACATTACAAAAAATTAATGAGAAGAATGAAACTGTTTTAATGTTGTTGTGAAAATGTTGTAATGAAATTAATGAGAAGAAAAAATTTTTTTTTTTAATTCAGGTGTTAATTTTGTAGTTGATATTCTCAAAACTGCTTGTAAATGGGCATCGGAGATATTTGACCGTCAAGGATTTTTATTGAGGTCCATGATCGAAAATGTTTGTTCACATATATAGGTTGATCCAAAAATAACGAACATTTTTCTTGCATAATCTTTAAGTTGGTCGAATTTGTCTGAATTAAGGGCATTATAAAAATTGGAGATTTCTTCACGACGATGCAATTCTCTTAAATCAGTGTCACACTGCAGATCAATAATCGCAAGTTGTAGCTCACCAAAAAATCTTTGTGAAAAATTGTCATTCAGAGCTTTAATAATTTTACCATATTCTTCAAATTTATATTCTGGTATATTCAGCAACTTCAAAGTTGGAAAGTGGTCCACGTTGTTATTCGATATTTGAGTACCTTGGTATCAAAGTGGGACATAAGCCATTTACAAAATTTTGCAGGAGACTCACAAACATGTGTGAAAAGTGTCCGTTTTTCATATAACATACCAATTTTAAACTCAAAAATCTCTATGAAAACTACCGTTTTTGATAGTTTTGGTGGATTTTTTGAAAAAAGCTTCTTTTGCACTACCATAATCAATTAAAACATGAATTTAGTGGGAGGTGGCGTTTGTCCCACTTTGATACCAAGGTACTCAATTTGTCGAAGGAATAACTTGAGTTTTAATTGAAATCCATTCAAACTTTTTACCATATCATGGGCATATATTTTGTTTCCTTCCAACGCGGAGTTAAAAGTATTTAAATGTGTCATGATGTTCAACGTAGAAAATAGTGGTTACATAGTGTAGACGAGATGCAAGGAAGACGTACTGAGATAATACATTTACAAAACAACAAATTCTTCAAATTTTAATCTATTGTCAATATTTTTTAAAAAATATATAAAAAAGTTATTCGTAATCAGAAGTACAATTAATGATGGCGGGCCGCAAAAAAATACCCGGCGGGCCACATGCGGCCCGTGGGCCGCAGTTTGCCCACCCCTGATTTAGAGAATACTACTGTAGAACATTACACTGCCCTTAACCTTAGCTATAGGTTGGGGGAAATGTCAAACATCGTGGCCTGGGGACCCCTTTCAGGATGTGGAGGCCATGGTTTCAGCTGTTGTATTACCTATATGCCTAAATAGAAAATATCTATATACCTAACAATACACCATGAAGTGAGCAATAAATTTGACAATATCGGAGTATAATGATATAATAAAAGTATGTTCCGATATTATATTGCAGGTAAATAAGCACTTATCTAAATACTAGTCATAAATTTTATTTTGTTACGTAAAGCGATAGTGTAAAAGTACTTAATTACAAATCGAAGGTAAATACGCCATAGTTTTGTTTCACTGTTTTAATAAATGCGTCTGAATAATCTGGGATAATAAATCATATAGAGTTGTACTATTTTCATACGGTTAGGTATATTATAATGCACGATGAAAAGGCTTTTGAAAATTTGAAAGGATTATTGCAACACAATATTATCAATTACCTACGTCGTGTATATTGATAGTTTTTCACATTGAATACAATAATTCGAAGTTCGAACATACTAAACTAACCCCTTAATCCATATAGACATGTAAAAAAACCTGACATAACCTAACAATATAAAAGTCGAATCAAAGATTATTGATGACATGTTTCAAACACAGAACAATAAATAATTAACGAGTTACTTCTTACTTCCGTGTTTCTTACTTGTGTTACTTTTCAATGTGGGAACCACCCAAATATAAGTGGTAATTTAATTATTGTTTTAATCTATTGAAATATTCAAAAAGCCAACACAGGATCCCAACTAGGTATATCAAATTAATTGTGTGTTTGAACCTCAGAGTAATAATATAAAGAGAGTAGGTATTTTTTGGCAAAATGAAACCGTGTTTCTTGCATATAACGCACAGTGGAACCTCAATTTTAACGTTACACCATCATGTTCCTTCTCAGTACAGCTTCCAAATTTAAACACAACATAACCATGTTTTCTACAAAATTAACTAAAAATCATTATCACTAACTTTATATTTAACACAAAAACAATAAATTTTAACAACACGTAGGTACTCGCAGTTTTTAAATGAAATAATGAATGTACCTAGTCATCCAAATTGGAGGAGCCTTTTTTAAGTTCCTCCGCTCCAGCTCCGCTCCGGGACCTAATACCTGCTCCATCTTCGCATCCAGATGAAAAAAATCGGTAATACCTATATGTACTTATACAAATGTAAAAAAAAAAAAAAAAAAAGTAGTTTTCATATAAGGTTCAGGTATTAATCGTCATTTTACAACATTTTTCTTAGCTCGTATTCTTATTTGTCCGGTGGTCCTTTGTCCGGCACAAATCTTGCAATCGATTTTTAACTAACTTCCCGACTAGCTAGACATTTGAAACTTTTAGAATATATCAGAACACGATGTCAATGCATTTTTTAAATACTTTTAGCCATTTTTAAGCAGAATTAAAGAATTGAATTCATTTTAAGTTAATTCTGTTTTGTATGAAAAGTTATTTCGACACCATTATTGGTTGCTAGGGTCTGGGGTCCTAGAAACTAAATTATTAATATATATGTGCGTTACGAAATCAATATGACATGTCAAGTACAATTTTTTTTATCGTTTAAGCTATTCAAGTCAAGTGTATATGATTCAACAGAAAATTTAAAAATGTTGTATACGTAAAATAATAAATAAGTAAAAAAATGTAATTATTCATTATCAATTTTATTAAACAAAATTGCCGCATGCATCGGCCTCATTTTTCCTTGTGCTCAATGTGGTCAATCATCCTATGTTTGGATCGATTTGTAATATCAGAAAAATACTTCAGATTAAACTAAATTCAAATTCAAGTCCCGATTGAGGATTGATTGAATGATTGCACATTTTTCACAAATCGCTTACCTATCTCCAACGGGCACTCTTCGCCACTGGCAGATACACTGAGGTAAATATGTAGGTATGTAGATACTGCAATATTCGCAAGGACCTCCGTACTTACATACGTAAACACTTACTGGTTTTACGCGTTGTCATAAAGCACGCGTATATTAGATTGGTAATAAAATAACTTGGAATTTGCCGCGCGAAACACGCAGCGCGGGAAGAGGCGAGTGTGTTTGCCCCGGCCGCAAATAAAACACCATTTTTACTATGCACTTAGCTTCGCAGCGTAGGTAAGGAAGCTAATAAGAAAAGTAATAGGTAATCAGGATTAATTTGACCGTTGCGTAAATTTTATTTGCTATTTAATATGCGGTAAATTTATGATAATTAAAAATATTCAACTGCGTGGTCAGTGGAGGAACGAAAAGGATGCGGCAGAAATATCAGGTGAAGGGTTTACCTTATATTAATTAACAACTGAACTCACTTCGATCTGAGAAGTGCAGTCTCTAGCTTTTATTTAACCTATTCTGACCTCTAGGTACGGTAGCGAATCATGGCACTTTACGAAGGCTCAGAGCAACCGTATATTGAGCTTCGAAAACAGATGTTTGCGACAGATACTGGGTGTGCGGAGCATGGCCCCCAAATCCTGAAGCGGGCCCCCAGGCTAGGATCTTTGGCGGGCCCCACTACCTATCGCTAAGGATAAAGGCAGTGTGACGTTCTACAGTAGCGTTTTCCAAATGGTGTACGCGATAAAATTAATGTGTATATTTAGTGTTTTTTTTTTATATTTTAATACATTCAGTTGAATTATGGAGTTGTCGAGTATTGATACACAATTCAAAATTGTATCGTACAACCGTATAATTTGAAATAAAAATATTATTGAAGGAAAATAGCGACTTTTTTTACTATTAAAGCAAATTATTTGTGATGTGTATTTATCTCACTTATCTGGTCGACTCGCTTCACCGGCCCCCTCCTGAGACCGGGCCCTCAGGCTAGAGCCCTGTCAGTCCCCCCTTGTTTTATGTTGGGCACTCATTGCACTCATCGTCAAACTATTCTCCTACTATGCAAAGAGAATACTGCATGACGGTAAGGGAAAACTACGCCCTAGTTTAACGCGCTGAGATTCACATCTTCTCTATCTCTAATTCCCGCGGCAAGCCGCAAGATTCAATTCCGATGGGGCCAATGGTGCAATATAGGTACTAAAATCTATCATGTGATCGACGCGTTGGATATAATATGTACTTACTCATTTATATATCAAGCAATCGTAAAAGAAAATATTAGCTGGACAAAGCACACTATTCAGTGGTACCCAAAAGACATTTAAAAACCAAAAGGGCGACCATGATCCCAATGGATCAATCGATCGATGGGATAACCAAGCATAGGGAAGTATATAGTAATTTAAGACTACGGACCGACAAGAGTGAAAACAGCTAGGAGATACCTTCATTTAGTACCTAGTGCAATGTTTTTCAACCTTTTAATAAAACGGAACACCTGACGACTTGATAATCTGCCAAACTCCTCCGGCATTCAAGCATCGAAATAATAATTAAGTGTGACGCTCCCAATAATGAATGGTGTGCTTCCATTGCTTCGCAAATTTTATTAAAAAGCCTTGATTTTAGTGGGTTTTAATAAAACTGATTTTAGTGATTTAGTAATATAAGTATTTTAGATAATAATATTATGCGACTTTGTTCAACGTATCAAACAATGATCACTTTGCGCCTAGTTAATTGCACTAACTTTAACTGTAAATCGTCATGTACCTACCTATGTGGGTTAAAATATTTGATGTTATTATATAAGGATATCAAACTGATACCTAAATGTATAAGTAGTAAGTACATACCTACATATTAAGTATATAAAATTATCTATGATAACTACGTTTACTTAGTGACTTATATAAGTTGCCACCAGGGAACCCAGAAATAATGGGAACTGAAATACACAACGGGTAAGGCGATAGCAGATAACCGACTCGAGTAAGGAAGAATCCGGGTTAAGCTGACATACGTGTTAAGAATACGTTTTACGTCGAATACTAAAAACTGCTCTCGGTTTATGCATTTACGCTCATTTAATTTTTGTGTATTACACACACTATTGCACGTGCATAATGCGTGCTTAATTTTCGTAGGACACTCACACATTCAAAAGCCTGCTTCACCATGCGGCGAATTGAATATTGCCTATCCGTATTCTATTTATTATCTGTTCTGTGGTTGCCACCCTATTACGCTTAAGTATCGGAACATAGGGTACGCAAAATGTCATGTCATTTCCTGCATATCTTGGAATGTCAAATCAGAAACGTGTAGATCGCTCTTGTAACTATCTACTGGTAGTTGATTAAGGTAACTACGTTGTCCATTGCATAATGCGCTGGCCTTTCAGGGCTCCTGGCTCGACCCGGTGAGGTCACAATATATTCATGTGATTTTCTCAAAGTCTGGATGTTTTTGATTGTTTCAGTAACATTTACTATAACTACTGTTATTGGCCCTCATGGCCTATTGTTGTGTTAAAAAAATATTAACCTATGTATGCCAGAAAAAAAACGATAATAAGAGTAACATAACCATTGTTTATTGAATTAATAGGGACGATTATGGTCACAAAATAATGTAAATTACCACTTTCATACCTAAGCGGCGCATATGGACATTAGCCGTTTGCTCAACTAAATCAAACATACATTAAAAAATAATGCTTATTCAATTTTGCCAGAGAAAATCGATCCCACGACAAACGGCTTCCGAATCTATCACTTCACCTTTGGCATAAATTATCATCGCGTTAGTTAGATGAAAACTTTTAGGGCCAAGACCACAGAAAAGAAGACACATGGCAATGCAGGTGCCGTTGTATCGACGCAGGTATCACTTCGACTGTGTTTAGGTAAAAGGGCATAACCCTCGACTTTCCGAAAAGTGCTTTTATTAGATATTAACAATGTATACAACTAAATACACGTTCTATAAAAAGGAAGTAAGCCGCAAATGCCGAATTATTATTATTATCTAAATTCAGGTTTTAATTGAGCTTTAAATTTTAATTTAAGGAAAAAAGCATTTACCCTCAATTTTAATTGTTTTTCTGTAATAACTTCTTTAATTATTATTAGATCGAAAATATATTACACCGAATCATCAATCATCATGCACCCAATGTCTGTGCCTATTTTTTTAAAATATTAAACCAAAATCATTCAAAAAACGTTTTTTGTCCCTCCTGTAAAATTTGTTCTGTGAGGGTTACGCCCTTTTCCCTAAACACGGTCGACTTTATTCCAAATGTATTCAATTTGCTACCGTGTGTCTTGGCCCTCAGTTGTGCGTTGCTTCAATGTCGACCTGACATAATATTTATAAGTTTGTGGCCAAAGTGAAATTCATAATAAAATGTAAAAGTTGTTGGCTGATTCCGTTTCTGGATCTGGATGTCATTTTCAATTTGAAACGGATTTTTATGTGCGTATTGGGCCTAACTCTATATTCAAAGCAGAGGTCATTAATTACAAAGGGCATGCGTCTTTTTCGCGGCCCAACTGGAAAAAATATCACCGCTCCTCTATACATCTTACATTGACTCCGGCTCAGATGAAAAACCTTGCAGTAGCGTCGAAAATATTTTCAACAAGCAGAATTAATAATTATCATACTTACATATAAAATCGTAATAAAACTTGGGTCAGCAAGATTCTCGTCACATGGTGTGTCAATTAAGCTATGGTGTCGTATTAATCGTAGTGTGTTATAGTCAATAGATGTATTTAATTCGTACAAGGTTAAATATTGATTATAATGTGTTTTTTCAAGTGCGCACCATTGGTGTTTCTCAAACTATTGATATTTAGTTTGACATGTATTCAAAATTCAAAAAAACATTGTGATGAGAGTCGTAGATATTTCCGTTCAACTTTAAACCGTTTAAACTATATACTAAATATTTTTACATTTCCTAATAAGCAGATATGTAGGTACTTATAATTATTTACTTGTTGAGAAAGGACTGAGATGTTCTGCGTAGCATCAAAACCAAAAAAACTACAGAACCTCGGACACATTATGAAAGCGGCCGTGCATATCCACGGTTGTGCAAATATGACGGGTGGTGGTGGGCACTTTAACGTATCGCGTGAAAATTCAGAAGTTTCTGAACTCTTTTGGTCCATGCATGCAATCTTGCAACTTGCACTATAATGCCTTTACACGTACATTTTATTGTTATGGCTACGATAATACGTTCTGTCAGCAGTAAATCCATGCACGTATAAACGCATGCACGCATCGATTGTGCATGGATTTACTGCTGACAGTAATTATTATCGCGGCCATAACAAGAAACACGTGTAAACATGCATTATCCTGCAGTTACAAGATTGCATGCATGAATCAAAAAAGTTCGGAAGCTTCTGAATTTTCAAGTGACAGATTTTTTCGATCTACGCCTGCGCAGTAGAACGATAGTGGCGAACCTGCCGGCAAAGAAACTAACTACACCGCGGCCGATTTTTACGACCTGTCAAATAGTACTATAAAAATGATAACATCGCGTCTCGCTTACTCTTGAAGAATTTGAGATTGGAGAGACAGTCAGCACTTTTACGTGTAAATAGTTATTGTCACGATAATTTAAAATACGCACTATTACTGCCAGTAAATCTATGTACGTGTACAGGCGCTATAAAGGAACAATGCACGTATTCATTGAAGAATATTTTTAAAAAGTGCTATAACCACTATTAATTATGGTTTGGTTAAGTTTAAGTTAAGTTTTGAATTTTAAAAACTAACCAACACCATCGGCAATTTGTATTCTTGGTTCAACAAAAACAAATATGTATGTCTGACAAAGTGTAGTGTGCACTATTTATATCGGATCTACACAGCCTACAACTACAAATCACATCCACCCTTCGCTACTGACTTAACTAATTGGGTCCATGCTTTGGAAAAGCACGTGTAAATGATTTCCATATGCGGATTGAACACGCACCCACGGCTTACTAGACGGACGATCTATCGCATGGCCCCCACATCCTGAAGTGGGCCCCAGGCTAGGATGTTTGACGGGCCCCCCTACCTATCGCTAAGGTTAAAGTCAGTGTGACGCGCTGCAGTAGCGTTATCCAAATAGTGTATTTTCAGCGATTGTTTATATTTTTTATATGTACCTACCTACGAGTACATCAATTTGAATGATGGAGTTGTCGAGTATTGGCACACAGTAAAAATTGCATTGTACAACCAAATAGTTTTAATTATTCAAAATAGTATCTACCGCAGGCGACTTTTTTACTATTAGAGTAAATTTGTGATCTGTGTTTATCTCACTTATCTAGTCGGCTCGCCACGCCGGGCCCTTTCTGAGCCCGGCTCCCCAGGTTAGAGCCCTGCCAGTCCCCCCCCCCCTTGTGGGGGCCATGATCTACTGACTTGTATACTACCATGGGAAGTTTATTAGGACCTGTTGAATAAAATTGTAAACTGTTGATAGGTAAGTAAGCCCAATTTTTATTTGAATAGTTATATGAGGATTCTACTATCGAGTGTTTGTGTTCATAATAATAAATTTCACCAGCCACTTCCAAGATGAACGTATTGACATTTATTTGAATCCCTTCTAACTGTCTCTTGCTGTGGATTGAATGCAAATTCAAACATATTTATTGGCGTGCGTCCGGAATGGGATCGCTTTGGAACAATGGCGAGTGGATGGACCTGGCTATAGGTGGAAACTACGATGGGAAACGATATGGTGAGGTTCGGGTCGTTGGATGACAGCGAGACGGCTGTGGTTCTCTTCAGTAGGCGCATCACTGTTAGTTTGCATCTACTGGGTAGAAGGTACGGATTGTTCGTTGACACAATCGTCGATTAAATCCAGATCCGAATTTCGGAGTATGTGCGTAACAATTAATTTTAAAAGTACATCATTTATTAATACATACATAAAAAGCACACTGAGTAAGGAAATGTAATGGAATGGACCCGATAGAAGAATGTTCTGAATAGCACACGAGATTGGACTGAAATAAGAACAGAGCAAATACGTGGCACGCGTGCTCAACTTGGCACGCTAAAAGTTTTCGACGGCACGCCAAAAAATAAATTCATTTTATTTTTAATATTAAATATAATAATATTAAAAACAAGGATAAGCATGATTGATACTTTTATATCTCTTAAAAACTAACAATCTCGTTGTTGATCATTTTTTCTTCCACCTATTCTTGTGAAAGTATTTTTTCTATATTGAATCATGTACATACAAAGACTAGAAATAGGTTAACAAAGGAAGATACAGCAGCATGTATTAATTTGCAATCAACGACATATTATTATAAGCCTGATATAAAAAGTCTCGCAAATAACATGAAACAAAAAACCTCAAACAAAAATTAGTGTGATGTTTTTATATTTCCTTATTTTATTTCATTTTATATGTATCTTTTTTTATATAGTCAATTAATATGATTTAGATTATATTATCATGTGTACCTACACCTAAAACGGAATGGCAAGCGCCACGAATTAAAAAAAAAATCACCTTATTTTGGCACGCCGATCAAATCCTATTTGCCATCCCTACAATCGAACATCTAGCCGTCGTGTTTGTCCCCGCCACACGCCGCAGATGTATGTAGAAAATAATATACCTACATAATTATGGGCAGAAAACGCAATATCTTGTGGTTATATCGGCGCGAAATTTAGCACAGGATGGTGATGCTTCCGTCAAAGTAATTACCAATGTTTTGAGGGCCTGATATGGAACATTACGAAAGTGTGAAACTTATTGGTTTGCACGTACCTACATATAATTGTATGGTCTTAAATAGTTTGCTTTAATAGATAATAATATTGTTAGTCATTGAACTTTCCGTTTACGTGGTAGAATTCAATTAAAATTGTTTTATAACGAAAATATTCACGATAAATATCAAAGAATTATTAATAAACAAACTTTATTTTAAAACCATATAAATATTGTTCATTCAATGTTAATATTAAACACAATGAACACATAATTAATGGGAACTGAAATACCTAACAGGTGTGGAGTAACAGGCAACCGATCTCGAGTGTGGAAGAATATGGCATAAACTTAAATACGTCTCAAGAATACGTCATTCTAAACTTGTACTTCGTTCTGACAACTGCTTTCGTTTTATGCACTGACGCTCATTCAATATTGTATTTGAAGGTTGCAAGTTGCAACACATGCAATTGCACATAACGTGTGTTTAATTTTCGTAGGACACTCACACATTCAAAACCCTGCTATAAAATGTTGTATATAGCTTATCTGAATTCTATTTATTAATCTGTTCTGTGATTAAACAGTCCATGGACTCCTTTGTGACGGATATTTTGACGAAGAGGCAATTCTCGTGACTGATGCATATGCTGCGTATGTCGCCCGGGAGTGCACTCCACGCCCTTGTGGCACAGTTTTATTCGATTCCCGTGGCCAACTCTTACTTATCCTGCAGCGGTGCTACAAAACGGATCTATGCGCTGCAGTTCAAGGCAAGAAGCGCAGGATATAGCGACCCAATAATTTCGTGATAGCCTGTTTCACAGGTTCGTCTTATTATGGACCTACTTTACGAATTGGAATATGGAATTCAGGTAGGTAATTTTTATCGAATGGGCCCATCGGACCGTCTGACCTGGTCGCCACAAAGGCCAATTTTATTGCATTTAGAAAATTTGTGGCGTCATAATGCCAACGTGAAGATCTCTTCACTTAGAATGTTCGGTAGTTTTGTATTAGCTTTAATTTGTTACTAACTACAATTTTTAATATTGCCTCTACGTGCTCATCTCTCCCATGTCCTCAACTTAAAGTCATGTAAATTCATTTAAAGCACATTTGAGTGCATGGCGAACTTAGTCTTGGGTAACTGCTTACATTCACATCCAAACGCAGGGTCCCGTGGTCCGCCTGATTAAAACTGGGTGTGGTGCGTACTTCAATGTTTATCGAATGTAAAATTGTTTTGAAATATTTGGAGTTTTTTACATATCTGGTCGAAAATAGTGACGTTGACTACAAATTAATCCGTAGGTATTGCAAAATGAATTTAAGTTTTTTTTTTACTCATTTCCTACTATTTTGAAAATGTGGTGGTTTATTCCCTACGAGCGGGCCTGCTGAATGGTCGACATTCCCATACAGATGTAGTTGTGATTGATATATTTAAGTCTTCAATTTTATTGCTAAAACCATATTGAATAGGTATCACGCGACACTTGTGGAGATGCATCACTGAATGAAAGAAAACAATATAAATAGGTAGGCATACCTATTACCGAGTACCTACATACGACAAAATCGTGTAAAATATCAGATACCTGTCTGATTAAGTTTGACGATTTTAACTTGTGTTTGAAGTGATAGGTTTGGGTTTACGTAGGGTGTTGATTTATACTTTTCCACTTATTAAAAACACGGATTCAGAGACATTAAGTACTCGTATTACGTAAGTATATTTCGCTTGACAAGTAACAATTAATTATTAATATCATTAGTAAACGCACGCTTTGGCGCAAAAAGGTGGCAAATCGTATTTAGAGGCGACGTTCAAGGCTCAAGGGTAGGTTACCGACTGACCGTACCTACTCTTGATCCTTCGTCCGCCCAGAAAACAGATAACGGTAACTTTCTTTTTGTTTGTTTCGCTGTGCACCCTGGTCTAGCCTTGACTCATTTACAGTTACAATAATATCATTATCATTGAATTTCCTCCAATGTGTTTTATTTACCAATTTATCCATCTACTGCCTACCTGTGGTGCGTTTAGAAAGGTAGTGACTCGATGTACCTACCTACTGAGCGATCACATAGTAAAATTTAAGACGTTGGTTTAATTTAATAATTTTATTGTATGACTGGTTTGAATTGTTTCGAGGCCCACTTTTTAATATTTGACGAACCGATCGTGTCATCTGCGTCGAAGAGAATCGCCGCTGACCTTACGGAATTAAGACGAATTAACTAATAGTCATGCGAATGAAGCGTTTTTCGAATTTCGCTATTAGTACTACCGAACGGGTTTTGTGGTTTCAAGCATGGTACCATAATAGGTAGGTACTTACCTTGATTCCTATTGATCCTATTCTTATGATTAATTATTACTTACTTTCATTTGCTAATTTTATTATTAGGCACTGTGCATGGAACACATAAGAAAATATGAGAATTTACAAGATTTTAGGGAAAATATGTAACGTAAACGTTCTTTGTCCGGTACAATCTTGCAAACGATTTTTAACTAACTTCCTGACTAGCTAGACATTTGAAACTTTTAGAATATAACAGAACACGATGCCAATGCATTTTTAATACTTTTAGCCATCTTTAAGTAGAATTGAATTTATTTTCAGTTAATTCTGTTTTGTATGAAAAGTTATTTTGACACCATTATTGGTTGCTAAGCGGATGGCCCTAGCAACTAAATTATTAATATATACGTGCGTTACTATAGAAATCAAAATGAAATGTCAATATGACATTTCAGTATTCTATGATCTAGTCCTCTAAGCTAGTCAAGTCAAGTTTATATGATTCAACAGAAAATTTAAAAACGTTGTACTTATATAAAAAATTCTCTTTATCTTGTAATTATTTTATGTCAATCGTTGGCTGGTTTTCTTCCTCGTCTGACATAATATTTGTCGACGAGAGTTGGCAGCACTGTAAGGGCGAATAAATATCCTTCGGTGGTATCGTATTATAATTGCCGGTCGCTAAGAAGTATCTGCAATGGTGAACTCCATAGTTTTATAACAATTATATCTGAGATTCTACTAACATAATCCTAAAGTCATTTAAAACCGTTTCGTTGAATATAAATATTGCCCTCAAATTATTGGCATGGAGCAAAGGTCAATTAAAACGAGATTAAGAAATTGAATAGCTTTGTTGAGGAATGGATTACATGGGGCTGATTTGAAGCTATTGACACTGTTATAATAAATGTTGGTAGTAGTACCTACCTACAACCAATCAATCATCGGTAGGAAACCCAATTAAAACTAAATAAGTGAGATATATATAGTTACCTACTACTGACTGTCATCATAAGAAATATTACTAAGCTACATCAAATCTTTACAAAATTTGTCGTGCCTGTAATACTTAATTATTTATATGTAATTGTCCTAACTAATTGTCATCTATCACGCAAACTGCCTCGTCATGCCGTCGCACTTCGTGACAGCAAGCCATCCCTTTCAATTGTAGTAGGTATCTACCTATCTGAAATGTATCAGTATTTTATTATTTTTCTCCTTGTTACCTACCGGCACCCGGGAGCCTTCTTTAGATGTGGCTGGTGACATTCTCGTCCCACCAAATTATCGATATAATCTTAATAATATTATGTCTCCGTACAAAATAAAGCTGTTATTTAGGTAGTCTAATTATTATTTTTTAAATTATGTTTAAATATGTTCGCACAATCGAAAATAAGCGTAGGTACTGTCCAACAAGAAGATTAAGGCACAAGCAGAAAGGCGCTGTCGTCGACTAAATGGGAGGAGCTTGTTAGTTCACAGTTTTAACACGTAGCCAAGAAGATGTTGTTCGACTATATATCTATATTGTTTACTTCAATTATTTGTTTACAATTTAATTCCTTTTCATTCACGAATTACACACTATTTAAAAATGAACATACATATCTAACTTGCAATAATGTCTCAGAAACATGGTTTAGGTAGCTGGTCTGATTCCTCGACCGGCAAGCGAGAGACGTATGTTTGAATCCATAATTTGTATTAATAATTATTTATCTCTTATTATTGTTTATCTTATCGTATTTGTGTCCACCATCCCGGCTAAGATATTTAGTTATGAGATTACATTCACTTTCAATAGTACCGCCTGGGAGGGGGTTATCAGTACCTAGGTAGGTACATAGTATAATTTATTTTCTTTTTTATGCATGATCAAAAATAAGCCTTGTCACAATAATTTTGAGTTTAAAATAAGAAGATAAATACACCACTACGATCTATATAATCAATGCTAGAATCAAGAACACAAGGTGCTACGTTTAAGTACGGTATAAGGACGCTTGAGGCACTGACAGGTTTGGAGCCCCACTTGTGAAATTTTTGTCATTACGACAGACTGCTATTGAATTGCAATTACAGCAAATGTTGCCAGGATTTTTTAAAATAAACGACAGCCTAATTTGCTTGCTAGAAAACTTTTACTGCTGGTATAGATAGAGAAACAATTTCACATTGAAAATGCGTAGGTAGATGGATTTTCTTTTAGTTCGCAGGAATTAGAGGGGGTTTTTGTGATTATTGTTAAAGATGTCATTCTCGACTGCACTTAGGTAGGGATGTGGGGATGGTTCCTACAAACCCTTAAGGTAAAGGCGCTAGCGCTAGTAGGTACATACCCAGTTAGAAAATAGGTTGGTAAACTGATAAAAATAAAAAAAATAATTTGATTAGTTATTTCATTCAACAAGTTCATTGATTTATTCCCATAGCCACCAACGAATATCTATCAATTTTTAGACATGAATATCCGGCAATAATGTTCACTCAAAATATCTAGTTAATGTAGTTAATAATAATAATAATATATAATATATCATTTGTTTTATATTAGATAAAAAAAGTCAATCCTAACGAGCCAAAACCCCGAGGCAAAATGGGATCATTAGACGAAACAACTAGGTAGGTATCAACAACAAATAATGTTTGTCTTTTAATAATCACGGATCAGATCAATGTAGGCAATGTATTTTTTATGTGGACGATTTGATATTGAGTTCAACGTATTTTTTAAAATACAGCATGTCACTCTATCATATCGTTATGGGCGATTCATTGATGGGGTTTGAATAGTTTTTAATGAATCGACTAATCGAGATTCGCGTTCGAATAAACCTAATACAGGCCCGATGTACACCTGCCTGCAAACTTGTAGGTAAACACTGAGTAAAAACGGTTTACAAACATTTGTAGAAAAACAGTTAAAATGTTTTTTTATACAAATAAGGAAATATTGAAAGAAAATGCATTGATCATAGATTTATTTGCCACTGAACCTAACTGCCATTTTGCAGAGATAAAAAATATCTTGTAGGTATTTTTGGACATATTGTCAACCTGGAGAGACTGGTGGTTTTGGGTGGCCTCCAGGGAAAGCGAAGCAGAGGAAGAGCGTCTGCGCGCTGGAGCGACCAAGTGAAAGAGCTGACTGGGGGCACAATCCACTCTGCCCTGAGAGAAGCGGAAGATCGAGAAGGATGGAAAGTCTTGGTCACTCAAAGGATGGCGAAATTCAAATGTGGTCACGATCCTCAGCCATGAGTGCACGACCAAGAAGAGAGGTATTAGTAAATTAGTCGAATTGCAAGATTTTTATACAATGAAACATAGTAATTATTTAATATACCTACTTAACAGAAAGAACAATCACAAATAACTGAGCATAACCAATAACGGGTGCGTAGCAAGGTATTTTAGCGCCCGGGGCAGTAACGAAAAATGCGCCTCTCATGCAATACAAACTCGTAGGTACGTATGAACACTTAATACCAACTGTATTAAGTATGCATAGGTATCATTGACACAATTAAATTACTAGATAATAAAAGGATTTTTAAAAATTAAAAAATGATCAAGATTTTAAAGTAGGTAGATACTCATAAATCATAGTACCAACTCTTCATAATATAAGTAGGTACTACCTATTTATACAATGGGGGAGGAAAAACAGTTTATTTTCAACATTACCTACATATAATTCCAATAATTGATAAACAATGGGTACGTACATAATCAACAACGTAATTGTTCGTATTACCTACCTACTTACATAGATACATTTTTTTCTCACGATTTGCCCCGCAGGCGATTTTTTTAAAACAAAAATTACTTTGTAGGTATCATAATCATAAGAAATTTCGTTCTTCTATAATCCCGTTACTTTATCTCGAGATATTTTTTTATACAATATATATTTGCATGTTCAATGAACGCCATTTCTGCATCCGGGAGCCCAGTTCGCACACCCCCTGTTACGCCACTCACCATGATTTGAGTTACCCCATCTCCACTAGTCATGTATATGCAGCCGCCTTCCATGACGCTATAAACGTGTCAGAATGAAAAGATTTTAATGCCACACTTCATTGTCCCGAAACGAACCTCCAGGGGACTGAACCATTCACTTTGGTGCTTAAAGAAAGAGTTTAGAAATTAAAACAGAATCTTGACTTGCCCTGCCGTCATTTATCTTTAGTGACATAAAGTTTAGTGTCCTCTGTATCTGAAACTCTGCCGAAACAGAGGAATCAGTTGTTGAAAGTGCACTAATTAGTAAGTACTACCTACCTACCTAACGTCATATTATAATTACATAATACGTAGATTAAGTATAACAAAACGTCAACATTTAAAAACATCTTTCAATGGGCCAACGTACCTACAGAATATTATTAGTATATATATAATAGTATATATAATATAATATATAATAGATAGACCTATTTAATGTTACAGAATAGCGATTCGATCGAGGCTTGTAATTAAAAAAAATGTATACCTACCTATAAGTACCTATTTCTAATTATAGTAGTGGCAAGGGGTAGAGGTAGGCTGTTAAGATTCGACATAAATCTTGCACACTAAACTTTGTCAGTCATAAATAGATACTTATTCGTTTTCATTGAACTAATAATACAAATTGTAGAATGTAGATGATGCTGATTAGTTTTTAAAATTCACAAACACTATCTACACACTGTAGTCTTAGTTAAATGAAAATAAATACGTTTAAAAGACAAAGTTCAGTGTGCACTGTATATGTCGGATTTTAACAGCCTACCTCCACCTTTTACACGGAATTATAGTGTAATTTTATTGTAATACGTAAGGTATTTTAACAGTATCTCCATTTATCACTGTAGATAGGTACTTAAACCAATCACATTTTAGATGTCCGATAAAAATGATAGATTTTCCTGTCCAGGAGTCCTGGCGTTCATAGAATAGTCAAATCAGTTTTACTCACCTACAATCGATTCTGTGTGAGGACGAGTAAATGCAATCATTGTAGGTATCACATAATTATGCCTTATGCTTATATTATAATAATAGTAGCTATGTATTATAGTTTAGTCATTTTGTAGGTGGTTTTCGTCTGACGTCTGGCGTGTGTTAGTTATCGACCTCACCGCGAGATGTCAGTAGCGCGCCGACTTGTTGACCGGCCGGGTCCTGCGCGCGCACCACGAAATCAAATTTATCGTCTCATTCAAAGGTCCGAACAAGGTCCCGCCGTGTTTCGAGCCCGGGACCCTTGTACCGCTCGGCTCTCACAGGTAACACTGTTCATTCGAATAATATGGGAAACGGAAAATTGGACCGCGGGCCATTCGTCACCGGAAATGGAGGAAACTCAATAAAATATTATGCACATGAATGCGTTGTACAGGTCCGTCGAATGAATGCGTTGAAAGCAGGCCTTTCAACCATGTCACAAAACCTACAAATATTAACTCATTTTTATTGGGTAAAAATATACCTACTTACACACTGAAATGAATAAACCAAATTGATTTTATTGAATGTGGGGAGGAGGTCCTAAATAACTTGATGTAGTGTACTTAGACAGGGGGTAAAAGATTGTGAATTAATAAGAGGGGGGGGGGGGGGGTGAAGGTCAAAAAATACCTACAGAACCTACCTCTGGACACAATAAGGAAATAAAAAATCTACGATTTCTTCGTTTTAGAATCTCATCAAATTGTAGAATAGTGCAGGCTGTAGCTTAACCGAACTGTTCTGTGCAGCAGTACATATAGTGAAGATTAAGCTTAGGGTGGCCGCCATCCGATCCAGTGATTCCCAAACTTTTTGGTTGGTGGATCCTTGTGAAATTTTCTGGATTCTCAAGGAACCCCTACCTGACCGCCACATATTATTAAGAGCATACAGCAGTGAAACTCCAAATAACTTTCAACAATAGATGGGACGAAATTTCGCACTCGTTGCCAATCGGAGAGCGATAGTCGAGCTGTGAGCACGTCAATTTGTTTTGTGATGGTGTCAGAGGAATATATTCTTAAATCGTGTAAAGATGACTAAAAAACGTTACGCATTTACTCGAAAAAGAAAACATGTCAATGAATATATTATTATTATTACTAATATAACAATAAAAATAACATTAAATGGACGCATGTTGAATTTGTATGACAAATTATGTTTTGTTCGTCACGCGTCGTTTGCACAACTGCGCGGCGGGTAGTCACGATCTTTTTAGACCATGCCTCAGCTGAAGTATAGCCTTAAGGTCCAGAATATACATATAAAGCAGTAGTCAGTGACATATCTAGGTAAAGCAGCCCGCTAAGTAGACTAGGAACGCTGTTTCTTACAATTTTTATGTAGATATATTTTTAGTCTCAAAGCATACAGTATAGTAATTACAATGCCGCAGTCTAAAAAATTTGATCTGATGATTATTTTAATATAATACTTATATTTATTTTTTTTACTCTGTTACTAAATTTGTTAAATAAGTCTATTTATTTTGCGATTTCCCATAATTAAACATTGAGAAATACTGTCATTTCAACTCTAACTCCTTGTACCTATTCACATTTTGTCTTATTTTCTTTCAATTTAATTTCGGATACGAATCGCCGAAGAATCTGCATTGTCCGTTCATGAATAGTTATAGGTATTGTAAATGTATTTAATTTCTTTTACTTTTTTAACCCCTCCTCGGTCTCACAGACCCACCACTGAATTTAAATACAAATTAGCACGCGAAAGACAGGTGATAAATATTACCTTCGATTCTAACTTATTATGTGCATGTCCGATTGATAGGTAACATGCTTAGGTATATGTAGGTATTGTATAGGTAAATCTACTGTCAATTTAAGTAACTATTTACTTGCAGCCTTGTAGGTAGCAGTAGTAGGTACCTACCTATCTACATGTCACAGTGTCACCTGAGTGGATACGGATTACCTGTGCTAAATTATTGCCAGTTTTTTTTTATTTATATGTAACTAACTTGGTAGCAGTGTTAAGCCTCCCGTTGAGCGGAGTAATAGTGATTATAACAAACGAAAAAATATATACATACAAAGGCATAAGTACATATCAGTGACGAGGGATGGAGGTAGGCTGTTAAGATTCGACATAAATAGTGCACACTAACTTTGTCAACCATACGTCTTATTTGTTTTCATTGAACTAGGAATACAATTTACAGATGGTGCTGATTTTTTAAAATTCAATTTATTGAACCTTGCGTAAACTAAACCATAATAGTTTAGGAGTTTAGGTATGGGTACTATGGGTGGGCCGACAAAAATAGTGCACACTTTTTCAGTCATACTTATTTGATTTTGTTGAATTAAGAATGCATATTACAGACTTTTTTTTAAATTCATTAAGCCCTGCCTAAACCAAACCTTTAATAGATAAAAAATATTCTTTCTATAAAAAAAAACTAGCAGGTACCTACCTATTATGTATGTTTTAATGGCATAATTTTATTTTAGATATTTTATCAATAAACGAATATTTTTTAATTATTAGGTACCTATCTCTACTATGGCTTGAATTAATGAATTTTAAAAAAATAGCAAATGCTATCTACACTATAGTAACGCAGTGGTAGAACTACATTGAGCAAGACCAGGCCAGGTATTAGGGCGATTTCGCGTTTCTTACAAAGATATTCAGGAAAACACATTCAAAATGAGCTCATTGACACCAAGAAAGACGAAATGCAAAGCAATGTTGTTAGATTATTTTGATATCTGTTATTAATTCTAAATTGTTAAAAATTTTAAATTTTAAAAAAATAGAAAATATTATCATAGTTATAAGGTATTATTATTATCCTGGGTCTGGCAGTACACATATTGTTTTTCAATTTGTGTGTGAGTCAGGGTATCCTAGCAAGTGGCTGACATCCAACTCTATGGAGGCCCATATGATCCTATTAGGATCGGACATGGACAGAAGACGAAGATAAGGTGTTGTTATTTATATATTATCGAATTATACAGTAAATTGTTAAAATTAATATAATTAGGTACTAATTATAGTTTTTACAAGTAAAATGTTAAGCAGCTATCGTTAATTATTGGAAGGGAATATAATATTAGCCCTTCATACACAGGGGCTTCGCGCACTACACCAATTGGGTCTCGCACTTGGTAGGATCGGTTATGTCAAGGTCCGCATAAATGAAATTGCGTAAACTAAAACTTGTCTTAACAGTTTAATAAATTGTTGAAACGTTCATTGAGGGTAACTCGATTGAACCATTCCATTGTCTGATTTAATAAAAAATAGTATATTTTTTGCACAATCGTATTGTGATTATGTCACAATCAATCACAAAACATGATGTGACACTCTCGCTTCAAAGAAGCACTTTCAGAGATCAGAGACATCCTGAAAGATAATTAGCACCTGTCACTAATTGGTAACAATAATGAACTTCACAGTATCATCTAATCACTCTTATGAAAAGTCACAAATTTTCATAAAAGTAAAGTATGTACCTAATTATGTAGCTTTACAATAAAAAATCAATAATATAAAATATTACCACGTTTTTCTTAGCTCGTATTCTTGTTTGTCCGGTGGATTTTTAACTAACTTCCCGACTAGCTAGTAGCTAGACATTTGAAACTTTTAGAATATAATATATCAGAACACGTTGCCAATGCATTCTTTTAATACTTTAGCCATCTTTAAGTAGAATTGATTCATTTTCAGTTAATTCTGTTTTGCATGAAAAGTTATTTCGGAAGAAATCCGTAATCCAATCCACTATTATTGGTTGCTAAGGGGGTGGTCCTGGCAACTAAACTATTAATATACGTGCGTTACTATGGAAATCAAAATGACATTTCAGTATTCTATATTTGTTTGTTTGTTGCAAAATAGCAAAAAAAATGATTAGTTGACAATTGCCTTATTTGTCCTAAATTATTAATACATAGAATTTTCAAGTTTATATGATTCAATAGAAAATTTAAAAACGTGGTAAGTACCTATAATTATAAAAAGTTCTTTTTATCTTGTAATTATTTTTACATATTATTATTATTATTATATGGTCAGGTTTATTATTAATATTTGTTTTATAAAGTTGTCTCTAATACTTGCTTACCTATATAGAAAAGATTTTTGACTACATACTTATTTTATTTCATAGTTTAAATTTTTTTATAATTATTTAAAAAACAGATTTTTCTAAAAAATAATATTGTGTACCTATCTATAATTTGAAATCCTTTTTATTTTTATCAAAAAGAGTTTATTGAAATTAGATTTTTCATTTTACATGTAAATGAACAAACAGTACAGTAAGTAAAGTTATTCTATGTTATAGAAATGTATTTACCAATTTCTACCGCTACATTTTAAATATAAAATAATCAAACTACTTATTGACGCTTTTATTCCTGCAATAATTAATATGGATTTTGAATTACATATTATTCATTTTACTAGTAAATAATATGTGTCTAATACATACAATTATTATAATAATGAATAAACATCGTAATTTACATCTGAGTCTCAAACCTATCAAACGTTTGACTACTCAAACATAGATGGCAGTATTAGTCCGCTTCGTCAAAATATAATATTTCATTCATGCTTCGTTCCCGCAAAAATTATTTTATTGCCAAAGTTTTTTATTTGTTAAATATTTTTTACACAAATAATTATTTTTATTTAAATAGTAAAAATCCTAGGACACATAAATGAGTAAGTAAATACATCGAGAGATATTAAAAAAATCTGATAACCTAACCATTGCCAATGTTTATAATTTATATCTAGGTACCTAACACTTAAGTTAAATTTATCGCATAGGCAAACGTTTCTCAAGGGGGCCTCCAATCCTGTTAACATCTTAGGCTTCCACGACCATGTTGTACTTACCTAAAACTGCCACACTTACCACACTTCGATGAAAATCAATTTCTCACACAAATCAAATTTAACTAAGTATATTTTTTCAATGTTATGAGCAGTGACTTTCCGAACATACTATTATGAATATTGGACAATACCTACATAATATACATTTAAATATTATGCAGTGAAGTATTTACTATATACCTACTAAGATCCTCAAATCTTTCTAATAGAAAGCTTCGACTGAAATGGGCTAATCGCTAAGGGAAAGGGTGTATTTCAAGACTTGTGGGAATATTGAGACTTCGCTGGGTAGATAATTTGAGCAGGAACTCCAGTAACCTGCTGCTGGTGTCGGTGAACAACTGCAGGCAGCGGAGGACCAAGTAACATGGAGAAAATTGAAGATACCAAAGCTAGAAAAAAGTATTAAGTAAGTATAGGTATAATAATAATTCAGTGGAAAGGCTAGTTTCTTTGACGCAGACGGTGAACATTTAAAAAGGGCCCCGAAACAGTTGACAGTTCACCTGTCATAAAATTGTAGCTTAATTTTTAAAAGACGCGTATTTCTTTCAAATTGAGTAAGTATACAATTTTGGCCAAAGCAGAATCCCTACCCACATTATTAAATTAATTATCTATTATAAGTTTAGTAACTGGAATCAGCAAATAGCCAAAAATCATTTCATATTTTTGATGGAAAATATCCATCCACCAACCAAAAATGTGATTCTAAGTTTTACCTTATCTATAAGTATAGATAATATTTACATGGGTTCTGCCCACTTATATAGTGGAAATGAACTACTGAATTAAGAGGTCCATGTCAATATTACAACAGGCCACCACCACCGATACGAGGCGGCAGACAATTGATTGATTTGTAAACATCGCGGTGCTACCCCAGTTCCTCTCTACCTGTCAAAAAACAACGGATACAATATTTACATTAATTTTACATCAATGTCCAGGTGACGCGGCACATCAAGTGTTAACGCACCTTTAGTATTAGATATTTAGTATTGATACCTACTATCAATACAATATATCATTATATTAATATTGACATGATCTGGATAAGAGTCAGGTAGGTACCTAAGTGACATCAAATTCCAAAAAGGTACTTAGTAAGTACTAGGTACATAGTCAGTGGCGAAGGGTGACTTTTGGAAAGAGGTAGGCTGTGGAGATCTGATAAAAAGAGCTCACTTGTCAGGTATACTTACGAGAATAGTACGATATTTACTACAAATGAATAGGTACACACTAGTAAATGACAACGACACACTAATTCAATGAAACTTCAAAAACTCATTGATGACATAAAAATGAGCGATGTGTTTAAATTAAAACATGTATACCCATCAAAAATCATTAGATAAAATTTATTTTTATTTATAAAAACAATCTATACTTACCTACTTATTTATTAATATTCGATTAAACGCCGTTGAAATTATTTTTTTAATTATCTAATTATTAATGATTTTGGACAAAGTGCGCAGTCGCGACAACATTATTATGTGCGATTGTTTTAGACTCTGCGATAGGAGCTTACCTTATTTCGTACAAATCAGCAGACTTGCTGAGGTTACGAGACGTAAAGTCCATAGGAAAAAAAATCAGAATTATTTCACACATAATCGGAGATTTATTTACGTCGAGACGTCGCGGATTTTATTATTTATTTACGGCGCGCTGTGGTATATTTTTTAATAACTTTGCAGTTGTTTTGTAAACTGTGTAATACTGTAATACATTCCTACATATACGACATCTCTCGTTGGCAAAATAAATTATTTTTATATAACATAAAATAATGAAGTGATTAAATATATAAATATGTCAATATGCAATTAAAAAATATTTTTCATAAAAAGGTAGGCTTTAAATAATCGCCTAGTATGGAGTCTTCGCCACCGGTACATACTAAACTTGCTATATAAACGTAGGTAGGTAGTATATAAGTAAATAATAATAATAATAATATCAAACAGTAATGAAGATAGGATATATTAAATGATTGCCTAATGTAGTGTCTGCCAAACTGACGGCACACTGGGGAAGGAGAAATTGTTTCATGGCACACTAAATAAAAATCCTCAAAATTAAATATAAGGTAAGTCTACTAACCTACTTTATCAATGTGAATAAAAAAAACATCTTAGTGTAGCTGTAGATAACAAGGATCACAGATATAATGGAAACTGAAATATCCAACAGGTGTGGAGGAACAAGCGACCGATCTCGAGTGTGTAAGAATATGCGATAAACTTAAACACGTGTCAAGAAAACGTCAATCTAAGCTTGTCCTTCGTTCTGACAACTGCTCTCGGTTTATGCACTGACGCTCATTCAATATCGGTGAATTTGAAGATTGCAACACATATTAGCTAAGTATTGCTCGTCTATAATGTGTGTTTCATTTTCGTGGGACACCCACAAATTCAAAACCCCGCTTCAGAATGTAGTGTATTGGGGTACCTATAGCCTATCTGAATTTTGTTTATTAATACTCTGTTCTGTAGTAGATATATAAATCGGTGTGTGTACTTATGTACGCGCATTAGAAGTTATACTTCTTTGTGGTAACACAACAAAAACAAAACTTGTGATAAACTAGATTCTTCCACTCGCTCTTAATTATCTTGTTAAATTACACACTCAAGAAAAAGGACCGCTTATTGGAACGCCGTTGGTTTAATTCTATACACAACTTATATTACTAAATTATGTAATTATTTATCGTTGTTTTTATTTTTAAAGTAACAACTGCCACTATGACGTTTAATAATTTGTTTACGTAAGGAATTGCAAATGGCCGACAATAATAAATTCGCTGCCTAGGTAACAGAACAATTCTAAACTATAATATTATACTGTATAATCGTCACGATTGGAGTATCATACTGTGGCGTAATGGTAGTGCGTTCGGCTGATAACCGAACAATCGGTGATTCGAATCCAATCGAGTGCGTTTATTTTTGTGTGAACACGCCAAAAATACACTCTGATCTGATTTTTCAAACACGCCTAAAGAAGTATAACTTCAATAAAATAATATTTATCGATACTTACCTATGAGTAGGATGCAATCGACATCGCGAAAGAACTACATACCTATATCAAAATATGGCTCTAAAGCATGGGTATCCAACCTTTTCAGCAGCCGGGCCAGATTCTAAAAATGAGATTTCCTACCGGGTCGCACAACCGATTTTTTTTTATTATACAAAACAAAAAATAAATATGTATTATATATCAATAAAATAAAACAAAAATGAGAACCGAACATATTTATTAGATTAGTCTTTTTTTAAATATTAAAAAATAAACAAAATAATATATAAATAATAAATTTTAGTGAGAAGTTTGATTTTGTGTGGCAGAACTAAGTGCATCAATATCGATATCTAGTGAGGTTGTTCCTACACGCAAACAGTTTTCCAAATGCACATCAAAATCTCAAAATCTTGAGCCAATATCGAATCTCAATTTGCGAAATTAGCACATCTAGAGTCAGCATTTGATATTATTTTTATTTTCTCACTGCTCCACGGGCCACAAGTTGAAACCCAGCGGGCCGCATGCGGCCCGCGGGCTTCGGGTTGGCCACCCATGCTCTAAAGTCTAAATTAAATAAACAAACACGTAACTCCTCGTCTACGTTTAATGTGAACCATCATTTATTATGACTGGAATATCTCTGGAGTTATCACCCAAAACTGAGGTCGTCTTTGTGTGAATTTACATGACTTTAAGTTAAGAGTACCCATGGGAGAAAGAAATAGATACCTACCTACGAAGATGCAAAATTAAAAATTGTAATAAAAGCTTATTCAAAACTGCCAAACAATCTATAGATAGATACTAAGTGAATAGGTATAATCTTCACGTTGTAACCTTATTGATCACTGACAAATTAATATGTTTTGTTTTTATTTTCGTTTGCTTACACATTCATCCGACAAGCAAAAAACAAAAAATAATAATAAAATAGGTAACAATGATTTTTTTTTTAACTGCTAATAGGTAGGTACTTGATGGAAAGACTTGGTATGTACCTTCTTACTAGGTACTTACTAAGGAAACAAAATTACCTATAAAAAATCAAAACTCCACAATAATTAATTTATTATAAAACAAGGCCGGTTTTATAATGACGGATATAGGTATTCAATAAATACGTGGTAATATTATTTCATGCACGTTGAGATGCACCCCAATATTATGTACCTACATAGGTACTATAACCGCCATTTTTGGCAGACTATTTTTTATACTTCGGGATTTACTGACGTATTTTAATATGGTTCATCCAAATGGTATTAGGTATTAAATACAAGTGGACGAATAATTTGTCATAAAAGTTGACACAGTGGTTATGTCCTTTCAAAGGCAGTTATAGATAGCTACCTTAGACTATAGATACATCAGATAGCTACCTATTGTACGACAACATCTTCTTGGCTACGCTTCTAGGCGCTGTTGTCTACTAAATGTGAGGAGCTTGTTAGTTTATAATGTAATTGCGGGTAAAAATGGGCAAAGCATGTTAGTTCACAGTTTTAACACGTAGCCAAAAAGATGTTGTCGTACAATACAGCTTAGCATTATACCTATTATAACATTTATAATGTGAATGTTTTGGTTCCAGTATCTATCTACAAATCGACATATCTCATGTTCAAAACACGTCAATACACCTACCTATAATGTATCCAATTAATTAAAATAATAAGACTGTCGATTCATAAATAATTCTAGTTTTAGATGGTAATCTAAAGAACATGTGCATATTTATTTACCTAATAGGTAATGTGTGAAATTGACAGAATGAGTAAATCTATTTCTTTTTCGTTTAAACGCATGCGGATTATTAGCAAGAAGTTTGCTATAGGTACATCTACGTTGTGAAATGGCTAATCATTGGTTGCCTTAGTAACCTCTTCTTTAGCATGACTTTAATAATATTAGGTATATACCTACATATAGGTACCTATTTATGCGAACACAAGAATTCATTCTAATTGAATTAAGTTTTGTAGTAAAGTAAGTATTGAGTAGTTTTATTACGACCCGGGTTTCGGCTTTCGGCATCTTCAGGCACTATGCGATATTAGAATTTAAATTCAAATTTCATCAAGTACCTACATACCCTTGGTCGATAGTATTAATGATATATAGACCAGTGGCGAAGGGTGAGGGTAGGCTGTTAAGATCCGACATAAACTCTGTAATAAGTCAAACGTATCTGTTTTAATTAAACTAAGACTACAGACTGTAGAATGTGGATCTGATAGTACCTACCTACCGTCCTAAGTATTTGTTAGTTTTTTTTTAAATTCAATTAAACCCTACATAATCCAAGTCATAGTAGATAATAGTAAAAAAATATTTGTTTATCTATAAAATATCTAAAATTATGCCATTAAACCATACTTAAAATTTAGATATTTTACAGATAGAATAATATTTTTTAATCGATTATGGTTTGGTTAGGCAGCGCCTAATGAATTAAAAAAAACTAATCATGACTATCTGTAATAATACATATGTATTTATAATTTAACGAAAACAAATAAGTACCTACCTATGACTGAAAAAGTGTACCTATCCACTATTTTTGTCGGATCTCACATAGCATACCTAAACACAGTAGTTTGGTTTAGGCAGGGTTTAATTGATTTTTAAAATCTAACAAGCACTATCTGTAGTTTGTATTCTTCAGTGGCGAAGACTCCATACTAGGCGATTATTTTAAGCCTACCTTCTTAAGAAAAATATTTTTTAATTGCATATTGACTTACACTTGACATATTACACAGATAATTACAAAACAATCTGCAAAGGTTTTAAAAAATATACCACAACGCGACATCTGTCTTGACGTAAATAAAGGTCGGATTATTTTCAGATAATTCTCAATTTTTTTCATATGGACTTTACGTCACGTAGCCCCGCCCAGTCTATCGAATTGTATGAACTAAGGTAAGCTCCGATCGCAGAGCCTAAAACCGAAAAAAATACTATGGTGTTTAATCGAATATTAATAAAAATATAGACTGTTTTTAAAAATAAAAAGAACTTTCATCTTATGAATTTTGATGTTTTGAAAAAATACGTAATTTAAACCGATCGCTTAATTATATGTCGTCAGTGAGTTTTTGAAGTTTCATTAAATTAGTGTGTCGTTGTCAATGTTGTCATTAGTGTGTACCTATTCATTAGTAGTAATATCGTATTATCTTCTTATTTATCGAAAGTATACCTGACAAGTGTGTTCTTTTTATCAGATCTCCCCAGCCTACCTCTTTCCAAAAGTCACCCTTCGCCACTGGTATTCTTAGTTCAATGAAAACAAATGAGTATAACTGAAGTTTAGTGTGCACTATTTATGTCGGATTTTAACGCCCCTTGCCACAGATATAGAGAATGTTTTCCGAACGCCTTTCGCGTCAAATCATTTAAAATTATGTAGTTAGATAAGTAATTTTACTAACGCACATATTTTTTTAATAATCTATTCAGAAAAAATTGGTACTTGAACATGCAGATTACGCGACCTTCTTAATACGTTAAATTTAATATAAATTTATTGTGAAATATTTACAAATTTCATTGAACTTCGCCGTCGAACCTGGCATTGATAACGCAGTAGAAAATATTATTATAAAACAAATGAGTGAAAGTTTTCTTTGGAATTTCTTCATAATTTAGTGGTGAATAATAAAATAATGAATTTGCCTATTAATAACTTACTATTGCCTCATGTTACCTATATTCTTGTGTTATGTATCTATTATCCAATAGTATTTCATTTTTATTCAAAAATTATTCAAACATTTTGGTACGGTAGCGTAAAACCGTAGGTAGGCATATATTTATTTATCACTCTTTAATTCACTTAGAATTTCAGAAATTATTTTAAAAATCAGCATGTCCATAAAAAATATTTTTTTAATATCCACTGGTGTCTGATAGGAAGATAGGTACCTAGAAGTCTGGAGCAGAGATCTTTTCGAAAACCTTGTGATTTGTACATTGGTACCTACTGTCCAGGGAACACAAAAATAATGCGAAGTGGGCTACCTTCTGGGTGTGTCTGTAAAAATGAATGAAATATGGTAAGTAGGTATAAACTTAAACACTTGTTAAAGAATATCTTATTTCCAATAGTTTAGGTACGTCTGTGTCATAAGATGGATTTATATTGGTAATATTTGAGGACACTCGGTGTCCTTTGTGTTTCTTGCAATGTATGCCCTGGTCGTCATCAAGTAGTAAACTGAGGCCGGCTTCAAAACCTTGGTCCAAGGCGACTGGCTTTTATATTTGTATCTTGTTAATGTCTGTTGTGTGGTACCACCGCGCTATATGACAGTTCGCCCCTTTTCAAAAAAAAAAATAATGGTTTGTAGATACCTAGCCCAATGTGTACAGTTCGTGACGATTCGTGAAATCGGGCTCAATAATTATTCTCTGGCAAACTATTTGGTAGTTTTTTAACATAATTTACCTACCTACATTTTATTTATTATAAGTAGATATTTACTGTAGATACCTACCTAATCGTATCTATCCTAAAGGGAGGCTGTTTTGTAGAGGTTACATTAAGTAAACAGAAAGGTACTTAAGTACCTAGTAATAATTAGGTAAGTCCTAACTGTTACAGAAAGTCAAATTTTACTTAAAAATAGGAATAATTGGCATATTATGTAGTATGCAGTTAACTAACTAAATAAATACAATATTTTGAAAACTAGATATAAATTAAGTTAGTCAAACTTCACATATTTGTATTGTAATGCTGTGGTGGATTTTAGCAGTTAGATGCCCACTTTTGTAGTAGATACCTCCTCTCAAATATTATAGCTCATAATAATGTACCTAACTACCTACTTAGGTAGGTACCTATATAAAATGGTAATGACACGATATAATGTATCTCATTGATATTAAATTATAAAAGTAAGTACCTAATACCTATTTTGAACTAAAATAAGTTACTTAGGTAGGTAACATATAAAATTGGATTTTTTTAATAGCCTTAGAATCATTGAAATCAAACGTTCTCTGGGAAAGTCTCTGGTTATAAAGCTGTTCTCCTTGCTAAGTCGATTTTGGAAAAGAACTTTTTTTGATGTTTGATAATATTTTCTAAATTATTATACATAAGCAGGTACTGCTACGCGCTACGGGAATGACTGTGTGCTTAATATTTTTTGAAATAGTTGATTTTGAATAGGTAGGTACCCCTTATTTGGCATGGCGACTTGCTACGGCCGTTTTTTTTTTTAAATAAATATCTATAAGTAGGTATGCACCTATGATCGTTTAAGTTTATAGGTATGTACCCAATGTATCTACATAATATTCAGTTTTACCTCTAGATAGTTTCCAACTCTACAGAATGAAAAAAAAAACAATAGTGTCTTTATAATTAATACACCTACTTACTTTTGTTAGATGCATAGATTTATTTAGGTACTAACAGTTATAACGTAATATTAGTCGCTGGAACATTTTTAAACTGTGTAATCATTGCCATATCAAGCAATAATAACTTCATATATTGGAATACAGATGTACCTACCTACCTACGGCCGCATTCAAATTTACCATACATAAGACGACAGTTAACCATTACCTAGCTTACTTAACATACATCCATAAACCTTAGTAGATACCTATTCACATTAGGTTGCATGATTGCAATCATGGAATCAATACCGAATTGAATTGAATCATAAACCTAGCTATAGGTAATATCTATATTAAATTTTAATGTATAAGTAAAGTAGGTACCTAAGTAGGTATACTTATTAGTTCTTTTTTTTTCTTTATCCAGTAGTTATAAATACTTCATTATGTAGGTCGGAAATTTTAGTATTTAAATATTCTAAAGCCAATGTTTTATAAAAAAACACGGTCTCTTTTGGCCATTTCTGATTTATTTCTATACTTGTTTAAAGCATTGTTTCACTAAGAATAAATACATAAAGAATCAAAAAAATAGAGACTACATTTATGTGTTACTTTTGCTTTCACAATTTTGAATAATTTATATAGAGAAAAAAATAGTTAACATATAGGTAGGTGTCTACGCCACTGGTTTTCAAGGGCGGCTATTATAATATATGGCGACACACAGCCACCTGTTAAAACTATAAATGCACCAAAATCAGTGCTATACCGGCATATTATTGACTGGAAGATTTATTTTATATAAAATAATAAAATGGATTAATATTCTCATAGTACACCACACATACACAGACACATTTGCACAAAATAATCCGTCCGTCCGCGTCGACCGCAGCGCTACGGCCGACTGAGGAACTGTCCTCCGGTTGGGCGTTTCCAATACCGGCCGCCCATTGGTCGGTTCGGTCCGCCGGCCCCGCCCCCGAGTCGCTGGGCCGGCCCCCGAGCGTCTCGCCTACCGCCAGTACACACACGACCGCCAAGCGCGTTGGGCTGGCATCGTGTGCACGCGCCGTGCGTACACAAATCTATCGTCGAGTGAAACAATCCTTCAAACACCGCACGAACACTACTGACAGAACACACCGCGACGGGTCCGTTCTATTCTATGCACCATTTTCCACTACCTGTCAAAAAACGTTCGAAATTCAAACGAAATAAATTCGCCGAACGTCACACCGGGGCGACCTCTCGTCCGCTGTGATATCACTCAATTTCGAACGACCGGCGAGTTTTCCGAGACTGAAAGTGCCTCGTGTTTATAATGTTATTTTTTGTTTGTATCAATCGTGTGTTCTATATTTGAATTCGGTGACAATTTTACTAACTCTTCCGGTGACGACGTGTGTGTGTGTATGTGTTTCTAGTTCGTTTGTTTTTTTTCTCTAATTCGCGCGGGAACTTTTTCTTCGTAGTTCGATTTTCAAAAAAAAAATACAAAAATAATTTGTGCAAAGTTTTGGGAGAGATAGAAAATAACCGTGTGCGCTTGGCCTATTGATTTTTATTGTATTTTTTTTAAATCGTGTTTTTTTGAGTGATCGTTCGGCCGCACAGCTGTTTGAACACATGATAATTTTACAAGTGTGCGGGTGAAATTATTTAATACTAGTTCGTCGGTAAAACATTAGGGAAACGAACAATTGAACCTGACATTTGCACTCGAGTCGGTTCAAGGGCAAGCCGTTATGTTCAAATTTCGATTACCGACGGTAAAGTTTTACCACGCGACAGCACCATTGCCAAGTTTCAATAACATGGCGTAAATTTGGAATGCATCCTCCCAAAAAATCAAGTCCAACCGGCGCTGCAACGAAGGCAGTGTTTGCACAATAAATAAAATGATACGAAATAGTACATAATAGTTATTAATTCTAACGTTAACTTGTCCCTTGTATACGCAGTACCAAGTGATCTTAGACATAATAATCAATACGACCCGTAGAATCATAAGCCAAACGTGATACGACAGATTTAAATTTCAAATAACACAAAAAAAAACGCGCGAAATCGGAATTCGACACACCCGGGATGTGTCGCCTGGCTCATCGATTGAAACTCAAATCACGGCCGCTAGTCGAAATCGACAAATACAAATAATAACAAGAATTTGCTGTGTGTTTTGATAACAATATGATTGAACCGAATCCGATAGCCGTCGCAGCTGTTTTTAAACCGGAATACAATAATAAATTCCACTAAACAAACAATCAGTATTCGATTACTAATAATTATACGATTATTATACAATTTATACAATATACTACAGAAGTGATCCATATCGAAATAGTGTATACCGAAAAAAGCCTACTGATTGATTATATTCATCATCTGTGATAAATTTGATGTATTATTGGCTTGTAAATCATCTTTAATACATACAGAAGTCAACAGATATGTGCTATTTAATATAAACAATTCAAACCAATCACAGTAATTGCTTTATATAAATCAAATTATAATATACCACTCAAAGCGTAATAATATAAATATTGTTTGATAACAAACATACGACACGGTGTTCCGACTCTCGATTGTTTAAAGTTTAAATGTTTATATTTTGTTTTCGTCCCGCGGTTTTTGAATAATACGTTTTTCGTCCGGAGTGTTTGGTGTGAAGTGTTTTATAAATACAGGGTGGGACTCTCTGATTGAGAGGGAGTTCGATAAGTTATTGTTTGATTCAGTGTCCCGACGTGGCCAGCGAGGCGGCCCTGCCCGCCGCGGCGAGAGCTCTAATGGCTCAGCCGAGGGTATGTACTGATTTTTGTCATAAACTACTGTACGAAAGGAAAAGGGAGATAATTCTAAAAAGTGAGTTAAATATGACAAATTAATCGTAGAGAAAATGGAGGAATTGAATTAGGAATTTTCATTAAAGTTCTCATACAAATTCAATCTTCTCCTGAAAAGTAGTGATCTTTGATTTAGACTTATTTCGTTTTCCTTTCGTATATCCACAGCATAAATATCCTAGTTTTAAGAAGTGAAAATTGTGTGAAAAGTGATATCAAACAAGTGCTCAACAACGATAATTTTAAATATAGCTTGTGAACAGTTTAGACCAGATCCTAATGCATAGTCATAAAAGTTTCGATTAACTTTACGCCGCCAAAAAAGACAATATACGAAGTGATTATTATTATTAGAATGTCTTGGTTAAGACTGACTTAAAGTGTCGATCCCTGCATTTGCCCTTTCGACTTTTTTAGACGTTAGACGTTATAAAATTACAGGTAGACATTATAATAATAACCAAATAGTCTGACAATCCCGCCGCGTTCGTACTACAGTGGCTAAGACTTGACATAAGCAACTAAAATATGCCTGAGCAAGTTTTTGATGCGTATTGTTATTCTTTTCGTTTGTCTAAATAGGTACAACAACATTAATTTTCCTGAAATGGAAATGGGTATTTATTACAGATCGGTAAAATAGCATTGGCGAGCATAGTCGATGTTCAACAACTAAATAATAACTCTTCTCTACGTATGATGACGTAGGATTTCAGCCGTCTAAAAAACTCAGTTGGTAGCCATTCCTAATAATAATCTAACATAATATACAGCTTTCGTAGCAGTAGGTCATGAATTTTAGACCTCTGAGATAATATGGCAAATTATTTAAACATAATTATTATCTATTGGTATATAAACAAGCCGGCTCATGAGCCTATATATAGTTCTTGGTAGGTATTATTAAATTATTTAAATTGTGAAAATGTTAGGAAATACTAATTTATATGATAATACTATAATATAAAGGTTTTAAAGGTTAGTCCAGACTCCTGGTTAACTAACGGAATGTGCAATTAAAATATTAATAAAATTTCGAATGTAACTAAATGAATATACCTACCTACAAGTAAATTACAAATTTCTCTTTAGAGGTAGTTTTATCGACAAGACAATTTTTAGATTTATAGATGTTACTGATTCGCCCAGTGTCTGCTCTGGACCTTTCATTTCTTAAATAAAAAAATAAAAACAAATCATAATTTTTATGCCGATGCGAGACTGAATCCGCACCGACGGGTTTGTATTCTAGCACTACTCCACTGTGGAGATAAATGTGTACTTATATTTGGGTACCTTCACATAAATTCGGATGAGAACAAGATTTTAGTGTCATTTTGAAAGCACAGGTATAAAATAAACTTTTTACTTCTTTTAGTCCAATCTGTTATGAGAGCGCGGACAGGTAGGCTATATTGTCTAAAATAACTTAGGTACATACCTACTTCTATGTCCCATGCTCGGGGACACGCAGCATCTTTGAAAATTCGAAAGGCTTTTAAATTTCATTCTTTGTTTTGTTTCACTAAATAACCAGGGACAGAAATTTAAAAAAAAACTTGGGATACCTGGGTAGATAATATTATATTGATACATTGACAACTGACGAGCGTCTCATAAATCAGGTAGATAGGTACTCAGTACTTGCTCTTTTATATTAGTAGGTATGGTTAATGAAATGAATATCTTCTGACTATTTTATAACTCGGTGAACATCAAAATCCACAAGCACAAATAAGATTTAGGTACCTACTCATTTTGTAGATATACTTATATTATTTTAGTATCTCTCAGTAGGTGAGAAGGTACCCAGTAGTTAAAAATCAAAGCTTTTAGTTGTACAATCCAATAAACCAAAAATTGGTTATCTTTGATTTCATAGCATAACAGTTTACGCAGCGGGATAAAAATTATGTGAAATAACCAATAAAATCAATCGCAAAATAAAATTAAGTACTTACGATTATACTGCCAAGTAATACCTACATGGGTAAAATAACATTACCTAATATTATTAGAAGACGAAAAAAAATACGATTCAAATTTTCAGAATTAAATTTAGCCTAATAGATAGATTATACTGATTATAGCAGTGGCGAAGGGTGACTTTTGGGAAGAGGTAGGCTGTAGAGATCAGAGAAAAATAGCACACTTGTAAGGTATACTTACAGGAAATAAGAAGATAATACTTACGATATTAGTACTGATGAATAATAATATGTGCACACTAATGACAACGACACACTGAATCGTTGAAATTTCAATAGCTCACCGACGGTATAAAATTGAGCGATGAGTTTAAATTATGTATTTTCATAAACATTCATACACGTAACATACGCCCAAAAATATATCATTGGTGGCTTTGAAAAAAGCCGTTGTTGTCATTTTGCCATTCAAAACACTTCAAGATATTTCAGTAGGTAATTAATATAAAGACTTACTATATGATCATTTGTACTCTAAGTCAATTCGTCTGTTTTTCTGCAGATTTTTTTTTAAAACATCAAAACAACAATAGCTATAATTGAAAGATTCGATAATCTAGTTTGATTTTGAGTATTTCGACAATATGTGTGGACACATAAACGTCAAACTCGAAAACGATATTTTTAAAATTTGATCCGTACCACAACAATGACCAATTTTAATTGGAAAACTAGACATTTTTACAAATAATTTGTATTTAAAGCACTGACGAATGACTTAGGGTACAAAAAAAGATAATCTATCCACATTCAGAACACAATAAATCACTGAATTGTCTCACAAAATAAAACTATACCACCATGTTTTGAACAATAATCTGACTGAATTAAAACGATATAAATTATGTTTATCTATGACTGAACTAATCTAAATAATTATCACGACTTACAATTATTTGTTATTTTTAAAAACAATTAATAATTATATCTGATTGAACCCAATAGACATTATTTTTTTTAAATCATCTTATTTATTTATTATTTGCTTAAAGCGGCAGGCATAGACAATAAACTTTGCAAAAAGAGTTGGAAGCGGGTCTCTCGAGCGCTTCCAAAACGCGACAAAATTTGTAGACTTGCTTGAAGAGATGAGTCATCATAACTATAGAAAACAATTTTCGATTATGATGTCAATAATCGTCATTCAAAGAACAAAAACAGATGTCGCTACTCGCTTGTAATTTTTTGTTTGATTCTAAACTTGACTAATTTAAACAGTCGGGTCAATCTACATTCAAATTCACACAATAGATGACTCTTAATATTTTAAAATATTCCATATTTTTATTTATGTATATTGTTATTTAAATTTGAAATAAATACTTGAAGATATAGTTTTCTTAGAAGGTAGGCTTTAAATAATCGCTTAGTATGGAGCCTTCGCCACTGGATTATAGAGACTATAGACAGAGTATAGATAGATAGGCCAATATAAATATTTGTTAAGTAGTTCATCACTGACAAAATTTTAAACTAAAATCACAACTGTCCAAGAAATCTGTCAAACAATTACTGTGTGGCAACTAAATGGTCAAAGATTAGAATGTTTATATTTTTTGCATAAGAAGGTGATGTGACCTATTAGGTACCTACTGTATACATTTAATATTTCTCGACGGCAACATCTAATCAATGGATTCAGTGCTTACTCTGTGGTTATACTTATTATAATATTCAGTATTTTAAATGTTGTTATTATATGAACCAAGCATACCTACTTATATTATAATAAAATAATACATACTTAACACAAATTTGTGTAATTTTGGTGCTTCATATTTTATAAATCGGTTTAATTTAAGTAGCCGTAGGTAGTGAGTACCTAGTCCAATGCGTAAGGTACTTGCGTTTCATACAGTGGTTCCAGATTCACTACCCGGTGAAGTCACAATACCTACATCCATGTAATTTTCTCAAGTCTCAAGAGTGTTCCGTACCTAATTATTTCACTGCTGCTACTACACTACCTGCGTAATTAGGCCTCGCGGCCTGTTGTAGTGGTAAATAAAAATTACCTCTACCGACATCGCATATTATATTTTGTGTCCTATCTTCAAACAGTTTAAATTTGATTAATCCAATACTAATAAAGATTATAACTGTTGACGATATTTACACTAAATTGATACAAAATATTAATAAATCCCATACATCACAGTCTATTATAAATTATTAGTATTTTATGGTAAGTACCATATTGAAATGTCAATAAAAAGGTAGTTTGAAAAGCATTTACCTATTTACAGCACATAGTCTGGGGTCATGTGATATAATATACTTGAAAGGTAAAATCAAAATAATAAACGTCCAATCATCGTTTATGTAAAAAGAATGCATAATATTATATTATGCCTCATACATAATGCAACCCAGCCGCTGCGGCTAGACCCGATTCCAAGCCACTTACGAATTACCTAGTGAGCGTATCTGCTAAAACCTAAGTGGTTTTTAATGTTAATAAACATTAAAGATACTATTATAAATAAAATGTCAGGGTTTAGTTGCGTTTATAAACGAATACTAGTAATAATAGTTCTATTATCCGTAGGTGTTATCTTTGACCAAAGCTGACCTTACGTTTTATAACATAGTGCCTTAGCGGTGAAACTGAGGTATTTTTGCAAAAACGTCCACAGTAAAATTGATTAAACTTTTCACACTACGGTAAAGATATTGTCATTATCTTATATTGGTTTAAATTTTAAATGGTCAAAAGAAAATGGATATCTATTATTAGATAATAATATATTGTAAGTATTATGCAGAAAATAAATTTATAAATATGTATACTAGGGTCCTACGTAGCCTGTTCTGCCGTCGGTGTTCAGTATCGAAATCATTTCCAAATTTAATTTTGATACTTACCTAAGTAAAAAATAAAGATTTCAGAAGACTTCTAAGCAGTGCATATGTAGGTATATGCCAATATAGAGCCGACGTTATACATATTATTGACAGTTGTTTTAAGGAGGAATGGTTGTTAACCATGGGGGCTTTGCATACTGGCTAAACGAACGTTGAAATATAATGTAAAATAAAATATTTTTTAAAGTCTGAAATATGTATTTGTTTCTAAAATGTAACTTACAATACTTATTTCTAAAAAATCTAAACGCGAATAATATTTTAATGCTTAGGTATAATATAATTATTATAACTGCATAATACAGACACTGTGTTCTTATCCGCCGGATGTAGACCCTACCTTACTATGTAGTTGCTAGTACTAGTATAAGAGAAATACAATAATTAAACAAAACCTACAGCCAGTCAGTCACTCATACAAAATGTTATCTAATGATTTACCTAATTGGTCAATAATTACGTAAATAATATATAAATAAGTATTAGACTAAACTTATATTTTTCCCCAAAGTTGAAGTAGGTACCTATTGTAGACCGATCTATGGATTAAATTTAATTAAATCAACATCAGCCTGCCTCAAATCACTGCTCGATGAAGGTCTCCTTAGCGTCTCTCCAATATTCTCTAATATATCAGTAATTCCGCCGAACGTTGATATTTTGTCAATCCTGCGTAGGTTGGGGCGGCATTTCGGTCGACTTATATCCCTCGGGATGTATCCTAATATTGTGATGATATTTTTTAATAGTGTTAGGTTGGTATCCGTTACTATTTTTTTTAAATAAATAAAAATATGAAAATATACTAAACAGGTCTTTGTAAAATCGATTAATGTGGGCACTTTCTTATAAATAGCTTGAGATTTTAGCTAATTGTCACTTTGCATGTCAAATTTGAAATGTTTTGATATTAGCAAGACGCCAAATTGCTATAATAAATAAAATCGAAATGAATTTCGATTTAAAGTGGACATCGTTAGGTTTTATCTTGACCGGAGTAAATAACCAGAATGATACTTATAACTAAAATAATGTAGGTATATAAATTTAAGTAAGTAGCCATTTATTTAAAATCTAAGTTAAAAGTTCTTTAGGTGGTAGGTAGTAATAAACCGCCTACTGTGTCCAGACAAAAAAATACATTATGGAAAAATACACAATTTTTATACTCACCAGGTATCATAACAAAATAAATAGGTATTTTCAACATTGATTTTAAAATAAATTGTTTTATGTATACCTTTTAATATAAAGATATTATGTAAGTATAACTGTCACTTTGATTCATGAAAGCTTAATTTCATTTCAAATCTTTACATCTTAAAAAATAATAAGTAAAATTTTGGCAAAAATTAAACTATGTCATCCAAAGCAAATTAACACTAAATTTTATGCATTTAGGTAAGTACGGCAAAAAGTTATTTATAACGTTTTATTAGCAGATGTTTTTGCGTAGTATGTATATATGTGAAAGCTTTCAATGTTCAAATTAAATATTTGACGAATAGGTAGTTACGATATATTGATCATTGCAGAACTGATTAAAAAATATCAATACAATATTGGACAGACAGTTCAACTATTGTAATTGTATTTATGTTAATAATTTATTTCAAAAGCTTCTTGCGATGATAGCAAGTTTATTGATTTGACTCATTTGACAAATACATAATATATTATAAAAACATGCAAGTTTATATTACCTACACCTATAGAAGGTATCCCAGTTATAACTTCTTGTAGGTGCGATTTATTAATTTCAAAAACTTCAACCGATTGATAAAATAGGTGACGCCTACCACTGGTGGTAGATAGATACTTTTAAAGTCATTTTCTCCTAAAAATATTAGAAAAGTGTTATGAATTATGAACGAATTATGTCGAGAATATGGAATTGGCCTCAAGTACCTACATCGACTAAGTTTCATTTGGTGTAGGTACTTATAATAGGTATTTATTTACTTTCTTGACTTTCTTATCCTACCTATATTATATTTTTACCCGGAAAATTGTTAGATATTAATACATATTTATTATTCACCGCTATTCAAGACTTAGGTTTTGCTTTTCGGTATTTTCGGATATCTGCATACACCCTTTGAGAATTGAAATACAATGACTTCGTGATAAAGTATTTACCTACAAAAATATTTAAGTGCACAAATTTATTTAATATGTACCTAATATATACCTATAATGTCAATGAATTTAAAAAAAAAACACTCATTTGAAAGGCCATTAAAACTTTTTTGTTTCTTAAATAAGACTTTCATTGTTACGTTAGGTTAGGTTAGGTATCACCACCAACCTGTATGTCTCCATATTTCTGAGTTATTGCATTATACTCATGGGTTATTCTGAATTCATTCTCTTCACAATGTCATCTGCAATGAGCCCAAGAAGTCAGGGATAGAAGAAGATAAATATAAAATAATGCACAGTGGTATCCTAAACATTCATTACAATATCACACCAGTCTACTCATTTAGATAGTTGGGTGTCAACTGTTCTCGTTGACGAACGGTTTCTTGGCGTGTACTTAATGCAAATGAATTAAAACTGACATATTCGCAAAATACTTAGGGTAGCATAAATACCTATCTAACCAAAACATAATAGCCGTAAAAACTGTTCTGTTCTTTCATTGTTGGAACTATTGGCTTCACAATACAATATTCTATCGCGAGTCGAGTTACCTGTGTTGTCGAAACAACGCCTAAAAGTTGGCCCAGTGTATTTGGCCGAAACGGAAAATCGATTTTGATAATAATGTACAAGTGATGTATAAATTTTTGAAATTGATAATGCTCGGAGTTGGTTGACCCGTCGGATTTCAGCCGAGTCATCCCCGGATGATTAATTTTGTTGCCTCACAATAACACACCCCCCCAGCGCGACGGCTGCCGTGCGCCCTTGGTAGATAAATGCACAGTTTTATGAAAAATAATAGGTACTATTTTCAATGAATTCGACATTGTTAAAATAAAGCGGTGTTTTTATATAGATTACAAGACATTATTTACAAAATAATAATTCCATACGTAGGTTGGTAGGTATATGTTATTATAATCAAACTAGTAACCGTCTAAATATTTTTTCATGTTACTTTCTTCTTATGACTTCTTATTTCGACAGTTATGTCTATGTACCTACCTTTCTATATATTTACATAATATCTGCTTCTTCACCGCTATATGTATTTACATACTTCAAAAAGTATCTGTGTCCCTTCTAAATCATAATTCATTAATTATAATAACATATTAAATTTTGGTGTACTAAATCCAAACTTTATCATTATTTCATACTAGGACACATTCATTAGAAGGTTTTCTTTTTCGAGCGCAGGAATAGGTACCTATAGTTTTTGGTTGCTTTATAATTATTTACTAGTATAGGTGTTGTGATTATTTATTTTCTTTCACTCTACATACCTATCTATCTCGTCTCTTATTGATCGTTCCATCACAGTCGAGAATCATGACCACCATGAAATTCAGTGAACTTCTGGGAAACAAAGACTCTCCACACATCTCAGTCCTCAGCTTCTTTACGTATATTCATTCGGCAACAATTTTTTTTAAAGAAATAAGTATATTAGGCGATATTATCTTGTGTTGTACTTGTACCTATATAGTATTATGATATAACTGAGAATTTTAATAGCGGAACGTACAAATGAATAATAAAAGTTGAAATACTTACCTACGTTAAAGGATTTTCTAGGACCACGGAATTACAAAAATATTTTGTGATAGACAGTGATATTTATTTATTGTATTGCATTTAATAATCGCCATATATTAAGATGGAATATGATAGTTAGTTGTGACATCTAGTAATAGAATTACGATAGTTACGTACAATTAAATACAATACACTGAAGAATTATCATTGACACAGCATAACAAGAAAATAATATAATTCCAGACGATTTTAATTATATAGTACTAAGTACTTATATAAAATGTAATCATTATAACTAAATAAAGATTAAGTAAGTATCTAGGTACTAAAGATTGTTAATTGTAAAGATGTGTGTGATCAATATAGTATTTACATAATATCGAGTAAAACGCATTTGTATTTTAAACAAAAGTAATGTGTTTTATTAAAATATTTATTTGAATTACTTAAATACAAGATTCTAAAAATAGCCTCTGCTCATCTATTGTACCTATTAGCTATCTATAATTTCGTTTTATTATTCCTTAACCAAATACATTAATGCCTATCTGCCAATAGTGGGCATAATTCAGTGTAACTTGAAACAGAATAGGTATAATATAATACTTATTATTATAATTTAACAATGACCAGGACCGGTTTCATCTGCTTCCACGGAAGATTTTAAATTGATACATAAAACACATTCTTAAAGCTTATATTTTATTCTAAAGATAAAAAAACTATTGAATATAGGTATACACAATTTAAATGCTAATTCTAAAAACTTCTTTTCCAACTGGTCTTATTGTGTAATATAAAATAATATTTGGTATGCAAAGTTATTAAATTGATAACAACAAGAATATTGATAGTTAAAGCAATGCCATTAAAGTAACTTATTAGGTTAGTTGCACTATTTTATGAAGATTGCAAATTAATACTTACTCCTATATAGGTTAGGTATATTTATGTAGATTCTATCTATCGACTGGTAACTAAGTAGTGGAAAATTTTTGTACTCTTGTTAAACTTATTACGGCAGCCAATGCATTATCGTAATAATTTTTACTATCAAATGAAGATCGTATTATGAGTCATGTAGATATTTAGTGATTTCTACCAATCCATCATTGTCATTACTTGCGTTTTTATTTTTACTTATACATAATATGTAATAAAATACCAATTATAAAATATGATAAGTAGGTACGCCTATTTGAATAGTTATATACTTTACAGCATGCAATAACTTTATTATGTAGGTACACCTATGTCGATTATTAGATGGATACCTACATAATTATTAGATATCGATTTAAATATTGTTAAAGTTATATTCGAAATAGTGGTACAATCAATAGTTACAGTTGCGGTTATAAGTACCTAAATACCTTTATTAGATTAAGTAAACAGTTAATTTTATATTATTATAAAATTTGCTGGTATTGACAAGATAAACCCTGATACTTCCTTCCTTTCAACAAATGGACGGTATTGTTATAAAAATATGTATAAATCCTAATACCCGCTATATAAATATACACACGCCCTGTTCGATCCTAGGACGATAATAAGAGCCTCCACCGAGTGGAAGTTGCAAACAGATTTTTGTTTTTACGAGAAATGAATATTAGCCACTTGCTCAACCCCGTGCTCTGGGTCGAAATACACAGTATAAAAACAGGATTCGAACCCGTCGATTTGTACCGAAATCAAAATATTCACATTCATATATCTGCCTAACAAGACTGCGTCAATTATAGATACCTATCTAGTCAAATACTCCAGACATAAAAAAAATGAGTACATATTAGTCAAAAGAGTTAAGTATATAGACATTTTATGGTCACAATAAATGATACTTCAATGTTTTAACTTAGTACTAGGTACAGAATAATCGTTTTTCAAATACAAATTCAACCACACTGTAAATGAAATGTGTAACACAATATTGAGAACCTGTAGGTAATGCACACTCTGACTAGTCGTATACCTATCTAGTTATAATCCAAACGGTAATTTAGGTGCCTATCTACGTTCTTGTTTCAAGTTTGGGAAACACTGATTGTATACCCCGGTCTAGTTTTAATTCTTGATAATCAATCGATTAATGATGGTTGCTATATACAGGTAACTTTCGGGAGTTTTTGATGTGGTAATAAACAGTGATATTTTATGTAAACATATTCGTGATACAGTAAAATCTAAAACCAACAGCAAAATGTTGCCTTGATGCTTTGGAATCCCGGCACAAACAAAACTTAGGCATGTAGTAATAATGTAGATGTAAATACGTATTCGTCCGTCGAACAAATAGTAGTTAAATAATTACCACCACGCAGTCACTTACACAAGTCGAGAGATCAATAAAACAGGTATCGAAATGCCTTTCATAGCAATCAAACCATTTTACGATTTGAAACAAATTCTCTGTCAGTTTGCCGGTACTAAATTTACGTGACCGAGCCGTATGGCTACGTGGCTCTACGGCGTGCCAGGGGCGCCCATAAATCACAAATTTGGGAGGGTCCTGTTGGATGTGTGCAATTTTTTTAATAACCCCATAAATTTATGGACTGGCTCACGACGTCTCGCGTTCTAGAAAGGCCGATTGTTGTGTGTGGTTCTCGTAATAATTGGACCTTGTCAAGGTGTGTTTTCTCTATTTTGATTTCGATAGCAGAACTATATTGTGGCCAGGTATTTTAAAAGCGCCTTTTTAAATGAAATGCGGTAAAGATGTGCAAGCTGCGTACCTATACATATGTCTTTATTCATCACTAGTCCAATCCCACTGTCTGTATAAAATTCACATTTTTTTCCAATTGATTTGTGCAATAATTGGGTCACGGTATGTGTCCAATAGCAATCAACCGATTCACGGAAAATATCTGATGTTAGGCTACACATTTATCAGTAATAAAGCAGATTGTGAATTATTAGTAGCCATCTAACGTATCTACATATCAGTAAATAAGGCAGCCCTTGTAGTCGAATGTGTAAGACATTGGCTTCATACCCAAGGCTTCGGGTTCGAATCTCGATGAGATCAGAATTCATCCGTGTGAGCATGTTAAAACCTGGGTATTTCTGTGATTGTTTCACTGATACTATTACAATACCGACATCCTCATGTGATGTTGTTGTTTTAAAATTAAAAATGAAGAAAAATATAAGTACTGGTTCTTTACACCATAGTCAACGTATGTGTTTATGTGATATATTATCATTATCCTCATCAACAGAGGTCAATCCACTACTGGATGGAGATCAGTTACATCAATTTCCGAGGGATGATTTTTGTACTCATTCTAATACCCGTGTTTTAATAGGTTTATATCAAACGTATATTTTCAGGCTGACTTTTAGATGATCTATGTATGATTCTCCTCTTTCTAAATTCTAAACGTACAAGCCACTGCAATCACTTATACCCAATAGGTATATCGTGAACTTTAGTCTTATTTGTGTATGTGTAGATAGGTATTTTCTGATATCAATAAACAAACGATTCAATTGATTTTGCATAGCTATTTGACTACATTATAATAGAGGCAACTAATATCTACCTAGGTGCGTAACGAATACCTATATTTTCTACATGGAAAGGTAGCTTTACTTGGTTCTGTTACTTACTATACGTATGTACAAATACACTCAACTTTCAAAAGCTCACAATAATGATGTGAATACCTACCTTCCTCTACGTATATTGTAACGATTTAGAAATGAATAAAAATAATATAAGTATCCTTATTTCAAACATGCTATGATGGATGATTGTCATTAAATAAAAAAAAAACGTAATGGTGTCTTAATAAAACTACATAAGAATAATTGATATAATATACATTGGAACCGAATATTATTTCATACCCTCTTAGAAGCTAAAACACTATTGGTTTGTTTTATATTTATATCGAGTGTTCAAATTCCATGGATGAATCAAATTCGCGTGTGGTTTTTTTGTCGATTAATATGTGTGATACGTTGAGTGATTGATGGGTTTCAACCAATTCTTGTAAAAAGTCTACGAAGGTACTCCTACCTCCAGAATGTCTAATAATTCTATATTGCTCCGGCTTAGAGCAAAATAGTGATTTACTGAGTAAATAAATGCTTTTAGACAGCTTTTATATACAAAACTTTTAATGTTTTTGATTATCATTTTCGTATACTTATATAATATTACTATCTATTCTCTCTCTCTCTCTCGTCATACAATTTTCATGATATAATACTAGTTATTCATTGCTTATTTTTATATGAATGCCGTCTAACGGTACCTATGTGAATGATAATTACATTAGATAAACTATTTGCATAGTTTTGAACAGGGAACAGTCTGTTATGTGGTCCAGAGCTTTTGTTTAGCGACAATCGATTCTGTCTCCTATATTCAGAACAGTTCTGTTTTAATACCATAATACTTACCTATCTATAGAAACTATATACGAACGATTTTGACAAGTATAATATATTTAGTTGGTACCTATGAATATTTACGTGATTAAGTACTTAGATATTTAAATTATTTAATTCAATATTTTTGTTAACTTAACCGACTGACAAAATAATGCTGAATGGTGGTTGGGGATGGCTCGCCCAATTTTAATTTTAATGTTCCAAAATTGCACCCGCATGATTTACCGATTTGTAAGATCAATTAAAGGCATTTCCACTTACGAAAGCTCATCCATTGGTGCTTTTACAATTAGAAGCTCTGCGGGAAGCTTTAAGCTCATCGCTAGATTATTGTTTTGTACAGGCATTCAAGCTAGGTATAATATCTTACATTGACATATTATATTAATTAATGTATTTACTATGAACTTATACTCTTTACAGTGAGTGCTAGTTAGTTGCGACGACACGATACTAAACTACATATTATTTGACTTTTTATATTTATTCGTAAAAATAATTTTAATTCGTGAATTTTCTATATATTTAACTTACGTAAACACCGAAACCGTTTGATTCTATGACATTATTGAGTCTGTAATCGTATTTTTATTAACGTTACTACAATACGTGATTAGCGCCGCGTTTTGGAGAAATAAGAAAATTTCTAGTTATTATAAATACGTACATCCTACTATAAATGCTGCAGTTGTATTATAACTTATATTCTTTATCCTATATTAATCATTGTCATCGATTAGTACTTACGTACCTATTGGTATTCTTTTCGTTAGTTGTGATCGTATACCGCCGTCCAACAGGCAGTCATTGTCACTGGGGTATCTATATCGCATTTAATAAAATACATAAGTACATAAGTAATATATTGTTAATAAAGATTGTTATTAGATAAAGTGAAATTGTGTTTTTGACCTAGCTGACTTTTGTGATGTAAATTACCTATGTGAAAATAATGTCTCAATCTCCAATCCGACGGGGATGTTTTCGAAGGCTTTTATACCTAGATAGTATATTTCGATACAGCTCTTGTTTTTAGACAGGTAGGATAGTTATTGTTGAAACACCTTTCCGCCGTCGGAAAATTTAATGTTATTTAGTAATAGATTCTGACCCATACTGGTATTTTTATCTAAAATATATAAGTATTAATAAGTATAACATTTTTATGGTTTTTGACTTTTAAAATTATGATACATACTTACCTATCTCCGTTGTATTATGTAAAATTACAATTTTTTAAATTGTGTTTTGATCTGTCAATAATTCAAAGTGTAATTAAATTATTCAGCTATATTCGTTGGAATACCTATACGTGTTAAATTTAACTAAAATATATTATAATACAACTTCAATAAATTCTTTTTATTTAATTCAGTGGTTATGTAGGTATATTGTGATGCGTTTTGTAATCTCAAAATTAAATACTTGAACCTATTCACCGATAAATAATTGTACAACCTTCCGTCAACAATAATATTCACTGCCTTTTTGGAAAATGTCATGTAATTGTGTGATCAGTAGTGACACCTCCCATTCCTGTGTTCACACTTTTTTTTAATATTACGTAGATACGTACATTTTAGGTACAATGTAATAATAACAGTGAGACCAGTTAATTGATAGCGTGGTCAGATGCACGCGGCAAAGAGTCACAAGCTTTTTATAAAAGAATTACATATTTGTACCTATGTATATAATATTATATTATGGTTCTTGTCTATTTAGTGGAAGTCAGCGGCAAACAAAATTTTGAAAATAGCTGATATACTGGATTATTTGTTAGGTTAGGTTAAGTTATCGTTTTTGAATTCATGAATTTTATTGTCGCTGTTCCCGCATTGCTTTCAATAAACAGACTTATACCTTATTTAAGTATTACTAGGACATTCTAAAACAATAATTGTGTGTAAACGACATTTTTTCAACATAAATTACGTTAATAATATGGATAGGACCTTAAATGAGTGTCTTTTTATAATCTGTTGTGTAAAATACAGACAGCATTGCATGTCGTTCATAAATAATAAATTATAATATATTGTCGAAAAAAGCATTTACTAATAATAATCAAATATTTTGAACATAATATTTGTGATTAAAAAGATAACACCTAGTTTTGATATATAAGATTCCCTCACTATTTTTAAACATTTTATTACCATATTAATTAATGCCTTATAAAATACATGGACACGTGGATTGTTCTTAACTCATTTATTCTGCATTGATTTATGTCGCATCTTAATAACTTTTCGTTCGAATTAAACAATAATAAATTAATATAGTCATGTTATTTTCCCGAAACGTCCGCAAAATAACAAGTCTCGTGTAAAATATGCATGGGAACTTTTGATAAACCGGTTGCCAGAGTAGAAATGCTCGTCCAAAATTATGGATTTTATTCTAATTATGGAGATATTAGATGCTTTCTGACACCAGGTATCCTGCCTAATTGTCTTTAGTATTGACAGCAGAATAATTTTAATTTTAGCATTAATTATTGAAGGGACCTTGGGGTAATAATAATATATTTAACCATAGTAAAATAGATAATTATATAATGTCAAATACAGAAATCAAAATGTTGAACATAGAATACCTAACGGGTGTGGAATAACAGGCAACCGATCTCGAGTGTGGAAGAATATTGGATAAATTTAAACACGTGTCAAAAATACGTCATTCTAAGCTTCTTCTTCGTTCTGAAGACTGCTCTCGGTTTATGCACTGACGCTCATTCAGTATTGGTGTATTTAAAGGTTGCAACATACACTATTGCACGCCTATAATGTGTGTTCATTTTCGTAGTACATTCAAAACCCTGCTTCAAAATGTAGTGTATTGAGGTATAGCCTATCTACATTATATTTATTAATCTGTCCTGTGCACGGCCATTTTAATTTCTCGTGTACAAACTATGGCCTTATGTACTTACTCTAATCATTAGCGTGACGTTTTTTTCCATTTTTGAACTCATTTAAATGGTTGTTCTAAGGATTTCCAGTGTTTAACAGATTACAATATCCTAAATATTTCTTCGTCATAGATGAGGGTTATTTGGTTGCCGCATTAGTATAAAATAATTGTGACTCACAATAATTATTATGTGGCATATTTTTTTTTATATATATCTATTATCAACTTCAAAATTTGACAGATGGCATTTACTGCAGTTTAAATCAGTCATAGGAAACCCACGACCCGCAGTCTTGATTTGGTCCTAGTACTGTTCCGTAAAATCATATAATATGTTTACCTATGTCTGGTTTAAATGCTATAGTTATACTTACTAGGTACATACAATAATACTGTTAACATCACATAATTAAAATTCGGTTAATCGGACTTGTAACTTGTATATAGTATCTAAAAGTGTATATAAACGTAATTAGGTGTGTATAATTTATAAACTGTAGACTTATCATACAAAGAACCCGCAGTCCCGACCAATTTGTCATTTTATCCCAGTTTATAGATGTCATAGTACTTATTTTCTGGTCCATACTCAAAATACTTATCGATAATTTGAGTTCTAAAACGTATTATAATATAATATAATCTAATTTTTACAACTATGTAAGTATATAAATAGATAATATAAATATTTAGCCTAGATTATGTATATATGACTTCATATCATTTCATGTGAATTGTGCATTTTTGTTTTTATAATGTCAGTCATCACCACCAGATAGTGCATAATAGAAGTTGACGATTTTTTTCTTTTTAACGTGAGTAGCCCTCGTGGTTTACTGCGTAAGGCACTGGGCTCTGAGGGCTCCAGATTCGACCCGGTGAGGACACATAATATATTTATGTGGTTTTCTCAAAGCCTTCATTACTACACTACTTACTGTCATTGGGCCTTACGAACTGTTATAGTGTCAGAAAGAATAATATATTATGTATCACGTAGATACTTGTTTGTTTTAATTAAGTTAAAATACTTAATAAATAAGTTTCAAAGCGTCTGAATGCACTTCTAAAATAGATCTGATTTCGATGTAGTTGGAGTAGTTAGACCAATCATAGATGTTTCAGTTCTTGTCTGTTTTGTTTGAAAATAGCCGATTTGTTAGGTTAGGTTATTATTCTTGAATTCACGAATTTTGCCTAAATCGGCTATGAAAATTGTCGCTGCTCCCGCCTGGCTTACAGTAAACAAACTTATAGCAATGTTTCTATTAATTTTTGTGTTTTTTTATTCAATAAACAATTCTTAATTTTTTAAAGTACATTGAGCAAGAACTATTGACATTGTACTCGAAGAATTCGAAACATTTTCAAATTCGGCACGAACGAGTTGATATTATTCAGAATTGATTTTTAGTGGCATGGTACTTTGATACTAAAATAATAATAACATAAAACTCGAGTTGTTGCACTTGGCGGGTTTTCGATATAACGATTTCCATAAGGAAGCCGGAATAATAAATCCACCCAGTTAAAATATGCGAAGATTGAGAGATATTGTACGTACCTGGTTATTAATTCTGTTTCATATATTATACTACATATTTTGAGAATTTTTTTCAATGACTGTAAAAAGCAATTAATATGTTTCTGTCGGGAAACAGTAATTTTAATGGCTCCTCGCGCTATTGTGAATATTTTCATAGATTTGAATGAGCAGATATCAGAGCGATAAACATTTTTGGAGAATTTTCATACATTTCTTATACATATCTATATGAATAAATGACAAGATACGACACAACGTGTATCTACCAATTACGTCGACGATATCCTTATCTATATACCTACTTATATAGACAGAGCCTACATATATGAAAGTAAAGCTTAAAACACGTTTACTTAAGCTTTCATTATTTGACAAATAAAATCGGAAAATAATATACAGAAAAAACCCATCTATCGCAGTCTTGGGCGGTGAGATTACTAATTCATTTAGAAATTTCCTAACGTCGCTATGTAGGTACCTGAGATGTCATTTCAAATTCCTCTCACATATTGGCGACCATATTTTAAATTTTAAATCAAGATATATTAACAATACTTCTCTGAATTTCTTTAAATTGTAGTTTTAAATCTCTTTTAATTAAATTAAAATTAATCTAAATACACAAGATTTAAGAATGTATGTACTTCAGGTCCCGCGTACCGTATAAAGGTATAAGTTTATACAATCTGTATAATTACTAGGAAAGGTGTACTTACATCATTATGATGCACTGTATTTTCGCAATGTAATAATTAATGACCAGGATCGGTTGTATTGGCATAAGTATATTATAACAACAATATCAACGGCTATTTATGGGTATAATATCAATAGTTTGGGTATACTGTAGGTATTTATAGAGGCAAGTTATATAATGCAGCTATGTCTGCGTAATTCATATTATGTACTATAATAAAGACAGATTTTTATAAGTATATACAATTATTATTAATGATAAGTAGGTACTATTATTACTTACTGAAGATTCTTTTGACTTTTTGCAAAATAGGTACCTTTTATGATATTATTTTGCCAGAATATGTTGTTTTTTTATTAAGTGCATAGTAATTGAATGTAACTGGAATTATAATGAAAGTAATGAGAATATACCCCGATATATTAACCTTCAAAACTGCGCGTGTCGGTACCTACCTACCTGTAATATTATTATCAAATTATTATAATCATTGCGTGGTAGGTGTAGGTAATATATATTTTTAAATAATAATGCTTCGTGGGAAATAAATTTCCCTCATTATTTTAATAAATAAAGTTGTTTTGGAGTATAATCGGACTAAATTCAAGATTAACTCGACAATTAAAATGTACGTTAGGAAGAAATAAAAAAATCCAATATAATAATAATACCTACATATTATTTTATAACAGGTTTATAAATTTGTACCTAAGTGAAATTAATAACCTGAAAATAATATTATAAATTATTTAACTGGCCGGAATTCATGTAGAGATTATAATACCACTTGAAACAATAAATTTATTTACTTATTATTTACATACATAATGATATTTACTAAGTTGTGTTTTATATTATTTGAAATAGGACTAACTGATATGCTTGCATGCTTCAGTCAAAGGTAGAAATGAAAATACTATTCAATATATTATGCACCTACTTGTTAGGCTTAATGTGACATTGGTATTAAAACCTGATTATAGTTGGTCATTAAATTATTATGTAGTTAGAAATATGATATAATATGTGTGAAGACCAGTGGCGAATAATGTCTATTGGATGGAAGTAAATGATTATAAGAAAAGTACAGAATAACGACACACAGTACACCGTTGCTATAATAAGGTTATAATTAGGGAATCCAATCCCGAGCCAAAATTCTGATCCCGGGATTTCGGGATTACAATTTGACAATCCCGGGACTGGTCCCGGGATTGGCATTTTTTTCCATTGTTAATATAAAAAAAAATATATTTACAAATAACATTGATAAAATCGGTCAATAATAAATCTAGTATAATTTATACTATTGAAGACATTTATTGTTAATATTGTATACGTTCAATCTTGGAAATACACAAGTTTAATTGAGTAAATAATATTGTAATATAAATAATAATGTGAATTTAATATGAGATCACTGTTTCTGATAGTAAAGACATAATGAATGGATTAGCGAGATTTAAAATAGTAAAGCAAATAATCATGGCGTACGTATGGCCTTTCCGCATCATAAATCTAATTAGTCAGCCAAATATGAAACTGCCGTAAAACGTATGATATCATGGTAGAATTACTTTGTTAAAAGTGCGAAGCATTGTTTTTTTCCAATCTTTCTCATTTTTAATAATTCATGTGAAAAAATAAAATGAATCGGCAACCTACACATGGGTATAAATCAAACTTCATTCAAACTCAGTTTATTTCTAATGTAGTTATTTTTTATTAAAAGTGTTTTTTTCTGTTTTATTTTCGCTTTTATTTTATTTTCCATAAAAATTGATAAAAAAATCAATCCCGAAATCCCGGGATTATGTTTATCAATCCCGGGATTCATAGGTATCGAAAATAGCTCGGGATCCCGGGATTCAGGATCCCGGGATTGGAATCCCTAGTTATAATAGACGCAAGCAACGGGCAGCAATGTGTTCTCTCATGTCCGGCATAAAAAAAGTCTAAAATTTCAGAATATACCTACTGATGCGGCATTCATCACATTTTAGTGTTTATAAGTGTCGCTAGTTCTTCACGTTGAAATTTCATTACTTACGGAAGAGATGATACATGAATTCGCTTTACTCGTGGTAGTTAATTGCGTTGTAGGTACATATTATGTGTAGAAAATTCTCGTATTAAATCAAGGTAAATGTTACATCAATTTTTATCCTCTGCGCCAATTAACGCCGTCGGTGGTTGCGTTTTTATGTATGTATGCCCTATATAATATCTGGCCTACTACGGCGAAGGGTCGACAGGTAAGCGAGGGTCGAACGCAGCGTTCCGTGGTTCATGTTGGCGCAGACGATTAGTCTTGTCATTGGCGGATATATTTACTTATTATTATTATATCGCTATCACACTTCTAGGATAAATTTATTGGGAGAATTTATTTAATATATAAGTAGGTATATATATATATATATTAAAATATACCATTTATTGCAGAGCAATAGGTATGATTAATGTAGGTTTCTTTATTTAATTTGTAAGTGTATTAGTAGTAGGTGCCTACCTTCTAATAATTATATTATATGGATACACAGAGCAGATTAGAGACTTTGTTATACTTAATAATATTCAGGTTAGAAAACCTCGAAAATAACATTAGATAGTTTTAATTATTGTGATTTCCACCGAAGACCCACAAAGATTAGTGCCTTGGGCATCTGAAATAGCTGGTATGTATTTTTAATTGCTAAAAGGTTAGGTTTTCAAATCGTCCAGTCTTGTGGCCTTCTCCGTAAAGACCATTTTCGTGGGATTCATAAGACTTTCATGTGAGGTCGTTAAATTTTTTAATATTTTCCCATTACAAAGTTTATGCGACGGTAAAATGATGTAAAGGTATGTTTTTATTGTCTATTTCACTGCTAGACTAATTTAAGAATATTAAATAGGTGTGCCGTAAAATAATGCTTTGTTTTTTATTGTGAAATGCAGTTCATTTCGTTTAATACACCTGCTTACATTCGTAAAATGGCTACCCACCAGATATTATATTACATTACTAGCATCAAACTGAATATAATATGTTTAAAATATGTCCTATAATACATAATAATATGATTCACAACTTATCGATTTAATGTACTTACTTATATAAAACTTTCGTCTAACTGGGAAAGTTATTTGTTATGAAAACCTTCAAAGCTTTAAAAGCACTAGAATGTTTGCAAATAGTTTAATATAACTAGTCAGTTAGCTAGAGCTTTTACAGAACATAAATATAAATACATAAATACAAAAGTACCTATGTAGATATTTATATATATTCCCGATAAATTATCGGTCGGTAGTTACCTAATAAGTATCTACGTACCTATATAGTTTTAAATAATGCAATGCAATTTAAATGTCCAGTAGGAGTTAAAAAATTGCCAATTTATATTATATTAGCAGTGTAGAACTTAGAGTAGTAAGGCTAGTAGTCGTAGCAGGTAGGCATGGTGGTGTTTGTTAGTTTTTTGAAATCCCCTGCATAAACCAAACCATAATAGATAAATTCTATCCATAAAATACATATCTTAAATTATGTATAAGTAGATGAATATTTTTTGACTATTAATTATCTATTAGGTATGACTATGAAATTGTATTCTTAGTTCCAATGAAAAGAAATAAGAATGACTGATAAAGTTTAGCATACATTATTTATGTCGAATCTTAACAGCCTACCTCCACCCTTCGCCACTAATATCTACATATATAATATATTATTTACAGCTCAACAGATGAGGTAGTGTTAATTAATTGTAGTAGACGACTTTTATTATTATTATTTCCAAAAAAAGTGTTTCTATTTCATTTATGCGTTTAAATTAATACTCACAACCAGGGTAGCAAGCAGATCGTGAAAACAGCTGATCATCGGCAGACGGCCGATCGATAAAATAAAGTACTTACTATATTCAGGAGCGCGGGGGTGGATGGCCGCGCTGTGTTTGCCATAGACCTCCTGAGCCTCCCTGCCGCCCTGGTAGCGCGATGCTTTACGGGTGTCATAATCAATCATTGCGCCGCGCCGGCTCTCACCCTACGTTGACCCTAAAAACTGAATAACCACACACACCACCGTCGTCAGAACACAGCGCGATCAATAATTTTGAAATGCTCAAGTATTTTGGGGCAATTTTGTTATTGTTTATGTTTGCGTATTATGCAAGTCGCTGTTGATCGATAATGCAATGAGAGTTTCCTTTATTTTCAAAAAAAGAACATTAGGCACTTTGAATCAGATATTCACTACTTCTTATACATTCTGATCGCCTGGTACATTCTGCTCATATCATACCAAATTTAATTGATTATGTACCCGGTGGCAGATTTAGAGACTTGAAGGCCCGAGGCACTTTACTAATTTTGAAGACCTCACGATAAAAAATAGTAAAAAACTCCTAGAATCTTATCATATAACTAAAAATCATTATTATGTAAGATTGCTGTGGTAACTTCTAACTCTGATTGCTGGTATTTTGTAATATTCTGTACTCAATTTTTGAAAGATCTACTTAATATAATTTAATAATTGTAAGACTGGTTTGAACTGTTTCGAGGCCCCCCCTTAAAATAATTTTACGAATCGATTGCGTAATTTTCATCTCAAAAATCACCGCTGTAATATGTGTGTACCTACCTATCTACCTACGTTTTTTTTTAAAATTACATAATGTTATAATATTTTAACATATAACTACCAAGTCGAGAGCATATTAGGTATATCATTTGTGAAAAACGCGTTAATTTTTACCATGCCATTATCACTGTCGTAGGACGATTCGTCCCTTGAAAACCCAATTAAATTGGTACCTAGGTCTAGTAAAATATCTGAAAATTAGTGGTTTCTGCATAGCAATACTCTTTTTGTTTATGTACGTCACATGAAGATACATACGAGAGATATTGCTTTACAAATCTAATCATCTAGTTCTATGAAAGAAGGTAGAATACGTTCGAAAGATAAACCTATAGGCCAAAATAGTTAAATTCTGCGTAAGACAAATCACAGGACCGAAATTAATGGAATCAGCTTGGAAAGACTTTCATTCAGCAGTGAATTGTTCTTGGCTGATGATAATAATGATAATCAAGTAATTACTTAAAGTCTTTCACTTTTAATACATCATAATATTATATTCAATTGTTTTCCAATGAAGACATAATGTCATACCTACTGTCTTTTGAATTAATTACAGTCATAAAAATTTTGTCTCCCTAAACTTAAAGATTATTTTATATTTATATTTCTTTATATACCGTTCTTCCCACCTACTGTAATATTCTCAATATTTTGTATTACAGTTAGATATTATGATTTTTGACTGTGGTTTGTTTATTTTGCAGTTGTTTTATTTTTGAGTAGGTATTCCATTAAATATGATTTAAACTAAAATAAATTATTATTATATTCCGAGCTTTTGCAGGCACAGTATACTTTGAAAAATTATTTAGGCACCTACCTAATTATATATAAATAACATAATGGGTATTATTGTGTTAATGATTGCATTAAATATGCATCTGACAGGGTCTATAAATTCACGTTCTTGAAAAACAAAATAGTTGAAATAAGAAATACCTATACGTCTCTGCTATTATTTTTTTTACAATTAATATGTACATTTAATTACACTGATATCACTAATGAATACGTCGTATCCATTGTTGCATTTAAAAATATATAATTTTGGACTTTGAATGTGTTAACCTTTTAGAAAAATACAATCCGATGTTACTTGTTTATTTCTGATGACTTTTTGTGACAGAGGACATGATTTCGAGAATAATAAAAATCGTCACGAATTTCAAGCTTGTAAATAATATATTCAACAGAAAAAAATAGTATTTGTGCAAAATAATGAATTCGCGACGGACTGTTCCTCCGTCGGTGTCCATGATATGATGCCTCGTCCATCATTCACGGCTCCCTGACCTATAATGCCCCTCTTGCAACTTGCAACCAAAATACACCAGACAAACATACACGACACATTTATGCCCCATTTATAGACATAACCATCTACTCTACACCTAGGTAATATACAGAAAGTAAAATTATGTGAGATTTTCTGATAAAAGAAAACATGGAAGTAGGTATGTCAACTTAAAGCCGTATATAGTTAGGAAAAGTATTTTATGACTGAATCTTTTTATTAAATTTATGAAAATACAAATACAAAATATTTTCAATTGAATTAAAACAACATGTAATGCGTTATTTTTAATGATATTGTTTTTTATCGCTTTATATCACAGTTAATTAAATGGATGACAATAGATAGGTACGAGGGTGGGTCAATAATTCCTTAGAAAAAAGCATTAAAACAGGTTTTATTTTTGAATTTTTTTTATATTTCTCAACATAATTTCCTTGGAGCTCAATACACTTGGTTAGACGTTTCTCATTTTTTTTAAACCGTCAGAAAAATAAGTTTTCGGAAGGTCCTCAAAATAAGCATTTGTCCGATCGATGACTTCTTCATTTGAAAAAAAACGTTGTCCACTTAGCCATTTTTTTAAGTTTGGGAAAAAGAAAAAGTCACTGGGGGCTAAATCTGGCGAATACGGTGGGTGGTCGACCAATTCGAACTTCAATTCTTCAATTTTAGCCATTGATCGTAAACATGTGTGAACACGGGCATTGTCCTGATGAAAGAGGATTTTTTTCCTGTTTAAATGAGGCCGTTTTTCTTCAATTTTGATTTTTAGCTGGTCCAATAAAGATGCATAATAATCCCCTGTTATTGTTTTTCCTTTTTCCAAATAGTCAACGAAAATAATTTTACGTGCATCCCAAAATACAGTAGCCATAACCTTACCAGCTGATTTTACGGTTTTCGCCTTCTTTGGACATGGTTTGCCTTCGCAATCCACTGCTTTGACTGTTCTTTCGTCTCGGGAGTATAGTGGTGTATCCATGTTTCATCTACAGTCACAAAGCGACAAAAAAATTCATCCGGATTGCGTTGCATGAGCGACAACAGGGCTTTAGAGGCCACCACCCTACTGCGTTTATTGTCGACTGTGAGCAAACGCGGCACCCATCTTGCAGAAATATTTTTCATGCCCAATTTGTCATGTAAAATAGAAATGACGCTACCTTTTGAGATCCTTGTAACCTCAATTATCTCACTCAACTTTAATCTTCGGTCACTTAACACCATATCGTCGATTTTATTGATCATTTCTGGTGTAGTCACCTCTACAGGACGTCCTGAGCGTGGTTCATCCTTTGTTGATGTACGACCACGTTTAAATTCATTTAACCAGTTATAAATAGTTGCAAGTGAAGGAGCAGATATGCCGTGAACTAAATCCAACTCATTTTTTATTTCCTTTGCTGTTAACCCTTTTATATTAAAATGTTTAATAACAACTCTAAACTCAATTTTCTCCATTTTCCATTTTTCCATTTTCCACAAGCAAATTTTTTTTTTTAAATGTACGAGAAACACACAACAACCCGACCAATCTGATTGAAACTTCGCAGCATACTGAATCGGTAGTGCCGCTGCATGAAAACAAACCGCTTGCAGTACTAGTCGCGCCACCTGTCGGCTTTTCTAAGGACTTATTGACCCACCCTCGTACATAGCTTATTATGGTCATAATAATAATATCTAGTGTAGAAAGGAAAAAGGAGATAACCCTCAGTTTTTTTCAAAATGGGTTTTATTGGATAATACCGAGATTTCAAAATAATATATCTGGAACTACATTATATTATTTTTGCAAATAATAGCTATACGTTTATATCATGAGAGAGACCAGTCAATGTATTTTATATACTTTATAAAGTTAACTGACTTATAGTAATACCTACTCTACTATTTTTTTCTGATTGTTTCATGGGAATTTGTTGCATGGTTAAATTATTAATTAAATCAATAGCTAGATAATGATAAATATCCCCATAACTGGCAATCAACTTTATTTTAACAATCCATTATCATTATAGTTTAGGGTAAGTGCAGTACATACGTATTATGTAACCTAACCTAACCAATAATTTATTGAATCGCAATAACATTAAATGCTGCCAAGTAGATTGAATACTAGATCGTTTTGAATTGAGATAACAATATTATATATTAATTTTGAGTAGGTATATAAAACTTTGAGTAGGCACTTCGCCAGGTTGTTGACTATCTCCTTCTCATTGAGTCGTCGCTCTGGATCAAACACCCATTTTATTCTCTTAATAATTACGAAGCGTAACGAAATGTCGTATCCATGAATGCTAACGATTTGTAGGTACCTAACTACTAATACAATCCGGTCCGCGGGCCATGTATTTTACATATCTGGTTTGAAGTATTAATATTTTGTAAAAATATGTATAGGTCTTTTCAGTCCTACTAAAAATTCATCAACTGCAAGTTTAATACTTTTTATTTATTTTAAAATTTTAAATATGACTTAAATAATTTATCTTATTAGTAATGTACCTACGCCTATATTAAATAAATGGCAACAAATAATATTATACTACTTTACTTACCTATAATATAGGTAATTATAATATATTATTTTTATAAAGCTCAACCATAGATGCAGTAAAAATGGTTCGATGGCCGTAATATTCAATACATTTATTTGTGAGTGACAATCCATTTTTATGATTTCCCATTTTTATATCCTTTTTGGTACCATTCTGAATTTTGGAGAATTTCCAATATTAGAAAGTACTTACTTATTTTAAAACGCGTCAAATTAAATATCAATTTTGATTCAAACTAATTTTAATTGAGACTAAAATGCATTGAAACTAAAAATTTTGTAAGTTTGAACAACTTCATTTAGGAATGTAATTGTTCAACTATTTTAAGACGTGAATAATTAGATAAAAATATGTCGTATAAAATCATATGGGCCTTGCACCACATTAGTGGAATTCCAATATAATTTTTCAACGAATAATTCACAAGATTTAAGAATGTAACATTCTAATTATTGAACATACATCATTTTGAAAACAATGAGAAAATATATTATAACCGATAGAAAAAATCTTTTTTTTTTAAAGGGAGACACTCAGCTCGTTTTGAGGGATGCAGGTTCGATTCCTGCTGGGTCTTACTTTAAAAAAAAATCTATTATAAATATGCTTTTGTTAACGCGTGTATTTTTTATATAACGATATGGATTTCCGCAAAAGTAGTGATTTTAGACCCACCCTCGTTTTATTTCGCACATATAGTTAGATAGGTACATTATGTAAAAGGTAATAAAAAAATACAAATTATTCACACTGTGTTAAAGCATGATCACGAGATAATATCCTAGCATATTTCCTAGACAAGTTTCACTGAACGTTAGATGCTATAAATGAATTTCTCAAAACAACCCAGTTATAGGTATGTAGAACTTATATCTATATATTTAGAGATTAAATAATATAAACCATACCTATTTAGTATTTGAATACCTACTCGACTACATAGTAATCAGGTATCTTCTTATCAATTAATTGACTCACTAGTGGCAGGTGATAATTCAAAATGAAAAAACGATTTGGGTATTCTTCTTCCTTTTCTTCTAATGCTATAGTCTCCAGAGTCCTGCGGCAAGTATCCTCTCTATGAGATTATCAATCTAGCGGGAGTGTGTGTATGCCGAGGTCGCTTTCTACATGGGTATTTTATAATTTGGCATACAGTGGATATGTCCTGCTCACATGAACCACAGTAGTATCTTCTCCAGGCGTGGATTCAAAAATCTTCCTCAGAACTTTCCTTCCTAAGACTGCACCATTTGGGTATATCGTTCATTTATCTGTTTTTCTTAACTTGTGAAATTATTGCCAATTTATTTAAACACAAGTTAACAATGTAATAATTAAATTCTACTTCAATCATGCTGATTTCATTCTTTGAGACACCAGTTCTAAATAGTTACCATATAATTACTTCACAAGTTTCCACAGCCAGGATATGCTCATTATTATAATTATTATATACTGAAACTGACGCTTCGATACTGTAATAATTGTTATCTCTGCGGTCGTGTTTTTCTTGTTAGCATCAAATCAACCGTCTTTTACTTAAGTATAAAGAATTCCCGTGGTACACAGTGAAATCATATACCTACTATCTGGCTTATACGTCAGATATAGTTTATTATTTTACGTAAGAAGTAAGACCAGTAAAATATCAAACGCCTACATTCTCACCTCTAAAACACTTGAGCCCTTCATAATAAAAACAGGACTGGAATTGAGGCCTGCCGACATGATAAAGGGATATATTTAAAGATAATAATCATGCCATGTTTACTTTTGAGAAAAGCTTCGAGTATCAGGGGCCCAGTAGGTACAGGGAGATCGATTAATTGCGCCATGGTTTTTTTCTAACCGCCCAAATATTGCCACGTCATCGGAATTGATGGCTTGATGGTTTTGTTATAACTTTTTTAAAAGCCATCATCCTCGTAAAAGTGCTCGACCGAATTCTTAGTCGTTGAATGCTGAAAGCGGGAGATTGGAATCTATGAGATTTACATCAATAATATGAATTCGAAATTCGAATCCTTTGTCAATGGGGTTTGTCGCACATTTCGATACATTAGTGGTGAGCTGTTTATAAAAGTGCATAATATTATCTACTTGCTCGCATGTGCTCCTGATACTTTCAACTTTCAAGCAACAAATATGACTGATCTTAACATATTTTTTGTACGATCAGAAAATTTTCTCGATTTATTACCTACCTAATATAACTAACTACACATGTGCTCCTAATTCTTGTAACAAAATTTATCATTTATTAATTTTTCATACAATTTATCAAAAATATACTTATCTTCTTAGTGAACTTTGCTGACATTCTACAATTAATATTCAATAAATAATATCTGAAATATCAATTTCACTTGCATTTACGTGGTAGAACTCCATTTAACCTAGGTACCAGTATATAGAGACCGGTCGACGCTTCTTGCATTGCTATCGACACAATTGTCTTGCGAATTTTTATGCATACGGTCCGAGGTGTTCCAATTTCTCCATCAATAGGTGGTTGCCTTCTTTCTATTTTTCAACTAAGTATATAATTATCTATTATTGAAGTTTTTATTGCCTAGTATGTAACGGAAACGTTGTTTCATAACCCAAATATTGTGCCATATAGGTATCAAGAAAGGTTAATAATACGAATTTAGGGTGTTGAAAAAAAAATCCTGACCTACAACGATATCCAATATGTACTTGTATACACGTGACTTTATATTGTGTCTGGCTTTAAGTTAGCATGTACATTTATAATATAATTTATAATAATAATATGTCAAATAATATTACAAGGAACCACAGTAATTGGAATTCAGCGAATCCACAGAAAAGATCCATTGTTAAGTCTTTTATTACATAGGTATTTAAAAATACATTCTTATGTGCTTTTTGAATGTTGATTTAAAGAAAAAATTCTCTATATCTACGTTTGTAATTGTGTGATTTTATTTTGAATTTTATTAAAAAAAACTTAAATATTTACTTAAGTATGTAATAAATTATTCATTCCTATGACAGATCTTAACATTTTATTGACGATATAATATGTAATAAGCTATATAATAATGAAAGTCGTTCGAATTTGCCAAATTTATAATCAGAAATAGTGAAAGTTCAACACCTTTTAAAAATAAGGCAATAAAACTTACGAAAAAAAAAATATTATCATGACGATTGTATAACACGTAAAAAAATAGATATGCTTTGATCATTAGGCAGTTGTAATACTTTCAGTTTAATACTAAGGCAAACGTAACTGGCTGCAAGTAATAAAATTAACATTTTAGTGCACTTTTGACACCTCTGGTCTCCTAATAATTATCGAGTCTAGGCCGAGCATATTGTGAAAATGGATTTTAAATAAATTCAACCGGTCATCTAATCTACCGAGCCAGTCTGATATGGGCATAGCCAGATTAGGATAAGTAGTGTGTGAGATAAATACAATGTTCTCAATAGCCCACTATTATTTAACATAGGAAGTTACCTACGTAAGATGTAGTCATTTCAAACAGGGCAGCAAAACTTTAAATAGTTATATCATTTTCCGGCAGCATTACCTTGTTCACATACGTACTGGATACCATGTCCGATCCTGATAGGATCATATGGGCCTCCACAGAGTAGAGGTTTGTATTGACAGATTTTGTTTTTTTACGAGAAATGAATGTCAGCCACTTGCTCAACCTATTAGGCACATACCCTGACACACACAAATTGAAAAACAATATGTGTACTTGCCAGACCCAGGATTAGAATCTGGGACACACGGCTTTATAGTCCAACGCTTAAGCCGCGCGGCCACCGTGGATGTACATACACACATAATTAATCGCAGTCTACTAACCTAACCTAACATAATATAGTAAAAAGGGCTTTAAGCTTATGGCGTACTCAAGATACTAATGAAAGCTCTCAAATCACGTTTAAAGCATTGAAAAGCATGCGGCACTATTATACACTATTATACTCAAAATCTTTTATATTCCTAACACACATAGAATATGTTGGATAATTGTTCTCACTGCTCACAATTTTTTAATTTTTTTTTCTCAATGCGATAAGCTTTTCCAGCCAATTCCTACTAAGTAAAATACGAACCTACCACTATGGAACATAAGAAGGTATTCTAGAATGTCCACCTATACGTGTTGTTCCACTCCCCCTTGAACCTCGATATTACCAAGACAGTCCCTGCAACTGACATTTTGTTGCAGTATATGGACGGTTTTATTTTATTAATTAGGCACTTCGTACATTGACATTTCTTGCACGAAACGTGTTCGACTTGTGCCGGAACCAAAACATTAACATTGTAATGCAATAATTGTAGATAGGTACCTAAATACAACTGCATGTAAAGTTTAGTCGGACAGTCACTAACATAGCATAATATTATGTTATTAGGTCATAATAATGTTAGGAAAACGACAAGCATTTATAATACAAATAAAATAACAAAAACGTACTTTATATTTATTATTCTCTTTATGCTGTAGGTTCGTAATATTATACAATCATAATTTTAATTTATCAGTTCTTAAATGTCAAATTTATAGATCAAAACACCAATAATTAAGATTTAAAGCGACGCTTTCCACTTATTTTAAATTTATTGTTATTAGCGTAGGTTATTAATCGGTAGCCCAGAAATAATCAAATCGACACTTGAGTTAAATAATTAAGGCGATACTTCCATACTTCTTTATCTTTTTCAAAGGATAATACGGTAGGTACTGTTGAATGCACAATAAAATTAAATAACTTGACAGTCAGTCATCTTGTCATTGATAAGCAAATCACATATTATAATTTATAATAATATTATATTACTAATTGTCTTTTCTTCCTTGTCCTATGATCGTAATCACTCTGGAATACTTTCTGATTTTTTAGCAGTTTTCTATATCTTTCATATCCTCTGTTGTCCTAATAGATGTTACAAGTTAGCATTATTCAATAATATTATATTAAATGACCTGTATCTTACGTGGCAGAACTCCATTATAATAGTTTTATAATTAAACCGCAGTATAGTAAACATACACAGATTAAACGACGGAACAGATTTATAGTTTTAGATTAATTCTGTGTTCCCTGAATTAAACGATACTTGTAAAACTTATATGATCATTATAGGCAGGTACAGGGAACACAGAATTAATAGAAGCTGAAATACCTAACGGATGTGGAGTAACTGGCAACCGATCTTGAATGTGGAAGAATATGGGATAAACTTAAACACGTGTAAAGAATACGCTTGTCGTTCGTTCTGACAACCGCTCTCGGTTTATGCACTGACACTCATTTAATATTGGTGTATTTGAAGGTTGCAACACGCACTATTGCACGTCTATAATGTGTGTTTCAATTTCGTTTGACATTCTTTCTTTTTCTTTCGACCATGTCCGATCCTAATAGGATCTTATGGGCTAATAACCTCCACTCTGTGGAGGCCCTGTATTAACAGATTTTGTTTTTACGAGAAATAGATGTCAACCACTTGCTCAAACTACTGGGTACATACTCTGACTCATACACAAATTGAAAAACAATAAACAATAAACCCTGCTTCAAAATGTAATATTTTGGGGTATAGCCTATCTGAATTATATTTATTAATCTGTTCCGTGGGCAGGTACGTGCATAAATTTACCGCTGATTTGTGCAATGAACGCATACTAATAGTTAGTACCTACCCTATCAATTATTTCTGGAGATGCTCCGTTTTTACAGCATTTATGTTCCGTACGCCATTGGTATATACTGTATACATTATTAATATTGTAAGCAAATAAGTTTATTTATGTCTTAATTTCATGTTTCTGCTTAACTACTTAATCGAATATTTAAAATGGTTCGTTATTTTTAATCAATATTTTTAATTTTCCTTTATCCATAAGATAACTAAAACCATTTACAATTACTATATTGATAGCATAAACTACAATCTACATAAAAAATGATATATTTCTATGTGAGTAGGTAGGTAATGAAGATTATGAAATCTTTATTGATTTAAATATCAGAAATATACTAAGTATGTCATAATAAAAATATATATTCAGTTGTTGTAATTATCACAACTAACTGTTATTTTAACTTAACTTTTGTCAAGTTGTTAAGTCAACTCTCTTTTGATATCGATGCATGGAGTGAAAAATGTCTGTGTATCAATTAATTACAATAAACAAAGATTAAAAATGTTATTTGGATTTTAAATTAAGTCGATGAATAATTTTAAATTAGTAGAGTCACATAACACGCCTCTTCAGTTAAAGAAAGTATTTTTTATGAAATAGGTATTTCATTCAACGTTTTACTGATTTCTATTAGGTATTGATCTACTAAACAGGTTCTGATATCAGTTCTAAACTAGCCGATGAAATAGATATATAATATCTGTAGTTAGGCTTACTGAGAGCTCAACGTCTAACATTAAAATATATTGTATGTATGTAAACATTGAGCCTGTATACACTTAGTGATGTTGAGATGTATATTATGTCAATCGTTTAAAAGAATCTATATAATAATATAACCTTAGTATCAGTGGCGAAGGGTGACTTTTGGAAAGAGGTAGGCTGTGGAGATTCGACAAGTACACTTGTCAGGTATACTTATGAGAAATAAGAAGATGATACGATATTACTACTAATGAATAGGCACACACTAATGATAACGACACACTAATTTAATGAAACTTCAAAAACTCACTGACGACATAAAATTTAGCGATCAGATTAAATTAAGTACGTATTTTTTCAAAACACTTATGCATATTCAAAATCATTAGATAAAAGTTCTTTTTATTTGTAAAAACAGTCTATATTTATTAATATTCGATTAAACACCATAGATTTTTTTTTAAATTATCTAATTATTAATTATTTAGTTGTAAGCTCTGCGATCGGAGCTTACGTTAGTTCATACAATTCGACAGACTGGGCGGGGCTACGTGACGTAAAGTCCATATGAAAAAAATTGAGAATTATTTGAAACATAATCCGACCTTTATTTACGTCAAGACAGATGGCGCGCTGTGGTATATATTTTATTAAAACCTTTGCTGATTGATTTGTTATTATCTGTGTAATATATTCCTACACATACGGCATATCTCATTGGCAAAATAAATTATTTTGTAGAATATATTATCAAGTGATTATATAAATAAGTCAACATGCAATTAAAAAATATTTTTCTTAAGAAGGTAGGCTTCAAATAATCGCCTAGTATGGAGTCTTCGCCACTGCTTAGTACCCACCCCACACGGTGTGTCTGTAAATTACTTATATATTATTTTTTGATAGTATACTTTGAAAGGTGATTCTGTTAACAACCTTTTATGCTATATAACACTGTTAATAACATTGATTGAATCATTAGAAATAAATATTACTTGCACAATATAATAACTTGGAGCCGATGGGGTATTCTTGTTGTTCTCTGAATGGGGTTAATGGTGGTTAAAAATATTTAAATCCATGATAACGTTAAAAGCTAGATACCAAGCCGACAGCATCCGTGTAAAGTTTTAAACAGCGGTTACTTGTATCTTATAGTTAGTATTTGGATGAAATATTCAGCTGCAATTAATAATTATTAAGATACTTTTATATAATGTATATTCTATATACCTACTCGTACGTGGGTATGACCTTGTTGGTATATTACTCGAATGACGAAATATTGATGGTAGTTTTCATATTGTAGGGTAATGGTAATGTTTCCAAAATCTGATTTTTTTCTTTTGTTTTTCTTCCAGTATGATGACGGCCTTCACGGCGGCTATATGGAGTCAGGTCCTGGCGGAATGTACGAGCCGCACAGAGCGGGGATGTCGCTGGGCGCGCACCACGTGCCGCCCCACGTGGCGCACCCCGCAGCGGCCATGCACTACCCCCCCGCCGCCAACCACGTGTCGCCGGTCCCGAACCACGTGATGGCGGCCGAGCCCCACGTGCACAAGCGCGACAAAGATGCCATTTACGGGTGAGTCGGATGGGTAATGTTCTTCTTCCTGCAACGTCCTTATCATTTCGTCCCTCCAATAGTCTGCAGGTTTTAATCAACTGCAACTCATTTAGCAAGTTTTTCTACAGTACTCAACTTTCAAGTGATATTTCACCGAGGACCTTATCAACAAACAATAATTATTGAACGTGTTTCTGCAGAAAGCAACCAGTCAACACTGAACACAAATACAGTGGAATAGACACTTTGGTGTTAGGTGTAAACTACACATTTACTTTTGAATGATAAATTTATATTAAGTTATAGTTTACCTATGAGTGCGAATAACTCTAATTGGATTAAGTTTGTGATTTTAGGCATGTTATGTTATTTTTGTGTACCTAGTTTGACTGTTTTCTACAAATCAGTGATCAATGAAATTTTCTTTATGTATTGTTAGAACATTTTTGTTTGAATGTAGCCTCTGCAATTTATGCAGCATAGTCATGTAACGTCACATTGTTCAACACAATAACTAATTTTTGCCCAAAAATGTGGACTGGCTGGTTTCTGCAACGTTGATTAACATTTCCGTTCACAGAGTTGCGGGTACAAATCCCGCTAGCTAGATAAACATACTATATTGTTTTCTCAGTCAATGTATGCATTTACGATAATGTGAAACAAATACGGATCAGAAATATGTACGTGTATTATATAAAAAATGTATTACTTAGAATTCAAAGCAAAAACATGGACAACTGACGACAACTGAAGCCGATATCCTTTGGTTAGGAATATCTTTAAACATCCATCTGTAGGCTGGTGCTTTACCAATCAAGGCATATCAGTTTAAATATCGTGTAATATATTCCATGCGATTGAGATGACGGTTCAAACTAATTTATGCCTAAGTTACAAGGGTATCATACAATTTAAGAGATACACCGAACATTATTTTTACCTTTGGTTGTTTCTGTTTCCAGTCACCCCCTATTCCCTCTGCTTGCCCTGATCTTCGAAAAGTGCGAGTTAGCCACATGCACACCTCGGGATCCCGGGGTGGCCGGAGGAGACGTGTGCTCCTCGGAGTCCTTCAACGAAGATATCGCAGTATTCAGTAAACAGGTCAGTACTAAATTATTAACAATATGACACCTCGTATTACTTATGTGGGCCTAATAGCTGGTTATCTATAATATAAATGTAATACAGTAAAGTTTAGGTTCCTATATATGTATTGATGACGGGCTTTACACTGGCCCGCGGGCCGCCAATTTCGAGTAGGTTAAAATGTTATTTGTGATGTGTGTTGCACAGGGAACTCTTTATTATCTGTTCTGTGGTGTTGCACAACACACTTTCTTGATACGTATTATGTCAAATATTTAGAACGACGCCCGGTTTCTGCAAATAATTTGACTATCAGATTTTAAAATAGAAAGATATTAGATATGGTCATCAATCTATTATGATTGTGATTTGGTGTTACTATTTTTTTATAAATAGATAGATGTCTCTTAAAATAAACATTCAGTTATAAATAAAAACATGATAGCAAAATGGAATATTTTAGACATTGTTAATACAGAAGTTGATAATATTATCATATTATCAATAATACTGCTACTGTATTGTGTGTTTTATTTTGAGTTATGACGTAATTTTCGTATCTTTGAGGTGCGTTTTATCTATAGGATAGGATTTTCATTGCCCGAATTACAGTTTTAATTACATACAATAATATCACACCCAACGTAATCGAAAATAGTGAATATCTTTAAAATATTGATCTTATCTGATAGGCCATCGGTCCAAATACAATCTTGCTTATATCCGTGTTAATTCCTCTAACTGACACAGTCACACACAACCTTTTTATGAATATATAAAATATTTGATATATTTTTTATCATCGATTATTTTTTCAAGAAAATACATATTTATTATAAGTCAAGTTTATTATATAATATGAACTTGCTGTCGGCGTACATTGATTCGTCAATTAAAATCTATATTTTGATCCACGGCTGGAGTAGTCATACTCTACTTTCCCCCTTTGTAGCGAATGGTTAAATACCAATCCTCATTTAAAGAGTGCTAAATATAACCACTATGCAGATATCCGTATCATGCTGCGTTTCCTTCTCCAATTTTATTCTGCTTATTAACTTTACTATTCTACCGAATCCCTTCCGTCTTTTCGAATATGTACCTGGAGACACTTCAGTTCCTCGACAATCTCAAGTAGCAGGTTTTCTCTATGTTGGTAAAATTTGGTTCATTTTACTGATATGTGTCTCTATCTCGTCTCTCTTCTTTCCATGAGGATATCAAATCATATTTATACAGGTATCCGTTGTGATTGAGCTCATTTTTGCGAAGAGCCGACTCGGCAAACTAACTCAACGTAGGAGGCAAAATGGACTTAATCCATTTCCATTTGATTAGTAATGTCAGGAATCTATCCACATAATTTGGCACAGTTTCTTTATTGACTCATTACAGTCCAAGTATTCCGGCATAATTTATAAGTTTATTAGTTAAAATATGCCTAATTGAACTCGTATAGCATTTTAGATAAGAATTGTTATTCATACCAGCTGTACGATGGCTGTTGTGGTATTGTAGGGGTAGTCAACCTGGTCCCTACCGCCCACTAGTGGGAGTTCCAGGTCTCATGGTGGGCGGCAGGGGTTTTAAAAACATTTTCATAAGGTTTTTTTTTAAATGTAATTTCATCAGACTGCATGCTTCTACGTTTGCAAATTATAAATAAAAACAAAGATTTAACTACAGTAAGTTGTTTTATAAAGATTTATTTTTCAAAACCTAGTGAAAGTCTGACATAAAGTCTATTATTTGGTAAGTAATTATTATTATTAAATTAAATAAAGATACTTTTCCACATTATAATTCACCATTACGGTGGGCGGTTAGATAATTTTACTACTAACAGAGATACAAAAGTGGGCGGTAGGTATAAAAAGGTTGACTATCCCTGTCGTACCCCTGTAAAACAATACGACATGTTTTTTTTGTTTTTACATGTGTCAATAATCCGCGAGCCATGGGTGTTCAACCACCGCTTTAATCACTGCTGGATTTTGTCAAAAAGTACACATTTAGCGCACAAGATAACCCGATGATACTCGTAGCATGTCGTATTTGTTTGAACTTCGATAATAAAAAAATCTAGTAAATAAATAATATTTTATTTGAATTGGGGAACCCTGTCAATAAAGGGAACATATTATTATTCTTATTATATTTCGATTATCTTGATTTCACACTGATAACATAGACTAGTATCTGTAACTTGTAATTTTTCTGATTATTGTGTTAAACATGAACTGGGACACTTGATAAAAAATATTCAATAAAGTTATGTAATTCTGTCATAAAATATAAATAGTAGAGTTACGTCACTAACCTAATAGTACTTCAGAATGTTACCTGTATCAGTTAACTCTAATAGTTATATTTATAATAGTGGTATAACGATTAGGTATAACTGCTATTTACTCGCCATACTTACCTGAATAAGTATATAGTTTCGTTTGATAGAAAATAATATCAATAATTGAGGTGTTCAAGATTAAGCTAGGTAGTACACGTGACATAATTAAAAAATAGTTGAGAAGTTTTCACATAAACGCGTACCAATATACTCGAATATACTATATAGGTATGAGTGGGATAGGATTCAACAATGTAGCTGATTTGTATGACAATAATATATAAACACTTTATAATGTGCTACATGTAGAGGTGGATTTAAGATTATTATGAGTGCACGTAGGATAAGGGTTGCGCGTTGACAAGGGCCCCAAATTAAAAAAAAATATTCGGCAAAGATGGCCAAATTATTAGCAAAGCACGGTTTTAAAAACATGAACATATTCATTCTATATTTTATAAGAATTATTTTATAAACATTGCTCAAAGCATTTATTGTAATAATTATAAAATGCCAGATTTCCCGCCATTTTACTTAATGAGGTAATTTTTTTTTTTTTTTAATAAATAGCTAAGTATATTTTTTTTAGGGCGTACATTGGTAGGCCCCCCGAACGGTTTAATACGCCCCTGACTGAATGTCATTATTAGTTTCAATGTTTCGGCTTGACTTGGCCTCTTTCAAATACTAAGCAATATTAATATTTTTTCATGGAATTCTAATAACAGTTTATTTGAGAACGAAACCTAATTTATAAAATGTTGGAATACAGTTAAAATGATCTAGAATTTAGGGTTTGTAATCGTATGTTATTTAACTTTGAATACAATTTACTCAGCCTGTGCACCGGTGCACTTGAACACGTTATTGACAATAATATTATATCGTATAACCACGTGGAATAATAAAACATTTTTATGAAATCTCTACCTTTTTTATTAAATCTAAATGACGTAGTAATCCAAAATGATGTATCATTATTTAATCCCTTCTTATCTGTACATAATATATTAGTTACATAGTCGACGAAATTGGACGTGTGAAAGTGCCATACAATTTATATCAAATAAATTCAATAATGTTTGTCAGAGATCACCTTCTAGCTAGATAATAAATAATATTAGTTCGCAAAAATTGTAGTTACATCATAATATGTGCATTATTATTCAATGGGTACCTACTGAATTAAACTAATATGAAATAAATCGATATCAATGATTAAAATATTTTATTTTACTTAGGTATCTAAGCAGATTAGTATAGTTAGAATGGTTTCCGGTTACGTACACCAAACGGCATGTAGAGTGGCCGCCACCTTACCTTGCCATTTGGAATAGATTTTTTGAATGAAAACGTGAGTAAACCAATCAAGTGCTTGGAATTTACTAATGCAATTATACGGCGTACCTGAGTAAACCAATCAAGTGCCTGGCTTTTACTAATACAATTATACGGTTGCGTGTACGCACAAATCCTTGTCATTGTGTAAAATGGCAAGGTTATCTGGAGGATACTCTACAAGGGATGAAACAAATCTGTATCCGAGAACACCGCCACTCCACTCTAGCACAATATTTAAACCGATCGTATACGTTTGCTATTGAATATCCAATTATCTTAAGTTATTGTTAGGGTATTCTGATGATGGATAGATAAATCACGAAACAATCTTCAATAACACAAATTGCAGGGTTAATAAAATTAATGAAATTAAAACTAAATAAAGGAATTTTATAAATAAATGTCGGTTTTATAGCATAATAATATGACAGTAAAATTCGTATAATTTTCATTACAATAATTGTCTTATTTTTCTCCCGTTAATCATTTTCTTCTTAGTGCTCAAATTACAGTCAGCATGTACATTTTTTCATCTCTTGTTGGCGCCTTCTATTCAATGTTGACGTCCAAATTACAGTACATCTCCATATCCGGAATATATCATATCGAATCAAACACCTTCGATATTGAGTCACTTACGGAAGCTGCGTAACCAATAGAATCTCCACCTTTCTACGTCTCTGCTGTCCTGTGACTTTCCGAGTATTATAGTTGTGTTAAGTTTAATTAGGGATTTTAACACAAAAACTTTTAATTCTACACGTTATGATGGAAGATGTTTTAATTTAAATATAAATTACCTTATCTAAGTAATCATCTGACCAGTGAAGATTCCCTTCAGGTAAGTATACAGTACCTACTTAAAATAACTGCTGCTGTAAACTTTTATTTATTACCAAATCCCTTACAGATACCCTTTGTTTATTATCTATCGCGGCGATCGCACGTCGGTGGCACGCGTGCCGAGTGGTTGTTTTAAAAATTAAAGCCGACAAAACAGCGTAACTACTCGAAATTCGGAGTCAAAACTGTTTAAGCAGCCGCAAAATTCAAAACAAACTAAACACCATTTTGCGAACGTTTTATTCGTAGGGTGAACAAACCCGGATGCGATAAATGCGTCACTGCCAATGCGGCTGTGTGCCAATTTTAACATTCGCACCTCTGGACGGAAGATCTATTTTGCCGTGTAAATCTACTGATTGATGGCAGGGCTTGGACTTGATCGTTTGTCGACGTTCACCAGGGGCTTGCGGGTATAAAAAAATGGATTTGTATTAATGTACATAACTTCCTAATTTTATATACATTAATATAAATCCAATTGAGTAAAGTTAAATAACTTAAATTCTATTTTAAATTTATTTTTAAGTCGATAGCTATACGTATCGCCTTTAACATTATTAGTCTTTTGTAGAATTGAATTAATTTATTATTTAGTATGTAGGTATATAGTGCACTCCTGATGGAAAACATACGTATTAATATGCGATTCAGTTCATACAACATTGTGTAGCTACCTACTTGATTAAAAATATGTCAAAAATTTTCACTAGTGTTGGTACGTCTTAGTAGAGGTTTTTTTTACAATAGCACTTAAAAGATCAGTTAGTAATTTATCGTAGTCCAATGCTGTTCTTTCATTCGGGAGCTCCAGGTTCGATTCCTAGCGAGGTCACAATATATTTATGTGCTTTTCTCAATGTTTGTGATTGTTTCACTTATAGTAGGTAGGTACCTACTAACTACACTAAGTACTGTTTCACTATACTACTGTACTGTCATTGGGTCTAATGGCTTGTTGTAATGTTAAACAGAATATGAAGTATATCATTAACCGGGGTCGACCAACTGTTGGATGAAGGCCTCCCTTAACTCCTTCGAACATTTCTCGATCCCCAGATTTTCGCTGCCACGTATATTCACCGAACTTAGTGAGTTCGAGTAATATCGTAGTAAAATGTCGGCGAACGCCACTGATCATGTTTGGTACATAAAATGAACGTAAACATTTAAAAGGCTTAAATAATGAATAAGTAAGCAAATTTGAAACCCCCTCTTTTGGGCGGCTGAGCGAGGGTTGGCAAAACTACCCTATCTTTCTTTCGCCGGTGCCGATAATGGCGAACCCTGTGCAAACTTGAAGCAGGGGTGGCGAAAGTTGGTGTGTCTAATGACTAAATAATAAATAGTTGTCTTTCATTAGAATGGAGAAAGGTGGTGTAACGTAGTGACTAAATAAAATGTTTAAATAATTATATATTTTTCGTGTAGTGACTTAACCTAAAATAATTAGTTAGATTTTTTCTATTAAGAAAACATGAAACATTACTTTAATGTGGGTAACTAAAGGGATAATTCAGTAAATTTTGCTTACGTTTATCATTATACATTTTAAATAACACTGAAATAACATAATTACGAATCCTACCTACAAAAGGATTTTAAATCAATGTGTGTGCTCTGACTACAGTAAACGATTGCTAACCAATACATAGATAGGTACATGTATTTATACTGTAGATATCCGTGTTCCGCCTACCATTGGAAATTGACTTATATAAGTTGGTACATAATTTAATAATAATTCACCTAATAAAGTATGAAACAAATAAATAAAAAAAAACATACTTTGAAAATACTTTAAAATCGCAAATAGGTACATGTTAAATGTAAACTCAATGTAAATACGACATCGTTATAGATGAGGGGCTTTCAGTAGATTGGTGTTGACTATTGATTGAACATAATAAAAAGTCGTGATAATTTTTAAATTCTTAATTCACCATGTGAGAATGATGTATGAGAACGCCATGTTCAGAGTACCGGATCGCCCCCAAATTTTAATGAAATATATTGTCACCGCATTAGGATTCAAGTACAGAATTTCATACCTCTGGGTTTAGAGTAAATATAATGTACAGTCGTTAACAGTTTAAATACAGATATAATAAATTAAGGTTAGTAAAAAATTATGTGTCCTAGACCTTAACTTTGTATTAGGACTATTAGGTTTTAGGTAGTTGTACTGCGGACATTAATTAATAGTTTTATGTCACTCAGTTATTGAACGCTGTCTAAAATAGAATAGCATAAAATTGCAACCTTGCCAATGCTATTATCAAATGACATCAAATAAATCTCGCAACCCTAATATTGTTTTGGGAAGCGACCCCATATCTATGTGTTAAGTATTTTATTTTAACCCTCGCGTATGCTGTGTACGGTATATTTTTAAGGGATGCTGCATCCCTGTGACGTTTATTTTTATAAAACAGGTAGGTATATTACATTATGCTGTACCTACGAAAGGTGTGCTGGGTGTCAGTGGGTAGGTACGTCACCGTATGGGCGTGCATCTGTTGTATTCTGATGTTAACATTCCTTCATAATAAAATGCATTCAAAAGTCGGTACCATTTATAATAATATGCATATTATCACCAGCTCTATTCTATTGCAAGCCGTTTGCAGTATCTACATGGATATTCCGACACTGTTTGATGAGCGTTAAATTTAATAAATTAATAGGTACATGCATATTGTAAATGTCATGATTTTGTCAATTACTGTTATGTTATTAACATTTCCGGACCGCCCCAAAAATAGTTTCAGTGTACGCGAGGGTTTCATTAATTATAAATGCAAGCAATTGCCTAATTAAATCTGAAGCTATTAATTATAATATAAATAAATACACATAAATCGCAATACTGACTTTTATTTTATAGTCACAACTGCGCTATTCTTTTGCATTATTACTTGCATGTTTTTATGCAATTATTACTATGCGTGTGTGCAGTGATGTATGTAAGTCTTTTATAAATATGCAAATTTCACGTCACATTCGATCCATGTCTTTTTGCTCACAGACATGAAAAATATGCAGCAATTTATGTATTTTATAACATTATAAATATAAACCAACCACGGGGAATAGCTTGCTAAATTGTTATTGAGTTAGACGAGAAACGAACGTGTTGATATCTATATAATATTATAATAGTCGTGTAGTTTTGATTTGGAGACGTTGGTTACATGTACATTGCAGTGGAGAAGGGTGACTTTTGGAAAGAGGTAGGCTGTGGAGATCAGAGAAAAGAGCACACTTGTCAGTATACTTGCGGGAAATAAGAAGATACTACGATATGCATATGTATTATTATATTTTATATTCTATATACCTACATACATTGTGAGCTGTGTTAGCGGAAAGATGGCCGTATAGTAGGTATTGAAATTAAAAAAATAACGTATTGTTCATCGTCAATATTGCAACCAGGTAATGGTCCAATTTTATTAGATTCAATAAGAACATTAATTTGGTAGACTATACTATGTATTTCTAATTTACTTACCAATCCACTGTCTTTCATTTTTTTAGAAGTATTAATTTTATCGCAATACTATACGGTCATATAGTTCTGATACAACGCCTCACGGTGAACTGTGATAGGGAAAACAGCATAAATGTACAAATTCCCGGACACGGGAGTCGTTGACAGTTGGTGTTGCGGCCTACAAGCACAGCATCAAACTAGTCAGAGCATTTACTAATCACCACTAGTCTTTAAAAACAGGCACACGGTTAAATAGTGATTCATAAAATGTCTATTAATGATACACCATCAGAAATCGTCAGGTGTTCGAATTTAGAAGTAAGCTCAATTACAGTATTAAAAGTATTAAATTATAATACTAATATATGTGAAATATTAGCATATGGCGCCTTCACTCAGCGGACAACTTAATTATACTGGTGGATCTTCACCTTCTTTTTTTAACTTACACGTCATTATAGGTATCATTCCTAATTGTTTTTAAAATATTAATTAATTATAAATATTCAATATTAGACTTACCTTATTGTGTTCATTATTCTTTCCGAAACATACATACTTAATACATAATATACAGTAAACTAGTTACCTTGTTTACTTCAGTTTACATACTACATCTAATCTACACAGCAATCAGTGGATTTATGGAGTTTTCGTTTTACCAAACTATCCCTACATTTACACAAATTAATAGTCTATTCACTGTTTTATATCGTGGCTTAGTGAGGCTAAAATCATTAGATTCGATTATATTATCAATACAATGATTTTCACCTACTTACTATAGTCTGGATCCAGGGCGGCGATTGATTGAAAATTTAATTCAACTTCCAAATGCATCACATTTAATAAACAATAGCTCAGTTATAATTATTAATATGGAGACGATCCAGTGTAAAAAGTGCATCGTCCTGTTGATATATTTTTGTAAGCTGTGAATGTCTTCGCTCCGAAGGGGCCATCATAGAGTGGCGAGTCATCGGCGCGGATTCCACTGTGCATGCCTGCTCGCAGACGCTGGAAGAAAAATAAAAAAAATGCATATAAAGATCCTTTTGTCAGGCCGCCAGATCCTGTCCATATACGAGCGTATACACAGGCATTATAGTACATTATAGTCCGCAAGATTTACTTCTTCATACATGGACTTCGACTTGTTCATAGCATACGTGGTGTTTTGCTATCGTAAACCATTTTCGTATATAGGTACTCAGTCACACAGCGTTTTCATATACTATGAGCTAAAAATATGTACCGCTCAAAACAAACATTACTCAGTGATACAGTATCATCAGTGAAAGTTAAGTAGAACTTATCAATTGTATCTAATGTTAAGGATACTAAATGTTTAGAATGTTTTGATGACGGGTTTATAATTCAAAAGAACTATCAAGATAAATAATTTGATTTGAATTAGATTTTGTAGAAGAAGAAAAACGCATGTTCAATAAAATTATTAATATTGCATTATATAAAATTAGTTATTCAGTATGTTCACTGTATCTATTTGGACTGGTTCCATCCGCTATTTACACAGTGCCGAATCTATATTCGATATAAATATATAGGATTTCAAATTAGACACATTTTTTTTGCTAATTAAAATCGTTTTTCTTTGCTAAATAAAAAATATTCTAATACTATGAATTATTCAAAAATCTCTCCCCCACAAGGAAATATATGTTGCAATAAGACGACAGCAGGGGCGATTTTCTTTGACGCAAATAACGCAATCGATTCATCAAAATATTTAAAAGGGGGTCTCGAAACAGTTCAAACCAGTCTTTAAATTACTTAATTATACCAACATCTATAAAAGATACGTATTCCCCAGAAATTTAGGATGTATAAGATCATTACCCAAAACATAATAAAATCGCTTCAACTAACACCAAATGGGCCCGTTACATAACCAATCAAACCTACTTGTACACAATCACTAATATTATTATGTATCACTGTTATCCCCAATAATTATTATTTTGATTGGTGGTTATGTATTTTTTATCGTGGTGATCTCAAAATCAGTCAGTGCGTTGGGCCTCCACGTCCGCAAACCCGCCACTGGATGAAAGCCTTCATTGAACCTTTATTTAGAACAGGTTTTTTTTATTGTAAATTTATTTGTCTAACGTAAAAAAGAACAATTAAATTTAATATAGTACCTATTAAGAATAATTAAAATATTTTTAGATAGGTTCGTATGTATCGATTAATTAAAACACTTATTTATTAGCACATGCATATGAAGATATTCTATTCTACACAATATATTTATCGCACTTATATAGTATGAAAAACTTAGAGGCTTCGATTTTTCGTAATTTATTATGTATCTCCCTGTAGTCACATCAATAGCGTTCTGTTATTTGCGCATCTCATGATCGCATGGCTATAAAATTATTTTGCAACTGTAAATTAAATGAATTAACTGGGTAAACGATTATTATTACCACCACTCTGTACGAGAGGCAATAAAGTGTGTACATACATACCTAAGTGCGGCTCTGGTTTAATTATTTTTTATTTAATACTTCGAAAAAAATACTGTACGCCATAAATTCACATAGCAATTAAAATCTGCGAAGCGTGAAGTTTACTACAGGACAGCATTGTAAACACGACATGAGCGCAAAACAATGATTTTGTTTTATCTTTACCGTGGACTGTATTGAATACTTTACGCAACATTTGTATCTATAATAATATAAACAAATATCTCGGTATTTGCACATTTTGTTCACCGATTTAACTAATACTATCTATTATTATGCTAAACTAAATGATTATATTTGTATTGATTTATCTGTAACGCATGGGAGAAAACATAATATAATGTAAATAGAGAGCGAGACAGGGATAACACGTTTTAAATGGGATGATGTGAAAAAAAGATACTTACAAGTAAACGCAAATCCTAATTTTTTAAAATAAACTGAAATGAAAATAAACGAATCGTTTATTTTAATCGGGCCACGAAAGAAAACGTGATTGGATAGAATACTCTCTAGTTCTGTTCTAGCATGTCGAGTAGGTATCAGTAGCGAAGGGTGGAGGTAGGCTGTTAAGATCCGCCATAAATAGTGCGCATCACACTTTATCAGTTATACGTATTTGTTTTTATTGAAATAAGACTACAAATATTAGATGATATCGGTTAGTTTTTAAAAATCAATTAAACCCTGCCTAAACCAAACCATCATAATTTTGGCATATTTTGGGTGATAAGACAAAATCGTGCACAATTTTTCATTCATACTTATTTCTTTTCTTTGGACTAAGAATACACATTACATTAATTATATTGTTGGGTCATTTTTTGAGTTTTCATTGAGTGGACGTTTCTTTTGACAGATTTTTGTTTTTACGAGAAATGGATGTTAGCCATTTGCCCAAGCTATTAGGTCCATACTCTGATTCTAAACACAAATACAATATATTTGTATTTGCCCGACCCATGATTCCAGTCCCACGACATTAAAAAGCCAACGCTCTAAGCCGCTATATTTACTTACAAGGTAATAAGGTTTTTATGTTCATTTATTGTATTAGATTGTTATATAAATGAGAATTATTAACTATATTCGTTGTGTATTTACCATTGGTGAGTGCACGTAGTGCCTGAAGATGCCGAAAGGCGAAACCCGGTTCCCGAAAACGATTTAAATATAATAGTACAAAATTTAAATCAATTATAATTAAAATTCAAATTCCATTGGTTACTTTGATGTATGGTATTATTTTTTTAAATTTATTAAATAGAATCCGTTTACACTCACTGTTTATGTATGTATTTCGGTAATAATAATAATAATAATATAGTTGGTGCAATTAAAATAAATAAGCTCCACCATAATAAAGATATACATTAAAATGTATAACTATTATATTATTATAAAACTGCTGTTTATATTGGAACGCATATATGGAAAGAGAAAGCCTGATTTAAGATTAAAAGAAACATAATGACGTTATAAAAATCAGGCGTAACTTCAGTTACGGTCGCAATTAATTCTCTGTTTACATTAATTTGTATTAAAAAACGATAAATCAAACTTAAATATATGGCGGTGATGTGAGGCCGCGTTATGCCAGCCGTTTTGTTGTGGTTGCTGTTTTTTTGTTTTTTTTGGAAGTGCAATGTAATCGTTTGTCTGATCATCTGGCCAGTCATTAATGCAGACATTAAATAATTGTTTTTTTTTTACACATTTTTACTCGACTTGCGAATTATGTGTTATGCAAAATAGGAGTTCATTAATTTATTGGTCGAGAATTCGTTTTATTTGGTATGCTACTGCCTGTATCTATAGTCTAAGGCTACTGCACTTTTTGGGTTGGGTATAAACACAAATATAAAATTGATGGTCATTGCTTATTAGTAACTAGAATCTCTATTTATATAGTGTATAATGATGGTATATGTATTTAGATATATAGGTATCTCATTTGTTGCAATTTAATTATATTTTTGGATTGATAAAACATGACGAGTCTAAAGATAACAATCCACAATAATTGTTTTTTTCTTTACAAGTTAGATTTAAGAATTTTTATGTAGGTGTACGTAGTTTTCGTAATTTGCGATAAAATTGACGCCAATTCCGCGAATCATAAATGGGGTACAAATCAGAATACGTCATGGTGCTATTTTTCCTACGATCTTCTATAGTCCATGCAAATGGCATACTAAAAGTTACGACGTTTGAATTTGATCTGTACTTTGTATGATGTAATACAGGTAATACGTACATAATATGCGTGGCGAAATTGTATGTATAAGTAATTTGTAGTTTACTTATCAATATCGTTGAAGAAATTTCCAGTTTGACCGCATAGCCATTTTTCCTTTTAACTGATCAGATCCTTACCAACTCAGTCTGTATGACAATTATTACTGGATTAGGGGTCTTTTTTGCTTGACGTTCATATGTTTAGGTACCTATCTCTATAGACTAGGGTTTTCTTTAAGATCGTTGGTACTAGTGCTATTATCACAGCATAATAAAAAATCAAAAATGTTTTTTTTTTCAATAAGTAATTAATATTTATTAATTCACCTGTAAAATTGCACCGAAAAATACTTTTGAATACTTATCTTACCAGGGCAGCATAATGACGTGGAGTGAAATTAGCAAACGGGCGGCGACGCGAATGCGTTAATCAATCGGATAAGTGGATCTCGTCCAGTGGCCGATCACCGGATCGAGTGGGTCAGTCGACTGCGACCGTTCGATTTGTCGCAGCGACCCGCGGCCGATTATGATCTCCCGATACTCGGCTTTTCATTCCCGCGGCCATGGTATTTTCATCTCGGGGCCGGAATAAAAAATACTTCGCTCATTAGCCGAGGCGCGCTCTTCTCGCTAATTAATTGCACACATGCGCACCACGCCTCCCGTTTTAACACTGCACTGCGCATTCCGCACCTACCCGAATCCATTCTCGGCGACAGAGTGCCCCGCGCATGCCTTCTAGTCTCTTGATACTCGCCTCGTTTATTATTGTTTTTGATTGTAACGATTGTAACCTTCGTCTTTTTCTGCACTCCTCATAAAGATTCTCATCGGAATGGTAGAATGACGTTGTTGTCGATAGCTGATGAGACAGATACGTCTTCATGCTTCCCTGATCTCTGCCCTTTTGTGCCGAGAGTTTCCTAGAATATCCAATTGAGTGTTTTTGAAAAATAGACAGCCAGGAAACAAGCCATACTTTAATTATGAATTAAGTAACATTTATATATAATCTGATTAATCTTGTGTTAATTTAATTGAAAATCATTTTTACAATATCATCGAAGATTTGGGAATTTGGAAGCAAATACTATTTATGTTCGAGGATTAATTATTGGTTGATACGTTAATAGTTATATAGACTGGTTAATGTGTAATTATTTCCATCTCTACCTTATTGATTGATGTTGACCTGATACTGAAAAAATACAGTTTTCATGAAAATGAGTATTTTTCATTTCGTTTGCAAAAATAGACCGCCGCACCTCCGTGTTCTGATTTTTTGAGGTGGGTCCTCTCAATAAACGTATTCTACATTAGAAACGATGGAATTAAATAAATTGACAATATCGGTTGATGTAGGTACCTGTTATTGGCGAAGATTGGGGGTAGGCTTTTGAGATACGATATAAATAGTGCACACTAAACTTGTTTGTTAAACATATTTATTTTCATTGAACTACGACTAATAAATAATTAGGTACCTATGCAGATGATACTTATTGGTTAGTTTAAAAAAAAATTAAAACCACCAAACAAAACCTTAATAGATAAATAGTCAAAAAATATTTATCTATCTATAAAATATCTAAAATTATGTCATTAACTAGTTGTATATGTTTTATAAATATATGAATATTTTTATCTCTTATCGGTTTAGTTTGGCAAAGCTTAACTAACCAACACCGTAATATATTGTATTCTTAATTCAACGAAAACAAATAAGTATTATGAAAAAGTGTGCACTATTTTTGTCGAATCACCTGCCTATAGCATACCTAAACTATTATGGTTTGGTTAAGGCAGCGTTTAATTGATTTTTAAAAACTAACCAACACGGTCGACAAATCGTAGTTTTAGAAAACAAATACGTATGAGTGTCAAAGTTTAGCGTGCACAATTTATGTCAGATCAGAACACCCTACTTGCACCATTCACCACTGGTAGGTATATTAATTCTGTCATATTCTATTAAATAGGATGTGTTTTCTAATAGAAAAATAAAACATGTGTTTTGTATATTTATAATAATAATTATTACTACTATTAACTAGTTACCTATGTAGTCGATTCTCTCATTATGGCTGCTCACTTTACTTTGACAGATGTTGAGACGGTTGAAGCGAGCTGCAAAGGGATTTTCCGACGCGTCGTTAAGAACAATAAATAAATGAGCGATGAATTGAAAATGCAATTAAGAGCGGCTCAGCAATCGGCGGCCGGTCTGTGCCGACCACTACAAATAAGACGTGTTAATGATATCATTACTCGTCAAAGACTTGTGAGCTATGTGAGACTTCTCCATCCTTTCAACTCGCTGACACCCTGATGCATACAACCACACCAGACATTCAAATTCTTAAGACAACCGAAATAGCTATCGATGAACAAGAGTATTTATTTTATATAGTAACCATCTGTAAAGAAAGCAACTATCAAAAATCATAAAACTTGGCCTAAAGAAATTCAGATGAATTCAGCTCGAAAAATACATACATATGATTTAGCAGAGCTGTGACAAACTGAACAGTTTATTTATCGCATATTATTTATAATTAGGTTTAATCCCGAATTTAAATTTTAAACTGTTTCACTATGGTTTAAAAGAAACTAAAAATGATCCAAAACAATTGACTATAAAAGACTTTTGACACAAATGTTTTATACCATTTTTTTTGTAAATAACACTGCGTAAAATATTTTATCCTTTTATGTACTTATATTTTTCTAATTTGAGTCGATTGTAGCACTTCATATTTGTCGTATTCTATATGCAGTCAATATTTTGAATATAATGAATGTCACATTTTATAGTATTAACACGATTTGAGGGTCACTAGTCTATTTTCCATCAAAGAAAAACGTTGACTTTTATACATCACTGCAAAACACTTAATATGTAGAGTGTAGAGTAGTGTAGACTAACCTTTTATAAGGGACATTTATAAATAATTATATCGTGAAAGATGTTATAAAATATTCTTCAATATTTTATAAAATAACATGTAAGTAGATACATTTTGCAGATTTCCAATTTTCCATAACATAGCTGTTGACCTAACATTGTATATTAATGTGATTTAAAAGTCTGGGTGTTTCGGTGATTTTTTACACTACTACTAAGTAGGTACTACACTACTGTCACCGTGCGTGTTAACCTCTTAATAGGTTGTAGTGGTAAAAAATTACTCTGAAAATTCATTTAGATATGTCTTTATATCGTACCTATTTAATCTCTATTTTTGCTTAAAAATTTTAAGCAAACAATGCTATCGTAATATTGTTATGTTGCACTTAGTTTAGTATGTAAACAATCATTTACAGTACTAGTCAAGTATCTCCTACTAGATACGCATTAGCAACTATACTATTGCAGTACTGGTATTATGACGTACTCTTTTTGTTTAAACAGTTTAAACAAGTATAATAATATATACCTATTATATAAATAAACAAAGCCAAGACAAAGATATCTGTGAGTAAACATCAAAACAGCCTTCGTAATTTTTGCAATGAGCAATCTCTCACCGCTTACGGGCATCACTGGGTGTTTTTAATTGCGGGCGCCGTAAAAGTCGGCTGTGGGCGTGGACCACGACTCCATTGATCTGGTCCCCTGGCTGACAGCTAATGAGCGATAGTAAATTTCGCGAGACGAAATAATTAATAAAGATCCATCTTTGCGAGGTAATTCATCGCGCGGTCATATCGGTAATTCTCGTCGTAAATACCTACGTCCTACACTACATGAAATAATACAAATTAATAATACGCTCGGGATCAACACGCGACGTTGAAGGGTTTTCTACATTATTATTAATTACATTGGTGATTTTAATAATTAATTATTATCAAGAATATAATATATCACTTATAACCACAATAATACAATATGAATATTAACTATTTAGTCCTTGTTAGTGTATGTAAATTTATTTACTTAAACATTTTATTTTTCAATTTTTCTATGTTTCTTCAACAAATGTGATGTTAATAAAAAGTCATTCACTTGTTTGGCAATATGGTGTAGGAGACTACATTGTAATTGTAAAATAGAAGTCACAAACAGGGAACAAAAAAATAAGAAAACTGACTTACTCTACTGGGTGTAGTATAACAGGGGACGAATCTCGAGTGTAAAAAAAATATGGGATAAATGTTATTTTCAATTGTTACGTCTCTCTCATAATATGTGTTTATCTTGTTAACAAAACGCGCATTCAATATTTGAGGACGGTCGGCGCGCTTTGTGCCCTATGACCATTACAGCGAACACTGCTTAAAAACTTTTGTACATAGCGACTGGCTTTCACATTTTGTGGTCACAAACTAGAGCAATATCTCACTGTCAAGACAACAGCGCTAGGAAATATCGGATGGGGCTCAATTCTACAACATGCTCAGCAGTTTGGATTTTTCCGCTCTGGCATGAAGGCGAGGAATTTAATCCACACCCCAGTTTAGGCGTGTATGATGAAACTAGTATTGATATTCTTATAATTTATTAATTAGGAACAATATGTTTTAATTTATTTTGATCATTTTAACTCTGACATGTTTGCCTGCCATTTTAATTTTATATAAAGGATCGGTGAATTAGGTAATTAATTAACACGTATCCATTATTGGTGGAAAGACTTCGAATACGAAACCAAATTTAAATCTAGGTTCTATGTTTACAATTTAATTTTGTTCATTTATTTTGTCACGTACGTTAACATTGCAAATAAAAAGTTAAAGACGTTTTCACAACATGACATTAGATAAGTACACCGAAGTACCCCGAATGAGCCGAATTGACGATATATTTTGAAGAACATAGTTAGTTGTTGATCTCATAATTGGCAAGTTAGTTCAACACCTTGTGAGAACAAACAACTATTTCTCTCGATTTCTTTGATAGTTATCGGTGATACACAGATCAATACGTAGATTATGACGGTTTCACTTAATTTCCAAAAATAGCCATAGGTTCCTACTAAATACGGAATAATTGCTTTTTTTACGGGCATTTGGTGTTTTCTTTCTTGGGCATTTATTTGAGCGCAATTGGTGTTTTATCTGTCACATTGTTTTATCTTAAATTTATATAGTATTTCTTAATCTTTATTATTGCATTAATTCACAGTTTCTGACGTTAGTGTAAATAGCGATGCATTTATTGGGTTAATATAACAATTAATCATTGTTATAATATAAATGTTACAAAAGTGAAAAAACAATCTGCGCCAAAATTAAACTGACGTGTCAATGCAAGTGAATCAGAATATGTATCTACTTTTCAATTCAACTCAAAGCAAAATACATCGGACGAGAATGTAAAAATTTAAGCTGCCGTCCATTGAAAAAGCTCACCAGTCCGAAAGCTCGGCGTTTTAATTACTGTTGCTAAAAGTAACACTTCAATTAAAGAATAAACGCTGTTCACACGAAAGTTTTTGCCGTTGATGTGTCCATTGTAAAATCGATAGTTCAACACTCGAGAGTGCCTAATTGCACGAATTATAATAGGTAGGTATTCATATTATATTCGCGAACGGATACAGTTATGTTCCCTTGGTAACATTCGGCGAAGTACGATTTATGAAACTTTTGTCATACCTATTATTTTAATGTAAGATAGTGTCAACCACGATGAAACATAACTAGAATAAGTAGAAGAATACTCCATAATACTTATAATTGTGTCATCATCAATGCAGGATGAAGGCCTCTCTTAGCACTTTCGGTCGTTTACTGTCCCTTGCAGTGAGGTCACGTGGTGGTAAGCAACCATGCGCTGTATAGAGGCGGCAAATTAAGGAATGAATACTATCATTTACAGTTATTATCAGTTACTTCGTTAGAAAGTACCTACCGACATCTTAGTTTAACGAATTCACGAGGAGCCTCCAAACTTGTCAGTACCACAGACCTCTACGTACGTAATGCACCTAGCGATTTAAATAAAAACTAAAGGGACAACGTTCTAACTCTGTCTAAGGTGGCACTTTTTCAATGGACGTCATTGGTCCCTCGGGACGGCATTTGTTCAGCCCATTGCCGTTTCATCTGATTGGCGGCCTCTATCACATCATGCCTTCTATCAATTGGTTTATTCTGTGGTCTTTCCACATTATGCTCAACATGCATCTTCCCATGCCACGTTGCGCTACTGCCGCTATTACTGTAGTGTAGCAGGTCTAATTGAAGTCTATATTTAAAAAACGTTGCTATTTTATGTATTACGAAGTCAAATGCCACGATGGTTGTATGTTATAATAATAATAATTATGTCTTCTTAGAATTTTTACAAAATAATCTTTGTTGCCCAACTAATGAGTTAAATTCGCCGTCAGCGTTGCATATTTTGAATAATAATTATATCTCATTCATGTGATGGATTGGGCAGGGCATGAAGCCATGAATACGGTAATAATAACATGTAATGAGAATTGAAAGCCTTTTGTGTGCAGGGGCTCCCATTGTGCGGCCGCGGTCTCAAAAGGCACGCACGGCGATGTCGTGAACCGCGGCCCGGGGGCGTAATTTTTTTTTGTTGTGTCAATGACTCGCGGGTAAGCGATGCACTTTCTTGGTGAAAAGGAGCAAAGTGTTTTTGTGTCATTGTTGCACTGGAACAATAATTACTTTTTATTGTTGAATATTTATTATTTAAGTCAGTTTACAGTTTACACTATACATTATATCTTATTAGCTCTGATATGTCTTCATTTTTATTTAAACAACATAATGAACGTAATGGAGTTAAAACCTTTTCTTTTCCAGCATAACTGAACCGGTTTCATTCACCTCAGAAGGACATTTTCAACTAGTAAAAAATATACAACAAACATACATTTATACCACAGAACAAATTAATAAATATAATTCCGATAGGCTATATTCAATATGTACACTATATTATGATGCAGTGTTTTGAATGTGTGAGTGTAATACAAAAATGAAACACGCATTATGCACGTGCAATAGTGTTTGTAATACACCAATATTAAATGAGCGTCAATGCTTCAACAGAGAGCAGTTGTCAGTGCCTATATGACGTATTCTTGACACGTGTTTAAGTTTATCCCGGCCTCTTCCTTACTCGAGATCGGTTGCCTGCTACTTCTTACCCGTTAGGTATTTCAGTTCCCTGAATTATACCTACTAAAAGAGACACAAACTGTCAGCTGAATGCAGAACTATTCTAACTTACATTTGAAATTTTTGAGGAGAGAGTTTTTTGAAACAACTTACTGAAATTATGTATTATCTTTATACATAAATGGATGCATCATATTTTAGTAGGATTATTGATGAAAAAATGGTGCATACACTTGTCCATATAAATAATAAATAACTGAAGTAGGCTCTTTCAAAATACTCTTCCGCAAAATATTTCAAATGTGAGTTAGGTTAGGTTAGGTATAGTTCTGCATTCAGCTGACGAAACGTTCACAAACAAATCATATTTTAAGTCAAAGCTTCATTATTTCATTATATATTATCCTTTTAAAATACCTACATGCTTTAATTCGATTGTAGTATTTTGTCTTTCACTATGCAGGGTTTCCCAAATGTATAGCATTCTTTTGTATTTTTATCTGTTTAATATTTTTATTCTGTTTACGGATTCGGACAGAATACTACTGTATCAAGACTGTATCATAATAATATTATATTGTTTGAGACTTTCACAGTTGTTTTTTAACGTAATAGATTCACGGGTTTCCACCGCGTGTACTTCTTCCTTCTTTCCTCGACGTTTTGGGCTCGCTGCAAAGGCCGCATCAAGAGATATGTCGTATGATGGAGTGTAGTGTAGGTGTATGAATGCAAGAATCTATTACGTTACTATTGCATCAGCATGGTACTTAGTCTACGAAGTCTCTTTTATTTTGAAAATTCGTTTCCAAAGTAGATTTAATTTTAATACCTACATGATGCACTTACCTATACATACGGTTTGGGAAACACTGTAAATATATTGTGATAACACAATATTACCAAACTATTATACTAGAGGCAACGGTGAAAGTTTCAAATAATCGATGTTTTAAGATGACTAAATCGAAGCCGATATTGTAATTGCATTGAGTGCAATTCAATTTCAATTTATTTTTTCACATATTGTGGACATTACAAATTATAAGTTTAAGACGTTTACAAGATGACATGAAACATTATTATAAATAAAAAAGTAATAAAAACGATAAAAATGAAAATATAAAAACAGAACATAATATAAACATACAAAAGCAGTGAAAATACAATCATACATAATATATAGAAGTTCAAAGAATTACACTGAGTTTTCTAAGGAGACCCTATTTTAAGAATTTATAAAATAGCGTCCACCTAAACTCACCTCACACAAGTGGAATATATCAACACCCGAAGCAATTTGATTGAACATAGTTGTCACCCTCCCAATTGGAATTACCAATGGCAGGTTGGTTCTGCACCTTGGGAGAATAAACAACTGGATCTGGAATCAGGAATCTTCGAAGATCTTAAAAAAAAAAAAACTTTCCAATGCCTCGTTAAAAAAAGGTTGCCTTTATCACTCATGCTTGCGTGGGTAAAAACCAATAAGAAAGAGCTGTGTTTTAGTTGACATGGACTACTTATATAGGTTGGATCCGTAGTCTTTTTACTGCGTTATACATATTGGATTTTCTTCGAATTATGCGCAGCTATTCGGAATCGATTAGGCATTTCGATCACGAGTCGCCTTTTAGCGAAACAAGGGAATTAATAATTAAAACATAAATTAAGGCAATTCAACATTTTTTCGCGCCGCGGGCGACGGCCGCGACTGCGTCTCCCGTCTGCAAAAGGCCACTGCCGTCGTGTTTTGTCGCCAATTTGTAGCGCCATTCTGCGAGATGTCTCCTAACCGAGCGATCCGATGAGGCGGTATTGCACCGCGGCGATCACCCGCGCATAAATTGTGAAGTGTAGGTACCTACCTAAGTTTTTTTATCCCCGATTTATCTCAAATTGGCATGAATAACTGCGCCCAAAGACGAAAATTCATCTTCGTACAATGCATTGAAATCGATTCCAAAACGTTGTGTAGTTTGGTTCAATATTGGTAGTTGGACTGCTGAAGTGTCTAACACGTTGTTGATTAAACGATGGATTTCAGTCTATCGCACATTGATACCAGGAATTGAGTCGTGAAAATGTAAAAACGTAATATAATAGAACATACATAATTTTGAAAACACTTATGAGAAAATATATTAGGCATAACCAATAGAAAAAATCTTTTTGAAAAAAGTAAGACCTCACCCCGCAGGAATCGAACCGATTTTTTCTATTATAATATATTTTCTTAAAATGTTTTCAAAATTATGTAAGTAGGTATGTTCAATAATTAGAATGTTACATTCTTAATTAATTATAACCTAATTATAATAACGAATAATTAATTATTCATTGAAATATGTAGGTTTAACGCGAAAGTCGTTTCCCGTATGCCCTAATCGTATCATGCAGGAGTATGCAGAGAATGCATAGCACGAGTAAGAGAAAGAGAAGATGTAAATCTCCGCGCTTTAAACTGAGGCGCATATTCGTTTTACCGTCGCGCAGTAGGCCCTTTGCTTATAGGAGGACACTAGTTTCACGATCAGTGCTTTTTTTATTGTGCTTCGAAGTCTCTGTTGAGACTTATTTAGCATTACATTTTATACATTTATTACATTTGTGAATACATATTATTTATAATGGTTAGGTACATAATATTACAATTTACACTTGAAAGTTACACTGTACCAGAAACATTTGGATACACAAAAATACTTTGATATTTGGCTGAGCTATAAACATGTCAAGATTAAGTGTAATTGGAATTGTTGTCTATTTATTGATTATTTATTTTAATAAATTATTAATATTAATAAATTATTAATATAATATTATTAATAAATTAGTGTTCTCGTTTAATTTAAGTTGAGTTAAGAAATTATAAAATACATAATAATTTGTGTTGTGTATAACGTAATATAATATATTATTATAAAGCTTACTACGTATAGAGAGATTTAAAAAAATAATAAATCGATTACTAACTTATCTACTAGTATTTTAAATGATATCTTCAGCGAATTAACGTGAAGAACGTCCAGTAAATGTCTCCGACAGGTCCCCATTGTAATTGTTTCTACAGTGAGTAAAGTTTGACTGTAGGTATTCGGTCATTTTGTCCCTCGACGCAAAGGGGACTGTACGAGCTGGACTGTTAAGAAGAATTCGACTTTTTTCTCAACCAGTTACATACACACTTTGCACCAGGTGTATCGAAGCCGACATGATGGATCGCGAGGTGGCTGTTTAGTTAAAAAAATAACTTAAATAATATCTTTGCGTAAACTGGCCTCGGATTAGAAAGATATTCATTTAAGATGAATCGTTACCAGCCGGGGTCGATAAAGACCTCCCCTTGTATTTTTCACTCTTCTCGATCCTAAACGCCCCTTGTATTAATGTCCAGTGGTTGTCCACACGCCGATCGACATTCCGACTCATTGCATTTTCATCAACTTGCCGGCCTCTCTCGTGTAGCTTTCATCTGCTTTCTTACCCATTATTGTCTTATGACTCTGGGATCTTATAAATTAGACCTATCAATGAATTAATGTATCAATGTATTTATTTAATTTTCATCTCCTCACTTGCGTAATCCACATGTTGTCATTCATAATAAAATTATTATGGATCTACCATCATAAATTGGCGTTTCAGCGAGGGCGCTAGTATGACATTGAGAATTTTACCATAACTAACAAAAAAATAGTAATTTATAATTTATTATTGGTAGTAGATTTCTGTACAAATATTATGCAATCCATAATTCTAGAAACATGTTGTAAAATTAAATGGCATTTATAACAAATTTATCCTCGATAAACAATTTTAGTTTCAAATTCGACCGGCTGCCAACTTACGATGGTAGATCTTTAGTCATTTCAATAATTGATATAGGTACATAATACACCATTCCATATAAAATTTCAAACACTAAATTGACACTTCAAGAATAGGTTAAAATTCATCCTTATTGCAACGTGCAATAGAAAAGCTTATTTTTAACCACAGTATCATAATTATTATTTAATATTTTTACCATCCACATTATTTTGCGGTTCAGCTGAATACACGTAAATATGACAATTGATGACAGCGTGTATACAAACGAACGCATATTTAAAAATCGATACAAAATATATACTTACAGGTAATTTTTACTTCGGACTGCAGATTCAATTTGTATGGGTATGGTCTTTATAATTTCTTTAACACTGCTTTCATTTAATACGTTAATGATTTCAATTGATAATAATATAAAGCAATGAACGCCACTGCCTCTACAATAATACGTCAAGGTGTATTGTCCATTTACCTGTACGCGAGTTGTACCAGGGTTCCAGGGGTTTGTTGGCGAGGGGCTGGTAAGCAAGAGCGGATCGAGGGGTGTGGAAGGTCCTCGCTTGGGAAGCCCTTTTGTAAACTTTATACCAATTGTGCTCGCTGAATAACCAATGCGACAGCGGATTGGAACCAGTTACACTTCAGATTTATATGTGAATTTTATTTCGATTTAAATCTAATATTATAAACAATATTATTTTCAACGACATGCCTTTCTTTTACTAAACTTGTAATGAAGTTTTTATATTTTGAGGATTTTCGATAATCCCAGAAGACCATGAAATAACTGTAGGTATGTGTACTTGGACACATGGATTGATTTTTTTAATATCTAGAACATTAATAACAAATTTAGGCATATTTAAAACGTATAGTTTGGCTTTAAAGTAAAGAATTGAAGTAAAGAAGGCTCGTTCAAAATCAATTTATCTGTTTATTTACCACAAAAAATGTAGATAGTTCTGGTACAGCGATATATTTACGTTATCGTCTGGTATAATATAATCGTTGTAATGGCTGTTTATCTCACTTTGCTGGTCGATCCGCCACGCCACGCACCTCTTAACCCCGGTCCCCCAGGCTAAACCCCCGTCACCCCCCCATTGTGGGAGCCATGGCGGTAACTGTCAATTGTTCTTGGTAAAATAAAGTTTTTTTGATAAAGAAAACATATTATAATAATATTGGATTGAATAGGTATACCTATCTATGTATATATACATTTAATATACATACTTTACCGAAAATATATAACTCAGATAAGCTTAAGAAACGTAAGTGTACATAAAGAATTCGACGTCCTGGTTTTGCTTGACAGACGAGAGGTCTTACCACTAAGTGAAATCTAAAAACACCTGAATTAACGTAGTGATTAGGTAATTGATACATATCTGTAAATGTAGTAGGTATTTGGATCGGTAGCTGGTGAGCGAAATAATATATTATATAATATATATTCGAATATCTCTCGGCTCTTCCAAGGCATTTCCATATTTTGTAGGTATTTAGAATTTGAAGCACTGTTTCAACAGTATGAATGTATCAGGAGCGTAGGATGTTGTATGGGTGATAAATTAAAACTATATGCAGAATTACGGCGATTTAAATGGTTTCCCACCACAGTCGTCAATAGGCTTTCTTTAAAAAGAACTATATAAGATTAGTACGGTTGAGTTTTTATTCAGGTGTCCATGATCAATGGCAGTTTTATCTACCTTTCATCTTTGTCTGATCTCCTTTCATTATTATTATTACACAAGAAGGTTCTAATGAATAATAGCGTTTGTCGAATGCCGGGCAACCTTCTGCACGCCTGGTACAAATAAAACGCTCACAACAAATCTTATTCAACGTTTTGATGAATACCCATACAAGCAATTGCACAAAAATGCATTACTTATTTATATCTAAAAAAAAAAAAACGCTCTATTGAAAAAAAAAGTTTGCATAGATTCTATTTTCAATAATGCAATTAGAATTGAGATGCGCTATTTCCATTTTATATAATAGCAACGCACAACCACACGGTATCTAAGCGGGTTATTATAGCCATATAATGATTATTGTTTACATTGTTTTATTAATTCTTTACAATTCATTAAAATTACAATTTATTTAATAACACAAATCAAACATTTAAAATTATAAATTTAAGACGTTTACAACATGACATGGACATAATGTAAAAATAATTATTATATAAAACCAAATTTAAAGTGTAGGTACCTATAAGAAAAAAAATGTAAGATGTATTAATCTCTGTATACTAGAGGTAATAAACTACGGTAAATCCAAAATGACAACTTCACAGGAGAGACGAATTTGTGATTTTTGGAACTTTCAACTTGTGGCATTCGTGAATGGAAAAAGATAAAATGTATCTATTTATCAAAACCTTTTTGTGTGTTTACCACTGTAGTTCCATTATAAGCGTCATCAAAAGAATTGTATGTTTTCTTACTGTTGTTTACCTCTAATAGTTATGGAGTTACAATGACATTTTTAATTTTTAACTTTTATAATAAGAGTAATATGAGTTACAGCTGTTTGCCATGTATGCAGGATAAGTAATGAAGTAACAATATAACAATAACTCCATTTCACGATTTTTGGAGTTACAATAGTTTACCTCTGGTATACAGATCTTATCTTAACATTTTATAGAACAACGTCCACCTAAATTTCCCTCACGCAAGTGGAATATACCAATACCCGAAGAATTTTCTTTGGGCAAAGATATTGCCTTCAATTGGAATTAAATTTGCAGGTGTACAAGAAACTAACAGGACATGTTATTGTATGCAGCTTTTGGATTCCATGGAAATTGATATTCGAATAAAAATAAAATTTATTTTAAGATAAGTTTAAGATACTAAGTAATATGGGTGATTTATTGGTAAGTACCTATTCGACGTCTCTCATAGCGCCCTGATAGATAATACACTTATATTCCCCACTCTGGTTCTCTGAAATCGGTGGTACACGGTTATTAATATTAATCGAAGGAGCGAAATGGAAATTTATCCTATCTTTCGGACACGCATTTTGTTTACATCGTAAATCTGAAGATGACCTGTACCTACTTATGTACGTTCTTCTTAAGCCTAGTATAGGTAAATCGTTTTACAGTGGCACCATGGGTACGGCAAATTCGGCTTGCAGTTGTAGTAGTATTGTTTGCTAGCATTGAAACAGGCATTGTCGTAAGCAATTCAATACACGCGCAAATGGCCTATGGTGCCACTGTAGAATGATTTACCTATACCCACGTACGTTCTTGCTCGACGGTTTTGCTCGATCGAGCACGTTAACTTGGGAGCATGTTCGTCGTTGCGTCCACACAGTCGAGCAACTCGACACAAGACGCTGTTAGGCCACCATCGCCCCGCCACGACTTCGACCACGAGTGAGAGTGAGGCCACACGAGCCTTGCCGGTGCGTCCTCACTCCCTCACTCAAATTACATCGAGCAAGAATTACGGACCTTCAATCTTTTTCGGATAGCGCAATTTGTTCGATGTCGAACAAAAAACCATCGATCCAGATGGTACACACGCTGAGACATGTTGGAATGAGCGTAAAATCATCGAGCAAGAACGTGCGTGTGTACTTACTATTAGCTTGTTTTATATTTTTAGAATGAGCTTTTTACCAAGTATTCCTTCGTACTATGTAACTTGCAATACGGTGCCAACATTTATCAACATAGACACACCACCATATTCACAAAGGACAATAACAATATCCTGTCGAAAAGAGCATCGTCCTTACGCAGCAGGACCTCATGCGGTTCTCGGGTCACGTGGTGCGAGTACGCATGGTTTATTTTGAGGCGATCGCGCGTTCGGATCCCGCCGCGTCATACAAAAACACGCTGCGCATGCGCTAGTCAAAACAATTGTTTTTTTCGCGTGTTTTTTTATTTTTATTTTAGCGTGTGTGCCTACTTAATTTTGAGTGTCTTTTGACAGTCTTTTAGAAATTATTCTTGGGGGCTATAAATCAGCGTACATACTGCGTACAGCGTACATATTGATTGGTAATTGGACGGTTTTGCAATGTTTGCATGTTGTCTAAACTGTAAACTAAATGACCATAAATGTAGGTTTTCAATCATTAGTATGATGTGAGACACTTCTTACTTTTCATATTGCAGTTCGCTAATGATTATTGTAATTCTAATGACTTGAATTTTAAAAAGATTTTAAATTCAAATTCCATCAAGTACCTTCAGTTAATAGTATTAAGATTCTTTTAATGTTGTCAGCTGTGTTATTTCTAACTATACACTGTAATACTAATAAGTAGATATTATATTGTTGTGAACAGTTATATACCCAAGTAGGTACTAATTCTACAATTTTTGAGTTATTTATGTTGCAGAAATGTGTTTGCAACTCGAAGCAAAACTATCAATAATAAATAAAAAATGACTCAATTACCAAAAACTGTATCTCTTCTTTATAGCTTACTTATTTATTATATTTAAGTTTTTAGAGTGTTTTGAAACGTTATGCGTCCTTCTGCAAGGAAATAAGTTAACGGTTCTATACGTTTTACTTCTAGTTAACTTTATAGTATCTCGAACCTCTGGATCATTATTGTGAGCGATCATTTTATACGTAGTTATTTCTATAATAATTAAGTTTTTGAAGCTCTTTTGACAGATACAATCGGAAAAAAGATAATATATGACGTTGAACTGGGTATATCAAATTCTGGCTAGATAGTAGGTATCTAGTAATGTGATGGAATCCACAGCATTTCAGGTAATTTTTCGGTTTTCATTTAAAAGTAGTTTTATTTGTATTAGGGTAGCAGCCGATAATAGAATAATTAATGTTCTATTGCTATTCTGATAATTGGACATGCAGAATGGTCATGTTATTTTACCTTCCACGTACGTACCTACTCGAATCTTCCGTTATGTCGATGATTTACGACTCCCAAAGAATTCTACTAAGAACAACAAAAAAAGGCCATGTAGATATATTTTTTTTTATTTTAAAGGAAAGGGCCATGAAACATAAAACCCTATCCTTTCAAATGCGCCTCAACCAAATCTGAGAAAGGGAACAAAAAATCCAAATAAAGATTGTACACTCATTTCGTTGTATAACTAACTCTATACATACAAAGCGTAATTGTATGTATGTGTGTGGATTTTTAAGGGTAGGTTTCAGGAATAAGTAATGCCGTAAACAATTTGAACCATAATAATGTATTTAAAAAAATGTTATAAGTATCTTCATTTGCCATTTACCTCCTCCGGGTGCATTTATGAGATGTTTTTAAATGAACATAAATAAATAAATGGCGATTATAATAAGTAATACTTACCTACTTACATTTTGAAAGTAGGTACTAAGTAGGTATGTTTATATGTAGAAATGTATAACGTTTTGCATTAATTCTTTAATTAAACAATAATTACAAAAATGTATACAGTAGGTACATGACTTGTAGGTACCAGTAGGTACCACCTATGTCACTAAGGTGAGCTTTTTCATTTTTCGTCACCAGTGCGATGTATTTATTTTGATTAAACATTTTTAAACGAAATACATAGGTATTATGCGATTAGGGGAGAGCAAATTATGGGTATCCAGAAAAGGCCTTATCCGATTGATAGGAATGAATACCATTCTTTAGAGATAGATACTAAAAATAGACACTAATTTGTGGGAAACTAAAGCTGATTCAAAAGTATATTTTCCCCAGATAATTACGTCACTGTTCTGGCAGAAGACACTAATTCGAAAAAATGACATATTGAGTTAGTTATACCAAAATGTTCCTTATTTCAAACTTTACCGTCTAGAAACCTTTTTAATAAATAAACAGTATTATATAGTATTCTCCAGTTAGTGTGTTTTGCCAGAACAGAGACGATTAATACTTTAGAAAAAGGATTTACGAATTCGTATAATATGTTTTATTATATTGCACCTTATGCATATTATTTAGAATTAAAATAACTTAAGTAGATACCTATTAAATGTAGTACTTACATAGGTATATATTTGACCCGTAATATGGTTTTATGAACTTAAATATATAAAAATATTACGTAACATCGTTTTTTATTGAGTCTGATTGTACTTATTATTTTTATGCGATTTCATTTTGATCGTTTTTTATTTATTTATATTACGCTTACCTCTATTTTGTTTGGCAGACAGATCGGCCTATTAAAAATGATTAATGTGGAAATAATTACAAATAAAAATAGTATGGAAACGTCGTATTTTTTATATATATTTTTTGATGCTGCTTTATCATTTTAACGACAGTCTCACGGTTTATGAGCACTTAAAACTTAAAACAAACAAAATACCGAAATTTAAATAAACCGATTCGCCCTACGTCTGTCCCGGCTCATCTCTCAGCCACATTTCTGACAAATGTGGTCTCGTTTTAAATCCCCAAAATCCGACGTCAAAAAAAATTTCCTGCACAGTTTCAAAATGAATGATAAAAAATACGTTATTTTTAGAACAGAATCCTCCGTAGCTTCGTTCGCTTCTTTTTCTAAATTTTGCCATCGACCAAAAACAAAAACAAAATAAAAAAAGACATGTGTGGGTAACTCCATTTTTCTTTTATTTTTCCGTAGACACAACGAAATACTTCCAAGTCCATCCTTTGCAACGAGTTAAATCCTGGGTGTAATTTTAATCTGTACAATTTTATAGCACGTTGTGTCATTTTCAATTTCAATTTCAATTTGAAAGCCTCACATTTGCTTTTATTAGTTTAATAAATTATTAGGTATCATTTATTTTAATCATGCATTTGGTTTGTTCCTTACAATATAATACATAAGTCATTAGTTTCGTCAACTAATTTATCTGAGAGTGGTAGATACTTACATAATAAAAAAACGAGGTACATGTACATGTACCTACAGGTACAGGTACACTGTTTATAGGAAACCAGGCGGGAACTGTGCTAATTTTCATTGCCGATTTTGGCAAAATCATGAATTCAAGAATGAAAACCAAACCTAACTTGCCCAACCTAACAAATAATCCAGTATATCGGCTATTTTCAATATTATTGTCGCAGGCTTCCTGTTCCCGACAAGAACCAAAAACGATCTTCGATGAAGCGTAGGCACCTATTATTTTCGTATTGCGATTTTTGAAAATGAAAAATTACAAAATGTATCAATACTTTGATAAAATTGTAATATTGTTCGCTTTTTAATTTTATTCATAGTGCGAAACAGGACGATAAAAAATCTATTTTATAATATAAAAAACAATTACTTAAGTAACTCAATCATACGCAGGTTTACCTACATCCACTGTCCATTGAATAATATCAAGTTAAAAAAATATAGGTATCGCCCATCCATTGACGTACCAATTAAAGTAGCATATATAGGTATAATATATAATATAAGAATCATCGTGAAACACCCTGTGTCTGCTCATATAAATTTGATTCTTTCGGAAACGATTAAATATACCTACCTAGATGAAAGTCAGCGAAAAAATAAATCTATATAAGTCTTGCAATATTGCATAGTCTTTACAGCATTATAATAGTTGTGATTGTAGTCCTATTCTGCTAACGACGTATACCGTGGCGTTTAACTACAGAGTTGAAAAAATAACCACATAAGTAATAAAAATTCGCGATCATAATAAATTTTGACATTTTATTATGCCAACTTGGCTATACAATTATTTTGTCATAGTATTAATAGGTATTTACTGAAGTTCGGGGGTAAACACGTTAAAATTGGACTTTGTGCACTAACCAGCGCAGGGAGGGGCGGAGGGATTTACATTTCCTGTTTTATTTGTCAAAAAGGATCGTCTGGATTTACATCTCGAGTAATCCTGGCGGACTATTTACCTACCTACCCATCTACACAATAATATCACGTAGGTACAACTTGATAACACGTGAATCGTTGTCCAGATGTAGAATTAGAATTATTCACAGGTATATTTTGGATATTGATCTACTTATTATATTTAAAATTATTGATTTTACCCACCTACTTATAATAAAATTAAGACCCAGGGCAGATAACTGTATTCTTTGGATTTAATCTAAGTTTACATTCTGAAACAATGATTATATGAATGAATACTTACATAGTTTCGGAAAATTCTGACTACCTATTAATAATATCGTATTATTTCACTATGTGATAATTTAAATTCTAGTTATTTCAGAGATAAAAATCGTTTTTCTACATCATTAAAAAAAATCAATCACCAAGACAACGTGAACGGAAACGAAAAATTAACTAAGATCAGTGATGCTATTCAAAAATAGAATGCTCATTTCGGTTTGAGTTTATCCCCAAACTATTTATTCACAATATGGCCCAATGGATAACATCATTTTCAAGAACAGCTGCATTTTTGGCCTAGCCGCGCGCACACCGACGAAACGCACCAACACGCATGCGCGGTCTTCACATTTCTACCTGTCTGTACACGAGTCAGTGAACCCGGCCGAAACGTCATATTTGACAGCCACTTGATTTACGATTATGATACGTGTTAGTTTAGAACACAGAGATCACTTTCGCTGACAGTTTGAAAGCCGTTCAATTCGTTCTATCGCGCGCCGTCAGGGCGACTTCGACCAATTGCGTGCGTTCGGATTTTGAAATGTGTTTTGGTTTTTTGGGATATTTTGTGAGATGCAGCTACATTTTTGACTTCCAAGATCCATTAATAGTATTATGCCATACCAATATCCATGCTGTTGCATATTAATTTATTTAAATTGTGTTTTGTCTAAATATTCATTGGAATTATTAACATTTGGATTCGTTTGTTTATTTTTCGACTCTGCGTTTATTTGTCCAATAAAAATGTTTTTGTTGAACAGAAAATGATATGAATATTTTTTATGTTTATTTATGTAACTGCTCCGAACCTCTTTTAAAAATCGAACACATTCAAGAAATATAATGTATGAATCTATCTAAGTACCGATTTATTTTTCACATTCAATTATTTTATATTCGTACAATACACATGGGTAATAAATACCCAGTTGTCCTTTTAGTAGAAAATTAAATAATTCCAGTCAATTTTATTGACTAGGTTTCTACTTACCTTTTTTTTTTGAAGAAGAATTCGCCTGTACCTACCATGCCGAGCATTCCTAGTAGATAATATAATTTACCTGTGTGTAAAAAAACAGTTTACCTAGGCAGGCATATTCGTTCGCTAAAGATAGGTAGGCAGGGCAGATATTTTATTTATTATCAATTTAATCTCTTGAACATAAAAACAGTCGCTGTTTTACAGCTAAGGAATTTGTATGTCTGTTGTGTGAATCTGCCTTTATTTTAATTGCCAGGTGTTGTCAATAACTAGCAAACGTACCTACTTACTGATCACTGATCAGACAAACTGTCCCACTCACAATAAATAAATAATATACCTAAGTATCTATAGTTTATAGAATGTATCATTATTGTGTATTCATCTGAACTTGAATAGGTTATAAATATAAATGTTATCATGAATTACAATAAAGTAAACGCTGAATTACTAAGTAAATTTAAATACATCAAATAATGAGGAATTTCGAGTTCATTCATTTCATTTTGTGATATCACAATAATTACTAACAAATTCACCAGACCTAACAACAATACCTAATTGACCATTCTAACGTTTTAATACTCTATGGTATTTGGATTTTTCGTGGATGGGACGTTCTGAAAATATTTAAAATAGGTATCTACTAATGCAAAGTACCTAGCACCAAAAATGTGTTGCGTAGGTACCTAACTGTGTAGCAGTGGCGAAGGGTGGACAGTAGGCTGTGGAGATGCGACATAAAAAGTGCACACTAAATTTTGACAGTCATACTTATTTATTTTCTTTGAACTAAATTCAAATTGCAGATGGTTTTGATTAGTTTTTAAAATTCAATTAAATCCTGCTAAAGCAAACCATAATAAATATTAGATTTTAGAAGAAATTTTCTTCTATCTATAAAATATCTAAAGTTATGTAAGTAAGTATATCTATACATTTGGAGATAGAATAATAATATGGTTTAGTTTAGGCATGGTTTAATCGTATTTTAAAAACCATCTGCAATTTATATTCATAGTTTAATAAAAACAATGGCTGACGGAGTGTAGTGTGCTCTATTTATGTCGAATCTCCACAGCTTACCTCCACTACTGTATAGGTGTATTCGTTTTAGAAGATAACATTGTATTATCCTGTTTTCCAAAACATTATTCGGTTTTCGTGTCCCTCACTGTTAAGGATCGTGACTTCTTTCAAATGCCTTACGTATATCTATCTCTCCTGCGGTCTCTTCATTCCGCACAGCTGAAGATATTGAATAAAAATTAGCGCCGTTTACGAAGTCAGACAATCGCGTAGGCTCAAATTAGGTTACCTTCCTCTTCCGCGACAAACCTTCTGATTTAGCTGACGATTTTCCAAATGATTTGTTTTAACTTTTTGTTCATTTGGTCAAATAACTGCAGAACTCTTTGGTATAACATATTCTGGACAGCCAGTTTGTCACGTTTATTTCTTTCAGAACAAAAAATATATACCTACCCATATCTAATAGGTAGATATAATTTGTGGGCGAGTTGCCAATATAATAAAGACAACTAGGTATCGTGGGTATAATATGACATTTTTTTTCATAAAATTTTATATTTCCGGTTCTGAAAACGTCCGAATGATGAAATTAATATATTTTTTGCTATTCGTACCCACCTTTTGGCCGAACGAGAGATAACTTTTAATATCAACAAACATTTTTATGATATTGTTAGAAGTTTTATCACCGATTCTTCATCTCTCCTCGCGGGGAAAAGGTTTTTTTTTATTTGTGTTAACCTTATCACCTGCCATGGTGCTATTTTTTTATTGTGTCTCCTATGCGTAGTGGATAGATTATTTTCGTCGATAAAATACCTTTGCTGATGGCATTATGTAACAGTTACACAATGTGGGAAAGAGGCATTCGAGCAAGTTGTATTTTAAAATAGAAAAGTATGCAGGATAAAGACTATATATTAGGATACCTAGACTTATTTGATTTCATGTAAATTGTACGAATACGTTACGGCCGAAAACATTTTTACGCCTTACGGATGGCAGAAGAGCATTTCGCCAAATGGTAATTTGTACGAATTTTCATTTCAAGAACACGTGTCATTTATTTGAAGAAAGTTATTATTATTTTGACATTCATTCGTAAGATAAACACAGTACAAGTGAGTATATACATTTAAGTTATCAGAACTACTGTTTACCACTACTTTTATTGATTTTTAATAATATTGAAACGATGTAAATAAATTATTGATATTGTGATTATACCGCTAGGCACTCAGTGTCGGATTTACTCTTGCAGGGGGTCTAGGAGTCTAGGCTAATAACACGTATATAACACTGTTTTAGGGTTTATAATTTTAATTATATGGAAAGGTGTAGGTATCGGTCTAATGACAAAATTGTTTCATTTATATACGCCGCTAAACTATTTATTATAATATTTTCTGATAGTTTTTATTATGCGCTCAATATGAAAAAAAATAGTAAAGCCTTTCTAAATAAAATACTATATTTTGTTGCAATTAGTTTCAGTAATATTGAATTTTAATCAAATTATACTCCCCCCCCCACTTTAGTCCACCGTGGCACAATGGCAGCTGCTTCATTTGCCTAAAGATTTTTTAACGGATTTTTTTCAGTTAATTGTTCATATTCTGCCCCTTTGGCCCGTAAATCTGGTCCTGCTGCTACTTTCCGACATGTTTTTGGCTTCCTCGTTTATTCAAATATTTAATTATTGTCATACTGTGTCTTATTTAGTTGTAAAATTATAATATTTAGATTTTTTTAGATATACATAATAAATTGGTCCCATTCTATCATGCATACCTAGTACATATTATTAATCATTTAGTATCAAGTCTATGAAATTTGCGGTGCTGTTGAAATGACAATTATAACAAGCAATAATTTATTGACTCAAAAACTTTTATTGCATGTTTCATAATGGCGATTCCGTTCAATTAATTATAGTTTAATTATGCAATTATAAAGTCGTGAAAAAGAAACTCGAATGTTTTGTGTCGCACGACACTCGTAACATAAACGAATGTCATCCGCGCTAATTGACTGAGTTCACATGACGAATCATCACAGATTCCGGAGATGTAAAATCTAATTAAAAAAAAGTACACAGGGAAGACACAGGTTGTAAAAATTATATGGCGATGTCACAAAGTGTGGGCTTAAAGACGAATCTGATTGACGCGGACACGTTTTTCTACGCGGGGAGCATCCCGGTACAAGAGTAAAACCCGGCACTAAATGCTACTTCTACATATTGTAAAATTTATAGAGGTCGTTTAAGGTGCAATAAAAACATTAAATTTCGACACTTTTAAAGTGGCATCAGTCAAAAGGTATCGGGGGGACATGAATGCCCACGGGGTTTTTTTCTCCGGCCGTTTGTGAAAACACTGTCAGTTTTATGACGTGCAATTGGAATTCTCTGCTGTCCTGGTACCTATTAGGTACCGTCGTTTATGGGCCGAGATAAAAAAAACTCACTTCCTAGTTTATAATTTATTGCCAGTGCGTTATTATTTTAGGGGAAGAATGGCCCAGTTTTTTAGTCTCGCAGTCGACGAAATTTCAGGATTCACTTGATTAAATTTTATTGGTCAAGAGATTAACATCATTTATATTATTTACCTTATAATATCAGCACGACACTCATATTTTAGGCATTTACGAATGACATATAAACCATATACTTATACAAGTTGTATTGATGATACATTCAAGTAAATTAATCCTAATTATACTATTATCAATAAGTGACAGCTTTTAAATTGTTCTTCAACTCTCTAGATGTATGGCACTCTTCTGGTCTCTTTAACGTGGCAGAATTTTGGTAATCATTTTGAGTCTTGGAGGCTGCTATTGTATGGAAGTCTAATAAAAGGTCAATCACTACGACGGAATCCCGAATCTGTGGGGCATGTGGCATTCGGAGATTGAATCTCATATGGAAACTTATTTGGTCCAACATTTTCTATAACATTTTAACGTTTGATGAGCTTTTTGAAAGTTATTAATACTTACTATTTATGTAGGACTGTAGGTAATATGCAAAGGTTTGAAATTATTCGTTGCGCCTATAGAGTAACAGGCAACCGTACTCGAGTGTGAAAAAAATGAAATAAACTTAAACACGTTTGAAACTGCTTTCTGTTAAGTCACCGACGCTCATTCAATATTGGCGTATTTGATAGTTGCAACACACACTATTGCACGTCTATAAAGTGTGTTTCATTTTCGTGGGACACTCACATATTCAAAACCCTGCGTCAAAATATAGTGTATTGGGGTATAGCCTATTGGAATTATATTTATTAATCTGTTCTGTGAGATGCCCTTACAAATCTTACAGTGACCACGTTCATTTTAGCTGACTACCGCTCTGTAATAACAGTCACCACATTGCTTGCGTATCGCCTAAAGACCAATTAACGACCCCGATTACCTTACGAACTGTCTGAAACTGTATACGCATCAGACATGTGCGAATTTATCTAAAAGCGTAACAGTATCCTATATTGTAAATCAACGGTTATCTATTAATTTTTTTTAAATTGTTTTGATTCAATTTGATACAAGGGAGTCCTCTGGACGTTGATAATAATATGATAGCTGTTAGCTATACCTTCGTACATTGTATGTATTAGAATCAGCTAGCTATTGATTATTCATTATACATGCAGTGTCTTTGAATTTGCTAAGTCATGTTTTATTCATTAAAATTTTAATGAAATTCTTCGTAGTCGCCTACTATTTGCTTTTGTGATAATTATATAAAAATAAATATTGTAAACTTAAGAGCTTATTGCAAGTATTGTTAATTGGTTTATTGCTTTAAAGAAAATGTACATACAAAGAAAATATTTTAGATATTATATTCTGCTTTTAAAAATGTACAATGTAATAACTGAACATTCTGTTTAAAATAATGAACAAAAGGTATTTTTTTCACAATATGTTCCGTGCAATTTGAGTTACCTAGTTAATACCTGGACCTTTTATTGCTGTGACAGCGTCAATTTTGCTATCCATAGTCAAGTCTGGCTTAGTTAAGAAAAAGATTTACAGTGTGGCAATAACAATCCATCATGCGTTTTTTTTTCATCTCAGAATTTCTGTCTTTCATAGCATATTTTTCAATGTCACATTATTTTCCGTCTCTCTCTGATATGGGTGGTTTGGCCGAGAGGCGATAATGTGAGCGAACTGAGGGATGTCGTAAAGTAATAAATAACTGCAAGATTAAACTGTAGATTACTTTGGAGGCAGATTTAATCATCTCTATGCATATTATATTTTTGTCTTGGGACTGAATCATTATTACAAGCTTGCTCTTTGTGAGCAATGTATCTCTGAAGGTTGTCAACGATCTGAATCCCGCACCGCGTGTTCTCAAATATGTACCTATGTAAATCATCTAGGGATTGCAATACCGTTTTTAAAATTCAGACAATACATATAATATATTCGGTATTGAAAGGGAAACAAAATGTATTAAATAACATAAAAGACTTAACAGGACTGTATTTTTTGTCGGGTTACGCGATGTCTGGTTTACTTCCGTGGACCTTCATCGTCTAGAGTTTTTTTTATATACTTATTATATTTATTGGTAGATACTTCTGTTTTTTTCAATTATTTTACGAATACCTACTTCATTTATTGCGGACAGTAAAGTTTACCACTCGGGCATTGCATTCGAAAGTAATCAATAACTGACACTACCATCGTACTTCACAATTCTATAGTAAGATGGTAAAACACGATATGTGTGTTTTTTTCTAAATTGTTCAGGAGAGCAATTTTAAACTTCGAAAGACATTCAAACAATAGACATTATCACATATTGACACAGCTACCTCTAAGTAAATTATGTATTTAATGGTTTCTGTCTGAAAGTCTTCCGCGATGTGGCAAATAAAAATGACTGCATTATTAAAAAAATCAAAAATTTAAGTGGGCACCTACTTATTTTATATTACTTATAAACTTAAATTGCATTTTATTTTAATTTAATATACCAAATTTTCCGAAAAAATTATTGGAAATTAGTACGATTAAAGTGAGATGTCACTTATATAAATTTAAGTTATTAATAATATACATACCTACGTAATATTATTATGTAGAATGTAGAATAATGTGATACTATTGAAGTCGCTGGTTTGGTGTCAAGATCGTCGATCTACGTGTGTATACGTGGCCGCGATCCAAGACGTTAAAACTAGAAATTAAAATCATAATTTGTCTCGAGATGATGATCTTTACGGTTGAACTGCAAAAATGACACCTAATTATAATAATATAATGCCAGCTGTCATTTCGCACTTATTCAATTAATACTATTATAATATAGCACAGTACACTGGTACCCAACGTCATCGTGTTTGCATATAAGTTGTCGTTATTTTAAGATAGTGATATACCGATAGTAGGTACCAGCAATTAACTCATAAGAATTATATTTATACTTTATACATCTTTTTGTTTAGTCTCTTGATAAGTGACTCAACAAATAATTAATATTGTACATTGATGTTAATGTCACCACCAAACAGTGGCGAAGAGTGGAGATCGACTGTTAGGTTTCGATATATACTGTACCCCTACTGTAATGCTATCATCAGGTAACAGTTTCATTGCTGTTGTATTAGCTCCTTCCACTAGCTTTGGTCTTTAGATGACTTCTTCATTAACACAATTATTAATTTCTTTGATCCAGTCGCTGTAGTATTCTGTATTTTATATGAAGCCTTATAATATTATATCGACTGTAGAAAGGAAAAAGGACGTAACGCTCAGTTTTTAAAAATAGGTTTTATCTGATTAAAACGTTGTACACATTGTGTCCAAATGATATAAGTTGCAAATGCCGATTTATTATCTAAATTTAGCGGATAATTAAAAAACTAAAAAAGTGGAAAAACGACTTAACCAACATTCTTGTTGGTTTTTATTTAATTAACTCAATAATTATTAATATCAAATTTGGAATACAAAAACCAAGTTATTGATTATCACGCACGGTTATGTATAATTTGTATTTTAACTATAACCATATCAAAAAGATTTTGTGCCCCCTTTAAAATTTGATTTGTGTGGATGACGTCCTCTTTCCTTTCTACAGTCGATATAGGTACTTACTACAATGTTTTACGTCATGATAGAGACGGATCCAATAAAGTGCATGAATTTACGACAATGCACCGGGAGCTCACTAGGGGCCGTCTTCATTTTCTGTTTTCCTAATCGACCAGGTTCAATGTTCCCTCCGGCAGGCCGGCCGGGGGAGGTCGCCATGTTTACCTTCCTCCCTCGTAGCTTCCGGTGCCCTCCTGTCCCGCCCTCTCGCTCCTTCTGTTTTGTTGAGCTGTCATAAGCAGAACGCGGCGTTCGTTTTTCCGGGAGTTTTTTGAGTTATTATACTCACATACACATTAGTACTTTAAGTTATAATAACACAGCCGCGGGCGTTTGGAGCTATGTCTGGTTGCTTGTGGAAGGTTCCGTCACAACCCCCTTCCTATTTAAATAGTGAAATGCACAATAAGAATGTAATTCACAGACATAAAATTCACTTTAATAACTAGCTAGATAATATACAGTTATCTAGTTAAAAATAATGTAGGTACCTATAATAATTGCATGTTAGTGTTTAGTTACAATGTCAGGGGTAGTTTGTAGAATGCCCATCTCTAGAAATCGTAGTTGCGACTTCGATTCCCGCATGTGACAAAAAGCACACTATTTTGTTCACTGTGCTTGATTTAGGGTAATAATAATGATCTGTAGTCTCAGAGCGTGACTACCACTATGTAAAAAACGCTATTAATGTAACCTCCATTCTGTGGATGTCCACTATGAGGTCTTGTGAGGAAGCTTGATTTAACTGGGGGTCGCGTGGTACAAATCCTGTCAAAGTTTCTCATAGTCCAGTGCGCAAGGTGTACTGGCTTCTCCAATGCCCACTATTGTCAGGCCGTGACACGAAAGTATTAACCCCGAACTGTTCGTAGAAAATAATGAAATCAATGGTATTAATTTCAGAATGAGAGCTTTATCGAGACGTATAATATCATCAAACATTAAAAAAAACATTGTTAATCATCTTTCAGTTGTATATACATATATATTATTTATAAATCTACCATACCTACCTGAAGTAGGATGTTAGTGGTAGTAATGATAGTTAAGGGCTCAATCACTCATCTAGGCGTTTTTATGTTCATTTAAATTATCTTGTTTATTGTGGGTGTTGTAGGTAATTTCCTCCCTACACTCTCTCATCAAACTTAAGATTTTTTTAGTAACTTCTACGAGTACATAATCATTTTCAATAATAATTAACAAACGTTTATTTTAAAACTGTTCTTTTATCAATAAATAAATCAATTCCCTCGGTATTTAAACGTCATGCAATCATAATAAAAAAGTAAAATATTATAGGTAGGTACTCCATCGTCTATTCTGTGTTCCTGATATTATTATACAGGTGAAGTAATGTTCCCCACGCTGAAACGATGCTTGTGTGTAGATATTATAATACAATAAGGGTAGGAAACTAGATAGTCAGGTAGGTATGTCAGATTGTGCTACCTTTTTAATGGTAGGTAAACAAACAATATACCTACATCGAAAACACATATGTTTTCGTAATAATGAGGGAAACACGCATCTACTAGCTCTAGTTATGTACGTATCAGGAGTCCACACTGAAGCGAGGGTTTAATATTATTACCTATTTTAAAAATAGAATGTCTTATAGTAATATCGAATTTATAAATTTATTGAAATTCATTGGAACGTGTTTTCTGTTATAGATTGTATGAGTTTCTACTATTGTATATGTGTTGGAATTAAATGATTTCGCATACATTCATAATATTATTTTCAATGGGAATGATCTTGAGTCGAAGCTGACTACAAACACTTCAACACGAAATGATTTATAGGGCCATTTATCCCGCGTCTACAGATATCGTATCAAGGACGAGCATGTGCTTTTACGAAACGTGCATAACGTATTATGTATTGGCCAGCATCGTAATGCAGTGATGGTAAGCTTTTGACGCGAGTAAACATTTTTCATAGTTAGTAGGTGTAGGTACATAATATTATGTAGGTACTATGAAAAATATTCGTAAAGTTTTTCCAATATTATATACCTATTAATTGTAAAATAATAATTCCATTACTCTTGTAAGTACCTACAAGGTGTTAATAAAAAAATACTAGCTCTGGACGTCGGTTTATTAGAATTATTAAGTCAAGATAATTTTATGTACCTACTTAATGACATAACGAATTGTTTTCTACGTGGATGATTTGTTGATGATTGGAATGGGATCCCGATCGCCTCAAATATTTTATGAATATTAATCCTTTTAAAATAAACCACACATAAAAATTCTATCTTCAGCTTATTTGTCTGAAATCAGTTTGAAGTGTTGAATTAAATTATATGAGAAAATAAATCGACAATAATTTGTTATTTGTATATATATAGAGAGTATCGCTAAGTGGCATGGTTGAGTGCAGGTTTTTTTTTTAAATTATTACACCATGTTCTTGCTTTTTCGTACAAGATTTTTGTAATTTTTGAACAATCACAAACACCCAGTCTTTGAGAAAATCCAGAACGCTCGGGTGGAAGGCCAGCGACTTACGCACTGCACCACGAGAGCCGCTTTGGTTAAGTGCATGTTGGGCATAACGCGGAAAGATAACAAAATAATAATAATGAAGAAGCTGGAAAGAGTACTCGATGTGGTGAACGCGGCCAAGCTTATGAAATGCCAATTAATAGTCAAATACCAATGCTAGGCTAATGGACAACCGCGTGATAATTAATGCAGTATTTATTACATTGATACCAAATAAAGAATTCGGTCCACTTGCCTAAAACTATTAACAGGATTCCACGACGGAAAACGGGAAAAATTCGACGAATCCATAATTTTCTGTGGAGTATGTGGGAAGCAAAAAATTAGGACCAAGAAGAATAAATTGAGTAGGCACGTTCAGCAGTGGATCAATGATATATTGTTAATTTATTACATAATATTTGAGTTTTCCTATCGATATATTATGAATCATTCGCATTCCCAAGTAATTAGCTGAGTATTAAACACTCTACCTACAATTAATTATTATTATGTGGGTAGCAATCTATCCAGTTACTTCTGAACATATTTTTTATTATATGTTATTTTTTATTATTAGGTACAATAATAATAGCCTCGCTGCCGTGCATTTTGTAATGCAAACACGTTTTCTAATTATAAAAAAATAATAGGATATCATAATGTGGGATATTTTTGAATAATTAAGTATTATTGCCTCTTGATATTAATACGCGAGCAGGTGCGAACTATTTCACACCTTTCCTTTATTCCACCTGATTGCTTACAATCTTACATGGATTGTGGACTGTCGTATATTACGAATTAATACCGGAATAAAGAAAGCAACCAATCATTGAGATCATTAAAATATGTATTAGGTACTAATATAATATTAATTAACTGTTATGTGTAGATAATTATTTTGTAGGTATTTACTACATATATTAAATACCTACTAGCTATGTAATATTATGTGCGCCAATCCAACAGTTTATTTTATTGATTGTATAACGTTGTTTATTGTAATCAAAATTATCAGAAGTTTTATTTTTATTTGGCAAATAAAATTTTATAATGTAGGTATACCAAGTCTTTGGCAAAAGCAATTAAAACTCATAAAAAGGCAAGATTCTTATCATATATATTTTTATTAATATTCCTAGACCGTAAAAAATGGACTCACCTACCTACAAAATAGGTTGCATGGATCTGAAGACGAGATAGCGAATCCATTTGGTCAAAATGAAAAAAAAAACAACATTTTTCGCCTATTCGTTGTATCTGAAACGGTACCTATGTTAAGTTACGTAGGTTGTTAAAATAAGGGTTGATTCTAGACAACTGAGTGCTACTATTTTATTAATTGAGATAACTTTGTTATTTTCGAATTACTGTGCCAATTTTGACTTTATTACATACTAGTTACTACCATTATATCTTTATGTGAGGCTTACCTACACATCATAAGTATATTTTGATATTGAGTTATTTATTTGAAAGGCATAATTAATTATATCATTATTGATGTATAGTACACATATTTAGATAAGGATGACTATTTTTTGGTTGATGAGGGGACCGAGCGAAAGAGGAGAAAATTTCCTGTACACAATTTATTATTATTAAGATGTAGTTACTTAGATACTAGTAAATAAATCATTTTAGAAAAATTATGATTCAACTAACGTAATTATTATACTGAATTGTTAAGTAATCAAATATATTAATGTATGTATACTGAAATAAATCTTTCTAAAATCATAAATTATATTAAAATTAATACAAATATATATATTATAGGAGTATATAATATGAAGACTACGCCACTGTTGTGAACGAGAAGGATTTTATTTTGTCATAGTATTACTCCCTCTCGCTTTAACACGATAATCTGCGACTGGACGTTTGCTGACAGTTCCGATGATATGTTTAGTATAGTCCGCAACAGCTGTAAATAACTCAAATATAGAAATACTAATGTTTTTTTATGCGTAAACCATCATTACAATAATGTAAATAACTGTTCATTATTTACTTTAGGAAATTAAAAACACCGATTAAAAATATTCAATCGTGTAAAATTCATAATTGATTCTAATCAGCATTCAGTTTTATCATATAGGACAGACTAAGGAATTCGGCGGATTCAGTATCAGGCAGCCAGAAGGGCTACTGGCTAATACATTTTTAAGACCCTAGACGTGAAGTTATTTGAACGCCTCTCTATTCTATCTCAGTTTTATTATGATTTTCCCTTTATGCCAAGGGCTACCAATGTATCTAAATATCATTAATTATTTTCGAAATGCCATTTTTATGCTTTACGCAGGCAGTTACATAGTTATTTTGTGGCATTTATACATACATGTACATACGTGTACATATTTAAAATTAATTATTCTTAATTTTTAGAACACAACCCATTTTTAATCAAATGGATAACAACACTGAACGTGCGTACCATTGTACTTTATCGGTAAATGAACAGATCAGTCGGTAAAAAAATAGCTTAATGAAGATGAGATTTTAACCCATTTACCTTGAGTGCGTATATAATCGCAGATGTTAAATGATATTCGCATTTTATTTAACGAATTTTTTATCAAGTAATTTAAAAAAAATCGTAGTACCTAAATGAATATTAGGTCAAATGTATCAGGTATGGATATGCGAAGTCTTCGATTCTATAGTCATCATCATTAGCCGGGGTCAATCCACTGCTGCATGAAGGCCTCCCCAAGCTTCTTCCAACTCTCTCGGTCCTGTGTCGTTCGCTGCCACGTATTTCCGCCGAACTTTATCAGTTCGTCAATCCAGCGGCTTTTAGGGCGACCCTGTGGCCGTTTCGTGCCCCTTGGGTACCATTGGATGACGGCATTTGTCCAGCGGCCGTCCTTTCGGCGGGCAATTTCACCAATGTGCCCCGCCCATCTCCATTTCAGCTGTTTGGCAACGTCTATTACATCGCGTACTCCTGTCTGCTTCCTAACCCATTCGTTTCTCACGGTCTTTTCGCGTGATGCCCAACATACACCTCTCCATGCCTCGCTGTGCGACTCTTAGCCTTTGGAAATCTCTCGTGTTGAGGGTCCACGTCTCGCAGCCATACGTGAGCACGGGCAGCACACATTGGTTGAACACCCTACGCTTAAGACATAATGGTAGGTCATTCTTGAAGATACTATTCAGACGTCCGAAAGCACTCCATCGTCGCCATCCCAGCTTTGTTCTGCGAGCAATTTCATCGTGCATGCTTCCGTCTATGGGTACCTGCTGTCCGAGATAGACGTAGCTGCTGATTTGCTCGAGTTGGGTGCCATTAATAGTAAACGAACATATTGTATAAAATATAAATTAATTTGTTATAGGTATAAAACACTCGAAACGGGTGAAATAATTATAACACAAATGCTCATATTTCGTTTTGAGAAGAAGACAATTTATTAGTCCTAAAATTAAACAAAATGATTATTTATTAGTAAATTTAACCTGTGATTTTCTTTATAGTTTCACACATTTCGATTGATCAAATGACATTGTTGTATTGTCATTGGTTTTAATTGTGCCACGTGTAGTGGAGATTTTTTTAAAATACCTACTGATTTACACCGTTTACAGATGAATAATTTGTGAACTTCTAAGTATAATTCGGAAATAACCCATTAAATTCCCGCCATGTGGCATCTTACTAAATTTGAAACCAAACGATGAATAAAAAGTATTTTTATTATTAGGTATTGAAATAGCATGAATGTATTGTGACCTCACCGGGATCGGATTCGTAGCCCCTGGATGAGAAGCCAGTGCCTTATCCGCTGGACTACGAGGGCTACAATATTTTGTACCTATTTAAAATGTCAACCGCTTAAAAGCAATAATTAATGGTACCTGTATATACTTATATAATAATGCTGGGCATGTCGACTTGCCATTTTTTAATGACTTATAATGTATAATATTTTATTTTTGCGGTTTAATAAGATAATGAAAACTGTAGGTGGTGGTAGCCCTTACTGCTTGGCCCACCTATTGTTTTTTTCTGACATCTCACCCAAAGATGACCGAGGATAGTTAATGCTGAGACTTAAAAGATCAGCCACTTTGTGGAGAATGATTTCCGAAAGAAAAACGCACCCACGGTGATTATGGAATTCTCGGATTACACTCTTCTATACGGTCCAGCTGTAAATGGGTTGGATAGCTAAGTACCCGCATTTACCCTTCATCAGAATCCATTGTGTGCATGGTCAGTGCAAGAAAGGGATTAAAACATAATTCCTATTGTTGGGCCTTGATTTTTAAATCGAAAGAAATCACTAAAACGACTTATTTTAAAATTTAGGGGCATCTATTTATTACTGTTTTCTGGTCAGCGCAAAATCTACCTGCCATAACTGGAATTGGCTATTTAAATTGCTTTGACCGCAGGATTTTACAATTTTACCACCACACGTTTATGGACCCTTTCTTATCCATAAACCACGATAGTATATAATCAAATTGTCTTACTTGTTTATCATAAATGATAAATTATATTATTATTTTTTTTTACATTACACTGATCGTGTTTATTTATATTGAATTGCAAATGCTATAGTTTCATTAGATCACTGTGAAGATTCATGGTTCTGCAAAGTTGAACCACCGTACAATTATTAATTGTAACCTAGATCTGTGTTACCTATATGTTATAAATTATATGATCTATGTTTCGCATTTTGACACATTCACGATGTAGGTACTATTGCAATATAACATATGCTAAATAACTGACAGTTGTCAGATTATTGTGGAACATTCGAAAACTTCCACCAAGTAGAATTTAAATTCAAATTTCATTTAGTACCTATCCTCAATCGATAGTATTTTGAACTGTTTTAATATATTAAATTATCAGGAAATCATCAATTATCTGAGATAATAAAATAACCTTGATCAAGTAGGTAAGTCTTTCTTCTGTTTCATCCTTAAAATATTTTTTTTTTTTTTTGGAATTATTAATAACCATGTCCTTGCTTTTTCGTACAAGGTAGTTGTTAGTAATTTTGAACAATCACAAACACCCAGGCTTTGAGAAAAACACATAAATGTTTTTGGTCATGACCGGGAATCGAACCCAGAACTCTCTGGTGGAAGGCCAGCGCCTTACCCACTGCACCACGAGAGCCGCCATCCTTAAAATATTAGTAGTACTTATCTACTACTCATTTACTTACCTGTTTTTTTTAGTAAGTCATAATGTCAAAATGGAGCCTACGTCCAATATAACAAATCAAAAAGTATTAGGAGATCATCACTTCTTTCTGATAAAAAGGGTGTTTGTTTCAAATAATCACCACCGTCATCGAAAGCTCACCGGCACGACAATTTGTCGGGCTGGTTCACGCGGCGCGCACCTATAATTTTCAAATTTCAATTCGACCTCCTTCAGAAGCCGTGCGTGCTCGCATCTCATAAAGGTATAAGAAGCGACCGCGACCGCTTCTGCTCTCCTAATGAAATGTTATAAAAATCATTAAGTGGGAGGTACCTACTTCGGTGGAAAAAAATCCAACCGTAGGTACTACCCGACACTTAAGAGGTACCAAAACGACCGCGTGGTTCCATTGCGTCGCATGTGAGTTTTTGTCGTACCCATCAAAACAAAAATACACACTAAAATCAACACTATACTATCTTATCATAGATACCAATATCGCTTGTATTTTACTCGACACAAAAATCTTATAGCCCTCTGTGAATTCAGGAAATATTTTCTGCGTTTTTTTTGGATATATTTTTTTAATAAAATGTATTTATAAAATTATTAGGTCCGACGGTGCGACACAACGTGTCCAGTGTGACCCAAGTGACGTTCATTCGTCACGCTATTTTGGGTCGTATCAATATGTGCCGTAGAGTTGTTTATGATTGTGGTTGGTTCACTACTTGGTAAGGTCTGGTTTGACTGTCGGGGTAATACGGGCTTGCCTTTAATGGTATAATAAAGAGAATTTTATCCGAGATACGAATTTTCGATGAAATTTGAAGTAGCGTTTTTGGGAATCAGGCTAATGCAGAAAGGGTGGATGTAAAACATTAATTAAAATGACAAAATAAACATCTCAAGCATATGCCGAAACAAGTTTCTGGGTAACTAATGATTATATTCATATTTAAATATTATGATATAGATCTAATTATGTCTATGTACCAGCAAGTTTTTATACCAAAATAGAATTTAAGAAATCCCAGTATGTCACTTATGATACTAATAATTAGCATTACTTAAAGCTATGTCATCAACTGCATCATCCCTTATATACTGCAGGTATTATAATATTATGTACAATGGTCATTGTCGAGGTGTGTATTGATATTTTTGTCATTTGCTCAAACCTTGATTCAATGGGCAGTCTCTTTGGTGGACACATCATATAATTATCTAATAAAAATAATGTTTTATAAAAAAATATAACATTTATTCCTGGACGCGCTGGAGATTATTATGTTCTGTTTTTGGGCTGTCATCGAGTATTTTACGTCGATTTACCTACTATTCCGTATCCGCTCACTTTGCTATTACTGAAACCTGTAAAGCAGTTTTTATTTATGTATTCACGTATTGATATAGTTCTACAGTGCACAGAGTAAAAATAACCATTATTGCAATGCATGTAGATTTCAGTTTAAAGTTGGGGGTCCGAGATGGATAGGAAATATTTTATACATTTTTGGTCATAGCTTCCTCAATTTCACCATTAAGGCTATGGAAGTGTTCTTTTTGGAAAGCATATTTCATCCACCACCGGCATTTAAAAGAAGTGAGTAAAAATTAATCACTTATTAGTTAAAAATCCATTTTAAGGGAAGCATTTTAACTTTTTAAACCACCGAGTACCGAGGTAAGTTGGAACAATATTCAATATTCAAGGCTTTGTAACCGAAAAAACTATTTGAAATAAAAACAACTTCAACTATTTAAGGCACTTCTTTGACATCTATTAATGCAGTACATAAAACAATTAACATCAATAGCCAAAACAATGATTTCTAAACATAAACAATTTAATCAATATCTATTTCTAGTTAAAATCTGGTCTAGTCTGGCAAACATAATGTAGGTACATACAGTTGAGGAAAATAAAAAAAAAACATAATAACGTACACAAATTAACACAGTTTTGAAATTGACACATTATAAAAGGTTGGACTTACTTTCATCTGTATTTATTATGAAAGGATTACAGGATGATTCTGGCAGAGTAATCTTTAGGGCAGAGTAAAATTACGTACCTAGTCATTTAATTTTCACTTACTTCGTATATTTAATAAGACGTCAATTAATTAAAAGTAGATAATACACAACATAACTTGATTAAGTAGTACTATGTAAGAATTTTCACAAAGAAAGCGATTGAATTGTTTCTTCCAGTGATTGTACTGAGTTCCTTTCTGCGGCGTCGATCAAATCTGCGGTTGACCCGGTCTCGGCACACGACTCGCGGGTAATAATATGAATTATGGTGTTCAGTTTTGATGAAAGTGGAGGTTGGGTCAAAAAGTGGAAGGCTTTTTTGATATAATGATGATACACGGCGGCTACCCGTTCGCCAGCCACAGGTGTCACGTTTTCGAGCTGATAAAAGTCGCCCGACCATAATAACACTGGGTGCTGTCCTGACTGTTTATTAAAAAAATTATAGGAATTAATTTTAAGATTCGTTTAGGACGGGTAATTGGATAACTTACAAAGATTGACATTATTGGTATTTGAAAACATTGATACATAATATAATAACTTAGCTCAAGACAGTGGCGGTAACTGCCTGTTGAACGGAACAAAAATAATAATAATTACAAGATAAAAAGAACTATATAACACGTTTTTAAATTGTCTGTTGAATCATAGAAACTTGACAATTCTATGTATTAATAAAAACTTTTTATTGTACTTGGTAGAAATACTGAATAAATATTATAGAATATTGAAATGTCATTTTGACATTTCATATTGATTTCCATACTAACGCACGTATATATTAATAATTTAGTTGCTAGGACCCCCTTAGCAACCGACAATAATAACTTTCCATACAAAGCAAAATTAACTGAAAATGAATTCAATTCTGCATAAAAATGGCTAAAAGTATTAAAAGAATGCATTGTCGTCGTGTTCTGATATATTCTAAAAGTTTCAAATGTGTAGCTAGTCGGGAAGTTAGTTAAAAATCTTCAATCGTCCAATACAAATCTTGGACAAACAAGAATACGAGCTAATAAAAACGTGGTAAAATACACACTAAGTAAGAGGCCATCCATGGACTGAAACCGTATGCGGTTTAGATCCGTGTGCCATAGTAAACATGATTTTTGTTCATGAAAATATATTTTCACTAAATTTGTAAGTGAAGGTGTATTGTATAAACGAATACGATTAGATGCTTATAATATACTTTGTGAAAATATATTTCCACGAACATAGAAGATAAGCTTAGTTTGGCACTCGGTTCGAAACCGGATACGGTTTCAGTCCATGGATGACCTATTAGATAGTGATCAATGTATTTATATAAATAATTTGTAACCAATCTGCCACGTACGGTTTCGGCATAACCAGAAAAAATCGGAATCAACAGTTTATTTTAAATACTACTTTTATAGTTAAGTACATTATAATAATTGATTATTATTATTCTCTCTTTACACACTTTAGTTTCGAATACAGGCAATACCGTCACAATTCCAATACTATTTAAAGTTGTCGCTATTTATCACGTTCTAATCTAATTACTCGTGGACGGAATAAATTCTCATATTTAAATTATCGTTTAGTAAGTACTTACGCAGTTTAGTAAAATTCTTCTCTCATGACCTTAGATTAAGTTAAATAAACAGATGTGGTGTTTCTATACCTCAAAATGCTACGAAGTAGTTTGTCATGCGATTGGAACCAATTCCAAGAATCGTAATGCTGAACAGGTCAGAGCACGTCACAGCGTTTTTTTATACCCAGAATACGACTGCAAGCCGATGAAAATGGCATACTATAAGTTACCCCGTTTTCAATCTGTTTATGCTTCGCACTTTTACATGACACTGACCTCAGCTCTACCTACTGTGATACGCGAGATATTATATCACCATCTTTGATGACTATTTTAATCTAATATATTGCAATGATGAAAAGTACCGCCAGTAAGTTCATGCCACCTGTATAAAGTCAGTTCCCACGAACGCAGTGTTTTGTACATAATATATTATGATAATGTACAATATCTACCTTTGTTATTAAGTATAGGTGAGTATTGTATAGTATTATTTATCCAGAAAAGTCGAAGTTTTACTATTGAATCGACTAGCCTTTTGAAAGCGCACCTTCTCTTGAATTTATTCACCGAGCAAACCGGGTGTTTGTAAGAGATTGGTTTTTGGCGAGCACAAAACCCTATTTTGAGTTTTTTTCACGCTACCGTGCATTTCTATGCCCGCTAATCTTTTGCCAGTGGTACGAGTACCTCCGCGATGCTCTCATACCGAAACCATACCGTTGGACCTCGAATGTTTGTGTGTACACCCTCGAGAAACGAAAGAAAACTGCTGTGATTTTGAATATTAATTGTTTTGGCGAGTTGATTGACATTGAGTCGATATTACGTTTACTGTTTAATTTGTATTTCCATATTCATTATTAACACAACTGTAGAACTCATTAGTTGTAGTCGCCCGGTCGACATGACGTCATATGACATCATTGTGACGTACTACCGGAGTGATAATAGCATTCGAGAAAATAGCGCTAGTCAAATGCTGGCGTTATTCATTGTCCCCATACACAAATAGGTGTTTCAGCGTAATAATATCTATGGTGAGCAGTGTGTGTTGGGCGGCTTGCCTCGAGCGTGTATTGGCTGACGTCACAATTCCGTCATGTCGTCGGGTGACTTGATATCACTAGTTAGAACATAGGGCTGCTGGTCAGTAGAGGTTTTTATGACGAGCGTAAAGGTCTTTTCTCATCGGAGATTGATCGTAATATATTACTATGTGCACGCCACGCCAACAAAAGTCTTGGGAAGTTGCTACTAGGGGCTTATATGTAATTTGTACGCAAAACATTTCACCGTGGCACACACAGTTCGCCGTGAGCTTTCTTATCGGAAAGGGATGACGGTATATACGTAAACGGTCTCCAATTTTATTAGATTCAAATATGAACATCAATTCAATATTCATAGTTGATTTTGGAAAAATTCGTGAATTATTCAAGAATGAAAACCTAATCTAACCTAATAAATAATCCAGTATATTGGCTATTTTCAAAATTTGTTTGCTGTCTGCTTTCTGTGTAAGCTGTAAACCGACAAGAACCGTGTTTTATTTAGACATGAATTTTATGTTAGTACTATACGACCCAGAGAGGTTGGACGGTCTTTTTTAATATACGGCCATATATTTCCGATACAACATTTCACGGCGAACTGCATACGTACAAGTTTTCGGACAAGCTTTGAATTAATGATGCCCAACGTTCGTTTTGATGGACTGTTGGAACTATCGCGTGAAAATTCAGAAGCGGTTTTAACTTTTTTAATCGATGCATGCAGTGGTTCAACTTACACAACAATATGTGTTTACATTTTTTATTGTTGTGGTCGCGATAATACGTACTGCCAGCAGTAAAACCACGCATCTGTAAACGGGCTATACTATTATGTAGTTATGTTAAAAAACAAAATGAGATATCATGATACATCCATATTTAAACAAATGACATATCACTTTTCGTGTGCAAGTCAGCACTTTTAAGAATCGTTGTTCTGTGTGCCACTTTTAAGTGGTGTACCTACTCGTCCGCACTTCCCCTTAAGGGTGTAAAATACTGAAAAAGAGGCATCCTTCTTATCAGTGGCGTGGAATTAGTTATTTATAGATATACATCAATAAAACAACACAATATAATGATTATCATAAATTGACGTAAGTATTTAAAATTGTATTGTAATCACAGAATGGGTCAAATAATGTCTTATTAATACGCTCTACAAATTGGCAAATAAGTGTCGCAGAAATAATGTGAAGTTCTCTGAAAAATAACGTGAAATGTGAAGTCACTGTAGATAACTAAATCAGTGGACCAGTGGTCCTTTTTTAAACAATTGCATACATTTAAACTCCATCTTTATAGAAGGTTTTTTTTTTTAAACATTTTTCCATATAATAGATATAATAGCGCCATATTTACTGAAATATAGTTGCAACTTCAGAGTTTTGATGTTTAGATCGTGCCACTGTGTGCAAGCGAAGTTGTTCGTCTTCTGTTACGCCACTGTTCGGCACAGTTATCTCTCACAATGTGCACGCCACAAAAGGGCGCTTGTGAAGAAAAAAATCTTCGAAGAAAGGGCCCATTCAGCATCATACCAGCGCATCGAATGACTAGCCACAACCAAGAACCAACTTTACTAACTAAGCAAATTTAATTTAAAAATACCTTATCCTCTTATGTAGCATCTATTTTACAGCATAGATATAGAGAGGTATTTCTATCTATAATAATTATTTCGTTTATCGTACATGATATTAAACCTGTGATATTTAGATGATAGCCTCCACATAGTTTTATCACTCTTCTATCTTAAGTTCCGCAAAAATTGACGATTTTAACGATCCATCGGGATTTAGGGCTGCTTCATAGTCATTTAGTGTGTCCCTTAGCATACTGCATCTATTACATCGCGTGGTTTTGTCTGTCTTTTTTATTATTTTTTTCACATGTTTTGTAAGTATTTTATTATTATCGCGTCTAGTGGGGCGGTCCAGACCCTTTAACCACTTTCCGGTGACCTTAGTTTGACGATGTATAATTTTACCTGCTATTCAATATACTTACGTAGGACTATGAGACAAGGAATCTTATAGTTTAAAGTCTAATAATTGGTAACGTAGATACCTTTATATTTTATTTCATAATAAACTGTTTTAAACCACCTGCATTATATTTTGCATCCAATAATACTCCGTAAACTAAATACTTTTATTTTATCACCGTATAAAAACATTGTTTTGCAACACATGGTGAGTCAAGCAAAGTAAAAGTACGGTAGGTAGGTACACGATGTAAACAGAATTTTGAAGTTGGAGAGCATTTCGGATGTTATAAGTATTTATGTACTTATCTAAAGTACCATTTTTAAATTTAATTTCTTCGTGCGATGAAGTATTTTAAAATTCCTTCGATACGGTGATTCTAAATAATTGTTATATTTAAGGCTTCTATTGTGTTTATTACCTTAATAATAATCGCACGTTAGGTTTTTCCGATGTAAACTCAATCGCAATCATTGCATGCCGTTGTCATTCAAAACCTTTATTTTTTTGCTATTTAAAAGTATTCTCGGTTCTTATCTATTTAGTGGAAGCCGATATACTGGATTTTTTGTTAGGTTAGGTTATCATTCTTGAATTTATGAATTTTATCAAAATCGCCTTTGAAAATTGCCGCTGTTCCCGCCTGGCTTCCAGTAAACAGACTTGTACCTATAAAATGCTAGTTATAATATCTCCCTGTAATATTTTATTAGCTGCCTTATTAAGCATGCTCACTTATGGAAGACATAAGAAGTTGTTAGGTACAAAGTAAAAGATAAGTAATAAATTACAAAACTGTTTGTTTTTGAGACGTAAAATTCTCAGAAATCGTTATATCATTACGAGTCCGACATTATTAAAATTGTAATCATTAACCTGAAAATACAGAAAAATACCACCACACACATAAGACTGGGTACAATGCTGGAAAGTAAACACCGTGACGTATAAAACACACACATACGCGTCGTAATTATTATCAAAAAGTCGTAGGCAGTGAATAAAACAGCCTATGGCATTTCTGATACATACAATCGCATAGAGGCGGTCTCAGGATGGGACAATTATCCCTCCCTCACCCCGATACCCATGCCGCCATACTAAAATTACAGTAATTTTGTCCCACGATGTAAATACACACATTATATACCTATATTTATACTGGAATTATTAATATTGTCAAAAAATATATAGATATAAAAAATATAAGAAGACAATGGCGTGAAATAAACCCGACTAAATGGGCTATCTTAGTATATTATTATAAAAACTATACAAGAAGAGTTATACTTAACCGTGACCAATGTGTAGGTATATAATTTTGACAGTAATTATTTTGTGATTCTTCATATTGTAATCACTCCTACTGTAAAAAGAATTATTATTATGGCAATATTATTTTAAAAAGATGTCTAATAGGTAGCAGAACTATCTAATGATGTCATTAGAGTCGGTAGTTATTAAGTTGAATGCGGGTGTCCGACAAGGTTATCGGCTTGGCCCAATTGTGAATTTTTGTATTATCCATGTTAATATGATTTTTTTTTATTGTTTCAGATACGCCAAGAAAAACCCTATTACATTGCAGACCCTGAAGTTGACTCCCTTGTAAGTACAATTAATAAATAATTATTTTATATATTTAAAAGGTAAGTATCTATATATTACGCATTATATTATTAACAGGAGGTAGTATCGAAAAAATAGCCGGAGAGAAAACAAAAAATGATGATGAATTGAATCAAATGTCCATATGAGTCAAAACATATAAGTAGGTAGTTAAATTAAATTTAAAAACATAATTGATACACAAACGTGTCGTGTATGTCAGGATTATTAGACCATGGCTAATCAACTGCTAGGTGAAGCACACCCTCAAGACTTTTCCATTAGAACCCTTCTTCGGCCAGACGGAGCCTTCTGCGGATACATAATTGTACGTGTTACATTTCGCCATAGCACAGTTCACGGTAAGCTATAACCGGCTTACCGTAAAGAGATGGTCGTGTTGTATTGAGCTCGAACAATTATGCGTGGCATTGCAGACAGTAATATTTCAATTTTATTTGATTCAATAAGAACTTTAATTTGATACTTACGACCACCTACCAGAATTTTATACAAATTATACTATATAATCATATTTCTAATTTATTTAAGTATCTACCTGTTTTCTTCCGTCTTCCCTTTGTATTCCGGTGGTTTTTATTAGACACCTTTGTATTTTAAGAGACATGAATTTGATCTCAATATTATATGGCCATCTATTTCCAATACAATAACTCACGGTGAAATGTGATCCGGCATACTGCAGAGGTATTTATAAATTTTAGGACACGGCCTTCTGTGATTCAAACTCGCAGAAGAAAGTACCATTAACCTATTCAAGTTTAAATCCACACATTGTATGATAATTCGTAGACATGGGGTCGTTTTCTTTGCATCACTTTTATAATATGTTTACACGCTATAAAAAGGTTTTCTTCTAAGTATTCGATTTTGATATACCTTTTGATATTACTTTGAAGTACCTATCCATTGTTCTGCTGTACGTAGCCGATTAAAATCAGAAGTTACGTTCGGAATTCGCTTCAGTTAGGTAGTACTTGCAATCCGTACCCGCTTTCTCCAGGTGTATAAATAAATATTAGCAAACATCGGGGGGGAAATAATTTCATTTCGGGCCGACCACCCGCGCCGTCTCCGGGCCGTTTCGTCACGGATACTTAGCACGGATTCGACAAATAAAACTAATGCCGTGTCCTTACGATTCTCAAAATCGCGAAAAATCGACACAAAAATGTATGACATTCAAAACTGGGCGCCAAAAATGACACATGCCGGGACGTCTCTGACAGGCAGGGAGTGCTATACCGGCCATCCCGGTATATTTTTTCCCGCTTTTTTTAAATTTCGGAAAACGTATGTAATGTTAGAATCCTTTTGGATTTTATGTAACTCCATCAATCTGTATGATATCACAATAATTATAACTCAATTCAATCGCTATATTAGTCTATTATAAATATTATATACGTACCTATACACCAGTAGCGAAGAGTGGAGGTAGGCTAGTAATAGTGCACACTATAACAAAGAAAGATCTCCGAATAAACCAGCAGACAAGGAGGCAGACAGCTTAGACTATAGATATATCTAGACGCCACCCGTTGCATTGCTAAATGAAGCCGCGTGCCTTGCGTTTGGTTTGTGGGCGATCGAACGCATTCGTCTACAAATGTTCGAGACCATAGACCATTTCGCTAGTGCTCGCCCAAAGTGCTCGCACTAGACGCTCAGAATTAAAATATAATTTTCTATTGTTTTACGTTATATAGTATTTTTAAGCGGTCAAAACACTAGGTCACTGATATTAAAATATATAATAAAATACAAATAAATTATCATGAACATGTATCAACTTACCTACGAAACGTAATACCATCTGCTTGCTTATCAGTACGGCTACCACATTTTAAGACAACACACAGAACCATCTTTTCTACTTAATTAACTAAAAATATTTACCATTGACTTTATGTTTAACACAAAAAATATCAATTTTAGCAACACGAGCTCGCAAGTTATCGACGCTATGTGAAGCGTTTCGCTCCGATTTGTTGGCGATACTTTTGGAAACTAGCTCACACATATGTAGACCTTTTATCTTACTCTAGCGCGTGTCGCAGAGATTGTAAGGGTGCCGAATACTTTCTCACTCGCACTCATGCATCGTTTTTGTTCAGGCCTTGGCAGACAGAGGTCACTAAGCCAAGTTTTGACGATGAATGAATAACCGTTTAATGAATGGTACCTATCTAAGATTTACTAAACAATTATAGAACCGTGCTAAAACCCTTTATATTGACGAACTGATTATTATTATTGCATTATTATTTATTATATATGCAGCTAAGGTAGGCCTTTATCCAGCAGTGGATCGACCCAAACTGGAGATGAGAATGAATAAAAATCGATGTCTACCACATAAGTAAATGCCGTGTCAACTATGGGTCTCTTTCAAGATTGTAGTTAGATCGTGTTAAAAAAGACCAAAGAAACAAACCCATAGATAATTCGGAAAGAAATAAATAACGCAGACTGTTAGATGTAAAAGATAACATCACAAAACTAGGGTAGAAAATGACGACAAGTCAGGTTGTATAACCAGTTTTGATTATATTTTTAGAATAATAATGTGGAAGTGTTTTTAATTAATGCATTAACGGCAGCTATTAAGATTAGCATTTATTTCAGTGGCAATAAATGCGATACGCATATTTTAGTGTGAGAATTTTTAACACCTTACTTTTAGGAGGCATTGGTATTTTTCAATCAAAAAATGCCTTCGTTTAACACCCTGAAAAAACAAAATATTTTCATTGCTCAACAAAAATTAGAGATTCTTTTTTACGTTCCTAAATTACTGGCGTTATGAATTCGACGTTATTGTAGGTATAACAATCTAAATAAAAGCCTTCACAGTAAGACTAGGCCAGGGGTCGGTAAAATCTTAGACCAAAAGAGCCAAATATGAGTATCAGAACGGTTAAATTTGTTTTCGAGAGCCATACATATATTTTTATAAATATGATTTATTTCAGTGAATGTTATTGTTTATCTATCAAGTGAAGAAGATTTTGCGAATAAAACTAACGCAAATATAAGTTTTTTTATTGTTGAAATTATAAACATAATTTTTACAGAAAATGAGTTACATAAAATTTTCACGCATTCCTTAAAACTAATGTGAACAATGACCTTCCTTGCATTTCTTTGGAGAGGGTCTGTATGTTTGGTATGTAACTTGTAGTGTTCAATTTTAGGCGCGACTCCAAATTCTCATCGGTTATTTGGATTCTCTAAATGCTATTTATAATGTTCATGTTTGAAAATGATTGTTCACATACATATTGTGTAGACTCGAATATGAGTTCGGAATGCTATACCATCTATTAAAAATCGTAGTATCTACCTTATTATGTAGATCTTTTAGAGCGCTCCGCTGTGTTGTGAAATTTAATTGCATTTTTCTCTCTCCAAATCCTCAATTTTGGTGACAAGACCTACAAATTTGGAGCTATATAACTCTTTACTTGTTAAATCCACAAAAAAAAAATCTATTTTAAAAGTGCTCGTGTCGATATGAAATGGAGAAAAATTTAATTTGTCGACTGGGCGGATTTAAAATGACAATCATCATAGGTACCTTTTTTGTAAAAAATGTGAATTGGGAATTTGGCAAAGAGCCGCACGCCAATACCCAAAGAGTCGCGGTTTGCCGACCCCTGGACTAGGCCATAGTGTTATTAGCATACTGTTATGCAGGGTTCGTAAAGCTTTTTGACATGAAGGTTGTGTGTGGAAAAGTTTGCGGACATCTGCCCCACGACTCTCATTATGGCCTACTTCGACTTCCATAATATATTCTTTACTGTGAATGTGTTCGTCAAACTCATCGTCAAAACTTGGCTTAGTGACCTCTGTCACATCGCTTAGTCTGTCTGCCTCCTTGTTTAATGTATTATTCGGAGATCTTTCTTTGTTATGACCAACATGCACATCTTCGTCGTCATTTTAGAGAGTCACAATATGTCATTTTATCAACAGCTCCACAGTCGCGGATGTTTACAAGTTTGTTAAAACTTAATTCAAAGGGATAATATCGATAGACAGATATTTAGATTCGTATTGCCATAAGTCATTTGTTTTACTCGTCAATGGAGCTGCCTCCTCCTGCCTCTTTGGTCCTGTTATTTACTGTTTCCCGAAGAAGCCTGCTGCTTTGCTGGATTATTCATTACACTCTCAACAAACTGAATGTCCAATAGTATTGACCAGGGAACTCAGAAATAATGGGATCTGAAATACCTGACGGGTGTGGAGAAACTGGCAACCGATCTCGAGTGTGGACAAATATGAGATTTAAACTTAAACACGTGTAAAGAATACGATTGTCGTTCGTTCTGACAACTGCTCTCGTTTTATGCTCTGGCGCTCATTCAATATTGGTGTATTTGAAGTTGCAATACACACTATTGCACGTCTATAATGTGTGGTTCATTTTTGTAGGACACTCACACATTCAAAACCTTGCGTCAAAATGTAGTGTATTAGGGAATGGCCTATTTGAATTCTACTTATTAATCTGTTTTGTGGAATTGACTTATTCGGCCAAAGGGTACATAGCTATATTATAAAGCAAGCACAGTTTTCATAGATATGTATGTAAGCAAAAATAAAACTGTGCCACAGGTGACTTTTTGTTAACATTGACTAAATTTATAAAACACGTGTAAGAGAATATTACTTTTTATAAGGGAAGGCTTAAAGTTCATCTAGCATTTTTCATGTCAAATGGCTCGTCTGGTACCTATATTTTTGCCCACGAGAGTTTGCAATACTGGCACTTGAATGATTGACTTATTAGGTACTTGGTATCAAGTACTTTGTGATGATAACGCTGTCATCATTATCATATAAGTATTTAACATGGATCATTCAAAATTGTATATAAATATATAAGTATGTATTCAAAATGATTTACCTATTTTCTTCTGTCTTTCCCTTGTATTTCGTTTTTTGACAAGAATGTGATTTCAATGTCATATGACCATCGGTTTCGGATACAATATCTCACGGTGAAATGTCTGATATGCGTATGTGTGTGTTCAATTTTCCGGACAAGCTACCAGATACGGATGAATAGTAAGGAATCGACGAATTATAAAATCCAGTGTTTAATTTTCGGTAAAAAAATTATAATAATTGTCAAAATGACAACCCTGTTTTTGTTGCATCGCCAAGTCGGCGCGTCGTTCAGAAAAAATAAATAATAAGTATCATGTTTTTGTGCATGGTTCTTTGTTTTCTTGTTGGTCTCCAAAAAGTTATGGCAGTCACTAGTTGGTTATTCACGGGTCAAGCTTCTTCTCGGGCCTGACCAGGTATCAGGCCGTCAGAAAAAGGTGACGTGTGTTTTTGAATGACATTTACTGCTTTGACAGAATTTCGGACACAAATATTTATTTTATTGATAATATAGGTATATTGTGTTTTACCAGATTTGTCATTAACGATCTGTCACACGTGAGGAGTGGTCATTTTGTGACGATTCGCTGACGTCTTTAAAAACCAATCGCTAAATGAACAATGTGAAAAGCTTTGAAAGAGTATCCATTCATTATAGGTACCTATTTCTTGCACTTTTCTATCAATGAAAATGTCTAGCTGTCTAGACCAGTAATAGGTAACCCGTGGCCTGCGACACGAATGCGAAAGTCAGTCGCTGTGTAACTAACACCTTGAAACTGAATTTTGATAAGACATAAAATGATTAGATTATTAAATACCAAAGAATTTGGAGTGAAATAGAAGGAACCTTATACATACCATATTTTTGTTATTAGGTACATTTTGAAATTATTTTCCAAGCGCGTGAAGCATGGTTAAGTTGGTTGGTTCTTATTCATGCAATATGGCAGTCATTTTTTATGTTCATTGTGATTGCCTACTCGAATGCAGTTATAAACGGTTTTATAGGTACACATTTGATAGGATTTTTCAACTAAATAATAATGGCGAAGTGTATTATTACTGGATGCTTATCTACTCATAGTGACAGATACACGCCTTGAAAATTGGCAAATAAGTGTCATATAGTAGAAGCGTGAAGTTCTCTTCAAACGAGCGTAAACAATGCGAAGTCACTTATAGCTAATTTCATATGTGGACTAATGGTCAATTTTTTGCTTCAATTCTATACATTTTTGATACCTACCAATATAGAATGTGCGTTCGGTTATTATAATTAACTTTAATACATTTATTATGATACATACATACTTATACCTACATGTTTAAGCTTAGCCCATATTTCTCCACATTCGAGAATTGTGCCTTTCTATAAACATACCCAGAAAATAACACAGTTGGCAATATTTTTGTGTTTTTATTTTTCACAAAATCGCAAGCTTTGAAAGCTGCCGAGTCAAGAAAAATTGGTAGTCAATGTAGTCATGATCTAAATTTGATAAGATATGTGTTTTGGGTCCTAGTATACGGAGGGGAGGCCTCATAAATCTTTAGCATTCGAATTGTGGATTTACATAATATGCGTAAGCATATGGTACAGAAAGACGAAGGAAGTTTTGAAAATTTCTTGATCACGGGTATGCGCTCGCGTCACCCCTGATCTGGAATCACAACTATAGATTTTAGAGACTGGCGGCTGGCTCTATTGGAATGTTTTTTTTTTTAAATGACAGTAGGAAAACATAACTAAAAATGAATGACGTGAAGAAGAAGACATGTTTGTGAATAGGTATAGGTAGGTATCTAAGATGAATATCAGGATATGCCTTGATGTTTCATTTGTGTGATGATAATCTAGTGTTGATTTACAAATTACCATGATTTCATCAGTGTAGCGATAAGAATGTCGGTAAAAAAATAATATTGAAATGTTAGCGAAATTTTAATAATCTTGGCATATTGTTGGTAATCCTTGCCAGCGAACGGAAGAGGAAGTCCACTAAATAAATGAAAGAAGTCAAACAAATATTACGGCTTATCAGGAGTCAAGCAGTCGTGAGGAGAGCAAATACTGAACCAAACCTAAGCACGTCCTGTTTTTTTATGCTTTTAACCTTATACCTACCTAGTAGACCAATGTTCCCACATTTCATTATAATGCCCTAATACCACAAACGTTAGTTTATCGACAGTTAACCCAGTATCCTTAGCAGTTGTGTACACAAGAACAGTTTCTGTGTAATATTTTAACAGACAACGTAAACATTTGTAAGTAAACTAGTTTTGTTTACCAACACGTCCTTGAGCTCGTGAAAATCAATAATTTATCATTATGTATTTAACATACATGTGACCCAGAGCAGATGTTAAAAATTTAAAATGCTTAGTTATTGATCCAAACAAAACTTTGATTAGCTTCTTTGCGAGTTTCATTTCAACGACTGCATAATTTTGTTGGACTCAATATTAAACTAATCTTTAATTTTGACTTGTGTAATCAGTTGCAAATGAATTGAGTGTCGACATTCTTGGTGATTATTAGTAAAGTTATTGACTCCGTTATATTATTGGCATGCAGTTTTTGAAACCCTTTTTCTGCCAGGTGGATCCTTCTGTTGTGTCTCTACCAAAATCGCTGAAACAAGTTCAAGTGTCATGTTTTAATTAATGCAACGTCAAACAAATAAATTAAGTAGATAGGTACCTATATAATATATTTTTAGATTGCGGATTGAAATTTAAACATCGTTAAAACGTCTGTTGGCATCTTTGAGTTGTAGATGCGGATGATTTACGTGCTTCTTATGATTGTTACTTTAAATATTCTCTAAATATGTGTAAAAACGTTCTATTGAATCCAAGATCTTACGTGAATAAATACGATTCAATTCCATATTGGAAAGCTATATGACAGATTAATCTCAATCATTTCAGTTTAGGTTAAGTTAGGTGTCGCATTTTCAGTCATTATCGTCGTGTATTATCATTTTTAAGTTATAATTTTGCGGATTTTACAACTAAATGACAATAGCAAATGTATGTTCATAATTAATAATCATGCAGGTAATTGACCGTTTTAGCCATTATTCCAAAGCGTCATTTATAAAACGAGCAAACTTTAAATCCTATGGCAAACCGTTTATTTATTGTTTCTCCCATCTGTATTATGAATGATGATACATAAACAAATGAGCTGCGATAGTTTTAGGTAATTTGTGGCAGTTTATAAAAAAAGAAAAAAAAAACATTTCTGTACATGGACATACATTTTGTGTTAATGTACCTCTTACTGTTTCGTAATACAACAAAAATAATGATGATCATTATTACAATAATGACGGAATGATTGTAGTTAGAGCTCCATGATGGTTGGTCAGCTGGAGATACCAGGGCCGCAGAGGCCTGGAGCGGTGTTGTGTAACCTCTATTGTTCATTAACTGGAGTATTGTGTGAGCTGGACCATCGGCGTGTAGGTTTTGGTTTTTGAATTGAGAATAATAATCACGCCGCGGTTGCTCTCTGTCCGCGATGTTTTGGTCAGCCTTTATTATCTATATTCTGTATAACAGATAGATACGTACTTACATCTTAGAATACTCCTGCTCGCCTGGTAGAATCATTTAATATCTTTACTTTAATATTCTGATAAGTGGAGTAATTAAATTCATAACATATAGAATTTTCCGAAATACTACACCGTTGAATGTATTCATATTATAGGTATAAGATAAATCTATTCCATCAAATATCAAAAATAATAAATACGATAGGTACTGATACCTCCTTTTATGATGGCACCCATAATATGTATGCAATTCAAGCCACACTATCGCTCGTAAAACCGAATCGCCACTCATTTTGGGTTTACGATGCACCCCGGATACACAAATTGCATTCCATTAATTTGTACAATGTTCTTCAGATTTAGTACTTTGATTTTAAGACGCATTCTTAATAATTATAATCCTCTCTTACACACGCGTTATATAATTAGAGAAATAATAAATACCTACTTATTGTAATTCCTACTGTGTCAAAAAATAGGTTTTATCAAAACAGTTTCATCCTGAAACATCCCACTCCTTCTCTCCCACGATTCCATGCCGTATTTGTCCGGAGTAGGAAGGCGGTTTGTTAGTATTTTTATAATAATGCCTCTGATCCTTTGTTATCTATAGATGCATTGTCAACGATAGTACTATAATCTTACTTCTGCCGTCTCAAAAATAATTATCTTTAGACCATGCTCAAGGAGTCTATTGATCGCAAGGAGATGATTTCATAAATTTATTAATGCTCTTATGAATATTTCACTGACATTATTGGCTATCAAATGATCGAAAATTTAATTAATAGCATAAAAACACATCCTAGATTTGTATCATCAAAATATAGGTATCTCTGATATCTTTATCTACTTTATTAATGTGTATAAATATCTAATAATTTGTTTTTATTGGATTTTTATTAGATTTTAAATGGTAAATTATCGCCACTTTGTGTATAATCTAAAAGTCATTTCGCAGGATATGGCAACGATTTACTTAGAAAAAGGAAACTATAATATGTATAATTTTAAATCGTCATATTATAATGAATACATTTTAAGTGTTATTAAAACAGGCTTTGTCAATTTTTTTATCGGCAGACGTATACATTTATTTTATCATACCTACATAATTATTTATTTAAAGTGGTGTGATGACTTGCTAATTGATGCTCCATATGAAGAAGCCAGCCAAATGGATGAACATACAAAAACTGTTCGACCTATAAAGGTTTTATTGCTGACACCAGGCAATACCAAACAGTGTGTCGCGAGCATAAAATCATTTAAATTATTTACAGAAAAGTTTTTTTTTTTAAATTATGTATTAAAACTTTCGCTTAGACTCCCAATAAAAAATTCAATATTACAGAAGCCGCTTTGAACTATAATTTGTAATTATTAAAGATTGCGTTTAATAGTGTTGATAATACATATTATCTAATATGTATTTATTTTTAATAATTTAGCAAACAGCTAATGTGTTGGCTTCGTTTCTTCCACAGCTTTCTTCTAACCGTCACGTGACCAATTCCCATATCCATGGGTTACCTTTGTTACCAACAGTCCCTTGTATCTTTCTTAACATAAGGTACATCTATACTCAGTTTAGGTTTACTAATCTTCCCTTTCCCTTCCGTCTTATTGAAGAGAATCGTCTTTGTTCATTGGGTTTGGCCTATATATTTTCTAGACTCAAGTCGTCTCACATGTCACAATATGTGCCGTTCCATAATCCTGGTCGATCTTCACCGCACCGCAATTTCCTAACTATCGACTCGTGTGGCACCAGACGACATGACGTAATTGTGACGTCAGCCAATACACGCTCGAGGCATGCCGCCCGCGCACAGTGCTCACCATAGATATTAATACGATGAAACACCTATATGTGTATGGTGACAATGAATAGCGCTACTGTCTGAGTAGCGTTATTTTCTCGAATGCTATTATCACTCCGGTAGTACGTCACAATGATGTCATATGACTTCATGTCGACCGGGCAGCTGGCACTCGCAAGCTCTAACATAGGGGGCCTGGGGCCTTATGTTATAACTTGCTTGAAGTTGCCCGGTCGACATGACGTCATATGACATCATTGTGACGTACTACCGGAGTGATAATAGCATTCGAGAAATTAACGCTACTCAAACACTGGCGTTATCCATTGTCCCCATACACAAATAGGTGTTTCAGCATAATAATATCGATGGTGAGCAGTGTGCGTTGGGTGGCTTGCCTCGACCGTGTATTGGCTTACGTCACAATTACGTCATGTCGTCGGGTGACACACGAGTCGATAGTTAGGAAATCGCAGGCCTGTACCCGTACCAATCACGGAGACTTATGTTACACTTACTCTGTCACGTATGTGACGTATATGTACTGTCGATTCTTCCTAAAATAATTAATTAGCTGGGGAATATATCTCTCTCACAACGGAGTGCCGATGTAGTTTTCTAGTTTTAATACCTGATTATTCAGTTTCAAATGATATTATTACTGTAGATAGAACCTAAGATAAACTTGATTGATAATGTTGTTACATTTATTATTTACAGGGTTTTGTAACACATTTAGTGTATATTATTGCGTAGTGGTAGCTTTGTAATATTCGAAAAATATTAACGTAGAATTCTTCAGTAATACATGGTGCTTTATCGATTATTTTTGATGATGATCCGTATCTACAGATTTTATATATATATACCGCACACCACTGGTACCTAATTGAATTACATATAACATTATTTTGCTTAACTCAGACGACAGTTTAGTTTTAGAAGGTGTGCATGACACAGCCGGTTGCGAATTCCAATTTATAGGCTGGATTTTATTACCCTGAATATTGTTATGCATTTCCAGTGCAGAAATAAACCTCTCAATATTCAGACTTGTTTTTTTACTAAGCACCTACCTAATGGTTGTTTTTACCAGACTATTATTTTATTATATTACCATAATATGACTAATAAAAATTTGATATTTAAGACAATATAACGTAAAAATGATTCAGTATGTAGGTTGCTACCGAATAACGTAATTTTGCTTTTTGTAATGAAGCAATTAATTATGAATGCAGGGTAATATTTTGGCGCCGTTTTTAATTATCAATCGGCGTTGAGTTAATTTATGTCCTCACGCGACTTTTGCTCATTGATATAAATTATTCGACACCGAAAAATTCAATTGCAGTTAGCGACGTCATTTTTTGCAATGGCGCCAACACCCGTCAAATGAAATACGGAACTTTGTGAGTTATTTAGGCAGTCAATAGTTTCATGCCTGTCAAATTAGTTTTTCTTCCAATGTTTTAAAATTTAAAACAAACGAAAAACCCACACACGTTTTGTTTTACCTTTAGCGTGTTTAAACTTTTGTGCGGGAAGGAAATGGGAGATTAATTTAAAATCATTTTCATTTTCAGGATAGCCAAAAAAGTAATTAGTATTAAGAAAAATTCAGATGCCTGTATTCAACCCCTCCCTTTTCTCAGTTTCGCATATTAAATTATTATAATATGCATTAATGATCGAACTTACTAGAGAGATTTTGGAGACCTTCATCGGGCAGTGGATTAAGTCAGGTTATTGATGATCGTGGCTACTTTGGCATATTAAAATAATTTTCCAATTTTTAGACCGTTCCCCCAATTCCTTGGTACATTCATAAATTATTAATTAATTGATAGGTCGATAACATAATAATAAGTCGTCGTTACGTAGTATTTTGTATTTATATTATGAGATTTATGAATACATAGGTTTGCAGATAAAGTGAATTAAATTTTATATCAACTGCATAATATTAGTAATAAATTAATAGGGTTGAAAAATATAATGTTAGGTAGATTTATATGAGTTTACCATAGTTTTAAATAATTTAAAATCTAATTTTGGAGATAGTGTACCTAAATGCATTTAGACACCACATAATGTTTTAAAATGCGACAAGCATCCGCGATGTACGGGTGGTAGCGTGTCTGCTTTGTCACTAAATCGTGGTTCTCGGGTTCAAATCCCGAGTCTAGCAGATTAACAAATTGCCGTTTAATATTGTTGTGTCTGCAACCAGAGCATACTAGGTACGCAAAAAGCCTTCGTCCAGACTCCACACCGACACATGTATATGTATGTGTACATTTCTTTCCACTCGTGACGTGTTGTAGCTACCTATGAATGTAGGTTTACTAAATTTTCGTAATTGTGCATAAGATGTGAAAGAACAATGGTAGGAATTATCTTTAACACAACTTCAATGTTTACCGAACCGATTTAGGTGTCTTATAGTCAGTTTTTTATAGCATGCCAATTGCCGAAACGAGTATTCTGTGATAAGGGTATCTATAAATAGGTAATAAAATACTATATGTGGTTTCAAATAATGTATCATCTTCTTTTTACGTAAGTAGGTATATATGTGTTTTGTCGAACATATTTTTATCGATATTTAATTACATAAGTGATATTATAATATGTTTGAGTACTGAATCGTCTGGAATAGGCATATAGAAAAATTGGAATAGGTTGAGCAGGTGGCTGACGTCCATTGCTCGAGAAAAAATCAGAACTCACCCTGAGAGCTTGTCCAGTTGACGCGTGTCTTGCCGCGTTACAACGTGAGTGCATGTGGACGGCTCAATGAGACCATCTGTACTTCGACCGCGTGCGAGAAGTAACACGCGTTTATTACATGTGGACGGCTCAATGAGTTCACATGTACCTGGAATGCCCGCGAGTCATATCGCGCTATTTGGACAAGGCAGTCCAGATCCAAATCTCTGTAAAGTCATTAAATAATGATACCTGTGTTAAAATAATAGGGAATATATCGAACTAAAAACTTTAGCCAATCAACAAAGATGATGTTTGCGCGTGAAATGCGTATCCTTTAAATTCGCAAAAAAAGAAAATATGAGTGATGGAATGATCTTTCTTACAAATATTACCTATTAAGTCTAGTAAATATTATGCACTCCGCTGACTCCGCTTTTGTTTCAAATTAATACATAATTACGAACGTGCGCAAAGAATTTTACCGTTTTATTGGTCAATTAAGGTGGCAATAAAACAAAAATTGACAGTCCTGGGGGAGGGGGGATCTGACAGGTAGGTACGTGGTGCACAGTTGGTGCTATTAAAATTCGCGTTGGAAGTGTCAGTGAGTGCAAATTTCTTTGTTTTTTGTTCGGAATAACTTCATGCAATAAAACTGCATCGTGTAGGTGCAGCTTGCACTTTTGCAACAATGAACGTAGTTCATTCGGCGTTTTTTAACCAGTGACGTGCATTATGAAGGAGAATTTTTCACTTTAATGGTCCTAATTGGGTAGAAAGGCGTAACGTTATTAAATTTATAAAATGTATTGGTATTTATCATATTATTTTACGATACGAGTTTCACTCACATCCCGGATCTTATAAACTACGAGTACCAAAATTTATGCTTGAGTTTATGTAATACTGTCCAAATAAACTTTGTTGTGGGGTTTATGCACCTTTTTTTTTACTGATAAAGTAATCATTATCATTAATTACCTCTAATTAATCACTGAATGTCTTGAAGACATAATATGCATAAGTAATATATTATTATAACTTACTAAGAAAATAATGAGGGTGTTACCAAATATGATTCAAATTAATTTATTTTACATAATATAATGAATATTACAAATTATAAATTCAAATCGTTCACGACATGACATAAAAATAATTACAAGATAAAAAGAACTTTTAATATACAACGTTTTTAAAATTTCTGTTGAATTATTGAATATTGCTCAAACTTGTACTTGATATGAAGTAAATAAAACACAAACAAACAAATATAGAATACTGAAATGTCATTTTTTCATTTTGATTTCCATAGTAACGCACGTATATATTAATAATTTAGTTGCTAGGACCACCCCCTTAGCAACCAATAATAGTCTTTTACTTGTTACGGATTTTTCTGAAATAACTTTCCATACAAAACAGAATTAACTGAAAATAAATTCAATTCCGCTTAATGATGACTAAAAGTATTAAAAGAATGCATTGGCATCGTGTTCTGATATATTCTAAAAGTTTCAAATGTTTAGCTAGTCGGGAAGTTAGTTAAAAATCTATTGCAAGATTTGTACTGGACAAACAACCACTGGACAAACAAGAATACGAGCTAATAAAAACGTTGTAATAAGTGTTATATGAGTAAATAATAAAAATAAAAGTACATGGGAGAACACCGATTTTGGTTAGTTGATAGACCCTATCTTTCAAAACAGCATCCACCTAAACTCACCTCACGTAAGTGGAATATTAGCCGAAGAGATTTGATTGATCATACTTATTGCCCTCCCAATTGGTAATTACCAATGGAAGGAAGCGGATGCTCCCGATTTATTAGATCATTATCAGAGACACACAAGTCACTACCAAGAATGGCAGAATTTTCATTGACGCCGAAGTCGGAAAAAATATGTAGCTAAATATATTTGCTTTAAAATTCTTAATTCTGAAGTCATAAGACTCCTTCTTTTTCTGGAGTCAAAATTCTTTGGTATTAACTAAATTTTAATGTGTCTTATAATTTTTTACGAACGTCACTGGCATGTATCTACATATCGGCATTCCTTTCGCGCGGTTAATTTCTCATGCATATTAATGTGTGGCGAGCGGGAGTAAAAAAGGAGCTAATTTTTGCTTCCATGGATGTTCTCGGGCGCGCTGTTTGGTGCCGAAGAAAAGAAACTGCTGTTAATGAGGTGCCTAGGAATGCGCGGGACGTATCAAAATAATTTGTTTTGATTTATTGTTTGAACGGTCTGCCAGTGTCTGATTTAACACTGCATAGTCAAGTACCCGCTGCAATTACACTGCCATCAATATTATAATAAATAATACAAATTAAAACCCTCAACTTTGAAACCACAGATAGCGGTAGCTATCAGAAATTATTCGCAAGATGGACGTTAATTTAATTTTCTACTTGTTCCAATTTTTCTACATTCTCAAAATTCGGTATCTTCAATAAATAATTGAATATTATATAGGTACTTGCTGAATTTTTCCAAGACAAGCACGACAATGTCAAACTAATTCAAACGTTATCCAGACATCTCTGTCTTGAACTCTCCTGTCGGTCACACACAGCCTATTTGAATCCCATTTTTGACGTTGTCTGTTCGTCGGCTGAACGCCTAGTTGGGTTCGTTTTCGTGATTTGTTCACACGAGTATTGATGGTTGCCCTCACTGCAATGGGTTAAAACGCGTAAAGGTTATTATATTAAGGCTATACCTCAGTTGAGGTACGGTCTAAAAAGATCGTGGCCACGCGATGCGCGGATTGCGGGTCGCGGGTGCAAATGACGCATGTCAAACGAAATATAATTTGTCATATAAATTCAACATGTGTCCATTTAATGTTCTGTTTATTGTTGTATCAGTAACAATAGTAATATATTCATTGACATGTTTTCTTTTTCAAGTAAATGGGTAACGTTTTTAGTCATCTTTACACGATTTAAGAATTAATACGCCCGTCGCCATCACGAAACAAATTGACGTGTTTCCAACTCGACGTTCTCTCTCCGAATGGCAGCGAGTCCAAATTATTTGCCGTTTCACTGATGTATCCTCTTAAGCGCCAGATATTTTTATTCGAACACTTGGATAGACCTTTCTCATTTTTTCGCCAGACTTCTTGTCTCACAGCAAAACAGGTCTTTACGGTAACGTTTTATGCTAAGAATTTTCTTTTCTTAAACACCTGTTTTGTGTTCAAATAAACTTTTAAATGCGAATAATGCAGCCTTTCTACTTTTTAGTCTCCTGGCGAGTTCAAGATGTTGACAATCAAAGATATTATATTAGTATATTATAATCGACCGTTATGAAAAAAATACTATAATGACGTTCTCAGCGATTACGACTCTTGAATTAGCTTACATCTCTCATTGCCATTCATAATATAATATTCTGTTTATAATAGTCCCTCTTTTTATTTACTATATATATGCCCTACATTGTTACAAGGAGCAGTAGACACGTGCCTGAAGCAACGTCATTAATCTTGATTGTAGTATCAAATGCGTCATATCGACTTTTATGCAAAAAAAATAAATTGTCTTTCGATGGCGCTACAACTAAACTGGAGCCTTGATTTCCTCCATTTTCCCCCAGTCTGAGTGTTTTTTTTGCAGCGTCTTAATATTGATGTCGAAGAGGGGAGGAGTTTTATGAAGATGAGTGTTGAATCCTTGTTATTTTATTTACATGTTTCAAAGCTTTCAGTTTTCAGGTGTTGGTATGTATGTAAATATCACTACGAAAGTATCCGGCGAGCAGAGTGTTAATTAGAAGGATTGTGTGAGTGTTTATTATAATGAATCTCGTAGCGCGAAGTTTAAGTACTGAATGTGTGCCTGTACATGGTTAAGTTGTGCGAATGATTTATTAGGAGAACACGTGATGATTTATGGTAGAAAATGGGCCGGGAACGAGAGGCATGTGACGTCACACCGCAGAGACAATGTGCTGGATCTAATGACGAGGGGGGCCCATTGCGTCACCCGCCAGTCTCGCCTGCTGCTCTGATACAAGCGTTTCAATTTCATTGAATATGTCTGCTCCATTTGATTGTGAGGCACTTTAAAAAATATTTAGATTATTTCAAACCACATTAGAGAGCGTGCGTATTAAACAAAATGGATGTAACTAAACTAAACACATACATATTATTATTTTTAAAAGCATCTTGCGCAATGATTTCCATTAGACAGTTTCATAATGGATAAAATGCATTCTCTCATTTGCTTCGTCTTGTTTTCGAACAAAGATAGAAAATTAAATACAAACCATAATTTAATAAACACAATGTTTGCTAGAAAATAGACAATAGCGTTGATTAAATAAACCCACCTCTTACTATGATTTCCTGATATTTTATTACGAGAATTACGTATGCAGAAAAAATGACATTTATTTATTTTTTCTGTTTTATCATTTGTTTTTTATGACATTATTTAAATATGTATTTATTTACTAATTAATATTTTTCTCTTTTCTTTCAGATGGTACAAGCTATTCAAGTCCTGCGGTTTCACCTCTTAGAGTTAGAAAAGGTAAAGTATCTTTTTATATAAGTACAAAAACCATTACATATTTCTTTTATATTCTATTTTATATACTGAAAACAAAATAAGTTCAACCACCATTGCGTACATTAAAAAAATCAAGTATCATAGTTATATTTTTTCACATGGAGCCTTTTAAATTTGTTCGTTGATAAAAATGTATGTAAACGTTTATATAGGTATAAATAAATATAACCCATATTGAGGGAAGGTAGAGCAAATTGTTTATATTTTTTAAATCAAATTATAGTACCTACTGAATTCACAGGTATCATCAGGCATGCAACGAACGCAATACTTAGATATATTTAATAATAAAAAGTATTGAATTTCATAGTGGTGTATATGTACGAGTATTTGTGCAGAATTGTCCAAAATACCGTCCTAATTATTTTTAGGTTCAAAATAATAATAATAATATAATGATACCAAATTCAGAATTCAGCACTTTCTACTGTCTATCTCTGTTGTATTTATGTATATCGCGATATTTAAACATTGGCGCACCACCAGTGGTATAAGAATATTTTAATTAAAATTAGGAATAGCGTGTTTGACAGCTGTTATATGCGATAATTTGAAACTACAAGCAACATAATGCAGTTAATTTTACATGAACTTGTTCAAATGTTCCGATTATTTAGCGAAAATAGTAAATAGATAGACCCGTTACCTACATTGAATGAAAATGTTATTGTAAAATCAGAATAGAGTTGTGACATATTTAAGTAATAGGTACCTATATAATAAAAAAATAGAACTTTCCATTATTCATAATTTGCTAATATAAGGGATGAAAACGTTTTGTAAATTTCTCATCAGGGTTAATTTCTTAGTTTGAAAAATATGTCGTAGGAATACTAGTAATTAATCACTTACAATGTTTTTCACTTGCAGATCTGAACATTAACTGATGGATTGTTCTACTTTTGATTTTATATACAAACTAATTTATGTCCAGCTAGTAGCTAATCATAATTTGAGTAGTTAAAGACTATATGTTTTTTAGACCCTTATCTAAATTACGTCACATTTTTTAACTCTCCCCATTCAATAAAAAAAAAAACAATTTCCTTGAAAATTACTGATCTCGCGGAATATTTATTGTTAGAAAAAGATAATATATATTTTGTTGGTTTTATGACGTTACACCTCTATCCTCTTTGTCATAGTGAAATTTCGCATCTAACATACATAGCTTCAAATCTTACTTACATTCTTAATTACTTACTTACATTCAAAATTAAACTATCATTTTATTTTCATCCAACCAAAGTTTAACACGAGCTTTTAGAAAAGCAAATAGTTGGTAGTAGTAATATCGTTAAGTTTGGTTGAGTTCTGAAATAAAATATTAAATAGGTACATATTTGTCATACTCGTACCATAACAATACTCTTTATTGTAAGAGATCAACGTTGTAATGTTGTAAGTAATGGAATATCAACGTGTTGAGGACAATAATTGATTCATTTAACGTTTTTATTATTCATTCACATATTAATGAATCCTCTAATGAATTGTCTTATAGAAGATGTAGGTTTGTGTTCGTTTTGTATTTGATCCAATTATTGTCAATTAGTACGAAATGTTCAATAATATAATCTCCCAAAAAGGTCCAGCACCCCGTGATTTCGGTAGATCCATCTCGAAAATAATATTATTCGTAGGGTAATTTATTAGACTACGCCATGTTTTGAAATGAGCCAATGAATGGTTTTAGTTTTGGCGGGTACGCGTTTCAAATTACGAATTTAAAGTGCTCACGAGAGCGGAAAGCAAACTCGCATTGACAGCTTTTGTCCGAAATATAATAACAAAATTATTTATTGCGAAATTTAATAAAATCGCAGAAACATTGGAAACATTATTATTTCTACCCCATCCCCCGTCACTGGGGAGCTGAATTTAAATAAAGTTGGCAATTTTATATAATATACAAAGCGCTGCTCATTTCGAACGAAAATAAAATAACATTTTACATTATCAATTATAATTAAGAGCTTTATTATTAAAAAAACTTATTTTATTTTAAATGATAATATTGTCTGATATTTTATTTTAAATAATAATTAATACATATTACATAATATTTTACACACACCAGTGCAATAATGTATTGTGGGGTGAATTACTAGGTAATAATTATTTTAGGTGGAATATTAGGATTTTGGTTCTAAATTAACCTGGTATTGTTAATTATTTCGCACCGTGAGTGTAAAACCAACGTATGTGCAAATTACATAGTTTGGAGATATAAGGGTTTGAAGTTTTCATTTGGTCAGGATAAATAGAGTTTCTAAAATAAAACTATAATATTTGGTGTATGTATACATTATGACATGTTCTTTTATTAATTTTATTTTTTTTTCATATAAATCCATCAAGATTACAAGTTTTAGCAGTTGCTATGGTTTTACACTTTCATGATGCATAGAAAATGTTGATATTTCGCAGTTACCTGAATTACAGTAAGATTTTTATTGGGAACTTTGGTAATACCATTATAATATAATATATTATATTATTATTAAATAAATCAAGAATGATATTTACCCATAATGTTTTGATATTTTAAGCTTACTAACTATAATTTATTAAAATAGATGCATACAATTTTAAACCAAAATAAAAATAGCAAATTACAATAATTGTAATGTTTTTATAATTAATTTTATCGACGTCAATTATTATCTGAATCTGTATTTAAATGTGTAGATGAAAGTTTTTTTTATAAAAATTGTGGTGTATTTCTGGTATCACTTTTGATGAACATAGGGAAATCAAGTCATTTAATTTTGCTTCGGAGATCCGAGGTGGTTTTATAAATGCTACACAAAGCATTAACAGTATTTGCCATAGTGCCAAGTGAATATAGTTTTCAATATTTTTGTTTTAGACAAAAGATAATCACTGTGTGTACCGATTATCTACGCAAACACTATCCGTATTAAACGTACCAGATTGATATCTACTGCACGTGCGTGCATCAACTGAAGAAGTGTTCTGGATATATTGTCTAAATACTAGTCACTTGTATCCGTAGTGCATGATTTCACCTTTTGTAACGTTTTTTTTTAATTTTTTAGGAGACCTAAATGGGTTCTCTAACGTGATTGCCAATGTCTTTAAAGTCAAAAAATATTCAAAAAAAAATTTTTACCACCCCTAAGTTTTCAATAATTATTCAATTCACAATATTATACACTTGTTTTGTTAGGTAAGGTAGGTAGCTGTCCTTTCAATTTCATCTCTGCATGGCGTTCGTTCTTAATTTAGTTAGTTTTACACAATGTCAACATTCTATACATCAGGGGCCTTATGCTGTAACTTGCGAGTTGAAGTCGCCCGGTCGACATGACGTCATATGACATCATTATGACGTACTACCGGAGTGATAATAGCATTCGAGAAATTAACGCTACTCAAATACTGGCGTTATTAATTGTCCCCATACACAAATAGGTGTTTAAGCATAATAATATCTACCGTGAGCCGTGTGCTTGGGCGGCTCGCCTCGTTGCGCGTATTGAGCTACGTCACAATTACGTCATGTCGTCGGGTGACTTCATGTCACAAGTTATAACATAGGGCACCAGGCCCTTTACTCACGATAATAAATTATCGGACACATTGCAAAAAAATAATTCGATTGTAGAAATACTATAATATAAATCAATTTGTCTAATAAATTTGACAGCGATGTCATGTCCCGTGTTCTGCCTGCCACCTACGTGTGTAATTTTGAAGCGATTAAGTGCTATTTGCTTCTATTGTATGCAAATTTAAGTACCGTTTATGTTTTACTTACTATTGATAAGACTTTTTTTTATTCGTATAATTTGACAATAATTGAGTTGAATTTTTATTTTGGCTCTTTACGGGACGTTTTAATTATACCTCACAATAGATTATGTGAACATTTGTATACCTAAATATTAATTGCTAGCAATAGCTTTCAGTATACCTACAACTAACTACCTTCGGTTGAAGGCCTCTCTTTGCAATCTCACCGTATCGAAATTATTATTTTTACTAACGCTGTTTCATTAAGGCTATACCCAGGGAACTCAGAAATAATAGGAACTGAAATACCCAACGGGCAAGGCAATAGCAGGTAACCGTCTCAAGTAAGGAAGAATCCGGGTTAAACTTACACACGTGTCAAGAATACGTTGTACGTCTAATATTGAAAACTGCTTTCGGTTTATGCATTTACGCTCATTTAATGTTGGTGTATTAACACTATTGCACGTGCATAATGCGTGCTTCATTTTCGTATTACACTCACACATTCAAAAACCCTGCTTCAACGTGCGGCGTATTGAATATAGCCAATCGGTATTATATTTATTATCTGTTCTGTGGCTATACCTCAGCTGAGGCATGGTCTTAAAAGATCGTGACTAGGCGATGCGCGGATTGTGCAAATGACGCGAGCCGAACGAAATATAATTTATCATAAAAATTCAACATGCATCCTTTTAATGTTATGTTTATTATTCGTAATAATAATAGTATATTCATTGACATGTTTTCTTTTTCAAGTAGGTACATGCGGAACGTTTTTTAGTCATCTTTACACAATTTAAGAATGTATTCCGCCGACGCCATCACAAAACAAATTGACGTGCTCACAGGTCGACTATCGCTCTCCGACTGGCAACGCGGCCAAAATTACGTCCCACATACTGTTGAAAATTATTTGCCGTTTCACTTATGTACGCTCTTAATGTTTCTTCTTCGTTGGGACCTCGTGACGTATGTAGGTAGCTTCTCCACAGCTTGTATCCATCCCTCTTGGTATTTAGCGACATAAAGGGTTTATGTCAGTATAAAACCGGTCAATTTGGGCAGTTCAACTTGATTTTAGAGCGAGTTCATTCTTGCTGGTTGGAGAGTTTGTGCAAGGGACAGTAAACTGATAAGAGTCTGCCTTGAATCTACGGTTCGATGATCCATTCACGATGCTCAGCATCCGTCTCCACCACCATAGTTCTGATCTTTCTCTTGCCTTCACTATTCAAGTCTTCAGGCATATAGGTATTATATTTTATACAAATTTCAATGTCAAAAGATCTTTTGTAATGTCATTGCTCTTCCAAATTCCAAATTATTATGATATATTTTTTAATGATTATCATCTCCAGTTGGGTGATTACCCCCGCTGATTATTCCAGTCTTTTCGGTTTTTACTTCATAACTGCTACATATCTTCTATGTTAATCAGTGGATCAAGTGGAAATATGGCACCCTGCTCAGAATCAATTGCAATCAAATCACAATTTGTTAGATTCTTATTATTTAAGGTTGTATTACGTTCTACGTTATACTAGGTATATGTATAGCATGTCAGTGTAACTGTGCTTATAAAAAAGGTAGAAAATTAAGTCTCACACGTGATCCGAAGCGGCCATCGATGTTCACTGGGGAGGCTGATAATTGCGTCCAAGAATAATAGCTCGATCGTCGAATATGCGTGTATATTGGATGTTTGGAAGAGCGGCAAAGGCCACGCAAAAAGCTCGCCAGCGACAAGCAGAAACACCTGTTTAACGCGTTTCGACTGAAGAAGAGTCTCGGCTATTCCGTAAAAACGGACCGTTTGAAATTCACCGTGAGTTTTGAGACAGGGTGCTCGGATTCCGACATCTTGTAGCCATTACTCTGCCCAAGCTTTAGTCGTGAGCTTTCTCCTTAGTGACAATGGTGTTGGCAATATTGCTATCATGAGTGGTCATGTACCTAAAGCTTTTTCTCGAATTTAATTCCAATAAGGATACAAAAACCTATTGCAATACTAGCTACGTACTGCCTTATTAGAGCCCTAAATATATAAAAATGCATTTAACTATGTAACCTTTTTGATAGAATTATATCAAATCTCATAACCGGTGATCGAGGCTGTGATTCTCAACCAGTGTCGGGGTTTTTGTTAAAATACAACTTAATATAATATATAATATAGGTATTATATTAAACATAGAGTTTATCAAAATTAATGCTACAAAATAGGTACATATATATTATTATCGCATTTAGCGAGACGTATACATACCTACTTATACACTGGTACGCCTCTTTGCCTGATTACCTCGCATAAAAATAGATCAAATGATGTTAATTTGTTTTAATATATGTAGTAATAAATAATATGTTAAAAAATATGATTAGAATAATATATTACATCATTGTCATCCTAGAGCCGGAGTGCAAACTTATGAAGTGGCAACTCTACGCACTGAACGCTTTTCTTGTCATTTAAAATAAGCGGTCTTCTTCTTTAAGTCGTTGGTGCAAGAGATGACCCTAAACGGTTTAAACTTATACTATTCACGTTTTGATTACTGTTCACTGTAGCTCACAATGTCGTCGATGGTAAAGGTAGTCTGTCCACAAGTTTGGGTCGATGTGTAAAAAATGTCAAAATAACTTGTGTATCCGAAGATGTGTTTCTAAAGTGGCAGTAATTACCTAAATTACTCGTATGTACAACTTTGGAGAGTAGATTCCGTGGAGATGACAAGTTGCAGAATATTTATGACGATCTGTTTTGATAATTTTCCGGTAGATGTCACGATGTTCTATATAAAACATGATAAATTTATGTACGGATGACTACAGCCTTTGAATGCATGATATATGACGCAAGTGCATCTGTAGGTAGATTAGTAGGGGTTTTCAAATATTTTACAAAATATTTCAAGGGTTTCGCCAAACAAAAAAGAGGGACCTACTGCTTTAAGTGTATAGGTACTTACTTTATATTACAAAATAATATTCAGTAATAGCTGGTGAAACCAGAGCGTTGGAACGGAACCTTTTTTGAGTTACTCCGCTCTGGGACTTAATACTTGCTCCGGCTCCACTCCTGGGTCTGCTACGCTCCGGGTAATTTTTTTTAATAAGTATTATATTATGTACTTAAGTATACAAATGTTAAAAAAATAAAAAAATATATAGTTTTAAAATAATCGTCATTTTCATTATTAATTCTATTTTAAAAAAATAAGCCGACAGCAAATCGTCTCTCATTATTTGCCTCTTCTGTCAAAAAAGTGAGGTTATTTATCACTCGGCAGTGTTGCCATATTTCAAATAATTCCAGTGTTACAATGCGTCAAAATATACCTACCTACTATTTTCATTGGATTTTAGACGAACATTTAATAATAAAACAAAATCTGGAGCAGTGGAGCACTACAAATTTTCGGTGCTCCGGTCCGCTCCTGCTCCGGATAAAATCCCATTGCTCCAGTGCTCCGAACTCCGCTCCAACGCTCTGGGCGAAACAACCAATTAATTGATATGCATTGAAAGCCATAACGTCATCGTCGTCTGGGCATTTTCATCTTTCTATGTGTGAGTACAGACTGCACTCGTATTCGTGTCATCACGTCTAATCATTTAATGAATATAGATTGAGCGAAAAAATCTAAACAGCCGGAACAAGTTGTCAAGCGGTCCGCGATTTCGCCCCTGAAATCTAAACCGAATTGCGTACTGACGGATTGACAGTTGAGGTGTGGACCGGCGAGTCGCCGTGTCGACTCTTTACGATGTGACAGCGGACGACAGGTCCTGCCGATTGATAGTTCGGTACGCGCGCTACACTGTCGGCACCCAATTCGACGAATCCGACATTCCGCCAATCTAGGTGGCGAAGTGCAGATGCTCGAGAAGAAACATGGCGGAGTCTGTTTACGTTTTCATTTGAGGTGACGATTAAAACACTAGGCTTGTTCTGTGAATTAAGTTTTATAGAAATCTACGTACATATTTCTAAATCGATTTCATATTAAAATAAAATCTAGGAGTGTGCGAATGTTACATCGATGAGATTGTACAATATCAATGCACCAATTCATTGATCATCCTATGTATTTATTTTTCAATCGAATTTGTCAGAAAAACACTTCGTCTGAAAAAGCTCAAGTTTCAAACTAGAAAACTTGGCGCCTTTATATTATTAACCTTCCTCTTTAGGTAGACTTACGATACGTCCAGATTTCAATGGAATTGCCCCGGTGTGACGATGGGCTTCGAAGTCTCGAACGGCTTGACATTTTGTCCTGGTTTATAATTTTACAGTATCTACGTCACACACAAGAGATCAATAAATTGAACCCTAAAAAGCAATCAATTACATTTTTTTCAAACTAAAAATTATACGTTACAAGATTATAATAATGAATAATTGCGTGCATTTTTGTTATTGTTTTTTTACACTTTGCATAGAGTACCTAGTCAGTAGCAAAAGTTTATTTCATCAATATGTGTTTGGATCCAGATCAAGGATCTGAAGAAACCGATAGGTTCCACGAATAGCCGAGAACAAGAAGTATTAGCTAAGGGTGTAAATTTAATTGTCAGTAGATATAGGTACTTTAACGAATTAGTTTTGTGATTATAACTGATAGGTACCTACTCTGTGTATGCCCAAATGCTTAACTCTGGACTTTAAAAAAAAAATTGTACTTTACCTACACTTTTACACATCATAAAACTTTGAAATTAAAAACTCAAACATTGAAATATGAATCAATTCTTGTAACGAATATATTTATGATATAATTAATTTAAGTAAAAATATAATATTTTGTCTACATAGTTATTATGTAGTGGTATTAAATAGAAATCATAAAATTACATAGAACTGAAATAATACGAGTAACATAGAAATTTCCAAAGTGATTTTGTACCTTCGTGTTTTTACTAACGTACATAATTAATTACATATTTGTATAGTACCTACCTACATAATAATATGTTTGTTTTTAAAAATGAAAGACTTGTACTTATATAATCCTATATGTAGTCATCAAATAAGAAATTCACACGTTCTGTCAAACGTATATTCAAGTTTACGTTACATATCAGATAAATTTAAACGCATCAATTGTTTGTTATTCGTGTGACTATTAGTAGTTATATAGGTACGTATACCTATTTACCTTTTAGTTTAAGAAAAATTAGCCAGCCATCAAGTCTATCAAACTTAATTGTTAGATTTCAAACAAATTGCTGTCATTGTTTAGATCGCGATTGTACAACTGTGGAAGACCGTAATTTTTTTGCCTTGCAACGGCCCATTCGTGATTGAAACAATTAATAATATCACTACATGACAGCTTGCGTGTAGCAAATTTTAAGATCATGTCAGCGCGATGATTGTAAATCTTCAATCTGAGGTTTTATAAACTAAAGCAAATTATCATGACTCTCTTATGTCAAGAACACTGAAGAATGCCATGAATTACTTTTGCTGACACTTGTGAATTATTGCATATAGAATTATACTCCTTGTAAAATCATGTTGCACTCGTAAAATATATATGCGATATTATTGTGCAAATGAAAAGGCAGACGAATTGATAATTTTGTAACTAGCATAAGTACTTATTTATAGGCAGTTTGTATTTCTTCTTCCGGCCGCGCGGCTTAAGCGTCGGCCTATTACGTCGTGGGTCCCAGGTTTGAATCCTGGGTCTGGCAAGTACACATATTGTTTTTCAATTTGTGTATAAGTTAGAGTATGGACCTAATAGGTTGAGCAAGTGGCTGACATCCATTTCTCGTAAAAACAATAATACAAACCTCTACTCTGTGGAGGCCCGCCCATATGATCTTATTAGGATCGGACATGGTCAAAAACTTTTTTTTCTTCTTCTCCAAGCTGTAGACTCCACTACTTGACAATATGCTTCTCCCATTACCCTCCATTGCTTCATCCAGCTGCTTTCTGATAGTCTTCCGTTTGATGTCCAATTCAATTCCTCCAATCTAGATATTTTTATTATATTTTAAATTGATAGTATCCTAATATTTGTGCATTGTTCGATCTAATATTAGAATTCGACGAAGGTTTTCTCCAGCTCCTTTTTGTCTCCTCGGTCCTTAGTTCATCCCTACCATATAATTCTTCCGAGTTTATTGAGTTTGGGGATCATCCGTCATGTACATAGGTTTCCTATTAAAAAGGGTGTTCAGTAAGGTTATACGATCTCACCCAAACTATTTCGTTATTTATCGTGAAGTAACTACGTTATTTTAATCTGATTAATTAAAATATTGTTAATTATAATAGATACCACACAAATTATTTATTGCATGTGTTTATATTAGAACCTACTAGTTTTGTATGTTCGCATTCTATGTTGATATATATAGGTACTATGTATTTTAGTGTCATGAATTTATCTCAAAGAAATAATTTTTTTTATGACGTCTGTATTAAGTTGATGCAAGAGTTATAGTTGGATAGATAACAGGTCTGCATTACGAAATTAAATGCGAAAAAATATACAAATACATGTTAATAATAATTGATTGTAGCACATTGTAGATTTTAAAATAATTCATATTGGTAATGCGTTGATTATTTCTAATAATTTTCACGACTATCTCCGCCATTTTAACTTTCGCAATATCCTCCATTGTTGCCCTCAATACGAAATAATAATACCACCATAATCGAGTGCCTCGGGATGGAATTTGTAATGCAAATTTAGTTGTTATTGCAGTCTACAAAAATGATTGCTCGCAAAATTACTATCGTCCGGTAAATTTAGTTTTTTTTTTTTTAATAAACCCCCCTCCCTTCCGTTTATTATAGTTGATGCAGGTTAGTGTATCTACACACCTACGTCAATTTTATCAAATTATTTTGATCGTAAGACAGGAAGGAACTCACTTGCTGAACCAAATTAGTCAAAATTCTTGATACAATATAATATTAATCTTTGTAGAAAAGGTCATCAATCTCAATGTTACCATACCCGGTTTTAATCGGGCGTATCACGGGACCCTTCGTATAGATGTGGCGCATCAATATTTTTAAGACTGGAAATGTCCCAGGAATAGTTACCAAAGACTTAGGTCGCTATGCACTCAAGTGTGCTTTGACTGTAAAGTGCCATGTAAGAGAGTAGGTAGATGCATAATTATTTTTAAAAATAGATAAAATTAAAGAAATCTTGACATCACTGAGACAGTAGATTATATTCAATTTTAGGGGCGGTCCAGTACAAAAATAAGTCTTCGTATAGTGTTCTTCTAAAAAAAATTATTTTTTTGTCGCTGATAAATTCTGAATTAGGTACATAACAATTTTATCAAAACCTCATATTAAGTCGATACTGACCCAATTCGCAAAGAAGAATCCACACCTACGTAATTCTCGTCCCTGCAATGTTCTCAAATATTACCAATATTGAATGCGCGTTTTGATTATGAGACAAACTTTAATGCATTTTATACTACACAGACGTAACTATTGAAAATAACATATTCAGTTACACACTCGAAAATCGTACCTTCTTACAGCCACACCCAGAAGGTTACCCACATCGGTATTCAACATGTTTTGTGAGTATAATCTTATGCATTAATACAATGAGCTGTAACTTCTCCCATAATTCAGCATCTTCATATTTTCTGACGTTTTAATCCCTCTAAAAGGTTGGAGTTTTAAAAACTTTGTGGCGTTCAATTTAAATATTTGTCAAAATATCATTATTACAAAATTACATAAATTCGTATCTCGTCATCGTAATGGAGTTCTACTAAATAAATGTCAGTTTAATCAATGTAGTTGATTTGATACAGTTTGGCATAGTAAAAATGATCGGGGCTGCATAAGTTACGGTGGGTATGTCCTCGGTTTCACCTGCTCGCATTGTGAATTTGTGACAGTCATGTTGGTATTTTGCTATTTACATTCGAGACGGGCAGATATCCGGAGCACATAAGTCGATGCGAGCTTCCAAGATCACGTGCGCGGCTCTCTTGCGACGCGTCTTGACACCCGTCCTTCGGGCGAGAGCATCTTCCGCCGGTGGTGTTGATTGACGTCGCGTTGACGGTCTGAAATTTCTATCTCTTTCCCTTGGTCACCTGTTAATTTGGTGCCAATTAACACAATGACATTTGATGAAAATTGCCTTTCGTTAAAAACATTTTGGTGGGTAGGTACTAGTGTGCTCCTGCTAGGTGAAGACATCCCAAACACTCTTATTTCTACACTGTTATTAATCAAACAAACGCTTCTTATAAGTCATAAGGTTTTTATTTACCTATATTACTTCTTTAATAAAGTGTGATACATAAACCTGTCAATTATCTCGTACCTACATAGTAAAATATTATTAAAAAAAAAACTTTCTTCAGAATATTTTTTTTCATTAATTACAACAGGTTTGATAACCAATGACTGTTTTATAGTGTAGATACAGCGGTGAAGCAAATCCACAAACGCACAGAACTATATATTATGAAAATCACAGATGTATTACGAACTCGGAGCGAATCTAGATGCGAAGGCATTTCCTTACGGGCTACTTGATTGTGGCATGAAATTAGGCGCTGACTGCATAATATATGACTTAATAAGAGAACTCACTCATATTCTAACATATTTTTTTCTAGGGTAGGTACACCCTAAAATGTTTCTGGTTATATTGACTGATATGATAGCGAGGGCTGTGCGGTTGGTCAATGCACTCCCTAGAGATGTAGATATTTTTGGCGATCCATTATATATTCTATTTTTTTAAATTCTATTTTATTGTTTAATTTGTACTTTTTGAATCATTGTTGTTATTTTTTTAATTTTATTTCTTTTGTATAAAACTATTTTTGCTTTCTTTTTTTCCTCCACTTTGTTTTTTATGATTTTCCGAACTGATTACTTGTAATTTTTATTCTAAATGTCATGTTGTGAACGTCCTGAATTAATAATTTGTTATGTACTCAACGTGTCTTTTACAAATAAATAAATAAAAAATAAATAAAATAAAATACCGGTATTAATTGCTATTAAATTATATATGATATTATGTATTATGAATATTGTGTTTATTTTAATCAGGTAATACAAAAATAATAGGTAATGCGTTACCTGTGGTTATATAATTTTTTTAGAAATATAGGATAAACTTGAACATGCGTTGATGAATATTATGTTGTTTTCAATATTTACGCATGTATTAAATTTTGTAACGTAAACGTAGACGCAACGTGGATATTAGTAGCATTCTGGTTCTGAATTTTAAACCAAAACTGTGGCCAAACTCTTGGTCGATGGCGACTGATTTTTACACTAATCTCTTTTTCGTTATGTGTTTTTAATAAATAGAATGTTTTCCACTACAAATCGTCAGTTGACACCATTGAATTGACACTATAAATTTTCTTAAGGCCAACAGTAATTAACTCCCCTCTCATACATTCATACAGTCATTTTTACATTATTCTTTTCGCATGGTTTTTTGTAGGAGTTGGATTTGGCATTATGATACTGGTAATCAGTGACGTGCTTTGATTTCAGCTTATAGAGATTCTGTTGATAAATACACATTTATCAGTTATATGCTTAATTATTATCTACTTATGGTTTTGTAAGTAATTGAATCTTGGCGGAATATTGTGTGCGGTGTTGTAGTCCAAAATATATATTTAAAAAATGCATAATACCTATTAGGTATTACATAATAGTGCATCGATCATTTCTGAGGATGCTCTGCGTCTACGGTATGGACCGCACGCCACTGTGGGATATAATATTATTCGTTTCTTATAGAATAATATTAAACTAAAACCACGACATCGGTTGCACAATATCCGTTGGAAATGATCATCCTCATTTCTAAAGCATTCGCAGTAAAAATTTAATTCACTTTTTGTCCTTGAAACAGCGACATTTCGCGTTAATAAATAAATAAATATCCATAAAATGACTCCGAATTACCTTGACTCGCCTATCTACGGCTTCAGTTTCCCACACTTTTTGAATATGGAATCGATAAAATCCCATTGTATTTTCAAAATCAAAATTTATAGCACACTCGTATAAAATATTTTTGGCCAATGCGGATACACTAGTCTGAAGAAATCAAAATATCAATGATTTTTGAAATAGCTCCACAATATTATAATATTGTGGAGCTATTTCTAAATTGAGCTTTTGCTGTATTCATTTTATTATTGTTTTTATGATTATATTTTAAGTTCTTTTTTTGTTTTACCAATTTTATATTTCGCTTTGTGAAAATATATTTTAAGAGCATTTCCTTTCGACCGCCTGCATATTGCTTGGCTCTTCCTTCGGCCATTTATCTTTTATGGCATTGGCCAGTGATTGAGCACATTGCAGCATGCGTTTTCTGATTGAAATGGATTTTTTTTATTTAATTACTATATCGACACACGGGTGTACAGCAAAAACAAAACAATGATTCGGTTGGTCGATGGCGTGCGTGCGGATGTTTACCCCTACTAGTGCTACTAATCATCAGGCAGCCGATGTACTCGTAGCGCTGACGACGGTATACGTATTCGTACGCATACAATCCACGAACCGAATCATTGTTTTGTTTTTACTGTACATGTATTGAAACTTGGGGGCGGTCCAGTACCTACCCAAAATACGCCGCGGCACTGAATTGCGAATTACGGTGGTAATGCTAGTTATTGATTATCTTCGAATGGGTACAATCTGATCGCAATAAATGAAGATTTTCGATTGCATTATCACCGTTTAAAAAAAACTAATAGTTCTCTAAAAACTATCCTCTGTTAGCAATGTGGCCATAAATGAATGAAGCCTTAAGTATCACACTACTCTTGTTTTGTTACCTGTATAATAATACTCGGAAAGGTTTAGCTCACCTGAGGCGTACAGGTAGTGATCATTACATTACACGTATTTTATGGGGCAGCATGATTTACATATTTATGTTATTTTGTTAACGTTAAACTCATATTATATGTGGCAACATCAACCGGGAAAATATCTCGCAAAATTTTAATACTTACATAAAATTTATCGTCTTACAAAAATAATCCATTTTTAATCGAATTTTATCTGGGATCTCATGGAATTGATTCTTTAATCGGCTCAGGTAAAAATTTACTTTTCAATGAAGACATTCATTTACTTTATAGTTTATACATTATCTAATAAGAAAGCGACATTGAAGTCGTTTGATATTTATTCTGTTCTTAAGAACATTTTAATGCCCGAATACGTATTAAATATTATCAAAATTGTCATTTTTAAATCATTGTATGATCTAGATTCTAGACGCCAATTTATTTGATTAGGTAGATATATTATATCCACTAGTATAAGTTGTCAGATGAGTAGAGCGCCACATGCTAACATTTGACAATTATCATTCAATAGTTTTTATACTGTGATGAGCTTAGTTCTAAATTCGAACACCGGACGATTTATGATGGTGTATCTATACCAACTTCGTAAAATATGAATCCTCAACATATCCAGGTCCGTCGTATTTATGTGGTTAATTGTAGTGCGTGAAAATAGTTCTAAATTCGCATAGAAACCCAGAAGGCTTAAATTAAATAAACAGATGTAGTGTTTATATACATAAATGGTACGAAAATTGTTGGTCATGAGATTTTAGCTAATTTCGAGAGTCATACACATCAGTGTTATTTTTTCATGAGACAGTTTGTCACACTACTCTTGGCTACTAGTGGTTACCACATTTTTAATAGATCTATGTTTTGGACTTGATTTCAATATTCAATCAGTTAAATTCCACGATTAGAAGAGTTTCTGCTCACGATAAAATAAAATACGGGACGGAAAAGGTTATACACAATTCATTTTTATAACACACCTGTAGAAGATGGAAGATATACGGAAATACAGAGAGAACTATTTATCTATATATATTTACAATGGATCACAATGGCAATCGATACCCACCTAAATTACCATTGCTACAAAGATGAATCATGGCATTCTATTTTGGCATGGGAAATTGGTGACATTTTGACGACCTTATGGTCATATCTCGGCATACCGAATGTATATCAGATTCCCGTGGCAACCCACACAGAGGTAGGTGATGGGTATTTCAACCGTTGATGTCATCGCGCATTGATTTACCGGTAAATTAACGTAGGAGGATCGGATACGAAAGTTTAATGCCCCTGATTGAATCTATGTACTTATATTACGATTAGGTACCACTCTATGTACCTCCTCCTAGTACAAAGATACACACTGCGATGTTCTGTCTAATTAGTTCATCAAATCGATATAATATGTTCAACCGAAAAGCCATTAATCCTAAGGTGACTTGGTTAGGTAAGAATTTTAATATTAAAAATAAATAAGTCCCGGGTCTCTTAACAATGTCGATAAAGGTTCGAGTCGGGTGTGGGCTTTTTTGATATTTCCATTCAATAAGCGAACGACTTTTCCTCCTGAAAATTTTCAACCCAAGCTTAAAGATTTCATTTTGCTTAGCTTTCCTCCCAGAAAACAAGGTGTCCCTTTCTGAAAGAGAATAAATGGAAATCTTGGAAAAATTATGTTCCTTAACATTCTCGACGAGTTAAAAAATTATAATTTTGTAATGTCCTAGCGATTATTTTAGTTTTTTCAATGCCATGGAGCAGTCGATGCATTTGACTTGTTTCATTGACTTGACTTGAATTGAGTTGATGTTTAGGATAGGATTTATTTTAAATATTACCTATCATAATTTCTGACGAAGCGAACGTCTGGGCTGCTTCTCGTAAAACCACCAGTGATGGTTTTCAAACTTGCAATACTTATCTACTTGTGCGATCGTCATGCAGATAGCAGCCAGTCCACAGAGAACACAAATACCTATATATAGGAACTCATTATGTTTCAGTGTGGAATTCAGTAATTCTCACTTGGTGGAGTGTGATTATTTTCTACAATTATTAGAGGTAGCTTATTCTACGTTGACCCAAAATTTCTGTATTGATTTGTAGAATATTTTTGTATGAAGGCCGGGGGAGCCTTCGTGATTTAATGCAGAAAGACACACGAAACTGCAGTTGACGTGCGTCAAAGCAGGTCTTACTTGATTCCAAATGCATCCGATTAGAATGTACAATTATTGGATTAAAAATATACAATTTTGGACTGGCTGCTTCGGCATTACTATACTCATTTTAGTCGTGTCTATTCGCTAATCAAAATAGCCGTCGATTTGGCATCCAGACGCGCTTCGCAAACAGTCATTCAGAATTAGCCATCTCGAATTTATTCATCTGAATCGTAATGGCGTCATTGATGAAATGATAACGCTTTGTTTTTTTTTCTCTCTTCTCTCGTTATATTATTAATCTGGCTGAATTGAATGCTGGTTCGCGGCGTGGTACTGCCTCAGCCATAACCGGTTTCCGTATCTCCTCCTTTCGTCCGACCATCGCGGCCAGTCTGTCAGCGTGTGAACAGACCAACATATTATTATTTGTCACATATACTGGAAATGAATGTATCTATCGAATAATAATATTATTACATATAAAGTTATCAATAATTCAGTTGCCACAAATACGTCGGAAAAACCTAAATATATAAAAGTGAATTTGAATATTTTATTACTAGTAAAACACCATAATAATATGTAGAATGTAAGACTATAGATAAATTTATAAACGGACCGTTGTCTGACAATTTTTTGTGATGCATGAATATGGAGTCTTTACTTTAATAATAACTGTCAATTATTATTCTTCGTGGAAAGATGTCGTATCAATTAAAATATGTAGTATATATTTTACAGAATTTAATAATGATCAGCACCGGTTGCGCCCGCTTTAATGAGAGAAAATATAAATGGCGGTAAGACATAATATGAATTTTTGTAACCATTTAGAATGGAGTCGAGAGTTATAGTATAGAGTTATCGATTAGTTTAAATGTAGTTTTTTTTGTAAATTCATATTTATAATTAATTTTCAATTAAATTGAGTCAGCGTTTACTTCATTGTGACGGTTAATTCTAAGATAATTGCGTTTTTATGTTGACTGTTGTTTTGAGGTATAAACCCATCTTTGGAATGGCCGAAGACTACTAATCCTAAAAATTCAAACAGCAAAAGCTCATTCATTATCCAAAAATTCTGACATAGTTTGTGTACTATTTCGTCAATATCTGCTTCGCTTCTTGCACACGGCAGTGGCGTAATTTTAATATTATATTATATTTTTATATATTCACGGTTATTTATATTAGCATAAAGATTTATTTATACGGACAAGGTTTGAAATATCTTTGGGAACATAAAACAGTTTATGACTATATTCAGGTTAACGTTAACTTAAATGAATTGTCTCTGTCAATAATGTTTTTGCTAATAAAACTGTCAATAGATCAATATCAGGGGGCGGATTTTTTAAGTGAGGTGAGTCATAAGTGATGTGATTGCACGTTGTACCACGTGATGTTGAAATTTGCCACTCGCTCGCGATTTAGCCGGTGACTTTTACCTGTGGCCTGTCAGGTGTGTGAATACTTGCATACGATGCACGGACGCCTGCATGTTGAATGTTGAATGCAAACATTTCAATTAAAAGCCGTTTGACAGAATGTCAGCGGAATTAGAATAAAAAAACACTTTGAGAAATAAAAATGTCATTCAGGTAAACGGCGAGTGTGGGAAACAGAAGAGTATTTCAGTAATGTGCAGCTACCTATAATAATATATAGTTATAAATTCTGAAGATGTATTTATAAAAATATTGTTTTTCATCATTGTCAAGTCCGGAGACCACTGACTGGCATAGTCGCATGATAAATTTTTCATTGTGAAAAATAACACCACGACGTGTTGCATTTATCAGAATTGGCCTAAATTTAATTAAAAAAACTATAAGTATCGTAGTTTTTCTGTATATAATACTGTATCTGTTTATTTAACCTAATCTGAAATCAAATGATACATAGTATATTATATTTTAAGTGAATTTATGATTAAATGTCAAATATTAATATTATTGACTTGATGGTAGCTAACTTCGTAATTTAATTTAAATTGTTTTTATATATTTTTTAAACTGTATCCAATAGCAATTAGTGTCAACGACTCTTTTATTATACATGTAGTCGGAAAGTAGTGATGGGCAAAATCCGGATCGCTAAAGCTGATTCCTACGGAAAAGTATTAGATTTTTTTAAATGGAAAATCAAGATTTTACAGCATTACCTTAGACCAGTGGTGTGCAGCCTATTTGACAGAACGATAAATTTATCCATTTTCTAATTGTTCATGCAGTGCCGTAGTGGGTAAAAATGATATTATAACTAGAATAGACATACTAACATAGATCTATTTTATTCAATGAAACACTCAGTACTTGTCACTTTGAGCCGCAGGTTATGCATCACTGCCTTAGTGATGATTGGTTCTACATACTTAATCGAGCTTTACTTATTAATAGAATAATAAAAAAAATGAGAATTCGTTATAATTGTATTAGGCGAACATAATCTTCATTCATATTGATTGACAAAGCCTGCATTTCATCCAAAACTTGCGTCAGTCAACTTTACCTACATGTAGATTGTAGAGTGAGCTCGCATGACCGTATTTCGTACCCGGGGGACATAAAACAATTTTGGTTTTATATTCCGTGAATAACTTCCCCCACCACTTAAGATATTTGGCCCGGCTCTTTAATTCGATCATAGAGCTAAAGAGTGTAATTTCAAATTCAAATGACGTGTTTCGTATACCTATAACTCTTTCGTTTCTCTACATAGGAATGTTGGGCATCGACCAATAAGGATCAGGGTAACATAATGAGGCAGAGTTATTTTATCCGCAGGGTAAATGTGTGCTTCGGACGAACAATGAGAGGAGATATGTTTTGGACAGCTTTGTTTTTTTAACAATGTTTTTTTAGTCACAACTTTTTACCCACGCACGTTTTTTATGTTTTCATTGCGGGTATATGACGGAAAATAATATTTAAATTATATAATAATAATATTATATACCTTTATACACATATATATATATATAGTATTATCTTTATCGCAAATAAAGTTAGTACCTACTAAATTCGTTTGTTAAGGCCATGCATTAGTTGAGGCACGGTCTAAAAAGATCGTTGCTAGGCGATGCGCGGACTGCGGGTCGCGGGTGCAAATGACACCTGTCAAACGAAATACTATTTTTCATATAAATCCAACATACGTTCATTTTATGTTCTGTTTATTGTTCTATAAGTAACAATAATAATATATTCATTGACATGTTTACTTTTAAAAGTAAATGGGTAACGTTTTTAGTCATCTTTACACGATTTTAGAATTAATTGACCCGTCGCCATCACGCAGCAAAGTGACGTGCTTACGGCTCGAGATTCTCTCAGTGAATGGCAGCGAGTCCAAAATTTCGTCGCGCCTACAGTTGGAAATTATTTGGCGTTTCACTGATGCGTCACCTTAAATCATAATGTCGTTTCACGTGTGCGTTACACGCTTGCGTTGATCGTACGCGTTGAGCGCAATAGCTAAATGCTAAACTATGCCTATGTCAACATAATTATATCTATCTTTTAGATGTATATTTAAATAATGGCAGATTCCAAATAAACTAATAAAATTATTTGATGATAAAGAGATGCATAATATCGTCAAATTTCGTCATAAATCATGTTAAAAGTATGCAAATGGCTATGTGAACTTTATTCAAAATTGTAGTCTAATTTTCTGTTTCGGCATCGCGTAGTAGTCTCGTTTCCATGCGGCCATTGCAGTGACAATTAACCTTTTAAACAACTTATTATTTTGTTATTTACCTAATTTATAATAAAAAGAAACCTACAAACATTTCGAAATGATTCATTAATATACTGACGTGACCAAATCATCTGTCTGACTATTTATTTTTTTATGTAATACAAGAAATGTCATAGGCATTTTATTGTAATTACAATTAAAAAAGAGTTTCATAAAAAATATAATATATCCCTAATTCAATCATTGACAATATCTTATTTTCAATTTTAATTAATAACCACTTAAAATTTTAAAAGGGTTAAATAAGGTAGCTAAATATTATCTAATTAATTTCTATATAGTTTTCCGAATTAGGTTTAATTTGTCGATATAAATTTATCAGACCATCTTCGTGCAGTAGTACCTACTTGAATTCCCGCTTTCGTAGCCGTGGGGTGAATTCGCATCCCACATATCACAAAAAACACCAATAAGTCGGTATTTAACTCTAGAGTAAGATAAGTACCCAATGGGTTGATCAAACTACTAATTCATTCCAAAAACTCTGTTAATAAGGCTTTCATTTTAAGTCATATAAGTACTTTGCTTAGGAACAAATATTGTAAAATGTACCTACCTCGTTATTCAGTTTTACCACGATAAATACGATAAGAATATGGTAGCAGTAAGCATGTAAAAAAAAAGTGTTGAATAATTAGTAAAACAGTATCTAACCTAACATAACATGACCACGATGACCAAGCGGCTAATAATGTTGGTATACAAAATAAATTTAAAAAATTAAAAAAATAAGTAGTTTTAAAACAAGGTTCGTTATTTTCATTATTAATTCTTTTAAACAAAATTCGACAGCAAATCGTCTTTCATTAGCTGCCTCTTCTCACTTAGAATTAATTTTAGTACCTACTGAAAATAACCTCTTGACACTCGCTTGGATACGACTCAACATGCCGCTTGTATTGATTTTCTTGTCAAATATAATATTTTCATTGAATTTTAGGACGAAAAATTAATAATAATAAAAAGAGCACCCGGAGCAGAGGAGCACTACAAATTTTCGGTGCTCCGGCTCCGATCCTGCTCCGGGTAAAACCAAATTGCTCCTGCTCCGAGCTCCGCTCCAACGCTCTGTCTACTCTTTGTGTCGTTTATTGTATTGATATTATGTAAGGCGTCACGAATTCAATTCTGATCGTATGTCGATGGTTTGCAATGTCTGATACGTAGGCATACATACCCCAAAGCCGTTCGCTGGGCTGACAATATTAACATAATACTTGTGTTCGCGTTCCATTCTATTGGACAAAATTTTATACGGGGATCTTTTTATGGGAATTTTATGATAATGCACCTTTTATAAAATCCTCACTTTAACGGCACATCTATACATATTGATTAAATTTTATACATAACCATAATAATGACGCATTTATTATATAGGTGTGAGTGACAAAGCAACCATTATAATATATAGTAAAAAAAGATATTTTCATAATCAATCCGGTCGAGTTTTTAGTATGATGCTTATAAAATATCTATCGGATGATAATTTTGTAAAGATTATATCGAATTAACGATGTTTATATGTAAATTTTGTAACGTCTGCATTTTTTAGTCGGTAATTTATTGGAATGGTTCACATCCTTCATTATTTTTGTTAATCGCATTTCTATAAATGACATTGAAAGCTAATTTTTATTTTTACGATATCTTTCCGCTCGTGTGAATATATAACATTATAGTTGTCACCTGACATTGAGATGAAGACATACGGAATCTGTATAATAAGATAAAGTGGAAATATTAACTTTAAATGAGAAATTTAACACTTTTTCAAATTAATTACTACGAGTATTCTTTTGTAATGCATGGCGCTTTTAACATTTTTATAATCATTTTAGTACTCTCTGTTGTGTACATACACATTATTTAATTGTTTGATTGATTAGTTCTGTGATTTTCGTGATTGATTATATTACAAGAGTTGTCGTTCAGTTCAGCTCACAATAGTGAGTCATCAAATTATTCATATAACGTTATCTGGAGCCTAGCTAGCTAGCTTCTTCCTCTCAACCAAGTAATGTGTTCTATGCTCTCATTTAAGCCTATGTGCAATGAAAGACAAAAAGTGTATGATTTGGCGTGGGGATGTATTCACGACGCAATGATAAAATAATAGAAAGTATTATGCTTACTTTTAAATTTAATAAACACGAAGAAAAGGGTGCATGTTGAGCATATATAGAAAGGCCGCTATACGATAATTATTAATATTAAAGAGATTTTTATAGAGCGATCCTATATCGTAGCCGACACGTCACGACTGCCAATTAGTGAACTAAAATCTACTGTCATTTCATTTCATTTCGCTCGTCTTTTTAGACTAGTTAAGCCTCAATTACATTGAGCTTCTTTACGAGCTGTTTATTGGCGAATTTACAATCTGATTGTAAAGTCGCCCAGTGTAATCATCGAATAAGCTAATAAGCAGGTTGTAAACACTCTACCGAGAAAAGTTGAAAGCCGGTAAACTTAACACCCTACACGCCGGAGTGTGGGCCTACTGCGTCTGCGCAGTAGAGCGCAGTACCAACCTCCCGGTAAAAAAACGAACTACGTTCTGTCAAAATAGTCGCTGGCTTGTGGTTTCCCAGCGAATGGAAAGTTTTGTGTGTAATCATCAAATCGCAGTAGCTGAATCGCCCGCTTTTAAATTCGCCAATAAACAGCTCGTAAAGAAGCTCAATGTAATTGAAGCTTTATACACTGCATATAAAGCGTGTGCCCTGACGTGTCGGCCTATTTAGTAGAAGTCTCACTGCTTAACAAAGGGTGAAAGACTAAGGCGAGTGTTTGGTGTGGCTGGAAGTCTTTATCCAGCGGTGGATCAACCTCAGCTGATGATGACATATCATGTAAAAGGGTCCTAATGTATCAGGCTAGCATAAAACTATGCACGTTCAGTTTACAAGTTTACATAATACGAGCACGCCGTATTCCGCAAACTAATGAATTCAAAATTGGAACCACCGCCGATAGGTTAAGTGCCGTCAAGCGGTGTTGCCCATTCATGGAAAATGCAAATTGTGTATTTTATGTACGGCGGCGGGCATTTTGAAGTCGCGGTCGTGAGCGCGTCGTTTATTTAATATCATGACTCTAAATGGCAATCTATATTATGATAAATTGTACACAGCAAGTTGGTACTGTGCAGCATCGCTTTGTGTTGTGATTGCGAACACAGGTATCTACACCATCTACCCATTATGCTCTCCTGTACGTTTGTCTGTTCACAAAGGAGCGAAAAATATGGCTATATTTTTTATGGCTAACATCAATTAACGTTTTGAAATTTGCATACCGTTGCAATTAAATAAATCATTGAGATGTTGACGAAACGATTTGTCAAAAGCACGAGACTCGGCTTTGAAAGTTTAACGACGTATATATTTGTTTAAAACTGAGGTTAATCATCTTACAACGTTTGTACTTTTACAATATTAAAGTGATTAAAATACTATGCAAACTAGTGTCCGACAATCCAGTAATCTGTTCTAATATACTTATACTTACGAAGATATACTGGCCGAAACCATATGGCTATTCCACAAATGCCAGGAAATCATACAGGCCAAAACACGTTTTTATCTCTTTTCAACAATGATAGTAAGTAGTGTATTTAGTAATATAAGAGAAAGAAACACAAAACTTTGAGGAAATCACAGACATATTATTATATTGTTACCTCAACGAGATGAGCTTGGGGTCCCCGGATGAAAGGCCAGTGCCATACGTACTGGACTACGAGCGCCACACTTAATGATTTACCCAAAACTCACTACAGTCAGGCCGTGCCACGAAACTGTATATGGTAGTGCTATGACTTCGAATGTAACATGGTCAATTATTTACAGAAAATGATGATTATTGTAGATTGAAATATTGAACGAAACAATAATATGTAATCGAAAATATCTTCATTTATTGCGAATAGATTACCGTATTGCAATCGAAGATAATCAATAATTAGTAGGTACTACCATCATAATTCGCATTTCAGTGCCCCGGCCTGTGTTGTTTTTTGATTTAGTTTATAAACATGTTTTATATCTAGTTATAGTTATTTATATTTGTGTTATCAGTTATTTCGGGCTATCTTATGATCGTTCTGAAGATAGGTTTATACCTATTACAAAATGGTAACATATCTAAATAACACCCCAATATCGTAGGCTTAACAAAAATACTTTGTTTTCAAAACCATTATAATGGAGTTGTGAACATGTGAACACGTTATGAACACAAATTCAATTAATATATAATATTTTTGTTGTAACTTATTTGTCTTTTAGTTACACTGAATGCTTCTAGAATTTATATTTCTTTATTAAATTACTTGCAAATCGCTCTAGTTAAAAATGACAAGACACCAAGGGAAAAGGGAACGTACAAAAGACATAAAATAAAGTTCATCTAACTAATCAAATGGTTTTGAGCCGGGCATATTATGCTTGTTTAAGAGACAGTCGTTGAACGAATTTTATTATCCGTACAGAAAAGTACAACACGGCCAAACTGTCATAAAAGGTGATATTTTAATTTGGTTAATGCAAGATCATGGAAGAGAGGATCAATAATAGTAAAATCGGTGATGTATTCTATGGTTGTTCTAAGATTAATATAATTATTTAATGAGATCGGTCATAATTATTATACTTAGTAATTAATGTGATCCAAGTGATATCATCTGACAAATATATAATAATTATCATTACAAGTATTGTCCGGCAACTTCATCTTGGCTACGTGGCAAATCTGTGAACTACGTACAGCTAATCGAACTTCCGGTTTCAAATTAGGAACGCCCCCAAATTTTTCATTACATTTTTGACACTTCGTATTGGACGCATCTATCAATTTACGTAATTTGAAGCTTTTTATATTCAAAAGATGTCTAACACAATACGAAATGATGTTCGACTTATTATCAGTAAACTTTTGATTTATTGCGAAGAAGAAAAAGAGTCGTATTTAAAAGGTGAGCCTATACAATACTTTCAACAAGCCCATTTTACGGGTTCCTGTCATGTCAGGTATGTCAAAATTCAGTGTTGTAATACTAGAAATATTTCCCCAAATACTGGAAATTATGTTTGTATATTATAAAGTTATGTGTATCGTAATCTATTTTATTAATATTTTTAGACGTATAATAATTAAGTATAAATGATCATTAGTTTGTTAATGAATTGTCCTATTTTTTCCTAATTTTTATACCGATAAGTAGGTACATATTGTTTTAAAATTTATGTAAGGTGGATATAATTTAATTTATAGAAAATTATTTTCACAGTATGTGTTTCTACAACAATTTTACTAAAAATACGATATAAAGACATCATTTGTAAATTATAAAACATGTGATTGGGTCATCAATATAATATTGAATATGTTATATCTTTCACTTCTACTTTTTTACTCATAATTTGTGTTCTAGTTATTTAATTAATAAATACCTGCAGCAATATTATCAGTTAATGTGGGTTCAATGTTACATTTCCTTCCAAATTCAATAATTACGCTGTAATAATTAACCTAATATAATAGTAATAATTAAGAGGTGAAATTATTTGAAAAAAAAATTCTATTGATATTTATTGAACAATAATTAGACTTATAAATTAATGTACTTATAAACTTACTGAGAATAGAATTGATATAAACTTAAAACCTAATTTCGCGGGATATGTTTTCTCAAAAAATGACAACACTGTGAAATATTCTATACGCGATAAGAGCGACTTCCTGTTGTTGCCTAAATAATGTTGTCGTACAGTAAAGCTAATTTTATGATAATTTTGTAGGTAACGTGTTTTTTACAAGGTCATAAATATATTCATATATATTAATAATAATTCGTATTGACAAAAAGTCAATTAATATTCAGGTGTGACTAATATTGATGGGCAGTGATAATAACAATAACGAATCGTTTTAATTGGTAAATAAGCGGCAGACTACATGTCAACAGGTACTCAGACTGCATCGACGTATCAATAGATTTGATATTAAATTTATTCGCTGTCAATTGACATGTCTAAAGTTGCCACCGAACAGACGCGGCTTGTGGAGATTGGCACACCCACTAAATTACTCCACCACAAAACATTCCTAACTAAAGAATGATTAATATTTGGCGCCCTGGCGAAAGAGCTCACACAAATGTCTTTTCTTCTTAGAACCGGGAATCGTAGTCTTCCTAAGTAGGTACTGTTCAAGACTCTCCTATAGTCGAATCTGGACGAACGGGAGGGGCGCGCAAAGCGGGGGTGTTAGCGGTGCAAAACATCCGGGCGGCAATAGTCCGAAAAAAAATTCTAATAATATTTAAAAAATATATATTATTCAATTACATCAAAATAAAATGAACACGTGGAAAAGAACTCGACTGCGCCGCAATTTTGTACATTAAATATTCTTTTATAAATTGTGGTTCCGTGCTTCATTCGATATATATATTCGTACATACACTTCAATCATATTTTCACTACAACGATATTTATTATAGTTGAAGGGGGGGAGGGGCAATTTTGGGGTGGCACCCTTGATTGCCGACTCAATTGTAGTCTTTGCCACATTTTTGTCTTTGACGTGGTAAATTCACATAATTGCATTTCAACTTTTTAAAACATATCTTTGGATCCCAATGACCCAATAGGTGCTAACAAACCTCTTCTGGATACGTCCAAGATCGCCACCGGATTGTAGAGCCAGTGATAAAATATGTTACTTTTTATTTTTGTGAGGTGTTTTAACTACGAACCATTTCGACCCAGCACTGTTTAAAATAATTACATATTCCAAATTCAAATTATCTAAAATCGAATTTCGCCCGTCAGATATTTTATTCAAAATTAATACCTACCACGCTTTACATTTTACAAGGTGTAGGTATACTAGAGGTAATTTGATCGGCTAACCAAATTTCGACCGCAAAATAATATGACCTGTATTATGCGATACCTACCTATCTACTGTCACCAAATATCTTTACACACGAACTCGTCACATATTACCTATTTCCTGTATTATCATTTTTTTCTGAGACAGTTAAATTATTTTTTACTAACTGTTGGAAAAAAAATGCTACTCCTTTTACACGCATTATTACGCTTTTGTACAATAATGGACACTGGCTCTGAAGAAGTAAAGGGCTTTCGTAACCACAGTGCTCATACATGTTAGGTATATGCATATTCATATTTTGCTTAAATATTCCCACTCACAAATATTTTTGTAATATTGTTAAAAAATAATTCATTACATATCAACATAATTTTTAATTCGTGTTTATCCATTTTGACTTATTTTGCTAACGTGTACACTTTAATATTGAGATTTTGTATCTACGACAGCAGCATTTATGATTAAGTAAATGTTTTCAAGTTTTGTAGGTATGTACATATCGGTACCAATGTTTTTTCTTAGTTTCATAAAAAAACACAACATTTAATACCTGTATAAAGAGACAATACATCAAATATTTTTCATTTCATTGACTACCATCGCCTCTCTTGTGTCCGTATGATGTTTGACTTCCCTTCTGTAATTAAATGAAAAAGTACATAATAATTATTTGTCATTTTCCTATGGTGTGGCCGAAAAATTCGAGTTTTCGTTCCCGCACAAAGGATAACAATCTAGGGCCTTTTGAAATCCATTCGTTGGATCTCAAACCATGTCTACATCAAGGATTTACTTGCACAAGTATTTTATTTGTAATTTTAAAGTTACATTAATAATCCATGGTAACTAATTTAAAATCCATTGGTCGAATGATATTGTAGATATGAATTAAATTAACCATTTAATTTGACAATGTCTCTGCGAGAATGGTCCTGGTGTTTTAAAATTATGTGGATAATAATTAGTAGATAGGTACTATAATATTATTATTGTTTTGTGTTTTAATTTATATTTTTTCTCCATATTATGGAATGTAATATAAGAAAATAAATATCTTCACGAATCGTCTCGTAACGGTTAATTATTATGAATTTTTATGTTTCATTTTCTTTTGCAACCAGCAGTTAGTTTTATTATTATTATGGACAATTCTAGTTAAAGCCTAAACCACTAATCCGATTAGATATCTGCTTTTGGTTTATATTACTCGGAAGTGGGCAAAAGTAAACACCGAAAAACCATTTGTAACCTTTTAGTATTTTAATGTTTATGACATGGCGTGTCATTTTAAAACAATAATAGAAAGTTACATCGCTGGATACATTGACTTTTTTTCGTCCTTAGCGTTTACGGAAAACACTAATGAGCCTGAGTTTAAATAATATAATGATGATACTTTACTGTCAGAAAATATTTTGATGATAAGAGATCTAAACTCAAAATACGTACGTATGTAGTAGAATTTCTAAAATAAATTCTTTCCTAGCCAATATAACTCTTGAATTGTGGAAAGACTACTAATACTTAAATTGAAATACAACATTATTTAATAAATACCTAGTTGCTGATTTGCTGAAATGTATGTTAAAACGTTGTTATACTATCGTTTTTCAATAATTATGATTATATAAAACAATTAATATAAGTAGGTACTCAATAACTTTCGTTTAGGTATTAATAGTTAATATTTTTTTTACCTAATTAATGTTGATTTTTTTTTCCGGACTGGTTGAACTTATTTTGGGTTTTCAGTAATAAATTGTCTATATTGTTATATTTTTAATTTTAATGTATGTGAAATATATTAAATTCGTTTCTGAATTTAAATACTTTTTTCTCCGAAATCAATTGAAAATACAAAAGGTAAAAGGACACACAAAGGTAAGTCAATTATTTAGATCCTGAGAGATGACTTCACTCTGCTAACGTTTGGACTCTCCAGCTGATGCGCCATTCTTCATCAAAATGTTAGAAATATTCAACCTGCCTTATCTGCCCTCTTCCAATAAAATAGCTATGTTAAATTCATTGTTTAAATAAAATATTTGCAACCGATATAAGCTTCATTGTACGAATAAAATATTATTTAATTTTCAAAGAAATTGTATTTATACAGAATGAAGTCCTGACATTAATAACTGTACAGTTTTTATATTAATGTATTATAACTGTAAACTATTGAAACTTATTTAAAAACAAAAAAACTAATATTTAATCACAAAGGGCATTGATTTAAAAAAGGCAGGTGTTGCGACAAAAGTATTTTCAGTTGATTTTGGAAAAAAGGTAAGTGCCTAGTTGTAAGGTAGTATTAGCGATAATATTGTTATATTGGTGAATATTTTATTTTAATAATGAAATATTTGTTGATTGACAATAGTCAGGTTATCCTGGCAGGGTTGTATGAAAAACTAAAAGAAATGAGCCACAGTGCTTTCTTCTTTGTTTTATGTACGCCTGTTAAATCAGTCGCTCGCTTGAATAAATCCAGCGACTGCGTTGTCTCAGTGATGCGAATTCTAATGATGCGTACCTGTCCTCAGGTGCACGAGCTCTGTGACAACTTCTGCCACCGATACATCAGCTGTCTAAAGGGCAAGATGCCCATAGACCTGGTGATCGACGAGCGAGACAGTGCGCGGCCTGGCGACGGATCGACCAATGGGGAGGGCGGCGCCCGCAGCAACGCGGATTCGACGTCCCACACCGACGGAGCTAGCACCCCCGACGTAGTGAGTACCCCCTTCAGCACTTCCCAACTCCTGACGACCAATTATAACCACGTGGTGCACCCGTGCTCCTAATAAAGCCGGCTCCCCTTAATCAAAATAATTACCGCTCACACGTCGTGCGCCCCTGTTCCCAAATCAAGGCCAACTTGCAAAAACGAAGTCTGAATGGGGGTGCTACTCGCACTTTCTATTTTTAATATATATTTTTATTTTTATTGTTACTATTTGTAAGTTTATTATCATCGATGTGAAAAGTGTACCCCTTCACCCTTCTTAGCTCCTCTCAAACTTCCCTGTCCTAGATATTATACTCGCCTGACACCCCATTTAACCTAACCTTCCATATTCGAAAACAATAAATAAAACATGTATCCCAAATTCTATACCTCCTCAAATTCCTGATGTGTTGATACTTTCCTATGTCCAAATTACCTCCATATATATCTTTGGTTTGCGATAGATGAAATATTTGTAACAGATTTTTAAGAATATCAAACCAATGATGGAAAATTAAAAAAAAATATTGTAAGCCAATAAATAAATAATACAAATTTACATTATCATTCGCAAGCCGAAGAATTTATCTTCTGTGTTCCAACTTTTCACTCGATGAAATAAATAAATATAAATATGAAATTAAAATTTGTGTTTTTGTAAACCGAATCAAATCTTCGTTTTTGCAATTGGCCATTCCTCCCACTGTTGTATTATAAAAAAAAGATTAAATAATTTCAACTGAGACTGAATTTTTTTCGCATATTAAATTTTCATTCTTTGCCCGATGCACAATTGGAAACAAATAATTAATTCAAACTACAGTGGAAGATGTTCCGCGAAATTCCCAAAATAACAAACATCCTAAAAAAAATGATCCCAATATCCAAGATACTTAATTTATTTTTACTCATGTTGGTTGTAGTTAGTCGTAGCATTTGTATTTATAACTAATCTTATATTTTCAATGATTTTATTTTTTATTGTTGTTACCCTTTTTATTGTGTTATTATTGATTGTTCTTGTAAAAAGTTGATGACTTTGACGTGATTATTATTACCTACACTTAGGGATGTATGTATATTTACGAAACTGTTTTACATAACGCTTCATTATTGGTCGTATTTACAATGACTCGCGTACTTTTTCCTTTGAAAATCGGATTAAAAAATATATTGTACAAATAGTAATGGGGCTCGAGTATCATCGGAAACATTCGAGCGTTCGGCAATCTTCGGCAAAAGAGCGGGGCGTGAATAAATAATTGAAATTAAAACCTTTCAGATACTTGTCACATTGGTATGCTACTACCGAAATATAACGTATATATTAATTATTAACATACGGATATATTTAAATCGATGGTAGTGTATTACACATACATACTTTTTAAAGCAGTTGTACCTGTGTATAAATGAATAAAGAAATAGTTGAATGAAAACTAGTAGGTACAAAATCGTTTGGTGAAAGCTGCGAGTCTTTCGAATCATTAATCCTACAATAAATTTGAAAATCCGTATATGTTTCGAATGCAATGCTAGATACTTACTTATTAAATTTAATATCCGTTTGTATAATGTAGGTTATTATACATTAACATTGTTTGTAATTTTAATAATATCGATTGCGAAGTATATACCGAAGTTTGCCGAATATTCGTCTGTTACCGAAAGTACACGAGTGCCACAATTATTTGCACTTCCTCTAGTATTTCTGTGAATAACAACGGTAGTTTTCGTTTTTAAAACGATTCAATCAATGATCAGATGAATATTAACAGATGAAACTTTTTAATGTCGAGTCAAAATGCGTAGATTGAATGGTTGAAAATAGATTAATTGTCAATTAAAAGTATTTATATTATTATTATTATTACTATGATATTTCAATGATACCTGCTCCAATGCCTATAGTGGCACAATATAAGATTTAAAAAAATATATTGCGCCCCTGAACGAATGATGATACAAAAAAATGTATACGAAGATACTACTTAAAAAAAGTTGAATACGATATATTTACTATTTTACTTACATGTTTCAAATAAAAATAATAATCTTGCTTAAAACGTAATTTTAAATGTAAATTTTAAAGTAATTAATAATAATAATAATGTTATTCATTTTTTTCTGTAAAGGATTAAAAAAAATGTAAAACTGAGTGTTTTCACAACAGTATACGTAAAATGAGACAATGATAATATAATGCATTAAGTACTTAAAAAATAAGATGTACCTATAATACTATTTTACACTTTTCGATCTCACTTAAGTTGTCTGCGCTTAGCACTAGGAGGATATTATATTACGTAAAAATATATATATATATAAAAAAAAAATTACTAATGCCGTTTTGTCATACATCATTGCAAAATGTAAACGCATGGATATACCACTTAGATGTTCATAGAATATTTTACTAAGAGAATCACAATTATGTTTTTTAAAGATTTTTCCCTTGCAATTTTAATAATAATAATAATTAAAACAAGCGCAATACTGCAATAAATGAATAAATTATCGAAAAGACTTGATAATAGATGTTTGTATGGCGTCCATCTAAAATGGCAGACCCAGTTTGAATAATAATGAAATAAAAAAAAACTTATACGTAATTGGCAAGTATACGAGAGATATTTTTACTATTTAAATTATAATTAATATTACTATGCAAAAATGCCGCGGAATACCACTTTCACTATCATAAAAATCTATCAGTTAAAATGTAAACTTAACCACTTTAACTAACTTTATGTTTCATGGTGTTTTATTTTTCAAAAAAGAAAACAGGAGAATACAAATACCTTAATATAATAAGCAAATTGATATATATATTTATATGCCTTTCAGTTTTATTTAACGTATTTATTGTGAGTAAGGAAACAAATTAATTTCTTTGATACATTCTACTGTTTGTACTTAACTGTAGAAAAATTATGAATGAAGTTTGACACTATTAAAACGAAGTTCCTCGTAATTAACACTGATTAAATCAATAATTGATATAATATATATATATATATATATGATAGTAATATATTGTGATGGTGAAAGTGGCAATACGATGAAGTAGGCTTTACCAGAAATTTTGACTTTGACTTCCAACAAAGTATTTACTCGATAAAACTAATTTATCCGTTTAATCTACGTTTAGGTGTTAAGTAAATCAAGCATATAATTATTATAATTTGAATAAATTTATGTCGATAGGTAAATTAATAATAAAATGGGCATTTTAAAACAATTTTTTCGCAACAATATAAAATTTGTGATTCTTCATGATGATTTTAGCAGTATTTTTTAATAATATTATAAACAGTTTTTTTTTCAAAATTGTTTGTTTTTTGAACTTCCTGCGAAGTTTTGTTATTTTTTTCATTAAGTACTTACTATTTGTGTTGTAATTAAGAAGAAAAATCATTGTGGAAATGAATGTTGATAATAACCCTTATAACTTATTTTGTTTAAATCTTCTGATCGTTGAATTTATTGTTCAATTTTTTGCCGCGTCCAACAAGGGCTAATTTTGATTTGAAGAAAATTCCTTAGGGCCTATGCATAGTCACGTTAAATGGTTATTGACTTTAACGCCACTCTGCATAAGGTCCTAATGTGCCAGTGGTGACCATGGCTGAAAAACAGTTCTATAGATTCAATGATATTATGGAGATGTAAAATTTTCTTCACGGAAGTAATTATTGTATATTGCTAAACTAGGCTTAATCTAGACTTTTTCGTGATAATTTTTTACCGTTGACGGTATTTTCTTTTATTTTTTTTCAACACATTTTTATTATTTTTATTTTTTGAATGTTTGATGGAGATGGCCGAATTTAATAATGAATAAACGTTATGTTTCAATGTACATTAAACATGTGTTTTAATTATACTGATTTACCAAACAATATACAAACCAATGAAGATATTTACTATCAACCGATAGTACCTACTTGAAATTTAAATTTAAGTTTTGCCTTTCGATATTTTCATGCACTGTGCGAACTCACCAAAAGTAGAATCACACTGACAACGAATTCAGTGAAATACGCATAGTGCCGATAGGCGAAACTAAGGTCCCAAAAAAACTACGTACTCATTGAGTACAAAACTTTAATCAATTAGAAAATATTGTAGATAACAAATCAATTAGTTATAAGACATCCAATGACGTATTTTTTTATAACACTATCGATTCTAGGACATCTCATAATATTTTTCCAATAGCCTAGCATTAATGCAGTTTGCAAATTTTCGCATCGACTAAAAATCACCACATGCGAAACAAGATATATTAACCAAATAAATGTAGGTATATAGGTATATTTGTTTTAAATTATTGAGAACCAAGTAACTGCTTTGAAATACAATGGTTGTTCGTTGTCAATGGCGCGAAACCCGAAATAAATCAACTAACAATGTAATGACCTACCTAGATTTAAAATTCTCTAGTTTCACTAAAACCAAATATCCTATAACACAAATTTCATTTTAAAGTAGATGGTAACTTTGTGTTTTTATTCAACAGTTAAGTAGATACGTTCTTAAACGCAAGTCCGTATTTTTAAAGAAATCCTTCGGCATGGTTGTACCAAAAAGCCATAAAAAAATCTCGAAATCATGAAAAAAAACACATGATTATTTCACCAATGAATATTATATACTTTCGTCGTGAGTATTATATTTTTGTTATTATGGTAATATTCTTTTATTCCATCGTTTGAGGTAAACTTTTCAGCGGGTGATAAAAGTCAAGATTGAAAAAATTGTTTCCTTAAGGGTGGCGAGCGGCCGATTCGGAAAAGTTACCCTCCGTACTCTGTCGGCTTTTGGGAAAACTTTTTAAGTTAACCATTCTTAAAATTGATTTTTTATTCTCTGCACAGAGAATTTTCAAACAGACGGAAGCATTTTGCATTGCAAGGGTGTAAACTTTGCATTATTCCTTTATACGCCAATATGCCCCGGAGAATGACTGCAATATTATATTGTGTTTTAAAATATTGTTTAAAGATACACTGCAATATTTAGTTTCCTCATACTCTCTATAATTAAATTTGTAATACATACAATATCAATTTCGTCCTAACGGGTTTGTCTTATTTTTAATATTAGGCAATATTTTATAGTAAGTTTAAAATTACACCATTTTATCAAAGCATTATTAGTTCATTCATAAGTATAACATAACGTGATTTCCTTAAGGCTCTTTATTAATTACTATTATACATATGCAATAACAGCTTTATAGTCCATTAGAAATCCACCAAAAATCTATTGACAAATATAAAAATAGCGAAATATTTATGAATGAAATAGTATTCGAAACCATGAATGAAAGTCGTAGACGCTTGTGTATCCGTCGCCAGAAGCGGCAAACCGCTGGATTTGGATTACATTTAACAATTGAATTAAATAAAAAATCAATCAAGGGCTACTTATACCGTGATAGTTTTCTTTTTGATCGCGGCTACCATTAAAACTAAGGTTCACAGACTTATTTTTTTTACTGAGATCTGAAAATATCCTAGAATTGATAAAAGTAGTTAATTCTATATGCTTAACTTGTTATCGAGTCTTAGACGAGTTAGCTTAGAAGACTTAGTTTTAATATTTTTGTCACAGTTTTTCAATTAAATTAAATTTGTTTTTTCACCGATAAGAGAGGGAAGCCAGACCAAACCAGGAAGAAGATACATGCATTGACTGAAGAATCTGCGTCAGTGGTGTGACAGAAGCAAACGGTTACTTTTATTATTTTCAATTTTGATATCCATCTCCATAATATCCCATTTATAATTAGGTATGTTATTGGTATAATTACAAATTTGGTTGTCTTTCATTGGTGACATTATTTGTAACCTCGGTTAACGTAGTTGTTATAATTAATTCATATGAATCGTAATATACACACTCAACTGAATAGGGAAAGATTTGAGTTCGAAACCCATTTAGCAGCAAGGCGGCTCTTGTGGTGCAGTGGGTAAGGCGCTGGCCTTCCACCCGAGAGTTCTGGGTTCGATTCCCGGTCACGACAAAAACATTTATGTGTTTTTCTCAAAGCCTGGGTGTTTGTGATTGTGCAAAATTACTAACAAACCACCTTGTACGAAAAAGCAAGGACATGGTTATTAATAATTCTTAAAAAAAAAAAAAAAAAACCCATTTAGCCACACCAATTTACATAGTACATAATATGATTTAAATTACCAGTATCATATTGTAACGGCGTGATGTTTTACTGTGTATACACCGGTAGAAATGATATTATTCGGAAATTTAAAATAAATAATTATTTAAATGGTTGACATTCGCTTGTTAATACAATACTAAGTCAATATTATAATATTGTGTAATGTATCAAAATAAATATATTGATTACTTAAGTTTATTAGTTATAAATTAAGTAACAACATCCGGTGAATTTCTAAAGTATTTGGCGATAGTGTTGCATTATTTAATATCAATTCTTAGAAATTTCACCCGAATTCTAGAAATTTTATTGAATTTCGACGAAAATTGATTGTTTATTACACAGGAAATGAGGGCATTTCTAATTTGTTTTTAAAGAGTGTGCTTAACACATCTTATTGTGATAGTTATGCATATTAATATTATAGAGTTTATTTAGCATTGATTATACTTACCTATTTGCAATCAAAATAATATTATGTAGATAATTACTATAATATTTCTTTTATATTGACATGAAATTAGTCCTCAAGATTGTAAATTAATACTAGCCATTAATGATTTATTATTTGTACCTATGTATGCGTATATAGGGAAAATTTCTTATGACTATGTTAGCATATTGTACACATACTTACTGACCAATCATGAAACACATTGCATTATAATTTATCATAATTTTATAATCTTCGTCAAAATCGAGGGTCGGGTCCACTCATCGCCTAAGGACAAAATATTATACCAATATCAAGCAGGTATATTTTTATTAACTCGCACAGGTGGACATGAATATTATAAAACACTGTGTAGAGTAGAGTAAAATAAAATGGTGATAGTTTAACGCGTCGCGTTTGCACCGATGGGTCAGAGTTCGAATTACGGTGATTTGGTATACATAATTATTTACAATATTTATACACCTAAACTAGATAAAGGAATGGTGATTAAAAGAATGATAGATAATAGTATGCAATACCTAATGTAATTAATCAATCTAGTTGGATATCCAGATTTTAGATTCTTAAAATAACAACATTACTGTGGTATTAGAAAACTCATGTGTAAAAAAATAAACCTAGGTACCTACCTAATTAAATGGTTTTATCGAATATATATTTATTTTGTTCGACGTTTTTCTTATTATCGTGCCATCGCTATCGGAGGTCTATTTATTACAGTCACGTCGATCTTTGGGTTATCGTCTTGATACCCGGGACAGCTCGGTGGAGCTGCACGTGTATCAATCAGCCATTTCATAAAGTTATTACCGTAATATGGTAGGGCACTGGATTCTCAGCTGGTGGCTCCGGGTTCGCTTCCCGATCAGGTCAAAATACATTTGTGATTTTCTCAAAGCCACAGTGTTTATGTGATTGTTTCAATTCTACTACAGAAATAATATTTCACTTCACTACTGTAATTTAGCCGCATGGCCTTTTGTAATATTAAAAAAGAGTAGAGTAAATAAGAAAGAATATTTCGACTCTTTGAAGAAATATAATATTATGCAGAGGTGTTTGAATGAATCCTAGTTTTTTTTTAAGTTCTTTTCTTGTCTAAATATCTAATGGGCTTCAGTTCCACGAAATCAAAAATCGGAATGCCGATTTTTAAAGGGTTTTGATACAAGTTCGAAGGTCTGGTTCTATTTCTAGCTCCAAGCGTAGTTATAAGCAAGAGCAAATAATATAGTTTTGATTTACTACCGGAATAGCTATATATTGAGTAATAAAGTACATTCTATTTTCTTACATATTAAAAAATAGTGTTTATTTATATATGAAGCCAAATGACCAGAGTTCTTAATTTATTCATTCTGATTTAAAGCAAAAATCCTTATGTGAAATTTCGATTCGTCGTAATTTGGTGTTACTCAAAAAAACGCCGTGTTGTGTTGTTACCTTTCCTATATATTATTATTTTCTGTTGTAAAAATGCAAATGGCCGACAATGAGGCATTTTGGTGAAAAATTACCGATTCTTATACGCGCACGAAATGGGTGTGAAGTAGGTACTACTGCGAGGAATTTTTTTCCTCCATACAAATCCGCCGGAATAAAAATGTAAATTCGGCCTAACGTGTAATGTAATTATGAAAGGATTAAAAACAGTTGCATATTATAAAAACTCACGGGAAATTTACATATTTAAATATTCATCCGGCGACTGCCAGAATGACGTGTTTTTTTTTTAAAGGAAGCCTTTCAAAAGCTTACTTGGGAAGTAAACCAAAAAAACGTAGGTAATGATCGATAATGCTTTAAATTAAACGATTTAACGAAAATGGCATTTTTTATTTAATACTTATCTAAAAACTAATAAAAATGTTTAAATTCATCATAATAATCCTGGATCAATCCACCGCTGGATGAAGGCCTCTCTAAGCCATGCGTTGCATTCGCGTGCATTGCAAACCAAGGCCGTGCTCCCGGCCGATTTTAATCGAGAGATTGTTAAATATGACAATTCAAAGATATCTTGTAGGACTTGCTGTCAATTATTTTTATTCAGTTAGCCGATAACGTGATTTGCTGTCTTGTATTGTGCAAATATGCAAAAACAATTATATGATTACGGTATAAAAGACCATTGAGTTTAATTGTCACGTGGAAGTGTGACTCAAACAATATTTATTATACCTATATACTTACCTATATTCAATTGGTTATATAAAATTACTTTATATGATGTAACATTTGTGAGATATACCTACAAGTGAAAGTTGACCTGATTTCTGTCGTATGGATATATTATATTGGTAAAAAGCTCAAAAAAAAATCAAATACACTATCATAAGTGACACTATTATCTATTTAATCTATACACTTTTCCTATTATACCTACACTTATGTTGCCTTCCATGTTTCCTCGCATGCCGAGTTGTGTGAGATAATAATTATCATAATAAATACGTAGTTGTAAGTACGTTACATACTATTTTAATTATTTTGGTGAATTTAAATAATTTAGTCGTGTTAATTTAAAATTAGTATGATTGTAATCCTCAAATTTTTATTGTTTTCAATGCACTCGAATAATAGTCGACTGTAAATATGCATATTTTTAATTAAAACGACATGCAGGTGTGTGCGGTAGCCTAATTTTATGTACAAATATGTGATACCTGGAAGGTCGCTCGGTATGCAGCCGAAAAATATTCAAAAATCTACAGGAATTTTAATACGCCCGAGAAAATTTAAAAGTAAAATTTCAAGTCCTCTAAAAACAATTGAGGCGCTTGTAGCCGAGCTAAGAGGTCATGCTTCCGTTGTGCATATACCTGAAACCTACCTGACATGATTTTAGACAACTCTTAATTAGGAAGGTACCTGCCTAATTAAAAAAAATAATATCTCAAAAGTATTTTCAGTACCTTCAAAACCTTTTATTGTCGATGTATAAAAATACTGGTTATTGTAAGCTGAACATTTTTTTTTGAAAATTATTATAAATATGGTAGATACCTACTGAAATTTTATTTGAAAGTAATATCACAATCGTAATAAAAATATTGATAAATTATTGGGGGCGGTCCGGATCTTATTTCTACCACACGTGCGCCGTGCCTCTAAATCTAACTGGGTAGATAAATAGACATTTTAATTTGTCCGAAATAAAAAATAAATATTAACTATTAGATTTATTAGAAGGAATGTCAATTTGAGGAAAGAATTTTAGAAATAATTTTTATCTGAATTGGAATCAAATCGTCAATTTTATTAATTAATTTCAAACCATTATTTATAATACATGTTAAATTTAATTTTGGCATAATATTATAATTTGATATCACGTAATGTGTAATTATTATTTTATGAGTGATTCGCAAGGTAATAAATGCAGGTATCCAAATTATAAATTGATAGTTAGTTATACATACGTGTCATGAAATAAATTCAATCTTTTGCGTTTTTATTGCGTTCATTATCCCGGCTCAATGTGTGGAATAAATGCCATAAAAATATACAAAAAATAAACAAAGTATGCGCTGGCCTAACCATATTTGCATCCCCTCTCAACAGTCATTCTCAATCTGTTTTGTAAAAGAAACCCGCAGTGTTTATTATTTTTATTGGACTTTGGACAAACCATAATTAATTGATTAAATTACCGTACCTATAAAATTATAATTCTTTACTGTATTTGAAATTATGCGAAAACCATACGACATATTATTTCGGTGTTTGGTGGTTTTAATGAAAGACTGGTTCCTAAATAAAGGCCATTTCCCAATAAGCCACTTATTATAATATTGTATATTTTACATTTTATTACTTTGAGCAGATTTTTTGAGGTTTGCGCATTAGATTGAAAAAAACAATTGTTTATTTATGAGTATGCTACATACTTGAATCATGTCACGTGACCCGAAAATTTGTGTAATAACGTGGATTCTAAATTTTAATGATGGCTTTACAAAATGAACCATGTCGCAACGCATACGTATTTAATTAAAGTATTAGGTACATCAGAATTGAACATTATTCTGAAGTTAATATATTGCCATTAAAACCGTTTATATTATTTTGATGTTGTTTTAAAATATTTGTATCATCTCCAATTTTACCTTTTAATTAGAATTGACAATTTTTTTTTCGACCATGTCCGATCCTAATAGGATCATTTATGGGCCTCCACAGAGTAGAGTTTTGTATTAACAGATTTTGTCTTTTTTACGAGAAATGGATGTCAGCCACTTGCTCAACCTATTAGGTCCATACCCTGACAGACACAAATTGAAGAACAATATGTGTACTTGCCAGACCCAAGATTCGAGCCTGGGACCCACGGCGTTATAGTCCAACGCGTAATCCGCGCGGCCACCGTGAGTGAATTTGACAATAGCTCACATTTATTCGTATGTTTCAAATATAAGATCTCATTTTTGGTGTTATATAACAATGGGTATATCTTTAAGTTTCAAAATTATATTTAGTTTAGGGAACCGCTTGCGTCGGGGCTGTGGGGTGTGTAATCTACGCACGCTAGGCGGGCAGGCTAAACCCGCCAGAAATCCTATCCATTAATACTTTTATCACGGTCCCCCATTCATTAACGATCGGAAAGGCAATTAAAGCCGGACTATGGGATACCAGGAGCACAGCAGAGCGAGGAGGTAACTGGCGAAAGACTTTGCATGCGAAATTAGATGGTGACAGTGCAATACTTTTTACATTATATAGGAATCGTTTATGAATAAAATGTTCTTAATTTGAAATATCTACAATATTAGTAGTATTTATAACAAAAATCATTCGCTTTGTTAATTTATGCTCTCCTGATACCTAAACGAAATTAGTTTGATCCACTTCAGGTTTAGCATATGAAAATGTGGAGTCATCTTAAGAGACCCTATGTAGAAGGCTTTATTGTATGCCTATTGATTACACATTTTCTAGTTTCAAAAACATGATTATGGTTGTTTACAAAAGACCATCATAGTATGAGGCGATCACACACGACATAAGTAAAACTACTTGGGTCTAAAGAAACAGGGGCGTTGTTTTTTTCACGTTTTCGTATTAAACACTACATAACAGGAAATATTTTCACTGATCTTAGCCTGGAGATGCAGGTTCACCCAGGGAGGTTTTTTCGTTCTACTGGTTGTCTATGACTATTCAATACACGTTTCGATTTATCATAAATAACGATATTGCTATATAGTGCGCGTCAAAAAGTTTCACTTATAACACGTGACAAATTAATAGAGATTTACACAGTTTTTATTATATTAGAAGAGCCACTCTGTATTGTTATTCCAGAATCCGTGAAGAAACTTACTAGATTAGTTGGCATGACTAATAACAATTTTAATGACACCTAGCAAACGATTTAGAAAACAGCCATTTCTTGTTAAAATAGAGTTTGGGAATGAGATAAGAAGGCTTTCAAATTAAAATCAGAGTACGCCACTGGGTGACATCAACGCAATAAGGGATTTTGAACACGGGGCTTAGACCTATTAAAATTACCACAGTGGGAGTGCGAAAAACTTGCCCCCTCCTTTAAATGAAAGGTGCTAATACTACGGTACGAGAGGGTGTTAGTTGGGCATTTGGAGTATAACCTTGGTAGGAGCTATGTCGATTTCTACTACTATACAAGTATAAAAAGCTATAAAAGTTTACAGTATTCAACGAAATCAATGTGTCTATGAAATTCACCCCGTCCATGCAACAGCTTTATAAGTATTAATAATTTACGATGTTTATTTCGAGAGAATTATGATAAATTAAATTTCCAACACAAATTACTAAAAACGGTTATAACAATCACCTGACGATTTATATTAGCTACAATGTTCAACGAAAGCAGACTTGGTCAATGTGTAGGTAGATAGATAATAAGGATTAGTGTGTTTGTTAAATCGTCCGAAGCGGATGAAATGCCCTTCAATGCTTAGTAGGGGTGTAGAAATGAACAGGGATGGTGGGAAATGTATAAATCCGGATTATTACGTACAAGCTATTCACAATCGACTCAAGGAAGCCATATAACAACAGTCAAATGCATTATGGAATACATATTATCTGTAATTATGATATTATGTTTAAAAACTTGTATTTTTACATTCATATAAGAATTACTTTAAAAAAGCCTTCAAAACCTTCTAGTTTTAGTCAAAAATGAATTCTTTCACCTCAACTTGGAGAAAGGTGTTAAGTTTGAATATTTTTTTAATTTTATGTTAATGATCTAGATTTAAAAATTATTCATTAAAATCAAGAGGGAACCGGTTTGATGTTCAATAATGGTCAGAGCGATAGTTAATTAACAAGTTAATTGTCACATTAATATTTAACTCATTAGGGGAACTGAATAGTAAAATCGTCAACGACCATTATCAGACGAAAGCATCAAAGTTCTCATATAATAAGTAAGTCCTTTCAGGAAATGACTTTTGTAACTCTGTTCTTCCATTGTCCAATTAAATAAAAAGCATCTCGGCTTTCTAAAGGCGGGAGTTTCTGGATCGCCATTCCCACGAAAAAGTAATAACACAGGTTTGAATTTCATTATAATTGGACGAGCAGCCATTATCGCACCCTATTTTTCACATCCAGAATCCTTGTTGAAAATTACTTCGGCCCCATTTGCGTATCTATATTGTGAGGTAGATATACCAGCGCTCGCCTATGACGGACATACTCTCCCGGTATTATATCTTCAAATCCTATTACGAGATTTGCACACGGACCGTTTTCCCTAATTTAAATACCTCCCCCGCCCTCTGCGCGCCTAATACTTACCGTGGCCCGGAGGGTGTCGTAATCCACCCCTCGGACATTTCTGATCCCCGCGTTGACTTTTTGTGATTTCGTGACTAAACATTATTATTGCATCTGGTGATTAGTGAGTAAAATAAATACTTAAAACGGTAAGGGTACGCTGATTTTAGTTTATGTTTTGTTAGTGCTCTTTCGGCTTTTGACAATTCGTATTTTCGTGATACATGTGACCGCTTATGGTATACGGATAATTAAAGGAAAATAAATACTATCAAAAATAACGACAAATCCTTTACTGGCATAATAACGTTTTTGTTAGATGCGTTGAAATTTTCCAAGTATTAAATATAAGCATGGGGAACTGTACCATACATATTATGATGATAGACTAATCATTCTGGATATTCGACTCTCTGGATGAGTAGCCAGTGTCATATTCTAGAGTTCATAAAAGATTGCTAATAGGTAACTAGTATACCAGCTGAAAGTTATGAAAATTGTGGTAGCATTTTAAACGAAAAATACGTCTTCTTTTAGACAATTTATCGTTTAAATAAAACACGTTATTATGAAAATAATTGATTTTTTCGACAGTTAGTGGCTGCTGCCTAAATACTAAGTATCAAAATTGGAATTTTTTTCCACAAATGATTTAAAATATTTACAAAAAATGTAAGTGAGCTACGTGATTAATATAAAATGCAATAGAAGAAATTCCTAATGTAATCTATGCAAAATTGAAATAATAAATATGCCTTTATTTATATTAATTATAATTCAGAAGTAGTTTTAAGTATATTTATGTATCAGAATTAAACTATTCCATACGTCGTCGCAATCTTTAATTATAATCGCAATGATTAAGAATAGCAGTTAGTTTTTCATGTGAGTATCTAAATATTCTAAATACCCACAAACATGTTACATTTTTTAGGATTTGCATATCTTTTATACAACTTAATTAGTGTTAGAATTACGTATAAATATAGTATGCAGATCGTCTAGATTTAAAGCAAAAGCATTTTTAAGTTAAAAATATTTAAATTTCGTGTATTTTGCATAAGTTTTGAGCGTGAAATTTACTTGTAACTTGTAATAAAAGCTATAAAAATGTAGTAAAATCATAGCTGTAAACCTTATCAAAACAACACTGAGACTCCATAAAGTAACTAATAAGTTTATTTCGTTTATACGCCGGCGGTTCAAGCTGAGAAACTTTTACCGGCTAATGTCGAAAACTCAACGCGGATTTTAATGGTGTATTTTTACCTGAAGATTTTTTAGACAGATACGCGTTATCTTGAACAAATACGAGCATGTGAAAATGTTGATTTGCAAGAGCTTAGCAATTTTTACGATTCAGAATAGATTGTTACGAGAATCCCCGAAATGGTTTTAAATAGTTATCGTCTAGCCGAGAGCGGTAGATAGATACGGTCATCTGTTATGGGAAACAATGGCTACTATCGTCATTAGCTGATGAGAATAGACCGAAGAATAGATGATGTGCACCTTACTTCGTACGTAATACTTTATACTCTACTAAAATGCAGAGGCGTTCGTAAAATAACGATAAACAATAATTATTTTACGTTTCAATAATAATTATTATAATGTCTATCTTTTCATATCCAAAAGGTAATTTGCAATGATGCAGTCTCAATATATAAGTGGAAGCGTGATCAGAATATTATGTAAAATGCATGAAGAAGAATTTGCAATATGCACCTTTATTGCCATGTAAATGCAATTCATTTTACAACTATACGCAGATATATTCTAATACAAACCATATTGTGTAATATAATTTACAATAAGAGGAGACGTTAGCAATATATGTATTACAACAAGGAAATAGGTGAATAATATGAATTTGCAATATTCATATCTACCCCTAGTGTTAATTAGATAGAACTAATTTTTCAACCACTTAAAATACATGTAGCGGATGCTAAATTATTAGCATACTGATCAGGACCGGTTTCGTATGCTTCAATGAGTTATTCTCGGCTGATATAAAGACATAAATAAATATTTTAATAACTACTCTTGATAAATACTTACGTCAATTAAATTTATATACCTAACTTTTCAGAAAACAATAATAAAATCGTCGTTAGGTACCTACTATGAAATTGTCTGTCTGAATGAATGAATGTCCATGAGCAGACTTTAACAGTCACGATGGTCGCGTGGCTTAAGCGTCAGCCTATAGCGTCGTGGGTCCCAGGTTCGAATCCTGGGTCTGGCAAATAAACATATTGTTGGTGAGTCAGAGTATGAACCTAATAGGTTGAGCAAGTGGCTGACATCCATTTCTCGTAAAAACAAAAAATCTGTTGATACAAACCTCCACCCTGTGGAGACCCATATTAGGATCGGACATGGTTGAAAACAAAAAAAAATGGGCAGACTAATTTATTTATTTACTGTAAGGCGCTTTTGTTTTCCAGTTTTACACGTCATATATATATTTTTTTTAAGATATAATAATTTGAAGTAAGAGGTAAAGAATATTATCACACTTAGGTAATAGGCCGATTTCTTCAGATTTCTCTCTATTATGGCTGGTTGGTATTCGTGTGCCTTGGAAGCTGTCTCACGGAACAATAATGCTCTATGAGACCGAATCAATTCATAGATTTTCCGCTCGTAATAAACTGACACTCGAGATTAAATGTAGCAATTAATTCTATTAAATAATAAATTATTCATGTAGTTTTTAATGAATAATTTAGTAGTACCTATTGGCACTCGCCGTTCATGCGCGTGCGACCGTGGCATTCGAAATACCGAAATGCGATCACACAGTCAGATAAAACTGGGAACAATGAGTTCGCGTTTGTATGCGCGAGACCAGGTAGACAGAACTCGAAGGAGGTATCACAACTTAATGGCCAATGGTCGTTTGCTCTAGTACTATTGGACAGGAGGTTACAGTCACACACATGCGTGTAAGATAAGTCAGGTTAGGGGTGAAATATGTTGGTGTTAGTGCAGACGTTCGATTGACATTTGAATTTTATTTCTTTTTCTGAGCGCCGGATACATTATAACTTTAAAATCGGTAAACATAATAATATACAGGCGCGAACACATTGGAGGGGGGGGGGGAGGTCTTCGGGTCCGGACCCCTCTCCAGAAACGGAAAAAATACAAACTAATTAAGTAGGTAAATGGAATATAACTTCGTCAAGACAGAAAACAGATACTAAAAGTTCTTGACACTTAAGCCAGGCGCATTTAGTACCTAACTACTTGTGGATCCGACAGTTACATCGTAGGTTACACCCATAATTATACTTACCTGCAGCCCAATTGTTATCACTAGATTTAAAGTGCGGAGTGTCTGGGTATAGAAAGTGTATCTGGGGAAAGTGTGGTAGGTATTCCGCGATTGAAGCGACGAGCAGAGATAAGTAGGAGGTTGGAGTAAATGTGGTAGTCAGTGGCACCTGCTAGAGTTTCTTAACCTCGCCCCTTCCCGCTGCCTTAGAATTAAAAAAAAATGAGAGTGGAAGAGTGTGGCAAGTCGCTGCCAGTTTTGATACTGAGTAGCTGATCACAGCCTAGGTAGGTACTTGACGTTATATTGGACATAATATTATTATCTGTGATATGGCATAGACATTGCTAAATAATATTTCCCCCTACTTAAAAATGTTATGTTAGAGGCAGAATTAATTATTATTTATTTCTCGTTCACCACCCCTGGTATTCCTTCAATTTCACTCCCTAATTCTACGTTTCTACGTCACACACACAGGCACATACCTATTATTACCCACTTTGTACGTTTATACCGTACATACCTATTTAACTACGAATGTGTGTTTCTTTCAACATTCTATCCATTAGATACCTATCGTTGTGTATGTGTTGAACGTACAAATAATTGGAGTTGTAAAATTCGGTCTAGTGATTCAGATAATTTTAACAGCGATTTTTTATATATGCATGTATAGGTAAATAAGTCTGTGTACGGAAAATGATGGCGGACAATAAATTAATTATAGGGTGCCTAAAAATAATGCTTATTTTTATTATGAATGAAAAAGATATAAAAAATGGTGAACAGGAAAAATTAAACTCTCTGTGTAATATATAATGCAAATAAATGCAATACTACCTAGTAAATGTTTTGTCTACATATTAACTAATTTAGTTACTCGAATTCAGAGCTACCCTATGTCACATTTTAATAAATACCTACTTTAGAGGAGACGGATCTTTACATATATAGTACATATACATAAATAATTGAATTAGACCGTTTGGAATAATTCTTCTGTAAATATTTAAATTGTTGTTTATGATAGTTTCATATACACGTGACGATTTTTTAACGCAATAAATGTCATGTTCACCCTTATTGTAATTCAGGTGTAGTGAATTTTATATACATTATAATACGTATGTTTACAATGACATTCACTGAATAGCAGCAGACATACGTCTAACCAGAATAAGACAATAATAAAACAATAATGCAAAGACATGAACACAGATTTGCATGATGACCCTTATAGCAATGAAGATAGATTTAATTTGTAACTTACTTACATACTTATATTTTCAATGTGTATATGGACATATTTTAGCGTACACCCAGATACGCTTTTTTGCAGAATAGGACAACAATGTTGCACATATTATATGAATGTTAGTTACCATTGGTATATAAAAATATGTTTACGAAAGAGTCACATAATATGCATTGCGCTGACTGACCCAGAGTTTTTGGGAAAGATTGTTTAGGTGCCCTTTTTTCAAAAGCGATGAAATATAAAATGAGAAGAAACGTATCTGAGAGCCAGTCTATTGTAGGAATCATAGAACAGATTAATAAAAAAAGCCATCGCCATGGACCAAAGTTCTGAAGCAGGGTAGTTTATGGCCCGACCGCCATAAAGTAAAAAAAAACCGCGTCCCAAAGATTGAAAGCACGTTACATTAACGTGACGAACTAAAATGCATATAATTAACTATTGAAAATAATATATTCTATAAGACGTGTTAAAGTTTATTCCATATTTTTCCACACTTAAGATATTTAGCCTGCTATACCACACCAAGTAGGGTAAATCAGTTTCCATTAATTTTGTGCTCCCTGGTTGGAATGTTAAAAAACCGCAGCCTCTTGATTTCTATGCATTTTTGGTTTTAGTAAGATGATTTAGTTACAAAATCTCTATTTAATTATCTGAAAAATCTAGCCACCGACACACTGGCTCATCTTTTTAAAAATAATATGTGTCATTTGAACCACCCAGTTAATTGTACATAACGTTAAACAACCGTATTAAGTATGGAATCATTTTGAAGTGACGTTTCAGTGCTCACGTGAAAAGGTAAAATAATGTAAAATCCTAGGAATAATAATCTCGTTCGTACCTACTACAGTTTAATTTATCTATTATAGTGGTAGGTTTTATGTTTTCGGATAACGTATTTTTTAACGCACATGCAAGCTCATGAGAAATTACGTATTATTTGGTACGATTATTTCAAGATTGCCATAATTAAAGATGCTCGACCATTGTTTAATTGTCTGTATATTTTAATAATGTCATGTCGTAAGCGTCCAAAGGCGGAAATGAAACATAGGCAAGGAGTTAACAGCCTCATTATCAGTTTTTTTCAACGCATACGTGAAATTCTTACCAAATTAAGTTGTAAAAATGGTTTTAGGAATGTAGGATTTTTTTCGAAAACCGTTTAATCCGATGCCTTGATAAGGTGTATAATATGCAAACAGATAAAAATTGTCAACCGTATAGTCAGAGCCATGAATGCAGAGCTAACTATTCTAACTTAGGTATATTTGATTTTTTAGGAGGGTGTTCTTTCAATCAACTTAGTGAAATTATTTATTATTTTATGGATAAATGTATAGATCATATTTTAGTGGGATTATTGGTGAAAAAATGGTGCATACACTTGTCTATATAAATAATAAATAACTGAACTGAAGTAGACTGTTTAAAAAAACTCTCTTTCAAAATATTTCAAATGTGAGTTAGAATCAATAGTTCTGCATTTAGCTGACGATGAATGTGAATATTTGAAAGGGGTGGAGTGGGAGTGGAAAAAGAAAAAACAAAACAATAAAATTTTCCAATATGAATCGATAATTTTCAAATAAATAAACCAATGGAGGGTTTAATAATGAGATCTAAAGACAGTGAGTAAAAGCTTTTGTGACGTCACATTAGTTCGATAGTTTTGACAGAAAACAATACAGTAAGCGTGGCACCGAACAAGAGAAAACGGGATGCAATAGACTTGACGTAAGTTTAGTCTATAATAGCAGCCATAACGATAATTAACTTTTCCCTGTGTAATTCCTTCCTGCATACTAGAAGGTGTAAGTCACTCTGGAACTTCGGTAGGTTTTTATAATTATTTAATATATTATTATCATTTATTTTGAGACTTACTAATTAATTGCCAAGTTTGAAAGTACCTACTTGATATTATGTAAGAATTATCCATGCAGTAAGGTTCTGTTTCCTGTACTTCTATGAATCGAATTCGATATTTAAAAATTCTCCCCAAACAAAAATATTTTCCAAGTATACCTAATATGCGAGTATAGCCATGCGAAAAAAAGTTATTGTGGTATTAACTCCCGCATGACTGGCAAGACTGGAGCACAGTTTCCCGCCGTTCGGTTGGCGGCAGTGGGGCTCGTTTCCGGATGCGAGCATCGCGTTTCCTGGAGAGGTACATCCCCCAAAGAGGGGACTCGGATCGTTACAGTGATAAGCGCAAAATGTTACTGTGTAATATGTAGGTACTAGGTGCCGGGGACTGTTGTAAAAATATGCACGTGCATAAAATATGTATAGGTTAATGTTTTATTGATTTAGAATTTTGTCTTATAGCGATGATTTAAAAAAAGGAAGTGAACATAATATATAATTTATTATAATAATATTATTTGCTAAATGCCAATCGCTCGCTTTGGGGTGGCGATGATAGAAAATAAATAATTAAATAATGTATTGAACTACTTCTACTTCGATTTTTTTATTATTAATTATTACCTACTAAATATTATACCAACTCTACCATAACGTGTTGGATTATAATGTCATAGGTCCTGGGTTCGAGTCCCGGGTGTGGAAAATTCTTTGTTTTTCAATATGTTTTTGGACACAGAGTATGAACCTTATTGGCTATCATCAATTTCTCATGAAAACAACAATTTGTTAATAAAACCTCCACTCTGGAGTCCAAAGCCGTATATAGTCAGACTGTGGCATACTAATTGAACGTAGTTATGCAGAATGTAGCCAGTCCACAATAATGTCGAGCTGAGATAATGGCACTTTAGTAACAACATGATTGTTAAAAATGTATGTAAAATGTCAAATTGTAAATAGTATTTTATTTCAAGAATATTTTTTTTGCGGCTTGGCTATTTTCAGCAGAATGTAGAGAAAACCTTCTGGCATCTGATCTATATCATATCTCATTTTTTATTTTTTGTGGACTGGCTACTTTCTGCAATAACTATGTCCAATTGGCATATTATTACCGTTTTTATCAAAATAAAACAATCATAATTTTCTACAAATAGTTTACCTTATTGCATTCGCAATTCGAAGTATAAAACAGAAATAACACTACGATAGAAATTACAGTTTTATGCTACGGGGTGAATATAGTGGTCCTTGGTAGGTGCCTATAATATGGTCGTCTTAGGATCATACATACACTCATACACATGATTTAAGAATGTTTGATTCTTTGTATTAGAAATACATAATTTAGGACAGCCTCAGAAACCTATTTGACATCACTGTCCGGGTGAGTTCTATAATACGTATATATATTTGACTGACTCATGTGAACTATTTGTTACAACTACCCCATCTGAGAGCTATCAATACCAATAAAAAGCAGTCTATTTTTTAATGAAATAGATATACCCATTAATGACACTTGTAGTAATACCTACCGAGTATTTTGTTTTATTCAATACTGAATATAGTCAAAAGAATTAAGAATGTTTTATATATTAGTATATTGTAGTACTAATTATAATTACTTTTTTTAAATACTTTTTATTCAGATTTAGTTGCAGTCAAAAATAAAAGCTGGATGTTGCGATAAATAATGAAATGCGAAGAGTGAAATAATCCTTTGGAAAATCTGTGCAGTATAAGGTAATCAATTTTCCGTTAAATGTGAAGTAATTGCTGTATTTGAATCGTCGAAGAAAAGGGTTTAGGGTGATCGTCGTTTTACAAGCGATTTCAGCTCAATAAAATGATAATACTCGAACAATAAAACCGGCGTGCACGCGGTTTCCACGTCGGATGAGCCTGCAGGGGAGGGAAAATGTCTCTCGTAGGGAAGGAAAGCTTTATTGAAACAGCGAACGGAAACTTTTCGACAAAGCTTTTTTAAACGAACTTTCAATATACTAACGAAAAACGTATTTTTAATTCCTAACATATCTAGTAACTAACTAACTAACTGTAATGAAAATCTGTTTTCAATCTGTAGGATATCATTAGGAGGAAAATGGTAATGAAATATTAAACAAATATTTTTAATACACTGAAAACCATTGTAAGAGGGTATTTGTTAAGTTCATAGAAATAAAACTTTCTAATTGTAAATTATTATATATAGTATATGAAGAGTTTCCCACTGTTGTGGATGGGAAGGAAAGCAGATATTAACACAGTGTGCCCTTTCGTTCTATCATAACTGTGAATGAACGTTTGTTGTCTGAATTATTAAAGGAGGATGTGCTTATAGCCCGAAACAGCTATCAACAGAAATAACTAAATATCATAGAATTAACCAAAAATCGTTGTTTCAAAACCGTTATAATCAGGTAAACGCCACGTTAATTAATCAATTAACTGTTTAATGTTCAATCGAGGAGTTAAAGACACTTCGACAAATAAAGCAGTATAGATTTTGATTTTTTTTTACTGATTTCTAAGACATAATATTGTTTAAATTATATATAAAATAAGTAGGTACCTAGTATTTTTGATAAATTTTGACTTTATTTTTATAATTTATTAAGTTGGAGATGAACGCCTGTGGTAAAATTATATAATAAAGTACAATATTATGATAACTGCAAAAGCTCGTTTCGTGAACCAAAAGTTTAGTATCGTTCCTGCAGGGGCTAAAAAGAAGCTTTTAGTTTTATCATTCAAACCATGTTCTTTCCTAAAACTGCACGTTGATCGAGTCTGCGGAATCGCTGATTTCGTTTTATTGAAAAGCTCCGACCTCGCGATTTTGACTTGTCTTTGAACTTTTCAATATTGAATGAAAGTAAGAAGTCACTCCAGGAATAAAAGGGACCGTTTTTGTACGTGATAGAATACCGTCGTTTTTCATTTATTACTCTTAAAATATAGTGTACCATTGTTCATTGATAATGTGGTTAATTATATGACCTACAGTCCTATAATAAGATAAGTGTCTTCATCAGCCATTGCTTATCCAAGGCCAGATGAAGGACTCTTAGTAAAAGTTCTGAAATCTGCAGTTGTCATATTGTTGCAACGTCTATAAATATTTCGATCTACATGACCGTCAAACACAGCCTTGTGGTCTAAATTCATACTTTTAACAGCATTTACCATTTGTCAGTCATTTTTTTTTACATGGTGAAGTCTCATGCAAAATAATAAATGTAATTAATCACAAATTGATTGTATCTGAGACGTTTACAATTATGTGTGTTCTATTCTATTCTAGGCTGAAAGAATTCTACACCCCTCTTACAGAGACCTTGTGTTATTCAGTTTTTATAGTATTATGAAATGAAAAATTAAGTTACCTTACAAATATACTACGCTAAATGAGCACAAGGATGCCCTAGCGTCAGCTGGATCGACTGACTCATCAAGTTCAGCAGATGTTTGTGGCAGCAAGGAATTAAACACAGAGTAAAGTGGAAGGACCTAGGGGAGGCATTTAACCATTAGGGCGTAGTTAGCGACACAGTTTAAAACTAATAATGATTTCACCACACACCAAAGTTGTTGAACTCAAAAGTTTTGCTTGAAATAATAACACATTTGCACTGATAGTGAAAAAAGTGTGTAGGACATTATAATTAGATTTTTTCTACGTACGGTTAATGATCGCAGTCCATTATACAAATGCATTTACCTTTATACCAGGCGTCGTGACTAATAAATACTTTGCAGTTGATTTAGAGTAATACAAAAACTAGCAAAAGATTAACTTGTTTAAATATGCTTTAAAAAGCATTAAATTGCGGATTATTTGTGTTAATCTAAAAACTGCATCTCTGTCAAACGGACAGGCAGATCGGGCGATTTGCCGGTGATTTAGCCGGTAAATTTATAAGTATTTTTTTTACACTATAAAAACCATCACTAGATGGTATTAACCTTAACAATAGGCCAAATACGTAAGATCTTGAATTTGAATCCAGCTGTGGAGAAAATAATTTTATGCGCCCAGAATATATTGCTTTACATTAAAATGTAAAAATTACAGCGGAATTTCGGTTAATTCTATGAATAATTTGTATGTTAATAGAGTGAACATTCGCTCAGAGACGGAAACTTTTGTAGTTAAGATTCAGGTTGATATGGGAACTCACGAGTTAATTTCTTAATTATTTTTTTCTGTATAATAGATATTAAGAATCAAGACAGCCATTTTGGGATGTTAAAAATGTATGTACAATGGCAGTTTTCGTAATGTTTTCCTACACGGTGCGCTGCCTCGTAAATTTGAATAAATTTAGTATAAATTGAAAAAAAAAACACGAGAAGTTTAAATTAATTATCTCGAGTAATTTGCATTTTTAACGTATTAGTCTCGCCTGCAACTCGCAACAGATCTTCAAGGTCATGCGCTTAAATATTTATATTTATATAATTCCCATACCAGCTTCATACCTACTTTTTTATACCTCATCTAGAATCTATATTATTATAACTTAGGTAAATTTTTAAAGTCTGACACTGACTGTAAAATAAAAATTGTTTGTAAGTATATTAATTTGTCATCGTTACACAAAAAAATGATAAATCAAGCCGAATGCTTTATTTTTTACATTAAAATGCGACTATTTGATTAATAATTCTCTTGCTCACATTCATCCGATTATCATTGATTTATTTATGTAAAACTTTAAATTTTATTAAAAATAATTATGCAAGAATGAAAGTAGTTTTATAATAATTTTATTATTTTCTCATTTCTCATTATAAATATTACATTACCATTTAAAAATAGGCTTCTTATTTACAGAATGAAATGGTATTAACGCACATTACTACTATAAATTTAATTTACCTACCTACTTCACTGTAGGCTTTGTTAAGTATTTCGGTAGGGTAGTATGCAAGAATGGAATGGGGTAAATGGGAGAAGCCGATACGACAGCCACCACGTAAACAACGTCGGTGATAACGACCATAGACAATATTATAAAAAATTAAATATACATAATTTGAAAATACTTCTGAGAAATATATAACGACTAGAAATATCTTTAAAAAAAAAAAAAACGTTACCCACCGGGGTTCGCGCAAGTGTGATCTGGCCACTAAGCTATACATAACATAGGTATAATTATCTTAATTGCGACAAAGTTAATTATTATTTTTTACAATATTCTCTGAAGTGCTTTATAAATTGTGTTAGGTAGGTACTAATAATTGGCAATCGGCTTTTGTGTTTTAAATCAATACCTTAATTACTTACCGGTGTCAGGATCACTCCAAATTTGTGTTATTTATAACGCAATTGCACTTTCAGCTGACGGACTTGCCTATAATTCAATAAACTATTTTTTTTATTCAATGAATAATTTACAAGATTTAAGAATGTTACATTCTTTTAATGAACATACCTACATAATATGAAAATATTTTTGAGAAATATACTGGTAGAAAAAATCTTTTCAAAAAAAATACGACACTCGGCAGGTCGAACCTGCGCTCCCGGGTTTTGCGTAAGTGTTTTATTTAGACATGAATTTTATCTCAATACTATACGTTCATCTGCTTATGTTCAAATTTCCGGACATGGATTGGATAGTTACATATTTGGTTACAACTTTGCCAAGTGTTTATAAGTACCTACCTACTTTGTATTTTTATAAAGACGAGAATATTATCATAACGCACATAATTATGGTACCTATGTGTGTAAGTATGTTACGAAGAATTTTTATTTACTTACCCATTCATGTACCTACCTAATCAACTAACTTAAAATCATTCTCGCCATTATAAATTTCATTATGTCAATATGGGGGGTGTCATCGAATGAATCTATGTACCTAAATTGCAAGTATCAGAGTAATATAAATGTGACGGGGCGAAATCTTATTGGTTTATGGTGCGTCTGAGCAATGATAATAGAAACGTAAAGACGTCTGCGCGTTTTGAATATTTGATTTTCGCCGCCCACCCGTCGCCACCAGAGGGCGGCAGGTGGGCGGGGAGGCGCGAACGCGGGCGGCCAATGCGGACCCGCTGCCTGTCTTCGCTGAAAATGTGCGTCCATCGTGGAAATCGCGCGCCGCGTCACGGACGACCGACAACGAATAAATATACCTCGTCCATATTGCATCGGACAGCCTGGTCAACGGCGATTTTCATTGATGCGACTGATTCGTCAGAAGATTTTAAAGGGGGCCTGGAAACAGTTCACACCAGTCTTAAAATTATTATTGAATTGTACGAAAATCTTAAAAAAATATTCGTATTTCTCGCAAAGTGAACGTAAAATATTGCCGAAAGCATATCAAAATCACTGCAATTAAAATCAAAAAGGGTTAATTAAAACTGATTATTTCATGATTATTTCTTACTTGTACTTAAAAATGAATCCACTGGCACACCACTGTCACTTTCAATAATAATACATAGCAGGATAGAGACTGTTATAAATATTGCATTGTTATTTTTACTAGGCATATTGGTAGTTGGGATTTATCGTGGAGGGTCTCAAAACCTGTCAGCGCTTCAAGCCTCAAGTCTGTAAACCCGCCACTGCATATATGAGCAGGTCTAAACAGTGACGTCCCGTGAGGATAGGCAGGCCATCCGTTGCCTATAGCGGCAAATTAAGACGGTTCTTCAGTGAAACGGCAAATAATTTTCAACTATAGGTGCGACGAAATTTTGGACTGGTTGGCAATCAGAGAGCGAAAGTCGAGCTGTGAACACATCAATTTGTTTTGTGATGGCGACGGGGGAATTAATTCTTAAATCGTGTAAAGATGACTAAAAAACGTTACCCATTTACTTGAAAAAGAAAACATGTCAATGAGTATATTATTATCATTAATAATAGATCAATAAACATAACATTAACTGGACGCATGTTGACTTTTTAAGACAAATTATGTTTTGTTCTGCATGCGTCATTTACACAATCTTCGCGTCGCGTAGTCACGATCGTTTTAGACCGTGCCCCAGCTGAAGTATAGCCTTAAGGAATGAATACTGACTGTAATTACAACTTCTGAAAGCAGTGGATCGACATCTTAGTTGAAAGAAATCAGAGGGCGGCTCTAAACTTGTCATTGGCTCAGACCTTCACGTACCTAAAACCATGAGAGGAGGTTTCGGAGAAATGCTCTAATCCTCAGTAGATGATACGTACCTACATTAGTTTTTTCAAGATTTTTGTTGCAATTGTCAGTTTAAGATAAAAGTAGTAAAATAGGTAAATATGCACCCAATAATTTTGCATACAATTGCAATATTAAAAACGAAAGGGGTCGATGTCTAAGTTTGTCTAAGGGCGGCACTTTGTCTAGGGACGTCACTGGGTCTATATGTATATTAGCAGGTTGTTTACGAGGGCGCTTTTGTTCCTTCGATCCTCCATAGATTTAGTAAGTCAATGATATTATCATGAAATTTTAATTGAATCGAGTTGGATTACTCAGTGTAATATGGGCTTTAGAATCGCAAATAATATAACGATGCAGGTGAATGGACAAATTAGCTCGGCGAATCGTTGAAATGTGTGAAAAATCCGCGAAACAGGCACTGCGAATTTTGTCTCTTGTTTGACAAAAAGTGCATTTTAAAACACGATATCCGTGTGACAGCAATATCGATCTTCGTAAGTTTATCTTGTTTAGTGTAGTCAATATTTAGTCCATTGTCTTACTGTCATATTTAAACATTGCATAGTACCTACTTAACTTAGGTTGGGACACATACATCGGATTGTCACCATTTTTACCTGAAATAACATACATCATTAATTTGATTCATGAATGGGTTTAGAAGTTCTCATATTTATTTATTATTCGATATACAGGTGACATAACTGGGTCGCACATCCAAACTCATCTGGATTGCAACAAGTCGAATATTATATCGATGTGATTTTGTTGGTTTTCACAAAACACTTGTAATTTTTTTTAATGTAGGTACAACACAATAATGCACCTTCCAAACAAACTCATCCCACACCATACTCGGTCTTAATAGAGCTTATCACGCTTTTAGATGTGAAGCATCAACAGTAGGCAAAAAAGACGTAATTTAATAAAAAGTGCCATTGGAGAGAAAGGCACGGATACTTCATATGAATATAATGATATATAATACCGGGTCCACACCGGCAACATGTCGCGCGACAACCTCATTAAATTTTACGATAATTATCATAATTGCTTAAGAAATTTTACGATAACTATCATACTTATCGTAAAATTTAACGAGGTTGTCGCGCGACATGTTGCCAGTGTGGACCCGGCATTAGATATAAAAAACAAAGCCAAAACAATACGGACAACCAAAACTAGGTGAAGAGATCTTCACGTCAGCAATAAGACACCGCAAATTGTTTAAATGCAATATAATTGGCCTTTGTGGCGACCGGGTCGAACGGCCTAATTAATGTACAGCTCGAATTCGGCATTTTAGTTTGAAATAGCTGGTGTCGCATCGGTATATGTGCAGGAGCTGCCTTTTTATTCGTTTTGACTAGCTGCGTGACGTCACTGACTTCGCCAATGCGCACGTTTGCCCAGTTTTGATTTATGACTATACCGGTTGAGTCAGGCTTACATTAATTCTTATCTTTAAACTGATGCTTCTTTCGATGATTTTTGTGATCGCAAAAAAGGTTTTAAGCACCACAAACTATATCAATATTGAATATAGTGTATAGGTATAGGTAAGGACCACCGCAATGGTTCAATATATAGTTTTGTTTGTCTATGTTAATTTCGGTTATGATTTATTATACCCACGTCCCCTATTCTCTTGTCTTGAAGTTTCATATAATATACCTTATGAATTAGTAATCATAACTACATAATAGTAGCATTACAAGACCAGATGACACTAGTAAGTTAAATTAAAAAGCACGGCATTTGTCGACATCACTCGAATACTGTTAAGTTTTTTTAATATTATTTCCACAATACGAAGGAAAGGGCTACGCGGCGTTCTCAGATGACAACTAAAAAAACCGACCGAAAAAAATAACTTGTGATTTTTCCGGTGCCGGTGGTGTGCAGTGTATATTTTCACCCGATGAATATTAATACAGCGGGTCTTATTTACATGATTGTCCGTGGGAAAGCTAGCGTAACTAGCTGGTGTATTACGGATTCCGTAGTTCTGTCACATAATCAAAAAGGTTTGGTTGTCTGCCACCCAGAGATTTGAGGCCGCGTTGATTAACAAGGCACGCAGCGAAGGTGTAATTGATAATGCCACTAAATTAAAATGAGGCATTCCTGCGGTAAATGACAGGTGCTGTGCTTGTATTCAGAAGCCGGTCGATTGTTATTTTATATTACCTGCATGTAAGCTTATAAATGCATAAATTTTAGTGACTGGTTATATAGATAATCGGTGTTTCACATAGCTTATAGGCAGCGCTGGATTAAGGGATGAGCTTTAGCTGGGCCTCCCAGAATTTTTTAATACATTCTTCTGTTAGGGAACAGCTTTATCGGGAAGCATTATTAGTTCGTCCAACACGTGAAGAGAGCGCCGGATGCCAACTACCGCGGCAATATTGAACTCACAATCACACAGTTTTATACTGTTTAATAAGGGTTATTTTAATTAAATATTTAATTTACAGCATTACAGAAATCATAACGGGTTGTTCCGGCAAATAAACGGATCTGCCTTCGCCACCCGGATATCAAGTTCCGAGCATGCTTGTTGCTTGTGGCCTTCTTGTCAATGGGGCACCCGTGCTAGGCCCTTTATCCCCTGCATCTGAGTGAATGTCATTAAAGAAATTACCGTTCTCGTGTTTGGCGAGATGGTCTGGCTTGGGATCATAACATATTATGTATTATCTACATTTTATGACAGTCTTACTGACTGGAATAGGTATATTATTTCACTGATGAAATGGTTTGGCGCAGCCTTTATTAATAATTATTAACTATAAATTACTTATACCTATAACACTTCCGTATATAAATCTCAAGATCCATAGCTCCGCCGAACGATTGACGTCAATAAAGTGAATATCGTCCGCAGTCCCGATAGGGCTGGTACAAAAAGTAAGAACTATATTTAGAAAAGTTGGAAGTAAATCTTTTAAGGTAGTGTGTGTGTATGTATACCAATGCGTCCGTACTTTCCCAGGCTATCATAATGAATAAAAGCTAAATTAATAATACCTAGTTGAATAGGTACGAAACTTTTGAGCACACGACAAATAGAAACTAAAAGATTATTTGCAGTCAATGTGTGGGTAGAAAGAAGCATTCATTTAATTATATTCCTAAGATTGCTTCTTTCGTGTACTTTTTGAGTGAACGCTCATGACCCATTCTTATTTCCATAAAGTGTACGATTTATGTGAGACAGCGTTGTGAATGTGACTGATTTAATATTCTCCGCGGTTGAGATGTCTATGGCATTAAATGTCACATAATTTCTAGGCTTTTTAGTTTTTACAGACGCTCTCCGTTCCGCGTTTAAATTCAAGGATCATTCACCCAAAAAAGTATTGGGTGTTGGTTTTATTTGACAGAGTGACTTATTTATGTGATCCTGATACATCTTACTTCTTAATCATGTATCTTTACTGTTAATATGATGAAATTTAGTTAAAAAAACGATTAAACTTACAATTTATTATCAACCGTGTTTAATTTGCAATTCATTATTAATTTGATGTCACGTTACTGTGTCTGATGACCAACATACAGTTCTGCGGCTCCAATACTAAATAGTCCTACGTCTTTGGTGTTGTGTACTTTACCTACATATTTTTATTTAAATGGTGAACATAAAATATGTTTATATCTAGCCTTTTTGAATACAATGGATACTACGCAGAGAGTACATACAGTATTATTTTAGGATATTTTATGTACTTATAATTAATACTAATTAATAATAAAAACAAGCGTGACACTATTTCATTAATGTCATTTATAGGACGATTTAAAATAGTCGCAAAGTAGTTACTAACCATTCAAAGTTAAATTTACATATACATTTTTTGTAGTGTTTATTTACAAAACTGCTACGACATAGTAAGTATACGGAACACGAGATGTTGCTATTTCTTCATAACGCACAATAATTGGTTAATATGTTTATCACTGCCGCTACAATTGACTTACCTACTTACTAAACTTTGCCTCGTTTTAGATCGATCTACGCTCCTGGATTACTTAGGATATATTATGAAGTTCATAGATTTATTGTTTTACCTTAGGTAGGTATATACATTATTTTTTCAACATTTTTATCGCTCATGAAACAGCTGTCGTTTGAATCTCTCGAGTCGAGTGAAGTAACTAGGCATCTAATAATATAAGATTAGTGGGGGTGCTTTAATACACCCTTATTATCTTGTTTATATACGCACTACTTGTCTTATCTTCTTAGCATACGAAATTCAATTTATGTGAGGAATGTACTATTCGGCATAAATTTGTAAATATTTTATGATTCTAATCTTATTCAATCAAGAAAGAGAAAACTATAAAAAATCTAAGTAGCCAGTCCGGATACAGTGAGATTTTGGATATGTTAAAGTAGACATACTTGATACATATCCACTTCGCTCAGTCCTCCGTTCCTCTTTTCAATTTATCGATATCTGACATCAGCACACAATTTTGTATATCATCAAGTCACCGATGTAATGTCATTGTCGTCGTTCATATTCTGTTTTACATTTCGGTTTTTTTTTTTAAATATTAAAACAAACTGTAAAAGTTTCTTTCGATAAAATATATTAGGTATATAAAAAATACCCACTAATAAATAAAGATGAAGTATGTATCACTTTAATGTTAAAAATAAATCAGATTTCCTGAAAATATATTGAGGTCAATGTATTTGAGAAATAATAGCAACAAGAGAAGTTCTGATGACAAGAAAAGGAAAAAAAACTTATATGACTGGAAGAAAAATCTCAATAATTAATCAATTTCGGTGAATATTTAAATATGCTAATTTCGCTTTCAGTGAAAAGGATTTAGAATTTAGCAAGAATAATTTATTAATTTTAAAAGAATCCTATTTTGCTGACAGACCGAACAAATAGAATCGCATTAATTTTATGGGAAAGATATACTTATTAATTTTATACATTTTAATACTACCAAATTAATAATATACATCTACATTTTTGTATCTATATAGCTATTTTAAATAATATGTTATACATAATATATTTCATGGAGCTTCTATATTATTTATGATTATGTATGTTATATCCATACATATTGAAAAGTTATGTTGTGAGCTTTCATTAGGATTACATAGATATAAGCTTTTATGATAGATTGATTAATACTTACTGAATATGATTTCATACCCTTCACATTGAGGGATATTTGACTTTTTTAATGTTAGAAAAATAAAGTGTCCGGAATTCAGCAAAAACTCGTCGGAAACAGGTGTAAAAAATGACTGTAAGTTGAAAAGAAAATTGCAATAATTTAATAATTCAATTAAAAGTATCAGGTACCCATACGCTGTATTAGGGTTAGAGTCATTTCGTAACCACATAATATGCTTCAGTTCAAAATTGGCTAGTAATACTATTGTATATTTTTAAAGAAAATATTTTTTAAATATTATTTATACACGAGTCAAAAGTATCTGGACTCCAGAAAATATCATCACTTTACAGGTGCATAGAAGTTTAGTAATGAAAGTGAGATGCAATAATTTAATGGCTCAATAAAAAAAAGTATCAGGCGCCCAAAAACTGTCGTCGGTGTATAGATTCAATTCACAGAATCAAATAAGACCGATGCGCGGGATCTTATTTCGAGCTTCGAATTAAATCGGGGCCTTCACCTTTCGAATCGGCAACCGGTAATTACCGCTGCAATTTAGAGCCCTCGGGGGGGCAGTGTGCCAACATTTTGTATAGAGGAGTGCTCAAGCGATGTGTATCGCTCGCCTAAGTTACTTTGAATGCACATCCAATAAACATTGTCTGATCGACTCTACAATGTTCAAACACACAATAATATCATTAATTTTGATCAAAGACCGTCAGAAGTTCACTGTATTGACCAGTTGGTTACTTACTACTCACTGTGGTTTTATAAATTTAATATCGCTTGGTTTAAACTGACTGTCTTAATGAGTTCAATCATTATTAACTTCTGCAATACCTATACCTACGAATATGGCCCACACATCCTGAAGCGGCCCCTTAGGCTAGGATCTTACCCCCTACCTATCGCTAAGGATAAAGACAGTGTGATGCTCTACAGTAGCGTTTTCCAAATGGTGTACGCGGTAAAATTAATGTGTATATTTTTAGTGTTTTTTTTAATATTTTAATACTTACATCTATTTGAATTATGGAGTTGTCGATTATCGATACACATATAAAAATTGTATTGTGCAAACAGATAATTTTAAATAATAATATTATTGAAGAAAAATAGCGCCGCAGGCGACTTTTTTTACTATTAGAGAGACTTTGTGATATGTATTTATATCACTTATCTGGTCGACTAGCCACACCGGGCCCTTACTGAGCCCGGCCCCCCAGGCTAGAGCCCTGTCAGCCCCCCCCCCCTCTGTGGGGGCCATGGCTACGATACCTACCATCACTTAACGAAACTTTACTGATATTTTTTTTTCTTATTTTAAATAAGTAATTAGGTATATAAGTATTGATTCGATATCAATTTTATAATGTTGTCTGTTTGATATATCATAATATTTGTAGTACAATAATTTTTTGATTGAACATTTTTAAATCAATCTAGCTGAATATTTTATTTTTCTCGTTTATATTTTACAATTAAACCGAGTAGGTACCTACACAAATCGTTTAAGGTAAACTCGATGGACATTTCCGATTTTCTCATATTACCTAGGTCTGTCTCGAATGTTTAAATAATATTATAATATTAATAATAATTATTGTTAAACATTCGCCCAATACATTGGGAATTTGAACGCGCATTCATCCCTTTAAACATGCGCTTTACCGACTACTCCACCGTGAAGTATTCTAATATATTATAGGAAAAACAGTCTAAAGAAACTTATATGGAAAACATCATTTATGTTTTTTTTTATAAATTTCAATTATCACAATTAATTAAGTACGTACCTAGGTACTATAAATATTAAGCAATATGTTCAGAACCTTAATATTGTAATCGTATGTACCTATATCCTAAATATAAATTACATTTTCTTCCAATACTGTTGTGGTTTTGGTATTTTAAAACTTTACAAATAAGATTCGTCGAGCTTTCATCAATGCATATCAGAGCTTTTGAAAAAAGCTCAAAGTCATTTATATTTAAAAAATATATTTTATTTTTCTCATAATATTATATTGTTTGACTTTATTAGTGAACCATACAAATGTGGATTTTCACTTTGGATTTCGGATACGTACGAATTATTATAGCTTTACTATCCGATTGACAATTCGGGGCAAACTAAATGTCATCACGTTATGGAATAGGTAGTAGGTACGGCGCAGTCATCTCTTTGAGCAACGTTTCATTGTGCGTACCAGCAGAAATTTTTCAAATATGTATGTTTGTTGAGAATAATTCTATATAAAAAGCTTAAGGCTGTTCCCTAGGACCTAGATGACGCAAATATGCAAAGATTCATATTTGTTAAATTTTGATTTTTTGTTTACCAATTTCAAAATAATCGTAGATCCTTACCATCATTTTCGTGCCGGACCAAATATATAGGATTTTTTTTTCCTATTTTATATTGTAACCATACACATGAAACACTATAACAATTAGCATCCTGATATGTTTGAAACTAAAAATTGCAAGAAATTTTAGTGATAATTCTCGGAAATATATTTTTCACAACTTTTAGTATTTTTTATACTAAAAATATTCTCATAATACAGTTTTTTCGTAGTTTTTCACTACTGCGTTACTGTGCCAATTTATAAGAATATTGTTATTGTTTTGATAACACCTGATGTCTAAAAAATCCATTTGTGTATGCTCTGAGGACACTGGCTCATCTGGGCATCTCTCTACTATGCGAGCAATAAATAAACTGTAAAGAGATTAATGTTCTACGACGCATTTAGTCAGCTGGCAGCTCCACACTACTGTTCATTATTAACTTTTCACGAAATCGCCAGTAACTTGAACGAGGGACTGCCTCGTACGACACAGTATTTTGTACTAAGCCAAATTGCATTGTTTCTTTATTAAGCTGTCAAGCGAGCTAGGTATACCTATTGGTAATTCTTTCATTCATCTGATATTTAGAATAACTGCATTAGACACACGTGGATTGTAATGGGTGAAATATACATACCAGGTTCTGACTTTTAATCGTTGCCTTGAAGTGAGATTATCTAACATCATTTTTGATTGCTCTATAACTTGGGAATTCATATTCCCCGATACATTTTCCATCTTTGTCGTACCAGCGCTGCCGTTTTCCAATTCTTTTGGCCGAACATCTTCAAATTCAATATCATGTAGCGCAGTCGATCCATCTTATCATGACTGTATAAAAATATCCATGTTTTGATATTGTGGCAAGCTTCCGAAGCGAAGTATCATCAAATTTGGGACTTTTTTTTACTGTTTCAATAGTGGTGTTGTGGATTATTTTTCGATTAATGAGCCTTACCTGTACTTTTGAGAATAATTGTACCTTATGGACTTACGTTGAATTTAATAAATTTAATAACCATTCTAGACTAAGCATAAATGATGCGTTAGTTATAAACAATCGCCATGCTTTCTTCCTAATTAAATCATTTTTTACAATTTTACTAAATTGTTGCTAGATGTTATGAGACATGAAGAGGTTTAAAAAGTACTTATGATGTTTGAGTTTTCCGATTTTTTTATGGTAGGGGTACCTTGATGTAGGCCCCTGAACACACACGATGCTTTTCGACTTTAGCTTATAATAGGAAAAAAAAAACATTAAGATAATTTGAAAGATATTATATTATTGTGTGTGTCAAAATACAGTTTCTACTATTATTATATTATTATATACGAGGTAAACTAAAATATAGATAATAATATTATTGGCGAGATATAAATGTCTAAAGTCTACACCAGTTTGATCGTAGAGATTTTAAAATTGTGCCAAACGTTTTCCAATGTCTGAGCCAATATTTAAAAGCGGTCGACTTTAATTTTTATTGACTGCGAAGATAATAATACGACGAATGTAAAAACTTGCAGGTGTGTTTTTAATGTGACGCCATTTTGATTTTAAAATTTATAAAATATTGCTTACGTTTCGTATTTTAAAATAGTACCTATCAGTTAATATTAAATGCCACATAACAAAATAAATTGACAAAATGACTAGTAAAAATATACTTAACGATACGTATTAAATAAGGTTGTATACAAAAAATAAGTAAATGGGTAGGTATTTAAATAATTTATCAAAGTATATACCGCAGAAAAACATCAACATAAACCAATGGACAAGGACGTAGTCAAGTGTAGGTCCGCAATAGTATGATTCATATCACTAAATCTCTTACATAACATATTACAATAAACTTCGCATAATATAATATGTAGCTCAACCAATGAAAAGCCAAACATGCAGTTAAACGTTAAACAGTCCTACAGTCACTTAACCACCACAGGGTCGCTTTAAAATAGTTTAAAACCAATTAGATTGACGAATTACTAAGAGCTCAGTAACCCAAATTCGACAAAATAATAGGCTAAAAATTATAATAGGTTATCCTGTCATCAATTTTTACTTTCAGTTATTCCTTGCTTTTCCACTTAGTTACACTTAGGTAGACCATACTGTGCCAATATGGACACCAGGCGGTACCTCCAAGAATTCTTGTTGCTGACCAGTCATCTTGCGTCTTCTCTTCAGATCTTTTAGCTCCGCTGTATATTGTTGAAGAAAAGAAAAAAGTCATATTTAAACACTCTGAGCCTTAATGAAAAGTTAACCCTATCTTATGCGTCAATTACATTGAACTACTTCACGAGCTATTTGTTGGCAAAGTTACAATCTGCCTGTAAAGTCGCCCAGTGTCATCATTGAACAAGCTAACAAGCAGATTGTAAACAATCTAACGAGAAAAGTTGAAAGCCGGTCAACTTTACATGCTGCACGCCGGCGTGTGGGCCTACTGCGTCTGCGCAGTAGAGCGCAGTAGCAGCGTAGTGGCTTCTCAGCGAATGGAAAATTTTGTGTGCCATCATCACAATTGCAGTTGGTGAATCGCCCGCTTTTAAATTCGCCAACAAACAGCTCGTAAAGTAGCTCAATGTAATTGACGCTTTGTGGCTGTGGATTGGCTTGTCTTGCATGTCATTGCGTATCATATTAAAAGCAATTAAAACAAAAAAGTCGGCATAGTTTGTCTACATGTGGCATCCTGAGAGATATCAACTTCAGCATATCACCATTCAAATGAAGATCATCAGTAAACGAGGCCTTGGCGAAGAAGAATGTCCGGATTCAAGAATCTCAGAGAACTGTTTTGGCTTAGCACTCCATCTATATTTAGACATGGTAAAAACAGTTAGAAATAATAAGTATCATTGGAAGTATTCTACTTTCTGAAAAATAGATTGATGTAATACTGTTATGTAGATTGTCTCTCGTTTTATGTATCCACAAAGAGCTTTTGCAATATATTGGTTGAGAACCGGTGTAACTATAACATTGCAGGAAGGGTTAGTATGATCAAGATTTAAATAAATTTCCCCGCTTATCTCCTCGTCAGTCCGTTGTACCTAAGTTGATTTTTCTACCGGACGAATATGTCACCTTTATGGCTTCCATACTTACGCCGTGATGAATATTACGCCTAACCGAATCTTATTAGTTATGTTCTCTTGTTAAATGCCCCATAACTGACGGCAATTAATCAGTTTTTTCTCTCGCGCCGCCTCGGTTCCGGGGCCCGAGATTATCTCGTGAAATATGCCCTCGTAATAATTTATATTTATACCGTCACTGCGACAGATTGGCTCTTTTAATTTACTCGTTAATATTTTTCATTCGGAAGAGCAATTTTTCTTTCAAGCAGCGTTTCGTATTTACAGCACTTCTCCCGCGACTTCCACTAAATCATCTTCAAATTTGCACCTCGGGCGATCATAGATAACTTGCTAAGTTGTAAACTCAACTCACAATTCCGTCGATTCATAATATCCACCTACTACGAACGTTTTATTTCATTCACACCTGCATGATTTTCAGAACACACTTTCTAAACACCCCTTTCCGTCTGTCATCCTCTACGGCTCTGCACCCTTTCGACCGTATTACGCGGCGTAACAAAAAATGAAAACCCAAAGAATTTTGTACTTTAATTAGAAGAAGTCTTGTACGTTAGGTCTGTTACGACATTTGCAATTATTTTGGAGGTAAATGAAGCGTGACTAAATTGGTAAACTACACAATCCGATGGTATAATTAATTCACGCAAGATGGTGGCTATTTTTTATGATAATTTATAATATTTTACAAAATTTAACAATTAAATAATAATGCCAAGGTGTAGTTTATTGACTACTTATATACTCATCGTGACAGATTGTCTTTTTATACGCCATGCAGATTGGCAAATAAATGTCATAGCGCAGTGGTGTCAACTTCTAATTACGGTGAATGCGAAGTCACCTATAGCTAGCCCAATCAGTGGACCAATAGTCATTTTTTTTTGCTTCAATTTTACACAATTAGAGCTTGTCCAGATGACGCGTGTGTCGCCGTGATTCGCCGCGAGTCCATGTGGACCGCTTAATGAGGTTACCTGTACCTCGACCGCGCGCGAGAGGTGACACGCAGCGAGTATATGTGGATGGCTCAATGATGTCACTGAAATGCGCACGAGCCAAATCGCACCATCTGGACAAGGCTCAGTGTCCATCTCTATAAATAGAAGAAGGTTTTTTCAACATCTTTGAGAAAAACGAACAAGCTCATAACCGTTCCAAACTTTCTCGTAGTGTGTTATGTAATGTGCTTTGTAATGTTATAGTGCAGAATTCTAGTTTCACTAACTTATACGGTTACCTCCCATCTTCTTCATCTGCTGAGCCTAAATGAGTAGAATTCTTTTCTTCCTACTAATGACTAGGCCTTTCGGCCAGGACGTTCGTCTTCTACGAATGCCCTTATACTTCGCTGCGCCCTTATATTTTCCTCTACATTGTGCCCAGTCGTGGATGATTGTTGCACACACAAGGGGGTGGACACCACCCGGAACGGAAAAATAAAAATTATTTAAGTGAATGGAACATTACTTGTTAAAATTAATCACTTAGGTACTAGTTGTTTATACCCTAGCATAGTAAGTATAGTATTATTTCTTGATCGTGGGGGAAAGATTATTTAACATCAGTTAATTTCACCCGGAAGCTTTTGAAACGCATCGAGCTTTTGGTGTATTTTTTTGACTTTTCTATTTTTTAACGTAATATATTTTATTCATTGATTCGTATTATGGGCGATAGTGTAAATTATGGGACGTGTATTGTTTTCTTTGTTAACTGTTTTAAATGATAAATAAAAAAGAAATAATTATTATTGTTCACATGAATTTGTAGTTATCTATCAATAAATTATTCGGCTACTTTGCCTGTTTTGTAGTATTTTATTTCGTGAATAATTTTAAATGTGAGATTAATTATTTATTTGTGTATTCCTATGCAACTTGGCAGTATAAATTAAATTTTATTGCCATAATGACAGTTTTATTAGTACTCCGCCATTAGTATTTCGAGACATTGTTGTCCGTTTCAATAGATTTTTAGTGGACGCAACCAATTAACGAATTTAAAATGTATTGTTTTCCAAAGGCAATTACTAAATTGTTGTGGAAACTGAATAAATTTATATCGAAACGCTGAATTTTATAGATACCCTATAACAGGGAAGGCTAATCTTTTTCTACATGCGTGTCAAATGTTATGCAATAATCTTGAAAATATAGTCCCGTGTCAAATAAATAAAACAAAAAAATCGTTTATTGTTATTTTACTAAAAACGTATGTCACACAAAAAATGGTTCGCGTGTCATAGATTAGCCTTTGCTGCCGTATAATGTAGTGCAGTGATACGAAATCTTTTTTATCAGTATGGCCAATTTATCAATTTTATAATTGTGTACCTTCAAACCGAAGTTGGAAAGATGGATTGGTCTCATCAATGGATCCTGTAAAAGGGTTAATAAATGTGTCCTAGAATTTTCCACGATTAAAATAAAAATGTATGTACGTTTCTGAGTGTTCAAAATTATGTATGTTATACACGCCAGGCTTATAATTTCGTGGGTCCCGGGCTCGAATCCTGCGTCCAGAAAAAATCACAATATGCTGTTTTTCAGTGTATGTTTAAACCCAGAGCATTGACCTAATAGGTTAAGCAAGTGGATAATAACCATCTCTGGTACAACCTTCACACCGTGGAGGCACACAATATGATATTTTTAGCATACAACATGCCATAAAATTTACACACATATATATATATATATATATTGTTGTTACATACTTATTATCTACTTAGGATATTGTAACGCCTGTAACTAATGTAATCTTGGCTAGTGGGTGATGAAGTTGTATGTTTAGTGTATGAAACCTACTGCGGAATGGTAGCTGTGCGATATAATTAGAACTTTGAGAGGAAGTATAGTTAATTAAAATTTGTTAAAAAAATCATTGATACAGTACTTTATCAATTATTTATGGAGTGCTCTGCATCGACATCAACAATTGACGGCACGCCATTGGTTATTATTTGAATACACCAATTTATATTTACTTTACACAGGGTTTAGAAGACGCTGATCTAGTCTGGTGTAATACATCATACAATACGAGATCATTAACTTACCAGATGGCATAAATTTGATACTCGCGGTAAGATGTAGTTAGTTATGTCGCAATATATTGTACATAACAAGATAATGTGAAAAGAAAATCGCATGTTATTTTCTAAATCACTCCGAATTTATGTTGCCTTGTTCATAATTATTTATGAATTTAAGTTGAGGCAAGCCGTGTCCGATTTGTGGGCGTCCATAACATGATCACACAATGTCTGCTTTTGGTTCGGCGATGTTGATGAGATGATAATATTTAATCAAGATAACGACAGGAAGACAATAAGCGCAATGAATTGATTATGTCATGATGTGTTGGACGCCAATTTGACTTTGCCCAATGCGGAGTCAATTCACGGCCATCTTTGGACAGTGACCTCTTTAAAATGTAACAGGATCGCATCAATCCGAGCGGACCGCAGTGACATCAATGTACCGCGTGGGCTCAACCCGTTTTCACTTATGCTGCCCTGTTACTTCAGATTGTTTTTGACACCATATTATACATTTCGACATTGTTAATTTATAATGAAATTTATATCTGACACGCATATTGCTAAAACAGTCAATATATTACACTTCCCTCTTAAAATGAATAGCGTTAACTCACAATTCAGTCAACATGGACTTAATGTGTTGAGGATTGCTTGTTTTTTTATGTTTTACTGCTACCCAACAATACGTTTCCATCAAAGATGTTGAAGAATACCTAGATTATTCTATATAAAGCAGTGGCAATTGTAGATACGTATATGCCCGAGGCACAGACTGATGTTAAGGTCCCAAACGATTTAGAATAAAATAACCGTTACCACTGTAACCAAAACCAAAAGTGGTTTATTTTTTTTTTTAGAGTACCAATGCATCGTTTTATTAAGTTATAATTTTAGAAAAATATGTCTGTTTTCGAGGCCCCCTTTTAAATCTTCTGACGAATCGATTGCGACATCTGTGTCAATGAAAATCGCTGCTGGAAAAAAGTGAAGCACTGAAGTAGGTACATACGTATTCTTATTATTATGGTCCGGTTGAAGAAATTCTTTGACTTCAGGCATTTTAATAATATGGACAGTCTACAATACAAGTATATTAGTTAATATTAAACATAGTACAGTGTTATAGTAATGCATCCTTCATTAACTACATGGTATGTGGTACCTATAATTAATACACAGAGATACTGTTCAAGTATTACATTTATTTAGGTTATTTCTTAACTGTAATTTTTTCATCCTAAATCACCCTGAAGATTCTGAAATCGTGTCCAGATTCTTTGATCCCTTGCTACAGCAATTTCATGAAACAATAAATATCTTGTATAATTGTCTCTTTGGAATCCAAAAGTCTTTTTTGTATGCCATTTCATGTATAAAAAAAACCAGTATCATCCATCGGCGTAATATGAAATCACATTAATTTTGGTACCAATTCAACCATTGACATAAAAAGATAATAATTTCTTTATAGCTATGGATTAATTTAAAGACTTTCATTACATATACGGTTCTTGATAATAGATTTGAAATAAAATTATTGATTGCATTTTATTCAAATTTTGCTACACCACCGTGAACATACCGTTAAATTAATTAATTAGGTATTATTATAATGATATTCAGCCTACATTTTAAGATTTCTGTTTATTCTTTCAATACATTTTTTTGTTCAATTCAATATGGCAAAGCATAGATAAAAATGTTCCTATAAATCTTAAAAAAAACCTCTAGGTTTATTTAGTTTTTTTAAATTTTTAAATGCACCTACACCAAATTATGTCATGCTATGATTCACTTACTACAATGTCTTGATTGAAATAAAAGCTGTTATTTTCATCCAAAAATCATTTTAAAATTACTCGTAGACTCCATATTTAATTTAGGCAATCGATGTTCAATTATTTTAAATAATGCTCAGTCTCTATTTAGTTTTAACAGTTTTATATTTTAATCTAATATGTTTAATATGCTATTCTATAGGTAGTTTATCTTTTTCTGGTAATATTACATTATGAAATAATTGATATTTACTTAAAACATTTACTAATTTTAAACGTGGTAGGTGGTACATATTTATATTATTACCTTTGTATTGTGTGATGGGCTCTCATTTCTTTTCGGAGTGTATAAAAAATATGCAGTTCTATTAAACGTAATACAATTATCTCTCTACAAACAAAGTGAAGTCTTGATTGGTCTTCCGATGAGTAACGAACTAACACAAGATAAAGATGTCTGTCACTCGATCAGGCGAGCTAGTTAACATCTTCATGGACCGCTCGTAAAATTGCCTTTTTATTCTCCGCCAGTATCAGGCAATCATATCTGTACAAGGGTATATTTTTGTTTTGTCATCCGGCAAAACACGGTTCATGTGCTCAAACGAAAGAGGGAGTGAATAATAATGAGCCGGTGTAAAAAGTGAGAGAAAAAACAACAGTGAACGACTGTTCGACGGTACAAATAAGGCGATAATTGGATCGGACGGGCGATCAGACCCCTGCAGCGAAGACTCTGAGTAAAGTCTCCTGCGACCTTATGCTAGCCTGATAGCTAGAATCGTAGCTACGGGGGTCTCCTCCGTCTGAGATCTCCCCTACGCTTGGATGTATTATTTCGTCTTGTTCCGAGGATTTTCGGATGTAATATTCTTGAATCGGCGTTATGAGTTTTCCGGATTTATCGATGTGGCACTGCTAGGAATGGTTTGTTGTGATTTGGTCGGGTGGGCGCGGTGGGAAATTGTCAGCGTAATGGACTCGGCGGGAAGCGCTGAGGGTTTGGCTCGTAAAGATTTTACGACATTGTCTGAATTTGCATTAACATCGTGTTTTTCGTCTTAGCCCCCCTTTAATGGCGATTCATTGCCAATAATATTTACCTTCATAGCATATCAATCGAGCAATAACAACAACGATTTTCTTATTTTGTTATATTTTGTAGTTAATCAATACTATAAATTTAATTATCAAATAATTCAGTCATATAAAAAAGAATGTGAAAGGACTATGTCTAGAAAGATTGGAAATAATATGAGTAGATATTATTATTCTACAGCACGTTAATTTGCTTTACGTAATCGTAATAAAATAATTAAAATATTCTGTACGTTGATGCATTTATAAAATAGCTGATACAAACAAGACCATGATCTCAACCTTTCTCGATTAACTGTCGGTTGAAGGCATCTACTTACTTTCCCCACTTATTAATTGAATTTACATGACTTTAAGTTAACAATACCACCCATCGGAGAGAGGGGCATGTAGACGCTAAACTAACATTCCGAGTCATACAAAATCATGCTTCACATTCAAACGTAGGGTCTCGTGACACGCCTGATTAAGACAAGCGCATCTATTTTATACACAATACTATTATCGGCAGCTATCGAGGGTAGTTTTTCATATGTTTGTATCGAATTACCTATTAGCACTTATTGTAACAATTACAATAAATGCTATGTTTTAACAGCACTTCTCTTGGCTGTGCTAAATTTTAGAGCGAGATAGACCGTTTTGACTGTTTAGGCGGCTAACTTATTGGAATAATTATAATACTTTGATACAAACATATGAAAAACTACCCTCAATATCTGCCGATAGCAGTCTTTATATAATAGATGCGCATGTGTGGTTTGGTGGGGCCATACACTTAAATGTCTCCACACTTCTAAGGTATTAATTAGTCTCAGTCTGTATACTTCCATTTACTTAATCTTTTAAAGGTTATTGGTAACCATTGGATGATAATGATAATATGAATGAGCTTTTCTTTCTGATTGTTCATTGAAATATTTTAGTGGTGGTTTATTGTGTAAAAAAACAAGTTTTATACTTATAACATAAAAGCAATGCGAAGTGATTTGCAATTAATTTTATAGTTAGTCTCCGTGTCATCTTTACATATCATTTTATTTTACTGAAATTTGTCACTGAATGTAATGAATACTTATAATTACTGTAGTTTTAATTTACAATTCATTGCTTTGGTACCACGTTGTCTGGCATGTTTCACCACCAAATTAATAGTTTTTTTTATAATAAATATATATGAATAAATTATTATTAAGTAGATTTTAGATAAATACAAGACCAGGAGACCAGAAACAATGGCAAGTAAGCCGTGAGCCGGCGTAATGATAATGTGGTCGACGAAAGGACTTAGGCATTCAGTGTTTCAATCTTGCCGTTTCACGATTCAAACAGTCATCGCATCTGTCGCAAGTTGTCCGCACATTTAAACAAATCAATTCTAGGTTCACTGACGACTAAATTGACGCATTGAAAGAATCGGGGACGTATGACAATAATTCCTGTCAACGGACCGAGGGTAACTTTGAATAATAAAAATGCGGGATTTTACACACCGAGTCGCGAGATGTGTCTTATGAGAATACATAATTATACGTGTAACAGTATTTCTTCTGTCGTTTTCATCTGCTAAACATGTTTATTTATTTATTAACATCATATGCACTTACAAAACAAAAAATATAAGAAGATGAGGGAAGAGAAGCAACCTTAGAAATATATTGCTAAAGGTTCATATAATCCATCTGGTTATAACCCAAACTCTTTGATTATGATTAGGGATTGCAATACTGGTATTTCAAAACCAGCATCCCAGTATTTTTTGATACCTAAATACCGGTTATAAAAATCAAACAATACCGATATATTCGGTATTAAAAATGTATTAATTGACATAAAAGGTTTTTGTCGGGCTACACGATGCCTGGTTTACTTCCGTTGCTCTTTGACTTCCTTGGTGACTAGCAATGACACGTGCAGATTTACGAAATACACTTGCATTAAAGGTACCTACTTCTGTAATTTTTAATTTATCCAAATATTTTTGCCAGTCGCTCGCGGGTTTTAGAAGTTTTGCGATGTATTTTTAAGTAGTTATTTCGAAAATCCCGGCTAAATACTTTTCGTATGTACATGGAGACAGTGCCAATAGTGCAACTATAGGTATTTGTAAACATCAGCATCTCTACCCTACCTATACATGATGTTTTTGCTATAAAATATTATTATTTTAAAGATATTTTTATATATTATATTTATTGGTAGATAAGTACTCCTGTTGTTTTCCCATATGTTTCACAAATACCGGTATTCAATAGGAAATACCGAAATCAGTCAGTATTGCAATCCCTAATTATTTGATATGCTTTTTAGCATAAGGTGTAAATTCTTGGAAATATTAGTCTCTATATTGAACATTTTGGTTGTTTTACCTACTTTTGAAATGTGCACATTATGACTTTTCATAATATGTCTGGTATGGCTAATGTATTTAAGATTTCCATCACTACCTTTTGTCAAATCGTACAAAATATGGCGTTGAGGCTTGATTATGGAAAACGAATCAATTGATATGTCGCCCACTGGTATCCGGCTACAATGAGATCTCATCGGTATCTTGGCGATGTATGATAATGGTCTCTGTCATCGTGCGGGGGGCGAAGCGAAGGAAACGAGGTCTGATCAACCAATATCTCCGCGCAGCCGGCGTCGCCGCGGGGAGCCGACGAGTGTTGAAATCATCTCGGATACCAGGGGACCATCACCGTTGACACGCACGCTTTTGCTATAATAGAGACCAAGGATGAATAATTTACTCAATTAAGTGGTATTTAGATTATAGATGCACTCACTACCTCCTCCATCTTTTATGTTTTCCTGGTGGCAGGTCGTTGAAACTACTTTCATTACCTATGACCGATTTCAATCAAACGTCAAACTGTTCTGTGATGTTCTGTTTATGTGAGACCAAAATTCGTCACGAAATGTAAAGTATTAGTACAACATGATATCCGAAGACGTGTATAATTTTGAGGTAAACGAACCTGAAAAAAGAACATTCTAAATAAGTGAACTGTTTTTTTTTGCCAGATCCAATGAATTGGATAATAATGAAAATTGCTCATATTTATTAAGTAGTTTAAAGATTTTCTAGCCCTTAACAACACAAAATCATTTTTCCATAACTTTATTAAAATAATAGGTTTTATTGGTGGTTGGTGCTGACTGTCTCGCCAATCTCATTCTTCAAGAGTAAGCGAGAAGCGATGTTGTCATTATATGGCACTATTTGACAGGTCGTGAACACCGGTTAACCTGCGGTGTAGTTAGTTTTTTAGCGGAAGGCTGGCAGATATCGCACAGTCCAATTGTTATCGGGTGAAAATTCAAAAGCTTCTGAACCCTTTTGATCCATGCATGCAATCTTGCAATTTGCACGGTAATTTACACGTGCATTTTTTTGTTATAGCCGCAATATACGTACCGTTAGCAGTAAATCAATGCACTTATAAACGTGCGTAGGTATTATGATTTATTTGTATTTTTATCTGTCAGTATTACAATCTCTCTCGCTCGTAGAGGAACCACAATTTCCCGAGTCGATTAACTAACAAAGCTACGGGGAGGCCTCCATCAATGGGATCAACCCCAATTGTTGATCAATAATTATTTATAACATGCGTAGTTCTGTTCCCAGTTTAAATCATGTTAAGAAATATGTAGTTGATATTTAATGATTTCGGAACCCATTACAGACCTTGTTGTCAATAATTCCGATATACCTAATGTTATCATTTATCAAGATAACATAATTATTTAGCCTACATAACTTTATCCGCCGAAGTTACCATTATGAGACCCTAATACTTTTATTAAATTTAATAATAATAATATTGTCACCTCGATAATATTGCAAAGGTTTCCCAGCAGATATTGCTTCGTGTTTCTGATCCCCGCGCAAAGCCCTGGGATTCGTATGCGTGTATCTGAATTATTATATTCCACGCTACAGACCAGGAGAGCATCCCAGCTTAGAAGGTAGGTAGGTAGGTTATAACAGAGAGGAGAAAACCCATTATGAGAAAATATGACAATTTAGACGTCACGTTTTGGGAGTATAAATGATGTTAAAAAGTTTTTTCTTCTCTGTAGTGTGTTGATGGATATCGAACTCATTGTTGCAGCATCTTGAATGAAATGCACAGATGAGTATGCGTTTTTGACTGATAACAGACTCAATATGTAAATCAACACAGCTGTATATTGTATGTACGTTGTTTTTCTTCTGTTGGTATTTGGGCATATTTGAAATCGAAACCTGATCTTAAAATATGGCAACGAGTTTTTTATCGATCGTGAATATTTTGATGTCAATGTCGTGATATTGAAATGAATATTTTTGTGGTCTTATAATAGGATATCTGAGAACGATTATTGCTCACTATACATACAGATGTATATATAATTAATAGTTATACTATTGTTTAATTGTATTTTAAATTGCCACTTACTAAATGTAGGTATATTGCATCATTTTCACACCTATAGGTATTTGATTCGTATCTTATTGTTCGGTAATAGGTATAATTATAATAATGTCATTCGTTGTAATAAATCTGTATCAGTGGAGATTAAGAAGGTAAGTTTTGATTTTAGATTAAATTAGTCATATAACTTCTAAATTCAAGTTATTTATCTCATTTAGAAAAATGTGTAAAATTCGGCTGATTAAATAAAACTTCACGAATTCACTTCAATTTGTATTAAATAAACAAAATATTGCATAACTAAATAAAAATAATGACGTTGAAAATCGTTCCTTTTCCTTTTTTCTTCCTGGTTACATAGATAATTAATTGTTCAAGATTTAAAAACCCAGATGTTATTTACATTTCAGTTCAATATTCTTGTCTGTATCATATCTGAAAAGACGCACAGCATTGTGTAAACAAATGTCATCTCCAAAAAAATTATCAATTACATACCAACTCTGTTTATGTAGAACTTATAGGTTCTATAAAAACGTCATATAGGTACTCGTTAATTCAACGACATCAAGTTCAGTTAGTTTTGACATAGGTAGCACTAAAATCTACTATCCACCCATGTACATATGTACTACATGTAATATTAATATATATCACTTCTTTTTAAGTGAAAGTAATATATACTTAGGGCATATACATATGTATGATCAAATGTCAATGCTTAATTTTCAAAATAAAGCTTTATTTAAGGTGGTTAAAGCAGATTCCGCCATAAAAATAGATTTAACTTACACTAATAATACAATAATTTAAGTAGGTACTTATCTACCTGTCTTGCCAAACATTTGCTTTTTGATCAGCACTTTGACTACTTATTTCCTTGGTACCTAACCTCAAAATACAGTTTTTTTTAATTGTCTGTCTGATTGTTCCGTTATAATTTTAAAACTATTAATCAATTAATATTGACGTATGTATAGCTTAAATTTTATAGAATGTTGGCGGCAATTTAATATAGTTTTATGTCGATATCTCGAAACGTTCCAAAGTTACAAGATAAAATAACCCACTCAGTTAAACATGCAGATATGAGTGATGGAATGTTGAGGTGCTGTGCATTGCCTATATCGAATAGCGCGCTTGCAACAATTCAACACGAGTTGTTAAAATGGTCAGATAGCAGGGTGGCGATGGAATGGTGAGATGAGGTGCGGGTGGAGGCATGCTTAGATCCAACCGTTATATATATAGGTGGACAAATAACATTATCTTATAAATTTATTTTTACTTTATTCTGTGTATCTGACATCTGTATACTTTTTATATCCGTGTTTCACGCGCACTAAGACGCTGCCCATCGATAGTTGTTCATAAAGGTACCTTTATATACTGAATAAAACAAAGGATATGTAAATGTTTATTTTTAGTGTTAAGTTAATCATTCTTGTATGAAAAAATAAAATCAAATAAAAATCTTCCTCGTGCCATATTGAAATAACGCGAAGGCTATTATCTTAAAAAGCAAATAATGACCACCGGTAATCGTTTGAAAACATACCATTGTAACATCTTGATTATTTCACTGCAGTTTAGAGTATACAGCGTAGTTCTGAAGGAAAGAGAATTATTAGAGCCCGTTCATAATGTAAACTCGATTCGCGCTTTACAAACAATTAACTTTTGACAAACAGCAGAAGAGCTTTAAGCTCGGAATCTATGTCCGTCGAATAAGCTTTCAGAATTCCGCCCGCGCCCACGCGTAAGTTTTTAGACTTTTGATACAAGTCGAGCCAACAGAAAACTTCCTTTTCGCATGCACGCTACAAACTAAATATTAATAATATCGATAACTTTTGGCGGAGAGATCGCGTTAGTTTAAAGCTGGAGAGCAATGATTTTTTATCGAGAAATGTTTTACGTACAATTTACATGTAACCCATTTTTTATGTGTGGATGTTATAACACAAGGAGGAAATAAAACATCATAATTACGTGATTTTTGTTTTGTTTTAGTAATTGTGATAATAATAGTACGAACAAGCGTTACACCACAAGATACTCTTAATACCATTGTCCATTATGTTTAATTTTGTTAATTAATATTATTTAATGAATGAAAAAATATAATATTGGTATCAGGCACACATAAAGAATAAAGAATACATGCGGTCGATTATCAAGTCCTTTCTCGTTGCACTCGAATCTCCAAGTCAATATCTCCGATCGCTTTTGATGGACACGCCGGATGATTCAGATCCGTGTAATGGCGCAATCGAATGAACTCGCGGCCATTTTCCTTTCCGCTTACAAGGGTCCAACATGAAACTGGGACGGACCTCGCCGTAAAGTAGGGCCAGGTCTTGAGTCTTGGGTGGAAGGCCCGCGGCGTAACAAAGGCCGCCTTCCAGTGGCTGTAGACCCCCGTCGAGACCACGCGGAGAAAACAGACATGCCTCAGATAACGGAGCCCTTTTGAATATGCAAATTTTGATCTTATTATCAAGCTTATAATATGATTAAAAAGTATCTTAAGTTTTCTAATTTTTTCAAACTGTATTATTACGGTTGCATCTTACAAACAGGGAGTTATTAAAAACGTAAACTAGAAGAAAATTGCAGATCTTTAATTTGTATTGCTGAATGAAATTATAAGTTTGTCGATTCCCCGGGTATCAGACCGTTTAGTGCCCGTCGTCAGGCAACATTTCCGGTCCGCCCCATTGACATTCCAACTGCCTGATAACCTCTCACATCGCATACTCTTTTCTGCTCCCCTATTCATTGGTATCTCATGCGGTCTCTCCGCCCTTTGTCCAGCATCAATGACATTAATATGGACGAAGCATCTAGAAAATAATATGACACTCACTTTGTGTCGGGTCTGCCGGATGGCGAAATTCATATTTTAATATCGGTATCCTACGCTCAAATGAACATTCTGCTTGCAAGCCGTCTGGCGACACCGCTGGGTCTGCCCATACAAAATTTCTGACTGTCAGGTTTCGACTCCACCGTTATTATTGTGTTACAAAATGCCAATGTGCCTAGTTAAAAATTGTAAAAAAAAATCTACTAAACACTCCAAGAAAGATGGGATATCACTTTGCATGTGTTAGTATTATTTATAAAATGCCATTTTAAGATATTAATGAATGTTTATTCAATGCAATTGAATGACAGGAACCATTGGACAGTCAGTCGCCTGTGATTCGCTGCGCTCACTTGCGTCTAATCTCCGAGAAGTCGTAAGTAACCGAGAATCTGTTTCTAACGCAATGAGTCATGACACTAATACGCCATTACAATAAAGGTTATATTACTATAAATTCTCGAAGCTTGTATCGCATAATGGAAACGGATACGTCAATGGTCACGTGACATCTACCTATACATCTGTGAATGACTTTCATGCACAATTTCTCGTGCGCGCCGGGTATGAAGTGAGTCGTCCATTTAATATGTCATTGTCCAGCATGCATCTTTCCATGCCACGTTGCGTTATTTGTTGTTTTTGGATTTATTTAAAATTTTGAGCCCAAGTATATGAGAGCACTGGTAGCACCCATTAAGGTTCATCATTTACACTTTTGGTACAATGGAAGGTCATTTCTGACGATTTTTTGTATTAGGGTAACATGATTGTGGATCTGATTTTTTTTAAATATCTCGGTTCTGCTTACCTACAGTAATTAAACCTAAATCATAAAATTTAACATGTTTATTTTATTTATAAGACTGTCACCAATCAATACATAATAAATGAATATGGTGGCAGTTTTATGATATTCGTTTATTGTTATGTATTTAACTCTAGTTTGTTGTTTTTCATTGGTCACGATTGTATTATATAATAATATGATTAATATTTCTTTAAATTTAGGCAGGTACATAGGTAACTACTTCAAAGTAAGTAAATTCTCATAATTATGTTACGTTATATTCATAAATAACGACAAACAAGTCAGAGCCAAATTAAATTCGTATTATGTTCTAAACGCGTACAAATGTGTCTACTTACCTATATATTAATAAAAAAATATATAAAATTGGTAAATCTCTGTTCTAGTGATAAGTAAGTCATAGGTACCTACACTTGAATTTATGCAGCAGATTAGGATGGCGTTTCCAGGTCATAAAATCACCATCAATACATTAATTATTGATACAGTTTTCAGGAGGATGTTACACAATCAAAAGGTATTAAAAAGCTTTATATGACTACACTATTAGTAATTTATCATGAGTGTCAACCTGTACCGATAAATAGAGCTTTAAGATGTAAAATAAATACTATATGGTGTGTATGGCATTTACTTGTTTAACAGAAATAAACTTAAAGTAGATGGAATAAAATATGACATATTTATTGGAAATCAGACGATTTTATACAGTGGATCTGACCATACTTGGGATTGATGCTTCATACAGTTGTATCAATAAAATCCATATTAGAAGAGTCGTTTTCCCAGGTTTTACAGAATAAATGAATTTAATCGTAGTATGATAGGTACTGGTGTAACTAAGTAGCACCAATATTGTCATAGAATATACTACAGCAATAATGGGTTATTGTTGTTGCTGAACCTATATGTATAATGCAGATTTCCCGCATAAACACCGGTTTAATAATTAATAATCGTAGTTGAATTTTTATCAGTTGATTCAATTGAACATTATTATAATAATATTTTTTTGTGTAACATTCGACGTTGCCGTAATAGGTATTAGGAATATAGTTATTATCACTGGGTAAAAAGTACTATTGTAAGCTTTTAAGCTCTGCCTTTTCGAATTTTAGTCAAATAACCGATTTTCATTGATGACACGAGGTCAATTTGATCGTTTCAAAAGCTTGAATAGAAATAACAGGTATCAGGGCAACACGCGTATACGATTTCTCCTCGAATCTACCTCCGCTGTCATCCTGCCAGCCTGATACCTGCGCGGCTCCAGTCGAAGTCTTGTGTTTCTTAATTGAGGACTCCGCGGGGAGCTCGCCGCAGTTGAACTTCTTTCATTGCCAATCAACTTTTTCCATGCAAGATGGATGGGATACATTAACAGTGCAGTATGGGGTATTTGTGGGCATGTCTACGGGATTGCATGACCACCTATGATGCCCTGGTATTGAGTATTTTTTTTACTCTCAATGTATATTTATATGCATACAAAAAACATACGCACGCCATGATCCGAGAGGTCGGAGATGGCAATCTTTAAACGGATAATAGCTTAAGTACCCTGTCAAAGGGGTTTAAAGATTTTAAATGTGAATTAAGAGCCCTTGAAAGTGCGTAGGGGTAAGAATTCACTAACAATGCATTGATAATGTGACGGGGAAATTATAAGAACTTAACACTTTGTACACAATATAATATCATACATATGATCATACGAACTAGCTGCATAATATTATAGTCAATAAATTTTATACTTAATTAATAGAGTATTGGCTGAACAGTTTCTACAGTGAGTAACAGCCGTCTTGCAATAATGCTACAACTGAAATAGCTATCGACTAATTAACCAACCTGTCGAAATTAATATCGGTGCAAGCTTGTTTACTGTAAAGCCAGGCGGGAACAGCGTTAATTTTCATGGCCGACTTCGGCAAAATTCATGAATTCGAGAATGATGGATAAATAATCCAGTATATCGGCTATATTCAAAATTCGCTTCCACTTAATAGACAAGTACCTTAATATCCATTATTTTTCTAACCATACTAACTCCAAGTGCAATTTTTAAAGGCGTTGTCCATACATGATTTCACAGAGTTTTCGGTATTTTGACCCCCGTATCTAAAATTATGTTACATTTTTGATCTCCCACATTAACTTAAAAACAAATTCGTCGTAAATGATCGATTTCTGTATTATTTTCTCACTGAGTATGAGTTTATATAGTTTTATAATGCCACATTTTTATAACATTTTACAACCCCCTCCCCTCAATCCTCTTCGTCGTAAATCATTACATAGCTAGGCTAAACGCTCTTTTATTCTCGCAATCAGCTGTAGGACTCAAGATTGTATACCTATTAACGAAGACCTCATGGTCCTTTATCGTGGATCTGAGGGATGAATAAAAATAAATAAACAGGAAAATAGGGGCTATGCAGTGATTTTTACTTCGAATTGATGGAGTCAGCACTGCGAAATAAGACCATGATTATATGGATGGAAAGGGAACTAAATGGCAAATAGTAGGGCTACACGTCGATATATCGACGATCTCTAATATTATGTTAATAAGGATATTAAAATTGTCTATATAAATAAATTATTTGTTGATTTTTAGTTACGATCTGTTGAACGTTTGTAGATAATACTGTGATAGACCGACTGACTGCTGAAGTATATGCGATGATCGCCTTCATTTAGCAGTGGCACAAAACAGATGTTGATGATTATACTAAAATTGATTAGGTACAATAATAGTTTCAATCAACATTCACACGTGGCAGTAACTCGCGTTGCCCGTTGACAAGAGACAGACGCTTGCACACAGCTCGTCACCATATTTTTCCGGGTCATTTATCCCACTGTCGCGCGGGGGAGGGGGAGGAAAACCCTCAAATATACGAGTTGGCGTCTATTTCTGGTGGACGTTCGTTCAGCGTGCTGAGGTATGCGAAGTTAGCGTCATGTTGTCAAAAATGCCGGCACTTCCCTGACGGTGGGTACTAAATTAATTTGGCACCGTGTGCCATTAACTCCGCTATATCAGTGGTACCCAAAGTAACGATTCGTTGACTTCTGGGATGATTTGGCATTGATAATTCGATCATCTGCAAATCAATTTTGACTACGTAATCAATTTATTTTATTAATATATCGTTAGAGAATGTTTGATTCATTTTTTCCTCATTTAGTGCCTGCCAGTCCTCGAAAAAGCGTCGATATTATTTAATTGATTTTTAGTTTACATGACTTTGGTTGGACGTTCAAAATAGTCAGGAGCTAATACAAATGTACTGATGACTAGAGAAAGTGATCGAGAAATCTCGAGAAATAATCAGTAATTAGGTACTAATCTAAAAAAATTCTAGATTTATCATTTCTCGAGAAATCATCAATAAGATTCTCGAGAAACGCGGAGAATATGCTAATTTATCTACCGCAAACGGAATTTAAAAGAAATTGAATGGTAATAATGAGAATTAGATAGGAACCTATCTCAACTTTCATTCTGAATGGAATTTCTTCAAGTTTTTTTTGTCCGGAAGAGTTAAAAAGTAGTGTCAACTCTCAATCTGAAAATGATAATGAAAAAAAAAATCGACAAGAAGAGGTAATTTCGTAATAATGATGATTTCTCGAGAAATCAAAAAATCCAATCTCGAATTCAAATGATCAATAGGTGACGGTGGCCGACATTTTTGATGCGTGGTATCTATTATATCTAATCCATTCTGTAAAGAGCGGTTAATCCTTTAAAACTTAAAAGTAGGTCTTGTGCGGAGTGATTAATTAATAACATCAAGAACACATTTTAGGCATATCTGTGCAGGGTTTGATAATCACTGAATCAATTTCCAAGTCCAAGACCTTCTTCATCTCGCGTTGGAGTAGGTATTCCGATGTTTATTTAATTGAAATAAAAAAACATAGTGAGACTGCGACAGCCGAAAATATTTCGGGTAGAACGAACGAACGCGTTTGATCTGATGTATTTAGCGAGGTGACACGAGGATTGGGAATATTTTTACTTCTTCTGACGCACTTGTGAATCCATACATTGGATGGTTTTTGAGTGGTTACGCCCCCACGGATCTACTGTAAAAATTAGTAAATATAACCAATGCTCACTGTGGAACAGAGCACAGTATGGTCGTCTTTAAATTCGGTGGGTCGATAGAAAATTCCCTACCAGTTATACTTTCAAAAAAATTGTCTAGGTACGTAACAACGTAACGTACCTCTATGGCAGTCTATGGTTTTAACATTAATTAATTTTTTCGTTCATATTAAAGTTAGGTAGGTCATGTTAGGTTAGTTAGGCCTTGATACATAGAATATTGATATTGATTAAATCCGACTAAGGACGAAAACCATGCATAACGAAAAATAGAATGACAATATTTTCACTTATAACGTGTGGTCAAAATTATTGCCATTTTTTAAAATACGAACACTTAACGGCCCACGTGCTCGTCGTAGGTCAAAATTGAGTTTTTATTGTATTTTCAAACCACGTTCCTGGACACTCCTTAAATGTTGTAGATAATCTATTTATATAATTTTGAAGCCTTATTATCCTTTATAGTTATTTTAAACATTTGATGACTGCATAAAGTATTTTTGTTATATAAAATAGTATTCTTTTAAACCTCTCGCTCTAATGTTTTAGAATATAGTCATATTTCGGTACATAACTGTGCAGTGGTGTTAAGATTTTTTACATTTATTAATTTTTAAACGCATTTATAAAACTATTGGTATAATTTATTACGAGATAATTTTTGTAAAATATTCACGATAAAAAATTATATTGATAATCTCTGTGATCCCAAATTTGACAAGAATTAGGCATTTTATTATTCAAAAAATCAGCAAGATTAACACATTTGAAGATGATTCTAAAGATACTTATTATAAGCTATGTTTTTGACCATTCAAGTGTGATAAAGATCTTATGAATAATGATTGCTTTATAATAATTATTGACCTAAGAATAAGGTAGCGTTTTTTTGAAATACGCCATTTCTTTTGTCATTCCCCAGTAGTTAAGCTACAACATACGGCCGTAGCCATAAATTGACAAACTATAATTGAAGTAGGGAGTAAAATGATATTGACGCGCGTGTTTGAACATGTACCGTTTAAAAAAAAATAAAAAAAAAATCGGTTAGGTACATGTTCAAACACGCGCGTTAACATAATTTTACTCCCTACTTTAATTATAGTTTGTCAATTTATGGCTACGGCCGTATGTTGTAGCTTAACTACTGGGGAATGACAGAAGAAATGGCGTATTTCAAAAAAACACTACCTTATTCTTAGGTCAATAATTATTATAAAGCAATCATTATTCATAAGATCTTTATCACACTTGAATGGTCAAAAACATAGCTTATAATAAATATCTTTAGAATCATCTTCAAATGTGTAAATCTTGCCGATTTTTTGAATAATAAAATGTCTAATTCTTGTCAAATTTGGGATCACAGAGATTATCAATATAATTTTTTATCGTGAATATTTTACAAAAATTATCTCGTAATAAATTATACTAATGGTTTTATAAATGCGTTTAAAAATTAATAAATGTAAAAAATCTTAACACCACTGCACAGTTATGTACCGAAATATGACTATATTCTAAAACATTAGAGCGAGAGGTTTAAAAGAATACTATTTTATGTAACAAAAATACTTTATGCAGTCATCAAATGTTTAAAATAAGTATAAAGGATAATAAGGCTTCAAAATTATATAAATAAATTATCTACAACGTTTAAGGAGTGTCCAGGATCATGGTTTGAAAATACAATAAAAACTCAATTTTGACCTTCGACGAGCATGTCCCCCCTTAGATATATAGTAGGCATATGAAAAAATGGTAATACTGTAAAAACTGCACAATATAAATTAAAAGTTAATAGTACCTACTAAATAATATGTAATTATAGTAGTAGTACTAGTAGGTAATCTCGTAGTAAATGGACACATCGCGGATAAAGTATACAGTGTCATTCGTATATTTTTTTTATTGATATGGCAATGGAATTTTGTGTATTATTAAAATGGCGTCAGGTGACTCATACGCACAATATATGTCAATCTAGTTTCCACAGTTAAAATAATATAATAAGACATATTTAATCTGGCTCGTCTTTCGTGTTTGCATATATAACCGGTACTCAACTACATTTAAAATTGTATTTATTTGATTTATAGTTAAAAAAATATATATGACAGCTGTTGGTCTGTTTCAATCTTACGTCACTTACGGCGCTCCCTATATAACGTTTTACACTACTTATTGGTGACTGGTTACTCTAGTTACCAGAAAGTGTGTTTAAGTTAAATTATTTCATTACTTAAATACTTGTATGCATTTGGGTAATAACAATGAATTTGGTTCACCGGATGTGATCTGGAGAGGAGATCCTTTCCGCTGTGCCGAGGCATGTTCAGACGCACACTTTCCTATAATGTTTGTGTTTTTGTAAACATTGATGGCGTCGCTCCACTAAGTGGCAACTCGTATCTAGTGTATCTGAGGAAACTTGCCAGAACTCTCCACAAAAGAAACAATCCGATAATAAATATTAAAAAAACGCACAACCACCACCAACTCATCCCGAACACAATCCCGAGTGTTTGCGAGATGGCTATCAATATTCCCTCCTGTCATGCAGGCGTCTGAGCCAGAATTTTGGACATCTTCAACGATTCACAGACGAGATAATACAAAATTGTTTTTTGAGACATTGCGGAAATAGAAGATTAACGTCGCTAAATATTTTGAAATACCTAATGCCAATTTTAAATAATAGGTAAATTCTACTAGAGTTCAGTGGGCATTGGAGCTCAGTTCAATAGAGGTAGACAATCAGACGAGGCAGAAAATACGTTTTTCGGCATCCAGGTACCTACCTAAAATCGTCACTGTCGGTAGAGTAAATTGTATCCTACTTATATGTTCGTAGTAATCAAAATGACAGTATGAGGAAGTGAGGTTATTTTTTAGAAGTTAACAGAAAATGTTTTAAATATGCCTCACTCCTGGAGTCTGGACGCTCAGTCCTGGCTTTCGTTAGCAGTTCCTATTCTGTTAATATCCTGCTCCAATTGTTTCTCGATGCAACTGAATGGGTTGCCGAAACCAATGTAGATCCTAACGCTTTCTTGATTTGATCGGATCTGGGTTTGAGCGTTCTTCCTCGTTTGCCGTTTATGCATTTCTATGTCAGGAAACAAGAGTTTGATACTTAATCCTCTGGTGTATCTTGGCAGAATAGCACAGTGTGACGATATGCATGCTGTGCATACCGCGTAGAGACTAGAGTTTCCTAGAAATTCAGTGTAAATAAATTAGCAGAGGATCTCGACGAAGAGACAACTACTGGATAAACCTATTAATTCAGTGGTACCTTAAAGGTCCGAACGGTCAACCTGGAGGCCGCTGAATCGACACAATTCTGCGTAAATATGTGGTGACGCATTATACATGACCGATGGGTGTTGAATCGGCTAGGAGAGGCTTTCATATAGGAATGGATGTATCCAGGATGATTATGACAACATCTTGGATATTATTATTATATTCATTCGACATCCAATTAAAAATGAGCGCTATTGTAGTATGATGTATGAACTATTACCGTTTGTCAGGGATGGTGGCGTTAGTTATTAATCGAATCGTGTGTACGTCATATTCAATCAAAACAAACGACATCTTGGTGTTTCGTTGACTCTCTTCGGACACCGTTGACCAATCAAGATAGACAGAGGCTGACGCCACAGAGCCGTATTAAGAAATAATTAATATCCTATGCAATTTATTTATTTTTTCCCTTAAAATATATTATATTCTTAGCATATGTAATGAATTGGCATTCCATATTATAATCTGTGTATTCTTGACTGAACGATTATGATCATGACTGATAGGTTATTGCTTTACTTTACACCTTTACAGCATGTATTGGTCTTGTACCTACTTCACGACGTGCCATCTTCATCGCACACAGGTCCGAAGACTCTTCTCAATATCATTCTTTAAAATATATCTAGTATCCTAAATCCTCACATATTTTTCTGATAAGGACAAGCACGTCGATCCATATAGTATGGGACTGATAATGGTAATAAAGCTTCATTTGAGAGGAGTCTTGATTTTGGTGTCATAGTTTTCTTTGCCAGAGTTATTTTTCTACTAACTTTTTGGGTGATATATGAATTCATTTGCATTCACAAATTATTAGCGGTTGTAGTAAATTTTACTTGTACGTACTCTGTAATATTAGCCATTATAACAGAGCTTTCAAAGCTTTTTGTTACCCGAGGTTTTATTATTAGTAAAATTTCTCTATTATATCATTATCTCAGCTACTATCAATCGAATACTGGATGAAAGCCATTTCAAGCTGTCTCTACGTTTCTCTGTCCTTACGTACATATTTAAGCTACACAATATAATCTCATCAATTCAGTGAGTTCTTCGAGCGATATGACTAGGTATCCCATTTCTACACTCGAAGTTTTACTCTTTGTATTAATTACCTCGAATACTATTCTCATCCTCACCTCTCTTCTTATATGGGTAGTTGACCTGTTCCTTAAATTCAAAGGAGCTTCAAAAACTAAAAGTAACAAACACAACACAACAGCGGCGAAAGGTGGCGATAGGCTGCTAAGATTTGACATACATATTAATAGTGCACATACTTATTTGTTTTCATTGAACTTCGTGTTGGCAATGATATAATTTGTAGTAGTACCTACGGTAATAAGTATATTATACTAATCGTTATATTCCTGATTTCGGATCTGCATAAATGTGCACACACACTTCGACGTGTGCGCATGTGTGCGCAACCAGCCGTCTGGTCATGGAATGCAAATTGTCTCATCGCGCACACCGCGAGTTATTTTGGACGTCGGATCTCAGTCGCCGAGATGCAGTCGCTCGTTCGCTGGCAGAGAAAAAAAATATACCAGGGAGACAGAAATCGACAGCGGAGAATAAAAAGAAAATAACAAATAAAAGACAAGACCGAAAAAATACAACGTCAGAAATAAAATATATACGCGGCTGTCCTCAAGCGAAATTTTCGGAAGTATTCACTGCATCGTAAATTATTTCTAAATTCAGAGGTACTGCGGATCACTTCTTTCAGATTTTTGTGATTAGGAGAACAGAAATTTACAAGGCGATTTTCTTTATGAGACGGATAGATTCTGTGGGTAATTAAGATATATTATTATTTATAATTCTGATTTATATCATATACTTAAATACACTTTTATTTCCTTCGATAATTGCTTTTCCGTTCATCCATATTATAATGTATATTCATGAATTCATACCGGAAGTACAAGTGCATACATTATACAACCTGTCACTTGTAAAAATTAGTTAAAAAGCAAGCAATTTGAAACGGTAGACTGGTTAGTTAGATATTCGTATATTGCTTATTATTGTCAATTTTACATAAAGGATACTTATACCTATTATCTCAAAAATACGACAAAAAATGTCGGTTTGTTTACCTGTAATCTAGAAAAAGTAAAAATGTATTTTAATTATTTGTTTACTAGGTACCATCGAATGAAATGTACATGTAGGTACATGCATCAGCAGGATTCCACAATATTTTGCAAGACATTTTAAGGGATTCTCCCGCCTAAAGAGGTTGTGTATCACTGATAATGGAATGTCTAATACAAATAATTATAAAAAAACTAGCTGCCTACCTATTAGGGATTCATAAAATCGTAGATATAGGTACCTAGTTTAAATAATAATTAGTAGCACCTAAACAATAACATGAGTTGTTTGGGGTTAATATACAAGAGTGTTAATTATTTTAATAGTTAGTGTTGGTTATTGGTGATTAATGATGCAGTTATTATAAAATGTACTACGATAACAAACGCGCGCCTCTGTTTGTGTTATGTATACAAACAATCGATTACCTTCTCCGTTTTTGCCTCTATAAGTTTCCGATATCTCCAATCTCAACCGTGCCATGCCGGTACGTAGGCATCACAAACAGCCTCGATAAAGAAATAAATTTGTACTGAAGAAATAATTTCAATTGTTTTTACGCGCGCGCCCGATGAACGGTATGTGCTTTTACGTAAGTAATTCATACAGTTGATATTAGTGTATTTTTGCGAAGATGTGTCTTTTTCGTTGGACGCTCAGGAATCCCATTGAGAAGACTTCTCCTCGCCCCTTCGGCCAGCGGAATGTCACGAGGACGAAGTGGATTTTCGGCTCTAGGACATTCTTCTAGGAATAGAAACGGCGTTAATTTTGTATTTCGAAATTATCCACCTTCTCTCGCCGTCTGCAAGCCGTATTTGTAATTACATTAAACTAGAAAGCTACAAAGGACAGAGCTTTCAAAGCTGATAGCTGTCAAGCGCCTTGACAGACAATTTGATTAATAATATATATCTCACCGAGTTAAGTTATTCGACAGAAAGAACGTTTTTTCAGTCTTGAAAAATATTTCTTACTCCTAAAATATTCACTAAATAAAACACGCGAAGAAATTTAAATGTTTATATCTGCAGTGGAGTTTTTTTCTCCTTTGACAATTAATTAATTAAACGTCCATCTGACGACGTGTTGTGGAGTTTTCTCCGTAATCGTCACCAGGGCGACATAAAAAGTCAGGAGGTGTCTCGTCCACCGTTCATCTTCTCCAGCAGTGCCAGTCCATCGACGGCCACGGCGTGTTTTGGTAAAAAGCGTCACACGAATCCGTGGGTCGTCTCGAGAGGCATGTGACCAGGCGCGCAGCATTCCGCAGGAGATCGGTCGGGAGCTCTCATTAGCACCCGACGCATTATAATGTGACCCAAGCTGCGCTGTCGATGGCGATAAATTAACGCGGATGTCACCAGGGACGAAGTCCTCACATTCTAATGCAGATGTGCTCGCCGACTGCTGACTTGCCGATCATTCGCAGTCGTCTTTCTTTTGTTATCTTATGCAGGTCTAGTCAGATTTATCCTTGATTTGTTTTTAGATAGGTACTTAATTTAACTCGAATGTTAAGATATTTTGCATTAATTATAATATCTACTTTGTCACCCGATTATAAAGCAACTGACTCCATATTATTTATTATAATTAGTGAAATGAATGAAAACAACACGATAAACATTATTTTATCTAATGTTTACTATAATATTATAAAACACTATTTTTAAACGTCTACGTGGCTGTAGTAAGTACCTATAGGGGAAGGGAGGGAGACTTGATCCCCGTTTTATATTTGTTGTTATAACTTTTCTCCTACTGTGATTGTAGTAATTCTTTATAACCTATTAGTTGCCAAATTTATCTAGGTATTCGTTTATAATTCACAAAATGTGGATAACTGATTTAAAAAAAATATATTTGACAAAATGTCAGGTAAGGGAAAAGTGATCAAGTCACCCCCAATGTGGGTGACTTGATCACTACATATGGGAGATTTGATTAGGGGGGATCCCACATATGTATGACAGTCATAATCATAAATAATACCTCTATTTATTAAAAGAAAATATTTTATTGACCTTAAACTCTACATAATAATTTATGCTTTTAATAATCAAATCAATGCACATCATTTAACACTAAAATCGCGAAGAGACTTGCGGAAAAATGAATTCGCTTGCTCATAGACTTAAAAATTGATTTAAGTAGATTCTTTGCAATCTGATATCTCGCTTCATCACCTATGTCTTCGACTGCAGGCCATTTAAATGTCTTGTGGTCACGTTTTCTGGCAAATTTCCCTTTAAATCTCTTTGCTGTCTGTTGTTGAATCTGCCCAACGTAACGATGTAGCTTCTTTTTGTGTGAAATAAAGTTGAAAATTAATTATCCAATCATCTACCGTAAGCTCAAAGTCATCATCGACGTCTGATTCGCACTCTGTTAAAAAATCAGCTTCGAGGACTTAGGTTGTAAAGAGAATCAGGCGATGGAAGAACGGGAACATCATTTTCCGATGAACTCGAAGAATTTTGAATTTGTTTCAAATTTTTCTTAGTTTTTAAACTTATTTTTGCTTTTCTAATTTCCATTCAATATTCTTTGTCCCCTTTATGTTCCCTGGCAATATACTCTGCCTCAATAGCCTATAGAAACTAACTATGGGAGATGTGATCCCTAGGGATCTAGTGTCCCATAGTAAACGTGATCAAGTGTCCCCAATACTAGTAAAATCAAAATTATTGAATTAAAACTGTAACTACAAACGAAATTAAAACAACTACTAACAGCAAATAAATCTTGAATATATACATATAGACTGAATAAATACAGCAATCACTCACCGTTATGTAAAAAGCAGATATTGAAGTCCAAAGATTTAGAAAAAACTTGTCTAAACTGTCAAAAAGAGTTCGGTCGGACGTGTTCTTTACTCCATTGATTTCAAAAGCTCTGAATATACTCTGACGTCTATGGTATATGGCGGGCAGCCAGTGTTACCAATATTGAAATATTTTTTTTTACACAATAACGAGTTCTTGGTGGGTGAACAAGTCTCCCAGGGGATCATGTCTCCCTCCCTTCCCCTACCCATTGAAACAAATCCATTTTTGCGGCCAGCCTCCATCCAAGAGTGTGTATTAATTATTGATTTACTGTCTACACATCAATGGCGAAGGGTGGAGGTAGGCTGTTAAAATCCGCCATAAATAGTGCACACTAAACTTAGTCAGTCATACGGATTTGTTTTCATTTAACTAAGACTATAAATTGCAAATAGTATTTAATTGGGTTTTAAGGGCTTAATTGATTTTTAAAAACTAACAATGCTGTTACATGGTATATACTCGATCCTTGACCTTAACGTTTGTCTTTGGCATGGAACAAGTAAAAGATTGCAGAATTTCTCTCGGTCCAGTGTGCCACTCTGCACTTATTTCCATAATAGTTATGCAACACGTAGGTCGGTCTTGTAGCATGGTTACAAGGCGAGGGATATTGACAATAATGCTACACCTACTATAAAAGTAAGTGTCACACTCGAATACAAAAATACGCTATTACAACTTACGACAGGGTCTACATTTTCTTTTTCCTGCTAAGGTTTTTGTTGAAATTGATCCCTATAATAATATTCGTTTACGGCTAGACTAGATGACTGACATAACCACAGAACAGATTATAAATATAATTCAGATAGGCTATACCCTAAATATACACTAAATTTGAAGCAGGGTTTTAAATGTGTGATTGGCCTACGAATATGAGACACATATACGTGCAATAGCGTGTGTTGCAACCTTCAAATTCGCCAATATTATAAGTTTAGAATTACGTATTATGGACACGTGTTTATCCCATATTCTTCCACACTCGAGATAGGTTACCTGTTACTCCACACCCGTTAGGTATTTTAGTTTCCTGGTTTTCCATAATGTTACAGGTAATTATTAATTTAGATAGATGATACAATCTATTTTTGACGGTATCTTTTCCAAATGTGTGATGGTCTAATCAAAACGTGCGGGGTCTAAATCAAGATGTCTGGGATACCAGGCTAACATAAAACCAAGCCAAAATATTAGGTATGGTAATTATTAGTTTTATGATTTGAATTTGAACTGTCTCAATGAAATATTGGTAGGTACGTAAAGCTCGAATTATAGAATGCATCTCCTTCGCTCGCTTATGATGTGTTATCTTATATAAAGCCGAAATGTCGACATGCCACAATAATTAAGCTGACAAGAGATTTTGGCACAGGCGTGACCCAAATTGCTGATGCCAAATAACAAAGTCGACTTGCTTCGTACACGTCAATGGTTAAATTCGCTCCTCCGGCCACTGGCAAGTACGCCATCTCTCCCCAACACAAAGAGACAGATATAAATACTTCGGAATTAAATCGTTGCATGTCGCCAATGCTATTTGGTGTTTAATTGTTTGTCGTTATCTCAAAATCGCTCGCGATACTAAATTATCTACAACTATGTGACTGAAAATCAGTCGTTCGCTGTCGCAATATTGAATCAAAATGATTGCAATGACTTCATCTAAATATCTGGCATTATTAATGATGAAAAACAGATAGTTATAAATATATTAGAATACTCTTCATATTTGATTGCATTGAAGGTGGATTCATCATCATCAGCCAGGGTCGATCCACTGCTAGATGAAGGCCTCCCTAGCTCTTTCCAATTTTCTCGGTCCCTAGTTTTTTGCTGCTACGTAGATCTTCCGAACTTTATGAGCTCGTCTATCCAGCGGGTTTTAGGGTACCATTATATGACGGCATTTATTCAGCGGTTCTCTACTCGCCGAGCGACATGTCCAGCCCAGAATGTGGATTATCATCAGACAAAGCAGTCACGAGTTCAGTGACGAGAGGCTCTACTAATTTTGCGGCCCCCCACTATAAAATAAATACCATAAATCGCATAATAGGTACAATATGTATTTGTTTGATCAGCTATGTTATTTGCATTTTGATGTTAGTTGCAGGGATTTTGTTATGCTTTGGGTTTCTATACTCAATTTGTAAAAAAATATCCATACCTACTTTTAATATTCGTGTATATTTAAATAATTGTGTGACAGGTTTGAACTGTTTAGAGGGGCCTTTTTAAAATAATTTTTATAATAATTACTTATTCATAAAATTTCAATAGCTTTGTAGGTGGTAGGTACCTACTTGTATTGAATAAGTACCTATATTATTGGAAACCTTTACCCACTGTGTACGCCCAGTTGATTTAAGATATATGTATTTTACCATTTAAGTCTATAGGTAGCTTTTTTGCGACCCGGGTTTCACCTTTCAATATCTCACTTATTAAAAATGCCATAAATGTAGAAGTGACACAGAATACAGTTTGTTGCCTTTTATATTCCAAAGTGTCATATATAAAGATCGTGTAAACATTATTACTAATTATGTAAAGCATTTGTTAAAATCCACTACCTGTTCCTTTAAATTAGTTTGCAAAACTTTTACTTGTTGGTTAGTTATGTTATGTTATATTTTTCATTTTAAATTGTTTCAAGCCGCTATGATTCTTCAACGAAAGTATGCTAACATTATAAATGAATTATTTTCATAGGTAGTAGTTGTGACGTTGTGTTATAAAAATTCTAAAAGATCATAATTTTAATGCCAAGTTTTTCAAATTACTTGAGACAAGAAAGTAAAGTAACTATTAGTTTATAAGATTACGTCATTTCGAAAGAATACTCGTGGGAAAAAGACGTAGAAAAAGTGCTAGCTGGCTATGTTAGTAGTATAATAATTTTCTAGGAGCGCAATAAATTATATGCAAAATGGTCCAAAAAACACTTTTGACTGCGTAATATCTTATATCAACATGCGAGTGTTGAAACAGTTATATTGTGAATAATAATTGCTTGCACACATTTGTTTGTAAATATTAAATAGTGTTACCATTTGCTACAAAAATACTATCGAATTTGATTAAAATGTAATACAAAAAAAAACACCCCTCACGCCATGATAAATATTATATTTTAATTAAAAGAAATCCTTCTTTACAAATAATATCTTGCTTACTTATCAATATTTTACGTACATGGTTCGTATTTTACATTATAATATTTTCTTAAAAATAATCTTTTTAAAACTAATTACCTACTTATTGGGTCGCAAAATAGTTTCAACTTTCAACTATATTCACCTCTAAATAATTGATTTTCTTATCATCGAACATTCAGAGTTATTAGGTTGTCATAAGTAATTAAGAGATAGATAATAAATATATGAAGCATTCATTCCATAATACTTGTGGGTAACGTAAGTACCTACTACTAACATTTATATTTTGAAAATAGAATGCGTTAAATTTATAGGAAGATATTTTAACATATTATTATCTACTAGTGAGATTTGTATTGGGTAATCAGTGTTATCAGTTATCAGTTATCACTTATCAGGCAGGCATGAATGTGTTGTTAATCAGGGATAAATAAAATTACATATAAATTGCAAACGTATAAGTAAATAGATTTCAGGAATCTTTAAGAAACTTTCATCAACCATTTTAATAGATTGCAAAATTACAAGGTATTAGGATAACATAAATTAATAAGAGATGAAAGCATTCCTGTTCGAATTCCATTCTGCATTTCCAGTAATATGGGTTGATTCGTTTCGATGGACACAGGACACGGTTAATGTGGCAACTGACATTGCAATTTCTTACGCGGGATGGGATTGAATTTTTGGTCGACGTGTGATAAGTGTTCACATTTAATTATATTAATTATCTGGCCGTATATCGTGCGTATGCACTGAGTGGACTGTCTCAAATGAGCTTCTAAAATATTACTTAGCACTTATGTAGTATTTATTACTAGCATTACTACGCATTACGGTCAAGGGGAGGATTCAAAATGTGGAAATGGTGTTTTATATTTCTAATGTCTTTAATCTGAATCTCTACACACATTTGTAATAATTTGTGAAAAAACAATAGGTATGTACCTACTATTTTTCGATGCCATACAAATATAATCAATTTTTACAAGATACGTGTTTACATCTTAAAAATATTAGAATTGGTACCTCGCGCACGCAAGTAATCGATCAAAAGAAACAATTTCTTGCGTATTAAATACAATATTGACAGTTAAAATATTCACAATAATTATTATCTTTTCAAACTATTTAACGCTACTTGGTCATTTTTGATATTCTTGATAGCAATAATAATCTTGGTTTTTTTTAAATCCAAGCATTTCCGTTTATAGTGTTCTTATTCCACCCCGTAATTAGGGGGTAGTCTTTCAACCAACCTTCTTAAATTGTCTATTAAAACCCAAACACAGTGCGACTATTGTAAGTACAGATCAGACGTTAAGTTTTAGGCCCAAATTAGACTAAAGTACGGTGTATATGTGATATCTTTTTATCAACATAACTTAAGAAACAACAAAGGGATGCTCGTATACAATATACGTAATTATTTATTTGTTCAGTAAAGGCCACATTAACATTATATTATATGTCGAATTATATGGATAGGGATCTACCGATTATCGTACCCATGTATATACTTACCAAAAGTATGTAATAATAATTAACTCATTTGTGATTATCAGTCGATACAATAATATATTTTATATAAATTTGCCATAATATAGGTACTTAAGGTTTTAAGAGACAGCCATTGAAGGTGTGACTAAGGGTACGTAATGCTATCTCTATTCGAGTTGTGAGGTTATTTAAGATATTTTATCAATTATTTTTGACAGGGACACTTTATTTTTATAAATGCATTCAGAACTGTAGACACTATCGTTTGGTGTTATTCTAGAAAAGCCATACCAGTTATTTTTTAATGATAGCTGATCTTCCAGGTGTCAGCGTCATACTTAGAGAACACAGCTTTTTTTCATTCGGATCACTCAACAAGAGCAATAAATCTTCACTTCTCTCTGTGACCCTGGTTTAACACTTTCGAATCCTACGTGAATTTGATTTTTATTTATTTTATTTTAGTGACATTTCAATAATTTATAAGTATGCAATGAATAACATCGTATTAAATAGTTTTTTTTTAATATCACTCTTGGGACGTGTTTCTTTGTTTTGCACAAACATTGTGTGATATAAATGTTCCCGGAAAATTGGAGATAAAATGATAAGGCTTTCATAAATAATGGATTTTTCAGTTTCTTAATATAATTCGAAGAATTATTACGATTTCTTAAAAAAATGTCAATTTATTTGACAGCTTTAATCAAGAACATGCTATTCCATCTAATCAATTCAATACAAACCTACTTGAAACTCTGCATTTAGCTACCGAGGTATTAAAATCATTAATAATTGTTTACACGTCATCAATGTTTCGAGTAGGTAGGTATGTATTTTTTAATATAGGTTTAATTTGCTTCTCATTATTGTTAGCCTGTCGACATTTTACTTCATTGGTATCACAGGCGTACGTACTGTATACTATATAAAAGATGCTTGCATGCATATGTTATTAATAGTTAATACCTAGGTATATTTAAGATTTTCTCTCAATTCTGCCAATATCAAAAATGTTCAAGATTACTTGATTAGATCGTCCTTCATCTAGTAGCGATGCTACAAGAGTGATCTACATTCAACTAGGTATTTACTCATTGGAATTTAAGTCCATATAAATAAGTATGTATTAACATAAAGACTATCCCCTAATGTGAGCAAGAAGGAAAGTAAATATTAACACAATACACCCTCTAGTACTAGTTATATAGTAAAACTATCAGATCATGACGTACATACGTCCAAAAATTCAGACGTTCGGATACCAAAGATTAAGACAACATTGTCTGAATCTTTGGTATTAGTTATCCTAGGTAGACCGTTTCTAAGGCGTGTTTATATATAAGTAATAAATAACTCAAACATTGTAAAAATAACAAGAAAAACTTTGTAAAGGAAAGTCGATGTTTGACTATTTTGTAGAATTCTAATATTATTAATAATACATTTAAATAATTTAATGTTTTATCAAGCGCCTAAAACGTGGCGATAACTAATTAACTAGGTAGTTATATTAATAATTATAAAGTTTTGTGCATTGGTGGACTCGAAAGTGTATATTATACTGTATGTATACTATACAAGCAAGGCACGTTCATATATCACACTGTGCTTTTGGGAGTGATGCTAGAAGAAAAGTAATATGGAGACGATTTGAGATATATCCTGTTTCGTCATTCCGACGGACCAATTTGAGACGATTCGAGATATCTGATATTCGTCAGAAAATGTCCATTAATAGTATTAGATGACATTAGGTACATAGCGTATAATTGGTGTATGCATGACATTATATCAAACACCGCTACATCTTTGTATTAAGCAAGAATCTATAATACAATTATTTTTATTTATAGTTCATTGCATTTGTTAACAACAATCATTTCAGTTTGCCATATTGAAATAACATCAGATAGCATCTCGCTAAATTATATCAACGGGTAGTTCACTACATGGTAATATTATAATTTATAATAGGTGATTTCTTGCCTTATATACATTTTAAAATGTTAAAGGATTGTTTATGTACATATGTATTATTAAAACTTTAATAAGACAAAATTATTCAGAGACAAAAGTATTGATTGGTATTACTTTGCGAGTGTTTTGAATTGGGACTTCAATACAGGCGATTCAATGCATTATTTTTGTTTTTAAATTCAAATTAGAATTTATTTATTTACATATTGTGAACGTTACAAATACCTAGTAACAAATTGTACAAAGAGTAAATACAAAAATTCTAATATTATGGAAGTACGAGGAATGAGTTAGGTATGTCCTGTTTCAAGAATTTATAACACAACGTCAACCTAAATGCATATTCACGTAGGTGGAATATATCAATATCCGACGCGATTAGGTTGAACATAATTATTGCCCGCCCAATTGGCATTGTCAATGGCAAGTTAATAGGAAAAACAAAGAACTAATTATTATAGCAATATTAACAACACACAGGTTAACACTACCAATAATGGCCGCATTTACACAAGTACTTATCCAAATATAGATAAATTTGAAAAATGCAATACCTACTGTACATTCATACCCAGCTAGGAATTGAACATAGGACATTTAATATGCTATTTTAATATTAATTATTACATTATATTGTATAAAATATATTTTTTTCAGAAAATCTTATTTATAACTAGGCTACATATTTAATTTAGATTTTTCAACATCAGGATAACTGTATACCTACAACATGTCAAATGAAAATAATAATTCTGACAACAACTATATATGACAAACAAAAGAACATCAAATTAAAATGGAAAAAAAAATATTCAAACTATGTTTTAATAATGTGGTAAAAATTCAAAATATGAAGTAAAAAACATATTTTGAATTTTATATTCTTAATATAATGTAGAATAAATACCTTCGTCACAAAAAGTAAACGAGAAATAAATTTATTGAAAAATTAGAATGTATTGTATTTGAATTTGTATTCAAATAAATACGTATAATGCAGGCAGGTGATCCTGTTTTATATCAAAAATTTTATTTTTATTTCTAGTTTCTTATCAAACAGGTTGCAACAGCGTTCATTTTTATTCTTCTTCTATGTTCAAATGCATAAGTAGATTTCACCTTTTGAAATGGTAAAACGTAAAGGTCCATTCTCACTTGGCCGGCCATGATATATTCGTCCGATTGTTCGGTTCGGAATTTATGAAGGATCAAGTTAGTCATAAGGAGCATTCATCGTTTTTTATTATTTGCTTCTATCGTTTTGTTCGTGTTTCCATTTTCTCTCAATGCGGGCGGAGAGATATCTTTTTACTAAGCCATCGGTAAGATACCTATATACATATTTATCGAACCGAGATAATATGATAAAATTATCAATGTATTTATTTTACATAACATTTTATATTATAAATGATTCGGTACAAGTTTGTTTGCTGGAAGCCAGGCGGGAACAGCGACAATTTTCAAAGGCGATTTCGACAAAATTTACGAATTCAAGAATAATAACCTAACCGTCCTAACCTTAATTTAAGGGGGGACATGCTAAGCGTAGGTCAAAATTGATCTTTTATTGCATTTTCAAAGCATGATCCTGGACATACCTTAAACGTTGTAGATAAACTATTTATATAATTTTGAAGCCTTATTATCCTTTATGTTTATTTTAAACATTTGATGACTGCATAAAGTATTTTTATTACATAACATAGTATTCTTTGAAACCTCTCGCTCTAATGTTTTAGAATATATACATATTTCAGTACATAAATGTGCAGTGGTGTTAAGATTTTTTAGATTTAATAATTTTTAAACGCATTTATAAAACCATCAGTATAATTTATATAGACATTATTATAGTGAAATATTTACGATAAAAAATTATATTGATAATCTCTGTGATCCCAAATTTGACAAGTATTAGGTGTTTTATTATTCAAAAAATGGGCAAGATTAACACATTTGAAGATAATTCTAAAGATACTAATTATAAGCTATATCTTTGACCATTCAAGTGTGATAAACATCCTACGAATAATGATTGCTTTATAATAATTATTGCCATTTTACCACCATTACCACCAAACCATTTAATTGCATGGCGCTGTATGCGATGACAGTATTGTCACGCGCTTTTTGCATGCTAGCGGTAATGCAACGGTTTTAGTTCCAGAAACGACCACGGTGACGTGTATGTCTCGATATAGAAGACGCACTCTAGTAGTCATGACTTATATGATAAATAGTTGCTAGCAGTTTTGAAGCACGGTTCGCTTTATGACTTTAGGCCATAAAACCATGCGCGCCGATTCTCCTCAAAATTTAAATGTGCGTTACGTTTACTTGTCAAACTTTAATGTTAATTATTAGACAGGCGTAACTATTAGAAATAACATATTCTTTAACACGTTTTTAAGTTAATCCCATATTCGAGATCCGTATCCTGTCATACCATATCCGGTAGGGTAAACCAGTTCCTATTTATTTTGTGTTCTGTGAGTGAGATGGTTGAGTTGTCGCCATAAAGTTTCTCCTCGATTTCAAATTATAAATTCAAGACGTTCACAATATGGGAAAAAATGTAGTTAAAACACACACCATAATTTAAATGAATGCCAAATGAGTTAAGGGCTCATACACAGCACTGCAATTGCAGCGCGTCGACGTAGTTCCGTACTTGATTCCAAATGAGACAAGATTCTCAAATCGATTTTTTATGCAACTGGAGATTCTACTCGGATGCATTTGGAATCAAGTAAGACCTGCGTCGACCCGCTGTAACTACAGCGCTGTGTGTCTGAGTCCTAAGTAGATGATACTTACACGTGCCTTTTAAATCAAAAACAGTTTTGTAATAATTACAATCATATAATTTTAATTAAAAAAATTAACTCATTTTATCCAAAATAATTATTAGGTACTGAATCTTATCTAAATTTAATTTTTCCAGTATCCACGACACGACAATTAAATATAAGACAACCATTCATTATTAGATATTCTTTATATCTGGTTGTACCAGCACTACAACATGATTGATTATACAATAATTACATTTTGTTGACTGATTGAAAATCGTAATGTATCCTTCCTTCGAAAGTCCCGTGTCCATCTGAGAGTTAAATTTATAAAAAGTTTTTTTTCTCCTTTCATTGTTTATTTTTTCGTTGCCGTTTGAGAGCACACAGCATCTCCGAGTCTCCTAACAAGGTTACCCTTGAAAAAAACTTCAAAAAATGAAAATAAAATAAATTTATATAAAAAAATGTGTACAATGTCCAATGGCTACTTATCTGTCTTATAAAATCTCCATCTTTTTTGAACCCACCCCACATTTTTGTGATCGTACCGTCTCGTTTACTCAAGATAACTCAACAATTTCAAATCAGGTATTATAACTTTGTGTACGTTTAATTCATACATACAATAATTTATGAATGTATTTACTTATATTTACCATTTTGTTAGGTTACTACCCTGATACTTATTTTTCAAATGATCACAAATTATTTATCTTCTCTCTTTGTTGTCTCCACATCTCTCGGTCAGTTTCTTTTACTTGAGTTGTGATTTCTAGTATTACCCATACATGCAGATAATAATAAGATAAGACTAATTTATGAATTAAATCAAAATTCTTAATAATATCCAATGATTTTTCTTGACCCGACTTTAACCTTTAAAAATATTCTGAGACATTCCCAATCATACGAGATTTATTTTTATCCTTGCATTAAATGCGTTTTTTTCGATTTTATTGTTACCTGGAATGCTGTTGACTTTTGTACACAAAATAATATCTTATATCTTGAATCTTGATCTTGCTTGATTGAAAGACCGTCATTTCGAAGAGTAAAATAAAACCTCGTTATGGGCTTGTTAGTGTGTTATGTTTTCACAGAATTTGTTGAATTTTTGTAATGTTTTGGAACATTTTTTGGTTCGTTATCGATCAATATCTGTAATATTTTCATTTAATGGTTAATGGAATACAAACCTTAATATGTGTTGTTTTCTTAATGTGTCATTAGTACAAACCTTTTATTTAACAAAAAAAAAACAACCGTTTGCCAGTTTTGAAAATAAAAATAATTGTATTCAAAATAACATTCGTATTTTGTTACTGATTTGTTTTTGAGTTAAATTGTCACAATCTGTGATCAATTATAAAATCGAAATGCGCCAAAATACGAACAACGCGTTAACTTTTTATCTCAATGCTATACGCCATACGGCCCATATCTTTCCGGTACAATTGTTCACGGTAAACTGTGATACGGCGAAACGTAATACTACGTACAATTTACACGCAAACACAGAAGATACGATTGGACTTAACCTTGTAGGGCCCAGTATTAGTTTAATATTTGAAACGCCCTACAAGCCTCAGAGTCATTCTGCCGTAAACGTAAGATGACTGTTACGTATAAATCGGAATGAATATTTGATCATATCTATCTCTCAAAGCATCAAGGTAGCATGGGTATAGGTGGGATGTAAATAAATAATAAGAGGAAGACGTACTGTTCCATGTTCGCGAGTGTATAGAATCCCTCATGCCGAACTGTGTAAATTGTTTCTACCTCCTCGTTCTCCTGCTCTCCTGGCTTACGGGTTATCCATCTAGGCTCGACCCGGAAAATTCTTTTATTAAATTTTCGCTCGTTTATACATTTAGTCTTCATAAATTTTTCCAGCGCGTGCCGTATTGGAAACATCGCTTGTTTACCGAGCGAAATTTGTATCGACGAATTTAAGCCGAGTTTTGGCGTCGCATTCCTATTGCACCCTCGCTAGTCTATATCTCCACACAACCACTTACGCAATATTGAAACCCTAACGCTATTGGTAATTTTTCTTTAGTGTAGTACCAGACAGTCGCATGTATCAGGCGCGCAGAAATCTATAGTAGGGCGCAATTCCTCTTTGAATAATATGTCAATCTTGCTCGATGCGATTGAGGCCCTTGCGTCGTTTCTGCGCCCCCGTTATAGGCACGGGAGAAGATTTTAGTGATGTAATATGAGGGTAGCGTCGGGCTAAATTGGGACCAATTACCAGTAAAACTCTGTGCTAAGCCACAATCCTGGACTCTCCCCTATGTAGGCAGGAAAGATGGATCCATTACTCGAGAATACAGCGGCGCACGTACCAGAACCCTAAACGATTCTTAACTTTTGTATTATTTCGACGGAAATTGACATTGGGCACAACGCGAAGGTATACAAACAAATTTAATGTTTATCTATATAGAATCAATCGTTTGTCATTCGTGGGATAAAACTCTTCCCTATTCTTAAAGTCTTTATTTTATTTTACATGGAAGTAGATAAAATAATTCTCTGTACATTGGTGCGTTGAAACATTACTTCCTGTTTTGACGTTTTGTCATAAGTTGATCGAATTTGAATTTAAATTCTAATATATTTGAGTTATGTACTATTCCATTGTAACTTTACGATTGTGACACTAATTCCATTCTTTTTATCGGCCACGTGTCGAAGTCACCATGCTTCCGAGACTGTTCGAGTACAAAATTCTCGTGTCAGGAAACCAGGAAGTTTGCCGGTGAAGTGTTCCGTGAAATGTTCTATCGGAATCATATGGCGGTATGCCGCTGCTGACTAGATAATGATTTTTTAATTACCACCTTTAAAATGCACGTTAATTACATCGATCGGCCGCCTGGTCATTACGCGCCAGGTGCATCTTCAGCGTCCAAAGTATTAAAGACGGTCCAACCTCTTCGTCGCGTCGTATAGTACTGACATAAAATTCACGTCTAAATAAAACACGGTTCTTGTCTTACACTTTACACGAAGCCAGCGGCAAACAAAAATTTGAAAATAATCGATATATTGGATTATTTGTTGGGTTAGGTTAGGTTTTCATTCTTGAATTCATGAATTTTGCCAAAATCAGCTATGAAAATTGAATCAATGTTCATATTGAATCTAATAAAATTGGAGACCGTCATCTCAGAAGAAAGCTCACGGCGAACTGTGCCACTGTGAAATGTTTTACGTACAATTTACATGTGGCCCAAAATTCTAACGTCGATCAGACCTATACGAATCTACGGATCGGTTGATGATCATGTTAGAACGTCATTACATCATATATTAGCGCTAAAGGCCTTTATTTTAATCGCATCGCTCATATTGTCCGGGTTATTTGAAAAAATCCATGGACCTTCAAATATAATAGTATATTATGTAGATACCTACTATTTACGGTTGGTTGCGTGATAGCATCCGATTCAAAAGCTTTTCATATTGTTGTGTATATTTGGTGGCATTTTTAAGCGTGTCCCGCGGAAATAAAATAAAATAAACGCCACATTCGAGCGGGGGCGGACCATTCCAGAGTGCATTTTGTTGCAGGTTGCACCCCTAATGTGGCGCTGGGGTGCTATGGATGTCATGCGATCGCCTACGAGCGAATTTTTTAAGTGAAAATTACGGCCGAACTGAGCGGGAAAATCTCGGAACGGCCGCTTATTTTTACTCCCTTCATAATTGGTTTTTTTAAAGAAAAAAAACTTAATCGCCGCCATAAGAAACCCGTATTCGTTTATGGTTTTTTGAATGGTTCAGTTTATGTAATAATTAGCACCTGTGATTCCAATGCTCAATCCTATCCTAACATTGTAGATATTAACTAAGTTGTATGTTTTTTTCTTATAAATCGATTTCAATACCTCATTCAAAACTTTTCTTTTTTGGCTTTCATTGCTTTTATAAAATAGAACTTTGTGGTTAGGTTTATTTTGAGCTCTACTGGAAAATTAAAATTCCATGATACTATACTAGATGTACCTATGTTTCTTTTGCTGCACATTGATTCTGATGAGTTCATTTATCTACACAAAAATGGTGAATATATTTTATTTTTTGTAAACAAATTTATTGCTCAGATTAATTAGTGTATCAATTAGTGGAAACTTTGCTCTAATTAGTCTAACTAAACCTAAAGTAATCGAAATCATTAAAATATATTATAAAACAGCGGATATTACATAATATATGGCATTAAGTTTAAGTTACATACGATAATAATTATTCAAAGTGCAAATAATTCTAAATTTATTTGTACCTAGTACCTACCTATTATGGTATTTTTTACGTCCAAGAAATTCAATACAGTCACTAATATCCGGTACCTATATAATAATCACCATGGAATTTCATACCATAACCAGCCTCCTCAAATACTGTGCCAGAATAGACGGCGGCGTCGCTTGTCATGGATTATGAATGGCGTCGTCGACGTCTCCTGGGATTGCATTAGGCGTCGCTTGAACAACGACGCGGCAGAGTGACATCTGATATGTTGCATTTTGGTCACGTGGCCGCTCGTTACGGGCGGATTACCAAATCATTTTTGCAGGAATTATTGTGGATATCATATTCAGTTGCACAGTCAGCATTCAATAGAATATGGCACTTCCAAAAAAAATACAAGATATTCTTACTGTAATGTTTGCTCTTTCACTTACTATCAATAAAAATCTCTATACGTCTTGGTAAAACAATCTTATATGGTCACGTCACAGTTTTGGACAATTAAGCAAGGTATTCAAATCCGACTTGTCACTATCCCTCTATCTTGCACCTACTATCGTTTGCCTTTTTGACTGTTTCAGTACTGTAACATTTAACGGACTGTATGATGTGTGGACTAATCTACAAAGTTTAAAGCTTGTTGAATATCTGCGCAGCACTCTCCACTTAAATTACTTTAGTACCTACTCTTTACATTTTTATATGTTATGCACCAGGTATCCGAGCCCATACATAACAACACTGGTGTTATTGTTTTATACAAGACGTAGTGTCGGTGCAATGCCATGGAATGTAGCACGTTAGACTAAAACGACATTTTTGTTGCACTTGAAAAATATCCACAATAAACCTATGTTAACATTTTTTAGAACGATTGGCTTTTTAGTATCTTCCAAATACACACATTCTTTGAATATATTGTTAAACAGGAAACGGCGATCAAGCCCGGACCCATCAATTGCAATAGATCGCAAGAAAGCCAGGTTTACCTTTACACCACTAGGAGCGCTAAACTGAGCTTTTCATTCTATTATTTATGATTTTTTTTAAATTTAGAATATAGACTGTTATGTTTTGTTTTTAAATTGTCGAATAAATAGTGTTCCATCATTTATTTAAATCTAAAACTCTATTATGAATGACCAATGTCCTATCTATGGCATGCCTATGTATGTAAATGAAAATGTTGAACGAATTGAAGTTTCGCCCAAAACATGTAAGAAAAACAAAACATTTTCTTATGTTTGTTGATTCGACTAGTCAACAGATTTCCTCAGACCTTCTTTCTTCGGAAACCAAAACATCTATCCATTTATTCAGTTCTCCAGTTTCACTTGAACAAGGGAATGCAAATTTTGAGAGGAGCCCTACACACTATTTGAATCTCAAATCGTATGCCAGCCAAAAAGAAGTGGGAACTTTGGGAAAAACAAAAGTTTATTTTTAGGGTGGTGAAAACGTAGGGAAATTCAATATTCACGGGAGCAGTTTTATAGTGATTTTTATCAGTAAGACTTACCTATACCTACATCTATTATAAGTTAGTTTGTGACTTTTCACCGCTTTTTTATGATTCGTAGCCATCAGGACGACATCACACACTTAGAGGCCATCCATGGACTGAAACCGTATGTGGTTTAGATCCGTGTGCCATACTAAGCTTATGATTTTTGTTCATGAAAATATATTTTCACTAAATTTGTAAGTGTAAGTGTATGGTATAAACGGATACGATCAGATGCTTATAATATAGTTTGTGAAAATATATTTCCAAGAACAGAAAAGATAAGCTTATAGGCCATCCATAGACTGAAACAGTATGCGGTTTAGAACCGTGTGCCATAAACTTGTGATATCTGTTCACGAACATAATATATTTAAACCAAGTTTGTAAGTGTAATTGTATGGTATAAACGTATATGATCATATTATGCTTATAATATACTTTGTGAAGATATATTTTCATGAACAGAAATCATAAGTTTAGTATGGCACACGGTTCTAAACCGTATACGGTTTCAGTCTATGGATGGCCTCTTAGTATGGCACACGGTTCCAAACCGCATACGGTTTCAGTCAATGGATGGCCTATTAAAATACTAAGATATTTTTCCCATTACAATGCAACTCTGTCATGTAAACACCAGTTGAATCAATAATGAATTAATATCATTACCCATTAGTTGCGTTTGACTGAAGACTTTTAATTATGTATGATTATTCATTATTACGGAAAGGTTTAACAAATTTGTTTCTTTTTCGATTTTTAAATTAAGCAGAAACTAACAACGTCTATATATTTTTTAATGTGACAAGTTCTGTCTATGTGATCATTATGTATGTTTGTATGTAATCGTTACTTTATAATGTTGGAAAACTCTAATCTAGCAGTGAACACAATATTTTTTCACGGTCACCAACGACTTAATTTCGAGTCTATGTCACGCGTATCTATATAATTAAAACATATAAAATTCAATAATATTATTAATGTCATAATTTTCATATTATGTACCTCCGTGTACTAAAATAATGAATTGCAATATCTTATGTTTTTTCCCCAATAATAGTTTCTACGTGAATGCCTCTAATACCTAGTCTTAACCATTTATACTTACAACATAAGAAAACATACATATTGAACCATTTTTTTTAATACAAATAGAAGCCATATTTATAGTTTATGTTTTGATCAAACAATTTTCATTTTTGGTTATATTATTACAATGTCCAACGCACTCATAATTTCAATAAAAAGAAAATGAAGAAAAACATCCGTCGATTTCAACAACAGTAGAATAAAATACTGAATAAAGATAGTTAAACTACCAACCTAAATAGATTTGCTGTGTTTTCTATACGAATCGAAAAGTTTTCCACGAGGAGGGGAAATGTGTTTGCCGGCGGAGGAATGGTTTAATGGATTGTCAGGCCTCTGGGACCATTAAAAATGAAATACAGCCTGCTTGCTTTTCACTTTTCCATGGGGCTGATTTCTGTTTTGATTGCTCCGGGTCGATGAATGAATAGCCGATGGAACATTGTTCTATGATATGGTTTTATTATTCCGCAAATAGTTTAGTGTGTAAAAAGTTTTATTCGTGTGCTACTTTTACCTATTCTGTATTTCTGTGAACTTTGTAACTCAATTACTTACTTCGTGTTATTACACTCCAGCATCGTAGTATAATAGGGACAGCACATGGTCGCGAAACTTCTCCCAGTTGCGCTTGCAGGATAAAAGACGATCTCTTGTTGTGCCATAGGGTACGACGTGTCGCACTCTCTGACGCCATCCAAACATCTCACGTACCTGTATGTATGTGAATCTTGATATAAAAATTTAAATTAAACACTTTCTTTGTCATTTACTTATTTCACCCTGTCACGTTGCAACCTCAGAGTACAGCGTAAACATAAGGTATAATGATTATCATGTTCTATGTTTATTTCGATAAAACATATTATAGAGAAAGTTCTTTGCGAGAGACATAAAAATAATTAAAAAAATATGTTCTCTATATCTCTCCTGTCACTTCGAGACGACTATTCGAAATTTGAATTTATGAAAAGTGACAATTCTGAATGCGAAGTGTCATTCTTTATGAAGCCCATGTAATTTGAAATCCTTGCCAATATACCACCCAATGGGCTTGTGTTACATTTACCTCTTCTGTATTTCTGTGAACCTGGTAATCAAGATGTCACTCCTTTCAGTTTTCTGACTTGTCAGTTTTAAAATATTCTCATAAATAATATGTGTGAGATATGACAGCAAGAATGCCGTGGACCAATTCACATATTATTATTTTCCATTTTTTCTTATTGATAATAAATATATTTTCCCTTGAAAATACAAACGAATTCATACTAAGAAAAGGAGTGAATTCCAAAAAATATTTTAATTTTAATTATTGTTCATTGATCCTAGGTATTTAATTCCTACCAATACAAATCCTGTATATATCGAATGAAAGCATCTCTAAGTATTATAATTCATTTAATAAAACATTACTTTTAATAATAAACTTGATGGGTGAATAGATCCATTGTTTTTTTTATTTTGTAGAGTTTCATTTAGAAAGAATATAGATCGCGTATTTATAATTTTGTAAAATTTCCTTTTTGTATCGGAAAGAACAATATTATGTAATAAATAGTATATGGTTAAAACAACACCTTTTTACACACACGATATTTCTGCAACACCTGCCCAATGCTAAAGTTTACGACACACTAACTTTGTCCGTTTGCGTTTGCTTTTCTATCATTGATTTATTATTCATTTCTTGCGTCTCGCAGATCAGTTTTTCCAAATGGCATATACAGAAATGTGTCAGATTAATATATAAATCATAAAGACACAGAAGTTATTCTCCGCAATATTTATGTACTTTACCAAATATTTTATTCTTCTTTGAATTTGTGCATTTATTTATTGACAACAAAATTGCTGAAGGTAAATTACAACATTCGCTCCAAGACAGTAGGTAAACCAACAGTTAACAGTTCTGTTTTGTCCGGTTACCTGGTCATTTATATACTCACTTATTCGTTGAAAATGAACAATAATAAAGCCAAGGCGCATACAACAACCACTAGACGTTGTGAATACTAGTGGTAACCTAACAACTAAGTGGACTCGCCACTATTGAAATACTTTTGCTCTATATGTAATGTACATACACTCCATACAGTATTTGTACACAGTGCGCACAGTTACGCTGATGTATTGTTGTTATCCTTTCAAACAATTAACTTAATGAATATACAATAAGTGTTCGTGTCTATTTAACAGAAGCCAGCGGCGAACAAATTTTGAAAATAGCCCATATACCTACTGAATTATTTGTTAGGTTAGGTGAGGTTAGGTTATCATTCTTGAATTCATAAATTTTGCCGAAATGACCTATGAAAATTGCCGCTGTTCCCGCCTGGCTTCCAGTAAACAGACTTGCAACAAGTTATCTGTATTTGTACAAATAAAATAAATCATCCACATTATGGTGCGTCTTCGTTAGTTACAAAATCTATATTAAATGATGTGATTATGTACTATACTTACACAGAATATTGCCAATATAATAATTTACCCAAATCACAGAATTTCACACAAAACATGTTAGATAATAAATAATTAATTATTATTTACAGGAATCTCCACTACTAGGTACCCAATATTAAAAATTAATATTTGAGACTTTCTAACGATTGGAAAAATAAAGTAAATAATAATAAACTGTTACTTTGGTCAGAATTACAATTATTGCTAACATTATAATATATTGTATATAGTCTGAAAGGCGAAACCTAGATCACTATAACCGATTCCATTATACATTACTCGCAAATTTGGAATTAAAATTAAATGGACGTAAAAATATTTATTATGTACCTACTTACAGTATGATTTTAAGGATTTTATTATGTGTGTAAGTGGCTTTATAATGGTTATAGTATTTTTCTCAAATTGTTTGTGGTCCCGGATTTCTGGTATTATTATTAGACAGATTTATCAAACTTTAAATGCGTGTGGATAATATTATTAAAAAAAATATTATGCAAATGTTTGAACATAAATTTTTAAAATAGTGTATTAAATCACATCTGCGTACGCCCATTAAACTGTAATATTTTTTTCGAATACTACCTACTACAGTTTTTTTTATGTATAAGAAAGATGTTGCTTTGACAATACAAATTATAATCAACTTATCTGATTGCAATAAAGTTGTCAGAAAATAACGTACGCCGTGCAATTAATATTGAAATGCACGCTTACAGAACAAAATGCATTAATTGCTAGTTATACACATAGCAATTTTATAAAATTTATTAATCGCTTGAAATTTGCTGTAAAATTTGTTCACTTAGCACTGTTGTAAGTGCTGAGTAATAACTTTGATTTAATTACGAAATATACCGTTGTTTTTATTAACTTAGATCGAATGGTATATATTATGTATACTACGTTCAATCTTCAGTTCGATGTGCATAATATAAGCATAACATATCTGATATGTACCTACCTAACTTCATACATATTACATATATATATTATATTAACTTAGTATGAATAGCAAAAGTTCTAAAGTTCTACTATGATGAAAAGGTTTTTAAAAGTTTATCTCATCAATGTAGAAACTCTCATATTCACGCAAACGATACAATAATAAAAATTCAACGAATAATTAACAAGATTTGAGAATATAACATTCTATATGTGGTACCTATAACACCCACGGTGGTCGCGCGGCTTAAGTGTTGGACTATCACGCCGTGGATCTCAGGTTCGAATCCTGGGTCTGGCAAGTACACATATTATTTTTCAATTTGTGTGGGAGTCAGGGTATGGACCTAATAGGTTGAGCAAGTGGCTGACATCCATTTCTCGTAAAAAACAAAATCTGTTAATACAAACCTCTACTCTGTGGACGCCCATATGATACTATTAGGATCGGACATGGTCTTATTAGAACATTCTATATGTTAAACATACATACCTACATTGAAAACATCTTACCTACATACCCATTAGAAAAAATCTTATTTAGAAAAAAATACGACACCCGACGGCACTTGAACCTGTTACCGCTGTATTTGCGCCAGTGTGCTTTTACAATTAAGCTACGGACAACCTACTTAATTACGACGATTTTAATTAGTTGCTCTTACATAAAATATTTATCAAATTGTGTTACGATGTTGGCTATCGCTTTTCGTATATCAAATCAAGGTAGGTTTCAATTAAATGCCTTACACAATATGCAAGAATCTCCGAAAGCTAATCCATCCGCCACGTCACAAAAATAGTGTAACTACCCTGTGTTCCAGAAACAAGTCCTTATAAATGGAATGCACTAAAGTGTGCAGGATGACTGACATAGTAGGCATATAGTATTATCAGTGCAGTGTAGTTATTGAGGAGAATACATATAAACTTCACTGAAGACATCAAATGGGATTTTCAAGCGTGTTTGGTATAAATATTAAGAAAATTGATCATCCCTGTCGGAATATTCGGAATTTAGTAGAATAGGAGTACAGAAAACACAAACCCACCCCCTTGTACTTAATACAAGCGTTCAGCCGTCAAACCAAAAGCGGGCTGTCAAATTCACGTGTTAAGTGTGCAGTATGAATGTTATTAGGGTAGCATGTTATGTAGGAAGGTTTATTATTTGCTCTGCGGTACGCGAATTGTTTGCACAGTGAATGCATAGAGGAGGTCGGCCGAATTCATCACACAACTCAAGTACCTCCTTACAGTTGTGTTGCCCTAGTACCAATTACTATAAACACAAGGAACTATTTATTTAAATTTTATATCCTTATAAAAGGTATTTAATTTAATAAAACTCATTATATTTTGAATAATCAAACATACACACAATTCAATCTGGCATTATGGAGTGGTGAAAAGATAAAGTCTACTAGTATTCACATTGATATCTATTTTTGTTAAGTTGTTTTGATTCATTAGCGACGAGTGCGTATCAAATCTACTAGATTTAAAGTGTCCAGTGAGTTGATCCAATCAGTGCTGCCAACGTTAATTCATAAAAATATACCAGATACGGTAAGATAATAAGCTAGTTTTCAGAAAAAAATTGCTAGATTTTCACAATATTAAAAAGAAACTAGCTTTTCCAAAAAGTAAGTTATAATTATGGACATTGTTTTCACGATTCCAAAAATATTGAAGAACTTATTGTTTATAAAGTATGTTACATTTATTTTATTGCTTACTGCTAAGTTAGCAAAGCAAATAATATGGTTAATATTCCAGCGTTTTTTATAAAGATTTTAAAAATGTAGTGTTGAAAAATGCTAGATTTAAACGCCATACGCCAAAGTTAGCAACGCTGGACCTAGTCCCTAATGGTTGAATGAATAGCTAACAATTGACACTCATTGAAAGTCTGTTGCGACACAAGTCTCGTTTTTGAGGTTCGTACGTTGTGCTTTAAAGCAAAAATAGTGATGTACCTACATGAAAATTGGTAACGTGCCCAATTTATAATATTTTTATAATAAAATATAAAATCAATATTGAGACTAATATTTTAATGAAGCGTATTTTAAGACATAGTGGAGATTACTAACTATAAGTTCAATCTATGAAAAGATCACATGAATGTGTTGTGATATCATCGGGAATGTTTCATTATAATTTAAAAAATGTGGACATGTAATAATAATTTAGAATAAATACAGAAATAGGTACTTACTTTACAGGCAGGCATAGTGTTGTGAATTTGTTATAGCTTAGGTTAGTGGTTGTGAATATGTAGAAAAGTAATTGACAGAAAGAAAAACAATGCGATAATTACAAAAGCCCGTCTCGTACACACAAATAAAAAAGTCAACGAAGAATATTTGTCGTTTATTATTATTGCGGGGGAGAAAATTCTGTCAACCGGTCCCCGTTCGCGCAGAGGAGAATGGCCGTTGAACCGATGTAAACACTCGATGCCCGCTAATAACAAAGAATAATTCATCAGTGAGCACAATTAATCCCTTCGCACATACATGCGCTCCTGTTCGGGCGCTTCGGCATGTATGACAACAAACACACAAAGAGTATTTGTTATCAGGGAGACGGAGGTACGTCGTCTTCCCGCAAGCGGCACTAAGCTCCGTCGCCCCCCCTTTGCCGACTGGGCCCCTTTGTCTGGCATGCGCCCAGTGCTGTCACCCCACTATTTTGCGATCAACCAGATCGTGCGATCCGGTTAATAAAACTGACATCCCCATCTCTAACACATTTTTTTTTTCACTCCAAAACCTTGTGTATGGTGTTCGATCTCCAACATCGGGTTCATTCAAGTTATACCTCAGCATCTTGGAAGGTCACTAAATAGGTACAACATGCTCCATGTTTTGGTAAATGACGAAAGGATTGATAAGAGACTGTTATTCTCGAAGGGGTCGTGTTACTTTTGATTGTCACACTTCTTCTTGTTGTTTTGTTGGAGGTCAGCTGTCAGCTACTCGGTCAGCGCGATGTTCATTATTTACTGCTCGGAACAGTTCGCTGCAGTTACATTCGTATTATTTGCGATATAATATTAATAATTCGATCCAAATAAGATTATATTGGTTCCACAGAGTGGAGGTTTGCGTTAACAGATATTACGTGTTGTTACGAGAAATGGATGTTACCCACTTGCTCAACCTATTAGGTACATACTATGACTCCAAACACAAATTGAAAAATAATAATATAAGTATTTGCCAGGTCTAGGATTCTAATCTGGGACCCACGACATTATAAGCCGACACATAAGCCGTTCGGCCATCGTGGGGATTGATTGGGGAAATATAAAAGGAATGGCTAATGCTTTCCCTTCAAAATCTAAACGATGTCAACTGAATATGTAGGTACGATCGGCACGAATTCCATTTTTAATTTCGCGCCCTTAAGATAGTACCTAACTATATTACACTTAGGAAGTTTACAAAGTGTATCAAAATTGGGAAAAACATATATATATCATGAAAATGATGTTTATGTTTGTTATTTTTACGAACCAGTTATTAGTTATTTTAGGGGACATCATTTTGGATGATCTATCCACCCCTGCACTGCGTTTCGTATTTCTGAGCGTTCTATTTTCAGGAAAACAGCCCCGAGGTATACCGCCAAAACAATGCTCAGTCAATAGTCATTCGCCGAAGGGTTGCTATAGTACACCCGAAACACAAATCAAAAACGCCTTAGCCGAAATGTCCCAAAACCCACCGACGACCCGAATGAAATACAGCCTAAATTCGCTCGCAGATCGAAGGGTTATTGCGACGTTCGGTATTGGCACAGTTGAAGTTTTCTCACTGGCAATTTCACTCTTTGTTCTTAACTGCCCGTATCCAGAACGGCTTAAGGCAGGGCCGCGGCCGGGGGAGGGTCGCCGCTCGGCACGTGCCAGGCGCCTGCGCACTGTTTGATTCGCCACGCGGCTGCGTTGGTTCGCAAATGCTCCACAATAATAATTATCATTTCAATTCCGTGTGATTATTATGGTTGCCTCAAATTGCGAACGGTCTACTTGCTTATTTACTTCCACGAGATTATGTTTGGCCGTCTGGCGACAGACACCATCGAAAATAAACTTTACACGCTCCGATTGACCGGAAAACACGTGATTAATGGTCGCATTTCTGAAATCATTTATCTGTTTTTAATTTCGATGATTTAAATTCAGAAATATCTCGAGTTTTACGCACCAATTGCAGCGTTTGACAATGATATGTAATTTGTATAGATCAATGTCAAAACGTGCCATATAATTAGATTTTGAAATACAACATTACTGATGCAATAGAAAATTTTCACTGTGTCTTAAGCTTTTCATAATAAGAACAAAAACAATTGGAAATATGTGCGTATACCTACAGTTTTTTTTTATATGAAAACACAACAGTATTAATTCCAAAATATTTACGAAGTATCTAATATCGTCAAATTTAATATAACTAGCGACAAACGATAGCAATTAATAGTGACTTCGTTCACGCAAAATACCTACAGAAATATGAAGTATACAGGTATACAGAAAGAAAGAATAGACTGATTCGACTTGACTTTTTCAAATTAATGAGAAAAACAACGGTTTAATCCAATATAAGCGCGCGTCCTTCTACTCGCACCTAACCTCACCTCCGTTGCTATCTGCACACTTTTACTAACTTGTGATTCATTTAAATGTTGTTTGCATTGACCTCATGCGATTGACAACGGTTAGATGTATATACGAAACTTTTATAAATATCGTGATGATACTCTACTAAGTATATTGGTACAAATGAAGCTGTCTATGAACTGTGTTAAGTTTCATCAATATTGATCTACTTAGTAGTTTTTTTTAGTTCGTCCAAGCGGTTGCCGGCTTGTAATGTCGTGAATCCCATATCTGGTAAATTCACATGTTGTTTTTAAATGTGTGGTTGGACCAGAGCATGGATCTTATATGTTGACCAAGTGGCTAACATCCATCTCTCGTTAAAACAAAAAAATCTGTTAAAACAACCTCCACTCTATCGACGCCCACATGATCTTCTTAAGATTGGACATGGTTAGTACCAGACAGAAAAAAGAAGCAATACTTTGTGCTTGAACATCTTGGAAATAGTCAAAAACTAATCTCAGATAGAAACTTGAATTTCATTATAAGTATAAATGGATCTGTTTACTAAACAAAAAGATTTCGCGTTTAAATTAGTGAGTGTGTTTTATAATATCTAATATTTTTTTTTGTACCTATCTAATTAATAAAATATGCCAGAACAGGATTTATTTAGATTCTAGAACGATAAGGTAGGTAAGATATACAATGACATTATAGGACATAATATAATTATGACAATTTACCAAAGTTCTAAAAATACTTAGTATATTTTGTATGTAGTTAAGTATCCGGAGATCATAGCATATTTAGAGGTTTCGGATTGCATTGGTGTACGCCAAAATAGCTGGTTCGATACATCACAATACAGAAACACATACATGGCGAATTTTAAAAAGAAATACAATATATCTGATAGTCCTGGTCCGCATAAAAGCTATTGGTTTTCTTTTACCAATCGAGAAGGAGTGGGGGCCTCAGCATTGCCAAGTTTATAACAATAAAGTCCGCCATACTTCAGCAAGCGGCAAACTAAATTAATGGTAATGGAAAAGTCAGATTTTCTTCTCTCGCATAGTCAGCCACGTCGGATCGTAACTGGCGCTCGTATTTTTCTATTTTCTTCTCTCTCAAAAGCGCCCACCTACCTGCCAGCTTGCCTTATTGCTAAGGCGAAGCCTCTGGAAAATCGCTCTACGTACGTATGTATTTTAAGCCACCCTTGGTGTTTGCTGCGCGCCTGGTAAATTATACTTTATTTTAAACTTTAACAAACAAAATTTTAATAACGAATTAAAAAAAAAACTACTCACCATGAAATCAATAATCAAATAGAGAAATGGAAGGACGAGCGATGGAATAATAAAAATAAGCAGCATCAAATAACTTTAAAATCATACATACTATAAAAATCATTGAAATAATCTTGTTCCAAATGTGATTTTAACACACTATTTTGGTTGTATATCAATGAAAAATGTTCCATAAACTATTTTTCTTTTAAACAAATAATTCATAAGATTTTATAATGTAATCTTCTTTTATTGAACATACATAATTTGAAAATACATGTAAGAAAACCCCAGCAGGATTCAAACCTGCGCCACCAGACCACTATAAATAATAAACGCTATTTAGAAAGCGAAAGTATTATTTAAACACTACTAGTTAACATCGTTGTTATTAGATAATATATAACTTAGTGGGTAGGTCAGAGCATATGGGCGCGAATCTCGGGGTCCAGGTTTGAGTGTTTCAAATTACGTATGTTCAGTTATATTATTATATATTTTAACTAAAGATGTAATATAAATCAAGGTATCACAATGCATCTTGGATTTCTGATTCAATTGAATAGGTACACTGCGTATATTTACGTAGACTAAATAATATTGTTTTATTGAAATTAATTAAAACTTAATGTTGTATTGTATGTATTTGGTAGATATTTTATTAACGATTTTTTGTACTGACGTTTATACGATTTCATGATCTTATATTGTCTTTGTATAATTTTAATTTCCTTGAATTTTTCCCTGCACCCTTTGTATGCATCAAAAACCACCCCTTTTAAAGGCCTTGAGCCCATACTGCATAACTCCCAACTGCCAGCGACGTAATGTCCCACAGTCATTCATCTTATAAATACGATGCTCTCGTCTTGAGACAAAAAAGGGGAGACCGTCCAGACGTTTGACTAGAATGAGGCCTGTTTTTCTCAAATAACTCCTCAAGTACATCTGCGTATTTTCATTCAGCTTCCAAATTAATGGAATCACTCGGCCAGCGAAAAATAATTTACTGAGTGTTTTTCTTCCGCATGATACACCAATTCAATTCATTTCTGAAATTCTTGTTAACTTTTACGTGCCATTTTTTGTCGTCTAAACATTTTTTTGTTCTTTTTTGATCATCCTTGTTGCTATCTGATTGGTATAATGCACTTACATTATACAATACCTATACTTTATTATTATTACTATACTTGTGTTTCGACGCCAGCCCACCCGCTCTCAATTTTTCGTTGACATAGTCCTAGTTCTTTTAACCGTAATTATTTCAAAAAGTGATAATATTAATTATAAGTATTACATTCTCGACATGTTGGTTTATTTATTAGTGGATAACTATTTCGATTATCTAACCATTATCAAGACGATAGACGATTTGTCTCTTCACAAGTATTAAACTCACAGAAAGAGACGGCATCCTTCCTCTTTTTATTAACTTTACTTAAAAACAGTTTTTATTTATTATTTTCGTACATATTTCCTTCAGATGCGAGACTGTAGCCAAGTGTATTACCTACACAACTGGCAGAATATCTTGAATCAAGCGGTAGTTCAGGCTGTGATTTAATTTAGATATTCTTACGTCGTGTTATCCACAGGATCCACAAAAACCTTCTTCAGAAAGAAAATTAAAATGTATCTATCTGTCTTAAGTGATAACAGCTCATCCACGACTGTGAATTAGGGTAACATTTGTTTTCGAAGATTTTGTCATTAAACACGACCGTGGTTAATTAATATCATATGCGCTAAACCACAAACGAAGTGTGGTGTCAAATAAAGCACTATTTGTAGCCGACTAGTGAAAAAATGATTTAGGAAATTGACCGTGATCGGAGTGGCGTCTGTTAATTTTCAGCCGAACTTGGTTTGTCCCAAAACAACACGAAATATTTAAGCGAATTCAATATTGATTCGCCACACACGTTTTGATGATGTACCTACCTATTTGATTATGAATGTTTGCAGCTGCTATGCAATATGAAGATGGGTACTCGGGGTACTCCCTATTCACAGCTGTTTGTTGCAACTTACAATAAATTCAATACAAATAATTCTACTTCCTCCAACTGCCTTATCATCAAGTAAGATTCCTAATGACCTCATCCGTTCACGTTCGTACACCTTCCAACTCCTTAGTTAATATTATAAGTAATACTTTGGTTACTACTAACTTAGCTACTTTACTTCCCCGTATATTAAAAAATAATCTTTTGGATGGTTGAATGTCTTCCATGATCAAAACTAAGAAAATTGTTATCAGGATTGCATAATAATTAACAGGTAAGATATAATTTAATTGATATTTACGTTTAGCTATAAATGTTCGCGTTTCAGAGTGTGTGAGTTGTCTGTAATCTTTACAATTACTCAACTTGTTTTTGAAAGCAGCTTTCTTGAATTCAGTAGGTACATCGATATTATCTTTTCGGTCGGAATATAGTGCTGATGTAATTAACTTAATCTGCGTGGAGACATAGGTCGAATCGCAAAGCGCAAACGACTTTTCTAAGTCGCATTTCAGATGGTGTGATTACAGCTGATAATACAGGGCTTAGTGAAGCACGGAATGAGTAGCATTGTATGATAACACTTAATCCCCAAACACGACGTCGAGATAATAGGTAAGCCAAGTCTGTACACAAATACGAATAATAATAACTCAAATGTAATATCATTTTTAATAACGTTCGGCTTTATATACACGGCGAACATAATCTAGAATAATATCCGCGCAAAGCATTTGTTCTATGCTCTCTTTCCCTCTCACATAGAATCATAAAGCATTATTATACCGAGATAACGAACTGTAGAGCTCATCTGCTCGCCTGGTATCTCAAGGCGCGTACATTCGTCCCAGACACCTCGTAACAAATTTCTCACTGTATTTTTTACAATATTTTTCATGAAAGTCAGATGGGAATTCCCACAGGGGCTCTACCTAGTTATCTCCCGGCTCGAGATAGAAAAATAAAGTATAATGTCGCCATTACCCTTAGCTATCTGCAGTTCTGTCGCCCTGTTCCGCGCGGAGTGTTGTTACTTGTTATTTCGCGGCGGTGCGAGTGAGGAGGCATCTCTATAACAGGAAATTGTGATAAACGGGCCAGCCGCGAGGGGCGCCGTCGACGCACCATCATTTTAAAACTTGATATTATTTGACTTTGGAATATTGCTGTCACGACATGTCTTGAATTTTAACCTTTCATCTGTGATTTAATCTGCTTCCCTGATACATAATTTAACACTGCATACTAATAAACCGTTGACTGAAGGAGCCTGATAGAATGTATATTCTGCCGATTGACAATTACTTGCGAAACATTAAAAAACACTAGTTATTTATGGTGATTTAAAACTTGAAAAATTAGGTGAATATGCCATACGGGATGAGTCGAATCAATGCCTCTAAATTACTAAATGCTAACATTGCATTCTTAACTTACTCGTATTTTTATAAATATATAAGTACATACACCAGTTTAGTGTAAATGTGTCAATAACCTAAAATATTTCAAAACATCATCAAATCGTTTCTCACAAAGATGTTGTGAAAACCTTCTTCTATCTATGGCATGGCGATGGGGCGTAAACGTGATACCACGAAGTTGAAGCAATAAAAAAACTACTAATTTTGATTTTCAATTTTCACGAACAGTTTGTTGATGTTAATTAGAAAAAATACATTTGAGACAAACTTGAACTTGCTATAGCGATTCTGATAGTGAAAGTGTAAAACCACAGAAGTCTTCATCGGGTAGAAGAGAGGTTTATTCAACTTCTTTGGTTTCCCACCATAACATTGTATCAACTTGGGTAAATCCTATCTACAGCTTGTTCGATTCAAATATAGCTTTTTGACACTCATAGAGTACCCATTATGTAGGGATCTCACTTCGAAAAGTCGAAAAATCGAAAAGTTATAGATTTATAACGTCACGTAAAAGTGAACAAGATAAATAATTGTGTATTAAAAATTTGAATGCCTTATGTTATGATTGTATTCAGTTCATCTATTTTCTGCTTTAGGACATCATCGCCGCCCGAAATCATTTCATGAAAAAAGCGCCTTGTAATTATGCAAATAACCTGACAGTAATCGAGTGTAAGATTATACCCAGTTTTACCGCGCACTGGACTCTACCGACAGTACGGCAACTCCTCGCAATTTATTTTCCTATCTCTGATCTTCTAAATAATTATTGTTCGCGACTGGTAACATTCTACGAATGCACGATGCATACGTTGCTCCTTATTAGTTATTAACTAGTCTGACCATACATGGCGTTTTGAACGGGACAGTCCCGTACCAAAAATGGTGTCGAAACCATTCTGGATCAATTTCAAAAATCAAAGCTCCTTCCTACCCATAATACGATAAGTGTGGGTTCGAAGTTCGAATCTCAGTCAATCGAAGATTATTTAAAGGTTCTTCAAATAATAATATATAGGTATAATGTTTCTGAGGCCGTTCCAAGTTATGTACCTACTTATATTCAAAGTAACATTACCTACATGTTTTTCTTTTTTTATAAAGATTGTTTCCGCCCTACGATAACTACTGGCTGTGGATACGAGTTTGAACCCCGTGTCAAAAATCCACAGTATTATAATATTACATTATGCAGATTAATAGATAACTGTTTCAGTTATCACACCATTGTGAAGACTGAAGCGCAATCGACATAGGAACGCTTAGAGGCAGGGGAGAGCATACATTTTACTAAACTAAATTGATATATTTCGAGCATGATCACCTTCAAATAGGATGTAATCTACTATCCAATATCAAAACTGGCGTTCTACCAGACTCTCCAATTAACCATTATCAGCCTTTAACTTGAACAAACGTATTATATTCGGTTGACGACATTGAGTCATTTTATAAATTAAACAATACTTGAATTTCTACAGAGAAATACTCATCAAGTGCGGGGCTTCACATTTTCTCTTTCTCTTACTCCTGCGGCAGGCCGTGAGTGATACAATACGAACCAAGTAATACGATTAAGTCACACGGGCTTTCTCATCGTTAATTTATTTAAAAATGATTTTCACGTAAGCTCGTTAAGGAAATTAAAATAGGAATAGTTAATAGGTACTTCCCCTTCAAAATGTCAATGAAGTTATATTATAAAACAAACAAATTATATAATATTTTCCAAATTTGTCGATCTTTGTTATTTTTGACTACAATATACGTTTTGGACTTGATTGAATTGTTTAATGCGGCCTGGAACAGCGATTAGTTCAGTTCTCAAGGATATGCGACGCATATTTAAATCATTTTAAGCAACCTCAGTTTAATGCACTGATACATAGTTACAATCATAATTATATTAATATATCGTCTCTGTTCTGGCAGAACACACTAACTGCCACTGGAGAATACTAGTTTTGAGTAATTTGACTTTGAAGTTGTTAAAATGTTTGAAATGGTCTATCATGTGAGTTTATTAAGTAATCGTAAAAAGGATGACTTTAAAATAAAGACTGTTTATTTATTAAGATGGTTTCCAGACGGTAAAGTTTGAAATAAGGAACATTTTGGTATAACTAACTCAATATGTCATTTTTTCGAATTAGTGTCTTCTGCCAGAACAGTGACGATATTTGGTTGGTTGTGTATATCTAAATTGCACTGCCCGCTTCTTTCCATAAGTGTTTATACATTGGAAACTATAAGTAAAGAAATGAATAATTAATTCTTGCACTGTTAATAGTAGTGTGGTAATCATTGTAAAAACTCACCCCATATTATGTCTGCCTCTTTTTGCTTCTATTGAAGTTTGGTCAACCTGTTATTAACCCAATCATGATTGGCACATGTTACAATAAAAAATCGCACCGTATATATTATATTAATAAGAAGCATCAAGCTTTTTTGTACCTATCGTTATTACGGTAGTCAGAATATATCGACAGAAGCCGCCGCCGATTTAGTATATCTACACAATCTCTTCATACTTTTATAATGGAAATTAATTTCAAGTCGCCAGTCGCGTATCATGAAGATATCATAAAAGTAATTTGGAAGGCTGCTTGTGAGCTTTTTTTAATTAATACTAGAGTATGATAGTACTTACTATAAAACTAATATTCATTTTTATAGTACGAAGCTTCTGTAAGGTAATAGTTATTCCGGAAAAACGTAATTTTCTCCTTCTTTCAAAAATATAGCAAAATATATTCATTAAATTTAGATCATCATCATCATCAGGGGCGCGACAACCCGGTGTGGGTCCTAGCCTCATCCAACAGCTCCCTCCACCTGTCCCTATCCAGTGTGGCCGCTTTCCAATTTGGTACCCCCAGAATACGGCAGTCACTGGCAGCTCCATCTAACCAGCGAATCTTTGGCCTCCCTCTTCTTCTACGTCCTATTGGATTGCTGGACATCACTCTCTTTGCCGGTTCATTGTCATTCATACGGTGCACATGACCTAGCCATCGCAGTCTCCCAATCTTAATTGATTAAACTGCGCTGCAATCTTCGTACAGTCCGTAGAGCTCAGCATTATATCTTCTCCTCCAATTGGTGCCATCCCTGATCGGTCCATATATACGGCGGAGAATTTTTCTTTCAAAGATGTTCAGGGCTCGTTCATTTCGCAGAGTTAATGTCCAGGTTTCCGATGCGTAGGTGAGCACTGGCTTTACAAGTGTTTTGTAAAGAGTGCTTTTAGTTCGACGAGATAGTAAGCGGGACTTAAAATGTCTTAACATTAAAGTTAGATAGTATGCAGTAATTTTGTATTTTTTTAGGTAAATTAACGCTCAAGTCGAAGTTATAAAAAAGCTTCCTGACATTCCAAATTTAAACGAACAAAATGTTGTATGAAAATCACTTTAGAGGTGTTAACTGTCAAATTATTAGTGGAAATACTATGTATTTTGGTATTAGATTGTCACCGTGTGTTTTTCCTATGGAACACAATACTTGGGGAAGTAAGATTACCTTCTGCCGTAAGAACGTTTGAGTATGGAAGTATGAAGGTACTTCATAATACTTTAACTTAAACTTAAAGTTTGTCCCGTAAACTAGACGTGCATTTAATGATTTAGTAATATTTGAGAACTTTCAGCGAGCCTTGTATTTCTTGCATTTTATGACCTAACCGTCATTAAGTCATAAAGCAAAACTTAATGCAAAGCATTTCGTCAGTTGAACAAGGGACTATTCTAACTCGCATTTGGAATATTTCAGAAGGGAGTTCTTTGAAGCAATCTACTTCAATTATGTATTATTTGTATAGATACATGTATAAGTTGTTACTACATCATATTTTAGTAGGACTATTGATGAAAATAATGTTACATAAATGTGTCAATATAAATAATAAATGACTTAAATATGACAAAAGCTAAATCAATTTGAATTCAAATTCCATTATGTAACCTCAGTTATTATAAATATTAAGGAAATAACTGAGCTGTTGTAATTTTGCGTGTTTGTGTTTTTTGGGTATTGACAACCTGCCGCCATTTACAACGACTGAAGTATATCGTGACAACTTGTCTTTACATTGTAAGTACAGTATGGCACCAGTGTTGTTATCTCACTGTCATTCGAGTTTAATAATAATAAAGCCGAATAAAATGCGCAGGTATTATGCAGATATCTGCAATATTCTGAATATTGTCAAAGGTGTCCGCTGTGCCATTAATAAATAATGTGAAATGCACACCTGAGCTGTTATCATAACAGGTTGTAGGTCGGGTTTTATGGTATCCGTTATTTTACGAAACCAACCTCTCTTATCGTTTCAAAATTGACAAATTGTGTTGTGAACGAGCGACAGCCGAGAGAGGTTTTGGCGCGTGTTATGTCACACAGTAATCGCGGTGTGTCAATCACACGGCCTTGCCCGATCTAACTTTATGGTGCCCGGATAATTTACGATTGCAGTTAATTCAAAAATAAAAACTACTATCTTTCAATAAATGGACACTTTGTAATAATTTCATTTATGACAATTTTTTATATCTGAAATTCATCGCTGACAGTTGTTTGTTACTTCCTAACCTCACCCTGTCACGCTGGTGACATTCAATGTTTGAGCATAGGGTTAGCACAACTCTTTTCATTACCATGTTTTGCGCCTCCCACGATGTGAAACCTGCAACACGTAGATCGCCAAAGAGCAGCATCCGGAATACTTGTCCCAACTTCGTGATTTTTTCAATCGAAAAGGGCTGCGATGTCCGCTTACGAACTCTCGAGTGTTTGTAACGCGGTCGTACCAATGTACCCCTAAGATTTATTTTGTTACTTACCAAGGTTGGTGGATTTATAATTCACATGTTATACCTAAGTCACAAAATTATTGAAGAATTCTTGAATCTAATCTACATACTTATTATAATACATACAAAAATCTTTCGAATTCCAGGCGAGTGCTTTAATAGTACCGCTTTGATTTACTACGCCGCCATCCACCACATCCAAACATTATTTTTCTCTCCATTCTCGAACACGCTCTCGTTTACTTCGGGGTGGGAGTTTTGTTATTCTTATTTGTTTTATATCGCGGCACTCTTTCGATCGTTGTGCGGCTGATTTTGACATAATCAACAATAAAAAATCTTTTAGATGTCAAAACGTAGTTATCTGGCGTACAGTAACGTGAAAATGTATTGTGCGTGCGTGTCTCGTCGGGAATATTTAACAGTGTTCCTTCGACGTTGAAAAGTCATTCGTTTTTCGTGACGATACGAACGGGATCCACTCTACCGCGTTAAAAAGTATAATCCAAAGCAACTTCGTTCATCTGAATAATATAAATATAAATTTGTAGGTTTTTTAATGGTTTAAATTATAATACCTACAAGACATTTTCGCAACAAGTTATTAAAATTGTGGTTACCTACAAATTTACAGTATTGATGAATAATGTAATGTATCAGTTTATTTGGCTATTTAAAAAAAAGGTCGATTCATTTTGTTGTAGCTTTAAACCACTGATGCGGGTTTCAACGTGTTTTAAATTAAATTGTAGCTCCGTGGCTAGACTTTATGGAGAGATTATAACTTTGTCGTGTAGACTCCGTATCAAAAATTATAATAACGTGACGCCCAGATACCATATCGCAAATGCATAAAAAATAAGTTTATTTTATGATGACGCAAGGAGTGAGCCTTGCATTTTGTGGTGACATATTGAATTCATTTGGTAATAGTATTATAATCATGCAATTAATATTATAAAATAGATAAGTGCACTACATAATAATATTATATTATAATATTGATAACGTTGATGTTATTTATTGCATTGCATATTCATTACAATATACAAATTGAATACATACTTCAATTAAAATCCGATACTTATGTATTTAGAAATGTTTTATTTTATCAATTTATATTATTGTTTGGATTTATCGTACATTAATGGTCCATGTTTCACATGAGTACTGGCAGTATACATTGGTTGGATACGTTACGCTGGTTACGTTTAACTTAAGACAAAATGGCACGTCACTTTTGGAGATACTACTACTCTTTACGCCAATATGCGCTCTATGTCGGTTTGGTTCTATTGATTTGAGTTGCCCCATCTTCACCCGCCATGTAGGTATATGCAGCCGCGGTTTATGCACGGTCGCCTTCCATGACGCTATAAACGTGTCAGAATGAAAAGATTTTAGTGCCACACTTCCTTGTCACGAAACGATGCTGCACGAGACTGATGTAGCAACCATCCACCTTAGTGCTTGAAGAAAGAGTTTTAGAAAATAAAAAGAGTCTTGACATTATCTGCCGTCATTTATATTTAATGACATGTACCCGTGTACTGAAACTCTGCCGAAACAGAGGAGTCAGGAGTTGAAAGTGATGAATCTAAGGAGGTATCGGAATTATTCCGTCCCCCATATGACACAGCAATTTTTTTCAAATAATGCCTCAAAGTTGGCCTTGGTTGATATCAAGTCGGCGTTGGCCAATCGGGCCCGTGTGTGGATGGACCCTGGCAAACAGCTCCGCTCGGTCGGATCTTCTGCGAGCAATCTTGTCATACATATTACCCATCAATTGAAAATTGTTGTCCGAGATAAACGTACGTGGCAAGAAAAAGTGCATAATGCTGAAAGGCCACAAAAGAAATCAACGGATAAGGAAGCAGCCTACAGTACCTAGGTCACTAAGCAGATGAAATACCGATAGAATACCCAACAAATTTACCTAAAAATTTACCTACAAATTGACACTAAAAATGAAAAAGGATGATATTCTGTCTGCCTGAAGGCGGCACTTTGCATGTGGACGTACATACACTATCCACGAAGATACGTGAAGATGCAACTTACTGGTGGTTGGTTTTTGAATTTTACTTAGTGCCACGTGTGCTCTTTTTTGTTGACAATTTACGATATTTCCCTTTATATGTTTAGTTATCATATCACTGGTATCAGTAAAATATAATTTACCTGTTTGTTATCTGAATCTGAATTAAAGTTGTGTTATAAACCAACTTAGTGACTTAATACTCATACGCTGTTTTCGGAATACCTTAATAAAGCCTTATCCACGTAGATCTACCTACGCTAATTATCTAATACGGATTTTAAACATTGTATGTAGGTCATTTACAGTGATTTAACAGGTCTATCTCAATCTCATGGCTGCTAACGTTCGCTCATTCGATCACGGATTTACGTTAAATAACCAAAGATATTTATCTATCTGTCTGTGAACGCGTGTATTCATTAAACGAATAGTAATGTAATATTTTAGTTACTTTATATTATTGTGAAATATATTATTTTATAAATAGTTCATGTTCCTTATTTATCAAGTACATGGTGGCTATATGTACTTAGATCCTATTTATTATAATTATATATTATTAATTAATATTCATTTTATCTGACAGAAGACAGATGTCTTTTAGAATACGTTCAATAAAACTGTAGATATAAAATTCGAATTGATTTAAGTTTTGTACTATTTTATTTGAATCATTTTTTGCGACCCTGGTTTCGTCTTTCGGCATCATAAGGCTCACTCAATACTCACAATTGTCAAATTTAAATCGAGTATTGACATAATATGGTTAGTTCTTGTCTATATGTTGAATTAACACAGTGATTGCTTTTGAATTTAGTGAGTTTTGATAACATTGGTGATTGATTGATTGATCGTAGTGCCTGGAAATGCTGAAAGTCAAAACCCGGACCGCAAAAATTACTCTAATGAAATAGTACGAAAATTAAAATACCTGTGCTCCTAACATAATATAAACTTCACTTGTTCATCATTTGTTTGATTATTGCGTTAAATTAATTGTTGTTAAAAAGTCAATATTAGATTTTTATTAGTCTATGTACCTAGATAGTATTAAAATATATTTATAATGGCTAAAGAAGAGTACCTAGGTATCAAAATGGGCCATTTCCATTGTAGTGTAGATATAACTTACAAAATATGAAGTAGTTACACATGCCAATAATTCAAACAAATTCACCGCTTGTGTTTAACGAACAAAAGGCACATTAAAGTTTTTGTGGAGATCTCTCTTCAAAACTCTTGTGCGCCTAATACCAAAGGGGTTGTTCGCAGGACGTTTCGTATTTTGTTTTCCCCGCAACCGCTTGCAGGTTTTGCATTCAACTTCCGGTAATAATCGGCCCCACAAACAATATCCGGCTTGAACGAGCCCTGATGTCCGACAATAAAGGGTTCAGCATTGATTTGTAGTGAAAGGCCGCGTGCCTAATATCGGGTTTCACGCCAGGTGACGTTGCGTCCTTTGTACTTGATTACTCCTCAATTATTATGCACGCCTGGTACTTGGCAGTGATTATTTTGATTTTGAACACCACATACTCTCATAGAACATGCAGCCGTGGTGCCGAGACTCATCTTGATCATCCACGATATCCTGAAAAACTGAGCCAATAGCAATAAAGGAAATTTGAGGCGAAAATGGGGCCAAAGTTAACTGATATGACTTCGTCTTTCCTAACTCTATCTAATTAGGCCACGCTTAGGGCAATCTTTGCTTTATGTTTATCTAACGTTATCCAGAACAGTTCGGTGGAGCGGCATTCGTATTCGTTCTTACCGTGTTTGTAACGTACTTTTGATTTTAATCCACTGTTATTAGCGGTAGAAATGATTGCATTACACTCTTTTTAACAATTACCAATTGTCCGAGACAGGTATATGTGAAAGAAAATGTGGTATGGTGTAAGCGTGTAAGGAGTTTTGGTAGATAGTGAAAAATAAAATTTGTTTGGAGGAAATTTAAAATTACATTATTACACAGACCTAGACTATGTTATTATTATCATATAATCAGCTAGGTATTAATAATGAAATTTATAAATAATAAATTTAGCTTGCCCATTTCACACACACATTTTAGATGGAGAATTTTCAACAATTTAGCAACAAGTAAAAACTAAGTATACAGCGAAATATGTTTTTCATTTTAAGTGCGTAGTGCGAATGACAGCAAAATCACATTCATTTGTTTTGAAAATCAGCAGAAATAATGGTACAAGTCGGTTTACACGAAGCCAGGCGGGAACCGGGCCAATTTTCATGGCCGTTTTTGGCAAAATTCATGAATTCAACAATGATAAACTAACCTAACCTAACCTAACAAATAAACCAGTATATCGGCTATTTTCAATTTTTTTTGCCTCTGGCTTCCGGTAAACCGACAAAAACCGAAATAATTTATATACCTACCTACCTATAATTTGAATATCCGGCGTAATAAAAAATGTTGCATTTATTATAATGTTATGAAAAAACAATAAAAAGTTGAATGAACTGCCTGCTGCAAACAAATAATAAATAGTCTGAATCGTATAAAATTGTATCGTAAAGGGTACTAAGTAGGTACATTTCTGTGGCATTATTATTCATTTTGAGTGAAGAGTATTAAAACTACTTGTTATCAATATCGTAGCAATATAATACCAACTGGTGTAAAAAAATATAATTTATGACTGTTATAAAAACGTCCATATAACTGCGACGCTTATCGTTCAGTTCGGTACAGAAACTCGGTAAAATTAGTATTTTATTGCTTTATTGTGAGAATTAAAGCCTCACTTTATGACATTATAAACAATTCAAGGTATTTATTAGATTTTTTTAGTGAAAATAATCTATTCACCGTTACATCGTGATATTATGCATATGAAATGCATTTTTTTTTTTAAATTGTAAGTATAATACATCAAACAATACTAACTTTTATCCCGTTTGCTTCTGAAATGAAAATATTACTTCAATCATCCTTTATAATACAAGAGCTATAGATAAAATCGGGTCTAGGACGATTTGGCGCCGAGACAACTGGACGCCACGCAATTCGAAAATAAATAGACGTTAGGTACTTATAGGTGCTTTTAAAAAAATATTTTATATTATTATTTATATTAAAATTATTATATTATGATTTAAAAGTCGGTGAGAATTTAAATATACTCACGTAAATAATGATTTAATCGTGCATATGTTTAAGTTCCAACGAAAAAAGAGTTTTTTTTATTTTATGTAAAGCCTTAGGTATGGCAATTCTCAATCCGCAATTATGTTAAGAGTAAAATGAATTAAAACTACTAAGTAGTAGATAGAAATTGATTAAAATTCCTCGTCTACGTTCTGTATACGTGTCTACGATAGTGCGATGTCCAATTGTCCTGGCGTCCAGTTGTCCCATTCCCCTAAAATCTATAACGTTTTCTGTCAGGTTTTACGTACAATTTTCGCATAACTACTCTCCGTACTCAGAAGCTTGAAATTCGGTACACATGCGCTAATGCTCTCACAATACATTCTATTTAAATTTGGGGGCGGTCCGGTACTCGAAACATGGTTCCTCTATAGTCAATACAACATCCTTAAACAAAACTTCTTTTTTGTTCATCGATATGAAGCATTCATTCACTAGTATTGAATTGTACAATAGTATTGCAATATTGCAAAACATCGATCGTCGATCTTATAGGGTGAGCCCGATCCCCCCAAAATTGGGAGGAGGAGCCCCTCTAGTAAATTATATGAATTTGTAACTACGTTAAGATTGCAGACTATACCTACTCTTCATTCGCAAATTGATTAAATACGTTCGTTATAAAGCTTATGCGCTTTTAATATTGCATTGAATTTATACGTACTTGGATACTTTTCTAATAGTACTTCGTACTTAGTCATATATTTAACAATATTTGCATAAACGTCTCAGTACCTATTGATTTATTTGTGTCATTAATGCGAAACCGGTTCTTAATGGCTAGTAAATAATAAATGAATTAAATAACTATTTCGACTGAGAATATTTAACAGTTAAACGAAAATACGTTGTATTATTTATACGTAATGCAGTATTCTAATACAGATGAGAATGATAATATTATGAAATATTCCTAAGTTATGTTCATTTGATTACTGGTATTGTAAGAGTTGCTGATGATGATACATGATAATATACTGAATAAATAATATTTTTTTTACCTGTGTTTACACAAGGTGATATCTAAGTTATTTAGCTTCCGTCTCTTCATGGTAGAGAGAGCACATTAATATTATCCAAAAATCCACTGCGGTTCCTCTTCTTATCATTTTGAGCTTATCTCTTGGTAGCTGATACCAGATAGCATTCATGTTGGTATGCTTATAAAAAAATGTAAGTTTCATTTCATACTTACGTTCATAAATAGTTCACTGATCGACACCATATTACCCCGATACTTTTCTATACTAAAATTAAGTAAATTATATATAAAACTAATCAATTAAAATATATTTCTGGTTACATTGAGAAATTTTATAGTTTTCATGAAAAATATCGATTGCTTGACAATTATTTTAAAAATAAATACGTAGGTACCTGCTAGTCAGTTATTACAGTATAAAATAAGGTAAATATATATATATCAGTGGCGAAGGGTGGAGGTAGACTGTTAAGATCCGCCATAAATAGTGCACATTAAACTTTTTCAGATATACATATTTGTTTTCATTGAAATAAGACTACAATTTACAGAAAGTGTTGGTAAGTTTTTAAAATTCAATTAAACCCTAAGAAACCAAGCCATAATAGATAATAGTCAAAAAATACATGTCTATCTATAAAATATCTAAAATTATGAAATTAAATCATCCATAACTTTGAATATTTTATAGATAGAATAATATTTTTTATTTATTATAGTTTGGTTTAGGCAGGGCTTAATGAAATAAAAAAATTTACCAAAAATATGTGTAATATGTATTTTTAATCCAACGAAAACAAATAACTATGAATGAAAAAGTGTGCACAATTTTGTCGTATCGCCCAAATTAGACCAAAACTATTATGGTTTCGTTTAGGCAGGGTTTAATTGATTTTTAAAAACTAACTAACACCATCTGTAAATTGTAGTCTTAGTTCAATAAAAACAAATACATATGACTAACAAAGTTTAGTGTGCACTATTTATAGCGAATCTTAACAGCCTACCTCCACCCTTCGCCACTGATATAGATATATTAAATTTTAAGTTACTTAGGCCGTGTAAACGTATCTTGATAAACAAACATTGTAAAACTTGTATGTTAGCTAGAAAAAGTTAGTAGCAAACTACAAAGCCTTTATCATAAACCAAAAATGTCATGTAATCATAGACTCATGTAATCTTCGCTATTTACAACTTCGCCAATGTGTCTAAACACTTACGAGGTTTCTCAGATTTTTATTAAATGAAATTCAACTTATAAAATAAACACACATATTATTATAGATACTTACCGACTGGTGTAATTTTGCTTTGTTTTTACCATTTATATTCCAAATAAATTAATATTGATGTTGGGCATTATCTATAGATATACCTACTAATATAGGGTCTAGGACGATTCGGCGCCGGGCGACTAAGCGCCACGCAATCGAATGAAATTCGAAAATAAATATTCGTTCGTGAATTAAAGGTAGTTTAAAAAATATATTTAATATTATTATTTATATTTAAATTATTATGTCATATTAAAATGAAAGTTTAAGTTCCACCGAAATGAATAAGTACCTATTCGTTATATTCATTTTATGCCCATAGTGATTGGTCTCTTGCTACGAGGATATTAAGTTGTTGATTTTTTTTTAATATTTTATAAAATTGATTAGGAGTACAGAAAATTGAAGAGGTAAATTAGTTAAAATTAGTACAAAAAAAATTATTCCAATTTGGAATGTGAAAATATTCTAATAAAGCACAATGCTAGACGAAAAGTTCAAGAGGTTGATTGTAGGCATTGTGTACTATGGAACAATGTTATTATCTCTTGCTAGGTAGAGCGTGGTATTTGGTATTCATTACCATGGGATTATGTTGTCACTACCGCATTACTGGAACAACACTCACCTTGTTTTATGGACGAATTTGGAGAATAGGCTTCGAATTATACAAACGACAAGTCTTCATAGCTCTTGACGGCTTTGCAGGAATACAAATTGTTTTAACATCTCGCCAAATGCTTGTTACAATTTTCATCTTATCATGTGCTTGCACAAAATGTAAAGTTATTTGCATGTTTTATGTATTCTTTATTATAGGTTAAAGAAACAGTTAGCAATTCGACATAATTTATAGACAAAAAAATATGTACCTACCTAATTATCTTTTTTAACGATTACTATAAATAATATTTGTACCTACTTTTAAAAAAACACCCTTGTGCTCGGGACCAATACGGAGAGGAATGTACTCTATGAATCCGGCGTAACCATCAACCAAATTCGTGGTGTTATCGTAGAAAGAGGGTGTTACTACCTAAAGTCCTAAAAGGAATAATCTAAAAGAATCACTTTGAATGAATTTGCATCTAGTGAACATTACAAATTATGAATGCAAGATATTCACAACATGGCATGCGAAAAAAATAAGTACCTACCTACATACTTAACGGTATTAATAATATTTATACCAGCATAATAATGGTAAATAAAAGTGAGCTAAGTAATCAGAGTTTATAAAACTCCCTCTAAAATGTATCCTCATGCAAGTGGAATATATCAATATTCGAAACTATTTGATCGAAAACAATAAAGTTATTGCACTTATTATTATATGTCATTAAGTGCATATTTTAATCTCAAAATGCATTCGCAGATTCTTACCCCGATCGTCTTCGCCGATAGTCCCCGATCATGAAACGTCACTTTGGATCGTCCATCAGAGATCGGTAATAGTCGGGTCAATAATTACCGTGTGTTGGCGGTAATCGTCGACGCTACTATCACTAATCTTCGATTGAGTCGAGAGCGAAAAATAGGAATTATTCCATCTTACTCACGAATCTATGAACGATCAAAAGTGACGTTTTCATGATCATCGGGGGTGATCGGGGCAGACGATCGGCTTGAATATCTGTCAGTGTAATTTGGCCTATACACATTATTGAAAATAAACACAAAACCTATTTTACTAAAGTTAATTAATATTATTATGAATATAAAATTATTACAACACAGTTTCTGAATTCCAATGGATTTACCAAGCCCAGAATATCCAACTACCCGAACATGGTTTTTTGCGAATAAGAGAATTTTAAAATGCTCAAAATAATACTCTTAAGTTTATGAAAATTAGCTTAGATATATATATGAGAAAAGGCATCACGAAGCCGAATGAACGGTTTCACATGTCCCGCGCTTATCTCCAAAATTAAACTCAGATACTGAGTAGGTACCAACAAGGCCAGTGTTTACCTTTCGGAATTGTTGGAACGACTATTTTACACATGTTACCGTGGATAGACATACGTATTGTTTGAACAGAGGAGATAAAAACATAATATGTAACAAATAATATCCGGGGCTCATACTGTGTCCGGGGTACCGTGGAGAAAATATCAATTTTTCGATTATATCTTTGGCCAGCGGGCTTAGATTATGGAGTAATCAGCAAGGGTTTCGGGTCACACCTGGATGTTTTTTCATAATATTCTGATAATATAAAGGATTTCGCTCGGCGAATATAATACGTCCTACTATTTTCTGTGCTCCTGGGATTTGGATCCGAGTCTAGGTTTTTCGCTATTGGGATTATTTATAAATTACAAATACGTTATTAATTTAATTATATATATATATAGAATTCTTTTTTTTTGAGACTTTCCAAGATATGTTTTGGTTTGGCGGAATTTCAGTGGTTTGAATTCTAATATTATTTAGTGTACCCAAAACATAATCCTTAATAAGTTACGTACACGATTTTATAACAACCATTCCTTGTAAACAATATAATATAAAAAAAAATCCTAAGATCCACCCTGGATTGTACAAACTGTGGAGAATATACCTATATTTGATCTTAAAACGCATTTAGCGTAATTCCCGGGTTTCTGTGATTTCGGAAGAATGTTGTGAATATTTTATTTATTATTTATAAATATACCTCATAAAATTTATTGCTGTAAAACACAATGAATGGTCCGGTCCGTCAAATGAAAAGAACACGTTTTATCTTGTCAGATCTGATAGATTTTCTGTTATCCTGGGATTACTTGAAATTGGTTGACAGTTCAGTGTTCTGATATTCAACTTATTTCGAGATTAACATTATCTTTTCGACCTGAAATTCATATTAATTTATCGTTAGAAACGATTTTTAAAATTTTTCTACGATAAACATCCAGATACGGCTTGTGGCATTCAAACACTTTATATTATTTTATTTTAATAATTTATTATATTATATTTTAAATTCAGGACAATATTCTGCTATTTACGAAAGATAAAACACCAAATAATATTAAAATATCAATATCTCAATATTAGTACCTATATGAGATCACTTGAGCCATATTATGTGGATTGATATACCAAGGAACATGAGCGGTCACCCTGATAGTGAAGAAAGGTGAGTTTCGACTCCCACTTGGTCCACATTTTTTCAATTATGCAGCAGCTATTTTGACGATGAAATAAAAAATAAAGTAGGTACCTAGGTATATTTTTTGCAGTCTAAATACCTATCTAAATACGATTATATTATACTATTTTTAGCTATGTACGAGTACATTTAATTGATTTATTTTTAATCAAAGAATTTCCTAGAATTTTATTTAATTATTGTCGACATCTTCAATAAATAATTTTGTTATCAGATTTCCCATTGAAGCGGACGAAACCGGTCCTGATTAGTATTAAACTTATTGGAATGGGTACATACCCGCATATATATTTTTGTAAATTAATAGATACAATGTTTCCACAAAAAATACAGTTAAAACAATTATCCCTTAATTGCATGATGTTGCCTTTCGGCAATAAATTAATATTATTCTTTATATTTTTCGTGTGAATGAAATTTTATTGAAAACTCTAGTGGTCAACGTGTGCTGACTAAGTACTTATAGTTTTTATTCACAGATACCACTGTTCATTTGTAAATTAATTATAACATTAAGTGTGGTCGATCAGAAAATTAATAGGTATAATTTACATGTATAGTTAGAGAAATTAAGACATCTATAATTTGAAAAGACTCTTTGTTGGCGAAAAGATCGAAGGTATCGTGGAAGAAGTCTATTTGATGATCCGACAAAGTTAAACATGTAAAGGGCTTGTAACTAAATATATTCAGCCCAGACTAATGTAGGTGCCTATGAATAATTATTATATAGTATCGTAAATAAACACTTAATTAAGTATTTTCCTTTCTTTGCCCTGAGAACGGCGCTGTTGGAAGATAAAATAAAATCCTTACAATCTGATAAATCGATAGAAATGATAATATTAATTTGGCATTTTGATAACGGTAACACTTGTTTGTGAATTGACAGAATATTTCTTTATCGATCAATACATATTAGTTCATATTACGATAACTTGATAAAATAATAAAAATTACGTTAAATTTTGTAATCACTTGATTTAAATAGAATCAAATCTTGATAATGTCAAATATCGTGTAAGAATAACATGTTATTGAAATGTATCAGAGTTGTTATCATTGCATGTATTTACAATATAAATGTCTACAGATGTCCGTATATTGTACTACCAGTCGCCAATATTAGCGAAATTTGTACGACTACTAGTTAATTTCGACGTAATTAGATAGCTCAAATCAATGCGGGTTCGAGGCCACCTGGCTTTATAAGAAAAAATGGTACAAGTCTGTTCACTGAAATCCAGGCGGGAACAGCAGCAATTTTCATGGTCGTTTTCGGCAAAATTCATGAATTCAATAATAATAACCTAACTTAACAGTATATCGGTTATTTTCAAAATTTATTTGCCGCTGGCTACTAAATAGACAAGATCCAAAAAAATCACTATACTTACATTACAATTATTACAAAATTGCGTCCATGTATTTGACCCATTCTGCGAACGTGTATCGAGAGTGTATATTTATTTATATGATATGTTTTCGTATATATCAAAAGCAACAAGTTTAAATAGAGTTTTATTGAAAAAACTGTACCATTCAAAGTTGTAGGGTTATAGCTCACGTGTTGTATAATAAATAATAATACAATGCAAGGTCGTAGTAGGTATCTATCATTCATTAATTAGGATGACGTTTGACGTCTTGTATGGTCATTCATAAAGAAACGTTATTCATTATTTGTGTCAACATGAATGGAGAATGGAGTCAGTATACCTATGCATTCATAAACACATTATTATTGTAATTTTTTTATGTTAAGTAGGTATCTTACTTACAGTAAAGTTAAATTAGTACCTATTGTACATATTCCTTGTTAGTTTGATAAATTATTGTAGAACAACTCTTCCATATTGTTGATGTTTTACAAATTTAATATAAGTAATGAAGTAAAAATAATCATTCGTTTATGGTTTAATCAACTGAAACATGATCATTTCTGGCACTCGGGATCCAAAAACTTTTTCCATCATGCAAGATCTGCTGACTTTCGACCGTCCAAGTCTTCTCTTGCCCTCATTGGAAGCGTGCGAAGCCCGCTTTGATGGTAACTCTTCTGGCATTTTACACAGGGAATGGGACAACTGGACGCCAGGACAATTGGACGCCGCACTGTCGTAGACACGTATACAGAACGTAGACGAGGAATTTTAATAAGTTTCTATCTACTACTTAGTCATTTTAATTCATTTTACTCTTAACATAATGTTTTTTAATGCGGACTGAGAATTACCATGTTAGGCATGGTAATTCTATAAAAATAAAAAAAACTCTTTTTCGTTGGAACTTAAACTTTGCAAAATTAAATTATTATTTACGTGTAGCGTGTAGGTATATATATATATAATATAAATATTAATATTAAATTAATATATTTGTTTAAACCACCTTTAATTCACGAACTTCTGTTTATTTTAGATTTTCATTCGATTGCGTGGCGCCCAGTTGTCCCGTAAATTAGTAAAATTCTAAATAAAGCCCAGTAAATTCTCACCAACTATTAAATCATAATATAATAGTTTTAAATATAACTTATAATATTAAATATATTTTTAAAAGTACCTATAAGTACCTAACGTCTATTTATTTTTGAATTGCGTGGCGTCCAGTTGTCTCGGCGCCAATACACTATCTGATTATATCACCCCAAGGAACATAAAATTAATGGGAACTGGTTTGCTCTACTCAGCGTGATAATATAACAGGGTACGGATGTACCTACTCGAGTGTGAAAAAATACGGGATAAATAAATTTAAACACGTGTTAAAAATATGTTATTTTCAATAGTTAAGTCTGTCTCAATATTACGCATTAAAATTTGTCACGTAAACTTAACTCGCATTCAATATTTGAGGATAGTTGGCGCGCTTCAAAATTCGTACCGTTCTTGGTATGGTAAACCAGTTCCTATTAATCTGTCCTGGTCGTCTCCATAAACTGTGTACAGCTCCTCATTTTTAATAGTTCCAAATCCAAAGATTCTTCTCAGGAGACTCAAATATTTACATCTTTCTCTTATCCTGTTTGCTGAATGCTGAGTTGTTTTGGTTTTATTTGACAGGACACTGTTGATCAAAATGCAATTTTAGATAGATGTTCGATTAAAAAAAATATGATAATAATTAAAATAGTTCTGGCTGGATCCCACGAATTATAATGATATTATTTATAAAATTTCCAGGAAGTGCACTAACCAAGTGTTTAGTAACTATCTACTTCTTATTTTAATTTGTTTTGCGGAAAAAAATATTATTTCATTCTGAAATCGTAGGCGTGGTGGATGGATACCGCTGTCAAATTCTGTCCCATTTTGCGAGAATATCTTTTAAAAATCAGGTAGCAAACGAGTGTTGCTTTATTTTTTCTATCGACGATTTGCATCTACACCAGTGATATGACAACTTTTTTAAATAGTTAAAAACAGATGCAAATAATATAAGTACTCATTATTTATGTCAGATTCATTTTATCACATTATAATAAATCTGATCTGCAGTAAAATATAAAATACCATTTTTTCAACAACCTAATTAGTATGTAGGTATTATAGGTAGCCCTGTTTTACCAAAATGATGAATAAACTTGTTTGTCGGAACTACAATTTAATCCTTTTAAACTATAATACATAACTATTACTAAATCGTTTGTCATATAATCTGATAATAAATATAACCGATATTAAAAAATCGACGACAACCATGAACACTTCATGCCAAGTAGGTACTAACCAGTAACATTTTTTTCAAAATATAACTAGGTGCTTAATTGTCCAACAACCGTTGCCGATGGTATTGTAAAAGCCACCACGTTTTCTATAGATGTACGCACCGGATTTAATAGATGTACCTATGCATAGATATAATGTACATACGAGTACCTAAAAGTAAAATAATCTATGTGTGTCATAACCATTGGTAATATAATCAAATGTCAAACATCTTCACTGCTGTATGTCGGCCGAAAGCTCCATCCACTGTTCAGACGTTCAGAGATGCTGTCTCTTTATAAGTGACCACTGCCTGACAGAGTCACCACACTTGTGAGACGACAGGGATGCGTAGAGTTAATGGTTACTCCTTGTACCTACTTTCTTCCACATACGGATCCGACGATCTTTCTTTATAATATCTTCATTTCAATGACACCCAGTTTTCTCTTATTTTTTTGGTACAATTGTTTTTAAATTCGATTAGGTAAATAACATTGGGAACCTAGTAAGTCTTAGATTTAAAATAATAAATTATAAAACAACGACAATGTATACAAAAATTATTAGATAGGGTTAAATTAAAGTAAGTTTCTTATGGCTTAGTCCACTCCTCACGGTCCTCTTCTTCTCTCAGGGCAGAGTGAAGGCTTCCCCCAATAAGCTCCTTTACTTGGTCGTTCCAGCGAGCCGACACACTTCCTCCGCTTAGCCTTTGGAGGCTACCCAAAACACAAAACAACTAGTATTTTTAACACAATACATAGCTAATTTAAACTACGAGTATATATTCTAATAACTACGTTTTATCTGACATACTTAAAATTATGTTACTAATTTAAAATTAATTTAGTAATTTCATTTGACTACAAAGTCGGCCGACTTCTATTGGCGGAATTTGAAGTAGGTACCTAATATTCACATAGATTATAAACGGATCGATAGCTTTAGGGTGAAAAAGCTCATCCGAAAAGTGAAATAATATGCGAGTTCAAGTAAGTATTTTTTTGGGGTTTTTCTAATTATGTAGGTATGTTCCTAAGATTTTTAATGTAATGTACTTTCAATAATATAGAATCGAACACTTATTGTATGCATTCAGCATTGAATAAATAAATAATAATTGTATTTAGGGAATTGGAATACCATAGCTTGTATATCTCTGGTTTGGGATTTCTATTGCAGACATGAAATTCCTAGAATGTCATGTTTATCTAACGCAGAATGAAAGGAATAGAGTTGAAAATGGCGTCTGCATGGTTTTTCGACAATTTAAAAATAGAACCCCCGTGGAGAGTTGCCATGTCACTCAAAGTAAAACCAAAGATTTCTGGGGAAAATAATATCGATTTTAAACGGAATATAATAAAATAAAGTAATCGCTTTAATATTATTATTCTGGAAAGGTTCTTTTAACATTTTCAATAAAGTCTCTGTGTTCTCGGTTTAGCTTTGAAATAAATACTTTTTTGAACAAAGGCAACATTGAAAAGGTATTCCCATTTTTCTCACCTTTATAATATTAAGATCAGAATATGGGAGAGTATAAAAATAGAAACTTTGGCTTGATCCTTTATAAGTAGGAAGGTGCTGTTAAGTTTTTTTTACTATTCAAGTTTTTCAATTTATTCATACATATTTATTCAAAATATTCAGTCATTGTCATTATCATTTCTGGCTTAATAAACTTAACCTCATCAGGAAGTGGAAATAGCAGATCGCTTAGTACTTATTATTTATTATACTTATACGATATTCCGATCAAGCGCAGAAAGCTACGGGTTTCGTAATACGTAACTTTTTTCGTAATTTCAACGGAGCCACGATCATCAACCGTGAGGAATACGAAATGTACGTGATTTAACAAGCATTTACTTTAACACCAAAGCATGGCTTACGCATTATTTTTATTTTTGTAAAAACTGGGAATCATTTTAAAAATCAATTACTATTACCTTGCAGAACTTTTAATTTTAAGGATGTTGAATTACCTGATTGAGATTGATATTAATTGAAACAAATATTTAGTTTATACTACTGAAATAAAATGGTGAAATGTGGGGGCCTCTGATTATCAGTCAAGTTGCATTTGCGATGAAGCGCAAAGCACATTATTTTCATGGATATTTTTTTTTCTGTTTTTTTTCCCATTACAACTTACTATTTTGAATATCTAAAGACTTGGCTGGGATATTATTGGACTAGGTATCAATTTTCTTTGAAACCTAATAAATAAACTGAGAATTTATTCACGCAACCAATCAAACAAATTGTAAAAACATAATATACAATACATAATATTATATGGATTTAAGATTTCGTCATAAGATAAAGCCGCATCTCGAAAGCCATCTTTTCCACTCAATAAGAAACTTAGGCGAGTTTATTTATGCTTTTATAATTAGATATAATATTTTGTTATTTCACATTGATGTATATGCCGTCGCCATCTGTCAGACGACAAAAAATTAATCTCTATAACGAATGCTGCAGCCATCTTCTTTTTTCATTTTCTTATCCCAAGATCAGGGGTGTGTGATCTCAGGCATACGACTCGATTCTGTCAAGGTGATAACTAACACTAAATTTATTTAAAATATTGCAAATTGACTAGCCACCATAATGAGCCGAAACAACCGATGTAATCATTCAAACTAAAAAAAAAACTGGAATTGACAACAACAAAAAATTCTCACTATTATAATGGAATTCTTATAATCCATAACTTACGATTAACTTAAGATAACAACTTACTCACTACTGTAAAATACCTACATTAATTCCATAATATGAAAAACCAAAATTCATTATCGCATTATTTAAACTGAATAAATAATGTTTTTAGCATTTATTTGTTTAGTGTTTGGTGTCTGCAATATTTAGTATTGGGAATCAGTGAAACTTAATTATCTGACGGTAAACCTGAAATGTTCAAAAGTATAAGGGAGAGACTCCACTCCGTGTTATAAAACGGTATATGTGACGAAACATTAATTGTTTAATAATGCAGTAACATAGAATAAAAATAGAAACATCCTGGAATTACAATATAACTTAGTTTTCCATCAGCTTCCGATCAAAAATGTCTGTACTTTTAATAACAGCATTTTAGGCTAAATAATATAAAATATATTGGCATAATTCGAGAAGATCATGGATACGATGGCAGACAACAATACGTTATATGATAGAGCTCGCCAAGCAGATGAATTGGCAATGGACTGGGTGTATCGCTGGGTGAATGGACAATGATGAATGATGGACAATGAATATAGTCTTAAAGTGGTACTTGGAAGGGCACTGAACAACCAAAGGGATGTCGTGAAGCCAGCTGAATTGACGGACTCATACGTTTCTAGTGAATGTACGTGGGAAAGCTTTTATCCAGCAGTGGATTGACCCCGTGGATTGTGATTGATATATAGGTTATTTTATGGGACTTATTTAATTTAATTTATGCTCATTTTTTTTACATAAGTAGCTATTTAGATAGGTATATCTATCGAATTATAGTTTATTGTTTAATTAAGAACTTATGGAATTATTCATAAAAAATTGGTTTTAATAATAATTATTGTAAACCCCTGATTTAAAGTATAAAGTGGACACACGTTTTAAAAGATTTCGTCGGTTGCGGTTGTCACAGATAAAGTTTATTTTGGTTCGTTGCCGTCTCTTTGCGATCGGAGAATTTCAGATGAAGAAAAATGTGGATTTTAGCATTCCTTTCTTTCTAATTCTGGACTACCCTCAGATGCATACAACAGCTCAGATTAGGTTAAATAAAGTATAATCTCTTTTTTCGAAAAAGACTTCTTTTCAATCATGATTTTTCAATATTTTCAATATACCAACGTAAACAACCCTGATTCTACGATTAGAATTACTTAAAAATACTTAATAGATGAAAACATGTAAATTGTAGTTGGGCATTACATTTCGCCGTAGCACAGTTGAACGTGAGCTGTCAAATCAAATCAAAAAATCTGCGTTGTTCATGAAGCATTGTAGACACTAATGTTCCAATTTTATTAGATTCAATACTTACATAAATTTTATATTGATTGCTATCAAACATCTGATAATAACGCTATCATTAATAATAGGTCTTGATAGTCAAGACTTATGTATTTCCCTTGTATTCACTTTATGACTGCATTTCGATACGTCAGTTCTAAGTCCTATCTTGTTGTGTGATTTAGTTTTGAGTGTGTTTTGAGTTAATCTAATTAGAAGATTGAATCAAAATAGGTATTTTATATATTGGCATAATTGTACAATACAAATACAACGGCAATATACGACTATTCGATAATAATTATGGGCAACAAGGACATGTGGTGGTTGAGAATATATGCACACTCCTACTGTCTACCTTATTTCCTTATCCATTGGTTGTTTGTGCGCTTTTCACGACCTGAGTTATACCCAACATGCAAATTTCCACCGTTATAATAACGTGAAATTACACAAAGAATGTGAAAATTTTGTTAAAATAATATAACCATTCAGTTAAAATAAATTGTTGATTTAAAATGGCAATGACCATCCGCTTTAATATAATATATTAAAATATGACTTGCATTTTGAACGTCATCTATCATTGCATGATGCAATTTTGTATTCAGTGTACATTCTGCAGTACTTAACTCGAAATGCATATTGCAAGAGGCGTTGTCCCTTCGAAACAAGAGATGCATTACGCGATGAATAAATAAGAACTTTTTTCTATAAAAAAATGTATAAATTTCTCAGTATGAGTCCGTACAAAACCCAAGTTGAATGACTTAATTTTAACAAATAATTGTTATACTTAAGGGCGGACGTGCTGAGCGTATGACTATATTTAGACTAACATTAGAGCGAGAGGCTTAAAAGAATACTATTTGATGTAATAAAAATACTTTATGCAGTCATCAAATGATTAAAATAATTATAAAGGATAATAATAAGGCTTCAAAATTATATAAATAGATTATCTACAACGTTTAAGGTATGTCCAGGATCATGCTTTGAAAATAGAACAAAAGCTCCATTTTGACCTACGCTGAGCATGTGGGGGACATGCAACAAGTATTTTTTGTGATAGTCCTATTTGTCTTCCGAGGAGTAGGTCTATAAACCACAGTTAATTGAAACTATTTTAACTGTTCAATACAATCTATAAATAAATTATCATTCATTTTCTAATGCTGATTAGAGGCATTCCTCATTGAATCGCTAATAAGTAGTGATGGCTTCCGTAAAGCATAATATTATTATGATGTGTACTGAATAACAATAAATGAAATAACACAACTTTGACCCTTTGACGGTAGTAGAACTCTTAAGAAATTAAATAAGTAAGTAGGTTATACGAAATAATTGATATGTTGTTACATACTTTGAATTTTAATTCTATGAAAATTTTAAACTTATAAATGTAAAATTATGCCATTCTTACGACCTTTTAATTAATTACTCAATTTTTCTTTTATATTGTTAACTGTCAATTCATGATGGAACTGCATTGTATTATTTGATTAATTATTTGTTTAATTAAATTAAACACAATTTTATAGTAGGTACTTATTCCACTTTATTAATTAAATTTTGTACCGGTTTCGTCCTCATTATCAACTAAATAATAAACTTAAAACATGCATTTATCAAACAAATCATAAAATCGACAAATGTATTAGATAGTTATTTTATCGTTTTTATGATTTGTTTGATAAATGCAAGTTTTAAGTTTATTATTTAGTTGATAATGTCCCTTTGAAGAGGACGAAACCGGTACAAAATTTAATTAATAAAGTGGAATAAGTACTATAAAATTGTGTTTTATTTAACTCATTTATTGCTAACACCGCGACTGGCGCGTTTGGAGTCGTTGGCCATTGGATACAATTAACGTGTTATTTAAATGTGGTAATTAAAAGGTTAGCAGTGATTGTGTTTTAAACAAATAATTAATCAAATAATCACTCCATTTATTATTGGTGCATTAAAACAAACTTTCAACCTTGTCCTCAGACCATTTTGTCTGTTATTATACTAGACCAGGTATTAGGCAGAATCATAAAAAATAGAAAATAACGAAACTCAGTCGATTCGTATGGAATACTACAAAACTTTCATACATTTGCAATTAATAAAAATATTGAACTTTTGCTGTGTAAATATGTAGTTATTCTATTTCTGGTGCGACCCTAGAGTAGGATTGAATAACAATTATTACTAATGCTGGCTGCATGTAACAGAGCTCAGGATGGGCCCGCCGTGACGGATGTAAACACAAATTTGCTCTAATTGTAAAAAAAGTCGCCTGCTGCTCCATTTTCCTATATTTAAAAAATAGTGGTTGTGCGATGCATTTTTTGATTAACGTGTGACGATACTCGATAACTCAAACATTCAAGTGGATGTATTAAAAAAACAAAAATATGCTAAAAATGCATTGAATACGTACACATAATTTTACCTTGAACAAGATTTCTGGTAATTGCTACTGTAAAGTGTCACATTGCACCTTTGTCTAACTAAGCCTTTGTTAAGCCTTTACATTTTGGAATTATCCGATGTACCTATAGGTTATCATTCTTGAATTCATGAATTTTACCGAAATCTACTACATATTAAAATTGCCGCTGTTCCCGCCTGGTTTCCAGTGAACAGACTTGTACTTACCAAAATATTTTTCTTAAAATCCAACTGTGCATAACCGAGAAAAAATAATTTCCATTTATGCCAATGTAAAATTGAAACGTTTCATAACATAACAATATCTATCTAAAATACTGGTACGATCATTATTTTGTTTATTTAATCATAATGTAATTGGCGGCGTTATTATAAATGATTCCTACAACAATCACTTCTCTCCTCCCCCAAAAGTATGATGTTAGTTTTTGAGTGACATCTACCCGCCTGGGAACCCCAGAAATTCTATTCCCACAAGTCTATATAATAACCAAGTTCCCATCCCACCCCTGCCCCAGCGTGCACACATGCTGTGTTAATTTTCGAGAATTTAAAAGTCGACTTTTTTTCGATGTTCCAGTAATGAATTCTGATGATCATCACTTCGTGAAGTGTTTTTTTGTAACACATAAAATTAAATGATTAACTTAATAAGTGTTTCAGCCAAAAATTAAGAGATAGGTATATTTTATAATACGTACCTACTCATTATCAAATACGATTTTAACCAAATAGATAAAATTTTATCCGAATATTGTAAAATGAAATTAAAAATCAAAATTCTTAAATTCTTCATGAATTTTTAATTGTTGTTTATTTTTTTCGTTTAATTCAAATTCTTCTGAAAAAATAAGAGTAAATTATTCTTAGGTATTAATGTAGTTAGATATTAATTCATAACTTGTAGTGCCTAGAGATGGCTCTAAGCAATTTTCAATGGGAACAAACCGTATTATTTAGTTTCGTTTTTTATTAGATCTAAAACAAAAATTTGATTCCCTGATGAATTGATTATAATCACGCATCCCTATTTTGGCCATCTTCAAAAAGGTTGCTATTTAAAAAAATATATATATTATGGTAATTAATATAATTTCTTATATTTTTTACCTGAAAGTAAGATACGTATGAATGATTTATAATGAATAACATTTTATCGATCATATAAAACTAGTACGGAGTCTTTCGTTTATTATATCAACAATTTTTGCCTTTCGCCATCAACATGTTTGTTTATATGATTATAATTCCTTCGAATTACGTTTGCCTACCTCCACGGTTCATTTAGTTGAGTAAATAATAACAACATTTGTGAGTTTTTTACTGGTCAATTCAGTGCTACAAAACCATCGGTACAAGTCCCATCAACATAGGTATTTATCAATAATATTGAAATTAATCTGCCACTAGACGAAAGCTAGCTTTTTTAACTCTTACTAAAAGATAGTTTGTCCGATTTAGATAACTAATTTACACCGAACAGATATATATTATAAATGGGTATATAACCACATAATCTTGCCTTAAGTCTGAATGCTAATTCAATATTTACACGTTAAAAAGTCATTAAATCAATACACTTTTACCTACAACTAAGATATGCTGGTTTTGCTCGTCTCGTACTAACAATTTACATATTATATTATGAAAGGAGAGTAATGCAATTTTAAATGAGAGAATACTACATTAATACTTACTATCGACAGACGGTACCTACGTGATGGAATTTGAATTTAAACTCTAATTGATTTGAGTTTTATACTATTCCATTTGAGTCATTATTCAGACACTTTGCGCACTCACCAATGGCATATAAACACTGAAAACGAATACAGTTAATCGTTCTTTATATGTTTCAAATCAGTTCCATCGCTATAACACACGACCGTGTGTGTGAATGTGTATACCTATATAATATATTATTATTATTTCTTTCTGTTCGGTAGCAAATTGTTACTTATCTCTGGGATAGTCGTTAGCCACCGGTCGACACTTGGCCGGTGCATTTATTATGCGATTAAGTGCGACCATTTGAAGCGGAAACGGCATGCCGACGCAAACAGCCGATTTGCGAGTGTGACAGTAGCTTTATGTTTTTTGAAGTCCGTCGGTTTTGTCACCTACCTATAACAGTAAATACGAATATTACTGATTGCATATTATTAATTATTGTTTGTACATTTTTATATCAAATAATTAAGTATATGTGCTCTTTATCTATTAAGATTGTGGATTTCAATTTATTTAAGAATGATTTTTATATTGAGTAGGTACATCTCACTCGAAATAATATAGCGTTTTGTGAGTGACTGAAATGTACCGTAATTTTCCTAACCTTTGATAGATAATGGTATTCAGAGACAGCGTTTAATATATGTATACCTACATATTTGCTATGTGCTACCCGTGCTCACGTATGGCTGCGAGACGTGGACCCTCAACACGAGAGATGTCCAAAGGCTAAGAGTCGCACAGCAGCGAGGCATGGAGAGGTGTATGTTGGGTATCACGCGAAAGGACCGTAAGAGAAACAAATGTGTTAGGAAGCAGACAGCAGTACGCGATGTAATAGACGTTGCCAAACAGCTGAAATCGAATTGGGCAGGGCACATTGCTCGCCGAAAGGACGGCCGCTGGACAAATGCCGTCATCCAGTGGTACCCGAGGGGGCACAAAACAGCCACAGGGTCGCCCTAAAAGTCGCTGGATTGACGAACTGGTAAAGTTCGGCGGAAATACGTGGCATCGAACGACACAGGATCGAGAGAGTTGGAAGAAGCTTGGAGAGGCCTTCATCCAGCAGTGGATTGACCCCGGCTGATGATGATGAGTCAATTAGTAGGTTCCTACATTTTATTAAGTTTTAAATAATTTAGCCATAATTTTGTTAACTCTAAAATGTAAGTATATAAAAAGATATGCCGTGTGTTAATTTCATGTGAACGTATATTGCAACATTATAACTACTGATAGAATTTATATGAGATTATAATAAGTATGATAGCCATTACCGATTCAGAAGCAGATTAACTGTTAAGTTTACCCACGACTTCGCATGCGTTCCTAATACTTAGTAAGTAAGATATTACCAGCATACTTAGTTAAGTCCAGGAAACTAACGAGCGATGCAAATTCGTAATTTCTAGAGAATTGCACCGAAATGTCACGATTGTAATTTGTATGAATGATGTGTAATTTACGAACGTATTTCATATTCGGAGCTCGTTAGCTGAACATGGAACCGTGTTATTTTATAATATCATGACATGAAGAGATCGTTTCGAGTTTATGCGACCCTGATACGTCGCTGTGACCAAGTAATTTTATTTATATATTATTTAACGTGTTACTTTGCGCTAATGACAATAAAACTAACATTATTTATTTATTCTCAATTCAGTTTAATTGAAAATTATACGTGTTTCGTTATTATGACATTTATTTTCAAATTTTTTACAAATACTTAATATTACTTGCAATATTGAGTTATTTTTACTATAAAATTATTACAAGATAAAAAGAACTTTTTATATACAACGTTTTTAAATTTTCTGTTGAATCATATAAACTTGACTTGACTAGCTTAAACGATCAAAAAAAATTGTACTTGATAGAAATAATACTGAAATGTCATTTTGACATTCATATTGATTTCCATAGTAACGCACGTATATATTAATAATTTAGTTGCTAGGACCCCAGATCCCTAGCAACCAATAATAGTGGATTGGATTACGGATTTCTTCCGAAATAACTTTTCATACAAAACAGAATTAACTGAAAATGAAATCAATTCTACTTAAAGATGGTTAAAAGTATTTAAAAAATGCATTGGCATCGTGTTCTGATATATTCTAAAAGTTTCATATGTCTAGCTAGTAGGGAAGTTAGTTAAAAATCGATTGCAAGATTTGTACCGGACAAAGAACCACCGGACAAATAAGAACACGAGCTAAGAAAAACGTTGTGAAATATTATATTATAAAGAACGCTTCTTCTAACGATAGAAAATATTAAAATAGCTAAATTATTTGCATGAATTTCGTATTTCAGATATTTTTTAGCACGTTCATAATATATTTTGTGCTTTGAAGTTTTCCTATACATTGAAATTAAACTTTTAATACATTGCATTGCTTACTGCAAACGTATCCTATGACAAAACATAATATTTTACCATAGTTACAAATGCAAACACACTTTTTGGTTTCATCGTCATAGTTTTCTTTGAACTGAGTTTGCTTTTTTGTATGTGATAATTAAAAAACAATGGGTAAAATAATCGTCGTGGGTCCCAGGTTCGAATCCTTTGTCTGACAAGTACCTACACACATAGTCTCTCAAATTGTGTATGAGTCGTAGTATGAACCTAATAGATCGGGCAAGTGGCTAATATCCATTTCTCGTAAAAACAAAATCTGTACCATTGAATCAATGGTTGAGGCTCATATGATTTTATTAGGATTGGACACCAGTGGGAGTGGAGGTAGGCTGTTCAGATTTGACATAAACAGTGCACACTAAACTTTGTCAGTCATGATGGTGTTGTTTTAAAATTCATTAAGCCCTGGCTTACCAAGCCATAATTTATAAAATATATTTTATAAGTAGATACTTAAATGAACATTTTGTTACTATTATCTACTATGGTTTGGATTAAGCGGGGTTTAATTCAATTTTAAAAACTAACCACTATCGAGGTACACATTGTAGTCTTACTTCAATAAAAACAAATACATTTGACTGACAGAGTTTAGTGTGCACTATTTATGCTGAATCCTAACAGCCTACCTCCACCCTTCGCCACTGTTGGACATGGTAAAAAAATATTATAAATAATTTTATACTTATAGGTAAAGTACCATCAGATTTTTTTTTCTGGTCAACGGCTTATATGGTTTTCAGATTTTTTTTTAAATATACCAATTATCAAAAATGTAGATTAAAGTGGGAGGTTATTTTGTTAACATATTATATTATATCATATTATTGAAGAAAATTTAAAGTACCTAGTAACCTTCTCTCTTATATATTTTAATATTTTTATTTTCGTATTGATCGCTGCCAAATATTTACCTGCATCAAATAAATTAAGGTGCAATAAATAACATGTGTTTTGTGGTCGATGCCGATTAACTTTTTTGCGAACAAAATAATGTCGTTTACGGCCTGTTAAACGAATGCAATCCGGTGATCAAACATAAAACCGTTTACGAATGAAAATGATTATACGTTGGCTGCAATCGAGCAATTTGGACGAGGAGGTAGAAATTTGACAAATGTGAAAAGAGACGATTGCTTTTTATGTGCGCCTAATAACACGGGTAAGGATTAAAGACATACTTATCCACAATAGTGTTATTAACTTCCAGGGTACCTGTCATTATATCTGAGGGCTTTTTAAAGGTTTTTTTCTTTTTATAATGACTCATGAAAATTAAATTATTATTACTTACAACAGGTGTCAAAATTATATATGTCAGCCCTATGAAATTGAATGTTTAGGCTTTTAGCCATCGCCCATCTGTTGGAACTCTATTTTTTTGATATCCTTTTAATGTTCGGCTGTTACGTGGTTCTTGCTTCTTTATTTTTTTTATAAATACAACTCATCACATATTATTAAATAGAAGTACCTACCTGCACATTGTTTTCTGATGAAACCGGTTAAAGTTAGTGTTATATAAACAATAATCAGTTAATAAAGATGAATATTTATGTAAAGCAGGCGAAAGTATATAATATATAGCAGTGGCGAAGGCTCCATACTAAGCGATCATTTAAAGCTTACCTTCTATTTTCAAGTATTTAATTTAAATAAATAAATATCTATATTGTCTAGGACTAGGTTATAATAAAAATATTGATTGTCATCTATCGTCGGTATTTAGAAGTAGAGCGTTTAATTTAGTCAAGTTTCGAATCAAAAATAAATGACGGAACGTCACAACGTGAGTGCTATTTTTAGAATTATGTCGATCATAATCCAAGCCGAATTTTCTACCGCAATTCAGTTGCCAACTTCATACATGTCTGCGTTTTTGTTCCAGACTTGGAAGCGTTACAGGACAAGCTTACGCGCTATGTTGATTTGTTTATTGTCGATGATTATCTTTTTAAGCAAATAATAAAGAATAAGGATGATTAAAAAAAATAACTATTGTGTTCGATCACATATAATTTATAAATTGTTATTAAAAATAAATATTGTATTAATTCGCGATTATTATTTAGGTTACTTCAGTCATAGACAAACATAACATGCTATTCACAGTTCATGTCATATTGAGATTTCAAAGCGGTGATAAAGTTTTATTTTATAATACAAAATTCAGTGTATTACTGTGTTTTGAATGTGGATAACTTATCTCATATTATACCGAAATCATTCGCCAGTTCTCTAAATATATACGTATTTATTAAATTGTCTAGTGTCCCGATCGAAGATGTGCGAACGATTGCATTTAAAAAAATCATTCCCGAGTTTGACGTTTCTTCAAAAATTTAAAATTATCAAAGCCTGACCTTCCAAGGGTTCATTTAGATTTGAATACAGCAAAAAAACTTATATTAGACATTTTCACAACAATTTATATGATAAATATTTGTTTTTAACTGGCAGTTATACATTAAACAAACTTTTTTGTTGGCGATGCGTATTGTTTGCTAAAGAAAAGTCTGCGTGGAATTCTACTGCCATAAGTGATTTAAATAATTTGACAAATTCAGCGATGAAACCTATGACCAGTGTGTCGTTGTCATTAGTGTGCACCTATTCATCAGTAGTAATATCGTAAGTATTATCTTCTTATTTCCCGTAAGTTACCTGACAAGTTTGCTCTTTTTCTCTGATCTCCACAGCTTACCTCTTTCCAAAAGTCACCCTTCGCCACTGATATATAGTACGTGTCTGTTTGAGTGAAAAGAATTGACATTACATGTCATTAAAGTAATTTGCAGATTCTATAGAATCATTTTTATGCATTTATTTATTATGGACGCTACATATTGTGAAAAATAAAATTATGCTCATCTGCATCTTTCGTAAAATATTTTGAATCAAATAATATATACGTAATTTTTGAAGTTATACTTATTTTGGCGCGTTCGGGAAATCAGATCAGATTGTATTTTTGGCGTGTGACATGTAACACATATTTTTTTTCACACGAAAAAAGCGCACTCGATTGGATTCGAACCACCGATTGTTCGGTTATCAGCCGAACCACTACCTTTACGCCACAGTATGATACTGCAATCGTGACGATTATATAGTATAATATTATACTTTAGAATTGTTCCTTTGCCTAGGCAGCGAATTTATTATTGTCGGCCATTTGCAATTCCTTACGTCAACAAACGATAAAACGTCAGACTGACAGTTGGTACTTTAAAAATAAAAACAACGAGAAACCTTTATATAATTTAGTAATATAAGTTACAATGCATAGAAATAAACCAACGGCGTTCCAATAAGCGGTCATTTTTCTTGAGTGTGTAATTTAACAAGATAATTAAGAGCTAGTCAAAGGATCTAGTTTATCACAAGTTTTGTTACGCCAAAAACTTCTAACGCGCATATTATAAGTACACACACAGTTTTTTTTTAAATTATTTCGTTTGTAAATCGCTTATACATATTCTCTATCGAATGCGTTTCATTAGTAAAAGGCAACTTGTGTATAATTGCCTTAGTTAAATGACCATTTACAATTGCAGCTTGTATAAAGCGAAGATCAGATTGAAATCGAGCCCAAGAGAGACTGCTGTCAGATGACTTAAACCACAGTTGTTATGTATATCGACGAAGTAACGGCGTATTCCACTAAGTCGATATTATTATGTACCTTTTCAATTTAGATTGTATTATCAGTCATCGAAATCGATGTTGGTGTGATTTCATTAGAGACAAGATACTATAAAATCATAGGTATGATAGGTAATTAATGATATTTTAACGTTAAAAAAAATCATTGGTTCAAAGAAACGAATATAAAATCTGTTATGTGTTAATAGAAATTATACAGAATAATTTAGCGGTTTTTAGCGGTTTTTAGCGGTAGATAGATTTTTAAATAAATAAACATATGTCAAAATCATTAAATTAAAATTTATAGAATTACTATTATACTGTAATATTAGTTTGTACCTTGTTCTGAGAAGCGACAGACGGGAAGAAGATGGAATAAATCATCGCTGACGTCTGGTTATCGATTATGACGCAGTTTTAACTTTTTTTTCTTTTTTACTACAAACTTATGTGGGTCGTTGCGTCCTCCTGCATCTATCTTCATCCAGGTCTGTCCCTGCAGTTTAAGATGCCCAAAGTCTTTAAACCCAACTCGACACTATCCTTATAATATTATACGAAGTCGACCAGGACTTCGTTTGCCTTCATGCTTCTCGAATACCAGTTTATTTATCATGCCTGACTCGCCCATCTGTGTACATATCCCAGCCATCTATAGTGGCCCAATTTGATGGGCTGTACAATGTGCGGTCCCAATACAAAGTACAACTCGTAATTGTATCTTCGTCTCCACCAAAGTGTGGGTTACATTGATGGGTCTGAAGATACCACGCAACATTCTCCACTCAAACAAGCCCAAAACTCTTTCCGTAGTTTTAGTCATGCACCAGATCTCCGAGCCATACATGACAACTGGTCTTATTGGTGTTTTGTGTCAAATGCATTTTAAATGTCAATTTGTAGGTACTAAATGCAAAAAATATCTTCTTATGTTTACGTGACATGTGTTTACAGGAAAAGCTTCATCAATTTGTTTGGTACTGGACTGGTCATTTAATGGCCTTGTTGGAGTCTTTAAGATTTATCCAGAACTAAATAATCTTTCCTGTTCTTCTATGTCCTAGTTCTAAAAACTAAATAAATATTTTGTCTGAACTACGGTTGATAACGATCGCTATGACTGGATTTGTTCAACGATTCCTTTCGTTACAATACTTGCAAGTATCAATACTTTCTTTCTACATGACTTCCCTAACCGACAGCATGCTTATTTCTAAGTTATCTTAATCGACCTTTTCTTGAGTTCATAACATTATATTAAAATTAAAATAATTTCATACGTGGTGAATACAAAGTGCTTTATAAATATTATAAACTGCCTCACGTAAGGTTTGGAAAGTGGATTATTCTGGAGGCAAGAGTAATAATTTACATAATAGCACAGATAAAATAATACATGGTGAATGTAGAATAATTCTAACACCTGTGACCTTCCATTGCCGGCCTGTTGCTATTGATCCATCAACAGGTGTCTGATACATTTTATTGTTTAAACAGTTATTTTATTATTTGTTGTTTGTCTTAAAGAAACAATCGTTGTTTATGTTCTGAGCTATTGCAAATTAAAAGTGTAAAGAAGGTGTGTACATATTTAATTTATTGTCTTCATATTTGAAAAAAAAAACAACGGGTTTCCATACGAATCAATTATATATGTATTCGCATTGTTATATATAGGGATTCGAATCGTTATTTTTTTCATTTCGGTTTTCGTTCCAAAAAGAATAATGGTTTTTCCGGTTTACGGTTTTCCGTTAAGCTCCGAGTGATGTTTCTAAGACCCAAGATGTAAATAAGACGCGTTGCGCCTATACGATAACTGAACGACAACTGAAGTAGGGTGTAAGATCATGTTATCGCGCGTGTTTGAACATGTAATGAACATGGAGGTTTTTGTTCCGATAAAAATAACGGTTTTACCGGTTTTCGGTTCAGTTCCGGTTCGAAGCCCTGGTTATACCTACAATAAAAAAATTGAGTTAACGAATACACGAGTAAAGTAAGCTAATCTATTATATTAATTGAACTGGCATTTACGTGGTAGAACTCCATTATTATGGTTTTTGAAACAAAGATATTTTTGTTTATTCTACTTTATTGAGCTATCTATTTACGTTGACAGTGGTCTCAAACCAGGGAACTCAGAAATAATGGGAACCGAAATACATAACGGGTAAGGCGATAGCAGGTAACCGACTCGAGTAAGGAAGAACCCGGGATAAACTTACACACGTGTCAAGAATACGTTTCACGTCGAATACTGAAAACTGGCTACGGTTTATGCATTTACACTCATTTAATGTTGGTGTATTACACACACTATTGCACGTGCATAATGCGTTCTTCATTTTTCGTAGGACACTCACACATTCAAAACACTGCATCAACATGCGGCGTATTGAATATAGCCTATCGGTATTCTATTTATTATCTGTTCTGTGTTTCAAACTATAAACCCATCTTCACAACACCTGTCAACGTAAATAACTCAATACCTTGAACTAACAAGAATAACTATTAAGTCCATCTACTTTTTATAAAAAAATATTGTAATATAAATTATGTATGCAGCAGAAGCCATGGACGAGTGATAGGATGTCCTCTTCTGAAACTGTGCCCTGCTAGTTTGAATCTCATGTTTGGAAATATTTTATTTGTGTTTGGGATACAGAACATCGAGGTAATCAATAAAAATTTCTCGTCAAAATCCGTTAACAAAAATCTGTAGAAACGACCACATTGAATTACAAATTTAAAATCCGCCCTAATTAAACTGTTGAAAACAATAAATAATTTATTATTTTATTATGCTGAAAAAGAATAGTTTAAAATACAATTAATGATGATGTCAACTACGTAGACCCATCATACCCTATGTAATTATTTTTCCATTTTCATGTTTTATCATATTATAGTATTTTGCTCTAAATTATATGTACGTGTTTACTTATTGATTTTTGATGACTGCCATTTGGAAAATACAATATTAATCGATGTTAATAAGTGACTCACAATCACGACTCGTTTGCTCTGATATTTTTCGTAAATTTCTTTTTTAGAATGCAAATCGTTAACGACATCGACTTGCTCATTCGAGAAATACGATTGCGATGTTATTCACTATTCACTACATAATACTATGTACCTTATATATTTTATAATATAATATTATGCCTTTTTAAAGTAAATAATCTATATTGATATAACGAGTTTAAAACATAAACAACTCTCAACATCCCTCTAAAATTACCTACAGTAGGAAAAATCATTATGTACCTACTGTGTTTCTTGCCGTTTTGCTTTGTTATTAAAAGTATCCGGCTCACATAACATGTCGCTTGGTTGATATGTCATACGGTTTATTATTTGTATTTATATGTATTAACTAGATAAAGATTTTGTATAAAACTGGTTCAAATCAGAAATCTAATAGTTTCGCAAAGTATCAGGCTAGCAGAAATAGTTACGGTTAACTAAGCTGATTGAAAATAAGTAAATGCACCTACAACAAAATGCCGTTAAGTGAATGAATGCGTGCCATGCTTTTAACAGATTTCTGCACGCATTTCCCCGATAATAAATTACTTGCGATCTAGATCTGCGGCATCACGCGTCATTAACGTTTATCTCGACGCATCTTAGTATCGCGAGATTTCTCTCATTATTTCTGAGTGCCTGATATATCCACTTTGACTAGGTTAAGATCCTATGATAACTAGCCAAAAAAAATAATTAATCAAATATAGTAATTTAATTATTACCAAATCACTTTGATTGGCAATAATAATCGGTGATAATAATTTACGAGTGATGTGTTGAAATGATACATTTTGACAATGCAAGGATAACCTAAATTAAATAGAAGGTGAAAAAATATAAGTTCTAAAAAAACTACACACTATGGGTAGGAGTTCTTTCGCATACATATAATATAATATAATATATACCCCCCGACCGACACATATATACGACGCGCTATAAGTATTAATATGGTATTTCATAAGTTATATTATATTATTATGTTTGTTTTAATACGTCACTCGTATATCAAAAACGAGATGAGGTCAACCTGATGTTAACACTTAAGATCAATCCATACCATGGGCAAGGGATTTGATGTCCTCTTGAGGAGAAACGATTCATACCTAGCTTTACGATAAATGTGATCTTCAGGAGAACATTGCACACACATTGGTAGGTACAATGCCCGAAATTTGAAAGAGACAAGAGTATAATTGTGACTAGCAGATATTTTCTTAAGGGTAACATGTAGATTGTACATAAATATTTCGCAGTAGCACATTCGTCGTATATTCGTCATCATCGTAAGCTATCTTACTAGATAGAGATTTCCGTATAGGATTGTGATCAAATAAATACGCTTAATTATTGTTCATGGAGTGCGTATTGCAGACATTGTTGATTTTTTTTAGATTAAATAAGAATATTAATTTGATATTGATTGGAATCAAATATTTGACATTAACGCTGTCATTGTAGTGACATAATATTAAATATGCACTGGAATTTTATTTAAATTATACAATCTGATTGAATTTAAATTTTCTTCTGTCTTTCCCTTGTATGTACCTATGTAGTTTATATTATGTATTTTGGCAGTGTTTTATTTTGACATGAATATAATATAATATGATCTTAATATTTTACGACCATCTATTTTTAATACATCATCAGAACAAACATATTTTGTTTTAAGTGCTTCGATCCCATATCTAAGCTTTTCAATTATATCTTATATTAATTACTGATAATGCAATAAATATTTTCAGGCTATTCTTTTGTCAGTCCCCAATTCGTCAGTATTTCCCCGCGAGCTTTTTCCATTCATTTAATTATTACGCTAGAATAATTTAATTGCTATTATCACATTGTAATAATAGAAATCAAACGTATTTTAATGATACAACATCTCGTTGTAAGTATTCTATTTACATTGAAGCCCTTCCTAACACTTGCTTTTTCTCTAATAAAATCTTTTAGAGCTACTTAACTATAGTAATATGTTGCTAGTGAGATGTTAGTAGATAGTGGTTAGTATCGGCTCCGCTAGATCGTAAATTATTCTGATTTCTTGTCTGTTGTGTGGTGTAAAGTGGTCAACAAAATCAATCAAAGCGGTATCACAGATAGCCTATTATAAATACATAAATTATAAATTTAAGTAATTTATTATCTCGTAAAGCAGTACATTTTATTTACGCCGCGTCTGGTTTATCTAATCAAGATAAAGATAATGCAGGCATCTAACTATTTTAGAAGTATTTAGAATATTCAATCACCAAACATGTTGAGCGCCGACAACTGGGTGCAACGTACTGCAGTTTTGTTGTAGAATGTTTGAAAATAATACGGATAAAGAACTATTGTATTGTAAGCAAGATTTATTATCGATATTAATACTTTGGACGCGGAAGACGCACCCGGTAATTAACGTGCATTTTAAAGGTGCTAATTAAAAAATCATTATCTACTCAGCAGCGAATGAGTTAAGTAGCTATCCCTATCTATATAGTAGATAGTAAGTGGGTCCCAGGTCCGAATCCTGGGTCTGGCATGTACACATATTGTTTTTCAATATGTGTGTGGGTCAGGGTATGGACCTAATAGGTTGTGCAAGTGGCTGACATCCATTTCTCGTAAAAACAAAATCTGTTAATACAAACTTCTACTCTGTGGAGGCCCATATGATCCTATTAGGATCGGACATGGTTGAAGAAGAAGTAGCTATCTATTTAATTTAAAGAGGTCTTAACATACATTTATTAATTATTTTTATGTGAAGACGACAATGTAAAAATATCCACTGAAAAAAAACCAGTCATCAATCACTAGACACCGATAGAATCTCAATCTAAGCCAGTTTGTCCTAATCACATTAGTGGATGCTAGAAAATCACCCAGGACGTAACGTGTAACGTGTCGATATATAAGAGTTCCCGGTTCACATCCCTGGACTGACAAATTTGTTGTTTTTTCATTGCAGACCATATTATGGTCCTCTTAGTATCGATCATGGAGATATAAAAATTCGCATACTATGTATGTCCGCAGAATATGTAGATAACTACGAACTCTAGAATACGAGCAGAGTGCAAGTACACGGTCGCGCTATTAATCGGTATATCGCTATGTCCGGCACCTCTTGCCATGACAGGACTGTTGATCGTAGACCGCATCAAAAAGTCATCAGTTGTCGAACTCGAGTATTGTGTCGCGCGGTCGTATCGGTGTACCACCACCGTTTAGCGGAGCGATTGATTCTTAAAATTCGGAATCATTAAGCTTTGATCAGGTGCGACATCCTAAACCTATATCACATACGTCATTCATAATCAAAGCTTATACAGGTACCTAATCATTTATTAAGACCAAAAAATACATGTAATATGTATATCGGATAAATTAAATTTTCTTATTTCCCAAATAACCATACTTAACTGGTTGCCAATTTTTATAAGGGTAAGTGCGCACTAACCTTAACAATACTGAAAATTAAATCCATAATTTATTAAGTTGTTGTCATAGTGAACCGGATTGGTGTTTTTAATGTTTGATCCGTTATTGGTGTTCTTATTATTTATTGTCCTAAATAATTTTAGCTTTAAATAATAGAGAAAAAATGTGAACATGCATAGCAAAAAGTTAAAATTTAATAATCAATCTTGATCACTGTCAAAATACTAACGGAAATATTTTTTTTTGATTAATTTAATAAACCGAGAATGTCAACTTAATTAGAAATAGATAAATTCATTGGTATGTCATAAAATTATTAAAATTATGCAGTCAAATACGCACGATTGAACAAGTGTGTCAACACTGATAATTTTTATTTATGAACATGTGCGACCAAAATAATATTACTGCTACAACTCGGCGAATATTAAACCATCGTTTTTTTTATGACGACACCCACGTTTGATCGCATTTTTTCATCGTGATATTGGTAACAGTTTTAAAACTAACATGATCCATATTTTGATACTTGTAATAATTATTAATAATATACGTATTTTAATTTATTCCTGTTATGAAATACGTGAAAAAATAATGGTTCTTCGATTCGACTGTAGTTCCATAATAAATATTATGATTAATTTGCAAAAGACAAATTTTAATAACGATTGGTGAAGTGTTGGTTTTAAACAAATTAATATTATGTATCTAGTAATGTACCAGTGGGGAAGGGTGGACGTAGGCTGTAAAGATCCGATTTAAATAGTGCATACTAAACCTTATCAGACAAACGTTTTTGTTTTCATTGAACTAAGACTACAACGTGTAGGTAGGTATATAATGTTTGTTAGTTTTTAATATTCAATTAAACCCTGCCTAATCCAAGGAATAGTAGGTACCATACAAAATTTTAGATGTTTTATAAATAATATAAGAATACTTTTTATCAATTATAGTTTGATATATGAATTTAAAAACTGACCAACACTATCTGTAATTAATATTATGTATTCTTAATTAAACTAAAATTAATAAATATGACAGAATAAGTGTGCACAATTTTTTTCGAATCGCCTATAGCATACCTAAACAATTAAGGTTTGGTTGGGCGGGGTTTAATTGAATTTTGAAAACCAACCAGCACCATCTGCATTATTAGTTCAATGAAAACATAAAAGTATAGTATGACTGACAAAGTATAGTGTGCACTGTTTATGTCGAATATCAACAGCATACCCTCCACCCCTCGCCATTGATATGTACCTACTTACTAATTTTCGAAAATATTTCTGTGTTCAGATAAATAATTACAAGATAAAAATAACTTTTTATATACTTACAACGTTTTTAAATTTTCTGTTGAATTAATATGTTCAAACTTGTACTTGATATGAAGTAAATACAAAACAAACAAACAAATATAGAATACTGAAATGTCATTTTGACATTTCATTTTGATTGCCATAGTAACGCACGTATATATTAATAATTTGGTTGCTAGGACCACCTCCTTAACAACCAATAATAGTCTTTTACTTTTTACGGATTTTTCTGAAATAACTTTCCATACAAAACGGAATTAACTGAAAATGAATTCAATTCTGCTTAAAGATGGCTAAAAGTATTAAAAGAATGCATTGGCATCGTGTTCTGATATATTCTAAAAGTTTCAAATGTCTAGCTAGTCGGGAAGCAAGTTAAAAATCGATTGCAAGATTTGTATTGGACAAACAACCACCGGACAAACAAGAATACGAGCTAATAAAAGCGCTGTAAAATACGTAAATCATTTTATTAACAAAAATTACGTGGGTTGAGATTAGTAGGTACGTAAGTTAACAGTAGGTATATGATGAGCTTTCTAAAAACGTTCTGTGGTAAGTAGGTACAGGTATAAATTGACAAAATATTGTTCTATATATTGTTATGTAGGTACGGATGTATATTATTTACTTTTATTTATGCACTTAAGAAGATTATTTATTTTTATTCCCTCAAACTTTATTTATCTTTGAAGTAAAATGATGTTTTGTATTTACCAATATTTATTTTATATGATGTGTAAGTTTTAAAATTAATGAATTCCTGTATTTCTATAATGGAAAAATGTAGAATCAAACAATATAACTATTTTTAATGCACACGTTTGACTCTACACCACTCAATCTCCCATTTATAGTGCATTTTTACGGCATGGATGCATGTCCCTTGACATTTGCGGCAGAAGGGCTTGCTCGTGTCTAGAAATTGACTTCATAATGCAGCGGCAGCATCGCAAAGTGAAGTGTCATGTAGCTCGGGGGCTAGGGTTCGAACCTCGGTGGAAATGACACCATTAACGGCAGCGTAGTAGGTACTATGAAATATCTTTTTACTGGTTAGGTACTATTATATACAGCTTTTAGATACTGAACCTATCCATGTATCCATGTACTTTTTGCCGAAATGAAAATAACGCACGTAAACTAACCATGTGGAAGACTGCATTGTTTATAGGCGATTGTATATTATTATATAGCGATTTAGTTGGATTCAATTATAACGTTAAGAATTTGCAATAAACCAAGTTTAAACAACCAATTTGTAATATTCAAAAAATCATCAAAGACTTTGTTGAAAATACATTATTTTGAAAAATCAACGGTGGAAGTCTTAACCAATATAATATATAGTCATTAACCATCTACTCTATGATTCTTCTATAGTAAGTAAGTACTACAGATAAAAACAGACACGCACACAAGGGTGGTTTTCGGGTCCGGAACCACCCCCCTGAAACGGAAAAAAATAAAAATTATTTACGTGAATGGCATATCTGTTGTTCTTTTCTTCGTCAGTACATCATGCCTGTGGGTCGTGAACCGTATGATTTGACAGTGAAAGACCCTTATCAACGGTTTAGCCCACTACATTCTACGACACGCAAGATCTGTGACCACTTGAAGAACCGTGGCAATCATAAATCGGTGCAATTATCTAGGGCTTCCAATGCTTGCTTTAATATTCCGATGCGGCGTGTCTAAAAGACTAGACTGCGCAGACAACACAAACGGACACTAACGATACTAATATGTATGACCGTTAAGCCAACTTGCGACATCTCGTAATAACTTTTATGTGTACACCCTTAATTATACATTCAGGAAAGATGTTTATCGCTAGACTCAATGTTAGGAGTGTCTGGATATGGGTAAAGTGCCTTGAACAGTGTGGTATTCAGAGGCACCAGCTAGAATCAAAAATCAATAAAAAATGGACCCCCAAATATTTTTTCTCTGTGCTCGCCTGGTATATAATATTCATTACATCATATTTCTTATATATACTTACATTGGTATGATAATGTGTATAAAAAGCTTCAGTGTTCAGTTTGATGTACTGCGTGGTTCCATGCATATTTTATTTCGGCTCTACGCTTCGTTGTAATGTAACTACTATAAGTGCTTTTGAATAAAATATTTTTATGCCAAGTGGAATTTTAGAATACGTTAAAACTTTACGTACTCGTATTATATGGATGTAGACCAATATTCATATTATTTATAGTAGATTACCTACTCATAATTTATTTGTTAGAGTTGTTAACTGTGTATACCTACTGAGCGATTATTTATTACATACCAACGTATATAATGTATATGATAAAAATACAGATTTATTAAGTAGGTACCTAAGACTAGAGATCTAATTCTGTGACGAATATCTATAGTTTCGTTTTTTAGTCGTAGCGAAACACTCAACATTCGCTAACGAACACATTAATACAGAAAGCTCTTCAGTTATTGTATCTTACACGACTCATTTTATCGCTAACAATCAACTTGTCAGCGTGACGTTATACACAAAAATTGTGTTTTATACGTATCTTGAAAGCCGTCTTTTTTAAAAATAAGTAAGTAACTAGATATATCTCACATAATTTGAAATAACACCAACATATTATTGGATACTTATTACATCATGTAAATTGTACGTATTACATTTCATCGTAGCACAGTTCACCGTGAGCTGTCTTACCGAAAGAAGATGGCCGTATAGCATTAAGATTTTTCATTCGTGGAGGATTGCAGACTTTAATCTTCCAATTTTGTTAGATTCAATATGAACATTAATTTACATTTACGAACAGCTACCAGAATTTTATATACATTGTACGATTTCTATTTCTAATTTACTTACCAACCTATTTTCTTTTGTCTTTCCTTTGAATTCCGGTGGTATTTATTACGTATTTTTCAGTATTTTATATAGACATGAATTTGATCTCAATACCCTACGGGCATACGTACACATTTCCGGACACGTAAAATATTACCGTAAATTTTTGTTCCATACATTCTGTAGATATTCAAAATAGAATGTCACTTCCAAATCGTTTATATTGTCAAGTTAATGCAATAAGGTTTTATCAAGTATTTAGCTTAGAATGCATTTAAATTCAAATTCAATCATTAATTACATAATGATATCGTAATCGATAACATTTACGTAGAATAATATTAAATAAACAGAAATACACAACTATATTGCTGCGATATTAAAATACATTGAAAGTAGACATTATCAAAATTACTGATTACATTAATAATTATACGTTTAACATAAACATAAATCAGTCCAACACAATATTAGATTTAGATTGATCAAGTTAATTGAATCAATCAATTAAAATACACAAATACCAAAACAATTGTTTATGTTGCTGTATTTTATAGATAGTTGGTATGTCAAATTGTGTCATCTTTATGCAATAATGCCTACAGAAACGGCTCATTACTTGTAGCCAATTAATTAGCCTTTTGAACCGCGATATCAGATCTAAGCATCTAATATAAATCGTTAAATACTTGCCAGCATAATATATAGGTATATTTGCATATTATTAATCGAAACTAGTTTGTAAATATGTAAGTGTATCAATCTTATGTCAATGATGTTATATATTAGAGAGTTTCGAATAATAATTGTTATCTACTGAAGTAATTAATTAATATAAACAATTAGGACACCTAATTATTTTTTCTGTGATGATTTTGAAAGTGCAGCAGAGTAGAATAGAATTATTCCGTGGACCAAAGGTCGATTAATAATAAAAAAAAATGAGTATTGCCAACTGGTAATGATGGTAATGCAATAAGAGTAATTTTCTCTTACAACATAATATCAGCGGGAAGACAAATATTATTATATTAATTACAATATGAAGCGCCTAGTTTCAAAAGCCCCTAAAATGGTTTTTGAAAATTTTTGAGTTAGATATGTAGTTAGTTGGATATTTTTGTGACCTATATGATCGCCAAAGATTGAACTTTAAAAAACGCCAAAATTCGTCAATACGTATGATCAAAAATTAGAGTAAATTTCAAAACCCGCTAAAATGGTTGGGTGTGCTTTTCAAATACCGTTAAAATGGAAAGCCAAAATACTCTTTAGAATGTAACGAATTAAAAAATAAATACAGTGTGTAGAATGTATTATTTGCAATTTTTATGGCGAGGGAATCTGAACCGCCCCCAAATCCTTTAAAAAATGAGACTTGTGGTAATTATAAAAATTTTAATATTATAATATGCCTACTCCACATACCTACAAGGAGATTAATTGAATAAGTCACAATACCAATCCAATAATTTAATTTATGGTAGGTATATACCAGTGGTGTGCGGTTCTGATGCAAAGCACTCCCAGAAATCGTCGATAAAATAGTATTAGATTATTTATATTTTAATATTATCTTTTTCTTTAGAATTAAATAATATTAAATAACGATTATTTCAAGTGTAAAACTTACCCTTCGTTTCAAGATACAATTGAACAGTTATGAAACAGTAGATAATAATATACCCAGTCGGTATATTTTTTTCCATCAACATGCCCATTAGCAAAAGTCACCTCACTCCACTGGTTGATACCTTCATAATAATTATATTTACAGATTTAATTTGATTATTTGTTTATATATATATATATATATTTACTAAGTATATCTAGACGTTGCCACTGAATATAACTAAATCATTATATATTATGTAGTTGAATCACATAAAACGTTAATTAGAGATACCCACACGACTTCAGAGAAAACTTGCATAAAACGGAGTTGTAAATAATAATCAGATATTAAAATAGTGTCTTTACATGCAACGTATCTGATTAGCCACTCAGGTAATATGTAGGTAATGTAATAGCTAAATCAACAAACCGGCTTCGACTTTTCAGCGATTATTACTGTTGATAACGTATAGTTAGTTGTATATGAAAATTATGTAGTATCAATTTAATTTAAACTTGACGGTAGTTACATTAAAAATTCCATTATATTGTATGTGCCGAAAATAATGCAACATTTTGATTAATCTAATCTAATACTTTTTACTTTAGTTTTAAAATTACATAGATAATAATGGTTTTCTTATTTACTGAATACTTAGCTAATGAACTTAGATTATTAATAATTGGTGGTGCTGCTTTACGATAAAGAATCAATCATGGACCGTACAATAATAAGAATTTAGTAAAATGATTACCAATCAGATTTTTAAAAAACAATAACTTACTTCAGGCAAACAGCGACGATTTTCTTTGATGCAAATATGACGCAATCGATTTGTCTGAAGATTTTAAAGGGGGCCTCGACACAGTTCAATATAGTCATACAATTATTAATTTATACGAAAATCTTAAATGTTATTTTAATGTAACCAGACAACGCGTCTGGCCTCTACGTCACCAAAAATGTCCCTGCAGGAATTCAATAAAAAACTAAATGGAAAACAAACCGTATTTACGAGATTTTACGCAATATAATGAGACTATATTTTAGTTAAGTTAGTCAGTTGGCTGACCCACATTCTTTGCCAATCGGGCTGGTGATCTCCTCGCGCAAAGTGGACGATCAGGCTTCGATGCCTTTCGTCGCCTACCTCCTTCCTCTCAATGGTTCGTCCGTACACACAACGACGTAATAATACTTGAATGCGTAACGCTGCGCTGTAAAACTAGCAAGATTTTTTTTAATTATACACTTCGATGTATACTTGTATAGTAATCATTTTTAATTGCAGCCATGCCCCCTTTCGTATAGTGCTCCGGATAAATTTCTGATAAAGAATATCAATATCATTACAAACTCCACATATTTTTTTACGATGATCAGGTCCGGTTTCGTTCGCTTCAATGGAACATTCTGAACTGATATACAAACTTACAGCTATTTATACTGACGAATTTTTGGATATCTATAGGTATATCTATAGGTATCTTCCTATCATAAAAAAACAATATGTACCTACCTACCGCTGACCCCACATAATCGTGCAATAAAATGATCAGGACCAATTTTGTCCCCTTCAATGGGACATTCTGAATTGAGATACTTACAATCTTAGAGCTTACAATTTGTTGGATTATTTATTGAATACGTGCACAATAATTAAATACCTATTAAATACAAAATTCTACTAACTTCTCTTTTCAAAAATAATTACATTAAATTTAAGCGAACGAAAACGTTCCTGATAACTGTTACCTTGCTTGAAATAGGGAGATACCACACAGGGATACTACTCACTACTCAGCAATAGCGGGAACTGAAATACATAACAGGCAACCGATCTCGATTGTGGAAGAATATGGGATAAAGTTAAACACGTTTATAATGTGTGGTTCATTTTCGTAGGACACTCACACATTCAAAATCCTGCGTCAATATGTAGTGTATTGGGTAAAGCGTATCGGAATTCTATTTATTAATCTGTTTTGTGGTAGGTACTATATAATATTGTGTTTTATCTATAGTCTTAAGCCTGAACAAAAACGATGCATGAGTGCGAGTGAGAAAGTATTCGGCACCCTTACAATCTCTGCGACACGCGCTAGAGTAAGATAAAAGGTCTACTAGCTACAAGCCAGTTTCCAAAAGTATCGCCATCAAATCGGGGCGAAACGCTTCACATAGCGTCGATAACTTGCGAGCTCGTGTTGCTAAAATTGATATTTTTTGTGTTAAACATTAAGTCAGTGGTAAATATTTTTGGTTAATTAAGTAGAAAAGATGGTTCTGTGTGTTGTCTTAAAATGTGGTAGCCGTACTGATAAGCAAGAAGATGGTATTACGTTTCATAAGTGAGTTGATACATGTTCGTGATAATTTATTTGTATTTTATTATATATTTTAATATCAGTGACCTAGTGTTTCTTTAAAATAACTTAAATCATGGATATCTTTATCTAATGGTTGCATTTTGACCGCTTAAAAATACTATATAACGTAAAAAAAATAGAAAATTATATTTTAATTCTGAGCGTCTAGTGCGAGCATTTTGGGCGAGCACTAGCGAAATGGTCTATGGTCTATGGTCTCGAACATTTGTAGACGAATGCGTTCACTCGCTCACAAGCCAAACGCAAGGCACGCGGCTTCATTTAGCAATGCAACGGGTGGCGTCTAGATGTATCTATAGTCTAAGTGTTTTATTTAAACTTATAATATTATAATGTATTTCTACGACTATTTGAAGATAGTTTGGATAATTGGAAAGCGACAGGATATGGCCGTCCGTGATGGAGAAAGTTTACAGAAGTGGTCAAGACCCGTCGATTGGGCGTTACAGGCACAATGGATGCTGAGTAATCATTGTATTAATTGAGTTAGCGTTTTTAATTGAAGGTACGAGTACCACTAGCGGTACATCTTGGTATTGATAAAAACTGCGATAGTTAACATATTACAAAAAAGTATTTAACTTACTCCTAATTAATTCTAAATCAATTGTGGACATTACAAATTATAAGTTTAAGACGTTCACAACATTTAGAAACAAAGAAATATTATTAAAACAGTATTATGTAATACTGTAATTAGTGTAATTATGCAATATTTAGTTATTCTACAGTATAAATGTGTAAATACAAAACATATGAAGTAGGTATATAGGTACAAGGAAGTACACCGGATGAGTTAAGCAGACCCTATTTTAAGAATTTGTAAAATAACGTCCACCTATACTCATTCTCACGTAGTTGGAATATATCAACATCCGAAGCAATTTGGTTGAACAGAGTTATTGCCCTCCCAATCGGCATCACCAATGGCAGGTTAGTTCTGCTCCTCGGGAGAACAAACAACTGATGCTCCCGATTTCTAAGATAGTTATCAGGGACACACAAGTCAATATTACCAAGAATGGCAGAGTTCTCATTCACACCACGTATTAGTCGGAAAAAATACGTGGCCAAATATTGATATCTTCTAGCACTTAAACTACAGTATACTCTCTCCAAAATCATTGTCGCAAAAATTATTAATATTTATATACTTAAGTAAAATTAATTTTAGATTTGAATTGTTATGTCCAATTATTTTTTAGTTTTGATTAATGTTTGATAATCTTATGTTGATTATGGTGGAATTAAGTTTTTTTCGATATTTTTTATAAAAAAATTTACAAAGTTATGGATTGCTTAATAAAAATTTAAATACGTTTCTCTATTTTGTATGCAAAGTTTTATTTTCCCTTTCATAAAAGCGAAATCGTTGGGTCGACTGTAAGTCCGTTAGAGAGAAAATAAAAAACAATATTAAAACTTCACATATTTTATAATACCGTAAAATTGTAAACGATTATTGTGGCTAATTGAAAAACGGTGTAAAAGATAAGGCGAGCTTTTTACGATTTTCGATCTTAACGCCGCGACACGTAGAGGTTTTAATTGGTCACGATACCCAATGGCGAATGTCGTAATCCGATGATGCCCGACTACCGTTTCATATTATAAAAATATAAAAAAAAACTTAATTAAGCTACCGGAAAAAAAGCAGCCGAAATCATAATTTACCCCGCAATGGCCGCTTGTGATATTTTCGTCTTAATTAACAATAAAAACGTTCGATGGAATTATTAGATACTCTGCCCATACCGAAATTAATAAATTCTTTGGATCAAAGTGAAAAAAAATGATTGACGTAACGGGGAAGGTATATTAGCATGACAACCTTCAATTACTCTGATATTCTCATATAGATACTGGCAACATATTAATTATAAAAGCATAAATCTCTTACATATATCATCATTGAGTCTTCATATGTTGTAATTTATAATAATTAAAAATATACTTTATACACACAATAAACAAATCATAATAAATGAACTCAACACCATACAAAATTCAATATTAATAAATTGCTCCTTTTTATTTATATATGTCATGTCCAAAGACGTATGCGTTTATTATATACAACAATAATTTTAAAAACACCTTACGCCCATTTGAATAAAATTATATGATATAATAAAAAATGTGATTTTTTACCACTCATAAAAATTAAATAAAGAACTCAGTAAAATAAATTTATATCTGAGAGTAAGTTCGACTATGATTTTTAGTACAATACGAAATAACATTGGCGGTCCTTCTAGTCCAGTGGGTCTATTCTATACTTATCGAACACTAAATTGATAAATAGTATCAAACTTAGGGTAGGTTTGTATCAAAATATTAGCACTTATTGTAACAATTACACGAAGCCGGTTTTTATTGTTGCAATAAGTGCGATATTTTAACAGCAGCAAGATAGGTGCTGTTAAAATATAGCACTTATTGCAACAATAAAAACCGGCTACGTGTAATTGTTACAATAAGTGCTAATATTTTGACACAAACCTACCCTAAGTTTGATAATATTTTTCACTTTATCACTTTAGCGGTCGATAAGCATAGAATAGACCCACAGGAGCTCCAATATATATATATATAATTTTCTCAAACTCTCCGTGTTTGTGATTGTTTGACTTGTATTACTAATTACCTCCACTCTGCCATGGCTTGTTGTAATGTTAAGAAGAATATCATTATTTTGACTTCACATTACAACCCTTAATCATAAGGCGGGTATTGGCCTCCTTCAAAACCTTCCACTACAATCCAGCGCTAGGGTTTTTCAACTGCTTTGGCCGAGCATTCCAAGAAGATGGCTCCCAAGGATGCGAACATAGATAGTTTTTTTGGTAACAACTCCGTCATTATACACATGTGCTCGATCAAACGTCGTCTTTGCATTTTCATATGCCACGTTATCACGTCGCCTCTATGAAGAGTGTCCAGTATTTTCTATAGCTGCTCTATATATTCTATTCTGGATTTTCCTCTCAAAGATATCCATAGTGCCCAGTATTCTGAGCCATCATGTTATTATATTTGTTGTAATAGTTTAGAACAACGTTTTCTGAAACATAATTAGTATGACAGTGAGTTTAATGAGTAAAAAAAACTTTAAGAAATACACCAAAAGCTTGTACAAAGGGGTTGTTTTCATTTAATTAAATAATAATTAGTAATGATTAATTTGATATCATGAAAAAATCTGTACAAATTCATAGTTTTCAATAGTATGTAATTATTAGGATATCATAAAGAAGATTTATAATGGTATGACGTAATATTGTTAAGTATCAGGAGGTCATGAAATCAGATGTTAAATCACAGCTAAAACTAATTGAAATATATCTACAGAATATTACTAATACTATGAATACCGAGTAACCTACCAGGATCTCATAAAGTGAAAGAGTGATTTATTGAAATGCATTAATAATCGACTGTGGAACGATTATAGCGAGATTGTATCGTGAAAACTTATTCTTTCTAAGCACGTCTGTCCTTGTGGGAGACCTTGCATTTTATAATGGCGTATACAGAGTGGCTGATAATGCTTTCATATTATTATTATATCTATACGCGCTGTAGGTACAGGAATATGTTTAAAATTTTTATGTTGGTAGTTATACCAGCTCGATTGTATTTCTAGAATCCACTACATGACTACACTACTATCGTTCTGCGTGGACTTAGTTGAGATTGAATATGGTATCGTCATCGTCTTGGGTCTATGCTTGGCTTATATCCAACGGGTATTGGATGGTTTTGTGGTCGTTTAATGCCTCTTGGATTCCACCGTATGCATTGATCAGCGGTTATTCATGTGCCGGGTGAAATGTCCGGCCCATTACTATTCTCGCAGTCTTGTTTGCCTCCTTATCAATTGATATTTTTGAGATCTTTCCTCGTTATGTCCAACATGTAAATCTTTTACATTATTAAGGGTAAAGGTAAGCAAAATGGGAGGTCATGTTTGAAAATACTATTGAAGTATTTGTCCTTTTATTTGTATTATGAGCCCCATTGCTCTCCATTGCTGTTTGATTCTTCTGTCAGCAATATTGTCATACATACGTACCATAGGTACAGACATTTTCTTGACCGGAATAGACGCAATTAATATTAGGTAGGTACCTTTGTCTTTTATAAATTTAGATAATTTTAAATCAAATTTGAGGTGTCATTGGTCAAAATTATCCTAACTCAGTAGATAGTGTATTCTAAAAATCGTAAAATATGCAGGTAATATTATTATTTCTTTTTTAAATCAATCTCGTTCATCATAAAAACATTTTTGAATTTATTTATAAACACATAAATACTGAGAAATATAAATAATTTCCACTGATTTAAAAATTTGAATACCGCTATAATTTAAAACCTCTCACTGACGAAACAATGGCTCTATGGCGAGAGAGACTAAAAAAAGATGATCGACCCGATGAACAAGGATACCAAATACAAAACACCATTAGTACGAGTGAAAGGTAGCAATGTAATGAAGGATGTCTTTTATATTATATTCATTGTTTTTGTATCACTTGTCATTCGGAACATGTTTATATTTGATAATTTATAGAAACCTGTAATGGGTTTGATTGTCAATTGACGAAAGGAACAGATATTAGATATTATTACATATATTTTAATAATAGAACTAAAAAATAATTTGTTGGATACCTACTTTGTTAGTCAAATTTTGCCATGAAACAATTGGGAAAGTATAAGGAAAGACGAAAGCAACCAGTGGTAGGTATACTGCAGTGTCAAAAGATGCAAATGTGTTTGTAGAACAGGCAAGGTGGATTTAATCCGTTTTGTTGGTACTTCATTTAGGCATTAGTACCTACCTACTCTTGTTAAAAATTAATTAGTAAACATATTTAATAAACGAGTGTAACAATCATATGGTGATAAATGCACTATTACACGTCGTAAAGAATAACTAAAAATTAAATTCTATTAGAGAGTATCTATTAGACACAATAAAAAATGAAATTATCGATTTATGATAACAAGAATATGATACGTAAGTTATCGACTGTAATAATTGTTATAAAAATATAGAAAATACTGCATCAATTATTGTACTCATATATTTTATGGTATGCGTCCACCTCATTTGAACCGTAGCAAACTAGTGTGTTATTGGTACGCAATGTGACATTCTCTTTAAACTAAGTTTCACTGCAAAAATGAATGACTGTATAATCTAATATCATGTGGCAAGATCTTGAAGTTGCACACCTAAATGGGCCGCTTGGTCTTCGAGATAATTAAGTTCAGCTTTCAGCTGATTTTGTGGCAACGCAATACTGAAAAGTGTAGACAGCAAGGGAGGGCTTTTATTCCGAAATGCACCCAGACTTGCTGAAATGGCAATGCTGATGATCTTACAGTTTCTTATTAAATGGTAACAAGTCTCAAAATTCAATATCCAAACGTCTTATATAAAGTAAGGTATGTTTGTACTTTTGTGTAACAAACAGCAAGATTTTTTCTATTGTCCTTTCAAAATTATGGTATCTCAGCTGTGCTAGTACTTCAGTACGAGTGCCTCGTTAAATGGTAAGCAAAAAGCTTTGCATCATTTTTATAATATGACAAATTAATAACCATGCATTTCTAATAAAATTCTTTTTCTTCTTATTACAGCGGCCACCTTCATCATCGCTCTCATACGGAGGCGCTGCGAACGAGGACGTGCGTTCACCTGGCTCCGGTGGAACTCCCGGACCACTCCCTCATCACCCCCCGCAGACGCTCGACGCCCCTGATCCAGGTTTGTGATACAATATAATCCTATCTATCTTTTATATTGCTTGTGCTCCTTGTAGCAATAGCACAAGTGTACGTATATTAAATTTCTTAAATAAATAAGTATATATTATATAACTTTTTTACGTTTGGTGGTAGATTTATGTAGGTTATCTTATCCTACTGGCTTATCTTCAATCCTTACAGCCGATACAGCCATATCTCTAAAAACACTCATCACTTTTTATATTGCAAAATTACTTCTTTTCATAGGTAAAAAGATATGGTCTGGGTTATGCAACCTTCGCAAATACCTTAATATAATATAAGGCTTTGGTGATCTTATATAACTGAATTCGGATTAGGAGACGTACTGTAATTTCGTCACCAATCTTTGATAGAAGAAGACACCATCAGAAGAAAACGAAACTAATATTGAGTATCGACCATCCTCTATCTCAATGAAAAGTAGTATATCTTTCAAAGTGTGATGAGCGAATCATCAAAAACCACCAAGTTAAAAGTTTTCATTATTGTAAATTCACAATTCTAGGTAGCATTTTTTTAAGCATAAATAAATAAAATAATTTCTCACCAAATCTTCATCACGTCCGAAATGCAATTTCTCCAGAAAAACACTCGATTCTCAGACGTGCCATTAAAATTATGAACATGACATACACTGCGAGACTTTTTCAATCGTGTTTTCTGACATATTATATTTTATTATTTCGTATGACAACGATCATCATTATTATATTAGGCTATTGACATCAAGCGACACGTCACGTATAAAGTCGATATTAAAGGTTTGATGGATGCCCAACAAAACAAATCGTCAGCTGGTTTGCATTGATGCATTTTATGCTGCCACTATACACGACAGAATTTATGTAGGGTTCGTTCGAGAGATGTGTTCGCGATCTATTGAATGTAGTTTTTATTTTATGGCTCTACAGCTCGCTAATTACTTCTAATAACAACTACGGCAACTATTCATCCATACTTCCCGACCCTTCGCTATCCTTCTCCAGTAGATTAGTCCCAGCATTTGAAAGTCTTTCTGTGTCCCATAAGAAGTCGTGCTCTTGTCGCACACCGTTTTTCTCCTTATACGTATAATTGATCATCCACGCGTGTCAGGTTCATTACACCCGTCATGCAGATGTCATTCTCGCAGATGGGCAAAAGATCTTTCGTTAGATTCTTCACTTAAATTCCTGTAACTACCGGAAATCACTGATTGTTAAATGTTCAATTTTCTTAACCGTAGCACAATAAGTACTGGCCTCACTATTTTGTTTATACAGGTGAACTATTAATTAACCGAACTCTAGAAAATCGCGTCTAAAAAGCAAAATATTACATATTTATTATCTTATGATAAGATCGATAAAGGATTCTTCTTCTAGTCAAATATTAGTCCACTTATTAGTTAAAATAAAAGTCGCTCAGCAACCTTCTAGCTTTTCCCCATATCATGACTGTACTCTAAATAGTAGTAGCCATCCACGACGCTGGAATCCGGTTAGTTCGAAGCCACGTTGAAACTCTCTCGAGGCATCCGTTGCACATGATCAAGTCAGTTTCAACGTCGCTTCCTTACTTTCAATGTGACGAGAGGCTGCGAAGTCCATCTTATTATATCCTCGTTCGTAAATTTACTGTAAATTCGTCGTTGTATATTCAGAAATGCTCTTGGACAACATTGGCACATGAAAACGTATGCACTTGCAAAATACTATTGTGTGCAAATGACCGATTGTATCAACAGTAATGTTATTTTTAAACAGTTTACGCTTCCAGAATACGTATGGAGTGTCAAAATGACTTTGATTTAAAAGATTTGTTACGCCGCGATGCTGCGTTGATGACCATTTATTTTGATTTAGCCCTGTGGCACACTAAGTCACGTACTACCTACACAGAGAAATAGTTGACAACCTATAAAATGTTATAGTATAATAATCACTAATTAAATCATATCATCATCATCAGCCGCGGCCAATCCACTACTGGAGAAAGACCTCCGCAAGCTCCCTACACTTTTCTCGGTCCTTAGTTCTTCGCTGCCACGTACATCCACCGAAATTTACTGGTGTTGTCTAACCAGCAGGTTTTAAGGTACCCTGTAGTCGATTAGTGACCCTCAGGTGGGTACCACTGTATGATGGCATATTTTGTCCAGCAATTGTCCACTCGCCGAGCGAATTATTCAATATCCAATATACGTATCTATACAAGATTTAAGAATGTTAGATTCTCAGTAGGTATTGAAAATAAAATACTTTTGAAAATGCTCAGAAACATATCTATGGGTAGGTACTATGAAAAAAAGTGTTCTCTCCCAGTGATCTACAGTTCCGTCTCTGACTTATTCGAATTGATAATAATAACACCATTGAAGACGTTCGGACGTCCAAATCATTCGGAGACGATGTTCAGTCATGAGGTGGAAAAAGAAATTATATTCCACTAACTTATATTATAATTTGTATTTTTTCCTTTCCTCTGGGGGCGGTTTGGTGCTGAAAACCCCTCGGCTCACTATGAACGCGTCTGATTGAACAATATATATTTTTTAATAATATCAATACTATCGACCGAAGGTCCTTGATGGAATTTAAATTCTAATGGATTTGAGTTTTGTACTTGCACCATACGTTGGTATTGTTTTCCCAGTATTGACGATTTTACTCCTCATGAATGTTGTATTTATTAATTATTATTTAATGATCTATTATTAGGGTTTTAACGATGTACCTATACGCCTATTGATTGTATTATCAGTGATACTTAGTGGTTTTTTTTACAAGCACTTCAACTATTCATAATTTGTTTGTTATATATTTTATATTTATATATATATTGTGATCCTTGACTGAATAGGTAGGTGATAAAGTTTTTATGTACTTTATTGTATTAATTTATTATATAAGTTAGAATTAATTGTATTCGTTGTTAGTGTGTATTTACCCTTTGGTGAGTGCCGATGCCGAAAGTCGAAATCCGGGTCGCAAAAAATAACTCAAATGGTACAGAACATAAATCCATTAGTAGATTTTTTTTTAAATTTTTTCCCGGTTATATTGTAAAATCCCTATACATAACAGTAGTTTAAAATGCGTATATAATATTATCCCACCTAGTATATAGTAGGTCAATCATTTTGGTTATGACTGATAAATGAAGGATAGCACTAATACTTGTCAATTTGTATCTCATATCGATTTCAGAGAGATCGTTGAAATCATTTATCATTTTTTTAGATTGGCCGTTGAAAACAATTGAGAAGTTTTAAATCGATTTCCAGACACTAAACAAACGTGATGACTGATGACAAATGCCAACTGTTAAAATTTAATGCTACTGAATGATAATGCATTTAAACGACCTTTATGCATTTACACATCTACAGTAGGTATGCAATAAATATACCTACATCATACATCTTAATTTATTTGACTAGAAAAACAACAGAGCAACTGACAGATAACAATATATTATTATATTATATGAGTATTTTATTTATTTACTTAGCCAACAAATCAGAAGTTACTAATTGACGCAGTTTATATGGTTCGGGGTTGTGCATAGATGTCGCCCTAAGGGGGTAGGAATATAATGATTTGATACGAAAGTTATGAGAATATAAAAAACCAAACATAATTAAAAACTTGTTTTTTAATGAAATATTTATTGAGAACATAACTGAAATTGATAATTTTCAATACATTTGTACTCGTATTTTAACGAACAGAGATGAGTTCAAAAGGGCAAATGCTATATCCAAATAAGCTAAGTAATTCACACACATGTTTCCCAATAACCACTCATCTGACATATTTTCAAATTCCGTCAATAAACAGTTACTAAACCGTCTTTTGTTATTTAAATCAATGCAATGAATAATATTAACTTTGATCCATGGATGGTGTCGGGATTTCTCAAAAGTTTATAAGTGTTATAGGTATATTAATTTAAATAATGCTCAATTTATAGTAGGTACTGATTCTTAATAATGATCAGGACCGGTTTCGTCCTCATCAATAGTAGGATACTCAACGGAATCTCCCCTATAACCACTGAAGCGAACGAAACCGGTTCTGACCATTATACGGAATAAATATGTACGATGAATTTAATTTTATTTAAAATAATGTCTATCTATCGCCAGTCTATCATGTAATTTTCAATAATCACATTTCGCTATAAATTTAAGTTGTACTTATTGTTGAGTTTCTACACTTTATATAAGATTCTTGCACATATATAAATGTCTCATTTTTTTTAATCAATCCACAAATCCATACCTCTTAAATCTACAAAATGTCCTGTACATACAACTGAGAATCCTACCAATTTTCTTAATACCAAATCGTTGTCATTTTTTTTTTGTTGAATGGAGAACTTGTTCTTTATTTGAATATGTATTTAGAATTAAAAATGAAATTTAAAACGAAAATTAGACAGTTTTTCTGTCACAATATGTAAAAACGTTATTTTGGTTTTGTGATGTTTATACGATGGAACGACGATACGGTTATATTATTCATGTTTTATATTGCCTGATTTTTAGTTTATTTTGACAGCTGCGAATCAAATAATTTGTATTCAGCACGATATGACAGGTGTAATGCATATTATATTATTATAAAATAGAGCAGGCATTTCCAACTTCAAACTGGATGAGATCTATTTTCCAGTAATAAAAAAACTGACAGTGAACTACCGTAACTCTGCATTGTCATTCATCACACATTACACATACATTAATCAATACTTGTATAGGTATTCAGATTTGTCGCGTAAATATAGTGTTTTGGTCTTCTTTTGAGCACTCATTGCACACATTGTCAAACTATTCTCGTACTGTGCAAAGAGCCTACTTCGCGATGGTAAGGAAAAATTACGCTTCAGTTCAAAGCGGGGAGACTCAAATATTCTCTTTCTCTCACTCCTATGACAGTCCATGATACGAATCAAGTAATTTATCGTGGTTAATTTGGAAAGGACTTCATCTTCTTCGGAACCTCATGATTGAGAATCGTGACCCGAATGGTTTGGCTATCGAACAGTCCTCCCATTAGACCCACTCCTCTCGACATGTAAGGTCCGTGAATTGATGTAACCATCTGGGGCATACAATATTTCCTTTAATATTATGTTATGTCAAAAAGACAAAACAGTTTGGACGACACAACGGAAATTAACAATCTTAATAATTCATAGGTGAGCACACTTAATACCCGCATGCCAGGTGATTATTGCTACATTCGAAAGTGGGGAGTGTCTGGGTATGGAGAATGTACTCGGATTAGTCTTCTTATTTCTTTCTTATTTCTTCTTTGGCCATATCCGCCCCTTAACTGGAGCATATGGACACCACGCGGCGCCTCCAAGAATCCCTGTCGCTCGCCAGTCTTCTTGCTTCGTTCCAGGTCAAAGCAGCATCCGCCGTATACCCTCTGTAGATTGTATTTAGTGGCCTTCCAGGACGCCGGAATCCGGTCGGCTTGAAAAACAGACAAGCCAGGTTGAAGTTCTCTTCTTGCATCCGCAGCACGTGGCCGAGCCAGGTCCAACGTCGCCTCTTCACTTTCAGCGTGATTGGTAAAATGTGGAGTTCAGCGGCGCCTGCTTGGTTTTGTTAACTCCGTCCTCTCTCTTAATAGTAAAACATTAATTATTAGGGATATTTTTATATATAACGGACCCCCTAAACATCTTTTTTAAGTATATATTGGTTTTTTTGAATAACAATCATCATTAACACAGACTCATATACAGCATGCACCAGTGCACTCGATGTTATTTATATTAATATATGATTTTTTATTTTTATTTTGCGGTGCGACATTTGTCTGTCTATTATAAATGTATTTCAATTATTCGACGATCGATTTGCTATTATGTATTTGTAATTTAACTACGTACGTACGTGTTACAGTAACACATGATTAATGTTACAAAAATATTGTGTTTTTATGCCACATGTGTCATGAAAAATCGTAATCGAATTATAATTCAACATAGGTAGGTACTATATAGTAGGTAATAGTTGCATTATTATAATACATGAATACCTCCTATAATTTACAAGCGGGAATAAACAAGCTATAATTGCCAGAAAATCGCAAACATATTTTATACTGGCTGCCAAGTGTCCGGTATGCTATGGGAGGAAAATGGTGTGAAACTTTGTATTTGGTACCTAGTTTTAGTAATCTTCCTCTTCTGACATGTCCTGAGATGCCGCATCATTGGCTTCAAACATATAATCGATGGTGCAGCTGGTTGAAACGAGCAGACTCACCATCACATGTTTCGCAATTTCCTCGGCGCCACATTCGTAGTTTTAAGTATTCTTGAGAGTATCCTCAATTCTTCATATTGTCCTTGGTACCTACTAGTTCGCCATTCTTTCCGATATCTCCTTGAATGACCGAAGGAAGCTCTTCCTAGATTTTAGGCATGATATATCCATTAAGTGGATGTCTTTCATCTTATCGGGCTGGGCAATGTAAATCGGTGGCTACTTTGCCACATGATTCGGTTTCAAGCGTCCTGTTAATATGCAGATTCAGAGATGTTTCCACCATTTTTACATGACGCGAACTGTTCCATACAGAGTATGCGTATTCATCAGCTGAAAATAACAGTGACAGAGCATTCGTTTTTAGGACCTAGGTCTCAAACTACTACCCACTAACTTTTTTTAAATGTTATATTTTGTTGCGACTTTTATTTTTGTTTTTTCGTAGTGGGCCTTAAATGTTACGGTTCTGTCCAATGTGATTCTCAAGTATACTGGCTCTGGTGCATGCCTCAGCCGTGTCCCTTTCCATTGCATCATTCAGCTCTTTCCCTGCAAATTGTTAAGGTTGGGTTGGGACGCAATGAATTTGACCTATAATATTCATCCAATGCTCCTAGCGCACTGCATAACTTTTTGTGTAATGGTATTATATAATATTATTAATATCTAGGCGGCCCTCGTGGTCCAATGCGTAAGGCGCTGGCCTTTCATCCAGGGGCACCAGGTTCAATTCCTGGCGAGGTCACAATATATTTTGTTTTGAAAATCTGTCATCTCTTGTTCAGTAGAAGTTATGTATTCCAAAATTTAAATGTAGCCAAATGTCCAAAAATATAAGTAAGTAAGTATACATACCTAGTTACTTTACGTTTGTTAGGATTTTTAATTAGCTTGATGGGTTTCGGGAAATCAGAATAGAGTTGGTGGTGAATTGACTTTTAAAAATTTGATTATTTAAGCATGAAATCTAATTTAAAATTTAACTAAAGACAAATATTACGTATTCTCACTGATTAAACATAATATCAATTTTAACGTTGACAAGTGTCGTGATTAAAAAAAAACACTATTGAAATTGTTCAAATAAATTGATTGGAAGTATCAGGCACTCATAAAAACAATAAGGAGTTTATCGAGTTTCCGCAACGAATTTATGGCATCATTACAACATATCATTCATGCGCAGTACAAAAATTGAGCAATTAGTCATCTAACAATCATCTAGCAAGCATGTATGTCGACGCAACATATTTATGGTGATAAATTTGATTGCGGCCATGCTTGGCGATATTATTCTCTCTGCTCTCCGATAGATAAGAAGAATGGACAAGATTTATGGTATTTTTGGCAAATTAAGTGACACAATGTCGAATCAAAAGCCAACATTATTTATGGTATCATTTGTGTCAGCGGGCATTAAGGCAACTTGAATTACGACTTCGGTCCACTTGTGAATATTAATTAAGCATTCTAACATGTTATCATATATTTTTTTTGCATATTGTAACACATTTCAGTTGGTAATGTTGTTTATTAATTAGTTGGCGCTAACTAGAAGTGTTTTATTGTTCAATTACTGGAGTTTTATATGGTAAGCATTTGATGTGACATGGATAATTTACATTGCAAATGATATAGGTATAATATAGTTTTATGTCATATATCAAACATCGATAAATACCTCCTCTAACGTATGTTACTCGTATTGGTCATTACAATATATTAAATTATCTCATACATATTTCACTCAAAGATGTTATTAGGTCAGCTACATGTAACTTAGCATTGCGTGTTTACTGGCATTCCACTAATAATTTAAGATTCACTCGATTGGTTAATTACATACGTAATTATATGTGAAGATATTGCTAAAATAATACTTGTATTTAAATTTATAGGATTGGATAGTGTACATAGTATAATGAAATTTGTATTCAATTTGACATTTCTCACGTCTTCTCATATTGCCGTATCAAAGAAGATGTTTTAATATGACATTGACTTTATTAATGATTCTCTTTCGACAATTTTATGTAAGCAACCAAAAGCAATACAATGACCATTATTTTTAAAATGAATAAATGCGTATATAGACAGAGCAACAAAGTTATTAGTGAGCCATCTTTTGTTTTTTGGGTTTCCGATATAGTCGGTCGATTCGAAAATCGAACAGCCTTTAATATTTCCTGATACGGAACGCGTACTATAGGACTCCTTCCATCTAGAGTACAAATTCTTTGTTTTTACCGAACCTTAAATAAATTTATCTATCCATGAAGTTTTATGGGGACACCCTCCATTATGACTGAATTCACTTACACGTCATATCATTTATGCAGAACTGTTTTTAATATTTTCTACCAGGCGGCTCTCGTGGTGCGGTGGGTAAGGTGCTGGCCTTCCGCCCGAGAGTTCTGGGTTCGATTCCCGGTGAGGACACAATATTCATGTGTTTTTCTCAAAGCCTGGGTGTTTGTGATTGTTCAAAATTACTAACAACCACCTTGTACGAAAAAGCAAGGAAATGATTATTAATAATTCTAAAAAAATTCTACCACATGTTGACTAGGCTAAAAATAGCAAATGCTCGCTTATTTATTAATCTTATTTGATGGTGCTATATCTCAACTATAGCATTGTCCGTGGCACGATCCTCTGCGACCCCTTTCCAGCTATCGATGTTGAGAAAGACTTAATCGCCCTAACCGTCTTCCTTATGGATTCCCAACTAAGTACCTACTTATTCGGTATCTGTGTCTTTGGCTTCCGCTGGAGATGGTTTTCTCAGGCTCTGTTATTTTCTCTGTGCATGTATCATAATAATTATTCACCAATACTCCTGAATCTTCACACTTCCTAGAATTACATACTTACGATCGAAAAACAATACGTATGTCGTATTGTAATGTATACAATTAAAATAATAATATCGTAAATAAATAATTACCTACTAAAAGAAATTATATTATTAAATAATACTTATGTTGTCTTCAGATATTTTAAAAGGTTATCGGAAACACTGTCACTTGAACTTATTATCATTTTTATCGTCTCATGGCACCACAAACACAAATAAAATTATTTATGCATACAAATTCTTTAAAAATTAGTAAGTACCCATTTATGTTAATTATGATTACATTTAATTAAATCGTAAAAACTTCGATATCAATGAATAATCATTATAAAAAAATATGATGTCAACTTTACTTATTAAATAATATTTAGATAGGTATTCTAATTTTGAAATAATGAAATCATAATTCTGTTTTTATCTAATTCAGGGTATTATAAAGTTTTCAATTCTGTTAGTCCTGCGACGATGTCTTTCAATTTGATCGCATACCGGACACTAAATTGATATTGCGTCGTATTTAGTGTTTGTTGATGCAGCTCCATGATGCCATACGTTGTTTTGGTTACTTGAATTAAACTACAATTTTCGTTTAACGGTAAATATAAACGATTGCTTTAGTTATCCTTTTATTTGAAGTCTGTCATAATCGTGGTGGAATTTGTTTGTCAGCGAAGTTTTTTTTACGAACTTCTGGGTTGATGAAGTCTTGAGGTGTGATGCATGATCCCAGATACATAAATTCATTCACGCTAGTCGTCGCCACTAGTGATAGTTGATAATTAATAGTGAGTTCGATGGGGCCTCAGTCACAGGCATGTAGTTATAGCGCCTGTACACGTGCATGGATTTACTTGCAGCAATAGTGTGTATTTAACTTTACTGTTTACTCGTAAAAGTACTGACTATCTCGCCAATCTCATTCTTCAAGAGTAAGGGAGGCCCGATGATGTCATTTTATAGTACCTACTATTTGACAGGTAGTGAAAATCAGTTAACCTCAAAATGAGTCAGCGCGGTGTAGTTCGTTTTTTTATCCACTGGTTCGCCACTATCGTTCTATATATCGAACAAACCAACTGTCGCGTGAAAATTCCGAACGTTTTTGATTCATTCATGCAATATTGCATGTTTACATGTACATTTGCTTGTTATGGTCGCGATAATATGTACTGTCAGCAGTAAATCCATGCACGTGTAAACGGTAAAACGTTTGCTTATGTTTCCTTGACCTATCGCTCTATTTCATCATTACCATTCTAAAATCTTGCAAAATTGCACATTGCACAACTTCGCCCGAAGCCATGATGCACGTACAAGTTCAAACGCGGGGTGAAACATGGGTACCTACCGATTAAAATATTGGTCTTTTAGATAATCGTAGTTGACGGTTTTTCACACAGAATACATCCGTAAGACGTTGGAGTTATCTCAGATCTCAGTAATATAACGAAACGGTGTTACTGGGTTTTATGGAGTTAGAATAGATCTGTTGAAGCTATATTTCACCACAATAATTACTTAACTCCAAAATCAATAAAAATATCGATAAACATATACTCTCTTGCTCTATCATAACCGTCCGAGAAGCAGTTTATCCGAATCTTCAACTTCAGTCGACCATTCCGAAGAAGGGTTGTCGCCCGAAATAACTGTCAACATAAATGACACAGTTAAAATAGAATTCACTAAACTATTTTGGTTTCAAAACCATTATAATGGAGTTCTATACGGTATTTCAAGTATAAGATAAAAATATGACGCATTCAAAAGTTAACCATCGCGATGTAAGTATAAACAGTAGAATGTAACTTTCTTAATGGCATCCCCAACATCTTTTTTTAGGTTAATCAAATACGCATAGAAGGTGTTATGTGTAAACTTGTTTCGAATTTAGATAACCGCCTTTGTCTTCTATACAGAATTGATCCGGATGTTATCGGAGTTAACTCGAATCCAGACAAAACAACAAAATAGGTGATATTGAGTTTTCTATACAGAATTGATCCAGATGTTATCGGAGTTAACTCGAATCCAGACAAAGGAACAAAAAAGGTGGTATTGAGTTAAGTTGTTGGAATAGAGTTGCTGGAGTCCCATTTTAGTTGTTAAGAGAATAAAATAATCCATAAACATCAAACAGCCACCGTGTTATTAGAATTATTATAACATATGTACCTACATACATAAGGATGTGATGTTACATCTTCGAGACAAAGAAACGACCGGATAAAAGGGTAAATTTCTAGTCACCTCTTCGCTGTTATCACATTATCGCGGGCAACTTTGACCGGTTGTCGGGTCGGTAGCCCCTGCTATACTCTTTTATCATTGTTTACTCCATTTGCGTCATTATAATTACACATTAAAACAATTAAAATAATATAAATAATATTCTGTAAGCAAGCCAGCGATAATTGTTATAGTCAATAATAATAATATTTTTTATGGATTTATTTATAAAAGTATAATATTATTTACTTTGAAAGGTCGGTTTATGGATCCAAAATAACATGTGGGAATTGTACCGATTACGGGATACGTTCAGGGATAGTTCTGGCTTACCCTATCGCCTGTAGTATAATAACAGAGTACGGATTTCGAGTGTGGAAAAATAGGGAATAAACTTAGGGTCAAATTACACTGGCTAATTCTAACGCCAATCGTCTGTGCCGATTGTCCCCGGGCCCCGATCATGAAATGTCACTGGAACGTTCAGTGGACTTGTAGCCAAAATAGAATAATTTTATTACTATTTTTCGCTCATGACGCTTATCAAAGAACGGTAAAAATTGGATCGACTATGTACCAATACCAACCATGTATTCTCGGTAATCGTCGACCGAACTGTCATCGAAGAATATGAATTATTCTATTTCTATTTAATTGCATTACACTATCGATTCTGCACATGTACTGATGCGACATTTTTGTATTACTCCTGCACTCCATGTCAGGTGAAATTTGTCAAACATTTGGCATTCGAGCTGTGTGCGCAGGTACCTACATTAAATCATATGTGTTTTGTGAATACCAACGAAATCACATCGACGTATTCGACATATTGCAGTTGAGACGAGCTTACATGTGCGACCCGGCTTATGATGTTTGGGTTGTCACCGTATTTTCGACCTTTTTCCTCTATTATTATGATTTGTTTTCCAGTGAATTTTTTTTATTAAGGTGATCTGTGGTTTTCTTTTAATATCGGGTCTATGCTGTCACCATTAATTACATTGTGTTCTTCCTCCTACAAAAATGATAATCAATTTTATTTCAAGGTTAAAACAATTTTTAGTATCTAGTTTAATTCCCAAAACCAGACAAATAAAACAAAATTCCCGATAAATAATAATATTATATTCTTAAGTAATTCTCTCGATTGTCAAAATAACTAATTAGGCTTGTAATATTATTTAGACGTAAATACAATATACTTAGTAAAAAAAATATTTTTTTAAATTATTGCTTTTTAATTGATGTAATGCGCGATTCGCTTTATAAATCACGAATAAATGTCAAACAAAATTATTATTTTATCACGTTTCAAGTAAATTATAATATTTTCCGCACCTCCTGTTTTTTTTTTGTAATATTCCACTATCGTAATAAGTTTAATATCAGTCTACTTTGAACTGGATACATGACGGTATGTATCTATATACATTGTAATAAAACAATTTGGTAACATTCAGTCATCGTCGTCAATCACAATGTCATATAAAAGTCATTAAATGTTTTGGTTCAAAACATAAAACCATTCGAAAAATCTCAAATTTTGATAAACCAAGATTAATTAATTAGTAAGTATTGAAAATTTAAACATATTGAAATATGTAGTTATTTATTTATATTCTTCGTCGGGACCTTATTGTTAAGGATCGTGACCCAGGTGATCTGGCTGTCGGATAGCCTTCTCCCTATGGGATGGCGGCTCCGTCTTCAGCAGCTTGCTGGGAGAGCATGTATCAGTGGAAAACTTTGGCATTTGCTTTGGCCGCACGTTCCAGATCTACAGGGAGCTTTTTCTCGTTCTCTACAATTTTTGCCCTGACGAAATATTATTGCGGACATGAAGATCTCTTCGCATAGTTTTGTTTGTCCGTTCTTTTATTTTTGTTAGCTCACTACTCTCTTCTCTAACCATGGGCACTTTTTCTTAGAAATCAGTCAAAGCATACTTGAGACCATGACAGACTTGGATATCTACTCCTGAGACATTCCAGGCGTAAAAAAACTACTGATAATTCACATCAAACGTAGGCCCTCGTGATATGCTCGAATAAGATCGAGAGTGTTGCAGGGCAGGTTCGTTTGTCGAAATATCATGTTAGTTATCAGTTTTTATACGTTGTCATCTTCCTTGTGGGATGCATGTGGACTATACTATGTGTTCTATAATAATACAGAAATTTGAGTTCCACCCTGTCTGTCCGTTTGTTCGGTTATAACTGAAAAATAATAAAAGTTACAAGCTGTACTACTTATAGATATATTGTTTGTATCTACTACTTTAATAGACTTTTAGTACACTTTCGTGTCGATTCTCGATATTATCTCAAATAAACTTCTTGAAAATGCCGCACTTGCAATAACACGAGGTGAAACGTTCGTCTAGAAATCGCACACTATTTATTGACCATAATATAATCAGAATTCTCTTTTCTTTTTTTGACCATGCCCGATCTTATTAGGATCGTAAATGGCCCTCCACATAGTGGAGCCGAGGTTTGTATTAACAGATTTTTTTCCGAGGAATTGATGTTAGCCACTTGCGCAACCTCAGGTCCATACTCTGATACTCTGACTCCAATCACAAATTGAAAAACAATATGTACTTATGTGTATTTGCACGATCCAGGTTTCGAACGTGAGACCCACGGTATTATAAGCCGACGCTCTTTGCATTACTTAGCTCAAGTAGGCTTACTTACCTACCACAACGTTACACGGCTAGATTATAATAATATTTATATTTCATGATCTTTTTTTTATATTGTGACTATGTATAAATAACTTAGTTTTCCACACAAATTATGTTAATTTCTTTTTAACTAGGTTCCTACATTTCTGTTAAGTTTATTATATAGGTTAGATCATACATGTTGTACTTCGAAACATAGTAAAATTCATTTACTTACTTATTTTATTGTCTTTAAGCACCAAGTTAGTTTTACGAAGTAAAAGCTTAATGACCCATCCCTTAATGTTCCGTTTTATTATCGGTTTCGATCACTGGACCATGTGAAACGTTATTCTACTCTGAGATACTTTTTACTTTGATATATACTTATATATAAGACACAACGTGTAAAGTACAATGAATGGGGAAATGAACTAAAAACTTAAAAAATAAACAAAATTCTTCCATAATCCAGAGCTAAATATATAGATGTCGATATTCTGTAAAGAAAACTAATAATTATTCTCGACAAGCAAAATAGTAATAAAATGTCTAACTCATGGTTTCCCAAACTATGGGTCGCGAGCGAATATTTAGTGGGCCCTCGCCACTGTATACATGAATTAAAAAAAATAGGAAGTGATAAATTTTATATTTCATTCAGCTATTTATAATTCCTAAAAAATTAAATAAACTTAAGTTACGGAAAATATTGTGATAAAATAATAATAATTTGGATTGCCAATGCACTACAGATGTTTTGGGGATGAGATGATAAAGTTAGATTCGTTGCGTTGGATTAAATTTGTAACCCATTCCAAGACGACTTACCAACTAGTATGTCAATAAAAGCAAGTGAAGAACTCATTGATTTATCAGAAGATACGTCACTGAAAAATAGTTTTAATCGCAAACAGTAAACGAAATTCTGGCTCTCAGTTGCTGATAATTATCCTTGCCTGTTCGATGAAGCTATGAAAGTCCTCCTCCTCTTTACTACCTCATATCTATGTGAGGTCGGATTTTCGGCTATGGTTAACATTAAAACTAAATACCGAAATAAATTGGATATATCAAACTCACTGCGATTAAAAGTAACTTAAGTTGAAGTTGATGCTAAAACTGTAATGAAGAAAAATAAGAAACAAATACATCCTTCCCATTGAAATAACTTTGTAAAAAAACCTTGCAGGTGTAGGTATTTAAGTAATATTTTTTTAAAAATTTAAGTTGTGTTTCTTATTTCAACAGTCTTTCATTCATATTGGTAACACTTATAAAAATATTTTTTTTATTTCAATTAGAACAAATAAGACAGCATTAAGTAGTTCCACGACTCGCCACTAGGGAATCTGAGCATTACCAATATTCATGCCCTCTTTTCTCTAAGACAGCTAAGAGGTGGGTCCCAAGATTAGAAATTTTTGTTAGATGGGTCGGAGGCCAGTCAACTTTGGGAACCACTGGTCTAACTCAATATAAATTAAATAATTAATGTATAGTTTTTCAATCATTTAAGAATTGCTTTATTGGTGGTTAATTTGAATAAATGCAAACTGCGCGAATAGTGTCAGTACATTTTTGTACAAATTCTAAATTTAATATAGTCACACTACGTCAATTGACACATACGTACAAATGGCAAACTAGTTTAGTTAGTAGTAATATTTTTTTAAAATTTATACTGCTACTCTTTCGTGTTTGCTTAAATAATCGGTATTCAGTACGATTTTGCTTTATCGAGTAAGTGATATTTATAATGAGTTTTTGTCGCAATGATTAAAAAAAAATACATAGAACATTAGCAAAATCCGAGAATACAAGAAATAACCTCTCTCTGAAAGTGTCGAACAGTATTTATAAAGAAAACTCTTTCGTTCGACTTATTATTAATAAGAACGGTAGGGTTGTATAGTAAATTGTTTTAATTCCTACACCCGCGCTGTACGCAAAACATTCCGTAATGGGATAATCAAATAAAGGCCCTGTTTCTCACACATCCAGCCGGGCTTGCCCAGGAGAATACCACTCCCTCTAGCAGACTCATCAAATTATTTGATAATTTCATAATAATTATGTAACGCGCGCTACCAGGCGCCCAGAAGTGTACAGAGGTGGCATGTTCCCTATTCAAGCTATAAGCACTCGCTCCGAATTGAAAATCACATTAATATTTACCCCGGCGCAGACCTGTCTCCCTGGCACCAGCCCTTGGGAATCGGGCATTCATATTTCGCAAAGCGGAGGGACCCGCGCCCCCACGAGATACGATGCCTTATTTATAATGACCGTAAGAAGCATTATTGCACATTGTGCTGTGTGGTTGAAGCGACGCTCTCGCTTTTCGGATTACCCGGAGGGCAGAGAAATGCGGACCACTCCGGGTAAATGAAATAACGGTAAATGAATAATTGGCGCTTAAACAAAAATCATGCCGCATGAATTTTGTATGCGAATAAGTGTGGCGGGCTGTTGTGAATTTGAGGGCATAGGGAGGACAACAGCAGATAGGATTACCCACTCTTGAATATTTCATTATTATAAAGTCGTCTACCGATGCTAATCATTATTGATTCACACGTTTTTGAATAACTTTACGTATAAATATTTATGAACTCTTCAACACAAAATGCATTGAAATCGGTAAGGTGCATTAAAGTAATTTATTATTAGATAACACTCTGTCTAATGTAATATGTAGTTCTGCTTACCCGATACTTTTTTTACAATTATTAGAATAAGTATGAATAAAAACACATGATGATGTAAGTTGTAAGTAAACTCATCTGAGCTTTAATTTTGTATGCAATATTCACATTTTTTTTGTATAGATATCTAAATGAACTTGTCAAAATATGCCGCGAATATAACTAATTAATTGTGCAAATTTGTGCGGGCATAATATACCTATTATTATACACATACTTGTAATATCGATTCTTACAATAATATGCATTCACAATTTTTAATTTTATCAAAAAACCGGATTTCCAATGGAATATAGTGGTACCTACTTGAATGTTGCTATATGCATCTAATTGTCATAAAAATCACTAATAAACGGGCATCTGAACTACGACAATATGTTTTAAACAAGTAATTTCAGTTGTTGCTAGTTGCGTTATATTAAAAATGAAATTACCAACAATGACGTACGTATTTGAAGAATTGTTAAATTTTATGGTACCGCTTTGCGCTTCAGGTGTAGAAGATATCACTATGTTTATTTGAATCCAAGACACGGACATTTGCCGGCGCGCACACAGAAAAATGATTTGGGAGGAGGTTCACAGACAGGCAGAGTAGGCATGTACAAGTGGTTATCAATGATTAGTGTCCGTTTGTCTTGTTTTTAGACATGCCGCATCGGAATATTAAAGAAAACATTGGATGCCAGAGACAGTTGTACTAATTTATAAGGCCACGACTATTCCAGTGGCCACAGGTATTGCGTGTCGTAGAATGTCGAAATAAGTGAGGCTAACCCGCCTGTTTGATAGCCAAACCATCTGATTCACGATCCTCAGTCATGAGGTCCTGGCCCAGATATTTTTATAGAATTTGGCGTCCGGACCCCCTCCTTCTATGTGCACCTGGATGTTTATCTCTTTAAAATGTATATTCCAAATTTTGAGTCGAGTGCCACTCGCTGATGGTAGATTTTTTTAAATGTCTCGTCCAAAAAATACAATATTTTAAAACATTATTTAAAAATCATGGAATATCTATTTTGTTTTCAAAGTATTGCTGATCTGATTAAAATTGATCCTTTTTTGTTTAATACAATTTGATGACCTGCATGTATGTAATATATTGTTATGTTAAATTATATTGTAACGGAGTAAAAACTAAAAATTACTCCGATTCGCTTTCAAGCATCGAGTACCGAGCATTGAATTACCCGTGACGTCACAGTTGTCATGCTTGACGTCACTAATGTCCCAATTCTAGTCCCCCACATAAAGCGCCAAGTTTCAAGTACATAGTAAGTAAGTAAGAGTTTCTCCATATTAGATGTAGGTACTACTCTTGTAACGGAAAATATTGAATTATACTCGGATAGGTTTTATTCAATAATAGCGAGCTTTCGCCTGGCGCAGACCACAAAATGACGCTCTTCAATGATAGCATGTAACTAAATTCGGTGGCCACTTGAAATATGACTCGAAATGCAGGGAATTTAATATGCTAATCAGATTTACAGCGATGTAATTTGAATATTGATTAAATTTTGTGGTTACGAATATATTCCACTTATTTAAAACGAGTTAATACGTTGTTTTTCAAATGTATTTTTGTTGGAATTTGTAAAATATTAACTGTGCAGCTTAAGCGTTGGCCTATGACGTCGTGGGTCCCAGGTTCGAATCCTGGTTCTGGCAAGTACCTACACATATTGTTTTTCAATTTGTGTATGAGTCCAGAGTATGTACCTACTAGGTTGAGCAAGTGGCTGACATCCATTTATTGTAAAAACAAAATCTGTTAATACAAAACTCCACTCATATGATCTTCTCAGGATCGGACATGGTTGAAAAAATATATATAAATATATATTAACACAGGTAGGTAACTGGACATTTAAGAAATCATTCTCTTTGATGTAATAATGAAAATATGAGCGGTGTCAATCGGCGATTGCAGGTGTAGCAGCCTGAGGTATAGTCGAACGACATCCCGAAGACCGAAATCCCAAATGACCGAAATAGGTACCATTTATCCGAAATCCCGAATGACTTGTCTTGCAGATTGTAAAAGTGACAAATCAGTAAAATGTCACAACTGTCTAGAAAAAGTCTATCCCAAAGGTCTATGGTGCCGTGCCATCAACGGACATTTATATATTTTAGATTTTCTTCACAATTATAATACAATCCACCATCATGTCGTTAGGACGCCAAGCTGTCTGCAAGACCTGTCGAGACAACTGGTTCTGTTAGTAATTTTTGTGTATTAAATATTAACTGCCACAATTTATTTATTCTACAAAAAATAATCGACCTAATTAACATACAAAATATTAATTTTGATAAATGTATGGATTGCTCCGTTGCCTGGTCGTACATTTAAACTCGTCTGACTGCAACACGTCGAATATGTCGATGTGATTTTAGTTTGAAAAAAACAACTGGTGTTGCAATCAAGAAATTTAACCTGACATGTATGATACTGAAATATCGCACCAGCACATGTGCAGGAATTACTTATTCATTCATTTCAGTTAACCGCGCGACGTCACTGTCCCGGCATGGCTTTGCCTATGCGCATGGAAAAAAAAGTTGCAAGATTGCTCCCAGTTTTGATTTATGACTATATCCCAGTCGAGACGATTTTCAATGTGCGAGTCGGCTTACCTAGGAAACTGCATTGCAATGAAATCATTGGTAAATTTATAATCCTATGCATATATATTAGTTCTACATCTACATAGAAAATTAATGAAATTACTTAAGTATTTGTAACTCCTACATCGCCAAATTTAATATGCTATTCCTTTTCGTACATTAGCCGTGATAGTTAAACTATTTCCTTGCAATAACTTATACTCCACTGTTTGTTTGTTTGTCATATATTATGAGACATAAGTCTGATGGCACTAAATGCAAAATAGCTGTAACTACACAAAGTAAAATAATAATACGACTAGGTAGGCATTCGTAATCAATTGAGGGGTGGTTTTTTGGAGAGGCATTCAGTGGTGTTAGATGGGAATAATTTTTAATCAAATAATTTCCCCCCTTTTGGTTTTTCGAGTGTGGGGCCCGTTGCGCGGCGCCCCCTCTCCCAACCAGATGTTCTTCAAACGATATCAGGTACCTCCGATAATAATGAATAGTTTCTGAACGGTTCACACTATGCCTTATGTCGTGTTTGAATGAGTTCATTTTGTACTATTGATGAATACGGTTGAATATAACCCTTGATTATTTGGTGGAGTACAACAATTAGACTTATTCAACCATATCTATTCTATTCTACGAATAATTATTGACGTACTGTTGGAATAAAGTGGTATTCGATTATAATAACAATATAATTTCAACTTACTAACTTTTAACTACATAATATAATATACACTATGAAGACATATTATTAAAACACCTGATAGTATTATAGTCATTTCAGACATAATATTTTATAATATAAATTTTAACGTCTTCTTGTTTTTCGATATTTTCATTTCTTGACTTATTATTGTAAATTAGATATTTCAGAATTCGAAAAGTTATCAACGCTTATATTGTACAATGGGCATTTTAATCCTTGAGAAAATATAAATTCAGAAAAGGAAAATAAAACCTAAATTAAATAGCTCTCGACTCTCATTCTGTATAGGGAAAAAAATCGAACGAATAATTGAAATATTTTTTCTCACGTAATTAAATTAACTTGTCTCTAGAAATCAATATACGAAACTCAAATTGTTGAGAATCATATTATATTCCTCACAAATTATCGAATATAGTGGAAAAGATATAGGTACATATCGTCGCTTAAGAAACAACACCGCGGAAGTCAATTAATAAAAATTTTCAGGGGAAACAAAAAACGTCTCAAAAAATTGAAAATTGATACCTTTTAACTTATTTTTTTTTTGTTTTCAGTTAAAAGAAACATTTTTTTTTAATAAACACAAAAAAAAATAAGTTAAAAGGTATCAATTTTCAATTTTTTGAGACGTTTTTTGTTTCCCCTGAAAATTTTAATTAATTGACTTCCGCGGTGTTGTTTCTTAATCGACGATATATAAAATCATGCACTGGATTAATATGTGTCTTTGATACCAATTTTTCTCTATCTCCACGGTAACGCAGTTAATGGATAGAGCACTCGCATGTGAACTCTGATGACTTAATGCATTTGGAAAACGACACATGTTGTTTTTTCAATTGATCCAGAGCAACGACCCAAAGGGTTCGCCAAATACTAAATAATTATACCCTGTAAAAGCCTGTTATCTTATTGATAATTAAATATTAGTTTTTACCTTCCATACTGTCAACCGGCCAAAGTAGCCGAATAGTTTTCCATCCATCATAGAAAAGCGCAATCTTTGGAGAATCGCTGATCCGTTCAACCAAAGAGTGTAGTGAACAGTAATGCATAATAGTGAAATGGTAATTCGTCAAAAGGGGATCAGTTGTCCTCAAACTGGCGCGACAATCAGAGCTCGGCCGTAACATGTCAAGCAAAAAATTGCAACAAAAGGATGATGTTTTTTTCCCCATTCACCTCTCTGTAATGTATGTACCATGTAGCGACAAACTGACGGCAGGGTGGTTTGGGAGATTTGGCTTATAACCTATTCGGATCCGGATAATAATATAACACCATAGTTAGATAATTTTATTATAAAGTAATAAAAGTTAAACATTTTTTTACAAGGTAGGTACTTACACCACTATTATCGTATAGTTTTTTCATACTTTCGTTTGTATGTAGATGAAAAAAATACGTTTATACTGTTGATACTCATGACTCATGAGTAGTGAATCCAATCCCGAGCCAAAATCTTGATCCCGGGATTTCGGGATTACGATTTGCCGATCCCGGGATTGGCATTTTTTTCAATAGTTAACACAATGCTTACGGGCCCTTTTAATTAATTTTGTAATTAACGTGTTAATTTGCATTTGAAAAGTAATTAGCAAAAACACAATTTTGTGCGGCCCGTAAGCTATGGGTTAATATAAAATTTCTACATATACAAGTAACGTTGATAAAATCGGTCAAAAATAAATTTAGTATAATTTATACTATTTAAGACATTTATTGTTAATATTACATACGTTCAATCTTGAAAATACATAGGTTTAATGGTGTAAATAATAATGTAATATGTATAAATAATAATGTGAAAGTAAAACAGTTTTATTTATTTATGAAAAGATAACAAATACAAGTTCAATTAAAATAAAAAAAATTACAAATGCATTAAAAAACATGGTGGAATCACTTTTTTAAATGTGCTAAGCATTGTTTTTTCCAATCTTTCTCATTTTTATTAATTTATGTGAAAAAATAAAATGAATTGGCAACACATGGGTAATAAATAAAACTTCATTCAAACTCAGTTTATTTCTAATGTATTTGTATATTATTAAAAGTATTTTTCTGTTATATTTTCGTTTTTATTTTATTTTCCATAAAAATTGATAAAAAAACTCAATCCCGAAAGTTTCGGGATTATGTTTACCAATCCCGGGATTCATAGGTATCGAACATAGTTCGGGATCCCGGGAGATTGGAATCCCTACTCATGAGTAGACCCAGATATTAAAAATAAATGTAAAAGTAATTTTTAATTAGATACGTTGCTGAGTTACAAGAATCACCTCGAACAATTGAAGAACTACGTCTATCTGCGATTCTGGGAGTGTTTGTACGATGGATGTATGTTTGATAAAATTATTCGTATTCTAAATAGTTAACAATTTTCCGTTGGTTTTCTTGACCATTTGGAGCATTCCGTGTACAAGGTGGTTGGTTATTTACGATAATTGTTAAAAAAAAAAAAAAAAACAGCACTGCATTATTTACTACTCAATGGCATTTGACAGTTCAGAGTTAGCAAAAATATCACGCCTGACAGTTAACTCATGTTCTCATTTCATTATTGATATGTTGGAGTACTTTTGGATACCTGAATAATAATGTCTTCAAAAGTGACCTCTCATTGTACCCAAAATTGAAATAGAATCAGCTTAGAGAGGGTTTCATCCACCATCTGATTAGTCTCGTGACAGCATGATGAACATGAATATTAAATTATTTATTTCAGCCAAACGTACGCGACCCGGTACTGAAGAGCTTTCAAAATATGACGCAAGGATGTGATTTTTTTTTATACGCGATGCAAAAGCTCCATAGATGTAAGCCGACAATAACTATTCACGGCTGATTAAAGCGTTTTGTCATATTGGCCTGCACCTTTCAAAAAAACACCTTTGTCCTGCGTTGTTATTCACTTTGTGAATGTGTGTGTACGCGTATGTATTCACTTACATTTACGTTATCATTGTTATTATTATTTATTCAAAGTTTTTTGGATTTTGATTTGCAGAACCATCACGTATTAATATAATTTCGTTCGCTTCAAAGAACTGGGCGTTTTGATTTTTACGAAATGCATTTTTTATTTAATTTAGAAATTATATTGTATATATTAAAGCCTAACAATAAAATCAGACGTAGATTGCACTCCGCAACTAAAAAGTAAATATATATATACCTATATGCAATACTTGTACATATACTAGTCTGTGGAAAATGTTTCCAACCTCTGCACGTCTCTGCACATAGAAAATTTATGGAAACAAGTTTTCGATAACATATTATTGGTTTGTCTAAACCAAGTACCTATAACATTTTAAAATATATATATATATATATACAATACTTTCTTGTACATATAGTTGTCTGTGCAAAATGTTTCCAACCTCTGCACATAGAAAATTTATAGAAACTAGTTTTCGATGCCATATTATTGGTTTGTCTAAACTAAGTATAACATTTTAAGATATATATATATACCTATATGCAATACTTGTATATATAGTTGTCTGTGCAAAATGTTTCCAACCTCTACACATAGAAAATTTATAGAAACTAGTTTTCGATACCATATTATTGGTTTGTCTAAACTAAGTATATCATTTTATTACACTGTGCGGTATAATAATTTGACGAGTTCATTTATCTATGGCGTACACAAACAATTGGTGAATAATTGCACACAGAAATTACGGTCCAAGCCTGTGTATCAAGCATGTATATCACTAAAATCAGCTATGAAAATTGAATTCATGTTCATATTGAATCTAATAAAATTGGAGAGCATACGCACATCTCTTTCCGATGAGAAAGCTCACGGCGAATGCTATAGTGAAATGTTTTCCATATAATTTACATGTAACCCCAATCCATCGGGTCGGTGTTCTGGATTATACACAAATTATTTGTTTATTTTTATTTGGGTACGGCCACCACGCGACTAGAATTCAATAAATAAGCCATCATGATATTATGGCAATACTATATCTATTATTATGTTATTTTAATATTTTTGCACAATGTTGAAGTGACAGCGTTTGTCATTAATCATGAATATGAAAAAAGTTGTAAGTGAACAGGTATGTACTATTAATTGAATTTTAATTACGAGGTACTATTATGTTAAACTTTGACTAGAACTATGTAATATTATAACCGTAATTTTCTATGCTTGAAATATTTTCAATTTTACATTGACGAAATGGATAATGTATTTTGTATGTAATGTTATAAAAGTTAAAAAAAATGTTTTTTTTTAATTAAGTTTAAATATCTAGCATTTTTTACGAATTCTGGGACTTTTAAATTGAATTTTTACATGAGAAATTAAACATACATTTCTAAGATAATATATAACCATTAGAAAAAATATTTTTTGAAAAAAATACGACACCCAGCAGGAATCGAACCTGCGTCTCTCGGGATTGTCGCCCACGCACATTGACCACAATGCCACAAGGCATCTTATCCAATTGCGACAAATTTTAACTAATAAATGGCTCTTACAATACGTACCTACAATACTCTCTGTGACGTGCTTTCTAAATTAAGTTACTATTGGCAATGGGATTTTGTATTTTAAATCAATGTCGGTATTAATCACCTTAATTACTAACCGACGTCACAGATCACTCCAAGATTTTTTTTGTTGTAACTTACTTGAACTTGCCAATAATTGAATTAACTATTTTTTTATTCAACGTTGAATAAAAAAAAATAACTAATGAGAGATTAAATTTATTAGGTGCCTATCTACCTAATAGTAGGTACAGGTTATATAGAAATAATTTCACTAATGTAGAGACTGTGCATAGTGCTCCAGTTATAATAAAATAAAAAAAATATCAACACTGTTAGATGCTGCGTAACGGCGGCCATCTTGGAAAATGTTGGATGATTTTTAGATTTTTATCCATAAGTAGGTATATCATTCAACGGCTGAAAATATCGGAAAATGTTTTAAATAAAAGTTGAAAAACATGATAAAATACACTCATATTTAATGCGAATACATTGTATTGTATCTGTAATGATGATCGAGCTTAGTCTATAACCTTAATTAATTACACTAACGTGAATATCTAACTATCTGTTTTTATTTTAATTCAATATCCTTTCATGTTAACTTTGCCATAATATATACGTGCATAGATATAATAAAAAAAAATACTTCTTTATCAGTCATATAACACTCATAACATAACTAGATACAATTTATGGTTTGTTGTTAAAAATAAAAATAATAAACTATCAATTATTTCATAAGTTCATTCATCATTATTGTTCCCTGATTGTACGTCAAATTCGCGTCACATGTTCTTGAAAACATCACTCGCTTACATACATCAACTTACTGGATAAGGTTGTTGCAATGAAAAGCATAGGTAAATAAACATATTTTCGTTTTTACTAAAGTAATAATTTTATAAGAATGTTGAACGAAATGCGAGGTATTTCTTATTTACTGAGTAAATGTTTATGAAATAAAACTAAAATTGGAACGAATTCCTAGTTTTTTTTTTTTAAATATATTTTAGTATGCATCTAGTTGTTTATTAGATACTTTTAAAACACGACCTTTTTAAAATCATACTACTTTAAGAGTCTCGTTAATTATTAATAGTTATTAATCGACTATTTCACAAATTGATAATATAATTTATATTGAATTCTACATTATGTTTTTTTAAATATAGGTAGCGGAAATAATTTAGCCGAAACAGTTATCGACTTAGAAAAAACAATTAATATTATAATTTTCTATTAATAGCTAATAAATCAATAAATTATAATTGAGTTTGTTTAATATACCTGCCTCGCATTATGGAATATTTGTACCTATATATTATGGACCTAACATAACCTAACCGAACCTAACCTAACCTAAACTAACCCTAACTAATCCAGTATATCGGGTATTTTCAAAATGTGTTTTCCGCTATATTCCTCATAACCGAACAGTACCTAACTTTTTATTTCAAATCCTTTCCTCAGAGTTAATAGTGTTAATAGCTAGCAGATATAATTATTAACACACAAACAAAATTCTGGTCTATGTATATTTATTTCAGTTTAATTCATATTATTATAGTTGGTTTTAAAAAAATATACATAATTGTAGCTACTAATTTCTATCATTCTCCAAGAGCTAGTTAGTCACTATTAAAATAATATACAGACGCCGTAGCTTTATTTTAATGTTTCGTCAGTTTTTAATGTCGAGGGTTCAGGGTAGGTACATGTCTCGGATCTGGAAAATTCACATGTTTTTTCAGTGTGTGTATGGACCTAATAAGTGGCGAAAATTCATTTCGCGTAAAAACAAAATTCTGTTAATACAACCTCTGTGGAGGCCCATATTAATATTATGATATTCTTAGGATTCATAAAATACCAAATTAAGATCAGTTTGTTAGTTAAAATGGAATTAAACCGATAGTTGATTGCAAAGTTTTTATATTTTACCACTAAATTTAAACATGTTTTTTAATATTTTTTATGACTTTAATGACATTTATTTCACTGTTAGACTTTTATAATTGTTTATTTGATGTGTTTGCAAAAATAGAATATTCTATTTGCAGTCCAAAATGTGCTTGACGGTTATTTCATGATTATCTACAATGGAGGAATTTTTTAAGTTACTGAATTTTAAACTATCAATTCCATAATATATTTTAAATAACTGTAATTCAACTATTTTACTGTTGTGTATAAACGTCGCTTATTCTTAGAATGCATTAAGTGTAATAACTTACGCGTGCAATTAAATAATATCGATTTGAACCACCGGCCAGGCCAGTGTACACGTGTAATGAAAAAAAACGGGCTTGCATACCAAGGGGAGCGTAGTGTTAACTGTATCACACAAGCAGCGTTATAATATCAAATAATTTGATAATGTATGAATACAAAAAAATGCGCAACTAGAAGGAAAGAATGGGGTCTATTTTTTGCCGCGTGTTGTAGTTGCAGCGTACCTTAGCACATTCGAATAGGGGTGACAGACATTACTATATTGTATTAATTATTTTGTTATATTAAATTACGAGTTGCGCAATGTGACACAGACAAGTGCACGAAAGATCACAAAATAAACTTATTGATATCAAGGCAGATAAATGTACCTACATGAATATGATAAAGGTCGCCAAATTGCCGGACAACTACTGGATAAATGCTGTCATACAGTGGTATAGGTAAATCGTTTTACAGTGGCACCATGGGTACGGCAAATGCGGCTTGCACTTGTAGTGGTATTGTTTGCTAGCATTGAAATAGGCATTGTCGCAAGCAATTCAATACACGCGCGAATCGCCTATGGTGCCGCTGTAGAACGATTTACCTATACTCAAGGGCCACTAAATGACCACAGGTCTTAAAACGCCGTCTCGCTAGACGAACTCATAAAGTTCAGTTTATGTACGTGGCAGCGAAGAACTACCCATCGAGAATAGTGGAAAGAGCTTCATTTGGTGAGTATCTACTTGCTGTGTTGTATGAGTAAAGATCTCGGGGGAATGTGGATAGGCTATATCACTCGAAGAAGATCATCGCTTGATAAATCTCATAATACAGTGGTATTCAAGATAATAAAATAAAAGGTGACTGAAAGCCTGCTAAATCAATGAAATAATCAAGTTGTGGCCAAGCGAAGCTTGAGGACCGAGAAGAATGGGTATATGCAGTAAGGAGAGGCCTTCGAGATTATGATGATATTCAAAGATTTAAGGTATATTCACTGCCTATGCTTAAGCGTCTGCCTATTAAGTTGTGGGTCCTAGGTTCGAATCCTGGATCTGGCAAATACACATATTGTTTTTCATGCGTTTGAGTCAGAGTATAGGCCTGATATTTTGGGGACAGTGAACTAATGGGAACTAAAATACCTAACAGGTAAAGAGTAGCAGGTAACCTCGAGTAATGAAGAATCCGGGATAAACTTAATCACGTGTCAAGAATACGTCATACTATTACGTCGAATACTGACAACTGCTCTCGGTTTATGCACTGACGCTCGTTTAATATTGGTGTATTACACACACTATGCACCACACGTACATAATGCATGTTTAATTTTCGTAGGATACTCACTTCAAAACCCTGCATCAAAATGTAGCGTCTTGAATATATTTAGCCTATCGGGATTCTATTTATTATATTCTGTTTTGTGGTTGGGAAAGTAGCTAACTTCGATTTCTCGTAAAATCAAATCTGTTAATACAAACCTACACTCTGTGTAGGCTGATAATTTGGTCTAATTAGAATCGGACATGGCCAATGCCTATTAACATGTACCGACCAAGATTAGCAGATTTCTCATTAAGATGGTACTCGATTTTCTCTGTAGGGAAGAAAGTTTTCTAAGAAGACATTCCTGGACGGGACGTTAGCGAGCCGTTACTAGTGGTAGAATGCAGGAGAGGAGAGCGGAGGAACGAGAGTCGTGGAGGTGTAAGATTGGGGTGACTAGCACAAACGAAGAAGATAAAGCTGAATAAAATATATTGTAATCAATTATAATAAATCCAGAATAGTCACCGGTTATTATATAGTTATGGTATTTTCCCTAAAATTCTACCCAGCCTTAAAACATCTATTTTATAATTTATAAAATATGATATAGTTGGTGGTAGCCCTGCAATTAGGCCAGTGGTTGTTCATTTCGGGTCGTGCAATGTAAACGCTGGTAGGTTTAGTACACGCGGGGAGCCTATTGTAGTGCGTTTTGCAACGCGCCACGTCGATAAAAGAACCCAGAACCCTATGAATAAAACCGTCGTGCCTACGCGCTGTGCATACTATTTCTACACAATCAAACATGTTTATTTTTTATACTCAATTTTAAATTATATAAGGTAGTGTTGTATTTCTATATACATATGCTTTAATTATTTCAACTAGTAGCATTCACATAAATTTGAAAATTGCATATATTGTTAATTAAATCACAGATTTTCTATATTTTTATATAAGCTTTTTTAAATATTAAGAGACAGGCTATCGAGAGTTTTTTTTTATATATCTACGTACTTATATACCCAATGTAGTAGAGTTCGATAAATACTCGCAAATTTAAATTGGTTGGACACAGGCCGAAGAAGAAACAATCACTGGACAAAATAAATGTTGTAGTCATCCAGTGATAAACTGAAATGGTGTAAGATTGTTGTGGCAATGTAGGTGACTCATTTACGCTATTCCCATCGCGATTTACGCTCGAGAACCAGAAATGTCTTCCGTCCAGATACGGCGTAGTTTGCGCGTTTGAAACAATAGGTGACGTAATTACTTTTTGAATCAGCATAAAAAAACAAACGCGAGTGTAGAAAAAAGTACTGCAACTCGATGGTGTTGGTCGGTTTCTATGAGATTTTGTATTTCGCGATTACTTCTAACACATATTCTCCGCGCTTTACAACCTAGGTGACGTAATTTATTTGGGAGTAGCAATAAAAGGTCTCGCGTTCGAGCGCCAAGCGGTCGTATTTCATTTTGTAATGGCTGTAAACGCTGCGATTGTCCAGAGTCTGGCGTTTGCGGGCGATCGTTGCGCGAGAGTCAAAACGCGCGAGCGCTTGTGGACAGCTGAATTGGGTCACATGTACCTGGAGAACGCGCGATTTGTCACTCGCGCGTAAAAACGCGCCATGTGGACAGGCTCTTAGGTGTTGGTATCGTTACTTTCAAATGACACTAACACCATTTCAAAGTGATTTCGTCGTAGCCGGCAATGCCAGAGGATTATATTTGTCCTCTGCCGTGGGTAAGGCTACAGATATTTGCAGTTGTATAATAATTGGTGTTTGTAATATAGCTGTGATAGACGTATTGTGGTAAATATTACCAATGCATTTATGATTCACGTTTGCTGTCACTTAAGAGTGATAACGATATAAGGATAGATACTACAACACCATGATGTCGAAAACGTCCGAAAGTTAGACCTAGAATGTAAATGGATTGACGAAATAGTTAAATTATGCGGAAGTAGGTACCTACGTGGTAACACAATGCGCACGACGAAAGGAGTTGAAGAGATTCAAGCTTTTTATTACCTGTAGAAATATACGTATACATACCTACCTATTACAAATATTTAGTTTACAAGATTTAAAAAGTATATTAAATTGATGTAATTTTTATAAGAAATAGATTGTTAGCTATTTGCGTCATTAATTTATATCTATTAGCAGCAATTAATGCGATATTTTTATAAGAAACCAATGTTAAATGTTAATTCACAATTATTTTTTAATGTTACGCATAATTGAGTCAAAATTTACGTCATGCTTTAAGTTTAAGATATCCAAAGGTAAATTTACATGGTGTTTTTTTATATTGCATTCTTTTGTACAATTAACAATAATTACTATCCGCTAAAAAATAGTTACACGTCTTAAGACAATTTCCGCCATGTTTATCCAATTACACAGTAATTTGAGGTTGGAATAGAGTTTTGTTAATATTTTTAGATTTCTCGTACCGTGTCTGATGTGTTAACAACAACATGTAGGTATCTTGTTTTGTTTATTAACGTTAATAATGAATCTCACCACGCAATGGTAAATTTCGATCACGATTTTAATGAACAGTATTTTAATGGATCGCTATATCTCATTGAAAGTCAAACTTATGTCTAATAATGGAGGTATTTTTCCCGACTTCTTAAATGTATGTTTTCAGAGGTTTTCATAATTTAATACAACTAAAACCAAAGCTTACATACCTGTGCGAAACAAAATGCGAAGTATTTATTTAATTAATTGAAGTAGCTTTGTGATCACTTCATAGAATATTGAAAAGATTTTATAGTACGAGGAATTTAGTTTATACCTAACCATACATAGGAATATTACCAAAGTTGAAAAATATACCTATACAATCTTGGCATCTTTTTTTTTTCATAACCTGTTGTGGATAAATACAATAAATACGGACTCTTGCCAAGTATTTAATGAGTCATGAACCTCTGGGTGATATTACATGTATCCGTGAGGACAGTTTATTGAATTACTCTCAAGAAGTCAGCAATACTTATCTCGCCCAGACGTTTCGTCCACTGATCTTATTCACCTCGTTGAGGTGCCTATTTTTTCAATCTTACCTGTTAGTTCCATGTATTCATTATGTCTTTTCTGTTATCAATCTTGACAATATTAACAGTAGGTACAGCAAACGAAGTTTTGTCCATCATTATAATGCCAGGATGATTAGTAACAATGTACATATTTAATAGTATTTGCACTATAGTCTGGAGTGGACCTCCGTCACCTCCAACATAGTTCTCCACCATTTTCTCTTATTTGATTTGAGATTCTGGAAGTCCTACTACCGATGTCGTGATCTACTTAGGATTCATATATTTTTGTAATCAATACTGTTACATAGGCATTATAATAAAAATATATCGTTTTTATAAATTCCGACAATATAAATATCAGACAAAAAATCTATCTTGGGAAGGTTTTCATCCATCAGTAGTTTGATGAAAGCTGTGTGATCATATTTTATGTTAAGAATTTAATCTTTGAGTAAATTTACATGATATTAATAGCAAGTGTTTAGTATCAGGAGCGCAGCATTTCGAGGAGATAGAACGATGTGCAACCGAATTTTAATAAAGTATTCGTTCATGTCCGGGTCGGTTTGAAACTGTTGTGAATCACGCCACACCCTGTTGAAGACGTCTCGTCCAATTTGCTCGCGCCCCGTCGCACATTTCATATTTCGTTACGTTCATACACACCCATTCGACTAGCTGGTGTCGATAAATAAATATATGACGTGTTTATTAAAATTGTGATCGAAATTTGTCAATAACCAACAGGATTTAGGGGTGAAGGAATAATCATACAAAAAAGTAATGAAGTAATGAAAATTATGTCTCAAATTATTACTCAAAATTACTAAGTATATAAATTACTTACGTTCTAAAAAATTTTTACTTTATTTTACATTTAAATTATCAAAGACTTCAAAATATATAAAATACGTATTTTCATATATATACATATTATATAAAGTTCAGCTTGAAGTAACGATAGGTAGAAATTTGAGTAATTAGACACTTATTATTTCTATCTACTTTTCATTATCAATTGGCTTACAACATATTATTGTCTTAAAATAATGTTAATAAACCCCTACGCATATATTCTATATTCAAGACTGCTATCGGCGGCTATCGAGGGTAGATTATCATATGTATATATATTGAGGTATTATAATTGATACATTAAGTGATATGTTTTAACATAACCTCTCTTGGCTGTGTTAACTTTTAGAGCGAGACAGTTTAGTTGGCTAACTTATTGTAACAATAAAATACTTCAATACGTAAATATGATAAACTACCCTCGATAACCACCGATAGCGGCCCATAGCAGTCTTGTGTATAGAATATATGCGCAGATTAGATAAAGCTATTTCTGTTAATAGTATCATCTACCTATATTACAAATTGTGTGTGTATACCAAAATCCAATTCTGAGCTAAGTGTATTGTAATTCCCCTTTTTTTAAAGAATTTTGTTTTCTTTAACATGTTTTTGACGATTGGTTGTTAACCATTCGCTTAGCACCTATTATTAGTGTTGGAATCGAAGAGAAAGAGAGGATACGGATAAACTTATATATTTAATTTAGTCAACAGATTCAAACTTTAGATACTTACCGAATTTTCTAGGGAAATTTGACTCCTACTCATTCGGTGAACGGAAAATGGGTTGTTTTACTTTACTAAAATAAATATAAAATAATCATGATCCATTTATTATGTATCTTTTTATTAATAACATCTAAACAGTCTGATATTCATTTATCCAAAATGTCTCATAATAATAGCATCAGCAGACATGTCCAGAATATTCAAAACAGCAATTCTTTCAACTCCCGCCAATAGAATATTAAGTTTATCTCTTGCGCGAGGAAAAAAAATGCGAAAAGTATTCCGTGTGGATTTATATTGCACCCCATGGAAAATATTCCATCAGGGTGGTAGGTAGCAGGATAGCAGAATGGCACAAGGGCAGAGAGGGGTATGATTCGCCCTCTGTGAGACATCACAATAAAATAAAAATACCATAAAAATGATTTGTGTGACGAATGGACGAAAGGAATTTTCTAAGTAAACCCCACTCTCCCCACTGCTGATGTGAGCGCACGCGGAATTCGTGTAGGGAATATTATGAAGGTTTTTTTGCACTGCGATTGGATGCTGTGCCAAGAGAAAAGAATATTTTATTATTTAATAAATTCATATAGAAGGAGATTTGTGTGAGTAAAATAACATATATGGTCGACACAGCTAATGGGATTCGAACATCTATTCATCGATCACACACGATATGCTAGTGGACAATATGTGAAGCTATTTTTTTTTTAAATTCTATCCAAAATCGACTCGTGTTTATATGCCAAAAATACAAATATTATACGTAATATAAAGACTATTATAAAATATACATACATATTATATGATATTCTCTCCTCAACGCCTTTGTAGCCGAATGTCAGATGCTTTTCTTTTAAGTACATATTGTACCTAATACCTATGCACCGATGCACTTCAAGCTGAACTCTACATTTATACTTATTGCAATAAGGGCGATTTTTGTAGATTTTTGTCAGATGTCTATAAACGTTTTTCAGTAAAATTATTTACTTTTCCGTATTATATTGTATAGAATGGTGTATCCTGCAGTTGTTCCACCCAAAAAAAAAAGTTTGAGATCAAATCAATGTTTAACAATTTAACCTGATCATAAAAAACTATGTAGAATCGCCATCAAATATTGTACTATTAAAACTTCTACTTTTTTATTATTGAAAGTGTTAGAGCTTTTCGCGTAACACAGTGACTACTATTAACGTAGGTAGGTAGGTACCTTATTATTTGTAACGTGTATCCGGCCGGCAGCGTAAAAAGCATATATCCGCCGAGATACAATATTCCATGTTTTTTCCTATCAGGGTTTCAGAAACGCTCCCTCGGTGTTTTCCTCGCATGGGATGTTTAGGCGTCTTTAGTTGTCCCTCCAAAACCGGACGCTGTTACAATTTTCGTTTACCTCCTACCGTTTTCTGCTTCCCTGTTCCAAATGTCACGTTACGGCGCATTTGTTGCGGACTTTGTATGTTTCCGTTTTTTTGCATTACAAATTTTGTATTGTATTCAATCCGCGAGTTTTCCTTTATTTGTATTTTTCATTTTGAAATGCAGTGACAGTAATTAATTATTCCATGAGTGATAATTTTCTTTTTCTATACTTTCCTAGTAATAAATAAAATACCATAACTGAAAACTACCTATATTGCAATACGATTGATCGTTACAGATCGTTGTCAGGTGTTTAATAACCTTTTTTGGAATAATTACCCATGGTCGATTATAATGGTGCATGGTGTACGACGTAGGAGGTGATCCAACTCTGAAAAATTGATTGGTTCTAATTTTTTAATTACAATTTTTATTTAATCATGAACTACCGATATATAGCCAATCAAATGTTAAAATTAATAATGTGCTTTTTTTTACTTTCTTTTCAGGTAAGCTCAAAAACCAATATTCACCAAAAAGAAATTAACGCAGTAAGGCGCTGTAATAGTGGTAAGCAAGTTATTTATAACATTTTAATTCCCGATAAATGGTTGGTAGGTATTTTATAAAATAAACATTGCCCAAAAGTATTAGGTACCTATACCCCGTTTAGACGTGCATGAATTTATTGTTGACAGTAAGTATTATCGCGGTCATAACAAGAAAATTTTTGGGTAAACATTTATTATCCTGCAGTTGCAAGCTTGCATGCATAAATCAAAAAAGTTTGGAAGCTTCTGAATTTTCATGCAACGGTAGGAATTTTTCCGATCTACGCAGTAGACCGATAGTGGCGAACCTGCCGGCAAAAAAACGAACTAAACTCATCTTGAGGTTAACCGATTTTCACAACCAGTCAAATAGTATCATAAAATGACAACATCACGACTCGCTTACTCTTGAAGAATGAGATTGGAGAGAGAGTCGGCACTTTTACGTGTAAACAGTTATTGTCACAATAATTTTAAATAGCCAGTAAATCCATGCAGGTGTACATGCGCTATTAGTCTAGTATAAAGCATAGGTATTACTATGCGTGCATACAAGAGGGGTGGGGTGTTTCGGTGGGATATTTCGGACCCTCCACATGAACGGAAAAATTCAATATATTCAAGTGAATAGAAAATTCCTTCAAAACAGCGCGGACGACACAAACGGACACTATCGATCCTAATATTACGACGGCCAGGCCACGCGCATTTGAATACCCGAAGTCATAACTGCTGAATAAGTGTGCATAACTATACTCAAAGTCTGGGTAAGGGGAACGTAACCGGAAAATTACGGGGGTCGGAGAGGTTGGGGCGACAAAAAGCTATAAGTAGTTGGCGCCGACCTACGGCCGCCTTATAAATTAACAATAAAATTATGATAGATCTCCCCCCCAAAACATTTTTCTTTTTGTATAACACAACTTTAAGCTTAGTATATTTATACGTATTTATTTTCGAATTATGAAACTTAAAAAAAATTATAACCTTAATTTGTAAGAAATATTCGACTAAGTACCAGGCTATCATAAGACTTATCAAAAGATCTGACCAAGTTTAAGCTCCTATCTAGTTAGTTATTCTAGTGAACTTGGAGTACAATAATCCTTTGGTGCTATTCAGTAATTGCAATCATTTCGAAGAGTTTCGTCATAAAGTTTGCTTCAACACCTCCGTTATAAGACAAGACGTTATACCCGGCTAAGATTGTTAAGTTTCCACAACAATTTCAAAGATGCTATCGCTGGAATGGGGAGGTCATGTTATTATTTGGAGTATTTACTTCAAGGGAAAGCTGGTTAACGCTGAAAATTAGTCTACGAGTTAAGTCAGCAATCAAAGTCAATTTATAATTTATAATAAAAACCATAATATCTAGTATCCACATAATATGATTTTGTAAACGACTAAATGTAGTGAATGACCAGTAGGTATAACTCCTATGGTCCTGTTCATAATGGTTGTTATATTAAGATAGTTTGTGACGAGGAATGCATGTTAGCCCTTCGCTTAATCTATTGGGTCCAAGTACTGGATAATTTGCACATTAAATAATCCGCACGCATTTACTGGATTGAGCCCGCAACTCATTACATTCGACTATTAGAGACTGCCACTTTACCATACATGCAATCGTGCCAATCTTTAATAATATCCCCCACCGTGCGTTAAGCGCAAGTGTTCAACCAATGTGTGCTATCAACGCCCAAGTATACGTGAGAAACATGAACTCTTATAGAGAAATTACGATTAGCGCAACGTGGCATGGAAAGGTGCAAGTTGGGCTTATCGTGGAAAGACCACATAATAAACCAATGGCTAAGGAAGCAAACAAGAGTACCCGATGTGATAGAGGTCGCTAATTAGATGAAATGGCAATGGGGTGGACATGTCGCTCGGCGAGTGGACAGCCGCTGGACAGGTGCCGTCAGACAGTGGTACTCAATGGGCACTAAACGCCTACATTGACGTGCTAAAACCTGCAGGATAGACGAACTCATAAAGTTAGGTGAAATAAGTGAAGAATTAGGGACCGAGAAGAGTTGAGGGAGCTAGGATAGGCCTTCATCCAACAGTGGCCTGACGCCATGCTGTCGATTTTTTTTACTTAGAATTAATATCACATTTTTTCACAATAACTGTTCGTTAAGAAGGGGTCACCACTTATCGGGGGGTGTTCGTAGTTGGTATTTAAAAGTGTATTATTGTATGATTGTACCGGAACATGGTTTTGATGTTAACTTTTATTAATATTTTAAGATAATGACGAGCATATCGCAATGACTACGTTTTGGAAGCTCTGTTTGACAACTTTAATGTGTACGTTTCCGTCGCGTCATTGTCTATGCTCTAGAAATGATCATGGATATAACATGTCAGTTGTAGAGTTTGTTGTGTAAAACATCTACAGATCGATCGTGGCTGATGATAGTATATGTATATGAGAATAGGTAATATAAATTCTATTAAAATCAATTCAAAAATGTTTCTGATTTACACGGTGTTTACCTCCGAATGCCTTTAGCATAAGTAAACTCATTGAATGTCCCGTGCCGCGTTATCTCGATGCAAGGAGTTGTAACAGGCGCTCAGGCATTACAATGGATGAAAGGAACTTTGACCAAGAAGACGTCGCGTCTCGGGGACTGAGATAACAATGCATCCCTTTGAGCCGGAGCCGCCGCGTTGCTTTTCTGCCGCTCTGCACGCCTTTGATTCGACAATGTTTACCGCCGATGGTGTGAAACATCTCGATTTTTCGATACAAAGCTGTGAACAAGTACAGAATATAGCGTCGCTTTCATGTGCACCCCTGGAGATAATTTAATATAGCCGGCTCATTTCAATTAAACAATTTATTTATTCGACTTTTAGAGTGTTCCGTATTTTTTTTAAATATCTGATGATTCGTATGTATGTACGACAATTGCGTCGGAATAATAATTGGCAAACTGTTTATCCAAAAGCTTGCAACCAATACAGATTTATTCATTAGCTTTAAAAAACAATTGAATTTACTTTATCCGCCGTCATCATCTCCATAGACACTATAACCAGACCCCGTTATAAGACCTTCGTATGTTTAGGCACTTATTTTAATAATTGACGATATATCCTCGTAATTAATAGTGTTAGTATTGAAAATTCTACTCCACAGTCGTGTGACAATCCTAGCAATATAATTAAGTGGGCGGCTCTCGTGGTGCAGTGCGTAAGGCGCTGGCCTTCCACCATACTTCTGGGTTTGGTTCCAGGCGAAGACACAATATTTATGTGACTTTCTCAAAAGCTGGGTGTTTGTGATTGTTCAAAATTACTGACAACCACCTTGTACGAAAAAGCAAGGACGTGGTTATTAATAATTCAAAAAAAAAATATATATATATATTTAAGGTAGACTTAATAATAAATCAATAACCTGTCTGAATGGATTTGATGTGCAGAGCTCACAGTCTTAACTTGGTTGGATCAATTTCCGTAGCCTCATAAATGCTATGTGTCTTTCTACAGTTTACATAGTTCAACCACCGCCATCTGGTTCTCCCAGCCCGGCTAGTCTGTTGAGGAATATCTTTGATGATTAATTATCTTCCATTCTTGAGACATAGCTTGCCCAACGACGTCGTCCGACTTTCACTTATGAGATGACAAAGGGATCTTTATACATCGCGTATAGTTTGTGGTAGTACTTACCTTACTCGCCACGTCTCCAGTTCCTAAGACCCTTCTCAGTGTATATCTTTCAAAGATTTCCAGTTTCCTCTTATACTTTTTTGATATCCAGCATTCTGACCTATTGTTCAATATGAGCCTGGCGAGGATACTTGATTTTAGTTTCAATTGTCTGTAAACAGTAGTGGGATTTATTTGTCAGAGTACTTCTTCTACTAACATCGTGGGTTGTGCCATTTTAAGGGATACTCAGTGATCCCAGACAACATACTTATTATGAATTCGTCTAAATTCTCAAATTGTGTTAGCTTGATTTGGTAGAGGGCCTTAATCAATAGTTAGCTTGGAGTTTTATTTAATTATCAGCCAATTCATTCAATTGAAATGCCATTCGATAAATTGGTTTATTTTAATTTATTCATGTACCTACTATATGTGATTGATTACTCTTCTTCTTCTTTATCGGCACTACATCCCGGGGCGGGATTTGGCCTCCTCTACAATTGTCCTCCACACGCTCCTTTCCCTGGCTGCTCTTCTCCAGTCTCCAGCCCTCCCCATCTTTCTCCAGTCCTCTTCGATACAGTCAGCCTACCTCTTCTTTGGTCTGCCCCTAGACCGTTTCCACTGTGGGATCCACTTGGTCATGATTTTTGGCGTCCTGTGCTCAGGCATTCTCTCAACGTTTCCAGCCCACCTTAGTCTTTGGGATCGACAGAATTTCACCACCGTTTCATGTTTTATTAACTCTTCTAACTCGTGGTTCATTTTTTTCCTGTAACTTCCATTTTCCAATGTGGGCCCGAAAATTCTCCTGAGGATCTTTCTTTCGAATATGGCCAGTTTATGTTCTTCCCTTTGAATGAGGCACCATGTCTCACAGCCATAGGTAGCTACTGGTCGAATAACTGTTTTGTAGATAAATGTGATTGATTACGAATGTATCTATATATCGCATGGAAAGAGAGCAGAAATGCTTAATTCTTACATTAATGATTCATAAATATTATTTGTTTAATTAATTCTATATTGCCTATACGGCATTTATTTTGATCGCCGAGGTTGTAATAAGCCTTGAATGTTGACATTAAAATTTCAAATCATCTTACCTAGGCCACATTACGAGGGTAAGTTTTATTTGATAAATATCCAAATAAAAAAAACCCACCGTTACTACTAGGGGAGCCTGAAATAATGAAGTGCTTAATATTAAAATACTGTAAATTAGGTTGTTTGAAAAATGAAAAAAAAAAGTTGAAATTGTCTCGAGTGCCACTTCGGCGTGATATGAATTTCAAATGAACAGAAAATTGTATGAAGGAGAGGTGTTTCCAAGCGGCTTATATTGTATTAGGCGAAGAAATGTGAACGAACGTATGTGGCCGACGTAATACGTTTTTTAAACGTATATTATTCATAAGATTGTACATACATTTTCCTAACAGAAAGCAATTTTCTATATTAATGACGTTTCGCACGAAACATTCACAGAAAATGTACGAAAATTACATAATGTTATGTTATAGAATGTCGACCTCACACCATGCGAAATAATAAAATATGTACTTTTATTAACCGTTGCCAAATAAATTGCTGAATTAAAGTATTAGGTAATATAGAAAAATAAAATAAATCTGATTTTTGATCATAAGGCTCTATGTATTAAGAAAATAAAACTATATTCGATGAGATAAAATTATATTAATAATACAATAGGTAGGTACTTACTATTTCACATAATTTGTGGCAGATATATTAGAGTATTATTATCGTTTATAAATCTGATTACAATTTCGTCAGAAAATTCAAGAATTACCTGTCCTGCCAAATTTTATATTAAATATATTCAATTTTAAGATTTTATGATATTCTTTAGAAATCCCTGTCAGTGAACCGGGTTCGCCTTTCAAAATCTGCATAAATGTGAATATACGAATCATACGAGAGATGATTATATTGATACGTATTAATAGTCTGAAGATTTTGGAAGACGAATATCGGTTCTTATTGAATTCAATTCAAATTCCAATTAAACCCAAATACGTTCAGTTAATTGAATTATTTTTTAAATACTTAAATAATAAAAATGACTGGATAGCTTATTTTCGTATTGAAATCAGTAATCAATAAGAGATATTATGGATAATTATTTTGAAATATGCTCGGAAATGTCTTCATGATGAGAGAGGAATGGAAACTATCTGTTAATAATGTAACAGGTGCACAGAAAGAGTGAAAAGGTTAAAAGTGTGTTCTTTATTCAGTTTTGCCCTAGAGAGGGAAAACGATGTAATCGAACTTTTCTTTTCCACAAGATGGAGTACACTGGCATCTTTTCTTTTCCTGTCACAATGCTGACCTTTTAGCAATCGCACAACTTTTACTTTCCTCTCGGATAAAATTGTCATGTCGACAGTTTTTTTTTGTTTGCTCGCCTCTGGTGAACTATGTACGGCCGAGTATAAGTTCCATTATGTATTAGGCTCGCAGGAGGTAGCAGGAGCAAGTAAACGGGGAAACCGGAGTGTAAGGATGCCATTTGTTTTTATCAAGCTACCCTATCCGGCTTCCTGCCGCCTTGGTTCCCAAGGGAGACTCAACGCTTCGTTTTTCGAAACCTTTTTTGCCCGGTATCCTCATTCGGCCCTATTTTTTTGTTGGTAACAATGAAGAAAGATTGTCTCTTAGTGCGGTTGATAGAAGAGACCATTTTTAGATTTTTTCGCAGTTTTCATACTTCGATAAGTACATATAAACTAAATAATAATGTCTAAAATGGTGATAATGTTTTTCAATCAGTCGACAGATTTAATGAGTATAATTTTTCAATCAAACGTATTTTATTAATACATAAATTAATACGTACAATAGTCATCATTAGTAACAAATAAGTAATATTGTATAAATAATTTATATCATACGTAAACATTTTTCAATATCCCTGACTATCAAAAATTTTCTCTCATTATGTATTATATATAATAGAGTCCTTTCAAGGAAATTCCAGGTGAAGCAACAATTATTATTAGTACCTACCTGACGACTTTCACGAACATGACAGATATACTAATAACTGATATTTGAGATAATTGTCACTATACGATAACTCTTTTTATAAATTACTGTCTTCCCACTTATCTACTCTACAATCGGATTTGAATTTCGGTCACTCCTTGAAGATTTTTTTAAATATATTTTTATGAAAAATAAACCAATTACTATGTCCATCCTCTAGATACAACATACACATTAAGAAAACAATGAAGACACGGGATTCAAACATTCTGCTTTTTGCCATTCGGTTTTTGTTTACCATGATCGATCGCATGATCCGGTATTCGAACCCGGGGCCGTTACGTTACCGCTCGGCCATTCTGGGTTCAGTAATTATGGGTCCACGATCACGGCAGGGGTTAGTACATATACCATAATATCATAATCCAACTGGATTAGCCTAGCCTACTAGCCTTTTCATGTTTTTATTTTCAATTTTTCATACTTCAAAGTAGAAAATAAATATTAATTTTAACAGTTTTTATAAAGCTGTACGATTTCGTAGTTTGTAGGCATAGCATCTGTTAGGGTGTGGGTTGGAATCTCACGTAAAGCAAAAATAACATGTTGTTTTATCAATGACTGTTTTTTTAATCCAGAGTAAAAACAAAAGAGATTGGACAAATGACTATTAACCGCCATTCATAAAAAAAAATCTGTTACTTAATTCAATATAACTTCTAGGTGTAGACTCATATAGATACTCTGCTTAGGAACGAAAATGATGTATTTTTCTACTCAAGTCACTTTGCGAGGAGTAGTCGTAAGTATGTTTGTCCGTTGTGTATTTTTTAGGAAGTACCTATAAATATCACGTGCATTTATGAAGCATGAATACCTATGATAAAATGCGAAACCTGGCTTGAAGATAAAATTCAGGGATAATGGGAACTGAAATAGTCAACGGGTAAGGAGTAGCAAGTAACCGATCTCGAGTAAGGAAGAATCCGGGATAAACTTAAACACGTGTCAAGAATATGTCATAGGTCGAATACTGACAACTGCTCTGGGTTTATTCATTGGCGCTTATTTAATATTGGTATATTACACACACTCTTGCACGTGCATAATGCGTGTTTCATTTTCGTAGGACACTCACACATTCAAAACCCTGCATCAAATGTAGCGTATTGAATATAGTTTATCGGAATTCTATTTATTATCTGTTCTGTGGTATAAATTTATGTTTGTTGTATATTTTTTACCAGTTGAAAATTGTCCCTCTGAGGTGAACGAAACCGGTTCAGTTATGCTAGAAAAGAAAAGGTTTTAACTTCACTACGTTCATTATTTTGTTTAAATAAAAATGAAGACATGTCAGAGCTAATAACATATAATGTATCGTGTATACTGTAAAGTATAAAAAACGTAAGTTAAATAATAAATATTCAACAATAAAAAATAATTATTGTTCCAGTGCAACAATGACACGTATTAACATCATTGTACATAATATGTATAAATATAAACATATTTTGTATAAATTCCATCAAGCACGCTCACTCGGTACTTAGTAGTGTTAATAATTATAGGTCTTGATTATTTTTTAAAACATCCTTGATCAGGCGTCCAGAAGGGGTAGTTGGTAGGTATAAAGGTATAAGATATCGAGTCGACACTCCTCCGCCCGGCGAAGCATAAAAGAGCTGTCGGACAGAAAACTTCCTAACAAGCTACCGGAGATGGGTGTAAACCCTGGCGCGAATAAAAATAAGAAGCTCCGAGGAAAAGTGGAATAACAAGAGAGCAGAATGGTGGGACGATGCGAAAAACAACGCGAGGAGATTTATGGCGGCCGGAGCGGGCTGGAGAAATTCTAGACTCCGTACATAGTTACCGAGTCGTCTCGCTCGGTCTCACGTCGGACGTATCACACCGGAGGATGCGACTCCAGCTTGTGGACGCCGATAAAGACAATTCGCGATAGCAATATGTTGTAATAGGTAGGTACTTAATAATATATAAATTTCGGATGATTAAAGCTTTGCGTTTGAATCCCTATTTTCGGATTATTTTACCAGTGCCACGATATTCTAATATAACTTAATTCTATTATAATCGGTGATATATGAAGATATTCTCACCCCTTCACGTACAAAATCTAGATACCTATTATTATCAAGACGTTCAAGAAGACACATCTGACGATTAGTTTTTTCATAGTCACCTTGTATTAAAAATCTTGGATGCTGAAAATTCTGCATTTTTTACAAATGTTATTTCCCGGTGCTAATCAATTATCTTATCCTTGTAACACTTTCATGTAGACACATCTGAGGAAAACCACCAATTGTCACCCTTATTGCAATATAAGTAAAGTTCATTTTAACCCCATACCGCATAGCAATGCTGGAATGCTACACACATTTAAAATACTAATATTTATTACAATGAAGTTAGAGTTCTTCTTTATTTATCGATTTACGAAAGCATAACATTTATAAGAACCGTATCTGAAAATATGTTTGTATGCTATTAGCCATACACAGTTCACCGTGAAATGTTGTATCGGAAGTAGATGGCCATTGATGATGAAAATTGGTACGTTAATAAATTTTTAAATAAAATCACATCGAATAATTTATATAAAATTCTGTCAGGTGTTTTTAATTATCAAGTCGTAATGCTCCAAGAATAACACGTATTTTTTTGATCTCAATGATATACTGTCATCGCTTTTTGGCAAGAAAGTTTACGGTGAATTGTGCTACAGCGAACTACGAGTATATTACGTAAATTCACATGTCGTGTTTACGAGAGCTAATTTTTTACATGCTGCGTTCACTTTACGTCAGATAAAAAAATATTATTTAAAATATTAAAACATAATATTCTGTGCTTAGAGTTTGGGTGTGTGAATGTAGATTAAGTGATATAAAAAAATTACGACGACGATCGTCTTCGTCTTCGAGTTGGGTTAGGTAGTAATTGAAGCGGATCGGTCGGCGCAATATGTCACGAGAAAAGGCAATACTGAGCAAAGGGTTGTCAGTTTACATGCTTGATGGATATGCGTGTACATCAGAAATACCATATCCGGGATATATGAGTGGATACCTAATGAATCTTATAATAATGGAGAGGATAAAGAAGAAAATATTAGTATATTTTTCGCTTATAATGTAAGAAGGCGAAATTTATTTAGGGCTGCTATGTCAGCGGTATTTAATTATTGCAAGAGATACTTTAGTAGATAGAAATGATATTAAATTTAATATTCAAGAAGTGATTAATGAGCCATAGGAAGGTACAAAGAGTTAAGATTATAACTAGAGTTAGGGAATCAATCATATGTATTGTTTTTAATTCTTTATACATTGGAAAGTAATGATTTTAAATGAAAAAGAATATGACGCATTATTTAGGCCACATTTTCATGTAGGTACCGTTCGTTATTATTTGATAAAAACATCTTCAAGCTTTTTTTCTATCTCAGTGCGAATAACGTGTGACTTGCAGATAATTTAATTGTTATCTTTTTAACCCTTTTTTTAGTTTCAATTTCATAATAATATATTATCTCTCTTCCTAATTGCAGATTGTTTTTCTTCAAAATCGATTTTGATTTCATCCATTTGTTATTAATCTACTAGTCTCAACTGAAATTTATTTAGCTGTTTATTTAAATATCATTTATTATAATGGGCACCAAATAATATTGCAATAAAATTTAGCTTCAACCATGTGGTAATATAATTTGTACTTGCATGTCACATTATTTGGGTACACAAAAACACTTTGATATTCGGCTTTGACTGAGTTATAAACAATTTTCAGGGAGTCTTCGTTTTTGACCATCGCAAAGCGGATATTGTCAAACAACATGGTTGATATCGACATTTAGGATCATTTATTATACCTAAGCAAGCTAGTGATGCTGATTGACTACATAATAATCTAATTGATTTCTTTTAGTTTAATTGTTTTAGTATTTTCATGAAAATTCTCTGAGAAATATTTGACTAAAGTATGTAGTTATGGCAGAAAATTATTAGTAATATAATATTCAAGAGATCAATGTAGATCATATAATAGAAGCTACACAATCGAATTCCCTTGTTCTGTGACACGAATAAGTGTGGATTGGATTCAAAATTCTGCTACAATACTTACCTTCAGATAGTGAATTTGAATTTGGATAGGATGGTGTGTAAATAAAATAAATGGTCGATTTTTTAGGTATTTTAAATTGAAAACATAGATTTTTGTCATCCTTTTGTCTGCCGTATAAATTAGTAAGAGCTATTTTTATTTGTGAGATATTTTATCAATATTTTTTAATAAAGTTGCATTATAATTTGCATGAAATATTGCTTCCTGTCTTGTTATTTGTAATATTATTTTTTACCTAAGGCTCAGATGGCATTTCCATAATGTATTCATAATAATATGTTAGTTATGAAATCTTTTTTTTGTAACAAAAAAAAAACAGGTCCGCTGCGAAATGAGTGAAAAAAAAATTAAAAGTTTTCTTTACAATCTAACTTTTGCAATTTCAAAAAATAAAAAAAATAAGACAAAAGGAAGATTGGTTTTAGGAGTGTAGTATTCGTTCGTATATTTTTAATCGAAAGTATCATTTGAGGCAGCCATCCAAAATGAAATTGAAAAAAGTATCAGGCGGGCAGGGGAGTGGAGTAGGAAACGAGATACCGTAGTCTCCAGTCGTGATAAATCACCTTCGGGAAATTAAAAGCTGAGGCAAAAACAATGCGTCGCGGAGCGAAATGAAGCGGAATAATGCGACGGGGTGACACTAGGGGCGCAGGGTGCCCTGCTTACAATATATATATATCACTTTTTCTGTTATTGTGTAACCATTAAAAATCTTAATAATAAATCTTCAAGTAGAAAGAAAAAACTTTGTGTGGTGAACACACGCGACGAAAGAGAAACATTTTGTTTTGTTATTCTAGAAAAAACATATCTTCATGAGCTACGAGCGATTTACGCGGTTGGACAGCCGATTTTGTGTGTACGAAGTGTTCACTCATCAAAAATGTTTATGATCTCGAAGTAGTTCGAAGTTGACCTGTACCTACTACTAAAACCGTTTAAATAATAATTAATATAAAAAACAAGTTGATATCATATTTTCATTAGTTTAGTGTTAAGATGTTAAGTGCCGTGAGTTTTTTATGTATAGATATTTAATGCAGTCATTAATTAGCGTTGCAGGCGTGATAAATATGCTTTGATGCTGATTATTGTATTTAAAAATAAATGATAAATGATCGGTATAGAAACGAAGAGTATGGAACGATTTGACGACGTCGCCTTGGCGACACAATGTAACAGTTGGGCGATTGCCAACTCGGTGCCAGTGAACACTATTTTTTATGAGAATGTCGATAGATATTATAATAATATACAATATTTTCAAGAGATTTAGTGTAGTGTTTATTAACAAAATGGTATTAAGTACATGATAAAAATAATATGTTATATTAATTATTTCAGAAGAAACGCAAGGCATTCTTATTCTTTTATTCTTAATAATAAATGCTTCTGGTAAATTAAACCCGTGTATTGTTTAACTTGGTTTTCTTGCTTGTCCTATATGTTACGTAAATGTACCTATTTACTTACACTTATTTCTCTTCAAGTGTAGTTATATTGACCACAAGAAATACTGAATATTTACATATCATGTTTTATACCAAATACGTAAAATACTTTTATACAACAAATGTTATATGACTATAAGTCTGCATTCTTCGGGAACACGATACCCCCTGCTAATGCTTGGAAGTGATTTACTCCTTCGAAGTATTTTCGTCTCGATTTCTAAAGGAGTGGAATTGAAATAGATTGTATTTGACTTTACCTTGTCTCATAAGCCTTCGTGAAACAGTCGCGCGAGATCAGCTGATACAAGAGCGGCGCTGGAGTAAATTAGGTGCCAGTTTTTAATTTATTTTTGCGTTATCTCCAGGTGCCCCCCGCTTCCTCCCGCGACCCCCAGCCATTGTAAGTCCTATCGCCCTCTTCGTAATACTGTTTACCTACTGCGTTCTTTTGGTCTCCTGCTACTTTCTCTACTACGGCAAATCCCGAAATACACAGGGGGCTGAAAATCGCATCAATCAAGATATAAAAAAGGCAAAATAAACATTTTGTGGACCTCTCTCTCGTATTGTTTGGATAATTAAACTTTCACTTTTTTTCAACCGTAGAAATGTATTTCTATACGAGATAATATTATTTTTATTCAGATGTTGCCACATTATTTATTGCCGCTGTGTAATATTGTGATTATAGTTCAACCACCGTAGCCTACGTCTCCCGACCTTCCATTTCCACGTTTCCCGAAGAGGTCTCTTTTGTGGATGGATGTATTTTCTCCTTGAGACATGACCTGCTCAATAGAGAGCATCACCAGGGTGTGACTGTAAGAATATCTATAATTAATTCTTCAATGTGAAAAAATACAGAATAGACTTAAACACATTAAATAATGTTTTTCTTTTCTTTTAATATTAATGCATTCAAGTATGTATATCACGTAAACGAAACGCGCATTCAATATTGGTAGTATTTAAGTATACTCAGCAGGATTTGAATTTCTTTCGTTTTATGGTCTGACCGTTATTAGTTATTAAGTCATAAACCAAAACAAGCTTCAATGACTTTGTCTATAGCGACTGAGTTTCTTATTTCTATTTTATTCATCTGTTCTATAGATCCAACATTTTAATGCATATGTACATATATTATGTTTATTTGTAAACCTTACATATTAGGATTTGTTTTACGGTGTAATTCTTCTACTAACTTCTTGACTGCTGTCATTTTGAGAAATGAATCATATTATATTATAATATCGTGGGTCCTGGGTTTGAATCCCGGATCTGGTAAATACACATGTTATTTCTTCTAATACTCGTATTATGCCTAGCAAGGGGCTAACATATATTTCTCGGTATAGCAAAAAATGATTCATATTATTATTATTATAATGTCATTTTGAATCCCGGATCTGATAAATTCACATGTTGATTCTTCTAATATTTTGAGTCAGTGGTTAACATACGTATATTTCTCGTAAAAACAAAAATCTGTTAAGTAATACAACCTACACCCTGTGTCCTTACTACAATCCTCTTAGAATCGAACATGGTGATGTGTGTGTTTGATATTATAGATACAAATTCTTTTGAAAAATTAAAGTGGCCGTTATTTAAAACAATATAATTCTCATCATCTCGTGATGACTGCATTCGATAAATGTTAACTCCGCAATGTTAAAAGATAAACCATCATAATTCCGGTATTAAATTATACTAACACCTAGTTATTGAAAATTAAAACCGTTCTCTCGTACTATTTTATTGCATTTTAACGAGTGACCACGTAAAAAACATAAATTATTTTCAATTGCGATCGTCATATTATTATGTACTTACTATTAATATTGTAGGCTAGGTGCACACACACTCATATCGTTTCGAAAACTCACAGAAAAGATAAAACCTAATTATTTCTTCACTTCATAAATTTTTGCACTTCCGATGAATAGTTTCGAATCGTTTAACGTGCGTTAAGTTCTTTATTATGTTCTAATTAATTCACTCTTCTCCATTATTCGATCGTCACTATCGGACTTCTTACACAACCATATTATTATGCAATATTATTAATATTTGTTGTGTAATATTTGTAAGTGTCTTGATTTGATAAAATAAAGTGTATGAAATCGAAATGAAGATAGCGAAGGTTTTGCATTCTTCTTTTTTTAAATGTGTTAGCTTGGAATCATTTTTTCCCAATAATTAGGCTTATTCTTCAGTACTAGACGTGCGATGTTCATGTACGACTGATTAAAACTACATGCTTCAGAGCCTATCCGTTAATCAGTCATGTACCATCTTCTACACTACATGAAAGTGTCATAACTGCCTTGCCATTCAACGCCATTGCTGAAAAGCTAAGTTTACATAGTCAGAGTCAAGGCAGTTTCATGACGTCATAAGCAAGTTTTCATGATTCATGATTTGATGACATGATTGTTTCTTCGAGAATAGTGAGATGGTGACGATTGAAAAATTGCCTCACCTTTTAAAAAGATATTGCGTAATACGTTCATATTTTCAACTTACCTACTGAAATAAATACATAGTTACTCAAATGAACTACCAGTCAGGACGGATCATTATGTATCTTTAATTGAATGAAAGTATCCGTGATTCGATTCCCATGGCTATGCACAGGGAACTCAGAAATAATGGGAACTGAAATACACAACGGGTAAGACGATAGCAGGTAACCGACTCGAGTGAGGATGAATCCGTGTTAAACTTACACACGTGTCTAGAGTACGTTTAACGTCGAATACTGAAAACTGCTCTCGGTTTATGCATTTACGCTCCTTTAATGTTGGTGTATTACACACACTATTGCACGTGCATAATGCGTGCTTCATTTTCGTAGGACACTCACACATTCAAAAGCCTGCTTCACCATGCGGCGTATTGAATATAGCCTATTGGTATTCTATTTATTATCTGTTCTGTGCAGGTAACCGACTCGAGTAAGGAAGAACCGGGATAAACTTACACACGTGTCAATAATACGTTTTAAGTCGAATACTGAAAACTGCTCTCGGTTTATGCATTTACGCTCATTTAATGTTAGTGTATTACACATACCATTGCACGTGCATAATGCGTGCTTCATTTTCGTAGGACACTCACACATTCAAAATCCTGCTTAACCATGCGGCGTATTGAATATGGCCTATCGGTATTCTATTTATTATCTGTTCTGTGGCTATGCAGTACTGTACTGAATCGATTGAGTACATATTATCTAATAATTGAACAGTGTATTAATCATCAATAATTTCTAAATAACGACTGAATATACCAACACATCATACGAATATACATTTTGGAATTCAGCATTATTATTTTTAACTTAACTAGAAAAAGCTTCAGAAATATTTTTTTTAGAAATATTCTTGATAAAATCTTGTACCTAGATAGGAGATACCGACACTATTATGCATATAGATATTTTAACAATTCCATTGACAATGGTAACCATAGTTGTATTTTACATCAACGCAATAACAATACCTACTAACATTGATTCGTAAATAGCGTCAGGATCTCTCTCAATTTCACTTTTGACGGAATTAAGCAAAATGTTGTATTAACACAGTCTACCTATGCACGACGAAAGAGGGGTAACGTTCTGTTTATAATATCGTATGTCCCGGGTCTGGAAAATTCACATGTTATTATTTTCACTGTATATTTGGACCCATAGTATGTACCTCATAGATGTGGTTAGCATTTATTTATCGTTAAAATAACAATCTATTAATACAACCTCCACACAGTGGAGATTTTTATGGTCATATCAGTATCGAACATGGTTATGTAGTGTAATGTATGCAGTTAATAATATTGTTTACTCAATGTCACTGCAATTCAAAACTGCATAATAGGTTGATATGTGAAATAATCATAAAACAAAATTAATCCAACCAACTTAGTTACATGTACATATTTATTGTCCAGCATTAACTGTTTATTACATTTCACAGATTTGGTATAATTTACTTACACCTATATGGTATAATTATTGTGATGATCATTAGCAGATCTTTTACGGAAATACTGAACTCGTTAAGAATATTCGGGTACTATTTTATATGATAGTGAATACAGCTCTATTAATCTTAGTCATTTACACGAGTTAATTGTGAAACAATCTTTCAGTAATGATTATTTAAGTTTAATGCAACATCCGAGCTATTAGATGTTTCGGTTAAAAATTAAAAACATTATTTTTTCATTTTTAGTAACTTATATTTATATAATATACTTACTTAACTTTTAAATATCAATGTTTACGATTATCTTTTTCTTACCCGTTACCTCTAAAATAAATTATCTTTTTTAATAAAATTATTTATTTATTTGAAAAAGACACGTTGAGTACATAACAAATTATTAATTCAGGACGTTCACAGCATGACATTTAGAATAAAAATTACAAGTAATCAGTTGGAGAAAAAACAAGGTAGAGAAAAAAAAGAAGCAAAAATAGTTTTATACAAAAAAAAAACAACAATAATTCAAAAAATACAAATTAAACAATAAAATAGAATTAAAAAAACAGAATATATAATGGATCGCCAAAAATATCTACATCTCTAGGGAGTGCATTGACATCACAGTATCTGAGTTGTTGAGGATTTAACTAATAAGTACCTACTGTGCTAACTATAATAGTGCACCGATATTTACGAGGAGCTATCAGAATTTTATATAAATACTATATGATTGCATTTATAATTTATTTACCAATCTATTTTCTTCTGTCTCCTTGTGTTTCAGTAGTTTTTATTGCGCATTCTTAAATGTTTTCTTTAGACATTAATTTTGTCTCAATATTACACGGTCATATATTTCCGATATTCTGTATTTCTGGCACCCAACTCGAGCAAGTCAGCAGCTACGTCTATCTCGGACAGCAGGTGTCCATAGACGGAAGCATGCACGATGAAATTGCTCGAAGAACAAAGCTCGGATGGAGTGCTTTCGGACGTCTGAATATTATCTTCAAAAGTGACCTAAGCGTAAGGTGTTCAACCAATGTGTGCTACCCGTGCTCACGTATGGCTGCGAGACGTGGACCCTCAACACGAGAGATGTCCAAAGGCTAAGAGTCACACAGCGAGGCATGGAGAGGTGCATGTTGGGCATCACGCGAAAGGACCGTAAGAGGAACGAATGGGTTAGGAAGCAGACAAGAGTACGCGATGTAATAGACGTTGCCAAACAGCTGAAATGGAGATGGGCGGGACACATTGCTCGCCGAAAGGACGGCCGCTGGACAAATGCCGTCATCCAGTGGTACCCAAGGGGTACGAAACGGCCACAGGGTCGCCCTAAAAGCCGCTGGATTGACGAACTGGTAAAGTTCGGCGGAAATACGTGGCAGCGAACGACACAGGACCGAGAGAGTTGGAGAAAGCTTGGGGAGGCCTTCACCCAGTAGTGGATTGACCCCGGCTGATGATGATATTTCCGATACAACATTTCACGGTGAACCGTACGTAAAACGTTTATTGGTTGGTATCTAGTTGAATGTCCAATTTATTTATTAGTAATACGGTAACCAGGGAACTCAGAAATACCTAACGGGTGTGGAGAAGCAGGCAACCGATCTCGAGTGTGGAAGAAATGGGACAAACTTAAACACTTGTCAAGAAAACGTCATACATCGAATGCGGAATACGCTCATTTAATATTGCTATATTGAAGGTTGCGACACACACTAATAATGCGTGGTTCATTTTCGTAGGACACTCACACATTCAAAACCCTGCATCAGAATGTAGTGAATTGAAATATAGTATATCGGAATTATTTTATTAATCTGTTCTGTGACCGTAACCGTTTGAGTTATGCAAGGATTTAGAAGTAAAAAAAGTCATCGTTGACACCCCAACATATTAGTAAGTAGAAAGTAATGTTTGTCTGTGGAAACAATGGGAATGTTCGCTTATTCATTGATTTTCTTTGCTTTACATTTTACAGTAAATTGAGCAATGTCAAAAATACTACTAAAGAGTTATTTTTTATCATTTTCATTTTTACCGCATATTTCAAACCAATATGAGAGTAATTACGTGAAGCCAAGACGAGTCTATTGTTAAAATAATTGCTGGAATATTTTTTTACTATTTTGTATGTACATTTTATGGACATTAAACGAGCTTCCTCGATTATATTGTCTAGATACGCATTATTAAATATTCCACAGGGTAATTATGTAGGCCAGTGCCGTGGAAAAGGTTTATAAGAAGAGGGTATAATTTTGTGTAGTTTTCTAAAACACTGGGAACATTGTTATTTATTAATCAGTCTCTGTGGTTAATATCGTAACATGTTGAATTAACAAAATACCATGGGGTCAAAAATCCCGGTAGCATCGGATCAACAAAAAATATGTACAACAAGCTGATCTATCCATAGATGCTACGATATTTCCATTTTTTATATGTAGCAAATAATTCGCGATCCCTAATTTGTAGTATCTTAACCTAAAGTTTCCCAACCTTTTTACTCCCGCGGATCGGTTAAAATAGGACATATTATATTTCGCGGACCGCTAACGCAAAATAAATACTATTATTTATAAAGTATTTTGTTTATTAGTTCTTAAATCTTGCATTATAACTGATATACATAACAGATATAGAACAGTCTGATTGTGAATACAAAACATAATTATATAGGTACCATAAAATTCTATTGTTAATCTGAAACCAATCTGTAAATAAATTGTTAATAGTGCGATATCTCCTGCTGCATCTTTGCTAGAATAGTTGATAGCCGTGGCTTTAGTGTTGTTTAGGAGAGATGAAGCTCTGCATTGACAACCTTTCCGTTTCTACATTTAGTTTTTACTATGCAGGTACTACTAGAATATGTAGGTAGTCGAAAATCCGGACAATAATTCAAGTGATTTTAGTGATATCAAAAACTGAGGGTTATGTTTGTATTTTAAGTATGAACACCAGAAGGGCATTAGAAAAATAATAATATTTGTATATTTAATGGAATTTTTGGCATATTATGCATTTTAAAACGAAAGTAGGTATTGCAGTTGTGATCCGGCGATTGGGAAATACTGATCTAAATAAAGTATTGGTATAACTAGACTTGACAACATTAAAATCAGCAATACATAATTATGTCGAAACGTTAATACATTTTTAGAAAAAGCTTTTGAAATTAATTTCAGAATAAATTAAAGCTCAGCTACCCATTAAAACGATTCCTTTTATTAATTTGATATTTTCATCGTATATAGAATCTTTGATGGATATTAACAATAATATTGACGGATAATATATACTGAATGGAAATTCAATTAAAATTTTTCGACATCCTCGACACAACACAAATTCGACATCTTCTGAATCTATGCACTTATATCCATATATACTTGTTCAGCTATATATTATAATAAACGTTAGGTTGGGTTAGGCTTACGCGTTGGCTTATAATATCATGGGTCCCAGGTTCGAATCCTTGGTCTGGCAAATAAACATCTTGTTTTTCAATTTGTGTTTAGTGTCATAGTATGGACCTAATAGGTTGAACAAGTGGCTAACATACGAGGGTGGGTCAATAATTCCTTAGAAAAAAGCATTAAAACAGGTTTTATTTTTGTATTTTTTTTTTATTTCTCAACATAATTTCCTTGGAGCTCAATACACTTGGTTGGACGTTTCTCAATTTTTTTTAAACCGTCAGAAAAATAAGTTTTCGGAAGGTCCTCAAAATAAGCATTTGTCCGATCGATGACTTCTTCATTTGAAAAAAAACGTTGTCCACTTAGCCATTTTTTTAAGTTTGGGAAAAGGAAAAAGTCACTGGGGGCTAAATCTGGCGAATACGGTGGGTGGTCGACCAATTCGAACTTCAATTCTTCAATTTTAGCCATTGATCGTAAACATGTGTGAACACGGGCATTGTCCTGATGAAAGAGGATTTTTTTCCTGTTTAAATGAGGCCGTTTTTCTTCAATTTTGTTTTTTAGCTGGTCCAATAAAGATGCATAATAATCCCCTGTTATTGTTTTTCCTTTTTCCAAATAGTCAACGAAAATAATTTCACGTGCATCCCAAAATACAGTAGCCATAACCTTACCAGCTGATTTTACGGTTTTCGCCTTCTTTGGACATGGTTTGCCTTCGCAATCCACTGCTTTGACTGTTCTTTCGTCTCGGGAGTATAGTGGTATATCCATGTTTCATCTACAGTCACAAAGCGACGAAAAAATTCATCCGGATTGCGTTGCATGAGCGACAACAGGGCTTTAGAGGCCACCACCCTACTGCGTTTATTGTCGACTATGAGCAAACGCGGCACCCATCTTGCAGAAATATTTTTCATGCCCAATTTGTCATGTAAAATAGAAATGACGCTACCTTTTGAGATCCCTGTAACCTCAATTATCTCACTCAACTTTAATCTTCGGTCACTTAACACCATATCGTGGATTTTATTGATCATTTCTGGTGTAGTCACCTCTACAGGACGTCCTGAGCGTGGTTCATCCTTTGTTGATGTACGACCACGTTTAAATTCATTTAACCAGTTATAAATAGTTTCAAGTGAAGGAGCAGATATGCCGTGAACTAAATCCAACTCATTTTTTATTTCCTTTGCTGTTAACCCTGTTATATTAAAATGTTTAATAACAACTCTAAACTCAATTTTCTCCATTTTTCATTTTTCCATTTTCCACAAGCAAATTTTTTTTTTAAATGTACGAGAAACACACAACAACCCGACCAATCTGATTGAAACTTCGCAGCATACTGAATCGGTAGTGCCGCTGCATGAAAACAAACCGCTTGCAGTACTAGTCGCGCCACCTGTCGGCTTTTCTAAGGACTTATTGACCCACCCTCGTATTATCTTTCTCGTAAAGACAAAAAATCTGTACAAACATCCGCACCGTGGATGCCCATAATATGATCTTCCATCTATATTATATATATACTATTACGATAGAACATGGACAGAATCAGAAGCTGCCGAATGGCGATTTCATGGTATAGGTACTATAAAACTTCTTACTAAGAGATATTTTATTGATTGGTAGGTTAGGTAGGTACCTATATCAGATGATACGATGAAAATATTATCATAATATTATTGTATAGATCTTTTTTTTCATTTATGACTACCGCGTACTTTATATTGTAGGCTTTTACAATACATAATGATTTCAAACAACGATGGTTTTTCGTTTTCATTTCCTATCAAGTCATAGTTTGAGAAGAGGATTAATTCCGTATTTCAATACTTAGATGCGCTTTGTGGAGTTCCGAAAAACTTTCTCAAAAGTTGTTCAACAAAACAGAGCTCGAGCGAAAAGCTCTCCTTGCAAAGTTAAAACTGTAAAAGCTTCCAAAAGTCTTCTACGTCGGTTTTGACGTTGGAACAAGTCGCTCTGAATGAAATCGGAGAAGCGAAAAGACTTAAACAACTTTCCGCAATTACTTCTAAAATAATGTTTCATACTAACTAAAAGCTTTTGAATCGCAGCTTTAAGCTCCGAGATTGTTTTACACATAAACTTGGAAGTAATCCGCCAGTCAACTTTTGGAGATATCGTTTATTTTAATATCGATACCGAACTTTGTTTAATAAATTTTCTACAACAGTGTTTAGTTAGACAATAATTAATTTATTATTTTGACATTTAAAAGGTACCTACGTTACACACTTAATTGAAAGATTGGATAATATTTGTAGTTCAAATATTTCAATAAGTTTTTATCAGAAAGTCTCTCAATATATGCAAAATATAATTATACTAAGTTATTAACAACGCTAACTCGTGTTAAGTTTTTTTATTAGGTGAATAAAAAAACACTTGTTGATGCTCTTATAAAAAGTTATTCATCTGAGGTTGAGATTAATAAATAAAATTCCAATAGGCTATATACCTATAAATACACTAAATTTCGAAGCATGATTTTGAAGGTATGAGTGGCCTACAAAAATGAAACACACATGGACGTGCAATATTGTGTTTTGCTACCTTCAAATACACCATTATTGAATGAGCGTCAGTGCATAAACCGAGAGCAGTTGTCAGATGAAAGGACAAGCACATTCTTGACACGTGTTTAAGCTTATCCCATATTCTTCCACACTCGAGATCGGTTGCCGGTTACTCCACAACCGTTTGCTATTTCAGTTACTATTATTTCTGAGTTCCCTGGTGGTTATGTTTTATTATAGTATCTGTATTGGATAAGTATGTATAGATTAAGGGCTGTATATTTTTTATTCATCTAGCGACTGCCTCTTCTTCGAGTTATATATTTAACTAACCAACTTTTGAACTGCAGACAGCCTAATATTTTCTTTTATCGCACGTTTAATAAAAGCGAGTATCGATTTTTACCACTAAAAATGAATTATTTAACCCAATTCCCGGAAAGCAATATGCAATCAATAAATAATTACCAGTGACCGTTTATCTTTTCTGAAATCCTGATAGCAGTATGTCACTACTTCTATGGCGATTCTAGATTAATAAATGAACATGTGGAAGTTTTCCCATAAGATTTTCATCACCTTAATAGAATAGGGCTGCGCGGATATATATACTTGTAGCCATACCATACTAACATATGGAATTACGCCATGATCTACCATCATTTTACTGCTTAAATAATTACACGCGTACCTTCGAACCTATCTATTATGTTACATTAATTGATTGAATGTATTAGGGACGCAGAAAGTAATGTCGGATAACATCTAATCGGTTTCGAATGAAATGATTACATACTCATTTTGTGTACTGGTGTTTTTCTAATTGTTATCGATTGCATGTTTTTGTGTAGGTTGAAGTAATTCAATGTGAATATTATATTGACTAAAACGCATTCCGACTTTACCACCATGGCCACGGTGTGTAAAACTCCCACCTCCGCACCCGTTATGTATATGCAGCCACGTCATACGCGGCCGCCTAACATAACCCTTACGTGTGCCGGATCAAAGAATTTAAGCTCTCATTTTGTCTCGAGCAGAGCCGCACGGGACTGGTGATGCAACCTTGCACCGAAGTGCGGAGTAGCACCATGGTCAGAATTTTATCACAAATTGTCGTAAAGATTATGTTAGCCGGATCTCAGATCTAAACTCGCCCGTCTGCCGCACTGCCATAAATCAAGCCTTCTAGTAACGTCGATCCGGTGTTGCATATGAAAACCGGGCACATCTACCTAGCGACAGTCGCACGTGAGCTCACGAAACGTATAGATATTTGTATTCGACGATCGGTGACTCGGTATAGGAATGACTAATTCGTAGTTGTTTGTATGTGTTTGACGTCTTTGACCCGCAGCCCGAGAATCATTCAATTTGTTGATAGCACCACTAGATGGTTTTTTCGTCATATCCGACGTATTCGACACTTTGCAAATGGACGAGTTTTGATGTGAGAGCCGGGTTTCGCAGTGGCATAGTCAAAATATCTTATTCTATTATAAAGAAATCTATTTTGTTTTTTAAAAACGTGTCCCATTCAAAAATATATTTATAAATACCTAGTCTTCTTAATTTTTTTTATTTATTTATTAATACCGTTCTGGATCTACATAGCATTTTCTATTATCTCAATAATTCAGCATTCAATATGCGTCCTAATTATTATTTGATCGTTTGAAATGTAGCCATTAATTAATATTAATCTAATATATTATAAATATTCGAGCAGTACGGTTCTCGCTCTTTTGGCTCCCATATGGAAAATTTATTAATATAATAAATATTTTTTTATAATATTTACTAGGTAACTGGTAAGGTATATAATATATTTACTGAAACAGTATACGTGTTGAAAGCACATAGCATAGCCTCATTTTTCACTTTTATTGTCAACAAAGAAACATGTAAACCAGATTCGATTATTCTGAAAAGCAATTTATTTATGATTCTATGTTCGCCATTTTTCGAAGACACTTCCTCTATCTACGGCAATATTGACGTGGAAGCATGCTAGTTTCACCACATGGCGTGATTATATGATGGATATTTGCCAGGAACTTCTCCCAGCATTGGGTTCTTTGCCGCGAAGAAGCTTCCGCTATTGAATAAAGTTATGAGAATGTACGATTGTCGCGGGTACAGGGCTGGATTAAAAAAAATTGCCCAACAAATGGTGAATTTATATTATTTATCTTATAGAGTGCGCAGTCTTTAAACTCGATAACTACTGGAGAAACAGGCTATTTTGTCAATATAAACTGGAAACCACACGTGAATTTTACTTAGTGATTATTTTATACATCAAAGGCAATCAAAAGAGAATTCAAATACGACTCTTCGCAACGTCTCAAATCTTCAAAGGGTTAAATAAAAAATACATTTTATAATAATATCAAACTATTTATTTATCAGTGACGTCCCGTGGGGGTAGGCAGATTGAGCTTCGCTTGGGGGCGGCAGTTACTCGAAGGGCCTCAAATCGAGGAGAATCATTTGGTATACATATAAATAGTTCCCTAAGCTGATTACTTACTTAATAACGGATGTATCTTTCCTTTTAACAAAATCAGCTCACTGCTTGGAAACAAAATGTATTAATTGACATAAAAGGTTTAACAGGACTGTATTTTTTTTGCGATGTCTAGTTTACTCCCGTTGCCCTTCGACGTATTTGATGACCAAAAACAAAACGAGCACGGATGATAAAAAATATTGTATAAAAAAATGGGGCGACATTATAGCCCTGCCCTGCCCAGGGGCGGCATTTTGTCTAGGGACGTCAATGTTACTTATATATTATATGTTCATAAAACCGTCACAAATTGTTTTTAGAATGTAGCATTCTTCTTTGAAAATATATATTATCTTGGAGAAAACTCTTAAAGGTACATCGGTATATATTACAAAAACAAATGTATTTAAAGACGTCTCTGGCATCTAAGGCTCATCCGAGTTTTGAAATTCTATCAATAATGGCTAGAAACTTTCAAATTAAAATCATTGTCCTAATACTACTAACATTATTCATATATCAGGATTAGTAAAGTTTAGTTTAGACGTTTTTGTACTTTTTAATTAGTTATTGTTTTGACATTATATTTTTTTTATTCAATACTGAACATAAATTTAGAAACATATCGATTAGATCCTGGTCTTGGAAGAACTTGAAAGTACATCAAATGATCACAGAGCCGATAGTATTAATGACAGAGATCTCACCCAGAAAATGAAAGATGTGAGTTCGAGACCCATATATGGCCCAACTTTTTTTTCTAATAGGTGTTTCTTAAATTTTTCATCATTATGTAGGTATATTCCATTTAAAAAAAGTCGAAAACAATTCTGTCGTGAGATCCACTTGGCCATTGATTAGTTCTAGTGTTATTTACGATATGTATTTTATAAAATTGTTATGTATCGTTTACTAAATACATCACATTATGGCCCAAATGCACCCCTACTTCGGTAAATACTAGAGTCAGGCACTCCCTGGTACAGTAAGTTTTATATCATCAAACGAAATACAGTATTGTAAAAATGAAAAGACTATTTTCGTTAAACACTAATATAAAATAATACACTCAAATATATATTATATTATGTAGATGTAAATGAAACACTGAATGCATAAACTATTATTTATGTGTACTCAATAAATTCTATAGATAAGTGTTATTATTTTGTCTTCGATGGTTTTGTAGTACCTCCCTGTTTTTTTAAGTTATATAATATACGCTTTAAGAGTAGGAGTAGATACTTAATGGTTGAAAATTAAGAATTTTTCGTATGCATATTTTAGAATGTTATAGGCAATATTTATGACTACATATATAAAATAGTTTTATACCCTAAATCTTCCAGACCCAGGATTCAAACCTAGAACTCGCGACATTGTTATGAAGACTAGATATCGTCACTGTTCTGGCAGAAGACACTAATTCGAAAAAATGACATATTGAGTTAGTTATACCAAAATGTTCCTTATTTCAAACTTTACCGCCTGGAAACCTTAATAAATAAACAGTCTTTATTTTAAAGTCATCCTTTTCACGATTAATAAACTCACATGATAGACCATTTCAAACATTTTAACAACTTCAAAGTCAAATTACTCAAAACTAGTGTTCTCCAGTTACTGTGTTCTGCCAGATCAGAGACGATATATAAGTATAAAATGGATTTTAATGTAAGTCACACAATTAATAGTCTATAGCTGAAAGCCAATGTATCTCCAATAAGTACCTACAAGACGAACTCTTTCGGGAAAACGCTTTTTTTCAGGAGCTTAATGTTAATGTATTTTCGGTTTCACGTTTTTAGTAATTTCATGTTTCTATTATAATGACACTCAAATGGTCAATTGTCCGCATTATTTTTGTTAAGTTTCCGTGCCTTTCGCTCCCATGGCACTTTTTTTTAAATTTTTTCTTCTTGGTCGTGCACTCGTGGCTGAGGATCGTGACTACATTTAAATTTCGCCCTCCTTTGAGCGACCAAGACTTTCCATCCTTCTCGATCTTCCGCTTCTCTCAGGGCAGAATGGATGGTGCCCCCAGTCAGCTCTTTCACTTGGTCACTCCATCGCGCAGACGCTCTTCCTCTGCTTCGCCTTTCCTGGAGGCTACCCAAAACTACCAGTCTCTCCAGGTTGTCTGGTCCGCGCCTGACAATATGTCCAAAAAACTGCAGAATTCTTCTCAGACATATCGTCGAGAGCCGTTCCTTTATCTTCAGTCTCTGGATGATTGACTGGTTCGTACTGTGCTCCGTCCAAGAAATGCGAAGCATTCGGCGCCAACACCACATCTCAAAGGCATCAATTGCCTTCCGTTCTCTTGCCTTCAGGGTGCACGACTCGACTCCGTATAGAAATATCATCAAATATATTAAATTACGTATTTCATTAAACTCAGTTAAAGCTCACTTGAGAGCGTGGCGACCTTAGTCTTTTGTATCTGCTCCTAAGATATTCCCAGGCATAAAAAACTGCTGATGCTTCACATTCGAATGCAGTGCCTCGTGATACGTTTGATTAAGACCGAGTGTGGTGCGGGGTGGCTTGGTTTGGGGGGTCCATGTATGTGTTGATGATATATATTGTGATATTTAAATTTAGATACAAATGTATGTCTGCTTAACTCTTTCGCTAAAAATAGTAAAAATGAAGGTATTTATTAACTATATAAATTAATAACGCATTTTGTTATGTTGCCAATTGTTTTGTATCTAATGCATAATATTGTACGGTCATTAATGCGGAGAGGAAGTAAAATGAATCATTTTCTATCCATTAATATTATTCAAAAATCTTTCACGCTCTGGGCAATGAAGGTATGTTAATTAATTCTAGAGCTATTGCGGTCTAAGATATTATGTAAATACCTGATAGTTCGCAACAGCTGTATAAATGACAATGCTCCATAAATGTTTGCCCACGTTTTATTATCACTGCTATAGTTCTCTCACACAATGTGCACTTAATTACCTTTCTACCACTGTCATTAGTGGAATATTTCATTGTGTTTTTATTATTTTTGCTTAATAACACCGCCAAAAGGTGTCATCGCCTAAATATATAATTTTATAGAACCCTTAAGAGCTCGTAACTATTATAAGGCTGACTCATATAAATATGAGCAGGGTTGACTACGAGACATAGCACTTTCGAGCCCATAATACAATAATTTTATAGTCACAACTTTTGACATCTACGATGAGTAGAATCGTTTAGCCATTAATATCATTAATATAAATCGATACCTAAGTTCCAAAGTGTAACAACTCAAAAGGCATAGTTCTGATATACATAGGTAATTTATGCAAAATTTTGGGCAGGCTTAATCTTCTACTGTATATCTATATTTTGTAGATGTGATGTAGTGAGTAACATATTTGTATATATATAAGTATTATATAGAGAAAAAAAACACAGAACAGATTAATAAGAATTAATATAAAAGTCTTCGCCATGTACCAAGGTTTTGAAGCAGGCTACTTTATGGCGGTCAGGCCATAAAGCCCAAGTAAACCAAAGCTCCGCGATGGTCCTCAAGAATATTAAATACGAGTTTTATTTACATGACCCACTTTAATGCGTACTGATATGAAATCGACGTAATTATTAAAAATAACATATTCTTTAACACATGTTTAAGTTTATCCCGTATATCCGTAGTGTATTATATCATATCCAGTAGGATACGCCAGTTATTATTTTTGTGTTCGTTGAAGAAAACTATTATTTTAGAGGCAAACTAATAAATTATCGATTTTTATCAAAAATATATTTGTTTAGTGTTAACATAGGTATTACAGGTGAAATGTTTAAAAATTGTATTTAATAAAATGTTTTTTTAATGTAATACATTATTCACGAGGAAATGTTCTGTGTTTTGATTTACGTTCTACCAAGGGTGCATACAATATCTGCAGGTAATTCAAACAATGCCTTTCGTTGATACAACAATGGTCTTATTCCCGCCAAGGGGTTGGGTTTGGTGTGCTTTAATTAGCGCCATTCTAATAAGAGCCACAGAGACTTTTAACCTCAAAGCGACTGTGCAATGAGCTTTGAAACAAACCCAAACCGGGACGTTATTGTTACTAGAGAACACGGCCATAGCCCGGGCTGAAAAGCTAATCTCGACACCTCTTCAAATTACTTTACTTTTCTCATTTATGTACGCCTGATTACGTGCCTGAAACCATGCACTTGTAAAAGTTTATTTAAGTCAAAGATATTATTTAAAAAAAAAAAATGATTTCTACGTAGGTAATCTAGAACATTAAAAAATATGAAGCTGAAAAAAGGGTCTCATGGTATATTGATTAAATTAGCTACAATTATTCATAACATTGGTTAGTTTTGACCATATTATTAAGATTATTTTTCATATTACAAATCTCCTCGCCCAGTCCAGTATGTAAGGCACTGACTTCTCATCTTCTATCCCGGTGAGGTCACAATATATTTAGGTAAGTATGTGATATTCTCAAAGCATGGGTGTTTGTGTGATTGCTTCTTTTCCACTACTATACTGCCTTGGGGCCATATGGCCTATTGTAGTGTATAATTATTTAAGAAAACATAAAAAATATATATCATTATATAAACTCAAACATAAATATCGGTAGGTACCTACACAAACTTGACAAAGCTCACCACGTGAGCGAAACACGTTCCGTAAAACAATTTTTCATGAATTACTATCATTCAAACAGTTAGGTACTGTCTTGAATTGATAAACTGTGATTAATTTCGCATTGCGGATTCCTTTGTAGCAAACTTCACTATTATCGCCAGTATCTCACAAAAGACGGAAGGATCTTAGATTCACTGAAGCATCAATTCCATACATTATTATTGTTAATTTTACGATACACGAAATTACCGATTTCACATACTTACTTATAGTTTTAATTTATAATGACATAATATATGAAGATACGCAGACGAGACGGGCCATCCTGATATATATATATATATATATATATGAATCATCGAATTAATCATAAACATGAACTTGTAAATATACATAGTTATTGTCAAGATATTTAGATGAACAATCACAAATATGTCTGAACGCGTATGTTAATTTTATTGAAGAATGACACCTCATGTTTTTTATTCAAATACCTAAGTCAACTTACAAAATATTTTTACCTATACTATATTTTTTTCTCTGGCTGCGAAATATACCATTCTAAAATGTTAAAACTGGATCCTTGTTATCTTTAAACTCAATGGTAGAAGCGATGTCTTGACAGATTTGAAATTTAGCAAATTTTATCAGTAGATATACCTACTCGTATATATGTACTTACCACATTTTGAAACTGGTTTGTCTCGACCCTAACATTGAAATTGACAATATCCGGCGAATTATTTCGCAAGACGTTTCGAACGATGATTTTCACATCACCGCAGTAATTCCAGCAGAAAACGACCGCATTTTACTCAAAAACCGCACGTATCAATACGTCATAAGTGTCTATTTATCTGGATTTATAACTATGTGTTTTTTTTCTTATGGTCGCACGCAATTTTCAATTACCTTTTTCATAGTCCATTCTTCTCTTGGGCGGGTGAGACATTAAACGTGTGCACAAACCACTCTTCGCGATGGCTTACACCACAGAGCATTGGAAAACGCATTGCATTGGTCGTCCACACACAGCCCGCGAAGCGCATTTGATTTACTTTGCATATAATAATTAGTTACTTTTATATCGCATCTTCTATTTCCTTTTCAATCTTTTTTGGTTATCAACGGAGGGAAGCTCTTAACTACAAACTAATTAAAAATAACATCTGTACAGGGTGCCGATCCACTTTTTCAAAGAAAGACCAAGAAAATACACCATGTTGAAAAGTATCTTCTAAATGTGCTACCAGTAGCTACTCAAATATGCATGTTGCAGTTGGATCCATAATGTAAGTGAAATTATAAAACTTATAGTAACGCAACATAGCATGAACAGATGAAATTTAGGCATAATGCGGCATAATAAGGATTGTGAGACCAATCTAAAATAATTGCAATATGTTGCATCGAATAACTGGGAAACGATAAGAGCCGAGGGACCTTGGGAAAGTACGAATATTTTTCGACTATTATCTAATATGGCTCGGATTAGGCAGAGTTTAATTGAATTTTAAAACCTAAAAAACAAAATGTACACATTGGAGTTAATAGTTATAGTTCAATGAAAACCAATACATTTAACTGAAAAAGTTTAGTATGCATTATTTGTGTCGGAACTTAAGGGGGGACATGCTCGTCGAAGGTCAAAATTGAGTTTTTATTGTATTTTCAAACCATGATCCTGGACACTCCTTAAACGTTGTAGATAATCTATTTATATAATTTTGAAGCCTTATTATCCTTTATAGTTATTTTAAACATTTGATGACTGCATAAAGTATTTTTGTTCCATAAAATAGTATTCTTTTAAACCTCTCGCTCTAATGTTTTAGAATATAGTCATATTTCGGTACATAAGTGTGCAGTGGTGTTAAGATTTTTTACATTTATTAATTTTTAAACGCATTTATAAAACCATTAGTATAATTTATTACGAGATAATTTTTGTAAAATATTCACGATAAAAAATTATTTTGATAATCTCTGTGATCCCAAATTTGACAAGAATTAGGCATTATATTATTCAAAAAATCGGCAAGATTAACACATTTGAAGATGATTCCAAAGATACTTATTATAAGCTATGTCTTTGACCATTCAAGTGTGATAAAAATCTTATGAATAATGATTGCTTTATAATAATTATTGACCTAAGAATAAGGTAGTGTTTTTTTGAAATACGCCATTTCTTTTGTCATTCCCTAGTGGTTAAGCTACAACATACGGCCGTAGCCATAAAATGACAAACTATAATTAAAGTAGGGAGTAAAATTATGTTAACGCGCGTGTTTGAACATGTACCTAACCGAATTTTTTTTTATTTTTTTTTTAACGGTACAGTTTTGTCAATTTATGGCTACGGCCGTATGTTGTAGCTTAACCACTGGGGAATGACAAAAGAAATGGCGTATTTCAAAAAAACACTACCTTATTCTTAGGTCAATAATTATTATAAAGCAATCTCTATTCATAAGATGTTTATCACACTTGAATGGTCAAAGACATAGCTTATAATAAATATCTTTAGAATTATCTTGAAATGTGTTAATCTTGCCGATTTTTTGAATAATAAAATGCCTAATTCTTGTCAAATTTGGGATCACAGAGATTATCAATATAATTTTTTATCGTGAATATTTTACAAAAATTATCTCGTAATAAATTATGCTAATGGTTTTATAAATGCGTTTAAAAATTAATAAATGTAAAAAATCTTAACACCACTGCACAGTTATGTACCGAAATATGACTATATTCTAAAACATTAGAGCGAGAGGTTTAAAAGAATACTATTTTATGGAACAAAAATACTTTATGCAGTCATCAAATGTTTAAAATAACTATAAAGGATAATAAGGCTTCAAAATTATATAAATAGATTATCTACAACGTTTAAGGAGTGTCCAGGATCATGGTTTGAAAATACAATAAAAACTCAATTTTGACCTTCGACGAGCATGTCCCCCCTTAAAAGCACACCTTCACCCTTCGCCACCGATAGATACGTGATAAAGTTAAACATTTGAATACGTGTATTAATTAAGGCGCTAAGTACCAAAAACATAAAAACTGACATTTTTATAGAAAAATGTTCTACATACCAATGCCAATAACTTCAACTATAGTCTAAGTGCCTCAAGCAAGTCAAAAAAATACAGCAAAATAATGAAACCTGTCGACGTTGTAAGTCCGTTGGCGTGTTTTATTTATAATGGTGTTAGTAGCACTGCAGTGGTCAACGGCATTCAATATAAAATAGCTGACGATGGTGTGTTGACACTTGCGAGTTCTTAATACCTAAAATTATAGAAGCTGCCGTGATTGCTTCACACTGTAAAACTACATCTTTCAAAATGTCTGTTTCATGAAATTTTACTGCAATGACTCGGTATTTTGTAACTACAGGCAATACTACTTTTTTTGTACTTAGAGCCTTATTTAATACACGTATTCATTATTATTATTATGTAGGGCATAGTATTCAAATTACAATGCTAATTTTAAATGTTGCTGGAGAAGGTTTCAAATGAGCAGTTTTTTTTCAAATAAATTATTTAAGTAACTACGAATACAGATTAACGTATAAAATATGTATTAATTTGTTTTATTTTTTGGGTATCAAAAATACGGTTATCTGTGTTTACTGCAAATATTTTTCACAATTACGAATATCTCGTATGCGAAAAGTTGCCAATCCCTGAATTATATTATTCTTCTCAATGCAAAATGAGCATTTTGTATTGTACTTCTTATACTTATTATTATTTCCTTGGAAGCAATCTTCATTAATATGCGAATTGTACACTGTATCACGAAAAGTAACCAACTCTCAAAAGCAAACTATTAAGCAAATAATAAGTACTTAATACTTAGTTTTAGTGGTTATAATTTGTTACTTTTATAAACACGAGATATCCACCAATTAATTGATAATATCAGTAATGTATAATTAATTTGATAGATTTACTTTCCTAATTAATTGGAAATAGATAAAAATATTAAGCACAAATGTTTTTTTTTTAATTTTTTCGCGATGATAATTTTCTTGTGGGTTGGTGCATTTTTGCACAACTTTGTTAAATTATTGTTTGAAGCAGTATTAATATTAATTAACACGGACGCGCTATGGGTGAAACGATAAAAATCACTATTGTGTGATATTTTAGTGCATATTGATGCTTTATTATGGCGGATTGTAGTAAAATGTAATGTTTTCGTATAATGGCACATTCATTAGAATATTGTAGTATTCTAATGAATGTATCTTTTTCAATAGGTACTTTACGCGTACTTGTCTTAGACTTCGAAGGTGTTTTTAATATCATGAATAGACAAAACATAATATGGGATATTACTATAATCATATATTATCATGCCTAAGTGCACATCTTTACAATGTATGTAAGCAAAACTCAGTTTTGAAAAAAACTCGATGTCTAGGTTATTCAAAAATTTTCAAAGCATAAAAAATTATCTTCATCAGCTTATTTTCAATACCTCTAAACCAAACCGTCCTGCACCACATTCGGTCTTAATTCAGCGTATTACGAGGCCCTACGTTTAATGTGAAGCATCATCAGTTGTGTTTACGCATGGGAATGTCTCAGGAGCAGATTCCCAAGACTAAGGTCGCCACGCACTCAATTAAGTGTGCTTTTTGCCAATGGAAGAGAGTAGATCGGAGAAATAACAAAAATAAATAAATCTAATTAATTTACATAATATAACATGTAGGTAGGTACTTATGTAAAAATAAAGCTAAAACAATACGGTCTTAATAAATTTTGTGAAGAGATCTTCACGTCCCCAAGACACCGCAATTTTTTAAAAGCATTATAGTTGGCCTTTGTGACGATCACGTTGGTCGGCCCGATGGGTCAAACAGCTGATTAGACCGACTTGAGCATCTTTTCTCTTTCGAAGCACATTCCCGAACATTCTCAGAGGATGTGGTTTCGATCCTGTAGTTCTCCGCCAAATGGAAATATCCGGTGTAGATCTCTGCTGTCTCACGAAAAGGTTTCGTTAACGCTTTATTTTAAAAGAAATGGATGTTAGCCACTTGCTATGAAGTAGGTACCTACCTGCTTTGGATTCACATACGCATTGAAATAAAATATGTGAATTTTTCCAGACTTGGGATTTGAACCCGAGACCGTCGACTTACATCACGGAAATCGTTGCAACCAGTGGTTTACCAACCTGATTACCACATAGGCTAATTGAAATATTTTTAAAGATCTCTTCGCGTATGTACTCTATTCACCGATTATGACCGGATGTAGTACGGAGTTGGTTGGATGGTGGATCCTATTATAATGATTGTCATAGCGATGCGATGTGTTACTATTTGCCATCGTCTTCTTCTTAAAGACATACTATTTCAATTATAAATTTTATTACAACTACTACAATTTCAAATTGTAGATCGATGATTTTATTTCCAATATTAAACATATGTCAAGATTATCATAAATTCAATGTGATATATTAATAGGTACGATATAGTTCATTGTATGTTAATATTTATTCAATTGTATCTAAAGCTAAAACTGAAGAATTCATCTTGAGAGATAATTCTGTCGCAGGAATGCGATTAGGGGCACATAACTAAGATTACCAATAAAGAGGTGTTTGTAGCGAGTTCACCTCACGTAAATGATAACATGTGTCTGCCCCACGAGAGACGTAGAATTCTATAACGAAATTTTCAATTCGTTTCGCGTACCATACATTTTATTACAGTGAAATACCAGCTAGCTACCTCCTCTCCCGTTCTGTTTTCCCGTTCTTAACTATTCCGGGCGTACCCACATACAGAGCTACATTGTTACACAAACAAGTACCTTAAAGGCATTTCAATATTAAAATACCAAAGCTCCGTGCTTCACCCGCCTCCTAAGTAGATCTGACAGACTTATACGATGCTTTTAAGTACATTACATACAAATTCGCTGCTCGGTTCTAATAAATGTCATTACTTTTATAGGAATCTCTGTCATAGATTTAATCTGTCAAAAGTACTTACATAGGTAGGTAAATGTAATATTTACAAAAGGTCTCTTGAAAATCTAATTGTCGTGCCAAATCTAATATTTAATTGAAAATATAAAAAAATATGGTAACTGTGCATGAAATTCTGTCATTATTGTAAACTATCCCATCTTCACCTCCACTAGAGTTCTCTACAGGCACATATTATTAACTTATTAGCTTATTAGTTACGATATTTGTAACACATTAATATACGCCCACGATGGTTGAGTGGCGTACACGTTCACAGGTTCGAATCCTGGGTATGGCAACTACACAAATTGTTTTTCAATTTGTGTTTGGACTCAGGACCTCATAGGTTGAGCAAGTGGCTGATATCGGTTTATCGTAAAAAGAAAATCTGTTAATATAAATCTCTAGTCTGTGGAGGCCCATATTATGATCTTTTTAGGATCGGACATAGAATTTAGAATAATATGTAAAATTTGATTTACTTAGCCCTAGGCTTTTTATACACTTAAGTATGCAAGCATCTAATGTGTATTATTGCCTTAAATTAAATGCACGATGTTTTGTTATTGGTATAAAATAATGATCATTGAGCGATTTACGCGGATAGCCGGCCGACTCTAAATCGAAGTAATTGTTTATTCCAACTACCTCGTCTACCTTTGTTCACGTTGTCAAGTAGGTACATTGTGTTTACTCACTGTATTCTAAAACACTCATTTACCCCAGATTTAATGGTACATTTGGTAGGCTGTCAACCGAACGGTTGATGATTAGTGGCTGACCATGGTCTATCGTGGACGCTTTTGGTTTGGTGACATAATTAATAACTAGGTAGGCAATTATTACAATAAACACAATTATATATTTTAAACAAGCACATGAGCTAATACGATTTTTTCTAGTACGTATGAATTAGTTATTGTTAAATTTGCTATTGGTTCCCTGTACTTTAACAATATTGCATCACTTTCGCGCTCTCGGTAGCTATCTGACCATGTCTTATTTTCTGTCAAATTTCACGCTAATATGGTATATTTATACGAGCCTACTTATTTATGTAATTCTTTTGACCACTTTCCAGTAGGTAGCGGTCACTAAATGAAAAAGAGACCGCTTTTCTTCGTTCCCGTATATATAATATGTACTCTTTTGTATTCCCCACATTGTATACGCAGCCAGAGACAGGAGTCAGTACAGCGGCAGGGCGTGGGTAATATCCTCCCAAGATTATTCCTAGGGGCGTCATGTCAGAGCTCGCCTGCCGCATTTATTCCGCCGTAAAATGGCCGCATAAAAAACGGAAAGAGTCCCAAAACTAGAGTCCCCTTTTACCGCCCATAACTGTAAACATTTTACGCCCGGGAGCACAGAGCAGCAAGTGTTTTCTTATGCGCCTCACCTTAAACGTATTGCATCGTAATCATGAGCTCGCGAAGTACCAATGAAATTCAGATTCCTGGCAGAATGTGCGCACTAAAAAATATTACACGAGCCATCAACTTAATGACTGTTTAAATATTTAGCTCGGCTCACTATAATGCTCACACATCGCGACGTAACGCCCACAGTGGAGCAGTAGCAATGCGCCCGCCTCGCAACGAATGGCTCGCGAGTTCCAACCTAGCGACTAAATCAGATGCATATTTTTTTCAATGAGTATTTGGAGTTTCATAATACTTTTTTAAAGTAGGTAACCTACAATTTATGGTAGTCCATTTGTTGGCCACGCCGAATTGATATCAACTAAGACCAACTATCAGACATTTGAAAAGTTTGTTGCTTTATAGTATGGAGGACGAAATAATTCCGATCCCTCTTTAGATTCATTACATTCAACTAATGTTTCGTCAGAGTTTCAGTACACGAATACTCTTTATGTCACTATAGATAAATGATGGCAGGGCTAGTCAAGATTCTGTTTATTATTTTCTAAGCAACTATTTTTTAAGCACCAAGGTGCATGGTTGTTACATCAGTCCCGTGCAGCTTCGTTTCGGGACAATAAATTGTAGCACCAAAATCTTTACATTCTGATACGTTTATGGCGTCATGTAAGGCGGCCGTGCACAAATATCGGCTGCATATACTGGGATTTATCACGGGTGGGGTGGAGACAAGTCAGTCCACATTCTCTGCTTTGGAGCGTTAATTGTAGTCTACCTTTCGATTAAAGTAATTTAATCATTGAAAATTATATTTTTATCGAAATAAATGATTTGGAAAACCTGATAAACTATACAATCGAGTCTATTGTATAGAAGAACATATTCATGAATTTTAATTTAATTCAGTTCGGTATTTATCTTCAGTCAATAAATTGTATTAATGTATAGTTAGAATTATTACATCGAATATAGATAAAATACTATACGGACAAAAATAAATGATGACCAAATCTTAGCTACATAGATTTCTTTTATATAGATAGTCTATGTTCAACTTTCAATGCAGTTTACCTTTAGTTTCAGTTAGACCCGCATTATCTAGTCATAAAAAAAGTGTTTGCATTGCTTACAATTTGTCAGCCAATTCAATAAAGTACCAAATGTTCCCGACCGCATCTGCGCCGCACCAAGGTTGGCCTATAAATAGTGTTTTACTACCATTTTATGCGATACTTTGGATATAAAAATAAAATAAAAAGCCGGCATTGGGCAGTAAATGATAACGCGCTGTAATACGTGTGTACGACCCCTGGATGACACCGTAAAAATGAGAGGAAGCAGTAAAACGCTGAGAGAGGTTGAGATATCTGAACCATCTCTATGGGACCTATGCTCGCCTAATACAATGCTCTGACTGACACTTTTTAAACGGGATCAAATACTTAGCAGAAATTCGTCATATCGTGTTACTTACTACTTTTAATATATTTTTATCATTTTATGTATCTCTATAATATAACTTTTGTTTGCCTAATACATTGCTTTTAATGACACATTTTAAATAAGATCCACTTTGCAAAATTTTACCATGGTAAGATCTAATCCATCTTTATGCGACCTATGCTCGTTTAATACAATCTCTGACAGACACCTTTTTAACGAGTTCAAATACTTAGTAAAACTTCATCATACCTGCATCACATGGATTTTAACAACTATGTATCTATACTTAATATATTTTTCATATTATTTACCTTTATGCAACGTATGTTTGCCTAATACAATTTTCTCACTGACACCTTTCAAATAAGATCAAAAAACACTTGGCTGACCGTATAATAAAATCAATGGTTTTGGTCGCTTTTGGAACGATTAATAGACTTTTTCTTCTTTAGAGATAGAGCTTAATTGTAATATAAAGTGAAAGATAACAATTATGACAAACTGAAACTTGTTTGGTGATTTTTATGGGAAAACCACAGAAGATTCCATCTGGCAGAAGAAGGGTTTCTTCAATATCTTTGTTGACGTACCTAATGCAGAAACGCATATATTTATTGTTTGTTTAAGGCAGGTACATAAGATGTATATTGATATCTTATATCTCGTTATCTCTTCATGCAAAGAAAACATCGCGTCATACTGTCGTTGTCGTATCAAGAGAAAGAAGAAGTAATCTGAAATAATAGAAGAGTGCAGGCACTTATGAGTCCTACGGCCGTGCAGGTAAATATTTGATTTACTCTGTTCAAATATTGTAAAAGACGGCCGTGTCGAGTACGGCGCTACTGGGTGTCTGCTTGCCTACTTCAAAATGACTACAGATTAAAATATAATATACCTATAGTGTTAACAATGATAACACGTTCTAGATACAGTCTTTTTTTAAAGTTTTGTTAATTTAACCCAATTATTTAGGTTAATTTTGATTCTAAATTGTTATTACTAGAATATAAACATCAAATTAACTTGATGTAATAGTTTTTAATCAAAGCTCCACAATTCGACAGTGAGTACAAGTGTGTTCATTTCCACCCAACCGCCAAAGACACTTCTCTTGCACAGACCAGGATGGTCGGGAGACCTAGACTGCGATAGTTGGATTGTGTAGAAAGAGACTAAGCATCCCTAAGGTTAAGTGGGGAGTGGAGTCGTTTTTTGGAAACGGTTTTCCTGTGTTGTAGTGGTACTGATGAATAAATGAGTAAAATTTTAAAAAAAAAAACGGTAATAGTTAAGTTAATTCCTCAACAACAAAAGGTTAATATATCTACTGAAATTATTGAGTGCTTGAATGAAGGTATTGTACACATCAATTAATAGACGAACTATTTGAAGTACAAGCCAGGCATCTTTATTTTTATTGTTTTATTTTTAAATTGATTTAGCCAATTGCATTTTTTTTTGAATAAACTTGATCAATTATTAAATATTATTAATTATTATCATTTAATAATAATAAATTGGTTGGTGTTGTTATTCTTTAAATAAAAATGGAGAAATGGGACAAACCGTCAATATTCTCAGAGTTGTTTAATTATTGTCGTAAATACAGTACTAAAATACAACTAATTCACTGTTTTTATTAAGAAGCCTGATTCATATGAAATGATATGAATAATATTTTAATTATCTGGTTTAATAATATTAAATGGTCAATATTGAAACTATTTAAATACAAATGGAGGAATGCGACAGACATTTAACATTATCAAAGTTGTTTAATTCCTGTCGTAAAATTACAGTCAAAGAAGAAAAGCATACAGATTTTCCAACGATGAGATAACACTCAATAAGCGCCCCTTTGGCATCAAGATCTAAGTATTATTATGCTATCCCGGTAAGTTTTCTCAAGATGATCACAGCAAGATCACTATGATCATATTAAACCAAACGATGCTAGGCGAATAAAATAATCAATAAACTCAACTTGAAGATGTTGGCTTTTCTAAATTGAGAATAAGGCCCTATTGGTTCTAATAATTATGTGAAAAGTAGGTACCAGTGGAGAAGGGTGGAGGTAGGCTGTTAAGATCCGAAATAAATAGTGCAACCTCGTCTGTCATAAGTATTTGTTTTCATTGAATTGAAACTACAATTAACAGTTAGTGCTTGTTAGTTTTTAAAATTCAATTAAACCATGCGAAAACCAAGCTATATACCTACCTAATAGATAATAATCAAAAATACTGATCTATCTATAAAATATCTAAAATCATACATACTTTTGCATATTTTATAGATAGAATAATATTTTGTATCTAATTTTTTTTTTTGGTTTAGGCAGGTCTTCATGAATTTTAAAAACTAACCAATAATATTAAATTTGTATTCATAATTCAATGAAAAGAAATAAGTATGAATGGAAAAGTGTGCATAAAAACTTTGTAGGATCGCTCAAAGCGTACCAAAACTATTATGGTTTGGTTTTGGCAGGGTTTAGTTGATTTTTAAAAACTAGCTAACAAAATAATATGTAAATTGTAGTCTTTGTTCAATAAAAACAAATTTGTATGGCTGACAAAGCTTAATGTGCATTACTTATGTCCGATCTTAACAGCCTACCTTTCGTAGATGTATTCCCTAAAATTTGTGGTATTAAATTTGATTCTTCTGAAAAGGAAGGTACTTATAAGCTATTTGAAAGGAGTCGCTATCGTCACCGCCTAAACGAAGAAAATGTAGGCGACAAGATCCGATCGCGATATTCGGCAATTTTCTTTATTGTCATCCAGAGACTGGCATCGCATGTAATACGGGCGCGAGTCAGTGCGACCGTGGTACGTCGGTCTCAAGTACCGTGCGGAGATTTTACGAGCAGTCATAAAAAGACCATTCGCACAGTGTGTAAAGACATCTCTCCTTTTTTACGCTCCTAATAATATTATCGTATCTTAGACCTAATATTCACTCACCAGGAGAACATATTGGGCGGCGGACTTTATCGTCGTTCTAGTGGTTTAACGACCCTCCTCTCAGATCGCCAATGTATAGAAATAAAGTCTTGTAGTTTATCGAATGCACCGGACTGATATATTAGGTACTGAGCTCCGCCGACCGCCTTTTAACTCTGTAAACTCTGCCTCTTTAAACTTTGAATTAAATACATAACTGAATTATTAGGGTTCCTTTAAGTTTTTTTTTATTACTTGTATTTTAATTAAGTTTTACTCTCGTAAACTAGTTTAATAATAGAAAAGCGACCGAGTCGTAAATTAGGCGATGTCACATATAAAAATAATAAAATATTTAGTTCATTGCAGTACCACAAGAAAGATCTGAGGCGATCACTTCAATATTTTTTAGTACGGCAGTGACAAACTTAATTAAATACTGACACATGTTATTTATTTAATTAGATACTTATGTCTTATAATATAATTCTTACAAGTACCAAAAAAACACTAAAATACAATTCGTTCTAAAATTAAAATAAATATAATATTATTATAGTTTTGAATCAAAGTGTTGTTACTTCTACAATATTTCAGATATTGGGTGTTTTCAGCTTTCCTCAGAAAGATCTAACAATAACCAAAGTTACATATCTAAACAGCACAATTTAATTTTCAGTCTGAATATCGTGCTAGAGTGGAGGAAGAGTGTTATCGGAAACATATTTATTTTTTCCCTTATATTATAAGACTTAATACTCATACATAAAACAATACAAAAACTATTTTTGTTTCCGATTAGGTAAGAGACGTTCATGAACGACTGACTTGAGATATGACAATCAGTTTTATGCGCATGCGTAATGACTGATTCAGATGTCATGTCTAAAAACTAAGTTTCTTCGTCCGAATATAATATGATCGAGTCATAGGATACTTCGTGAACGTTGTGAAGGTAGGAGAGAGTCCTTGGTGAATTCTCCGAAGACAAAAGCAAATCAAAGCGTTCTCCAAAATTTGTTATTCGAATATGACCTAATCAATAAGAATGAGACATGACATGTAGGTAATTGACGCGAAGACTCGTGTTCAAATTTAAGTGTTTTTTTGTTTCCCATAGCTATTTTCGATAGGTTTGTAATAATCTATAGGTTTACCTGATTGACATTTTATTAGTCTCTTTTTACGTGTGATTAACAATAAAATAAATAATAAAATTGTATATATTGAAACAATGTGGCATTACTTTAGTATTTTGTCATGGTATAAGACATTAGTATTATAACATGGTATCAGGATACAGATTGAAAAATAGATAATGGCTGAATTAATAATTCAATCCATTCAAAAGTTACAGAGAACAGGTACACGGCAGTATTTAATTTTGTTTAAGTTCATCATAAACGTCTGCTTAAGAAAAGCTAACGCTGAGAAGAGAGGAATATGTTAACTTGACAAAGAAGGTCTTAATCGAGCAGCGAACTATATTTTGATGATGATAATAAATATGCGGATTCCAATACAGACGAAGTCAGACAACATAGACAGGTACGTAACCTATTCTCCCCCGATGTCAATATTTAAAGCGTTCTTTTCGGTCGGACGTGTCATGTCACTGTCAAACTCTAAGCGCATAACTAACAGGGCTGCATACCTTCGCATGGGGTCGTTTCCTCTGTAGGGATATCTCCTCATACCTTATGGTAGCCTGATACCTGAATAATACAGTATTGCGACTTGGCCGGGATCACAGAGACGAAAATGCCTACCTCTGTGAATATTATTTTCATACGTAATACGCGGTGGAATCGGTGGCCCTGGGGTGATAAGCTACACACGTGCGTGAATATCGCGTTTTTGATAACATTTCTGTAAAAAGGTAGTGTTGCTTAGTTCATGCATTATTAAATAGGTATATGAGAATAGTTTGGAAATCTTAACATCCCCGCAAGTGAAAATGTTAAAACTAAAATAAAATGAAGTAGAAGATTCCGTATACCATTGTGCAATGTTGTATTTCTGACGAGTGTAGTACGGCTCCAAATCTCTTAGTCCCTTAGTCCCCAGTCACCAGTAGCTACATCTAACCAATGAATATCCTTATCTGATTGCTCGACATTACCTCAACATTCGTCTTTAATTAACTATTTTTTTACTCAAGATTTAAGAATGTAACATTATTTTTATTGAACATACATACCTACATCAATTTTGAAAACATTTCTGAGAAAATATATAACGAATAGAAAAAAAAATGAAGAAAATATGACACCATGCAGAAATCGAACATGCGTCTCTCGGGATTCGCGCCCACACACATCGACCACAATGCTATAGGCATCCTATCTAATTGCGACAAATTTTAACAAATAGCTCTTACAATACTCTCTGAAGCGCTTCTCTCCCCTCTTTAGTGGTGTACATGACATTATCATGTTAAAATCTATATCCAATATCCATTGCTTATTGAGTAGGTTATTCACCCAATTTTCTTTAAAAATTCGATGCTTCTACTCGTACATTAGATATATAATAATATTATATGTTCCGTATTACAGTGGATTTACTACTATGGCACTAGGTTAGTAGTAGAGACTATATTTATAATTATCAGGATCACAGGAACAACTCTATCCACTTGTCAGTCACACTTCGGTACTATACTATCAGTAGCTCTATCTAAGCGACGATTTTTTGATTTACCTCTTCTTCGCCCTTTTTACATTATTGCTTGACATTTCTCTTTTTGCCGATGCACATGACTTCTCTCTATCCTTTGATTCATTACTGAGGATAGTGACCAATGAAATTACAGGTTATGCAATCAATCTCTTTTCATCTGGAGTGATCCTGTGATGATCTTGTGGTTTCTTGGAGATGTCTTTCCATCTGGAAGGCACATGCCTTCACAGCCTCATCCCTTTGATTAACGTAGTTTTATCATTTTTTAGAGAAGAAAACAGTGAAAATTAAGTTATCTAATAATTGTAGTATTGAGGTGTCAATAATTAATATTACACTTAATTTTCTATACAGTTTTCAATTAACCTAATATTTCCGTTGATGAAACTGCCCTCAATCATATTGCTTGGTATACAATCTGTTATTTTACATTGACAAATATAGGTTTTTCGTTTAGTGAAGTATACAGACTTCATAGAGTACCTATCCAGTATTAAAAAGGCTTATGCCACCAGAATTGAATTTTTCCATTTTCAAATTTCGATACCGTCGATCAGTAAGCCTGCCCCCCCAGGTAAAAGTTAAAACCGCCAATTTTCTCCTGACGTCTCGTTAACTTGGAGTATTTTTCCGACGCGCCTGCATGGTAGCCTGATACGTAGATAGGGTAGTACTCGATACCTCCTCAGTCTACGAGGCCCATACATATCTCGGCGCGCGTTTTTTTTGCAGTACACCCGCTGTCCGTAGAATGAAAAATAGATTGACGTGTTCTCCTAATACTATGAATGGTGATCTCGCTCTGTTGCCTGGCCTCTGTCTCGCTCTCACGCGATAGGGTCGGTTGTGAATTCAAATGGGTGGAAAAATTATACCCAAGGCTTCGTTGGTCGACAGCTCAAAAGGTTTTTGCGGTGGATGGAAAAAAGGGAGGAAATTTCGTCCTAACCGATGCCTATCTCTGTATTGCGGTATCTCCGCATACTACTTTATATTGACGGAATGTAGTTTCTGTATATATGTAGCAAAAATAATTGAAATTGAAAGAAAATTCCATACTGAAGTAAAAATACAAGCATTTAGGTACTTTTTCAGAGCTATTTTCTTAATTAAATTCATTTTGTTTTAAAGAAAATGATTTGTGTTTTCCATCGGCGCCAGAAGTAAAGTTTACTCCGACATGAGAATTCATTAAAAAAAAATCGAATGTTCTATATTTAAAAATTTCCTTTATTATTTTCAGTGTTAGTTTCCCCGAAATCGAACACCTCCTAGTATATCTTAATCCCCTGGTACATTGTGATTTTTCGTGATGAATTATGGGTCTTATATTCCTTTCCTTCGTGCGGTTTTACGTTACCATTACTTGGTTACCATAGTTAATAATATCATGATAATAATGAACCTATATACCTATCAGTATTGTGACACTAACATTGTACAACTGGAAGACGTTGTACCTACCTATTACAATATAACGTTTATAATTATTATTGTTGAATAATTGGTTCCTCGTTATCCTGAAAGCAACCATCACACAGAAGTAAACGAGATATCCGACTTTAAAGTTTTAGCATATTGTGTATTTTGAAGCATTACTAATTAATTATTACTTATAAGATAGATCTACACTGTGGTTCTTATGTTTACGATAGAAAATTTACTTTAATGTTAACGTTTTTCCGACTTTTTCTGAAAAACAACGTATTTACAAAGTATCCTTGAAAGGGATTTTTTTAATGCGTAGTACTAACGACAGCAACGCTGTTTTCATTTGTTTTATTCATCTGTTAACACCTTCAAAATAATATTTTTGAAATTGAAACTGAAATTGAATTGCACATTTTAAGGCTTCAAAATTTAAAAAAAATGTAAAGTCGTTTATAAGATTGCGTTATATTATTAAATGTACATATAACAGATAGGTATTTTGTTTATGGATATTCACGAAAATTACAATATATAGCCAGTCCATTGGTGGTTTGTTTTTAATTCATATATTAAAATTAAAAACAACTATAATTATAGAGTTATAGTGGTTTTAATTAATACCAAAGTATCAGGGCGGCATATTTTCTATTAGGTACTCATACACAATATTGTAATAATGTCTGGATATTCATACAAGTAGGTGTGCATGTGTCTAAAACAGATCGCGTGACGTCTCGAGCGTCCAACCCCCAAAGTTCTATTCAATACGACCAGACATCGATCATGCAGCCCCTACGCTAATAGAACCATCTTACGGACATATTACCAATTGCGCTTTTCTCAATTGCCTATAATGCATAGGTGTGTTCGCAGTATTAAGGTAAGGAGTACAAATAAATAATAGAGGAGCTATGGTATTTACCTAACTAATTTATTTGTTATAAAAACATCTAGAGATTCCTAAAGTTGCGTCATTTTATATACATGATTATCATTAAAATCTCACAGACATATTCTCCAGATACAATAATGTTGATTTACCGTCTTGGATTTTTCAAACTAAAATGTTTTTAGAAAATAATATGTGTCCCTCTAACTCTAGCGTTTTCTCATAAATACTAAATAAACGTAATGCATTTTTATAAGTTGTTCTATGTAAACATTGGAAGACAAAAAAAAACATACTTCTGTTTATAAAGCTTAAAATATTAAAATCATTTCTGACAGAAAAAATGTCTTTCTTAAATTTCTTGCAGACACTATTTTTCGGTAACACAACAAGCCTTTAAAAAATGTAAGTATTTTCCAATTTTAAACCCATTAACCGGTAGAAATTTTACAAATAGCGAAAGTTTACCACCCACCAAACTACAAAGTCACCCTGCACAACACCCAGGTGTTAATCGGGCGTATCATTAGACCATATGTTTGGATGTGTCTTTTATGACTTGAAATCTCTCAGGAGCAGTTACTCAAAACTGAAGTCCACAGCCAACTGTGGACTAAGTGAGACTTAGTCTGCCCATGGAAGAGAAGGGCATGCATAAAAATTACATAATAAATATAATAATTATAAGACTCTCGGGCAATGTAAGTGAAGAGATGCCTGCAACAAGTCGTCCGTGTCTTACACTAACTGTTACGGTAATCATGTTAAACAGACTCAGCTAAATCTCAAAGATACGAGTATAACCGGTTTAATGCATAAATAATAACACAATAATATTCTTATAAAATAATCATCTTCGTATACCTATATGAAATTGATACAACTCAAGCTTTCTTTGCAGACATGTCGTAGAATGAAGGTTAAATAATAATATTCCTATAATCTCCGATTCCAACTATTTTCCATCTAAAGGTTTCGTGCTCAAGTGAAGTTTGAACACTGAGCGAAATTCGCTATGCGATTATATTTCCCTCTTTGTTGTTATTTGTTGTTCTATGAAACGGAAGGTGGGGCAAGGTGTTACTGTAATTATGATCGGCGCTTATTGCAGGCTGTACAAGGAGTAAGGGATGCGTGCGCCTGATGAATAGCTCTTTGATTAAATCATTGTTTTTGGGGGGCGGGCGGGGTGTGTAATTCTACATCCCTTATTCAATTAATTTACGATATTGCCAGTTATTTAGTAATTTGCCCATGAATTGGAGATTCTGTTTCTTGGTTTCCTACCTACTAGTTGTGTGGTATGTATTATTATAAGGATATTACTTAGATCAAGGTTTCATATCAGAGAATTGTTTGAAATTAAATTAATAATATAGTATTTTTAGTCAGTTATATAACTATATAGTATAATGTCAAATGATATGAACTGCGTAACGATATTTTAACATTATATTCTCACCGTTATACTGATCTAAGGTTATGTTTGAGGGTATCAATTGAAAAATTCACCACGTTTTTTTATATATATTATATTTTTACATTTATAATTATATTGCAATTATAATTAATAATAATTATAGATGCCCATGATTGTCGAGTGGTATCGTGTCTATGTAAGAAGTCATGGGTATCGGGTGGAATCCCTGGTCTAGCAAATTGACATGTCGTTTTTCAATATGTGTTTAGAGCTGCAGTAAGTATGTAAATAATTGGGTGAGCAAGTGGCTAACATCCATTTCTCGCAAAAAACTGTTAAGAAACCATTTTGCGAGGTGGCTAAAATCCACATAATAATATTATACTTATCTGTATATTTCGTATTGAATATGACCATTATTTTATACACCCACGGTGGCCGCGCGGCTTAGGCATTGGACCATAAAGCCGTGGATCCCAGGTTCGAATCCTGGGTCTGGCAAGTACACATATTGTTTTTCAGTTTGTGTGTGTCGTATGGACCTAATAGGTTGAGCAAGTGGCTGACATCTATTTCTCGGAAAAACAAAAAAATCTGTCAATACAAACCTCCACTCTGTGGAGGCCCATATGATCCTATCAGGATCGGACATGGTCGAAAAAAAAATATTTTTTCATGTTATTAAAATAATATACTTAAGTAAGTATATAAAAATAATACCGACGGAAAAAAATGTTTCTCGCCATGGTAATGGAGTTCTACCACGTAAACGCCAGCTTCATCAACACAACGATTTGTTATTATGCCTATAGACCAAATAGACGCCCATCTTTCAAACATTCAAACCACCTCGTTTCCAAAAATTAGTCTTCCCTCCTCGATTCTGTGTTCCTTTTCAACATTCGAAGTCAGCCCTACCTTCGTGATGAAGGCACATATCCAGAGGTTAGAGTGCTAGGCGTTTTCGACACACCCACCCCGATGCCAACGAGGGTGGTCATCATCCCCTTGGAAAATTGTTAAACCCCAGAATGTTTTCTACACATTGCCGTGTTTATTTGTAAGCTGTGTAGGTTTTTTCTCGCTAAGTGTGAAATGGCACGTCGTTTATTGTAAAGAATCAATATTTTAACAATGTATTAATGAGGTACGTATTTCACAGTGTTTAGTCAAAAAATATAACATTTCAAATATTAATTGCATTTTTTCCCCACGGTGGAGTAGAGGTTATCATGTTGCACTTCTAATTATTGATCATGGGTTTTTTGGGATCATGGGTTTCATTGGGTGTTTATTTGTAAGCTTTGTAGGTTTTTTCTCGCTAAGTGTGAAATGGCACGTCGTTTATTGTAAAGAATCAATATTTTAACAATATATTAAGGAGGTACGCATTTCACAGTGTTTAGTCAGAAAAATATAACGTTTCAAATATTAATTGCATTTTTGTCCCACGGTGGAGTAGAGGTTATCATGTTGCACTTCTAATTATTGATCATGGGCCCGAATCAGTGAAGTTTGTTAAAATTCATCATATCATGCTTTTTAAATCAACATAATATCAGACATGTAAGTATACCCAAAGATTCACATGCAATTCTCGTAATTACCTATGATCATCATTCTGAATCATTCTACTATTGGATGAGGGCCTCTCCATGCTGATTCAAATCGTCTGCCCTGGACATTGCATTATCATTATCACGTATTTCTGCAAAACCCAACTCTCTTGTCGATCCAACGCACTTATAAATAAAATGCTATTCTTTTATTCGATATCGCAGTGTGATCAGTAGCTTGCTTAAGAGCAATTTGTGAGATAAACGCATTTTTTGAGATTGCAGTATAATGTGATAATTGTATCACTAGTCTGAACAGTTTCGAGTCCTCGTTTTTAAATTTTCTGCCGAATCAATTGCGTTATCTACGCCCAAGTAAATCACCATTGAGTGTGATTAATTTTAAATTTGGACTTTCATGTCTTCATTCAATTGCAATATTTTTTTTGTATTGCAGATCAAACGATGGAAATCCCACATTACTATCATAATAATATTTAAATGAAAATATTATACCTACGCGGTAAAATTTTCATCGTCATTGTAAAACTTCAATAAATAACCGCAAAACGATTGTGCAGCTTTAAAGAAATCAAAACTCTATACCTTTGATCGTGATTGCGAAAAAAATAATAAACTTTCGCAAAAAAAAAACTCAAAGCGTCTTTGAAGAAAATTTTGAAAAGGAATCATATCCTGACAATTATCAACAAATGATTGATATGTATACACCTTATGGTGAATCAAAGGTTCTGATCAAAGAGGCGGTAATGGTAGACTGTTAAAATAATTACTCTTTTTGTAATAGATCAAAGTAATTTGCCATAATCAACACAGTTACAATAACTGATATTGTTCAGTATTGTGTAAAAAAATTATTAATTTTATAAGAAATCTTTGAGATATTCGGAGATCAATCAATTTGAAATAAAAGAAAATCTGAATGGTCCAAAAATGTATATACCTACCTACATATAGCTACCTACTGTATAATTTACACATTAGAGAATGAAACATATATAAATCAGTGGCGAATGGTGAAGGTAGGTTGTGGAGATCTGAAATAAATAGTGCACACTAAACTTTGTCAGTCATACTTATTTGTTTTCATTTAACTAAAAATACAATTTGCAGATTGTGCTGGTTAGTTTTTAAAATTCAATTAAACCCTGCCTAAACCAAACCATATTAGTTTAGGTATGCTATGGGTGATCCGACAAATTATTTGTTAGTTTGGGTTAGTTAAGGTAAGGTTAGGTTAGGTTTGGTTAGGTTAACCTAACAAATAATCCAGTTTATCGGCTATTTTCAAAATGCGTTTTCCGCTGTATCCGCTTTAACCGAACAGTACCCTTTTTAGTCATACTTGTATTCGTTGAATTAAGAATACATATTACAGATGGTGTTAATTTGTTAAAATTCATTAAGCCCTTCCTATGCCAATCCATCATCGATAAAAAAATATTCTTCTATCTATACAATATCTAAAATTATGTATGGTTTAATGGCATAATTTTAGATGTTTTATAAATAAACAAATATTTTTTGACAATTATCTACTATGGCTTGGATTAGGCAGGGTTAATTGAATTTTTATAATCTACTTCATAATTTATAATCTACTACATTGTAGTCTTGTTCAATGATAACAAATATGTTTGACTGACAAAGTTTAGTATGCACTATTTATGTCGGATCTTGACAGCCTACCTGCCACTACAATTTACAATCGCATTAGTAATTAAACATACAGTAAATTTAGTGAATTTGTCATCTGCGTACTTGTATCGCTTATGTCCTCAGCTGCTGATTAATTCATCCAAAATCCTGCGGAGAAAGTGCGTAATCCACAATCCAAACAATGCGGCGTCGTTACTGCTTTACTGCTGCATACGTCAGGCGTATGAACTTCGGTTTAGTTTATTTCTTTTTTATCTTCCTTCAAACGGGATTGTAAAACTCTAGAGGAATGATACTGGGAAGAGTGTGTTTACTGGACCGACAAAAAGTGTTTGGTGCCGCCGCGGTTTGTTTAGATGACGATTTTATTATTTTGATCTCCTTTTTTTTTGATCGACATTAGTATGCAGACTCAACAGTCTTAGACACAGGATGGGATGAAAGATATAAAATTAATGGCGTTAACTTAACTGTCAAATTTTGGTAGAAAGACATTGAAGTTAATGGCCCACCAAACCATACAGCCCCGCACCACGATCAGTTTTAATCGGGCTTTCACAGGACCCTAAGATTGGTGTGACGAGCATACTTCAGTGAAACGGCAAATAATTTTCAGCAATAGGTGGGACGTAATTTCGCAAGTTTTGCCAATCGGAGAGCCATAGTCGACATGTGAGCACGTCAATTTGTTTTGTGATGGCGTCGGAGGAATTAATTCTTAAATCGTGTAAAGATGACTAAAAACGTTACGTATTTACTCGAAAAAACAAAACATGTCAATGAATATATTATTATTATTACTTAAATAACAATAAACATAACATTAAATGGACGCATGTTGAATTTTTATGATAAATTATGTTTTGTTCGTAGTCACGATCGTTTTAGACCATGGCTCAGCTGAAGTATAGCCTGAAGCATCATTTTTTTAATGACTGGGAATATCTTTGGAGCAGTTACCCAAGACTGAGGTAGCCATCCACTCAAACGTGCTTTGACTGAATTTACATGACTATAAGTTACGAGAACCCACGAGAGAGAGGAGCACGCAGATGCATAATTATTTTTAGAAAGGTTGTAAAACAATGTTATATACATAGCACAAAACACAATACTATGTAGTAAGTACTTTTTACACATAATGTAATAATCAGGACTGGTTTTTGTCCGCTTCGTTGGGAAATTGTCAACGGATTAAAAATATACAACATCATAACTTTACTAAATTCGTTATGTTCCAAGCATTGAACTAACAATTAAAATGCATCTTCACTCGTCAAATATGGCTCTTACATGACTAAAATCATGAATGAGTGTTGGGCTCATTTGAGCGGAGCGTGCTGCGTGGTAACTCCGCCATATCAATAGTACACATTTGCCATACATACGCCTTAGATGGCTGGGCCATGTACACACGATGAGTGATATACTGGAGGCCAGATTGTGAAGGGCTAGTGTCGAGTTGGATTTAAATACTTACTTTGAGCATCCTAAATTGGAGGGGGTAGCTTTGAACAGATCAGAATGGAGGCAGATGCTGCAGACCCACATAAGTTGTATCTCCAGTAAATATAAAATACTAACAACATTTTAGACACAGATTAATTATTTATTAAAGATAATATGGACTATAATTAAATACAATTTTTAAATATTCTCTGTTAAAATAGTGTGGGTTAATAAAAAATAATGACTATTAGATTACAAATTCCCATTTATTACACTGTACCTTTAGTGTACATTTGTTTGCCGTTTTTTTTCTGTGGTAACCTATCATAAATATATCTTTGTATGGCATATGTATTAAAATTTTTAAAATTTTCGTTACTCAGTATCAATGACAATTTAATTAAATTAACTTCAACTTTGCAGATAAGCTTTCGCTACGTTTGCTCGCAGAAGATCGTAATTCAATTTTCCATTAATAATAATGCATCATAATTAAAACAATACGAACACGACTTTTTCCTAGACCTGTACTGAATAGGCAAAACCGCAATGGCCACACCACAAAACTGTGGCGAACATTTAGAGAGCAATTAAATCTCTGAAGAAATTTTCATTAGCTAACCGAGCTTTTTCAAAAGCCGCACGTATGTACCACCGCCTTTGAAAAACTTTGTAAACAATTGATCTCACTCTTACAATCATGTACATATTATATATCTTCCAGAGGTGATCAAACTATTGCAATATTGTATTGAATTATTAAAGTTGCATTTCACATACTAAATAGCACTTACGCAAATAAAATAATCAGGCGCGCAGACAGAAAAATAGTTTGTGGGGTCCATATTGAAAAACTATTCATAATATTTTTTTATTGATTTTTAAGACGATGGGGGGGGGCGAAGTTCTAGAAGGTCACACTGACTTATTCATTTACCCCGCCTACTGTTTAAAAATTTTCGTCGCTTCTAGGTACATTCTTCATACTCAGACACTTTGAATCTAGCGATAAACACCTGGACTACAGGGTATTCACCTACGTGGTATTGAGAGTTGTCACACTCAAAAGTGGCTATCGAATACGCATGGCTTAACAGTCATAATTCTTAGGTTCGTTTATGTCCATTTGTGTTATCCGCGCTGTCTTGTCTTTTGAACATGACGCATTGAAATATTAAAGCAAACATTAGATGGCCCAGATAGTTGTACCAATATTCAAGCGGTCGCGTCGTAGAATGAGAGAGGAGTGGGACCAACCCGTTGAGAAGGCTTTTGGACACTCAAAAGTATTTTTTTAAACTCAAAACCTCCCCCCCTTGTGTGCGTACCTGAGAATAATTAAGTCTAGGTATAGGTATGTTTATATTTAAAAGAATTTGCCATTCTCTAACAAGTAGATAAGTACAATACATGTTTTATAAAATAAGTAATTAATAACCCATTTCGATGGCAAATAATCTTTGGCAACATATGGCCGCGGTGGAAATCAATGGTCTCTCGCCAAATTTCATAGCCAAGTGAAGATACGAGGGTGGGTCAATAATTCCTTAGAAAAAAGCATTAAAACAGTTTTTATTTTTGTATTTTTTTTTTATTTCTCAACATAATCTCCTTGGAGCTCAATACACTTGGTTAGACGTTTCTCAATTTTTTTTAAACCGTCAGAAAAATAAGTTTTCGGAAGGTCCTCAAAATAAGCATTTGTCCGATCGATGACTTCTTCATTTGAAAAAAAACGTTGTCCACTTAGCCATTTTTTTAAGTTTGGGAAAAGGAAAAAGTCACTGGGGGCTAAATCTGGCGAATACGGTGGGTGGTCGACCAATTCGAACTTCAATTCTTCAATTTTAGCCATTGATCGTAAACATGTGTGAACACGGGCATTGTCCTGATGAAAGAGGATTTTTTTCCTGTTTAAATGAGGCCGTTTTTCTTCAATTTTGTTTTTTAGCTGGTCCAATAAAGATGCATAATAATCCCCTGTTATTTTTTTTCCTTTTTCCAAATAGTCAACGAAAATAATTTCACGTGCATCCCAAAATACAGTAGCCATAACCTTACCAGCTGATTATACGGTTTTCGCCTTCTTTGGACATGGTTTGCCTTCGCAATCCACTGCTTTGACTGTTCTTTCGTCTCGGGAGTATAGTGGTGTATCCATGTTTCATCTACAGTTACAAAGCGACGAAAAAATTCATCCGGATTGCGTTGCATGAGCGACAACAGGGCTTTAGAGGCCACCACCCTATTGCGTTTATTGTCGACTGTGAGCAAACGCGGCACCCATCTTGCAGAAATATTTTTCATGCCCAATTTGTCATGTAAAATAGAAATGACGCTACCTTTTGAGATCCCTGTAACCTCAATTATCTCACTCAACTTTAATCTTCGGTCACTTAACACCATATCGTGGATTTTATTGATCATTTCTGGTGTAGTCACCTCTACAGGACGTCCTGAGCGTGGTTCTTCCTTTGTTGATGTACGACCACGTTTAAATTCATTTAACCAGTTATAAATAGTTGCAAGTGAAGGAGCAGATATGCCGTGAACTAAATCCAACTCATTTTTTATTTCCTTTGCTGTTAACCCTTTTATATTAAAATGTTTAATAACAGCCCTAAACTCAATTTTCTCCATTTTCCATTTTTCCATTTTCCACAAGCAAATTTTTTTTTTAAATGTAGGAGAAACACACAACAACCCGACCAATCTGATTGAAACTTCGCAGCATACTGAATCGGTAGTGCCGCTGCATGAAAACAAACCGCTTACAGTACTAGTCGCGCCACCTGTCGGCTTTTCTAAGGACTTATTGACCCACCCTCGTAATATAACGACCCCGTAATATGTTCATGATGTGGCCGGACTTTGCCTAATTTTAATTTTAACGCTCGACTATTAAAACCGTCGTAATGGCAACACTCGACGATCGTAATAATTCGACCTCTACGATACACTAAACGTGTGCTTCCGTTCGGTATAAGTTAAAAGCTCAAAATATGAGCTTTCACTCTGAAATTAGAATGTGGATATTAGAATGTGGATATTATTACTCGGTTGAATGTTTATCGGTCATTTTTTCATCACACGGTCAACTGAATGTAAATGAAATTAAAATTACCGTTTATCCGTAATTTCTACACTTCCATATCTTCCGAATTCTATATCTGGAATTCTAAGAATATGTACAATATAGATTATTATTTATCTCAATTTCATTTTGTAGTTTCATACGTTTCATCACGTACTACTTGTGGTTGAATGAGTTGAATTGAATGAATTCCTCCACCACACGCCAAGTTCCAACCCATGTTATGGGGGCGTTTACTGTATACAGTGGCGTAACGAACGTTAAGTTTTTACTAAAAGCGTCCCAGAAGTGGCCACAACAAGGTATTGGTTGTCGTGTACATGACTGTGCATGATTTATTTTAAATATATGTTTGTCAAGTCTTAAGTCCTGCTCACCGCAAAACGACGCAAAATTTTTGATAGCTGAAACATTTTCCCTCATTGATACTTACTAAGTGCGACCGACCATTCCAACTGAGGGCTGAACCGATTTGAGATGCTCTTCTCCTTCCACCTTCACTTAACCTGTGTACTAACTTTTTGTTTGGTTAATTTATTTTAGTACCTATTGTTTATTATTCATCATTCTGTAACGAGCCAATTACAATTCTGTTGATATATTATTGCGTCCAGAGTAAATAAACATATTAATTTTGTATGTTAATACTTAAGGCTAAAGGCATGGTCTAAAAAGATCGTGACTAGGCGATGCGTGGATTGTGGAAATGACGCGAGTCGAACGAAATATAATTTGTCATAAAAATTCAACATGCGTCCTTTTAATGTTATGTTTATTATTATATTCGTAATAATAATAGTATATTCATTGACATGTTTTCATTTTCAAGTACATGCGGAACGTTTTTTAGTCATCTTTACACGATTTAAGAATATATTCTTCCGACGCTACCACAAAACAAATTGACGTGCTCACACCTCGACCGTCAGTCTCCGATTGGCGACGACTGCGAAATTTCGTTCCACCTACTGTTGAAAATTATTTGCCGTTTCACTTATGTATGCTCTTAAGACATATTTACCAGGGTAACATAATAACAGCGCTGAAAAAATATATTTAGGTACTTAATTAGATAATATTAAATGTATGTAGGTACATATTAAAAAGTTATGACCAAAACTGACCTAATTAAAACCAATATCCTATAAATCGTTTGATGATTTTTAAGAATTACAGGTATTAGGCTAACATAACTTCATAAGTATACGAAAGTGTTCGTTTATTAATTGGAGATAGTATGCACCAAATCGGGTGGCGCAAGCGGCGAATCGACGACGTGACGAGTCGGCGAGATTTATATGGGAAATCCGAGAATCGCGTGTTTATTATTTGTGTATCGCCGCTATGTGTGTGGTCGCCAGATGCCGTGCTTTGTCTTCGCCACACTCTCACTCCCGTGAAATGAGAGCATGATGATATTGAGATGATCCGATCAAAGGAGAACCGGAAGAGGTGTTCGTTTACCTTTATATTTTCTGACCGCCTGATACTTTTCGATTATGGAAAATCAAAAAAAGTGTAACCAAATGAATATCTCGTCAGTTATATTAAATTATGAACCTAGTTCTTCTTCCCTAATAACACGTGACAGGAAAATTGTATATAATATGCAGTTTGCCGTATCACAGTTCACTACGAGCTGTTGTATCAGATCTCTAATCCCATGAGCATTGCATATGTATACAAGTCTTTTTATGTGGTATTTATTTTATGTTTTTGTCAATAAAAATTTAAAAAAAGAACAGTGGGCTCAAACTTGATATTCTTGTATCTATCACAAATTTTCTGTTACCTTGATACTTTTCGATTATTAAAAATAAATCAATATCTTCCTAGTTGACTTTTTAGAGTGTATTCGTCCTAGAATATTATTATTTCTTCAATCCAACCATAATTACAATCCTATTTAGAATCTAGTTATACCTTTTCACTGATAAAATGAATATTATTTGATTTGGTAGCATTTCGGTGACACCATTTAAAATTTAAACAGAAAAAAACACCCGGCTCAAAAGTTAAATCTGAATCCGGAAGCGAATAATATTTACGGAAAACGTTGATTGCCACAAAAATTCGTGGAAAACTGTGAAAATTGTTTTCTTAATGAAAATAATCGTGATAGATTTTTTTTACAAAGACAAGAGGCACGTGTAGTATTTCTCAAAGCGCGCGCGATATGACAAAGGGGTTCGTGCATATTTCTTGGAAATTTCTTGTTCACATCGCATGGGTTTATTGATAGTTTACATAGTTAATTCAAATGCTTTTTTGTATATTTCCAGGTCTAGGAATGATATAAAACACGTAGTATGTGTGTGTATCCTACAACTTCAATAGGTTTTTAAATAGATTTTAATATCAAAATATTTTGACTTCATTGAAATGTGTCATAATAATAATATGATACCAAAACTAGAAAAATTATCTGGTGGCAGTGCCACCTGTCAACATTCTTGGATGTGTTTGTGTATTAGATAACTTACCAACTGATTTCTTATTTTTAACATTTTCATTTCGATTCATCCACCGAAATTTCTTCAATTTGAATCGAACATATTTTTTTATAGAAATTTTCAGAAATAAATAATTTTCAAAATCGTCTTTTCTATCCGACCATACTTCTCTATATCTAACTATACGTCAATGTGTCACAAATTAATTAATGTCTACATACCCGATTTGCTAGTACCTACAGGACTGTAAGAATCTAATAATTTGTTTTCTTTCACGACCCGATTAAAATAAATGATTCCTTTATTTGCATGTCAGTTTATTTTTCAAATTTACAATCTGCGTTTACGTTTATGTTTTCTCTCATCTTACCCATTTTAATACGTCTTTCCCTATCTCGCTCTCTCCTACTCATTTACAGACTATGTTTTGTCTCATCTGTTACAGGCAGACAGCGAAATATTATATAATGTATAATTCAGAGTAAAATTAGAAAAATAATTTTGATTGTATATATAAATTATATGTACGAGTACCTACTATGCTTCTGACGTGATTACATAAATAGGGTATGTTGAATAAATAATGTTGCATTCTTAAAATTAAAATAATTTATTTCCATTAAGAACTTGTCGGTTGTCAATTTTTAACCATACTGTCATTAGTGTGACAATTAGTGACTTCATAAATCCGAGTTAATTATTAAAATAATATTACGGTTTATGATAATATAATAATATTTTAATTGTTTTTTTCTATATAGGGTAGATACCTCTAAATCCAATAGCAAAGTTGAAATTTGTATTAGGATCGCAGAATGGCAAGTTTATCGCGCAAACATCGAATAAAATACTAAGGCCAGATATCTTTTCCTTTCTCGTGGCGTCCTTTCCCCTCAAATAAGGAAACCTCTTTGCAATATTTCACGGAGGATATTCCCATGTCTTCCTTGTTGGAGGAGGTAGACAGTGGCATTTCTGATTCAAAGGGGGCCAAGAAAACATTATATATATTTTATCTTCTAGAATCCAGATAAAACCATACATGTTTATAATAATATGGAATAATGCAAAGTGATACTAAAATCAAGATTTTTAGTGGTATAATAATTTTCAAACAAATTGTGAAGAGTCATAAAATCGTTTATTGTTTGTTGCATTGAAAAATTACTAAAACAAGCTTTTCAGTAATTTTAACATAAAAACCACAGAAGTTTCCGCAAGACAGAAGAATGCGTTCTTCAACACCTTAGAAATAATATACAAGTTTTATTAGTAGTGAAATTTATTTTATTAATTATATATTATCCGCACAATCCCACTAAAAAAAAAAGTTCACCATTGTTTATAACCATAGTGTCAATGCACTGTAGGTATATAATGAATATGTTAAAGTATCTACAGAAAATTATTAATTAACTTGCAACATAGATACAACACACGACTTATTTGAATTTTTCTTATAATCAACGATATAATATCTTCTTTTTTTTCGACCATGTCCGATCCTAATAGGATCATATGGGCCTCCACAGAGTAGACGTTTGTATTGACAGATTTTGTTTTTTACGAGAAATGGATGTCAGCCACTTGCTCAACCTATTAGGTCCATACCCGGACATACACAAATTGAAAAACAATATTTGTACTTGCCAGACCCAGGATTCGAACCTGGAACCCACGGCGTTATAATCCAACGCGCCACGCAGCCACCGTGAGCGTCTATGTAATATATATATATATATATATATTATATATCTTTACCCCTCTGATAAAAATTCTTTGGCATGCAACTGGAGAACGCACACTCTCATTTTCTTGTATATTGTGAGTTGTGCGGTCCTGGATCGGGGCGGTTTGATCCCTTATTACGGGGTATAAAATGGTCGGAAACTAAGGGATGACATTGGGCTAGTTTTTGTCCTGGAGGCGCGTGCGGAAAATCGAAAACACGTGTCGTTAATCCACGCTATAGGACCTATAATAATATATATTTTAAACATGTTTATGTGCATAAGTAAACAAATATTTTAAATCACAAAAATGTTAAATAAGTAAAAACCAACAAAAACAGTAGTAAATATTTCATAAACAATAATTCTTTATTGTTTGTAAAACCACCAAGTCGAGAAATTTGCATTATTATTATTCTAATAGTTGAAATTCATTAATCGCTATATACCTGCCTAGTTGTAAAAATGAATGAATTCTATAACTCTATGTCTTTAAGCTCCACATGTATATGGTGCGATAGTAATCTATTTATAATGCAGATATTTTGTAATCAAAATATAAATTATTTATTTGCATAATGGGATGAAGACTGGTAGAAGAGATGAGTTATTCAATCATGACACGGGATTTATGTTTACCCAGTTTATTATACTAATTTTGGTTAATTATATTTTCGTTATTAAGTAAAAATATTGTATGAATTATAAAAGGACTGCTTTACTCTGAAGCTGCCAAGGAAGTAATGCGCTTTGGTGTTGATAATTATTGACACTCGCGCTGTTCCTAGAAGATATTTTCAGTACCTATGAATAATATAGGTTTTCAACTCACTACGGAATGTATCAAACATTATAAGACGTTTATAACGTGACATTAAAACTACGTACCTAGTTGATGTGTAAGTATTATATTTTAAATAAAATGTGAAACAAAGCGATATGTACGTAAATGAGCAGACTATAACAATTTTATAACAATATTGCAGTTAAAACGCTGAATCTTTTGAAAGTATACTTATCGTTTGGCATGTGTCATAAATCAATATTTTGAATATAGATATTGTTCATACAATGTGCATAGGTATACCTACTTATACTAGAACTATTATACAGTGACTTTATGGTCTTCTTGTATATTGGTATTATTTGCTAGCAATGTAGCAAGCAATACTAATCAATACACTTAAAAATGTTCTTGTGTACACAATATTGCAATTATTTTGGTATATTGTGTACAGAAACTTAAATTCTGACAGCAGTAAAAATCAAACAAAAGAATCTCAAATTAATGTCAATCCATAATATATTATGCAAACTTTATCCGCGGTAAAATTTTAAAATTGGAGAGATCAATCATACAAACACATTCGCTCTACGTAGATTTTTATCAGATTGTTCAGTCAATGATTTTGATAATTTCTGCTGTGGAAAAAGAAACCAACAATAAAAAAAGTTATACATACTTCAGTTATGTACAAAAAACCCACGGTGTTTGCAAACTTTTACGACACGTTTTCACCGAAATAATAATATATTCACGGGCCCATTCCAATTAGGCCCGGAAGAGGGCGACACCCATACACAGTCATAAAATCAATCCTCGAGATCAGAAGATTTGTATCGAAACTTTATTGAACTGTATATCAATCTACATTACTATAAAATATATTCGCTGCATCTCTGCCATCCTGATACCGTCCCGCGCCCTAAATCATCCGGCGATTCCTGCGATCCTCCGGCATCAGGGTACAGCCCTCCAGGGATTTGGTAATCCTCAGTTAATAACCAGGAAAAGCTGGCGGGATCCACCGCTGTCGGTGCTTCCCCTCGCCGGAGAAAACACGGGGATTTTTTTTTGGCGAATGGCCCTGCAAGGTAAAGACGAGACAATGGCATGGATTGCTTAGAGGATTTGTTCTGTGAAAGGTTGAGTGTAATAAAAATATATATTTAAGCTCAATACACTATCAGTCATAAACTAATTGTTTATCACACAAATACTAAAGTTTATTTATATCGACTATTCTTGATCGAAATGAAATTGAATTATTATTTAAATTATTGATTTTTAAATTTAAAATTTAAAATTATTATACGTATGCAGTTGGCTGTATAACGTCCATGTATAAATAAAACATTAATATGTAATATAAACCACATTCAATAGCTTAATTATTTTTGATTTTCCATCAAATATAACAACGAAAAAATAATACTTACATAATATACAAGTGCAAGTAGCTACATCTAAAAAATATTGGAGAAATTCCACGACGTCGGTTAGTAATCAAAAGTAATAGTAATATACCTACTTTGATTTAAGAAACAAAAATCGATTGCCAAAGTAGCTGATTTGGAAGGAACGCTGATGGGTAGGTATAGAAATTGACCAATAGTTAAAATTTGTTCGCTATTAGTATGTCACGCCGTAGCATAATGGCTTAATGCGACGGATGAGGCGTATACTCGGGAGATACAGGGTTCGATTCCCCGTCGGGGTGACTTACTTTTTTCAAAAAGGATTTTTTCTATTGGTTATTATATACTCTATCAGAAAGTGTTTTTTTCAAAATAATATATACTTACAAAGGTTTAAGTTATTAATTATTTTTTACAAAACGTACCTGTGTACCTATATTTGACATATAACACATTATAAAAAGATACCTATATTAATCATATTTTATATCTTAATTGAACTATTGTTTACTTGGTAGAACTCAATTACAATTCAAAATAATTGTATTTTAAATTCTAAAAATCGTTTTATTAGTCGTTAGCTATTTCGGATGGCACGCCATTATCAAGACAGAGATTGTATACGACCTAAGTATTGATACTGGTGTGATAACAGAAATGAGTAGCTATTTTTACCAATAAACCGATCTGTATAATAATTTAATATAATTTATAAATTATTATCCTTTTTTGGATGGTTAATTAAGTAACATATATTTATTAATATTAGTTTATTGTTCCTACTATGTTTAATGTATGTATTTTGGTTTGTTATTTATGATTCAATTTTAAATTGTGGAGTTAATCTTTCTCTACCTATAATTAATTTTTGTTTCTTTCTTTATTTTCAGGTGAGAATTTCTATCATTCATTGGCAATGTGTTTAGATTGCACTGAGACATAAAACTGTAAGTACCTAAGTAATAAAGTTATTTAATATTTATTTAATAAATTAAATATATGTTAAATATTATATTCGTGTATTATTTACCCAAGTAAAATACAAAGATAATGTGCTACCAGTTTTTAAATAAATCGCGATAGAGATTAAACCTATAGCAGCGAAGAAGCAGTTGGAATGGTGAATAATTTAACGCCTGAATGACAAGTAATGTTCTTTGATTTTGAAACTAAGGAATAAGATAATAAAATCATGTAAATAAAAGGATATATTTCTACTTGATGTCTTTGCTAGTAAAAGCCAGTTATCAAACAATATTGCAGTATAATATAAATAACTCCAGAGTCACATTGGGGTATACATTATGTACAAATTATATATTCAAATCTTACCTACTATGCAATATTTTTTTTTTTAAATTTCAAGCGTTTTTCGGACAGTTCATTATTTTATCTTTTCTATAAGTTACATTGTAAAATATGATACCCCAAATAATAACAAGGCCTTGATTTTAACATGACATCAACCATTTAAAAAAAAATCTTGTATACATGCATGGGTAAAGCTCAAGACGTAGAAGGGTGGAGTCGATACTGGATAATGGTAGATAAATGTCCTATTGTAAATAAAGAGCAGGTTAATATTAGGATAATGGATTGTGAATGTATTAGTACAGGTAACTTCAATTATTAACTGAGGTCGGGTGCACCACATCAAGCATTTTTGGAAAATGTTGTACACATGCATGAATACAGTTCAGAACCGAGATGGGTGGAATAGAGAGTAGTAAGCCTACGCCACGTTGTAGTAGATGAAGAAAATTAGAATGTTAGATTGTGTATTCATTAGCTTATGTAATTTAAATTATACACTTAGTTCTACGCGATAGTAATTGTTAATGTTGTTTTAAAACTAATTTGTTAATTATAAAATATTTGTGCAACAGATTTTAAATTAAGCAAAAACTTTTAAATCCCTAAAATACATTTAAAAAAAACCTTAATTGTTTTTAGTTATATTCGATATAATTGATCAGGTCAAACGACCCAGGTTTTATCTTTCGCATCTGAAGGTTCTACGTTCTTACTAAATAGGTACTAAACTTTTCAATTAAATTCAATTTTATTTTATTTATAGTGAATTTTACAAATTATAAATGTAAGAAGTTCGCAACATGATTTTTAAAAAGAAAGAACTAGTATTAAGTACTAGTTCAGTATAAAAAAAAAACAAGTAATAGATGCAGTATTATAAAAACAGTATAAAGAAAGAGTAAATAAAAAAATAATAAAGTATATACATGGAAATACACCGAATGAGCTGAGAAGACCGTAATTAAATAATTTATAAAACAGTTTATAAACTTATGGTATTTAGGAACACAATTTATAATACCAGTTTATACACAAGATAAAATTATATTTAGAAATGCTGAAAGAAAAAACTTCACTCGCAACCAAATCATTAAAATGGTTTTTATTTTAGATCATGAGTGTCATTGTTTTCGTCTAAATATTACAAAAAAAATCAGTTCGCTAAAAATCAATTGAAGTGTCTATGACAGGAGTTCAAGGGATTATTAACCTGTTCCTAACTAATTGTTTTAGCATATTGTCTTTGATAATTATATTTTATGAATAAGTAATCAATAAGCTTTGTAAATTACAAATAAAAGCTTTTGATAAGATTGCGCCCAATACAGCCCCCGCATGTGCTTTCCAGTGGCGTACCCACCCACCGCCGACGAAGCACGGCAACCTGCACTTTCTTATTATCTGAGACAACATGCTATTCCACTTAGTGGATGGCTGGCGAGGAGTTGGAAGCCGGAGACAAAGGTGGGAGAATCGGGGCCACCTATAATGTGCGACGTCATATTTTTTGCTTGCTATCAGTATTGAAAGAAGTTTATTTTTATCTTCAGGATTTGATCCGAAGTTACCTTTCTTTCATGGAGAGCTTTTGTTAATAGAGTACCTATATACTCGTCCAAACAGAAAGTTGATTTGTTATAATTGAAAAATTAAAAGTTTCGCTTAGGAACAACTATATACCTACCTACTATAATGAATGAATTAAAAAAAAAAATTGTATAGTGTCCAATCTAGAGTTTTCGATATTAAAATAGTTCTCAATTCTTAAATTCTCTATTCTCGAAAATCGAAGAAAATCGAGAAAATATTATTGTAGTTTTTCATATATTTGTATTTATTTAAAGTAACAAACGGTTTTTTCTATCTTATTCCCGTCCAAGATTATCCACATTGGATTGTAGAAACTAAAAAAATTCTTACATTAACTTCACATTAAATGATATTAGTTAAAATAGTGTCCGTACAAATTAATATACCTACGTATATCAAGATGTCCCTATGTGCATTTGTTTGTTTATATTACGCATAATTAGAGATTCAAAATCGTTTTATTTTAACTAGAAATACTGTCTTCACAATTTTATTCTTGAAATATTTTTCATCGTTCGTTTATATTCCTATATATTATTTTCGAAAGTATTGGTATCAGCTGTTTGGTGATCTTTTAAATATCTCAACCTACAGTATTCAATTACGTATCAAAATAACGTTGCGGACAGGTAAAAAATCGATCCAGGTATTTTAGTAGGTAGGTACGTAGTTACTGTGGTATGTAATTTCATACAGTGATAACCATGTTTTTTTTGTGTATGTAAATTTTGACTGATACATTATTGATACTTTACACATATTACTACAAATTCTTCATTCGATGTTATGATATACGATATATCTGAATCTCAGGGATTATGTATCGTGTGTACAATTCTACAAAACTTTGCGATTCTTCAGCAATCACATACGATTTATTAATGATGTTTAAATCTATTGAAAACAAGCAAAGACCTAGTGGCCTGGTACATAAGGCACTAGCCTTTCATCTGGGAGCTACGGGTACGATTCCGGTAAGGTCACAATATATTTATGTGATTTTCTGAAAACCTCGGTGTTTGATTGTTTGCCTTCTATTAAAGGTGATACATCAGTGAAACGGCAAATAATTTTCAACTATAGGTGCGACGAAATATTGGACTCGCTGCCATTCGGAGAGAGAACGTCGATCTGGAAACACGCCAATTTGTTTCGTGATGGCGACGGGCGTATCAATTCTTAAATCGTGTAAAGATGACTAAAAACGTTACCCATTTACTTTAAAAAGAAAACATGTCAATGAATATATTATTATTGTAACTGGTATAACAATAAAGAGAACATTAAATGGACACATGTTGGATTTATATGACAAATTATATTTCGTTTGACATGCGTCATTTGCACCCGCGACAAGCAATCCGCGCATCGCTAGCCACAATCTTATTAAACCGTGCCTCAACTGAGGTATAGCCTTAAGTACACTACTTTCAGTGAGCCTCGTGGCTTATTGTAGTGTTAAAAGGAATATAATATATTGTATATATTATTTAATTTTAAAAGAGTCAGCTAATTAAAAAAAACAGTGATCTAGTTTTGTGCCTTCAATCAGAGACGAGAAAATACTGTGACCAATTTACATTGATTTTTATCAATCACACTTTTGAACGCTTTCTTCAATACCAAAGTTTTATTTTATTTTCAATAATTCGTCTATTGACATGTTAGATACATACGTGCTTTTTTGTATATTTGCCGTTTTAATGTAGGTACATATAAAGAAAAGGCGTCGCATTCCAAATTAATCTTTTAAAATTTATAAATTCATATTTTGGAATGCATTCAAATTTAGGTACATCACCATATCCGGTTTTATATAAATAATTAAGTATACATTTCTTATATTGTTACGATTGTTTTGTAACTCAAATGATTTATATGTTATCGATGATACCTAATGAATAATCAAACTTCGAGTGCCATATTTGGTGCGTTAAATGATATATAGTTAAAATATTTAGACCAAATACAGGACCGGAATTGAATTAAAGTATAATTAACACAGCATTATTAAAATCGACCGCCCACGAGGCCAGGGCAGTACTAAAAACCCGAATCGATCGCATCCTCATTGAGTGGAGCGAATGTTGTGTATTGTTTTTATGGAATAAATTGAAAACCCCGATACGAGCCGTCCTTTCGAAGTTTTCGCTTGAAATTAACCATAAATCAAATGAAGAAATATGTACGTTTAATACAAGATCAGTCCACCCGCTCCGAATGTCATACATTATTTTATTTGAGAAATGCCCGTCCCTGTATATTTTTATAATAAATATAACGTACACATTACAACCACCGTTTCAATACAGTTGTATTTTTTTAAAAGTTTATTTCACATAAGAAAACAATGCTTTTTCTTTCAAAGACGCATTCGTACGCCAAATATTTTAAATGGGCAAAGTTATGGAATATCAATCGGTCCCCATATAAAGGGGGCAAAATATGAAGAGACCATGTTTTCCAAAAATAAATTATTTATATATTTTAACAACATATCCAAAAATTACATACATATACTCAACTCATGATATTTAAAGTAAGTACAACACACATCAAAATAATAAACACACATGTATTTGAGTATTAAATACTGAGGAACTTCCAAATTTAAAAAATGCTTTCTCAATTTATTGTGTAATGTATATAGTTATTCCATTTTCTTAACTTTCAGTTTTACACAAACGTTTTCATTGTGACGACAGTTAAATATTATCTTTAATTTTTTATTTAATGGAAATACGTTTTTTTAGATTGTCATACATACGAAGTAAAAATGGATAGGTATGTTGAGACAACGTTGCAAACTGACGTTTACACGCCATAGAAAATAGTTTTCTGGTCTTTGGTTTCGTGTATCTATTTAAAGCACATAGTATTGTGAGATTATCACACTCATTTTCTATTCCATGGCTCATGGGTTCGAGTCCTCGGCTGTGTCGAATTGATATATTATATATATTTTAATTCATATGTATGAGGATGTACCAGTGGCGAAGGGTGGAGGTAGGCTGTTTCTGTTTTTATTGAACTAATACTACAATTTACAGATGGCGTTGGATAGTTTTTAAAATTCAATTAAGCCCAGCCACCAAACCATAATAGTTTTGGTATACTTTGGGCGATACGACAAAATTGTGCACACCCTTTCATTCATACTTATTTGTTTTCGTTGGATTAAGAATACATAATAATAAATTACAACTATTGTTGGCTTATTTTTTTAAATTCATTAAGCCCTGCTACAACCAAACTATAATAGATATAAAATATTATTCCATCTGTAAAATATCCGAAGTTATGTATGATTTAATTGCATAATTTTAGATATTTTATAGATAGACCGGAATTTTTTGACTATTATCTAGTATGGCTTGGGTTTCGCATGGTTTAATCCAACACAATCTGTAAATTGTAGTCTTATTTCAATGAAAACAAATACGTATGACTGACAAAGTTTAGTGTGAACTATATATTGTGTACTTTATATTCTACACTGTTTAGGTCGATATGTAGCAGCAGAAATGGTCATGTATTTATGTTACTTACCTACCAACTTACTCGTCCGTTTCGATGGCTTTCCAAAGGCTGGCGGTCGCTAAATGTGACGTTGTCCACCTACTCACCCCAGTCGAGTTTTTTGTACCGAGTGTACGGTTTCGATATTAAGCTCTCAGCCGATTAAGTTATTGATTATTCCGCGCTCCTTTGCTTTTTGTCGGCTTGGTTCTTTATTCATCTCCTCGCCTTGCATGGAGACCCGTTGCATGGTATCGCCTCGCCGGGCTGCGCGCCTGTTATCACGCGATCAGTTCCGATTCACCAACGGAAGCGCAATTCGAGCTTTTATTTTAAACTTTGAGCTTTTTATCATGTTTGCAGTTTTTCGCGTTATTTAAAAATTAATAATCTTGTTCTGCCAATTCTCTTTTTTTGCATAGGTTTAATGAACTTGTAATAAAGTAACTAAGTACTTAACTAAGAAATATTTATCAGAGTGTAATACAATGTTGGTCATTGTTTAGTCTGTATAAGAAAACCAATACTGTATTACCCACTATTCAAAATTTCCATGTGCGAAGTTAGAATGCTTGCACATGCGCACACCTTAGAAAGACAGTGCTGTCAAAGAGTGATGATAGGTTTGAGTAGGTACTAAATTTTGTAACAGAAAAAATACTACATAATTTAATACGTCCACGATGACTGAGTGGCTTAACCGTTGGCTTATAATGTTGTGGGTCCAAGGTTCGAATCTAGAGTCTGGCAAATACACATATGGTTTTTCAATTTCTGTTTGGAGTCAGAGCATGGACCTTATATGATGAGCAATTGGCGAATATCCGTTTGTCGTAAAAACAAAATTATATTAAAACAAACTCGGAATATGATCCTCTCAGGATCAAACATGGTGAAGCAGAATGCGTCTTATTTATTTTGGACTCTGTAATATTTACTTCAGTGAGTTTTCTTTGGTTTTTTTTAAATAAAATTATTTTATATTTAAAATAAAATAAACAGTCAAGTGTAGTACAATAAATAAACGACTCGTTAGTTACGCGATATAGTATATATTAAAAAGTCTGCGAATGCTTTTTGCAACTGCTTGCTAAGTGCATTAAATTTACTTAATGCAAGTGAGTTTATTATGGAAACGGTCCAACCACTGAGGGGACTCGTAAATGTTGTAGACACCTGCCGAAAAAAAACGTTTGTTACGGTTAAATTTCAGATAATTGAGTTCAATTCATTTAAGGTCTTTATTTTATTGAAGGAATGAACGAAATGTCATTTTATTACGTTTATAATATAAAAAAATATATCGCTCATTCTCACAATTTTAAAAATACTTTCAGAATAATTAATATCTTTGGGCATCGACAAAACATGACGCAATTAATTATAACAGCTATTTTATTCACCTCGTGACTGAGTATCGAGACCCGAATAATTGTAAGGCGGTCAGCCATTTCTCCGCGGTTACATACACAGTATACGTATTACATTTCTTCGTACCACAGTTCACCGTGAGCTGTCTTTACGGAAAGATTTGGTCGTATAGAATTTAGTTACAAAAATTACGCGTTGTTCGTGGAGCACATTACACACATTAATGTCTCAATTTTATTAGATTCAATGTTTGGTATCAAACACATTTTGATAATTACGCTGTTATTATTATCAGCTATTATTATATATACGTACGACTTGATACTTACGAATACCTATCAGAATTTTATGTAAATATATATGATATGCATGTATTTCTAATTTACTTACCTATCTATTTTATTACGTGTTTTATTTAGACTTGAATTTGACCACAGTACTTACTATACGGTCATTTATTTCCGACACAACAGTTTACAATTAACGGTGTTGTACGGTCAACTGCGTACGTACAAATTTCCGTACATGTTTCTCCATGGCTTGGCTCCATCCCTCTCGGCGTTCAGCAGCGTGCAGGGTCTGTGTTAGTGGAAAACACGTATCTTTCTGTCCACCCGACAGCTTTATATGTTGCCAAATGGCTTAAATTGCCATAAGCAGGACTTTTAGTTGGGTCAGCATTTAAATAGTGCTTACTACCCATAACGTATGACGTGAATAAATTAAGTTTTGGAGGAAATACTACATACCTAATATAAGTCTTATAATTTATTAATAATTGAAGTGGAACATGCTCGGAGAGACTAAATCTACCCCAATCGATATGTAAATATTAAATCTTTTTTCTTTGATGACCCGGGAAAGGGCAGGTCTGAAATGTTTAAAGATATGCATGCATGCACGTAGATTGTAGAAGCTTACTTCCAACGTTCCAATATCAACAGCCTCTTTACAAGTACATATTACTTTCAGCCATTCCGTCACTACGTGGGTGGAAAAAAAACATCACGTGAATTTGAGCCAACTGCGGAAATCTAACCCGTGATGTATGATATAAGATTTTAAGCAGTACTCTACGCTGGGAATTAAAAAAAGAAACTCAAGTACCTACATACTTGAATTATAATTCTGCATAGAAAATCCTGTTTAAATATTACCTACCTGGTGCCTAGATTCTAAAATGCATTATGCAGTTTATTAGCTTGGTGTAATTATGTAGCTTAAAATAGTTCTTAGGTATGTTAAGTCAATGGCGTACGACAATCGTCGATTAAGTAAACAAAATACACTATAAATATTTCAATAATACATACCCAGTAAATCACAGTTGGGAATACAAAAATCAACTTCTATATTATGTAGTTTTAGTTTTTCTTTCTGTGTCATATCCGTTATCGGACGACGGCGATGATTTTGACGATCTTTTGGAGGCATGGAATGGAGTACAGAGCTTAAACCAGTCCAGTTCTCAGATTCTTAAGTCAGGACATGAATCTCTTGCCAGATCTTAATGGTTTATCAGAAATCTTCTCTTGAATGATAAAATGCCAAATATTTCTTATAATGTGACCAAAATATGCCAACTCTCCAGTTTTTACTCTGTAGCCGCATATAAGTATGTAATTATAGTATTTATGTAACCAGTGTGATGAATAAACAAGTAATTTTACCGTACTACAGATATTCATATAAGGTAATTTGTAATCAGAGTGTGTGAGTGATACAGATTTTTTTTCAAAACATGAATGATTAGCCATTTATTAAACCAAATTGGATTTCTGAATTGAAACTAACATTACAATATCAAAAAAAAATTAATTTGATCCAACCTGGGTTTCAAACCAGCTACGATTTTAAAGTCTGCCACGATCCTGCCAGTTAGTTATTCACTGCGATCGTTATAATATACAGATCAATTTTTGTGATTATATCAAAGCTAATCAGACAATGTACCGATCTACGAATAAAATATGATAGTCTGTTTTTAAAAGTTTAGTTTTTTAATAAAAACAAATACGTATGACTTACAAAGTTTAATGTGCACTATTTATCACAGCCTACCTCCACCTTTCGCTACTGGTACCTACTAACTAGTTGGAAAAACAATGTTTGTTCAGAGATATATTCACAACAACCTGGCTAAAAACCTACTAAAAATTGCTAATAAAATATATATCTTTTCACAAACACATTACAAAATACATATATTATTTTAAAATATTATGCACAATTATACACGATGGCCGCGTGGCTAATGCGCCGGTCTATAGTGTCGAGGGTCCCAGGTTCGAATCCTGGGTCTGGCAAGTACACATATTGTTTTTCAATTTGTGTATGTCCGGGTATGGACCTAATAGGTTGAGCAAGTGGCTGACATCCATTTCTCGTAAAAAACAAAATCTGTCAATACAAACGTCTACTCTGTGGAGGCCCATATGATCCTATTAGGATCGGAAATGGTCGGAAAAATATATTATAATGATTGCAAATTAATCAAAAACGACTTGATACTATTATTCAAAATGTAAATATCAATCTAATAATACCTATACATTATCTAGTTTGCAAGTAACCCTTCGATTAACCATAGCTCACTGTGAAAATCACTAAACGAAGACAATTCTTAACAAATGTAAAAAGAAAGTAATGGACTTTGCAACTAATGCCTTTATGGATACAATATTATTTCTGCGAATGAACATGGCTGTAATTTCGGCAGTCGATAATGGTCAGTCGATCGAATAATATGATAATGTTATCTCCGTCTTACGGTTATCCATTTAATTTCACCGCCACTGCATTCGGATTAAATCTACACGGGCGGCTCGTGTGTTGCGTGCCTGGCTGTAAGACCTGTCGATCATTTCAATTATTTACCTTTCGCATAAAATATAATTACAAGGAAACAAACAAGGTTCGCGAACGTAATGCTACGCGCCCGCGTTCTGTGCATGTCACTGGCGAATAACCAGTGCGCCACTGCCTTAACGTAGGGTAAAGGCAGTCATTCCAAACCTGTTGGTTGGCGGAACGGAACCCTTGAATTATATAAAATCTTGTAGATGCATTATCGGGTGCTATACATTATATAACAGTGACAGTGTCATCAGTGGGAAAACAAAATACCACCTCTTACTATTATTAATTAGTCTAATGTACGTGGATGCCATAATCATTACCTATTATATTCTACTATCTCTGCATGGCTATGTTTAGCGTTTACTTATATGCAAAGAAAATCTTACTATTTTATTTACGCCTTCACAAGCAATGACAATAATTTGTCATCGTTGTAGATTGTAGAACTTACTTTCAATAATAATTATTGTATTATTTGTATTTTTTATTTTTTTCTCTTTAATACTGAATATACACAACATTCAATGTTAGATTCTTCATAATAGGAAATGCACACACACACATATTATATATCATAGTGGCGAAGGGTGGAGGTATGCTGTGGAAATCCGAGTGCACTCTAAACTTTGTCAGTCATAGTTATTTTTTTTCATTAAACTAAGAATAGGTACACATTGCAGATGGTGTTGGTTAGTTTTTAAAATTCATTTCAACCCTGACTCAACCTAACCATAATATAATATATTAGATGAAACAATATATTTGATAGAGATAAGAATAATTTTTGTCTATGATGGCTTGAATTTTAAAAACTAATTAGAATTATCTGGACTTTATTCTGAAGAATTCAGCTTTATTCTTTATTTTGAAAATCGTAGATTATTTTTGCCGAACACAAGAAAACATCTTGGGAGAAAATATTTTTTGACCTGCTGGTTTAATATAACTGACGTGGGTGTTTGGTTAACGAGTGTTTTTTGTTATTGTTGATGTTTTTGCCATTTTAACTATTTGAAAAATATACACCCAAAGTGTGAACTAAAAAAAAATTAATTTTATTACACACTTAAAACACTTAAATCAATATTTTTTCTATAACCAAATATGTAATATCACTGTTTTTTGAGTGCATGCATAGACTTGAGTATTTTTTTATATGTGTTAATTAATTAATTGAACTGACGTTTACTCCATTATAATGGTTTCTTGAAACAAAGTTATTTCGTTATAAGTAGAATTAATATGCTGAATAACGTCTGGCATCTATGCCTCGCCAAATGTCACTGTTGGCAGTTTATAAAAAGATTGGATAAATAAATAAATATAAAATTACAATTTTTTTTATATATATGATGTTTGTTATGAAAAATAGTGTCTCGAAACATACACAAAGAAATAAAATTGAATTTTAAATCAATGTAAAGTAAGTATATATTATATCTTTTTTTAAACGGAGACAGTTAGTGGCCAGCTGACTAGTATCTACGTATGTGAGCGAGCATATAATTTTTAAACTCACCTCTCCCTGTAATTACGTAATAAATAATTACTACCTGAGGAGATATGCGGTGGTAATTATTGACTGAGTGTGAAAAATTACAATTGACATATCTACGGTAAAATGTAATAAGTATAAATTATCATTGTTGATAATCAGGAAACCGTGTTTAGCGTTAACGGTGTGAGCTTAGCGTGCATTCCTGCTTCATTAAAAAGCATGCAGTTTTTATTTTTATCGCCGCGCTGGCTTAGTTTTGTCATTTGATTTCATTAGTGACTACCTGTATATTATAAAGGTAAGTACTAGCTCGACTGGCTGGTCACATACGCTTGGTCATATTACTTGACTATCAAAAGTCGCTGGAAAGAGAAACGTTAGTCGAAAATTCGTCACAAAATAGGATCAAAGACAGAGTGGGTACCTACTCAGTTTTGAGATAGGTACTAATAACATAATGGAATTGAATGAATGTTCCTGGTTGATTACTTAAGACGATTTGAAAATCATAATATAAAACAATTATTGTATAATTAATTCTCTTACAATTTATAGGTTAATTGTCACCTTCTAAATTATATTTTATTTACATTTTAAGGGGGGACATGCTCGTCGAAGGTCAAAATTGAGTTTTTATTGTATTTTCAAACCATGATCCTGGACACTCCTTAAACGTTGTAGATAATCTATTTATATAATTTTGAAGCCTTATTATCCTTTATAGTTATTTTAAACATTTGATGACTGCATAAAGTATTTTTGTTACATAAAATAGTATTCTTTTAAACCTGTCGCTCTAATGTTTTAGAATATAGTCATATTTCGGTACATAACTGTGCAGTGGTGTTAAGATTTTTTACGTTTATTAATTTTTAAACGCATTTATGAAACCATTAGTATAATTTATTACGAGATAATTTTTGTAAAATATTCACGATAAAAAATTATATTGATAATCTCTGTGATCCCAAATTTGACAAGAATTAGGCATTTTATTATTCAAAAAATCGGCAAGATTAACACATTTGAAGATGATTCTAAAGATTTTTATTATAAGCTATGTCTTTGACCATTCAAGTGTGATAAACATCTTATGAATAATGATTGCTTTATAATAATTATTGACCTAAGAATAAGGTAGTGTTTTTTTGAAATATACCATTTCTTTTGTCATTCCCTAGTAGTTAAGCTACAACATACGGCCGTAGCCATAAATTGACAAACTATAATTAAAGTAGGGAGTAAAATTATGTTAACGCGCGTGTTTGAACATGTACCTAACCGAATTTTTTTTATTTTTTTTTAACGGTACATGTTCAAACACGCGCGTCAATATCATTTTACTCCCTACTTCGATTATAGTTTGTTAATTTATGGCTACGGCCGTATGTTGTAGCTTAACCACTGGGGAATGACAAAAGAAATGGCGTATTTCAAAAAAACACTACCTTATTCTTAGGTCAATAATTATTATAAAGCAATCATTATTCATAAGATGTTTATCACACTTGAATGGCCAAAGACATAGCTTATAATAAGTATCTTTAGAATCATCGTCAAATGTGTTAATCTTGCCGATTTTTTGAATAATAAAATGCCTAATTCTTGTCAAATTTGGGATCACAGAGATTATCAATATATTTTTTATCGTGAATATTTTACAAAAATTATCTCGTAATAAAATATACTAATGGTTTTATAAATGCGTTTAAAAATTAATAAACGTAAAAAATCTTAACACCACTGCACAGTTATGTACCGAAATATGACTATATTCTAAAACATTAGAGCGACAGGTTTAAAAGAATACTATTTTATGTAACAAAAATACTTTATGCAGTCATCAAATGTTTAAAATAACTATAAAGGATAATAAGGCTTCAAAATTATATAAATAGATTATCTACAACGTTTAAGGAGTGTCCAGGATCATGGTTTGAAAATACAATAAAAACTCAATTTTGACCTACGACGAGCACGTGGGCCGTCAAATGGTTAATTTGCACTTTAGTAGTCAATATTAATTATGACTTCTTTATGCCTATTTTCTCATATACTTACTCAATGCCCTTAAACTTCACAGACACTTCAGTATTCTAAACATGGAATCACCCCATTTAAAAAAAAATCCGGCTCATCTGAAAACTTCCCCATATCGATTCCATATAATATTATAAACCCTAATGGATTTAAATTCAAATTCCATCAAGTAGGTTCCTTCGGTTGATAGTATTAATACCATATATACCTAATTATAAACCACCATATTATGGATTGTCGATTTACTTCAGGAGATAATTTTAAGGTAAACGTTTAAGTTTTAGAATCAAACTCTAAAGATAATAGAAGGTTCTAGAATAATTGTAAATTATTATATACAATATATATTAGTAATAAACAGTATGTAAATTGTGATCGCTAATCTCTGAGTGTGAATGAATTGTGTTTAAATAATAAAGCAATTACTTAAGTTAATATCATTCTTCTCAACCTAAAGCGACGGTACGTCTATATTTTTCTTTAATGTAAAAGTTGATAATAATCATTATTAATTTGAAGTAGACTTGTCTCTACTATACTTAGTAGAATACAAAAAATTTCAAAGAATAGTGTGACATTCCACAATTCCCTTTATCGTTTTATCAAAACTGGTTTATTTATTTCTATCATGGCTATCGGATAACTTGACTTGCGTTATTGTCACCATTATCCCAGTGATTATATTCCATAAACGTGACTGGTTTGTATGTAAGCTCAATTTACTTCGACCATTCCAAGCACTGACGCAAATACAATCTTATGATATTAATTTTATAAAGTTTATCTATCGTTTGATCACCACATATGAATTTATAATAATGATATATTTTATTATATGTGCTGAATACTACGTAAAGGTCGACATGGCGATACATTTGGTATTTTATTATTATCAAGCTAATGCTGAATCACTTGAAATGATTATAATAAGATGTGGTGTTAAATCTATAATGTTACATAAAGATTTACTTACTATTAAAGTTTTAACCATCATCGTACATAAGTCAGTTAATATTTTATTGTACAATTCATTCGTATGGAAAAACATTAGATACAATATGTAGATAATTAGTAGGAAATCATTTGTACGCATGGACATTTTGCCAAATCACGCACGGCAGAAAAGCGTTTAAACCATAGACTATAGATACATCTAGACGCCACCCGTTGCATTGCTAAATGAAGCCGCGTGCCGTGCGCTTGGTTTGTGGGCGAGCGAACGCATTCGTCTACAAATGTTCGAGACCATAGATCATTTCGCTAGTGCTCGCACTAGACGCTCAGAATTAAAATATAATTTTCTATTTTTTTACGTTATATATATAGTATTTTTAAGCGGTCAAAATGCAACCATTGGATAAAGATATCCATAATTTAAGTTATTTTAAAGAAACACTAGGTCACTGATATTAAAATATATAATAATATACAAATAAATTATCACGAACATGTATCAACTTACCTATGAAACGTAATACCATTTTCTTGCTTATCAGTACGGCTACCATATTTTAATACAACACACATAACCATCTTTTCTACTTAATTAACTAAAAATATTTACCACTGACTTTATGTTTAACACAAAAAATAGCAATTTTAGCAACACGAGCTCGCAGGTTATCGACGCTAAGTGAAGCGATTCGCCACGAATTTTCGGCGACACTTTTGGAAACTAACTCACACATATGTAGACTTTTTATCTTACTCTAGCGCGTGTCGCAGAGATTATAAGGGTGCCGAATACTTTCTCACTCGCACTCACGCATCGTTTTTGTTCAGGCCTTGGTTTAAACCGAATGCAACTTTTGTGGATCAGTATTTTGACAAAGCGATATTTTGTGAGAATTAAAAAAATTACTTTATTTTAAATAGGTACATACCTACGACATTCATTTGAAAACAATAATTTTTCACTTAGATTGTATAAATAAGAAATTTGGTCGTTAATTAGGGAAGAAGCTACTTATTTACTTTACTTTTAGTCATTCTTCACACGTGATTCCAGATTTATCAAAGCTCGTGGTTTATCTGATTTCCGAAGCAGATCCATTGCATGTAGGGATTCCAATCCCGGGATTGAAATAATAAACTGAGTTTGAATGAAGTTTATTTATACACATGTGTAGGTTGCCGATTCATTTTATTTTTTCACATGAATTATTAAAAATGAGAAAGATTGGAAAAAAACAATGCTTCGCACTTTTAACAAAGTAATTCTACCATGATATCATACGTTTTAGGGCAGTTTCATATTTGGCTGATTAATTAGATTTATGAAGCGGAAAGGCCATAAGTACGATGATTATTTGCTTTAATATTTAAAATCTCGCTAATCCATTCATTATGTCTTTACTATCAGAAACAGCAATCTCATATTAAATTCACATTATTATTTATATTACAATATTATTTACTCCATTAAACTTGTGTATTTCCAAGATTGAACGTATACAATATTAACAATAAATGTCTTAAATAGTATAAATATTATACTAGATTTATTTTTGACCGATTTTATCAATATTATTTGTAAATATAAAATGTTCATATTAACAATCGAAAAAAATGCCAATCCCGGGATTGTCAAATTGTAATCCCGAAATCCCGGGATCAGAATTTTGGCTTGGGATTGGATTCCCTAATTGCATGCATTCCAGATATTTTATCAAGATTTAGTAAAAGTTTGTAATAATATAATAATGTTACAATACTTCGTATCATAACTATGCATGTAAAGGTCACGTGACATCAAAAAAAATATGAGTTACTGGTAGGTACTCGTTGAAACTTAAATAACGCAGAACAGTACTTTAACACTTAGCCGTGTATCACGTTGAAAATCGCCTCGACTGGGATAAGTTTATAAATAAAATGGCCGGGATAATACGTCACGCGGCTAGCCAAAACGAATGAAAAGGAGCTTCTGCACATGTGCCGTTGCGACATATTGGTAGTATTACCTGTCATGTGAAATTTGTTGCATTCGTGCTGTGTGCAAAGGTAAATTAAATTACATGTGTTTTGTGAATGCCTACAAAATCATATCGATATATTTGACGTGTTGCAGTCGAGTTTAGATGTGCGATACAGTTTAAAGTCATTTACAGCTTAATTTACTGGTTGCCTACTCACAAAAAGGTGATCTTACCTCATTACCTCTGTTCTGTTACAATGTTGCTTGTTTTTTAAATATATAATGTCTAAAACATATTTTATTGCAATGAATTTTTTTATAATAATATAAATTACTACATATTGCTATAGTTTTTTTCGTTTTTCACTTTGTCTACTGAATATCCATTTCATTTTTATTATTTGGACCTTTAGCACAACGCGAATTAATGCTTTGTTATGATCATTACGGCGCACAGCAGGGGGCCTATCGCTAATTATTTACGTGGAGAGGCTTGCGCGTCGTGGGTTCAAATCCCGGGACGCCGTCGTGAAAACACCATTAATTTTGTTGTTAATATTGCCAAAGACTTGCCATCACACGCCTCATGGGATCGGTATTCTATACGGCAGTGATGTCCAACCTACTTCGATCTTAGTAATGTCTTAAAAGGACACCTAAAAGCCCTAATGGCACCAGCAGACTTAGATTGTCGTGAGTAATCGTCATTTTTAAACAGCAATTTCACTGAACGATTCAGCTCGTGTTGACCACGTGTTGACCATGTGTTGACGCTTGATTTGATTGGTGCATAATAAACGCTAAGTAAACCAAAAAATATGTAATGGTTAGCTTGGTGGCAGTCTTTCCTCATATGGTGTTACTTTAAATGGAAATTATTGTAGACTGCATTTAAACAAGTAATGAGTTGCTGATTGTATTTAGCCTACCTACTAAGATATTATTTCGGCTTTCCATTATTATTGTCTGTTTTAAAATAATGAATAAAGTCAGACAAGGCAGCCTTCATTATGTAATCGTCAAATGTGTATTGTCATGTCAAACACAAGATAGGACATGGCTCGTGCGGCCATACCTGGAAGCTCAATCCGGATATTTTTGTAGGTGTTCGGTAATTTTCGACACGATCATCGGGTGAATGTTGTCAAAAAAATAGAAATATTTCCAATTTGGTCACGACTCCAGGGAACGACTCAAAATGTAATTTGAGTTTAAAACATTTTCCTTATATTTCAAGAAAGGCAAATATTAATCGTTAACGATAAGAAATTAAGTTTATTTTTGATAACCGAAAAAAGTAAGCTTATCTCTTTTTTTAATAATACCCCGTTTTAGACTTTTTCAATTTAACGAAACGTTTGGCATGGAAAGGTGCATGTTGGGTATAGCTCGTAAAAAATCACAAAAGAAAAGTGAATCGACCCCGCTGATGATCATGACTATGGGGTATGGGGTAATATTCCATAATCGACATAGGCTGGTCGCTAAGAAATAGGTACTTTCAAATATTATCTCATTGTATAGATGCCAATCATTTTTTCAAATGATTGAATTATTCTTTCAAATTATCTCATTTAGATACGTAGATATTGGTTTGCCATCACTTCTCCGTGGTCTTGAATGGATTTTTATAGTGGGCGATTCGAATTATTATTTCAATTTTGAATATTAGTCGATATATCATCGTAATTATTATCGGAAATGTGTTCTATACGATGTTGTCTATGGATATTGTTTTCTTATTGAAAAAATATATACAAGTAAAAGGATTGCCAAAGTGCATTGCATCACTCGGTTACAAAATAAATTATACGGATAGCTTATCTTGTTATTTGAGTTTGAGATTGTCTTTAATAGTGACAGATGCTAAAGACCATCAATATAAACATATTTAGTGTGTCATTCATTTCATTTCACAGTTTTTCAACCATACGAATACTGTACTTACTTACACTGTCAGAAGACCGCTATATCGCCGAAATAGATCCGTGTTTCTAGTTTGTTTTTACCCTTAGCCTGTTTATTTTACTTCTTCTTCTTCTTCTTCTTCTTCTTTCACCCTGTCACGTCCCAACATTGGGGCATAGGGCAAGCACAAGTTGGCGCCACTTCCCTCGGTCCATCGCCAACTCCTGTGCCTCCCGCCATGTCAGACCTGCAGCACGTAGGTCGCTTTTGTAGCATCGCTGCAGGGTGAGGGAGGGCCGGCCACGGCGACGGAACCCTTGAGGCTGTGCCACAAGGGTACTGAGTGCCGCACTCTTTTGCGGCATCCGGAATACATATCCCAGCCACGTAAATCGCCTCTTCGTGATAACTTCAATACTTCGTGATAACTTCAATTCAACACTTTTATAAAAACTATAAATATGTTGCTGAGAGCAAAGGTTCGTCAGTGTAATGTGCTGTGTCAGTTGTGACGACAAGAGATACCGGATTGAATATTTGATTTCGCTGACAGTGCCGGAAGCCATGACGTTTTTAACGGTAGCCCATCATCCTTATTAATATTTTCAGGATTCCTATGAATTTCATTGGCCTCCTTCACCAATCGTGTTAACTATCCCTTATTCCGATTTCCGACCCTGTATCTTAATCTCAAAGCATTGCATTTTTACATTGTTCTCAGGAAGATATTTACACAGTTTTTAATTTATTGAAATTATCCTTTACACCTTTTTTGCGTGTTGTTTTTTAATTTTAATGTTTAAATTATAATTGATTTAAATTTTATACTATTAAAGGAAAAAGGGCGTAACCCTCGATTTTTCGAAAAGTGCTTTTATTAGATATTAACAATGTATACAACTAAATACACGTTGTATAAAAAGGAAGTAAGCCGCAAATGCTGAATTATTATCTAAATTCGGGTTTTAATTGAGATTTTTTAATTTATGGAAAAAAAACATTTATCCTCAATTTTAATGATTTTTCTGTAATAACTTCTTTAATTATTATTAGATCGAAAATATATTACACCAAATCATCAATCATCGTGCACCCAATGTCTGTGCTTATTTTTATTAAATATTAAATATTAAACTAAAAACTCTCAAAAAACGTTTTTTGCCTCTCCTGTAAAATTTGTTGAGTGAGGGTTACGTCCTTTTTCCTAAACACGGTCGTATTGTATTTGAATATTTTTTGCGACGCAGGTTTAGGCATTTGGCAAGTATTAACCATTTAGTTTAGTGTTTAGTAATACCATATACATTAGATACCCAATTATTGTTAATATTCTGCAACCCTATTAAAATGGCATTACTCCTAAATAATGGTATTAGGTGGGTGAAGTATTGGGGACTTACTTCACATAAAATACTTAAAATTACGTAATGGGAAATGTCACAGAAGATATTATTAGGTACCTAAATTTAAACAAATAAGGTATTGCTAAGGTATAACCCTTAATAGGTAATGCATCAAGCGCATTAAAAAACGTCAGTATGTGCAAAAGGCTTTGTATGTTTTTCTTTCGTAATACGATACGTCATACGTCATGCATTACGTGAATGATAAAAAGTGTGTTAATTTCAAAATCACAAAACAGATATCTACCTTACCTACCTACAAAGTTAGATGCCATGTTACGTACGAATAATTGTTTTATTTTTTTGTTAACATTACTTTAACATCGCCAAACCACTTCCGTTATATGTAGGTACCTACTAGGTATTTTTTCTACGCAAAAAATCTTGTTCTGCCCACGTCTGTTGGATGTACTGAATCCACGGACTTGTACGAAGTTACGGACGGATTGCGTCGACGTCGTGGCTCCCTGCGGCGTGTGCCTAATGATGACTTCTACTGCAGTGGCGTATGTTGTTATTAATGGTTAGAAGGGTAAAAAATAAAAATATTTGACTTCACTAAAATGGATAGTTAGATAAAAAATATATTAAACTTCTGCATATTTGAAAGTATCAAATCTACCTTTAATTAAATTACTTTTTAATAAAATAGTAATAGCTACACGAGATATAAAAATGTAAAATTCCTTAATATAATTTGAAAAAAAAAACCTCAGATGTTCTAAATAGGACTAGTAACCTAATATCGTATTCTTGTGTATTCTTTATCGTTTATGCAGTCGACACAATAAATTAATTGCCAACCATATATTTCATACCAAGTATGCGTTTCATGTGTATTTCAAATTCAGTCAATGTTGGCGACAATCTTTTGTAATTTTAAATCAAAGTATTCGTAACACTAAGTTTGTCTTGCAAGGCGTTTTACGATGATTGTGAGGTTGTATGCAAAATATATTTTATGGACCCTATTTGAGTGTTAACCGTGAATATGCGCAGATGCTATTTCTTCTAGTGCGCAGGAGTTAGTCAAGGTTAATGTGGTTATTATTACAGTTGCTATTGTTGACTGTACTTGCATCAAACCTATTGAATATCATCACCTCAATACTACAACTAGATAACTTGCTTTATCACTGTTTTTGAGATAGCTATTGCATATGATTCTACATAATTATTTTCCTTCTCTACAAAATGCTAAAACTAGGTAAGTCAGAAGTTAATGGGAACTGTATTAATTTTGTATTTGAAAACATGAGATAACTGTAAAACCATAATTAACGCGTTAAATAAATAAAATAATCTGATATAGGTATAGGTACCTACAATATTTTTTCATACAATTGAACATTATTTAATTGTTCCCAATAATATTTGTAGCCTAGATTTATGCTAATCAAGTAAAGTTTAAATTTCATTTTCCCAACAATGACCAAATCAGAGTTATCTGGTTGTAGTATTGAGGTGACAATATATTTCTCTCGCTCGGCGCTCCTACAACTTGACTGTCATGTTTCGTACCGAAATTATCAAACTTCACCATGATAATATGGTAAGTTTATAGTCGTTCACTCGTATGGCTGCAAGTTTTAAATGACATAGTCAAAACTTATTTGATGTGGGACTGACTATTGATCCATTAACTATTAATAATTTGCAGGCGTATTTATATTTAAACTCAGATTTAAAAATCTCCGACCCCATTTAAGTAGGTATCTGACGGAAAACTAAACTAATATAAACGTAAATGAAAGGTCTTAAAATATATTAGGTTCATATTCAATTTAATTTTAAGTTCATGATATGATTTGAAATAATTTATAAACGACTTATCTTATGAATCTAACCGGTGCTTAGGTAATAGAACTCCATTATATATCACTTGAATTATGTTTGTTTATGACTACAGTATTTGAGTTGTTAATGAGTTTCTAGTCACTAGTGTGAAACGGTCGTCATTAAATATGTTAAATTAATAATTTCAGTGTATGACAAGCTAGCTTAAGTTTTATTGAGAATAAATTATTCCTCGAAAGATGTCTGCCTCTGCATATCAGTTGAATGGAGATCGGTTCGTTCAGTATTAAAGTACTGCAAAGCTCTCGAGATATTATTTATCGGCATTGTGATATTATCATTATTCATGGGGAGGCCGTCTTATTTAGCGTATTTCATTTCAAAGTGCAGGGTCGATACAATATATTAAAAATCAACATAACAGTCCAAAGATTTCTAAAGCTTTTGGTCAATTCATGATAATATCAACTTTGCATGTTCATGCTCTTTTATAATATGACGGGAAAATACCTTAGTATAGTACTTATATATTGTTAATAGAGCCCTCGTAGTCCAACGGAGGCTCCTGACTCGATTCTCGGTGAAGTCACACTACATCTATGAAATTGTTAAGATTTAAAGTGTTCTGGTACAAATGGCCATATAGTTTTGTTTTCAAATGCGGATGGAAAACATTGTTCATAATACCTATATGTACAGATTTTCTCGGTCTACTACGGTTGACTTAAAAGAGTGGTTAGGTTACTCGAAATTACTGAGCGAATGTATTTAATGAGCAATGAGCTTCATCTTACAATATCGTAGCGCCTGTACACGTGCATGGCTTTACTGGCAGGCAGCAATAGTCTGTATTTTAAACTATTGTGACAATAACTGTTTACACGTAAAAGTACTGACTGTCTCGCCAATCTCATTCTTCAAGAGTCAGCCTGACGCGATATTGGCATTTTATGGTAGGTACTATTTGACAGGCCGTAAAAATTATCTAACCTCAAAATAAGTCTCTCCGTGGTGTTGTTCGTTTTTTTACCGGCAGGTTCGCCACAATCGTTCTACTGCTCAGGCGCAGATCGAAATAATCTCAACTGTCTGATGAAAATTCAGAATCTTCCGAACTTTTTTGATTCATGCATGCAATCTAGCAACTTGCATGACAATACGTGTTTACACCTGCATTTTCTTATTATGGCCGCGGCCCGCGATAATACGTACTATCAGCAGTAAATCCATGCTCGTCTAAACGGGGTATGATATTAGGTACTTATATTAAATTCCACGGTTGATGGCTAACTCATTAACTACCCACAAGAAAATGATGTAACAGGATGGCATATTGGGATAGTAGATAACAATTATATTTATGTGTTGGTTGTAATCAATCGTTCGAATTGAGTTAGGGATAAGGTTTCAATACAATTAAGTTAATTCTACGTTATTATTCGGTGATCAAAATGATTATTCGTGGTACCATTTATGTTTCTCGTGGGAGTCTGAAAAGCAGAATAACTTTGCAACAATATTAAACGCGTTTATTTTGGCGACCCTGGCTCGTGGGACTGTGAGAAAACCTCGGAGGTTTACACCTATGATACCCGGGCAGCAGAAAGGTCACCGGTGATTTATTAACAACACTTTATGCGGTGACATCTTACCGATCGAAGACGATATGATTGATGCACGCGGGCCCCGCCGGTGCGAGTGCACTCGATTCGAACGATTACAACAAACACACAAACTCAATTACCTCCTATCTCAGTATGCCACCCTGATACATTATTTTGTCTTTGGTAGATGCTGTTCATATTATGAATACCAGTTTCGTACATTGGTAGGTTGATATGATATCACATTAATTTTAAATATTATTATAATAGTGATATAAAGAGTTAGTTATTACCTGCCTAAAGATATACATATGAACACTTAGTGGCGATTTCAGATATGTTTTAATGTTTGAATTGGGAAACACATAAATTGGCATCCTTTTTTGACGTTTCGTTGTAGCTACTGTAGGGATAATGTAGGTACTTTTATTTACATTTTGTGAGTTCTGAATCTGAATTCTTAATTCCTAGTAGTTGTTTGTATTTGGCTGCATTACTATGTACATACACAAGTCGAACATGTTTAGTTTTGAAAGCGATCCATGTATATAGTACCTAATGTAATTAATAAAACAATTTTACATTAATTTAAAAATCAAGTTTCAGGATATATCTTGGCAATATCTGTTTTAAAGGCTTGCAGTTTTTGACGGTTTCGCTTTTATAACAGTGTGACATTTTAATTACAGTCCACTTAATCATTAGTCTTAGCAATACTTTCATTTATTTACGTTAGGTACCTACTTCTATATGGAGAAGATTTTCTCCAGCGAGTTTGATAAGAACAGACAAAATATGCAAATATTAAATCGATGTAACAGTCATTTTACTTATTTGAATAAACATAAAATTAATTTTGGCATATCTAAATTGACAGTGTGTTTGGATGCATTTACCATTTCCGCATACATGTCCTTTCATACCAAAGGTTGGCACTGTTGGTTCACCATACATTATAATAAAAATAATATTCATATTATATGTATTGAGATAGCGAAAACTTGTATCAGCACATAAACGTTATATTGCGTAGCATTATTATAATATGCAAAACGGCAAATTCTGAAGCGGACATTTGAAATAAAGGTATGGTGTAGTTTTGCATCAGAGAGGCGAACTATACATCCTGCAATGTGCTAAAACCGAAACAATCGACCTAACAATACAATTTATTTCATACCTACTATTACCACCATAATAATACATCGGTAATACGTGTGAAATGACGTATTATAGTAATCGTGATTGATTGACCGAAGCAGATTGATTTGTGTTTGAAATCCGCCGCCTTACGGTGAAAGCGAATAATATAGATGCTTATTAATTCGTATACCCGAGAAATTCAATTATACGAACCAGATTCCGTTAAAAATGTAACATCTCCTGGTTTGTTTTATTTTCGGCCAAAAGAACGTGTTGTAATCTCGAGCCCCGCCAGTAAGTTAAAAATCGATTCCATAACCGTGTATTATTAATATATAAATATGCTTTGATGGAAATTAGTATAAAAAATATACTTTTGTGTTTGGTCGGACTCGACTAAATTAATTACCTACTATCAATTACCTAGTCCTCGAATCGAAATCACATCGAGTTTCCTGGCATTCCCTGTCACAAGTACCATAAGCCAAATTTAACACTACATATTGTTTGTACTTATACATCTTTTATGATCATGGTGATCTAACCACCCTTCACGACGATAGTTTTCTGCCCTTCCGATTACAAGATTTCCACACCTACCGCTTTTCTACCTGCGACATGCATAAAACATGTCACAATATTTTTATGTATAATCAAGCATGTACAGACTGAAGGCCCGTCACATAGATGTATGGCCTGCCATCAGCAAAGTGATCTTCACTCTTCAACTAATTTCCGAAATAGTTCGATTCTTCTTCTTTCTCTGTCAATTACCTATATCGTTGATATTTCTTTGGATAATGAGTTAAAGAATACTGCACTTTTGTTTTGTCATAATCTTTTGAGGTAGGTAGGTACTTATGTTCTGTACTTTTCTTATTTGAAAACGTCGCAATTTATTAGTCACCCAGTCGGTCTAAAGAATTTTCTGTATTAGTAGGTATGATTAATTCAATCAATTCAGATTTTTTTTGTTTCAAATGTTCTATATTTAAAAATAGTCTTTATTTTTTTTAGATTCGTTTATCTTAGAATCGAATACCTCTTCGAATATTATGTTTTCCTGATACTTTAATATTTTTCGTGATTAATTTCGGTCTCAAATTTCTTTACTTCGAGCGACTTTTTCTGCCGCAGGCAAATAAGTTTTGCTTAAAATTATAATCTTCATTGAAATACAATCACTCCAGCTTTCTGAATAGTATTTTATTCAAGAGACAGGTGAGACAAGGTGTAAGCGTTTGTACTGCCAACATAACGAGAAATGTTTTATCTTTTACATATGGAGTTGGTAATACTCCTTTTCGCATAATAGATTGCGATAACATAACACTAGCATTGAAACTTTGAAACCGTCACCTAAAAGACAACTGATAATTGCTCATTAACTTGGATAGATAGTTAAGCCCAGTAACTTAGAAATTAACTAGACGAGGGATCATTTTTATGGAATCTTCATCCAAACAAAACCCATATCAATAGATTTGTCAATAATAATCGATGTTTAGTAATGAATGAATGCGTAAGTATCCTTTAAATTATAGGTACGTACTGACAAATCCACAACCTTATTTATAAAACTAATGCAAATTTACTGGTAATTCTAGTTTACAGTCAATTAGAATTACACTAGAGGATTTGTCTATCAATTGCACTAAACGCTTAAAATAAACTTAGTAAGCTCATGTCCGGTTTACGAAGAGTAAACCTGTCATATTATCTTCATCCCATTTCTAACATGCTGTATGGGAAACTAACTAAATTAAATTGTCGTCAGTTTAGAAACGTAATAGGTACCTAGGCAAATTTTATTTATGGGTGTATTTGCTACCCGAAATTCTACTCTGTCGTACCAATACGTATACAAACTTACCCTAGGTAGATACTGTTTCAAGTTTAAACTGATGAGTAGGCGTAGGATTTTTAGTTGCTAAAAAATGAATAATAGGTACCTAAAATATGTAGATATAATTCTAAAATATGTTATTAAATTTCATAAATATGTGCTAAAAAACAAATACGTGTTAAAAATTTAAGTACCTAAGTATTACAATAAATGATATATATTTCAACAGTTTAATTTGTTATTTATTCACAAACAGAAAACGCTTTATTACAATAAATAATAAAATAATTTTTCAAATTTCCGAAAGTGAATCTTTGATGATTTGATCTTAGAAAATTTTTATACATGGAAAAACTTCTTACCACTTGGTTCTACAGATGTTACTATTGCTTATGTAAATGAAACAATTTCTGAAGTAGAAAAAATTGAAACATCTGAGACACTGATGGATTTTCCAAAAGAGCTTTAATATTCTGCAGCGTTTAAAGTCCAGTATCTTTATTTAAAACACTATTAAATTGTGTACTTATTTTTATTCCAATTGGTACAGGAACATTTAAATTTTGTGAAAATATGTGCTTAAACCTAGAATATGTAGAAATATGTAATTATCCAAAAATATTTAAAAATATATGCCAACAAATAGGGCTTAAATGTTTAAAAATTGTCTGAAACAGATGGATATTTTTGATATTTTGTCGAAGGCCGCTCAATTTTTTAATACCTAAGAATCCTAAACCTATTGATGAGTCATATTGATTATTGTTATCCTGTACCAAAATGCATGGGTACATTAAATTTTGATCACTACGTTTATATTATTATATCGACTTTGAGGACTTCGATAATAATATCTACAATAAGTATCATCGTATATTTTAAAGTTGCCAGCTGTTCGCTGTAAGTCCAGCGGCCTCCGAGACAAGTTGGTTGGCTGAAGCGACGCGTAGGATGGCCGTTGCAGTGCCACATAATAATAACTCCGATAATAAGTACACGGGACAACAATCATACCTACGCGCCCGCCAATGTCCTGCTTGCAGATATCATTTGACTGTGAAGCTTCTAAAACTATGTATTCACCTTAAATTTTATAAAAATAACTTACATATGTATTAACATAATTTAATGGATGATATATGTACTTATAACTAATTAGGTACCTAGTACATATTGTAAGTACTTATCTTGTTAAGAAATCTAAAGTCTTTCCGTGTTATTAACATATTAATGAACTAATTAGTACTTCTTACGATAATAGCGCCCCAATATAGATGATTGAGAAAAAAGGATGCATTTAAAAATTCTAGTTAGGTTTTCTTACAGATAACAATTTATTGATTTGAGCCATCTTTCCATAAAATTGTCTTAAGCATGACTTAAATTTCAAATGTTTATAACATGGAATATTGTTTCTGTAGGGCCAAGACACGTGCTTCTGCAAATCACGGTGCCGGTGCAGGTCGTGCTTGATTCTTAATATATCCAATTAAAACCAATCACAACTTCAATTTATTGTTAATTGCAGCATTGTGTATCTTAGCCCTTACATAATAATACGTCGCTGTAGGATTGGTTTGTCGAATAGACCAAATGTCAAATGTTCAGGAGACGAAAAACAATATTGATTATTCTATATTTAAATTGTTGTTTTTACAGCATATGAATGCTGTTTTCATTACAAAGCAATTTAAAGAAAAGCATGGTTCTGGTTCATTTATATACAAAAAATCATTCTGCATTCAAAGGTCGATTTCGACAAAAACGAATATTCGACATACCAATCCTATAGCAACGAATATGCATTATTGATTTAGACATATTTTATATATATTATATTTCAGAATAATGCGTAATGGTTATGCCCCACAGTTAAACCACCACTGTCGCACTATACTATGCTCCCCAAAGTGTGTGCACACCTCGGTATAATGAGTGTAGAGTGCATAAATGTGTTACAGATTAATATCGTCAGATAGTGGACGCATACCTACCACGGTCATCCTCTACTTTCAACAATCGTCATATTATAAAACAGGCTCCATTGCGTCCCCAGGTGCAATGGCCTCTACGAGATATGACGAGCTTTCAATCCCATGTTCCATAAAAATATTTTGATAGCATAATGGGCCTTTACTGATGTTATTTTTTACGTTACTCCACCGTATGCTGTGGTCAATGTGTCGTGTTTAATAACTGTATTATATATACATGTTATTAACTTAATTAAATATATTTACTTACATGGATATTTCTGAGATAGGTTTTCTGCTATCAACCAAGGATTGATTTTGATTTAGGAGTTGCTTGTGTGATTGCGGGGCCTAAGTATTCATTCAGAATAATTATTCATTGAAATAAGTAAAATATTAAGAACAATAACTACTACTAATCGCTTCCATTCATCATGTTTTTCATTTTTTACAAATTAACAAACTTTTAACAAATATAAGTTTTCGCAATAAAATATAGCTCTAATGGATTTAAGTTTTGTACTATTCCACAAATTCCGACTCAAGTGGAATAAATAGTACAAAACTTAAATCCATTAGAATTTAAATTCAAATTCCATCAAGTACCTTCGGTCGATAGTATTAATAAATATATCTCTGTTTACCCCTCCTCCCTCTTTCATAAAATTGACAGTAACTACATTATAAAACTTAATCGTAAAAAATATGTTCGTACTAACACGTCATGATAGATATGTGAAAATAATATGGAAACACCTCAGAAACATACTTATTAGAATGAATCTTGAAAAAAATATGATACCGAGCAGGACTCGAACCAGCATCCATCAAATTCCGCACAATGTGCTTTACCAATTAAATCACATGCACCCTACTTAACTGCGATAAAATTAACTCTTAATAGTAGTGTAACTAAATTCATTCTCATATTAGCTACCGGCTTTTGTAGTTTGAATCAAAGTACCAATAGTAGGTACCGACTTACCTTGATTTCTAGCTGACGTTTGGATCTCTCCAAATTTTATAGTTTTAACGTACTGGCACTTATTTATAATAGTTCAGAAGATTAAATAATTTAAAAGACGTCAGAAAGGTTTAAGGGCGGACGTGCTCAGCGTGGGTCAAAATGGAGCTTTTTCTATTTTCAAAGCATGATCCTGGACATACCTTAAACGTTGTAGATAATCTATTTATATAATTTTGAAGCCTTATTATCCGTTATATTTATTTTAAACATTTGATGACTGCATAAAGTATTTGTATTACATAAAATAGTATTCTTTTAAACCTCTCGCTCTAATGTTTTAGAATATAGTCATAATTCAGTATATAAATGTGCAGTGGTGTTAAGATTTTTTACATTTGTTATTTTTAAACGCATTTATAAAACCATCAGTATAATTTATATCGACATTATTATAGTGAAATATTTACGATAAAAAAATATATTGATAATCTCTGTGATCCCAAATTTGACAAGAATTTGGCATTTTATTATTCAAAAAATGGGCAAGCTAAACATTTGAAGATAATTCTAAAGATACTCATTATAAGCTATGTATTTGACCATTCAAGTGTGATAAACATCCTACGAATAATGATTGCTTTATAATAATTATTGACCTAAGAATAAGGTAGTGTTTTTTTTGAAATACACCATTTCTTTTGGCATTCCCCAGTGGTTAAGCTACAACATACGGCCGTAGCCATAAATTGACAAACTATAATTGAAGTAGGGAGTAAAATAATGTTAACGCGCGTATTTATTAATATGATTTGCAACTTCATAATTCTCATTCAATCTTTGAAACTACGTACGTGCTGTTTTTATTTACGGGGAAGGAATATTGCAACAACATTGCGTTAAGAAGCCACCAATAATAATAATTAAAGTGCCCCCTATCTGCTTACTCGCCCAATTAAGATTACCAGCCACCGCTTTGGTAACTTGATGGCAGGAATGGGGACCGCATACCGCCGAGGACCTTATCTCCTCGGAGGACCATAAAGTACCACGAGCGTAATCAAAAGTGCTTTGACGGCCGAGGAAAGATTTTAAGGACTTGTTTCGCCTTTATGGCTGGATTTTTTTTTTGTGGTTTTCTCTTTATCACGCGTAAATGTCATCGTAAACATTGATTGGCGTTTATTAGTTACGAAAACACTGATAGAATTCTTCTCATATTTTTTATTGCGGTATTTTGAAATACGCGGGATCTAACGTGAATATTGTTGACCAGTCTTACCGTTCAACGTGCCCAGATATTTTTCATGCATCACAGTAAAACTAGACCAGTAAACTTACGCTCATTATTTTTACAAAACAATAAACTATTAGGTATAAGTATTGTGTAGGTATATCAACCACTTTGTTTCGCATCAAATTATTCTTATTTTTTACATCCATGCCATCCTATCATTATTTACCAGTGGCGAAGGGTGGAGGTAGGCTATTAAGATCCGCCATCAACAGTGCACATTAAACTTTGTCAGTCAAACGTATTTGTTTTCATTTAAGTAAAACTACAATTTACAGATGGTGTTGGTTATCTTTTAAAATTCAATTAAACCCTGCGAAAACCAAGCCATGATGGATGATAGTAAAAAAATACTCGTATATCTCGTAATCCAACGAAATAAGTATGAATGAAAAAGTGTCCTCAACTTTGTCGTATCGCCCAAATTATATCAAAACTATTATGGTTAACAGCTTACCCCCACCCTTCGCTACTGATTCATATATATATGTTACGCCGATTGTGGGAAATTGACTATTACATGAAATGGGCAAAATTTTACCTAAATCATGAAAATGCAAGCCCGTTGCCTTATTCATGAATTAGACAAAATATCTGCCGTAATTCGGCAGTAATTTTTCTGCTTAGTTCATGCATTGGGCAAATTAGATAGTAGCGCTACGGTGGTGTTTTTTGCAACTAAACCAAATGTGTCAAATGCTCATGCATTGGTCAATATAGATGGTCGCGCTCCGGTGGTGTTTTTTGCAACTAATCAAACTAACCAAATGTGTCAAATGTCATTGATTATATAAAAATATACCAATCAATAACTACAATGATGTTCATATCCATTTACTATGCCCAAAAAAATCTAGAACTATAATATGATAACGGAAGAATTTTATTAAAAGGTATTTTCGCGATTTGATTCGTGCTTGGGTATCAATCGTGCAATGGTCGATTGTTTGATTTGATTTTTGTTTCTTGACACTTGTTAGCTAACCTCAAAATCTACAGTTCAGTTGAATTCAGAATTACAAAACCTAACTTAACCTAATTTAATAATAATAATTATATATTATGTCCAATTATAACTAATAAAACCATCCGTATTAAATTCACTTTTTCTACTGTCATGTTGACAGTTTAAGAATTCCATACCCTGGCGAATTTACGCACTCGGCAGATAATTTACCGAATTCATGAATAAGACAACGGGCTTGAGTATTATATAATATGAATTAGCCAAAATTTGCCCATTTCATGTAATAGTCAATTTCGCAAATTCGACGTAACATATATTATATTCCTATTATATTTCACACTATCTCTTAATCATTGTAGATATTCGAACGTGCAATGGTTCCAAAGCGCTGTGAAAAAATACAACTGAGTTTGGTTTGTAATGAAATCCGGTGACGCATCAGTGAAACGCCAAATAATGTTCAACTGTACGCGCGACGAAAATTTGTACTTGCTTCGCATTCATTGAGAGAACGTGGAGTCGGACGCACGTCACTTTGCTGCGTGATGGCGACGGGCCAATTAATTCTAAAATCGTGTAAAGATGACTAAAAACTTTACCCATTTACTTTAAAAAGCAAACATGTCAATGAATATATTATTATTGATACTAATAGAATAATAAACAGAACATAAAATGGACGTATGTTGGATTTATATGAGAAATAATATTTCGTTTGACAGGCGTCATTTTCACCCGCGACCCGCAATCCGCACATCGCCTAGCAACGATCTTTTTATACCGTGCCTCAACTAATGCATGGCCTTAAGTATTTCATAAGTTTAATTTCTTCACAAAACCCCGAGAATAATAATCGTTGTCTCGTAAAATCCCGCGCAATTTGGCAGCGTTCGCCGCCATTTTTCACCTTCGGAACGGCTTTCGTCCGCGTGTGTCGTTAAAAATGTATTTCGCCCTGCCAGCCATTCCTCATAATTAAAGCGCGGAATATTTTTATAGCCACGCTTTGCATACGAAACTGGTTATTGGAAACAACCCACAGTTCTGCTCATCGTGAGAGGATGCGTGCTTTTGGCAGGGTTGTAGGGCCACCATGACGTGTCTTCACAGATCAAAATTATTTCATTTTCCAATAGATTTTCAACCTCTACTATTTCGAACAACTATGCCGTCATTGAAGCTAATGGCCCCACCAAACCACACCCGGTCTTAACCATGCGTTTCACGGAACCCTACGTTTGATGTGAAACATCATTTTTATTTTACAACTTTTTATTAGCTCGTACTCTTGTTTTTCCGGTGGTTATTTGTCCAGTACAAATCTTGCAATTGATTTTTAATTAACTTCCCGACTAGCTATACATTTGAAACGTTTATAATATAATATATCAGAACACGATGCCAATGCATTCTTTTAATATTTTTAGCCATCTTTAAGCAGAATTGAATTCATTTTCAGTTAATTCTGTTTTGTCTGGAAAGTTATTTCAGAAAAATCCGTAAAAAGTGAAGGAATACTATTGGTTGCTAAGGGGGTGATTATTAATATATACGTGCGTTACCTATGGAAAAAAAGGAAATGCCAAAATGACATTTCAGTATTCTATATTCGTTTGTTTTTATTTACTTCATATCAAATACAAGTTTGAGCATATTGCCATAATAATTCAATAGAATATTTTAAAACGTTGTATATAAAAAAAGTTCTTGTTCTTCTTCTACTAAGGCTGCCATGCACTCAAATGTGCTTTGACTGAATTTACACGACTTTAAGTTCAGGTACCCATGGAAGAGATGAGCACGTAGAGGCAATATAAAAAATTGTAGTAAGTAACAAATTAAAGCTAATACAAAACTGCCGAACATTCTAAGTGATCTTCAAAATCCAAAATCGCAAATTTTCTAAATGCAATAAAATTGACCTTTGTGGCGACCAGGTCGGACGATCCAATAGGCCTAACAACTGGTTGAACCGACTTGAGCAGCTCTTCCCTTTCCGTACACATTTTAGGACATTCCCAGAGGATGTGGTTTGCATCCTGTATTTCTCCGCCACATGGACATGTTGAACGGGTAACAAGACCAAGCTCAAAGAGCCTGCCAGCGAAGCCACCATGTCTAGTCAAGAATTATGCTGTCAATATACTTTCTGAGATAATTAAAGACAACTATTCGAAAAAAATAACTCCTCAGAGCGACATTGCGACTAATCTGCTTAGTGCAATGGCCGGTCTTTAGCTGTGTATTTTGTAAGTTAGGCCGTCTTCAAAAATCAAGACAATTTCACATCATCACCACGTTGCCTTCTGTAGATTCTTTACGAGTTTATATAAAATATCAATGTTAAATTTGGATATTTCGGATATAATCGGACTATGTATACTGTGTATAGGTATACATAGTCCGATTTCAATTTGGTGTAAGTATTGCTTATCAGGAGATTATAAGGAGAAATGGATTAGCCTTTTTTTATCTGCGATTAATTACTTAATGTCTTATTCTTCTTGGAAGCTTTTCTTTAGTTATAATTTATTGTGAGCTTTTTATTAAGCTTAAATGGTAAAACAATACTGATTAGTTTATTGTACTCCGTTTTAAGGGTTATCTTTAAAACCATTAAGCAATAATTGTAGAATTTTGAGAATCAGATTAAAAACTAAAATGCTTATTTATAGGACAATATATTATAATATATAAAACACTAGATAAAATTACTTAGCACATTGATAAATTGAAAAGAACACAATTTGACTTAGATTAAGTGCCACCAATCCACTAGTGTTTATTAAATTTAATAGGGCTGTCGGTACCCGATTGATCTTTCTCGATAAATTAATATTAATAATTTATAAGTAAATGGTATTTTTATGGTAGGTAACTATTTAATAATAACAATTAAGCATTTTTATTGTATTACCATTATGATGATGTATTTATGGCCAATATAAAAGCTATTTTATTTCATTTTTATGAGCAATTTCATTTTATTAATGAGTAATAACCAATGCTTAATACGTAGTTACTGCCATTTAATTGCATACCTACTTTTCAAATAAACACAGTGATATTATTTATTATGTATTTATTTATGTTTAGGTACGTCAGTAAATAATAATGATTTAAATTCCAAGTAATATAATAATATATCTATCTCCTTGCTTTGATTATTTCCTGATACGTGTGTGATTATTTGCAATTGTTAACAGAAAAAATCTATTTCTACTTTCATTATTATTATCAATTTGATTAAAATTGCCATGTGGTATTGCCACCTGTCAACATTCTTGCCGATGCACTGAACAATAATATCTACTATTTTTCATATCACTTTTGTGCAGCTTTACTTTCAGGTAGGTACCTAATTAATATACCGCCTTATAGCGTCATCCACATATAGACCATAGATCGGTTTTATATCCTTATTATTTTTAATAACATTACGTATACGTCTCATAAATAAAAAAGCTTAGCTTTCCCTATATAGGTCAGTGGCGAAGGGTCGAGGTAGGCTGTCAAATCCGACATAAATATTGCACACTAAGCTTTTTCAGTCAAACGTATAGATATAACGTATAGTTATAGATAGAAGAATGTTTTTTAATCGATTATAGTTTGGTTTAGGCATGGCTTAATGAATTTAAAAAAAACTTACTAACACCATCTGTAATTATGTAGTCTTAATTCAACGAAAACAAATAAATATGACTGAAAATTTTGCACTATTTTTGTCAAATTGCTCATGGCATTCCTAAACTGTTGTGGTTTGGTTTAGGCAGGTTTTTATTGAATTTTAAAAGCTAACCGCACCATTTGCAAATTGTATTCGTAGTTTAATGAAAACAAATAAGTATGACTGACAAAATTTAGTGTGAACTATGTATGTCGAATCCAGCCCACCTCCACCTCTCGCCACTGATATAGGTACTTAATATGTATAAGTAATGATTTTAACAATTGAATGAAATGACAATTATTATAAGTTAATAATGCATAAACAATGCCTTTAATGAAAATTATTACTCCACCTTCGCACTGAAATGTAATTTCATGAATGACAAATAATATGTTTAGATTTGACACGATAAGTAGGACACCATTCATTGAAAACAGAGCAATTATGTTGATTGGTTCCACAAAACAAACACAACAAAAATACCGTACCTGATCTGCGTGTCACAGTACGTAATGTATCAGGGCGCAAGGAACGAAAGGGGGTCGTAAATTTCATTAGTGAATTAGAAGAGAGAGGCCGTTAAAACTAAAAACAGACAGATACACGTGTTGCGGCTTGCTATTAGGATGGAATTTTTTAATTATAACACGGGGACTCCCATAGCTGCCCTAATGAGTTATCAGGGACGCATAGCTGACATGCGTGACCGGTCTGATAAGACTGGATTATGACTGTCCGTGCATCGAGCTTACGCTGCTTCGTTATCGGTCATCTTGTGGATTTTTTTCAAATTCCCTTCGAGGCTATTCGGTTATGTTAGCCTGATAATTTTTTTAGCAGTTTTGTCACTCAAACCTAATTAGAACTGATTTTGCTGACATTTTTGTGTTTTATTTTTATCATAGTGTTTATTTAATTTCTGCCCAGTCTTCTTTCTGTTGAGACGCGGTTGAAATTATTCAGCATATCGTAGACGTAAAGATATGATCCCTTCTCGTAGATAGTCGACATGAATACTATAATAGTAAGTAGGTACTTGACTTACCATAGGTATACATACCATCATAAATCGTATGGTGTTCGAATTTAGAACTAAGCTCATCACACTATACAAAATATTGAAAGATATGTTAAATGTTAGCATGTGGCGCCCTCATTCAGTGGACAACTGATACTGGTGGATCATAACTATAAATCCTACACTTTTAAATAAAAGCCGTCCAGAACCTGGGAGTCTTTGTTGCGGAATAGTTTAGGCAGAATTAATAAGCTAGAACACAGGGTAGGAAGAGATGAAGAAATTTCTCGTAGGACGTATTTAGGACCCACCATAGGGTATTTATCAGCCATCGATAATGAGAATGGTAGTGGCACTCTGGTGTTGATACTATAAAGCTCTAATACTATTTATTTCAAAGGTAGGTACGTCATTTGAAAACACAGAGAAATATATAACCACTATAAAAAATCTTTTTGAATCCTCTGGGACTCGCGACCATGTGATCTAGCCATTAATCTATATTGTGTGTCCTATCTAATCGCGACAAAGTAAAACAGTAGTTTTAACAATCATCGTTGATTATTTATTATTCGAGGTGTTTTCAAATAATGTATGTTCAATAAAGAATGTTGCATTCTTTAATATTGTGAATAACAATAGTTTATTAAATCGCTAATCAACGGGTGCCCAGTGTAATATCCTATTTCTAAAATGCTCAAAATGATTTCTTGTCATTTTGATAAACGTCAAAATGCTCTGTTACTGTCGCCACTGTCGTTCTACTGCGCAGGCTCAGACATCGCACAAGTTTCAACTGTCGCATGAAAGTGCAGAAGCTGCTGAACTTTTTTGATCCATGCATGCAGTCTTGTAAATTTGACGATGGTAGTACGTGTTTACGTGCATTTTTTCATTATGGTCGGCTGTAAATCCATGCAAGTCTCAACGGGGTATAATGCTAGCTTTTAAGTTGTGATTTATATTTTTATAAAAGATAACAGCTGAGGTATTTAATACATATAACATAAATTTTCCGATGGTTTTTAATTAAGTAAATAATTTTATATTTAAATTTTTCAATCAGTCATTATTTTAGTTATTCTGAATCTAAATAGTATAAATTCGTGAAACATTCTTACGGAGAGCCAGTGGTGGGAAAAAAGGGATGGGCACTTTTGTTGATAATATTGAATTGTCAAACAGACTGGATACTTGTGGTAATTTAAATGCCTTATAGCACGCGAAATGCCGCGGGGCCAGGCCACCGAAAGGGTGTCGCCGTGGAAATATTTATTAGACAATTTTAACAGCTCAATACTAACCAACTATTTTTAATCTCTATAATAATTAGGCGCTATTGTGCTTAGTTTTAACTTAATGACTTTTTCGGGAATACGAAACATATAGTGTAAATAAAAGAAACTAACACAAATGATAAGTCCACAGAAATAAAACTTGGAGTTTTAGTGGAGTGGCTTTATATAGACACTTCTTTTATCCAATATATCTTTTATCCAATGACATTAATATGGAAAAGAAAATGACACTCACTTTATTGTCGGGTCTGCCGAATGGCATAATCTGTTCTAACGCCATTACAATAAAGGTGATATTGCTATAAATTCCTGATGCTTTTTGTTGGGTCTGCCGAATGGTTCGGTTCGAACGGGTTCGCTGAAATGAATATTGACATTAGAAACACTGCGCTAACGCCATTACAATAAAGGTTATATTGCTATAAATTCCCGATGCGTGATATCGCATAATGGAAATTGCGTGACGTCTACCTATACATGCGAATGCGCGAATTTACTTGCTAGCTACTGTATTGAGTGCGTCGTCCATTAATAATGTCATTGCTTTTATCATGTTACTTTCATTATGTCTTTGATAACCTGCCGCAATACAATACGAAAATTTGAGCCTGAAATCAGCCTAGGTCCACCTTCAAATACTTCAGCTGTTGTTTTTTAGAAAACGTTAACCACAATAGAACCCAGCATTACACCCCATTTACACGTGGATGGATTTACTGTTCACACTTCACCGTGCGTAGGTATTATCAGTTATAACAAGAAATGCACTTGTAAACACGTTGCAAGAATGCATGCATGGATCAGATCAGAAGTTCAGTCGCTTCTGAATTTTCACGTGACAATTGGAACTTGTGCAATATCTGCGGTAGTGGCTAACCTGCCGGTAAACAACGACTTACACTGGGAAGAGCATTTTAACGTTTACAAATTTTCACAAGCAGTTAAATAACACCATGAAATGACAACAAGTCTCGCTTATGCTTGAAGAATGATATTTGTGAGACAGTCAGCACTTTTACGTCCCTTAACCCGCTTATTATATCTACTAGTTACTAGGTATAAGATATGTTTTGTTAATTACACATTAAGCAACAAAATCATCGAAAAAATTTATAATTCGAAGTTTGTTCCTACCACGAAATACATAATTAATAATATACTAGTGTAAGATTTTCATTATTTAAAATATTCGTTTTTACAATATATATCTGTGGCCCGGATGCTGCATTTTTCTTGCAAAATGAACATAAACTAATTGATGTTTTCTCTTTGTTACAGATGCCATGGGTAAGTCAAGCCAACTGTGAAACTCAATTACCTATATTACCTGTGTGATCTTCGGACAAACTGCAAATGAGGTAAGACGATAAACAACACATAAATCAATTTAACTACCACTGGCAATAATTACTGCATATAATCTTTATGATTATCTCGCCAAATGAACTGTAATTATCATTTGACACCATACAATATAATTTAAGAAATGTTAAGTCATATTTAAAGGTTTTTGAGACTACCTACTAACGCCCAGAAGCATAGACAGTCGAAGTTACATTACATTGAAATAACGATGAAAGCCATGAATATAAATAATATTATTAAAATGGAATGACGTTGTGATGCCAGTTTTTAATTAACAAGGCAACATTGCTTTTCATATTAATTGAATAATTATACCTAAAAGTAGTAGTTATAATAAACTTTAAATAGTTCAATGTTTATTAGTAGGTATACCTACCAAAAAAATGATTTATAAATTTCTTTGTGTTTGATTTTATCCAATTCTCAGTTAGTGTATGTAGGTATATGGGGGCGGCGCCTCAAAGAATCTCTGTAACTCGCCAGTTTTCTTGCATCATCTCAGGTTATGTCAGCATCCCGTAGCTCCGCCGTATTCACTCTGTGGATGGTATCAGCAAGTCAGTATCGGGCCATCCGACCTGGTCGCCACAGAAGCCAATTTTATTGCTTTTAAAAAAATTGCGGCGTCTTACTGCGGGCGTGAAGATCTCTTCAGATAAATTTTGCTGTCCGTATTGATTAGCTTCGTTTTTTTGTTATATATATTATTAAATTCCTTTTCTTTTGTTAATTCTCCGTGCCCCTCTCCACCACGACACTTTGTATTATTAGAATAAAATCATTAGAATTAGTCAAAGCTCACTTGTGAGCGTGATGACCTTAGCCTTGGGTATCAGCTCTATATTCTGAAAAACTGTTGATGCTTCACACCAAACGTAGGGCCTCATGATACGCTCGATTGAGACCGAGTGTAGTGCGAGGCGGGAACCACCAAATACCCAGTCAGTATCTGCCACAAACATATAATCTCGAAACTCAGTAGGTATACGGTTACTACCTTCGTAAGAAAGACTTCACTCACTAAAATAACCATATTATTATTCTACGATATCTATCTACTAGGAATGCATAACTGTTGAAGAGATATATAATATTATTATTAAATCTACTTTCTCTCTTTATAATACTGGTCATATGAGCATCGGACTCGAATTCCTGAATCGCTTTACGGGGGCTAATCCGGCCATGCGATTGAGTTAATCCTGGATCACCAGTAGCCAGTTCTGAACTCCTGGCATCACTAAGTCACGAATTAATGAAATCATCGCGGATATATATATGCAAGATAATCGGGGAGAGCCGAAATGGGGCCGTTCTGCCCGTGGCATGCGATGCGCTTTTGATGAATTTTAGAGACATGTAGTTAATACGCGATATTACGTTATACTTTCAGTAGATTATATCGGCTTAAATACAGAGCATCTATATGACTATTATAATTAGGTGCATACTTACTAAGTACTTGTTTCCAGAATTGCACTCTTCAACATTATTCTTACATGTAATGATTTATTTTAAAATATTAATTACCTTATATTGATTATTAAATTAAACAATATACCTAATAGTATTTTTCAGTTGAGTGAATTCTACTTCTTGAACGATGTAAGATGATTTTATCAGGATGTAGGTATATAATAATATCAATATATTATTAGTAATGTTATCAGGGTAGCAGAGTAAATATTAGTTATATTATGAGTTATTGCTGGGTATACTTGTTATTAAATCTGTGACGTATTTTATAGAAACACGTAATAATTGCATTCCTGCATTCTTGATTCTAATAATACAGGAATTATGTTAATTAATTAATTATACTTTTAACTTCTTACATATATTGTTCACATATTTGTAAAGGTTTATTAGATTAAACCAAACTCCGTTAAACTAGAGATATCAGATAGTTAAAAATATATAAAACCATCACTTTAGTGTAGCTGCATATAATCTCATTTTGTTTTATAAACTATCCATGGTGGAAGAAAATTTAAATTATCGATGAGGTTGTTAGGTTTCTACTGAAAACTTAGTGGTTATTAGGAATTTAAAAAAATATGGTTGACTTAACTGCTTTTAGACAGCTTTTAAATTATTAAGTACTAGGTGGAATGCACATCCAATGATTTACGAACACAATGTATATTATTTATATTTAGTATGAACTTTATGCTGGAATCTATAATAATTTAGGAAGATGGCTCATGTTTTAAAATATCGGAGAAAAATTTCCCAAAGCCCACCTATAGAGTTAGTACATAATACCATTATTTGCTTAGTAGGTAATATAAATCTAAAATTTCCATAATTAATAATTAATGAAGTCACCCAAATGTTCAGAATATCTTTTAAAACCTTTCAATAAATCTTTTTCATGATTTGCAAATTGTTACCCATTATTTTATGGAACTAAAAAAAATATTTATACATAATATATAGGTATGTATTATAATATTATGCATGTACAATTTAATTAATTTTTTTTTCAGTGCTTAGCGCAAGAAACAGATTATATTTTGTTGATTTGTGTTTGACTTCTAAATACTGTTTTAAAAATTGAATTGGCGCCGAAGCTTTTGAAAATCCAGTGCGTATTATCGTTATATGCATGGATCAAAAGAGTTTAGCAGCTTCTGAATTTTCACACAATCGTTGCAACTTTCATGACGTATGCGCATGGCAGAACCTGCCGGAAAAAATACGAACTACACCGCCCAGAGCAATTTTACGTTTATCAATTTTCACAATCTGTCAAATATCACCGTACGCATTTTGTTTAAACTTTAAGAATGAAATTGGCGAAACAGTCGGCATTTTTGCGTTATTATTAGTTATTAATAGTTGAAATACTATTTGTGGCAGGTAAATCCATGCACGTGTAATACCTATAAGATAGTGATTTGATTAGATTGTCTGATGATGAGTTGATAGCCCGAAACGAATGCGAATATCTTCTAATATGAAAGCGTAGATTTAAAGTTCATTTCCAGCAATTCAATCATTAAGATTTTTTTATTCACAGGGCGTTGGAACTGTTGAAGAGATAGAGACACCTCACGCAAAAAACGCTTCGTCATTTTAAATCACTGTATACATTGATCGAGTCATAAGCTTTCTTGTCGGTAAAACAGGGAGTCGACTGCGATTCGCGCCGCGCCATAAAATGCTGATTGCGTCATTAACGGCCTTTATTTATCGCGTCGCTGCCTAGTCCTTAGGACGGCAGAAGAACGACGGAGGTAGTCTTTCGTCCCTTCGTCAGACGGATTCTCGATAATTGACAAAAGCGCCAGATTCTAGGACTGAATATAATGTGAAATATTTCTATCGTCTTCGAATTCGCAGCTTTCTATTGACCTGTTAAAATAATAAGTAAGACTTCCTCACTAAGTGGCATCCTAGTGCGTAGTTCTACATTTGATAAAATAAATAGCAAAACTTTGATGTTTCGTCAATTCACCCTGTTCGGCTGCAAGCTGAAGTTTGGACCCATAGATGTAGTAAATAAACTGAGTGTTTATGTACAGAAATGGCATAAAATTCGTGATATATTTTCATAGTGGTCGATTCGTTACACTACTATTAATTCGCTCAATTCAATCGGCATACTAAAACTTGCCTCGTTTTCAATCGATCTATGTATGCTCCGTGATTGGATGAACCATTCAATATCATATATTATACAATATCCAAAAACTAAAATGGGTAATTTTTCTAGAAAGGATTATAAACACATCTATACAAAAATCTGTAAGAATCGCCGCCCTTATTGCAATGTAGGTAGAGTTAATTTATAATAATGTAATTTTATAATACACATCACCTAGCGTATGGCTGAAGACGCGTTGGGCAGAATAACTCAATGATGACGCTTCGGATATTGATATATTCCACTTACGTGAGGTGAGTAGGTATATGTGGACGTTTAATAGGGTATACTTTTAGTTCACTCGGTGTGCTTCCATGTACATTTTTTCTCATATTATTTTGTTTTTTATTAAAATATTTTACTATTTTTCTATTTTTTATCATGTTGTAAACGTTCGGCATAATGTAAAATAAATAATTTTGAATTTGAATAACGTACCTACTTATATAAATTATCGCAGTTTAATGAAATGTAGGTAGAGTTCATTTTTCCATCGCTTATATACCTATCTGTTATGTGTTATTTAGTATTCGTCCATTTAATACGTTAATACGCTGTGCATTTTCTGATATTTATAAGTTCCGCCACATGCATAAGTATCACTGTTGCAGCACCGCTGTAAAATGAGGGATTCTGATACAGAGGGAATTCTTTATAGAGAAAAAGATAATTTAATCTCAGGTCAATTATTTTCTTATAATATATAATTTTTTTTTTCGACCATGTCCGATCCTGATAGGATCATATTATGGGCCCCCACAGAGTGGAGGTTTGTATTGACAGATTTTGTTTTTTACGGATGTCAGCCACTTGCTCAACCTATTAGGTCCATACCCTGACACACACAAATTGAAAAACAATATGTGTACTTGTCAGACCCAGGATTCGAACCTGGGACCCACGGCTTTATAGTCCAACGCTTATGCCGCGCGGCCACCGTGGGCGTACAATATTATGTAATAGCACACCTAATAATTTTATAATATGCGTAAGGCATAAAGCCCATTGACGCAGCGAGTGCGGCGCTCGCGCAAAATTTCTACAAGTGGCGCGTAAATCATCGAAAATACAACGTAATCAAATACGCCAGCGCACACTGGACTTGACGATGCCTTGTGCCCCGCCTGCCGCATGAGTCACCGTTTTTCGCTTCTCGGCGATACGATTTAATGAAAATACAAAGAAGTCCATTCATTGAACACGGCTACCAAAATCACGCTGCTCGAGGCGTCGTCGTTCGACGGGCGAGAAGTCATTATTAAAAACAGAGAACTCTTTGTTTAATTTTATTCCGTGTCCTATATTTCGCTGGTTGAATAATGTCGTCGTAAATATTAATTACAAGCCCGAAATAATATAATATTTTTATTGCTTTATTATGAGAGACGCTGTAATAATAATTATTTTGTGCTGCTTGGGCCGCTTATTACATAGGTGAAGGGTAATGCGCGGCAAGAGACGTGTGATTATGGTTATGAATAAACGCTTCATACGCCGACTTCGCCCGCTCGACGCGTTCTATGGGCACTATCGCTAAGGATAAATGATTTTTTTCGTAATATTCCAACATGCCACAGGTAAAGCGTTCACAAATTTCGATGGTAAATTCGACAACTGTGACTGGGAAATCGATTGTTTCCGTGTGACCGGCCGTTGTTAGATTTTTATGTGCGCTTTTAACGGTCGGCCAACGCACAAAAAGATCTCATTCAAATTATACCTAGTAGTCATTCAGTATTAACGATCGCAACTAAATTAATATAAAGAAAACTGCGTGAGGCAGGTATTTGGGAAGATAATGGGAATTTTAAAACCTTTTTAGATTCATAAGTAAAGAATTATTACCCAGGCGTTAGATTAGAGTCTTGGCGATTTCACACGGAGGATTCATAATTATATCCGATACACTATACGGGTATGTCATATTATTCTACACTCACATACAATCGTCCTACTCACTCGGGAGATAGGTAGGTATACCTATAATGAGAAGTTATTTATAATTCGTTCATGTTGGTTTTTTGACTTACAGTATGATATGACATATGACTATCGTTTTTTGACAACAGTGGGGTGCAAAATTTGCTATGATATTATTATGGTTCTAATATCTGCACAAGTATAATATTATTATTTAGAATAGAATAAAAATAAAATAAACCGATTTTTTGATGACTTATCGTGTATTTCGTGTAGGTATTCATAATTTATTGCACTGTGTATAGTATAGCGGTTTCCAAACTGGGGGTCTCGTTCTAGTTCAAAAGGGGGGCGCAAAAAGTTTATATATATAGCTTCGTGTATTAAATTTAGTATAAATAATTACAAGATAAAAAGAACTTTTTATATACCATGTTTTTAAATTATCTGATTGATCATAATATAAACTTGATAATTCTATGTATTAATAAATACTTTTTTTGTACTTGATAACTGATACTGAATAAATATAGAATACTGAAATGTCATTTTGATATTTCATAATGATTTCCATAGTAACGCTCGTATATATTAATAATTTAGTTGCTAGGACCCACTTAGCAACCAAGTAGTAAATATTACTTTTAACGAATTTTTTCCGAAACATACAAAACAGAATTAACTGAAAATGAATTCAATTCTGCTTAAAGATGGCCAAAAGTATTAAAAGAATGCATTGTCGTCGTGTTCTGATGTATTCTAAAAGTTTCAAACGTCTAGCTACTCGGGAAATGAGTTAAAAATCTTGGACAAACAAGAAAAAATTTGTACTGCACAAGAAAAAATCTGTACAGGACAAACAAGAATATGAGCTAATAAAAACGTGGTAAAATATAGTTTTACACGTTTATTTTTATACATTTGAAATAGGGGTAGCGCCAAGGTTTTTTTTTAATATTAGCCGTAGTGACATAAATTTCGGAAACCACTGGTGTACATTGTTTATTAGGTCATCAACTTATGGACGTAGGTATAGATACAATAAACATTAAGATACGTTAGTAAACTCGGTATTCGGCATACCTGTATCTCGGATACGTGAATCCACCGTGTGAAATCGCCTAAATATTTATATTGGTTCAACATTCAACTGGTTTATTAATTTTACTTACCATTATTATGTTATGTCATAAACATTACAATGTTCACAATAATTACGTTAACGTAACTGCCCAAGTATTGAAAACCTCTATACTTGCAATTGTTGTGAAAACTGAGCTTTTACAGCAATTTAATTTCTACTAATAATAATAATTGATATTTTAATAAAATAATTAATTAATACATAATATGGTGCTGTGTCTTTTTTGTAATATAATGAATATATTATGTTAATTTTTTGTGATTATAATCTAAACAAATCATTTTTTTGTAATGATTTCCTTTCGCGGTATCAGGAATGCAGACGGATGGGCCGTTAAGAAACGCATTATCCGAACGTTAAATCAGTTTTACTTCACAATTGTGTCAAAAACCTCATGTCGGCAATCCATTTGCTCGGCGCTGTTCGAGCAGCACATAACCATAATGAAACAATTCATACACAAGTCTCACCACATTAGTTCGTTTTGCCTCGTAATAGACAACAACAAAGCTTATTTAACATGCAAATAGTGTATGAAATGTTACCTCAAAGACATTTTTATCGCCTGGCGTTTGATGTTGCCCTGATACTTTCGTGGAATTAATTATTCTGCATATCAAATAAATTAAAATGTTTCCGCGTGTTTTATTGCAATCGAGTGTAGTGAATCAACAAATTGAGATACTAAATTTATTCACCACCTTCCATAGTATGCGAACCTAATGCCTGGTCCACACCGAAAACAAGTCGCGCGACAACTCGTTAAATTTTACGATAAGCATGATAATTATCGTAAAATTTCTTAAGCAATTATGATAATTATCGTAAAATTTAACGAGTTGTCGCGCGACTTGTTGCCGGTGTGGCCGCACTTTTATACGTACCAATTACAATTATATGATTTTGATTGATGTATTCATAATATCGAGAACCTTGTCCGATTGCAGATACAAACTCGAACTATATTAGTTTTGCTGTGCTCCTTCTGTTGTTTCACACATATTATAGGGCAACGCCGTTGGGCAGACCATGTTTCAAGGATTGGAAACCCATACCCTACTCTTCAATAGACGATCATTAAAACGAGATACATACATACTTACTATCCCAATTTAATAATTATTCACTTGTTCCATTATTTGGGAATCCAATCTTGTAACTCTTTATTATATTAAATGAACTAGTACTGATAGTAAGAATTAAACTGTTCCATTACTATTTAACATCCACTAAATTGACACCCTTCGGTGTTTAGGCCGGAACTGGCTTCTGACGGTCTTATAACCAGGAGTTTGATGCAATTTGCCTAGATTAATATAATGTTTTATTTGCACAATGTTATAAATTTAAAACAACTAGGCACTAGTATGTGTAACAAACTTTTTAACTGGTCCCACAATTCTGAGAAAGTCGGCGTCGGGTAAAGTAGCCGTGGAGCTTTCTAAGCTAAGCTTTCGGAGCTAATTCTCTAATTTATAGAATGATTTTTGTAAATTCTACGCTGTTTGTCTTTATCTGAATACTTATATAAATATGAACTATTCGTTTCGTCACCCTCTAGCCAGCACATGTGTAAGATTTTTGTTAGAAATCTTTTAACTTTTTCACTCCTGAAATATGAAAACCATTTTTTTTTGATGAGCTTATAAATATTATATTAGTATGTGCATTTAATGTAATATATTATTATTCATTGCCAATTTTGTTATTACATATTCTTCCTTCTTTTATACGAAAGTGCATTGGTCATCGTTCAGTTTCCTCATATCAAATTGTACGATGCAAGGGAAGAATTTTAAACGCATACTATATTGTATGAGGTACCAGATAAGTACTAAGGCTCTTTTTGCTTTCCAGTTTGTATCAAAAACTGGGGTGTGTTATGTGGTGCAGTGGTGTCAAAATATATCATTTACTTTTTTAGACTCAACATGTTTTTTTTTTAATAAGCATTAATTTATTATATCCACAGAAATATATCGACTCTAGAAAGGAAAGAGGACGTAACCCACACAACAAATTTTACAAGAGGCACAAAAACGTTTTTGTTGTGGTTTTCGGTCAAAGCTAAAATTTAATATACAATAATATATACTTACATAAACATTAAGTAACTACATGAAGATAATTATTTTGGTATTTTATGTTCTGAGTATGATTTTAATTATTGAGGTAATTAAAGAAAACCCAATAAAAATGATGGTTACCTAAGTCTTTTTTCCCACTTCACTTCCTTTAAAAAAAATATACCTAAGCTAAATTTAGGTAATAATTCGACATTTTATAGTTGATATCCTTTGGACACAGCGTGTATTTATTTAGTGGTATTCGAAGTCCAATAAAATCTATTTTGAAAAAACCGACGGTTACTTCCGTTTTTCTTACTGCAGTTGTTATATTTAGTTACTGAGGCACACAAGTTATTCTGCTGAACCAATACTACCGCTTTCCGACGCTGGATAATAAATTGTCATATATCTAAACATAGTTTGTATATAAGTAACAGAAGATGGAATAGATGTTCTTGCGGCTCTCTAGGTACAGTGCGTAAGGCGCTGGCCTTTGGCCGGGGTTCGATCCCGGTAAGGACACAATATATTTATGTGATTTTCTCAAAGCCTGAGTGTTTGTGATTGTTTCACTTATATTAATAAATACACTACTGTCATTGAGATGTGTATTCGTTTAGTATCCTTTTTTTTAATGTTGTATAAAATAACTGGATATCAGAACAGTTGAGTTTTGAATTTAGAATGGTTACATATATATCGAAAACTATCTCTTATAAATTTAATATATTATATGAGGAAATTTTAGAAATATGGGCACTGAGGTACGTATACACTTTTAATACCAAGTAGGTATTGCGACTAATCATAGGTACATATAATCAGAAGTTTTATTTATATTTCTACTTTCTAATGCTTTTTTAGTGTTCGGAATAATACAATTGTTTTAATTTCATAATTAATTAAAGCGACCCGCCCTTTACGAACCCTCCCTTAATATGTTTCAAAAAAGTGCCCGCTTTTTATTTGTGATAAATGATGTGAATATGAATGATGGGAGAAAGACTGGGGAAGGCGAAGGGTGGGGCGGCAGGGTCGCAGGGTGAGTTTATTTTTAACGATTACCCCCGAATAATGCCATGACAATATTATGGTGTTCAGTCTCCCAGGATTAGGGCCGCTAAGATGGCATGTAGTCCTCTTCCAATTTCCACATGAGCTCATGGGATATGTGCACGTGAATTGCAATTTCCGGATATTATAATAATGACTGTAAAAATGTCGTGTCCGGAAACTTGTACGTATGCAGTTCGCCGTATTACACTTCACCGTGAAATGTTATATCGGCCATATATTAAAGACCGGTCCAACCTCTTTGGGTCGTATAATAATAGTACTGACATAAAATTCATGTTTAAATAAGACACCGTTCATGTCGGATTACACTTTACAAGAAGCCAGCAGCAAACAAATTTTGAAAATAGACTATATACCTACTGGATTATTTGCTAGGTTAGGTTAGATTTTCATTATTGAATTCATGAATTTTGCCAAAATCAGCCATGAAAATTGAATTAATGTTCATATTCAATCTAATAAAATTGGAGACCGTATAATATACGTTCATCTCTTTCCGATAAGAAAGCTCATGGCGAACTGTGCCACGGTGAAATGGTTTACGTAACAATTTACAGGTAAGCAAAAAAATGTATACACACAAGTTGACAACATTGTAAAATGGCAAATCTATTGCTCTGAGTCTATTATATAGTATATGAAGAAATCTAGCATCGCACTGAGAAGTTCTTATACAAAAATAATATTAATACTATCAACCGAAGGTACTTGATGGAATTTCAATTTAAATTCTAATGGATTTAAGTTTTGTACTATTCCACATACTATCTACTAATATAGTATTACTCAAATGGAATAGTACAAAATTTAAATCCATTTGAATTTAAAATAGCCTTGGAATGTTACTAGGTACCTAATTGCTTATTTCTTTTGCTGTGGGTGTAGGACGTAGGTAAATTAAATAGACATAACTCACTATTCATTAATTTCGCTTGTTTATATGCTCATTTTGCAACGTTCAAGTGGCAGTATTCGCCACTGCTCCCTTCATATCGATTTAGTGAAAAATGTCAACATTTATTATGTGCCATGAAACAATTTTAAAGACACTACCAATGAGTTTCAGCGATCAGACCGTGGAGTGACCATCGCGAGTAATATTTTTTTTATTCACTATAAACTCTAAAAGTAATGAAACAAAAATCCCCCGTCTTTTACCTACAGCGTAAAACTTTCAAGGGGTAGGATGCGAAGCATTAAAATTTCTAAGAGTAAGGAGCACAAAATGAAGAATTCCTTCGATTGCTTCGTGTCCTGAATACACATCGGCCCGTTTCCCCCACACGGAAATATTAGCTGAGACTATCCCGTGGGAATAAACACTAACTCTACAGTCAGACTCTACGGGGTCCGGTACCTACCTAATATAAAATTATGGGCTATTTTCGTAAACGTTCATATTTATATTATGTAGTATGTACTCTATATTATATTTGCAGGTAGAGTTTAGATTATGATTGGGTGCCATCGTGTAGCTTTTTTATTACCATCCCAATCCTGAGCGGTTCAAGTTTGCATAATGTTTTTAAATTCAGTTAGGTATGCGTTTTTGGACCTAGAGTACCTATAGAGTTACAAACTTAAAGGGTTAAACAGTTTACTAATCGCCTGTTAAGGATCTTGAATTATTTTAAGTTACATGTCTCTCCAGATCGTCAAGATCACAATCATTTGCAATGCAATTAGGTATTCTTTTTAAATCAAAAATAAATTAATAAATAATATATAGGTAATGAATTTTGCTAAACAATGGTTTTGAATATGTAGCATACAGTGTTATATGTAGGTACAAGTCTGCCAGAGGCGTGCGATCTATAGATGGTGTGAAAGCGGCGCATGCCTTATTTATGCCAACATATTTACGAGTATATAATAGTTTGAGTATCCACAAAACCAACAAAAAAAATCAATGACATACTAGAGAGCAAAATATGTGCTGTGGGTGTGGGACTGCTTATTGGTAAAACCTTTCCCAAATCTCAGTAGTTTCTTATAATTTCATTAGGAACAGAACTAATGATTTATGTTTGTATTGATAATCTGTCATCAAGTAAGCAAGTATTCAGTAAAAATATTTTTTTTTAAAAATGGAACATTGGCATATTGTTATTTTGAAGAGCATGCCTGATTTCAAAAGATACCGGACGCCATTGCGAACCTACCGACATATCAATTTGATTATTTCGAGTTATTCATGAAAATTGTATTTTTATTCATAGGAACAAAAGTGTCCCCATACAATATTGCCCGATAATATCATTTAGTTGCCCAATTTATAACTGTATTGGCACTCGGATGCAAACAAAAACTTATCTCCTTTTCAGTCATGATCTCCGGATACATGGCCCGTTATAAGGACTCGCAAAAACGTTTAAAATACACCCACATTTCAACATTTTAACTCTGCCCGGTGTAAAATGTTAATTGACAAAAATAAACAATGAAGTCAAATGTGCGCAAAAAATGAAAGATATCTTCTTAAAACGAAAGGAGATTTTCGATATTCTTAAATCAGTGAGAAAAATAACAGCGAAATGTATCCTAAAATAGAGGCACGCGAAATAAATGCACTCTGTTGTGATTTTATTACAAATAAATTATACGATATCTGAAATGCATAATGTAAGCCGAGACGCCATTTCGCAACCCATCTTAATGTAGGAATTTCAAGTTCTTGGATTGCGTTCTGAGCTAACGATAAAAAAACGTCAAAATTTTAAATGAACTCGTTTGGTTTTGACGCCAAAAAATCTCACCGGTATATACTGGCAACGCGTCAGGGAATATTATCGAATATATTATATTCATTTTTTTGTTGTTTTTTGAATGCATTTATGGCAATTTCAGTATTGCATCGCGTCTGAGATTCCGCAGCGACAAATGGCATTTTTATTAACGAACACTACGTGAGTTATGAGCATAAAAGGATCGATCGAGAAACTCAACAAACTTTCAATATAATCCATGAAAAACGTATTTTCATTACCATCTCCTCTATCGTTCTGAATTCTTGACATATCATATTATTGAAATCATAATATAACTTCAAAGAAAATGTGTTTTTAATGAAAATGTGGCATATAATTATCTGAAGGGAAGGAATGTGACACCAAAAATCATCACGATATATCATAAAGTATCACGGCATAATATTAAGTATGTAAGGTATTCGATTCGCATGTAAACGCCTTGAAAAATATTTTTACAAATTTTAAAATATAGCTTTTGATACAATTGAAATGTTTTTTTTTTTTATTATATTATTAAAATTTATATCATCATCATCAGCCGGGGTCAATCCACTGCTGGATGAAGGCCTCCCCAAGCATTCTCCAACTCTCTCGGTCCTGTGTCGTTCGCTGCCACGTATTTCCGCCGAACTTTACCAGTTCGTCAATCCAGTGGCTTTTAGGGCGACCCTGTGGCCGTTTCGTACCCCTTGGGTACCACTGGATGACGGTATTTGTCCAGCGGCCGTCCTTTCGGCGAGCAATGTGCCCCGCCCATCTCCATTTCAGCTGTTTGGCAACGTCTATTACATCGCGTACTCTTGTCTGCTTCCTAACCCATTCGTTCCTCTTACGGTCCTTTCGCGTGATGCCCAACATGCACCTCTCCATACCTCGCTGTGTGACTCTTAGCCTTTGGACATCTTTCGTGTTGAGGGTCCACGTCTCGCGTGAAAATTTATATACTATTATTAAAATAAATATATAATGTGCTTCAAAATAAACTATGAGAAGTTAATTTGTACTACCAATGCACTACAATGATTATTATTAAGTTTTATTATTGATCCATATGGAGGCCACACACATTTTTCTATATCTTTTTCTTGTTCGTTTCATTTTTTTTTTAAATGTAAATAACCATGCCCTTGCTTTTTCGTACAAGGGTAGTTGGGATGGTTAGTTGCATTAATGTGTGGCTAATTATGTTCCTCCATTATATCTTTAATTTTCTTTATGGTCAGAATTAAATATTTTGTGTAGTGTTCTTGTGTTGGTCTATTGCTTAGTACTTCGTGAGGCTTTTGGAGGTCAATTTCATGATCTGTCTACACAGAGTCCTGAGAGTCCATCGCTCACTTTCTAGTATCGGGCAGTCGTTGATGACATGCCACACAGTTTGAGATGTGCTGCCGTCACACGGACAACAGTGATCATCCCTCAATTTAAATCTTTTTAGATAGACTCGCACCGTTCCGTGGCCTGTTAGTATCTGTGAGTGTTCGTTCCATTATCAGAAGACTGTGACCATCTTGAAAATCCGTTGTCTTCTTAGCGACTTTCCACCCCTCTGGATCATCTGCTTCTCTCAGGGCAGAGTGAAGGCTGCCCCGAGTAAGCTCCTTCACTTGGCAGCTCCAACGCACCGACGCTTTTCGTATGCTTCGCCTAAGGCTACCCAAAAACACCAGTCTACAGGTTATTTGGTAAAAAACTGCAGATTGCATCTCAAAGACTATATTATTGTGTATGTATATTTGTTGTATCTGTATGATTGGTAGACTATTTCGTTCTGTGCTTTGTCTAATAAATACGAAGCATTCGGTGCCAATACTACATTTTGAAGGAATCAATTGCCTTCCGATCTCTTGCTCAGACACCGTACAAAAATATGGAGAACACTAATGTTTTCACGAACATCATTTACCTGTCATTCCAAGATATATAAACAAGTCCAATGTTTTCTGGGTTTTAGAGAAAACTTTGTTTGTAGAAGGTTAGACCGATCGATAACCACTAATTTGGTTGTATTCCTATTAATAAATGTACCTAGGTACCTGATGATGTTGTGATTTTCAGTTATAAACAAAATTAAAAGTCAGCGGACTAGGCAGTTAAGTATAAAACGTTGTCAAAAATACACTTTATTCATTTACATTGTCAAAATCCAGCACAAAGCAAACCAGGCGACAAAAATTCCCAATTAATTTTCAAAAATGGCGCAAAATAAAAACAAAAGAGTGAATATTCGTTTTATGCGCTTTGTCTATGGGTGCATATTGATATGATGAAAGGTATATAAGCGCATAAGGGAAAAGCGTGCTATTTTTTATTTGTTATTCTGTGTAAATGATAACTTTTAATAGTTAAAATACACACTGTGTTATTTCTATACATTATTAATAATTGAGTAGCTGAAGATTAAGGAAGCAGAGACCACAGAAATAAGAGAATATTGTTAATTTCAATATTTACGTCTGTGTGGGTAACTATGCCTTAAAATTTTTGTCACGTGAATGAAACACGCATTCTATATTGGTAATATTAGAGGACATTCAGAGAGTTTTGTATTTCCTGAGCTTTGAGGTCTGATCGACGTTAAGTCATAAACCAAAACAGCCTTCTGGCTGACTGGCACTCGAATTATGATCTTATTAATCTGTTATGTTATTGTGACATAAAAGACAATATTGATACCTATCTATTTATAGTTTTAAATATTTCTAAGGGTACGCGTTCATGAGATGTAGTCCAATGCTGGGAATAAAATGCTTGGCTGACGACTTTTCTTACAAAGCATTTACATATTTTAATCTTTTTTCACCATAATATCAATATGTGGTGATGTAAAAATTGCTCCAAACTAATTGTTTTTGTTTATATGTCACTTGTACGCCTTTAATAGTCGTCCCTGAATCATGATGCTTGATTTATTTGAAAATGTATTGATTTGCTTTTATAGAGCTCCACCCAATATATTTTTAATATTTATATAAAATACTCTCAAATTAAATTTTCATGGTAATATTTGAGTCAGCTGCTATCCGTCTTCTCTCTTAGAAGGTATCTTCAAATACACATGGCATGCCTACTGTCCACCATTTTTCCACTACATAACTAGATGATAGTAGGCACTCACTACTAAGGATTCCAATCCCGGGATCCCGACCTATTTTCGATACCTATGAATCCCGGGATTGATAAACATAATCCCGGGATTTCGGGATTGATTTTTTTTATCAATTTTTATGGAAAATAAAATAAAAGCAAATGACAGAAAAAATACTTTTAATAAAAAATAGCTACATTAGAAATAAACTGAGTTTGAATGAAGTTTGATTTATACCCATGTGTAGGTTGCCGATTCATTTTATTTTTTCACATAAATTATTAAAAATGGAAAGATTGAAAAAAACAATGCGTCGCACTAATAACTAAACTAAAGTAATTCCACCATGATATACGTTTTACGGGCAGTTTCATATTTGGCTGACTAATTAGATTTATGAAGCGGAAAGGCCATAAGTACGCCATTATTATTTGCTTTACTATTTTAAATCTCGCTAATCCATTCATTAAGACTTTACTATCAGAAACAGCAATCTCCTATTAAATACACATTATTATTTATATTACAATATTATTTACTCCGTTAAAATTGTGTATTTCCAAGATTGAACGTATACAATATTAACAATTAATGTCTTAAATAGTATAAATTATACTAGATTTATTTTTGACCGATTTTATCAATGTTATTTGTAAATATAAAAATTTTATATTAACAATGGAAAAAATGCCAATCCCGGGACCAGTCCCGGGATCCCGGGATTGTCAAATTGTAATCCCGAAATCCCGGGATCAGAATTTTGGCTCGGGATTGGATTTCCTACTCACTACTAATGTTCAATTTTCTAAACTCTATTATGGAATTAAACTAGCAATCGCGAGAATGGGTTATTGTACCAATTGTTAGCAATTAAATCGAAATAGCTTTATTTATTTGATTTTACCCTCTAATTAAGATATACGATTAAAATTTATCTGCAAAAAATTAAACATTTATAAAATTACGTCGAAGATTCGCCATATTATGCCGCATGTTTCCTTTCTTTGTTTATAATAGTCAATAGCCATGGTTTTACCTAAACTTTGCACGCGCACTTTTCCGCACAAATGTTTCCAGCCTCCGAATACACAGATTTTTATTGTGCCATACCAGATTTCTTCATATTGTATAAGAGTTCACCAAACAATGACTAATATTTTATTAGGTCCAATAAATTTTGCACTATATTCTTAATTTCTAACACATTTTCCATATGGGTAATGAATGTCGTTACCTTATTCTATTTTCTTCATATATTTTGTTCGGAGACATGTAGAAACACTGATAGGAACATTCTGCAATTTACAAATAAATTACTTTCTTCAATGCCTAAAAATGAATTATGTATCTACGCAACAAGTGAATATTTGTTACACCTTAGGCGTAAAACCCACTTAACGGAGCGAGTGGGGCATCGCGCAAAATATCACAAGTGGCGTGTAAATCATCGAAAATACAACGTAATCAAATACGCCAGCGCACACTGGATTTGACAACGCATTGTGCCCGCCTGCCCCATGATTCATCGTTTTTTGGCTTCTCAGCGATACGAATTAACGAAAATACAACGTAGTCCATTCATTGAACACGGCAAACAAAATTACACTTCTGGCAGCGTCGTCGATAGACGGGCGAGAAGCCATTATTTAATAACAGTGAACTCTTTGTTTAGTTATTGCGTGTCCAATATTTTGCTGGTATAATGATGTCATCGTGAATATTAATTACATGCCCCGAGAAATTTAAGAATATTTTTATTGCTTTGTTATGAGAGACGCTGATAATAATAATTATTTTGTGCTCATTGAGCCCCTTATTACATAGGTGAAGGGTAATGCGCGGGTGAGAGAGCGCACAGAGCGCCGCGTTGGTGGGCTTTATGCCTTAGTTTAAGTATGATCCGTACACAAAATCGAAAAAGTAGAGGGAACGTTACCTATATAATCTATGACTATTTAAACAACACAGTTGTCATATTTCAATAACACCCATAAAATTATAACTATAACAATATGTCGTTTAAGCAGTTTTGATTCACTGTAAAATTGAAATAATACAATGCAGGGGTTTTAAATGAAATGGCTTTCAGGAGATGACAGCCTGTCTGCGATTTTTGTTGCGCGAACACCTCTCCGCGTTCGGTTTTGAAAATTCACACGGCCAAATAATAACTGAACAAATTATTTTGTTTGCAAATTTGTCAAATACGTACTCTAGTTATCTATAAATTATTTACTGTCATCTATCCATTTCTCAATTAATAGCGATGGATAATGCTAATACGTAATTATACAGAAAAATTAGTTTTTACACAGCATGCGACGTTTTTACACCAGGGGTGTAAACTAATTTTTACTTCGAAGAACTTCTTTTACTCTACTTTGAAGAAGGAAAATTCACCGCGGTCTACTTTTTCTGAAATTAAAAACATATTGTATAATATATATATTATATAAGTATGGTATATAATAGATATATTTTTAAAGCAGAGTATTAGATAAATAAAAAATAGGATAATAGAAATACATATTATGTACAATAAATAAAATCCCATTATTCTTCTGAATTATGAATAAATAAATAAAATATTTTTGGTGATCAATCTTGGCAACACCCCTGTTTTATATCGTATCACTATGTAACAATAAAAAAGCGAGACAGCACCCCTTAACCAACAAACTAACTTTTTGAGAGCTTTATGATAACTTAATATAAATAAATAAATCTTTAAATATTTTTTTTTATTAAAGTGGAATACGTACCTACTACAAAAAATTTTGGGTTTTATTAAATTAAACAACAATACAATGCAGTTCCACCATGTTAACAGTTAACAAAATAAAAGAAATTAAGACTTTTATTTCAAATTACAATATATATTTACCATTATTGACGACTTTTGAAAAATACCTCAGATGCGTATTTGTTAGGGACTTAAATAATTTAGTGCTGAGGCGCGTTTGCACTAGTTGGCTATTAGATATAATTAACATGATATTTAAATGTGGTAATTAAATATTAATTAACAGGTCAACAGTGATTGTGTTTTAATTGACAAGGCTCTCGCCTATATATAAACAGACTGTTCTTGTTAGACAGACAGGCTGTTCAAAATTATGGTGTGACTGCATAATATGATGAGAAAAGTATTACGTACAACACTGTGCTAATGCAGAAATCAATTAACGCCAATGTAATTATTTTGTAATGTTACAAAATGAATAATAATTTAATTAATTAACCACTATAAATACAATACCCATGCATTAATACATACATCACTGTCATACCATAAAAAATATAAGTAGATATATATTGAAATAAAGACGTTTAAATCGTAAAAAAACATCTCGGGTACATCGTGGATAATAAAAGCGTACGTATTCTCATATATTCAATCGAGGTGTGATAAAAACCATTAATGGCAATATTATAACAGATTCTACAAATATGGACGTAAAAGTTCGCATAACTTTGAAGCCATATTCGTAATAGATATATAAGGAAATTGATACTTTATACCAAGCGTTAGTTTTATGGTATTATATTACACACAGAAAGATTTATAATGGGGACATGTCCACAAAATATGTTTAAATAAAAGACATCAAACGTATTAACTTTATTAGTTGTAGAACATTATAAATGATAGTAAAAAATGTGTATAACATCACGTTGCTTACCCATATAATAATATATTATTATAATATTAATCCGAGCTAATTACAACTTGCATAAATTAACACACATGGAGTAAATATTAAGAACTATTAAGAATTTAAATTTATCTATGTAAGTATTGAACAACGTAATATGGCAACATTTTATTCTGAAGAGCTCTTAACGGCATATCTCGATTAGTTGTAGCCACCCACGTTATTACTTAAATAATATTTTTTAATATGAAACTAATTTGTGTCAGATCGGAAACCTACAAAATCCGCATTAAGTAAGTATATGGAATACAGTGGTATGAATGAAGTGACTTTTTTAGTTGACATTATGTAAAAAATGCACATATAGGTACATACCTAATATATAAGTATATTTTATGAAGTTGTGCAACGAAGGGTTTTGTAAATAATTAAATCTTGAACCAAGGTTGAAATTTAAGATCTGTGTTTTTCTTTCTAACTATCAAATTATACAATACATACATTATATTATCAATATCATCATCTGCCAGGGTCGATCCACTGCTGGATGAAGGGCTCCTTTAGCTCCCTCCACAGTTCTCGGTCCTTAGTTATTTGCTGCCGCGTACATCCACCGAACTTTATGAGTTCGTCCATCCAGCGGGCTTTAGGGCGTTCCTGGCGGCGTTTAGCGTCCCTTGTGTACCACTGACGGCATTTTTCCAGCGGTTGTCAGCCAATTGACATTTCATCTGCTCAAATACCTTTATCACGTCGCGTACTCTTGTCAGCTTCCATATCAAATCAAAATATAGGTAGATACTATTTTGTCGAATTTTTAGGACATGCTACGAGTCTACAGCATATATAGACCGCACGCCACTGTTGTTTGAAATATTTATTTTTCAAAACTGAACGTAGGTACAAAAAAAAAAAATAATGTAGTATTATAATACATAACTTTGAACAGCTTTAGAAACATACAACATCAAAATATATCTCACTAACTAGTAACTACGCAATGAGTAGATGCATATTGAATAGCAACGTCTGATTTTTGTAATAAACCATTTTCTTTTATTCAATGAATTATTCACAAGATTTTGCGAATGTAACATTCCATATATTGAACATACATAACTTGAAAACACCTCAGATATTATAGGATACGTACCCACTAGAAAAAATCATTATGTCTATAGAATACTATAATATCAAGTTATTCGATTTATAATAGCGTAGAATTCATAAATCCACGATCTGATGATCTGATGACCCTGAAAAAAAAATTTCAATATTCCCCTTAATAGTACTATCGTTGTATATCCGGTGAACATACAATACAAATGGTAAGTATGTGTAAATCACTTGATAATTTATGAGATCATTATTCCCTTTATAAGTTATCATTTTTCTTTCATTACAATAATGTTATTCAACTCTTAATTCACACATTTTATATTCTTCATCTTTATGGTCAAACTCACATCCAGTTGATAATTTCCATGTTTTATAAGTAGAATTCATTATGTAATTTTAATGTAAAATGTCTCTTTATAGGTATAGTGTTAAAATCGAAGGATATATAAATGATTTAGATTTTAGAAGACAATTGCACATATTCGAGATAGCTATGTGAGGCATTCGTATGAAATTGTCATTTTTGTATAAGTACCACTGTATCAGAGGATATAAAATTAATGATAGATAAACCTTGGTTACTATTGTTTGTTTATCATGGTTTTGTAAAAGTCTTATTATGATAGTAGCTTGCGTATAACACGAATTTTAAACATATTGTGTCTTATCATGAGTTATTTCTGTCGACCACTGTTTCGGGCTCTTAACCGATCTGCAGAACGACAAGAGATAACCAATTTTCAATAACTAAAAGTGAACGCTTTCAACATTCAAATCATGACAATAAGAGCAGTAATTTACGTTCTTTCTTCCGCACATTAGTGGCGTAGTTTCGTTTATTTTATTTTTATTTATTTCACAGGAAATATTGACTATAGGGACATCTACATTCGATGTCGTTTTAGAGAAAGGATTATCGTTGGAATAATAAACAACTTTGTTTTAAAAGTATTAGGTAGGTATATTGTAGTATTTTATTTTTGTTAAATTGTTATTATTACAATACCTAATACAATCGGGATCTTACCCAAATTAACGATGTATTGTCATTCTTTAACCCATATTGATTCCAACTATATCACAATATTATTGTTTGTAGGTATAGATGATATTCACAATCTCATGTGGAAACTACATACAATAAATACTCAGTTCACTCCATAGGCACGTTTGCGTTTTTCAGATTTGCACCTATTGATTGCTTCCTATTTAGGTACATAATATATTTAGATGTACCTAATGCATCAATACTTGAATAATAGTGCTGCCATTCCCCCCTCCCAGGCTAGAGCCCTGTCAGCCCCCCTCCCCACTCTTTGTGGCCATAATGGTATCTCTACATTTGGCCAATACATAATGTATGAAAACAATGAAGGTGTAATTAGTGTGTTTTATTTGTTGTATTTCATAATCCAAACTAGTGGACTTGCTATATAAATAAGCTTGAAAGAGTCTTCACTCAGCAGCAAATTTATTTAGTTGGTGATTATTTATTTATTCATATCAGGCACACATATAGCGTGTAGGGTAACATAATCCTCGAGCTTTAAAATAAACTGAGCAGCGGCGCTGGAATGCACGTCTCAAATCATTTTACGCCATTAGCCGTGCTGTGACTCTGTGAATGTATATTATTGCAGCCAGCAGTAGTGTTTTGTGGAATAAATCCAATCCACATCGTGCCAGGATCGCAGGAAACTATTCTTGGGGGAGCTTCGAACCACAAATAGATTACGTGAGCGCCAGCTAAGCGAAGGGTGAGGCTCCTCGCTACTTCTGCTACCCTGATACGAGACCCGAATAACCAACTTCTTAAATTATCTATAGATTTGTTAATACGCGGGGGGTGTTGAATTTCATAGTGGTCTGTAATGCTATGTATATAAATATTATCACTGAGTCCATAATGTATCAAAGCATTGAATAGTGTTACCTATGTTCTATGATATAGGTTATACCTACATAATATACTATGTACCTTTGTATGTGTTATTAAACTCGAATTAGCTCTAAGTAATAGTTTTATTCTTTGGCGAGGTTCATCTTTTATTTATTGGCAATCAATTTATTATTGTGTGCATTATGCACGTCATAATGCACATCTTAATAAATTATTTTATTTTTATTTCACAGTTACCTAATTCAACAGTTAATCCGTTTATTAAATAGTTAACTATTCTTAAATGCACTTATTTGGTGTGTTTATGAATAATTGATTTGATACATTAGTGGAAATAGAAATACCTAATACTTGACTGACATTGAAAACTTTGCGTTTTTCTTACATTATCTAGCATTTTTGGATAGGCATCTAGGTTGCAAAACACACATCTGACACAGTGGCGTTCAATTTATCCTTTTTGTGACACATCAAACAGTTTATAAATTTTCATATAAAACTAAGTAGAATATTAATTATTTTTACACCGGATTTGTTTAGAAATCAACATGCTGGATATTTAAGGGATAATATAATTGTCTATAGGTATATTAATTTTTAATTTTATGACATTGTATTTTTTGTGTCTGTGAAAACAATTTTCATAATTTTATTATGACTTGTCTTTGTGCTAGTTTTGAGAAAATCGAGTACCTACAGCATAATATTTATATATGTCAATGACAACACTACATACGAGTATGTGACACCGTTGTAAGATGAGTTAGACCAGTGATGGCGAACGTATGACACGAGATATGATTTTTCATGGCACGCGAATGTTTTATTTTGAAGAGAAAAAAGACGACGAAATTCATGCATAAATGACAGATCGCATTCTATAAAACATAGCAGAAAAATACTCCTCAAGGATAAGCATTACGTTTAATGTAAATATATTATAATTGAATAGGTGGAACCTTTGGCTTTATAGGTCACACATAATACTTATTATCACACTAACCTCACCAGGCGGCTGGGGAAGCCGCACCGTAAACCTCTGATGTTGATTGATTTGTAATGCTTGAGACTGTGAGTGTGTGACAAGTTGTGGACGTCTTAAACTTATAATTTGGAATGTCCACAATATGTTAAAAATAAATAAATTGAAATTGAAACTAGTGAAGGAATTATTAAAAGAATTAAAAATATGCTTTCGGTTTGAAAACACGGTGAAAAATTGTAATTTTTAAATCTTTTCAATAGAATTCTTAAAAAACTTTTTTTTCATTTTTTTCCACAAAAAAAACTGCTCGGCACGTCGACAGTCGATAAATATTATTTGGGAAATTTTGGCACGCGTACCTACGTAATAAGGTTCGCAGGTTCGCAAACCCTGGGTTAGGCTGTGAAATGAACTACCTTCGCAAATAGTTTAAGATATCTGTAATAAATCATCGGCTAATTTATTTTAGGGTTTATTTAAATAGACAACTTTAACCATCCCATGTGCGTGGATTACTAATAACTGCTTCAAATTATTAATTTTATTTATGAAAACACAACTTGATTTATTAACGACTCTGAACTCAACGCAATATATTATTTCACGAAATGTATGCTTCAACACACTCACTTGCAACTAGACCGTCAGTGTATAAACATAATAAAACTTTGAAGTCGTAATATTATTGATTATTTCCATGCCATAAAACATATCTGACAATATGAATGCAATCATTACCTGTTTAATTCAGTCGTTGGCGACGCCTTTTATGCCGATTGACTCGATAATAATATGCCAATGTAAATTCTGTAGTCGCCCACTAATGAATCGATTCAATAACTCACTCGGGTCGGATCATTTTAATGAGTCATCGGCGAGTCTATAAAAAGAAAGTGAAATTGAAAAAGAATCAATCACTGGAAACGTTCAATTTTGTCATTTTTATATCGTGTACACAGAAAACTGAGATTGAAATAGTGAAATAGTGGGCTGGAGTCCTAAACTATATGCAAATTAATGTATTGGGCGTATGCGTGCATATATCGAACAAACTAAACAATATTCTATCAATAAAATCATGATTATCATGAAATTAAAACAATAAATCCAAATATTCTTGGTTACGATTCATTATACCTATTCCCATAATTCATTGTGACTGGTAGGTATCTATTGTTTACATATAGTTTGTCCGATAACAAAAAGAAAAATGCTTTAAAAACAATCTATTTACCCAATTGACCAGTCAGTGTTCATTGATTAATAAAAGTTCAATTTTCACGGGTGACAGTAGATATAACGAAAATAGTTATCTATATAATGCTTAACTACAGCAGGCAGGCACATAAGTACTAAAATTTAATAATATTTTCTTTATTAAGATGTAGTAGTGAACTAAGAAATTTAAGATAATTTCCACAGTATTTTTATTAACAAATATTTATTTTGAAATATTGGCAAATTTTCCAATTTAATTTGAGTGAAACATCATTGTTTTCAAAGGAAAAGCTACCTATGTATTTTTTGTAATTCGTATACATAGGTACATTATACCGCCTCGGCTTGAATGCTTTTCTACGTTGATTCATTTGGATGTTTTCGGTCAATTTTGTTTCGTACAAGTGTTTTCATGCGAGATACATTATATTTATTTTCAGTGCTATTTTCATTTCTGAGATAACAAACTTTCCAAGTCAATTCAAAGTCTTTTTTTTTTTTTTTTTTTTTACATATAGTGAACATTACACATTATTAATTTAAGACGTTCACAACATGACATATAGCAATGAAGAAATATTATTAAATAAGAAATAGATCAGTATTAAGTTATTAAGGTGAAGCCGTTACTGAGCCATTTTTAAAGAGGCACCTAGCGGAAAGATATGAAGCTTGCAATTTTAGATTTTTTGATAATTTACAATTTCAACTGTATTAATTAATAAATATGTATCTGAAAACATTAAAAAGAAAAATATTTTTTATTTTATGTCAAAGATAAACTTGCAATAATTGTAAAAAATGTAATAAAATGTGAATTTGTTGAATCGGACCGCACCCTATTAATACATATATTTTATGGTCATATTTATTATTAAAATTAAGTTTAATAATAAACATGATAATATTTAAGCTTCGTATTTTTCCGCTAGGTGCCTCTTTAAAAAAGGCTCAGTAAAGACTTCACTTAAACAGTAGAAATGTGTAAATACAAAAAATATTAATTAGATAGATTACAAGGAAGTACACCGAATGAGCCAAGCAGACCCTATTTTAAGAATTTATAAAACAACGTCCGCCTATACTCATTCTCACGTAAGTGGAATATATCAACATCCGAAGCTGTATAGGTCAAGTATTGTATATTTACAATCAGATTGGTGTATACATACTTGATAATATTATTAATAACGAAGTCCTCAAAACAGTGTAAATTCATAGCTACCGCGTTAGAAACTATCGCGAGGATTAAAAATGCATTGATCGAGCAATTACAAATTAAGCATTGCTCTCCGATCAACCGCTAGAGACAGTGTTGCCCGCACAAGCTGTCTATTAAATAATTAAAGATGACGTCGAGTATTAGCGAAAGCCTGCTCACGTGCCGGCCCAAAAGATAATAAATTACTCAGTTCGTACGACGGGTCATTGGATTTGATTTAGTGCAGCTATGTTCAGATAGGCAACATTATTAGTGTGACCATACTACATCGACTTACTAGGAATACACAAACCATTCTATATTATAAAAGTGCTTTTTTAAAATGGCGCCGCTATAAGATAAATAAATTATTGATTAGCAAAACCTTATGAAGAAAATTAAACGCCAGGACAATATAAAGAGGGAGAATGTAAAGCAATCGATGGGCATCAATGAGAAGCAATATACAAATACAAAGGTACTGATTTTCGATAAAATAATATACTTAATTAATTACCTATCACACGGGAGAGAAGTCATGGAAAAACCATGACGCCAAAAAAAGCAAATACCATGACAGAAGAATCTAAGGACAGTGTTATACTAAGAGAGCGATGCAGAATCATCTGAATTAACTTGGCAATACACACATCCTGAGTTACTAATTTAGCTTGACTCCATAATTAGGCATGTCTTGACCACTGCCTCTTCGTAGATTGACAATCTGCAATATAACGTATTATTATGTATGGATACTGTAGAGTGTAGGTGACGCAATCTATGTTGCCGATATTGGTCTCTTCAAGATAGGTGCGAAAAGTACGGACTTTCGCGCTCATGTGTGGTTCTGCATCGCGCTCTAAAACCTCAATCTCGCGGTTTTAGCCAGCGATCGGTTTGTAAAGGCTGGTGAAAGTAGTTAAAATGAAGATTTTTCAGTTTAAATTAAATTTAAATCGCATTATCGTCGTAATAATTATACTTAAGCATTATTTATCTGATAATTATTGTTATATTAGTGTCGATTTCATACATAATATGACTTTTATATTGTGATTTTATAAACATTAACGGTTTTTTTTATTTAAATAGCAGATTAACAAAATTTATGTTGTCTCTTTCGATGTGTTTTTTTATAAGTATACGGTAATGTTTTACTTTATGCTGTATTGTTTTTAAATTACTAAAGTGGATAAGAGATGCGAACTAGCTTGTTTCTATAAATTAAATAAATTAGCAAAATCAAAGCATTTTTGTCACAACCGAAATACATATCGGCTATAAAACTAGCCGTTATTATCCACTACTCGATAAAGGCCTCTTTTAATTGCCTTAGTTTACCGGTAAGCTTGATAATAGGTATGTCATCGACCCAGATAAACGGATTAATTAATATTCTTTTCAATGAGCAAACGTGTCCCGATTTAGTCCTAGAAAGGAAGGTATGGTCAACCTAGCTTTTATATTTCTATATGCACGCGATAAAATCTTCGTACGGACACCTGAGTTTTGAGCGTCGCGCCTGGGAATCGGGTATCACGCCCCCACCCGTCACCGGCCGCCACTGGAGCATTAATCTTTCTCGATTATTATTATGAACAATAAATCGATCCGTAATTGAGTGATAAAATTAAAATAATTAATACCATTGACTTAACGTTCCGTAACACTGTTATTAAAATACATATTACAAAATTAATGAAACTATTACGAGACGTGATTAATTAATTTGAGCCCAACGTGACGCAGGGGTTAGCTGGTTAGCACTTATGATGAATGTGACCGGGTTCAAATCCACCGGTCGGTGGTATTTTACACCTTGTTTTCATTTCAAATTAAGATGTCGCCCCTAGTGGCAGGTCTAGGGACTTTGAGTCCAGAGGTACTAAAAGATTGTGATTTCCTATCAAATTATTATTGAAGGTAACAGTGATGACACACTATAATAATATTATCGGTTTATTTTTCACTCGTCCTGCTCTGATAGTTCAGTGATACGTGCATATCAATTCAAATTACCTCAAATCACTAAATTGTAACTGAGTTAAATTTTAAGTAGGTAACTGTTTACTGAAGGAAACATCGACGTTCTATGTTTTGTGACACTAAGAGGGCTCGCACATCAGAACTCGCCGCATGCGTCTTACGACGAATTCGTCGATGTGACGTCATCGTAAACCAAGAAACAAACGTTATCAAATGGACCTTCGCAGATTGGCCGATGCAACTGCAACTCTGCGACCCTGGGACATTCGTCTAGTTGCAATGGCCAAAGCGTGCATGTCGATCTCGGGAATGTCGCCTCCGCGCAAGCGCACAGCCTGCGGCCATCGGCCATTTCTGTTTCTGTCTCTGTCTACACTGTCATTGCTCGCTCATCGCGGTGAGCGTTTGACGTTTGTTCATACAATCAACACAATAAAAATGGCAGACGAGAGACTTCTCTTTTTTCGTGTTTGACGTTTGCCGCTGGGCAGATGTGCGAGGATGTACGATGCAACATTCGTCGAAAGTCTTAGAACTTTTGATTTATGGCCGTTAGGCACACAAGGCGCATTGTGATGTGCGAGCCGGCTAAGCGATGGTGCCCACAGACGCGTCGGGCGCGCGAAGTCGGCGAATGCAGTGTTTATTCATAACCATAATCACACGTCTCTTCCCGCGCATTACCCTTCACCTATGTTATAAGCGGCCCAAGCAGCACAAAATAAATATTATTACAGCGCCTCTCATAACAAAGCAATTAAAATATTATATTATTTCGGGGCTTGTAATTAAAATTTACGACGACATTATTCAACCAGCGATAAACTGAACACGCAATAAAATAAAACAATGACTTCTCTGTAATTAAATAATTGCTTTTCGCCCGTCGATCGGCCTTTTGGCCTCGCGCAGCGTGTTTTTGCTCGCTGTGTTCAATGAATGGACTCCATTGTATTTTCTTTCATTCGTATCGCCGAGAAGCGGTGATTCGCGAAAAAACGATGATTCATGCGGCGCGCGCGTAAAATGCGTCGTCAAATCCAGTGGGCGCTGGCGTATTTGATTACGTTATATTTTCGTTGATTTACGCGCCACTTGTAGAAATTTTGCGCGAGCGCCGCACTCGCTGCGTCAATGGGCTTTATGCCTTACAATATGTCTCTGGTATGGCAGTCAATTCGCTAATGCGATACGATTTCATTTACATCCGTTGTGAATGGGTTACTTCACGTGGCGCTTTTTAACAAAGCTTAAAACAATTAACACTTAGCGACCTTTACGATTGTACACAGGCACGACGCTTGTGCGACGATTTTTATTTTTTTGCAAGGAAAGTGTTATAATGATTGATAGACACATTGTAGTATGTAGGTTTGGTTCACATTTCAAACAATGCCAGCTTAGCTACGGCAATTACCACCAATAAAGTAAATAATAAATTATTTTTAACGTCTAAACATTTACAATGTGATACAAATTATCAACACATTATTATGGATACGTCGTTTTTCCATCTGGCAAATGATAGTAGATATCTACCAATTTAAATATTTTAAAACTAAATTCTATCAATTAGAGTGTGTTCCTCAACATCTAAAATTCAATAAATAAGACGCAACCATATCCCTAGACGGGTTCCGGGGATTTTAGTTAGTAGGTTCCAAGCTCAACGATCTGCCAAGACTCGGGACATCTAACTCCCGTACGACTTTTAGAGCTTTTACAAAACCGATGTTATCCATTCACGAAACTTGGGACATGTGAGAAAATAATAGTATAGTATAGATAGATTAATGCTTTCCATTATTATAATACAGGAGGGGCAAACTTTTTGGATGGAGGGCCAAATTCAAGAATTCAAAATGAGCGGCGGGCCGCAAGTAAAATACCATTTTTGATATACACTATTTATTATCACGAAAAATAAACATTACAAAAAAAATAATGAGAAAAATGAAACTGTTGTACATTTTTTAACATTTTTTAAAATTCAGGTGTTAATTTTGTAGTTGATATTCTCAAAACTGCTTGTAAATGGGCATCGAAGATATTTGATCGTAAAGAATTTTTATTGACGTTCATGATCGAAAATGTTTGTTCAAATATATAGGTTGATCCAAAAAAACGAACATTTTTCTTGCATAATCTTTAAGTTGGTCGAATTTGTCTGAATTAAGGGCATTGTAAAATTTGAAGATTTCTTCACGACGATGCAATTCTCTTAAATCAGTGTCACACTGTAACACAATAATCTCAAGTTGTAGCTCTGTCGGTTCACTATAAATATCTATTAAAATGGATCGCTTACTATTGCTTAACAAGTTTTAATCTTTTGTCAATATTTTTTAAAATATTATAAAAAAGTTATTCGTAATCAGAAGTACAATATTAATGATGGCGGGCCGCAAAAAAATACCCGGCGGGCCGCAGTTTGCCCCCCCCCCCCTGTTATAATATGTATACAAATCATGATTGAGCATAATTACACCACACTGAGTATGTACTTATACTACGTCATGAGTTGGGCCAAAGTTTTTTTTCTTTTTGAAGATTGCCTGGGCCAAAGTAGTGGAACTCTAAATAGAAGAAGTTGTATAATTTTCATTGTTTATTTGGAATTTTGAAGGCAGTTCGATTTTCGAATATAAAGATTATACGCGTGGTTGTACCTACTGGTAACAAGTCCATTATTTTCTTATTCTATTGGCAGCTCCAAAAACACCCCGTGTTTGCTTTGTTAACGTGCTTATTCATCTTAATATGCTCAATGTATTGTTTGTTCTACTGAAAACACAAAATTAACGAGGAAGTGTCTTTCTTTCCACAGGTATTTATAGCTCTTAAATGTTATATTCAAATGTGTTTGTTTTGGTACTGCAATAAATGTGAGATAAATGAAATGTCAAATTGAAGTCTAAATAAGTTGTACCTCCACTATCCAATCATATGCATTTAAATATTCAAGAGTTATGTTGGCAATCGTGTCCGTGTTCGCCGTATCACACTTCACCATGAAATGTTGTATCGGGAATATATGACCGTATATTAAAGACCGTCCAACCTCATTGAGTCGTATTGTACTGACATAGAATTCATGTCTAAATAAAACACGGTTCTTGTCGATTTACACTTTACAGGAAGCCAGCAGCACACATATTTTGAAAATAACCAATATACCTACTGGATTATTTGTTAGGTTAGATTTTCATTCTAGAATTCATGAATTTTGCCAAAATCAGCCATGAAAATTGAATTAATGTTCATATTGAATCTAATAAAATTGGAGACGGTATAATAGACGGTCATCTCTTTCCGATAAGAAATCTCACGGCGAACTTGTGCCATAGTGAAATGTTTTACGTACAATTTACATTTTATAATTTACAGCGTTGGCAATATTATGTTTATGTTACATACTAATAGTTGTGTGACTCTCTAATTACAATGAATTGTTATAGTAGAAGTTAGAACTGCTTTTTAAATCAATCTCCAATGCGAAGTAGTTTGTAACTAGTGTAATCAGTGGACTGTGGGTCCTTTTTTTTACTTCAATCGCATATCTCTATATAGGAAGGTTTTTTTCAACATCTTTGACTTAGGCATTTACTATATATGATTCATGTTTAAATGTATAGGTTATTAATGATAATTCTCTGTTACAAAATTATCGTCGAACTGCAATTTTATTCTGCACAATTCTACCAATATTGTAAATGCATTATTTATAATAATATAAATGTCATGGGCTACGACGTTATTAATTATTGTCGAATAGACAGAGTTGTCGATGCAGCAGATATCTTTTGATCATAGATATTTCATTACCATAAACAAACTTGTCAGTGATTGTCTCTTGATTTTGTGTCAATGTTAACCAGTTACTTATACGTGTGTATTATGTGTACACATATAATATTATTATGACTCAATAATGTCCAAGACTATTAGTATCTATAATTTTTTTTATTAACATGTCATTTGATATAATTTTCTAAAATGAATATTGATATAAAAATTAAATTGACTTGTCTGTTAGTAAGTTCACACTTGAGCAAGTAATTAATTATTGTTAGGATGTATTTTTTAAACTAAATTTCATGTGGTAGTTCCATAAGAATAGTGTTGTAAATTAACTTTTTCATAACATTCGACTTGGGAAGTGCTAAGGATAGGTAAATACCAGGGAACTGAAATACCTAACGGGTATAGGTAACGAAGAATACGGGATAAATTTAAACACTTGTCAAGAATACGTCATACGTCGAATACAGACAGCTGCTCTCGGTTTCTGCATTGACGCTCATTTAATATTGGTGTATTACACACACTATTGCACGTCTATAATGCGTGGTTAATTTTCGTAGGACACTCACACATTCAAAACTCTGCGTCAAAATTTACTGTATTTACTATAATGCTAATATAAACTTTCATTATATTACCATCATTTCACTAACTCCCGTTTCCATTTTATTCTCGAATACTTTTCCATGCTGTCTCCATTGAATTTGATACTTCATTTGTACTTTGGCTTGCAGGGTCAAATAGTTGTGGATCCGTATCTTAGTAGTGGGTATCGAATTTTCAAATTCACATGTTGTTTTCCAATGTTCTCTTAAACCCAGAGCATGTACCCAATTGATTGAACAAGTGCAAGTTCTCGTAAAAGAAATATGTGGCGAAACCTCTTTGTAATAGATTATTTTATCCAAGATTCACATCGGATTGTAGAGCCAATAAAAGAAAAAGTACTAGAGCTACTAGGCAATTTCGAAATCTTGACACTTGATATTAATTATGTACCTACGCATGTTTTGTTTGTTTTCATTTACTTTGTCGACCTCTACGCATTATGCCCAACACAAATGTCTAATACCGCGTACTCTTCGATTGCGAATCTATTTATAATAATGTCTTTCCATGTTTCGCACATACCTATACGTTATACTCCAAAATCTAAAAATAACTGTCCTCAAATATTACCAATGTTGAACGCGCGTTTCGTTTACGCGACAAGCGGTACTAAACGGAAAATAGCACATTCTTTATCACATATTTAAGTTTATCCTATATTTCTCCACACTCTAAATTTAAAACGTTTTACAGACCTACCTAGAAAGCAACCCACTTCCCTTATTTTTGTGTCCCTGGGAAAAACACAAGTGTTGAACACGTTACGAGTGTTGCTTAAGAAATTTTACGATAATTATCATACTTATCGTAAAATTTAACGACGTTGTCGCGCGACATGTTGCCAGTGTGGACCCGGCATAACGGACTCATTCATCCACGAATATAATATTGTAACTTATTAAAATCCGTGGTATTAGGAGCGCATAAAATCGAGGAGGTAGCATTAAGCGACAGTTTAACGTTTAATTGTCCGGTTAACACATCGCTCGTCGGCCGTAGTGTTGCCGCAGCTCGCCATTCACGTACCGCGCCCGCGTAATGTCACAGCTCAGTTATTTTATTATTGCCACAGTGCTAACTTATATTTATTGCAGTCGTTATTTATACCCGATCGTGACCTACGACAACACAGCATGCACACATACATAATAATATTATTGTACAAACATAATCAAACAAATAAATTATTGTTATGGTACCTACCAACTATAAGCACACGTCAAGTTTCATAATAATACCTTAATTATTATTAAAAAGTTTTTTGTCGATGACTACTTCTGCTTTTACGTCATTATAAAAAAAAACGTTTTGTTTACTTTGCGATCTTTTGATTTATGAACGATTTTTTTTCCAAAATTTAAAATATTAGAAGTCAATTCAAAATAGCCAAAACATGTACACTCACCAAAATTTATTTTTCGCTGTATTTAGGTAGGACGAAGCTACGTCGTGGGAGACAAATCGCCAAAGATGCATTTTTTACTGACTTTCTGTGACATATCTATTATCTTATCTTAGCGATCATTTTGGTAATCTATTCCTTCTCTATTGACTCTATCTATGACCTCAAACCAGTTTCTTACCCGGGAAAACTTTCCTCGAATGATAAGACATTCGTAACTTTGTCTTACCAGCTGATACAGATACCAATATTTCGAAAGCTTCAATTTTTCTGAGTGTGGTTTATGTTTATGCGACAATCCATTTAGTATAATAATATAGGAACAAAAAACCACAGATCTTTACCAGTCTCTTTCTTAGGTAGTGGTTACATTGTTTCCTTTGAACGCACTAGTTTTCAAAAACGTAATTAAATAAAAATCTTTGGTATGTAATATAATATAATATTATGTACGTACACGTAATAATATACAGAAGCACCCTTGAAGGGCTATCCTACTATACAGTCACTATGAACTCCTCAAGATATTCAATTATTGTTATACGGAACGTATAATGCAGGTATCACTGGAGGGACATAACTAGGAGATTTAAAAGGAGTCACGATCCTCAACAGTGAGGTCACCAATACAACAAGTATCGTTATAGGTACAATCTGTCAGCAATATATTATGTAGTAAATGAATTGCTTTGTTTATTAACTTTTTGGAGCTTTCACTTTGCAAAAGCTCGATTTGATTACCTAAGTCTAGAAAAGCTCGAGCACCTACACGAATATATTTTATTGCCACCATTCTTTCTCTAAATCCGTGACCTACCTCAATACACCAACACACGCATAAAATCTCATGCACGTATGTTTGTTTATGTGTACAGGTTTTTTTTTCTCCACATCAGCTGATCACATAAATTACAACTTTTTACTACTTGCACAAAAGTTATCGCTGTCCCTCTCGCAGCCGGTGCGCGGCAATTCGAGAGTGAGCGAGATGGGGTTAGGAGTTGTTGGGAGTGTAATAAAAAAAACATTACGATAGTATCGCTGGATGTCAAATGTGTACTAAAAAGTGATATACTGGAGATGAAAAGAGTCGGGGTGTTATGCGTTAGCTTAATAGAGCCCGTATAGCGGATTTTATTCGGCAGCGACGTGCAACAGTTAGTTTGTGGGAGTTTTCCTCAAAAATAATAAACATCGTATGGCAGGTCCTTTAACCCAACTATGGCTCACTAATTGACGCTGTGCCTGATGACTAAATTGGCACTCTTCATAATAATAGGTTTTTTTACGATGCATGATTGATAACCACTTGTCCAACTCATATCTCTGGATCAAACAGACATTGAAAAACAACATGAATTTTTGTGTCCAGCCGTGCTACCGTAGGCGCTTACATTTTTAATTGCAATTTTTTGTATTATTATATAAGTATAGGTAATAATATTAAGTATTAAGTAATATTGTTTGTCATTGAAATTTGAATTCTACCTACATTGCAATAAAGATGCATATCGATGATCTAACATTGACCCCTCGTAAAGGGTAGTTAACATTTTATAAAAAAAAACCCAGGAAATTAAATTAAATAAAAACGAAAATGTTTGTTTAATAATGTACTTATATTGTATCTATTGTATTTGTTTTTAATTAAATTGATTATCTATTTTTTGTAACGTTTAAACTCATCTATGAGGCCCCTGTGAAAAAAATTAATGTCATTTTTTTTTTTTTTACTAAGTAATAGATATTCTGATAACAATATGACCTCTTTAATATTGAGACTTTGAAGGCAGTATCCATTACGAAGTCAATGATTCTAGGCTAAGGAAAAGTTAAATATTTTATACACAAAGCTAACAATATTCTCTCTCTATCTCTCATTTATTTTAACATAGGCACAAAAAGTGTAAGTAAGCTATGTACCTAGATATATTTTCTTTCCATATGTACTGATAACGTGTTCTTTACAAATTCGGCAGAGTTTTGAAAACAGTTTATAATAGATATAAATTATGTAGGCACATAATTTTTTCCCTTTAATTCCATGAAAAATGTAAAATAAGATCAAGAATTTTATAGCAGTAATAACAAGTTTTAGTGAACAAATGTATTACAATGACGATTTATGAAAATTAAGTGGTAATAATTTAATACTAAACCGCAATAAATATTTAGCCAACAATGGTTTTGCATCACTACAAAGAAGTGCGAATTATTGCGATGGCGCTTTGGGAGGGTGTTAGTAGGATATAGGTATGTATATTTTGACAATTGGGTCACAGGGTCGATTGCTTTTCCAGAACTTTTATAAGTGAAACAATCGTTCACATTACATGATTTGTTTTCTATGACCCTAATAGCAGAGTAAATATTTTGTTGTAAAAGGCTTTACATCGCACAGAAGCAGTGTTGGATTCTGGCTGTAATCGTATTGGGACCTTTTTCAGTTTTCATGCATCCTGTCATAGAATTATTTTCTCTCATTAAACTTCATAGTTTGTAGGTATATTTATCGAAATTTAGAGCGGCCCTGTTGCTTAGTCCGGGTAGTGAAAGACGTGTGTTTGAATTCTACTCGGTCTAAGAATTTTTAAAATGGTCTTTTTTAAAATTCAATTATATTTGAATTATTAATGTCGGAGGATGTTTCTGGCTGTACACCTATTTTCAGAACGATCCTAAGATAACTCGTTGTAAGTAGGTACCTATGAAGAATGCTACGTTCTTAAATATCTTGTAAACGTAACGTATTCAGTCTTGTATAAAAAATCATCAACTAATTATAATTAGACACGTACATACTTATTATATAACGATGTCCAGCGGCAATTTTCTTGGACGCAGACGACGCAATCGATTCGTAAAATGATTGAAAAGTTGGCCTCGAAACAGTTCAAACCAGTCATATACTTCTTTCTTAACTTCCTTCTTTAAGAACTACGGTGCATGGTTGCAGCATCAGACCCGTGCGGCTACGTCTCGGGACGGAATGATAAAAAAATCACTTCGTTCAGACACGTTTATAGCGTCATGGAAGGCGGCCGTGCATATCCACTAATGTACATTGCGAGTGGCGGTGAGAACATAGTATAGTGAGGTAAGTATTAAATTATAAGTACCAAAATATTTAAAACAAAAAAAAAACCAAAAATGGAAAAGATAAATTGATATTTCACTTAATTTATGGTTTTTATTAATTTTTTTATCGTGATGGGTGTCAAAATTAGTCAGTGTTTCAGGCAACTATGCCCTTAAGCCCACCACTGACTACATCTATATACATATTAGAGTAATTAACACGATCTTTACTAATTGAAATCATTCGAAAGATAACAATAATGTATATTATTATCATTATACGCGATCCATGACAACTTTACCATAAAATAAATGAGGAAACTATTGACTTGCACGATACGTCGCACTCTACACTCTATGGTACCTACATGGAAGTCGTATTTTCTAGCGCAAATACAATCAATATGACCAGTTTAACAGGCAAGTTAGCACCTCCTTTTCAATGTTACTAAACATACATGGGAATCTTAATCTGAGACACTCCCATCGATATTAATTTATTCCAAGTGGTACCGTTATTAACTTGTAACCTTTTATATTACAATAATCTTTACCTATACAATTTATGTTTTCGGGTGGATTATTGTTCTAAAACCAATCATAAGCAATTGATATAGCGTAGCTACCAATTATTATCATCATTATTGTAATGGAGTTCTACCAAACGAATGTCAATTAAATCAATATTGTTTGCGTACAAAGCTAGATTGATTATCAGATTAGATTCGGGCCAGATATTCCACCCTCGATTGAAAAAAAAAAAACCATTAAAACGGCTGCATGGCATTTTCCGGTTCAATTGCAATTACCTCCCCAAAATTGACCCCTGCACAGCGGCTGTGCTCCTGATGAATTATTTTTATGTAAACAGACCTTGGCATTCTTGTGATGCTGCAAACGACGTTTGCCAGTGAAAGTCGGCCATGTTGTGTGTCGCCCCCCTCCCCCTTTCCGCCCGCCTAACGTCTGCTCGTGACAGCTTAATGCCGTCTCACTTAATCATTCCTGTTTCCTTTTTGCCCGTACAGCCTCCGTCCTTCTTGCACCTATGTCCGTTACAAAACTCGGATGTACTCACTACGTTTTATATATACCTCTTCGCTCTTCTGCAATCTTGATGATGTTTTTTTAGTACTATTTTTGGCCTGCCCTTTGAAAGAAAATATGGATTTTTCATTTTCGTCTATCACGGCGGGGTATTTTTTTTTGCTAAATATAATATTTTGGCGGAGACATTCAAGTGCTTCCTATATTTATTTGCCATTCAATGTTTACGTTTTTTCTAGCATGTTCTTAAACATTTTCCTCCATAGTAACTAAAGGCTAATAGTACCTAGGTTAGGTACATAGGTGGGTGCATAACTAGGTATCTACTACCACGAAATTGTCATACTAAATATCCTAATGTCATACTAAATTGTCATACTAAATATCCTAATGTCAAAAAAATTAAGTAGTCACCTACATATGTAGATTTAAAAATTAAATTTTCCCGAAGGTTATGAATAATGTGAGACAAAAATTCGTCACGAAATATCAAAGTATCAGGGCAGCACGGGGTGTTCGGATCTCAGTTTAAATGAAACTGAAAAAAATAAAGATAAATTTTAAATATAGAACACATGAAACAAGTGAAATCAATTTTACTGTCAGATAATATATTGATTATAACACAAAATATATGCACATAATTATGTTAATCTTATTTTGGCGTGAGATGACGATTTTTTAGTCAATAAAAATAATAATATGTTGACTATAATCACCCGCAGACGTTACACATTTTTTTCAGAAATAAACGGGTGATACCTACCATAACAATAGTAATGAGTAATGACTAAAGATCCTTTTTGTAGGTTTTTTAATAATGTCGAATTTTTGTTTCAATGTTAATTGACTTTTCTTTTATAATAGTGCGCTTGCTTGTGTAGTGGGTGGTACGTACCTATGGGTATTTGGTTAGGCATTCATTTATCAGCGAATTTATGCCAACCTTACGACAATAATGATGCGATCCTTCGAGCGGAAGGTCTACATTCCTCCGCAATTAATCCCCAATAGGTTTCCCCGCCCGGCGGCCGTCTGGGAGAAAATTACTTAAGTGTTCGCGGAAAAACGTTTCCTCTAGGGCGGGGAAGTAGGTACTCCCGGCTAGGCGGTTGGGCGGGCGCGATGGGCGGCAGACGAAGCCGGTGCACTTAAACAATAAAGCTTAGCTCACATTTCGCTGCACCGGCACTGGTAACTGCCTTCAGACCATTAGCGGGAAGTGCATTTTAACATTTTAGCATCTGACTCTTTATGGTAAACACGTTTAATATTGGGCTAAGTGGATGTCATCTAAAATGGTACCACTGACGTTGCATTAAGGTTTCCCATGCTTATTCTCGTAAAATATATTGTCAAGTGAAATTACCATGTGCATAATTTCCAGTCCGATTCAACGGGATACATCACATACACACACAGAACAGATTAATAAATATGATTCCGATAGGCTATATCCCAATACACTACATTTTGACGGTTTTGAATGTGTGCGTGTCCTATGAAAATGAACCAAACTTTATAGACGTGTAATTTTACTTTTTTAATTTGTTTCTTTATTGAACACCGCAACAGACCGTGAAACCTAATAATAGTGGTAAAACTCCCAGGATTGGGGAATTTACATAAGTAATTAGATTATGTAAATATATTTTACATCACCGGGAATCGAACCCAGAACTCCGGGATGGAAAGCCAGGGCCTTACGCACAACACCACGAGAGCCGCTGGTGGTGGTGGCGCTAATAGTGTGTGTAATACATAAATATTGAATGGGCATCAGTTTATAAAACGAGAGCAGTTATAAGAACGAATGCTAACGCGTATTTTTGACACGTGTTTAAGTTTATTCCATATTCTTCCACATTCGAGATCGGTTGCCTGTTTCTCCACACCCGTTACGTATTTCAGTTCCAATTATTTCTGAGTTCTCTGCGTACACAGTTAGTTAAGATGTCCAAGTTCCTATAAGTCAAATTTTTCTATTAGGATATATGAATTATTATTAATCATGTTTAAAAATGAAACCAAAAGAATGTATATACAATATAATTAAGTTGAATCGCGCAAAAGTTGAATTATCTCTTTTATTGATACGAATAAATAATAAGTATTATTTTTTATCCTATGCAAAGACTAAGGAATAAGGAAAAGGTAAACGAACTACTCAAATCGTTCCCACCTTCGGATCTGATCGCCACAATGGCCAATTTTGTTGCATTTAGAAAATTTGTGGCATCATACTGCCAACTGAAAGATTTTCATTTTTTACGTATTATAATATTTTGTGGTTATGAGATGAAGAAAATATGGTAAGAAACCGATTCACTGGATTGATCACGTGAAAAATGCCACGGGTGTCGAGCTTAGACACAGGAGCGAATGGCACAGTCGTTGAGTGAGAATAACAATTACAAATAAAGGTGTAAGTACATAGTTGTGTTTTTATTGTTTTGAATTCTACCAACTTATTATTGTTATATCGTATCTAAGACGTTTAGTTTTACTCTACAAGTTCAACGATACAAAAGCGTATCTCCACACGCCGTTGGCACTTGGCGCCATTAATTTGATTGAATTAAAAGATTAGCTCGCTTTGACAATCAACAATTCAAGTCACCGAGTGACGTACGCCGTGTTATCTGCTATTATTATCTCTCATTGAAACAAATATTTTCTATCGACAAGTCTCCTCCATATACCCACTACCATACCGTTCGCCTTGTTGACATGGTGGTATTTGAAACGATAATATATTTATTTTTACGTCGCGTTTTGAAGGGCTTAATTAAAACGTTTATCTTGTATTCGATTTAGTCGCAAATTAATTATGTGTAGTAATCGGACCGTTGAAAAGTCATCGACTTTGTACATTGTATATACCTATTTATTACTAATATTTTCTTTTATATTTATTGTAAATATACCTCTCAATAATACCTTGGTTCTCTTGTAACTCGACATAATGATATTACAGACGAAATCAACAAGAGAATCATGTCTGCGAATAAAGGCTACTTTGGCCTGTTAAGACATACTATCTCGCCGAACTAAAAGCACTCTTTACAAGACACTTGAAAAGCCAGTGCTCACCTACGTATCGGAAACCTGGACATTGACTATGCGAAATGAACGAGCCCTGAACATTTTTGAAAGAAAAATTTTCCGCCGTATATATGTACTGATCAGGGACGGCACCAATTGGAGGAGAAGATATAATGCTGAGCTCTACGGGCTGTACGAAGATTTCAGCGCAGTTCAATCAATTAAGATTGGGAGACTGCGATGACTAGGTCATGTGCACCGTATGAATGACAATGGACCACCAAAGAGAGTGATGTCCAGCAATTTAATAGGGCGTAGACGAAGAGGCAGGCCAAAGATTCGCTGGTTGGATGGAGCTGCCAGTGACTGCCGTATTCTGGGGGTACCGAATTGGAAAGCGGCCACACTGGATAGGGACAGGTGGAGGGAGTTGTTGGAGAAGGCCAAGACCCACACCGGGTTGTCGCGCCCCTGATGATGATGATGGTGATGATGATGATGATGATGATGATGATGATGATGATGATGATGATGATGATGATGATGATGATGATGATGATGATGATGATGATGATGATGATGATGATGATGATGATGATGATGATGATGATGATGATGATGATGATGATACCTCTCAATAGACACACACTTAAATTTACAGTACTGTAGGTATAAGTAATGTGCTAGTTATTCATTGACGCATATATTTTAGTTGGACGTCTAATCTGGAATTTAAGGTTACAGTAGGTACACGATTATAATATGATAGGTCAAAAGGACCCAAAGGACAAAGAATCAAATTATTAAATATTTTGACACGGAAAATGCATGCGGTTAAGTCCGTGAAGCGTCGATGCTCGGTAAGGTAATACGACCGAGTGGAAGTCCGTTCAACGGTTAGCAGTAAGTACCTAATACGTTTAGATACGACGTTTTTTATATCCGTCCATACAAAAAACGTGTAAAATGAGTCCACACTATGATAGTTAGGTACCACCAATATCTGTGATTAGTGATCTAAATAATATATTTCAAATTCGTGTTCATGTATTTACAGAATTATCGTTGTCACATGCTGCATACTTATAAGCGGTTGAAAAACTAATTCTGCGTACATTACAATAAGGATGCATATTATTAAGTACAAGTTTTCGTAGGTAGATGTCGTGTCCACTATAATAGGTATTGAGTTGTTGTATTTAATGAATCAATAATACATAGTAAATTGAAAGCTATAGGTATAACTACATCATTCAGGGAATGTTTGAAAAATATTTTATTCAATTAGGTATGTATTAAGAAATCTCTCTCTGATTAATTTATTTACTCCCATTTACAAACCCCTGGCCCTCTTAATTGAGTATTAAGGTTCTAAACACGTAGTCCGTAGTACCTCCGACTAATTTATTAAAGCCTGGGTCATTTTAATTTAATAATGCAGTATTTTAGGGGGTTAGAGTCGCAAAGCAAACTTTTAATAAGTTAAAAGCTCGCGCTACGTATTATGACGCGATCGATTGTTTTGCACCTGTTAAGGGACAACGCGTCGTGTTTAGAATATTAATAATTTGGGGTATCTTTAGGAGCTAAGTCTGGAGAATCTGTCAACTTTACTTACCGTTGATATGTCTTTAAATAATAATCCTTTCGTTTTATAATGTGGACGATAATTTTATCAAATTAAATAAGTTTTCATACTTTGCAGAGTTAATCTGTATTTTTCCAATCGTTTGAGGTCCACAACATTAGCCACCATGTCAGTCCAAAGGTACATAATGCGTATAGCGTAACATCCACTAAAATGAAACCACTTCGACTTCTGGTAGTCCTGTAACTAGGAGCTAACTTAAATTTAATCTGTAGATAATAATTAGGACTTAGTTTTAATTATGTATGTACTTATATGATTAGATGTAAAAATGTAACAGAATATCTGCTGTTACAAAATGTTCTTCCAGTAAACCATTTTGAGAAGACGCTTCCGGTAGAAGGGAAAGCGGAAGACGATTAGAGATTGTCGTCACTTACCAATTACCTAGACAGATGAATTTAGTCTTTTTAGCAAACTGCTATACCTACCTACTCCGTGCCGGCTGCATTTATAAAATTACATCATTATTACATATAGTACATATATCTACATATGGCTGTGATCTATTATCCAGTATCAAAACTGGAAGTGATCTACCACACTATACCATTGTCTTTTTTATTTTTCAACATCACAAATAAATTCTTTTTTATTCGTCGTGAAAATGATAAGTTTTGAACTTTTTGCAGAATGTGCAAAGAGCCTAATACGCGATGATAAGGTAACACTACGCATTCGTTTAAAGCGCGGAGGTCCACGTATTCTCTTTCTATCACTCCTGTGGCAGGTGTGTGTGTGTGTGTGTGTGTGTGTGTGTGTGTGTGTGTGTGTGTGTGTGTGTGTGTGTGTGTGTGTGTGTGTGTGTGTGTGTGTGTGTGTGTGTGTGTGTGTGTGTGTGTGTGTGTGTGTGTGTGTGTGTGTGTGTGTGTGTGTATGTGTATGTGTATGTTGCAATACGAATCGAATAATATAACGAGGTCACGCGGGCTTCATCATTGTTAGTTTGAAAGCGACTTCACGAAAGCTTGTTAAGGAAGTTAAAATAGAAATAGTTAATTCTGCCTTATTAAATTATCAATGAATTTCTATTAAAATTGTATCACAACTGAATGTAGACGCTTTTTGAATTTAACAACTCCGCCAAAATCTGTAATCGTCTTTTTTTAAATAAATTTTAAATAACATCTCTGGCGCAAGTAATCGTTCAATTGGATTCGTCACTCCCTTCTTTCCATACCTCTATGCCAAAATAGTATTACTAATTATTAGTGAAAGGGAATAAATCACGCCGACTTGGAATTCGAATAGTTTGTAGTCTTCTGTTGTCCACATTATCAATGATTACACAATTTGCATTTGCGAATTATTGATCGTCCTTTGAATTGATTTGTACCACAACAGGTATCATTGACTAAAATAACAACATCACTAAATCCGCACAAGTACGCGTGCATGTCAATGTCAGACAGTCTGCAAACTGTCCGATCTCCAAAATCAAAATAAAAAAACCTGTCAATCAAAACTGTACCGTCATCAATCAGGTGCGATCAAATTTCCTTAGGTACACTCAATTTCACACAAGGATTCCAGTAACCACTACAAAAATTTTCATTTATCATCCATATTTAACAAAGAAAAACTTTTGAAAACAAATTTTATTAAAAAAAATACTAAAATTAAATTAAACCATGTTAATTATGAATGAATAATATTAGTATAAAATATTTGTTTTGAAGATGGTGCTGTACAATTGATGGAGTCATTGTGTGAAACGAAGTCTACCCTGCGATAAATTCTAGTCGATTATTCTGTTCAGGTATCCCCCCTAATTATCGACTTGAATATTTAATACGAATTTTGCTCGTCGGACGAACGGGCCCTGACTTGGTACGAAGATCATATACAAACATATAGAATTATAGGTATTATTTTATGACGGATTTGTGCATATTCAAAACTGGGAATCGACGTTCAGCAAAACCTCTCATAGAAGACAGAATCTAAATACAATTTAAACAAATATGCGATACTAAGACTAATCAATAAATTAGATGCACGTAATTATGTGATGAAATTATTTAAATCAATGCAATTCGCCACACGAGCCCTTAGACTTAATCATCATAATATGTATTTATTTGACTTGATTTTCCATTCACAACTATTATGAGCATGGCCCCCATAAAGGGGGGGCTAACAGGGCTCTAGCCTGGGGGCCCGGGCTCAGGAAGGGCCCGGCGTGGCGAATCGCCAGATACCTAAGTGATTTAAACACACATCACAAATTCTCTCGAACAGTAAAAAAAAAATCGCCTGCTGCGCTATTTATCTTCAACATTATTATTAGGTATTTAAAATTATTTGTGGTTGTAACAATTTTTAATTGTGTATCGATACTCGACAACTCCATAATTCAAATACAAAAAACACTAAATATACACATTAATTTTACCGCGTACACCATTTGGAGCTGCTGTAGAGCGTCACACTACCTTTATCTTTAGCGATAGGTAGAGGGCCCGTCAAAGATCCTAGCCTGAGGGCCCGCTTCAGGATGTGGGGACTATGATTGTGAGCCTATACCGTGTCATAGCTAACGGAAGGCGTCCTCCATTATTGTATAGATAGTGTCCTAACCTCCAAATACTTTGGTTGGGATGCACTGAATTTTGCGAGAATCCTGCGATGTTCTATTATGTGTAAGCCTCAGTGAAAAGCTGAGAAATGTTCTCTCATATAAAAACCAAACTGAGGGTCTGGCTGACTTCATCCCTTTCGATCGATACCTATATGGGTAAACTCCTAAAGAATATGATCGGCACCATCCACATCAGACATGTTCAACTTCAAGTAGGCTGTGATCAACTAACTGTCCAGTATCAATAACTGGCAGTGATCTACGAAACTCTACCGTTGTTACTCTTCACTGATAATACTGATGATACTGAGGCGTCAACTACTTAAACGTCAAATCCTATCTTTCCATCACAAATAAATACTATTTACCATTCGTTGTGAAAATGAAAATTATGTTTTGCACACATCGCCAACTATTTATTACTTTTCTGTGCAAAGAGCCTACTACGCGACTGAAAATGGAACTATGCCTCAGTTTATAGCACTGGAATTCACATCTTTCTTCCTCTCACTTTGGCGGAAGTGCATGAGTGATGTAATACGAATCAAACGGTATCAATGAAGTCCCGCGGGTTTCTTCGTGGTTTATTTATAAACGACTTTCACGTAAGCTGGTCATAGACATTTAGAAGGATTGGTTAATGCTCCATCTTCAAAACCACAATGAAATAATCTATTTTGTCAAGTTGACAGAGTTTGAAAGCAAATCCACCCTGTCCAGTTAAGAACTGAGAACTCTGTTGGTCTGGAGTAAATCCCAATGCTCCACTTTGGTATATGACAACCAATTTTAATACGATTTTGATTGTGCATTTTGAAAATAGATGACCCGGGAGAAATAATCAGTATGCAAGATAGCGAGGACCTGTGACCAACGCACACACACTGGCAGAGACCGCGGGGATGTGGGGGAATGCGTGACGGCAATGACTAAAACGACACCATTAATTCTCGACTTACATATGAATTAGCATCGCACCAGCCCCGGCCTACCCACTGAGAAGACATGTCAAATTCACCTTTAAGGTGCTTGATACTAAGGAATATTCTCGTTTGATTGGAGATGTCCTTCGTGCAGGGCAGAATTGTGGTGTTTATGGCCTCTTTAAAATAATCATCAATATGCACAAGTACAAAATATATTTCAGGTTGATATGAATGCACTTTGAACTGCGTGCATTCGTCCACTGTATGGAAATATATCTGGTTCTATATATCATACGGTATTTTTAATACTGTGTTAAACCTACTACCAATTTCAATAGCAGACTATATTTTAATATTTTAGTGTATTATCTAAAATAGTCCTTCTTTTACCATCCTTTAAACTTTTAGTTTTATGGTGATAAGTACCTATCTGATAGTTGAATTATCACTGTGTGTATCAACACTATCTTTTTTTCCGGGAGAGCTATTGACAACCTAGTTACAAACGTCGTTTCCATTCTACCTCACGTTTGTCTATCTGTTTCCTGGCAGCCTTATGCAATCTACCATGTTTGTGCTAAAATCTACATTGCACGATTTTCTTACTCACGTTACATACGTAAAATGAAAACAATATAGAATAACAGTACCTAACCTATGCCTTCGTAGTCTAGTGCGTAAGGCGCTGCTGGCCTTTTATACCGAGCTCGATCCTCGGTGAGGTCACAATACATTTATGAGATTTTCTCAAAGCCTCAGTGATTGTGACTGTTTCTCTTATATTACTAATAAATATACTGTTTCACTACACTACTGCCATTGGGCCTGCCTCATGGGTTTTGTAGTGTTATAAAGAATATATCGAATACACATATAATTAAAAAATGTAACGAATCTGTCATAATGGATGTGACATGGATCTTCATTAGTGTCGGGTGTCCAGGTTACATTGCTTGGTTACATACTGTACATAATACACCTCAATAACGAATGTGCCAAGGATTAAGAAGACAATGTTAGATATACGTAGAGATTTTTTTTAAATTTTCTCGTATCAGTATGTACCTCTTTCTATCTTAATATAATAATATGTATCCTTTTAAAATTCTTATATCCTAAATGCCCACTGCGCCTGTGTGAACAGGGACAACTGGATGAGAATTGTGTACAGAATGTGTCATGAATACCATCATACTCCTGAATAATAAATGTGCCAAGGAATGAGAAGACAATTTAAGATATAGATACCTACGTAAATTCGTATACCTTGTTATATGCCCACTGCGCCTGTTGTATAATACAGCCCTGCATTTAGTAGGTAGGTAGAAGCAACGGATTCGCTCCTTACTACGTTATTCCCACATATCTGATGATTTGATTATTTAGATGCAAGTGGCGGGGCATGGGGCAAAGGGGGATATGTGTAGCCATGTAAATTATTTATTGCTTCTACTGAACGCGCCGCGGAATATTAAGTCATTAGGTCTATGTTATTACTATTTTCATTCTTATTACTACTGCACATCAGTGAAAAAACTGCATCGTGACAAATCGATAGTGTGGCGGAGTGATTTAATATTTAATCGATGTGCGTCCGTGAGTTTGTTACCAGCCGGATCTTATGCACTCCTGGTGCATAACTTAAAATGTTACCTAATCATTTTTAGAGCGCCAAACAAGAATATTGATTAGGTTGTTAGTAGATAGCATGGTATGCAGTATTTATCGTGGTAATTATTATACTAAAATTTGATCTGATCGAAGATATTGATTAAAACGTTATTATATTAGGATAAAGTCTAAACATATGAAAATAAGGCAACAACGGACATCAGCAAGGCTATTCTAACATAACACCTAACTCGAAAATTAATAAAATAAGAGATAAATATGATAATATGTCGTATTCAGGTAGTTAATTTTCCCTGGAAGTTATCTAACTGTCAGGCGTGTTATTTTGTAACACAGCCGCACATGACCGCGTTAACTGCGAGTTATTGTATAATGTATATCGTAGAGTAACACAGTTAAGTTAACACATCTTACTTGATTCCAAATGCATCCCATAATAATCAAGTAAGACGTGTTAACTGTGTTAATAAATATTATTGATAACCGCCAGTGAGTTATATCCGTGTTATTTTAGGGTAATAAAATAGGGGGAATGTGTTACTGTGTTATCTATTCACAATATCCCTGCTGAGGTCTCTCATTTACATACAAACTTTGAAAAGAAAATGATATACTTATTATTGTTTTTTTTTTAATACAATAATGCCACATAAGTTAAACTGGCACTTGCTTCAATGATTTTTATATGGAAGGTTTCATCTAGTAGAAAAAAGTGTTTTCCAACACCACCTGTAAGAACAATCAACATCTTTAAACCTGACAAATTTTTGTTGAAAATATATTCTTGTTCGTATTTTTGTCCCGTTGTTAAGTTCCAGTTACCTTTTTGGTGGTATTTCGAGAGGACGATGCCCAGTGGGTCTTCATTGCATCAAGATGTGTGGGATTTTAATTTTGCCTATTCTATTTACATTTGCATAAAAAAAATCTTATTTGTCTTCATAATCTGACCGCGTCCTCAACTTCTAGGATGTGTAAATGTGTCACATGATCTCTAAGGATTTCACCTGCGATGCGAGTGTCCTCATTTCTAGGCTACGTAACACATGTACGTCTGGTTTTAACAAAAGTAAATAAAAGTGAAATCAATGGGCTGGATAGGTCTCTCGGCGAGAGGATAACCACTATGGTGGTACCGAATTCCATCGAACGGTCACATTCCCACCCTAAACCTCGTTGCCACAACGAACTGATCATTAGCCAGAATTACGTTGATATTCATAGTGAGTGTTGTATTTCTGCAACACCATAAAAAATAGTCTTCTCCATGCCCTTTGGAGGTGCAAAATTCTGCGTAGTGGAAAATTCCTGGCAACACCGATGTCCATTCCTGGAAAACTATGGGAAGCATTTCGAAGAAGTATCAGGATCACATGAAGTTATTATAGGTAAGACCCCGGTCACGTGACGTCCCGTTTCTATTGCCATTCGATTATTCAAATTTAAGCGCGAGCCTACGACGCCCATACTAAACATCGCATCGCTGCCTCGTCCCCGTCGAACTTATGTAAATTAATATACTTTTGTCCCTTTCACGTACTGCCGCCTTACGGGCTATTATTAGCCTGTAGGAAATCATTGAATGGATTTAAATTCGGATTTATTTTTATTTGAATATTTATTTGCTTGTAAGCCGTTTGGAGGTATCGTGTTTCAACGAAATTGTAATACGTTTGTTTTTAAGTAGCCTTATCCACGATAATAAAAAGCTATTCTAGTACTACACGAACATACAGAATATCACTTTACATTTTATGTACCTACTCCTGTGAATCAAAATTAATAATTCGGGTAGTAGATAAGACCTACGGAAATGCAACTTGGAATAAATTATTGAACAATCATTAATAATCGAAAAAATAATAACATGCTTTATAGATTAACATATTTTCTTTTTGATTAAAAGATTTTCCAATTATGATATTATGTAAAAAAAGTTTTCACTCTAGATAAAATGAGTCATTTTGGAATTTTCGAATCGAATGTTTGTACGTGTGTTATATGTATACCTACAATCTACAGCATCACTGTAAAGAAAATGCCCAATAATTGTCGCCTTTCAGAGGATCGTGGTTTTATGAATAGTAAGGATACTGCTGCTAATACAATTACTCTCAAGTGATCGAAGTACCGATATGCCTAAATGTCCCTCACAAATGGGTAGAAATTGTAGAATAATATTTTCACACAATATCTACTTACTAAGTAGGTACAGTTATAATATCGTAACTAGAATGAAATCGGTCTTGGGTTTATAATTGTAGAAAAACTATAATATCGTGCCATTCCCTAACGGAGGTCGGCCACCATCAGGGTGATCTTCTCGTTACTACCAATGACGTAAGTTCTTAATCCATGAATTATGGCATCGTCCTCTGCTACATGTATTACCATTGATCTTTCTTTGGATATCGAGTTGGGGAATGCAATACTTTTGTCCTCTCACAATATGGCCGAGGTACTGTAGTTTTATGTTTTTGATACTACGCAGAAAATCTAGGTTTTTTCCCATTCGTTTGATGATGTTAATATTTGTCACCTTGTCAAGGAATTTTGAGGATACGGTCTATACAGCCACATCTTGAAAGCCTCAACTCTCCGTGATGATCTTTTGGTCAACGATAATATACGCCACTAAACTAGGAGATATAAACAAGAAAATAGTGTTTGTTATTTTGGTTCTTGTCAATTTAGTGGAAGCCAGCGGCAAACAAATTTTGAAAATAGTCGATTATATACTGTATTATTTATTAGGTTACGTTCTTATTTTCCATGGTTAAAGAAACATTTCATTAAGTGTTTTAGTATTTAAGTATGAGTATTCTATAATTACACACAGTCTTACTACAAAATAAAAACAACAAAAAAAATGGTGCATATTTTTTTATTTGTCATATTTTATAAGCTCGCTTTAAGCAAAAAAATAGAGACAAAATATTTTTTCCATTTCGCCCGTACAATAAAGAATAATAAACGTTTACTAATCGACATTTAATGAAAGAATTTTCATTAATAATTTACAACAGCCAAACACCTCGATAACAGAAGCACAGAAACATCAATAGATATTATCTACCCACTGATCGCTGTATGTTGATATTATAATACATTTAATTTGTGAGTTCGGCTCGAATTTGAAGGGCTTTCATTAATGAAATTATATATAAGTGAAATTACCGAAATATCGATTCGGACAATTTAATTCTGCCGTATTGATTAAACATTAGTGATAATTGGACATAGTGTGTCTTTTATTAACCAAATGTACACGTACTTACGTACCTATTGACATACTGTATGTAGGGTAGAACTAGAGAAAAAAACATTTCTAGTCAATGCACTAATATTTCATAGCGTTATTATTTTACGGTATGAAATAGCGATTAAACTTTTTCTCTTTGAACCGTATATTATATATAATGCAGTGGCTCCAAGAACCCCAGTCGCTTGCCAGGTTATGACAGCTTCCCGAAAGTCCGTTATGTCAGTTCTCTCATGGCTGAGGATCGTGGCCAGTTTGGTTTTGTGTCATTTTTTGAGCGACCAATACTTTCCACCCCTCTCGATTCTCTGCCTATCTCAGGCTACTAGTACTACTCTCATGAGTTAAGGCCACCCTAATCAACTCCTTCACTTGGTCGCTCCAATGCACCGACGCTCTTCTTCCAAAACAATCTTTCCAGGTTCAGGTTATCCAGTCCGCGCCGAACAATATGTCCCAAAAAAATCAGAATGCGTCACAAACATATTGTCGTCGCCCTATGAATGATATTTCGCGGCCTTGCAGTACGCCGGAATCCGTTTGCCTGATAGTCCATCTTAAAATTCTCCTGAAGTATCCGTAGCACGAGGCCCAGGCAAGTCAAATTTAATGGTCGCTTCTTCACTCTCAATGCGATGAAAGGCTGCGTGTTCCACTCTTTTGTCTCCTCGTTACTTCTAAGGGTATATCACAGTCCACAGCACACTCAATATCCGTCTAAAGCATCTGTTCTCAAAGCTTAGTGTACGACTGGTACTTTCGTAAAGTGTCGGACTCGCTTCCATAAACCAGCACCGTCAAAATGCAGGATATTGAACTTAGGTATACATTCATGAAAAATTCCACGGTTCAAATACTTGGCAATATTTGCACATTTAATAATTTACAGTTTGCGTGAATCTAATAATGTGTTAAAATGCATTTAATTAGGTACATTATTTTCATATTATTTGATCACTATTTTTGTTCCCGTTTATTAGAGCCACCAAGTCTGATAATTTGTATTTTTTTTTCTAAAAAAATTCAAAGAATGCTACGAAAAATGAAAAATACCAACGACTGCCTAATAATAGGGTGCCACGCATCAGGAAAACATGACAGGTGCGGCGGTTCAATTTTACCTTCTCCCCAATTATCATTTGTGTGGGCCAAAAGTATAGCACAAATCAAATGGGCGAGACCAACCACTTTGCGGTTATGAGCGCCTGGTATTTTAAGTTTGATTTGCCAATTGCATTAAATTGATCTGTTACGAAAAACACCCAGTTCTCTCGAGATAGAAATATTTCTATTCTAAAATCATGCATCATAATATCATTTTTTCGCTTTTTAATGATACACTTACCGCCACATAATAATGCATTGTATGAAAAAAATATTTTTGGAATAGTGTCTTTTTAAACAATATCTACTATGTATTTCTGTTTGTACTTGATGGGAAAAGTTTTGTTTTTCTTAATCGATACCACAATTGTTTAATATTTTCTTCCCTTTCTTATAAATATACGGATACAAATTCAGTATGTAGTACATACTATGTACCAGTGATGAAGGGTGGCAGTAGACAGTTAAGATCCGCCATAAATAGTGCACATTAAACTTTATCAATCATATGTATTTCTTTTTATTGAAATAAGTTTTTAAAATTCAATAAAATCCTGTGAGAACCAAGCCACATTAGATAATAGTGAAAAAATACTCGTCTATCTATAACATATCTAAAATTATGCAATTCAGTCATGCATAACTTGATGAATTAAAAAAAAAATGAACCAACAACATGTGCAATATGTGTTCTTAATGAAAACAAATGAATATGAATGAAAACGTGTGCACAATTTTGTTGTATCCCCAAAATATTTCAAAACTATCATGGTTTGGTTTAGGCAGGGTTTAATTGATTTTAAAAAAAACTAACCATCACCATCTGTAAATTGTAGCATTATTTCAATAATAACAAATACGTATGACTAACATAGTTTAATGTGCACTATTTATGGCCGATCTTAACAGCCTACCTCCACCCTTCACTACTGCTACGTATCTATCTACTCCGTTAGGTACCACGTTGTCATGTATACGTCTATAATCTATATATTATATTCCATTATATTGTTATTCGTTTAAAAAATACGTTTGGTTTAGTTCAGTTTCTAATTTGTTATATTTGATTGCGTTAAACATGAAGTTTTTATGTTGTGCTTAGACATTCCGGGTTGGAAAATAGCGGCATTTGAAGTGTTTTGTAGGTTGTTAAAGATATAATATTAAATCATGTAAAATTTCCATAAATATATTAATCTATTAGTAAGTAAGTATAATCATATTATCAATGAAACGAAAAGAAAGTTAGCAAACTTTGAATGTTACTTTTAACAGTTCTAACCCCAAAATACATGTAAGTACGTACTCGCATACATTTTCCAAAACGAAAGTGAAATATTACCAGCGAGTTCCGAATGAGTTTTTAGCCAAACTACGCACATTTCCACGAAACATTCAAGTTTTTCAGGGGTATAGAAATGGTTTGTTGTGTTTTGTGAATTCAATCGAATCTAAAAATTATAAAAACACTGATTGATTAGATATCTTGTTAAATGCTTAGCTGGGGGACAAGTCTCACTTGCTGGGATAATGTCAATGATTATCATATTTTTTTTATATTGGCACTGTAACTAATTTTATGTTTTCTTTTTTTTGCAGGTAAGCTATCATTTTCGGCCACTCCAACTTGATATTAAATCGAACGACAATATTGAAAGTAGAAATTCAACATAATCGTACACCTTAATCCAATATATATTATAGTGTAGGTACAATTAAAATTAAAAAAGGGACATTTTGATTGGAAGTATAATGGCCATCGCTCGGAAACTGAACGATCTGAGTTCGGATCACACTCGGTTCAATTGTTTTTATAGTACTTATTTTTATAATGGGTATGTTTCTGAGATTTTTCTAAATTATATACTCACTAGTTAAATAAATAAATTATTGTCCTGAAATTGTGAAGGTATAAATAAATTGTGACAAGAATTACAGCACGTACCACCAAAATAACTACATACTCGTAAACTAAATTATAATAATATGTACATCGATATATTTTTTTTCATTTTCAGCTACAATTTAACTAGTAGTTGAATCTAGTAAAATCTTGAAATTTATGAAAAAAAAATAGCTCGAGAAACGAGTATCAACCTTTCTCACTATTTTTCGAGACGAGCTATCTCGATCACAACCTTTATCTGTGTCATGTGAGCATAAATCCACTATTGACAGATTTCATAATCGTGAAGTTACCGTTACTCAAATTGATATTATTAACTAACTGACATTGATTACCTATATAGAGCTAGCCAGAGTAAAGACACATTCATAGTTTTTAAACGTATGAATGACTCGTTTCATAAAAATCAATTTTAAATAGGTAGGTAGGTACATACTTTATTGTAAATTAAAAATATTTATAATACCTCTTAATTTCTTTCCATCGACAATCGAGAGCTGTTGTCATTATATCAATAACAAAAGTAAGCTTTCACTTCTAGTATTACTAGTAGATATACGCGACTGGAATAGCGCTAATGAATCATTGCGGTGGTCCGCAAGTTCAGAAAGGTTAAGAATCCCTATTTTAAAACATCCGACTTCTTTCTCGTACCTACAGCTACAGCTTTACACTTACAAAATACTACGGCCCGATACGTTTGCCCTGTGTAGTAAGCCATTATCTGTTTTTGAACCACGCGAAAGAACCATTAATCTACATGACATTTCAGAATGCGGTATGTTGTGTGTTCCCGTTGCTCTGCGATCAGCTGATCGGGCGCTCGGGGGCCATCTTGGATACGTACGAAACATGCGGCTATGTTCACTCTTGGAAAAATTATAATACGGATCGGGAATACAATCGATTCTGACACCGCGTAAAACACTCTGTTTATTTTGAAAATCGAACTACTTTTTATACCTCCTCGATTTACATGCCACCCTAGACGACTTTTGTCAATTATAATTGACATTTTGTTTTTTATAGACAATTTAAATCAATCTTGTTCTTTTTTATTTGATTTTATTTATCAGATAAATCCGTTTTTTTTTTAATTATAATAAACGACGTCCTTCCTTGCTTTTTCGTACAAGAAAATCACATAAATGTTGTGTCATCACCGAAATCGAACCCAGAACTCTCTGATGGATGGCCAGCGCCTTACGCACTGCACCACAAAAGCCGCCTAAATCCGTTTGTTAATAGATTCCGCAGTCTTAAAATGGATATATTTACAACTTACTGTTTCGGGATATGGACCCCTAATCACAATTATATAGTCACAAACACAGATTAACGCACATCGTTCGCTATCCGGGCGATCAGCTTTATCGTTAAAGGTAATATTTCAAACATTATCCTATAGCCTAAGAACAATGCCTCTCAGGTGTTGTTATTCCAAATTGCGTTACTATTAATTACCATATTTTTCAATTTTTAAATCAAGGTATTTTATTAACAATATTACCTAGGTACTTGACTTACTCAAATTTAGAAAGTATTTTGTTGATGAGGAATCTACTTACAACGAATTAATATAAAATGGTTATTTTTCTAAAAATATTTTGTAAGTTCGTGCGATGGAAAATGTCTACGATTTAGTAATGACGAGGTGTAAATTCAAAATCGATTTTGGAAAGGTTATGGCTCTGTAGATGACTTGCAGTTTTTTACGCTTTTTATAGACATTATAATATAGATAACAGGGCGTATACTTGCAACACTGGGGGCGAAAATCGGACAGTCTCTTATAAAAGCATTATATTGTCGAAAACGGGCAGATAGGGTGCATATTTTATAAAATATGATGATATTTATATCGAGTGCGTAGGTAGTTGTTTACATAAAATATTAAAAATCAATGATTTTTGACTCGTATAGAAATATGTATAGATATTAACAATATACGTATACGGCTGGTGTAAAAGAATTTTTTCATTATAACCAAGAGGTATTATAACCATGTCCCCCACAAAAAGGGTGCTGACAGGGCTCTAGCTTGGGGGCCCGGGCTCTGGGATGGCCCGGCATGGCATGTCAACCCGATAAGTGAGATAAACACCCATCACAAATTTACCCTAATGGGGAAAAAACTCGCTTGCGGCGCTATTTTATTTGTAGAGTATTAATATTTTAAAATGTCTAGTTGTGTGGTGTGATGCAATTTTTGATTACTGTGTGTCGATATTCGGCAATCCATAATTCAAATGGATTTGTTCAATACAAAAAAATCGCTAAAAATACACCGAATACCCTTAATTTGACCCGAAACAACATTTAGAAAACGATTCTGTAAAAAGTCCCACTACCATTTAATTAACCCTAGCGATGGGTAGGGGGCCCCGCTAAAGATCCTGGCCTGGGGGCCCGCTTCAAGATGTGGGGGCCATGATTATAACCAAGTATTTCTGAAAATGCATAGACATTTTGGCACTGATCATCAGAGTATTGATTCATTGAGCATCAAACTGTAGATACAATATAAGGTATACCATGTAAATGCTAATTTAATCAATGAATGATTGATACCTTGTTAATAAATCTTTAACAGAGACTTCTCATCAAAATCCTACACAGTATATAAAATTATTTGTAAACATTATGAATTGCTAATGTTCATAATTATCTATATTTCATTGGTTACCAAATTCATATCTTTCCGCATTAAATTACTATAATCAATTATTTATATACTTACCACTGATTAACAATAATTGTAAATATATAAATTGATATATACTCCGATACTATTCTTTTGTTCTTATAAATACAATCCGGTATTTTTTTTAATAAAACGTCAACGTTTACATGGTATTAATATATTATTGTATAATGAAAAAAAAACATAATACATCATTCTAAGTATATAGATTGTTCAGGCGTGGTTCATTAGGATATCCCGAATTATAAATTTTCGACATTTATACAGCACTGGGGTCTTTAAATAATAATTATCTACCTAATGTAATACGTATGTAATTATTTGTGTAAATCTATTCTGCAAGTCATTCCATGTCCCATGTGATATTATTGTTTTTCAGTTCTGCTGCCCTAATAATTATTGCCAAGTAACAAACCACAATGTTTACATCCAATATCGAGTCTGGTATTAAATTAAAAAAATTCGAGTTCAATGATATAATTATTTTCAACGTGGCGTAAGCTGCCACGTTCCTTTATGGGTCCCTGATACCAGAAGGAATTTTGCTGAATAACGATATTTAAAAATGTTATAATAATCATCGTGAATTGACAAAGTTGTCCCAATCAAAAGGGGGAAGAGGTTTATACTTGCCGAATGGCGTAGGTAGACATATCTTTTTTTTTTCAATACATTTTGGATAAATCATTAGATATATCAACAATATATAAGTAGGTATTCATTACATTAATATACCGAAAAGTTTTCAGGAATTATTTTTCTATTAGAACATCTATTTCAAATAGGTATATAATTGATGTTCCACAAAGTGGAGGTTATATAAACATACTTTTTGCAAGGAATGATTATTAGCTATTTATATTATCGATTAGTTCACTGCTCTGGATCAAACACACGTTGAAAAAACAATTTGTGAGAGATGCTCGATTCAACCCACGCACACAGGGTTCTAGAAACAGAAGTTTTGCCATACATAGATTTGTAGAATGATACATATCTACGTAAAATCATTATAAATATATTGATTTATTTACAGAAAGTGACCCCTATCTTTTCTAAACCCGTTAAAATTATTTTACTTAGATTAGATCAGTAAAGAATATCGTTTTAGGTATAATTTTCGTTTCCCATTTACGCCAATTCTGGCAGTCACATTTCGCAAAAATATTATATGATTAACAAATAAATTACAATTCTAATGGATTTACGTTGTGTACTACATAATCCATTTGAGTCATTTTTTGCGACCTGGGTTTCTCCTTTCGGCATCTTCAGGCACTATGTGTACTCATCAATAGTAGATGCACACTGACTTATACAAGAAAAGTAGGTAAAAACCTTATTAGGTACCTACTAAATAAAGGATCGAGTATAAAAAGCAAACTAATTATGAATATTGTTGAATAGTACAAAACTTAAATCCATTAGAATTTAAATTCAAATTTCATCAAGCATTCACCATTAAATTTGATGTGAAGATTGCTATTTTGGTTGATACATAAGTGTTATAACCGAAGAATATTTATGATGAAAAAATTAAGAGGTATAATGGTATGTGACAATCGTAATTTGTGACCAAAACACCTTTCAAAATCAAATAATTATCCATACAAAAGTTTATTATTGCGATAGCACAGTTTATAAAACACAAGGCGACCGCGTCGCGTGAATAAATAAACAACTAAACAAACAATAATGAATGAAAAAAATACGTAAAATGCGTCGATTTTAAAGAGTCGACGCACCCGCACATTATCAACAGTGACAGTGCACAATGTTCGGCGGCGCGGCGCCCACCCCTAGCAAGACTCGCTACCTCCTCCGCCCCCTGAACGCCCGATACACGTGGTGCTTCTGACACACCCTACCAGACGATCGAAGCTATTTTATTTCTTTTTTTTTCATTCCTAATTTGACTTTTTTGGAAAATATAATTGTAGGTTTCGTTTACAAATATATTTTTTAATATAAATTTATTATTTCCACAAGTTTTTCTACTCATACGATGTTATTTGATCGTTATTACTAACGAGATAAATATTATCAATTAGGTCACTACTACTACTCAAGACGTGAACAAAAACAAACCATAAGTGTGAGTGAGAAAGCATTCAGCACGCTTACATATCCGCAATATGCGCTAAAGGTTAGAGTAAGATAGAATTTCTACGGCTGAATTAAATATTTTTCATACACGTCGCCAGTAAATATTGATTTGGATGAATATAGTCATTTAAAAACTACGACCACGTGTTGCTGAAATGTATTGTTTTTGTGTTGGGGTAATTATTTTTAGTTAATTTTGTAGAAAACATGTTGTGTTTAAATTTGGTAGCCGTACTGAAAAGCAACATGATGGTATAACATTTCATAGTTAAGTTAATAATTATAAAATTGAGGTTCTGCTATGCGTTATAAGTTAGAAACATGGCTTCATTTTGCCGAACAATACCCACTCTCTTTATATTATTACTCTGAGGTTTCTACTAATTCCTAAAAAAAGAAGGTACATTTTTATTATGACTGTCGGAAGTTTCAAATTTTATTTTGGAAACATAATTAATTGCATATTAAATGACGTATTTTATAATATTGTGATACAGGTGTGTAGGTATATAAAATTCGTCCTGAAAACAGGTAACTAGGTATCTATTGTCAACCATTTTTTAGAACGATTTTTGATACCGATTTGACTATTATATCTGTCTTTTGAACATCGTTAAAATATTTCAGGGATTCCCATTAGTTGAATTGCACTAGATAAGTATCTACTTAAACAGATGTAATTATTTTAATCGTGTTTTTTCTTAATTCATTTGATTAAGATACGAGGGTGGGTCAATAATTCCTTAGAAAAAATCATTAAAACAGTTTTTATTTTTTTTTTATTTCTCAACATAATCTCCTTGGAGCTCAATACACTTGGTTAGACGTTTCTCAATTTTTTTTAAACCGTCAGAAAAACAAGTTTTCGGAAGGTCCTCAAAATAAGCATTTGTCCGATCGATGACTTCTTCATTTGAAAAAAAAACGTTGTCCACTTAGCCATTTTTTTAAGTTTGGGAAAAGGAAAAAGTCACTGGGGGCTAAACCTGGCGAATACGGTGGGTGGTCGACCAATTCGAACTTCAATTCTTCAATTTTAGCCATTGATCGTAAACATGTGTGAACACGGGCATTGTCCTGATGAAAGAGGATTTTTTTCCTGTTTAAATGAGGCCGTTTTTCTTCAATTTTGTTTTTTAGCTGGTCCAATAAAGATGCATAATAATCCCCTGTTATTGTTTTTCCTTTTTCCAAATAGTCAACGAAAATAATTCCACGTGCATCCCAAAATACAGTAGCCATAACCTTACCAGCTGATTTTACGGTTTTCGCCTTCTTTGGACATGGTTCGCCTTTCGCAATCCACTGCTTTGACTGTTCTTTCGTCTCGGGAGTATAGTGGTGTATCCATGTTTCATCTACAGTCACAAAGCGACGAAAAAATTCATCCGGATTGCGTTGCATGAGCGACAACAGGGCTTTAGAGGCCACCACCCTAATGCGTTTATTGTCGACTGTGAGCAAACGCGGCACCCATCTTGCAGAAATATTTTTCATGCCCAATTTGTCATGTAAAATAGAAATGACGCTACCTTTTGAGATCCCTGTAACCTCAATTATCTCACTCAACTTTAATCTTCGGTCACTTAACACCATATCGTGGATTTTATTGATCATTTCTGGTGTAGTCACCTCTACAGGACGTCCTGAGCGTGGTTCATCCTTTGTTGATGTACGACCACGTTTAAATTCATTTAACCAGTTATAAATAGTTGCAAGTGAAGGAGCAGATGTGCCGTGAACTAAATCCAACTCATTTTTTATTTCCTTTGCTGTTAACCCTTTTATATTAAAATGTTTAATAACAGCTCTAAACTCAATTTTCTCCATTTTCCATTTTTCCATTTTCCACAAGCAAATTTTTTTTTTAAATGTACGAGAAACACACAACAACCCGACCAATCTGATTGAAACTTCGCAGCATACTGAATCGGTAGTGCCGCTGCATGAAAACAAACCGCTTACAGTACTAGTCACGCCACCTGTCGGCTTTTCTAAGGACTTATTGACCCACCCTCGTATTTATTATTTTTTGGTATATTTCCATATGTCAATACAATACATTAATTATTGAAATAATTGCTTGCAAACCGGCACACAGAATATTATCCAATATTGCTCAGATCTTCTTTCCGAATCGCCAGATAATTGGAGTCGCCCATTCACCAGCCGGGACCATAGATTAACTATTAAATTTTACGAGGACATTTCAGGATTACGGCCATCGCGAGAAAACCGGGCAATAAATAATATTGTACAGAAAAATAGGCCCCATAAAAAATAGCCGTGTATGCGATACACCTACCTACCCACGTGAGAGGTGTTCCCACTATAAAAAAGTTAACCCTTCAAAACACATGTTCGGTCGTAAAACGGGAGAATAAAACGTTCCTCCAGGTATCAGCTAAGTATTGACACAGTGCACGCACTAAACTTGAGTTAAAGTGTGTGTAAGTAAAAGACGATTTTATTTCCACTCTGGATCCATCTGGAAATCTCGCACTATGGCCCTATAAGGAAGAGGCGAATGGAACATTGTTATGTGACCCTGATACTTTGCACTGGGGGAAATGTTGTACTTTTACAGACTAAGTACATTTAGTTTACCTATGTAGGCGTTATAAACATCACTGCATATAATCAAATGTATATAAAACTGTATGAAAAATACAATTATTTTGCATTAAATTGTATTTAAGTAATGTGAAAATGGATTTGTGAATCGAAAGCGCTCGTGATTTCTATAAATAAATACCTACTACTTATATACCGGTTCGCTTCAGTTGGATATTGTCAACTTATTTTGATCTCAATGCTATACGGCCATGTCTTTCCGGTAGCACACGACAGCTCACGATAAACTGTGTTACGGTCAAATAGTACCTACTTACATGTTACACGTAACCAACCGGGTGTGGTAGGAGTTTTGAAGCATGGTGCGTGCCACATTGAAACTGATGAAACCCATCCTAGGCATTATTAAATTATATAAAATAAGCAATGCATAATATTGTGTTTTAGTTTAATTAATACAATGTCTTTTCACATATAATTTACAGTTACACCACTGAATTGAACTCATGTTAGGTTGGGTTAGGTTAGGTCAATATCAAGTCAATTGATACAAGTAAATACATATATGCCTACCAGGTAGACATAATATAATAATTAAAAGATAAAAAGAACTTTTTATATACAACGTTTTTAAATTTTCTGTTGAACAAACTTGACTTGACTAGCTTTAACGATAAAAAAAACGTATTTGATAGAAATAATACTGAAATGTCATTTTGACACTCATATTGATTTCCATAGTAACGCACGTATATAAATAATTTCCTAGCAACTAATAATAGTGGATTGGATTACGGATTTCTTTTCATAAAAAACCGAATTAACTGAAAATGAATTTATTTCTACTTAAAGATGTCTAAAAGTATTGATGTAATGACAAAAAATGCATTGGCATCGTGTTTTGATATATTCTAAAAGTTTCAAATGTCTAGCTAGTCGGGAAGTTAATTAAAAATCGATTGCAAGATTTGTACCGAACAAATAAGAATACGACCTAATAAAAACGTTGTAATAAATATAATATTACTTATTAATTTTTGTTTTATCATACTGTATTCTTAGTATCATAATAATACATTTAGTTAGAGATCAATTACGTACCTACTAAAAACAAGAATAAATAGGTTACTAAATAAATTAACAACAATGATAATAATATTATTATGTACTGTCTACCAATATATTATACAACATCATTATTTAAAAAAAGATGAAACAACTGTTAATTTTATTTTCTAATTATTATTATGACGTTATATGGATGTGTATTGGACAATTGATTGATGGTGGTATTAACTGAGACGTTTATGGCCTGTACACTTTCATAACCCGATATGAAAAATGTAATTTACTATTTACGAGTGTTTCTTTGCGTCGAGTACCTACACGCTACTCGGTGTGTGAATATCATATTACGTTTTACTGTTTCTGAATTAAATATAGCCCCAGAGGCAGGAAACAGACTCCGAAAGGTGTATTATTCTACAAATAAAATAAAAATAATAGTCCAATCTTAATAAAAATTTATTATTAATTTTCATACATGTTCACTGACGAAGATGGTTATAAATTAAGTAGGGATTGTGACATAATATATCCACAGAGATCGACCACTGAGATGGACATTTTCAATTAAAATTAATACTATCGACTAAGGGTACTTGATGAAATTTGAAATCAAATTACAATTGATTTGAGTTCTGTACTCCATTTGAGTCGCTTCAATCGCTATTCGCACTCATCAATGGCAAATACACACTAACAACAATTAATACAGTTACCTAATTATTGTTTATATAGCAAATTACAGTATATACCTACAATAAAAGAAGGTAAAAGCCTTATTAGCTAAGGATCAGGTATAAAAACATTTTTTTAATATTTTGAATAGGTATATATTATATTGTTTGTAAAATCTCATGGTAAATACCTTACATACTAATCAGTGACGTCCCTAGACAAAATGCCGCCCCTAAGCAGCGCCAATATGCCGCCCCATTTATCATCCTTCCATGTCTCCAATATTTAAAAAATGTGTTGTATGGATACTTCACCTTTTGTATGGATACAACTTTCAAAACTCGCGAGTGACTGGCAAAAATATATGAATACATTTATTAGGTTAGTATGTACCTACCTATAATTAAAACATAATTCGCAAATCTGCACGTGTCATTGCTTGTCATCAATGACGTGACGTCCAAGAACAACGGAAGTAAACTAGACATCGCGAACGAAAAAATTACATTGCTGTTAAACCTTTCATATTAATTAATACATTTTGTTTCCAACCAGTGAGCTCAATTTTTTAATGAAAAGATATTCCCGTTATTACTAAATTTAGGTACCCATGTATATATACATATACCTAATGATTATCCTCGATTTTCCGACCTTCGAGCAACTGCCGCCTCCAAGCGACGCTCAATCTGCCTACCCCCACGGGACGTCACTGATACTAATAATACATGGACCCACATCCTGAAGCGTTACCCCAAGGCCAGGATGTATGGCGGCCCCCCTATCTATTGCTAAGCTTGTGGACAGTGTGATTTTCGACAGTAGTGTTCCTCAAAAGGTTTTCGTGGAACCCCAGAGATAAGATGATTCTGTGTATTTTTAACGATTTTTAAATAGATGCAGTTGATGTATTGAGTTGTTGGCACTCATCATCACACTGTGAAGGATTGATCGCGACCTCTTTTTGTGATAGCTAAGTAACGTGTAAAACCCTTCGCCATATTGAGTAAATAGCAATTTTGTAAGTTAGGAAAACTTAAAATAGGTAATTTTAAAATAAAATGTAGACGTGAATTATCATTTAATTGTATCAATCATCATTATCACATCAAATTGCATCGTGAAACGACGCGTGACGAACAAAACGTAATGTGTCATAAAAATTCAACATGCGTCCATTTAATGTTACGTTTATTGTTATATAAGTAATAATAATAATAATAATATATTCATTGACATGTTTCTTTTTCGAGTAAATGCGTAACGTTTTTTAAACATCTTTACACGATTTAAGAATATATTCCTCCGACGCCATCACAAAACAAATTGACGTGATCACAGCTCGACTATCGCTCTCCGATTGGCAACGAGTGCGAAATTACGTCCCACCTATTTTTGAAAATTATTTGCCGTTTCACTGATGTATTCTCTTAAGGAAAATAGCGCCGCAGGCGACTCTTTTACTGTTCGAGAAAATTTTTAGTGTGTGTTTTTCTCACTTAACTGGTCGACCCGCCACGCCGGGCCCCCAGGCTAGAGCCTTGTCAGCCCCTCTTGTGATTATTGGATACCGGTATTCGTTAAACATTCAGGAAAAAAGAAGTAGGAATATTATATCAATCAGCACCTATAGCTTTAAAAGTCACATTAATAGTGATTTATTACAACAAAAATAATATAGTGGATTTAACTCTTGCAAATACCTTCAATTTATTTGTGACGAACTAAATAACTAAAATATGCCCTCATAAAGGCTAGTTCATCAAAAATGTATTAGTCTTAACTACGTGATAATTATTAGTCTGGTTGCAGAATTTTTCCACCATGGTTTTAGATAAAACCTAAAAGTATGCTCGACATCTTCTAAAATCCACGAATAAAAGCATTTAGATAAGTAGGTGAATTATTACCTATAATGCAACTTTGTTCCGCAAATCGACACGTGGTACTTGCCCGTTACTAAAGACAACGAAATCTCACCATATATCATGTCGTCGATCAACCATTTTATAGTCATTATTATTATTGGTTTACTCTTGCCAATCTGGGCAGTGTTGACCTCTGTGTCCCTGATAACTATCTTATAAATAGAGACCATCAGTTGTTTATTCTCCCAAGGTGCAGAACCAACCTGCCACTGGTAATGCCAATTGGGAGGGCGATAACTATTTTCAACGAAATTGTTTCGGGTGTTGATATATTCCACCTACGTGAGAATGAGTTTAGGTGGACGTTGTTTTATAAATTCTTAAAATAGGGTCTGCTTAACTCATCCGGTGTACTTCCTTGTACCTATCTAATTTATCTACGGATCTATCTTTTTTTTATGTAATACTGTTATATTTATATATCTTTGTTTCTAAATGTCATGTTGTGAACGTCTTAAACTTATAATTTGTAATGTCCACAATATGTTTAAAAAAAATTGAATTGAAATTGAATTGAATATTATATACATTTGGTTACTTACCGGTTTAATAACGCAAATAATACCTGTAATTTCTATTTTTAAACCCGGTATATCGGTATCGATACATAATGCAATACCGGTAGGTACATATTGCAATCCCTAGTTGTAGAGTAAAAATGATCATCTGTGTTGTTCTCATCCTGGGATTAAACTTTTCAACAAACGTTTTGTACGATAATACTCTTTTACAGTTAGTAGATATTGACATATTTAAGTTACAAATGAATATCGTAAAAAAAAAACGAAAATAAAAGAAAGGATGTCATAATGACATTGGTACTATTATAATTGTTTTTTTTTGTGGTATAAAACTCCCATTATCTATTAACAATGTAACTAGTTACCATCATAATGCTAAAAATGTTAGATATTAACTTTGACTTGTATGACAAGTTAACCCGTTTAAAACTTTTTTGGTAAGCCGTTTTTATTGACTAGAAACTAAACAAGCCGTATGGGTACATACCATCTTCTTACACCAATGAGCGCAGGGTTATAAAAACGTAATAAAAGCCAGACTTACAGCGAGTTAAACACACCATAAGAGTGTGCCAGAGGCCATTTAAGTACCCATCTCTATATAATTCTCATGCTTTCCTCTCATATCAGATCCGCAAAGGTCCTCCGTCGAACAATGGGAAAATAGAGAGGGCAATATTGCACCAGGCGGTGAGGAACCGAGAGGAGGTGTACACTCTCAAAAACACATATCCATCATTGGGACGATCGTAAAAATAAAAACAACGGGTCGTTTCGGAGTCCGTTTTATGGCGAGAGAGCGGACAAGGGTTACGACAGCTGAATCTGTCTTATTCTCCTTTATGTCCTTATACTGCCCTGGTACATTCGGCGGCCGTTTTAGGGCATTTCACTTTTATCGATTTACCCAAAATATGGCCCTAATAGAGAAATGCATGCGCCGATTTTTTTCATATGATTGACATTTACACAGGGAGCTTCATAAATACGAAATTTTACTGAAATATATTAAAAATATTATTATATTGTATTGTCCACGTAAATGCATATACCATCCATTAACATTAGCACACGTTCAGTCAAAGGGTACATTTAATTGCATTATGCTTAGGAGATAAAGGGTTGTAGAGCTTTACTGTAAAAAAGCTCATATTTTTGTAAATTAATTCATAAAAGAACAGTACGTGATTATTAAACAATTTAATGCAATTAATGAACATGGGGCATTCAATTACAAAATGGCCATTCTAAGGTCCGCTAGAACGACGAAGTTGCTAAGTTCGTTGGATATACGTGGAAACGAAACACTTGGAACGGAGAATAACCAAGTGGAAGCATTCATCCAGTAGTGGGTTGACACCGGCTGATGTTGATGGATATTGCGCAGGACCTGTTTCATCCGGTTAGAAACTTATAGTTATTTATACAAATGGTTTTTTTTTTAAATCGTACAAACTTGCCTGAAATTAACAATTTTAAACGTTGCTCTCAAACCAAATTGTGTATAATACAAAAACAAAGCTAAGATTCATCTCAGATGATTGATATACCTGATATATTAAAAAAACGTTATCAAGGTAGATAGGTGTGTATTTTTCGTTTCATGTTACTGCATACCAATGATACCTACATTAGAATTAAAAATTCTCTCATCCAGCGATCAGAAATTCAACAAACCTATCAAAATTTAAAAACTCGAATTTTTAATAATTACAAATCGTACTAATAAATTATGCTAATGCCTTTATTTGTATGAGATGTGGTAGTATAGGTTAGGTACCTACTTTTATTATGATGTTTTAACTATTGCAATGAATTTGGTGTGATAATGTAAAGTACAGCCTCATTTAATGAGGTAATCTAGTCACTGTCGACAGTAGATAAAGGTAAAAATAAATGATAGCTCATTGTAAACAAAAACAAAGCCTTCTTTGTGTTGTTTCTGTGATGTAATGTGCTGCGCTTTTCCGCCCTAAACGAGATGTTTTGATAACGCACAACCCACCACCTACCTACCCCCAGAGTATATTGATTTTCATACGACTTTCACGCAAAATGCGGCTTGCCCTACATCAAGTTCCGATATAATAAAATAGCCTTGACATTGCCAGTGGAGTGTCGGCGCTCGTTCTTGTCAACAGCACGTAAATAAACCTGTCAATGTGGCCGCCTTTCAAAATTCAGATGCAGAAGCGTCGGCTGGCCGAAGAGAGGGCGCGTGGGCGCGGTCCGCGACCTGTCAATCAACCCTCTCGAAGGAGGTCCTTCATTTCGATTCTCTCTCGCCATATCAAATAGCCAAACATTTCCGAAATCGACGTCTGACGAAAATTTCCTCTCCCCGTTTCGCAAACGCCGCAACAGGATTCCCATTCCGGGCTTAACGCGCACTTATTTTTAGTGCACATAAAAGCCATTATGGCGTGTAATATAAATGCCTTTTACTGTCTGGTTGAACTTGAAAATAAGTTCGCGACGACGAACAATCGATAGGGCTTTTCGCGAACGGATACTCGCCGGAGAAATCGCTCGGTTTTCGTTACGTTTTCGTTAGTTGTAAGGACCAGGATCGCATGACAGAGAAAGGGTGCTTGATGCTTGTTTGAGTCGCGCGAGACGGGAAACTGCATCGCGACGGCGCGGGCGTCGGTCGTGCCTTCAGTTATATTGTCAGTGCCGGCGTCTGGAAGAGTGACAAGGAAAGATCGCGGGGTCTCCCTTGCGCCTGAAAAGGGAAGCTATCCATAATAGTGTATGCCGAACCTATCTTCGGCTCTTTCTTTAAACGGTTATGGCGAATGCCGTCATCCTTTTCTTTTTCCCGGTGTTTCTCGTAGGTAAATATAGATTGGGACTTAGGGCGTCGGCGCGTCGACCGACGGCGCGTCTGGGTGAAACGACGTCTTGTGAATTCACGTAGAAGCTAAAATAGCTTCGGTCTCTCGGCCATTTCGATACTGCTCTTTTGGCAGCTAGCAGACGGCCAATTATAAAATCAATAAACCGGAATGTAACACAATATTTGTTTGAATTATTGTGTTTCGTTTCGGCTTCCGGTTTTTAACGACACTACGACATGTAAATATATATTCACATATCTAAGCAGTATCATATCATAATTCATAACCCCTATACATCCGAACACCTTAATAATACCGTCATTTTTTATAGAATAATTTATCCAATATAAATTTTTACATTTATAAATTATAAGTTTTCGGTTCTGTAGTTTATACACATAGTTCATAGTTAGCTCAAAGTATCATCACTAAGATTCTAAATATTGCTAATCCTCTGAATGGATTTGTACGAATTACGACAACACTTTCGCAAATAAATCCATTCTGACAAGACAACATAAAAATATCAACAGAAACAAAACTTATTTCACGAATACAAAATTAGGTATATTGTTAAAACATATTATCGCTAGAGACGCACTTCAAACCATGCCAGCCCGTTTTTATCAGTTTGGTGGATGGCAGAAAGTCCACCAAGATAGGCAAATGATGGTTTCCTTTTCTTAATTCAATTGAAACATAAGTTAATAATACAATATACAATGCATTCTCTCTTTCCATCATGACAGATAGTGAGTTCTGAGAGTGCAGTTCAAGTCTTCGAAAATTAGTTATACCTATTACTGGCGCTCTGAGGATGGATTTATAGCCTGAAATAGCTGTAGGTATACGTAAATTATTCAAAAATCATAGAATTAACAAATACCTTTGTTTTACAACCACGATACGACACGTGTCCAAAATTCGAGTTTTATGCTAGACAATAAAATTATCTTACTTGACAAATTTTAGTGTACAGAATTATGATAAATATACTTTACTTAGGTATTACCATGGTTACCATAGTATTTACTTTATAAAATCAATGTTACCACGAATATTTGTTTAATGTTCCATTGTCCATAGTCAACCGAAAATACATAAATATATTTTTACTATTTATTACTCGGGGTTATCCAGATCCCATGAGCTCCTTTTAGATCTTACTATTCCTATGATATTTTTTTACCCTTAAACTTGAAGGAAAGGTTCTGCAGAGCGAGGAGGTATCTTAAAAGACTTTTTATTATGATATCTATCGCTCCGCTCTATACTGTGTAAATTATCTAGTAAATTCTTAACTTCGTTTTGTCCGTCTATTAATACGATTGATTTTAGGTAAGTAGATGATCCTCGCAGACGGGAGTGACGTGTGACGTGTAAATAGTTGTAAGCCATTCACACAACCCATTTAGTTCTTGAACTGGATCAAACACGCATTGAAAGAATCACATCCATTTTTTCCTGACCTGTTACAACCTCCAATTTAAATATAATATCTTTTTTTAAATTATAACGCGATGGAAAACCCCCTAAACACGTAATTCTTATGGGGTTTCCCGCTCCGTATTTAGCTTCAATTTTTTCACAGCTTCCAGACACGGACGCTTTACCAGCTAGGCCACCATTAATCTGTAAATCTAGTTTAAATATATTATTTATAAAACCTTCCTATTAGAATTCGAATAAACACGCGCCCAATATCGGCGACACTTTCGGAAAATATTTGCCCTATTATTTGTTTTTGATACAATATACAAGAAAATTCAGTGAGTTATACGTAACACGTGTAAGTATAATATAATATAAAAATATATGAGAGAATTTCCCGTCGGTTTATATATATACATATATATATACGAATAACTGTATATGCACGCTTAGCCGTCTCCCGTGTAGGAGATATAAAGCAATTTTCTTAATGGTATCCCGATATTTTTGTAGCGAGTTATGTATGTCTGTACCATACATACGGGGAAGGCATGGCGTCGGTCTTGAGCTTTTCTTTGTAAAGTATATAATATGCAGCTTTTCAAAATAAAATCCGTTGTAAAAAAGCTTCTTGATTTAGGTAGGTGCTTATGTAAGTAGCTTTCTGTAATAAATTTATATTTAAAATATATTACCTATGCCATAAACATTAAATTATTCGTTTGTTTACTCTTCCATATCATCATCATACTTATAAGCTAAGGTCGATCCACTGCTGGAAGACCTTCTCTAGCTCTTTCTACTCTTTTCAATGTGTAGTTCTTCGTTTCCACGTTCATTTATGAGTATCCTGTAGGTTTTAGGGCGTCCTTGTGGTTGTTTGGTATCCTTTTAATCTATCTGATAACCTTATTACATGTTCTTCCTCTCTCCGAGGAATATGTCTAGCCCATTGCTATTTACCTTCTTAACTACCTCTATCACAATCACGTACTCCTTTCTGCCTCTATCCATTGGTTTTTTTGTGGACTTTCTGCGTTATGCCCAACATGCTCCTTTCCATGCCACGTTGCGCTACTCGTAATTTTTGGATTTCTCTCACCTCTCAGGTCCATGTCTCACGTGCATACGTGAGCACTGGTACCACTCTTCCATATATCTATGCGTGTATTTAACTATCATTGTGAATATTGGAAGTGTGACAACCTTCAATGGGTTCAGGCTTCCTATTACAACTCTCGCCACCTATCCCAATCAGAACCCCAAGTACCTATACCATGGCCCCCACATCCTGAAGCGGGCCCCCATGCCAGGATATTTGGCGGTCCCCCCTACCTACCACGAAGGTTAAAGGCAGTTTGACGCTCTACAGTGGCGTTTTCTAAATGGTGTTCGAGGTCAATAAAAATTCAGTGTATTTTTAGCGATTTTTAACACATCTAATTATGAAGTTGTCGAGTATAGCGCGTATAGTATAGCGAGTATAGCGCCGCAGGCGACTTTTTTTTACTATTATGGCATATTTAAGATGTGTGTTTATCTCAATTACGTGGTCGACCCACCACGCCGGGCCCCCCTGAACCCGGGCCCCTAGGCTAGAGCCCTGTCAGCACCCCCCTTATGGGGGCCATGACCTATACAGTAGTCATATATTGTATCTGTATCATGACATATAATGATTACTCTACTGCTAGCTAATATAGGGCTCTAAGTACCCCTAAATTGTCCAACAGTTTTTCTGTTGATAAATCGAATGAGGTTCACTTCCAGGAATCAGATGAAAAATCGGAACCCAGCAATTTTTCATTAGCATACAGATGCCGAAGACCAAAATACAAATTAATAAAATAGTCATACCTAGAAATATATAATATATTTCCATCCAACACCTTGACTTGTTAGTATTAATTAATTGAGAAATCACCAACGGCAAAAATAGATTTTAAATACTGCATTGTCGAATTTATTTCCGATCCGGCGTCTCGCGTAGCACCGTAGACCCACACACTGTAAGTTAGGTTATATCATATGAGCTCTACGGTTCGAAGAATCACGTAGCTACATCGCAGACTGATTACAGATAAGTCCTGCGAAGGGATGCCACGGTGGAGATACGATCCGATATTGCCAATAAAATGTCTGTCTCTAGTGCTACGAGATTCCTTGTTCTTCACTGAAACAGCGGTAGACAACCATAACCTAATAGATAATATTTATTATCTATTGACGAAAATTTACATTTTAAAATGACCAAGACTAATTAAATGCCACATACATATTATCTGAATTTTAGATGAACGACAATTATAAAAAAACCCGGTACCTATAAGTAGGCTTTTCTAGTGATTATTATGATGCCAATAATAGTATAATGATAATCTTGAAATATAATGTAGATATTAGCTAAAAACTAATTAAGTGAAATTTAATAATATTTGTATTAAAAAAAGTAAATTACCATGTTCCTAATCGGAGTATATGAGCCTCCACAGAGAGGGGGTTGTATTAACAGATTTTTTACGGGGAATAGTTGTTAACCTAGAAAGTATGTGAATGAACGCTATTCCAATTAATGCACTTAACGGTGTTGACTGTCAATTCTTAACAGATAGATATAATATATATAAAAATATAACAAAATATACTGTAGGTATGTGGATGCGTAAGGCGCTGGCCTTTCATTCGGGAGCTCCGGGTTCGATCCCGGTGAGGTCACAATATATTTATGTGATTTTTATCAAAGCCTGTTAAATACACTACTGTTTCACAAAACTACTGTCATTGGGCCTCTTGGTCTATTGTGGTGTTATAAAGAATATTTATTTTTATGAATATATTCAATAATCTATCTCTTATAGGTATCACACAATAGTATAATGATCCGTACCAGTTTCGTTTACTTCTTAGAAGGACGAGCTGATCATAGTGACAATTTATAATAAATGCACAATTGACAACGTCCCAATAGATCCCCCTTATCGAAGCGTCAGTAAGATACGATTATTTAACGCTTAAATGGCTTATTTAATTTGTTAAACATTTAAAATAATTGGCACAGATAGTGGAAACCGGTTTATTTGTTCAGGAATGTGTAAAAAAAACTAGGCTGCACTACAAGAATTAATACCAGAAAGAAGTAAGTAAACCATCGATCATAATAGTTAATATCTGAAAAAATTTGTTACTAATCATAAAATAACTAAATAATTATTTTATCTTCACTTTCTAAATACGATAGTTAACGATTTCGAACTGAATAGGATCTCCAGGACACAGTGGCGACGGGTTAAGGTCCGCCATACATGATGCACCTTAAACTTTGTCAGTCATACGCATCACGGCTCATGGGGGGCCCGGCATGGCGAGTCGACCAAATAAGTGAGATAAACACACACGACAAATTTGCTCTAATAGTAAAAGAGTCTCTATTTTCCATTCATAATGGTTATATTTTAGAATATGTAATTGTGTGATGTAATTTTTAATTGTGTCATTAGGTACTTGATAACTCCATAATTCAAGTGGATGTAAGATTACCGTGAACGACATTTAGAAAACGCCACTATGGAGCATCACATTGCCTTTAACCTTTGCGATAGGTATGGGGGTCCGACAAAGATCCTAGCCTTGGGGCCCGCTTCAGGCTGTGGGGGCCATGGTAGACCTTAACAGTCTACATCCACTCTTCGTTACTGCCAGGACAGTACCCATGAAGAAACCATAGTAGGTATCTGTAGTACCGCCTGCTTACCTTAATATAGTGTAAGATTAAAATACAATCACCCATTATTTTCGAAACATTTGCATTTATATCGAAATACCTATTATCAATAAATAATAAATACATGTCACCATAAAACTTTAAAAAATAAAATACATTATCTGTCTCACTGAATTTGTCTATGATATATTTACATTTTTGTGACAACAAAGCAACAGTTTTGATCGATTCTTTTTACCGCCCACTTGTTAAATAAATAATGGATTTTTTTAACATTATCTATGGTCCATTAGAGTTATCGCCTACTTCTAGACGTAGGTCAATACCAGCCGACTATTAATCGACCATAAATATCATCGAAATACACACTTACAAGTATACGTAGGTATTTAGGTACATATTCATTAACAATGAATCTATTAACGCTATGATTACCTACTGCTATATGTTATTTTAAGTTTTTACAATATTCACAACCTATGATTTTAGGTAACTCAACTTAGTACATCCGTCTAATTTTGATTCGTGTTGTTTTATGGTTAATTTTATGCTACAGTGTATACCTACTTCAGTTGAGGCATGGTCTAAAAAGATCGTGGCTAGGCGATGCGCGGATTGTGCAAATGACGCTTGCCGAACGAAATATAATTTGTAATAAAAATCTAAACATGCCACAAAAAAGCGTCCATTTAATGTTATGTTTATTGTTATATTACTAATAATAATAGTATATTCATTGAAATGTTTTCTTTTTTAAGTACATACGCAGTGATGCCAACCGTACTATAATTTTAATTCTGCGAAAAATGTAAAATACTATAATTTTAAAGGATTCAAGACGAAAAATGTACTATATTTTATACGCCTTTGTACTATAATCAGCATAGAAAAATATGGCAACACTATACATACGTAAAGTTTTTTAGTCATCTTTACACGATTTAAGAATATTTTCATCCGACGCCATGACAAAACAAATCGACGTGCGCACACCTCGACTATCGGTCTCCGATTGGCGATGAGTGAGAAATTTCGTTGCACCTACTGTTGAACATTATTTGCCGTTTCACTGAAGTACGCTCTTAAGTTAAACATTACTTTATAGATACTAAGGTTTATTATCACCGTATTGCAGCGGTAATACGGTCTGGCAAATACACACATTGTTTTTCAATGTGTGTTTGGAGTCAGAGTATTATATATCTAATAAGTGGTTAATCCTTCAGATGTTTGTAGTTAGTTTATAGGAGTCGTCATAAATGATGTCGCAGAATATGGAAATCCATGATACACTTTGACGGGCCATTATCAATGTTGGTACGAACATAAAACCATTAAAAGTGCCATCGGTATTCAAGCAGCTTTTGGTTACCTATCACCTGGAATCCGAATTAACGAATAGGTAGGTACAGGTCCATTTTAATACGAAAATATATCATGGAATATATCTTTTATGAATCTGTCTTATTTGAGCATTAATTATAGTGAAGCATTAATTATTGTTTTCATCCTACGATCCTAACAACTAAGAAGATCTTGAGAGCCTCCATGGAGTGGAGGTTTCTATTACCAGATTTTTGTTTTTACGAGAAATGGATGATATTTTTTTTCCTACTTTTTCTTTTAACTGATACCTTGTGACCTTGTGAGGTCTCAGAGGCAGACCTCGGTTTCCTGACTATTATTTCTAGGGTTGTGTCTTGTGAGTACAGACACTTCCTCAACCTATTAGGTCCATACTCTGACTCAAAATACACATTGAAAATCAATATGTATATTCACAATACATTATCAGCCGCTCGGCCATCGTGGGCTATGAAATAATGTAAAAAAATTAAATAGGTAGACATTCACCACAGTTGGTTAGGTAAGGGTTAGATTGTTGTTGTTGGTTAGATACAAGGATATGTGGTACCCAGAAAAATATTTGGTAAATAATATTATTTACACTTACTGTTAACAGATCAGCAACTTTTTAGACAGCATTTATATTGAAACAAAAAAACAAAAAACACTGACCATTCGTACTGCGGTGTTACAACTTGATATCGTGAGTTTACTTCAGCTTTATCTCGCCGCATACATAATTAATGAGAAATACAGGTTTATTTTAAAACTTATGGGTTTTGACAGAAAAATAAGTTAGGTTGTCTCTCAGGCCAACGAAAATAAAAGGAATGATATTTTTACATAACCTTTTCGATTTTTATTGAACCCCAATACTATTTTATACTCATGTCACATGTGTATTTATAGTACCTACCTACATATAATTAATTAATGACATGTTAATTAAGAGTCACCGTTTAATTTTAACAGAATAGGTGGATATAATACGTACCTACTATTAATCTATAAGTACCTGTTGTCTACTTAAAACTCTGTTTCATCATCATCCTCGCGATGCAGTAGTAAAACCAATAAAATACAAATTAACCATTTGAAACGAAATTAATTAAATTAATAAAAAATACAATTACACATAATAGAATAATTAAACCTAAGAATTTTAAAGAACGTTGTATAAAACTGTTTTTGTGTATTTTTAGGACTAGAGAATCGTCATAGTCTCACACCGAAAATTATTTACATAATAAGTACCTAATTATATACATACATCAAATTTGTAATCGAATACATCCTTACATAAATCATTTCAAGGTGCAGTGCGTAAGGCGCTGGCCTTTCATCAGGAAGCTCCGGGTTCGATCCCGATGAGGATACAATATATATAAGTATATATGTGATTTTCTCAAAGCTTAAGTGTTTGTGATTTTTTCACTTATAATGCTAATTACTCTACTGTAATTGTGGCTCTAGGCATGTTGTAGAGTTTCATATAATATAATATGTGAATAGGTAGGTAAGTATTATATATTTTTCTTAAATTAAATTTCAAATTTTAAAAATCATTTACTTCATTTAAATCATTACTTCTTTTCGTACGATTTTTTGCATACTCACGATTTTGATTGCAGATAATTTTAAAGAAATCAACACTATTCAAAGAATATTAAAAATCGACTTTTATATACACAACTCTATGGGTTTAACGATATTTTACCTAGGCATGTGAAAAATTGTGTTCACTTCACTTATAACATATTGTTTTATTTTATATTTTAAAGTTATTCCTTGCAAATATTCAAAACCATTTACACCACAGTAGCGCACAATAAGTGTTTAAATATTCGTATTTCTCCACTAATCACTACACATTATTATAATAATAATTTTCAAATCTAATAACACTCCACTGTTAAAATAAATCTTTCATATCTGTCTAAGGGATGCCATTTGTTTTCTTTGGAAATTTTAAATTTTGAATTATTGATTTTATCATTCTTCAATACGATGCAATTGGAAACAGGTAGTCAGTCACTAAAATGACATCTATGTATTGTCTAATAATTTATTTCACACAATATGGAAGGAAATGGGGGTCACATGAGATGAAATCGCATTGATATCGCAGACATTTCAGCTATTTAATTAAATTTGTTTGCAAGGCCGGTATACCTATATATGATTACACCAATATAATTAACAACTACCCATCCGGTGTCTATATCATGAATCCACTATTTTTTATGACAGATTTTTTCTGCAACATTCCTGGCATAACAAAGATTCCAGAGCATGTCATTCGATCTTGGGTGCCTATTACACAGAGAGAAGAGAGAGAGAGAGAAATCAGATATGACGTCATTGTTAATTTTGACTCGTAGCAAGATCAATTGACGCGGTTATGTCCACGTACTTAGGCACTATTTATATTTTATACTCACAAACACCCAACTTGTGCTAAGCTGCAGGGAGATAGGGAGTTAAATATAACTTATTCGATAACTTTTAAAAGTGAATATCTTCTAAAAGAAAACAATTAACTAAATAAAACAAGCTCTTTTTTCTCTTTATTTTTCTGGTCTCCTGTTATAACAAATTTAGATAAGGTATAAAAATAATTTTATTATCTAGCATTTTATAAAATTTTCAGGAACTTTCAGCATTTTGTATTGTAATGGGTGAGGTTAGATATAAAATATTCGATTTAATATTAAGGTGACCTAAAAAAAGATGTTAATTACTACAAGTGTAGTTAACACACTAGTCGCATAATGAAACATAATATAACGACAAAAAACGCTGTTTTACAGCTGGTGTGCCAGTGTCCTAATATTACCTGTAACATGAAAGTATACGGAAGTGATACCTAAGTTTATATTAAATGCCTATATTGATAAACCGGACAACAATCAGGTAGGTAATTGTAATTTTTTACAACGTTTTTTTAAGCTCGTATTTTTGTTTGTCCGGCGGTTATTTGTCCAGTAAAAATCTTGCAATCGATGTTTAACTAACTGCCCGACTAGCTAGACATTTGAAACTTTTAGAATATATCAGAACACGATGCCAATGCATTCTTTTAATACTTTTAGCCATCTTTAAGTTGAAGAATTGAATTCATTTTTAGTTAATTCTGTTTGGTATGGAAAGTTATTTCAGAAAAATCCGTAAAAGACTATTATTGGTTGCTAAGGGGGTGGTCCTAGCAACCAAATTATTAATATATTATACGTGCGTTACTATGGAAATCAAAATGACATTTCAGTATTCTCTATTTGTTTGTTTGTTTTTTATTTACTTCATATCAAGTACAAGTTTGAGCATATGAGCATAATAATTCAACAGAAAATTTAAAAAAGTTGTATAAGTATAAAAAGTTCTTTTTATCTTGTAATTATAACTTTTTAAAATTGATTGATACTATTTTTTAAAGGCTTCAAAAAGTCATACAAATTTATTAGGATGGGGTTACACGCTGATTTTTTTGTCAAATTGATTTTTTTTTGCAAAAGGACGAAGTTCTAATTTTAAACAATGTTGAAGAGAAAGTAACGTATCAAAAGTATGGTGTTACTTCTGAATAGAGTTGATCAACGGTTTTATATTTTTTATGATGATATTTCGGATGTTCACAGTCACCCTGCCGCCCAATTGAAGCGGTGACCGAATCAGGGTCCATTTGGTCCAATTTAGAGTTTAGAGTTGGTAAGTAAGTAGTACAGAGCAATTGGTCGCAGGCCGGGATCAACGGCCGATCGCGAATCACGCCGGCGACCGGCTTCCGCGCCTCGTCGGTCACCCCGCCATGGACACCGAAGTCCAAGGCTAACCCAATCAGTCCTCTCGACACCAGAGTTGGCACATCCATCCACACCAAGGGAGACCCGCTCAGTTCGAAGGAATTAGCGAGGCTTTCTTTTTTGTGACTATTGACAGAAGGGCGTGTGTACTTAGGTTCATTTTAAAATATGTCTACACTTTACTTTGATAATTCTACGGTGATCGAGCATTATATAAATTTTATTTGATACCCTGATCCTCAGGTAGTATTTTGCAGGCTTATATATTATGATCACACAGCGAGGCATGGAGAGGTGCATGTTGGGCATCACCCGAAAGGACCGTAAGAGAAACGAATGGGTTAGGAAGCAGACAAGAGTACGCGATGTAATAGACGTTGCCAAACAGCTGAAATGGAGATGGGCGGGGCACATTGCTCGCCGAAAGGACGGCCGATGGACAAATGCCGAGGACAAATCCCCAAGGGGTACGAAACGGCCACAGGGTCGCCCTAAAAGCCGCTGGATTGACGAACTGGTAAAGTTTGGCGGAAATACGTGGCAGCGAACGACACAGGACCGAGAGAGTTGGAGAAAGCTTGGGGAGGCCTTCATCCAGCAGTGGATTGACCCCGGCTGATGATGATGATGATGATATATTATGATGCTAGAATCAGGCTTAACTTCCTCTTGAAGTTGCTCATTTATCGGACTTTTTAAAAGTAGATACAGTAGCAGTGTCAAATGAAAGCCCCCGTAAACAGTAGGCATTTAAATAACGTATCTGTCTACTTCTTTAATTTATTTATTAGGTAGGAAAAGGTTCAGTAAGTAAGTATCTAACTACATATTATAGCATAACATTAATTGTTGTGTTATCTACACATACTGTTTCAACTAAAGGAATGAATGTGTTCAGCTATCGCTATATTAATTATTTGGTAACATTGTTGTTTATGTATGTACTCTACTATAATTATTGGTGACTTAAATACATATTATAACACCCACGATAGCCGCGTAGCTTAAACGCCGGCCTATAGAGTCGAGGGTCCCAGGTTCGAATCCTGGGTCTTGCAAGTACACTGTTTTTCAATTTGTGAATGAGTCAGAGTATGGACCTAATAAGTTGCTGACATTTATTTTTCGTAAAAATAAAATCTGTTAATACAAATCTCCACTCTGTGGAGGCCCATATGATCCTATTAGGATCGGACATGGTCGAAAGAAAAGAAGAAATACATATTTTACATGTCTCCATATTTTCGTTTGGTATAATATGGTATTTTTTACTGCGACCAAACCTATTCACTCATAATATGTAACTTCATTTATCTATCTGTCTGTAACGCATGAAGGAAAATATATTTTAATATGTAATATGGAGCGCGACAGGCAGAAGACGTTTTAAAAAGGGTAAGCTGAGAGAAAACATAAATACGCAGGCAGACACACATTCTAAATATCAAATATTAACTGATGACCAAATCGTCACTGTTCTGGCAGAAGACACTAATTTGAAAAAATGACATATTGGGTTAGTTATACCAAAATGTTCCTTATTTCAAACTTTACCGTCTGGAAACCTTCTTAATAAATAAACAGTCTTTATTTTAAAGTCATCCTTTTTACGAAAACTTAATAAACTCACATGATAGACCATTTCAAACATTTTAACAACGTCAAAGTCAAATTACTCAAAACTAGTATTCTCCAGTTAGTGTGTCCTGCCAGAACAGAGACGAAATAAAGTAAACGTTTATTTTAATCCGATCGTGAAAGAAAAAAAAACATAAGATACTCTCATAATAGTTTGACAGATTAACAGTGCAATAATTACTAGCACAATTTATTTGTGACAGATTGACAGAAAGGTCTATAAAGAAGTATGGTGTCGGATACGACACACGATTTTGAAAATGATATATTATGAAAGTGTCAATTAGGTAAAAGAATATGCTTGATTCAAATTAAGAGTCGATGAATCGAAATGAAAATGTTAAAAAATCAATAACAACGACAACCAAAATGTTAAAAACATGTTACCTGCTATTTTTTTTTATGTTTAATTAATATTTATATTTGATTGTATCGCATGTTAATTAATAACATGTACCTACCGAATATTATTGATTTGATTCTGAGGAGAATGCTATTAAAATCAGTTAGTATAATTAAGCAAGCAGAGAAAAATGGTAATTATGAACAGATTAGCAGAACATTCTTATTAGGTATGTACGTATTGTTGCGTGCGAATACAGTTCAAAATCAACTTTATTTCTAAATATTTTCTCCTTACAAAGTTGACATAATAGTATAGATTACGAACCGCCATTTTGACAGACAATAAGTATCCAGAAACATCGGTTTTACGTACAATGCGTGCAGCGGGTCTGTCGGAAAACTCACGGACAATTTATTCATATATTTCCGTTTTTTTTTGCGCGCGCGCCCGCGTAAAGAGGCCGACGCATTTTCTTGGCGTTTTTATACGAAAAACAATCGCATGATGTAGCCGCATAAAACAAATTAACGAGCCGAACGAAAAAAATCCAGTAAAGCACGATATAAAAATCTCGCTATGATAAACAAAAAAAAAATCGTATTTTTGTCAGTCACGTTGCGTGAGGGCTGGCAGTCACAATAGAGCACGTGACATTCGAAAAAAAAACAAACGAAAATGTAGTTTTTTGTACTGCCATTAGGCCGAATGTAAAGATTCTATTAAACACATCGGGCATTCAAAAAGACAGGTATCCGGGGCACAGACAACTGATTAGCATTAAATTTCCAAATGGTCCGGTTTAAAATTCTAATTCCTTATCTCCGAGTTCGTCTATTGATTTTTACATTTTCTCTGAATGTCAAGGCTACAAGAAGTGATGTTTTTTTTTATATAACAGGCTGTATAACAATAAAAATAATGTTTCGTATTAAATTCTTTATTTAGTCATCCATCTCTCGCAGTTACTAGGGCACAGTGCTGCCAGATAATAATTTTACCAAATCGGGATTTAAGAGCAAAAAGTGGAACAACCTAAAAATCGCATAATTCAATATCTCTAATATATTCTATAATTCTATAATATCAATCATAAATGATACAACACAAACTACAAAACTCTTATAAATAATAATATTATTTTTTTCCTGACACTCGCCAGTTTGTATACCTCAGCTGAGGCATGGTCTAAAAAGATCGTGACTATGCGACGCGCAGATTGTGCAAACGACGCGTGACGAACAAAACATATTTTTTCATAAAAAATAAACATGCGTCCATTTAATGTTATGTTTATTGTTATATTAGTAATGATAATAATATATTCATTGACATGTTTCTTTTTCGAGTAAATGCGTAACGTTTTTTAGAATATATTCATCCGACTCCATCACAAAAGAAATTGACGTGCGAACAGGTCGACTAACCCTCTCCGAATGGCAACGCGGACAAAATTTCGTTCCACATAGTGTTGAAAATTATTTGCCGTTTCACTTATGTACGCTCTTAATGTATTGATAAAATTCAGGACATAAATATATCGTGTTAAATTGAACAAGTAATAATTGTCTTAACCTAAAAGTCTTATTTTTGTGTTTGTTGAATAATCGTGAATTTCTACAATCTATTTTTTGCTTAAAAAACGGGACGTCCCGCAAAAATCGGGAAATGAAGGGAATCTGAAAACGAGTCGCATGTGTTGGACATCGACTACACAGCGTGTGCGAACATCTCTTACTAACAATGTAGGAAATGCAGTCTGTAGCATGTGTTTTGTAGTTTATGCACGTTCTTATGCAATCATTGTAGTGGGGTTTGTTTTAATATCTATATTTTTTAAATTTTGGCATGTGTTATTGTGATGTCCTTCCCTTTTATTATTTCTCAATCCTCATTTAATTCCCTGAATAGAAAGGTTGAACATATTGATAATATTAGCACGTATTCAAAAAATAAGCTCTGTTTATTGATAACAAATTATTGATTATACATTAGATGCCGTCTTCATATTATGTAGCGATAAGCGACAGCATAAAAAGACCCCTTTATTCAACAGTACGTATGACGTATTCGTGTGTTGTCACTATTTCCAAACGATCACTCCACTGAGAAATTAACTGCATCACGTATTTCCAACTTGATTGACAGCCGAGGGAGGGGGGTTACATATAAATAACATGTCACTGTATTGTGCACATGTCAGATAAATTTCGGTGCCCAGTTCGGTTCGTTTAATTTAAAAAAAAAATATTTCTTTGAATAAGTCGACAGCGAAGTGTTTTTTGAATTACAATAAAATTGAATAACAATATTATTTATTCAGTTAATGTGTTCTGGTTTCGGATTTGGACCGAATGTCAAGGTCAATGGTGTCACAGCCATTATTCAACACGTGGAATAACTACATAGTAATAAAATTATGTATTTCGTTTGATAATGGTAATAATAATTTAGAACACATTATGTGCTTATTCAAATGTTGTAAAGTTAGTGTTTATTTATAAGCACTGTTGTTGTTATTGGGTGTTTTGATAAAAATTGTACCTTAGTATGTGCATAGTTCTGTATATTTGTTTTTACCGGCCCTAGGTCAACGCCAGACTGTGATGACATGGGTAGGGAATCGGGAAGACGTAGGTATGTATTATTTTGTTATTCGATCAACACGAGATTTAAGAATGTTAAATTCTTTTTATTGGAAATACCTACATATTTTTTACATACCCAAAAAACACTAGTTCGAAACGCGCCTTACATCCTGGGTTTATTACTATCTGGGTGAATGCTCTATCCTCCAAGCTATTGACCTGAGTTATGATGCTTACAAATTAAATCTAATACTTACGTTCCCGCTCTTCTGGTATTAGTTTTCGCCAAGTTTAAGCAACCGTTTTTGGTATCATATTGAATTGAAAAAAATAGTAAGTTCTCTTCCAATCTTCTCTGTATTTTCGCAGCCACTTGGGTAGGTATATCCACCAAATTTAATAAATTCGTCGATCCAGCGGGTTGGGTCGTTCAATGCCCTTTGTGTACCTACCTACCGCTATATGATTGTATTTATCCAGCGGTTGTATAATTGCTCATGATGGCCGAGCGGTAACGTAACAAGCTTATAATGTCGTGGGTTTTCAATATGGGCTAATATTCATTTCTCTTAACTACAACAATCTGTAATACTTACAAACTCCACTCTGTGGAGGTCCATAAAGTTCATGGTAGTGTATGTATTCGCCGAGTGACATTCCGGCACATTGCCATTTTCGTCAGCTAGCTTTGTGACCTCTTTTACATCGTGTACTCCGGTCTGCCTACATTAGTTTCATTTGTAGTCTTTCCACATTATGCCTAACATGCACTCGCAGTTTTTGGATATCTCTTACTTTAATCACCCATGCTTCACATACGTACGCGAGCACTATTGGAACACATTGGATGAACACTATATTATGATTTAGACACAATCGTAAACAGTGACGTGCGGTCCATATATGCTATAGATGGGGCTCATTCCCAGAAATAATCGATTATGTTATCATCATTTATGGCACTTGGCGGGTCTTGGCCTCCTTCAAAAACTTCCTCTATCCTGGACGTTCCAGCGCCGACACTATCATGTTGCTCTGAACGAGCGTTATTAAATCTTCTGTGGCGCAGTTCAGCCATCAAAATTTCGGCCGTCCAGGTTCTTCTGTTGCCCTTGGGGATTGCGGACATAGCCCACCTTGTTTGTATATCCTCCGTCATTCTATGCAGGTGGCCGATCCAGCATTCTGCATTTTCATATGCGATAAATTAATATGTAATAATATTATGTACCTAGGTATTTATTGAGCAATCATATGGTCAATTTTACTTAAATTTACCGTTTCTAAAGGTTTTACTTTTTAGAACATATAAAAGCTACCACTGAGAAATTCTACATCGCACTTCATCGGCTACCAGCCAAAACTAGTACTCAAGTTGGTTATATGTAGCAAATAGTAAAAGCAATATTCTTCAAGTAAAAATCACCACACGCCACTGACAGGACGTAAATTTTGAATACATACAATTCAGTCGCTCAAATATACTCTATGACAGTTTGTAAAATAGTAATCTCTATGTATTAATAATTATTATTAAAACTACTTATTGTAATTATTACTATACATCTTGTGATATTATATTTTAACAAAAACCATAATAATATAATTGGAGAGGCTTTCACGCAGCAGTGGTTATCTGTAGATGAGTTATGTGGATGATGATCACCATGCGTCGAATTTCAATCGATTCATTGTACCATTGACTGACAAGTTACACGTACATGAGACAACCAGAATACACCTTCAATCTATTCCCATTCTTTCAATAAAGAAATCGCCGCACACAATACTTTCTATGGAAAAGCAATAATATTTCGATTAAGTTACTCTCCCAAGACTACAACTTACAACGTGCATTGTACTTTGTAGTGAATTTAGTACAGACTTGTCTGTTCTGTTATGATCACACTGACGTGCGATGCCAGGAGGGTAATATTATTTTTATTTCATTAATGTGAAGCATAATTTATTTATAAATTTCACTTACGTCTTTACTGACAATATTGATCAATGAATTTACGGATGTTACCAACAATCTACGCTTACGCTAATACTGAGGCTAAGAACAGGGCAAAAGATTTGATGTCCTCATGGGAAGAAGCGAATCGCAGCTCTGTGATGAATGTGATGTTTTAGAGGACATTGTACATATTATAGCAGTACAATGCCCTAAATATGAAGTTCACAGAGTACAGCTGCGAATTGCAGATATCTATCTATGAGAATGTCGACGAATTGAGAGGTACCCTGGCGATGGGTAAGACGGAAGAGCTTGGCAAAATTGTAAAGTTCTTTAACAGAATAGGAGTGAGGACCTGATCGGCGGGTCCCCTTCTAGAAGAGAAGAGGCGATATGACAGCGAGTAGCAGTCAAAGCCTCGGTAAAATCCCAAAAAAAAAAACCACAATCTACCTGTATCTGCGCTGATCTTGTTGCTTCAGTCGCGGATTATTCTGTTTGATCGTGTCCGGATACTTATACGTATGCAGTTTGCCGTATCACACTTCACCGTGAAATATTGTATCGGAAATATATGGCCGTATCTTAAAGACCACCCAACCTCTTTGGGTCGTATAATACTGACATAAAATTCACGTCTAAATAAAACACGGTTCTTGTCGGTTTACAATTTACAAAATAGCCGATATACTAGATTATTTGTTAGGTTAGGTTAGGTTTTCATTCTTGAATTTATAAATTTTGCCAAAAAGTGTCAATTATCTTCCTATCTGCTTCTCTAAGAGACCATGCTTCAAACACAGTATAAGAAAACTGAAAATATCATCATAGTTTTTGTGTTACTACGGGTTTTCCACACAGGAGTGAGATGATTCATGTTGTTCATGGACATGAAAATTCTTCAGCCAATTTCCTTCCCGCAGCTACCGAAGTTGTTGAGGCTCTCGGGTCCGGTAGGGACAAGCCTGTCAGTTCTATCATAATATTATTATGTTGGATTCGTTATTGCTAATGCGTAATTTAGTTGCCTACTCTAAATTAAAAATAGGTTACGTAACTTAGATAAAGCTCTAAGAACAATTTTCGATATGTACTTAAAATAATAAATAGGGAATTTTACAAAACCTACTTATATAATATTATAGCATAAGAATTAAGTGTAACGATATATTGCGTTTGCAATTACAATGGTATTTTAACTATGATTTTCGCCTACGGTTATGGCATGTCTTTAGTAATTTTACTTGCAAATATCAGCAGTCTCATTATGGCAGATGCATCTACTAGTAGTGGTGTTTTAAGCACTGCATGAACGCATATAATATTGACCGTAATAAGGCATAAATTCAGATGTTATAAGAATTAAAAAATCGGTGTGTGTACTTATTTATGTACGCACGTTAGAAGTTATATTTCTTTGGCGTAACAAAACAAAAACAAAACTTGTGATAAACTAGCTCTTAATTATCTTGTTCAATTACACACTCAAGAAAAAGGATCGTTTATTGGAACGCCGTTGGTTTATTTCTATACACTTTAACTTATATTACTAAATTATATAATGGTTTCTCGTTGTTTCGTTTAATTGTTTGTGTATGTAAGGAATTGCAAATGACCGATAATATTAAATTCGCTGACTAGGCAACGGAACAATTCTAAACTATAATATTATACTGTATAATCGTCACGATTGCAATATCATACTGTGGCGTGAAGGTAGTGCGTTCGGCTGATAACCGAACAATCGGTGGTTCGAATCCAATCGAGTGAGTTTTTTTTCGTGTGAAAAAATAAATTATGTGTTACATGTCACACGCCAAAAATACACTCTGATCTGATTTCCCAAACGCGCCAAAAGAAGTATAACTTCAAAAATGCTTCGTTTTAATCCGAACTAGCGTTTAATCATCAAATTGATATCATGCATTTTCTTTTCACGCTTGTACCTATTTTCCAAAATTTCCATTATTTTTCTGAATTCGGGGATAGCTTCACTTTGAATGCTTTTATTTATGACACTCGCGCGTAAATCCGTTGCCGCCACTGCCAGAACATCATAAATTAAAAGCCACGTCCCCCTTTGAACCGCCGAAAATCAATATTTGACCTCGTTTATATCATGCTATCCTGGCCCGTGGTTGCGCCTGGTATCAGGGCAGCATCTCGCAGCGGCGGCAACTTTAGTTGGATACCTACAACTTACAATAATACCGAGTCGCTTGGTCTTCCACCGACGGGGCTTCAAAGAAAAATGATTCAAGGATGACTTGCAGACGTGTCATTCCGGCTGATTTTTAATGAGCCGCGTGGCTTGAGAGCTTTGTGGAGTAGATAAACACCGTTCAGACAGTCAAATAAGCATATTATTTATTGTGTACCGCAGGGAAGGGCAATTGATTCATTTTAAATGTTACCGATCTAATGTTCTAAATATTCAAAAATAGTCGAACGTTTAATTATTTTATTGAATCTGTATATCTCCTCGAAATTTATGTTGCCCTACTCATTATGGATAATGTAATATAATATATTCTGTAGGTACCTTGCTAAAAACCCATTTTTTTTTTTACAAATAATCTTTTTAATTTATTTTTGTCTCCTTGTTGTCATCATTAAGCATGTATGGCTTATCTTTTTTTTAAACATTTTAATTTATACATTTATTCAGAGTTTTATAATAAAATAACGAAGAAATGTTAGATCTTTTTGTGATACGAGTAGGTAGCTATACTTTTTTTCTCTTCAAAACAATGATTTGCGACGAATTTTCAAGAATACTTACATCATGCTAACACATAGTAATGATGGATTATTTAAATTTTAAAACAATATTTTTAGACAAGGGCATTTATTTTTTTATTTAAGATTACAATAATATAACTTATCAGTGGCGAGGGGTGGAGGTAGGCGGTTAATATTCTACATAAATAGTGCACAGTAAACTTTGTCAGTCATATTTATATGTTTTCATTGAACTAAGAATATAATTTGGAGATGGTACTGGTTATTTTTAAAATTTCATCAAACCTTGCCTAAACCAAACCATAATAGTTTAGGTATGCTATGGACGACCCTAGCTAATGACTATTATCTACTGTGGCTTGGATTAAGCAGGGTTTAGTTGAATTTTTTAAAAACTAACCAACACTATCTATATATTGTAGTCTTAGTTCAATGAAAACAAGTAGTTTGACTGACAAAGTTTAGTGTGCACTACCTATATGTATGTCGGATCTTAACAGTCTACTTCAACCCTTTGCCACTGTACGTATCTAGCTATTGGCAATTAGCGACAGGAGCACATTCGAAAATATTAAGATTTAGGTCGATGTGCCCAAAACTGCGATGTTTGGTCAACACGTCCCCGACCCATCGATTGACAATCAATGCACTCACAGAGTTCAGGCATCTCTGATACTAGAACATTGGTATTTGTACTCAATTATATAGTCGTACAGGTGTACCACGCAATAGGGGGCACTTAAGTAGCGGCCCGCGGAGCTTTATTGAGACCTCAACCGATGTGAAAGAACGCTTAATAAGTATTTTAAATGAATTTGTTATGTTATGTGAGCGTTACGGATTAGGTATTGTTGTATCCAAGACATTGTATTTATTATTACTCGTGGCGTCTCAGGACTATGGAATGAGTGTCGGGCGCTTCTGAGAAAGCGGTCGCAGTCACTAAGAACCATCAAATATACCTACATTTCAATTGGTAACATAGTCATAGAAATTCGACATGACCAGTATTCTTTTAAATTGATTGATGTGTGTTTTTGAAATTCACCATATTATCGTTTATTCCGACAACATAATTTTCATTACAGAATTTTTTCATACAATATAGGTACTTTTACTTGGTAACTGTACTAAATAGTTTTAATGTTATCTTACAGAAAGGCAATATCTACGTGGTACAGACAATACCTACAATATTTATGACTTTCAAATATTATACAGCCACCGTCTACATGTAGCTATATTTTAAATTTTATTTTTTTAACCAACTGAGATTATCAAAAAATAGCTTCGATCGATTCCCATTGGCCCTGGATATTAAACTATTCTTCACAATATTTGTGTTTGATTTCCTTTTCTTACATTTACAATGAAAAAATTCAAAGTTTCTTAATTCAAATCAGGAAATTTCCTGAAATTCCAATTTTGAATTTTCACGAGAGATAAAGTTTGTATAATTATTTTGTATCCATTCGATTTTAATTTATTTTGTTTGACTTGGCTGTCAGAACTATTTTCATTTTTTACATTTATTGTAGATATTTTAATATTGAAGAATGTACCTAAATCAATCAATGAAGCGACCTCGTAGGAAGCCGGGTATTTCAGCTTGTAAACTATACATGTGAAAGCCAGTCGACAAGGATCAAGGTTTTGAAACCGAACTCGTTTTGTCACTGATAACTTAATGCTATAAAACGTTAGAAATATAAAGCACACCAAGTGTCCTCAAATATTTCCATTATTTAATGAATATTTCGTTTACATGAGAAACTTTAATGATACATTATGTATGATACAGCCGTAACTATTTAAAATAACATATTCTCTAATACGTGTTTAAGTTAATCCCAAATTTCTCCACACTCGAGAAGTAAACAATATTACAGCTTCGCTCAGAGGGCAACGCTTTTCTTATCATGTTTGTGTTCCCTTCTCACCTGAATTAACTGACAAGTTTTGGTAAGCAGTCACATAATATAGAATTAAATAATATATTTTATAAAGATGAACCATTAGCTCCAAACGTAGTTGAATAGCAGTAGTAGATGTAAATATAAAATGCGATAGACATGCCTCATTGAAAGAATGTCAGGCGACTAGATACCAAGATTCTGATCAGGAAAACAGCTGAAAAACATTGGACATTGGAGAAGATTGGCAAACGACTGGAGTCAGTGTGACCCAGATACTAGTGGAGGAAACTAAATCCATTCTTGGGATAAATCGCCGAGAAAGAAGAAGAATAGAATACTCAAGTTATTTAGATAATTTAATAAAATCACGACAATTCCGTCCACTGGAAGTAATGGATAGACATTTTCCTGTTATAACTAGCTACCCAGAGTAAACTGTCATGACAGCATTTACTCATTCAAGTTATAAGTACCTACTCCTAATAACCTTCTATAATATATTATCAAAAGCCCCCCCATTTCCTCAAAAGCTGAGGTCAACTTATAACTTACAAGTACATTATATAACTAGACTAATTTAAAATAAAGTACCTACGCCGAATTCATCATCGATGTTTCTACAAATTATTAATCGACCTATTAAGTACCATAAATTTAAGACGAAAAATCTTTGATTTCAATTTATAATACTATATCTATTATATGTAAGATCTGTCAAAATATTTTAGATGCCTACTTACCATAAACAAAAGAATAGATTTAACGACATCTAGTTACATTGAAACAATGCACCCAATTTAATATTCTTAAGAGCTAATAAAACCAATTGCATCAGACGACGTGCTATAGATTCCTACGCATCCCTGTTATTGCAATGAAAACTTTTCAATTTCGCGAATTAGTTTAGTTTTGTACCAAATCCAATTCAATATCATCCGGATGACATTCGCAATACATTATTGTGTTTTGTTACTGGGTATATTATACAGATTTTGTATAGAGGCCTAAATGTATGAAACTGAAGCAAAAAAAGTACCTTTGGTCCACTGATTAATTTAGTTAGCTACGTTACTTAAAGAGAACTTCACATTTTTACTATGATACTCGAAATATTTAATAAATTAGTCAGATTTACCAAAATAAGACTTCCATACTTAAATTGACAGGATTGGATAGAGTGTAATAATTAAACTCGGCTTTAATTAAATATTTCTCATATTGCTGTATCAAAATAGACATTTGAATATAAAATTTAACTGTGGAAAGATACTTCTATTTAATGTAGGCAGCCAAAAGTTGAACAGTAATTATCATTATTTTTAACATGAATAATCACGTAAAACACCGATAAATGCATATATATGTAGGTTATGCAAACAAATTAGCACACTTCAAACCAGAACGTGAGCCGCCATTTTGTTTTTGGGGCTGCCAATTGAAGAATAAAATATGTATTTAACTTGTCACCAATACAACCACACGTACCTATATGTATAATATTCGTTCTATTCGAAAATCGAACTGCCTGCACAAATTCCTAATACGAATTGCGTATACGACCACTTCTATCTAGAGTCGAAATTCTTCGGTATAGTATATTAAAATAGATAGATTCTATAGGACATCATATGTTTTCCCCTCCACTTCGTTATCTTTTAATCCATCTCATTTTCATTTCATATCAGTTAAAATAAATAGTCTGTGATAATCAATGACATTATTAATGGACAACGCACTCAATACAGTAGCTAGCAAGTAAATTCTGGCATAGCGACATTCGCACATGTACCGGGTAGACGTCACGCAATTTCCATTATGCGATATCACGTATCGGGAATTTATAGCAATATCACCTTTATTGTAATGGCGTTAGAACAGTGTTTCTAGTGTTAATGTTCATTTGAGCGAACCCGTTCGAACCGAACGATTTGGCAGACCCGACAAAGAGCATCGGGAAATTATAGCAATAGCACCTTTATTGTAATGGCGTTAGAACAGATTATGCCATTCGGCAGACCCGACAAAAAAGTGAGTGTAATTTTTTCCCCTGATGATTCGTCCATATTAATGTCATTGGTGATAATATATTATTTGTGTACCTACGTAAAAGATAAAATGGTCAAATTAGGTAGGTTCTTGATGCTTTTAATATGTTATGTACCTATATGATTGTAGTTTCCATAGCGACATGCATATTTCTGAGTTTTTTTTCAAAATTACATGAGTTTCTATTGCACTAAGATCAGTAAATTTGACTGTCTATACACTCCATAGACAAATACGACGGCTTATATTGTACTAGCCACTTCGCCAAGGCCTCCCCTATTATAATCTTCGGAATTAATTTAAAAGTATTAACATTGTTCCTCTTTTTGCATTAAACACCTGAGTTTTTGCGTCACTCCTCCGTCCGAATTCTGAGAAATTTGCATGAATACCTTATCCGTCACTGCATAAAATAGACATAGATCGCAAATTCCGCGCCGTGTCAGGCACACTGCGAATTTAATACAAACTCCGAACGGACGGCAAATAATTTTATTGTATTGTAGATTCCTGATTTCCCAGAACGAATGCCAGATGTCCAGATGCCGCGCGAATTCAGCCCATTTGTCTTAGTTTCTTATAACATCATGAGAATCTAGATTCCTCATCGAATTTACACCTGGGTGCACATTTTTACCTGTGCCAAATGTGAACATTATTAAAAATTTACGACGACGCCGACAATGTTTGAAATTTTACTCATTTTCAAACGTGGTATCAAATGTATTCCTGGAAATACAAAAAGCCGCCTATAGTCAGTCCAAGGCTCTAAATGATGATTTCCAATGGTAGTGCTTGTTAATACTTAACCTAGAATACAATACGGCTACCTGTTAGCAGTAAATGAAGATTTTCGATTGCATATTATATCATTCATATTAAATTAACGCATTAGGTACCTGGTAAAACAATAACTAGCACTACGATCTAATTCACAGTTTCGTGCCGCGACCTGAATATTGATTGCTTTGCAAAATCCATCCGAAAGAAATTTCTCTAGGTGGAGCTTAATTATTTATATGAAAATGACGCCATAAGAAGACTACTTAGGTACACTTGATTTTTCACATGATTTAAAAGGGGCCTTGAAACAGTTATAACCAGTCATAAAATATTAAATTATATCAACATCCTAAAAAATGCGTATTTTTTTAACAAATTAACTAGGTAAATCACATCAAAATCCTTGAAAATAGCATAAAAATGCCATATAACATAAGCCTTCAAACAGATAGTATTTGTATATAAAAAAATAAACCATTATTATGAAGTATGTGTTATCTTCAATAAAAAAATGCGTAGTGAAGAGGTTTTATTTTCTCTTTTATCACAGGATCTTTTATCAAAATACATCAGTGCCTCGGGCCTCCAAGCCCCTACACTCGCCCCTGGTGCTGATGATGATAATGATAATATATATTTTTGTTGTCTTGTATTTTAAGGGCATGTTGATAATATGATGAAAATGGCAAATAAATTATTATGTAATTGTTTTAGTTGTAAATTCACAATAACACGTGTTTCTCACATAACTCCCTTCGCCGAAAGCCACAGGTTAGCGAAATCTCGTTTTATTTTCCTTGAAATCTGTTAACAAACACAACAAAAATACACGAAAAAATGTTCCCGAGTATGCGGGCCACAAAAACGTCATACTAAAGTTAGGTTATTTATTTCGGTATGACATGATAATTTATATCGTTATCCCCGTCCCTCCCGCCCCGAGACCGGCGCGCGTCTCGCGCTTTTCCTGCGGGTGCGAGAGGGATGGACGCAGTAATTGTCATAATTTATTGTAGGTGGTTTATAACATAACCATGACCTAGTGTAACCAAGTCGTTCACTTTCTGCAGTGTTATGTTCTCCTATTCACTACTCCGTGGGCCTAGCAATATTTCAAGAGTTTTCCGCGCCATTTTGAGGGTCAAACAATAGTTTTTCTTCTTCCTTTACTTTTTCGCGGCCGTCAAGATACTAAATTATAAAGCTGTCTACCGCGTTGAGAAAAAAATGGTTAATGTGTTCATTGTAGAATGGGTGCATATTTACCTACATATTTATGAAGCTTTCTGCGCCCCGTATACATTCAAATTAACTTCAGTAAACACGGTACAAATTAACTGACATGCCAATTTTATTTTTAATGTTACTTTTGATTTTGAAAATAGGTAGTTATTTTAAAGAAATACTTATTATATTTTTATAATTTCTAAACACCTAATTATCGAGGTTTTTCGTCTAGAATCTACATTTATCTTATTATCTACTTATATAAGCAGGTACCTACCTATATATCTATCTACGCATAAGTATTACCTACATTCGCTGGATATGAAAATATGTAGCGTTATGTACTCCAGAGACACTAAACGCCAAAATCTAAAAAGAACCATTGGATTGACAAACGGATTGTGCTCGAACGAGATGCGTTTTAAGAAGAACGACGAGATCTCCATTCAGTGTTGTATATTATATATAATCAAGTAATTCTAATTATATAGGTACTTATCTAATTAGTATGTTGTTTTTTAGATAGTGGGCACTAAACTAAATCCAGTTATAACCTACTATTTTACGAATGGCTATATTCATCGTTCAACTTGTTATCCAAGGAAAGATCAATGGCTCATTTCGTGGCTTGGGAACCTCCGTAGATGTTACGAGTGCAGCTTCATCGAAATAAATGCTCTCGTGTAGCAGATGATTAAGCAAAAATCGCCCTAATGATGGCACCATAATATGAAGAAGGTAATATTTTGACGTATAAGTAAATAAACAGAAGAATCCTTATTGAAATTTAAGTACCTACGTATTAATTAACAAAAAGCATTCTTTCGACCCCCTAATACCGTTTACCTTGGATTGAATTTTAAGAAAAATGTGTTCTAAATAACTGCATATTTTCTAAAATGCGTTTCTGTTTCCTGTATTTGCAAAACACCATCTCGTTGTAAAAACGTCTTGAAGTAAATTATATTCATGGCAGTCATAATGTATAGATAAATGACGTCAGGATCACGTCATATCATTTCAATATTGGAAATAACAACAATATTTTTGTAGGATAATGATATTATTATTTAAATAAAATACCTAGTACAGTGGTGGCAAACCTATGGCACGCGTTTGAAGAGAAAAATGACCTATAATAATAATAAACGACAGATAGCATTGTATAAAAAATAGCAGGCAAATAGGTACCTAGTCTTCTAGAATAAGCATTACGTTTAATGTAAATACATAATTGCATAGGTTATATATACTATTATTATACTAACCTCATCAGGCGGCGGGCGATGCCGTGCCGTGCAGCAGTCGTGGTGCAGTGCGTAAAGCGCTGGCCTTCCACCCGAGAGTTCTGGGTTCGATTCCCGGTGAGGACATAATATTTATGTGTTTTTATGAAAGTCTGGGTGTTTGTGATTTTCAACATTACTAACCTTGTACGAAAAAGCAAGGACATGGTTATTAATAATTCTTCAAAAAATGCCTCATCTGATTGAAGAAATTTTGGTGTCAATTTAATCAAATAATGTATAAGTACATTAACATACAATTTCATTTCAACCAACAAAAAATGGCTGCACCAAATAAGAAACAAAAACGTGGTGGAGCTACTCATCAGCAACATCTTCTTGGCTACGTGTTAAAACTGTGAACTAACGTGCTCCGCCCATTTTTAACCGCACTTCCATTATAAACTAACAATCTCCTCCCATTTAGTAGACAACAGCGCCTAGAAGCGTAGCCAAGAAGATGTTGCAGAAGAGTAGTAGTAATTCTTGCAGACAGTTTTAAAATTGGTGGACCGAAACGTATGGCGTAATTGAAAAAAGCGATAGTGTGCTAGTATCTAGAACATTATCATTTTGTATATAGAATTCCTAAAAACTATCTTTTCCTTATGAAATACTGCTGGGCACGTTACAGTTGAAAAATAATATTTGGTAAATTTTGGCACACGCACTTACGTAAAAAGGTTCGCCAACCCTGACCTAGTAGGTAGGTACGTATTGTTTACTTTACAATATCCATGCTCGTAGGTAAATAATATTATGTATGGAGCCTGGCATTTTTCAGAATTCATACATATTTGAGAGACCTAGATCAAAATATTATTGAACCATATAATACGAGACAGAATAGATACAGCAAGCAAAATGGTAATGACTGAGTAAAATATTCTCGATTTTCACAACAATCAATAATTTCTTTGAATTCTACCAAACCCTGTTGTGTTTAATAATAAATCTATCGAATACGTAAAGAGTGGACATGTTTTATTCATCGACGGCTGTATCTACGTACGCACGCGGGCTGTGCAAATTGAGAGTTTCGACACTTTTCGGAAACTGCGACGTGTCGAAGGTCACGCGCCAAGGTCGCGGGCGCCGAGTTGAGATATTCCCGCGTAATCTGAGAACCGACAGCCATATTGCGTTACTAAGTACGCGAGACCAGGATCCTGTGTCGACGTAGGGCCCCGTTCGCTTTTATATCGCCCTGATACTTGCCCCATAAGTAATTTAATATTATAACGAGAAAAAAATGATTTTTTTTTAAATGAGTTATCGATATGCTGAAAATGTAGCGAGACCGATTTTAACATAACTACCAATAGGGTATTTTGTTTGTATAAATTTTTTTCACGTATATACGTGATTTGCAATAAAACCGGCACGTCAACTAGGGCAGAAGAAATAAATTTCTCCATGGAGTGGTCACGTGGAAACAGTGTCAAAATTAAAAACGGTCTGTGTCATGCGTGTGCTCGAGTAAACGGTCTTTTCCACGCCTTTGTTTATTGTTTCATATTTAGATGACGCTTTACTCTGTTATTGTGCTATGATGACTGCACACGAGGTTATGTTCCATCCTAACTAGTGTTGTGATAATTGATTCTTCATTTGATTGATAAGTAACTAAACACTACTCTGCATAATGCATAAATAATCATAACACATACACCAGTTTAGATAGGTACTAGATAACTTATAATTTAACCCACATTTTTTTCTATTTTCTCAGTCAAAACTCAAAAATTCGAAGAAAAGCAGATATTCTCATACTTAACCTATTGTCCATAAATAATAAACTGTCAAGACTTTTTGAATAGTAGGTACATACTAACAAACCGCCTCCGATAGCGAGGAGTTGAACTGTCACAAGCAGCTGGTATTAGAATCTTGTTATTAACCGCTCTTATTGAAGTCATGTCCACTATGATATAGGTATATGTGATAATTCTCTGATTTACCCATGCAAGTGAATATGACAAAAATATGACGTATAATGGCTTTGTTTACGCTTATTACAATTGGCTTTTAAAAAAAATCTCAGTTCATCCCTGGCGCATAAATCCAAAAACAGAAAAGTAAGAATTAACTATTAGTAGGTAGTTTAATTTGATGACTATTTGCCATTGGACTATTAAGAAAAGTGTTACATTTACTTAGCGTTTTGATTTTATCGATTGTTTCTAATGTAGTAATGTAGGCAGTTGGCAGCTAAATACATACTACAAAAAATAGTAAAATATTTAAGTAGGTTGGTAGGTACACGACACATTATAAAAACCTGTAATAATATAATGTTTTAAATTATATGGTTTATTGCCTTGTATATAGAACTTACTGCCATCTATGTATTAGTTTCTATAGTTGAGAAGGTCAATAAATTATCAAATATGTATTTGCCTCCCCCGTTCTTATTGTATCAAAAATCTATGGTTTCAAATTTACACGGGGTTAAAATAATTGTCTCTCGTTTATTCAGTGAAATAAAACCGTGAGCAATGTTTATGTGTTTATTTGGGGAAAAAATAAATAAAGATCTTGTTTCAAATTTATTCTGTCAAGTCAGAAACGGCGTAAGATAATTCCAAGCGATTAAAGAATCTCACTTTCAAAATACTGTAAACATATCAAATTTGTTTACCGGCCATGCGATCCGTCTGTGAAGTTTGGTTATACATTTGTCCAACATATATCACGATGCGCGGATGAATATACGAAGGAATGAATTTTATTTTTATTCCGAAAGAACGAGTTTTTTTTGTTGTTTTGAGGTTATGATTTACGGCCTTCTCTCGCGGACCAATCGCGAGCGAGCGCGGGATTCACGATGGGATGGAACATTATGTATCTTTTTTTTCAAAGGTGGATGGAATGCATTTTTTTACGTTCGGTCAGATTTTTATGTGAGTGAAATAATCACTGCGGACACACGGACTGTACGTAGGTAGGTAGGTGTGTATTATTTTATTATTGCAAGGGAGTTAGTATCAAAATTCTGTTGGCATTTTTTTGAAGAAAAAACCCGGCGGATGGGCCCGTTTTAAATTTTTGATTACCCGCTGCGTTTATGGCAGTTTTATTATTTTTTATTTTTAAATCGTCAGAAGGATTGCTTCGAATTTTATTTAAATTACCCCCGCGAACGACGAATCGAAAAGGAATTGGCTTAGGTATATTTTTTTATATTAATTTTATGAGGTTTAATTCCCAGTGCCTCAATTGTCAAAAACTTATCATTAAGTGAATCAAAATTTTACAACGACTATTAATATATTACATTCGTAGAAAAACATCGCCAACATAATCAAATGGCGATCGACAGAATTGTCGTTCGGCGAGTGTATAGGTAACTCTGATAACCACTACTGTGCGAAAACATCTTCTTGGCTACGCTTCTAGCCGCTGTTGTTTACTAAATGGGAGGAGCTTGTTAGTTTATAATGAAAGTGCGGTTAAAATGGGCGGAGCATGTTAGTTCACGTAGTCAAGAAGATGTTTTCGCACTATATTGTAATCAACTAGGTATACTAAGTCCACTAAAAAAACTCTACGAAATACAAAAATACATTGATTATACTGATTAGAGTCAATGGAAATATGTACCTACCTACACGCCTTTGAAAATATAAGGCGCAATAGAAGGCTAATGTAATGATAAGAAATCATTTTTGGATAAATATGTCATTAATACAAATCGACTCAAGCCTGCATAGCAGAGGCAGACTGAGTTATATTATGACTGTTAAAAGTTTATACTAATTTCGTGACACCTTACGCCAAGATGGTCGACCTCCATATGGAACCGATTTGAAAGACGTATTCTACACATTGACGTATTAAATCGACGAAAAAGGTAAAGAATTAAATTATTAACCCCAAATCTCGTGTAGATCTGTCAGAATCTTGTCGTGCAAATATGATTCTTTCGTACTTGTTGACTGCGGAGCATTTAATTACTATTTAATTACCGCATTTAAATAGCATACTAATTATATCTAATGGACAATTAATTAGTGTAGGTACAGCAGGTGTACCGTCCGCGTGGAAAGGAATATAATATAAATACAGATGAAAGTGATGGAAACATAAACTCTAATAAGGGCAATTTAATTCTAATATTGGTTAATTTACAAACTGCGTTTAAATTGTTTATGTCGTTATTATTTTTTTTTCTCCTCGACGCCTGATACGTATTTTAAAAATACAAATTATATCTACTTCATACAGATTTTTGTAAGATATATTTTAACATTTTCTTAAAAATAGTACCGATTTTGTATTAAGATATTGTATGGAATGATTCTATGTCAAAATAAACAACATGGCTTGTTATATCGAAGGTTATAAGACTTTGCAACTTGTGTGTTCCACGAGTTGCATTTTACCTGCAGCCAACAGAGAGCGTAGCAACGCATATATTTTGTTTATATTTTAATAGTTTATCGATCGTTTGCAAGTATTTTGGCACTTCCTAGCAATAAAACATTTTACTCTCTTCCTACGGCCGAACACAAAAACCAATCAAATAAGGAAAAGACTGTAAAAGCATTTTTACAGTGTGGTTAAAAAGTAACGATCGCCAGGAGTAAAGGGTAACCCATAAAGGGATAATGTGCTCAAAATGTATCAACCATAAAAAACGCGAGTGGATGTCTCCCTATGGCTCGGAATCAAGAAAATAAGAACTAATGATTTATGGTGGTCCTTAAAATGTTACGGCGCGGGGTGCTCAAGTTATCCTACTTAGCGTTAAATTGAAATAAACTATGTACCTACCGAAACACAGGCGTAATACACATACAACACATGCTAACCTATTATAAAAGAAAGTACCCAAAACGATACATACCTACGTGCGTTGTTATTTAGATATTTTTGAACCTTACTGTTTTTCAAGCTGTATGTAACTATGTATGTACAGCCTAGTGTTTCCCAAACTTAATTTTATTAAAAACATAAATATGTAATTTATCTATTTAAAATTTGGATCTAAGGACCAGAAGCACTTTAGTATGCACTTATCCAATGTTGTTAATTTTATCATTTAATAATTACAAAATGGTATGTATTAAATTATTGTAGGTTCATAAGATAAGAAAATCCACTATAATGTCACAAATTAATATAAACACAATTTTTAACCATTATTTTATGGTACCTATACATAACTATATTTTCACAATAGCGTAAAATGACCGCACTCTTCCTATCCGTATACTCATAGCTTACAGAATATATAAATAAGATAGAAATGTGAAAGCCATTCGCCATGGACCAAGGCTTTGAAGCCGGCTTCATGTTTTATTGCTTTATGAGTCAATTTTTCTACGTCTACTATTCCATATCTTTTCCTACATTATGAATCGCGATACAATACATGGTAGGTATCATTTTTCACTGAAAATATATTATGTTAAGTAGATAATATGCAACTTTATCGGATCAGATCTTTTAAATTTCTCGAAGAAGTTACATTATTGAAATATAATGTAAATTCATTTCTGTATAAAGACCTCTCCACGGTCATGTAAGTTGCGTTACCACGTACCTACTTCCGCAGAGCTTTACAATCTCGCCGATCCAGCGACCTACAATATGTCTACCTTTTAGTTAGACATTGTCTACTCTCCTGTGTCTTGCCCATTTCCATTTTTGGTTTTACGACAACTCTATTAAGTAGGTACACCGTACTCTTGTTTGCTCTGTTATCAAAATGCTTAGTTTTTGTCCTTACGACCCTATGTTACTGTAAGATTTTAGATCTCGGGGACTACAGTTTGGTTAGGTTAGGCGGTTTTGGCGGCCCTCATTGTCCAATGCATAAAGCACTGATTTGTCATTCGATTCCCAATTAAGTTACAATATATTTATGTTATATTCTCAAAGCCTGGGTGTTTCTGGGATTATTTCACTGCTACTGACACTACTGTTTCACTACGGAAGTAACTTCTAATTGTTAAAAACTAAAAATATAAAAAAAAATCTTTCATAAAACATATATCTATAGACACTTGTCTGAGATTGGTGTAGTTTTCGCGTGCTGGATTTGGTTGTCGATTTTACTTTTTCAGTGCAATTGGCCAACAAAAATGAAAAACGAAATGACCGCAACGAAACGATTTGCGTTCCCTGCCACGTTATAAAGGTCCTCTTATCGAGAATGAGGATGTTACGAGTGAGAGATGAGATGAGATGACGAATAACTTTAATGGCGGAGATTACCAACGAATGGTGCCCAGCCGGGGTGATTTACTGTGTGAACGGTCCGGCGAAATGAAATTATTACATTATTATTATGATTCGACTGTGCCGAAAGAAGAAATATCTCAGGTATAAACAATATCCAAACCATCGATCGAAGTTTAGTCTTTTTTTTTTTTTTTTTTAAATATTATTTCAAAATATGAAATCGCAAAATAGATTAGTAGGTACGTCATGTTTGGCTTCGATTCAGAATCGATATTACACAGTGTTTTTAATCAAAACAAACCAATCCAGTTTTAAAGCCTTCTAAGGATTTTCGACCGTTTTTGAACATCATATAATCAATGCAATTAATTGATTAATCTCTTAGTTTATTAACCATTTTAACTGTTTAACTATTTTATATGGTGTGTCGCGAATCCTGTTACCAAAAGGAAACTAAATATATCCGTTTCATTAGAATAATTATTATCTTTAAAATAGCATTTACATAATGGAAATAATGCAAGGTTACCAACGGGTTTGAGTACCTAGTATAATTATTGTTATATTTTAGGATGAACTCTGTCACTGTGGTCTAACAGGCATTGAAGTAAGCCAACACAGTATTGTCAGCCATTTCTGAACTGCAATAATTGAATACCTACATACCAAAATAAGCAATTTGGAGTATTATAAAATATTTTGAATAGATTCAGCGTTTACTTGTTGGTGAGATAATTCATGATAATTTATCACATGTGTTTATATTATCACCTATAAAGATAGTTACGTTTTACAAAATGTATTTCGCTTATAATATGGTGAGCTTTAATATTTGTGAGTACCAAAATCCACATTTGAGATTAATAACGTAGGACGTAGGTAATCATTTCATTATCAATTCTATGATATGGGGGTACAAAATGAGCTTTGAAATGTGGAAATCAGGTTGATACAGTGGTGGGTACAGAGTGATAGGGTGGAAATTTTTAATCGTAAAATCGTGAAACCTGGGAGCAATTATGATTTTCAATGTTCAATAATATATTATTTATTTATTTCTAAATCAATTTTTAGAAATTTTGGTACCTAACTGAATACCACGTTATAACCTCATTTTATAGATTAATAAATATTATGAGATATTTCAGTACCTACCTACTTACTTAATACATTATTTTATTGTGCCTTTTCTTAGTAGAATTCCATTTTTCAATAGTATAATATTAATCATTTAAAATTTGACATATAATTTAGACTGTAGTGAAGTAGTTATTATAAGACTATTTAATTATAACGCCTAATATAGCCGAGCGGTTTACTCGTCGGCTTATAATGTCGTGGGTCCCAGATTCAAATCCTGGGTTTGGCAAGTACACATATTGTTTTTCAATTTGTGTGTGTCCATGGTATATACCTAATAAGTTGAACAAGTGGCTAACATACATTTGTCGTAAAAACAAAAAATCTCCACTCTGTGGAGGCCCATAATATGATCTTATTAGGATCGGATATTATCAAAAGAAAAAAATACTTATTATGTAGAATTTAAACACATCTAATAATTTGTAACGTCATCATCATGAAAAGAAAAAGAATGCCATTATTAAAATTGATTGAAATATTTTAATTTATTATACTTAACCATATTTTTAATTCATTAAAGATTTTTTTTTATTTCTAAGAATTTTTTATTTAATATTTTGTATAGTTTTAGGGGTCATTCCTAGTACCTTTATATTGGTATATTATCATTATTGAAACATTCCAAAACTTTTCTTCAACAGCCTTTCAAAAGTCCAGGTTCACGTCGGACGAGATAGGTCAATTAAATTCGTTTGTCTAGTAGGTATGTAGGTACCTATACGTAAGTGTCTAAATGTTCAGGTAAGAGATAGCTGATACAAAATACACGTTTGAAACAACTTCTCTTCAAGCACGGATGTAATGTCATAGATCAACCGATTAAATTGCAATAAAAATAAAAACGTATCTCTTAAATTATTTTTTGGCCAACGGACCTACCTCGGGAACCGTAAACGAAGCACTTTTACGAGGCCGTTTGACACAACAAAATGTTAATATTATTAACAATTTTATCGTGAGTAAACATTTCCTACATTTTGATAGCTATGATGTAAAATTCGTAGGTAGATTGATGGCATATTTATCTATGCGTACAATGGTTCTACTATTTCAATAGACTTTCATTCAATGTAGGTAATATGTAGCAATGTCGAAGGGTGACTTTTGGAAAGAGATAAACTGTGGAGATTAGTGAATAAGGACACACTTGTCAGGTATCGATACTTACGGTAAATAAGAAGATAATACGATATTACTATTGAATTGATGTATAGGTGCACATTAATGATAACGATACACTAACTCGATGAAATTTTAATAGCTCACTGACAACATAAAATTGGGCGATGAGTTTAAATTATGTATTTTCCTAAACATATTTATAGATACCTACATTATATTATGTGATTGAATGTGACAGAAACTATTTTTTTTAAATTATCTAATTATTAATTATTTTGGACAAAACTGCAGTCAAAGACAATAATATTATAAGTACAGATTTTAGGCTTACACATCAAAGCCTATTGTTTTGCATATTATATTGCGATATACATGCTGGGGTCACGTGACATAAAGCCATTTATTTAGATACTTATTTTTAAAGTTGCTCCAATATTCAGGAATCACTCGTACACTATATACATATCTTATTTCATTCTTTAAATAAATGGGACTGGTGAAAGAAAGTGCTTAGTAGGTAACTATAAAATTAGTTATTATTATATATAATGCATCTTTTTTTCAGTAGCGTAACATCCTTTGTTATGGCCAAGTCAGTACTTAACTATACCTATCTCTGTCAGACTAGTTTACAAAATTTATAATATAATATCGGCTTTATGCTATCGACAGCCGGAGATATAAAACTAGGTATGTTTAGGTAATATAGAGCATATCAATATCACTTGCATATATTTATAACGGGGCCTAATACGTTCTCTCGCATGACTGCAGGTTGACAAAGTAAATGGAAACACAAACATACTTTTCGAACATTTTTCTCTGGAATTTAACAATGACTTGTTATTATTTTTGTAAATTTCAATTTCAATTCTCGTCACCGGGAAAATAACCATTATTCTGTCTCTTTATCGGTTAGGATTTATTTAGTGTTTCTTCCTATGACCCGTTTAGTACTATTTTCTATTCTAGAAGATTATAGAGAATAATCCTTGCTTGATAGTATTTTAATTCACACTGTCTTTTTTATCATCATGTTTAGCCTGTGTTAATCCACTTATAGATGAACTCTAGTTACTTCCACTTCTTTCGGTTTTTAACTTTTTTTGTAATTTGATGCACGTACTTCAGTTCTTTACAGTTTATAGTGTTCACACAATGAATGAATGGACAAGATTATGGACCATTATTTTTAGCAAATTACTTAAAAATGATTTTGATGCATGCTATGGTTTATTAGTACGTCGACTGCATTCTTTATTTCGATATCGCTTTGTGGTTTATCTTATTATATCAATACGGCGCTACGTTTAACGATTGTTACAATACAAAAAGAATCAAAAGTTACACACACATAAAAATGTCAAACGTTTAATTTATTCCAAGATTGATATACAGACACGTCAAAGAGGTGTTTAAACTGTTTGCCAAATCATAGACAATAAAAATTATTATTGATACAATATTGTCTATTATAATAAAGAGGCATTTATATTACCTATCTACCATAGATAATACTTGTAGTTGGTAGAGATTTATGGTAGGTATTTTGTTTGTAGAGAATTTAAGTGTTTTGGGTGATTTACCGTCTGATGTAAATTTACTTGGAAAAAATTAGTTTCGATTGCTTAATACAGAGACATGTCATTTTTTATAACAACGTAAATCATCTTAAGAAGTAAATAATGAATATGAATTTAACCTACTCTTACGTTAATGCGCAAAATACAATGGTACATACATCATTAGATACCTACACAAACTTAGATACAAACATTTTTAGTTGACATTCTCTGAATCAAATTAAGATGTTTGAGGGAAGTGTATGGTGGAGGACAGAAAATAGATTAATCAATATACAAATAAAATGATAATAATTTGCCAAAATACTTAACGATAATTTAGGGAAATCCGGGCACTTACCTTGAGTTGATGGTAAGTTGTAAGTCCTACACCCGTTCCCCTCAAGTCACGCAATATAATTATGCCATAACATCACAAACATTTTTGGAACGCACGGACTGTACAGGCACGGTCACCCTGTAAGTATGTGTTTATTCGTTTTGTAATTGAATTTATGGATGTTTAATTGGTATTGGTTTTGGGGTCAGATTGGCACTCGCTTAGGAGGTGCCTCGGAGAAATCTATAGATAGGCAAGGTTTGGGATTCTTTGGTGAGGATTGAGACACGATTAACGTACCTAAATAGTACTTCACAATTCCAATTATGCACAAAACTCTTTTATTCGGCACTCTTATTTAAATTATAATATGTATTTCTCCACCGTTGATCCTTTTAATAATTGACCTGTTTCATTTAAATGCGCCATCTCCAAAATTTTGTATAAATATATTTTTTTTAAATGTTACTTTTTTGTGTATAATTTAATTATTCATTATTCTTTCTCATTTTTCTCATGTAATTTTCTTGTGTAATTTTTTTATATTAATGTTATTTTTACACTCTATCTTGTTGAGCTCAACTATATTATAATTTATACACGGAAACTTTGCTGGTTGCAATTACTTTTCATTATTATATTTTAAATTTCTTTAATCAATATGACATATTGTACCTATCTAAATGTTTGTTTCCTTAAATAAAAAAAAATAATAATAAATTGTAGGTTCATATAACCAAAAATTTTATATTATATTAGTTGGGGTTAATCCACTACTAGATGATTGACTCCCCTAGCTCCTTCAATTTGTATCGATCCCTAGTTCTTCGCTGCCAACTGCATCCACCATCTTTCCAGCGGTTGTGCACTTGCCAAGCGGCATGTCCGTCCCGTTGCCATTATAAAAAAAATAATAAAACAAATAAACAATATTAAGGTAGGTATACATAATCCACAATCGGTAGACTGAATGCATCAACCGTAGCACACCAAGTTAGCATTATACCTAAATACAACTTTTTTTATTGAGCAATTGGGGTAAATTCATCCCTGAAAAAATGTCTCTCCTTGATTCTTGGCACCTTTCTTATCTCTTATATCTGTGGTCCTTTTGCGATATGCCCAACACGCATTTTGCAATGCCACGTTGCGTTATGGTTATCGGATAGTCAGTAAGTATCGGGTTGTTCTTCGGATGAAAATTATTTTAACACTAATTATTATTAGTCCAAATTTTAATACTGTGTCTTAACACCTTTAACTTTTATGTGGACGCTTCTTTTTATCTTGGTCTGCGCTATGCAAAATACGTAACCGTATCATGTAAAACAACCCCAATATTTTTCTTAAGGGCACACATAAATGAAGTAACGCCGCAAATGCATCCATTCATTAGTTTCCAAATTGTAACATAAGACCCTGTCGCCCTAAGAAAATATGATATCAGATGTATAAAAAAACCCCCAGAGTAAATTCGGCGCATGGAGTAGATTGAGGTTTTTTTCCCCGACACCCACACAGAACCGTTTCACTCAAGAACACCTATCTTTTCAACATTAACTGAAATTTATGACATAGTTTTTAGAAATATTCTACAGTGATTTTTTTAAAGTTCAATTAAAATTTACTTGGTTATTATACTGTGTGGATACAGTTAAATAATAATGATCTTCTGTTCATGAGTTTGATTGTATTTGTTGAGCTATTGCAAGAATCATTTCGTGATTCGTATGTCTACCTATTATTTATAAGTGCAATGTCACACGTTGGGGTGATAGTTAACGCCGCACCCCTGTTTTAAGGTTAGGTCGTTACTTTATTCCGGTGGCCCTCAAAACTTTAAAATAAAGTTTGGTATAAATTGGAATTTTAATTTTAACCTCGTTCTATTTATTATGCAACGTTATTTCAGAGGAAATTAATTGACATTGATGTTATGAGAAATAGTTTCTTCATATTAGCAACAAAGTTAAGTTCCATAAAATTATATTTCGAGATTTATTTATTTAGAAAAAGAGTATTACGGCATTACAGCGATTGGCCAATACGCCATAATACATGATAAATACAAAATTATAAAAATATTTTAATTACAAATAACAACTAATAGGTATAACAAGACACTAGAAAAGACAGCATGTGTAGGTATATGTAAATATTAAAGAAACATGATAATATATACAATTATAAATTTAACCTATTTAACACGTCCAGAAACATTATATAGTTAATAAAAAATAAATCAACCGTATGGTGCTAGAGTAGAGCTACGAGTGATATTGGTGGGAACATGAAAATTCATATTTGCCAATATACAACGCTATAATATAAACATAACCCAATATAAAATATAAAACGCTCGTCTTATTAAAGAACTGTCAATGAAATACTGTTTGGCTTTATCGGCGTATTTCCTGGACTGATCGCATCATCAATGGAGGAGATTTTAACACATGTAAAATAATCATTAATCGCAAAAGACTGCGTAGTTCGACCATGATGCCATACAATGAGAATAATGATTATACCAGTTCATTATGCAAGGAAAGATAAAGGTCAGCAAAGGCGTATGCAGAAGGAATTATCTTTAAAAAATATACCATTGATGTAATTTCCAAGATAATTAGTTGAAAGCAAATAGTTCATAACTGGGTAGTCAGTGCGTTGAGCCAATTCCACATGAGCTTTCTGCCTTACTGTACCTATGTATCTCAATTTTCGGAAGCAATCCTGTTATTTTCTTTTCTTTCCTTAACATTGCTGACCAACATCATCAATCTTTCCCGAATGTGCTTGGAAAAGGCTGTTTTCGTTCATCAGATTCGTCCGATTTGAGCATGCATTTATAACGCCTTGGTTAAAACTAATCAATCCTGGTCATCTTTGACTTGCTTCAAAATGTTGCTTTCTTTCTTGGATACAAAGACCCGTTGAAAGGTACCCGTGATGGACGCGGACCGTAGTTTTAGAATATGTAGCTCAAAAAACCACTACCCCACTAAATTGGATTCTTGCTTGAACATGATCCGAAGCAAAAAGGCACTATATTTAAATGACTGAGTATCTACATTATATAATATTCATGTTTGTTTCGCTAATGTGTTTTTATGTTTACAATCAAGAAGAAAATTACTGTATCCTTTTCGTTTTTACTGAATACATATTATATATACTTAAATAAGTTTGTATCTATAGTCTTATGCCGTAAACCGTAAGTTGCTATGATTCATTAATTATCGTTAGATAAAAGTCTTCAGCGGTGTTCGTCATCCGTAAAGATATAGTAGGTACCTACATTGTGTTCTAAAAATTATACGTATGCAGCTCACCGTATCACAGGTTACCATGAGGTGTTATGTCCGAAACACAGTGCCAAATAGTTAACCCGCCCTCTGATGCCTGTTTATATTATGTATTGTGTATTGATTACATTTACAAGCAGTTTACTATCATGATAAGTGTCTAAACATATGCAAACAAAAACTGATAATAAAATGTATCAAGGTGTTAATGACAGTGTTGAAGATAATTAAATTATTTATGCCGATAATCATACTGACTATCGAAAAAAAATTGTCCATAGAAGCAGAAAACTTGGTATGTTAAACATTTTCAAAGAAAACGTATCAGACTTGAATGAAAGTAGCGGAGATAGATAGGTATAGGTACTACGAAACGCGTTCGACTTGTAAAGTTCCTGCAGCCTTATTGCTTGGAATAAATGAGAAAATTGTTAATGGTGTATGATATTGCATTTTCCCCCATTTCGGTTGAGCTTTTCCTTCACCTTGCCGCCATTATTTTCCACGTGAACATTTTCCCTCGCAACTAGGATACTGTCAATATCGTGTGTGTAGAGCTTAAAGCTCATATACGCGAGTTGCTACGACACCGCTACGACCGTAGCATCAAAAAGTTCACCTGATTTTCGTCAATGGTTTTAGGTCGTAATACTTATTTACCACAACATAAGTTTGATTTTTAAAACATTGTTACCATATATAAGTAGGCTGGTGGTAGATACGTGTAATAGTCAATTGATTCTCTAACCTTATAATACCAACACCATATTACCTATAGTATTGATTAGTGCTTAAGATAATAATAACTTAATGTTGTGGACACACAATGATATTTATTTATACTGCATTTTTTGGGCTAACATTCTTATCATCGGCCGATGAGCGAACCACCGCAGGATGAAGTCCTGCCCTAGCTCCCTCTCCTATTCTCGGTCCCTAGTTCTTCGCTGACACGTACATCCTTCAAATTGTATGAGTTCGTCTATTTTAGGGCGTCGCCTAGGGCGTTTTATGGTATCACTGTTTGACAGTATTTGTCCAGATGTTGTTCACTTGCCGAATGTCATGTCAAACCGACCTCTATCACGTCACATATTCTCGTCTGCTTATTTATACATTGGTTTCTTTTGTGATATTTCCGCGTTATGCTCAACATGTACCTTTCCGTGCCACGTTGCGCTACTCGTATTTATGGATTTATCTTACATTTAGAGTCCATATTTCACACGTCGGTTGTCCACTAATTTACGTTTAGAAGACACTTGTGTCAGGGAGGTCACTTATGTAATATGTAGGTACCTACATATTATTTATGATCAAATCCCACCGACAGTTGTACGAAAATTCGCTTTTATTTACGACCTAAATGCAAAAATAAAACATTCTTAACTTCACTGTCAATATACGTATCTACCTATCTTCTACCTATCAATTTCGACTTACTTTATGTTGCGAGGGTAAGCAGTTACTGCTTACTAAAAGTAACATAATAATTTTAACGCAATAACCGCGCACCTGTTACAGGTATACATAGTATTATCATCAAACCAATGTTGATAAAAAAAACATTTCGAAGACCATTCACATGACAATTACTTTTGCCACACTCAACCACAAGTTTTTTTTGTGTTTCACAACGTGTGGTTATAAAATTTTCAAAAATCTATATTATTATTACAGTCAAACCACGAAACTGGACGAAAACTGCTGAGACTGATTTTAACTTTAACTACCTAAGTAGGTACAATATTTCATTTATATTATTATTATGCATGCCACTCTACAGCATCTATCTCCATATCCGTCGAAACTGTAAGCTTCGACGGTAGTGCTAGTTATTGCGTAAACCTACTTCGAATGCAATATGGTAATTGTTGCATATTGAAATATCCAATAGAAAATCTTCAGTTATTCGGCTACCGCAAAATAATAAATTAATAGCACTACCATCGTACTTCTCGATTTAATGCCACGGCCTGAATATAGTCGGCCTAGATTCGAGATGTTTACAACATGACACACCTAAGTATATATTTAAAACTAATAAAGTAAATAATACACAGAGCAAACAATAAAGTATAGAATACCGTGAGCACTGTTGGACGGATATAATTCAGCTCACGTCAGTGGAATATATCGAAATCCGATGCAATTCTAATACACGCATTTATTGTCCAGAAAATTGGAATCACCAATATTATGTTAGACCTGCCATTTTGGGAGAACAAAAAACTGATGGTAATTATTTCTTTAAAAGTTATCAGGGACGAATATCAATACAAGCAGAAAATGTACCTACATATAGTTTTTATTTTTGAAGTAGGAAAAAATTCGTGTATCTTCTAAATAATTCTAATCTTTTGTCCTCTCGTTATTTTTTTGTAATGCATAATTATATATTTTATACCTATTACCTAATTATTACGTAGTGTTGTTACTTGTTACTATCTTGAACGTTGGGCCGAAAGAGTTGCATCTGACATACAATCTTCATATTCAGAGAGACGATTTAATTTTAAACCATCCTCGGAGCAATAATGATTTAAGTGGGATGAATGTCTGTTTTTTTATATTATATTATTATTTTTTCTCTCCCGATATCGCTCTCCCGCTCGTTCGGGTTTTACTTCTCTCTCTCTATCTCTAGAGATCTCAATCCAGGGCTGTTAAATCGATTAAGAATATTTAATAGATATTAATAAAAAAACTCTGGAATAAAATTGTTGATAGGTCAACGACGCTTCATAAGAATGCCATATTAAATGAATATAAAATACCTATGGAGTACAGTAATATAAAAAAGGTGTTTACAATGTCCTTTAAGAAATTAAATTATCTTCATGTTTTTACGTCCAACCAATTATCGAGTTGCCTTGCTCTTTTAAGCGTATATCGTGGTGTAAAGAATGCATAAAACGCCAGTTAAAGATTTCTTTGTAGCCTCGCACTAGGAACTTTATAAGAATGAATGAAACCTATTTAGTAGATGGTTTTTGAATGGTTAGTTAACTAAATACTTTCTTTGGTCTCCTGTTATAAAAAACCTTCTCCATACACGTAAGTAGGTATAGTTAAATCATTCTACAGTGGCAATATGGGCGATTCGTATTGTACAATGCATGTTTCAATGCTAACAAATGTTACCAATACAACTGCGAATCGCCGTAACTATTGTAGAATGGCGTCAGATTATTGTGACAGTGAATGCGAATGGTTTAGGTGTTTCAGGTTTTCGGTAGAACTACGTTCCAAAATTATGTCGTTGTGACCGTAATGCCAGTGACCTTCCTCTACAAGTCAAGGCTCTCTATATTCAGACCGCGGCACTGAATTACGATGGTAGTGCTAGCTTTTTATTATCTGCGAATGCAATGCGGTAACATGTTCGTAATAAATGAATATTTTCGAATTGTAAGGTGCCATTTATTTCAATACGCAACAATTATCATTTCTATAATACCATAATGTTGATTTTGTAGAAACCATCGAAGTTTACAGTATCGTGTCACGGCCTGACTATAATAGTGGACCATTTATACCGCTGTATAATGAATGATTTACCTGTATCACGGGCGACGATTCGATACTAATGATTATTTGACGTTTAACTGCCTTAACTTGTAAAACATAATTTGAATATTGCGATAAATTGTTTAACATAAAATAGCTCTTTTTAGCATATTAGCATATTTACTGGTGACCAATTCAACATTTTCCATGAACAAATATTGTACCATGCGTGCAATTAAGTTTCTTCCGAAATTTTCGGGTTTCGCAATAATTATTATACGAGAATTTCTTTACAGTATAAACTAGAATATTTCCAGTTTTTTGATTATTTGTGTTACAGTTGTGGGGCAGCGTTGAACATATCTGAGGCATGCCCGCCAGGTTTTGATTATAGGCCGGCCTAAAGTTCATTCGAAACGTTCAATTACCTTTTGAGTTAAATGTGATTTCCACCCAAAGCTATGTAAAATTGGATACATGATTTTTTTGTTTTCTTTTGTTTAACCTTTTTTATGTAGGATACAATTATTTTATTCTACAGATGTTGTGTTATATGGAGACGATTATTATGTTTTCACGTTTAAGCGATGATACAATGTTTATCATTAAAATAATACATAGGCATATGTAGGTATATTATCTTAGCTGGGAAACTGACCGCCGCGGACAATTGATCGCGCGGACAGAGTCATTATTTCTTTCAAGAAGAATTACCTACTTAATCATTCCAAAATTGAAAAAACAACCTAATCGCTCTGGGCCAAATGCAAAGATTTCGACGTTATCTCACCTCTGTATGTATGCATTATTTCCAACATGCACCATTCCATGGCATTACACTACTGTTTTTATGTATCTTATTTTGTGGGCACTGTTGCACTAAATAACTTACTGTCCTACTGTCGATTATCCATATGGCCAAGTCCATGGCCCCCAAAAGGGGTGGTGTGACAAGGCTCTAGCTTGGGGGCCCGGGCTCAGGAGGGGCCCGGCGAGGCGAATCCACCAGATAAGTGATATAAACTCACATCACAAATATGCTTTAATAGTAAAAAAAAAAGTCGCCTGCTTCCTTCAATAATGTTATTATTTAAAATTATGTGGTTGTACGATAAATAAATAATATAAAACTTTAAATTGTGTATCGATACTCGACAACTCCATGATTCAAATGGATGTATTAAAATATGCAAACAACACTAAATATACACATTAATTTTACCGCGTACACCATTTTAGAAACTGCTACTGTAGAGCGTCACACTACCTTTATCCTTAGCGATGGGTAGGGGGACCCGCTAAAGATCTTAGCCTGGGGGCCTGTTTCAGGATGTGGGGCCCATGGTTAAGTCCAGCCGTGAAGAAACCGATGTTCTCCAATGCTTGGTTATAATATTATATAGGTTCCATCCCTATGTATTATACAAAAACTCTTTCTTATGTGATATTTTTTCTTTCAGGTAAATGGTGTCCGAGAAGGGAATGGTCATCACCCCCCGACGTAACGAGACGGGTCTACTCCTCTGTTTTCCTAGGCAGTCCTGGTGAATACCCTGGTAAGTGAACTGCCATTTTAAATCAGACAATAAATCGATTAAGTATTTTTTATTATAATTACATAACTTAACCAAGCCTTAGCCTAATCGACTTTATGTCGAGTGGGTATTAGCAGTTGGGAGGGCGCCACTGTTTTCAATAGGCCGTCGTATAAATCTGTATAATAATAATTATTGTTTAGTTCATTGTAATGCCGCTGTGGTAAATAAAACTTCAGAAAAAAAGTCTCATCTCTTCAAATATAGCAATTTATATTCGGAAAAAAGAGGTTTACCTTATTAGATAGTATTCGTATTAAGTACCTACCTACCTACTGATTTTTTCCCGATTTCATTTCGAATTCTATCCCCATATTGTTTTCTGGGTTAATGGCCTTACATTAATAAATTTTACGTTTGTTGTTTACAATGGTAAGTTATTGCTCTATATTGAGACCGTAAAAATATAATATAGCAATTAACCTGTTTGATGTGTGTTCAATAATGATAATGTTCTTTCAGCACTTGATAGATCGATATAAATAAAATTTTAACACTTTTCCGAACACCCATAATAACGTAGTAAATTTCACGCACACCATTATCATTCCTCGCGTAAATCGAGTGCGTGTCTCGAACACAATCACATCTCCGGCTGACGTTTCTATCTCCGTCACATAATCACTCTTTCTCATTTCCTCGCTTTACTCTCACCCCCACTCTTTCTCCCTCCCACCCGCACTCCGGACAGAGAGGGACGCTCGTGCACGCGCATGCGTCGTTATACATTTCGCACTCTGCGCATGAAGAGAGATGGAGCTATCGGAAGGTCGTTGATCGGAGTGAGAGGTGAGAGTGCGTAGCCATGGCAACCGTCACATGCCCGCCTCGTTGTCATGGCTACGCGGCGGGCGTGCGCGTTGTGTTTTCTGACGCCAGAGGGCCACGAACGTTGAGACTGGATGGAGGTAACGCATCGTCCGAGATAAAAAAAATCCCATTGATACCTACTATCTTTAATGTGATTCTGAATCAATAACAAACAATAAACTAATGTTTGCTTTGTAAACTTTATCAGATATTTTGATAATAACAGCAGATAATATGATTATTAGCCAATTTTATTAATTGCAATCAGTCAGTAAACTATAATATTATAACTAAATTAACAATCTAATGTTTACGTTGCAAAAATGGGCTCGAATCGATAATGGGTTATACATTTTTGGTTACCTGTTACATTAGGAGAAATGATCAAATTTGCTTCTAATGAATAATTATGAAAACTCTTCAACTTATTTTAAGATGTATTCACTTCATGTTACAATAATTTAGTAAACAAATGCTGAGCGAGTATCTATAATAGTTGTAGGTAAGTATTAGGCATGTTGAACAGGCTTTTACTGGATAAGGTTTTAGTATTAGAGCAGCGTTTCTTAACCCTTTTGATCTGCTATTCAATTTAGGGTAATAATTTTGTTCGCGATCCATGATGAATAAATAAAATATCACGTACTGTCAAAACATTACTTTATTTTTGTAAACAGTTTTGGTAAACAACATTTTGATCCTATTAATTTGAACCTTGGCTTTGGATAAGCATTGAGACTATTGAGAGCTCATCAAAGTTTGATGTTATATTAGACAGGCTGCATCTTAGGTCTTCTTCTGGTTGCAGTCTCTTTCGAAATTTGGATTTCATTAAACCTAAAGCAGTAAATCCTGATAATCACATGAGAAAATATGATAAAAATAATGGAGAAAAAATAATAATTTTCCTGATGTAGGTAATAGGTAGGTAGGTACATACATATTTATCAAAGAATACACAATTTTATTTATACCGACAGTTTTCAGTGCTTTTGATTATTGGTTGGCGGATTAGAATCCCGCTGGTTTGGTGTATGGTTTATGTTTATGGTATAATTAGATGGATGTAGAGATTAATTACCTCATACGCCTTTTAACTGCCAAGTAATTTTTACTAGTTTGATACCTGTAGGCCTGCGATTTTTGGAACAAAATAAATTAATATGAAAAACGCATGTTTCTCGAGTTTTTCAGTGAACATTTTCAGACAAAAATGATGAATAATATTTATAAATTAAGTCAGCATAAAATTTATATTTTCATTAATAAATATTGTCTTGACAATTTGCAGACATTGGCAGAAAATATACGTGATGTTGATAATTAAGTCGCGAGTTATCTCGCGTGTGGCTTGACAGTAGATAGGTAGATACAAACATTTTTTTAGTTAACTCGTTCATGGCACTCTCCAAGGTGGATATAGGCCGTACATTTTTGTTAGGTAAGTAGGCTTCAAATACTGTTTTTGGTACCTTCGAAACGTTATGGTGACTTGCTTGAAGTAACTTGAAGTAACGAAAGTCAGAGTTCAAGTCTGTTAATTCAAACCTCCGCTCCGTCGAGTATCGTCTTATTAGAATCGAACATGAATATGACCTACCTTGTAAAGACGTATGAAAATATAGATATACCTACGTACCTAGACTTGACGAGAATATGTAAGTAGGTAATAATATAAATATATAGATGGTAGGTACCTATCTGACTGGGTACTTGAATACAATTTTCGTAGGAAGTATCAGGGGGGTATAATTAGAAAAGAGCTTTATTTGTGCAGTAGGTACAAGTCTGCGAGCAGTAGGGAAGTAGGAAATCTGCAGGGGTATCACAATAACCGTGAGTACGCACGCGTTTCATTTTGGGAGCTGTCATTCGCAGGCCGCGGCGCCCGCCAGGGGCACCCACGTGCTCTCCTCCCGCCCGGATGCGAGGGAAGCGATCCTACGTAATGTGGAAAAACAGGAAAATGAAAAATACAGCAGAAATAATAACGGCGGAGAGGGAAAAACACTTCCACGTGACAGTTGGCGTTTAAGCGCCTCCGAATGCTTTCAATAGATTGTATTTAATGTCATATTTCGCTTTTAATTGTCCAGATTAAATTTACTCGCGAACTTTTTATGGGAAACTTTTTTGCGGCGAAATCTTTATTAATTGCTCCACTCTGCAGTACGTTTTCTTTTTATTTATATTCTGTAGCCTCTATCTGTTGCTACCACAGAAACAGATTAATAGGATAGAAATGAAAGCCAGTCACCATACACCAAGATTTTGAAGCCGGATTTTGTTTATGACTTAATGACGGTCATGCCATAAAATCCTTCAGATACAAAACCCCCTTAATATAACCAATATTCAATGGGCATTTCGTTTACGCTATAAATTGTAATAAATAACTACAGACGTATGAAACTATATAAAATAACATTCTTTAAACCTAGTTTTAAAGTTTATCCCACATTTCTCTACACTCGATACATAATATTAAACCTTTTTACTAACATAACCAGAAAGGAAAGCACCTCCCATTTATTATGTCTGTTAGTGTGTCCCCTGATTACAACTTAATTTTAATATGTCTTATAACTACATAATTATGTATGATAAAATGCAAAAAACTAAATAATATACCTGCTAGTAATTGTACCTACACGTTTTACCTATATTTAGTTAGTTACCTACCTGATTTTAATTTATTTGGTGGAATTAAATACAACCCAGATAATATGGTTCTTAGAAATGATTCGAATCAGTCATAGACGGATCGAGATGAGAGAACTTTTTCTCGAATATCTTCAAATTTATGTTCTTTTTTTAAATAAATTTAAATTAGATATAATCTTCTCGTTTGCTATATAATCGATGACATTAAGTGCCACTTGATAATTAACCTTTTTAAATATCTGCAAATCTTGATACCTACTGTCCGACAGCAAGAAATCGGCGATAACAGGAAGTGTAGTCGCATATAGAAGACTTATCAGTGACGTACCTGTCATGGTTTAACGTCAACGTCAACGCGTGCTAGAGGCGTGTTTAAATAATGTATCGGCTCTCTTTTTAGATGCGACTTCTTTTATTCTTCGCAAAAAAAATCTAATAATAATTCTAACATCACTCCTGGTCGTTTTAGACAAATGTAGGTATTTTTAATATTAAAAAAGCTTCAAATTACGTAAATTGATAGATCCGTAGGTACACCATGGGAGCGTAAAATGAAATGATAAATTTGGGGGCGTTCCTCATTTTAAAACGGAAGTGCGACTAGCTGCACTGGAGGTGATTGTCAGTTCACAGTTTTAACACGTGGACAAGAAGTTCTTGTTCCACAGTAGGTACATGTATGTAGGAATGTTAAGATATAGAGTGCAGTATTTATTACACATTGAATCTAGGTACATATCGAGGGTATACTGACAGAAAGCATTAACTCATTAAAACAAGTTTTGAGATAATCGCAAAAAGGACTTTAATTTTTTTTTCAGAGCGTTCTCCCACGTAGATTTTTTTATGATTTAAAAACATTTTTTCTACATTATAAAGACTAACCTTTATGGCAAACACAATATTCGACATGTTACAAGTCCTGTATTTTGTATACGCAGAACGCATTAGGTCATTATCATGCTTTCTATCAGAATAAAAAAATAACAATATGATTTAATAATGTTTCTATTTTCTCACCATTATATCTTATGTCTTTGTGCGTTTACCAGTACGTAGAGCGTAAAATTGTATACATTTTGGCATTTAAAACAGAAAAACAGCAAAAACTGAAATAATGCGTTCTGTCAGTATACCCTCGATATGTACCTACCTACTATTGATAACATTATTTCTTTATTATGAATCATAATAAATGGGTAATAAAAATAATACATGCTATCGAGAATATAATTTCTAATAGGGTAGTAGGTAGGGTAAAATTCATAGTATTTTCTTTACAAGTGAAACTTCGCAGTAAAAATAATATAATTCTGTACATACCTATACATAAATACATAAATAGGTACCTACCTACTTGCTGTTTTCCTATTTTTTTTTTTTAATTTGTATGTTCTGTATTAAAGAAATACGTTTGAAAGAGAATACCAAATTGAGGGTACGCAAAGGAATGTAGGTATTTTATTCGGAATTCATTTTTTTAGGCGGTAACAAAAAGTTAGCTTTATACCGGGGGGCCAGGAAAGTTTTAGTAATTATGATTTCTCTCCTAACTTCGATATTATAGTTTCTTCCGTTTACGTTTGATTTTAGCAATATATAATAATTAGCCTAATTAATTAGATTCTATAGGTATTAACTCAATATTTTTACAAAAATATATTTTAAAATATTGACTAATACAAAACATATTTAATTGAATAAAAAAGACATTCGAGTTACTACCTAGGAAGAAACAAATGAGTCTAATAATAATATATAATGTAATGATTTATGACGAATGGGTTAATGGGGTGGAAAGTGTAACGTCAGAAAATCAACAAAATATCGAAGTAACTATAGCTAAATAACTAACTACCTAAGAATAAAATGCATATTATGTGAGTAAAATATAATACTGAAATCATTTCAGTAATTTTCAACTAATTTGATTTGGGGGAGGGGGTGTAACAATTATTGATGAAATTTATGTGTGACATCCTAGTTAGAAATCGTATTAATTTATAAAACTGTCTAATATTGTAAATTATTTTTACGTCCTCTTTCAGAGATATTTTAGTGTTTAAACAAGGGTGTTGCTGTATTTTTATACCTACCTGTCTAAATTTAAGATCGCTGCTCCCTAAAAATACCTGCTATTTACCTGTTACAAAATAGCCAAGCGATATTTTACTTTCTCTCACATCTGGCTATGTCCGTTCGGCAGAAATATTACGATGCCCCCTTACCCCTCCGCCCCATGATTTATGCCTCAAGACATATTATTTGTATCCAAAAGCATCACTTTATTCTACCGTAGGGTGACTCTAATAGTCTCAATAATATTATTGAGGTGCTATAGTTTGGTGAAGTTAATTCCTAAAGCAGGCTTAATAAAATTAAAAACACGTTTTATCTTGTATACACAATATCTTCTTCTTCCACGGCGCTACATCCCGGGGTTGGATTTGGCCTCCTCCACAACCACTCTCCACTCACTCCGGTCCCTCGCCACACTTTTCCAGTTACCGGGTCTTCCTATATGAAGCCAGTCCACTTCTACGGCGTCAGCCCATCTCCTTCTTAGACGGCCTCTGGGTCTCTTCCGTTGGAGTAGCCACTTTGTCATGATCCTTGGCGCTCTAACTTCAGGCATTCTCTCCACATGTCCCGCCCATCGTAGTCTTTGGGACTTACAGAATCTTATGATTGTTTGCTGTTCAATCAGCTCTTCCAACTCGTGGTTCATTTTTATTCTGTAGTTCCCGTTTTCCAACGTGGGTCCAAGGATTTTTCGGAGTATTTTGCGCTCGAAGACAGCAAATTTGTTTTTCTCGTTTTGAGTCAAGCACCAAGTCTCACAGCCATAAGTGACCACTGGCCTTATAATTGTTTTATTAATTAGAAGTTTACTTCTTCGGCCTAGAATTTTCGACCCCACCAGTCGCTTGCAGGCATGCCAGCATTTATTCCCGGAGATAAAGCGGATTTTTATGTCCTCTGCTGTCTTATTTCGGGTATTTAGGCTGGATCCGAGATACGTGTACTTGTCCACCCCTTCATATGCATGCTGTCCTATGTCTATATTCTGCAGTTGTACCTGATCGCATGTGCTGACCATATACTTAGTTTTTGACTGGTTTATATGCAGCCCAGCGTTTTCTGCTTTTATTTTCATAGTGCCACCATGGTCGATCATCCTCTGTTTGGATCTGCTTGTAATTACTATGTCGTCAGCATAAGCGCAATAATATACGCAATATATTACAACGAAATTAGCTAGTAATTTTCACATGAAATGCTTGAGTTATAACGAAATAGTTTATTACTTATTTTAAAATATGTAAGAGTAAGTTAGACAGGGAGAAGACGTATTAAACATAGATATACCTACATATAAACGCAAATTCTCAATTTGAAAAAACGGAGGAATCGTTTATTTTAATCGGGTCGTGAAAGAAAATAAATAATGAACTAAACTACGACCACTTGCCATCAAATCTTCGAACCCGCCTTCACGCAGAATAGGTAGAGTTTGCACAATTAAAGCCAAGGTACACGTCAACGCAGGTCTTAAGTACTTGATTCAAATTTGATACATTTGTTTTTTGCCGTATATCTTGGCCCTTAGTCATGGTGGCGTCCTGGTGATAACAAAAACAATAATTAAACTTCCGTTTTTTTCATGCCTCTCCCACTCGCCGAAGATTGCCGAACACTCATATACTACCAACAAATGTTGATTAATTGATAGCCTGCCTCTCGTATTGCCAAAAAGAACAAAATAAATTAATATGGATAATTTGATTAAATTTATGTAAGTTTCATCGGCAATTATTTTTCGCAAATTCGAATACGATCGCATGGTCGCCCTACAGTATCAAGCTCTTTTGCGATACTAATACGCAATGAATTCTTAACATTTTTAGTTGAATATTTTCGTTGCCGAAAAAAACTCGGACGTTTTTCTGAGTTCTTCTTTTATGGTGCCTTAGGGGACGTTAGTATTTATTATATTAATACCACGATGATGAACCATTATTCCATGAGTTTTATTACCGAGTGATAAATTAAGCTGTTTCTTGAATACCTATTCTGTAGTTACCAATTGTTGCAAGTCGTGCTAACCATCTAACTATATTATAACAGGATATTGGACCTACTTTAAAATTAAACAAAAGTTTGATAGAATTAGCCATAGTATTGACACACTAATGACTGAAGTATGTCCAATTAAATTGTAGATCAATTAAAATAAAACACAATAGATATTAAATAGTACCTACTAATTACACAATAATTATTAATAATGACATCGAACTGTTTTGTTTGCATCAATCCAGTGATCATTATTGAACTATGTGCAATTAGTGTATGGCATATCCTGTTGGAACCACTTGTTTTCTAAATCGAAATCTTTCAATTCCAGCTATTATTTGTCTATAGCGGACGACGGACGTCATTGATTGTAACAGTCGTTTCATACTTTTCGAATAAGTACCTACAGCCCGATGACGCCTCTAGCCATTGCCGACTCAAGTAGAAAGCCGATACATTCACGACGACTGGTCCTACCTTTTCGGCCCCTCCCGTTGTTACTTATGGATGACCTGTCATTGTTCTATAGAGTGCTCATACTGACGCGTCTGTCGAGTTCAGACAGGGAATGGTTTGATTTAGATAGATGAGTTTCATGATAAATAATACACTAGCATTAACACACCTACAATAATGTAATACATAGATCAAGCCTACATATTTTTTCGAAATCGATATTACCACCGGTGTTTGTGTGAAGGACTAGTCTGACTTTGACAGCTAATGAATTTATAAATAACACTGATAGTTAATATATTTCATTTGAGAATTTTTATAATTCAATTTGAAACGAGAAAGGGCAAATCAATATGTCAAGCAATCTGGGATCTGATTTTAACAGCTGAAAAGTGGACCACTCATTACTTGTGCAAAAAGTGCAAAAAGATGGCGGTGCTCTAGCCCAAAAAGCGCACTAAACAGCAACTTCACAGCATGTATAGATCTACCATCATAAATTGGCGTTTCAGGGAGGGCGCTAGTATGACATTGAGAATATTACCATAACTAACAAAAAAATGGTAATTTATAATTTTTTATTGGTAGTAGATTTCTGTACAAATATTATGCAATCCAAACATGTTGTAAAATTAAATGGCATTTGTAACAAATTTATCCTCGATAGACAATTTTAGTTTCAAATTCGACCGGCCGCCAACTTACGATGGTAGATCTTTAGTAGCCTCTTTTGAATCATTTCTATTTTCAAGCGTTGCCCATACAACGTCCGATATCTACGGCTTTACTTATAACTGGTATTAATTAACTAAAATACGCGAAACATCGTCATCAATGTAGACTTAATAAAACTATACACATAGTATAAATATGTATTTTCTTTCTTACAATCTCATTGTTGTTCAACCACATTATGTACTGGGCGAAATTATTGTTTCTTTTTACACCTACATCAATCTTCTTCTTACGATATTGTATATAGATATTTAATTACATTTCATTTGACCATGTTACATTACGATAAACAATAAACAAAGTGCTTTAATATAGCCAGTTCCCTCAACCCCCAGTATCCCCTTTTGGCTCAGCCGGTGCGCGAACCGTAAATTCATATTTTTTATGCCGCGCCATCTTTTTCGGTGATATAAAAATGCTTAGCCGAGACGCTTGAAGGTCGACAGCGACATCTCTGGCCCCCTTTCACAGGCGACAGTTTTTTCCCATCTTTTTGTTCACATCACATTTTCCTTTTTTTATTATTTAATATTATATACGTGGAATACTTATTTTCAGTGTTGCCAAGATGTGTTCGAAAAAATATTTCGCTATTCTTCAAAGGAGCATGTTTATATTAGATAACTTTGCATTTTTTAAACATCTGTCAGTGTAACTCAGCTAAGTGAAATTTCATTTCAAAGCTACGGTTTTCTTTGAGAAGTATTTTCGGCTGAAACGTCTGTATGGATTACATGCATATTATAGTATTTCAAAGAATAGTCAACATGGAAAAGTTATGGAACTATATAGCAAAAGTTAAAATAATATCTCATCCATAGATCAGTATAATATGTAGATAGGTAATAGTAATATACTTACTTAAATTAAACAAATAATAAACATCTATAGTTTATATGGTTGAAAACATAATATGTGTCGTTAGATATACGTACGTAGAGTATATTATAACATACATATAACTTTGCACTCCGGCTCTTTTTTACCTATATGTATTATCTATTGATCTAATTTTATGCGAGGTAATCAGGCAAAGAGGCGTGCGTATCAGTGTAGTAAAATGTGAAAAAAGGTCAACCAACAAATATATTGTAGATTTTGAAAAGTTTTTTTATGGATTTGGAATATATTTCAATAATAAATTAATAAACATGTAAGATACGTCATGTCAAGTAAAATAAAACACGATAATATACCTATTATGATACTTCATCCATACTTTTTATTAAGTTCAAGTCAGATTTTATTCAATCAAATTTACATTGTCAACTGTCAATTTGAGACAACGGAACCGTTTTATTAAATAAGGTGGATAAAATATGTAATATGTATTGGCTTTTGTTTTAATTTATACATATTTCAACAAGAATTGATAGTTAATACCATACAAACGATTATCGCTGTTTTGCTTTACAATTATTTTTAAGTAATAATAAACAGAAAAATGGATAAGTATCTAGGTATCAACATAATATTCCGTTTACACGTGGATGGATTTACTGCTGACAGTAGGTACGTACTTATTATCGCGGCCACAAGAAATTTCAAGTGTAAATTATCCTGCAAGTTGCAAGATTGCATGCATGAATCAAACAAGTTCGGAAACTTCTAAATTTTCACGCGACAGTTGGCTTCTGCGCCTGCGCAATAGATTGATAGTGGCGAACCTGCCGGAAAAAAACGAACTACAACGCGCAGAGACTCATTTTGAGGTTAACCGATAATGACTGTCAAATAGTAGGTACCGTAAAATGACAACATCGCGTCGCGCAAAGATTGTAGAGACAGTCATCACTTTTACGTGAAAGTGGTTATTGTTACGATAGTTTAAAATACTCACTATTGGTGCAAGTAGGTAGGTAGGGTCAAGGGTAATCAGTGGGTCTATTCTATACTTATCGAACACTAAATTGATAAATAGTATCAAACTTAGGGTAGGTTTGTATCAAAATATTAGCACTTATTGTAACAATTACACGAAGCCGGTTTTTATTGTTGCAATAAGTGCGATATTTTAACAGCAGCAAGATAGGTGCTGTTAAAATATAGCACTTATTGCAACAATAAAAACCGGCTTCGTGTAATTGTTACAATAAGTGCTAATATTTTGATACAAACCTACCCTAAGTTTGATAATATTTTTCACTTTATCACTTAAGCGGTCGATAAGCATAGAATAGACCCACAGGTAGGTATTCTAAGAAAAGGGAAAACAATAAGAAAAAGTGTATGAGCTGTTTCGTACGATTTTATAATAATGACAATATTTCGATGAATAACAGTAATTTATAAATAGTTATGTTATAATATTATAGTAGGTACTTAGATAGGTCAGTTCTGATCACATCGAAATGATATTATGTAAATATGTATTAGGATGCCAGAAATGGATAGTGGTTTATAAAATCTCTAATGCTGTGTGCTTGAGACCATACGAAATGTAAATTAGCCGGTATTCCGCCTGCATCGTCGCATAGGGTAATTTAAATATGACTATAATATTATATACCTACCTATAGATATAATATTCAACCACTTTACAGGGATTATGTTTTCATATAGAAAATACGCGCTGAGCTAGCTTTAAAGCGTCCGACATATTATTTATAACGGGAATAATAACCCAAAGAGGTTTACGTGTTCTTAATTCGAATTAATGTCAGTATGTAATTTATTCGATATATCTACCCATTTAGATTTCTGCTCTCCTGATACTCTGATAGTTATAATGCTACATTGTAATTCATTTTAAATCAAAATAAAGTTAAGTATTATAAATTATACATTTGCATGAAAACCACTAGCGTCACGCTGAGGAGAAATAAAAAAAATCACTTAAGTACTAGATACATAAACTACTGATCAGCAACATCTTCTTGGCTACGTGTTAAAACTGTGAACTAACATGCTCCGCCCATTTTTAACTGCAATTCCATTATAAACTAACAGGCTCCTCCCATTTAGTAGACAACAGCGCCTAGAAGCGTAGCCAAGAAGAGGTTGCAGAAGAGTACGCTAGTGGTCTAGCGCAGGGTGTATAATTTCTGCGTGGCAGGTTTTTTCCATACTAAAAAAAATTGTGTCGTTTAATTAGTAGATTTTGAGTTATCAAAAATAGTGACAACTCCGCGTTACGATTTTTCAATGTAGTCCACCCAATAAACGTATTTTACGTTAAAAACCGGAAGTATCTAGAAAAAATAATGTGCAATGGTGCTGTGATAGCATTAAATAAATGGTCATTATTCAAATCGTTATTACAACAAAATAAAATGAGTGGTGTATGTATGCGTTTGGTATCAGGCTGGCATAAAGTATCAAGACGTTCTTTTCATATTTAAATTGGCCTCTTCGCGGTGACTTTGAAAGCCATTTAAGATAGCCCACCGTAACTAATTGGGCAGGTGGGGCAGGCCTTACATGGACGCGCGGGTCGCATATAAAAAATATCTAGATTGTCTCTTTTAAGTACATCAATTACCTATTTGTATTCGGATCTGTCGCGGGCGACGCTATTCAACTTTAGAAGGTCATTTTGAAATAAATATTCGTGCACATAAATTAAACATCGTAATGATCCGAGCAATAATTTTCTGAATTAAAAAAGAATTTAGTTATTTTTTCGCAGTGAATAAGATGTTAGTCACAATCGAGCAGTTGTGTGATTTCGTAGATCACGAAACTGAAACAATTGGTTTGAAAGTTATATTTTCGCACTGTTCGCAATGATAATAGGAAATAGGTATGATTTATCAGTTGTGATTAATTTATTATTCTGGCCAACTTTTACTCTGCATTGGAGTATCTACACTGCTACACATAGTACCTCACAAAGTGGGAGGTATATTTAGAATATGTCTATGGTTATCTTGGATTAGGTTAGACCTCTATAATATTATGTAGAGTAGGTACTTGGTATACATTTTTCTGACTAGTAAAGTTTAATTTACCGTTAATTTAATTATTTCAGATACCCCCCTTACAGATCTTTTAGACTTTTTAGATAGTATTCCTCTTAATTTGCTTGCTCTATTGGTCTATTGACTCCATGTATTATATTTTGTATTTGAACACAAATATATTGAATAAACAACACGTGGTCGCGTCATTCAAACTGTTCATGGGGTATATCAGTGATGGCGAACATATGGCACGATTGAGATTGAGATGATTTTGCATGGCACGCGAATGTTTTATGTTGAAGAGAAAAAATAGATATAATAAATAAATAAAAAAAATACAAAAAAGTTTTAAGCAGGTATATAAACATTGTATAATATTAAAAAAATAATGATGACGTAGCCGTTTGTATTTTCTTCGGTTTTTAATAATATATCTTACCAATCGATGCGCAAATATAATAAGACACACTTATATAATAAGAATTAAGTTTAATTTAAATTTCATAGGTCGGTCGTTATGTTCAATACGTCACACATAATATTATCGCACTGCTCTCAATAGGCGGCGGGTGAAGCCGCACCGCGAACCTTTGATTTTGATCGATTTACAATTAATTTTACAATGCTTGAGACCGTTGTAGCGAGACAATGACTCATATTATGATCCGAGCAATTCTGGCGTCAATTTGTGCGTAAACAACCAAACTAAGTAATAGTTACACTAATACAGTAAAACTCAAGAACTCAATTATAATTTTTGAACTGTTTTTAATAGAATTCTTATAACTATGGAAAACTGCTTGGCACGTTCGACAGTCGAGAAATAATATCAAGGAAATTTTGGCACGCGTAATTAAAAAGGTTCGCAAACCCTGGGGTATATGATGAACGAAAATACTTAATACTCACTTCCATATTAGTAAATACACTTACCTCTATATAATGTTATACAATTATTATGATTGTAATTCATCTTTCTGTAATATAAATCTAGTGAGTAGGTAAATTAATTGTTTTATTTCAATTAGTTACTGATAAAAGAAGTGGATTATTTACTTAGGTACTTACTTTTTTTATGATTTAAAGATAACAGTTAAGTGTAAATTAATTTAAAAAAAAAACGAGGATATATAAAGTAAATCGCGTGCGGAAAATCCGCGGTGAAAATTATTTATGGTTATATCAACAAAGTGCAGGCTGGATAAGAGTTAACATAATATGAAAATTACAATAAAGAAGTCGTTAGTTTCCCTTCAAATATTACATACATTGTATAAAAACAGTGAAGTATCATTATTAAGTCCCATAAAAAAAATGTCATAAAGCCTAACTTGTAGTTTTCTAAAGAAAAATCTTATTTAGCAGAATTTTACATCGAGATGACGAGATATATAGGTACGTGATTTTATTCAAAAGAGATGACATAACAATTTCGCAACAGAGCATTTGGTTGTTTTTTTAATGATCAGTTTTTTTTCAAATTAATTCAATTTAAATTTATTTATTTATACATACTTAGTGAATTTAAAAAATTACAAATTCAAGACGTTCACAACATCACACAAAGATAAATAAATTATAAGAAATATTAGTAAAAGTATGTACCTAAATGGAAATACGCCGAATAATCTAAGTAGACCCTATTTTAAGAATTAATAAAACAACGTCCACCTATACTCATCCTCGCGTAGGTGGAATATATCAACATCCGAAACGATTAGGTTGAACAGAGTTATTGCCTTTCCAATTGGCATCACTAATGTCAGGTTAATTCTGCTCCTTGGGAGAACAAACGACTGATGCTCCCGATTTCTAAGATAGTTCTATGGAACACACATGCTACCAAGAATGGCAGAGTGCTCATTTATATTAATAATACAAAATATATGTAGGTATCTACCATTTGGTACTGTACTGACCGAAGGCAACAGGTTGTTTTCAGTAAATAGGTATGAAATTTAATATGTTACGATACGGAGCGCTCAATCGGTTAAAAGGATGGCCAATGGGCAGTTTTCTAAAAATTGTTATGATCCATATGCTCTATTTATTACGGCAAGTGGTCACACAGTGGTACCTAATGGGCACTAAACACCCACTCGGAACCACTAAAACCCACTGGATAGACGATCTCTTCAAAGTTCTATGGATGTACGTGGCAGTAAAAAACTAAGGACCGAGAAGAGTGGAGGGACCTAGGGTAGGCCATCATCCAGCAGGGGATCGACGCCAGCTGATGATGATGATGATATATATTCTCTTTAGCACTACAGCAGGCCATGACGCCCAATGACAGTAGTAGTAATAAAAGTGAAACAATCACAAACACACAGGCTTTAAGAAAATATACTATTGTGATCTCTCTGGGTCGAACCGCCCTCGGATAAAAGGCCAGCGACACACTGGACTACGAGAGCCTATAAAAGTACATACTCTAATACTGTAATATGCCTACCTACGTAATATAATTGTTTGTATGTATATTTGTATTAGGAGTGCAGAAATGTTTCGCGGTATAGTTTTTCCACCCTTCCGCGCGATGCGAAAAGTCATCTGACAATATGTATCAGACCGTTTTAAACAGTCTTGACAGACAAAAACATCCGCGGAAAACTGTGCATTCCTAACCAGGGGCACATAAAGCGATTGTTCCAACACAAAAAATACCCATAGACATAGCAGCGTAACATAGTAAAAGGGAGCAAGGATTTCTCTTTATTCAGCGTGCCGCCCTGGCATTAGTTCGGTACGGGATTTCAATGGGAACATTTCAACCAAAAACCACCCTCTTTGTAGTACGTTTATTTCTTTCATTGTGCTGCTGCTTTTTTCGGTTTTATTTTAATAATTTCAAACTGGGTGCCTCTTGATTTATTCGGGAGGGCTGCAAAACAAAGCTCACCTACTATTGTTTTGTTGGCAGCGCTGGCGGATGGCTAAGCCCTGCATACCTACGTGCTGGGAGCGATAGACAGTTGGTAACATTGGTTTTCATTTTTTCGCGACAATACATGCAAGTAGGTAGGTACTTATAACATATAACATAACACAACAGAAGTCAGATTTTTCTTTTTTCACAAGTTTTTAGATAAAATGATTAATAGTTGTCGTATATTTATGTCTGTCACATGTATTATGTCATTGTATGCTTGTGGCTGTCACGTGAAAACATATTTTTAGATACATGTATAGATAGGTATCTCCTAAAATCATTCCGAAGAAAAAAAAACTACATATATGAAATTTCTGTATTTACTTTTCTTGGTCTGATCAGTAAATTTATTTGATTACCTATATACATAAGCTTCGAGCCATAAGGCAACCACAAGGTCGTTCCATTTTCTTCAGTAGAACGCCACGTCATGCACCTCGCGTCAACCTGCATCGTGTAGATCGCTCTTGTACCATCGCTGCATGGTAAGGAAGAGTGAGAATCCGTGGGATTGAACGGTATTAGCATATGTACTTTATTATAACCAATGAAAACGGTGTTCACGTGACTCAATAATTAATTAAAAATGATATTTTAAAGTGTCATGAATCTATTATTTATTTATTGATATTATTATTTAATCATATTGGTCACACCTTTCTCACACTTTTATCACGATCTTCTAGTATTGTCGTGATGTTTGATAAACGCTTATGTCAATTAAAAAAATTATGTATACATGTTAATATCAGTCAACCGCTTCTGATACCATTCACGTGGTTCATGGTGTTTTTATGTGCTTTTGATTAATAAATAACATAAACGTAATATATTAACGACCACGATGGCCGAGTGGTATCGTGTCCCGGGTTCGAATTACAGGTCTGGTAATTTATGTGTTGTTTTTTTTCAATGAGTGTTCCGACCCAGATCAATGAATGACCTAATAGATGGAGCAATTGGCCATTATTTCTTTTTGTTTATCAACATTTTGCTAAAAGGGAGCTCACGTGAGGTCACGGGCACGCTGTTACGAATTCCTGATTTAAGTTATTTTCCTGACTATTACTTAAGTTTACGCAATGTATCTTATGATAGTAAAAATCTTTATAAGACATATTTTTTTGGATTGTTTATTATTTGTCAACAAAAGAAAAAGGATCAACTAGAATAAAAAATTTAATTTAATCCTAAAAAAAGCATCCCCCGTCGCTATTATTATTGTCTATTAAATTGCGAAACAGCCATGGGTTTAAAAAAATATATGTATGTGTATATTATATATCCAACCGGGAATGTTTTCATAAAGATTACGTCCCATAATATATTCTGCGCTCCTGTTTGCAATACAATCTAAATATTTTCCAATTCCCATATTTGCGACGATATTTCCAACGGCGCCCGTTTTTCCTTGGGTTTTCCCTCTCGCTACAAATACCGCTATGCCGGTGCCCATGTACCCACTTACGTATATATATAATATGGTATATAACTACGTATATATTGTATACACATACCTTCTCTCGTTGGGTGGAATCCGTTTATGAAAAAAAAGGAAAAATTTAATCCTAGCCATTTTATAACATGGACGAGCCAAAGTATATGGAAGGAGCAGTGTTTCGCAGTGGTTCTCAAAGTTTTATCGACAAAATTCACAATTATTTTTGTATATGTTTTTAGTTAATTACCTACCGGTGTCTACCGTTTGCTTGGAGTAGTAAATTCATTTACTATCAGTCACTTACGAAACAGTTGGAGATCGTTTTTATAGGAGGGTTTTTATAGAAGGTTGTGGCACTCGTAATAATGAAAATTATTAGTCAATTTCAAAATTTTAATTCAGGCAAGGTAAATAATTCGCACCCTCGCAACTAAACTGCCACAATCCAAAAAACGTCAAACAGAGAAAATCAGCTTTGAAGTTTTTACCTTTCGCATTTTTGTACTGTGTTTTTAAAACATGTTTAGATATTGAATGAAGTTTTGACTTGAATTTGATGACTTAGAGATATGAAATTTTCAGTACATATACCTACTATGAACGATAGGCAATGAAACGTAGTAATTAACTCAAAACACGTAAATTTGGACTTGTGGCGGTTTAGTTGCGAGGGTGCGAATTGTTGGTTGTTTTAGCTGGAAATACTAGCTGTATAGAGATTCAATAATATATTCATTAGATGACGATTAAAACCTTGCTTATTATACCAGCCTTCATTTAGATTTATTTGTATGCAGATGAAGAATGTTTATTAATAGCTAGCAATATTGACTGCAAATCCTAAGGGAAGGTAATTTCTAGACTGCTCTTAACTTTATTTTTAAAATATGCCACCTTGGTACATATTTATTTAATCATCAACACTTCAATTACCATTGTATTTATTTAGTATTTGATCAATTTCGACCGTAATCCAAGAATTGACGATAATAAATAATACCCACACAATTTGAAAAAATATATTTGTTTCATAGTCTGGGAAGCATTGTTTCGAATAGTGCTACAGTGGCGTACGTAGATACAATATGATATGTAAATATAAACGTAGAAGTCTATTTTATAACGTATGCTTCATGTAATAATTGCCAACAGCTGGAAGTAATATCTTTTTCGTACACGCGGAGAGACGGCGTACAGTATTCAGTAAACGACATTCGCTACGAATAATTCTGCTGTTCTTTGGAAAAATTTTCGCAAACGTTTTTAAAATTCTCAAATATCGGAAACAAAACAATAATATTATTAAGATTTGAAAGAAACGAATTATCGTAAATCGATGATGTACTTACATGACTCTATTTCCAACGATATTAACTGACAATTCAGATTTCATTAGTTTTATATAAAATAGCCTAAGTACTCTCTCTTCTTGGTCGTGCACTCATGGCTGAGGATCGTGACCACATTTAAATTTCGCCATCCTTTGAGCGACCAAGACTTTCCATCCTTCTCGATCTTCTGATTCTCTCAGGGCAGAATGGATGGTGCCCCCAGTCAGCTCTTTCACTTGGTCGCTCCATCGCGCAGACGCTCTTCCTCTGCTTCGCCTTCCCTGGAGGCTACCCAAAACTACCAGTCTCTCCAGGTTATCCGGTCCGCGCCTGACAACATGTCCAAAAAACTGCAGAGTTCTTCTCAGACATATCGTTGAGAGCCGTTCCTTTATCTTCAGTATCTGGATGATTGACTGGTTCGTCCTGTGCTCTGTCCAAGAAATGCGAAGCATTCGGCGCCAACACCACATCTCAAAGACAATAATTATATTTTATTTATGCTTGCCTCGTCCTAGTTTTATATCTAGTTTTATGGCTAGTACTGGAATTGTGACTCCGACTTCTAAATTATTATAACTGGCCGGAGTCCAGACCTTATCTCAACGATGGAAGACAACCAACCTCCCAATAGGCTCCTGTTCAATCAATATACGGAGAAAATGGGAAAAGCAGGGTCCGGTGGCTGGACTGTATAAAAAGCGACATAATATTCCTGAGACTGATTTTGCGGAGGGAGTTGGCCACAGATATTAGAGAGTGGAAAATTCTCACAAAGGCGGCTAGAACTCACTTTGGGTTGTACGATGATGATAATGACCATTTTAAAGTATTAGAATGTTGCGTTTACGTATTTGAATCAGAATAGCTTCGAAACCAAAGAAGTAAGTTTTACATTTGAATTTTTAATATCTACATTGTTTTAGATTTTATTATTGAATGCATAATACTTTTTTGATATTAATCGGAAATTACAACCAGCTGTATGACGGCTTGACGATCAAGTAGGATATCATGATCGGATCGATTTGAATTCAGCATCGGGTCTTTTGGTAAGTGAAGCGTACCTACTGTTTTATCTACACGTTTTAATATGTCAATGTCATCTATGGTAATTATTTTGCATTAATGATTACATTACTTTACATCGCCATGTTTTCGATCCTACGAGGATCATAATGATCCACAGAATGGAGTTGTATTAATTGATTTTTTTACTAGAAATATGTGTTAGCCACTTTCTTCACTTATTAGGTTTACACTCTGGGTCAAAACACACATTAAAAACCAACATGTAAATTTTACAGATCCGAGATCGTGGGCGCTAAATGAAACGAATAATGATATTTTTTTTAATTATGGTGTGTTTACTAGATGTATATTATTATTAGATACGTTTATAACTGAATATAAAAATAACTAATGTTGTGGTTTAGAACTTTTCAACTTATACGATTTAAGGTTCCCCATAAAAATCTCCTAAATCACATAAACCAGTCAATAATGCCATGCCATGGAAACCTACTAATCGCAGATCCACTATCGCATTCTATCTCCACGGTACAATGTCGAGAGCCACCGCCACTCCATGGGAAATATGTGTAGCCACATGGAGTGGCTCTTCACTTGAAGTGTTGGGTGCAAGACGAGTGCCTAACCCCGCGGTAAACATACAGACAGTCTTTTTCAATCGATTTATTGAAAGGGGCCACCCATTTATAGGTACGCAAAAATAGTTCGTGTATTTAATAGCTATTCGCTTAAATATTTTGTAAAAATAATAATTCAAAAATAAATTACATCGATTGTGCGCGTTTGAATCATCATCATCATCAAAAGCGGTCGACGATAGTTTACTGTATCTTCTCATACTTCTGTTGGTTTTCCATTTTCACCTAACGTTCATTAACAACATTATTAAAACAGTAAAAAATCGGTGTGTGTACTTATGTACACGCGTTAGAAGTTATACTTCATTGGCGTAACAAAATAAAACTTGTGATAAACTAGATTCTTTGACTAGCTCTTTAGAAAAAGGACCGTTTATTGGAACGCCGTTAGTTTATTTCTATACACTTTAACTTATATCACTAAATTATATAATGGTTTCTCGTTGTTTTTATTTTTAAAGTACCAACTGCCACTATGACGGTTAATAGTTTGTTTGCGTAAGGAATTGCAAATGGCCGAAAATAATAAATTCGCTGCCTGGCAACGGAAGAATTATAAACTATAATATTAAACTGTATAATCGTCACGATTGCAATATCATTCTGTGGCGTAATGGTTGTGCGTTCGGCTGATAATCAAACAATCGTTGTTTTTTTTTTGTGTGAAAAAATAAATTATGTGTTACATGTCACACGCCAAAAATACACTCTGATCTGATTTTCCAAACGTGCCTAAAGAAGTATAACTTCAAAAAAACTATTTTAAGGAGGCCAGGTTTTTATCGCCGTATCCATCGCAATCATACACGATGCTAAAACATCCAATAGTAATCTACCCCTTTTCTTCTCTGGTGGGGTGGATTTTGGCCTTCTCAAGAAAACTCCTCCTCTACTGTAGTTTCCCAGTTGATCACTTCACTCCTAACGTTTGCAAGGATCTCTCTAGATCAAGCCACTGTAGTTGCTCCCCGCACAATGTTGCCAACATAGTGTTTTTTTTGCTAGATTATTTTACGATTGTAATGCGCTAAACCTAGAGTTTTTCGACATGGAATTTTATTAGAATGAATATTATACAAAAATTGTGTGAAAATGTAACCTTTTGTATCTTTCCTATAAATTTTATATACCTACCTAGGTACAATATTTAACCACTGATCAGTTTTCGTACCAGCATTAATTAATTGTATTGCGTATGACTTATTTAATGGTTGCGAAACAAGCCAATCTTTGTTCTCGTAAAAACAAAGTTAATTTATTAATTACGCCTTTCTTCAAATGTTATCATTTTTGAACATACATAATTTTAACACTTCTGAGAAAATATATTACATTATAACCAATTGAAGAAACTAAGACATCTAGCAGGAATCGAACTTGCATCTCTCGGGTTTCGCGCCCATGCGCATTTACCACTATACTAAAGGCGTCACACTTAATTGCGATAAATTTTAACTAATGGCTCTTAATACTCTCTGAAGCCCTTTCCAAATTATCTATGTTCAATAATTAGAATGTTACATTCTTAAATCTTGTGAATTATTCGTTGAATAAGAAAAAATAGTTAGTCAACATTTTTAATTGTGAGACGAACTGAGACCTTTTCTTTTTACCTTAAAGTAATTAGTGTACAATACTGTCTGCACTCCGTTCTGACCCCAGATAATAATAATGTTTTTTTTTTAATAAAAAAATGTAGGGATGAATATCGGGCAGCATAATAATAATAATTATATTAGTGTTATTAAATTTATGGTTAACAATTTGGTCGCTTAATCTTAAGTAAATCTGTACGATGACATTTTTCGTGAGATAAATCTAATTTTCGAGCGCAACTAAGATAACGCATGCTCGCGCAGTCGTTTATGTCATATAAATTAAATAAAAAAGATAATGTTATAACATCCACGCATTAAAAAATCAAACTTAATTCCAGCGTTAATGGTTCCTGTAATACATAATTATTTGGCTGATCTTCCGTTTGTACTTTGGTTTTACGATAATTTCGTTGTTAATTTTTTTTATTTCTCCTTTTGATGTCGGCTATAAAACACGTTTAGATCTTCGTAACGACGTAAAATTCTTTTAAATCAGAATCGCATTTATTAAAAATAATTTCGTTGAAATTAATGATTTATCTGCGATTATTAAAAATATATATTCTCACGGGATTAATAAGAAAGACACTGGTTTAAATATACTCATGTATTATAAACTAAAATTTCGTAATTATAATTTAATGGAAATTTTATTTTGTCAAATTGGTGATAGTTGGACGTGAAAAAAATTTTTGATACGTAGGAGGGCACTTATTTATTTTGGCACGAATTCTTTAATACACACAATACTAAATTATCACACCTGTTTTTATAGTTAAATTAGTCTTTAAACTTCCAGCGTACCATCTCATTTCAAATCCCAAATTATAGTTATTTTATTAAGTATTTTAAAGCAAATATATTTATATAGATAATATTATTTAGTTTCTTTATAATAAATGAATAACTATAATACCAATATGTATGATCATTTTACAATAGAACTCACACTGCCGCCATTCTCATGAACATGTTCCCACACCTGTAATAATGCCGCAAGTATTAAATCACAATTTTAGATTCTTTCAATTCCATGAATTATTAAATTTGCAGAAATCGCAGAAATAAACCGTAAGTGGATCGTGAGTCATTATTATTTAGATTAACAAACACAAAAACTGCAAACAGCAGTATGACTTTGTGATCAAACGACAAAATATCACTAATAACGCATTACTTATTTTCTCTGTACTCACACGGTATCAAGCGACTATTGATACCTGACTGAAATTACTGTGCTGACGAACCGGTGCTAGTTTATGGTTGTGGAACATAATATTATTATAGTACCTATACTTACCCACAGTATATTTTTAAATAGTGTCACACGAGAACTTATCGTACTTTAGGGTAAATGGCAGAAGACTCGATATGTTTTCGATTCAAAGGGTGAAGTGGTAGGTAATTTATTATTTAGATATGTAGTAGTTTAGTTACACACTCAGCAAATCATTTTTATATGATATGACAAGGTTATGGAATTGATCATGGGTCAAGATCAAGTCAACACGCCCTCCTTGCCCAAAAAAAAGTCTGGATAAGTTACATTTTGAATCGGATGCTCGCTAATTCTATGCTAAGACGACTGGTACCCACTCAGGTATAAGAATATTTACTATGGTAGCAGTGGATAACACTTTCTCAAAACGATGTCTAGATCTTTTGACCTGTTGAATTATAAAAATAAACTGCCTTTTCCTAGGATATCATACACGATGAAATAGAACCAACCGACAACTGTCGTCGCCCTCCGGAGTCGGATCCATTCACCTGTCAACACATTTTAAATTGCTCGGCGCAAAAGAAAATTATAAAATAAATCTAGACATTTGTTCAACATACACTCCCTCTTCTTGCACTCGGTGTAATTTATAAACAAAACTCCCGAACGGAAAGCAAAATGAAAGAAAAAACAATCACCGCCCGAAACGTCCGCACCTGTTTTGTTTTGTCACCTCACCTCGCAAGAATACCGGCCCATCATGACCGAATGAGATTATATTATTCATGTATAAGATATTTTCCATTTCCAATTGACAGAGATTGATTTCATAATAACACCAAGATTTTCCGCTACGTCTTCTATCTGATACTAGAATACAGAAGATAATAACTAGGATTATGCCAGGAAATATCATTTGAATACTGATTCTCTCGAAATACAATTTGGTATGTATGTACTATAATAAAATAATACGTAATAATATTATCTATGATGACGATAGGGAGTCAAAAAAACTAGCCAACTCTTGATTGATGTGACCAAGTGTTAACGACGACAAAAAAAAAATAACAAAAAAAATGTCACTTGACTCTCGAACATTATGGCTTCTTTAAGATTGTCAATTAATTAAGGACATTGTATTTAAATAGTATTAAAACCTACATGGTTATTATTAGTTGGAAAAAAGCAGTGTTATTATAATATATAATTATTTGGAAGGTAGGTAGAATCTAGCAGCCAATATTATGTACTACTACAAAATACATAGGTATCGTTAGGATGTATGAATATTCTATGTATGATGTATATGTGTAGGTACCTCTATTATTTCTTTATGTTATGTTTTTCTGGTGAGAATAATTATACCTTGCTATTTAAAAATACTAATTATTTAACGTTATATTAGTGTCAAAAAAAACTCTGTTCGGTCAAAGAAAGAAAAATATTGAAGTACCTTCAGAATCACATAATCAAATTACGCACTTTTTGTTTTACAATATTTGACAGTAATTCCAGAACGGTTTTAGCATGTACCTATTGTAGAATAATAAAATTGGTAATTACAGAAAGTTAATAATATAATTTTACTCCGCATTGGCTTACATAGTGTAAATAAATTAAAATGGATATCTGTTAATGTTTTGCTTTGTTGACGTACTGCTTAAGTGTATATTGAGTTCGACTTAACGTGATTGTGCATCTAAACAACTGACATTCGCGGTGTAAAAAAACTTATTTTTAATTTTCACTAATTTAATGCAAGGTGTTTTTATGTCTGGAACATTTCTACGAGCATGACGTTCGCTATGAATGAATCTGCAATGCGTAATAACTTGTAGATAATTTATTCCAAATATTTAGTGATAAAAAGTCTTTTATGATCATGGGGTTTTGATAAGTAACCAAGATGACAGAACATTGTAAAGATATTAAATTAAATTGCTCGATTTAACTTGGGGCTATTTTTACAGTGTCGTATGCGTTCTTATTACATTGTAAATTCGGTTAGGTACCTAGTTGATTTATTGAGCAGACACTTTGTAGGTTGTATCAAAAGTGCAACTTTCATGAATGGAATCCGTAAATATTCGCAAAGACCCATATTTTACGAACGCGGGCATCATCTTGGGACGCGTGACAAACAAATCTTATATTCTCGGGTATTAGGAGAGCATAAGAGTGACTTGGTGCATTCATAAATTAAGTGGTCAGAATAAATTGGGATGCCTCTGACTGTGGACTTATGTTAATGACTTACATTTCATGTGGTAATGCGGTGCAGCGGATGTCTCCGCCGGTCATACATGTTTTATGCGAATCGACTATTACGCAGCTGATGATTGGGCAAAGGTAGTGCGATAATAACATTATCTGCATTAATTTGGAATATAAACATCGTTTATCGAATACTTCCGCTTAATTTCTGTTAGCCTGATACATTTGAAAAAATCGAGAAGTGTGATCACAGTTTTAGGTACTTACCTACTTCATTTTTAAAAATCAATTATGAAAATAGTACCTACCTAATATTGTTTTAAAAATCAGATATTTTCTTCCATGTTTTTTTATAGAATTGTTAATAACCAATTCAAGTAATTTTGAACAATCACAAATACCCAGGCTTTGATACAAACACATAAATATTGTGTCCTCACCGGGTATCGAGCCCAGAACTTTTGTGTGAAAGGCCAGCGCATTACGCACTGCACCACGAGAGCCTCCCTCTTCCAACATGTTAGCAGAAACCTATAATATAGAAACCCATGAAAACCAGAGATATCCGGCAATCAGAAACGAACCGTAGATACATACAATAAACTAGGCTCTTACATATATATTTTTTTAAATTTAGGAACAAAAGCAACAAATAATTGAATACTGTATTATGTGTGTGATGTTGCACATTATGTTGGCTTTTTCAGAGCGTATTTTGATATATTGAGTAGGTATGTATACAAATTTGATCCTTATTGGAAAAGGGTTTTGACGTAGAATCTGGACGATATGGGTGAGTCCGTCAGTCGCTCTTGTGACATTCCAAAGGCGGTACTTTCAATGAAATTGTTTAGACATCCCACAAACAGCCTCTGGTTCATCTGACTTTATCTCGTGTTACTGCGGTAAACGGAGTGACTCAATTTAAATGTGAAAATGTTCAAGCAGGTGAGGTTTTTAGAAAAGAACTCGATTAAGATTGTTAAAAATAAGCACTATTATGTTAAAATATTTTTTGTCTCGTTTCATTAAGTAAGTACCTACTTACTCACCTATTAAAAACATACAACGTATTCTAATCATGGTGTTTTTATGAAAACTGTATGTTTTTCCTTATTTTCTTGCAATGCTTTCGTATTATCGACGTACTATTATTCGATTATCAAACTAGTGTCAATTACATTGTTGTGTCAGTCCTTAGCGCGTGCATTTATTCGGGAATGTAATTAAATTATCATGTTTATTGTCTATGAAATTTCACGTGATATGTACAAGACGAGAAAGAAAAATTGGCACCGCATCATCCCGTCCTGATAATTATTATGACTGGCAAACATCTCCGCGCACAGTGGACGGCGAGACCGGTTGACAGTTTTACAGTTGTTGGCACGGGGTTCGGCGCCCTCCGCAACACGCTTTCTACATAATAATAATATTATTATTATAACCTCTCTGGACTTCTCATCTCCTGGTATGACGCCCGTCCCATAATAGTATCAGGAGAGTATAATTAGAATTGGGTAAACTCGTAATAGTGGCGAAGAGATTCTGTACGCCCACGAGGCAGCGGGCATGCGAGAAATATCGCCTAATAATGAGTCTGGTTTGACTTGATTTATTCGGTGTAAGTGACACTTGGTAAAACGTAAAAAATGAATTTATGAAATACGGCGTTGTTCAAATTTTGATGTGCTCGTGTGTCTCGTTCCAGCATCTCTCAATTGAAACGACTAATGTAGCAACTGCATGTTGGATCGTTAAAACAGTGTTGTAATAAAACAATCTGTGACAGTTTGCTTCCAAAAAATAGAAGAAAACTTCTGAAAATTTTCAAATGTAATTTTTGTGGTCATTTTATGTCGTTTGTCAGAAAAATATTAATATTATTTATCGTCAGATTGTCTTTGTTATTTTATTTCTAAACTTTTCATAATTTTGATGAAATGTAGCTCAAGAAAAAATTATACATATACTTAATTATCTTGAAATGATCAACAAATTTAATAATCCTGCAATTGTAAATTACGGCTTCATAAAACCAAAGCTTTTGAAAAAAAACCAACCTCTATAGTCCATACATTGGAGCCTTAAATGTATTAAATTGAATCGAAAAAGGAGACTGATTAAGTCAATTACAAGTGACTTCACAATACAGGTTCATTTGAAGAAACTTCACTCTTCTACTATGACATTCTACCATAATTTTAGATTCAAACAATTAATCAATTACGCGCTTGATTATATATGTCCTTAAATTCAATTGGATCGTGTATTAAATAAATTTTATATTTCACGCATTCTACATATCGTTGATGTCTCAAAACATTTGAAATTAAAATTTAGCTATAATTAATTACCTGTGAAAAGATACTTCGTTTATTCTTTATAGGCAGCCAAAAGCAATACATCGACCACTATTTTAATGATAAATAATCACGTAAAACACAATTAAATGCGTACCTCCTGTGACACCCCCGTATGGTCCCCATCATAATTCCGGTGTCTTAATTATCCACCTTCATCCCAAATACAGACGATAAAAAAGAAAACAAAACACAAAGTGACAGTTGAGAAATTCTCTTACCAAAATGGAGGGAAGTGATACTCCGTAGATTATGTAAACAAAGCAACGACAAACTTTAAACGAGAACGCGACACATATTTTGTTTTGGGGAGAATAAGTATGTATTATGATTTGGTTTCCAATACAACAACACATATAGTCGTTTCATTCGAATATCGAACTGTTTTCAAAATTGATCAATGGAGTAGGCCAAGAAACCATCGGTTGAGCGTTCAGAATCCTACGCAATGTCGAAGTGTCTTCTCCGCGTAATAAATAATCCAATATTTCTCATTTTTTAGGTAGTTATATAAAGAAATGAAGAAAATTATCAATACTGTTTACACACAATATAATATTTTCTTATGTAAATATGGGAATGCCTTTATTACACAGCAACGCAACAGTGTACTTAAATGAAATTGTATTATGAGAGCAGAAACGTGTACGGAGATTTTTTCCCAGTACGGTTAAAATAATAACGTACGAAATGATTAGGCTCGCATAAACTGGCAGGTGATGCGACGTTACGTCGATGATATAAAATTGACTTAAATTCGTCGCTGGAGGGGAAATTTCAAACTCTGCAACGCATTATAGGTATATCTTTTATCTCGGCACATCAAACATGCCCGGCGCGCATGAAGATGGAGGCTTGTTCAACAGGTCCCAATAAATTTATAGAAAATTTATACCAGGCGAGCATGACGCCGCAAGAGGTATTTCTTACTCTCATATTGACTTAATTGTTATATGTCTATCTTGCAATCGCATCTATTTTATAGATCGTAAATAATTTTGCACTTACATGCCTATAAAATCAGACGTGAGTATCTACCTTCTAGCTACATATTATTTCTAAAATGATCTCAGCAAATTTCAAACACGATTAAAAGATAAGTCGCGTCGTCTCTTTATATAAGATCGGTACATATTTGCGGTAAAGATTGCTTTTATTACACTTAATATAGCGGCAGGTGTTATTTTCAGATGCACTCAATAGATTATTACTAATAAATAAGTCCTAATGATTTTTCAATACTGCCACCATAAAATGAATTGCCTTTACTTTTTATCTTTACCAAGAAAACACCAAAATATATTGTGTATTATGTGTAGTAACTGCAATTTATGATTTACCGATTTGTTTTTATTTTAATTAATACAACGTTTAATTGTATTTTATTGTATTAATTAATAAAGTATTTGCAGATATAATAATATGTACATTCTTATATACCTATTATCTAAACTGTAGAGCAATATTTAGATTAGGTAAGAATATGAACATATTAAATCTATGATAAAGGACAGGATATAGTATTATATTTGAAAAGCATCGTAGGATTCATTTTATATGGAATCATATAAAAATACGAGTGTTTGACAAAATAGTATCTTAATAAAAGTGTTTATGAGCTATTAATTATATTATTTAAATATTTGACAGAAGCTAAGCTTCATGTTTACTTATTTTCACTTAGTTTAAATCATGTGACAGTCAATCATTTTTGTGCCGTTGGAAATAGATTGTAGATTTAAACAAAAAAAATATTAGATGATTGTAAGTTCTTAAGTTACTACGTCATAGAATATCGTTTATAAATCGAATTGCGGTTATATCCACGTCTAAAATAAAGCTTTTAAAATGTATATTGATTCAATGATGTTGATTAGAGCTACATACTATAAGAACGCGTTAAGCTATTCAGCATAAAAGGTAATGTTACTTTACATTTAAAGCTCGGTATATACAAAGTGACGAAGCATTTTATTTGCACGACGATTTTCAGAGTGGATATATACATTTTTACTTACAAATATATCTACGCCACTGGTGCCTAATCTTTTCTTTTTGACGTTTTTATTTTTTTAACAGTGAGCTTTTTAAAAAAAACAATCGTATAAGATAACGTATGAAATAATGTCTACGATATATTTTTATAAAAAAAAAACAATGTCAATTATTAAAATTACTTACATAAAATTGAAATAAATGAACACAGAGTTTATTTATAATTGTCGTTAAATGAATCGTTATCAGAAAATGGTGTTGTTTTGGATGAATATATTAGAAAACTTATTCCAAAAATCCACAATTTGTAATCTCTGAATTTCTTGTGATACGAAATTTTGATATTTAAAACCCCAGCCATTCTTAAGTATTAATTAATATCATATAAAATACCAGTCAATGGGAAACGAATATAAGCAAACGTTTCATTGATTAGATACAACGTGTAAAGTGAGAATGGCTCCATCACTGACCAATATAAAAAAAAATTAGGTGGAATATAAACCTAGCATTGACGTCGGGTGAAAGAGTTATTCTGTAGGCTACAAGTTACAAGTGTGCCGCAGAAGAAGAATTCCGTGAACCTGTATTGTGTATTTACACTCTAAATATCTAAGAGCTTGTCCAGATGACGCGTGTGCATATGGACAGCTCAATTAGGTCACACGTGCCTTGACCGCGAACGAGAAGTGACACGCGGAGATTACGTGTGGACTGCTCAATGAGGTCACATGTAAGTACCTGGAATGCGCGCGAGTTTTTACGCGCGAGTCAAATCGCGCTGTCTGGACAAGGTCCATGAGAAGTGCATATGATAGCAGAAAACCTCTCTGCATTATTTTAGTAGTATTTTTCATTGCGTGGTTATTAAATGTATGAGTGAATTATCAATCTGCTCACAAGATACGACGGTCCACATTTGACATTAACAATGTTGACATATACTTGAAAAATGATACCGTGCATAAAGCCTCATTTTCTGATTTCAGATTTCGGTTTGGAATCAATATCCTCGATCAGCTACTACAACTTGAAGACTAAAAACGATTTTCATTATGTCATATTGATGAATAAATAATAAGAAAAATACGCTTATATATAGATACCTCAATTAATCGGCTGGAAACCTAAAGGGACCACTTCAATGCGTAGGCATTACAAAACGTTTATTATAGAGAAATAAACAAGTCAATATACAATATTATAATAAATTCGTTATTTTTTTTTTAACAAGATTATGAATCTATACGCATGTGCAATTAATTCATTGTCCGGCTACGGCATATTACTACCTATAGATAATAGAAATACTGTAGATACATATTGCAATTTCCTTTTCAACATTTTTTCAATTGTACACCTTTCAAAAATAACTGCCACTCATCATTTCGATATCTCTTTATAGTAATAAAAAATAGCGGGGAATTTTTGACATTCCTTTTTTACAACTTAGATAACCGTTATATAATAATAAAGTTTTCTCTATATTATCTTATTGTAAAACTAATCCAGATGTATGTGATACAAAAAAATCACGTCTTTGGTTCGTTTGCTGCCATTGTTTTGAAACAATAATTCGATAAATTGCAATATCCGTTTTAGCGATTTTATCCTTGGTCAAAAGCCGTTTGGCCAATGGAGACCTAACAAAATCTTTCAAATGGCATTATTAAGCAGCCAAATACGATTCAGATATTTTCATTTCGTAAATAGTTCAAAAATTTTATTACTTTTATTATCATTCACAAAAGATAACAATTATATTAATTAAAATAAGACACAATACCTATATTATAGTACCTACCTACTTATTCCAAATAATTTAATAAAGAATGAGACAACGTTAGCTGATGATAAGTGATAAGTTTTTTTAACAAGACCATTCGTCATTATGTTATGTTTTATTTTACAATATCTTTGCGCGGTAAAGCTATCTTGTTAACATTTGTAATTTAGTAAGTATTAATGTTTTAAAATCAAAGATAAATACTAGTTTTAGAAAATAAAACTCTCTGTATCATTGCCTGTCAGAATCACTGAATCATTTCCGGTTTTTTCTTAGTGCCATTTTCTATACAACAACATCAAACTCTTCATATATAAGTATATACTGAACATACATAATTTGAAAACATCTCATGCATATACACACTAGAAAAAATCATGTTGTAGAAAAACAATACGACACCCGACGAGACTTGAACCTGTACCTATCTGCTGGATTCGCACCAGTATGCTTTTTTCTAGTGTGTTGGTAGGTATATGCATAAGATGTTTTTAAAATAAATTATGTATGCCCAATATATAGAATGTTACATTCTCAAATTTTGTGTCTTATTCGTTGAAGAAAAGAAATAGTTTATTATATTATATATAAACCTTATTATTTTTTTATAAGAAATAGTAGATCAGAAGTCCCGTTTTCTTCTCGTTCATATGTATATTCTCCATCGCTATAGATTGGAAATTAAACAATTAAATAAAATATTTAATTAATTATAGATTAATAGATTATAATATTATGAAATATGTGTATGTAAGTATTCATTGTACAATTGTATGATAATTTTTACAATGTTTAACGTGTTTAAAAAATGCAATATGTACTATTAATTAATACATACCTATTAGATAAATATGTTTGCAATACCACAAATACTAATTCAATGACCGCCCACAAAGATTCAATAAAATTAATATATTGTGTTTTATTTAAGCCGACTGATTATACGAGTACCTACGCATACTTTAACAAGTGTAGATTTTTAAAAATATGTTATAAAATACTAATATGTAACAGATATTAACAGCATCCCTATAACCAAAAGTCACCGCACATCACTGACACAGACCCTATTACTGTCTACTTACAAAAGTTATGGAAATTACTCAATGGAATTTGGTATAAGTATTTAATTTTCAAATATTTGTAAAAATAAAAATAACGTTATAGTTTTATACAATTTACAACGATTTTACCTATTCTTGGTCCTGTGGCTGTCGTACTTTTATAACAATAGAAACTAAAAATGTTCGATAACTTTTTGAATACTATTATAAAAAAAGTTAATATTTTAATTGTACGCAAGTGATTTAAGTACATATATAGGAAGGTTCAGAAACAATACCTGCGTATTACAGCCAGCTATGGGAAAAATGTACCATTTTTTTTATTACCCACGCGAAAAGTAACTTAAACGCTTTTTTTCGTTTAATTCCGCCGATTAAACGCTTGTACAGGCCTGCCAAATACAGCCTTTCGATAATAACATTACCTACATCATTGTAAGCTTGTAACACCTACTCACGGCGCATTGGATCACGATCAAAGCCTGCAACCAGAGTCGAACCTGCCTACCTCTCTCCGCGAGCGATTGGTGAGTTTGATCGACATAACCACTCATTAGGCTAACCTAAGGCGTACCCGCAAACCTGCACTATAAAATTATCTATACTACATACCCTATTACTTACGAAATAAAATGCTTTCCGTTGTATATACCTACTTAGTAGATGCTTACTTGTTGCCTGATCCATAAAAGAATACTGTGGTCAGAATCTTTTGATTTGTGCATTTTAAACATTTTTTAATCTTTATCGGATTAATATTTTGCAACACAATCTGACGCAAATGATATATTAATTAATATAATATTTCAACGTTGGTACTGAAATAGGTTATATTTAAAAATATATGTACTTACCTACATATCAGTAGAGAAGGGTGGAGGTACGCTGGATCCGCCACAAATAGTGCACATTAAACTTTGTTAGGCATACGTATTTGTTTTTATTGAATTAAGACTACAATTTACAGATGGTATTGGTTTGTTTTAAAATCAATTAAACCCTGAAAAAACCAAGCCATAATAGATAATAATCAAAAATACTCGTCAGTCGTATATCTATAAAATATAAGTTAACTTTCCATAATATATAGGTTGGATGTCGAGAAATATCAATATACATATTCATAGATATATTATATAATAGCACTAACTAAACACTATCGAATTCTTTAAAATGATTTTTTAACATAACTTTAATGATGACGACCTGAGATACGATTAATTTCAGTACGCAGATAGTATTTTGATCCGTTTAGAGGCTGAAAGAACGTACATTAACTAACTCGTATTAAATAAATCATAAACGCCGAAGAGAACCTTCCATGGACACTATGAAATTGCAGCTCAGCATATAGCACATGATTTTTGCATAGCAACAAGTAGCAAATTTCAACACTTCGATTAGCGTTCTTTTACCTTTTGTCATTTTTAATACAATCACCATTTCTATTTATAGAATTTACGTGGTTAATCACTTACTAAGATTTTATTCGTTAAATATATGATAATAAACACTACATATTATCTTTGGGTCACACCGTAACCTTTTCAGGCATGTTACTAATTCAAAATACCTACCCGAACCTTGTCTCTTTTGCACTCGCGTAAAAAGAAATCTGCGAGGTCGAGAGGTTTTTTTGTATACATATTTTTTTTTGTAACTTGTAACACTGATTGTGGTATTTTTTCACTATGGTATTCTTAATTGTCTCTGGTGCCTGAGCGGTTTTCATCAAAGTGATTGGTCGGAGGAATTGACAATGCGTGTATTAGAACATGTTCATTAAATTAAATGATCACAAAAAAAACTATAATGGATTTCTTAATAAAAAGCCAAATGATGGCGCAAGAGATTGACCAAACTACGGTATTAACAAATCTAAATGCCTTTTTTACAATAGACTTTTCAATTGGATTAAAGTACCTACTTAGGTACATAACATAAAAAATAGGAATTTGCTTAGTAGATTGTTGGAGTGACAAATTAATAATACCTATAAAATTTTCATTAACAGAATAACCTCTTCATCTTTATTGTATCCCTACTTTACCTACCTATAGTTAGCCATAACTCTTTCGAGGACATTTTCGAACAGGCCGATGCTAATTCAATATGCGAACATTTGTCATTTTCGCGCGATGTCACATGACAAAGTTTCAGTTCGAACCTAGAACAACTTTCATTTATGATCTCCAGGTATTTTAAATTTATAATTAAATGAAAAAAACACAATGTTTTCAATAAATTAATCTTGACAGCAAAAAATTACAGTAGGTGATTACCTAGTGAAACTTTTTGTTTCGTTTTGAATCAAAAATTTATTCAACTTCAATTTGTTCATAATTATTACCTATACCTACATAATTGTGACATTTGGTTTATCAATGAGATAGACAATGCACGCCCACTCCTCTACCCACACCTCACTTTACCACTCCACCGCTGCTATCCGACCATTTTACCCAGTGCTCAAAATGGAAAATTTTACGAATCGAAACGCTTGATTTTTTTATGAGAATATCAACATATTTATCTAATTTTATGTTTATTTAATAAAAACAAGTGTTCGATTTTTGTTATAAATGGTCTACCTAACGTCAAATTTTTTTTTTCCAATAGACAGCGATAACATTTGAGATTTCATGAACCTGAGCTGCGCTTCGGTACGCTCTGGTCCATTTCGAACCCTGATTTTACGTAGAGCGTTATTTTGAACTTCGTTACTTAGGAACCTATTGAGATATCGAAATGAATTAATTTGTTTGTTGATTTAGTTAGTTTTAAATAAACCGTGAAAGTTTAATCAATATCGGTCTAGTAGTTTTTGAATTATAACAGAACAAACGGATACGGAAAAGGTCACACTTTTAATCAGTTTCCAAACCACGATGGAAGACATACATCTCATTTTAATAAGGCGACTTGGAGTAAATATGCTGTAGGTTATGTACCGTTTTTGAAGGCTTGATCTAAATAAGTGCAGTCATAAATTTAGATCCGCCTACATCCATGCAGGCCATTTACGAAGCTACGTACGTAAACAGGTTAAATGCATTTTGTGAGAAGTAAGCAAGTTATTTGCCCGCAAATGTGTTGAATTTATGTTTTTTTGACCCGAGTTAACGAACTAAGTGACGCAACTCGAAGGTTGCCTCGTTACTTTATGACCTGTCTAGTTTGTAGTCATAATTAAATATAACACAGTCGCGGGGAGTAAAGGCGATTTCTACAGCAAATTTTATGTTTTCAAATAAGAGTTAATTAAGTACACGATTGATTTTTTATTTTAAAATTTTTGCATTATATTACGAATATAATTAATTATGTTAATTCATAATATTGTATTGGTATATATATTCTCATTTTCCATTTTTTTTTAATCCAAATCTGATTTTTAACAGAATTCTAGTCAATCTTAACTAGACTATTCATTTACCACCCGCCATGTCATCATGGGTACTATCATGTGCCGGTGTATGTATACCGTGGCGCAACGAACGGCTAGCACTGCGTCAAAGACAACTCCTTGGAGAGCGTTGAATAATATTTGTGTGATTCATATTGTGATGTTTATTACACATATTGTACCGAAGTTAGTACCTACTAAGTATAAACATTCATGCCCTTAAAAAAATTTTTTTTATCAAAAATAATACCTCCCTGTATTAGGTTGCATGTTTTAATACCAATAGACGGCTTTTGAATCTGTCATTTTTTTGCTAGCTGAATTAATATTAACTTCCTCAGATGAGGCACGGTTTAAAAAGATCGTGGCTAGGCGATGCGCGGATTCCGGGTCGCGAAATATAATTTGTCATATAAATCCAACATGCGTCCATTTCATGTTCTGTTTATTGTTCTATTAGTAACAATAATAATACATTCATTGAAATGTTTTCTTTTTAAAGTAAATGGGTAACGTTTTTAGTCATCTTTCCACGATTAAAGAATGAATACGCCCGTCGCCATCACGAAACAAATTTACGTGTTCCCAGCTCGACGTTCTCTCTCAGAATGCCAGCGAGTCCAAAATTTCGTCGCGGCTATAGTTGAAAATTATTTGCCGTTTCACTGATGTATCGTCTTAAACAAAATATAGTCATATTATTATTATTATTATAGTGTATTTTATATTTAAATATACCTACCTTTTTATCTATTATCACTTTTGACTTAACTTGTTCTGCGATTCAATAATCAAAATTAAAAGTAGATATACGTATTTTAATATAACTACATAGGTACTTACTTAGTTTTTTGAAAAATTATTTTTATTAATACAAGGAAGTATTTATTTCATGTGCTGCCACTGTTTTAAATTTGAATACCGAAAGTGGTACCACAACGAGAGAGTACGGTCAGTGTCTCAATATAATTTATTTCTTCAAACCATATTCATAGTTATAATACTTACTGCAAGCTTTAAATTAGAATAGGTCAATATTATTAGCTTTTATAACAATTGCTTATTGACGACACACTGTATATAATTAAAACCACTTCTTTAAAACAAATGTTTAACGTGTAGGTAGGTACCTATTTCAAGATCGTGTTTTAAAAAAAATCATGTAAAATTATAGACAAGAAAAAATAGTACTTCGAGTAGCAAAAATCATTCTAGAAAATATTTGATTGATACATCGGCGACACAAACGATTAAATATTTTTAATTATTTAAATAGATTTATTCGGCTGGATTCGATAATCGTTGATAGCCATATAAAGAGGAAGAAAAAAGTGTCAAGTACGTCGTAGTTCACGGCATAATAGAATCATTGGAATCGTTCCTTTTTCAAAAAAATGTGACCGGCCATTATCGTTAGACCGCCATTGAAACTTCGACAGTCTGAGCATCGCGAGATGACTTATGATTGGCTCGATTATTCTGAGAAGCGTATGGTATCTTTCGCGATCATATCCGAGATAACGTGTTATCTCATTATGTCTCTCTTTCTCTTATCGTTGTTATTACGGGGGCTGTCTCTTTCATTGAATATTGCGTGAAAATACCCACTTACAAACACGCAAACAATTACATTAATATAGTTGTGGTAGTGAGTATCTGTAGACATCTGCTGTTTCCACGTTTTATTCCCTAATTAAGGTACACCTACAACTATACATTGCCCTGCCTTCTAATTTTAAATCTATTTGGTATCCAGTTTGTAAAAGTACTTCGAACACATGTTTATTTATCTATCTTATTCCCATAGTTAATACAACACCGGTAACTTAAAATACCATCCTGTTTTCTTCTGTTTTATCATTTCCAACTTTCCTACCTAGTTCCTTTCCTCTTTTCCTTTTGGTTTAAATACTCTTGTAATGTAATATCGTCTATCAGGATCACATAACGGTTGAGGAGATAGATAACGACGCTTTGCAAAATATTAGTTGAAAATGTCATACAAATAATGAGAGTTGTAATAGGTAATTAAAGTATGCAACGCAATAATATATTAATTTTGATTAATAAAATACCTCAACGAGTAGCTTTCATTTATGCTATCAACATGAAACGTCAGTCGAAATAAATGCACACGTCTTGGTCGATGAATGTTTGCAAATTAAAACTGGCTCTCAAATTCAAATACTTAGACACGTACCAAATGAAAAAGTAATCCTGATCGCCTGATATGTCTGATGTTAAAAAACGAAATAGTAATTATTATTATGCAATTATTGAATTGCTACCGAGCGCAACACTTAAGAAAATACAGTAGCTATAACCTCACTAATCTTATGATCTCCTAGTAGATTTTTAATTCGTTGTCATCTTCGATTAAAACACAAATAATTTACAGTGCTCACACTTCCTATATTTTATTGTTCGTAAATGTAATAATTAAGTGCCCTATGTATAGTCATAAGTAGTTATGTATATAGGTACCTAAGTATTTTCCGTGGATTCGATACTTAAATAAAATGGTGTAGGTACAATGTTCACAATTTCCCGTTCAAAAGCAGGCGGCTAATTTGTTTTAACATTAAACATATGACACGTAACTGTCGATCAAACGGTCCGAGTTTAAAAAAAATGCAATCGTCGATTCGCTCTCTATTACTATCGACCTGTACTTTAAAAATATTATAAAAATAACCGGGGCTATATTCGTCGGACCGGACCGCCTGTGTCGCTTGGGGACCACCTACGGAATCGAAAATTAACAGTACAAAATAAACAAACATTGTAGGAACATTACTGTTTTTATAAGGTTTCTGTATACCAGCGGGTTATTGTGCTTATAACAACGTAATTGTATACATAGTTAACGAATCGAGTACCCACCTACTTTGTCCAATATTCACCAGTAGGTAGTAAAAATTACGTTTCATAATTATTATTATCGATTATTATTTTATTATTACATACCTAATCAATCAACAATCGTTATTATAATATTCATACAATATTTTACTTTGTGCAGTTTTAAATATAAAAAATGTTTCTATAAAGACGAAGTCTAAATATAATGGAGGTGTTATTAAAAAAATGAGAAATCCCATTAGACTGACAACAGCAAAAATTTGAAACCATTATTGAAAACATATTATGTGAAATCACGTTATCGTCTTGCGCTTTTTTTTACATTTTTGTTGCCTTTCGAGCAGTTCAATATTCTACAATACGGTTTAGTCGTCTTCTTGTGAAAACTATTTTTCATATAAATTTAGTTTTATATACTTACTTATAATTTGAGTGGGTACCTACTTACTTTTAATTGGGGAAGAAATGAGTCGTCACATGCCTTTGCATTATGAAATTGAATTGTTACTATTCACGTATTAGGGAAGTTCGCATATTTAGCAGAAATGTGCAGAGATTGTTATGACATTTAGATAAATAATTAAAAAAAAAATATCAAACTATACACAACTCGTGATATTGTATCAATACACAATCTGTCGACATACAAATTATTAACTTCGCTGTGGCTACCGTATTTATTGTAGTTACTAGACCCATTCTTCTAACGCATTAAGTGTTTTAATATGTCCTATTTTATGCCCTTGTAAACAAACTCTTTGTGTAAACTGTAGATAGTAATATGTAAAATAACTTTATCTCAAAAAAAAAAAAAAAACACTTTTTTGTAGATAACGTTGTCTGACTTTAAGCACTCGGTATGTACTAGTAAAGATAACTGTAGTAAAGCTTTAAAAATTCATTTAATTCGTTCAACTATATGGGCGAGCTTAAAGCTTCTTTCTGGCCTTGACTTCATTGAGCATTACACTTTACAATGTAGCTACGCTATCCGTAACAGTTGACTTATATAACTTACAATAAGTATAGGTATATTATAATATGTTCCACACACATAGTAGGTATAATGCACGTATATCGGAAAATATACCAAGTGGTTGAAAAACTCTTGAAACAATATTCCTCGCTCGTGATTTACGGCCTGGCATATTTCACGAGGAGTAAACACCCGAACGGTATTACGAATAGGCGGAACCACTTGGCCCGACGCAATGTACCCTCCTTGTACCCTCCGTTCTCCACACATCTGAAATGTACCACTTGAGGCGGTCCTTGTATTTTTCGTTTGTTGTCTGGTCTAATCGAAGCATGTTTATATACAGTATAAGAAGGTAAAAGTATGCTACGTTCACTACTTTAGAGATCATTCAAAACGACATTCACTTAACGGTTAGCCGAGTCGCACATCTAAACTCATCTCGACTGCAAGATGTCAAATATGTCGATGTGATGTTGTTGGTATTCACAAAACACATATAATTTAATGTACTAAGTATCAAATTTCAATCGACAGATATAATACCAAAATGACACATCAGCACATGTCAGGAGCTGCTTTTTTACACGCTTCAGCTAGCTGCGTGACGTCACTATCCCGGCATGGTCTCGCCTATTCGCACGGAAGAAAGTTGCAACATTGAGCTGTGTTTTGATTTATGACTACTGGCCTGCGATTTCCTAACTATCGACTCGTGTGTCACCCGACGTCATGACGTAATTGTGACGTAAGCCAATACACGGTCGAGGCAAGCCGCCCAACGCACACGGCTCACCACAGATGTTATTATGCTGAAACACCTATTTGTGTATGGGGACAATGGATAACGCCAGTGTTTGAGTAGCGTTAATTTCTCGAATGCTATTATCACTCCGGCAGTACGTCATAATTATGTCATATGACGTCATGTCGACCGGGCAACTTCTACTCGTAAGTTATAACATAAGGCCCCTGTGCGCCTTCTATATTTACATCTACGTCATGGCGCTGTATGCGATGACATTATTACGTCACGCACTTTTTGCATGCTGGCGGTATTGCAACGGTTTTAGTTCCAGAAACGACCGCGGTGACTTGTATTTTCGATATAGAGCCGCACTTTACCTATATCCCAGACGAGACTATTTTCAATGTACGTCCAGGTCCATACATGTACGTATGTATTTCGTTGTATCACAGTCCACTGTGAGCTGTTGTATCTGTAACAGATGGCCGTATAACATTTAGATCGAAAAATTACCTATTTTTCGTGGACACGTCACCGCGAAGTAAGTTATACGTATGTTACAAAGACGTTTAGATGTGACGCTTGTTTTTATATTGTAATGTTCCAATTTATTATTAGATTCAATAATAAAATAATTTGATATTGATTTATATCAATTATCTGGTAATAACGATGTCATTATTATCAGATATAATGATGACATGGTGCATAAAACACTAAGTATATCTATGGATGTATCTTTTCAGCTGTTACATATTATTTCAATCTTGGTTCACGTATACAATAATACCACGTATACAATAGTGCCACTTACTGTGTGTTTTTTTTTTTTAAATATATTATAAGTTTGTGTCACTTTTAATTCTCACCCAGCACCTCAATTTTTAATTCTACGCACCTATTTGCATGTTATATTTCTGTATTTTTATTGCAAATGGTGCTCCGGTTGTTCACATTTTTATCATCTAAAACATTTTTTCATTTCAACAGATAATAACAATCAATATTAAATGATTAATTATAATATTTTTGGCCAGCGAATCGTACTGCAGTGATAATTTAAAGCATAATTCGTCATATTATCTGAGAGCAGTATTTTTTCAGAGCGCTGTTGTTTTGATTGTAAATCTTTCATTGCCACATATAAAAATAAACATTTCGAATTATTTATTAACCGCGATATTATTGGTTTGGGTATGCGCCGTCAAAACGCCACGAATTTTCAAATCATAATACTAATGAAAAGTATTTTATAAATTAACACGTTTTATCCATGGTTTTATTTATATTGAGCCGCCCACAGTGGAGCAATGGCGAGCGTCCTCGGATGTGTATTCGAATCCTGTCAACATTATTTTTGATTGGACCCTTATTAACATTCCGTTAAGATACCTACTTCTTTATACTGTGTAGAGTTTTAAACTGTTCAATCTACAGTATAAACTAGGGGCGTCCAACCTTTCGACCTTGCTGTGCAATAACATTGAGTGAAGACGTGTCGATTTACGCTGCACATAGAAAGATATAGATATTTTTCATCTAGTCTTGCCATTTTTCTCATAAAAATCCAACGTGTGAACATATTTAACTTTTCTCCTGCCAAAATTTCAAAATTCTTTTGAATAAACATTATTGATCGTGTCAAAACTGATAATAATAAATCTTTTAAAATTTACACAATTTTTATTGAGATAGGTACACGTTGTTATATTCACCATAGAAGTTTGTAAATTGTCACTACTATAATACGAGGGTGGGTCAATAAGTCCTTAGAAAAGCCGACAGGTGGCGCGACTAGTACTGCAAGCGGTTTGTTTTCATGCAGCGGCACTACCGATTCAGTATGCTGCGAAGTTTCAATCAGATTGGTCGGGTTGTTGTGTGTTTCTCGTACATTTAAAAAAAAATTGCTTGTGGAAAATGGAAAAATGGAAAATGGAGAAAATTGAGTTTAGAGCTGTTATTAAACATTTTAATATAAAAGGGTTAACAGCAAAGGAAATAAAAAATGAGTTGGATTTAGTTCACGGCATATCTGCTCCTTCACTTGCAACTATTTATAACTGGTTAAATGAATTTAAACGTGGTCGTACATCAACAAAGGATGAACCACGCTCAGGACGTCCTGTAGAGGTGACTACACCAGAAATGATCAATAAAATCCACGATATGGTGTTAAGTGACCGAAGATTAAAGTTGAGTGAGATAATTGAGGTTACAGGGATCTCAAAAGGTAGCGTCATTTCTATTTTACATGACAAATTGGGCATGAAAAATATTTCTGCAAGATGGGTGCCGCGTTTGCTCACAGTCGACAATAAACGCAGTAGGGTGGTGGCCTCTAAAGCCCTGTTGTCGCTCATGCAACGCAATCCGGATGAATTTTTTCGTCGCTTTGTGACTGTAGATGAAACATGGATACACCACTATACTCCCGAGACGAAAAAACAGTCAAAGCAGTGGATTGCGAAGGCAAACCATGTCCAAAGAAGGCGAAAACCGTAAAATCAGCTGGTAAGGTTATGGCTACTGTATTTTGGGATGCACGTGAAATTATTTTCGTTGACTATTTGGAAAAAGGAAAAACAATAACAGGGGATTATTATGCATCTTTATTGGACCAGCTAAAAAACAAAATTGAAGAAAAACGGCCTCATTTAAACAGGAAAAAAATCCTCTTTCATCAGGACAATGCCCGTGTTCACACATGTTTACGATCAATGGCTAAAATTGAAGAATTGAAGTTCGAATTGGTCGACCACCCACCGTATTCGCCAGATTTAGCCCCCCAGTGACTTTTTCCTTTTCCCAAACTTAAAAAAATGGCTAAGTGGACAACGTTTTTTTTCAAATGAAGAAGTCATCGATCGGACAAATGCTTATTTTGAGGACCTTCCGAAAACTTATTTTTCTGACGGTTTAAAAAAAATTGAGAAACGTCTAACCAAGTGTATTGAGCTCCAAGGAAATTATGTTGAGAAATAAAAAAAAAATACAAAAATAAAACCTGTTTTAATGCTTTTTTCTAAGGAATTATTGACCCACCCTCGTATTATGTTATAATATATTGTACCATACTTGAAGATTGACACTTCAAGTGGGTTTTAAAGAGTTTAAACATAAAATTACGTACCAGGAGACCATGATAGGATAATATGAATTGATTTTAAACTATTCCACGTGTGACATATTTACTAAGTTGAGAAATATTCCATTATAATCAATGACAGATCATTCGATTTTCAAATATTTTTTACTCCAATTTATCCCTAACCGAAGATTGTATTGGCACTTGACAGATATGGGTAAGTATATATACCTAATATATAGAAACTCAGATAGCTGTCCTAAATACCTAGTACAATGTACATACAAAATTAACCAGATATTATTTTAAGTGGCTGATACCTACCTATATAACTCGCACCTCGTTTTTGTAATAAAAAAATCGAATAAAAAATGTACCTACACATTTCAGCACGTATGCAGCATATCGCTTTTATAGTGTTTACCTACGTTTATAGTAATATTGACATGATTGATAAGTAAATGGTTTTAAATAGATTTGTATGCAGTACCTATATCATTAAAGCGTTTACATTTTGGGTTAATTTTTCTGTAGAGATCTAACGGATTTGAGAAAACTGAGCACTTCCAGTATCTGGACTCCATTGTCACAGCTAACAACGATTTATAAACATGGATCACAAGATCAATGTAGGCTAAACCAAATGCCGCCTACTCGATGCTTGCATTCTGACGGTGTTCCTTTGCGGTAGCAAATCATGGCACCTTACGCATGATCAGTGCAACCATTGGTGCAACCGTATAGTGAGCTTTGATAACAGATGTTTGCGACGAATACTGGGTGCAGGGTGATATAAGAGAGCAAACCAAACAGCCTCTCACACAGAACAGATAATAAATTATTTCTGAGTTCCTTGGCCTCTCACCACGAACGCCTGAAGAGAATATCAACCTGGCTTCTTTTATTGTATTAATTTATTATATAAACTAAAATTAACTGTAGATATTAGTTGTTAGTGTGTATTTACCATTGGTGAATGCGCATATATGCGCCTGAAGATGCCAAAAGGCGAAACCAGGGTCGCAAAAGACGAATCAAATAGTGCAAAACTTAAATCAATTAGAAGTTAAATTCAAATTTCATCTATAATTTAATTACACATTTACTTGCCATTTACAGCCTGTTTACGTGGAGGTATCCAATATTTCTCTACCTCTTGTATCTTCTTATAACTACACCCAGAAAGTAACTTACTTCCCATTATTTTTGTGTTTTCAGAGAAATACCAAAACGCGAGCCTGCTTTACTGTGTTTATTAATTTATTAATACATTTGATATTACGTCCACGACTAGTATTTAATCCTAGTCTATTAATCGATAAGTATCTACCAAAGATTACAAATTTAAAATGGCTTTAGGTATCTATATACTCGTATCTATGTAATTAGATTTATCATCATATCTACCCTTATGTCATTAGTAATAATTAGTTAGTTACTACTAAAAATAATCTAAATGCTAACCAGTGAGTGTATAAATTATCGATTGGCGTAATACTGTCTCATCCCCGACCTTCTCAATGCAAGAAAGCCTTGATCTCTTTTTAATATACATCCACTGGTGTTCATCCAATCTGCAAGCCATTTTCACGGAATTGCCAATCCTAACCTATTAGACAAACCCAGCCGTCTGATTCTTGTCTGGTATGACTCTGCAATTACATAAACATTTCCTCTCATCCGACTCGATGTCTCGTAAACTCCACAAGTGAAATCCAAAAGACAGCTGTGGCGAACCGTTTAATAGTTAACTTATTATCTAAACATGTCCACGTTATAATAATCATGACATCACAAATGCAGTTTTTCGTAAACTTTACAAATATTCGAATCCGAGTGATTGGTTCCAATTCATCATCACCATCAGCCTGAATCTATCCACTGGATGACTAGATTTATCCAACGATTGTGTCCGAGCTATGTGTCCAGCCCATCTACATTTAAGGCTTTAAATAAACTCTATTACATCGCAAACTCTTGTCTGCTTCCTTGCCCTATGCCTAGCATGCACTTCTCCATACCACGTTGTGTTGTACCAAGTTTCTGGATTTGCCTTTTACTTAGGGTCCATATTTGACACGCATATGTGATCACGGGAAGCACACAATGGTTGAATACTGCGCTTTAGGCACAGTGGAAGATCACTTTTGAAGACACTTCAGGCGGCCAAAAGCACTCCAGCCTAGCTTTACTCAATTTCATCAAATATACATCCATCCATAGACACTTGTTGTCCCAGATAGATGTAGCTTTTCACCTGTTCGAGTTGAGTACCATTGATGAGGATCTCTTTTTGGCCCGCAAAGCAGTTGAACATGACTTTCGTCTTTGTTACATTTATTTTCAAACCTACTTTGTTTCTTACTTCAGCGAGTTCCTGCATTCTGCTTTGGAGGTCTTCTGAGTCTTGCGAGAAAATTACTATGTCATCGGCAAAGCGCAGATGACTCGGGTATTCTCCATTTATGGGGATCCCTTTGTCATTCCAGTCAAGTTGCCTGAATAAGTCTTCATGGTTCCAATTATGTATGATAAAACACCAAGTGTTTATTTTCCATACTTTTCATCATTGAGACATTAATCAAATTTGTAAACCTTCCTATATTGTCTTACCTCTTATGTCAGAATCATTATTTTATGAATTATGCATTGTAAATTATTACAATTTATGAATATTTATTTTGCTGAGTTAGAATTCAATGTTTGCGGGGCCCACAAAATTGTGTTTTTGCTAATTGATTTGCAAATGATAATTACAAAATTAATTAAAAGTGCCCACAAGGATGTGTACGTTTTGTAAATAATCTTATAAACGAACTCTTTCTATTTATTACGAGTAGTTATGTAAGATTTGTAATGTTAAAGTTGTAAACGCCTGTTCAATTAATTATATACCTAATTATAGTAAAGTTATATGTACAGCTTTCATTTATAAATGGTTTCCGGATTATTAGCATTATTTTAAACCACGATACGAAGATAATAAATTGACAACGCCATTAAAAATCATTATAATATTATCATCAGTTAATCGACTTACTAGAGTGTTGACCCCCAATGCTGCATGCACCCATATGAAATAAATGGCAATAATTATTTTATGTAAATTATTTTTATTCCAAGAGTTTTAATGAATGAATTGAACCGTTTTGTCTCTTTTATACTCTTACCAACTTGTGTGGGTATAATCTTATAAGAAACATCAAAATACAATTATTATTCATACTGCTCCGAATATTAGAATTAAATAGGTGTAAAATTAATCGGTTATATTATTAACCAAGAATAAATATTATATAAAAATTTATTAGACCCGTCATGGATAAAAACCACGTGCTATGTGTTCACTATCACTGCCTTTAGCAATACTCACTCTGACAACTCTCAAAATAAGACGGATCCACCCGACAAGTTTCGCCCGTGCCACCCATCTCTTTCGTATGCAGAAACTCGGCTGAGTTTTTGACTACCAATAAAGCGAGTGCGAAATTTCGTCATCTCACTAAACGGTGGAAGAGGGGCGGTAAAGGAAGCCACCTCATAAAAAGCAAGTGCCACTAAAAATGATCGTAACAATAAAATCCGCGTTCTGTGCTCCTGGTACATCCAACACGGGCGGCTGATCCCTTCGCACCGTGGGAGACTGCGATCGTCTACCTCCTCGCGCTTCTGTTTACCTTGTATCAGGGTGGCCGCAACTGTCATTAAATTTGCATTGTTGGCTGCGTGAAAAAGGTTTTCTTCTACCTTTTCGAAATTATTTTTTTAATACAGTCGTCATTATTTGATTTATTGTAGTAACAACACTTATAAAGTTATAAGTCTCGGGTGCAAATCCAGACTGAAAAATTCACCCAGAGATAGACCTACCTAATAACAGTAGCGAAAGGTAGAAGTAGGCTGGATCCTACATAAATAATGCACACTTAACTTTATTAATCAAAAGTATTTGTTTTTATTGAACTAAGACTACAATAGAACTAAATAGATAGTACAATATGTAGATAGTGTTTGTTAGTTTTTAAAATTCAATTAAACTCTGCATAATCCAAGCCATTGTAGATAATAGACATACAATATTCGATTATCTATAAAATATCTAAAATTATATTGAACCATACATAATTTTAGATAATTTATAGATAAATCCTATGCTCCGATGCTGGAGTGTAACACGTTGCAATGTATTGTTAAACTACCTATTGCAAATGATTTCCTAAACGTAACTTTATTTTGTTATTAATTTGACATTGATTTACGAAAAATATTTAGAATTATATAAACGTCGACAAAAAAATGATTTTCCTCACCTGTAAATAAGATATCTTGTATTCTATAAGACAGTAAGTAGTAATTTTCATTAGAATTTCCCCCATTCAAATGTTAATAACTCAAACAAAGACTATGTTGTTACATGATAAAAGTCATAAAACATTTACTCATGATTCCCTGTGAGTGGGTAAGTACCTGCCCTTAATTCGTAAAAAGGATTTGCATAAATATAATCAAACTGCCTTCCCCTCTGTCTCTGATTATTTAAGGACATTTACCCCTTGACTCGACAAAACGTCATTAACTACACATCGATGCACTATTCCCCGAACGGAAAGGGGTTCTTAAAAACAACTGCAACCGAATCACGGCGGACTAACATGGCAACACAGGCCTTTGCCAGGACGGGGAGTCCACGGAATAAACTACAATTAAATTTTAAATTAAAATCAATGCTCGGCTGGGTCCGCTCTACGTCATAATACAAACTTCGACTGTGTGCTCATTTGTTAAATCGGGGTTGAGTGTAATTTTCAATGCATCGGACCGCCAGATCTCGTAATGGCTGTCGATAATGTTTCAAAATTTACAAAGACAAATCGCCGAGCGGAAACAATTGAAAATAGCACAAAATCATCACGTATTCTGATACATTTCACAGCCTTTATCAGCGTGCAATTATAAATGCAGATAGTTTCTTTTAAAACTGGGGCGATCCTTTATGAAGCAATTCAAACGAAGATGGGTAATTTTTGTTTTTCGCGGAGTATTGTGCCGTTTGGCTATGACGCTGAAGGGTAGATTTCGCGTGAAATTCGAAATGGTTTTTATTGTGTTTCGCAGTGGACTGGGCATGGCCGTTAAAGTCTATCCGCAAAGTCGAAGGGGTGCGGTGGATGATGGGGTTGGAAGTTAATGAGTCACGCGCGGGGGTGGGGCTGTAAAGGGAAAATTATTCGGGGGGCAGAAGGGTGCGATTGCTTTTTGTGTTGTGTTATTTTCTGGTGTCAGTTTTGGTTCGACGAGGTGACGGAGAGGGTGCCTATCATGGGAGATCAAATTGTACCAGGGTTACTTACATAAAATTAGATGCATTGAATTTACTCTGTATATTGTCAATCAATGCTTAACGATAATATTATTTTAAGAATACATATAATGTATTCTTTTCATAGGCTAAATTTTGTTCATTAATTTAATTCAATACAATTGCATTCATAATGAGTTTCCATACTTTTAGATAGTTACTTAAATATTTCTTTCCTGACTTTAGGTTACACATTATATTATGAACCAATGAGCAATGCAAATTATCAAGGTAAAATTAATTGGCAACACAATATTATCTAATACTTTCAAAACGTTTACAACATGATATAAAAACAAAGAAAATATGTTTTTATTAATAATAAATAAAAAAACAGGATAATAAAAATATAATTTTGAATATTTCAGAAACATACCTATTAGAAAAAATCTAGATAAAAAGTTAGACCGAGTGGGTCTCGATCTCACGTCATTCAGTCTTGGCGAAGCATGGAACAGTTCTATACAATACAGGTAGGTTCAGCCTTCCTTGGATTAAGTAGTCTCATAAAGGCGATGTATGTATTCATATTGCATTTACCATGCAATGATTTATCCTGAAAATAGCATCTCCGTTTTCACATCTGTCGGCGAAGACTAAAATATGCATAATATGCTCACGAACTCGAGTGTTAGTGACGTGGTAGCAGTGGCGAAGGGTGGAGGTAGGCTGTTAAGATCCGTCATAAATAGTGCACATTAACCTTTTTCAGTCAAATGTATATGTTTTTATTGAAATAAGACTACAATTTACAGATGGTATTGGTTGGGTTTTAAAAATCAATTAAACCCTGCGAAAACCAAGCCATAATAGTATTGGTATATTTTAGGCGATATGACAAAATTGTGCACATTTTTTCATTCTTACTTATTTGTTTTCGTTAGATTAAGAATACGTATTACACATATTGTTGGTTCATTTTTTTAATTCATCAAGCTATGCCTAAACCAAACTATAATAGATAAAAATTATTATTCTATCTATAAAATATCCAAATTTATGTATGATTTAATTACATAATTTTAGATATTTTATAGATGTACGAGTATTTTTTGACTATTATCTATTATGGCTTGGTTTTTGCAGGGTTTAATTGAATATTAAAAACTAACCAACACCATCTGTAAAATGTAGTCTTATTTCAATGAAAACAAGTATGTATGACTGACAAAGTTTAGTGAGCAATATTTATGGCGGATCTTAACAGCCTACCTCCACCCTTCGCCACTGCGTGGTAGTACCAGTGTAACTGGTATATTCTGAAAAAATCTTTATTATTATTTTAAATAACGTCTCGTTAATAAATTTATTCTCATATTATTATTTCTTACTGTTTAATGTCATTTTGTATTAGGTATTATTATAAATTAGATTTTACACCATTAAAAGCCCACATAATCCCATTGAATCTCGGGTGTTTTAGGACATTAATGTACCGCAGCTGAACAAAATGCAGAAATTTGCATAGCAGTTGATGATTGCAACCCCCCCAGTGGCGTGCGTAGCGTTAACCCATTCAATATTTTCTTCTTGCTAATCAATCAACGCTGCGTCGACCCCCAGTAACTTGCAGCATTGGCACTTTTCAGTTTAGTTTCGAATTAGGGATCGCCAACTATAAACACGACCGCTGACATTGAAAATTTAATATATTAAATGAAATTTAAAAAATGTCAATTAAATTTCTGCTCAATGATGGTTAGGACCTATAATTTTTAACATATTATGAACATTATTCGATTTCTTGTTCAAACTAGCATTCTAGTTTATTTTGGAGGTGTAGAATTCCATCACACAACATTAGCCTATCGGGATAATACATTATACTGTAACTATAAAGCTACCTTGCAAAGTAAGATAGGTACTTAAAGTGAATGTGTATTTTCAGTTAAAAGAATGTTGCAATTTTAGATAGGTATTGCATATGTTCAGTATTGCATTAATAATACATATTTTACATTTTCGGTACCTACCTATGTAATTTGATCAATAATTGGACAAAACAATAAATTGACAGGTCAAATGACATATTGCGAACAAAATAACCATCGAATTTTAAATTTTAGTGAAACCTTTTACTTTTCAAGAAAAAAATAAATGGGCAATCGATTCAACGAATTGATCTATGTGGCTTTGATAGTTGTTTTTTTAAGAAGTTCAACCACAATGTTTGATCTCGAGTAATAAGAAAACATGAAAGCATAATCCAATTGTTCCTATTTCTTTAACTAGTATATAACACAAGTTAAGAGCGGTACCAACTCACATCACGACATTCTACTTATTTATGCAGAAACAGGATTCAAACATGGTAAAGTTACCATGTTTGAGGCGTCTAATTCCAAAAAGCGATAAGTCCACATTTGGTCAAAATCGAGAAAAAAATACGCATGTATTCTTTGTATAATTTTACACAATATGTATTAATCTATAAATTCCAAAACGCGACATAACCCTACGAAAAAAAATATTTTAAGTCTCGATTTATTACAAATTTAAAGCGTGGTTGATTTCGCGCGTGTTTAAGTCAACCAATAAAGTAACGTTCAATATTGAAAAGGGCGTCTCCCATGCTGTAGCATCTGGTAAACTCATGACAGTGCCACGGAAATATGTGCCTTATGCGGAGTAAATTAAAAAGTGAGGTACAAATAGCGATACGTCCAATTTTATTTTGCCTATATTTATTACATTTAAGAGTTTATCGGCTGAAACAAATTGCCATTTGGGTCTAATTTCGACATAGAATACAACGGAAAAAATTATCTCACGTTAAAACAAATAATTGAAGCTTGAAACATAAAAACGTTGTTTCCCGAATATATTGAATTGTGGACTTGTCGTTAGGTGTACAATTTGAAGGTATAGTTTGACTTGTGCTTCTTTAAACTTTGAACACATACATATTTAATTATTATATTACTATTGTTTCGTGGAATAGTAGTAAAGGATTATAATATATGAATGAAACTTACAGAACTCAACCTTATATATAGCGTCTTATTTAATATCATTTAATTATCTTTGCTTTTTAAAATAATTTTATTCGATTTACATTAATGGTAAAACCGTTACGTTCATAATAATATGTCTTTTATGGTTATCAACGGCTGCCATAGACGCACGCGAAAGAAAGCCAGTGGGGGAGCAAAATTGCATTATGCAGAAGGGAAATTTCATATGTATCTATACATCCGATGTGCACTTTCTGGGAACGATTTGAACTAATCCAGTGATCCATCATTACATTAGCGGGACTATACCCTCCACTATCCAAATTCGCAGTGGGAGCGAGGGAATTAAGGGTCATTTTACAATTTTGTGTTGATTTTTAAACGCCCTAAAAATTTGAAGAGTTGGATTATGTATAGGTGTATTCATATTTTTACATTTAAGATTTATTTTAAAATTTGCAAAAATTGTCTTCAAGCATGTATGTTTATATATAGATTTTTATTCATGATATTGGTTACACTTTTCGGCATCAGCAGTTTTGTGTAAACATAATATGTACAAATAGACCTAATGAAGTGTCCATAAATTAATTTAAAAATCAATAAATTAATACCTACTGTAATCGCAAACGCACAAAATATAAAATTTAAGGATATTCATTTTCTTTATTTTTATTTTTTTATTATTATTATGTCCACAGTAAGTAGGTATCTTTAAATACAAAGATTGGTTTCATCGTAGATTAATATCGTAAGATGATATTTTTTTTAAATATGGTTATGTTACTAGGTATTCAAATATAATATATCATGATAATTGGTAGGTACTTAATAATTTTGTTGCTCAATCGGTACATAACATCGTTTGATTAGAAAATATTTTACTATTTTAGATTAATTTAATAACAACTTAATTATTTTTTTCTCACAAAATGAGTCTATTTTCCACAATAATTATTACGAGTCATTTTATCGTTTAAAAACACCACAACGCAGTACTTATATTCCATAAGAATGACAAAAATATACAAAAGTGACACTTGATAAACAAAATATTCATCTTAACCTACTTCAACAAACATTTTTGTTTGATTGACTTTTCTGTCCCCCAAACACAAGACGCCCCTGGCGTACAATAGTGCAATGATGCCATTACACTCGGATGGGTAAAACGAGCGATTTTGATGTTTATCGCCGCTTTGTCTACGGGCTGTAATTTAATGTGGGAACTCTGTGCACTTACGTCTTTTTGCGTTACACAGTGGCAAATATAAACAAAAATAGTTCACCCTGATAGATAGGAAGGACACATGTGACTTTTGTGGAATTCGCCTCGAAATAATTTGGGAGGTCCGTGACGGAATTTAATTAATTTATCGCATTCTTTGAAATAAATTAAAATCCAGAGTTGGTATTTTATTATACGCATTCAATATTCAAAATTAAGGTGATATCGTAAGGTATTTTAATTAACAATTTAATTAACACGATGGCTTATTCTTACCTGTTCACAATATTTTATTACATTATTTATTTGTCTTGATTTATAGTCTGTCATTATAGGCATTGCGGGTGGAATTAACTTCCAGCCAATCCTTGGGTACAGTGTACTGTCTTGTAGTGTGGAGGGTTGAAGATGTAGTGGATTTGACAGTCAATCTGATCTGGCGGGTATTTTTGCTAGCGTCTGTCAACCTAACGTCATGATTGCGACGAGCTTTGTGATAAAATCGTGAAAATGATATTAGGTACTATAATTAGGCGGACGATAGCTCAAGGGATAAGGCCACTCACCTGGTTAGTGAAAGGTGGGCTCAAGTCCTACCTGGCTTAACTTTTTTTTATTAAGATATGTTTTCTGACGAGTTTTCAATGATAAGAATATCATATTGAATAAAACAATAATAATTTAATAAGTAATGAATCTCTAAATAGTAGGTACTTAATACGTGGGTATTGAAAGTTGTATTTTGAAAATAATCATTGACTACTCAAATAGGAATACTATGTCAGTGCAACAACATATCCCTGGATAAATGGATGTAAATATAAATAAATATACATAGGGGTGAAGGAGTAGACGCGGAAGGGAGGTGCGATGGTCCTCTGATCGCAGAGAGGCAGAGGGAAGCGTGAATGCTTTTAGTTTTGAGCAGAGCATTTCTATGAAAGAGTAAGCGATGCTCGTAGGTATGTCACGTGTTTAAAATGAAAAGAATCTAACTCCTCAAACGTGATTTTTAATAATTTTACATTTTTTTTTGACAGAAAATGATGAAGATTTGCTACCTACCTATCTAACTTATTATTTATAAACGTGTTATATTTAAGATTTTTTAATACTGATCTTGTAGTGAGTCGATATTCTTCTATGAGTACAGATACGTTCCACTAGTTAGCAGCACCATTTTTTTCAGTCTACTGATCAAAACTGGTGAAAATAAATGTATATATTGTTACTCTACCTATCATTTATTTTATACAATTAACAATACACGTCGACTTTATAAAAGAGAAAGGACATAACGTAACCCTTAGTTTTTTCTGAAAATAGGTTTTTTTGATAATAACGTTAAATACACAATATTATGTCCAAAGAACGTATGCTGCAAATGCCGATTTATCATCAAAATTCAGCTTGCAATTGAAAAAAAAGAAGGAAATGAAGTGGGGAAAAACGACTTAACCATATTAATTAATATCAGATTAGGAATATAAAGCCGAAAATTATTAATTATCGTGCACTTCACGGTTATGTCTAGTTTGTATATTTTTACTTTGAGCGAAAACCATAACAAAAACGTTTTTGTGCCTCCTGTAAAATTTGATTTGTGTGGATTAATTCCTTTTTTTCTTTCTACTGTCGACGTGATTTAAGAATGTAGCATTTTGTTATTGAATATATGTATTTATTACATAATTTGGAACAACTCGACCTGCCAGGTATATTTTTGAGGTGTTTCAAATGGTGTACATATGTTAAATTAGATATTAAATAATCTGAATTTATTGTTTTGTGAAATGGGTTGTGAAATTCGACTCGCAAAGATGCACCGTATCACTTCGATATGAAGAGCAAACAGCGTAATCTGATTTGGGAGTCATACATAGGACGGATCATTTCGGGGAAGGAGATTTGATTTGTTTGCGAAATGAATATTGATTTGTTTGCTAAGTGAATTAAGCACTACGAACGCGGAGGAGCTGTTGGCGTTACGATTTTTATGATATCTAGGTATAACACTTTTGCTGTAATTTATATTGCAAAATAGCAGTTATATACACTTAAATTTGATGACATAATTTGATCTATTAAACTGTAATATATCATGATACGATTATTTTTTGTAAAACAATGACCAGTTCGAAATTTAAAATTCGAAATTTAAAATTAGTTACTTACATCAAGACAGACATCTATCTACCTGGCACACTATCTCCAGTAATAACTACAATAAAATTACTTTTGATGCCAGTGTATTATATAAACCTTTTTTATAGGAACGCCTTCAAATAAATGAATTATCATATAATTAATATTGTATGTATTATGTTCCAATAGCTGAAATTGTAGATAGATATATGTATTTATTTTTATTGTCCGCTTTGTTCGAATAAGTACTAATTTTCGGCTAAAATTCAACACGGTTACGAAAATATTCACTCAAATTCAATTACAGAGCATTAAAAGTTTGTTCTTGGGAGGAATTAACCTCCTTAAAACGTGACGGAGCAATCCAAAGAAAGTTCTAAAAGTTTTCACCTAGGAACGCCCCTTGTGAATTTTTATTCAATGAAAATATTAAGTTTTTAAACGACTTTTTGCGATAGAAAGATTACACGATTAAGTGTTGTTTATCTGGTTAGGGTAGTTAAGCTTGTCGATGATAGTTTGGCATTTTGCTTAAGATTATTCAAATTTGCTCTCTGCATAACGGCATAACGACCAAATACAACAACAACTAATTGTGAAGTTTCAAGCAACACACATAAATAACATGTCGATAGTTTTATCGAATCATATAATGATAATTTTGCATACGAATTTACACATAATCCCTCAATGTTTCTCCACAACCGACATATTACCGAAATAAAAAATACAATTAATAATATAAACCTCCAATTTGACATGATTAGTTTACTCGATAATGATGTCCCATTTATTACAATATGTTAATTAGATGTGTATGTATATACAAGCAAAAATGGAATTCTACCTCCATGTTTCAGATCAGTTTTTGTACCTGATATGAAATTGCTGGATCAAAATTATTACTTTCTCTTGTCGGACTAATCATACACCAATTGCACGGACTACGCGGCTGGTTAGTGCGCTTTATAGAAACAAGGCTTACTATATTCAAGCCGTGGCACAGAATTTCGAATCACGATGGTAGTGCTCTTATATTCGAATGATTTTCGATTAACTATTTCATTCAAATTATTAAGTAGGTACCATTTATTTTATTTCAATATGCAACAATCATCATTTTCTATAAACAGTACCACATCCTGAAGCGGGCCCCCAGGCCAGGATCTTTGGTGGGCCCCCTACCTATCACGAAGGTTAAAGGTGGTCTGACGCTCTAGTGGCGTTTTCTAAATGGTGTTCGAGGTCAATAAAAATTCAGTGTATTTTTAACGATTTTTAACACATCTGATTATGGAGTTGTCGAGTATCAACACACAATAACCAAAAATTGCATCGCACATCCATACTTATATTTTCAAATTAGCGCCGCAGGCGACTTTTTTACTATTGGGGCATATTTAAGATGTGTATTTATCTCAATTATGTGGTCGACCCGCCACGCCGGGCCCCCCTGAACCCGGGCCCCTAGGCTAGAGTCCTGTCAGCCCTTTATCGGGGATCATAATTAGCACTACCAACGAAGTTAACAGTTTCGTGTCGTGGCATGACAATAGTAATCCTTGTAGTGACTTAGAAATGATTTGTATTTTTATTATAACTTGATGTACCTGTTTAAAAAAAAAATCTAAATGCCATATTGTGAACGTCTTGAATTAATAATTTGTTGTGTCTTTTTAATAAATAAATAAAAACCCAATTTTGTCACTTCGGAGGTTTTAACATTTCAATATATACGAAAATTATGTAGGTTAAGACTTTTTAGACTTTAGAGCGACAAATTGAAACAAAAATGATGCATTCTATATTGTGTAACTAACATTCACAAAACCTATTGAAAATAATTAAAGAACACATATTTAAAAAAAAGTTACTGCAAGTATTAGGATATCATGAAACCATGTGGGTATACAAAATGACAGCTCTGCTAGAAACACTGGAAGTCAGTCTCCGAGTTGTACCTTGTAGTACGTGTTATCTGCTGTAATTAGTTAAAACAGCATTTTAAATGCAAAGCGCAGGGCAATTCAGTGAAACGATAAGAAACAATCATTATTAAAGGTGTGGCAAGCCTCGTGGGGTAAGACGACCCACTACTGCCGACATTAAAAGTCCAATCTTAATGGCCTTCTCTATTGATGCAAGGGGAACTAACTGTTAGTGCGATGCAGAGACTATACAATATCTAAATAACCACAGTAATTACTGTGGTCCGTGGTAATGCGCTATTATATTGAATTTAAAGCGAACGTTCGTTTGTTTATTACACAATTTTGAAGTTATTGACTAAATAACTTTCGCGATTTGTGTCTTCGTTCATACTATACTTTCTGTGCGATATCAGTTATCGGACGTTAAATGATTTTCGTCATCACTGTCTCATTAATCTCAATAAGTCTCGTAGATTCTTTAGTCAAAACGTTCTTCTTCTTCTGTCAAGGCTTCGCTCACCGGAAGGCTGCTCTGCATAAATTATTATGTATATACCCATGAAATACTATTATGTAAGGATATTACTTCTTATTTTATTACGATGATGTTGAACTAATTAAATCTGTTTCTTTTGTTCACAGGTGATGCGAGTAATGCTAGCATCGGCAGTGGAGAAGGCACGGGAGAGGAGGACGACGATACGAATGGAAAAAAGAACCAGAAAAAACGCGGCATTTTCCCCAAAGTAGCCACCAATATCCTCAGAGCGTGGCTCTTTCAACACTTAACGGTGAGTCGAATCCATTGTCCATAGACTTTATGTAATGCACCGGCGGACGTCTAATCCGTGTCTACTTACCGACCGATTAATTATCGTCCTGTGCACCTGGTTTCAATTCGTCAAACTAGCGCCACAAGCGGATGTCGTCAAATGAAATTAACTTCTTTTCATAGAGTTAGACACTTGCATTGTTATTTGTACATAGGTATTCAGTCCACTTAAAATAAATAATAATATATTTAAAATACATCATTTTTTATAGCATATAGATACTAGAAAAATACGACGCCCGACGAATCGATATCGAACCCTTATCCACTAATTTCACATCAATGTGCTTTACCAATTAAACCACGTATGTCCTATCTCATTACGACGAATTATTTTAATACATTGCGTTAATTTCTGCAACTGTCAAATACATAAAAATAGTTTAGTGTACATATATATATTTACTGTTATTTCTTGGTAGAAATATATGATACTTATTGAAAGAAATAACATTTTTTGAATATATGTTTTCACATTTAAATTCAAGGATGACTACGTGTTACGACATTATCACTAAAAAAATAACATTTAATATTTATTTTTAACAACCTTTATTCCATATAAGGAGATGGCTTTAAGGTAGGTATACACTTAGGTACATTAAAAAAAACATTTCTGCGAATACATTAGAAAAATGATCAAACAAATTGAGAAGGCATAATTATTACACTTTTTTTATGAATTAAAATAAAATACAATAATTAACATAATTTAATAATGCTCTAGGTCTGTCTACACAGTTTAGATTTAGAATGACATTACAGCTATATAAAATAAGTTTAGAATATTGCAGCCACCAGTCTGTTATAATATCATCAGTTTGTTTAAAACCACTTCCCTAACGTGTTACACGCGTAAGACTTTCAATCCATTCACGAGGTCGATCGGATGCTTTCCGGTTTCCCGAATATCAGTTTCTTTGGGAGGCCCTGACTCATGTATCTTGTATAAATGACCCTGTCGTCTAAAGCCGCACTTATGGGTCAATGACATTGAGCTACTTTACGAGCTGCTTGTTTGCGAATTTACAATCTGCCTGTAAAGTCGCCCAGTGTCATCGAAAAAGGTAACAAGCAGATTGTAAACAATCTACCGAGAAAAGTTGAAAGCCGGCCAACTTTACACGCTACACGCCGCCGTGTGGGCCTACTGCGTAGTAGCGACTTCCCGGTAAAAAATGAACTACGTTCTGTCAAAATAGTAGCTAGCTTGTTAGCTTCTCAGCGAATGGAAAGTTTTGTGTGCCGCCCGCTTTTAAATTCGTCAACAAACAGCTCGTAACGTAGCTCAATGTAATTGACTCATTAGCATTAGACCAAGCGAGCGAATGTTTGTTCTCCCCCCACTCCAGCGAAATTCTCTTGACGTAAACGCTTTTTGTTGAGCGAGCATAAGAATTTCGCTGGAGTGGGGGAAGAACAAACATTCGCTCACTTGGTCTAAACTCTAAATGACTGTTCGATATGCAAGCTCTGTATTGTACCCCTGTTCCAACAATACCGCGCAGGACGCTTCGCTCAAATGAGCCCAACACTCTTTCCGTATTTTTGATTACGCACCAAGTCAGCCCATGACAACTACTGTTTTATTAGTTTGTCTTTTGTATGTAAAATGTATTATAATAAGTGTTTGTTCAATGCCGTTCGTTAGACCGAAGCGACCGATCTTACTTATTATAATCTCGATTATGTACTAACAATTATTATTATTGTAGTATATATTTTGGATCACATATAACTTTACCATTTTTTTTTTTTTTTATAATAACCATACCCTTGCTTTTTCGTACAAGGTGGTTGGGTGGGTTAGTTGCATTGATGTGGGGCTAATTAGGTGCCTCCATTTATATCTTTAATTTTCTTTATAGCCAGGATTAAATATTTTGTGTAGTGTTCTTGTGTTGTTCTATTGCTTAGTGCTTCGTGAGGCTTTTGGAGGTCAATTTCGTGATTATGTTGTCTACATCGAGTCCTGAGAGTCCATCGCTCCCTTTCTAGTATAGGGCAGTCGTTGATGACATGCCACACAGTTTGAGATGTGTTGCCGTCACATGGACAACAGTCGTCATCCCTCAATTTAAATCTTTTTAGATAAGCTCGCACCGATCCGTGGCCTGTTAGTATCTGTGTGAGTTCGTGTGATATTTTTAAGTTCCTGGCAAGAGTGATGGCACAGTTTATGTTTGGAATAAATTTCTGCGTTATTGATCCTGTGGCGGATGTTGTGTATCTGTGGTTCCATAGCTCTATGGTATCTTCGTTTAGTTTTTGTTTTGCGTAACTCAGAGGGAAGTGTGTATAGGTTAAAGGTCTTTTGTCTGTTGTGGCTTGTTTAGCGTATTTATCAGCTTCCTCGTTTTCGGCTATCCCTGTGTGACTTCTTATCCAGAAGAATCTGGGGTTTGTTCCTATCATTCGAAGCTGTGTTGACAGTGTTAAAATGTCTCTTACAAGTGGGTGTGTCGATGATGGGTTTTGGAGAGCTACCAGACTGGATTGGCTATCTGAGAATATGTTTACATAGTCGTGTCTGTGGAACTTTAATCTTTTGAGTGTCCACTCGAGAGATTCTCTGATAGCAAATATTTCTGCTTGGAAAACAGTGCAGTAGCTTTCGAGCTTAAATTTTCGGGGTGTTATTAATGTTCCATTTTCGTAGGCTACAAAAGCTGCCCCTACTTTGTTATCGATTAGACTGCCATCTGTGTAGATCTCCAATCCTGTGATGTGGTATTTTGTTTTAGTGTCTTCGTCAACTGTTCCTATGTGTTCTATATTTTCTAGATGTCTGTTACCAGGATGTGGAAGTTGTGTGTAGTGTATTTTGTTTTCGTATGTTCTGTCTGTAGGTAAGTGTCGGGGAAGTATGTGGCTTGTTTTAACTTGGTATATTCCTGTAAGTTCTTGTATTTTTATATCTATTGGCGCTATTCCTGCCAGGGCTTGTGCTGACGTTAGCGATATTGTGCGATATCCCTTGCAAATTGATATTGCGAAAGGTCTTTGCGCGGAATTCAGTCTTTTTTGGATCGACTTTCTGTGAGTTGCTTTATTCCAGACCGATGCCGCGTAAGTTAAGGTTGGCTCCACAGCTCCATGATATATAATTTTTAAAACTTCAGGAGACGCCCCCCAAGTGGCTCTTGCTGTTTTTAAAAAGAATTTTCCCATTTGAGCTGCTTTCTTACATATGTAGTCGACGTGTTTCGCCCAATTGATGTGCCTGTCTAGTATTATGCCAAGAATTTTAAAGGAATCGACCAACTTTTTCGGTTTTCCTTTCCACTGGATTTCTGGTGTTCGTATTTTCCTTTTGTTGATAAACATTATATTTGTCTTAATATCTGAGAAGGTTAGTTTTACGTCTTCACCCCATGAGTTTACTTTTTGAAGCACGCTATTGGTTTTTAATTCCAGTTCGTCGGTGTCTTTTGCTGCTATCAATATTAACACATCGTCAGCAAAGGCTTGTATGTATGTATTGTGGGGTAAGAGTATTGTTAATAGACTGTCTAAGGCGATATTCCATAGTGTTGGGCCACAAGTTGAGCCTTGGATGCAACCTTGGGTTTGGTCTTGTTTTATTTCTTCGTCTGCATACTTTAGTTTTACTTCCCTATCTTGTAGATAACTGCAAAACAGTTTGTACAAGTTAGGCGGTGTTGACTTGATTGCAAGGGCGTTTTTTATGTGTGGCCACCATGCGTTATCAAATGCACCTTGAATGTCTAGGGAAATTGCTATGAGTGATTCTTTCAATTCGAGATGCGTTGAGATTATGTGTACGGCTTTGTTTAGTGCGTGTTCTGTTGATGTTTGAGGGGTAAAGCCAAACTGTTTAGTGCTCAATTTGTTGTTTTTTGTAAGATGCCAGTGCACTCTCTGAATTGCTAGTTTTTCTAGCACTTTTCCGAAAACGGGAAGGAGGCCGATAGGCCTGTACGATTTTGTGTCCATAGCATCTTTCCCAGGCTTAGGAACGGCCTTAATGATCGCTATTTTCCAGGATTTCGGGAAGTGAACGAGTGTCAGACATTTATTTTATAGTAGTAGAATTTCTTCAGGGAAGTTTTTTGCGAAATTTTGGCAGATATCTAATGTGAGGTTGTCGTGTCCAGGTGCCTTTTTTGGAGTCATATTCTGTAAGGCGGATAGGATCTCAGTAAGTGTGAATTGGATATCATCCTCTCCGCCCGGAATATGGTTGTCTGATGTGTGTCTGATGTAGTGTTGAATCGGTGTATCTGTTGTTGGATCATCGTATGGAAAGAATTTTTCCATTAGGGCTTTTGCAGAGACTTTTGCGGATGAGTGCTTTACTCCCTCTGTAGTAAGTGTCGATTGAATATTGCTGGCATTAGTTTTTTTTGTTATTTTGTATAGCGAAGACCATGCTGTCATTGGCGTCTGAGATTCATAAAATAATTTAGCGCTTTTAATTTTTGCTTCCTCAATGGCTGTTTTGTATGCTTCTCTTTTGTCGATATAGTCAGTGAGCTTTTGTGGTCGCATGATGTCACTTGAGTTCTGTAATTTCCGTTTTGATCTGAGAGTTATTCTTTTCATTTTTGTTAATTCAGCGTTCCACCAGATTGGATTTTTCCTAATATCATGTTGCGTTTTTTGTGGGAGTATTTTATGGCATGCGATAGAGATTGCCGAGGTGACCGTTTCCACTGCAGTGTCGAGTTCAGGAGTTGTATGTATGTTTTCAAGGAACTGTTTATCTATGTTAAGCTCGGCCATGTTTTCCCTTGTCAATTCATTTATTTTTCTCCAGTCGGTTTTTTCATTTGTTATAAAAATGCGTGTTGAGTCGGTCATGGGTGAGAGTACGCTAATTGTATTGTTCCAAGTAAAGGTGATTGGGTTGTGGTCTGAGATGGGGTTGTGTTGGTCTTCTACTGTCCAGTTAGCAATTTTGTGTGTTGTGTTTGGTGAAGAGATAGTGATATCGATATGAGATTTTAAATTTTCCATTGGTTTGTAGTGAGTAAATAACGTGTACACGTTTATATCGTATCGTTATCCGATAACTTTATTAATAAAAAACAAAATGCACGGCGTCGAACTTTTTCAATAAAATAACTTTTTTTTTAAAATAATTTTTCGCTAATGAGTTTGAAAAACTGTAGTCGTTTTCGGGGGAAAAGTTTGAAATTTTATTTCAAATTATACCGTAAAATTGTTTCACAAATTTAACGATTGGTTTCCCTAGTCGGTAGGTATCAGGGCCGCAGGTGGCAACGGCGGTAGGGCTTTGGGCAGGCTCCGATGTTAATTCTCCCGACGCCGCTCTACGCAATGTCCCGCACAATAGATACTTTAAAATAATACCAATTTCCCATGTACCTACCTACTCCTCTCTTTGTGAATCTGATGGATTGTAGGCGGGAAGAGTATACCTAGATTAAATTGTATTAGGGTAGCATTAGGGAATATAATTAATAAAAATACTGCTCGGAAAAGTCACTAAGCAACTTAAGCGAAGGCTTTATTTTTATTAATGAGTGAAATGACAGTTTCTACAAACAATAATAATTATTGTTATTTTTATTACAACATTGTTGATTATTTTTCTTTGAAATAATTCACAGGTTTATTCACTAGCTAGAATTTCTTAATAGTTACGGTGGGTTGAATTCTTCCCAATACCTTTCGTGGATCGCGCCTGTGACAATTTATTTTGCTCGGTGCCTTTCTTTCAATTTCTTTTTTTATTGACCAATAGTGGAAAATTGAATATTTAGTGGGCTCGCACATCATGCGTCTTACGACGAATTCGTCGATGTGACGTCATCGTAAACCAAGAAACAAACGTTATCAAATGGAGCTTCGCAGATTGGCCGATGCAACTGCAACTCTGCGACGCTGCGACATGCGTCGAGTTGCATTGGCCATCCGCGCATGCACACAGCTGCAGAATCGGCCATTTCTCTCCAGACTGTCGCCGCGTTTGGCAGAGCTAGAGCTAGCAGCGCTAGGCAGATGTGCGAGGTTGTGATCATGCAACATTCGCCGGCAGTCTCGGAGGTTTTGATTTACGGCCGTCAGGCACACAAGGCGAGTTTTGATGTGCGAGCCGGCTTATAGCGCCTGTACATCTCGATTATAACTGTCTACACGTAAAAGTGCTGACTGTCTCGCCAATCTCATTATTCAAGCGTAAACTAGACGCGTTGTCATTTTATGGTGCTATTTGACTGTTTTTTTTAAATGTTAAACGTGCTTAACTCGGTGTAATTCGTATTTCTTACGGCAGGTTTGCCACTATCGTTTTACTGCGCATGCTCAGCTATCTCTCAAATTCCAACTGTCGCGCGAAAATTCAGAAGCTTCTGAACTTTTTTGATTCACGCATGCAATCTTGCAAATTGCACGATACTGCGTGTTTACATGTGCATTTTTTTGTTATGGCCGCGATAATACGTACTGTAAGCAGTAAATTCATGCACGTGTAAACGGGGTATTATTCACAGATACGGTTTCTTCTAGTCGCTTTTTAGTATTAGGTGTGCCGAGATTTTTCTTCACTATAATGTAATAGTACCTTAGGAAAGCTCTGAACAACCGTATACTGAGCTTCAAGAATAGATGTTTGGCAGGTGTGAGAGAGAAAGAAAGTGAACTAAGCAGCCTCTCATCATGCTGATAAAACCTAGCTTGCCTGTTCTTCAAGCCGACCGCTAACGAGATACCATCCGCACAGTACAGTGGAGCTATAGGATGACATGGGAAGAAGAATAAGTCATAAATACGAAATAATATTTACCAGGCGCTCAGAAACGTAGTAATACTAATGCACATTTATGTGTTTAAAATTTTAGCAAAATTTGTAATAATTGTTTTAGCCTGCGCAAACAAAATACAAAGTAAATACACATCTCAAATGACACGTTCTACCAGGGCACCATCTGTTCGGTTTGGTATTTTAAGCACTAATTTAAATATTCTGTACGTACTGTGATTCGTTCGCAAACAGTACGCGCGGTGTTATTATAAAAGTCGAAACAATTTAAAAACGAGAAGAGCCAGCGGAACAAATTTAATGGGACTATTTGCGTAATGTATAAACAAGCAGAATTCCCAAATTATATTTTTTTTCGTATTTAGATTATGCATGTTTTGTTTTTTATGCTTCGTTAACGTATTCGATTTAATTTTATTGCCCGATTAAAAAATATAGCGGCTCTAAGTATTCTAAGTGATTCTTTACAGAACCAAATACAAACAAAAGATTTCTATAAGCCTTCTAGTACTTAAGTACTTTAATACTCAAACATCAAAATGTTGAGAAAACAGGAAATGGTTTGGTTAGGGTTTGGTTGTGATGATTTTGGAGCTTTTTACAGATATTTATTTATCACTATGATTATTATGAAGTGTCACTGAAATCGTCAAATTAAATATATAAGCTCATATCGTTTTTTTTTTATATAATAGTGTTCTGAAATTATTCTATATAAACTTTTAAAAATATATGTAATAAGCTATATATTGGAATTGCAGTTTAGAGAAACGAATATACAGTGGGAATATTCATTTATTATCAAGATACATTTCTAAATAATCCATATACAAAATCGAAAAATCGACATAAAGCCTTATCATATCGATGTTGGTACCTATACAGAAATATTATCAAATAAATACTTCTACATATAAAATCATTTTAAACAGTCATATTATAAAATAAACCTATTTCAGTGACAACTGTATTTACAAATAGCCAAACACGGATCTGTTTATACCAGGAGACCATAACATAGACATCTAGTTTTAGTCAAAGCTAGTCTATTTCCTGTGAACGTCGAGTATATTTCCGGTCCGAGTTATTCAGGGCTTTAGCGACCGCCTACATAAGAAGACGTCGTGGGGAAATGGCATTCTCACAAAACGCAATAATCTGACATGCTGCGCCGCTCATGTCTCCCTGTCACTATATTCACAACAAATCTCTTAATATTGCATTTACGTACTTGTGTGCCTGATAGGTTTTATGAGACCCTGATACCAGATGCACATTACATTATGTAGAAAATACAGAAAAATATATTACTAATTCACAGTAAATTTATGTAATCTGTATTGATTGTTTTTATTATGGATTCTTAGATCGAAACAGCTGTCAATTATACTCAAATGGAAAATTAACAAAATGTGTTTTCCACTATGTATATAATATCCCAGCTATGTATGATATCTTGATACAAATATTAATTATGGTTATATATTTTATGATCTCACAAAGTATAATCCTTCACGAGATCGACGCGTTGGACATGCCTAAGATAGCTAGTATAATATCAGTGGCGAGGGGTAGAGGTAGGCTCTTAAGATCAAATATAAATTGTACTTCATACTAAACTTTGTCAGTCATACTTATTTTGTTTTCATTGAACTAAGAATACAAATTGCAGACGGTGCTGGTTAGTTTTTAAAAGTCAACTAAACCCTGTCTCAACCATACCATACTAGTTTGGGTATGCTATGAGATCCGACAAAAATAGTGCAAACTTTTCAGTCATACTTATTTATTTTCGTTGAATTAAGAATGCATATTATAGATCATGTTGGTCGGTCATTTAAAAATCATTAATCTCTACCTAAACCAAACGATAATTGGTTTATCCTTCTATCTATAAAATATCTAAAATTATGTATAATTTTATTATTTTTTACCTTTATATTTTGAATTTTAAAGACACTTTTTTCAATTTGTAGGCTTGGTTCATTGAAAACAAATACGTATGATGCCTGACAAAGTTTAGTGTCCACTATTTACGTCGGATTTTAACAGCCTAACTACACCCTTAGACACTGATATGTAGTTATTATACTGTCTTATCAACAAATATGTTGGTAAAAAGAAATCAATCCCATTATTAACGTATAAAATAAATTTCATCGAAAATACTGAAGATTTATTTATAATGTTGGTAAATCCCATTTTCATTTACTCGTGAAAATTTATTACGGCATGAAAACAATATCATTAATGTCGGTATGTACCGACCTACCTATGTCTGATTGAAATTTATTATAAGAATGAGGCTTTCGAATAATGCGATGGCAAAAGTACCCACGTAACGCTATCCGAAAATTTCAAATGCAAATCTGATTTTCATTCGCCGAGAATTCCATCGCAAGTATCCACTCCCAATGCGAGCGTTATATTACTCAAGAATTCGATAATGAAAATTCTCGGCCTTAGTTGGCCCCGAGATATGTATAATTGTATTAAAGATTTCCCTAATCACGAAGAAAAAATAACGGGTATTAGGGATTCAGAGCGTAGTGAGGGGGACCTTTTTATTCTCCTTATTACAACGGTGCTAGAAACAATCTTATAAGTATAAATATAAGCCAGCAAATATTAATTAAACTGCGAAGCTTTGTTGCAACGCCATAAGCGTTACATGAAATTAGTCCCGAAATTTCAAATAATTGAAAACATAACGTCGGCTAGAACTATTCTAACTAACATTTGAAATATTTTTCAGAAGTGTTCTTTGAAACATCTTATTTAAATTATTTATTATTTATATATACACATTTATGTATCAATTTTTTCATCAATAGTCCTACCAAAATATGGTATATACAACTAATAAATAACTGAAGTGAGTCGTTTCAGAGAACTCCCTTCTGAAATATTTCAAATGTGAGTTAGAATAGTTCTCCATTCATTCATTCCAACCATGTCCGATCCTAATAGGATCATATGGGCATCCACAGAGTAGAGGTTTGTATTAACAGATTTTGTTTTTACGAGAAATGGATGTAAGTAATAAGCAAATACATTAAAGAAACCCTTCTCCATAAAGAGTATACTTATTATACAAACTCTACGTTCATATAATATGAAAGTAGAGCTGAAAACGTCTAGTAAGACCCAAGCATAGAGTATAAATTGATAAAAAAACGAGGTAACTTTTAGTATGCGCTAATTAACGTTAACTAATAGTATGCGTTTAATTAACGTAATATTAGATTGAGGGAAATGATTAGATCAGGTGCAAATTATATAATTTTTTAATTTTTTTGTTATTGTAGGTATTCTAATGTTAATCTAACCACTTTGAAAAAATATAATAAATCAATAATAGTTTTCTTTTTTCATACGTACGACTTGATTAAATTTATGTAATATTAACACTATTGACCGAAGGTACTTGATGGAATTTGAATCTAAATTCTAATGGATTTAAGTTTTATACTATTCCTACTCAAATGGAATAAGTACAAAACTTAAATCCTTTAGAATTTAAATTTATGCAAGTTGTCGAACCCTTAAAACAGTGATAAGCAATCTTTATTTTCACGAGGATTAAATTAAATACTAAAAACTTTTTAGGACTGCATTTATTTATCTCACATATTAATATATATTTTCGCATAATTATACAAACCGATTATTTAGCCCTACGTTTAGACGTGAAGCATATTTTTTTTTGTAATTCGTCATTTTGAGTAACAAATGCTAATACAAAATTGTCGAACAATCTAAGTGAAGAGATCTTCACGTTGGCAATATTAAATAAACCGTAAATTTTCTAAATGCAACAAATTGTGGCGACCATATCGGACGGTCGGATGTGCCCAACAGCTGGTTGAATCGACTTGAACAGCTCTTCCCTTTCAGTACACATTTATACGTACGTATTTCTATAGACATTAAAACGAATATGTAAACACAACTGAACTGAAAATATATGGATGTATAATTTACATTTCCTATTTACGCCCTTACTCTCTGTCTCCATCGCGAGACGCATGAAAGAAGAATCCCTCCAAGACTCCTTGGTACGGAGGAAGGTGGCAAAATTCCGGCTAACGTTGCAATTTCATTACAGTCTTAGCGCCGTGGACATAAATCAACGGTGCGCGCTTTGACGGGGACCGGGGTGGCATGAGAGCGAAGAGGTGGATGTAACGCACAGAAAATAGAATGGGTGAGCAAAAGAAAACGGCGCGTTGCCGATCTTGCTGTCTTTTCACAAGGTGGCGTAGAAATCTCGAACTCACAAATTGACGATGAATTGTGATTATTTAATTTTTTTAAACTAATCCCACGTCTTTATCTCAAATAATTTATAATAATTATGTTACTAATAATAATTTGTCTCTAAGTCATTGAAAAATGTATGGTTAGTAAAATTAATCGACATTCTATAAATGAGTCGATATTCCAAGTATCTAAGTACCATCGTTTTTCTGTCAGGAACACCGTTTTGAGATAGGTAATTGCTTTTGAAAGTTTGGGATGGTTTTATTACCTACAGCCGTCTCTGAGATAATTTTTTACTTACACAAAAAGCAATACAAAATATAAATAAATTAAAAATATGCCTCTGGAAAAATATCTAATAATTAGAAAGTTAAAAGATTTTAACCTAAGTACTATTATAAACATAGCGTAAATACGTAATCGTCTTAGATCAATGTCAACTAAATATGATATATTATATTCAATTGTTTTCTACTAAAGGCTTTCTACTGGGAAATAGAATTTTAAATTAGGTTGGTAGGCACATTAATAAAAGACATGTTAATAAAACAGAATAATTATCAAGGTTTTGTACTGTAAAAATTATTTAAATATATTCAGTGGCATTTATATCTCATTTACCTCAATATTTGACTTAATTTAATCACTGTATTAATTTGAAACTAGAAGTTTTACTAATAAAGCCGTAGCTATAAAATGTATGTTATTTAACCAAGAAAGCTTAACGTTTTTATTAGCTAAATTATACGGAAAATAAATTAAATTAAATCATACAAATTGATTTATTAGTCAATAGCTATTTCGATCGATGCATCATTATCAGGAAAAGATAATATTGATAACAGTTATGTCATAGTTATCTAATCGTAAAATAAATCTGTAGAATTTAAAGTAATATGTAATTTATATTATCATTTTCTAAAATAGATTACATAGAAACTCAATTAATTTAGGTAAGTACTTTTGGAAATATTCAATGTCCAATGACGAACACAAACTTACTGTTTCTTACCACAACACACGTTTAACTTAATAATTATCACTTGATTTAAAAATATATAAATATACATTATCTACTGGAGTCGTTTTGCTACACCTTGTATAGGTACATACTTCTTAACTAGATACCAGGGCACCATCTCAGGATCGAAGATAGATGAAATCCCAGTTGATTTATTCTTTATTCAAATGCTCAAAGAATGGCCAATGTATTGGGATTGAGTAATCCAGACTTTCGGGGCCAAATAATAATGCAAAAAGGTGACAGGCAAATTACTAAACGGCTCTCGGCATAATTATTATAAGAATACAATCTATTATATGAATTAGGAGTGGTTTTATTTTGAATAGGTACCTACCTATTTTGCCATATTATTTGTTTTCTGGAGTTGTAATATATTACATATATTTTCAATATGGAATGTTGCATTATTATATTTTCTATATTATTCATTAAATAAAATAATACTTTTATAAACAAATTTAAAAAGTTTGTTAAAACGGAAATAACGCTTCAGATGCATCGTGTAATTGACAAGAAATTTTTAACTGTAGCTTAATCGATAAAGTACATTGCCCGAATCGCCATGGATATATTTTGAAGACATGTTCAGTATTATGTTTAAATTATAGTTTTTTTTCCAATGGCTTTGTTTTGACTGTTCCAAATTATGTATCATCAATATAAATATACAGTGTTACATTCTTGTATGTTCTCCCAAGGACCAATGGTACAGAACTAACATGTCATTGTTAATGCCGATTGGAAGGGCAACAACACTGTGTTCAATAAAATTGTTTCGTATATTGATATATTCCACTTACTGGTGAATTTATATTGACGTTGTTTAAAAGTTTTTGTGTGATTGCATTACTCTGTCCTTTATTTAAATATTGGTAACACTCATTTTTCTTTGTTTACTAAGAATGTCATATTCTGAACGCTTTGAATTTGTAATATGGGTTTGACCAACTGACCAAGTAAGGAACCTTTTAATGCAAACAGCACACCATAAGAATCATGGGTTATAACTGAGATTTTAAATAGTGACGATACTCAACAGTGAAATACATGGAAATGGAGATATTATGGATATGAGTTAAAAAGATTCATTAAAAATCATGTACAATCATAGTAAGCTTTAACTTTAAACCATAGACTCAAATCTATAAATTTATAAATTTAATGAAAACATAATAATGCACCTACTTTTAGTCAGTAAGTAGCTACTTAAGTTTTCACTGAAAGTTAACTACAGCTTCAATGCATTAAAATAAAATGTAAAAGGGGAACCTCTTAACACCTACAGATAGCTACTTTACCCTCCATAACTAAGCATAAAAATAGCTAAAGGCACGGGCTATTTAAGCGCAGAGGCTCGAAATATACGGCTTAGAACATCTTTTTCGCTAAAACGAAAATCTTGTGCCTCATTATTTGTACTTAAGAAACAGAAACGAAAGAATTACCGGCCCCCGGTGGAGGAAGAGGGGGGTAACTAGTAAAGTATAGCAGAATACTCTCGTGTACTAGGAAAGAAATTAACTGCCTGGATAACTAAATACGTTTCTGCAAGGCAAAAACGGGTTTTTCGGACACCTTAAATTAAGTTGGATACGCTAAGTTTTAAAAGCCCTCCCGATAAGCGCTTTCTTTTGTTTTTTAGTGTTGAAGACAGATACATTTTAAATTCATGCGTTTTATGTTTACGCTATAATAAAAGCCCGTCTCGGAAAACTATATAAATATTTTAGAAACTAGCTGATACCTAAGTACTATAAATTTCAAAACACATTAGTTATTCAAGTTTTACACTTATAGTGATAATTATATATTCTATCAGACAGATAAAAGCTATAAAACTAAAATAAATAAAGTATGTACCTACTCGTAATTAAAACAATGAGATATAAGTACGTTTGTAAATAATTTAATATAAAATGAATGTTTAAATAATAATTACGCACCAGAGTCTGCTAGGTCGTTCTATTTATTCTAGTAAATCGTTCAATGCGGTGCGTAGATCGCTATTGTAGCATCGCCGTGGTTGTGAGGGATGTTACGCAGTGGTTACAGAATCCATGCGGAGTATCGCATTGTCATGAGGCATTCAAAACGTATATCTTCTAATATATAAAAATTAATATTTGTGTGTGTGTGTGTTTGTTTGTTCGTATTTAATGCGCAGCCATACCGTTCATCCGATTGCGATAAAACTTTGTCAACTTATTGCTTGCACTTGCGCGAAGAGTATAGGCTATACTAATATATAAAAATGAATGTCTGTCTGTCTGTATGTCTGTCTGTCTTTCTATCTGTCTGTCCCGTATGCGTTCCTATACCATTCATCCGATTGCGATGAAATTTTGGTAAGTGGTTGCATGCACACCCATAAAGGTTTCTGAATTAGAAAAATTATCAGCTTCTTCTTCTTCTTCATTCTATTTTCTTTTATTCGTATGGTTCCTATACCATTCATCCGATTGCAATGAAATTTTGGTAAGTGGTTGTATGCACACCCATAAAGGTTTCTGAATTAGAAAAATTATCATCTTCTTCTTCTTCTCCATTCTATCTTTTTTTATTCGTATGGTTCCTATACCATTCATCCGATTGCAATAAAATTTTGGTAAGTGGTTGTATACACACCCATGAAGGTTTCTGAATTATAAAAATCATCACTTTCTTCATCTTCTTCATTCTATCTTCTTTTATTCGTATGGTTCCTATACCAGTCATCCTATTGCGATGAAACCTTCGTCAGTTGTTGTGTTAACATCCGCAAAGGTTTCTGAAATAGTACAACCATCTTCTTTTTATTCTTCATTCTATCTTCTTTTATTCGTATGGTCCTTATACCATTCATCCGATTGCGATGAAACCTTCGTCAGTTGTTGTGGTAACACCCGCAAAGGTTTTTGAATTAGTAAAACCATTTTCTTCTTCTTCTATTCTATATTCTTCTATTCGTATGCGTTCCTATTCCATTCATCCGATTGTAATAAAATTTTCGTCAGTAATTGTGCCAACACCCGCGAAGGTTTCTGAATTAGTACAACCATCTTCTTCTTATATTCTATCTTCTTCTATTTCTATGCGTTCCTATACAATTCATCCGATTGCAATGAAATTTTGACCAGTTGTTGTGAGCACGCCCGCAAAGGGTTCTGAATTAGTACAACCATCTGCTTCTCTTTCTATACGTATGCGTTCCTATACCATTCATCCGATTGCAATGAAAATTTGATCAAGTGTTGTGTTCACGCCCGCAAAGGTTTCAAATTGATACAACCATTTTCTTCTTCTTTTTCTTCTATTCTATCTTCTTCTATTCGTATGCGTTCTTATACCATTCATCCAATTGCGATGAAATTTTGAACAGTTGTTGTGCGGCAAGACCGCGAAGGTTTCCGAATTAGTACAACCATCTTCTTCTTCTTCTATTCGTAAGCGTTCCTATACCATTCATCCGATTGCAATGAAACTTTGGTGAGTTGTCGTGCGCACGCCTGCGAAGGTTTCTGAATTAGTACAACCATAATCTTCTTCTTCTATTCGAATGCGTACCTACACCATTCATCCGATTGCAATGAAACTTTGGTGAGTTGTCGTGCGCATGCCCACGAAGATTTCTGAATTAGAAAATCATCTTCTTCTTCTATTCGTATGCGTTCCTATACCATTCATCCGATTGCAATGAAATTTTGATCAAGTGTTGCCCGCAAAGGTTTCTGAATCATCTTTTTCTTCTTCTATTTGTATGCGTTCTTATGCCATTCATCCGATTGTGATGAAATTTTGACCAGTTGTTGTGCGCACGCCCGCGAAGGTTTTTGAATTAGTACAACCATCTTTTTCTTCTTCTATTTGTATGCGTTCTTATACCATTCATCCGTTTGCGATGAAACTTTGACCAGTTGTTGTGCGTTTAAAAGTTCAAAGGTTTCTAAATTAGTATTATATAAAATACAACGTTTATTGTTTGTTTGTTCAATGCAATTTTGATTTTTTTTACTACATATTAATAACGTTAATAACGTTTGCATATTTTGGATTCGATTTTAATTTAGTGGTCTTTTGTTTGACATTTACTCCTATTAGAATTATTTTCATATTGCCATATTGTATAACACAGATATTTTAATATCAAAAAAACAATTACCTCTTATTATTTTTTAAATATCTAAGATAAATATACCCACGAAGCGACCCTGTGCGAAGCCGGGTACTTCAGCTAGTATATTATAAATATTAGGATTAGGTTATTTTAAGAAAATATAATAAGATGATAGATTGTAATGTATAATATATCATATTATAAAATGCAGACAAAGAAGAATCACAATAGACTATTATTTTTTTATGGTTTCATTATGTGTTTAGTTTTACTGTAATAAAAACAGTGTCAATTTACCATGCAAATGTGTATTTTTCACTAAGAGGTCTCCATACTTGTCAGTGACTCAGTTTTCGTGTATCTAAAACCGCATCTGATTAAAACTATTAGGCGAACAGAACATAACGCGGATAGTGACTATTCTTCTATACAATGTTATTTTCTGTTAATTCGTTCTTTTTTCAAAAATAATTTCATTGAGAAGTAAGTCGTTTTTTTGCCGCCCACCGCTCTATCATTCCATTAAAGTCGTAGCGCAGATTTTAAGCCTGACAAAGACGAACTGGCACGGTCAGGGCTTTTAGGCGTCTACCGTCTCGACATCCAACACCGCCGCCGAGTTATTGAAAGGGGTAAGACGAGGCTTCGTCGCATGCTTACTTAGCCTCGTACTTCGGCAGGGTGCTAAAAGGATATCAGATTATACTAATAGTACTTAGCTACTTTTGCCGTCTCACCTATTTGTGTTGGTGTCTGCTTTTAACTCTCACGTAAACAACTAGCTCCGCTAACTAATCTGCGGCCTACAAGTAAATGGCTGGGTTTTTAACATTGCCAGTCTTCGCAAAATATTTTATATTCATTTAAAACCAGTAATATTAATTTATCTTGATTGTAAGTAACACTAAAAATAAACACCTTTATTATTTCACTATTAAACTGTACATTTAATTTCATTATTAGTCCAGGCATGTTAGGGTTTTACCATGAAATAATTCTCGTAAAAGGGAGACTTTTCATAATATGCATAGTACCTACATAATAAGCGATTGCTGTCATCTCGGAAAAAAGCGGCTGATTTAAAATGTTCATTCAATAAAAAAATAGTGCATGAGACGATAAAAATAGAAATATTCTTGTTAAGAATTTGTAGTTTTTAATTACATTCAACTTTTATTTGAAACATTTTTCGATACTTTCAGTCGTTAATAATACATGTCAGAAAATCGAAAAAGTCGTCTGCATTTTTCCAAAATGGCGGCCATAGCACAGCTTCTACGAGTATCGATGTTTATTAATGATATTATTAATGGGTGCTAGCACTGTATATATTCAAAGTATGCCTTTGTATTTACTTATTTTTTTTCTCCTAATATTGACAATATTCAATCAGTTCTTTGTCGGAAACGTTGACTATATTATCAACAGTACAGTTATCACAACCTCACATATGAATGCTGTTATTATGTCAATACGATGTCATTCATATTATGCATTACCCCCATTCAGACCCAACAGTACGCTGTATAGCTGGAATAATCACCCATCTAATCAATATCTAGCGGGTTTTCATGCGTCCTTATAGTCATTTAGTGCTCCATGGGTACTAAAGAATATTTCAGTTGAAAATCTATATAGATCACTAATGCTAAATATGTTCATGTAAAAGTTAATGTAGATTCTGTTTTTTATATGCTAAGGTAGTTAGTCTGTCTATTTTAATAGATATATATATAATGTTTATTTTTTTGTGTTTATGTTAATTTTATAAACTTATTAATTAAATATTTCTGTACTAAAACTACCGGGGCAGCATGTTTTATAGAAGGTATCTAAGTATACTTAATAGGTATCATCCGATATAAGATACACGTAGCAGCCATACCAGTCAATTGACTTACTCAGACATGGAACCCTGCGTAATGTTGCGTAAGTAATCGAGCGTCCATTAGATATTAGCTATTAGCGGTCCGCTGGAATCACTTAGGAGCAGTAAGATGATACCAGGAGAGCATGTCCGACCAAACCTTGACATGTTGGCAGAAAAAGATATAGCCGTCACTTTCTTCTTTGTGTAGTGTGTACTCTTCAAAGGGTACGATCGAATCATACTTAAATACAATAGATCGTGCAAAAAGCCATTATCTGATAACACCTAATTGGCTTTCGTAATTTTATAGACTAAAGTTCAACCTCTCAGCCTCCTAAATAATTCTATGACATTATTTTGATGTTGCAAAAAAGTTTCATGTTATAAATGTCGAACGAATTGTTGTAGAAATTCGCAATCTTCGACAATTTTTTCACGTAGTATCAATAACCTGCCAGAGGATAGCCTGATAAATTCGTAACATTTTTAGAATAAATAAATTTATCATTACGATGAACCATCTTTTCTCATTATGAAACTAGTAGGTAAAGGAAAACGAAATTTAAAATATACAGCCTTATTTGAAAATGTGTGGATTCTGTTATGAATGCGGCTCTTGTGATGCACTGCGTAAGGCGCTGGCCTTTCTTCCGGGGGCTTCTGGTTCGATCCCAGTGAGGTCACAATATATTTAAGTATGTGATTTTCTCAAACCTTGGATGTTTGTGATTGTTTCAATTCTAATACTAATTACACTATTGTTATTAAGCCTCTTGACCTATTGTAGTGTTATAATGTTATAAAGAATATATAAATGTGTATATTATATACTTTAAAGGGTAATTGGTTTTGAATTGGCTATGGTAATTATGTGTGTACAACATTTTAGTACTATCTGTACACATTGGATCTTAGGTACAGATCTAATGGTAAATTAAATTATTAAAATACGTATATTCTCTTAAAAGAGTTATTTTAAACCATTTTGTTATAACTTTTAACTTCCAGCAATATTTCGTTTCATATCATATTTATGGCAAGAAATATTTTCTAACTTTTTTTAATGTTTACTGAAATATTCACTTGTGTATTTATGTAATCCACTCTAACTAGGTATTTAAGTATATTTACCCCGGTTTTCACAAACCACGATTATGTAATTGTAATAGGTATATAATATAGAAAATAAAAATAGACATATCAATATTATCAAATACGATTTTACAATGAGAAGTGATTTTTTTCATGCATACATTTAACATAAATTCGTTTCGCCTTCAATACCATATTCTGGAATTAAAACAATATTTCCATGTTTTATGATGCAATCATTAAATTACATGAAGTTAATTAATTGGCTTTCTTGCAAGGAGCCGATGACCATAGAAACACAGCCGCAATGATGATATAGGTATTTATTAAATATAGACACTACTTTATTTAATTGCATTGTAGGCAATAGCAATAAAAAATTAATCATCTTTTCCGTCTAGTGCAGACTAAAAGTAAAAGCTACGTGAACTTTTCTTGATACTATGTACTATGATTGTAGAATGGAAGTATCTCTTTGTTAAAAAAGCTCCTTATTTCACCATGAAAAATCTTTTTACAAACAATCTAGAAAGCATACTGATAAGAAATAAATTAAAATAAGGGTTGGTACATTTGTATATCTTCCTACTTGTACACTTTATGAAGCATGCTTATACGATTTTCCGTAATACCGGAGAGACAGACGGTCAGCCGGGTATCTGGGAGCGCTACGTATAAAAAATAATATATCATTGAGGATTGCAGGACGCTCGCGTATCAGCCGGGATCCCGACTAGCCCATTCCGCTGATCCCTGGATTAGGACGCACGACTCATTAACCCCTGTCTCTGTGCCGACCTTCCACACGGGATGGTCACTGCGCAACGTTGTGCAAGGGTTTTCAAACCACGATTCGAAAATTAAACTAAAATTAAACTAAAACTAAACCTGGCCAACTATTTTTACTAGGATTAATTATCAGCAATCAACTATATGTAAACGGTAATAAAAAAAATCATGGCCATTACGAGCCCGGGGTTCTAGTTTTCACCAACGATATCCAAAAGAGGCCTCGGTATGGTCATCAGTAATTCTATATACCTAGTCAGTAATCTTTTACTTGCCTCTTCTTCAAGCAATAGAATATCTATCTCTTTTTACCAGTCATAGACGTTTATACTGTGCATATGACCTTACAAACACAGTCCCACAATCTTGATTGATTGATTGAGTATATACGGTTATGGAATTGATTTTCAACTTATTGTTAGGACTTGAGATTGCAACATGCTCTCTCGGCCCGAACATAAAAATAATCCTCGGGAAGTTACATTTTGAATCGGTTACTTGTTAACATTAACACTAGTAACACAATAAGTGCAACTGATCTTTTTTACGTTACCAATGTTACCGCTTTCGTTGGAAAAAGGTCATCTTGCTGAAGATATTTTTACGATTGTAGCAGCACATACTAAAACAATAGATTGCGTCGCTTGAATGAATACTTGTATAATATTATAATAGTTACCAATCCTTCCTATTATTATTCGAAAAATGTTTAACAACCACAAATGTTTTCAAAAGTACATATCTTCCGTTACCAGGAGGGGTTGGTCATCGACCATTCGAAAATGCCCTCCTCCCTTAGGTTTTACTCTCCCTTTATCTAGGTTTATCCGCCCTCTTCTCCAGACCGATTTATATTTGGGTAGATGATAATAATATTATGTTTTGGCTATACAATATTTTTGGTACGTTTTTGTTTACCACAATCTCGGCATCGTAAAGTTTTAATCATATCAGTATAGGCTACTGAACATCTATTGATTTTTGATTGGGTTCTTTTGGTTTATCGTTATAATGATAATGCAATTGATCAACATATCAGTAGGTATATTGTCTATATCATCAGATCATCATCAATATTATCCACTGCTGCATGACGGCGTATCCAAGTTGATTCCATTCCTGTGTGTTTGCACCTAACCGGTTTGACATCCTTATATATATCAGTTTCATCCGAAACTTTGTAACACAAATGTAGTCTATATTCTCAAGAAGCTATATCAAGTATTTTTTGAATAATTAAATTAACTAAAACTAACAAAGAGACAGACAATTTTTATAAAGTATAAATATACATACCTCTCTATAGAACATAAACATTCTTTAAAATCAGATTTAATTAAATAATCCAATATAGCAAACTTTTTAACAAGTTTTGAGATTATCAAGATTCTAAATTGTAAGTAACAGTGTAATCTATAATAAGCTATACAAGTTTTATCAATATTTTGTTTAGTTGTTTTTGAGTTATAGGTAATAGAACAACAAAAAATAGACAGACAGACATTAAAAAAAAAACTAGGACAAAGTATACCCTGTGCTTAGGTGTCGTGGAAATATCAAAAGACCTTCAATTTTATTTACATTGTATTAATTAAAATAAAACACAATATTTAGTAATTATTTGTTTAATAATACCCAGGACCGGCTTCGTCCGCTTCAATGGTACATTGTCATAAAATATTCAATACTACATACCTACAGGTTATCTGTTTATGTATATCAATTATTTAAAGACATATTATTTATTGATAACAATATGGACAAATATAAATCAATTAAATTTATCTAGGTTTTCAGAAACATACATATTTAATATAATGTCTGTACTTACGCAGATATATAATATATATATGTAATAATTAAATATATAGATATACATTATGCTTTTCAAACAAAATTTAAACAATATTTCAAAGCCAAGTAAACGCCAGATTCATTAATATTGTTGTTTTATGGTTTTTGGTTAAATTAAAATGACTTTTTGGAACATAATTATGTATATTGTGAAATCTTTAAATGCATTACAAAATAAATATTATTTTTTTATTCAGACGACTTTAACAAAACTATAGACGAATACTTTAGGTGCTCTCTATTTTCGTAAAGATGTCTTACTCAACTGGGTGAATAATTTATTTACCTACACATTGCGAGAGAAGTAGCGGCCAACACAATTCATCGGTCTGTTCGGTTAGATCTTTGTCCATCTCCTCCGGTCGCCTGATCTCCTGGGATCTCGGACTTAGACTGCTAAGGCTTTTACCACGTCACCATGGGGACAAATAACTTCTTATCTTAACAACCGCAAAGGGGGCGATGATGGTATTAGGGAAACATGCAAAATGTTTTCGAATGGGATTTGGAGGCTCACCGAGAGGCCACCGAGGTGTCGTCTTGCGCGTTTGGTCTACATCAAAACTTGCATTAAACTCGTTTAAATCGAGTGGTGAGACATCGTATCGGATAGTTTATTAGATTTCGATCCCTTTTATTCCGAGGGAATTTCAACATTCGCACTTTATTAAGTCATAACATAATACATGAGAACGCAAAAGAACAGGCTATTTAGTATACGAGTGTGTTATATAAAATAACACGCCCTTACCCATATGTTTGTCTGCCAAAATATTAAATGAGATTATTATTTTAAAAAGTAAATAGATAAGTATTCGCCACCTTTGATATTTCCTTGTACATAATATTATATTATTAAATAGGTAACTTATTTTATTCCAAAATCTATATCAATTAATGGCAAATATGATTTATTTACCATACCTTACAATATGGATTTTCAATCTATGGGTCGCTAGCTGAAACAGTAAACATTAAAAAAATGATTTTGAACCAAATCGCACCCTTTGAATGGCAAGGGTCAAGGTCCAATCAACAAAATTGACATTTTGAGTTAGGGTTAGGAAAGTAATTATTATTCTCTTATCCATAATTACGACATATTTTATTTAAGGCTAATAAAAAAAAAATCTGTTAACCAATATAATATAATGGAAGTAAGTGCCACAAATAGTACAAATTGCCCTGCCCTATTCTGCTATCTGTGTAAGTATTGAAAAATATTGCTCGTGAAACTAGCGATGTCTATACTAATTAAATACTTAGGTAGTTTGAAATTATTTATGTAATAATTAAAATAAAATCGATAAGTACAATATTTCGTTTTTTCTGAAATATTCTGGTAAAGCCGAATAAAAATTACCAGTTTTCTCTTTTTCGTGTATTAATTTCTATAAACTAATTATTAAATCAAAAATATGTTTTTGATACTCATACTTGATAATGTTTAATATCTAAATGAATGCTTTGACGTAGTAAATAAATACAAATTGATTTTAAAAGATGATGAATAGAAATATACAATTTCATATTATTTTTTTCTAGAGATTCAATGTTTGCCGATATTTATTTGATAAAGCTCACTCACTATGTGAGCGAAATGTGAATCGACTATAAATACTAATATTGACATAATGCTGATCCATATAATATTCTTGGCCCATATAGACTTCAAAATAAAGTACCGAAGTATATACTAGCATTTTTAGTTTGACACGATTTCTATTACACATATAATTATTATATTAAAGTTAATGTTTTTCTGCTAAAACAGCAAAAAAATATATCGTTTGAAATCAAAATGTTAGTTGTAATTGATTTAAGTTTAGTCATTTTTGTTGCCCGGGCTTAGACTTTCGACATCTCATAATGCAGTAGGTAAGGAAGAGAGATATACCGTAGGTATATTACTATAAATAACATCTGTTAATTAAAATTATATTACTGATATCAGTGATAAGCAATTGAATGTTAAGTATTGGAAATTTTAAAGAAACAATCCAATGCGTTATGTCGATAATAGATCATAATATAATATTAAATAGAAAACATATAACATATCAATAAGTAGGTAAAGAATTTCCTCATACCTGTATCATCGGAAAGTGAATACATCAAAATATAGATTATAGTAATATTTGATACTACGATTTGATATTATGTCTATGATAGTACCTAATTGTAATCATTTTTTTTAAATGTGAGTGCTTTGTACATGTGTTATACTTACTATAATATAGATATATAAAAAAAAAATAACACTTTTCCAGTTCGTTTCAACCATTTAAAATTCTTTATCAGTTAAAGTTTTAACGACACTATTAGAGTGTGATATACGATAGAAACTTCAATTATCAGATTAAAATAAATAAAAGCACAACTAGAGAACCTATCTCGTCGATCGTGAATAAAAATAAACTTTAAATTCTACGTTCGCAGGAAGAGAAGCCGATAAGAGAATTCAACACTAATATAAGCTTCCCAGGGGACCAGGAGAGATAGAAGGGTTATACGTATTCTAAATAAAGATCTAAGCAGGAGAGAGCTATATGGAGGGATCTTTTTGCTTCTTGAATCTATCTTTGTTTGTGCGACTGAGCATCCCTTTCCCATTCTGTTTCCCTGATCCTAATACAACATATCAACGCGGAGCACGTTGTACGTAGGTACCAGCGATGGTCTCGGTGTTGACCAAAGAAAATTACACTTGCAGAGGGATGAATGTGGATTCCTTTGACCGTAACATTATCAGCAATACGTTAGAGCCGTTAGACTCTCGGACACAACGCAGTTTCACAAATACTAGGCAAAAATAATACAGTGTGATACACGACTGCATTTGCATATTTATCTCGTATATTTTGTGGGTGTACAGGGAAAATCTGCTAAGTGCACAAACTATTACACCAACTAACTCACGTTTAATGTGTTAAGAATTTTAGAATATTTTCGACGAAATGAGATTAAAAATTTTTCAAAATATAATAAACATGGTTAAAACATGCAGCTATTTACAAAGAAACGATTTAGTTAAGAGATTTTCGTAGATAATAATGTAAGACCATGTACCTACCTATTATCCTGTTTGAATCATTTATTATTTTAAACATGATAATTTAAAATTATTTACTTATTATGTAATTATGTATTACTTCATCATCAGCCGGGGTCAATCCACTGCTGGATGAAGGCCTCCCCAAGCTTTCTCCAACTCTCTCGGTCCTGTGTCGTTCGCTGCCACGTATTTCCGCCGAACTTTACCAGTTCATCAACCCAGCGGCTTTTAGGGCGACCCTGTGGCCGTTTCGTACCCCTTGGGTACCATTGGATGACGGCATTTGTCCAGCGGCCGTCCTTTCGGCGAGCAATGTGCCCCGCCCATCTCCATTTCAGCTGTTTGGCAACGTCTATTACATCGCGTACTCTTGTCTGCTTCCTAACCCATTCGTTTCTCTTGCGGTCCTTTCGCGTGATGCCCAACATGCACCTCTCCATGCCTCGCTGTGTGACTCTTAGCCTTTGGACATCTCTCGTGTTGAGGGTCCACGTCTCGCAGCCGTATGTGAGCACGGGTAGCACACATTGGTTGAACACCCTACGCTTAAGACATAATGGTAGGTCACTCTTGAAGACACTATTCAGACGTCCGAAAGCACTCCATCCCAGCTTTGTTCTTCGAGCAATTTCATCGTGCATGGACACCTTATGTATTACTTAAGTGGTGTTAATTGTCATTTTTTGTGGAAGTACCTACTCATTAGATAATGTCACATGTTAGTGATATTTAACACATATTTTATCTACCTATCTAACCAAGCTACATTTTTATTTTTCGTTATTTTTATCGACGCCAAAATGCATGGACAAATTATTGCTACTCGTATAAGCTATTTTTAACGGACAGCGAATAAAATGTAAACAAACGTGATGCGTGTAAAAATATTCGCATATACCAGTCAGTCATCACATGCCAATATTCGTGAAAATTTGTGAATACATTGCAAGCATTTAAAATATTTATAATATCAATAATATCTATAATAATATAATATCTTTCGTAAACACACAGTATCTAAGTTGCCATATCAATAAAAAAATATATGAATCCAGTATACTTTACAAAGTATACTGTATTCACAATGGAACAGATAATAATTATTGATTCAGTTACTTTATCTCATGTTTATATTAACTATTAATTTATAATAATTTAATTTATATTGAGCCATTTCCATACTTTTACCATTTTATGACGATTAAAAAATATTTTAATAACTATCGGGAAATCTTAATTTAAAAAAAATGCAAGATTCTAACTTCGAATGCGACGTTGTCATTATATTTTAATCGACTTAACGTCTTCGATATTCGTTTAATAATAACGTTACCTGCGTGAAAGTCTAGAATAAAATTAATTACCTATACTTAATTATATCTTAGCTCCAAGTGGATAAAACGATAAAACTGTTCATGATCGTTTTTAAATTGTGTGGATCACTTACTGAATAGTTTTATAGATGTTATCTTTGGTGGATATGATTTAGAAATAAATTATTTGCGTTATTCATTAATAAAAACGCGCTTTTAGCGAGTCGTAATAAAATATCCTAAAATGTCAGTTAATCGATTTTGATTGTATGCCGACGAATACGCAAAGCTGAACAAGTTTCTTAGGTGTCGAAAAAAAATGAAAAAATAACACATACGCTTGAGATTAAACGGCTTTTTATAGAGATGTTATCTATAGATATGTGAATAGCTGATTCTGTCACATAAAAATGTAGACTAATAGACGCACTGGCACTGCTCTATTTGAGAATTACATAAATACGTCTTAAAGAATGCGCAATCTTTTGATATCATCTTTGATCTATGAATATGTAATTAATTGCTTCAATATGATATCCTCCGAATGTTAATGAGCCGTTATATTTGTTACTAAATTAAATGCGTCGTTTTAAATACCGGTTATTAAATCCGATTATGCGACTGATTTAGGGTTACAGTTGTAACGATAACTGCACCTGAACCGTGATCCACAATTTTACATCAAATACCGATTAACTTAAAAATATAATGTGTTTTATAATTTTTTTCATTTTTCAAATGTATGGGCACATTAAAAATCAAATCTCATAAAGAGTTATTAAATCAAAAAAAAATACGTCTTCGATGACGATTGTGTTATTCTTCTGCTCTTCTAGCATCCGCATCTATCCAAGTATGTCTAAAGCCGCTTCCCTCCAGATTAGAACGCCCAAGGTATTTAAACCCAAGTCAACACTATCATTTTTACGTTTTTCTTAGCTCGTATTCTTATTTGTCCGGTGGTTCTTTGTTCGGCGGTTCTTTGTCCGGTACAAATCCTGCAATCGATTTTTAACTAACTTCCCGACTACTAGACATTTAAAACTTTTAAAATATATCAGAAGACGATGCCAATGCATTTTTTAATACTTTTAGCCATCTTTAAGTAGAATTGAATTCATTTTCAGTTAATTCTGTTTTGTATGAAAAGTCATTTCGACACCATTATTGGTTGCAGGGGTCTGGCCTAGAAACTAAATTATTAATATATACGTGCGTTACTATGGAAATCAATATGACATGTCAAAATGACATTTCAGTATTATTTCTATCAAGTACAAATTTTTTTGATCGTTTAAGCTAGTCAAGTCAAGTTTATATGTTTCAACAGAAAATTTAAAAACATTGTATTTGAAAAGTTCTTGTTATCTTGTTTTTCTTTAATTGTGTTAACTGTCAATTCATGGTCGAAATGTAATGTATAAATAATTTTAATAAAACACAAATTTTTGTACTGAATCCACTTTTTTATATTAAGTAGGTACATAAATTATTTAATATAAAAAAGTGAAAATTGTGTATTATTAAAATTATTATACGATAATATCCCTTCATCTTGTACTAGGGTCGACCAGGTCTTCGTTTCCTTGTCATGCGTGACTCATATATCCTGTGTACATGACCCAGTCATCCCAATTTAAACTCTGCAATATGCAGGCTCCTGTAGAATACGTGCAATACCAACATGGACCTTCCAAGCCAACCCACCCCGCACCACATTCAGTCTTAATTGAGCGATCACAAGGCCATACGTTTAGGTGTGAATCATCAGCATGTGTTTACGCCTGGGAATGTCTCAGGAGCAGATAACCAAAACTGAGGTCACTATGCTCTCAAGTGAGCTTTGGCTGAGTTTAATGAAAGGCGTAACTTAATAAAAATTGACATTGACAGGGAGAAAGGCACGAAATGAATTTAATGATATTATATAAGATACAAAAAAACAAAGTTAAAAAAATACGGACAAACAAAACTGTGTGAAGAGATCTTCATGTCCGCAATAAGACGCCGCAATTTTTTTAAATGCATAATTGGCCTTTGTGTCGACCAGGTCTGACGGTCCGATGGGCCCATCAAGCTGGCTGGAGCGACTTGAGTATCTCTTCACTCTCGGAGTACAATTCGTATCTGTATCTTTGCATCCACTCCAACTGTTTGTCATTAATGGGTCCCACGATACAACACAGCACGATTCACTCAAATGAGCCCAACACTCTCTCTATGCTTTTAATCATGCACCAGGTCTCCGAGCCATACATGACAAGGTTGACAGTGTTTTGTGCAAGATGTATTTCAAGTGTCGATTCAATGCCTTGGGACGTAGCACCTTCATTAGACCGAAGCGACATTTGTTACGAGTACAACTATTCTTCTAAAGTGTCAGCTCAGACTTCCTAATTTAATGAAAAAGATATAACTAATTTTAACGATTGCTTGACTATTTAATCTTTTTCAAAAACTTGTTTTTTAATGACGATTAAATAGATGATATCTGTTCTTTTTTGTCATCTTTTTGGTTGAAAATCGTGATTATACTGGAATAATTACTGCCAAATTATGGCTATCAGCTATCTCCATATTTAACTATGTACTGCAAGTATTTTGGCGGATGCTATACTTTTTCCACCTCGTTGATGTTTTCCCTCAGGCCTTTACAGCTGACACACTGGCCAAAGAAAAATTAATTACCTTTTGAGGCTCTCTAGGTCTTGACACCGGAAACACTAGTACGTCATACGTATGCAGTTCACCGTTCACAGTTCACCATATCACACTGCACCGTGAAATGTTGTTTCGGTTGTTACGGTTCTTGCCGGTTTACACTTTACAGGAAGCCAGCAGCAAACAAATTTTGAAAATATCTGATATACTGGAATTTTTTTCAAATTCCAAACATAGGTATATATTTTACTGGAGCACAAAATGAACATTCAGAGACCAGTTCAGAAATGCGCGGCTTCACCTTGGCAAGTGCCACTCTCATGTCATTTTCGCAACAAAGTCTGTTCCTTTTCTTCGTTTTTATGTCCAGCATCCTCGAAAAGGATTGCTCGCAAAGATATGTTGTAACAAACGGTATGAAAATCTCCAGAGCTTTCTTAGCAACAACAACAGGGTACGTTACCATTTGTTGACACCAAAACGTCGAGAGCGTTGTTGTTCTGAAGAGGTGCTGTTGAACCTGGCTCTGCTGAATTTCAATGATTTCATCGAGGTATTCATCATTGACATCTGTTGTCTCAACACTAAACGTGAACGGCTGTCTCCCCCATGATGGATATGACTCTCTTGTAGGGAAGTATCCGTCGAGAGACTTTGCAAGCTCATCTAAGTGCGTGGCAATTGCTTGCTTCATTCAGTTCCGCGGGTACAGAAATGTCTCCGATTCCAGAGACATCTTCGATCTTACTTACACAGTCGTCTAGCAGGGGAAAGTTTGCGAAGTCATCGTTATCTGTTCATATCAGTCGGGTGTGTGTCTTGATCTCCGCCGAACCCCTGAGACTGACTCACCGAACCCCTGGGGTTCGATCGAACCCAGGTTAAGAACCACTGCTGTATAGTATTATAGTATACGGTCACCTCTTTCCGATAAGAAACCTCACAGTGAACTGTGTCACGGTGAAATATTTACGTACAATTTACAAGTATCCCTTGACAAAGGGTGTGTTAAAAGAATCGAATAATACGACGCAGGCATACAGAGAAGAATCTTATACTGATATTACGATGTACAGTATTTATTATACTTAGTATGTATTATTTTTCATTTAGAAACGTATTGTTAAATTAAATTCGATCAAGTAAATTTCTTTTCTCAGTCAATTATGACAGTTAAATTTGTAAACCTGTATGTTATTAATTAGTAAAGAGTCTACATATAATACTAATTTTGTATATTTCTCTAGCGATGACGCAATGCCTGTAGGCTGTAGCCGAAAGTAGGCAAGAGTTAGATCCAACGTTTTATGTTGGCCTGATACCCTTCTGTGGGTGTATTAGGTACATATCTTCTCATTGGGCGCTCGCATTGCGGCGGCTCCGGTAAGCCCTGGCGGCCGGCCGCGGGAGCGATTGCCCGGCTGTGGGGCCATCCTTTAATTCCGGCTGACAGGTGACCGCGCGCTCCCTCGGGAGAAGCGAGGGTACGGCTTACTCCTCCTGCCGCCTTGATATCCGGAGAGCCGTTGACCATGCGAAAATGAGAGTTTTCCGTCGTTGGAAATAGACGATTTTCAATTAAGTTAATCTTTGAATTAAGTATCTATCCATGTACAAAAAAAAATACTCGACAATGACATCATATTAACTAAAAAGTATTATAATTATAATTTATTTTTACTCCACCGACGCATACTATATTTGTCCCTGATACACAAATAATACTTATTATTATAAATTATTAAGGATTTTTTCAGGTTCGCAATCAAACATTGTACGGAAGGCGTTCAGATTAGGTAAACAGATAGAGTGTTTATATACAGAAATGCTATGAAGTTTTTAGAAATTGATGAACATGCCGGAACACGTTATGGTGATATTTTTTCGTAACGAATAATTCGTTATTCTGCCAGTTGGAGCAAATGGCTTATTAGAAATTACCCAGTTTTCAATCGATCTATGCTCCGACCTTGAAAGGGAGTATAGAACAGCTAGGTACTTAGCCTGAAATATCTGTTAATACCTACACGTAACTAAAAGTCTACAGCCAATACGATGGAGTTGTACTGGGTAAAATGATTTATTTTAATTTTACCATGACGATCATGCTATTTTTTGTTGTTATTTGCTACCTAAGTATGTAAATTTCTTTTGTATTTATTTAACGAACGTATTATGGTAGGTATAATCATGGCCCCCACATAATGAAGCGGGCCCCCAGGCTAGATTCTATGTCGCCCCCTCCTACCTATCGCTAAGGTTAAAGGCAGTATGACGCCCTACTGTAGTGTTTTCCAAATGGTGTTCATGGTACAATTATGGATAATTTAGTGTATTTTTAGTACTACAACCCTCTTGAATTATGGAGTTGTCGAGTATCGACCCACAATTAAAAAATGCATCGTATCACCACATACTTTAAAATATTAACATTATTGAAGTAAAATAGCGCCGCCAGCGACTTTTTTTTACTGTAGCAAATTCTTGATGTGTGTTTATCTCAATTATCTGGTCGACTCGCCACGCCGGGCCCTCTATGAGACCGGGCCCCCAGGCTACAGCCCTGTCAGCCCCCCCATTTGTGGAGGCCATGTGATCGTGGGCGTGGATCAGTTTTCCAAACTCATTCGGATTACAGCACTTTATAGCATATACATACCAATTGAAAATGAAATATTAAAAAAATATTATTTTACTGCGATCTTTGTTTATATACAATCGGAATGTGTCATCATTTGAAAACATATGAAATGACACGTCATATAATGAAAAATCATAAAGTATCCGATATATTATGTTCTTTAACATGCATAAAGCCCTTTCTAAGCCCATAATATGATTCAAACACGTAAAAGATTTAATTACTAATCTCGTTTGAGTAGCCTAACATTTCTCCTTCCGCTATCTTGCTTTCCAGCGTATAAAATTGCAAATAATTTATATACCTAGTTAATAATTTTTATCATTTATTTGACATTCGTATTGAGAAAAAAATCCATCTTTAACCAATAATTTAAACCAAAAAAAAAAACAAATGATCATTGTAAATTCTTACACTCAAACCAAGGGCGACGGAAGTTCCATTGTCTCAAGCGACATGGCGGTACATTAGAACTTCAGTCATTGGAACCGCGATACCGATTTTCAGGCCTACGCGGTATTACATTTCAACCCTTCGCCGGGCCATAAATCTCTTGGCACATCGTCGCGAAGGGGCGCCATCTGCAATGGCCTAAACGAAATAATTACACGTCGGAATGAGCTCATCAGACTTTGCCGGAATGAATCCCAGGGGCACATGAAATCGACGGGGACCTTTGTTTCTATATTGCGTTATTATTATTGTGTACATGGGACGTGATACTAAATGGGTGGAAAGACACCCGGATTGCTCGTTTATGGATATGAATATATCCGGGGAAGTGCTGGGATTGTTTGTGAATTATTGTTTAATGATATAATTGGAGTTTAAATATTTTATAACCTAGTTTGGGTAGGTACTTAACTTAACTGAATCTTATAATGTGATACTGAGTAGATATATAACAATTATATGAGTTGCCTAGAGTCATAACTCCAAAATCGAGTTTTGAGATTATTGCATAAAACCATCAGAGCACTTTTTCAACGATTTTCAGTGACTTTTGATAGCCAACTATTTTTCTTTAAATAGCTTAATGCCTTTATAATCATTTGGTATATTTAACTTAAAAATGACAAAGTTGTAAAATGTGAGTTATAACAACTCTAGGCGACTCTTATAGTCAAACATAGTTAGTATAGGCATAAGTAGGTATAGTTTACAATGTTTACATAATAGAGACTAACATGTTCGCTACAATAAAAGTCGTTGAAAAAAATCCTTTCTATAGCTACAGATCTAAAGTATATAATATGAAAGTTATACTGAAAAAAGAAATGGTAATTAAGCTATTTTTACATAATATCTACACGACATCAGAATGCCTTGAATTAGTACCTACCACAAGCGTGAAAGATTTTTTTGGCAGTATGTATGAACCATTACTATTTAGAATATTTAAAATTAGTAACTAAATAAACAGCTAAAACAATAATTAATACGTTTTAGGTACAGCATAACAAAACTTCTTGTTTATGTCACCATGTTTCTAATTATTATTAATTTTTCCATGGCTACCAATTAAACATCATTCTGTAAACGGCGCTATGTGTTGTGTTACAAACAATTCATTTAAATCAATTTTATATCGTGATTCCACAGATATGTAGGTGTATATAAGACAATTTTTAAAAAGTGTTACTTACTATGTTATCAAACTAATTTGTTAAAAAAAAAATGAACTAGGTACCCTACTACTACTTAACGCAAGTAAACACTCGACCAATAATACCCCACCGTTTATGCTCTACCTGGCAATGTAGTTATAATCAATATACTATCACAAAAAATGTGTAAAATAATTTCCTTAACACTTATTCATAAATATTGTTTCCAATATTTAATAATATAAAAATATATATATGTGGAGTAAGTAGATACATACTTAGGTACTACTAAAAGGTGAATATCTATGTATTATCATGAAAACCTTCTGTGAAAAAAGTCAAGTTTTTTTTTCTCCTGCTAACGTTGAAAATATAGAGGCACCTAAGTGTAAAATTCTAGATTCGGATCTAAACGTTCTTTCCTAAACACACAAACAGCGCTCACAATGGTGAGGATATTACCCGCCGGAATGTCCGCGGAGGGACTTGAAATGACGACTAGCGTTGATTTTATATGTAAATCTATCGTTTACTTTACTGAAAATAACCCTTGCGTTTACCTATATAACGTACTGGACAGGGTTACGATAGAAATTTCTTTCGGTTAAATTGTTATAAAAGTAAAAATGTAAAATTTCTGAGCACTTATGGTTATGTTAATTTTTTTGATAGGAAAGCACCTTTTTTATAACATACCTACATATTTAACGTTATAAATTAGTATGTAATATTATGATACCTAATTAAGTCTTTCAGTATGTACTTTATATTGATATCGAAAGCTGCTTAACCACATAGGAGTTTTTGTATAATCATACTAGGTACCTATTGTAAGTGCCTACTATGTATTTCTTATTAAATATATACACAGTGTGAAAAAAAACATGTTTTTCCTTTAAAAAAATTGTTTTTAATATTGGTCAATTCAATATGTATATATTATTTGTCCTGCTTCTGTCTGCCTGCTGTAACGTAAGAGATATATGTCAATGTGTAGGAGAGAGCGAGACAGGGATACGACGTATTGAAATGGATAAGGTGAGAGAAACACACACACGTAAACGCAAATTCTAAATTTCAAAAATATATCGACAAGCAAATATTAATAAAGGAACCGTTTATTTTAATCGGGTCGTGAAAGAAAACAAATGATATGATACTCTGATAATAGTTTGACATATTATGCTTACAATACAGTACTAGTATATCGGCACATCCAAGAATGTTGACAGGGCTTAGTTCTTAATTTTTTCTAGTTTTTCTATTATCTATAAGTAATAAGTACGTACATAATTTGGAAAGTATTAGGGTGACATGCAGCTACAGAAGATGAATAATAATGGAACAATTTTACTATTGCTATTATAAAATTGCATTAAATCTTTCATTATATTGGTATTGCGTATTAAAAATGTATTTTACAGATTCTTTCATTTCAATGAATCAATCATAACCCTTTAAATCGGTTAATTGAAAGCGATAGATTTGGTTTTTCTTGAAAATTGTTTGTTATTGTGTTTGATATGTATCAGGCGCACATATTGTTAGCAGGGGCAATTCATTGCAATCCGAAACCTCTCATTTATCCCCGTTGAATTATCGTTTGCGTAACCAAATCCTTATTGTCAAACGGGAAACTTTTCACGGCAACTTTCCATAGGTGTCGCACCCGCCAATCTCACCTCTTTTGTAATAGCGCAGTAGTTATTCGAAGGCGGTCTCGTTTTTGGCTGCCTTTAAACGGCCCTTACAGCATTTATTGGATATAGAGGCAGTAAAGATAGCCATCTTAACTGCGGGAGTCGAACCCTCGCTATCCCCGCGCCGCGGCGTCGGAAAATCGGAGAATGGTGGCTCACGTGAGAACGAATTTCCTCAGGACCATTATATTATTTTCCTTCCTTCCTCTGTCGGGCGGTTAACTGTCAGAGACACGTTGCCAGGTAGTTTAATACTCGACTGAATATTGGATCGCATTAAAATATGTATCCTTTTTTGAAAGTTTGCGCTCCTCCTTTGATTTACTGCTATTGGAACCGTATACAAACGTAGAGCTTTCTACTTTATGGTGACAATCATATTTTACTATTTTTCTTTATATATTATACCACTCTAAGTTCAGTATTTTATATGTTATAAAAAATAAGTCTATAAAACGTACAAGAATTTTATCTTTAAATGTTATGTTATATCATGCATGTCGTGTGCAATATTAGTAAGTAATAAAAATCAAATAAACATAATAACTTCTCGACTAAAATATTGTGTTTAGTAAATCCGCAAAAGCTTGAACTAAACATAAAATTAATGGGAACTACCCTACGCGGTCCGCTTTATTATTTTATGCCATAAATCCAAGGGAGACAAAGCGAGCCGACTGACCTCAAATATTGAATGGAGTTTATGTTAATGTTACAAACTTTAATGCATATTGTGAGACGCGTAACTATTGATTATAACATATTCTTTAACACATGTAAGTTTATCCAATAGTTCTCCACATCCGAGATCTATACCCTGTTACACTAACTATATCTGTTAGAGTACCCAAGCAAGTTCTCAATAATTTTCTGTTTCCTGCTTAAAGCTAAGGCAAACATCTATTAAATCTTTCTCATTATGGAAACTATATTCACATCTAATTTTTTAAAATACATGTATATTTTATCATAAATATATGTAATTTGTATCTCTCTACGTGCTTCCACAGAACTTAATTATATCTACACACTAGTCAATACAATGGTTACATCTATTGGCGTAAGTCTTTGCTACTATTAATTAAAATTTAACAACATCGCCTGGATTTAAACTAAATCTTGAACGTCGATTAATAAAATTATTAAATCACACCTTATGTTATGTTTAGTTAAAACTGGGATGACGATTTGCCATGTTGAGTGCATAGCTGTAGCAAACGTATATTGTAATAATATGCACTTACATAATTGTTTTCATATTTTTATACCGAATAAATGATACTAATTATTTTTATTTTGTCTTTTTACAGGTAAGCAACATTTGAAAAATACTATTCTCCAAATGAATCATGAATGTAAGGTAATAATTTACTATTTTGTTTATTAAACATAATAATATTAATATATGTTACTATAATAGATTGGAAATAAATTACCACTGTTCGATCCTAAAGGAAACATAATAATAACAGATTTTTGTACGAGATATGGATGTTACTATTAGCTCCATACTTTGGTTTCAAATATTTAAATATTTTCATATGAATTTGCCAGAGCCAGAATTCGAATTAGAGTAATATAAAAAGTACAATCAATACCTGTTTTATTCGCCTTGACATACATATAATAATTACTAAATGTCTATTTGAAACGTTAGGTCCAGTGTCAGACTATCGAATTGATTTTTTATGTAGGTATGTATATATTATGATGTAAGGGTTAAATCTTGACAAATCTTGGATTGACAATTATCTGCCAGTAGCGTTTTGTTAAAATACGGTTAAAACTTATCACAAAAATAAGAATTTACCGTTGACACTCTTGAAGTGAATAGAAGTATATAAACATTTGAAAAAGTCTATCTAAATTGAGTCAATCTATAAAACAAACTACTTATTGATAATGCCACCCATATGACGATTGTAATATATAGTGAAATGACATAGCTTGAAGAAAAAATATGTGTATTTTGGGATGAGTCCCTTGTTTAGTGCGCGTGTATCTAAATACTAACATAAATGCCTGAGACCGGACGCCATTTCTCATCGGGCTTAATACTAACAACTCAACGCAGCACCAACAGTGACTGTGTATAAAAGTCTCTCTGAGCAAGAGAATGAATAATGATTTGGGCGATGTACTGCGATGGAGACATTTCAATCAGGGTAAGTGGCGTCGGGTATTAAAACTTTTCTTCTCAGCGTCGCGACGCCGACGTCGTCCTACCAACTCAAAGCGAACATTTTTTCCATACTTCGGTAAACGTCATTCACGCAACAATATATGGCTAAAGATGGCTAAAAATATTGCAATGCTTTTCTTATACTACGCTAGTTGTGAGATTTCTATCATTCAAATGGAAATTCAACGTTGAACGCGTGTAAAATGATTTATACTCGGATAATTGAAATAAATATTAATTAACACCTTAATTACCTAATTTAAAATAAGTATAGAAAACAAAAAAAAAAGACTTACTCGTTATTGATACCTACTAATATATTCTTATACTCAGAAGATAATATTCATAATTAAATATTGTCGTAAATTATATATCTTGGAGACACATAGGTACACAAATATTTTAGAATGCATACCGGATGCATAGAAACAGCATTTTATACTCTAACTTTGAGATAATATCGGTAATTTAAGAATTATTAGCATTTAATGTATGTGATCCGCTCTACATCGGGAAAAACCAACGAGCCTTCAATATTGAGGTTGATGAACGTATTAGATGCATAAAAGCATTAATTTTTCAGAATTTTCAAACCACCTAATCAAATGATAATGTTTAAAAACAGTAATTTCAAAATCTTCACGACATGACATTCAGAATAAAAAAATACAGGTGAATCAACTTATTAAAGAAAAAAACAAAGCAAAAAATAATTTTATAGAAAATAAATAAAATAAAAAACACCAATAATTAAAAAAAACATAGGTATTAAACAATAAAATAGAATTTAAAAAAAATACATAATGCCTCGCTAAAATTATCTACATCTTTAGGAATGTCACATTCTTAAATCTTGTGAATTAATTGTTGAATAAAAGAAATAGTTTATTTAACTATTGGCAAGATTCAGTACTAAATAAAAACTAAATAATTGAGTGATCGTGACGTCGGTGGGTAATTAAGGAATTAATTAATACCAACCATAATCTAATTACTAGTTTAAATAAAATTCCCGGAAATAAATTAAAAAATATGTTAACAGCAATAACAAATTAATTATCAAAATTATAATCAGTAGGTAGTGTTACCATTTCTCACAATTTTCCTATTAAAAACTCCCACCCACTTTACTCAATTAATTAATAACTCAGAGTTTTACCAAATATCCCTTTCAAACATTAAATACCTCCCAGTGGCGAAGGGTAGGTATGCTGTTAAGATCCGCCATAAAAAGTACACATTAAACTTTGTCAGTGATACGTATTTGTTTTCATTGAAATAAAACTACAATTTACACATTGGTGTTGGTTAGTTTTTAAAATTTAATTAAACCCTACGAAAACCAAGCCATAAAAATACTCGTCTATCTATAATATATCTAAAATTATACCATTAAACTTTACATAATTTTAGATATTTTATATATACACGAATATTTTTTTCGATTATGGTTTGATATAAGCAGAGCTTGATAAATTTAAAAAAAATACTAACCTACACCATCTGTAATAGGATGTAATTCTTAATTTAACGAAAAGTAATAAGTATGACTGAAAAAGTGTGCACTATTTTTGTCGGAACACCCATAGCATACCTAAACTATTATGGTTTGGTTTAGGCAGGGTTTAATTGATTTTTTTTAAACTAACCAACACCATCTGTAAATTGTAGTCTTGGTTTAATAAAAACAAATACGTATGATTAACAAAGCTTAATGTGCACTATTTATGGCGGATCTTAACAACCTACTTCCACCCTTCGCTACTGATACTTTCTTTTTCTAACCCCATCACACAGTATTTACAGTAATAATAATTATTAAATTAACAATTCGGTACATGCTATTATTTCAATGTATATTTGGACTTCACTTCTCGTAAAATAAAATAAACGTTAAGAAATCTATTCGTAAGTCGCTAATAATCCACATATGTCTGTAGATCCGATTTTTAAAAAGTGGTCCAACAATTTTTATATGTGGGAATACCAAGTAATAAAAGTCGTTTTATAAACTAAGATTTCTTTATATGGGATGGTGGATACGAAATACAAAGTAACTCAGATATTGGTTTTGAAATACATATATATTAATTATATTTTAACTTTGTGTTATTGACCAGTTAACCTGATAATAATAATATTAAATTGTGACACTATAAATATTGAATCTGTATAGGAAGGAAATAAAATGGGTACAGTAAAGTTTTATTGGTAATATTTTATCAATGCAATAGCCCTACGTGGTTGTTTTTAAGTATGCATGTGTTAAAAGTTCATACAACGTGATAAGTACAATTATGAGCTGACGATGCCAGTATCTTTCTGATGATTGCTTCGTCCGTCGCTTCTCTGTGCTGTGTGTGTGTTCAGCTTTATGAAATTGGTGGAAAACAAACATTTGCGGTATTGGCCGTAACATGATTTAAGCTTCCGACAATGTGAATTTACCGCTCTGAATGCGACATTTTATAGTCCTGACGAGTAATAAATATGTGTATCCAGATCGTTAAATGTTTCATTCAGACTGTTAGGAAAGAAAGCCGATGACAGAAAAAGTTTTATAACCACTAAATCCACTACTCTTTCCCGAAAGAAAATTTGTTTCGACGTAATTTTAGAATGATTACACTCAGATAGTGTGTAAATAAGATTTGTATTGGTGTAATCTGAAATATGTAAAGATTTTTTGTGTCATGGCTACTTTTCTAGTAAGTTTTACAAAAACACTTGTACGGCTATAGATTGGCTAAAACTATCAGTACGATTCACAACGTTAAAAGCAACATCTTGCCGCAGCCATATTTTATAGTTTATATTATTAGACGCTTTGAGTATCTAGTTTGAATATAATTAAGGTAAGTACTTGCTTGCTTTCTTGACTATCTTTATACCACATTGCCCTCGTAGTGCAATGTATAAGGCACTATCTTCTCAACTGAAGGCTCCAGGTTCAATTCCTGAGGTATCAAATAACAATACCTATATATCGTCACCTCAATACTACTACTAGAAAACTTGATTTGTACTGTTTTTGAGATTGCCATTGAAGTGATTCTAAATTTCAATTACAAAATAATGGAACTAGGTACGTATATGTCAGAAGTTAATGTTAACTGTATTAATTTTGTGTTTGAACTTTAAAACCATAAATGCATTAAATAAAGAAAATAGTATATCTACTATGTTTTTTCATACAATTGAATATTCTTTAATTATTGTTCCCAATTAGACAAGCACAATTTTCCATTTTTATTTTAAATATTAATTAGACATAGTTATGCAGAAAGTAGCCAGTCCACAAAAAAAATAGATATGATATAGATCAGATACGAGAAGGTTTTCTCTACGTTCTGCTGAAAACAGCCAAGCCGCAAACAAAATATTCTTGAAATAAAATACTATTTACAATTTTACATACATTTTTAATATCGTGTTGTTGCTAAAGTGTCATTATCTTAGCTCGGCATTATTGTGGACTGGCTACATTCTGCATAACTACGTTCAATTATAGCCGAGATTTACGTTAATCACGTAAAGTTTAAATTTCATTTTCCCACCAATGACCAAATCAGAGTTATCTAGTTGTGGTATTGAGGTGACGATATAATGTTTGATTGTGAAACCTGGTGTGTGTAAAGGTGTGTGATTGTTTTATTACTACTGTCATAGTGCCCCATGGTCTGTTTAAAAAAAAAAATGCTTTAGGTGCTCAGGATTAATACGAATCTCCTGATTATTAATATTTATGCATTTTAAAGCTTATCACTTGAAATATAGTCGGTTTTTATAATTTATATTCTTGTAAATGTACTCGTATGTTAAATATAATATTGTATGGACTCTGAAGAATCATTGTCGCAGAATACTAAGATAGTCTGGAGTAAAAATGGTGAATGAAGTTTAAAGGCAAATTGCACAATCGAAGTCGAAGAACAAATGCTATCGTTATTTATGAAGAAACCAATCACTTCTTTTTTCAAAAAATAGTTTGTCTAATCATCCAATTGTTATCCCCAAAAACATGTTCTTTCATTTTTAAAACTTTAATAATAATCTAGTTTAGTATTCCGAATACTTAGTGTAGGTATAGAATAAAAAATAAAATAAACTATATCGAGATGTATTTGCGTTGGCAGGCATATATAATTTTTTTTGGCTTCTTTTAAATTTTCTAGTTGATATAAGATATTTTTGTAAATTCAATTCTAGGAAACATTATTCGCCAGCAATACGTTTGAAGTTAACGTTCATACTTCGAATCCAAAAATTTCCCACATTGGCGTATATGGTTAGGTAGGTATCTACAAGCTTTTCCGAAACGTGTTTTTATTTTTTTCCCTTTCGGAAAACGTTTTCGCCACCTCTCTTAGGCCGGCAAACATATTAACGCGGATCGCCGAATAGCTCCTCGTTCCGGACCGATTCTCCCATTTACGAATTGCAAACAATCCTTGTTTATGGTAGCATTTATGAAACGTGACTTATCTAATATTTCCCATACACATTTTAGGCCACCTATCACTGTCTGAAATTTTTTGATTTTTCTGAATTCATTTCGACTCTGTGTCGTTGATTTCTGCGTTTTCTCATAAAATATTGTCTTTGGCAGCGATTTTAAGACGCCATCGACTATAAGAAGCGCACAAAGAATAAAATAGGCTATATAACAAAACAGTACATTTTGACACAAGGCTTTGTATATGTGAGTGTCCTACGAAAATGAACCGCGATTCTACGTGCAATGGTGTGAGTTGCAACCTTCAATACATCAATATTAAATGAGCTTCACTATGACGGATTCTTGACACGTGTTTAAGTTTATCCCGTATTCTTCCACACTCAAGATCGGTTGTCTGTTTCTCCACACCCGTGAGATACACCAGTCCCCATTATTTCTGAGTTCCCTGGATGCGCTGCACAGCAACAGTACGTTCCCTGGACACTTAAATAAGAAACAAAACATGCGTCTGACAATCGATACAATACGGTTATCTGAAATACATATACGTACATCGTGCAGTGAGTTCTCATGCAGTGACGCTGATTATCCATGGTATGTGATAGCTGATTCATAACTCGAAACCAAAATTATATGTAAACCATAAAACGCCTTTTTTCAAATTTTCCATAAATTCCTAACCTCATTACACGGGAAATATACACAATTCTGCGTCGTGTACATCGTATCATGATAGTCATAAACAGCCTTCCACAATGCTCAAAAAGGCATCGTTTAATACTCAATATTCTTATGTAGCAAAGTGCAAACCATAAGCTCTTGGACTAATCCCATCTCAAGGGTGGAGTGGATTTTGGGAAGTAATATTGAAACTATTGTCTCATTAAAACAAAAATTCACGCAGATAGGTGAAATAAATTACTGAAAAATCTGTAAAATTGGTGGTCCTCGATATGACATTGTAACACCGGCATTCGTTTAAAGTATTTTTCACGTCAGTAAATTTTTAATTCACGTCAAATTCCGGTATAAAGTCGAAAGCTTATTTTAAGCTTTTCAAGCTAAAAAATTATATTAGATCAAAAATCAAAGTAAAACATAAATATTGTGTGTTTTTTTTTTAACACGGAACATATTTTACTCATAATCTCCGACGCAAAATCGTTACGAAAAATAGACGTAGAATAGCTTACTATAGACGCGCGCCGATTATTTTCATGTTACGTTCAGTAGTAAGTATATTTAGTCTCATGTTCAGTAGCCTACTTCTCTGTATGTTATTATTACTTTTTTTAGTTTTATTATTGTAATTACATAATTTTCGGAAAAATAAATTGTTTGAATCCTTTCGATTCGGTTACTTTGACAAATACATTTTCTTTCAAATTTGGACAACCAGCATTCAGAGAATCAGTAGGCAAAGCATGTTCCACGTTTATTAATTTTAGCCGTCAGCATTTAAATATTTTTTGTATTATTTTTCTTTTGTCCGACGATTCAGTCATTTTAGATATAGTTTTTTGCAATTTCTTAACTTTGAAAATAGAAGTACGTATTTAAAAAAAACAGTATTGGAATCCCTATATTGGTACTGGAGTAATTAAATTTTACTGATTATTCTACAAAGTTCTAACTACTGATTAACTCAACTTTCGTGGTTCAAATTACGTATAGGTACATTCGTGAGCCTTGCGCGATAGTTGTGATGTATTGGACGCGGTGTGCGGGCGCGCTCGGCAGTGGGGGCGGGTTATTTATTGCACAACCCCGTCAGCTGCTGGTTCGACGGGCACCACTGCCCATATGCTAACCGTAACTCTCTAATTTTCACTTCTCCGGATGCACGCTGCCCTGATACTTCCGTTGTAATAAAATGCTCAAATTAATGCAAAAAAAATTATCTATTGTATGATTTTTTTTACAATTTCGCTCAACCAGGAATGAAACTTTTATTTTATAAAGTGAAATTATTTCTAAATTAGTGAATATCTCTGTTAAGGGTATTTTGATGTCCATCTATATCGGTTTAGTGAAACTTACACAGATTATAAACAACATCATTGGTATCAGTACTATCAACTTAAATAGTATGTCTTCTACCTGTAATATATATAACGTAATTGCAAAAAGCTGCGTATACTTTATTGTGAAGTGCGCGTATAGAAATCAAATAATAATATGAATTATCCTAATCAGTAATGTTCTTAACCGTGTATCTGTCTACTTTATGAACAAAGTCGTGGGCGAACAGTTGCTAGTTTTAAAATAGGTAGATATCATAATATGAGACATGATTTTCTTATAAACATGCCACATAATCGCAAAGTTCGATTGTTTTGTCACAAAAAATGACGTATCTAGTTAGAGCAACGCCGAGTGAGAGAAAACTATGTAACAACTTCATATAAGAGCAGTCAGGAATAATAACGGTGACAACAATTAAAATTAACCATATATAATTCGTGCGCAGTATAAGAAATAACAATCTGCGCAATTTCAAGACCCATTCACTTCGTCCAACGCAACTGGTGCGTTGCCCATCAGGTGGCCATTCGATATAATTAGCATGTTATTTAATTCATTTAGTGCTGACACCGCGACTGGCGCGTTTGCGTTACCTGGCCATTCGATGTAATTAACAAGCTATTTAAATGTGGTACTTAAAAATTAATTAACGACTCAGCAGTGATTGTGTTATTAAATGTGGTAATTAAATATTAATTAAAAGGTCCGCAGCGAATGGGTAAAGTTGTTCCACTGTATATAGGATCGGACATAGGTAGTTAAAATATGGTATTTAAATTTAATATGATTTGTAAAAAGTATCAGGCAACCATACATAATAGGAGTGACATACAATCGTTGTTATTGAGAATAATAAGAATCTTTTATAATTAATCGCAAAATAATATGGTTCTGGAAATATTAGTATCGACATGCCACCACGCCTTAGTAAATTTTATATAAAATAATGAATTTTGTCTCTTGTGTTTTATTATTTTAGTAAAAATAATATATATTCAAGGTAATATCGATCATTGCCAATCTATCTGATACGAACTGATTCAAATGTATAAGATAATACTACTAATTAATAGAGTTACTGAATTAATTACTTTAACCAATGAATCATAATAATTCACGATTGTCTACATAAAACGTTAAAAAATGACTAAACACTGTGTGTATTATTGGGTGTAAATATCATACGAAGCCAATACTAATATTTAACTGTGGTGGCGATCGTAAGCACGGCATATGTGTAGTTAGTTAGTTCATCTCGTATGTATATAGTTAGTTACATGTAGATATATGGAGTCTGTACGGTTTATTCCAGCGAGAAAGATTAATGGCGATACACTGGACAGAATAAAGCAACAACAAAGCAATCGTGGCGCGGTGCACTTGTTATAACTCCATTCATCTTATTGTCTCCTGGTAAAAATTATGCACTTAGTAGTTTAAATTTGTAACATTCAGAATGGATTTTTACAAATTCACACATTTTTTTTCACTATGATGTTATTATTAGGTTTATAATGATACTTTCATTTCTGTTAATCTTACACCCATTTATACAACTGCATACAGCTTATTGTCTCCTGGTATAAAATATCCATTGAATATTTTAAATGTATAAATATTTCATTATTCTTATTATTATTTTCTGACATTATGACTCGGGGTGGACCCTGGTCGTCTTAGCCAGACTTATCCACTTTTCCCGGTTCTCCGCTCTCCTTTTACAGTTGTTTGTTGTTTTCTGTAAGAAACCACAGAAGTGATAAATGTTCTTTTCGAGATACTAAACATGAAGCGCTTTGTTGGTGTGTGTGATCTGATCATAATATGCGCCGATCGAAGACGTTCGTTTTTGTAAAATCTGACGACATCACGATCATCTAATATAAACAGTATAAATAATTATTATAGACTACATGTAAATATTCAAAATAGTTTTTATCCACACTTATAAGTAGATACATACGTACGTTTGGATGTATTTGTTACCTTATATACCTACTGTTGAATTGGTAAACTTTAGTAATGATTCATCAAATAGATATTAAGTATTATAATATTGATCAATCAATTCATATATAGATATACAATATACATCAATCTTCAAGTAATATATTATGTGCCTACATCTATAGGATATTCTGTCATTAATTTTCAAACATTAGTATTGTTTATAGAAAGTTTAGCTAGTGGGTGAAGGACAATACTATGATAATAATTCACTGCAGAGGCGTTCTATCACAAGACATGTTCACGTAACCATTTTGAAATTAACAGTATTAAATAAATAATAATATACAAACACTACAGTTAACGTGCAAAATTTCATTGTTAGCACCTACGCTTTGGGGAAAACTAGATAATTAATTCTGATTTTTTGCACTCAGGTTTAGATTTTTGTAAAATATATAATTATGTATTGATAAATTAAACAAATAAAGATGTGGCTTCTATTGATTTTATATTACCTTTTGGGGTCAGTGACGTTTCCAGGCTGACTTTAAATGCCGCCCCCTTTCATTTGTATCTTAATAATATAATCTATATAGTATCCTACTAATAATAATTTATATCATACATAATATCTAATTAGTTTACTATATAAAACTAATAAATGCAACAAAAAACTTTGAAACAATTAAGTACATATTATTATCATTTACTGAGGATTGGAGTATATCTAAGAAATCTACTCTCAAAAATAATGGTAGTTTTAGAATGCGCCTAAGATTACAATTGCGTTCGGAGTAGGGAGCAATTAAGTTTTAAATAAATTAAGTACCTAGGTACTTAAATTAAAATGATATTTGAAAAAATTGTCTATTGCCTCTTTCTTATTTTATGGTATCTCAAAATGGCGGAATCTGGAGTTAACTAACTTTGAAACTAATAGACATATTTGATTATTTCGTATTACATATTTTTATATGTAATGAATACACCAGGTGATAAATTTTATAAATGTATTCAATATTATTTCTTAGGCGTTTCTCAACAACATAATATATATGATTTTTGGTATGTAAGTAGTCAAATCTATGAGGTGTGTTGGTTTTGATTTGATGGATGGATGGTGGATTTGATTTGATAAGATTTGTAGCGTGTTTTCCATCTAATGAACGAACCAAAAGAAAGGAGGCTACGATTTATTTGCCTCAGACTACGAATAATGATATCTCTGTATATTTACACGATCAAATGATGCTAAATACACCTAGTCTATTCTCACGGCTTTTTTTCATCGTTTCGTTTCATCCGCCTTTTTTAAAGAACACTTATAACTGCTCGTTTTTGCGAATAAATGTTTGAAATATTTGTGCTTTATAATCTCACATTTTGAACAATAATGGAACGTTTATTAATTCTTCCCATAGTGATTAAAATATTTTGCATTAAAGGTGATTTGCAAACAAAACATATTATTTACCAGTGATCTAAATTACTTTCTTTTAAAAATATCTCTAAATAATGAAATTCCTGTGTGAATTGGATTATTAATATCTGAATGCAAAATTAAGGGCTAGGTAAATCTAATATCACTGCTTTTCATGAAAGTCATAAAAAGGTTAAATTTTGGATTTCTATGCAAAATTAACTTATTTATTCATCGCCGTTGATACGACTTTTAATATTGTAATAATAAACAAATAATTTAATACAATAAATTATTTCTATCGGTATCTATAAATTTACTTGTATTTCACTTTCCTATCATAAATATGGATAAAGGCCTCTCCTTTCTGTATTCATTTTTCTCTGTTCGTAGTATTTCATAGCAATATAACGTTAACTTATTTGATGGCACCAAGAAGATTGGTATGTACATTTTTCTTGAATTATTTTTATAAACAGTTTCAATTTTTAATATTTTTCTATTAATTTAATTTCCTATTACCTACCTATAGTAACATCTAACATAAAGTAGAACTAACAATTTCAGACGATAATTTAAGTATTCGTCGCTCGAGCTTATCATATTTTATTGTATTTTCTATAATGATTAGTCGATATCAAACCTTACAATCAAGCAGTCGACAAATAATTTCTAATTAAACAATCCTTCCTCGCATATTGTGTTTGTCCACAATAGACAAAAATAATAAAGTTTTACTATTATGTAGGTACCTAATATTTAAATATATAATATGAAACAATAACCAGCCGTAAAAAAACAGTTGTGTAGTTATTAATCAATTATACATATCAAAAAAACTAAATTTAGGAGTTGGACACCATACCAAATTAAAATACCAAACAACTACAAATGGTGACCCCGATGTGATTTCAACACACAACTTACTTTGTATTTCACTTCGTATTGGGGCGCATTATCCAATAGCTGTCTTGCCATTAAAGTGTTTTCTAAATACTACCGCTAAATATGTGATTAATCTTTGGTTGTTAAGCATGAATATCAAATTTGTTATAATCTTCATCTGTTGGTTGTCGATGTCTATACCATGGCTCTAGAAGTAGAGACAATCTTTTAAATACATTGTTAAATAATTCTGTACATTATAGACGTCCATATTCCTTATTTTTCTGACCTCTTAGCTTCAGTGACACAATATCGTGCCCTAAATAAAATTCCAAATCGGCTTTGTATAAATATCTTAATGCAAAGGTATTCCATATGTGACGTATTTGGATATTATATTTATTTTATTTATCTGTAAATGTAGTAGGTAAGAAAGTGAGTGTTTGTAAAATACAAGCCCGCTGAAACCTAACGTCGAAAGACAACAAGATTCCTCCAAATGTTTTCCTCCCAATGTCTTATGCCGGGGTTTTAAACTGTAAATATTTTTCCCGCATTTATCTTTTATGTTTAGTATGGACATATTACAAATAAATTTAATAAATTGATTAGGTTTCGTACCACGTGTTTTGTTTGCATATCTGACATTATCAAATGCGAGTACCAAAAGTATATTTTTATTTGAATAACATTGATAACGTTACTGTCGAGTGAAGCAACAGAACAAACGACACGGTGAGAGAAACGAAACTTTTAACAGCGTAGTGACCGCTAACAACAACAGAAGACATGAAGATTATAACTAATCTTTCAAAATAACATATGATGTAAAACAATTGTCGATTCTATCTATGACGAAAACAAGCAACATGCGTATTATTATGGCCCTATTATTATAACGTCATAGTTAGGCTAACTTAACGGTGACATCTCTGCATTTGGTCACACGATTTGTAAGCCACAAAATCTGCCAAGTTCCTCTGCCACGTATGCAGTTAATCTTTTCTTGAATTATTAGTTATTGAAAGTCTTTTTGTACTCTCATAATATGAAAGAGGTATTGCAGTGTTCTGCTTTTTTCCTACGGATAATTTCTCGATACTTTCCCATACTTCTGATGTTCTGAACATTGTCTGTACAAAAGATTAGTTGATTGCGAAAAGAAAATTAATGTGATAAAATATGCCTATTGCAGTTGGATAAAATCACATCGATCATTCATTACAATAACGCAGTAGATATCTAAGTATTTTAATTTACTTCATATGTAATATTCATGTATAGCAATAATAATTCCAGTAACTTTGATAAACTAACTTACCGGTTTTTTTGACATATCAAAACCTGCCACGATTTGCCCAGACGACACGGAGAACACGCTTGGAAACGCCTGGCCACGCCTAGAGCGGGACGGCGATAGTTTGACAGTGACATATCGGTACATGGCCATCGGAAAACAGCATTACCAACCGTATTAGACAAAAACTCCTCCGGCGGGAGATAAGCTCGCACGAAAATGTGCATTATTGATATGTGCCCGAGGAACTCCTTTTCCTCGCGCGGAGTGCTTTATTTTGATTGAATCTAAAAGCTCCAACGTGGCTCTGTTACCCTAATAATACAATCATTTTAATACCTTTTTTAAATTAACGTCTTGCTGAAGTTATAATTAATTTTACTAATCAGTCGTCGCTAGCGCCGTAAATACGATGCGACTGACTTGAATTGCACTAATACACTAATGACTAGATTGAGTAAATCAATCTTTTTTTGAAATAATCCTTTATCCTTAAAACAATTGATATTTTTAATGTTTATTACCATTTTTAGTGTATGTATTAGTAATGCCAAATAATTCAAATTGTGTACGGTTGCCATGGAAATAATAACGACATTTTACACACATTGTTTAAATTATTGCATTCAAAGCAGATAAATGTATCCTTTTGTACTAACTCATAAAAGTATATATTAGGATGTCATTTTTAAATGTGGCTCAAATGATAAAGCACATTATTCAGACACCGAGGTTCGAACTTGTGTGGCGTCGTATTTTTTCAAGAATAATTTAAATCTCCAAGACATTTTCAAATTGTGTAGAAAATAATAACAAACTCCTATATTTTATATGGTTACGTGTAGATTGCCGTTGCACAGTTCACCGTGAGCTATCTTATCGGAATGAGATGGCCGTTTAGCATTGATATAAAAATATAACGCATTATTCGTGGAGCATTGCAGACAGTAATATTCAATTTTCATTATATTCAATAAGAACATTAATTTGATATGTATGTACGACTTGAGCACATACAATAATTTTATACACTTAAATGTATATTAAGATTTATTTTGCCTTTACCTTGTATTCGGGTAGTTTCTATTATGTGTTTTTAAATGTTTTATTTAAAGGGGACATGCTCAGCGTACATCAAAATGGAGCTTTTATGCTATTTTCAAAGCATGATCATGGACATTCCTTAAACGCTGTAGATAATCTATTTACATAATTTTGAAGCCTTATTATCCTTTATATTTATTTTAAACATTTGATGACTGCATAAAGTATTTGTATTACATAAAATAGTATTCTTTTAAACCTCTCGCTCTAATGTTTTAGAATACAGTAATATTTCAGTACGTCCATGTTAAGTGGTGTTAAGATTTTTTATATTTATTAATTTTTAAAAGCATTTATAAAACCATTAGTAAAATTTATGTCGACATTATTATAGTGAAATATTAACAATAAACAATTATATCGATAATCTCTGTGATCCCAAATTTGTCAAGAATTAGGCATTTTATTATTCAAAAGATGGGCAAGATTTACACGTTTAAAGATAATTTGCTTTATAATAATTATTGACCTATGAATAGGGTAGTATTTTTTTGAAATACGCCATTTCTATTGACATTCCCCAGTGGCTAAGCTACAACATGCGGCCGTAGCCATAAATTAACAAACGATAAATGAAGCAGGGAGTGAGATCATGGTAACGCGCGTGTTTGAACGCTGAGCATGTGGGCCGTTAAGCATGAATTTGATATTAAAACTATACGATCATCTATTTCAGATGTGATTGGCTAACTCAGTGGTCGGCAAACCACGGCTCGCGAGCCACACGTGGCTATTTGGCCCCTTGAGTGTGGCTCTACCACAAATGACCACGTACGGACTAAAACATTGAAAGATAAAACAGTCAAAATGTCTTCGAATATAACCAACCAGCAAATCGAAGATCTTAAATTGGTTCCAGCTTTATTAATAGTATTTGACGAGTTTTGTGACATAAATGATACAGGACAAATTTTTACGATTTATTTCATCTACAGGTAGGTAATAAAGAAGAACTTTTAGGATTATTGCCACTCAAAGGTCAAATACGTGGAGAGGATATTGCAAATGCTGTAATTGAGTGCATGGAAAAACATCATATTCCACTCGATAAAATTGTGCCAATTTCAACAAATAGGGCGAAAAGTATGACCGGTGTAGGAAAAGGGTTTGTTTCTATTTTGAAAGAAAAAAACAAGCACATTGCATCATTCGTCAAAAAGCGCTTTGTGCGCAGACATTTCCAAAAAAAAATTGCAAAGTTATCTCTTAATCATCGCCAATTTTTTTTTAGTTAGTTTAGTACGCAGATCTTCTGCTGCATAACAGGGTACGTTGGTTATCAAGAGGAAACATTTTAAAACGTTTCGCTTCCTTATTAACAGAAATTAAAGCATTTCTCCTTCAGAAGAGTGTTCACTATCCAGAAATAGGTAACGGACAATCAGTTGATCCAAAAATTTTATTTCATGGGAGACGTTACGTCTCATCTAAATCAGCTTAATCGTAAACTGTAGGGGGAGGAAACACATTTTTTTCGATATTAGAAGAAGTTATTTCATTCGAAAACAAATTATCCCTTTTTGCTTAAGATTTCGAAAGAGAATCTTCGATTCACTTTCAAAGCCTGCTGAAACATCGCTACGAAAATAATTCTGACATTTGCTATTTCAAAACAACAATTTTAAATATGAGGGAAGCTTTTCTCAACAGGTTTCGGGAATTTAGAAACAGCAAAGCGACGTTAGTCTTTGTTAAAAAAAATCTCTTAATGCTACGGTAACAGAATTATTTTTTTCTCCCTTTAATGTTGACATTGGCAACTTTGAAATTTTGAAATGCAATTGCTGGATTTAAAAACGAATAATTATGGAGCTCTAAATTTCAATGTCTCTGTGCTGATATGGACACATTGGAGAAAAACAAATATGAATATGGTTCATAGCGCAAGTAGTCTACTTTGAAAGACCTGGAGAAGGAAGACATGATGATTTTTAACACCTGGAATAGTATTCCTGACTCATAATATGATCAATTGAAAAAACTAGCGTTTGCTGTTCTTTCCCTTTCCTGTTCTACATATTCATGCGAACAATCTTTTGCAAGCATGAACCTTATCAAGATTGAAAAGTCGTCTTATTGATGAAAACCTGGAATCGTGCCTAAAATTACCCTACTTACCCAAACTTTTCAAGGAGATGGAAGGCAATTGTTAATTTGAGGAGAATTGATGTAATTTATATTTCTATTGACTTTTATATACTTTATTGATTTATTTTAAGGATATCTTACTTACAATTTAATTTTCATCAATAAAATAAATAATATCATTATTAAGTAAGACATCAAGTTTTTTTCAGTGTAGTTTAATTAAGACTTAAAACTTTATTTAAAGTTTATTAAGTTAATAATCAGTTTCCTTACATCTATAGTTTAAAATTAAGAAATTTGGCTCTTCAAAGAAATTGCAATCGTTGTAATGTTGATATTTGGCTCTCTTGACTAATGAGTTTGCCGACCACTGGGCTAACTGAATACATACTAATTTCCGGAAACAGATTTCAATAATAATTAATGAGCGAAAATTTTTTTTTTGATACTCCCTTTATTTTTTTACTTTCAATTACTATTGAGAAATATAAATATTAACTGACATCAATTTATAACGTTAGGTATTATTGTGGAAATGTCAATTACCAGAACAAGGCAACTTTGACTTTGAAGTCAATGTAGGCGTGAAGTAATTTCATATCTTATGATCTCCTGGTAACGTGAAATGCACGAATTATACACGGAGTGATCGATCACCGCTATCAGCTGTTGTGCTGAGTCGCGGGAATGATACGAGTCTTTATATAAAAAAATGTAAGTACGCGTAAAAACAGTTATTATTTCATAAGTGCAAGGAGTAATAATATGTAGGTATAGCGTTGCAATAAACCCATTCATTCGTTATGTACGCCTGATCCAAAGATATCGTGTGACATTTAATTTTATTATAAATAATTGCCACTGCGAATAAATGTCCTCACCTTCTTATTCAAATCGAGGAATTATATAACGCGTATCACGTCGTAAAAATAAAAATTTACTTATAATTTTTTATGACAATAAAATGTATTATAATAATAATATGTTATAAAACTCGCAGAAAATCTATAAAATCCTAAAAAAAAGGACCGACTGGAACTCGATCTCATGTCTTTCACATTCTGAGTGAGTGCTCTATTTCTTATTACAACGTTTTTATTAGGTCGTATTCTTATTTGTCCGGTACAAATCTTGCAATCGATTTTTAACTAACTTACCAAGTAGTTAGACAGTTGAAACTTTTAGAATATATCAGAACACGATGCCAATGCAATACTTTTAGCCATTTTTAAGTAGAATTAAATTCATTTTCAGTTAATTCCGTTTTGTATGAAAAGTTATTTCGGAAGAAATCCGTAATACAATCCACTATTATTGGTTGCTAGGGTCCTAACAACTTAATTATTAATATGCGTGTAACGTGCGTTACTATGGAAATCAATAAGTGTCAAAATGACATTTCAGCATTATTTCTATCAAATACAATTTTTTTTTATCGTTTAAGCTAGTTAAGTCAAGTTTATATGATTAAACAGAAAATTTAAAAACGTTGTGTATAAAAAGTTCTTTTTATCTTGTAATTATTATGTTATCCGTTCTTCTATGATTCATGCGACATATTTCTAATAGTTACGTACTTTATGCCGCGTTCTCACGTGATTTTTTTGTCGTTCAACTGTTTATTGAATATTGAACAAGAAAATATTTCAAGAACCAATATTTTTTTTATCAAAATAGCATCAAGTGAAACAAACAATTTTGACCTGTCAGTGAGTTGTTATCACATTGGTTACTCTAGGCAACTTGCTAGGCAGCCAGTTGACTCGAATGATGAAATAACTTCAAATTCGTTGATGAAATATGGTTTCCACTTATCAATTGACTGTCAACTGTCTTTCAACAGACAGTTGTAACGAAAAAAATCGCCACGTGAAAACGCGGTATTAGATTCCGCCAAACGAAAGGTGATTGACTACGTAATCAATTAATTAAGTTAATTGCATCCAACGACCGATGCTAGCCAAGTTTTTATTATCTGGTAACTACAAGTTTTGTACTAATGAACCCATCTTCGGAACGGTCGACTATAAAGGTTCATTCATAGCCGGAAAAACTTTGTCAGCATAAATAATGAAAAGCACCAGCAAAAAAACGTTTATCACAAGACGAATATTTTGAAATTACAAACAAACACTTTAATTGTTTTAATTATTAGTACCTACTTACTTATAATAGTTGCATCCGTTTTTATGATACTGACTTATGTAGTAATGTAATCTTGTATGCTTAACATTTCTTGTAAGTTAAACCATTTTCATGGATCATTTATACAAATTTAATACTTAATTAACAATGTATATAATAGATAGACACCTACATACAATAAGATATTTTTTTTCTACATTTACGTAAAAGTTGCATTTATGAAATAAATATAATATTAAAAAAAACAAAGCTTTATTTGCTCGAGTCACGCATTGGGACTGAAATTTCCCACACGACAATGCTTACAGCTTTTTATGTTGTGACAAGCAAGCAGATTTTATAAATACTACAAATAGATACTATACACATCTATTACACCATTTTTATATCCAAACTAAACGTAATAAATGTCACAATTCGGCGTTATTATATTTATGGTATTCTGTTAGTACCTAGTAGGTTTATTTAAATAATATTGTCTTTTTTTCAGTCAAGTTTGTTGAGTTGACTCCTTATTTTAATTGATATAGATATTATGCCGTTTTTAATTAATTATAGTGTATCCTTACAACAATTATGACAATATCATATTGTATATTTTGTAGATAACCATGCTTTAAAAAAAATATGACAATACAATAAAATCAGTTGGTACATTGTAAAAATATTGTGCTTGATATAATATCACATTGAAGATATTATGTGGTCATTTGAAATTTTCCAATAATATAACTGTAGCATAAGAAGTATTAAATCGTAGTAGATTTTTGGGTTTCCACCGTGTGTCAAATGGTTGAGTGGCTAACGCATCGGCTTATAATGTCGTGGGTCCAGGTTCGAATCTAGCAATTAATACAACCTCTACTCTGTGGAGGCCCATATGATCTTAGGATCGGACATGTAAGTGTATTTATTTAATATTGGAAACAGTCGATAAATATTAATTAGAGATTATTCAACATATTTTTCTTTGACTTTTCTTAAACTGAAAATCTAACGAAATGCAAATCTTGTGCAAATCAAAAATTATTATAAAAAATGTACTCTTTTATTTGCTTATAAAAATGGTTTCATAAAAAAACTTGTTCATCAGATAACTACTTACCTATTGTTTTTAAAAGTTGTTAAATTTTGTATGTAATGTAGGTACTAGTAATGCGTTATTCGTGGACATCCATCATTGGCTACCTCTTTCATTGTCGATTTGAAAAAAAAAACGTACACGATCTTTTCAAAATGGACGTCAAATTGACACAGCAACCACTCTTCGCGCAGCAGGGTGCACCAGGAGCGCAGAACCTGAACTCGGTGACTGGCGTGCGCCGCGCCGATAAGCGCTCCACTCCGTCACGGCCGTGACGGGGTTATCAGCCGGGCACCTTGCGCACATACACCCCGTGTAGATTCTGCGATCCTGGTTTTATTTGCGAAATGCCACTCACTGTGCCTCTCTTGATCACGTTTTATGTGACCCTGGTAGCTGGTATTTTGTTACAGGTATTTTATAATAAACACTTTAATAATATATTGAGGAAATTACAAGAAACAGTTAACAGCAGTTTTCAATATTCGAATTCAAGATGTTTTTCTTATGATGATTTGTATGTCACCTTATTCACTTCAGTTATCTTCTATTCGCAGCTACACAGCATACTGGCTTAGTGGTAAAAGAGAAGGCACACACAGTTAATTAGTTAAATTACCATTACTTGTAACTCTATATTGAAAACTTTTCGGGAGGAAGTATTTTAAAATCAAAAATACATTTTATTTTCACGTTATAAAAATAAATCTAACACGTAGTATTTTTTTACCAAATCTATATGTGTTAATATAGAAGATAGATGAGTTGCATGGTTAGGAATATTATCTTGTTATAATCGTGTTAGTTTCACTTCCAATAATAAAATTATCAAACCACCTAACTCCTATTATTTAGTTTAAATGTTTATTCTGTTAGTTTAAATTGGTAAATTGTACACTGGAATGTGTAAAATATCTATCTACATACAATAAAACTCTCTGCTTTCGGATGTCTTGTGTTCTGATAAATTCAATTTTATTTTAAGTAGAAAAAATATTCGAGTGTATTTTTGTATAGAATCACCTGAATTACAAGTTTTTAAAAGTGACAGATTACGGCTTCAAAGTAACAGGAAATCAGTAATATGTTTTTTGCTCAAGTAAGTACATGGATTGGTCGATATCGCAGAACAGATACTAAATATAATATCGGTAGGCTATATATATTCAATACGCTGCATCTTGATGCAGGGTTTTGAATGTGTGAGTGTCCTAGGAAAATGAAACACTCATTATGCACGTGCAATAGTGTGTGTAATACACCAACATTAAATGATCGTAAATGCATGAACCGAGCGCAGTTTTCAGTATTCGACGTAAAACGTATTCTTGACACTTGTGTAAGTTTAACCCGGATTCTTCCTTACTCGAGTCGGTTACCTGCTATCGCCTTACCCGTTATGTATTTCAGTTCCCATTATTTCTGAGTTCCCTGGTCGATATATAGGTACTGAATACTTACATATTATTGGCCAAAACTCGAATTATTAGGAATGGTCATTGGATCACTCATCTATAACAATCGTAAGTAGAGTAGAAACTGTTTATGAATGAATACCTTAATCCCAGGTAAACGACTGAGAATAATACAAATTGTAGGTATTTTCAGTTGTTTAATTAATTGAGTGCCCCATTTCGATAAGAAATACGTGTAAAAATACAGTATTCAGCGTCTGGAATTATGACAAGTTAATTTAAAATGTATGCAAATGGGCAGTAAAATTAGCATCGGAAAACTTATAACAATGATTGTTACTTTAGTGTGGAGTAGTAAATACCTAAGTACCTACCACAAACAACGTAATAAATCCACACACGCCGCGATGCATTCGCGAACCGCACGCGAAAAATTTAATTCAATCGTATAATTTTATTTGCCATTTCCACGAGCTTTGACTTTGAGAAATTAAGTCAGCGCTTGCAACATCACATGCATAATTTGACTTCACATTTAATTATGTGAAAATATAAATAACACTGCATTGCATGCCGCGAACGCACTTGCTACTGTTCGTACAGTATATTATAGTTGGCTTATTATTAATTAATACTTAAATATTCCCCCCCTTTTACAGTAGCTGTATAAATACTTACATAATTAAGTATTTTATTTATTAAGCAGGTACATAAATATTAAGATATTGTGATCATCAGATACCTGCGTACATTAATTGAAATCTAAAGGTAATAATGCAATAAAAGGAACCTATTTATAATAGTGTTTTCCGTTAGGTAGGTACTTTTTATTATGTATAATAATAGTGTCATACTATTTTTTATAATTCTTTTTCGTCAGCTCCTTAGGTCAAATACTAATAGGAGTAATAGGTATACTAAACAAAAAATACATTCATTCAATATATTTGAATTAGTTCTGAAGATGTTGTTAGAATATTATTGTCTTCACACCCGTTCTGGAGGTCTATTCTATACACAGGTCAGATTTTTCTTATATACTTTGCGTTAAACGGATTTCAAGATTAAATTATTCCAAACTGTTATGTTGGTATAAAGTAGGTATATGTACTGGTATTATAAAGAGTGTTTGTTGAAAATAAATGTAGTAGTCAAATCGTCCCATTCTCTGTGAGGGGTGAATTTTTGTTACCACTATTTAGCTACCTACTATGGCTGATTTCAGAATGAAGCGAAACTCTTTTAGTTGCTGTAATAAGTAATGTTTTGAAAATATAAACACATTTGGCAAAGTTATGTGAAAACTTTGGTTTTGGCATATCGTCTCATCACAAATATAACATCTCATTTTATTCTAGTATTACTAGTAAGTGTTTTTAGTGTACGGTTAAGGTAGGTGAACGAGAACCAACTAGGGGAACGGTTTATTTAAGCTTTGTTATTTTATATTGAATTATATAACAATCTCTTTTTTAATTATACAAACAAACTATCACGATATAGTTTTATAATTTTGTCGTAATATACGTATTTTGTTAAATAATTAATAACTTATTTAATTTAGAAGTTTTGACTTATGATAATCTGAAAACTAGACTTAGGTACCTGCGTATTCTCAGTTGGTACAGATATATTGGACATACATAACTTAAAAACATCTCAGATATATAAATATAAACTTACCCATTAGAAAAAAAGTCACATTTGAAAAAAATACGACGCCTGACTGGATTTGAACCCGTATATCCATAATAATAATAATAATAAAAGAATGTATGTTTATTAGATGTTTATTGATCTCCACCACAAACAATCGGGATATAATATTTTATAGTAAGTACATACCTATATACTTATTCTTATTGTAGTAATATTTATTACGAATCATCGAAGCAATAGTCAAGTTTGTAGTGTCGCTTTGAAACAAGGCAAATAAAACTTTCGAGAATAAACTGTTGGAAAGCAAAGTGAGCTAAACTTTAGGCGCAGCGTTTGTAGTCTATTTGGGAAACACAAAAGCGCCACTTGCTGACATGAAACGGTAGGAGAAGCTTTTAAACCGTTTAACGAAAACAAATAAACTTAATATAACCCGCCGTACGTACTGCTGCTAAGGTTCGTTAAAAGCTAACGAATGCGTTTAACGACCAAACATGGCGACTTTCAGCGAGACGGAAGAGAAAATAGAAGTTTGTTTTTAGAGTGGAAAACATTTTTGGTTATAATTAATCGTTATCGCGGCGTCACTAATTCTTACCGTCTCTTATAAGAACAACCATATATGCTTACATTATAATCTAATCAAACAGTTTATTTTAAATAATGTATTGTTTGCTATCAAATATATAATAACAATAAGTTATAGAATGTGTATATACAACACTATTATATAGGTATGTGAAGCTTTAAACCTAAAATGAAATAGGTATATAAAATATATACATAATTTGAAAACACTTCTGAGAAATATGTAACTATTAGAAAAAAATATACGACATTTTGGAAGGCAACATTTTAATCTGCGCCCCGTGGGATTTGCACACATGTGCATTGACCTATAATATGCTATACGTGTCTTATCTAATTGCGATGAAGTTAACTAGTGTTTTAACAATAATCTTTTTATTTGGGGTTTAAATGAAAAATTAAATCCAATTGATATTATAAGCATATAATTACGTAAGTATAGTAACCTTAGGAGAGCAGCATGATTACGTATCTAGAGGTGTTTAAAAATGAATAATTATGAAAATAATACATGAAGACATATTTTAAGTATAGAACATTCTCGATTTTAGAAATTAACTGAATTTTCCTGCCAGACCAATAAATTGGTTATGACACTAACGCAATAATTTCCTACTTCTAAAAAAACTTAAAATATTATTTTATAATTTACTTTAAAATTAATGGATTTTATTGCTATCTACTTATTTACCTACGTCTACCTTAAGAATTGCGTTTTAAAAGGTTTTAATAATATTTTGCAATTTAATAAGATTTACTTCTGCCCCACGTGGGGGACAATTTTTTTAAGTATCTTTATCCTTATCACCCCCGTTCACTTTGTAAAATAACACAGTGCCCAGGTAAGGCTATCGTGCAATTCTGGTTCAAAGCGTCCCGCGTAATAAACCTAACATGAAATAATGCTTTACCTTTGCCTCTGACCCGAAGCAATGTGCTTTAATGAATGTTCTTACACGGCGGCCGTACAAAGAGCGGTCAGTTGTCACATTTCGTAGCGCCCAGAAGCGTAGAACCCGTGTCAGGCTCTACGCTAGATCTACGATCGTAGCGGAAATCTAAGGCTCTGCTACCTGAGGCACGGACAACTCAACCATGGTGAGATATTATGTATTTAAGCAGTGGCAAACGAATGTGCTTCTAGCCCCCGTAAATCTAAATTCACATACTTGGATAATATATATTTAATTTACACTAGTTATACTTTTTCTTATCGTGTCATGTCTTCAGCTTAGGCATGGTCTAAAAAGATCGTGACTAGGCGATGCGCGGATTGTGCAAATGACAAGAGCCGAACGAAATATAATTTGTCATAAAAATTCAATATGCGTCCTTTTAATGTTATGTTTATTATTATATTCGTAATAATAATAGTATATTCATTGACATGTTTTCTTTTTCAAGTACATGCGGAACGTTTTTTAGTCATCTTTACACGATTTAAGAATATATTCCTCCGACGCCATCACAAAACAAATTGACATGCTCACACCTCTAATGTCAGTCAGTCTGCGATTGGCGACGTAAGTTGAAAATTATTGGCCGTTTCCCTTGTGTATGCTCTTAACGGAAATCAGCGCCATGATCAGATCTTAGCTATATCATTGGTTATCCGAAATAGTGGTGTGGAGCTCTACTCGTACCAATCACAGAAGTTCTTAAGCAACGATATGCTTTTTTTAGCATCCAAAGAAGATCTTATGGGCCTCTGCAGAGTGGAATTTGTATTAACAGATATTTTAGTTTTACTCTAAATGAATATTAGCGACATGCTCAACCTATTAGGTCCCATACTCTGGGTTTGAACACACATAAAATTCGAATCGGAGACCCAAAAAATTACAAGTCTTACTCATAACCTCTTTTACATCATACTTTAATTACTTATAATACTAATTCTAACTAGATATAACTAAATACAGCAAGCGTACTCAAAAAACTTTATCTCTTTGCTTTATTTAGCAGATAAATAACCTATATAATATTCAATGACATTATTAATGAACGACGCACTCAATACAGTAGCTAGCAAGTAAATTCGCGCATTCGCATGTATAGGTAGACGTCACGCAATTTCCATTATGCGATATCACGCATCGGGAATTTATAGCAATATGACCTTTATTGCAATGGCGTTTGAGCAGTGTTTCTAATGTCAAAGTTCATTTGAGCGAACCCGTTCGAACCGAACCATTCGGCAGACCCAACAAAAAGCATCAGGAATTTATAGCAATATCACCTTTATTGAAATGGCGTTAGAACAGATTATGCCATTCGGCAGACCCGACAATAAAGTGAGTGTCATTTTTTTCCAGATGATTCGTCCATATTAATGTCATTGATGATATTACAAAACAATATTTTTTCTTTCACTTCAAATATCTTTTTTTGAATTCATTATTTGAATTTCTATTGAATTTAATGGGCTCCAACAGACCAATTTTCTTTTTATGCAATCCTGAATAATACAGGAAGCATCAAGTAAGCAAAACGTCGTGAAATTAAAATATATCATCATTATGATTGGGAAAACCTCAGATACACATTTATTAGAAAAAATATTATTCATATCGAACAGGACATGAACTTGCATCTATCGTATTCCGGAAATGTATTTTACTAATTAAACAACCGCTGTAATACTCATCAAACAGAATTTTGTTTAAGGTTTGTGACCATTGTTTGCAATTTTGAATCAAAGCAGGTCATATATGAAACATAACTATCTAATAACCAGTAAGACTTCAATTAAGTGAAGATCACTTTGTTTCAAGAAATATTCAAATTTTGGTATAAATATTACAATCATAAAAAGCCATGTCAGTTACGCCTCTGCATCATCTGCTTTTACATAAACGTCCGTATATCTCCACTCAGATATATTATATAATACTTATATATATATATATATATACATATAATATGTAGAAACGGGGGAAGAGAACCGGCAGGTGCAATGAATTCCATTGGTTGGCGGTATCTTTCGCTGTGTGAATGCGAAGATTATTACAAAACGCCGTAATTCGTAGGGACCTGCTCCTTGCGTCTACGCTGTGCTACGGCTCTACGCCAGGGCTCTACGCCAGGGCTCTACGAGGCTCTGCGTTACGCCAGCGTTTTCCAAACCCTTACAACAAATAATAAATATTGTATTATATTTTCCAATTATTACTAGGATATTCGACCTAATTTTGCACCGCCATGTATACACCTACATAACGGAAAACATACCGCCGAGGACAATAATTTTGCGAATACAAAATCTATGTGAATTCTAGGATGTTTTTACGATTTATTGTTTATACATTATTATAGTTACTATATTATTAAGGAATAATAAAAAATCTACTTATATAAGTCATTTAATTGACCGCAAATTAGATTTATTCAAAATACATAAAAATGACACTCTAATTTGTAATATTAAACATTATTTCTTCAGAAAAATGTGTTACAATAATATACAATTAATGTTATCGCGAGGGATGTGTGGTAATGAAGTGAAGTCGTAGGTCTCTGTTTGTTACAAATCACGGTTATAGCAAATTCCAATGCTGTTTTTCAATTTGTGTTTGGATCCATATCTTGCACCTAATAGTTGAGCTAGTGGCTAAAATCTATTTTTCCTTAAAAAATATCTATTAAGACACCTCTCCGTGAGGCAGCCAATATCCACATCGGATAAGAGAATAAAAAAAATGTCTCGGTGATTGACAAAGTAGGTAAGTATATTGCAATTAATGTAAGCTTTTTCGATATTATAATATAGGATATAGCAAAGTATTTGAAAACCTCGGATGACGGCGGGTATTAGATTTAATTTTCATGAGTCATAATTATATTGATAGTTCAATTAGGAGACCTGTCACCCGGATAGTGAAGGTGTGTCTTAAATCTTATGCGTACATGGTCAATATCGAATAAAAAAAATATTCTTTAATCAATATGCGTATTTGAATTCGGACTATAAGCGGATTATTACTAAGTAGATACTCACAAAAAATCTTATGAAAATACATGTCATTTATATTCTCCGTATTAAAAAAAAAACTATAAACGGCGATGGCTGTTTCTGTAGAGGTCCGCGGACCATTAAATTGGAAACTCTGCGGCAGGGTATTTGAAAGGGTCCTTTCTGAAGGGATGTGTCCATTACATGTAGGCGGCCGCCCTCGGGGTAGGCGGAAAATGCGGTCTACGAGATAGTCTCGCATTGTTTCCGCGCTACGGTATCGATATCTAGACAGGGCCTTCTGGGGTAGCTTTGTTAAGGGTGCTGGCTTTGAATAGAGGGACCTGTGGAATCTGGGCCCGGTTTGTTGGCGACGATTATAATGAGGCTTTGTTGGAATATCAGTTATGGTAGAAATGCGTTGTCATGGTAACAAGTTTAAGCATTGTAAAGGTAAAAATGCATTCTCTATTATTTTGACATTATTTTTTAACATGGAAAACCACATTTTTGCTAGAAAATTTGATGACATTTCATTGTGTTCGTTTTCATTGAATATATTATATAGCTTTATTCACTATTGGAAATACTATTCAGCCATCAGAAAAAGCGCTCTATATGAAGTTTTTCAAGCAATATTTTCACATATCCTCCAACTCTGTAATATATTGTGTAATATATGCGTAGTTTTTTTACCCAATTGTATTTGGTACCATTTATGAAAATATTTTATCAATTCCTTTTTAGTTTTTGTATCGCTGTCTGTTATCACAAAAGTAAAAACATGTTTCGTATATATTACTATATTATTTTGATCCAATCGCGTTTGTATTTGTAATTCAAGATTTAACACTCCCAGATAATATACTGACATCGCAAATATTTGCATTCGATCCTCAATATCGACTTATTTCTTTAACGTTTGTTGGCAATAATTGTTGACTGGAAGACATTATATAATTTTAAGTGTCACGAGCGAGGTTATTCACCAAAGTTTTTGTTTTTATGCACCGTCAAGCCATAAGCGAATTAACTCGCGTGATCTTATCGACGTCATACCATAGTTAGTAGTAGTTATGTATACTTATTGTCAAATCAATATTAATTATTTTATTTTTATGTTGCCGAAAAAATAGGAAACGACTCAATTTGGTAAGGTCTCACAATTTTTCATCATTCTATGATTTCTATGCGTATTTCATATTTCTCACATGATTTTGTTTATTCTAAAAATTGCTATCCTCCTCGGTCGGCAGTGCAAAGGTTAAAAAAACAATATCTATTATTTATTCTATATAATTTAATAATCATCGCGACGGGTTTCGTTCTCCTTAATCGGGTCAATCAGTTGATAATGTCTCATTGAAGCGGTCCTAATGATTATATTATAACGTAATTATACATAATTACTACAGTTTGTGTTTTATTATGATTAATAAACTCAAAATTAATAATTCACATGTTAGTTAAAATTGAGGTAACGATTTGCCTTAGGGAGTAAGTCAACTTCTATTATAAAGCAAGATACGCTAACGCCAAGTAAAACAATGCAATTTATTTCGTCTTATTTTGTTTAACTTACTAAAAATAGTATACTTAATAATATGTTTTATGCATTTTTAAATATACATTTCTTAACTTTTATTTCGCCAAAAATGGCGACTGTAGTAGTTAGTTTTCATACACATTTTAATTACGACTACTCAGCCTATATTATAGTACTTTCTCGCTTTGTAATTTAATTTTTTACTGATAGAATGATAAAGCGATTAATGACAATTAAATTATAATATTATACTTAATAATTACTTCTCACTGTTAAATCATTATTCTTTACAAGTCAAAGTAAATGTTAAATATAATCGTCGTCGCCACTGGTTCGCTTAATTCTCAAGACGCATGCGTAAAGCGCCATTCATAATGTTGCATGCATCCTTTAATGCCTTTTTATACCTATAAGCAGTGCTCGAAATGGAAAATTTCACGAACAGGAACGCTCTATAATTTTCCGAAAAAACGGTATGCTTAATTTTTTTCTTTACATACGTACGTACGTTGGATGTATAAATGCAACAATAAACTTTGAACTTCTTACGCGGATGTATATTGAGCAAGTGGGCAAGGATTGTCAGCGCCGCAGGCGAAAGAACCTCGTCTCAACAAAGTATACCGTCAAGAATTGTATTATTTTTTACTCTTACTTTATCTACCACCCATAATCAGCAGGCATGTTACTTCTACCACCACTCGTCACTGCTTATAACTTATATTACTGTCTCATTTGGGATAGTTCAGTTTGTTAATTAATTAAACTTAAAAAACAACATATCCACATACCTACCATAAAGATTCAAATTAAAAATTAATTTACATATAACAAATTTTACAGATTATAGATTCAAGACGAGCACAGAATATTTTTAAAAAAATTAAAGAAATAGTATTAAAATAGTGTTTAAAAATAAAGAAATAGATGCAGCAACTATTAGAAAAAATAGTAAGTACCTATACAGAGACGAGTAAATACAAAATTTATACAGTACATATCTGTATACCGATAGAGCTAACTACGCCATTTAATTATTTAAGAAGTTATCAAACTAAGAATTTATAAATCGTTCACATAAACTCGTTCTCACGCAGGAGGAATATACCAATATCCGAAGCGATTTGGTTGAACACAGTGTGTAAGCGTTCTTAAGATAAATCAATCGGATAAAGCCATGGATGGCATCCACACAGCTTCAAACAAAGGATCCTCAAAGATTTCTTTTGGACCTTCTCCACCATAAGGGCCATTAGGCCATACCTACTTCTAAGAAAAGCTTCAAGCCATCATCACCAAACTACGTAATTATAGCATTTTAAATTACCAATGGTGTATCATTAATTATCGGCTTTTGAGCTTAGAGAATCGATGTCTCCGCCGAATCTTATGGGTACATTGGTACGACCGCGTTACAAATACCCGAGTTCGTGAGCACAGCAGCCTTCGGTGATTGAAGTTATCACGAAGAGACGATTTACGTGGCTGGGACACGTATTCCGGATGCCGCCAAAGAGTGCGGCACTTCGTACCCTTGTGGCACAACCTCAAGGGTTCCATCGCCGTGGCCGCCTCTCCCTCACCGTGCAGCGGTGCTACAAAAGCGACCTATTTGCTGCAGGTCTGACATGGCGGGAGGCGCTTGGCGATGGACCGAGGGAAGTGGCGCCAATGCTTGCCCTATGCCCCAATATTAGGACATGACAGGGTAGAAGAAGAAGTATCATTAATTATATAAGATAAAACATGACGGAAGGTGCAACTCGAATTGCTAAACACGATTCCTATAGAATAATATAAAATTGTCATTAATCAGTAGGTACCTACCTATATTCAACATTATAAGGACTAATATTGTAGTGTATGTATATACCTATACCATAGGCCCCACATCGTGAAGCTGGCCCCCAGGCTAGGATCTTTGGTGGGGCCCCCTTCTTATCGCTAAGAATAAAGGCAGTATGTACGGGGTAACAATAATCTGTATATTTAGTGTTTTATTGTATATTTTAAAACATCCATACGAATTATGGAGATGTCGAGTATTGATAAACAATTAAGAATTGTTTCGTATAACCACATAACTATAAATAATAGTATTGTAAGAAAATTCTTTTTTTTTACTATTAAAGCAAATTTGTGATGTGTGTTTATCTCACTTATCTGGTCGATTCGCCTCGCCGGGCTCCTCCTGAGCACGGGCTCCCAGGCTAGAGCCCTTTCAGCCCCTCGTTGTGGAGACCATGACCTATATGTTACAATGATGATGCTTTGGTTACCATTATTGTAATATACGTACACTTACCACCTCAGATTAAAGAACTTACCACCGTATTTATTTAATCTATGACTACCATCTAAAATTATTTGTTGTCCGCACTGAACACGTACCTACCTAATTTGTGAGTGTATTTTAAACTAAACGATTCAATTTGTGATGTTTGTCCTTACCTAGTCTCATTATAGTCATTATTATTGCCACGGTGATGAATAATGATAATACAGAACAATAATTTATTATTATGATAGTAATAAAATTTTATTGGACGATATTCCTTTTTTTTTAAAACAAATTTACAAACAAAAATTAACTAAAAGTTCTCTACATAGTAGGTATCTATTATTTCTATTATTTTTAAATGAGCAAGTTACAACGTATGTAATTATAACACAATAGAAACGTCCCTTAAAAATAAACTAATTACGGTAGGCTATTCAATAGTTTCATACCAAAAACATTTTTGTAGGAAAATGGCATAATGGTGCATTTATTTATTACTCATTGTAAAAATAAGGGTTTACGACACGTCATAAAGTAGACTGTACTGAGATATTTCATACTTTAGAAATTATTATACAAATATGTAGGTGCCATCTTTATTTTTTATTGAATTTAAGTTATTTAAGTACAAAAGGTTTTCAAACAATGTCAGCAAAGGCACAATTCTTTTGTAGCTTGCAGCTGTAGTTACTTTTTTTATGTAAGTATGCAATTATTTGGAGTGTTTGGACAATGCATTTAGACACGGATGTATCGACACAAAAAAGAAAATTGAAAGAAATTTAGGGATGTCATAAATTTTATTTTTAACCCTTGCACGCCCGGCATGACATAACTTCGTTAATTTTTAATTTTGAGAAAAACTTTAAAAGATACATTCACACATAAATACCTCAATCTAACGAACCGCAACGCAATTTTAAATGAATCCACGAGCCGGAACGGTATATTTTGGAATTCCACGAACCACAACGGCGCTCCGGTGCGTTCCTGTCCATTTCGAGCGCTGCCTATAAGGCAAAGTGCACCGTCATAAATATCAATTGATAAGGTCTCTCAGTTGCATAATGCAGCGAATGTATAAAAATGGCGTCATTATACTTATTATGCACCTTATCCGTACATCAGTTACCGCAGTGGCGTAGGTACTAAATCTAATTATTTATTTATTATTTTTATTCAGAAAATAGTAGCAGGGCATGGCGGTAGTTAGCCAATACTCTTCCCAGCTTGCGAATAATTAGTCTGTAATTTTACGAAACTGTACATATGGTTTCTGTCCGAACTATTTTACAGTTCACTACGTTAAGTAAATATTCAAAACATTCCAGTTGCCTCTATGCTTTATGATGCCTATCAGTGGATTTTAATTATATATATAATACCATAGACTATGTATATGCTATATGTACAATTATGTTTTTTTTCTTTTTTAAATAATTGTTATAATTTTTTATTTATTAAAACATAATGAATTATCAGTACCTACGCCAATGCTTGCAATAAAATAAAACAGTTGAATAGTAAGTATTTGAACACAAATGCACGCACAAGTTTATAAGAATTATTAGTAACTAAGAAATACCTCTCCGTTTTTCCATTTTTACAAAAGTATGCTCAAATGTAACCAATGAAAAATATGTTTAATTTGTAGCTGTGTATATTTAAACACGCCTTCGCGTCTATAGTGCAATACTTATATCCATATCTGGTTTTAATCATGCTGTAAGTGTAAATTAACCATGTAATATATAAATTAACGCTTAAATGTTCGTTAAATATAATTTTCTATAAGTATACATTGCCAATTAATATCACATAATATCTGAAACTTGTGTTATAAGTAAGTCCACTAAATCACAAGTATTAACAGAAAAAAAATTCTTAGTTATCAATAGTACCTACCAGTGGCGAAGACTCTATACTAGGCGATTATTTAAAGCCTGCCTTCTTAAGAAAAATATTTTTTAATTTCATATTGACATATTTATATACTTAATCACTACTTCATTATTTTATATTCTATAAAAATAATTTATTTTGCCAACGAGAGATTTCGTATATGTAGGAATATATTACAATATTACACAGTTTACAAAACAATCTGCAAAACTATCTGGTATTAAAAATATACCACAGCGCGCCATCTATCTTGGACGTAAATAATTTTCCGATTATGTGTGAAATAATTCTGAATTTTTTTCGTATGGACTTTACGTCTCGTAACCTCAGCAAGTCTGCTGATTTGTATGAAATAAGGTAAGCTCCTATCGCAAAGCCTAAAACATTCGCGCATAATATTGTTGTCACGACTGCGCACTTTGTCCAACATCATTAATAATTAGATAATTCAAAAAAAAAATTTTCAACGACGTTTAATCGAATATTAATAAATAAGTATAGATTGTTTTTAAAAATAAAAATAAATTTTATCTAATGAGTTTTGATGGGTATAAATGTTTTTAAAAATACGTAATTTAAACACATCTCTCATTTTTATGTCGTCAATAATTTTTTGAAGTTTCATTGAATTAGTGTGTCGTTGTCATCTATTAGTGTGTAATTATTTATTATTGATTATATTTTATTATTATATTAGTGTATATTTAATTAGTAGTAAATATCGTACTATTCTCGTAAGAATACCTGACAAGTGTGCTCTTTTTATCAGATCTCCATAGCCTACCTATTTCCAAAAGTCACCCTTCACCACTGGTACCTACCTACGTACTGCACTGCGTTTTAAATAGTTATAACAAAGATTGTACGACAATGAGGAATAAAATATCAAAATTACTTAAAATTAATTCTATTGAAAAAATTAGCTTTATATAAAATAAATTATTAAATAAGATTGTTCCTTCTTCTGTAATGTCATTAATTTTATAGATAGGTATTTAATATATGGTAGGTAGTTGTTGAATCACTTTAGTATGTAACCGATAATTAAGAAAGAAAAATCGTCACATCCCTTCAAATAGGTACCGTAAAATTTATCTACATCAGATTTCATGTTATCCCGATACCTAGACAAATATAATATGTACGTTTGTATGCCTATAAAATAGCTAGGTAGGTATACAATATGTGCCTAATAATTGTTCGACGGGCTTTCAGTTACGGGCCGTCAGACCAATTACTGGCACAAAGGGCTATATATGGACTGTACTTCAACATAGCAAGCCAGTAGACATCAATAATTATTATATTATACCTACGTACTGCATTATTAGGAGGTTTTGTCGATACTGAACTATTTTAGTTTATGGTAGCCTGATGAGTATTGTTTAAGACCTTCACATTTATTTATATATTAAATTATTTTCGGGTTGTCACCCCACGATGTTTAGGATTCGTTTTAAAATCAACTGTATCGAGTATTGATATTGGCGACGTCGGTTTTTTTACAAGGGATGGTTACTGGTAATTCTATCATCCCCTTTGTCCCAGTAACGAAATGTAAAATACGACATATGTTTGTTGAATAAAAGACATGTCAATTTTATTTTGCAAACAGGATTAGAGTCTGTTATTAAGCCACCAATCACAAACGCGACATGCTAATCTCTGCCTCACGGTACACGGTATATCAGTAGATACTATTTAATAATGATTATATACATTTTTGCATGTTTTACATGTTGGGCATCACGCGAAAGGACCGTAAGAGAAACGAATGGGTTAGGAAGCAAACAGGAGTACGCGATGTAATAGACGTTGCCAAACAGCTGAAATGGAGATGGGCGGGGCACATTGCTCGCCGAAAGGACAACCGCTGGACAAATGCCGTCATCCAGTGGTACCCAAGGGGCACGAAACGGCCACAGGGTCGCCCTAAAAGCCGCTGGATTGACGGACTGGTAAAGTTCGGCGGAAATACGTGGCAGCGAACGACACAGGACAGAGAGAGTTGGAAGAAGCTTGGGGAGGCCTTCATCCAGCAGTGGATTGACCCCGGCTGATGATGATGATGATATACATTAAAATATGAACGTACCTACATAAAAATATAACACAGTTATTGCACATATCGAGACTGTTGTAGAATTTCTTAGCACAGTTTCAATAATCACATAAAAAATGCGAAATTGATTTAAAAAAAGACTGTTGTTAAAATCTATGTGAGGCCTATAATATCAAACACGTTTTTTGTTCGATATTTGACTGTTGGTATTATATTCCAGTATGCAGAGAATTTAAATATTAGTTTCAAAATCAAAATTTGTTGAAAACTAGGTAGGTATCAGAGCCCAGGGGCGTACGGTCTATAGATGTTGTAGATGCAGTGCATGCCTAAACTATTTCAGGATAATTCAAATATTTATTATTTATTTAAGGTTTAATTAATTTTTAAATAAGATGTTATTATTTGTCATCGATATAAGCTAATATTCTAATAACGTATTGCATAAATAACATTTACAATACAAATATTATCCGTATTTTGTTTGCGATCGCCGCATTACCACATAGCTGTTAATTTTACCTAGGCATTTTTCAAAAATAATTACTTTCCACATAAATCCTACAGAAGTATGTATATGTAAATATAGCAAGTTCAATTAGTATATTTACATATTTTAAATAACTTTATTTATTTTGAAAAGTATCTCTTATATTAAAAGTCACCGCATGCTACCGGTAGTACCTACATTACGGGATATACTATTTAGATGTAAAATTAGTAATAATGTTGTTTTATTAAACATTTTTTTTAATTCATGCAATATAATGTGGTTGAAAATACTCAAATATACCTACGAAAATAATTTCTTACTGGTGAACAGTATTGTTTAGCTTTATTATATTTAGTTTCAAACGCGGCCATGTCACCACTTTAGTATCAAACACGGTCAAGTCATATACTATGTAATCTGATCAAACCGTATGTTTCTTCTTCTTGTCATGTCATAAGCTATCGAAGTTCGGCTACCATCGGTTCTTTGGCTGCTACCAGAAATATTTTGATGGTGCTATTTAACAGAAGTTTTTAAGTCAAGAAATGCGACGTTGTCCTCTGCAACGTTCACCGGCGATATTTTCTTGGATTAATAAATTGGGAATGCTGTACTTTTGTCTTCTCATAATGTGATCGAGGTACTGTAGTTTTCTGGTTCCCATTCATTTGAGGATGTCAATATTTGTCATCCTGTCAGTTAAAGGAATTTTGAGGATGCGTATCATTAATTGAATGTTATTATTTTATTTGTTTATTTTACAGATTATGAAACCGTAAAATTGTATTTTAAAAATGTTAAACTGACTTGGTATTGTTTGATAATAGAAGCCTCAATTGTAAATTATTCCGGAACGGCGCATAGGAAAAATATGGCAATTATCATGAAATTGCTATAATTATAATGCATGGTTATTATTGTTACTCTTTGATAGGTTAATTTTAATTGTGATAGTGCTTATTCATTATTTCTACGATGTAAATAAAAGCAATGCCGTGATATCAAACCGCATTTGCACGATTCTAATTACGTTATTGCTTCTATTGGAGTTATTTCCAGATAAAAGCCAATTTCGTATGTATCAGGCTAACATAATTGTGACGGGTGAATGGATAATTTTCCAAAGCAATTTTCTAGCCAAGCGATTTTCTCAATTTACCTGTCATTCGATTCCAGATATCATTACCTGTTGTAATTTCTACATGGCTAAGCTGTGATGCGTGTAAAATGTCTACTCGTAAAATTACTAGGTTTTATTGCATTACAATGTGTTCGCAGTATTTTATTGACATTTATATAATTTACAAAATGATTACACTTATCTAAAGCGATACATAAACAGTGCATTTAAAATTAATATATGTTATTGGTATATAGGTAGTTACTAATATTATTATAAGTGTTAAGCGCAGAAATTCTGTGATGAGAAGTATGATTTACTCCATCTCATAATGCAGATATTTTCTTTAGCTACGCAACCTCCGCAAGTGACAAGGTGTTGGTGATCTGATACGATTGGTGATGTACTACAAGTTTCTAGCCAACCTTCAAAAGATCCTGACATCAAAGAAAGAATAAGTAATATAGTATTGGTTTACATTTACTGAGGTTTTGATGCACGTTTTTATTTAGTCTGCGATGTTTTTTTATTGAAAAAATACTTTGTTTAAAACTATTTATAATGAAGTTTTTCCAGGTCATAAATTTACTAAGTCGATATTTTATCAACATAATTAAGATATCGCCACCTGAAAGTAACAGCAAGATAAGTCAAAAATACTAGTTTCGAGGTAATTGAACTTTATAATAAATGATAATGATAGAATTTTTTGTATCTTTCAATTATCCCACTGTTGCTTTGAAGTTTCATGAAAATTGTAATGAATGCAACAATGTAATTAATTATCACACTTAAAAAAAACATTTTTCATTATGTAGGTTTTTTTACCATGTCCGATCCTAATAAAATCATTTGGGCCTCCACATAATTGAGAAACAATATGTGTACTTGCCAGACTCAGGATTCGAACCTGGGGCCCACGTCTCTATAGGCCGGCGCTTAGGCCGCGCGGCCACCGTGGGTGGTATAGGTATAGCTTTCATCAATCGATTGGCATACTTATCTCAAAATCGACTTTTTTCACTTTATCTCAGCTTAAAATAATTACACAATTTTGAGGGATTTTTTGGTATATTTTTAGTTTTATTACGTAAAGTGTAAGTATACCTACTGAGATACTTAATCAAATATTTACATTAAAAACAAAATCTTTATTTGTCTTACTTTGAACATTGCAGAGAGAGTAGCTATAGCTGCAGTGAGTTAAACAAATGGGGAGTAGCTCTTCTGCTTCTAACCTACTTAATTTGTATATATTTTTTTCTTATTATAACGTTTGAATTATTGCCCGATAATTTTTTATAGTTGAGTATTGTTTTTATTTATTTGTATTTTTTCGTTAATGTAGAAAAAATACAAAACATTACCGAGAAAAAATTGTCTAGCTAGAACACTCGCATCGAATCAATTTTATTAATGCAAAACGAATATGTCGATATATTATTGCGGTGAAGAATGAAATTTGACGTACATTCACATTTTCATGACGTGCTGCAAAACGTAGACTACTTCACGCCGGTGTGTGATTGCGACGCAGGAGAAATGGCTACGTGCCTCCACAATACATAATACGAGATGATTTAGCAGCTACCTATGCGGACAGGGCCGGCGCGTTTCTATTTCGTTATTAATTCGTCATGTTCTTTTATCTCTCTTCATCTGCTAAATTCTTAATTTAAGCGCCACAGTGCATGGTTGTTACATCAGTCCCGTGCGGATCCGTATCAGAACAGCTACATCAGTCTGTGGGTACGTAAAATCTTTTCTTTCAGACACGTTTTAAGCATCGTGGAAGGACGCTCTGCATATTCACGGCTGTACTTACATGACGGTTGAATATGGGAACCAAAAATCATATTATTACAATAGTTTTGTATGTATTGCCATTCTGTAATATAACAAAAAATAATTCTTTTAAAAATCGTGAATTTATTAATATAATTTATTAATAATAATTGTTTTCTTCAAATGAATGCAGATAAATTATAGAATTATTGATAAAAATTGTCCCTTGCCCAATCCCGGAAGAATAGTTTTATCGGCAGCGTGCGCCGATTTGTTCGTTCGTTTTTTTAATTAATCATGACGGTTTTTCGTCATAGATCAAGGAGAATTACAATCAAATTTACTGCGCATAAAAAAAGTTTAATTTTAATCAACCTGCTCCTGGCTAGCGATGTTTCTTTTAGAAAAACACGAGATATTCATCCTAACTATAATAATATAAGGTTAGATTTAAACTAAGAGAGATTATATTTATGATATTGTTACCCCTCTCCCCCCAATCCGTAGGTAATAAAGGTGATTGATGTCTATTCTTAACGGGTGGTGTCGTCTAAGTTTACAGATGTATAAACCAGCTATAAACATTATTACTTTATTTATAGTGTTGTGAACACAACAAAAGTGGGCAACAAAGATTTTTAGAGGTGCAATGTGAAGGATTGTGAAGAAGAAGAACGTAAGAATTCAGTCGTTACAGGATATCATGAAAAACATAATACATTTTATTGCATACGAATATAGTTCTTCCAGAGATAGTAATATAACTAGTGGCAGCCCTGGTGATGATTTCCGTAGCTACCTGTACGGATATAGGCTCTATCGTCGCTGGCACAGGCAGCGCCGCCAACACACGACGCCTGTCAAAATGTCAAATTTCAGTTGCTTTGCTATCCCCGTCCAAGTAACGGCTACGCCAGTACGTAGACCTGCTTCTGTAGCAATGCTCTACGAAGCGTCTGCCTACGCCGTAGGCGAACCCGTGAAGCTAAATATTGAAATATTCAGAACAAAGGTACGTCAATTTTGACAGGAATGAATTTTATACGTAAAATATCGTAGACTGTCTGCGCCGCTAGCAACGGCTTTATTCTGGAATAGCATTTGGTTACTTATCTATTCAAAAGCGAAGTGTAACAAATATCAAACACAACTTGACGAGAATAATCGCTCCCTATTATGTATTTTAATTGTATATACAAATAAATACTATTAATATTACAGACTTTTCCTTAAATATGTCCTTTAGTTTTATTTAAAATAAGATTTATACTATAATTACTACTCATATTTACAATAAAATCGACCAAGTGTACTTGATGGTATTTGAATTGAAATTCAAATGGCTTTATGGTTTCTACTTTCTATTAATTGGGTCGTTTTTTGCGACCCCGATTACTGACAATAAATATGCACAATTAATTCTCGGTTATACGTACATAACATTTTTTATATATATTCTAAAATCGTTGTAATAGTTAGGTTACGTATGTTATTTTACTTTACAAAACTAGGAAGATCTTCTTATACTTAACAAATAACTTATTTAAAATTGTCTTACTAATAATATTCCCATTCCGCTATATCTCAATATACCATTTGTCGAGAGGTTTTAAGTCACGAAGCGATCAAGATACAAAACCATAATGAATAGCGACATTACATCAATTTCCCATTTTTTATTTTCACAAAAAACCAACCCCCTACTTCATCTGTCAATCAGTTAGTAGGTAGGTACTTATCACCCTTGCTTAGTCAGTATTGGTTATATTCAAATATCGAGACTACGGGCTTTATTTTTTGCAATCAGCTGAAAAAAATCATAAAATAAATGATTTTAATATCAGTTACTTATGACATAATATTATTATTCTGGAACAGAATAATAATATTATCATAATCAATAAATACATTAAGACTCTTATATATACCTGTGGGTCTATTCTCTACTTATCGACCGCTAAAGTAATAACGTGATAGATATTATCAAACTCAGGGTAGGTTTGTATCAAAGTATTAGCACTTATTGTAATAATTACAATACTTTGGTTGTAATTGTTGCAATAAGCGTTACATTTTAACAGCGCCTCTCTTGCTGCTGTTAAAATATAGCACTTATTGCAATTGATACAAACCTACCCTAAGTTTGATAATATCTATCACTTTATCACTTTAGCGGTCGATAAATATAGAATAGACCCACTGGTGTTAGTATTGTAAAAATACATTGATCAGATGTGTTAATAGTGATTAATTGACCAAAGCAGAGCTAGTTTGATTTTTGCTTGAAATTCGTGCCTTTTAGCCACACCGACATAAGAATTTTATGTAATAATTTTTAAAGAATCTGCTGAAGGATTAGTAATCCTTCGACTGTGTTAACAAGCGTCCGATTCAAAATGTAACTTCTCCATACTTGTTTTCGGGCAAGGGAGTATGTTGTAACCTTATTTCAATAAGTTGAAATCATTGCCATCGTATATGTCTTATTAATGTTATTTGTCGAGTGTGTTTTCAACAAATCATTTTAAATACTTGTATTTGTGGGATACATATAGTGCTATACATACATATGCCTTGTCTTAAATTTTTAAAAAAAACTCAATATGATGACTACACACTGTTTAAAAAACCACATATCATTGAAATATATATGTTACATTGATCAATGGTATTTATATACCGAGGTATCTCAAACACACTTGATCAGGATCGCATGACACGAAAAGGCTATCGGACGATCAACTTCTGTGCATTTCCTCACGACCGGAGGACATAACTTCTTGCGATGTGACCAAGCGATTTGACACTTTTTACCTCCTCACCTTTCCTGCCCTCCCGATCAATCTGCGGGCGTTCGGGGGCCCTTTCGGTGGCCTCGGGCTGGTCGTTAAGGCGGAGGCGTTCCCGGCCGGCCTCCAACACGTCGGGCGATCGGGCACCGTCAGCGAAGGCCCGGGAATACGCCTCGAAATGTTGCCCCCATTAGCCCTCGGGCGGATTTTCCCTAAAATTACAGCAAAAATGTCACAGTTCAAACATCAATCGGTAATGACGCATATAGGCAATGTTAGGTTAGCAAGTCTATTGGATTTATTTACAGATTTTGAAACGTGCTTTTAACAATACAAAATACCGCTTACAAGAGAATCATTAAATGCATTGATGATATTTTGTATATATGTTAAATTAGCGAACACATTCCATACAATTGAAAAAATGCATATTATTTAAATTACATTAAGTATATAGTATAATTCTATTTATTAGATAAATTATTTGACTAAGTGATCGCAGACGTCATGTTTTCAATAAAATGGTTTCCGTAAGTTCAGAAGAACCAACACAATATGACCACCACGTAAAGTTTATTTAACGATGTGTGAATGAATACTTATGCATTTTGTAGTAATTGTAAAAATCTTAATGTCAATAAATTAAAAAAAGCTCTGATTATAAATACTTATTATGGTTCCCTACTACTTTCCGTATGCAAAATCAATTATGTATTTTTTTTACACTGTCTTTTAAAGCTCTAAATAAATATGGTGATTTTAAATAGGTCAAGACAGTATAACTTTATTATCACCTGTCATGCCCCAGTGTTGGGACATAGGGCAAGCATAAGGTCATGCCATTTCCCTCAGTCCATCGCCACGTCTTGCTCCCCCCGCTATGTAAGATCTGCAGCGTGTAAATCGCTTTTGTAGCACCACTGCTGGGTGAGGGAGGGTCGGCCACGACGACGTCCATTATCATGACTCAATTCCTTATTAAATTTTATAAATCATAACGAATAATTATTTTTTTAAGAAAACATTAAATTTATGTTTGCTAATTAATGTGCCCAGTATGTACTATAGTATTATGTTATTAATCTTTGATTTTTCGCAAATATTGGCGGGTAAATATTCTAAATAAAGCATGCGAACTATACCTACATACTGGTGTATTGTTGTAAACGGGTGCGCGTTTGATGTAATGAAGTTCGCACCCCTCCCTTCGCACGTGTTACGTTATCGAATAAACAATTTCGCGTACCGGTGACACCTCCTCGCCCTCCTGCCCTACCATTACACATAAGCGTAATGCCATGTAAAAAGCAGGCACCCGAAAATTTGAAAATAAAAACGCGTGGGGGAGAAACTATGGGGTTGACGTTTCCATGGTGTTTTCATGATAATATTGTTGTGATGAATAAATTTATTTGTTTATCGCCAAGTCGCATCCATATTGTTCCCAGGCACCGTCCTATAATGACAAATTTTATCACTAATAATATACAAGCCATTATAATGTATGAAAAATACCGCTTCCGGAAATTTGTACGTATGCAAGCGTTGTTTAGCAAATAGATGGCCGTATAGTATTGATATTAGATTCATGTCTAAATAAAACACTTAACAATACGTAAATAAAATCCATCGAAATACAATTTAAAAACAGAAGAAAATAGTTAAATACGTAATTTAGAAATACAATCATCGTATATTACCTATATTTATTTAAAATTCAGTTGCGTGTTCGTAAGTATCAAGTCGTACTTATGAAATTAATGTTTTTATGGAATATAATACAATTCAAACATTACTGTCTGCAATGCTCCACGAAAAATGTGTTATTTTTTTTTATCTCAATGCTATGCTGCCATTTCTTTCCAGCTACACAGCTCACAACTATGGTATGGCAAAATGTAATACGTACAATTTACATGTAGGCAACCAAAAGTACATCATTTTTGAACTTTATGAAATCTACCCACCCGAAAAGTTCAACTGAATTTAGTATCAATCAAAAACGTTTAATGAACCCATTTATATAAAGATGTAGTTATTGAAAGTGAAGCTAACAGGTTTACGGAGACTAATCATTAAATCAGTTGCAAGGCATTTCGTATTGAAGATTCATTTGTATCAAACTTCACCCCGTTATAGCCTGTGGTAACTGTCAAAATCTGCTTTATCATTTTAAACATAATTTTAAATTCACTCAATCGTAAATAATTTTTTAAATTTGGAGATAAACACTGATAAAAAGTGTCAATTATTCAATTCATTTGACAGGGCTGCACTTAAATTAAAAATTCTTTCGTTGGTGTTCCTAGTGGTATTAAGTTTATTTCTATTGCGAACAATCATTCTTTAGATTATTTAGATGAACAATCGTAAACAACATCAAGTATGTTTATACCTATTCAATGTGCTATTGTACAGAATATTAATGTTGTGAAATCGCTATCAAGTGGTGTAATACAACACATGTTAGTATTAGTCTAAACTCTTTGTTTGAAATTATATTTATTTGTGAAAATATGGTTTTTATAATTGATGGGTTGTTTTATTCATATCCTGAAGAAATAGTAGATTATTTAAATTCTTGCGTGTTAAATCGAAATTCGGACAAACTTTTCTCCCGTCATAGCTCACAGTTATTTGTAACTGATATGTTTTGTCAATTCCAAATTGACATCAGACCAAGTCACGAAATTCCTAATAAACTTTTACAAAGAAACTCTTTTTATGTTTTACAAAAAAAAGTTTTGTCAATAAAGAATTCTTTCTCTGTGTCAAAATTTTGTGAGGAATTTTCATTTTTTGTTTTAGTTTCAGTGAAATAATGAATGTCGTTTAAATGTAGGAATGTATTTTTTTTTAAATAAATACTTGGGCATTTTTTTAAAATATAGGTACTGACTAAAAATTCTACTTATTAGTTAGGTATTATACACAGGTACCTAAATAGCTCGTTATATCTATACAACATAATATAAAATAGACTTCAAACTTCAACAAATAATAAAATTATATATTGAATAATTTTGTATGTGTGTATTTTACAGTGTAGTATTACAAAAATGTATTTATTGTGCAATTACATCCATACTGACTGTTCGATGTTTGAATATGTACAATCAAAAATAATGTACTCGTATCATTCTAATAAGTAGGTAATTCTTAGATTTAGTGAAATATTTATTGACGAATAAAGAAAATCAGTATGTTTTGGATCAAAATTGTGGTTTAACTATTTTCAAAGATACTTAGTTTGAAATTACTAGAATAGTTTGGCAAACTTGATTTGGCAAAGTACATATTTTCAAAACAACTCAGTAAAGTAAGTATATTATATTATAGTTACTAGAAAAAAATATTGGAAAAAGATCACCTGGTATTCACTGTATTCTATTCGAGCCAATGTGCTTTACAAATTAAGTTACGTGTATCCTACCTAAATACTACAAATTACGCTTTTAATTACTATATATGTCTGAAGCGCTTAATAAACTATGTTAATTTTAGCGATCGGTTTTTGTGGTTTGAATTAATGTATTAATAATAAGAATTTACCTTGATTGTTAGTAGACGTCAGAATCTCTCCAAATTTAGTTTTACTTGAACTTGCTAATAATTTAATAAACGTTTTATCTTATATCTACCTATTTAAGAACTGTAAAAATATTCTGGTAATACCATAAAATTGAGTTGTATTACAAAAATATGTATAGTCCAAAATCTACTTTCGTATACCTCCTAATTTATAGCTTATGTGTTACAAATACAAACCACATTTACGTTCCGAATTCAAATTTTATATTTTTTTCTTCTTTTCCACGTGGGACATCGATTTACACGCGGTACCACGATTTTCCGTAAATTCCGACTAACGCACACACGGTTTCAATCGCTTACATAATACATGCACGTGCATAATGCAGGAACGGCACAGAACTCTCTCATCCACCTAGATGTCTCCTCGACTGTAGCCACGTGGAGAAAATGCACGTGCTGAATGTATGTCAGGATTTTTCCAGAACGGTTTGGAAAATTAACTCCATCTATAGGATTTAAATGTTAAATAAATACAAATTAGTTACCATTCCGAGTCTTTCCTATATATGAAAAATTGACTCCATATATTACCTAACTATCAAAAAATACTGGTATTGTAAAATTACCAAAATTGAATTGACAATTATAATAAATAGTTTGAAGATTTTTAATGTTTTGTCTTCTTCTTCTACTCAAGTCATCCGTGTATTATAAAGCTGTAGGAAGTAGAATGAAGTGTCGAAAATAACTCGATTTGATGATTATATTTTGATAATTTTACTAGTTGTGTTGATTATCAAAGCGTTCAAAAGACAGATCTGTGACTTCATAATGTTTCGTTGTACTGTCATCTCAATTGTTTTTATGGTACCCATAGGTATGGACGCTGAACCAGGAGATGTCAGGAACAGTTATTACTTCCGAGATGTGGCTGTATAGACACAACCTCAAAATTCTGTGGACTGATCGCGTGACAAATGTTGACATTCTCAAGTGAATGTATTGTATGTAGGTGTTATCAAAACCAGAAAACAACGATATCTCGGCCACATTATGAAAGGACAAAGCGTTCCTCAATTTCTTATAAAAGGAAAGATCAATTGTAAACGTAGCAGCGCCGCTTTTCATGGTTTAGGAACCTCCATGATTGATACAGTTGAGTGCAGGTCCACCGAATTGTTCCGGGCAGCAGATGATAGATTGAAGATCATCCTGATGGTGCCGGACCTCCGTTAGGGGATGGCACGATAATAAAAATAGTGGACTATATTTTAAAATTTAATATAAACTTATTGTTATGGGGTGGGGTAAATTATTTGACAATGCACGTTACTACCAAAAAGTACAAATAGGTATCAGGAGTGCATAAGTAGATAGTGAATAATATGTTTGCCCGCTGAGCGTCGATGTAGCAGGTTTCGGCGGCTGCGGTGCGCCGTCAGAACTCCTGACTGACACGTGTGAAATTGGTTACATGCATTACATGCGGATCGTAGAATACGTGGGGTGGTACGGAGACATGGACTTGACGCCGTATCCTCTCTTGCATTCTGCTGCGCATTCGCGAAAATACAATTCGAACGAATTTGTTCTGGAAAACGGTTATTTATTTCTCTCACCCACACTATTTTATATTGCCCGGATATCTTTTATTTCTAGATAAATAATTAATTAGAAACTAGAAGATATTTTTTAATTTTTTTAATTAGAAAATTATTATTAAGGTATAACGGTATACGTGACAGTTATGCTAACCGTTTTATAAAAAACTGACAAGGTTCATAATATATTACAGTGACGAAGGGTGGAGGTAGGTTGTTAAGATCTGTTATAAATAGTGCACACTAAGCTTTGTCAGTCATACGTATTTGTTTTTATTGAACTAAGACTACAATTTACAGATGGTGTTGGTTAGTTTTTAAAATTCAATTAAACCTTGCGAAACCAAGCCATAATAAATATTAGTCAAAAAATACTTGTATATCTATAGAATATCTCATATTATGCAATTAAATCATACATAATTTTGAATATTTTATAGATAGATTAGTATTTTTGATATAATATTATAGTTTGATTTAGGCTAGGCTTAATGAATTTAAAACAATGAACCAACAAAATGTGTAATATGACTAATATGTATTCTTAATCCAACGAAAACAAATAATTATGAATGAAAAAGTGTGCAAAATTTTGTCGTGCCACCCAAAATATACCAAAACTAATATGGGTTGGTTTAGGCAGGGTTTAAATGATTTTTAAAAACTAACCAACACCATCTGTAAATTGTAATGTTGGTTCAATCAAAACAAATATTGACTAACAAAGTTTAATGTGCACTATTTATGGTGGATGTTAACAGCCTACCTCCACCCTTCGCTACTGATATATTGACATATCAGTAAATCTGTAGTAAAAGTAAATATTAATTTGACACCTGTCACGCGTCACGCATATTATGTATAACTAAGTTTTTAGCACCAAAGATTAGTGTAAATGTTATCTGGGATCAAATAACCAATAATTAATAGTAGGTACCCAAGTACTAAACTTAATATTTCGTTTCATAAGATATTGATCTGATTTAATTATTCTTGAACGCAAGTGAGCTCGGTAATATCTATTGTCCCATATGCAAACCGGTCTTTAAATCTGGATTTCGAGGAAAAATGCTCCCGAGCCATAATCGTATTCAAAGCCCACTCTATATGAAATTGATGCCGCATTGTTCGAACGGAGGAACATTTGTTTTATTTACATACTACACGGCTTTGTTTTGCCAATAGGCAAATGAATGCATCTATTTGATACCGCGATGCAAACCAGTTATGCATTAATTAAATCATGTTATATCAGCTGCAACCATGCAAGGCAAATATGAATAATCACAATGGCGTAGGGAAATCTAAATTGATTTCATTAGTAAAACGGACCCAAATACACGAATATTGAACTAATTATTTTAATGTTTCATGATATAAACCACTGTGGAATGAATAGTGATAGAGCATCGTCAATTAAGTCATGGACCGCGGTCTCGATTTATGCATCTATAAATTCACATGTTTAAACGAATTTGTTTTATAACATACCAATTACTAGGTACTTACTGTGTATACTAATATGCATAAGTTCGTTTTAAACATTGTTCTTAGTTCTATGATTTTTTTTCGATTATGTCCGATCCTAATAAGAGCATATAGGCCTTCACGGAGTGGAGGTTTGTATTAACAGATTTTGTTTTTACGAGAAATGGATGTCAGCCACTTGCTCAACCTAATAGATCCATAGGTACTCTGACTCACACACAATTTGAAAAACAATATGTGTACTTGCCTGTGTCAGGCCTAAGATTCTAACTTGGGACCCACGACGATATAGGCTAACGCTTAAGCCGCGCAGCCATCGTGGGTGTTTTGATTTAGGGTAAGGAATATTGAGAGTCGACAGCGCTTTTAGGCTTACAGCCAAATTTTTGTCTTTGATATAAAAACATAGTTTATAACGTAAACAGCTAATAGGGATCAGATCCGAAACCCTCATGATAACCCAGTGCCTTACGCGTTGGACGACGTGGGTTCTGATTGTCGACAGACTACAGTAATTCTCTCATATATTTTAGTTTGCTGACTAAAATTTACTCAAATGCTGTATTCAACCGAGTCTCTTAAAAAATATTCTCTAACTAAAGTGTATAGGTACTAACTGGCTGCGATATTATTTAATTATTGGTAGGTACCAAGTCCTAAGCTATACCTAAGCTTAATTAGCTAGCAAGACGTACTGTTGTACTGTGTGTACGTAGGTACTAACAAACCGCTCTCTTGCTGCAGACGAATACGGCGATAAATAGCTGGAGAGAACGGGTGAAATATTCACGAGTTATGTATAATATTGTGTTTACACAATGCGTGTGCACGGAAAGAGTTTCGGGGTATTAATAACGCATCTTATTAGACAGACGGAGGAAACTGATCTGAAACCTTTGTTCATATGGATTAATGAACTTCGAATACTTCCCGAATCGACTTTACTACTAAAGTGCAGAAGGGTGCCGTTATTAAAAGGATTTTCACTTAATTTTTCGAGTTCGGTTTATCCGGTTCCAAAGACCTTTTCTATTGTTGGTACTTAGCTAATAGGAGTTGGTATGCAAATACGTTAGTATCGTGGTTCGTGATGTTCGATATTCTAGCTGAGTTTTACTGCATCGGATATTTGAAGTAATTTAAGACAATTTATTTAAATTGGTGTCAAAGTATATTTGGGTTTATAATCGCGGAACATAATTTGAGAAGCGCTACCCTACGTACTTAGGTACATTGTTACTATTCATATATTCCCGCCGGCGTGTCGCAAGCGGAGAGATTGCTTTTGATACAAAGATGCTTGTAAACATTGTTCTTTATGTGTGCATTTATTAGCCGTGATTCATAACGCATGTGTGGATGTCTCTTTGGGAAAAAAATCTCACTTTTTCATTTAAAATTATTACAATACTACCTCGCACATTTTTGTTTCTGAAAATATATAATTAGATTAAAGATGAAACGAACTAAACTAAATTGCCCCAATAGAGGTCAACCAGCTGTTTGTAATTTATCAAAATAATAATGTATTATAGGTGGTGTCAGGTGTTAACTAAATTTATTATTAATTAAATTAATACCACATTTGTGTTAATAATTTAAAAACAAGCATTCGATACAAATACATAGACGAGAGAGTATAAGGTTCTATGATTAGGAAACCGAATAAATGATAATATGTACCAAGGTATTGTATGAAAGTCGAATAAATAAAGAATTTGGTGTATTTTTGTGAATTTGTTCTAAATTATATGTAGACTTTACAAGAAATACGAAATACATCATGATACCTTGTCTTTTCTCGTCTTAAAAATTGATATTTAATGACTACATTAAATTTTAATATATTAATATCATAAAAGAATATTATTGTAAACATTGTCCTTCTTCTTTTAAAAAATATTATCTTGTCAACAATTATACGTGTAGTAAATTTTCACTGTTAATCTAATTTATCATTATGTAGTTAAATATTATAATCAGTATTTTTTTCAATGGAGTTTGTAATTGACTCGTAATTTGGGAGAAATTACAAAATTTCACGTTCCATATTTGCCATGATATAAATACTGTGGGTCCATTATTTTGTAGACAGAATTCGTCACTACTCTTGAGGCTCCGGATTCAGCTGTCATATTATCATTTTCCATTCAAAAAATCGTAGGATTTAAATTAAACTAAGTTTCAATTACTAGTATAGTATTAGGTTTGACAATGGAACGTGATTTTTCATATCTAATATTTTATAATTGAATTTCGGGTAAAACTGGACATGCACACAATTAACCATCCGTTGTACAAACCCATCAATGTAATAAAAATGGTAAATTATACTGTTGAAATTTTGTGTTGTGTCCCTGTCACAGGGCAACAGAATCGCAGAAGAGATACAGACTGGCATACGCATTTTCTATATGCGCATTTTCTAACCGAGATGATAAAATTAAAAGAAAAGCAAAACGAACGACAAGTGCTCGCAACCCTTGAGCACAGCCCGCCGCCCGTTTCATGTCGACGCACAAAACAATGTACCAGGACTCCATAATAGCGGACTGATTTCGCATTCAGATTTCGGCAGTGCCTTCGGTTTCTGTTTACCGAAAGAATGATATATCCATGTTACATTCTGCGCTCCGAGTTGAATGGATTATACACACATAGCTCTGTCTGCAGCCTGGTAGAGATAGCTGATGGCATTCAGTTTCCCCAAGTTTCAAATGGGCGGATTGAAATCGACGTGATATTATTTTGATAATTACTTTCAATTGTGTCGGCTATCAATTCTTGTATAAAATAATAATCTTTTATGCTGTAAAAGCAGTATTTTAATTAAAATAATAAACAATTTAAAGTGTGTACTTCGTATAATTATAATTTAATAACGACCAAGACTAGTTTCGTGTGTCAAAATCGATAATTTGTTAGATAGTAAGTATGTGTATATTATGTGTAGCTAAATATGTTATACAAATGATGCATAGATATGTTATAAATTGACTAGTTGGTCATTATATCGTATCTACACAGCATGGGCGAATGGTGGAGATAGGCTGTTAAGATTCGACATAAATAGAGTGAGTAAAAATTTTACGAGGCAGTTTATCATACAATTGTAGCGAATTCCAACAACCACAATGCTGAACAGGTCAGAACACCTAACGGTGTTAGTTTTAATAACGGAAAATACTTAATAATTTGTCGTAGGTCTCTGCCAGTCATTGCAATAGCTTACTAAAATATACCTCGTTTTCAGTCGATGTATGATCTGAGTACTTAACAAAACAGAATTGTCCCTCACTATTGAGGATAGTAACTCCTTTTAAATGATCTTGTTACGTCACGATCCCTACATGCCACCGTCTGTATATCGACTTTAAAAAGGCAAAGGGACTTAACTCACATAAATCCAATTTTACAGGAGGCACAAAAACGTTATTTTATGATTTTCGGTCAAAGTCAAAATATAAAATAGACATAAACTTGAAGTACACGATGACTAATATAATTTTGTGCTTTATTTCCCAATATGATATTAATTATTGAGGTAATTGAATAAAAATCAATAAAAAGTCCTTTCCCACTTGACGCAATTATCTGTTAAAAAATAATTATTTTAATAATTCGGTATTTGCAGTTTAGATCCTTTGTATTTAGTCGTGTATAACGTTATTATCCAATAAAATCTACTTTGATAAAATTAAGGGTTAAATCCTTTTATATTTTTATAGTCGATATTCTTAGTACCTATTAAGAAATCTGTGGCATCCTTCACTTATTCGGACCAGCATGTAAGCGACTGATATTAACTGCTAAACTATTTAGATATGTACACGCTTTCTTAAATCCTAATTAAATTTAGTAGAATTAAATTTAGTAGAATTAAATTTTCTTTTTAAAACACTGTCTTTCTATATTATCCATGAATAATCTCATTCATTTTTTCCGTCCTGCACCACCTGAATCCAATCTGTCAGTTATCGGGATAGAAGACAATTGTATATGGTGTAAACCTACGCTGAGTATGGAATATGCATTAGAATGTATTGATATATTTCTGATGTGTTTTAAAGTAGGTAAGATCGGTAACTTCTTATTTACATACTGTCCGCGTTCATCTTTGCTGGCCATGTCTACCCGCTTACATTGTCTACGAAGATTTATGGATCGCCTCCCGCTTATAAATATTTAGCCCACTTGTCCCGTGATGTGGCCATTTCGAAAATTTGCAAACTCCACCGTCTGCGAATGCAAAGTCGACTGCCGACGAGTTTATTATGTTATCCTGATAACTCTGCGAGATTTAACAGAGATAACATTCAGGGGATGGCCCGAATCCTCCTCGGCACGGCCGCGGTCCTTTTTAATTGACGTGCTTTCGAAAGAGCTTTTGTTTGGTCAGATAAAGTGTATTTTGATGGTGATAAATTGTAACAATAAACGAAAGCACAATGCCACAGTACGATTTTTGAGACTTTCGCTAACTTCTTCAACTAATTACGTGAACAGATCGTCTCTGTTCTGGCAGAATACACTAACTGGAGAATACTAGTTTTGAGTAATTTGACTTTGAAGTTGTTAAAATGTTTGAAATGGTCTATCATGTGAGTTTATTAAGTAATCGTAAAAAGGATGACTTTAAAATAAAGACTGTTTATTTATTAAAAATGTTACCAGACGGTAAAGTTTGAAATAAGGAACATTTTGGTACTAACTCAATATGTCATTTTTTCGAATTAGTGTCTTCTGCCAGAACAGTGACGAGATACAATTATAACAATTTTGTTGTAACTGCACGAATTTTTGTGCAATATTATCCATGTACATTAAAATAATTACTTAGATAAACATTGAAAGCCTAATAATATAAACATTTTTATTTCTCCCTCAGTTGGAGCATATAGTATCCGTATTATTTTATATCGTAACTGTACTAACTGTGATGGCATTTTATAAAACAAAATTGGTTGTTAACAACTCATTAAACGGCGGAAGTACATAGAAACAAAATATTTTGAAAAAGAATTCACCCTCTCGTTTCGGCGTGATATTGTTTATTTAAAAACGTTCTCTTTTTAAAATTTTAGCGTTAGTTATATTTGGATCGTTCTAACGATTTTTAGCCCGATTAACAGCTGTCAGCATATATAAATCATGTGTTATATACTTAACAAATCCGAGTATTTTTTCATGTTACCGAGGAAAATGCATTGATAGTCAAGTCTTGTAATGCTTGTTAACCCATGGAACAAACATTTATTTGTTATTTTAATTAACTTTATTCATGATTTTAAAAGCATAACACGAGTTCAAGAGTGTACGACTGTGGAATAAAATAATTATTAAGTGCTACAAAGCTTGCATTTTGATTTTTGGGTAAGTACCTACTTCACGAACGATAAGACAGAAGTACAAAACTTTTAATAAGTCTATCCATTATACCTATTGTATGTGGTTATATTGAGCTACATTGTACGATGGAAACCCCGTAAAATAACAACAACGCGGTTATAATCAATGTTATTTCTTTGCTCTTATTGACCATTTGTTCCATTCGCAAGAGTTTACAGTTATGGTAGCATCCACAATAGAGTAGGCTTACGATTAACTCTTGAACCATAAGAAGCGAAGTCTAATTCTGTCACTAGTAAATTGACAGTTATTTATCAGCACTAACTGCATGATACTGCTGCATATGGGAGTAAATGTGATTAAATGTGAAGATTCTGAGTTCGAGTGCCGTATCAGTCAAATTCAAACGTTTGTCCAAAATAGCTACCGTATAGATTTAGAATATAGATAAGCCAATTGCTAAAAGCCATCATAATAATTATTGGTATCAAAACCGTCCAGAATTTTTCTCTATCCCAGACGATTTAGTGTTACCGTTTTCCGATTAATTTGGCCGATCATTCTCAAATCCTTCGTAGTGTGTCCAGCTATCTCAGTTTCTCTCGTCCATGAATCAATATTCTTAAATCTCAGAAGATACGTAGATTCATGCCTGCTTGGTAGCTGTTCCCAATACCCATTTATTGCTAAAGCTCTCCTAATAATCCTTTTCTAAAGATTCTAAATATATATTATACCGGCTAGCATGGCCCCCACATCCTGAAACGGGCCCCCAGGCTAGGATGTTTGGTGGCCCCCCCTACCTATCGCTAAGGGTACAGGCAGTCTGACGCGCTGCAATAGAGTTTTCCATTAATGGTGTACGCGGTAAAATTAAGGTATATTTTTAGCGATTTTTTGTAATTTTTAATATGTACCTACATCCATTTGAACCATGGAGTTGTTGAGTATCGGCACACAGTTAAAAATTGCATCGTACAATCAAAAAAAAAAATTTAATACCATTGAAGTAAAATAGCCTCGCAGGCGACTTTTTTTACTGTTGGACCAAATTTGTGATCTGTGTTTATCTCACTTATCTGGTCGACTCGCCACGCCGGGCCCTTCCTGAGTTCGGGCCCCCAGGCTAGAGCCCTGTCAGTCCCCCCCTTGTGGGGGCCATGCCGGCTAGTGATCTGAAAGTTATGCAGAAGAGTGACAATAAGGTTTTGGATATACATTAACCATCTTTTGTATTGAATAAAAACTTGTATCGATATACCATCATAAATCGTCTGGTGTTCGAACCGAACCCACTATAGTATAAAAAGTATTGAATGATAATATGTCAAATGAAACATGTGGCGCCCTCACTCAGCGGACAATTTATACTGGTGGATCTTTAATTTTAATTTCTTCGTTGCACGATTTCTGACTGATTCATAATATAGCTAGAAATGTTCCCGGTCAATATTAATTTAGGTAAATACATTATTTAGTATTTTAGTTTTACGTCGTCTTGGATGGACACTGTGTGCTTCGAAGGACTGGTGGACTAAGTGTTATTGAATTTTTGAAGCAAGGTTGACTATATTCAAACCGTGGGACTCAATTGCGAATTACGGTGGTAGTGCTGATTATCGTTTATCTTTACAGTTTCGTGTCATGATCTTACTATGATGGGTCTTGCCCAGATGTCTATAACCTGCACATAAGTCGATACATTGGTAATGTATGTATTAAGCAAGTTCCACAGTAATATTTGACAATATATAGAGAAAAAACGAAATGTAGCCAAGAGAACTAGGAAAGACTTTGATGGCGTATTCAAAAGCCTCCACATTCCTGACCTATGTAGTATATTGTAAGTGGAGGGTACCTACCCGAAAAAAGACGTCAAATAAATTGCGGAGAATTTCCCTCCGCCGATGGCGACGCAAATAATGAAACGTGACGTGGACGAGGACACCCCCGACGTCGCGGACGTCACTCTCTCGTCAAGACGTCACGTGACACGTCACCGCGTGACGGGTAGAGCGCATGACAGCCTTAAATCTCCATGCCCGGCAATTACGAATGACGGCGATTGTGTTTGGCCGTCCGCCGACTGCTACGTCGGAAATTATTTGTCAGGCTGATTTTCGTCTCCGCGAAAAATGACGACATACTTTCTTTATTGGGACAGTAAATATCTCAAGACGTTTTCCCTATAGACTTTTTTGATGTCACTATAAATAGCCACTGCAATTCTTTAGTTCAAATAAAATCCAACAGATCCCCAAAAGCTTTACCGTATTTTATTCCATTTTTGAAAATTTCGACTTCCATGAGTATAATGAATGAATTTATTCTATTTTTGAATATCGAAGTCTTTTTAATTAGATTAATATGATATTATGACTTTGATAAAGATTCGATGTGTTGTTTAATTGGTACCTATAGAAAAAACTAATTATCTATATATAGGTACGTCGTATAATTCGAAATAAACAAGATCTGACGACCTGCGACGTGAGTCTTGTTATAATGGACAAAATAATTTCTAAGTTGTAAAATACATAGATTATTATTTGTGAATTATTTATGATTATTCATCTAAATATTCTAATTAATAATTAATTCATCATTGTATAATTATTATTATCATACGGCTTGATACTTTGAGTACCTTCCAGAATTGTATATAAATTATACGATATGATTGTATTTATAAGTGAAATATCTACCTATTTTCCTTCTAATCCCGGTAGTTTTTATTACGTATTTTTTTTAAATATACACGAATTTAATCTCAATATTATACGACCATCTATTTGCGATACAACATCCCCCGATAAACTGTGATACGCCCAACTGCATACGTACAATTTTCACCCCCATTTCTAATACATAAATTATATTAATATCTCTGCTTTAACGGTTATCCAAAATTACTAAGAACTATCTCTTCTATCCGAGTACTATAATAATTGGATTTCTATTATTAAAATCAATCAATATCCTACTTATTTATATGAATCAATGACAGACAAAATAATTCATATGATTAACAATACAAATTATTCAAATTGCTTACTCAAGTATTAGGTTCACAGAAATGTCTCCGGGTAGATGTTCCAATGTTTAATTTAAATCTGCACACATATCCGGCGATGCAGCTTTGATATGTGATGACACTGCACTCATTACGTGGATGTGCATGCACGGGCTTGCATTATGAATGGTTTGTGTCAGACGATGTCATGTAGGACGGACGCCTGGCAAGGTTCGTGCAGTACCTACGATATCAGGAACACAGCAGTGGTACGGATATATTTCCAAATCACAATAGGTATCTATCTATCTATCAGTAACTCATGTTCTCTTGATAACTAAGTTTTTTTATTGTTTATCATCTCTTTCATCGAACGTTCCTAATTTTATTTTATTAACTCTTCAATTCGATGTGGATTTTGACCGCCTCCCGAAAAAGCTTTTTAAACGATTTCATAAATGAGAAAAGGATGTTGGCCATTTACTCAATATATTAAGTCCATACTCTGAATCCAAATACATTGAAAGTATGCACGTTTTCTACACACGAGACTGCATAATTGGACACTTTGTCACTCAACTATTAAAGTGCATACGTGTAATTATTATAAGTTAGGTCAAAATATACTTCGCTTTACAGATTGATTTGTAGCAAGCATTACATTTTTGTGCTGCAAGATTTTTATTAGCCATAGTGATGAAAAATACAGTTTAAAAAATGAGTATTCGATGCTTTAAATTAATACGATATTGCAATACTTTTCAATTGGTATCAATTTATTATTGGTTAAGAAAAGAGTAAAAATACTTTTCTTATTCTTATGGTACCTACTGCAGTTCCAATCAAACCTTAGTTTCCCCAACCGATTTCCTACAGCTAGCGTAAGACTCCACATAATTTTATGTTCTCACTTCGGTTACAAGAAAACGTTTCCTTTAATTATTTAATTTATTCTAGTTTATTTCTAAGTGCGCCACTGAAAACCATTAGTTCTGTACCCATGACAACCATTGTAGGTACTTGTAGAGCTATACATTAAATTAGGTAGTGAGATTGGCAAACAAGCTTATTTGTTTGTGAACCTCTATCATGTATGTGTATATGTTCCATATATTCCGCATGTGACATGTCGATATTACTAATATTTCTAGCTTACGAGTAGATATAAATGATGCATTTAATTTTAGTGGGTATATGAAGTAGGCAACAAATAAAGATCGAGAAATAAAGAAACATAAAGAATCTTTCTAACCATAGATTAAAAGAAAATCGTTCGTTACAACAATACAGTGAAAACAGTAGTATAGTATTCAGTGGCGTGCGGTTCATAGATGCTATATATATCGATCATCATCAAGAAATAATAAACTAGTAGTACTAATCCGTAGTACCACACTATATTACTTCAACGATCGCCCACCAAAATTCAGTTAGTTACAAAATCATAATAAGATAATACGTATCTAACATTAGTTATATTTTTTTCGACAGCATCCCCACAAACAAAAGTCATCGCATGCCAATGATTTTATTATTATATTCGAGAATGGATTCAGCTTCAGCTTGAGGCCTTCATCTAGCTGTAGATAGATTGATGACACTGATGTACCTAATAAGTATTCAAATTCTTTCTGAATCTCTGGTATCTTTTTTGCCAACGAATTATTTGTGTTTATATACCTATGGTTTACATTCTGTTTATCATTTGGTGTTCACGATAATGTTTCCCCCGCCCCCCTCCACACCCTCATTCCTCTCTCCCTAATTATAACTTATCAACGGTCTATTTCCCACATATAACTTATTTTCTACTCCCACCACTAATTATTATAACGTGACATAAATTTCGGTACTCACACGTCTTAATAAAGCTCAAAAAGTAAATGAACTACGTTTCTTACAAAAATATACTTTGGGAATAGTAAGTAATAACACATTATTTTAAAATATAATGAATTGGCACCAAGTAAACGCTGAATCGTACCTTACTTACCTGCTGTTGTTTGATGACACCGAAATGTTATAGAATTGATCAAAAAATTTTAAGATTTTGTGTTGTAGGTACTATAAGCTTTTGTATTTATTATACTGTATATTATGTAGCGATCCTGGTTCAATCATTTCATGGCAGGCCTCGGGACTGTCAGTTTTAGTTACAGTCAGAAGTTGCCAAATTAACATAATATAATTATAATCAGATGTAATGCATTGACATATCTTTACACGTGTGTCACTCGGTCACCATACAACCAAATCCCACATATACTTAAAAGTGTAAATAAAAGTGTCTTGCTGTTATTATGAACGTTTAAGTCAATCCATTGCTCACTTTTCTAGCATAAACTATTTGGGTGGCATGATGCATGAAAGGGTTCACTTTAAATTTCTGCTTTCGTAAATAAATACGTTCCAAGCAAAACTTGTCTTCATATAATATTGTATCCTTTGTACTAGCGAGTGCGCGGTCTTTACCCATCTTAAACTACGTGTCATATCGATGTTTGTTCACCCGCGAACGGGAATGACTCGAACCTCGCGAGACAATGCTCTCACATTGCCCTCTGGCGTGGCTTGTTCGGTTTGCCTTAGGAAAAGACAGCGTCGTTTATGAGAGCCTGATACATCGTTTTGGATCATGTTCTCAAAAAAGTATTAATTTCATAGAAATAAATAAAATGAAATTATTTTATCTCGGTTTTTAATAAATTAATTGGTAACCTTATAGGTACATAGTCGTTTCTGGACCTCTCTTTTACTAAGGGTCCATGTTTCGATCGCATTTGTTATTACGGGGGTTTACACTGCATTTTGGGCATAGCTTAAATAGAGTAGAGTAGAATAACGTGTAGCCAGGGTATTCGGTGTAATAAAATTAGATAAAACCTCAAAAATGGCAATTGTCTGGCATATATTTCAAAGAAAAGAAATTCGCTGAACAAATCTAGTCATCCAGTGGAACTTTTGTGGCATTCAGCGTTCAATGGCAGTATGTGGCAGTGAAGCTATATGGAGCCTTCTTCTAGCAGACGACGATGATGACGATAATGATACTTACACATACGAATATCCTTTTCACGTGCACTTACGTACATAGTATGCTATGTAATGACATTAGGCGCTGGGATTAAGCCGGAATCAGCTTATGGCAGTCTCATAATCAGAAGTTAGCTTCTATTTAGTTTATGTTTTATGTCCAAACTAACTTAAAGGTTTTTTCCGTTTACCAGGAAACGAGCCGCAATAGTCCGGTAAATGTTTTTTTACAATATGTCTCATAATTGCTGGTTATGAGGCTGCCAGAAGCTGGTACCGGCCTTATCAAATAGGTGTAAATTTTATTGAAGTCGTACTAAAGTACAATTATTTAGCAGTATGTACCTATGTCAATTATTATGTAAGTATATAAAATCTTCTAGTGAAAATCTTACATATTACGAGTGGTGCAACGGAAATGTATGGAAATGTGTATGTTGGATATGACGTGGCAAGACCACAAAAAATCAATGGATAAGAAAGCAGAAAAAAGTACACGATGTGATGAAGTCGTTGAGTACCTAGATGAAATAATGGCAATATGGAAATGTTGCTCGGCGAGTGAACAACGGCTGTCTTAATACCGTCTTACAGTGATATCTTAACTAGTGAAAGGAACTAGGGGAGGCCTTCATCCAGCTGTGGATCAACCGCGGCTGATGATGATATAAAATAAATTCATGTGACTAAAAAGATATCAAATTATTTATATCCAAATCCAGAAACCGAGCTGAATATTTTGTCCGTGACCCCTTTTTCTTCTGATACAAATCATTATGCCTATCGTAAAATGGCGTTATAAAAAGATTACGCTCTTCCCGCTAGGTAAAAAAATAACCGATAACTTACCCCGCTCCCACATGATTTTCTAAGATTTGATCCGGGGCGCAGATAAAAGAGGAGATACACGCGGCCATTATATTAGCATACCGCCGGAGTGGTCGTGCGATGGGCCACGCACTGAACATGCCCATTTTGGGGCCCATCGCTCTAGGGCTCCTGCGGGCCTAGTGCGGACGATGGCGTTACGACTCTCCCGGGCTGAATAAATGTCCCCCGTCTCACAATTCTCTTGTCTAACCCTTACTTCTTTTCATACTTATACGCGGTTTTTTCTCTTTCCTTTGAACCAAATATTTATACAGCTCTGCTACCCTGGTAAGCGTATGAACACGGTACTATAAAGAACTACATTTTATTAGGAAATAGTGTAGAGTTTTTCAACTGAAACATACATAATATACCTAAACATCTTTCGAAAATACAACGTGCCTACTAATAGTAGAATAAAACACCAACAAATCAAGGTACTTATACATATTTTAAGATACAACTTTACTGTTAGTTATATCCCATATCGAAGATATTTAACTTAATTAAAAAATAAACCATTAATCAAATTGTATTGCCGTTAATTACAAGTACAATATTAAAATAAGTACAAAGACACCTCAGAAAACCAAAACAAATACTCTTATCCGATTATGAAGTATTTTCATATGCCTGATCAAGATAGGTAAGTACATATACATTATTTAGGGCTATGTATAACAGACAGTTTGATAACTAGGTTATTGGGCCTAGACACGGTGTCAAAAATTCTGGAGGCATCCGAAGTACATATTGAATACTGTATCCACTACAATAATGTATAAATACTGGATTCGTATATTTTTTATTAACATGGCAAGAAGTTCGTATAGGAGATGTCGTGTGTTTATGAAAGTAAATGTCAACGTCATTGATAAGATAATGAAACGTATTTAATATTTGCTAGTCACTCGTATTCGCGTATTCAATCGATATTATACATATTTCTATTATCCTTTGTGTAAATTTTAACTAATAGTTTATATATAACTGGCAAAATAGCGTAGAAAATAGGCAAACATGGTATATTTGTATATAACTGGTATTGTCATATGTCAGGGTTGCATAAAAGAAAAGAGGTATTGACTTATTTCTTACTCCCAATGGAATAGCACATAACATTTCCAATGTGCAGGGAAACATGTAAACACATGCACGCTGTATCCGGCTCGCATGAGATGACGGTAGAGCATAGTGATTTTTACGACACTCTGGAAACCGTCATAGGCAGTTTGAAATGCATTATGCTTTGAACGGAATTACGTTCGCCTCGAATCGGAACGAGATAATGTGCTGCAATTTATTTCATTTCATATTATGACGCATGAAAACGATCGGGAATTATTATTACGAAATACAGAAAAATACAGAAATATTTTGCGATACGTTTCAATCCTGAAACGTTCCTATAGTTTGTACTCTATCTATGATTTACCTCGTCTTAATTGTACTGGTATTCCTAGCTACATACATATTAGTTTATATAAGCTTGTATTTTCTCAAGAGTATTTTACCGTTATGTCTACATTTTGATCTCAAAAGAGTACCTACAACGATTAGTTTGAATTAAAATACATGATCCGTAGACTGCAAAGAATTGTGCATTTAGCTCGCTTGCTGAATTCATAATCTCCTGATACGTTTATACGTGAAATCCAAAGCAATCTTAGAATACATCGGTATTTTGGATCTTCGATATGGGTAGGTGACTGCATAAAATTCTATAAACCAAATCATAATTACGAAGATAATTAATTCAAATTAGAAATCGGGTTAGATGAATAAATATTTTTTATACTTATAGGCAGGGCTTTAAAAAAAAAAAAAAGGTGCCGGAACTCACTTCTTGCCAAACTTTTTACCTACTATTCAGTATTCAGTGTATCAACAATAACCAAAAATGCAATTACCACATATTTTAAAATGTTAATACGCCTGAAGAAAATTAGCGCCGCAGGCGATTTTTTTACGATTTGAGCAAGTGCGTTTATCTCACTTATTTGGTCAATTCCCCAGGCTAGAGCCCTGTCAGTCCCCCCGAGATGACGTTAAAAGTACCATGAAAAAAGGTGCCGGAACGCCGTTCCACCGCGTTACACTACAAAAAAACCCTGTTAGGTACCTACCTAATATGGCGAATTACATTATAGTAGCATTCTATTCTAAAACTAAATTATTTGGACATTATAATCTATGAACAGTAAGTAACTGTTATCTGTAAGTTATATATTTACTATAAGTAGGTAGTAAGTATTGCGAAACCCCGGTCACTAAAACTGATGCATATACTTAGTACAAAACGTTCATTAATTATAATTTAATACTGCTTTATTTCAATAAATACTTAATGTAGGTACCACGTCTATATAAGAATCTCAAGACAAATTAAATAATGGCGTCAAAGCAATACATGGTTTCACCCAAAAGGCGTGTGCAGGCGATATATGGATTGCAAATGAGGTGATTTGAATGCATCTCGGTTCATGTTTTATATGGGAATCTTGCGAAGGATTTTACTGCATAGATTGAGTTGTAAGGCGGTGATGTTCTGCGAACCATGTAGGTAAAGTACTTGCGATCATAATACAATGGGTGATCAAGTTAATTCCCCAAATGAGTTAATATTTCAATACTTCCTTTTTATCTTTTGATACAAACATTTCAGGAAAGAAGTGGCATACCTACTCTTTCGGAAGAGTTCTTCCTCTGATGCCACCAGAACAGATTTAAAATGCGGTTCTCGTTTATTATAGCGACGTGGCAGACACAGTTTTTATCAAATAATAAGAATATTAAGTAGCATTAAAATATTAAGTTTTCATGAATTCTTTAAAATATATTGACAGTTAAACTAGGTGCTATCATGACAGTCTAAAATAATGACAATATCTGCTGAACTTTACACAGTTGAAGTATTTCGTTTTGTCTGTTTTCCATTTGCGTTACCAAACTTTTTCAGTTTTTCTTGTTCACAGTTGTTATGATTTTCACAATTAGCAGGTTCACAATAGCATCATTATCACAATTAGCAGGTTCGTGATATAGGTATGATATACATGTTATGAGTTGCTTAACTCTATATGTAGGGTTATACACAATATAATAAAACACAGTGTATATTATATATTATATCATAAATACATACGATACTCAAGTTTGAGCTAAGATAGGTATACTACTTACTGCACAAAGCCTTTTAATTCGTAAAAAATGTACTTTTCACAGATGTGAAATAAAAGAGCTACTCTGGTTTACAAACCTGATTTCTGAAATATGAATAGGTACCAACTGTGATAAGTTGAATGTGCCATCGAGGCTTGTAAACCAATGCTTCATTAAGAAGAAGACAGCTTGCTTATTTTTTTTATAAATTCTAAAAGTTGGCGCCATTTTATGACAAAGTTCGACAAACAGCCACCGGGATTCTTCTTAATCGCCACGAACCTATAGGAGCTTGAGATTGTTAGCCCCAGATCTTTTTACCACAGTTTGTCGCATAAAAGTAAAGAGAGATATTTTACCTTACTCATAGCCTCCAGCCTTATCTAATTTAATTTCATATTGTGTATTACGAAAGTACTCGATTTGTCGGGATCCTATTATATCCACATCTGTGAAAAAATTTCAACTCAAAGCCTTTGTCGTCCAGTCGAAAGTGACCTTCAGTGTTGTGATTGCATTCATTGTCAGACTAATTTAATAATAGTTGTCGCAGTGAAATACTTCGAGCGGACACTGTAAAATCATACGGTACCCATTTAAATGTACATATTGTAGATTGTGATTGGTACGGGAACTTGTAAGAGAGTTTGCTTGGTACGGCGGAATGCACCGGTTCACTTCTTGCAGGAGATAAAACGAACAAATGACGGTGTCTTGTACTTAGATTGGACATTGTTGATTGAAAATAAAATAAGATATCTAACTGCACGATAAAACCGTATCGCAATCTTGGTATTACTGCAATTTATTAACGTTTGTTTATTTGTTATACTTATTCGATAAGCTGTAGGTGTGATGATAGCTTATACTTATAAAATACTGTCTGAAATATCCTGTAGGTACCACACGAGGTCGCTTCGTTGATCGATATACATTATTTATCTTAACAAAACAATAATGTGAAAATGAAAATATTTCTGAGAGCAGTAAAGGTCAAACAAAAGAACACCAAATTAAATTCGAATCCAAAATAACCAAACTTTCAAAATTGGAAAAAACAAACAAACATAGACATTGTTTTATAAATATGTAAATGATCAGTGGCGTGCAGTTCATAGATGCTGTGGGTGGGGTGCATCGTTAAAATATTCCAATACATAAAATAAGTAAGTATTGCTAAGATAAATAACAAAATTTTATTAAAAAATCTTGGAAATAAACAAATATTATAATCTTTAACTATATTATAGGTATTGTGAGATATTTTCGGCTATACCTATATCAAATGCCGGCATTTGACGCACGTCGCTAGGGCTACTTTTGAAATACATCGTTTCTATTGAATGGTCAAAGTGTCAAGTCAATAGTGAAAGATCAATTTAAGGTTGCATTTGCTGTTGTCGCTTCCATGTGAAGTATGCCAACTAGATTTAAAAGTAATTAAAGTAAAGTCACTGCACGCCATGGATAGATTTCATATTTTTATTTCCCTATTTGCTGTAAAAGTATTTACCTTCAAATACTATTTCTTTTCTTTTCTGCGTTAACTGTCAATTCCTAGTTGAATTATATTCTGTTAATTCAAATAAAACACAGCTTTATTTTATACTTTAGTTTTTACTAGGTGCATACCTATACTTATCATAGTTCGACCATGTTCAATACCAAATATTATAATGTGTTTTCTTTTAGTAAACTGGTGTTACCACAAATTTAATAAACCATTTTCAAAAATCGTCTGAGCATTTTTTGGATTTTTCATTCAATTATTATATTAAAAGCTTTCTTAATTAATGTATTATATCTGTAGCTGTAGGTATATACCTATCATATTTCATTGGATATAATAATGTAATCGAAATATTTGTAAATAAAAAGAATGACGTCGAATATCATGTTGCCTATTCTTCGTTATAATATTTAGGTTTTATTTAGTTTGTATTAATAATTTTAACAATGCAATACGGCTACAAAGAGTTGTATACGATCAAAAAAATGCTACTGTCCTTCTAAATTGATTGTTCTCGAAATGCATCTAATACAATACGTAACATGAATATGTCTTGGACCTCCCATGATGACCAGCCTACGACGTTTTTTCTTCCCTGCAAGAGACCTTTAAAGTTGGCCTCTTTTATAGTCTTTACATTTGAAAAAAAAGTATATTTTATGGAAAAAGTAAAAAAATAAATAAAACAATCGATCCAAAACCATCATAAATATACCAGGGCATCATATACCGTTGCCGGTATCCTTCGACGGCAAACTTTAATAATGTATGATTTATTTTGTTGCCATTTCGCCAGCTGCATTATTTCAAAATGTCATCATAAGAAATGCGCTCCTTTGGATCGGGAAAATTCAATAAAACATCGAAGTTTTTTTTGTATTCTAGATATAGACCACTGTAATAATGCCATTTCGGTCGGAGACTAAATGCGGAGTCGTTCGTATAAATTTTAGAGCAACCTTTTAAGAATCGGTTTGAAATATTAAGCGCATGTTGCAAAATTTTATGGAGTATTTACGGATAAAATATAATCGACCCTGTTACCCACACGAAGACATTTTGAATAACCCACGCATTTGAAACATATTGTCTAAAACTCTCACTTCAATTTTATTCACAATCACGAAAGCTTTTGATTGATTAGCATATATTTAAAAAAGAAATTAACTTGTCCAAGCAGCTTAAAAATAGACTTATAATATGCATTTTTTTCTGTAATATTTGGACCGTGATCGCCACCGTGTGTTCTTCCTTATTCTTTCATCGACGTTTCGGACTCGTTACGGAGACCATTCTTGAGAGTTAATGTATTGAAGACTGTTAGCAACTGACATAATACAACCCTTTATTACTAGGAGTAACGTTTGCTCTCAGGTATACATACCCCTTTTCGACATACTTAGAGCAGCGTTCGCTTTCACACTGTTTAATCTATTTCTTTTTTAATAGTACTGTTTTATTAATATTTATTTTCTTCTAAATGTAATATTGTGAAAGTCTTAGATTAATTATTTGTAATGGTCACTATTACGTAAAAAAAAGAAATTTCGTCGAGGAAAAGGGTGGTAACAACTCAAAAATATATTGTAGCCATCTGTCAAAAAATCATTTCAAAGTAGGTTACTACATTTTAATACTTCAAATGATTCGATAGATATATTCAAAATTATCAACAGAGTAAAGCACTAACGTGCAATGTCAAATAATGTAAGTAATTCATCGATATGACTGTTTATGTAGTGAACTTTTATTTGGCTATCTGAAAAATGTAGTTTAAGGATTAGTACGTGCCGTTCTCTTTGGTGGGTATGTACCTATAAGACAATGTTGTAGATATAATATTAAAACATTGACAGAATGTAATGTCGTATAGATTTTGCGTAGGCGCATTTTATGTCCACGATAAAATGGACTTGTTCTACTTGCACATTTTCCAATTAGGTGTCATCGTCGGTGCTGGGACTAGTTCTGTAATGCGGCAATAAGTATTCAATAAAAATGCCCGCGACGCATGTGACACCGTCAGCCGGCCCGACGACGAAGAAGCGCAATAGAAAATGGCAGGATTCCTCGTCAATTTATTCGCGCCCGGGTCGGCCGACGCAACAAATCGCAAGGTTTATTGCATTGCGGTTGTCTCGAAGCGAAATTTGATACGCTCCGGCCGGAGGATCCCACACTCGGTATTGCCCCCCGCCAATGCGACACGAGCGGCACATGCCTGCATTTACACCGTGACGTTTTTTTTGATACGCAATCTGCATAATTTATCTGTTTTATTCATTTATTTTGTGTAACTTTAAAAAAAATAAACTTTCGTACAAGACCCTGGCCAAGCGCTCGAAGTTGAAAATTTCACGAATTTGAACGATTGAAAGTACCTACGTAATTCCCAAAAAGATTAGACTTGGTATAACTAAAGGCTTTTTATATTAAGAGTACTTGCATAACGTTAAATTGGTTTAATTAATCGTCAATGATTTCTTTTATGTTGTTGCATTGAAATATGTTAGCTATAAACAAGAGTTGTGCCATTTATATATTTTTTCTTAAGTATAAATATTCTAAATAGTGATGCTTTGATGTATTTAAACAAAGCGTATGGTTCCTCTAATTTTCATAAAAACCCTGATATCTTGCTTAATGTTTCTTTCTTCCATACAAAAATAGCACTTAAGTACGTCAAACTGAAAATTGTTTCAGCAATTTTTATAGAGAAATCACAGAAGGCTCTATCTGTAAGAAGATTCAATATCTTTGTTTCCCGTGTACTTTTGGTTATGTTTGTATCATAATTACTTTTGATACAAGACATGTTTTGTGTTTCAAATGGTCAATGTGCGTATATTTAACCATGAATATGCGCAGATGCGATTCATTCTAGTGCGCAGTAATTAGGCGTGGAAATCTTAACATTTTTACGGTTCCTACTGTCAACTTTACGACTCAACATCATGCATATTGCATCGTTTTCTTTCGGTCTTCACTACTCTCACTATATCTTGTTTCGTGTTAAAACAAAAGAATCTCGCACTTATGTAAGTAGATTATTTATACTTAATTGATAAAACCATACTATTCATTCATTAATACTACCGACGAGGTTTGTATTGTATTTATTATGTAGAAATTACCGTTTTAGTTAATCTAAAATCTAGCAAGTACCTATCATTATTAGGTACTGTATGTTGCGTGTTCTGTACTATTTATACTTTTATCCCTAGCTTTGTACACTTAAGGTTTTGCTGCGCACTGGCTGATCAATGTATTGTCATAATTGCCAGATAATTGAAGAAACGTGATGTTTTTTTTAATAGTGACAAGAGTTGGAAACTGGGAACCGCAATCGTAACAGTCACGTGGTGGTGAGTCCTTGGTCGGGATCGCCTCGGCCGTTCCGCCAGACTAGTCTAAAATGCGAGCCCTGCTTCAAAGATTATTTTGTACATCGAATACATTTTTAAACAACAATATCATACGCCCCCACAATTCTCATAAATAAACTACTCCTGTGTGTCTATCTACCTTTTGCGGCTACCAGGCGAGCATACGTAAACAGGAGATATAGCGGAACACACCGCATAGGTATATTTCGATAGGAAAAGGAACGTTTCTGTGTTTTGAAACTCTTCAGAATAATATAACTGACGTGTGTGTGGTGTGCATTTCTCGTCCCAGGAGTGCGCTAGCTTACCTCACGCTGTTCTAGCGGTTGCGGTAGGTACCTACTACAGGTAGACAGAGGATGAAATCTACCTCTTACCTTTTGCTGGGATCCTGGTTTGCTTTATGTATATTGCCAGGGTACACACTGTTGTGATAGGGAACACTTTTTCTATCCCGCTGAAAAAATCAGATACAGATTGTATCTGAAAAATTTTGCTTTTTTTTATAATCCAGAGTATAAATTATACAAAATATTGTTTTTGTAATATATGAACATGCTAAACCTGAATACGGAATCTGAAAAGAACAGATATTATTGAAATTTTACGTTGATATCTTAAATAACTTAATATGAAAATTCCAAAAATATAATATAACCAAATTAGCACACATTAATGTATAATAATATAATATTTCTGTCATTATCATCAGATATTTGATACTTACGAGTTACGAGCACCTACCATAAATACAATATACTTATTTTCCGTCTTTTCCTTATAATTCCGGTAGTTTTATTACGTATTTTCGAGTGTTTCAAATATACACACATCTGAATACTATACGAGCATCTATTTCCGATATAACATCCCCCAATAAACAGTGATACGCCCAACTGCATACGTACTATTTCCATCCCCATTTCAAATACCTTGTATAAATATCTCGACTCAAATGTGAATTCAAAACCTACTGAAAATATTATAATATCTGAATTCATATTATTAAAATCAATCAATACCTATAATATGAATCGATGAGAATAATATGACAAAGTAATTTGTACGATTTAGGTACATTGCAAATAATTCAAATTGTTCGCAGAAATGTGTCCGGGTAGTTTGTTCCATTGATTAATTTAAATCTGTACACATATCGGCCGATGCAGCTTTGATTTCCATTAATGTCATGTTCCCCTGTTATAAAACTAGCTGTAGGTATCAGAATTGTTGTTTTTAATATTATAATTTTTTAGTATTTTTTAATAATAATAATAAAATGAATTTATTTTAATGGCGTAATATTGGACTACTGATATTTCTGTCGAAATTTTTCGTTTAAATAACCATGTCAACGCACCATTTTCTCACTTCGAATAAATTCGCTTACCAGGCCAGCAGAAAAGTTTTCTCTGGCAGTGTAGAGACAATTTATGGAAAACCGAATGTTTCCTTTTCAAAATCATTGTACGCTTTGCATAAAAAACACCGCCAAGAGTAAAAAAAGAAAAGGTGGAACGTGAGGAACGATTTGGCCACCCTTGCCGGGAGAGCGGGGACGCCGGAGGTGTGGGAAACCTCCTATCTAAGTTAAAATAGAGCCATTTCACCCTCCAGGGAACGCCCAGGGGGTAGGAATCGTAGAGGAAAATGTATCCGTGTGTGGGAAACCAATACAAACAAACAACCACAGGTAGTGTTGTGGGATAATCTTTTTGTAGACTCAAAGAGGTAGGTAGTATTTTACTACTGGAAAAGATAATCTCAAAATTATTAGAAATAGAGAAATTTATTGAATATAATATTATAATCTTCCTTTGTTCATACTTAGTAAAATCGCTCGTTTTTCAAAGTAATACAAACATTTTCGTTGAATACATACAGGTAGATATTATGTATGTATACATTTATATAACAATAATAGTCCAGATAAAAACTTACTAATCTTATTAAAAACTAGCGATAAGCCGCGACTTTGTCCGTGTGAAATACAAAAATAAAAAGTAGACAAACACATAATGAAGAAATATATTGATTATTGTCAAATCAAAAGCGCCCACTCTTTTCACTAGCCGTACATTTATATGAATATCTAGTCAGTGCCTTTAAACGTATGTCAGTATCACACCCCAATGGCAGATTCCAGCGATCGACAATGGTTGAATCTAGACACACGTCCATCTTCACTTCAATTTGTTTTAAAAGTTTTATAGGTATTGTAACTGAAAATATTTTGAAATATCCAGATAAAACTAGTAATAATAAAATTTACTGTCATATTACTCCTGTGTTTTATACATACACTTTATTCGCTACAGAGAACTGTAAGTTTTTAAATAAAATTTCATTCGCACAAAATAATAAGTGTAAAAAAAATAAGTGTAATGAGTTCCTATAGTTTTTGTATTATATTTTTGGGTTTTCACCGCGTGTTCTTCCTCGATGGTTCCTCGACAATCCAAAAATCTAACGCAATATCAAATAATGCAATGCAACACCGTGCATTGAAGGGTTAGAAAGATAAATATAAATTAGAAGAAAATTGTATTGAATTATATTTAAACTGGTAACAATTACATCCCCTTATAGATCGCAGATGTTTTGTAGTATGTCTATAATGATAATTTTTATCATATTTTAAGAATAAAAATATTTTTAAAAGATGTGCTATATAAATTATTTTGACAATAATACGGAAATTGTATGACGTATGTAGGTATATAATATGAATATATATTATATTGTCGAACCATCAGAAAACTGTGGGGTAGTATTTGTATTTGATACGACCCTGTGATCGTGATCCGCCCCACTCTTGTACGGGCGTGGAGTTTGCTGATGTTAAAAAGTAGAAAACAAAACATTTTCAGCGAAAAATGCTCTCCTAACTCAGCTTAAAATAAAATTCTAGCTCTTTTAAAGAAACAACAAAAAAACGTACACAAATTTAAACTGTACCCACGTATGCATATGTGGCCTTTTGTGTGTTTTTTTCCTTCGCAATTTAACATTTAAAGAGGAAAATTTATATGTACCGACCGTAACAATATTTTTTTCGTTTGATCATGAAAAGTGTTTATTTTAAAATAAGTAGTCGAAAAAAAAAATAAACTTACTACCTACTTACATTAAAATATCATTAGACATTAATTATGAATATCGTGTGATATCAGAATTTTCAATTTAAAAACTAAACTTGACCGTTAGAAGAGATTAGTACGCTCGAATTGGGTTCTTTCGCCTACCAAGTATAATTCCGCCTAGTAAAAATATTGTTTGTATGGCCACTACTTATTTTTGCACTCGGGTAGACTAAATATTTCTTTATACCTAACCTTATTCTCAATTGTCAGTTTGTAACTTTTAAACATCTATAACTTTACGTTATGACTTTTGCAAACGGTGTATGCATATGCAGTTACGGCGGTACCTATATAAAGTTCTGTACTTTAGGATTTTTTAATAGATAAAAATATTGATAGCTGTTTGTATAAGGACTTTTCAATAAATAACATTACAATATAATATATTTGTCGATTTATCTGTCTGTAACGCAAAAGACTAACAAAAATATGTACTTAGCTAAATGTATAGGAGAAAGCGAGATTTTACTATTTGGAAAACATACACGTTAACGCAAATAAAAGACTTGTTTATTTTAATCGAGTCGTGAAAACAAACATATTATGATAGGACACTTTTTCATTAAAGTTTGACAGATGCTTACAATGCTGTACTAGCATATCGCCACGTTCAATAATGTTGACAGGTGACACTGCCACATGGTATTTTTTTCAGTTGTAAATATTTAAGTACTTAGGTAAACACAAAGTTTATTATAATGGTTTTATAAGACCTAGCTTAAATCTGTAAATGGTTTTAGAATCTATAATGTAATACAATCATCAAAATATAACAAAGAAACACACTTTCGTTGACACTCCTTTATATTATATTTTATAATATATATATATATATATATATAAATGTGGACCTCAATAATTATGGTATACAGTAAAATGATAAAAAAATATCAATTAATGTGTGTTAGCAAATATTTAAAACAAATTCGTACACGTGAAAGGTTTTTTCCTTTTCAGTAAAAAATACATGGCCACAACGTTATGCAAAAATGGGGGTCTTCTTAAAACTTCTTAAAGTGATTGAAATGTATAATTAATTTGTTTTTTTCTATTCTTTACAGCACCCCTACCCTTCAGAAGACCAGAAGAAACAATTAGCACAAGATACCGGTTTAACGATACTCCAAGTAAATAATTGGTAAGTCCATTCGCAATTTTTGATATTTCATTTTATAGAATACTATATAAATTATCTGGCTTTACTCTAGGTCCATTCATTGATAGATTGACATGTATCCTCAGTAATCACGAGTAAATATTTCGGGAGAAGATTTTTAATTTAGACTTTAGAGGATCTGCTCTGTATCGTAAAAATATTCTCACAGACGTTTTATTATAGTATTATTTGTCCTGTAGGATGTAATGAATTATATGGCGAGAAAGTATAGTAAAAACACTTCGTAGTTGATGTAGACAGCATTTTATCACAGTTGCATCCTACCTGTAATGTTGATCTTTTTCAAGTAAACTACGTTTTTCCACGTCACTATAATGTTTGACACACTAATTCTTTGATATTTTTCAGATATGTGAAATAAATTTGCATATCGACTTCTTGAAGTGCCTATATAAAACATTCGGCTTTATTTGGATGAACACCATACATATCATATGCTAGTGGCGAAGGGTGGAGGTAGGCTGTTAAGATTCGACATAAATGGCGCACACTACTTTGACAGTTAAGCGTATTTCTGTTTTCGTTGAAATACATGAAAACAATGACGTGTAGAATTAAACCTAACCTAACCCAAGCCATGGTAGATAATAGTCAAAAAATATTCGTTTATCTATAAAATATCTAAAATTATGCCATTAAATCATAGATAATTTAACTTATTTTATAGATGGAAGAATACTTTTTATCGATCATATTTTTATGGGGTTAATGAATTTAAAAAAAACTTACACCATATGCAATATGTATTTTTAATGCAACGAAAACAAATAAGTATGATAAAAAAGGTGTGTACTATTTTTATAGAATTGGCCATAGTATACATACTTAAACTATTATGGTTTGATTCAGGCAAGGTGTACTTGAATTTTAAAAACTAACCAGCAAAGCATCGTCTGCAAATTGTATGCAAAAAAGTATGATTGACAGAGTTTGGTGTCCACTATTTATGTCGAATCTTAACAGCCTACATCTACCCCTCACCACTGCATACGCCATAAGGCTCTCACATGAATTTCATATCCTGGAATCCGGGCACCTTTTTTTCTTGCAGTACTTAATAAGTTTTATTGACAATATTTTTTATGAAGTTAGACAATGTTATATTATGTATCCTGTTCCTTCAAAGCACAACCCTTACTATTGGTTCTTTCATTTATATTTATATACAGATACACAATTATTTAGGTTTATTGATTAAAAAAAAAACATTTTTTTGACACTTAGGAATATAGCCTAGATATTTCTGCATACTATTTGTGTGGTATTTAATCAAACTTATATATATTGGTATGCATATATTATGTATTTTTAATTCAATTCCGCGAAGTACCGTAAGTAACTATTTTGAAAGCAGTCAAAATGCAATCACAGAGGTGACGACACATTCATATTAATTCGTGTTTATTTCACGCGACCTATGACGGTGAGAGAAATTGCAAAGGATGACACTTTCGATGTTGTTATTTCGAGAGTTGCAATAACTTAAGAGTAATTTCATAATAAAACAGGACAGGGCGAGCTGCTAAATGATCTACACATCCGATGTAAACATTGAAAACGCAGTCATAATGTTGCCATTTCGCAGTGAATTATTATAATAATAAAATTAATACTATTTAGCTACCTATATGACGTAGGTTTAAGACAGAAATATTAATCAATTATGGATAAGTACTTTCAATTCCGTTATTATTTAAGAATATAATTATCTTATATTGTTTGTAGTGTGACAAAATAATCATAAATTTATTCTTGTTTAGTTACAGAATTTTATTGTTATCTTGCATTCTAGCAAGTAAAACAATTCATATGTAGTTTATTATGGATACGCAGAAGGTGACCAAGATTTACACCGAATTATAGAGCCAATAGTACCTACTATATTTTTTCTTTTCCCACTATCCCGAAAAGTCAAAAATTACCATCAACTCGTCTATATTAGTATAACGAAACTGAATAATGTCTACCGACTTGATTACCTATTTGTAAAATATAATAGGATCGTATGGGCTGACACAGCGTGGAGTTTTGTATTAACAGATTGTTTTGTTTTTACTAGAAATGGGTGTAAGTCAATTGTTTGACCTATTAGGTCCCCACTCTGACTCCAGGGACACATTGAAAAACAATCTGTATAATATTATTATTTATGCCATACCCAGTATTGAATCCCGGACCTACGACATCATAACACTACAATTTACGAGACCATAATGCATCTGCGAGTTAATTTTCAAACCACATTTTCAATCTAAGACATTTTACTGATAATTTTCATTTTAACTAATCGATATGTAGGTTCTAAAAACATTAATGGACGTTTATCGGAGGTTTGATTTTTATAAGTAGGTAAATCGTATTTTATCAATATTTAAAGCCACACACCTACTTTTTTGAAAAATTCATAGTTTTAATAAAAAAAAAACATGTTTGTACAAAGTACCTATAATGGTATATAACAGACGTAGGCAAATGCGGCTCTTCGTTGGGTTAAGTGCGGCTCCCAATATCTCTTGATAAAAATATAGGCATTTTCTTTCCCCATTATACCTACATGTATTTTCGCGAGTTTTCTTTTCTAAATGTGACTGGTGTGGCTCTTTGTATATATGAAAATCCAGAATGTGGCTCTCGTTGCCCATCCCTGGTACCTATATAACTTGAAATATTTTGTATTTATATCGATGTTAGTATTGTTTTGTAACCACAACAAAGCTCGATTATAAAATGAAAATGGATATTTTTAATTAAAAAAATACGTTTACACTATTTTTTTTTAAATCATTTAATAGTCACTTTTTAAAGAACTTATTAAACTAAATTTTAATGATAAAAAAGTCATAAAATACGATGTAAATAATGTTTTTAGATGTTTTTTATTTAAAATAAAAGTGGTCAGTAAAATGTATTAAATTGCAGCTCTCACTCATAAAATCAACAATCACGCAATTCCCTCGCACTGCCACGAGGGATGAACGACCGCCGTCTAGTGTCTATAGCCGATAGTATCTGTAAGTGGTGTATCTAATAGTACCCAATTCTAGCAAGTTTAAAACGAAACTCAGGGACAAAATAGCTTAAAATGTCCCATTTTGTATGCAACCATCACTCGACGTTATCCACCGATAATTTACTGAGCTGTTAAAAAGTGAAATCAGTTTTTCGCAATACCGTTGCAACAAAATGCGCCAAGTTTATGATAGCGAACATGTCGGCCGTCGCCACTTTGCTAATTTATGTCTTATATTGATTTTGTAAGCTCGCAAAATGAGGAGCTTTAACTTTGCGCATGCAACATAGAAACTTAATAGTGCCTAGCTTAAAGTTTTTGTACAGCAATTTTTGCAGAAAATCTAGTTGGCACGTAGATAGATAAGTGTCTAATGGATTTGCAGTGTTTTATTATGTCTGAACAGATGACTCGACTATTACTGTGTTTTTCTCTATTTTCATTCTCTATATTCAATTCTTCAATTGATTCGAATCTGATAGTTAGGGCTTAGTATTTCAGGACACACGACGGAATGCTAAGGTTATAACTTCAGTTGAGGCATGGTCTAAAAAGATCCTGGCTAGGCGATGCGCGGATTGTGCAAATGACGCGTGCCGAACGAAATATAATTTGTCATAAAAATCCAACATGCGTCCATTTAATGTTATGTTTATTGTTATATTACACATGACATGTTTTCTTTTTTAAGTACATACGTAAAGTTCTTTAGTCATCTTTACACGATTTAAGAATATTTTCATCCGACACCATGGCAAAACAAATCGACGTGCGGACACCTCTATTGTCTGTCTCCGATTGGCGACTAGTGAGAAATTTCGTCGCACCTACTGTTGAAAATTATTTGCTGTGTCACTGAAGTACGCTCTTAAAATTTAATATGCAAACTTTAAAAATATACCTACTAGAACAAATGTTTTACGCCCAATGCCCGACGGGACTTGAACCTGTAACCATTGGATTCACGGCAATGTGCTTTAGCTAGTTAAAAAGCTACGGATATCCTACTTAATTATGACGAATTTAACTAGTAGTTGTTTCATGAAATGCTTATCAAATTGCGTTAATGTTAACTATCGGTTTTTGTGTTTTAAATTAAAGTATCATTATTTGTCCTAATTATCAATCGACGCCTGGATCACTTCTAATTTTTATTTATATCGCATGTACTTGCACTTGCTAATGATTTTAATAAACCATTTCTTTTTTTCAATGAATAATTCACAAGATTTGAGAATATAACATTTTATATATTGAATATGTATACATATTATGTTATTTGAAAACGCCTATTAGAAAAAAGTAGCTTATTAAAATAAATTATTTGATGTAAAATTAATTAATTTAAAAAAAAGCGCCGAGCAAGACAACGAGATATAACAGAAGTGATGTTTGTAAACACTATCGGAATCATATCTTCTTCTTGCCTTACATTTTATATATTATATAAATATATTCTGTAGAGTCCCCGGGAAATATAAAGTTAACTATTTTGTGTTTGTTACTATACCTATAGAATCATTATTAATCTTGACGAAAATTATTATATGTATATTAACACGTTTTCTCCGAGTGTTAATAATTAGCACTGGTTTTAAAACATTAATATAAATTACCATGTCGGCTTCAATGGCCACTTTCTATGGAATAACCAACCTACGTTTTTCGCTGCAAAAAAGGAGATATATAATGGAAATGTTTTTAAAAAATGGCAAATTGATTAGTTATTTGTAATTATGCAAAAATTCCGATTCTTTGAATATTCATTTTTCATTAAAATGTATAATCAAACTTTTTCAGAACAAACAAGTTTAAATAAACTAGTAATAATTATTATTATATAAATAATTATTATTACCGGAGAATTAACTAATGGAGAGAATATGTATAATACAATTAATTCATTATCATAACAGTCTGATTGTTATTATGGTATAATTAATTCGGCTGACTGCTAATTCTTATTGGAATGTCTCTATAATTAAATAACATCAACTTTGACTAAAGACATAAGTATGTACGTTTGGAAATTAGTAATAATATTTAATTATATTACGTAGGTTATTATTTGTATGTCAAAACGATTATAAATCTTAAATGAAGACCTTTATTAATTTTTTCATGGTATTCACGATAATTATTATTAAATATATTACAGTCAAATGTGTCCAGCTTCACAATTTTGATTATATTTGAGCCGTTTTTAGTTTTAAAATTAAATACGTTAATATGGTTTCCAAAATTCTTATAACTACCGACTTAGGTACTTACGTCACCCTGTCATGCCCCAGTGTTGAGGTATAGGCAATCATAAAGTAGCGCTACTTCCATCGGTCCAATGCCACGACTCTGCCAGTAGGTATGACTATGGATATGTCTTAACACCGAATGACAGTTACACGAAAAGAGGTTTTTAAGCCTACCAGCGCCTTGTGCTTTTGAGTACCAATAATCCCCAGTTGTAAATCTGTAGTATAATGGCAAAACACGATGTATCCGCATTTCTAAATTGTTCAGGAGATCGATATTTTAAACTTCGAAAAATATTCAAACAATGAACGAATCACATACAATATATTGACACAGCTTATTTTTCCCAACCTATAATATCTAGGCATACCATATTTTGATATCGTGTAATGGCCCCCACATCTTGAAGCGGGCCCCCAGGCCAGGATCTTGGGCGGGTTCCCCTATCTATCGCTATGGTTAAAGGCAGTCTGACGCTCTCCAGTAATGTTTTTCAAATGGTGTTTGAGGTCAAATAAAATTGAGTGTAATTTAGCGATTTTTTAACACATCGAATTATGGTGTTGTCGAGTATTACTCAACACGTCTCAACAACCATATATTTTAAAATGGTAAATAATTCCGAAGTAAACTCGCGCCGCAGGCGAATTTTTTTGCTATTAGAGCAAATCTAAGATGTGTATTTATCTCATTTATCTGATCGACCCGTCACCCGGGCCCCTAGGCTAGAGCCCTGTCAGCCTCCCCTTGTGGGGGCCATGATCGTATAGATCTCACTGAGACGAGTCGTGAAAGTATGCATAACTCAATTAGCCAAAAAACGGACGTATCATGTTTTGCCACCTTACTACAGAAATATTCTGCTTGTAAAATCTAATTCTATGAAAGTAAATGCTAACTTAATTAATTAGTGTAGGTAAACATAAATGTGGATAATAATAATTATAAATGACTGATATATTAGCATTATATCATTGGTTCTATAAAAATATATACTTAATTACATGTTTGTTAGATGGTTGATGGAGGTATTGCTACTTGTTTGTACTACATACCTATATTATACATAGTAAATTGTAAAATGTAAATCTCAAACTGTAATCTTTTTTAATGTATCGAAATGATTTTAAGCCAAAGATGGAGTCGGCCAATTACGCCCCGTCGTTTTGTTTCTGCCTGCAACTAGGCGGCGGTTAGAGGAAATCGTTTTGAGAGAAATAATTCCGAAATGCAAGGCCCCCATTCGCCGATGAAATTAAACCAAATCAAGTGAGGAAACAACGCCAACAACCGAGTCACGAACCTGCGATCCGCTGTTTGCCTCGCCCGCCATCGTGGCCGCGAGGATGGACGCTTATGTCCCATCTGAGCGCCATTTTATTGCGAGATAGTGTTGGTGAAGTGTTCACACGAGAATTCTACGGGAAATTGAATAGCTTGTTTAACCAAGTAAAGAGAGCTTTAATGTTATTTCAAGAAATAAATTATATATTTCAAACGGATACCTACCAAAGTAGTGATCGAAGATCCGAACCGCCCCAATGTTTGATAAAAAAATATATATATTCGTAAAAACAACGATATATTCATATATTAAAAATAATGCAAATACGTTGTAGGTACCCTTCATAATAATACAATAATTGATTTTTCCTTCGGCCCTAATTGTGCAGTACGCAGACTCTCACTCGGAGGCTCTGTGGTCGATTCCGGTTAGGTCACAATATTATATTATGTGGTTCTCTCAAAACCTGGGTGTGTATGTGATCGCTTCACTTTTACTACCTGGTGCACTACTATTTCACTACATTACTGTCATTGAGGCCACATGGCATGTTATAGTGTTAAAAAAAAGTAAATTAGATTTGATTAAAGTTTTGCACCATTCTATTCGAGTCGTTTTTGCGACCGGGGTTTCGCCTTTCGGCATCTTCATACGTAAATGGACACCAATAACGAATACATATAATTCTCCCTTACAATAAAAGAAGGTAAAAATCTTACTATCTTAGTATTTTTTGTATAAGTGTTTGTAAAAACCCGTAGTAGATTATTAAGGCCATGCATTAGTTGAGGCACGGTCTAAAAAGATCGTTGCTAGGCGATGCGCGGACTGCGGGTCGCGGGTGCAAATGACACCTGTCAAACGAAATATTATTTTTCATATAAATCCAACATACGTTCATTTTATGTTCTGTTATTTGGCATTCTCGAGTAAACTCCTTAACTCTCGTGAGACGCGCACTATTAAGCGGGCAGCGACTTGCGCTGATCTCGCTTACCAAAGCCTACCGCAGAACTTCTACTGACGCGCTTGCCGTACTCGCGGGGGTGCTACCCCTCGATCTGCACGTCCAAGTCAGAGGATCGATCACCCTCCTCTTGAGGGGGATCAGCACAATACTCGCCGGTGTCCATCTGACACCACCGCAGAGATCCGAGGACGTTCCTTACAGGAAGACTGTAAGTGACATTGTGTACAAGACTGCATTTGCGGCATGGCAGGCGAGGTGGACCGCCTCCCCCAAGGGGCGGCACACTTACCGTTTTTTTCCAGACGTATTCTGCAGGCACCAAACTAGAAGACTCCAACCTTCGCACTGGATTAGCCAGTTCCTCACCGGCCATGGCAACTTCGCCGCCAGACTACACGAGTTTGGCTTGATAGTAGATGGGCCGGGTTGTACCTGCGGGCATGACCACCAAGATGTTGAACACATCCTCTGGGATTGCCCGCTTATGGAATTCGAACGAGCGGAGCTGTTTGCCAGGGTCCGTCCTCACACGGGCCCAATTGGTCATGGAGATCTGGTAGCAACCGAGGCCAACTTTGCGGCATTTGAGAAATTTGCAGCGTCGTATGGGGAGCGGGATAGTCCCGACTCTTCTGTAGACTCATCCATTTCAATTCGTGACACTCAGTATGCGGGTACACAAAGCGCTTAACGTCAGCGGACAGCAGAGCCAGTCCAAAAACAAACATTTTCTTTCTTAACTTTCTTCTTTCAGCACTACGGTGCATGGTTGCAGCATCAGTCCCGTGCGGCTCCGTCTCGGGACGGAATGAGCACTTAAAATCACTTCTTTCAGACACGTTTAAAGCGTCATAGAAAGCGGCCGTGCATATCCACGGTTGTGCATATATGACGGGTGCTGGTGGGCACTTTAACGTATGTTCTATTAGTAACAATAATAATATATTCATTGACATGTTTTCTTTTTAAAGTAAATGGGTAACGTTTTTAGTCATCTTTACACGATTTTAGAATTAATTGACCCGTCGCCATCACGCAGCAAAGTGACGTGCTTCTGGCTCGAGATTCTCTCAGTGAATGGCAGCGAGTCCAAAATTTCGTCGCGCCTACAGTTGGAAATTATTTGGCGTTTCACTGATGCGTCACCTTAAGGGGGGACATGCTCGTCGAAGGTCAAAATTGAGTTTTTATTGTATTTTCAAACCATGATCCTGGACACTCCTTAAACGTTGTAGATAATCTATTTACATAATTTTGAAGCCTGATTATCCTTTATAGTTATTTTAAACATTTGATGACTGCATGAAGTATTTTTGTTACATAAAATAGTATTCTTTTAAACCTCTCGCTCTAATGTTTTAGAATATAGTCATATTTCGGTACAGAACTGTGCAGTGGTGTTAAGATTTTTTACATTTATTAATTTTTAAACGCATTTATAAAACCATTAGTATAATTTATTACGAGATAATTTTTGTAAAATATTCACGATAAAAAATTATTTTGATAATCTCTGTGATCCCAAATTTGACAAGAATTAGGCATTTTATTATTCAAAAAATCGGCAAGATTAACACATTTGAAGATGATTCTAAAGACATTTATTATAAGATATGTCTTTGACCATTCAAGTGTGATAAAAATCTTATGAATAATGATTGCTTTATAATAATTATTGATCTAAGAATAAGGTAGTGTTTTTTTGAAATATGCCATTTCTTTTGCATTCCCTAGTAGTTAAGCTACAACATACGGCCGTAGCCATAAAATGACAAACTATAATTAAAGTAGGGAGTAAAATTATGTTAACGCGCGTGTTTGAACATGTACCTAACCGAATTTTTTTTTATTTTTTTTTAAACGGTACATGTTCAAACACGCGCGTCAATATCATTTTATTCTTTACTTCAATTATAGTTTGTCAATTTATGGCTACGGCCGTATGTTGTAGCTTAACCACTGGGGAATGACAAAAGAAATGGCGTATTTCAAAAAAACACTACCTTATTCTTATGTCAATAATTATTATAAAGCAATCATTATTCATAAAATGTTTATCACACTTGAATGGTCAAAGACATAGCTTATAATAAATATCTTTAGAATCATCTTAAAATGTGTTAATCTTGCCGATTTTTTGAATAATAAAATGCCTAATTCTTGTCAAATTTGGGATCACAGAGATTATCAATATAATTTTTTATCGTGAATATTTTACAAAAATTATCTCGTAATAAATTATGCTAATGGTTATATAAATGCGTTTAAAAATTAATAAATGTAAAAAATCTTAACACCACTGCACAGTTATGTACCGAAATATGACTATATTCTAAAACATTAGAGCGAGAGGTTTAAAAGAATACTATTTTATGTAACAAAAATACTTCATGCAGTCATCAAATGTTTTAAATAACTATAAAGGATAATAAGGCTTCAAAAGTATATAAATAGATCATCTACAACGTTTAAGGAGTGTCCAGGATCATGGTTTGAATATACAATAAAAACTCAATTTTGACCTTCGACGAGCATGTCCCCCCTTAACTGCTCACTATTAATACATTAATTGGTAATACCATTAAATTGTCATTACGGCTTAACACCTTTTATTGTATTAATTTGTTATAAATTTAAGTAAGCCAGAATTAGCTGTATCATTGCCGACTCAAGTAGAAAGCCGATACATTCAAAACGATTGGTCCTACTTTTTCCGCCCCTCCCGTTGCTGTCTATGGATGACCTGTCATTGTTCTATAGAGTGCTCACACTGACGCGTCTATCGTGTTCACACAGGGAATGGTTTGATTTGGATGGTTGAGTTTCATGATAAATAATACACTAGCATTAACACACCTTCTACAAATGTAATGCATAGATCAATGCTACATATTTTTTGGAAATCGATTTTACCACCGGTTTCTGTGTGAAGGACTAGTCTGACTTTGACAGCTGATGAATAACAGGAATATACATTAGGTATTTATAAATAAAACTGATAGTTAATATATTTGAATTGAGAATTTTTTTATAATTCAATTCAATAATTCAAAAAAGGGCGAATCAATGTGTCAAGCAATCTGCGATCTGAATTTGACAGCTGAAAAATGGACAACTCGTTGCTTGTGCAAAAAGTTATGATCAGGCTTTTAATCTAAAGATGGCGGTAGCTGTATTCATTGACAGTGCGCATAGTACCTTAAAATACCGACAGGCGAATCCTGAGACGCAAAAAATTACTCTAAAACTTAAATCTTTTAGAATATAAACAAAAATCAGATTCCTAGTTACGTCAAATAGGGCAGAGATTATAAACAATATTCTTTCTTATCACCTCATTCCCATCATTAGTATAACTATGTTCATATTAGGTATATGTGAAAAACATAACAAATTTCCCCTAGTCCGAAAGGGGAAACTCGCCTCCTCTGGACCGTCAACGAAAATAATCAAACATGACAAACAGAATCGCAGACTCTTCAATACTTTCCACTTTATCCTTTCTTGATATATGGACAGCCAGAAAATACTTGAAGAGCGGGACGGGCATATCGCACTTGTTCGGGTGTGACAGAGATGCATTGGGGTCATGGGGTCCTGGTGAGCTTTTGTTGATCGCGGTAAGTGAGCAAACTCGACGCGCTTATATTATATTATACTTGCAGCTTGCAGCGTGTGAACTTTTCATGATGTCCTGATCATTAGTGAGCGATAGATTTATACAAAGTATGTTTTATAAATTCAATCTAAGAAAATTAAATTATTTATTTACATTGTTAAAAGAATAAATTGGTAATAAGCCTGTTTACTGGAAGCCAGGTGGGAACAGCGACAATTTTCATGAATTCAAGAATTGTAACCATAGCCCCCCCAAGGGGGGGGGGGCTGACAGAGCTCAGGGGGGCCCGGCATGGCAGGTCGACCAAATACGTGAAACAACATCACAATTTTTCTCTAATAGTAAAAAAAAGCCGCCTACGGTGCAATTTTGTTTAAAAATATTAACATTTTAAAATACCCATGTCATTGTGGAATGCAATTTTTGTGTATTGTCTGTCGTTATTCGATAACTCCATAGTTCAATTGGATGTAAGTATTAAAAAAGCGCCACACTGCCTTTAACCTTAGCGATAGGTAGAGGGGCCCGTCAAAGATTCTAGCCTGGGGGCCTGCTTCAGGATGTTCAGGCCATGACCTAACCTAACAAATAATCCAGTATAGCGGCTAATTTTAAAATTGGTTTTCCGTTGGCTTCCACTAACTAAATAGACAAAAACCAAACAATTTCTAGTATGTTATTTGATAAAATTGGATTAGAAAAATATAAATGGTGATATAACTTTACTATTATCAAATAATGACGATCCTAATTAAGAAAAAATAATAATTTGTTTACGATTATTTCATTATTAAATTATAAATTATGTAGATTTTATTAGTATGTTTGCCAAAATAACCCGATACCTACTAATTAATTGAGAATCAATATTTTCTAAACATTTAGATAATTTATTCAGAGGCTCAGCCAAAATATGAATTTTGTTTTCTATTTATAGATATTTCATATCAACTTTTAGTAGTCTGTTTTGGTTTATCTTCGTTTACTAATTAATAGTTTTTTAAATAATGTGATTTTTTTGTAAAAAAAATTGAATAAATTAAATTATAATTTTTTATACACCTGTTTTTACCAAATTAAAATTCTTTTGTGAATATCTACTGCATAGTACCTGCATGTATTTAAATGTTAAATAGAAAAAGTAGTATATTCGTTAGTTTGTAAATAACGATTAATTTCAATCAAGTTGGTATGCGACATACGGAAAGAAGAAAACACTTCATAATTTCATAACCGGTATAATAATTACCTTGATAAGCTGCACGTCAGACGCTTGACCTCTCAGAAATCAGGTCCTCGAAGAAAAGAAAGAAGACGAAGCAAGAAAATCAACATCGGACAGAAAAAAGATAACGCAAGACCGAGGCGAGGTATTAGGGCCGCAGCAAACCGGCGGGGGTCTCAGAGGTTATGGAAGGGTTACACAGAGATCAACTCGTTTATATCTTGCTGTGCTGGCGAATGTACCCGTGTACAAATACCTCCATCGTCTTTATGACGGCCTGGTATGTACTTAACGGCTCTATGGTGGATATAATAATCGTGTAACGTCTCTTCAGCGTTTAAGGAAAATTTAATTCTGTGATCTGGCACGAGAATAATGGAACGGCCGTTAAGTTTTATACAGCCTTATTATGTTACGGCGCAATGAATGTGTGATCCAAAGTCTTCGCGTACAAATAATGCTGGATTAAAATACTACCAGCGTATTATGTTTTCCTTGTTAAATTTTAAGTAATGATGGATACTATGTCAACTATTTTTCAATCGTTTATTGGTAGGTATCATTTTTATTTCTCAATTAACATTCATGTATCTTGTAATAAACACAACATGACTTTTGATAATATTGTCTAGACTTTAGGATCATAATTAAGTAAGACATTTTTATTACTATAATAGTCCGTTCTTTTACATTTTAATTGATCTGTATTTATTGAATAAAAATTCTTTATAGATCTATAATAACAAATTATATTGATAACATTATTTTTTCATAGAAAATAGTTATATAATATACACTAAAAATAAGCCTTCTCAAAATATAACATACTTGCAGCAATTAATAACGACTAGCTTTGTAAAATAGTTAGATAGTAACGGTGGATAGGTGAGGTGACGTGCCGGTATATGGTACCCCACCTTCGTCCTAACCATCATCGACCGAGCGGGCTCATTTGAGCTCTCAGTCGAGTGTGATACTAGCGTACGTCTCTAAAGACACTGACTGTCTATTCATAGAAATGGAATGACTAGGTAGGGAAAAGTGCGTCTTCATTCAACCGTTGTCTATTGTTTTGAAAAAAATCAATTCGAATCAGTCTATTTCTTCATTCACCTGTAGTGGGATATCGCTAGTATCAAATTTATCCTAAAAAATATATATATATTTAGAGACAATAATGAATTGAATTAATAAACCTAACATTATCGTATTCCAAATCTATATTCGTCGTCTTTCGAAAGTTTTCAGCCGAATTGCAATAATTCATCTTCCTACCATCGGCTTCTCGTATTAGTTCACTAATGCCACAACTTGGATCCTAGATACCTACACCTACCGAGGTTTCATAGTCACGGGAATCTCCTGCCTTTTTTGCTTCGTTTGCTACCGTATACCAGCTTTTAATTCATTGTGAATTGGCATATATCATACTTCTCGTTACGTAAAATAACTATAGTCAAAGTATGCAGCCTTTTACTTGATGGTAGCTGCGGCCTTGTTCGCTTGTCCCAAAACTTAAGTCTAAACATTAATGATAACCAACCAAATTGTCCACGAAAAGATTTAGAAGTTCCGAACCGCCCAAACACTTAATTAAAAAAAATCGGTTTCTATAAATAACTGTTGTAATTAAGAAATTGTTGTACGCACTGTTGTGTACAATCTTGTTAATACAACATTGGTATTTTGAATACTATTATAATTATAGGGTATATGATAGTCCATAGATACTGCAAAAAGGTCAAGTGTATGTAAGTAATGATATATTTTGATTTTGCACAACTTTATTACAAGTGTAAAAATAAACAAATACTTAGGTCAAAAATAAATGTATGACGTTGGTGTTATTTATTATGAATCAAAAATGCACTGTTTTGCTGTCAATATTTTGCAGGGGCCACTATTTTCGTCCGATATTGTTGAAGCCAGAATAGTAAATCCTCGTTGTCTTTACATCCGAGGAAGGTGGTACCCGTGTTTCGTAAGCCCACCGTGATCATGTAAGACGCCGCCTTGAGTATCCGGAGGGACAGGGAAACAGAAAGACTGAGCGGATGGGGGAAATATAGAAAATATTTGTTAATGGATTACAGATAGATTCCGCGGGGGAATCCTTTTGCTGACAATTTGTTGTTTCTCCTCTCTCTCTCAGTCTGCTTCGGAATGTGTAAACTTTCGGATTACAAATGGAAGACGAGACAACCCCAGGTCTTCCACATAATGGATTTTTCAAGAAAATTGCGTATATGAAAATTGTTTATTTAATATTAAAATAATAAATCGTCGTATCCACATTTTATGGTTGTTTTTATATATTTTATTTCTCGTTGGTGGTGATGTTCATATATATATTCATTTTATTGTGTTAACTGTCTATTCATGGTGGAAATGCATTGTATTATTCATTTAATTTAATAAAACGAAATTTTTTTAATGCTTTTTCCACTTTTCATAAATAAATCTGGACCGGTTTCGTCCGCCTCAGAGGGGGGGCATTTTAAACTGAATAAGCTTTACAAAACCGGTATCTATCAAAACAAATTCAAAAGGCGTGACACAAATGATCTACCAATACATTGAATTATCCGTCCAATAATACTTTGTTAACAACAATTAAATTGCAATTAATGAAATTGGATATTAATGTTTCATAATATTACATCATTAAAGACGACAACTAAACAATATATTCTAAATTATTGTTATCTCCGTTATTGTATGTTCTGATTTATACCAAAATTTAAACGGCTACTGTTGTAGTAATAGCGTCTGTATACGTGTATGGATTTAATGGCTCCAAGTGTATTTTAAATGTTCACACGTAAAAGTGCTGACTGTCTCGCCAATCTCATTCTTCAAAAGTAAGTGAGGCGCGTTATTGTCGTTGTGTGGTGCTATTTGACAGGTTCGAACAGGTCATAATATTCGGTAAACGTCAAAATATTCTGCGCGGTATAGTTCGTTTTTTTCCCGGCAGGTTTGCCACTATCGTTCTACGCAGGCGCTGATATCGCACAAATTTCAGCTGTCGCGTGAAAATTCAGAAACTGCTGAACCTTTTTGATCCATGCATGCTATCTTGATACAGCGATAATGCGTGTTTACACGTGCATTTCTTAATTGCTATGGCCGCGATAATATGTACTGTCAGCAGTAAATCTATGCATGTGTAAACAGGGTAGGTATAAGAAATAATCTGCATTCTTATCCACCGTTCCGCTTCTAGAGAAGTTACTGCCAAGGTCTCATTTTCATACCTACATATTTTCAATCATGCTACGTACCTACACAATTTTATTTTAGTAACTGAAATTCCCTTTTTCCGTATCCAATAAGACTTTGAAATTAAATAAGTATTTACGAAAATATTTCAGTCGTTGTTTATTTGTTGTGGTTTCTCTGCGTATTTAATGAAAAGTCGTTGATTCTTTTAAGCCGGACATGACACCCCGCACCCATTTCTGAACGCCGCGCTGTATAAATATGTATTCGGCTGAAAAAGCAAGGGTTGCCGGCAGCAGTAGGTAAGGGGAGCGTAGAACAAACAAGAGTGTCAGTATTGAAAATCTCGCGGGAGTAATTCTGAAGGTAAATATTTTATTACTTCAGTGTAGTGTCGAGATTTATTGTGTTAGTACACTCAGCTTTCCACTTGTAATTGTTTCTGAGTCCCTGCTCCCGCTAATGGATTATGAATTTTTAGAGAAAGGGTTTGTTTGTTTTCATCAATTAAAAAACGTCCCCCTCGCAAAGCAAATTTAAGAGAAATTTCCTAACGCCACCTGATGCTTAAAAAGCTATAACTCTTAGCAATCGTACCTACGTTTATGTACATAATTCATAGCCGAAGCTACCTCATGACTTTAATGTACTTTTAGAAGTACCTAGATACGTAGTAATTTAAACCTAATAAAAGACTTTGAAAACTACAGCTAATGGCGGCATTTTTTATCACCCACATAATATATTATATGATTCTTGGCTATTTGCTGGATATTTGTCCACGTCTACTTATCTTGAAGGTCACCAGCCTTGAATACCCAATGCGGTGACGTCTGTATTAACACACACATATAACAGGTCATTTCAATTTGGATCTTCCAATTTTTCTTCTTCCGTCCAGGCTTGTCATCATTCGATTTCTTAAGAAGTACGTTTTCATCCCTGCGATATGATCCGCCCACTGTAAGCGTCCTACCGTAATGAATTAATATGTTATTAAAGCTCCGAGTTCTACCTCGTTTGCTAGACGCCGTATTCTTCGGCTCCAAAAAATCTTCTTATGATCTTTTTTTTAATCTATTAAGATTCCCTTCGAATTTATCATTTGTTTTAGTACTCAATATTCTGAGATACATGGAAGGAAGCCGTAGCGCGTTTTCTGAAGATTAGGGCCTGATCCGCAGAGTGATTACATTCAAATACCATTTAAAATTTTGGCATAATTGAATAATTATATGCCTGGTATATAAACTGTTTAGAAGTCCATTTTTAAATCTTCTGAAGAACCGATTGGATTATTTGCATCAAATAAAAAAGGACGGAAGGAAAAAAGGATGGGTCTGATGACTGTCATGTATAACCGTCATTTTAGTCTTTCTTCTGAGGTGCCTTGACTGAAGCATTATAATATTTCATAATCGGTACATAATATCGAGGTTATACTGACAGAACGTATTAACTCAGTTTTTGCTGTTTTTCTGTTTTAAATGCCAAAATGTGTACAATTTTACGTTCTATGACCTATGTCCTGGTAAAACGCACAAAGGTATAGGATATAATGGTGAGAAAATAGAAACATTATTAAATCATATTGTTATTTTTTTATTCTGATAGAAAGCATGATAATGACCTAATGCGTTCTGCGTATACAAAATACAGGACTTGTAACATGTCGTATATTGTGTTTGCCATAAAGGTTAGTCTTTATAATGTAGAAAAAATGTTTTTAAATCATAAAAAAATCTACGTGGGAGAAAGCTTTGAAAATAATATTAAAGTCCTTTTTGCGATTGTCTCAAAACTTGTTTTAATAATGACTTAATGCTTTCTGTCAGTATACCCTCGATATACGCTTATTATTCCATCATTGTCAACTGTAGAAATTTAATGATAAAAACGCCTCTTTCTCACTATTAGTAGAGTTTGACCACGTATACCTACCTGTGTTTAATTAATTGTATAAGTCGGTAAAATATTATGATTTTAGTTAACTACGTAATTTTTAGTATTTATTCACGGTAATATCCCAGTTAAATCACAATTATTTTGCAATTAAAAATACTGAAAAATATTGCTATTATCATCTGTATAATATGTATATAGTTTAAATTGAAATTGTCAATTTCAATATTTTGACTAAATTGACAATTGAGGATTGCAATGAAATTAATAATTATATATAGGTAACCCTGCCATACGTCATAAAAGAATTCTATCAGGACATTATAAATAGTAAGAAGTCTCAGTGGTATTTTTTCTAACCTATTCACACATAGGTACATACTTCATCTTTATTATTTTATTATTATGAATATATCCATGGTAAAGCATTCATGAAGCAATTTAGTCAAGCATTGAGGGAGGATCCATAAGATGATTGTATCAGGGCACTATAAATAGTAAGAAGTTTCTGTAGTGATTTTTCTTATAATAAACAACAGACGTTCCAAGTTTGAATGAAGTTGCATTAGTTGGCTGCGGCGCCTCACCCCATTTGATGGTCACATTCATTCCGTTCCCCACGTTCATTGCGCTGCAGACATTGCGTATACAAGTACAAACAAAGGCTAATCACATTTGCGTTAACTCATTGTCTATTGAGTGTTTGTTGGTAGTGCCAGGCGACTAGCAATCCGGAGGGGATGGGATCTAATTAGACCGCGATGTTGGTGCGCTTGCGAATTTATTTATCCGGATACCAGAAGCTCGTCTTTTCAAAAGGATGTTTTCTATTATTAACTAACGCAATTTTGTGAAGTTGATACTGATATCAATTTGAAAAAAAGTGTATAGTAACAGCCCAGATAATGCGTATCTTTTTTACTTCCTGTCACCTTGATATATTATACCAACATTACCAACCTAGTTTTATTTTTATTATTTGTTATTTAAAGTGATATACATATTTTTAAAGATATATATTGTCATGAAGAACCTAATACCTACACAGCATACCTACATAGTTACATAAAAGCAGCTGTATTGACAAATGAGTTTCAATTTGAAGAAATATAGGTACTTATTAATTAGTTCCCCATACTGTTAGTCCTGATATTTTGCCCAGCAGAGGACAAATATCTTGTCTTTTAAAAATGGGTTCAATTGAATCTATATTTTTAATTAAAATTATTATTATTAATAATATTCGAACATCTTTCCGTGTGCAGTCAGTTTATATGGACCCTATTGCTTTTGCCCGAAACACACATGCGGGGTCCAAACCGCAATACACAATCCCGATCGAGATTTCCAACCCCGATCGGTAATTACTACAATTAATCAATCCGCTTTCCATTTTCCGGGACTACACCGACCGTGAGGGCAGGGGTGCATATCCGGCGCCGGATGCGCGTCCGCAAGACGACGCCGACGACGCTTTGTGACGCCAAGAGCGGATGAAAGGCACACGAGGAATCGAGTTGCCGCCGTTTGATTGCTTCAGTTGAGATGGATTCCGGATTAGGGAATAGGTTCGCATGTGTAATGCAAGGGAGATTTTGACCGTAGGAATGATAGTTATCAGTCGTTTTAATTGCATTTTTGATTCATTCTATATTATAATGTGAATATCATTTGGTAGAACTTGTCAATTATTGTAATTACAAAGTTGATAGGCAACTATAATACTTATACTTAGTAGAAACCATTTTTATAATTTTAATGTTTTTTTAATTGATGGGATGTTTTGTCTCCATGCACTCCGTCTTTCAATAACATGATTGCAGTGTATTTTGTATTATTAATTTTAATACATATTTTTTAAAAATTCTCGATTCGTAGGTATAAGTTAAAGTTTTAAATCTAATGATTTTTGTCATCATTATCGTGTTGCGGGAACGTGCCGGCTTATAAAGTCATGGATATTTTTCGATAACCGAAACTCAATAAAATATAAATTGGTTAAAATGCCGATTTACTCAGTACTAAATTATTCCATGTATCAGGCGACTAGTACATTGCAGTAGGTACCGTTTCGTACAAGTACACAAAGATAGGCTAATGCGTACCTAGATAAAGTTAATTCAGTTAGCGTATCTGCCTTTCCTTTCATTCTGCACCCCCAATACCTCCTGCACGCACATGCATTATGTATCGCCCACCGATACACAGGTAATGGAACAATGACGCTATACAAAGGTGTACATCCACCCCCGTGTTCGATCCTTACTCTAGGATTACTAATGTATCAGGAATTCTGCAATAATATATCGAATTAATATTTGGATAATCATTTAATTCGTTGTATGCAAAGAATTTCGATTGTATAATACTAGTTTATATTAGCATACCTAATTGATAGCATTTACTGAACGAATTATTTATGGTTATGTTGGTTAACTGCACAGATAACATTACAAGTTGGAATTTCCGATTTCCGAACTCAAGCAATGATATTCTCTTCATGATATGTGATTTTACATGATTTTTAACTAAATAATATTCCCGAAGTGTTGTATTAATGGCTGCTTATTTAACCTCCTGTTAATTGGCAAACAAATCTCATAGTAGAAGTGTGAAGTTGTCATCAAATTCATCTCTAATACTAAGTCACTTGTAGCTAACTTAATGAGTAAACCAGAGGTTTTTGGTTTTAATTTCTCATGACGTCTTGGCTCAGTCCTTATATAAGTGTGAAGTTCTCTTAAATAATCAATTAATGTTTAAAATACAAATTTAGAGCTACTCCTCTCTAGATTAATATGAGTAGATTAGGTTTTATACTTTTATAAAAACTATTTAGGTGAAGGTATATACTTTTCTTTACATTATTAATTAAGTAATATAATATGTTTGTCCATCCAACAACACTTTGTAAGAATCGACTAAATAGGCACCTACACCAAAATATCAATAAACACCAACAATTATTATTCATACATATACTTGTAGTGAGAAATTACTTATCGAAATATCTTTCAAAAATATCCCAGGTTACATTTCTCAGTCACCATGAATCTGAATAGAACACCATTAACCACATCTCTATTTCATTTCTTTTCACAATACAACTGGCGCATCTGTTAACCGGAGTCCCATTTCCCTCTCAGAAGTATATTACACCTAATTCAGGGTATATCTAATGCAATGTACATATATTTGAAATGGATACCACATCGCACTAACTTATTCAATACGTTTCTCGTACACGCTTACCTCCTCACAATGTCTGTACTCCTATTCAATTCAATACATTATGTATGGCAGGTAGTACTGTGAAACATTAGCAAGATTATTTGGATAAACTCTGTATGAAGCATTCAGCTAGTATTTATAACGGGTGAGCCAAAGATACCTGTCGATTTTGTAAACGTTATTACATCGTAATTAAAAAAAATATGTTGAAAAAACCCTTCTTCTATGAAGATAAAGCAAAAAAAAAGAACCGCTGGTCTGATCAAGTAAGCTCTAGTGACTTCGCATTGCAGGTTCATTTGAAGAGAACTTCACACTTCTATTATGACATCCCACATCCCACTATAATTTCAGACTCATCCAATTAGTTAATTACATACCTACACGATTATAATAATATGTGCAAATGATTAATTTCGACTTCGTCATTATTGCCATATCAAAGCAGACATTTCAATATAAAATTTATCAAAAGATATTTCCTCATCATTTTTATGTAGGCAGCCAAAATCAATACATTAACTATTATTTTAAAAGATGAATCACTAATCACTAAAAATACCGAGACATGCATAATTATGCAGCATATAAACAAACCAACAGACCAGAATGCGAGTCGCCATTTTGTTTTATGGGCTGCCAATATAAGAAAAAAATAATGAACTTAATACCAATACAACCACATATATTATAATCTGCCTTTAAAATCCCTAATATTATGGAATGCATATAATCACATAGTTACACTATTTGTTATATTATCTTATTTGAACGCATTTGCCGAACAAATGAAGCATAATTAAGTTGGTAAATAGTACAGGTATTAACAGCGGTAAGTTGGTAGGTATATCTGATTTCCTTACTTAAGTAATGGCTACCACTTTTTAATATTTGTTGTGTGTACGCAGTTTACGCACTCGTATTAAAATAATTGTGATCGATATTACAGATTTTTTCAACTAAATACTAATGCCGAGGTGTTTATCTATCTATTGTGATAGATTGTCCTTTTATATGCTGTGTAAATTGGCAAATAAATCTCATACCTATTACAAAATTGAAGTTCTCTTCAGACGAACGCGAAGTCGCTTCTAGTTAACCAAAACATGATGAATTCTTGCATAACTAAAATAACATCAGTTGATTGTTTTCCCCAAATATCACTATTGTCAGAATGGTGGCTAAGAAATAACCAACAGGTTTATCTTCCTCACCCTATCATGAAACAGCGAATACTATTTTCCATTTAGAGTATTTTAAGGTACCTAGGTGTATATAATATTTTAGCAGTAGGTACATGTCTTCATTGTGAATTTTTCAAGTATTTCATGTTTAGAAGGTAACATTGAAATATTTTCCATCAGTAAAATCTTTATTATTATATCCGGTGTTAATCCACCCCAGTCACACCGTTTATCTTTAAACCTGTTTACTTCAATTTATTTTTTCAATTATTATTAGACTTTTAGATTATTTTTCCTTGTTACTAATGATTGTAAACCTTTTAATAATCGTCCATTGCTATTTTTGCATTTTATATTCTGCAGTTTAGAGAGTGAGGTTCCCGTTATCAGAATTATATCAATCTTTTTTCGTATATCCATATAAAATGACTTAGGTATAGATATACTTAGAGATTACAAAGAATTTTTTTACGTAGGTATAATATACTTTATTCGATGTATCTATAGTCTATGGTATCAATGAATGGACGCAAATCTACTAAACTACTGTAACTTTAATGCTTTTCTCAATTATTGTAACTTGAGAATTTACCAGCTATCTCTTTATCACGTAATGTAGGTTTTTGAATTGACAATCCCTTCATGTCGTAATAGTATTAATAATTACTGTATTGTATAAAATTAATATTCGATACATTCATAAAGAATATTATATTACCTATCTAAAATGGACAAAAATTGAATTTAAGTTTACAATATTTAAGATTACAAAGTACATTTACTAAGATACTGAGCGGTTGTTAAGAAATGCAGCCATTTCGCAAAACTTTCTAGACTAATATGTGTTTTTTTTTTATTCATTCCAACCATTACTTTTGTTTATTTCCAACCATTGCGTTCTCTCTGAAACAAATAAATACGTTTCAATCCAACAAATAGTGTGTTTATTTCTCATCCCGGGAGTTGAAATTTCTGTTTATTGGATCTGAATTCATTTGTTTATTTCTTTTAACATCGCCGGATAAATGATTGACATTCCATATAATGTTAATAGTGGAGTAATTTTTAAAATACTCACAGAAGATTTACACAGTTTATTTATACTACTGATTAGATGATTCATACTAGAAAATGTTCTTTTAAATAATCTAATGTGCTCTATGCAAATAAATAAAACTCTTTTACGCTCATTTGTTTTATAATATTATTATCTTTAAAACACATTTCATTTTTTTTTTTAAATATCTTGGCCAGCTAATCATATATTTTTTTTATAAAAAATAGGGTAGATGATAAGTAAAGGTCTGTAAATAATATTATATAAGACGTATACCTATTTATTAGATATAATTAAAAAATACTTAAGAGTAGTTTTCACGTATGCGTAAAAAGTATTAAATTTTCGATTGGAACTGTTCTATTAACTCCATTTTTATAAAACTTTGCTAATAATGTCATATTAATATCTTATTTGAATATTTTGGTCTGATTAATACTGCGTCAAACACCAAAATTACTAATACTAAACGTAAATGTCATAATAATGTATCATTTTTTAAACCAGACGGGGTCGGCCTACTGCTGATTAAAGGCCTCTCCGAGCACCTTCCACTCTCATTGGTTACCATGGTTACCACTGTATGATGCCATTTGTCTAGAATTCTCCCATTCACCGACTGACATACCCAGACCACTGTCACATCACCTGCTGTGCGACCTCCATAACCTCATGTACTCATTAACCATTGGTTTAGTTCGTGGCCTTTCCGCGTTATGCCCAACATGCACCTTTCCATGTCACATTTCACTACTCGTAACTTTTGGATTTCGGAAAAACACAATGGGAAATCACTTTTTAATCAGACTTATTACATAGTCGCTTACTTATATAGTATTTAAGTCGATTTACTCATATTGGTCTATGTGTGTCCTTGCATACATCCATTCAATCATCTTGTCTAATATTAAGTTGGTAAAAACGGATTAAAATTAAATTTCTTTACGAGTTATTATTTCATAAAATAAAGTTTTATAAAAATGTAGGTAAGTTACGTAATACTAATATTATTTTAATAACATTAAACTTAATTTATTAAAATTTCAAATATGTTATTTTCAACTTGACGGCTTCAGTAACATTTAAACTTTTTGCGCCTGGTGTGGAAGACGCGGTACAATTTTCACCCATGAAATACCAGGGTAGCAGAAGTACGAAAGGGTGGATGTTTATTTTCATATTCCGCATAAATTTAAGCTGTAGGAAAATTTAATAAGAACTCATATCTCGGGAGAAGGTTTATGCATTCGTTGTAACGGGTCTTAAGGTGGAAACGACTTTGGCGAGAGCGCCTCATCTTTTTGCGCTGTTATTTCCGCATGTGACCAGCGAAGATATTTGGCTGAATGAAATATAGTGTCACATGCCGTGAGACATTTTAACCATCTCTCGGTTTATATGCCCTCCTGGTATTTTTGGCGAGGGTTTCCAAGTAGCCGAAAAATTACGAATCTGTCAAACTAACAACAAGAACTCGTATTTACATTTTGTTTACAAATTAAATACATGATTGCTGTATGTAGGTATTTCGTTAAAATATTGTTATTGACTATAATTATTAAGACTTCAAATATATGTTTATCTCACGACAAATAATATTGAATAATTAGTTACCTATTATATATCATAAATAAAATAAAACACAATTTTTTTCCGCATAACTTAATAATGATCAGGCCCGGTTTCATCCACTGCAATGATACTTTACTAAACGATACAATATTGCAGCTATTTATAGTAACAAAGTTTAAAGACAAGATTAATAAATTCTCTGTTCAATAATGAATCAATTAATTATATCTATTTTTGTTTTCAGATAAATAGTAGTGTGCCGACGTTAAATGCCTAAGATGCTTAAAATGTAAATTAATATTTTAATAATACAATTATAAGTACTTACCTATTTTATACGCAGATGAAATCGAGTCCGAATTATTATTAAATTATATGGAATAATTAATGTTACACACTGTGTTTAATTTTATTTAATATGTTGTCTTAACATGACAGTTAAAACGCCATTAAAAAAATAGATTAATTTAATCAAAAAATATTACTGTTTTTTTATACTCGTACATTCGTTAACGAGTTCAACTTCTTCTTGTGTTTTGGTGCCATCTCTTTGGTATAAGATGTCAGCCTACAAGGCAAACTTCACATTAAAATCAAAATGTGATCACAATGTCGCTAATTAATATCCATCAATCTATATTCTGCCCTGCTAAGTAAAAATACAGTATTTTAGTTTTAGTGAAATCAGGGAACCCAAGTTTTAAACTATATTTTCAACACTTCTATAGACACGCCTGTGTAGAGATTATGTCAAAACAAACCAATAATTTCACATAATATAAGAGACTTCTCTTCTTCTTCTTCGACCAAGTCCGATCCTAATAGGATCATATGGACCCCCACAGAGTGGAGGTTTGTATTAACAGATTTTTTTACGAGAAATGGATGTCAGCCTCTTGCTCAACCTATTAGGTCCATACTCTGACTCATACACGAATTGAAAAACAATATGTACTTATCAGACCCGCGCGGCTTAATGGGGGGCTATAGCGTCTCTGACTAAATACTGTATTTTTACTTAGCAGGAAAGTATTGATGTATTATGTGATCCACAGTAGCATACGGCTTTTTAATTATTATGTCATTATTTATTTGAATATCGAATTAATAATTAATATTTTTATCATAACAAATATTCCATGTACCATTTTATAACATAATATGCACGCATAATGTATTGCAAATGACGGTAACGCTTTTATATTTTGTTTATCTGTCGTTGACTTTAAAATAATGTTTTTAAAATTGGAATTACACAGAAATTCGTATGCATTTCAGGTTTAATTTTTAACCCGATTTAATCTATATACTTTTATTCTAATTGGCTAGTTTATTTATCACTGTATGTATGTAAAGATAATATATTAACCAATATAGATATTAGTTAGTATTTATATTGATTTTATATTGATTTTTTTAATCTAAAATTCTTCACGATCCGTCGTTATTAGATGATATGTATGAAATATTAATAATAAGTGGGGCTTTTATCATCTCTGTAGAAATTCTTAAAACAGTGCAGGTGTTGCCCTGGAGCGGACTGCAAGATTATGCAAGTGAACAATATATATGGAAGTATATTATAATAATGGCTCCCATATCTACAGTTTGCGACATTATGTCATGAAGAGTGTATTTTATACCCACTCATCTTGCTACCCGACCTACATACTAACTATATTTCGATTATAGTATAATATTATCATAATGCTGAATTTTGGACTTTGTTGTCAAACTTTTGAATTTGTCTACATAATTAAAACGCTATACCTATAGATAAAACTATCGAAGAGATTTCTGGGTATGAAAACTGTAAAAACCCATAGATCTACATATATCATGCCAATTGATGGTGGTATCAGTGTCGAAGGGTGGAATTAGGCTGTGGAAAATGGTGCACAATAAACTCTGTCAGTTTTCATTGAACTAATACTACAAATTGCAGATGAAGCTGGTTAGCCATAAAATGTCTAAAATTGTGCCATTGAATCATACATAGTTTTGGATATTTTATAAATATTTTTTTATCTATTATTATATATTTTAGGCAGAGTTTAATGAATTTAAAAAAAAACTAACCAACACCATCAGCTGTAATATTATGTACTTATTTTTAATTCATCGATGACAAATAAGTATGACTCAAAAAGTGTGCACTATTTTTTTCGGATCGCCCATACAGGTTTAATTATTTTTAAAAACATACAACACTCGATATCTGCAATTTTTAGTCTCAGTTCAATGAAAACAAATACTTATGACTGAAAAAGTTTAGTTTGCACTATTAATATCGAATCTTAACAGTCTACCTCCACCCTTCGCCACTCAGCGGTATGTATGACGAGATCGCTCGCAAAACCAAACTAGCATGGGGTGCATTTAGGCTTCGGAATAGTGTCTTTAAATGACATTCAACCATTGGGTGCTATCGACGCTCACGTACGCGTGCGAAACATGAACTATGTAAGATAAATCCAAAAATTGCGATTAGCGCAACGTGGCATGGAAAAGTGCATGTTGGGCATAACGCGGAAATTACCCGTTTAATAAACAAAAACCGATTGCCAATAGTTTAATTATTTGGAAGTGCGCTGATGAGCAGGTATTGTAAAAGACCAATAGCTAAAATGTGTCGTAATTAGTATGTCACCTGGTATGGTAGCATTGTGTACAATGTGCACGGGGCGTAAACCCAAGAGATGCTGGTTCGATTCCTGCCAGGTGTCTTACATTTTTCAAAAAGATTTTTTCTATTGGTTATAATATATTTTCTCAGAAGTGTTTTTCAAAATTATGTACCTAGGTATACTTACTCAATAATTAGAATGGTACATTCTTAAATCTTGTGAATTATTCGTTGAATAAAAGAAATAGTTAATTAAAATTTATAATTCAATATATTCTGTATAAAAAACAATGAGTTATGTATGATTCATAATATTATTTTCCCGGATGAATAATTACTTGGGCAGTAAAAAAGTCATTTTACCGTATTAAACGGAAACATTACTATAATCCTCTTTTAATGCAAGTAACTGTATATTTACTGCTTTTATCTACGGCGGTGTTCTAGTAGAATCGGCCATAGACAAAATCTTTTCGTCTAACAAATTCAAATGGCTCCTCTGAGCGGTAGTAAAATTCCCCCCGCAGGTCGGCGCGCTGTCAGCCCGCGATTACATCGACATCACCGCCCTCCCACGTCATAATAAGAAAATAAGTGTAGCTTATCTCACGCCTAAGACCTGAGAACGGCCCATCAAAATCGTAAGACTTAAAAGGTCTCGCCATAAAATAAAATAAAAAAAAACTGTAAAAAGCGCGGGGAAAATGTGTCCGATGTCGGGCGACAAGACTGCCGGGGTTTCCCCGATACTTAATGACGGGAATGATTATCACGGCGACAATTCAGTCTATTTTCGCGAAGATTGGTACATACTTTCGTGATTCTTGTCTGGGAATTTGTACGTATGCAGTCGGTCGTATTACAGTTCACCACAAACTATTTTATGGGAAATAGATGGCCGTATAGTATCCAGATTTAAAATATCACGTAATAAAAACCATCGTAATTAAAAAAAAAACGGGGAAATAGGTCGGTGAGTAAGTTATTTGTATTTTTAATGATTCAAAAGTAGGTTAACAAGAAGGTGCTCCTAAGTAGCAAGTCGTATTTGTCAATTTTCTTATTAAATCTAATACAATTGTTTCACGAACAACGCGCCATTTTTTGATCTCTCTGAATCCCGGATATCTTTGTTTTTGGATCCAGACTAGAGCTAATAGGTTGATCAATTAGTGGCTAATATCAATTTCCCGCAAAAAGATTTTTTTGAATACAACCTCCACTCTGTGGTCACGTGATCCTCTTAGGATCGAACATGGTGATGTAATGTATTGTAATAAAATGAACAAATTGTCAATCACGCAATTTTGGCTTAATAATCTCAATATACTGGTTGCAGAGGTCTGAGCGGCTATCTGCGGAACTACAAATCCCCTGCATACTTCACGTGCATAATATCAGCACTGTGACTCCTGCTTAATCCATAAGGCGCTATCCAATCATGAGATGTTAGTTGTAGAATAAGAGCAATATGCATAGTAACAACGCCACCGTGCGGTTATGATTGTATTTAAATACTTAGTATATATTAGAAAAGGTTAGGTTTGGTTAAAATTCTCAAATAGCAAGTAATTACACGTGAAAACAAGAATAGAATTAATTAGATAAGTGCTTACTTACTGCCTACAACTTATCACTCGAATTATTATATTTACATTTAAAATGTAGTGATATTTTATTATAATGTGTTAAAAAAGTTTAAAACTAAATAAATAAACATATTAAATATATCAGTCGCCATTTTGTGTAATATCAACAAACGTCAAATCGGTTCAAAATTCAAATCGCCGATATCGAAGATACGAGACTGCCATAAAATGGCCGTCATGATATCGCTGGCAGCAATTTGACGGAACATCGAGAGAGATAGAATGAGAGTCAGTTTGATGGCACCGAGAAGCAAAACGTTTACTTTACTGCCTTGGGTCTGGGCGCGATGATGTGCCATTTGCCTCTGTTTTATGCCCCAGTATGGCCATCATTCGGGGCCATCCAATCTTTATGTCGTAAAAAAACCTGCAAGGCGTTTTTGACTCCCCGTCTTTTATCTATGCATGAGGGGGGAGTATGGGGAGAGGACGTTTTGGCGGTGCCTTGAATATGTAATTTTACAATCAGCTGGATGGGTTGATATGACCCAAATTTTATGAGATCGTATATTTGGGTTTGGGGAAAAAATTAAACTGAATTTTTCCACTTTTAAATGTAGGGATTTTACATATTTATTTTATACACGATAAATTTGCGATTATTGACTGAAATAATGTACCGTCATAGATTAATACTAATAATTAAAATTAATATTATATAATGTGTAAAATTAACAGAAATGCTTATTATAATAATTATGAAAGTATACATACTTATATGCGTAAATGAGGAAGGAGCACATCGAAATTGTCATACCTGCAAACTTTTCTAAAAATAAAAATCTTTAAGATTGTTTTTATAAATACTTAATTTTGATGAAAGCAATGAATCCCTACATAATATTAAAAATCTGCGCCGCAGGGATATACTTTTCTTAAATGTCTATTTTTCAATCTGTTCTCCAATTCGATTTTGATTATTTTATACCGATTTTTATTTATGTTTAAGATTTCTGATGTATTTATTAGTTCTACTTGGTGGTCATGTTCTTCATTGTGGAGGATCGGGAATTATTTTATATTTTTGATTATATATTTTCAGCGATCCCATCCCATATATCGTGTAGGTAGAGCAGTGGTTCTCATATGCGGCCACCAGAGGATTTTGCTGCGGCCACCAGCGCTTTACAGAATAATATTTCAAACCATTTTAATAATACCACGGTTGAAATATGTTGGTTGAAGTTATTACGTTCACCAAAAATCAAGTCAATTCATAGAATTGGCAACAATTGCTTTATTAATATTGTCAATTTTTCGTACTACTGTATCTGTACTGTGAAAGATCATTCAGTGTAATGCACTTCATAAAAAACAAATATCGAAGCCAGTTGACAGCTGGTGTAAACTTAGAAGCGGCCATGCGGCTCGCATTGGAAAAAGGAGTATTGAGGAATTTCCATTTGCATTATTTTTAAATAACTAGATATGCACTAAAATGTTCAAATGTCTTTTATTGTATTTAAATTAATTCATCCATTTTTTTAGTAAATAAAGTTTAGCTTTAATTTTTTCAATCACAACGTAAATAACAAAAGTGAAATTTGGTGCGGCCACCAGACGTTTCCATAGAACTGTCAATGTCAATTGTGTGGCCATAGTTAAATTTCACGGGAAAACCACTGAGGTAGAGTATAGAACCGCAATGTTTTTACTGAGGATGAGTCTTTCAAAATGATTGTTTTCTCTTCTGCCCAAAATACTGCAGAATTCTTTGAGACATTTTAAAGAGTGTATATATATTTGGAGAATATTCCTTTCAGAATGTATAAATTCGTCCTTTTTAATGTTTATGGAATCCTCAGCATGCGTTCTCTATTACCACGTCTCAAAGGCATCAATCTTTTATTAGTTATTTTATGTAAACAAAAAAGAAAACAAATTTTGTTTTGTGGCAAAGAAATGATAGCACTTTCCACGTGAGCACACATTCTATGCGATTAATTCCCTGTGTCGAAATTATTCAAACGCCTCTACATTTTTCCCGCCATTTCTCGCGTAAACAACGCAACCAATTTCATTTTTAATCTAAAAATTCTCCCGCCGAAAAACGTCTCTATCCGAAGGCGAAGAGGAAAAAAGCAGCGCCCGGCCCACCTCCTGGAGGGATGAGACGAAGGCCCGGGGCACTGAGGCACTGCATGAAATTACGCTTTACAAGTTTAGCACTTCCTTTACGACGTCGTCTATGGCCCAGCGGGGAGCGGGGAAACACCGGCTACGACGTTCTGAGCGCCTGGCAGTCGCTTTGACGAGATGCACCATGAAAATAACGCTTCGCAATAAATTAATTTTACTTAGTAATAAAATTTGTGTAGACTTGGAGTAAAATTAGTCTTTATGTGCCCCGCTTAATGATGATTATGCAGTAAAACGATTTAAATCCTTAATATTATACCTATTATTAAATACTTTCTTATTTTAACTTCACTTTCTCTTCTATAAAGATGAATCACTTAAAATAGCATAAATTATTTTAATTTTGCATTATAAAAGCATGCCGATCATCAACCAGTACGCCATGGCTGTCATTTCATAGAGTGTAAATGTCGCAAGCGTGGGTTAGTGATACACATAGTATGTAGGTACTTAAAAACGGGGTAATTGAAGTTTCACAGATCCATGTTAACAAAACTATATTAATTAAACAAATCACAATGTCCAGTCCAGACGTGTTATATCGGTATCTTAACGGTTGGCATTTAGCAAAACCTTTGGAGTAATACAGTATTTATATTTACAATACACAACTTATGGTATCGACTGATTTAGTGATTGATCTTAAATTGTGGTTTTCAGCAGGTGCGTACGATAACAACCTGAAGTTTATTGCAAATGGATTTACCAATCATTTTTTCAGATTAAATTTCATATATTTAGGTATATATTAGAACATTTCTGTTTATTAGCCGTTTATTAAAATTCTTGTTTCAGTGAATGCTTTCATTGCTTATCAATCTACTCATATCCCATCTCCTTCCACCCAGATACTAAAATAACGGTACGATCTTAAAGTCAATACAAGGAATTACAACCGTACTGCCTGCGGAATTATGTTCCTTTTCTTGGTTATGAAAAAATAAATCATATACTTAAATAATTACAAGATAAAAAGAACTTTTTATACACCACGTTTTTAAATTTTCTGTTGAATCATATAAACTTGACAATTCTATGTATTAATAGATATTTTTTTTGTACTTGATAGAAATTCTGAATAAATAAAGAATACTGAAATGTCATTTTGATATTTCATATTGATTCCCATACTAACGCACGTATATATTAATAATTTAGTTGCTAGGACCCCCTTAGCAACCAATAATAGTGTTTTACTTTTTACGATTTTTTTCAGAAATAACTAAAAGTATTAAAATAATGCATTGTCGTCGTGTTCTGATATATTCTAAAAGTTTTTTAATATATTCTAAAAGCTAGTCGGGAAGTTAGTTTAAAATCTTCAATCGTCCAATACAAATCTTGGACAAACAAGAAAAAATGTATACTGGACACACAAGAAAAAATGTGTACTGGACAAACAAGAATACGAGCTAATAAAAACGTGGTAAAATACACACCAACTACCAGAGACAGCATGGTGTGAATTTATCCAAGAAATACATAACAATGTCATCTGTTAAGTAGATAAAAGCCGTGATTGTTAATTACTATGTCACCCAACCTTAAAACAATTTCAAACCATGGATAATAATATATTATATACGAGGAACATTCACTGTTCATTCATTTTATAGATCGGAAAGCCAAACATCCATCATCCTCCCATAAACAAATCCCATTCAAGAGTCGTGAAAATTATCTGGGAATAACGGATTTCCCCGTGCGGGGTTTCCCTTCCCGGTATGCCCAGGTAACAATGGAAGGTAGCGACGCCGTAACGACGCCCCGCCGCGGCGCGTTAGTTGAATTCAACGGCTGAGGATGGCGTCGTTTCGCCTTTACGACGCGCCCCAGTTTTAACTGGCAGACATAACTTTTCTTCTTCCGAGGGAAGCAGTTGCAACGTTATGTACGAAGCGTTTGATTGAGACAAAATGAACTAATTTTTTAACAAACAGTATGATATTAATTATCAGGTAGGTACTTAAGTATTAGCTTTTTTTTTACGAATTAATGTAATTTTGCCTATTATGTAAACTCTTGTTTATTGTGTTAATGTATATGCTATTATAATATGCTACATCATTTTCTATGGTATATTATGTATGGACGCTAAATCAGGCATTGTGACACAGAGTTTAGACTTTTGAAATGTGACTATAGACGCAATCCTTTTTTTTTTAATGACTAAGTGACAAATCTTGCGTTCTCAAATGAATGGGAAATGAACGAGAAGCTCTCCAAAGTACTTATAAAAATAAAAAAAACTGCAGTATTACCGCGGCCATATTATGAGAGGATTAACGCTTTCGCTGCTGAAGAGATAATGAGATTTTAATTGCCCCCTTTAAAATGCACGTTAATTACATCGATCGGCCGCCTGGTCATTACGCGCCGTGTGCGTCTTCCGCGTCCAAAGTATTAAAAAACAACATCTCCCAACAGTCCCAACTGGTTATCTAATGAAATATCAATGGTAAACATGGCAGAGGACGACGCCGCCTTTCGTGGCTTAATAACCTTAGTGATTGGAGTGCAGCTCCACCGAACTATCCCGGGTGGTAGTTTATAGAGAAAAGATTGCCTCGATGTCAGCCAACTTCAAGAAAAAGAGGATAAAATTCATAATAATATGCACTTTAGCAATAGTTTAGGATTGGTTGTTAAACATAATATTAAATTTTTCAGAATAAAAAGTGAAATAGGAAACATTGTGAAATTTTGAGCAAACTGAAATAATTATTCTAATGTGCAACACATTAACTTACCTTAGATGATGACGATTGATTTAAAATGCTACAAGCTGCATCGATTTTACTCCATTGCATCAATTAATCTAGAAATGATGTATGTTGCAGATTCCTTACCTCCATTCTACAACATTCTCTCATTAGATATAGGTACCTAAAAAGCGATAACCTTGATCTGTTATTATGCTTTCATTTAGGAAGCATTTTGATAGTAGAATCTCAAGAATGCAAAATTAACCTAGAGTTTTAAGAGTTTCGACAGATAAAATAACACTGCTTCTACATTTCTCATAAAACTAAATCCACGATGCCTGGTATAAATGTGACTCTTTACGAGGAGGTAAAAATAAAACGAAAATGTCTCGGCACTTCATCCGTAAGTCATAAAGTTGAAGAGGTAAATTGCGACGACAAAATCCTCGAGGATGTCGCCCGGTGCACGTGACCTTGTCACCTGCTCCCAGTCACGGCTTTACGCGGCGATCAGCAGTTTCGAGGAGGTAGTATGATCTTTTGATGGCTCATCCCATTATGTTCGTCTATTCACTTACTGCGCGCGGGGTATTCCCGGTACTATCCCTCCACTTTATATAGCGTTATAAAACACGGGGTGTCGAATGCCATTTCGTCTTTATTGTAAGCGGCAACTTGTTGTTCTTCTGTTCGCCTGTTCCCTACTTAAGCGTGTAAATGCTGAGGAGGAATGTGGCGGAATAATTTAGCTGCAATTTTACCTTCCATCCAAAGCAGGGATATACAATTTATTAATTTCTTATCTTTCCAGACACCCTTTTATCGTATATGCACGAATATGACACACAACTTAATCTGCTTCTAATTTAACAATAATAACTTCGATGTTGGAAAATGTATCAAAAAATATACAGAAAATTTTGTAGCTGTGTAAAAAGTAGAAAAATACCATTTATCCAGCAAAATTTAGCATTATCTAAAATTATCTAGTTAAAATTTATTTAGCAGGCATTTTTGTGGATATCAATTTATAAGACGTGTGCTTTTTAGGCGGTGTTTGATTGAATTTTAAATACTAATCATTATATTCCAGCCATTAGTTTCTAACAATCATTGATTCACAATCTTTGCCATGTCGCGACACACTGAATAATACCTACTTACATTTTCCAGGCTATTAAATTATCATAATTAACCAGTTCAAAGAGTTTGGACTATAAGTGGTAATGATGTTTTGTATAGGTACTATTTAAAGATGATTTCAAAACGTTTTTAATGTGGGTGAATTGGGAGCCATGCAAAAATGAATATGCTGTACATTGGCACATTCAAAGATGGCGACTCTCATAGTCATATTTGTGGACTTGTGTGGAAGATACATTATATTATGTACAGATTAATTACCTACTATTGATTACTATTCTTTGAGATCGTGTAATAAACATACTATAATTATAAGCAGCATAGTCACGTGACAGCCAGTGTTGCCAAATTATGATTAGTTATTCTTTGAATACTTAGCTTTTCACAAAAAATTGGCATTTTTTATTCAAATTATAATAAACTAGGCAAAAGGTGCTTAACCATCGATAAACAATATTAATTTAAACAGATGATTTTCAAGCTATATTTACCACTTTTACCAGTAACTATCCATGACAGTTAAATTAAAAATTACATGGTCGGATTCGTTATTTTACATCTATCAATGTATGTTGCACACACATAACTTTTTTTATTACGAATACATTACCAATGGTGAAGGGTGGAGGTAGGTTGTTAAGATCAGAGATAAATAGTGCACACTAAACTATGCCAAACTCAGCCAAACGTATTTGTTTTCACTGAACTAAGACTACAATGTGGAGATAGTGTTTGTTAGTTTTTAAAATTCATTTAAACCCTGCCTAATCCATGCCATAGTAGAGAATAGTCAAAAATTATTCGTTTATCTATAAAATATCTAAAATTATGCCATTAAACCATTCGTAATTTAACATACTTAATAGATAGAAGAATATTTTTTATCGATTATGGTTTGATATAGGCAGAGCTTAATTTAAAAAAACTAACCTACACCAACTGTAATAATATGTATTCTTAACTCAACGATAACAAATAAGTATGACTGAAGAAGTGTGCACTATTTTTGTCGGATCACCCATATCATACCTAAACTATTATGTTTTGTTTTAGAAAGGGTTTAATAGAATTTTTAACACAACCAGCACCATTTTCAAATTATATTCTTAGTACATGACTGACAAAGTATAGTGTGCACTATTTATATCGAATTTTAACAGCCTACCTCCACCTCTCGCTACTGATATACACGTATATGACTAAATAATTGCTAAATACTGAGCATTGGGTGCGATCCCATCTTATCCTCCCCTGAACTTAACTTGTCGTTCAGGTCGTGAGACATATTTGGAGATACTGTATTTTGAATATTGCATTGTCTGGAATTTACAATTTGCTCGGCGGTATTAAAGGTTTACCGGTTCCACTGAACTGTTATTTTAGTAGTTTTAGAGCCAGGTATATAGATGACATAGGACTTTATAGAGTCATTAATTTAGACGAGATGAATTTACGAGATTGTTGTCTCCGTGTTCAAAATGACAGAGAATGTGTCAACATTATCAATAAGCAGGTTATGTAGTAACTATTTAATCATTAAATCGTCCATGAATACCGACATTAATAATTATTTTAATTTAATGATTAATAGAGAAGTGTCATTATCAAAATGGAACAAATTTCGCCTGGTTAAAATTTTCATCTTGCCCATATTTCTTTATAGTGCTTATACTTAGACGATAAAGGAAAATGAGTCACATAATATATCGAAAATCGTGTCCGGAAACTTGTACGTATTCAGTTCGCCGTATCACACTGTGAAATGTTGTATAGGAAATATATGGCCGTATATTAAAGACCGTCCAACCTCTTTGGGTCGTATAGTACTGACATAAAATTTATATCTAAATAAAACACGGTTCTTGTCGGTTTACACTTCACATGTAGCCAGCCAGCAGCAAACAAATTTTGAAAATAGCCGATATACTGGCTTATTTGTTAGGTTAGGTTTTCATTCTTGAATTCATGAATTTTTCCAAAATCAGCTATGGAAATTGAATTAATGTTCATATTGAATATAATAAAATTGGAAACCATATAGTTAGTACCTATACGGTCATCTTTTTCCGATAGAAAGCTTACGGCGAACACTGTGCCACGGTGAAATGTTTACGTACAATTTACAAGTATCCCTTGATAAAGGGTGTGTTAGAAGAATCGAATAATACAACGCAGGCATACAGAGAAGAATCTTATGCTGATATTACGATGTACAGTATTTATTATACTTAGTATGTATTATTTTTCATTTAGAAACGTATTGTTAATTAAATTCGATCAAGTAAATATTTTCTCATTTAATTATGACAGTTAAATTTGTAAATCTGTATGTTATCAATTAGTAAAGAATCTACATATAATACACGGTGAAATGTTATTTATATCGAAAACCTCCAGTCTTCGGATAAATTTCCTATAACGTCCACTTTTGAGTTCACAGGTTTATGTCACATTTGCAGGAGTGATGTTTCATTTTTGCAAAAGTACTTTTTACCATCTGATTTCTTATCTTGACCGTATGCTCTGAGCTCCAGTCTTCCTGTCCACGGCATCTTATTTCAACACTAGCTTAGATATCTCTTCAGGCTTCAAACGAGTACTGTGTAGGTACTCGCGAGTGATGGTCGGTATCCATTCACACGATCCCCAGTAGAAAGTGGCAAAATTTGAGGTTAACCATTACCCAAAAATGTCATAATTACTAAACAGTAACATACGAGTATTATTGTAATTTCAAATGAATACAATAATATTTGCAGCATTCTATTAATACTGATATGATTTAAGTCCAAATGTACCTACTAGTTGGTAGATATTTTAAAAACCGATGCGTACCTTCTCATTTCAAGTATTCAACAAATAATATCTGTACTCGGGGCGGTCTTGGCCCTAAGATTATTTTTTCTATTACCCTGTTATGTCTTCCACTTAGTCAGTCGAGTAATTCAATTTCTAATCAAATTATACCTACAGCTACACATACTTGTATGCCTGCCAAAACTATTTTTTTTAATATGTAAATTTCTAACGTTGTTTTTTTTTGTTGTTTCAGGTGAGTCGAACTCCATTGACATAGTAGGACATAATATTATTATTATGGACGATTTCCAGAGCAGATTTCCGCTAGATAGTTAAGTAAATAATATTAACTATTATTTTTTTGTTACCTGTTTTATAAAATGCAAATGATATTTATTTTTTTCACTGTTATTTCTTAACTGTTTTATACTACTCCAAGTTTATCACTCCAAGACCGGTTTCGTCATTACGACATCTTGATTGGTCAAAGTCGTAATCCATAATTAAATATCTGGCATATAGTAAAGGTTTTCATATTTTTATTTTTAAAAAATGACTTAAAGTTTACAAAAAAAAAATCATTCGCCCATTCGTATGTGGTGCGTATGCGACATGGTATTAATGATATTATATTGATAAGTTTAAAATATATTATATCAAACAACATATATAAGTTCATAATATATCGCACTCGCAGCAAAAAAGACAAACCCATATGAAACGAAACAGGATATCAATGGCGGTTTTCCTTGGAGCGCTAACTTCCTGAAAAAAATCAAATAAATTAAAGACACAAGGATTTCTCACAATCTAATAAGTTAAAAAAAAACTCCTCAAGATACAACCTTAATATTTTATTTTGAAAGTCTTAAGGGGGCCTCCAAGCCCGTCATAAAATATGAACAAATAAAGCGTGAAACAGATACATGAAATTATATTATGTTATAAAACAAAATCTATAAAAATCATTAAAAATATTTGTTTTATCATTTTATTCTTAATTAGTCAGCAAGCACCTGGGGAGTTTCCAAATACCTTATGCCGCAATTTCAGAGTGCCTATTTGTATTGTTTAATCTCTTGATTTTATGGGTCTTGATAAATATTGTTTCAATAACTCTAGTATTTACGTACATTTGGTTACAAACTAACATGGCTAACGTCATGTTAGTAATAACCTAAAAATTACTCTTGTTTATCTATAAAACAGATTGAAATATTATCATGTTTTTTTGCTTTGTTTTTTTCGGCGATAACCTGTTTGTTCGTAGTCAATTAGGAACAAAACTAATCTTAATAACTAGGTAACGCTAAAAGGTAAACGAAAAATGAAGCTTTTTAAATAATCATTTCATTACATTATGTTGTCTGCATTGCGTGTCATTTGTTTTTTTTCTGTCTGCCTCTATTACGAAAATAGTACAATTTCGTAAATGAAAGCGTTAACACAAAAACACACCTGAAAAAAAGAGCACACCGAGAAACATCCAATCATCTTATTGCTTTTGAAACGGTGTGAGAGAACGTTATTTTCACATTATAAAAAAGGGAAAAACACACCAATAACTTAAAACGTATTTCACGTAATAATTATTACAAATGTTTATGTAAATCATACATTTATTATACATCCTACTTATTGGTAAAGCTTGGAACGAGGCTTCGTTAGGCGATGTACCGTAGTCAGAAGGCAGAGTAGGTATAGCATGTTTGAATAATCAGCAATATTGTAGCGGAGAACGATATTTATTTGAAGATTTTTCGTAATAATAGCGCTTGTATACGTGCATTGATTTACTGCTGATAGTACCTACGAATTATCGCAGCCATAACGAAAAATGTCCGTGTAAACACATACATATTCTTATCGTGAAAGTTACAAGATTGTATGCATGGATCAAAAAAAATCAGAGGCTTCAGAATTTTCACGCAATAATTGGTACTCACATGTGCAGTAGAACGATAGTGGCGAACCTGCCGGAAAAAATACTAAGTACACCGCACAGAATATTTTGACGTTTACCGATTATCTACGAACCTGTCCAAACTTGTCAAATAGCACCATACAATGACAACATCGCGTCTCGCTTACGCTTGAAGAATGATACTACGTTTACACGTGCATGGATTTATCTTGCAGTTGCAAGCATGAATCAGAAGAAGTTTGGAAGCTTCTGAATTGTCATGGGACAGAAGGGATTTTTTCGATCTACCCCTGAGCAGTAGAACGATAGTGGTGAACCTGCCGGCAAAAAAACGAACTATACTCATTTTGAGGTTAACCGATTTTCACTACCTGTCAAATAGTACCATAAAATGACAACATCGTGTCTCGCTTACTCTTGAAGAATGAGATTGGAGAGACAGTCATCACTTTTACGTGTAAACATTTATTGTCACGATAGTTTAAAATATGCACTATTGCTGCCAGTAATACAATCTCATAGCGAATGTATAACTACGTGTAAAGGCGCTATGAGATTGAAGTGACAGTTGGCACTTTTAAAAAAGTTACAACTATCCCTTGCCATGGTTGTCAGTGAAAATATAATATGATAAAACCTAATAAAATTCTTTTTCCAAATTGATATCGTGCAATGTTGCATATTGTTACTAACTCCCTTTTGTCTTTTCAGTATTAATATTGAATTTAATCGAATTATTACGTATTATATCAATCCAATCGAAACGAGATTTGATTGCTTAATTCGGGAGATATTGCCAAATTGTTCGGCCATTGTCAGCCTATTATAAATATCTATCTACCAGGATAACATAAGGCAGATGGCTGTTTTCCGCCCACTACGTTTGTAGTATACGCGCGCGGGGGGAAACAATTAACAGTAATTACAGAGGCTAGCTAATTGTCGAGCGGGAGGGCCTCCGCGACGCACGCTGCCCGAGTGTAGCCGCACAGCCTTCGTGAGGGGGGACGCCATCTTTAATCGCTTGTAATGCACCGTATTCTATAATATGAGATTATCCGGGCAACAGAATTCAGAAGAGTACAGAAGATTGTTTGTTAGTCTGTTTAAAAAAGATAATGGGGATTATGGTGAGGCACAACTTATGATTATAGTAGCGGCTTACCTAAGTCATGTAGATTAAATTGGCTTTCTAGTTATCAAATAGTACAAAATTCTATTGTATGTTACTTCTAAATTAACTTTATCTAAGATTCTATTCAGGTAATACTTCCCTTAACGCCTGAAAGAAAGGAGTATGAGACAAAATTTCGTCATGAAATATCATAAAGTATCAAGGCAGCATGATGTGCAATGGGATGTTGATGTTCGATTCAATTCGAAGAGGTACAGCATAAATACAACATTTAAATATAGAACATCCGCAACAAATTAAATAAATTTTCCTGTCTGTAATTTATTATAAGTATCGATAATCTTAATCTAAATGGGCATTTACGTTTACACGTGCATGGATTTACTGCTGACGTATTATCGTGGCCATAACATGAAAATGCACGTGTAAACATGTATTACCATGCAAGATTGCGTGCATGAATCAAAAAAGTTCGAAAGCTTCTGATTTTTCACGCGACAGTTGGGATTTGTTCCATATCTGCGCCTGCTGAGTAGAACGATAGTTGCGAACCTGCCGGTAAAAAAACGAACTGCACCGTGCAGACTCGTTTTGAGGTTAACCGACTTTCACGATCTGTCATAGAACTATAACATGATTGCATCGCGTCTCGCTTACTCTTGAAGAATGAGATTGGCGAGACAGTCAGCACTTTTACGTGTAAACAGTTATTATCGCGATAGTTTAAAAGACACACTATTGCTGCAAATAAATCCGTGCACGTGTACAGACGCTATAAGGAACGGTCTGACGAAATCTATGTATGTATATAGATTGTATGAAATGTCATCTTCAGCATCCCAAAAGTGTGTCACCAAGAGAGTTATTCTGCGATGAAGTTATGTTTAGTAGGTTAGTGTTTTACAATGATACATCTACAATTTTATAGATAAATGCTTAAAAATACACTTGATTATGATGACGTAACGATTTCTGTTTTTAAAAAAATGTGTATTTTATTAAATTAAACAATCAAGTAGTAGTTAGTAATCTAAATATGGGGAAATGTATCAGACATAAGTTGTCACCGATATCCACTTTGTAAAATCTAAGTTTTCCATCCAGTAAACAAGTAGGTAAATACACGGTGCTTTCAATTTGATTATCATTAGCGTATATGCTCTATGGTCTTTTTGTCTTCCATAAATCATTAACAAAATACTCAGTCGCATTAACATGCCGCCCTGGTACCTAATACATTAACACCGTCGCATACACCTCCATGTTTACACGTAAGGCATTTTACTAAGTGAACTCGCACATAGAGGTCGCGAGTTGCGACGACACATTAATCATTTGTTTTATGCGCGGAATATTGTTGCTATTCACAGAATTACAGGAAGTTAATGCAAACTCGCACACATTCGACGCGATTTTTTTTTATTTCTAAAAATACCTTCGATGTCATCATAAATCGAGACTCGAATTCCATATTATACCTACTCCGCTTAAGAGTGAGAATTGTAATTTAAATTTCTACACAAATCAAGCATATTGCTTATACTTTCACTATCACCATTGAAATAACTTCCTGACATTTAGATGACAGTTTGCGTCTTATTGTGACAAAATGATACCAATTTAATGTTATACCTAGTATATTCTAATTCCCGAGATGAAGCAGTAGACAGAGCAACTAATCCTAAATATATGGGTCACAAGTTCGTATCCTGACAAATTCACATATCTAGGTATTGTTTGTCTTAATAGGTTGATCGACATATAAGACTATTAATGTATTAATTAACAATTCAACGAATAATTCATAAGATTTAAGAATGTAACATTCTAATTATTGAACATACAAAATTTGGAAAGCGCTTCATTAAGAGCCATTAGTAAAAATTTGTCGCAATTAAGTATGACGCCTATAGCATAGTGATATATGTGCATAGGCGCGAAACTCGAGATATGCAGGTTCGATCCTGCTGGGTGTCTGAAAATTATGTATGTTCATTAATGTATTAGTATTGAAAAATGAAACATGGTTGAAAAAATCACATAATTAGAGTCTGTCTTCTATAAGGTGGCGTGCAGTTACCCCCACCCCCGCGCTTCAGCATTCAGCACTGCATTCCCTCCTATTGAAAACTTGCAACAGTCAAACGCGATAGCACAATGATTTCCGTCCACAAACAACTTGACGTGAACGCCAGCTTATAGAATACAGACTTTACATGTTTTATGACATCACCGGCAATTGAAGCTGGAATATTCGGTATCAGAAGCCAGTGCATTATGCAACCGAAGCTAAGCTATCAACTGTTTCATGTACAGATCTCCGCAGAATCTGGCCAAGGTTCATACCAGATTTTAGATTTCATGAAAATTATATTTTAACAGCTGGATTCTCCTTGTTGATTATTGCGTTTAATCCGCATGTGCGGGCAACTTTACGCATTTTACTAAAGCGACTCTAGCTGGAAGGACCTGTCGCATGGCCGGCTTTTACGTTAATTGCCCTAATTTTGTATAACAGGAGCAAGTAGGTATTTGTTACGCTGTGTATATATTATACTGCCAACGAGGCATCTGCTTCTATAATTTTCCTAATGCCTTATGGCTAAGAGGACTTCTAATGGTCATAGCTGTGTAATTAGAAACAAAATGCAAGAAAAACAAAAAATACTTTTACTATAATTACAACTCATTTTGCTAGTTAAAAACTTTAAGTATTTGACAATAATTAAGATTAATTATTAGCATATTGCATCTGGCTTAGCTTGGATACATATTTTATAAATACTACGTAGCATAATCTTTTTTTTTTAATAATTGTACCGAGACTTTGACTCGCTGTCATATCGCATCTTCTCATCTAGAAGAGGATCCGCCGATCTGTCAGGTTCCAATTCTGTTAGAGAACTTTACAATTCTGCCAAGTTCTCCCATCCTACCTACCACCAGGGCATCTTTCAATTCGTCGACATTCTCAAAGATATCGATTCGCAGCTGTACCCTGTGTCGTTCAAAACATCACATTCATCGCAGAGCTGCGAATCGCTTCTTCCCATGAGGACATCAAATCTCTTACCCATTGTGTGACCTGTTCTTAGCCTTTGTATCAGCTTAAGCTCATTTCTCTTTAAAGGTGACTCTACAAACCAGGGCACCGAATGTAGGGATGGTAGAATGGACTTACTCTATTTCCTCTTTTTTAGGGATGCCCTGTGGTGAAAATCTAACCACATGCTTTGGCATATTTTTTTTTGTGGTCTCATTCCAGTCAAGGTGTTCTGGTACCCACTAATATGGGTAACAGAATAATAAGATAGATACTAAGCTCATTTCAGTTTACACCTTAGTAACGATCAAACGTAAGAAATACAAAGCACACCTTTAATGCATAGTATTTTGATACACACGTAACTATTTAAAATAACATAATATTCTTTAACACTTCTCCACACTCGATAATTAAACCTTATTACAGCTTCACTCAGAAGACAATACTCTCCCCATTATGTTTTTGTTCCCTGATAAGCAGGCACTATATTACATATTAACAAAAAAATCACAATAAAATTTATAATTAGAGCACTTAATGGCGATTCCAGAACGGTTTTTGGGGTGGTTAAATAAAATTGATTGTCATTAAAGAAATAACAAAATACGTATGATAGCATTAATTCGATGAGTGGTTTTATTTTATACTTACCTACCTTCATTTTTTTTCGATATTTTTAGTTTTTGTTCATCTAAACTTTAAACTAAACATTTAAAACAAATGCGGTTAATTTTATATTTAAAAAAACTTGGTTTATGCTTATACCAATAATGGAATCCTACTGCAAAATAAATCATAACAATGTTACGTTAGCTACAAACGAATTAATGACAGTTACCTGGCATAGTTGGTGAAAATAGTAAGTAATAAAACTGTTGGTACCTACGCATATTATGTACTATTTTAAAAATGGACGCCGGAAGCGCTTAGTTTTATCCTGATCTGCTGAGTACACGTCCACATAATGTCGATCCGAAAACCATTTAGACGCAGTAAATAAGAATATACTAACTAAAACTACGAAATGGCCCATTTCGGACGGTTAACACTGGCCGAATCTCGAGTTTCCCGGTCGAGTTTTCCCCGCGTCGTCGCGCAGTTTTCCACACTGAGCCCGGTCGAAACTTGTTTTTCCCGTGCGGATTGACCGCTACTAGGGAAGCAGTAAAAATGCACTTTTCTTACTCTCAAAGTATCCATTAAGAGGCACTATGTCCTTCGGCCTCCTCCTATCTAGATGAAGTGGCGAGTCGTATGCTCGTCTTTGCTATCTATCTGTGGGTAGGCTTACGTCAGTTTTGAACGGGGCGTGCCAAACTTTGGAAAACAGCAAGGTTTTAAGTTAAATATTATTTACATAGTGAGTGCTACTCCAGTTAAGTTTTAAAGCTTTATAAATCACGAAAGCTGAACTAGGGTTGTAATATAATATGTATGCATTCTTGAAACCTGTCATTTTGAACCACTTGATGCACTCAATTTAACTATTAAGGATTTGTGGCATTTATACCTTATTTCATATTATATTTAGTGATATTTCTTATTAGATACCCAATTAAGTTCCCAACACTTTACCTGGTTTCATTTTTTCATTACTAACGAGCAACGACATTATCATTGTTAGGCTTGGATATCTAATATTCTACGGTATTTCCAAACACTAGTTTTGAAACTTGTTTCTTTACTTAGTAAGTAATAACTGTTTACGTTCTTTTATGGTTTTAATTTATATTAGAAACGAAAATTAATTTCATTACGTGTCACTGTGATTTTACCATATTTTGGAGTGTGCATGATCCAAAAAGGCGACACCCGGGTCACAGAAAATGACTGAAGTACCTATAATATTACAAAACATAAACAATTCGAATTTAAATTCAAATGCATTTAAGTAGTCTTATTAATTTTCTTCATATCAATTGATTATTACTAAGATTGATAATCAGTAAAATTATACACGTTACGTGCGCTGATCTTGTGAATATTGGGGGGGGCAATGGTCTGTAAAAATATAATTGAATAATTGAACCAACTGCAATAATATTTGGTTTCGCTTTTTGCAGTGGACTGTAATTTTAAAATGCTTGTGGATTACGGATCTAGGGGGGGGGTTTAAACAGGATGCCAGACACTAACCTTTTATGTTGAAAGGCCTGGCGCGCGCTGGTAACAGGCGGTTTGGATGATGATAAGTTTAGGGTGGATGATAGACGCGACGTTCGCTCAAACTAAATCAGATTTGGCGCAACGAATGTCGAACAGATGCTTTTTGGATGAATCATTCTGTGTTTAATGCGGTTTCGGTCGTATCGTATCAGATATAGCGCGATAGAGTCTTATAGTCGGATATCTTGAAGGAACTGAATGTAACGTAATCACGGTCGACTTATGACCCGAGACTGTTGGTCACCTGGTCTTGTGACAGTATATAGGGATTTGAGGTAAGTGGGAAAAGTTACCGTTATTGGCCCAACCAATATATTTGTTTCTACTGGTATAAAAGTAATATCATACATGGAACAATACTATTATTAAATGACGTGGATTGTACCTTGGTTATCCAATTAACCAGGGGAAAATACTATGTAGATACCTGGTTAGCGGTTTTTTTATGAATAACTAACCGGTTAACCGGTTTAAATCGTCAGAATTTGGAAAAGTAAATTGGTTGTGAAAGTATGAATGTGAAAGTAAGAGGGAGGTTTTTTACGTAATTCCAATTGTATTAAAAAGTTTATTATTCGCTACAACACTAAACTAGTTCTCGGTGATTTGAATTATCAGTTAATTGTAGGTTAGGTAGTAAGCAAATTTTGTATGTAATATTTTAATTTTTGTGATGCCAATGTTATTCTATTATTTTGTTCGTACAGACACTTACTAAAGATTCGGTCGGTTATCCGTGTAAAATTACCTGATATTCGGTTAGCTTAGTTAGATATTCGTAGTTACCCGTTTTCAGTGTTGATGCTCTAATTTAACATAAATTATGTGGCTTTTATGCAATATCGACAATTGAGGAATAATAACCAAATATGTGGTGCGTTCGTTGCATCGGGTATGAACTTGACTACATTACCTCCAAAAAAACAACCTTGTACCAAAATGTTTCCGTTTCCTGTACAAAGTGCCGTAAAACAATAAAGCCTCGAGGAGGCTTCTGCCAGTCGTTCAGGGCGCTGTTTACGATTGCAAAGAGGCCGATTACACCCCGCTTATTCCCGCCACCCCTCTTCATTTCTACCTTCGAAACCTTCAAACTATACCCATATGTCCGCAGAATGTGCTTGAGGATACTAGACTAGTGTATGATGACGTCTTGAGGTGTTTCTTGAAGCTTTGTAAGGATTATAAATATGTTAAAAATGACTACAAAATGTTACAAATATTTGCACTAAGCGGACTTGAGCCCACAACTACTATTATATTGCGTAAAGCACTGTAGCTACACATTGTAGTTATAGTTCAATGAAACCAAATAGGTACAAATGACTGACAAAGTTTAATGTACACTGTTTATGTCGAATGCAGTTAGGTTAGATTAGATTAGGTTAGGTTTGGTTATGTTTTCATTCTTGAATTCATGAATTTTGCTAAAATCAGCTATGAAAATTGAATTAAAATGTTCATATTGAATCTAATAAAATTGGAGACCGGTAAAATGTTTTACGTACAATTTACATGTAACCGTCGAATCCAGCCGACCACCACCCCTCGCCACTGCAGTACCCAGTGGGTATCAATTCCCATTGTTTTTATAAAACATTAAGGCTTTGAATAATATTACCTAGGTGGCTAATTATAAAAATAACTGAACATTATATAATTTAGAAAAACACTAACTGAGAGAGTATATCACAACCAATAGAAAAAACTTTTTTTTTTTTGAAAAAAGTAAGCCAACCGGTCGGGAATCGAACCCGGCATTTCCAACGGGTAAACGCCCCAAACTCGTTGCTACTACCTACTTTGATTTAATAAACAAAAATCGATTGCCGAAGTAACATGATTTCGAAGAGCGCTGAGTGGTAGGTATTAAATAGCCAATAGCTTAAATATTGTCGTCATTAGTATGTCTTCCGTAGCATAATGGCTGAATGCGACGAGTTTGGGGCGTTTACCCGTTGGAAATGCCGGGTTCGATTCCCGACCGGTTGGCTTACATTTTTCAAAAAAAAAAGATTTTTCTATTGGTTGTGATACACTCTCTCAGTTAGTGTTTTTCTAAATTATATAATGTTCAATAATCAGAATGATATATTCTTAAATCTTGTGAATTATTCGTTTGAATAAAAGAAATAGTTAAATAAAAATAACTATTGACTAAAACTAATTTGTTTGATTGTCGTCCAGTAAATAAAGATTTAAACCAATCATGCATGCACTGCCTACTTTTATTGGTTCATTGATCCTTGTCATCCATTGACAATAATGAACCTACATAGTAACGTAGAATTGTAAACATTATCCAAATTTTATGGTATGATTGTAATAATAATATGGAAAATTCTTTATCAAATGCACATTTATTATGTCATGGAGTAGTCATTTGATAGGTAGGTGTGGGGCGTGGGATATGGGTATTCGGTATCTATCTCTTCGGCAGTGTCTCTCTGTGTGTGTATGTGTGGAGAATTCTGTAATCTGCAGAATTCACCTGGTACCAGGAGACTAGGAGAGACACATAGATATAAGTGTTACGTGCAACTATAATTGTATGAAGGGGTGCACCGTGGATATGAAAAAAAGTTATTTACAAATTTAAAAAAAATATGAAAGATTAACTACGCAATATCATTTTATTAATATTCGAAAAATCTTTTATATTTTTTCAATTAGGGATTCTCAAAAAACTTACCCACGTTTTGTCATCATTAAAATCTATTTTTTTTTAAATTTAAAACACATAATATCGTTTAAATATTTTTTAATGCACAACACTAAAAACAATAAGTACAGTATATTTATTTATTTAAACATCAACAGCTATTTGAAATTATTTTTTATTTTTATGAGTGTTTCTTTTGTTTTATCATTTTTTTAAATTCCGAACCCTATCATGAAATTTGTTCAAAATCTGCTATTATGAAAATATTTAGGTATTGAAACAAAACAGTACCTACCCAACAATTTAATATTGTACATATTAATTGCATTGGTAAAAAACTGTTGTTTGTAATCTGAATAATTACTTTTAAATAGTTAATAATAAAAATCTAGAATATGAGTAATTTTTGTGGTAATGCTTCAGTATTCAAAATAGATACTTACATACTTAATCTTAGGTTAAAATAATTACTGGTATTAATGCTAATAACATATCTATCTAATGTGTGCATTTTAGTATTTAGTATGTATTTAATTAAAATAGAATACTTTAGAAATGCAGGTGAAATATGAAAATTGACGTATAGAGAGACGGCTTCTTACAGAACAAACCAATAATAATCAGGGTTGTAATGTTAATAAAAATAAAGTAGGTACTAAGTACATGATTTCCGTGCTTTTCTGAGTTTTCAATAATTTATATTGATTTGGATTTTTTTTTCAAAATTATTTATTTGCATTTATTGAAATTTACAAATTATAAATTCAAGATGTTTACAGCATGACATGAACAATAAATAAATGTTATAAAAGACAAAGAAATAGGAGCAGTATTAGAAAACAATATGAAATGAGTAGGTATGTAACAACGCGCACCTAAACTCAAGCGCACGTTAGTGGAATATATCAGTTGTTGTCCGCCCAATTGTCATTGCCAATGGTAGGTTAGCTCTACACTTTGGAAGAACAAACAACTGATGTTTCCGATTTCTAAGATAGTTAGTTATCATGGACACACAGATCAACATCTCATTTCCCACAGTATTAGATTGAATCTGAGTTGTTATGTATAATATATACTACATTTTTAATATACTTACTATTTGTTATGTGCCAGATGGAGTACTTATATTATCGCTATACAGTAAATGCGCTTTAAGATGAAAGTGTTGTTAAAAAAATTCAAAATAAAATAATAATTATAATAAATAAATAAATATTTTTTTGTAAGTACCTAACTACTTAGGTATGACGGATTTCTGAAGCAATGAAGAATACATACCTATTATATATTCTAATATTACCATTTAGTGGTTCGGATGCACCCCTGGCAGACGAGTGTCGCAGAGAAATCCCCCCATCCTCCCCTGCCGCCCCACCGGATGATAAATTGTCGCAGTGGCCGCCCTCACCCCCGTGACCCCCCATATTGCCGCCCCTCGCCCAAACCCTAGCCACCTCTTCTTATCTCCTCGTCGCTTCTGCGTCCCTGCTCCGAACTTGATGAAAAAGGAAACAAAGACTGGGTTCCGAGATGGGTTTTGCGCGAAACATGGATGGATAGATTGTGTTGCTCTATATGTGTGTGTGTTTGTCTTTTCTCTAACAATTTCACGGTTGTAAATGTAGGTAAATTGAAAATCAAAAAAAAAATCTTATTTTCATTCAATGAAAATATCTGTATGTAGGTAGGTACCTACATCGCGTGTTAATAAAATATTTTTTTAATGTCCGAATTATCTTACATTTTTTACGCAAAAATATTCAAATAATTTCATCCATTTACTAAGTATTGGCATACGGTTCTAATTCAGATCCTGGCTTTTCAGTGTCACCTAGTAGGTAACCCACAGAAAAGATAGAAATGCGAAAACATTCATGACTCAATGACGGTCACGCCATTAAATGGTAGATAGTATATAAATCCCCATGATTCGTTTACGTGACATTTAGCGCTGACAACACGTCTGGCGTGTTGGCATTAGATGGCCATTAGATACTATTAGCATGACAATTAAATGTGGTAACTAAATAGTAAATAACTAGTCAGCAGTGAATGAGTTAACTCTTGCATGGTATATGATACTGACGTAAATATTGAAAAGAACGTATAGAATAATTGTACATTCTTACAGCAACATTACTTTATTTTTGTGTTCCCTGAAATCTGTCCTAATAACTTTCTTGCAATCTAGATCCAAAACAGTGATCAAAAAATATTTCTGTGTTCTTTTATCAATACATACCTAATAAGTATATTATTTTAGAATATGTTCTATATTTATAACATTATAAAGCATTATTATAATGTCACAAAAAGTATAAATACAATGTAAAATATCACAAGCACATAATTGATGGTTTGAGGATTAGAATGGTTCAAGTGAAAAGTGGTTCATTAATAAACCTCGTAACTGATATGTATGAAAAACTATTAACCACGTTATTCATAATATTGGATTAATTATATTCTATGAAATTCTATATGTTAGTATTTTCATAGCACGGTATCTAATTTGAAAGTTAATATTTTCTAATTTGTATATATTTAACTTTGAAGTCAATTTTACTATAATATTATATTGGTTACGTATGCACTTTAATCTTCAGTTCGTCAATAACTATTCAGAATTAAAATCGTATCATATTTTATTTTATTTTATTTTATGTGGGTTATTTACATATTTATTAATAGATTAGAATAGTTAATGCTCAATAATTAATACAATTTTAAATTACGTACGTGTATTCAGTTAAATAGTATGTAGTCCGATATTAATATGTTAACACGATACATTGATACAAGATTCAAAATCTATTCACATTTTCAGATTTCAATTCGAATTTCAAAATCTATCCGGTGGGACTTTGGGATTTAGGCGGGAATCTGAACAAGCTCAAAACTACATTTTTCCATTATTTTCCGCATCCTTAAATCCGAGCCGAAAAAATGCAAATATTGTACACGGTCGCGAAGACATTCAATCAAATTATTATTTGGAGCGAACGCTCCGAGGTGTTTCTACAAAGAAAAACATCGGTAGAAGTGAAATTATATTTTCACACATGGCATGAAAATACGAGGCGATTCGTCGATACAATGCTTCGTGTTCACTGCACCGAATCATTGCACGGTTTTGTCCATGGAACACAGTGACGTGTATAAAAAGACATCTATCTAGTCAAACGTATGTTCTCCTGATACTTTTAAAAATAAAAGTCTCCCCAAGCTATTCGTGCATAGATTTTAGCAAGATATATATTCCATTTTATAATAATAATAATAAATTCTACTCATTTGGTATCATTAGATAGCCTTGATAATGGTGTTACATCCGCAATAACTATCGACTAAAACAAAAAAAATTGAATTGAGTAGGTATTGAACATACATAATTTGAAAACACTTCTGAGAAATATATAACCACTAGAGTAAAATCTTTTTGAAAATAAATACGACACCCAGCAGGATTTGATCCTGCGCGTGCCTGACCACTAAGCTATTATACGTGTCATATATATGTGAACTAGTGGTATTTACAATACTCTCTGAATGCTTTCTAAATTGCGTTACTTTCTGGCAGTCGGCTTTTGTATTTTAAATCGAAGTATCGAGCAGGTTCGAATCATGCCGGGTGTTTTATAGTGGATATATATTTCTCAGAACTGTTTTCAAATTATGCATGTTCAACAAAAAAATGTTACATTCTTAAATCTTGTGAATATTCGTTGAATAAAAAAGTATCGACGGTATTATTTATATTGTTCGAGGTTGGTGAATATAATATTATTATGATGATTTCAAAACGTTTTTGCCATACACAAAAAATATTTGTAGCATTCCTTTGTTTGCTTGTATGACATTTTGGTTTGGCTGCTCATGTGCGTTGATTCTGTTTTTATTTGAAATTTTTGTGATTATTTATCAAAATATTCTAAATAATGAGAATATTTTACGCTTGCAAAACTAAAGCAGAGATTTTTTCAAATTTCTGTGTAGTTCTTTCAAATAAACAAACAGCACAGAAAACAACTTAGGTATCTACTACAAATTAATCTGCAATACCAAATGTCTTGCAGATAATTTAATCGATGGCCTTAGTAGCCCGTTATATATTTTACTTTATTGGCTTAAGTTCTATCTAATATCGTCACCGTGGTCCATAATACATAATTGTTATCCTGATAGGTTATTATAACCATAGTTCAATTAACAATTATAATAAAAAATAATTTGACGCTGATTCAACGAGGAAATTAACAGTCTCATCCTCATCTATGAAGGTGTCTTAATCTTGTTTTAATTTTTTTCTGACGCCGCGGAGACACAAATTGATTCAATAAGCAAATATTTATATTGGCTATGAATATTTTTGTTGACTTTTTTATGTTGGTAGGTATATATAGATATAATAATATAATACAGCCCAAATAAAGTAAATATAAACTTTACTCGGTCATAATAGGACATTGTTGTAAGCGACTACCTATCTGTATTTTTGTCATTAGTGTTTTCATTGTGTTTGTCCTGCCTCAGAAATAAACGACAGTAGCGAACGCCCTTGAACAAAATTTCGTCTCCGCGCACCATCCTTCCCCCAGTGTTCATTCACCCCTGATACCGTATTTCCTGAGCGGGGAGGAAAACACTCTCTTCTCTTATCTGGTATTTTTTCCAATTTACGAGGCAGCCCTTTTTTGGCAGATGCCGATGGATTGCCTCTGATTAAAGCCAAGAGAAGAAGCAGACGAGAGCGCACGGCGAGGGACGAAGAAAGGAAGAATTTGAATCTGAAAAGAAGTCGATTTCCCGAAATAATTACCGGTGACTGATAAAACATTCGCTCGCTTTTCCTACTTTACCATTTTATTTATCTTCGTAGATTCTTAAGTACTTACCTGTTAAGTGAAATTAAAAATTAAAGTGTCCTTTAAAATAAACACATAAACCTACATACTATGCAATATTTCTTTTAATAATCTATCACATTATGTATATTGTATCAGGAATACAGACACTAAGTTAAGTAACGAAAATTAATAAATCGTCCGAATTACATTGAAGTGATTTTCACTTAGTAGATAGGGACATTATCAGCTATGCCTGAAAGAAATAACGTTAGTCAATAGATACCTAATAGTAAATATTATATAACATCAATAATAATACAAAGACCACTATTAGTCAGGCCGTGGCACGAAACTGTATACTTCGATGGTAGTGGCAGTTATTGCTCATACTTCGAATGCAATGTGGTAAAGGTAAACTGTAGAAAATATTGCATATTAAAATAAATGGTACTTAATAATTTTCATTCAGTGCGAACGGGGTTTACTGCATTATACTCTAAATTCGAAGATAATCAATATCTAGCACTACCATCGTAATTCGCAATTTAGTGCCACGATCTGTGTATAGTCAGCCTTGCTAGAAATAGTAAAGTTATCGCATTGTCTTTTATGTCGTGCGTATGCTGTCAATATATACCTGAGTTAATACCTCCTATACGCATCTAACGTTGAGCATATGTTTGCGCATTGCGTTTCTGGTCTATACCTAAGATACAAGTACGAATCCTTGCGGTTAAGTATTTTTTCTCAATCATTACGTATACGATTTTCAATTACAGTGAATTAAATGAATAGTTAACAGCAAATCCTTGTATTACCCACTTGTATTAAGATACCTACCTCAGTTCTATAATAATTCTCCGTCGAAAGATATTTCAGTTATATATTTATATTTTATATAATAAAGGGATCGGAAACCTTTTCAGAATTATGGCCCACATTTAACTTTTAGTTTTAATAATAATAGTAGGTACTATAAGCATAAGTGTAGTCTTCCTGAATGTAACTTTTGTTACCACTTTTTCTCTAGCTATAAGTATTCACTTTAAAACATGCAGATATTGATTAGTCAATCGTGAAGAAAATACATATTATTATGTAGGTACCATTATTTGCTTTATAAAACTCATGACAATTCTTCTTCGCAAATATATCTAGATACTTACTTCCATAATGCAAAATTAATTATTAATTTTCTGTTAATATAACACCTACTACAAAAAACCAACATATGGGCCTGATGCTGCATCAGTATGGTCAACTGGTCAACTCTTTATGGCAACAAAAATGTACGCGTGGGTTCCATGCGGCCCGCGGGCCACTAGTAACCAGAACCCGAATTATTCTAAAGAAAAAAATATTCAAATAATTTGAACGCTTTCTTCAATATGTTGAGTTTGCATTCTTTTGTAAATACATCGCTATTGCAGCTTCGTGGATAAAAGCAGCTTAATAGCCACATAACCACCAAAATGCTGTAATCAATATCTCCGTATTATTGTTTTTTACTTGTGCCATTATTTTTTACAATGCGTAATATAACATTGTAAATGAGTTACGAATTTTACTGCCGACGTAATAATATAAATAATGCATTGAATAAGTAACAAGAAACAAGTTGATGCCTCTCTTTAAAAACCGCCATTAATTTGACGTCTTCATTATGTCGACCCTTGGCCATTATCCGTTTGTGGGGACAGTTAAATCTTCACTGAATACTTTCATTTGTAATAATAGAAGATTGCATCATGTCATGTTATGTCGCCCTGATACACAACCTGATAATATCACGACGTTTTGTATTGCAACTTTTTGACTGGTTTTGGAATTGTATAAGTATACGGTTTTTATCGAGTTTTTCTTTGCAATATACATACACACCTATATCCTTGATTCCAATAAAACACTTTATTTTAAATTGTTAGCTGAATCCCACATCTAAACTCGTCTCGAATGCAATACGTCGAATATGTACTTCCGCACACAGCTGGAATGCTACGTTTTAGTTTGAATACAACAGATGGTGTCGCATACAACAAAACATTTCACTCGACATGGGGCATACTATATACCAAAATGTCGCATCGGCTGATGTGCAGAACCTGCTTTTTGATTCGTTTCGGCTAGCCGCGTGACGTCACTGTCCCGTCGTGTCATCGTTTGTACGTACGGAAGACGGTTGCAACATTTCACCTGATTTTTATTTATGACCATAATATGCCAATCTAGACAATTTTGAATGTGCGACCGGTCTTTTATCCAGTTTCCAATATATATTTTCAATTAGATACATAATTTAAGCACCTAAAAATTTATATATAAATTATATACTTATATAGATTTAAATATATTTTTTGAACAATATTTATTAAATTGTAATATATACATATCTTTAGATAATTACGTGATACTCTCAGTTCAAAAGGATTAGTTTATAATACAATAAGTCTAATTGATGAGAGTAATTCTTGCCCGTTCGACCCTGTGTGGGTCAGCTGTGTTATACGGTGACATCTACCAGGGTAGCAGAAAGAGTGAGTCAGTACGCCGGCTCTGTAAATACAAGATATTGCAGGGAAACGACACCCTCAGGAGTGATATTGTCCCTTCCTAATAGCCGTAGAAATAGCCACCCGAACACCTCTTTAATGAACCGGTCTGCGCTCGTGTTATTTGTCTCGTTGGGCGAACTTTGTGTCCTGTGAATAATAAGAAATAACAACACTTGAGTTGTATGATGTTTTGGTAAGACGTTCCATTTTGGTTTACCTTCTCAATTATTATATATCTATGTGCTCCTGATAACTCGAATAATAATTTAATAAAAAAAATGATTTAAGTATTTTAATTAGAAACATTAATTATTATAATAATTATGTGTTTCTATAATATTCTTTACTAAAACTATGTCAAAACAAAAATACTACATACACATACTTATATCAAACGTTTTCTTTTGTCAATCATACAAATGTTGTACGATTACAGTAAAAACGGTTATCAATTTATTTCAATATCCATCGAGTGATCTAACATGATCTTACCCCCTACTTCAGTTTTAGTTTGTCAATTTATGGCTATGGCCGTATGTTGTAGCTTAACCACTGGGGAATGCCAAAAGAAATGGCGTATTTCAAAAAACACACTACCTTATTCTTGGGTCAATAATTATTATAAAGCAATCATTATTCGTAGGATGTTTATCAGACTTGAATGGTCAAAGACATAGCTTATAATTAGTATCTTTAGAATTATCTTCAAATGTGTTAATCTTGCCCATTTTTTGAATAATAAAATGCCTAATTCTTGTCAAATTTGGGATCACAGAGATTATCAATATAATTTTTTATCGTAAATATTTCACTATAATAATGTCGACATAAATTATACTAATGGTTTTATAATTGCGTTTAAAAATTAATAAATCTAAAAAATCTTAACACCACTGCACATGCATGTACTGAAATATGACTATATTCTAAAACATTAGAGCGAGAGGTTTAAAAGAATACTATGTTATATAATAAAAATACTTTATGCAGTCATCAAATGTTTAAAATAAATATAAAGGATAATAAGGCTTCAAAATTATATAAATAGATTATCTACAACGTTTAAGGAATGTCCAGGATCATGCTTTGAATATACAATAAAAGCTCCATTTTAACCTTCGCTGAGCATGTCCGCCCTTAAAATGTATTAGGTATATACGTGTAATTTATGGATTACCTACAATGTATGTGTGTAGGTATAATATTTATGAAACAAATCGTATGATTTATATTTTATTAAATCATTTTTGCTTTGGAACTCTGTATGTATATTTGTGCTCCAAAATGAAAACTGACACGGAGAGAAGTAAAGGAATGCTGCGGAGTTATGAATGCGAAATGACAGATTTTTTCCGTCTTTTTATTACTACTCGTCATAAAAAGATGTCACCCCCATATCGCGCATTTAAAAAAAACACGAGTCGCAGACATTTATTGGTAGTAACTGTCGGTAAACACGATAACTGCTTTGTGACTGACAAGGCGGCGGAATGTGTGCGATGTTTGACAACCTGTGATTGGCGGTGAATTACGGCGGTCTTTGTGCCGGGATTTTGCATATTTTAAAATTAAATTACGCTAGTTATTTCGTTTTATTACCTGTCTATCTATCTCTTTAGCTACGCTCCTGATACCTGTGCGTATTTTTTTTAAGAATTGAAAATCTTATCCAAATATTTGCATGCACGGTCTGTTGTTACGGTTGTCATATCGAAAGAAAACTATCGGTATTAAAATAATGATCCTTATTCGTGAGAGCTTCTTTTCGCACAAGATACATTTAGTATCGGTATGTAGATTTTGTCCACGAGAGCTTTTGTTATGAGACGAAAACATCGCGTCGAAAGTAACAGTATCAATAGCTGTTATCGATATTTATATCGACACCTAAGTGTCAGATTTTTTGACATCCCAAGTCAGTGTTCACATTTTATAATAAATATAAAACTGATATTTGTGACATAAACATCGCAATCCGGATGTTTCGCGAGTAGATACTGGGCACATTTCCACTTTGGTAACCACCCGAATATAATATAGGAAAGGTTTTCTAACGTTCCTTGTAGAAGCGTAACAATTTGTTTGAAAAAAAAGTGTCAGTCGAGTGACCACACAAAAGTATGAGAAAATTCTTTAATTATTTTTCTATTGGAGGTCTAACTTTTTTATTCATTTTAGAGTGATAACACCACATCATCTTATTTTTGGATTAATAACTTACTATGTTTTTTTATCTCCGTAAAATACAGAAATTACATCACCAATTATTTCGATAAGCTATTCTATAATTCTATAGTAATGACGGCGTTACTACACAACTTAGCTTGGCCGTTGAACGGATCTAATGGGAGGGGTGAATGGCTAACAACCATCTCTGTGGACGCTCATATGCGTAGGGGTGAAAATCTCATACGGTCCACTTAGGAGCAAAAATTGTACTTTACTTTTTCTTAAATAGAATGTTGTATAAATTTTGTTTTCTTTCTTGTGCGGTTCTTTAAAATACGTTTTTACCTGTGTAACTTCTTCTGAAAGATATTAATATTAAGGATTATGAAAAAAGTTATTAAAATAAAAAAGATTAACTGTTAGTATAATAATTGTCGGTCACCCTATTTTCATACAATTAATCATAAAAAAGGTCTAAATGATGTATCTATAGTCTAAGGTCTAAATTACACATCTTTATTGCAGTGTTATTAAAACCCCTAGTTAGGAAAGTATGTCTATTGCATTATTTTTAACACAAATGCATTGATATACTACTCAATGCACAAATGCCATGTTTATGCATTGGAGTAAGAAGGCAAACAATCGTAGTAGATTTTTGGGTTTCCACAGTCTGTCCTTCTTTACTCTACGTTTCGGGCTTGTTGCAGAGGCCATTATCAAGAGATGATATGTTTTATGATGAAAATGTAGTATAGGTATATGAATGTAAACATTGCTGAAACGTCGAGTAATGAAGGAAGAAGGACACACGGTGGAAACCCAAAAATCTACTACGATAAAAAACAACCGTGAAAGCCTCAAACATTATAAGGCAAACAGTATTTTTTTTACTATTTCTTCGAGAGGTAATCTACTTTACATTATATCTGTTTCACTATGCGCTAATCAAAAAAATGAGGTTTTTGCCCATGACTAGGTTATACTTATACATTTTGTTGCAAGATTTGCTGTATAAATGGTATGGTGAAATCGCGAATGTTACTTATTTCAGTATTTTTTTTTTAATTTTGGGAAGCTATCATGCTCGCACGTTGATTAGTGGATTCGAATTCCACTATTAATATTTTTCATTTTTATCTAGGCCATACGACCAAAGTTATTGAACGTATGGGTAACAACAAAACTGTCAGATCTGAATGTTCTACTTTGAAGCTTCAAAGAAGTTTTTAATAGTAAAAATAAGATAAACACAGTGTTTTGGACAATGCAGCTGCCGTAAATGTATCGAAATACCATTATCCATGTTTTTACTTAACTTTTTGATAATACTATCTACTTATGTACATTGTACCTACATTTATTATGTATCTGAATATGACAATTAAGTACATAATATTTTTTTTAACATTGATAATGATTACGTTAAACTTTACGAAAGCACAATCACTTCGGTAGTGTAATAATAATCAGTGGCGTCCCAAATTTACGAGAGCAATCCCGCTCCGATATTATTAAACCGGAAGAAGCAATCTGGCGTCAACGCAGAATGGAAACCACTCCGCAGAATGCGAAATCGGCTATCAGTGGTGTAACCAGGACCATCCTTAGGATAGTGGGCCATCGATTATACAAAAATATAATTCATTGCAACATACCAACATATTACATGAATCTTCGACATTTAGCACACCATGCTCTTGTTGTTGTACCTATATGTAATTACAAAAAGTATTTAATCCACATTTCATTAGTGTAGTGGTAAATAACGTTTTTGTGTTGGTTGTTTTTATCATTAGCTTTTTTTTCATATTTTATTGTGAAATTGGGACAAATATGCCTATTTATATTAGTTGATAAACCCCTGTTTGCAATACATAATAGATATGAAAAATAAAATTGGATATCGACTTGCAAATCGTTATGTGGTTAAACGTCATGTTTTTGCATGTTTTTGGAGCGATTAAGAAGTTATAGATCATTTGTGTGAAATTGCAGACAGTCCATACAGAATATATAATAGGTGCTTAGTTCTCGTTAGATTTTTGACCATGTGTGACTTATTGGCTTTTTGTTATCCTCATATTAAACTGTTTTTCAATACATATATGTATTTTTTTGTATAAGTAGTTACTCTCGAAAAACAATATGTCTATTTGATCCAGCTGCGGGTTTTGAGTCCACCATTTAAAAATTTTGACAAAACTAAATGCTCTGCACGAATATAGGTTCATGCTGATAATTTATACTCAAGTAAAAATATTAGTGAATGCCGCCGCGTTTATTTCTCAGGAACACATCCAAAAACAATACATACATTTATCAATGTGCTTTACTACGTGTAATATGTGATATTCAGTTATTTTAAAAAAAATAAGTTATCTTGGAAATACAATAGGTATAAACCTCGCTGCTTGAATGAAAATATGTCTTTTAAAATATGTAAGTACCTATATTCGAATAATATTTTTTTAGCACACATATAAGTATGTAATTACAATATTATGTAGTACGAGGTAATAATAATATAATGTAAGTATGTAAAAGTGTTTTTTATGAGATTAATCCTAAAGCCTCGTTGAACATATCACGTAGACCTTACTTGGACGATTGGACCTTGGGCGATGTAGACCTGTAGAACGGTCCTGCAAACGACCCAAAGCGCTGCCCCGCAATTCGTAAACGATAATTATTATATCGTCATTTAATATTACACCCCATATAGTCCGGGAAATCCCGCTGTTTTATAGGCCATCTCCGAAACTGATCAAATAGTTTCGCGCCGGGCGTCGCCGAAAAACTCTTTGGGGTAACGACCCCAGGGAGCATTATTGCCTGGCGAGTTGGCAATCTCCTTATGTGTTTTTGATGCCGCTTTCCACGGCGCGATCATTGTGTTTTCTCGACTGAAAACTTCACTCACTGGAAAAACATTTCCCGGCCGCCGAGCGTCTCTTCTCTGCCATCGGCGGGTTTTCCAGCGTGCACTTTTATGTAGTTTCGGATACCTGCGTCCCCTCCACCGTTAATATTGGCACACACTGTGAATATTCTTTTGAAAATACTCCACGGATTGAATTCTCCTCGTCTTTTTTGCTTGGAAATATATTTTATACACCGCGACCAATAAATAGCTCATATTATTAATTTCATTATAATGTTTTGATGTCATCATCTCAGCTACTAACTATCGATTCAACGGTGGAAGATTTAAGACAAATCTCTCACCCAGACACAACAAAATTAGAAAACCTATGTTGGTATTGTCAATCAATTTTTAAAAATATTACCTAAGTACTTATTTGACACTTTCCAGTAAACAGTCATTATTTCAAGTTAAAATTTGTGTTTAATTGTATTTACTTTTTTACAAACCAAAAACAAACGCATGAAAGATCAAATTACTTATAGTTTTTCATCTTCATGTGATTGTGTGTGAAATTGAATGTACTCGTAGATTTTTATAGTAGACTATGTTTCATCTACAAGAATTTTAACATTAAATGTTTTTATTGATTTATTTTAGAATGGTAATATTTTATTTTATTTTAATTAGGAAATAATGAAGTAGGTAAGTAATAAAATATTACCGTCATACGGACAAAACATCTTTTTAGCCAGAGCTCAAACCATATGAGTCGTTATTCGGTTCGTTGCACAACAGTGCCATCTATCCGCAGTAGCAGTAAGTTAAGCAGGTCTAGGAAAACTGTGAAAACTTTCAATGAGACAGGTCGCGAGTGTATTTTAAAAGTTTCAAAAATGATCATTTGTTATATTATAAACTCCGCCGTTTTCAAATTCGCACTATCAACGGGGCCCCGACAATGTTATTATTAATATGGCAGCTAATTTATAGCTGAAGCTTAACTATTTTCCAGGCTAGAATAGTAAGTTAAATAGTAATTTTGGAACTTTTCACTCAAAAAACTCAGTTTTGCCAAGTACCGATGAATTTTGTTTGCATTGAAATATGTAGACACTCTTTGATTTTAGTGGTAATTAATAATCCTTAAGGAATTCGAATTTAAATTCTAATTAATTTAAGTTATACATTTGAGTTATTTATGCAACCGTGATTCGCCTTTCGGCATCTTCATGCACTATGCACACTCACCAATAGTAAATGCACACTTACACATTTACTTTTAGACTCAGAAAATATATAATATACATTGCATTGTCGTATGACATAGTAAGTATACTTACATTCAATATTCATTTAAGTATAATAAATAAATACATATTTCATTCACGTAATTTTACTAGGGAGGCAGCATTTTCATTGATTAACTTACGTTTTAATAACAGGAGCATATAAAACTTAAAGAGGTAGGGTATACGCTTCATAACTTTGCACTCCGGTTCTAGGATGAAAACGATGTAATATACATATTCTAAAAAATATGGTTTTTACATAATAATATTATCTATTTATTTATTACTACAGTATAATATACAAGTTGGTATCATTTGATCTAATTGTATGCGAGGTAATCACGCAAAGAGGCGTATCAGTGTAGAAGGAGTGCAAAAAAAGTTCAAAGTTATAAAACGTATAGGTATCTACCTACTATATATAAAATAAAGCAACGCTTAAAGCGCATAACATTTACACTGACCCGTGGAGTAACGAATATCTAAGAACCGAGAAGAGTGGTAATAACTAGAAAACGCCTTCATCCAACAGTAGATAGGCCCAGGCTCATGAAACTACAATATCATACATTTTTCTACCAGGCGCTCATGACAGTAGAAGAGGTATAATATCCAACTATTACCTAACAATTATAATATTATAGTACTTGTGATTCCTAAAATAATAGAACCACACAGTGGCTCACGCGACTCTCCCCAAGCACGTCTCCCAGCTCCTCGCGAGGCGAAATCTTTGATTCCCGAAGGTGGCATTAGGGGGTGCCTCGTGGCGTCATTAGTCGACGATATTACCTATTAACTTTACCATTGTACATGGTACTCAGTCACCGGCGCTTGCTCTGCCAAGCGAGGCAAGCCGCACAGTACTTAGTCTCAGCGGGTAGTAACTAGTGTGTAATACACACATTTTTTACAAATAATTATACCATGTATATTATTTTTATAATTGTATATCAATCTACTCTACAGAAGAAAAAAAACCTACTACATCTGAACACTACAAAAGTTGGTTCAACTCTTGCCTTTCACAAATTGTAGAGTTTATTTTATTCTTATAAGTACATAAGATTAAAGAATGAAACATCATTTATTGTTAACATTAAATATAATAGCATTTATGTCAGTATTAATTCCGATATAGCGGCACCACAGAACAGATTAATAAATATAATTCCGATACCTTTGAATGTGTGAGTGTCCTCCGTAAATAAACCACACATCATAGACATGCAACTTACAGTTTGTGTTGCAACCTTAAAATACACCAATATTGAATGAGCGTCAGTGCATAAAACGAGAGTAGTTGTCAGAACGAAATACAAGCGTATTCTTGGGTCTCTTGTTAAAATTTATCTCATTCTTCCACACTCTAGATCGGTTGGCTGTTTCTCCACACCCGTTAGGTATTTAAGTTCCTATTATTTCTGAGCACTAACATACCTACCAACAGGGAATATCACACAAGTCATTAAACATACTTATGTATGTGTATATGTATGTGTAAAATATCTATGTTATTCTGCATTTTTTGAAAATATAATATACATTTTAATCTGCTTATGCCTCTAGTTATCTATAATATTTTAGTCGACATGTATACCTACGATATAATACTAGTTATTTTTTATCAAAAGCGGGAGGGTACCCTAACGACCTAGCAGAATATAGGTACATCTATAAAAGGTTATGAGCTAGTTAAAAGTTTAGAAATTACTAGTCTATGGTTAAGTATTCATTTAGATCTACTTTTTCACTATTGTTCTTTTCTATTATTTATCATTTTACTATAAGTAATATACCTTACCATGCTAATCAGCTAATGTTTTCACTTATAGGTAAGTACCAATATTGTGATTTCTCTGCAACATAAATTATAATATTATTTATGTCCTTTCTAGATAACTGCATAAAGTAAATGAATTAACAATAAGGATAATGTCTATTAATAATTATAAAATTCGAATAGATATATTATTTTTATTTTATTTTCTCGTGATTTCGCGTGTAAGCTTTTCAATGTTTTAGAACTAAATTTCTCGCGCATGGCGTCAGACTAACCTGCGATTAAATTAATCAAGAATATAGCTTTGGGACAACACAATTGCAGCGCAAAAGCGTGATTCTCACGTAACCTCCATTCGCTTAATAACCTCATACGAGCGATATTATTTCTGTACGAGCGTCGCTTAGGTAATAACCTAATTGTTACACATAATTGTGGATCGCTTTTCCCATTGATATTCGATCAGCAATGGCGGTGGTTTGTTTTCCTAATTCGACGCCATGTATTCATACAATATTATAATATAATGCTAAATCTCAAATACCTATATGAACATGTTCTATGCCTTAGTTCAAAATGTTCGGATTGTAGATATATGTCTAAATACTCTAAATGCTAATTGCGCAGGATCATTGTAACATCTTCCAAATTCAAATATTATTTTAAACCATTATTTTGAAAAAGTTACTCAACGTACCAATGTATTATTCTGTTACCCTAATACTTCGATATATTATATTATTTATCATTTACTTAATATGGACATTAAAAAACTTAACTCGACAATTATTAATCCCACATGAAAATACTGTTTTCATGGCATTTTCATCTTAAAAGTTCTCCCACAAAAATACATTTTTATTTATATTATAATTTACACATATACTCACACTTATACCTAACTCTATATCTATCTATTCAGTGCAATATAGAGTGTAAGTTATTAGCAGTGACGTCCCCTCCATAGATGCTGTATGTGAGGAGCATCCCCAAAAATAATCGACAAGTACAATGTAAAAATAAATTATGTAAGTACATGTTTATTGTCTAATTTTATAGTAAATTTTACATTAGGCTATACATTATTATTAATATTATATTATTTCCATGTCCACTCTATGTATACTATCGTCTCAAGTAGCGAATCACATAATAATCTGCTTCTTTAGAATTAAATAATTGTATCATATATATTGTATGCGAACCCGATATCTAACAGATATACATACTTTATTATATTTATGTGACAAACTTGAGCACTATATGACTTATGCTTTGTCAATAAATCAATTATGGAAATTTTAAAAATAAAATCATTTTAGAATGGTTTATTGGACGCGTTAAATGTGTCAAAAAATGTGCAGTAATAAATTATTTAATCCGTTCTGCATACTACTTCATTATTTCACAGAAATAGAGCGTTCCTAACTGGGATTTAAAAAATTCTTCACCCCATCAATCACTGTTGACTTGTCGTAAAATGGTAATAATTGAGTTGCAGGAAATATGTTTGACTTTTTATAAACACGGAATAATAATAAATAAAATCTGGCCATTGGGCAAACGCAAATCGCCAATGGGTCCATTTGCGAAATTCGACCGCAATGACATCACGTTTCGCACGTTGGGGCCATAACATTGGTCCGCTCTGAAACATCGGCGATTCTCAGTGAATTTTAAACTGTTTCATTTGACGCGAATTGAACATTTTCACATCATGACACACTGTGTAAGGTTCTGCGCCCATTACGCCAGCAAATGGATGTGTTTTTCCCTCAACGTACAGGCATAGTCCGAAATTTACTGCGGCGGAAGGCTGCACTCGGTGGTTCATGTCGGCGGAGACTTTAATCTGATCATTGAGTAGGTACCAAATAGGTTTCTACTGATGGCATTTATAAGCTTTAAAATACCTCTTCTCTTCAGAGCCTCTTATCACCAAGGCTTGACTAAGTATATAATATAATTTGATCAAAAATAGGATCATGCGCATGTCAACCAGGGTCTTGGGAGTTTGCCTCTTGTGGTTACATTACAAGTCGCTTCGTTCTGCAACTTTTGGAGCAAATCGCGTCCTCGCGTCAATGATAATTACACAATGTACCTACATATCTACCGTTAATTTTAAAATGTAATTTTCATGTATCATGTAAAAAGTTATTGTTACCAATTATTAACTTCACACACTTCCATAATTACAAATCTGTTTATATCCTCACTGGCGACATATTATATAGGTACCTAATTAGGCAAGTACTAGATAAAGTAGCTTCCTTATTATAGATACTTATTTACTTTTGTAGATAATAACACATTTAAAATAATGAATAAATCATTCATAAACACCACCAAATCAAGGGGTGTCCGCTGTAGAGAGGTTAATTTTGCGAGGCGGCCTGCTATCGTTCCTAGGTCTGGTTACCCGCGTGCGCCAAAGGCTGCAGCATCCCTGCTTCTCTCATTTTGATAATTTAATAAGTATATAATTTCTATTTAATGGTGGCATAGATTGAGAAATGCTGTGACCCAAGCAAGCATCCTCGTTGAAACAAACACGTCAAGCGAAATTCTCGGCCCGCGCCCCGCCAAGAATGACGGCCGTTTGGCGAACCAAGGCACGAGATGCAATTAACTTTTGAACCATAACAATACTCTCTGAAAACAAACAAAGGGGGCATTGTTTTAAAGAGCCCCCCACATGCGATGCGAGCCCCCGTAATGAACGGCACTGCACTATCGAACGGGCAACGATTTTTATGATTATCAGGAGACCATGATAACGAAGAGGTATTTTATTTAGATTCTCGTTTTAAATTGATAATTTCAATTATAGCGCTGTTCTAATACCATCTCGTGAACCTATACATTTTCCTTTCTGTACTTCTGTTATCCTGATGCCTAGTACTTTCAACGTTAAGGTTTTTTATTTTGGAATTTCGTATTATTTTTCATAACTATTCAACAATTTTATGGATAATTTACTCATAAAAGTCAGGAGACTTATAAATCAAAACACTACTCATAAAGTATTCACATGAGCTGCTCAAAAATACAGTAAGTAGGTAGGTACTTAACTAATTAGTCATATATCTGAAACTATTTATAAATTCTACAGAAAATAAAGTCTTAATACGTTTTTGAAATGTCAAACTTAATGTTGTTTTGACTTAAGAAACATATTTGGCCCGTCTACGCCTTGTTGGTTTTATTTCGTCCGTTTTTAATATTGTAAAAAAAATGTACCAAACGTGATTTATTGTTTTTCAAAAATACTTATTACGAGGGCGTTATGGTGTATGGGCTGTTGTATATTATTAAATATTGTTGAAAGTAAAAGTCTACATTTTAATCTTTAACATTGCATTTTAAATTATTCAATTTTACCATAAATCTATGTCTGCAAACAGAATAGGTACCTATCTACCTATTTAAATAACTTGTACTTTTGTAGCTTTTGATTAAAACGACAATAATGGTGGGTATCCAGAAGATTTTAAAATAGAAAATAATTTTGTTTCACATTGGTACAATTACTTACTTATTATAAACGAATTCATATTATTTGTTAATTACCTATACCGACTTACACACCTAATCATTTTACAGACTTATTAATAAGAAATAAAGCTGAATCAAATTTTTCATTTTTAAGGCGATGGGTTGTACCTACTGTAGTTGAATAATTATGATATGTATGTACATCAAATGATATAATTCGGACCATACAAATATAAATAAATTACTGATTATTTACATGTTGTTAAGTGTTTTAATTACTTAGTAGGTAGGTATATAACAGTGGCGAAGGGTGACTTTTGGAAAGAGGTAAGCTGTGGAGATCAGAGAAAAAGAGCACACTTGTCAGGTAACTTACGGGAAATAAGAAGATAATACTTACGATATTACTACTGATGAATAGGTGCACACTAATGACAACGACACACTGGTCATAGGTTTCACCGCTGAATTTGTCAAATTATTTAAATCACTTATGGCAGTAGAATTCCACGCATACTTTCTTTACCAAACAATACGCATCGCCAACAAAAAAGTTTGTTTAATGTATAACTGCCAGTTAAAAACAAATATTTATCATTTATAAATTGTTGTGAAAATGTCTAATATAAGTTTTTTTGCTGTATTCAAATCTAAATGAACCCTTGGAAGGTCAAGCTTTGATAATTTTCAAATGCAATCGTTCGCACATTTTCTACCGGGACACTACACAATTTAATAAATACTTATATATTTAAAGCACTGGCGAATGATTTCGGTACAATATGAGATAATTTATCCACATTCACAGTAACACAATGAATTTTGTATTATAAAATAAACCTTTACCACCGCTTTGACATGTCAAAATGACATAAACTGTGAATAGCATGTTATGTTTGTCTATGACTGAAGTAACCTAAATCATAATCGCGAATTAATACAATATTTATTTTTAAAAACAATTTATAAATTATATGTGATCGAACACAATAGTTATTATTTATTTTAATCATCCTTATTATTTATTATTTGCTTTTAAAGATAAGCAAAGACAATAAACAAATCAACATTTCGAATAAGCTTGTCGGTTAACGCTTCCGAGTCTCGAACAAAAACGCAGACATGCATGAAGTTGGCAACTGAATTGCGGTAGAAAATTCGGCTTGGATTATCGTTGAAATAATTCTAAAAATAGCACTCACGTTGTGACGTTCCTTCATTTATTTTTGATTCGAAACTTGACTAAATTAAAAACTCTACTTATAAATAACGACGATAGATGGCAATCAATATTTTTATTATAACCTACAATGTCCTACAATATAGATATTTATTTATATAAATTAAATACTTGAAAATAGAAGGTAAGCTTTAAATAATGGCTTAGTATGGAGCCTTCGCCACTGGTATATAAAGGCTTATTTTGCTACCTATTTTGAACTCTAACAATTTAAAACAATCTTATTATTAAGTAGGTACTTATATATTATTTTTATCATTCAAATGTAGGCACTCAGTTTAATAATTTCTCTCAAATTTACTAAGTATTTTTTTAAGTACCTACCTACCTAAGTACCTACCTACCTAAGTAGGTACCTACTTAAGTAGGTACCTACTTTTATAAAATCTTGATAATGGTGTTACAACCGAGTAGCTATCAATTAAAGGATTTAACAAACAATCTGGAAAATTTAATATAATTTAAGTAATATTATTATCTGTACTTAATGTATATTAAGTAGGAAAGCACCTATTTAGATATCATTTTATAAAGTGGAATTGAACTTAAATAAATACTAATTCGTTTAATAATTATTTGAAAACCTTTATTTTTTTAATATAAATGTTGTTTTTGGTTTAATGCCTTAGGTTCGATTGGACAGGATTAAGTAAATTTAACAGATGATTGTACCTATATCAAATAAAGATCGAAGATATTTGATTTGTTTTAAATATTGTACTGTAAAGAAACATTGAAATGCTGATAATATGAGATCTTTTACACATTTTCATCAGTGTGCACGTATTCGTTAACGCTCACCAACACACCCGGCCATGTTTATGGAATTCCTTCAGATTGCAGTTAAATCTTGATATACAGCTTTAAGCCTCACTGACAATGAGGAGAAAAGATCAAATCCGAAGATATCACCAAAGTGTATGCCGTAAGAGGTATAAGAAGGTGAGTGGTATAAGATATCAGCCTTGTAGATATGTATGGGCCGCCTGCTCTTGTGGCTTAGCAAGAATGAAAGAATACCCCGAGTTATGCCAACGTCTTTAATACGCGGCTTAGCCCGTAGCCCCGGACAGGGTGACCAACCAGGCCAACCAAGTATGAACATCTTTTAATCAATCGAATTAATATCTTCATTATTATTATACAACGGTACACAACGTGAATAGTCAGTTTCACTTGCATTTCACAGAAGCATTTTCATCAGTTGCAGATGTCAGCGTAAAATAAACGAAATGGTCCCCCATCCTTTTTTATTTAATTTCTATGAAAACTAATATAAGTATGTACCTAGCTATGGCGTGCGATATCTTTTGTGACCTAGCATGATCTTCAAAAGCATATTATGCCTTTATTGAAATTACAAGTGTATTTCGAGAGACCTATCTATTATAACGGGAAATGGTTGCAAAGCATGTAAAACATACCTACTAGGTACCAATTATTATCAACTCCTTCACCACTGCACATTTCCACTCATAGAGAGCAGCACTTTTTTTCCGACCATGTCCGATCCTAATAACATCATATGGGGGCCTCCACAGAGTGGAGGTTTATGTTAACAGAATTTGTTTTTACCAGAAATGGGTGTCAGCCACTTGATCAACCTATTAGTTCCATATTCTGACTCATACACAATTTGAAAAACAGTATGTACCTATACTTGCCAGTCCCAGGTTCGAATCCTGGCCTCGACGCTATAGGCCGACTATTAAGCCGCGTATACCTATTATTAAATTTATTTATTAGTTTTATACTATAATAGGAATATCTTAGAATAATTAAGACATGGACCGCACCAGTAGTATCTAAACGCAACATGCCACTGATTCCATCATGGTTAGACTAACGATTGCTTTGGCACAGAATTAGCGTCGAACAAATTATTAGAATGATTGTAATGCCGATTCACCACATATTTTGGGTTTAAAATGCATATAATGCCAAGCCCTACTTTCAGAAAGTAAGACAGACAGTTTTCGCGCCCACATCGCAGTAGCCTTTGGCGTGTATGTTCCTATAGAATTCAATGCCAAGCCCTGCTCACGTGCAACGAAGTAAAATCAAATAATATTTCTGCGAACGTTGCCACGCGATCATACCGCCGCTACCTATGTCGAAATATTGGAGTAGGTATCGGAAAGAAAGTATTTATAGGTACTGTTTAAATATTCATAGTTGTAAGTTATAACCTATCCTGTATCGAAAATTCACATTATCTCTTTCACTCACTCCTTTGGCAGGCCGTGAGTATTGTAATACGAGTCTAGTAATACAACAAGATAACGCGGGTTTGCTCATGGTTAATTTGTAAACGACTTTTACGTAAGTTCTTTAAAGGAATAAATATAGGAATGGTTAATACTTCCAATTCCCATAGGAAGAGTGGGAGGGTCGGGAACTAACACGTGTTGAACATCCCTGATAATTATAGGTTATACCTACTTGGATATACATGGTTTAATATTGAATACTTACTATTCAAATACAGAATAAAACAGTAAAGTTGCGTCCACTCGCGCGGGTCACCCTGTTTGCCAGCTTTCCTCTGCCAGGTTTTATTACTTTAATATAACTAATACATTACTCCATTGAAGAAGCAGACAGGTCCAGACATAAGTCGATGAGATCACTCCGATATTTCGCAATGAAAGGGACGAGGTGAGATCCTCCGACCCAGCCTAAAATATTATATGTGATGTTTATCTGCAACCAAATTTAATTCATCCTGATTAATTGCGTGGAACGACCGCACAGGTTTCATGGGATATTTTAATAATAATAATGTAATGATTATTATTCTTTTGATTACAATTTCAGCATTAAATTCCATCAATGGCACGAAGCACTATAAAGTCATTCATGAAAATGATATTATTCTTTCGATTCTCGGATGTAAGTTTAAAATATACTTAGGCTGTGGACAAAAGCCATTCCACTATTAAGGTGATACATCAGTGAAACGGCAAATAATTTTCAACTATAGGCGCGACGAAATTTTGGACTCGCTGCCATTCGGAGAGAGAACGTCGAGTTGGAAACACGTCGATTTGTTTCGTGATGGCGACGGGCGTATTAATTCTTAAATCGTGTAAAGATTACTAAAAACGTTACCCATTTACTTTAAAAAGAGAACATGTCAATGAATATATTATTATTGTTACAGATAGGACATACGTTAAAGTGCCCACCACCACCCGTCATATATGCACAACCGTGGATATGCACGGCCGCTTTCTATGACGCTTTAAACGTGTCTGAAAGAAGTGATTTTAAGTGCTCATTCCGTCCCGAGACGGAGCCGCACGAATAAACAGAACATTAAATGGACACATGTTGGATTTATATGACAAATTATATTTCGCTTGAGATGCGTCATTTGCACCCGCGACCCGCAATCCGCGCATCGCCTAGCCACGATCTTTTTAGACCGTGCCTCAACTGAGGTATAAACTTAATAAAAATCGACTTTTGTTTTTTTTTTATAAATTTGGCTTGTCATTTAAAGTATGTACCTATAGATTCTACATTATATATCTGTATACCAGTAGTAAACTATTGTAACTCCAAAATTTGTGAAATGGAGTTATTGTAATATTGTTACTTCGTTACTTATCCTGCATACGCGGTAAACAGCTGTAATTCATATTACTCTTATTATGAAAGTTGAAAATTAAAAATGTCATTGTAACTTCTATTAGAGGTAAACAACAGTAAGAAAACATACAATTATTTTGATGGAACTTATAATCCGACTACAGCGGTAAACAATGTTAAGTCCATGTTACAGTCGTTTAAACCTTGGAGCTTATTCGCACGAAGCATCTTTATACCAGAGGTAAACTACGGTATATTCAAATGATAACTTTACAGGAGAGACGAATTTGTGATTTTTGGTACTTTCAACATCAAATTTATTTATTTATCAAAACAAGCATATTTTCTCGTGTTCTATTAAACTATGCATATATATTTTTTTAACGCTCATAATGGAGATACATTTGTTTACCTCGAAATCTGTTGGTGGAATAGGTACAATAAAAATGCTAAGTGATAAACAACTGTAAGTAGAAGGGTTTTTTTTAATTGAAATTAGAACTTACCCTTTTATTAAAAAAAAAAAAAAAAACATTTGTATTAGGTGCTTATGGTATTAATTGGGTGCGTACCCGTTTAACAGTGATCCAGATCATGCATATTATATAGAAGAATGCAAGAATCGATCGTGAAAATATCAAGTAACATTAGACACAGTACGACTGTGTGTACTTACTTCCCTTTTTACGGCTTAATTTTTTGTTCAGTTAGTTGAAAGACTGCTTTGATTAATTTGTCGTGTGAATCGGAATAAAAGAAATCGAAACGTATCTATCCGAGAACAATTTCAACGTTAGAAGTATCGCGTGAAAGGTCAGTTATATGGTAAAGGTTAAAATAACTCAGACCAGCAGTGCACCGTTCTTATTGCCCGGTAATTGGTCCAATTTGCCAATGAATTAACAACAAGAACCATTCACCATATAATTCCGGCGAAGAAAACGAAAATGCACCGGAATTTTATTCCTTTGTTGGAAAGTTTTACGGAGCATGACGCGCCTTTATACTTTATAATGCGAAGGCGATTTATTTCGTGCACTCTGCAGTTAGTTACTTACTTCGCGAAGAAACTAAGACTTTATATTATTATACTTATGTAAGCACCTATATTATTTTTAAATTGCACTCAAATTTGCCTTTTCCTGCGATAAACATTGTGGCTTTGTATCAGGGTGGCATGAGATTCACGCATGTTTAAACACATTTTTTTGTTATCACATTGAAATTTACAATATTTTGAGTAGGTACCCAAATTAACTTACGGAAATGACGACGTCATCAACGGCCGGAATTAGTGAATGTTCCCAAAATGCATATTTTTTTTGATTAATTACATTTAAATTGTAGGTACTATCTATGCCTTAAAAGTATTCGTGACTTGACATCTTCGAAAAGGACAACTACCTTTAAGGCTATACTTCAGTTGAGGCATGGTCTAAAAAGATCGTGGCTAGGCGATGCGCGGATTGTGCAAATGACGCGTGCCGAACGAAATATAATGTGTCATAAAAATCCAACATGCGTCCATGTAATGTTATGTTTATTATTATGTTACTAATAATAATACTATATTCATCGACATATTGTTTTCTTTTATAAGTACATACGTAAAGTTTTTTAGTCATCTTTACACGATTTAAGAATATTTTCATCCGACGACATGAAAAAACAAATCGACGTGCGGACACCTCTACGGTCACTCTCCGATTGGCGACTAGTGAGAAATTTCGTCACACCTACTTTTGAAAATTATTTGCCGTTTCAACAATTTTATTAAGCAACCATAGGCACTAAAACTTTTGGATTCCATATCTAGTAATGTTGTACAAAAGCTCGTATTACCTACTCGAAACTTCAATGTATGCCACACTGTACTTTTTTACAACGTTTTTCTTAGCTCGTCAGCTTGCAATCGATTTTTAACTAACTTCCCGGTTAGCTAGACATTTGAAACTTTTAGAATATATCCGAACTCGATGCCAATGCATTTTTAATTCTTTAAGCCATCTTCAAGTACAATTGAATTCATTTTCAGTTAATTCTGTTTTGTATGAAAAGTTATTTCGACACCATTATTGGTTGCTAGGGGTCTAGGGTCGTAGCAACTAAATTATTAACATATACGTGCGTTACTATAGAAATCAATATGACATGTAAAGTACAATTTTTTTTGATCGTTTAAGCTAGTCAAGTCAATTTTATATGGTTCTACAGAAAATTTAAAAACGCTGTATATAAAAAGATCTTTTTATCTTGTAATTATTATTGAATGTGATTGAAATTTCGACTAATTTCATAAAAACCATTATCGCTTGAATGTTTTAATAAACAAAAACCATTTCAAATTTTCGTAATTAAGTAAGCACCGGAATAACGCTGTAATATAGACTTTATGCACTTTACTGTAAGTGTCATCTTGGAATGAAATTAATACATAACGGGCGGGACGTTTTGGCAGCACTAACTGTTAAGTGGACTTCCTTGATTTATTATTCTCGCTCGTCAGGCTTGCGGTCACCATTCGGTTTGATTACACCGGCACTGTATCACTCACATTTAAATATTAATAACACTACCAAAAAGATTGACTCGACGTTGCTTAAACAAAAGCGTTTAAATTCAGCACTCAAATTAGCATTATTCGGTATGCAGTTAAAATGTAGGTATATGAATGCGAACGCCGCTCTAAGTGCGAGACAAATGATTTGACGATTTTAGCTATTGCAGCACTCAACTCACAGGTTTATTGTATCTGGTGTTTTAGTTGTCACCGAGAATATGAGTTCTATATCCTTAACTCGACTTATCGGACTAGTGGAAGACCTCAAGTGTAATGTTAGGTGTATGAATGTGAATGCTGCCCTAAGTATGTCGAAAACGGTTTGATTTAATTGGCAGCGAACGTTCCTCTGAGTAAAAAAGGGGTGATACTTTAATGCAATACGTGCAAACCCATGAAGTCTGTAAACGTAGCTTATCTTTCCTATTAATGATAGTGGGGTTCCGGTGTATTTTCTTCGTCTCTAGTTATTCCGATACGTCGAGAAAAGAAGAAGGAACAACCATAGACATTAACAGCCAGTCGTATTTGCTTGTATGTGCCCGCTTACTCATGGAACATACAAACTTTACTTCATGAAGTAGGTGTCTATGTAATTATGAACAATATCAGATTTTGGCAATCCATCCAGGAGAACTCATAGCCAGGAGAGAATGGCATGATGGCTGGCGAACAATGTTGAGTTGCCGTCTTTGTTATTAAATTATTTGTTTGTGACGTGTTAACTGTCAAACAGTGTCTGTTGTCCTTTCCTGTTAACCTTTTGGCTAAGTAAAACTGGAAGTTTAATGAACGAAATAAAAATGTCAAGTGCAATAATTATCAGGTCTTGGTAAATAGGTAGTATATTATAAAACGCATCATAAATCACAATGGGTTAATATTAATTTTTGTTTTCTATTGGTTGGTTACCTTATCCATGGCGGATGTCATCCATTTAACACTTTCAGGTCATTCTGTACTTGCTCCATTTTGTTTCGTTTGGGCGCAATGCCAGTATTATTGTTTTTTTCGTTGTACTGTACTTTTTAAACCGCATGTAGGTATATTTTCGTTTCATATTAATCAATAAATTAATCCACTCGATCCGAATCGAATGATTCTGATCTCCTAATACATTTTTACGAAATTCATTGTTGTAAACTCTAGTCTAGAAACAATATTATTAATTAATTAACAGTTATCAGATGTTTCAATTGAAATGTATCATATTTAATCAGTAATCTGCACAAAGTAAATATTTGTAAAACATAAAATAATTGATAGCATTACGTTATTTCAATATCTCTATAATAATTACTATTATATTACTAAACTAATTAGGTATGTATCTACTCACAATTGCTTTGTATTCCTTTAATAATGAAAGAATGTATGTATGTATACCTTCAGCCCACATATCAAAGCATCTTTAATCATCATATAATTTATAAACAATTCACTTTGATTATACGAAGCATCAAAGAGATTAAACGAATACATCAAACAGATAGAATAACCTATTCTCCAAATATTTGAAGTACGATTCCGTATGCCGCCTTCTGACACGCTAAATACCAAGGTTTCTCACTTATCTATAAACCACAAGTGTTAAAATATAGTAAACGAGTATGTACTTACACATCTTTCTAAATATTGTCATACATAGGTATATGACTTCAAAATTAAGAAAACAATTTTTGTTATGTACGTACATTCTTTATTTTTTCTCAATTCGGTTTATTCGGCGTATTCTATGCTTCAAAGACTGATCATCATCTATTTCTACTTGGATCAGCTCGTAATAACTATGTAATTCAATCAATTTGGCTTTCGTAGCACTGGGAGGGCATTTTTTAAATAAGCAAGGTATTCTATAAAAGAAAATAACCTTGCCTCAGGAATAAAAAAAATACGATTGCATTGATATGGCTTCGATATATACAATTCCGTCTAAAAGCAGCGGAGGTTTTTGACTTTGACCGTTTCCCGCCAGAGGCTCTAAAACCAGACGTTGCTATGGCCCGGCCATCTTATTTTTTTTTCACAACTTGCCGAATGTCAATACGTCTAATATCGCAATGTTCCGTTGTTAATTTTGTTGTTACAATTGCTTGTATGTAAAATCGTTTTAATGATTCTATCATAACGGTTACTGATAAAATATTATAATGGCATTACCACATTATTGGTTATTTATCTGTTTACAATGTTAACTTTAGTTGTCATGGAATGCATAGGCTAAAAACCGCTAAAATATAAGTAATGCAAAATCTTACGCGATCATAAATGCACTCACCAAATTTTCAAGGCACTATCGGGTCGTATCCGGAAATTTGTACGTAAACAGTTCACCGCAAGACACTTATTCGTGCGCCGCAGTACGTGAAACATGAGTTCGTGTAACATTTAATCAAATGACGAGTTATTCGTTGAACATTTCACCGTGGAGTATATTTGTACGTATGCTATAACATGTAGCGAATTTTATGAGATGTCTTTACTAGGTTAGGTTAGGTTAGGGTTAATCTAATTGGAACAGTACTGTAGTTTGCAAACTATCTCCGCGTTTTGTAAGATACGTACAAATGTATTCCACGGTGAAATGTTCAACGAAGAACTCGTCATTTGATAACATGTTATACGAACTCATGTTCCACGTACTGCGGCGCACGAATAAGTGTCCCACGAAGAACTGCATACGTACAACTTACATGTAACCATATAGGACACCGTTCTAAGTACAATACTTACTTTTTAAGTTTAAGCTGTCTCGCGTTTTTAATCAAGGTGATAACTTTATGGTATAGCTTATTTAAAAAATTGAGACCCACATGAAATAAGTAAGTACATCACGGTATCTATCTAGCTCCTGATTTTATTTGAATGTTATCAATTAATTTTGAAAACTTAGATGAGGTATGTATTATAATTCTTCCTACTACTGTAGATATTACTATTACTGAGCTTTTTATTACTTACCTATTTGACTATTATTTACTTTTATATTGTTGATTAGGCACTTTACTATTGTTTTCCTAGAACACCTCAATTTGCAAACAGTTTTTTATACCATTTTTTTTAAATTCAATCAACCTTAATATTGTTCTACGTGTACATTCAATATAAACTTTTATTTGATTATTTAATCCTTTGGGCTTCTCAGTATTTTTTTTTTTGAATACTTTGGCAAAATTGTTATGTTAATGAGTTTTTTAGTAATTTATAATTAATTTGAAGTTTTTGATTTGAATGGTTCATGTTGGTTGAGTTTTTTGTATTTTAAAATATCAATGAAAATAACGTGTCAACAGATGTGATATAAATATTGAGTTGAAATTGAAATATCCGTTAGAACAAAAACCGGTCTTGTTAATAAGTAGATAAGTAATAAAATAACTGTGGACACACGATAATTATTAAATATATATCTAAACTTTCAATTAGATATTACTTTGACGGAAATATTTATAGTGAGTGACATGTTAATTATTATATGGTTATTTATACCTATAGCTATAAAATAAATAGTAATAGTATCAACCCACTTCGCCAGATTAAAGAAACTCTTTAAACTTTAAATCATACTGCTCTCTTCATGGTTTAGTGAGTAAGTATGTTCTCCTAATACCTTTATATATTTTTTTGCTTACCCGGGCATCTCAGATCCCCCGGCCCGCATGTTGTTCTGTGCCCCTGGGAATAAGCCCACTGCACTAAATTGAAATAAACATTTCCGTTTCACTTTTTTGCCCCCATCTGCTTTTTGGCGGGCATCCACTGTTGCTCCTTGATGCTAGACTGATACTTGGGGCATATTGCAAGGTCGCCATTGCTATCTTTTTTATTGACTTTTTAAATCCAAAAATTATCATCAGTTCATCAGCAGAAACCGGAATCAATTTACTGTTGGATGAAACCAGATCCTAACTTGTTGTATATCGGTCAATAGTAGTGTATTTTGTCTTCCTCTTTCCCAAATTATATTAGGTGGTTATGAGATAAGAAATTCACCATGCTAAATTATATTGTTTTTACGATAACGGTGGACTCTAAAGTCTAAACAGAATATCAATAAAAAAAATAGGATAAGTAAAGTAGTATAAACTTAGACTACCCGTTAAATTGGTATGAGAGATATTTATGCAGGTTCTATGATATCTATAATATTATCTTTTCTCACCATATGAATAATCATTTAACGAATAGGTACTTTAAACCTCCTTATTTTAAAAGTTAAAATGAAGCAATATTATTTCGCTTACCTACCCTTAAACTTAAAGCCATTGGGCCAGTTTTGTATTTTTAATCTGGCTTTTTTATTGTGTCTTTTCATCGCTGTTTAAAAAGGACATATGGGTCGTATAGTATCAAAAGTAGAACTGTCGCAAATATATCGAAATTTAACTAAGAATGCCAAATTATTCTTCTGACCATAATGTACGACTAGCAATATAATATTCGAATCAAAATCATAACTGTGTGGTATAAAATTGTGATGGAAAATAGGGCTTGGTATCAGAATTAGAACTGTTCAATACTTTGGAAACAAAAGTAGAACTGTTGAATTTGAATTGAATTTCTAATTTCTAAATGTAGAAACATATTTCATGCTATTATAACACCAAAAAACCCAACAAAACGTTTTTCGTCATTTTCTCGAAATGATGAATAACGCACAGATCTACTTTTATACTATACGACTCATATATCACTTTAATACTTTCTTAACTAATCTTAACCAATATAATATTTTTCCAAAATTAATCTATGTTTTGTTGTAAACTCGATTAATTGCTGAAAGTAAACAAAATTAAATAACGCTGTCTGAATTTTAATGAAGGACATTTAGTAAACATCATTAATAATTTATTGTTAGTGAAATTATTTGCTACTTACTTAATTTTTTTCCACAATTGTCGAAGTACAATACTATTTCGGTTACATTTCTAAACTGTGCTGTCTTCAATATCACTTCTAAAGTTGGACATATGAAAACATCATAAAATATAAAATAAACTAAAAAACGCTGCCCGAATGTTTGATTTAATTTGGCCGGTACCTTTTAGTTTCCCAACAACATATTGGATACGTGCTAATAATTTATTTACGTATAGATTCCACGGCGCACATAAGTGCTAAGAGACAGAAAAAGACACGTAGGAGAGGCTGTGGGTATATACCCTATCGGATTCCAGTATATTTCGGGATAGCTTCGCGGGCTTTCACGGTCTCTGAGGAAATCATTGGGAAGGCAACCAGAAAATTTACCGCATCTCTCCCAATGGAAATATACCTGCAGATATATCTGCGACCCGGATAGCAGCGGGGCTTTGGATATATGCGACTTGTTCTTTTAAATACCATATTTTACTTTTGGGATTGCACAAAAGTTGTAAATTTTTCGTCACAGTTTTCAGGAAACTATTTCATAACATATACTCATGTATGCATAATATAAAATTAATCACACTAAAGCTTCTTTGTTAATTTTATAAATTAAACTTAGTATTTTTTTAAATTATTAAAAAGTCAATGCAAATCAAATATCACCTCCCGTAAATGGAATTCATTACTATTCGAATTAATTTGACTAAACTGATTGCTCTGTTAATTGGTAGGATTGTTCTACAGTTTTACATAAGAAATTAGTTTCTCCCATGGTTATTATGGATACATATTATTATTACATTATTCAGAATGGCACAATTTGTATCTACACCACTCATACATTTAGGTTGAAAGTTATGTAAGGCTTTAATTTAAACCTAAAAAAACAGATCATAAACTAAGTACACAATTTTTATATAATAGTCTTGCTTTTATTATAGTGCATATACTGCTTTGCTAAGTTAAAAGACAGTGTTTTTTATTTCAGTGAAATGAGAACCCTAGTTTTAAACTACTCCTTCTCTTATATTATGTAAAATTATTTTAGTCTTTTGACATTATCTCTAAATAGACACTGTTTATATAATTTGACATACTATAAGAGAAAATGTAGTAAAATGGGTTCTCATTTCACTAAAACTAAAAACACTGTCTTAAGAAATTAATGCAAAATCCATAGTGATGCTGTTTGCTTTCTTCTTTCATATTTTCACGTAAAAAGTACATACTGTTTTCATTTCTCTTTATATTTTTATTTGCGTTATTAAAGCTTACCACCTACGTTTCATTGCCTCCAGTGGGTCTATTCTATACTTATCGAACACTAAATTGATAAATAGTATCAAACTTAGGGTAGGTTTGTATCAAAATATTAGCACTTATTGTAACAATTACACGAAGCCGGTTTTTATTGTTGCAATAAGTGCGATATTTTAACAGCAGCAAGATAGGTGCTGTTAAAATATAGCACTTATTGCAACAATAAAAACCGGCTTCGTGTAATTGTTACAATAAGTGCTAATATTTTGATACAAACCTACCCTAAGTTTGATAATATTTTTCACTTTATCACTTTAGCGGTCGATAAGCATAGAATAGACCCACTGATGTCGTATCTTTAAAATACATAGTTATGTTATCATTGATTTTCATTACAGGGATATCTTTTATTGCATTATTGTAATGTATTCTCAATTGACATTCTCAAAAACGGTAGTCCGGGTGAATTTGTTCATAAGATAATAATCAGCAGATGCAGGTTTAATGCTATCAGGGCGTAATGAGGAGCTACTCAGGTCGTTGACATTTTGTTGAGAGGTCAGTGGCTATGATCGCGATGTAACCTGTGTCATTTGAAACAAGAAGGTAACCTTATTGACTTGCTCGTATCCTGATATAATCATTTCGATTAATTCAATTTAGTGTCGAAAAAAATTAGTGAAAATTTCATTAAAAATTCCATCCAAAATGTTCAACAACTTACACTATTTCTGTTTTTCAAAAACCTATTTTTTATATAAGTAGGTAATATAAAAAAGACACAAGTACTATATTATTTTTCACGTGGTCCTAGGTAGGTAACCCAGCAAATATTATAACAATGCTCACATTTTAACCCTGCCAAATTTCTGCACATGACATCACATCACAACTGTGCATAATTCCTTAGTACGAAGCAGACGTGAAAGTAGGTCTATTATTTGGGTACCGCATCAGTTGAAGTACGGTCTTATGGTGGAGAGGGTTTAGAATATATTCTTAAGACTACTTTACTTGATACTGTATGGGATATCATTGTTTTATCTCAATAATGAAGTCGATTATATTAATCAACCACTGTTTTTAATCGAGCAACTTTATGGGTTTTTATAATTATGATTATTTTAGGTCGTTTTATTTCGCTAACAGCTATTGTATGCAGTGGCGACCGGTGACAAGAATATGAGGGAGTGCAAAAAAGACTCACTTATTTATGCAAGAAGTCCATCCTCCGATTCTTGGATTTTGCATAAGTTTTCGATATCGCATTTTTCTGAATACTTGGGGTTTTATATTATATATTTTTATTTAATCTGAGGGAGTGCAGTGCACACTTTGCTCCTTTACTAGAGCCGTCCCTGATTGTAGTGGACGCCTACATCAACTTACTATTGTTCTAAACAGAATATGGTCATGAAACCTAAGCAATTGTTGATTTATATAAAATGTTTATATTCAATTTGTTTAACTCTAACTGTGATCGCATATCGCGAATAAAGTTATATGACATTGGGTGCAATGGACAAATTAATCTAAACGTAAAAATTTTGAGAGTTGAAATCAAATCGTAATGTTGTATTCAGTTTGATCATTATATATTTTGTAGACAGGCGTGTTTTAGTTATACAGGCACATTTTGCGAACACTTGACACCGCTTATAAATTTATTATGACTGTCCGCAGTCAATTATCTTAACCGCAGTATAAAAAAAAACGAAAAAGAAAGCACGCCATTATGGTTAGAGCCTGCGAAAACCACACAGTTTATTAATGCAACAGACACACCTGTTATTAAAATGACGTGAAGAAAATATTGACTAAGCAGGCTAGCGAATTAAGTAAACCCCCCCAGTGTAATCAATACACTACCAGCTTTTGCGGTGGTAAATATTATTAAAATGCTTTTTGCGGTTATTTTTACTGATTTCCAATTTAATGAAACCCAAATTGTTGCCAACAACACAATTCTTATTCTTCTTGTAACAAACATCTACTTACTACTTTTTTGTTTTACCTATTTTTTTAGGTATGTGTAGGTATCATATGTTGCGACTAGGGCGGTCATATCGAAAGAAAAAGTGTCCGTATCGTATCGAAAATAAGTGTCGATTTCATTATCGGTCAAAAAGTATCTATATTTTTTGACGGGCCTAGTCGTGGCCAACGTTCCCTCTAATGACATTAGTTTTTATTGTTCGCGAGCAGATACCAATAAACATCTTTATTTGTCCTCACAAATGTTTAAAACGTTCGCACACAGAAACTTTGTTGAAAGGTATATTATTATGATACCAGAGTTTTTATTTGCATAAATAGACTAAACAAGACCAACATTCTATTACACCCTTCAAACTTTACAAATCCTTTACAGACTTATTTCTCACATGACGAATGTCGTCACGTTTGGTATATTATACCCTATGTTGATCAGTGTTGCCATTTTTTTTTAAATGCATAATATACTTACAATATATAACCTACTAGACCTTAATTGGATATAGCACTAATTTCGGCAAAGAATAATATGTGCAATTTATATACTTACAAATAATTTTATTACTCCATTGTTCGTTAGATACTCTTTTTCGTGGTGTAATAATTAGACAAGTTTATTTATCTACGCAAAAAAATATGAATATTTGCTGGTATCAACTGCTAATATTAGATTAGTTTATGAGCCACAGTAGAAAATTTAGAAAGATCGTTGGTTACGACATATTAAGCACATTATGTTAATACCTGGTTACATAATAAAAATACAACATACATGGCCTCGAGATCCGTAGCAAAATAATTACATGAAGATCGGACTAGATTTCCCGCGTCCTAGCAGAGTTGAATATTATATTATCAAAATGTGAATTGGTTTTATTTTAAAGACTTTTGTTTATTTAATTTATATTAAAATTTGTACTTTTATTTATATTAGGCTTTCGAGATGTACTTGTATATATAATACATATCCACTAAATTCCTTGGACTGACCGGGTGACAAATTAATGTTGATTAATGAGATGTTCAATGTAGTAGTATCAAAACCAGAAAATTACAGTACCTCGGCCACATACATTGAGAAAACGAAAATACAGCTTTCCCCAGGTTGTCACCCAATGAAATATCTACGGTTAACGTAGCAGAGGACAACACCATATCATGGCTTAAGAATCTCCGTCATCGGTACGGGTGCAGCTCCACAGACCTGTTCCGGGTAGCAGATGATAGAGCAAATATCACTTTGATTTTGACCAACCTGCGTTAGAGGATGGCTCGATAATATTTGTCAAGTGTATGTAACCCGTGTGTCACAGATTTTATAGAAGTCAATCCTCATTATGAATTTTTGTAGATTAAATTATACAATGCGTGATAAATAAACGTGAAGGAAGACAGTATCTATAAAAATTAAATAATACTTAGGTATAGATACATATTTAAAAAAATCCTTGTAAGGCAAATAATATTTCTGTGAAGGAATACATAATAAAACAATCGAAAACCGCAAAGTGGTCTGTTGACTAACAACCCTTCCTATTATAGAGGAAATAATTCAGAGGGCCTCGACGAGGGTTGAAAACAATTGTCATAAGGCGGCGAGATATAAAGAAAAGGAGTACAATAAAAAATTAACATTTCTCGTCTGGTAATTGGACAATTAGTTTTGAATTGCGCGGGGGGCGATTTTCGTGTATTTTTGAAATCGTCGCTGGCTACTGGAAGTCAATTTTACCGGATTTATTATTTATACGGGTGATTGGAGCAATTATTTTTTTTTGTTCTGGGAATTTTATTGAAATATTCATGCTTCAATATTGCTTGGCGTACTGCAGTATTTCCAATGTATTTTCTATGAATGGCATAGTAGATATTTTTAACATACGTCATATATTATATAAGTAATATATGTATATTATTTTCGAGGTTTACTTCGTAGTACCTAATTAATTAATGATAACTTAAAAAATAGTACCTATTCACCACATAATGTTATGTATACATACTTAATATAAATATAAATGTACAAATCCACATTATAAATTGTATGAATAAAGTAAGTATATTATACCTACGTAAAATTTTCTTTGTTATCTCTAAGTATATACCTAAGTCATTTTTCATGGATATACGAAAAAAGTGTAAAACCTTTATATAAAATTAGAATATAGTATATTTAAATCGTATTAAATACTTACTTTCAATCGATTGTAATAATAAAACAAAAAATCTATATTACTTACTCAATAGTGCAATTGGTATCTACTGCATTCGGATGTTAACAGATAATTTGGTTATTCGAGGCGAACCATGTGAATTTTTAGATGTTACGTTACACACGGCGATATTCACTCTACTACAAAAATTGCTGTATAACGCGTTAAAAGTTTCACTTTCAAAATATGTATCTATCAATGGGATCAGTATCAAGGCCTAACTAAAAACTAACCATAAGAGCGAACGATACGACATTCGGCACGCGTATAATATCCGTATGCGTTAAAGTAAGATAGAAATAGACATCTGAATAATGCAAAACAAGTACGTATATATTGCTGAAATATAAAGTTTTTATGCAAAATATACAAGTATTGTGTTGTGTTTAAATTTGGTAGCCCTACTGAGAAGCAAGATGATTGTATAATAATTAATGTTTCATAGTTACCTAAGTAAAAAGTAATAAAATTGAGGTTATATTGTGCATCATACATAAAAAACGGCTTCGTATAGCCGGAAAATACCATGTCTCTATAATATTATTGTTCTGAGATCAGTATACTTTGTACCGAAAATTCTAGAATCAAATTCAATCGGTCCAATTCGCGTGGAAACAAATTCTGGTCCTGCAATCGCGACGAAGCGATCGCTGCAGTGTGCACTGGAGCGCGCGCGGACCTCTCCGTATCATCACAGTCATCAGTGCGATTCGAAGCCAAATCAATTATTATTTCCTCAGCGCGGCCAACACAAACGGACGTCGTGGTCACGCAATCTGAAACCGCCTCAGTGCAGACCTGAAAGATCTAACACAGGCTTTAGGTAACTTTGAGCATTGTTTTAGTTAGTTACGTGATTTAAAAATAGATACTGTTTTAAATTTATTAGAAGGTTTACTACGTGACTATTTTTACAGAGATATAACAAGCAAGTACCTATAATTTTTCATTAAATTAAATTACATATGTACCTACTTATTATCGACATAAGATCTTATAATGAAAGAATAGGGGCGGTGTAACACAAATAAGTACTTAGATCATATTTCGTACATTGGATTCCAAAATCTGGGAACTAGATAATAGTATATTATTTATTACTAATGTCGTTTTTATGGCCTATATGTACATATACTAAAATATAGGATATAGATATCTCGAAAACAAACCTTTCTTCTATAGGCCTAATTGTAGATGTACCAGTGACGAAGGGTGGAGGTAGGCAGTTAAGATCCGCTATAAATAGTTATAGCACATTAAACTTTGTTAGTCATACGTACTTGTTTTCATCGAAATTTTCAAATTGTGTTAGTTAGTTTTTAAAATTCAATTGAACCCTGCGAAACCATGCCATAATAGATAATAGTCAAAAAATACTCGTATATCTATAAAATATCTAAAATTATGCAATTAAATCATACAAAACTTTGGATATTTTATAGATAGATACAATAATATTTTTTATCTATTATAGTTTGGTTTAGGCAGGGCTTAATGAACCAACAATATATTATTGTGCAATTATGTATTCTTTATCCAACGACAACAAATAAGTATGAATGAAAAAGTGTGCACAATTTTTCGTACCGCCTAACTAAAGTATACTAATACGGTTTATGGTTTGGTTAGGCTGGGTTTAATTGATTTTTAAAAACCCAATACCATCTGTAAATAGTAGTCTTATTTCAATAAAACATAATATACGTTTCACTAAGAAAGTTTAATGTGCACTATTTATGGTGGATCTTAACAGCCTACCTCCACCCTTCGCCACTGACATGTACTATAGTGAAACTTAAAAAGGGTTGCTAACACGCACGTTTAAATTAGCTGGAAATCATTTCGCATTGCTCGTACAAAAATGTACTTCCACTGTTATTGCAGTATCTGTCAACAAGTTAAATCATTTCAACACAACCTTAGATTCATTAAATCAGTCATTTTTTTATCATTTTCCATGCAGGTAAAGACTAGTAATGTTACCACTAGATTACTAAGAGCCAAATGCGTTATCATATTATATAGACTAAGCAGCACTTAACCTTACGGGTTACATGTAAATTGTACGTAAAACATTTCACCGTGGCACAGTTCGCCGTGAGCTTTCTTATCGGAAAGAGATGACCAGTCTCCAATTTTATTAAATTCAATATGAACATTAATTCAATTTTCATAGCTGATTTTGGCAAAATTCATGAATTCAAGAATGAAAAGCTAACCTAACCTAGTAAGTAGATACTGTGTTTTATTTAGACATTAATTTTGTGTCAGTACTATACGACACAAAGAGGTTGGACGGTCTTTAATATACGCCCATTTATTTCCGATACACCATTTCACGGTGAAGTGTGATACGGCGAACTACATACATACAAGTTTCCGTATACAAACCGTACGACGTCGAAATCGGTGCTGTAGTGTAAGTGTACTAACAAGAAACATTTTTAATTTTACTATCATATTATAAGTACCTATTAGTGAATGCTAACTTAAAGTAAACATCTCTGCATTTTGCCATAAGACGGTTTCTATGATTAATAGTATGTTGAATTAAATATTCACGTAAGAGTAGTTAAATCTTTATACCCGGAGCGCATAAACGTTAATTGCTTAGTCGACAACAGTAACAAGTAGAAACAATTTGTTTAATTAAAACGGTCTTGATAACCCACACTATTTATCTCGCGAAAAGTACCAGGGCGCCATAACCTACAGACGGTGTTGCACAATTACATTGCATTGCATAAAGCACGGCCTGGTGCAAATAGTTTAGTCGCTCGCCGCAAATAATGCAAGGCGGGTTTCTCTTACCTCCTCGACTATCTCTTCCGAGTGACGGCGGCTGCGAGATGCAAAGAAAACGCCGATCGCGTGACTGCCAAAGCTCAAGTTCGATACCCCGAACCCTTCCTGAGTTTCTGATACAATGCTTTTGTCTGTCCATTCAACCGATCAAGTACTGCATAGTATTTAGGTACATATTGCATTACTTACATACTTACATAGTACATACAGGGTGACTGGCACTTAACCTTCTTTAATAGACGGTCCCTAAATACATGAAAGTGAAATTGAGGAAAGGATCATTATATTAGCAGCATTGTGAATTAATTTGTGGCAAGCTTCACGTTATTATCACCCGTCAATATTCGGAAGTAATTCAATATATTTTAAAGTCGTGTTCACACTGAAGAAGGCAACACTATAAAAGCAGCAACTCCGTTGTTAGCCTTATGCCGGGTCCGTGGACTGGCAACATGTCGCCGGCAACCTCGTTAAATTTTGCGATAATTATTATAATTGCTTAAGAAATTTTACGATAATCATCATACTTATCTTAAAATTTAACGAGGTTGCCGGCGTCATGTTGCCAATGTGGACCCGGCATTAGAATACATTCAAATTAATTTATACTAACATGATAATTATAATAAATTTAAATACACGGCTTTATTCAAACGGTCAATTCCATATTGATTGTGATTCCTTTCAAATTTAAATTTGTAAATAACCATCCTTACTTAGAATATTTAAATGAACAATAAAAAAATCGCGTAATGGCATACGTACCAATATAATAACTGAAAAGATTTTAAAGGCTCCATTTTTCAATACGCCGACGTCATAATGTTATGATACTTATTACCTTTTCAAAGGCTATCAATTTGCCTAAACTAAAAACGTTGCGTAATCGCATTCACGTGTTGTAATACAGTTCTCAAATCCACTCGAGATACCTATTGTCAAAAATCAGTGACAAAATCTTTGAAATGTATTACATTACAGTGCCTAGAGATAATTTACTACAAAAAGATTAAAATATAACTAAGGGTCCTTTTCCAAGAAGCTTAGTCATCATTCATATTATGTTTTCACTTTTAGAGGTAATTTTATATAGATTTATTATTATGATTTTATGTTAATAATAGAAAATAACGTATATATCAGTGACAATATTGAAACACCTCATATCACCCAGTCGTTTTCTGAAAATACTACATTCAACCGAAATGGTTCGTCCATGAAAATAGTTATATCTCTATGTGGGAAGTTTTGATCTGAGACTCGTTTAAATGGTATATTGTTCAATGAATTAATCTTCGGTTTATATATATCTGATCATTTCTGATGCCCTGAAGATTTTTGCGAAATCAAGTCGCAATAACCTAGATCTATAAAGAAACGTTATTCCTGTGAAATCATTAATTTTCACAGCTTTTTAGATGAAAGAACATGACTAGTGTGAAAACATACAATATATTTGAAAGATACAATGTGGTGTTAGTATGTTTTTTTTTATTTCCTTTTGATCAGTTTGCAGTGTCAGCACGTGTATTAACGAACGGCCAAACAAAATGGCTATAGGCTGGGCATGTCACTCGGCGAGTAAATAATTGGTAACCAGTGGTATGCAAGTGAAATAACCGCCTGGTCGTCAGTTGTATGTATGGTAAACCTATGATATATTCAAATTTAAGGGTATTGTCATTTATCAGTAAATATATCCCGCATGATAATGATGACGTAAGTTCAAATAAACTTAATTTGTTCACCCTTAATAAAAGTAATATGCCGATTCTGGCTACAAAGCTACGGTCAATGGCGACTGGGTTTCACATTTATAACTGGACGTATTTCTGCAAACAAGATCCAACCTTCATGTGTAACATGTTGATAAAATTCAATATTTGAGGGATGATTGATTTTAAAAATATGATTTGTGATTATTTAATTTAAACATCTGATGGGATACTTTAATTAAATCAAATAATCACATATCATTTTAAATCAATCTTAACTCAAATATTGAATCTTCTCAACAAGTTACACGTGAGGGTTGGATCTTGTTTCCAGAAATACGTCCAACTGTTCTGTGGCTCATTTCAACCATCATTTTAAAATTTAGTGTGTTTTATTTTATTAATATATTTGTTTATCTTCGACTTTTAAAAATATCTTTTTAATGTTTTCAGACACATTTAATTAAATATAGTTGAAATTGTAAATTATCAAAAAAAAATGTCTCAAATTGCAAACTTCATATTTTTCCGCTAGGTGCCTCTACTGGTATAAGGATCCCCCTTAAGTAATATGAATAAATAAATATTTATTTTCAAAATAAAAATAGTTGTTTGTCGATGTTATTGATATTCTGAGATGAATTACAATGCTACGTGTTACAAATACATTTCCCATGTATTTTTTATACCAGGGTAGCATATTTTAAAGATTTTTTTTTCTTAAAGAAAATGCTTTTATTCATAATGTTTTATTTCCCTCCGCGGGCCGCGACGCTCGTGTATCATGAGGCTCAAGACTATTCCCGCGGAGCGTAGATTTTTTTACACGCACTCTCAATTTATGAGCTCCTGTCACAGGGCGTTATAGAAAATCATACATAATTCGTATTACCATCCCTGGGTGCGCGCGCCCTGGATGAAAATTCTCGGAGCACCTTCTCCGCGCCTCTTTCGCACCTTGCGTCCTCAGATGGATGCGAAATTACACGTTTTATTTTTCGACGATGAAGAATTCTTCGTGCGTGTGACGCGGCATTATGCTTCCCTGATATAGTTTTTATCTAATGCGTTGAAAATGTTGCGGAATAAATTTCATTTCTTTCAAGAGAGTAAAATAATGTTTTTCAACGGTGCAAGACGAAATGAAACAGTTTAGGCGGGTGCTTACGGAAAATTTGCGTAATTTTTTTTCGTCGGTCTCCTAAAATATACCTATATGTATCTTACAATAATTGAAAACAGATAACTAACACATTATATGTATATTATATATCAAAGCAAAATTACAATTTCAATCCTAGCAATATACCTACCTCCACATAGTAGAAGCTGTCAGATTTTCAATCATTTTCTCATTCATTGAAAAATAAAACATTTGATTTTCTTCAGTAGGTATCTTGCATCTATTTGAATAATATAATAATTCAAAATGACATAGTATTAAAACTATCACACACTGGAAATAAAAGACAGCATAAATGCCAAACATAGTGTTATATTGCGACGGAGGGCAATAGTTCTGTTCAACCAAATCGCTTAGGATGTTGTTATATTCCACCTACAGGTGAGTATTTTTTATAGGCGGGCGTTGTTTTATAAATTCTTGAAATACGGTCTACTTAGCTCATTCGGTGTACTTTCATATAAGTATCTACTTTATAAAATTTGTACATATTAACTATTTAATTATGTATACTATTTTTCGAATACTGCACATATTTATTTGTTCTTTATATCGTTTTAATAGTATTTCTTTGTTTTTAAATATTGTGAATGTCTTAAATTTATAATTTGTAAAGTTCAATAAGTAAATGTAAAAAAAAGTATTTGAATTGAGCTACAACTAACCTAACATGCACTGTAACATACATTTTAAAACTTCTGAATGTCTGTCCGATATACATCCGATTGCAGTCACTGCATTAAAAATACTAACTTGGAGAGGTACTTACTATCTTAATTTTATTCCAAATTAATTTATTATTTATAATATTATATTTTTTGAACATCTGGATGTCCGTCCAATATAAATCAAATGACAGTTGATGCATTTTTTTTTAAATTATGGTTTTCTAAATTAGTGTATAATTACCACGTGTCATATTAAATTTGTAATATGTAAAATAATATTATAAAATTACATATTTTGAAATTTCTGTATGTCCGTCCGATATAAATCCGATTGAAGTCACTGCATTGAAAATAGTAGAGGAATATTATAATTTATTTATTTATTGAATTAACATTCGAAATTTTCTTTCGGCACAAAGCTTCTATGAAGTATTTTTATATATATTTATTAAACGTTTGAACAGTGTAAGTGTCTTCCCTTATTTATTTTGTTCGGTTATTAAAGATTGTTATCGTACACTATCAACATACGAGACAAACAATGATGATTGCAGACAGGCCTTTAAAAGACGGCTTGGAAGTTTCCGTCTCCTCACCACGCGAGAAGAAAAACTCTCCCGCTTTTCTCGGGCAATATGTAAATCATTTTTGCCAGCAGTATATCTCTCAGCATTGTTTCCACACTGTCGGCACGAAGTTTCTATCATAACTCACTCGTTTGTCGCACGCGCCGATTTACATGTGTAAACCTAGCCGCCCACCCCTGCCACTTTCTGTGCTCCGTGCCGGGTTGTGTCAAGAAAAAACCTGAAAAATTATGCAAACAGCCCCCTTTTCAAATTTATTTATTGTTTATCTTGGTGACCAACAACGCAGGTAGATCGCATCAATCAATATGTTATCTTTGTAATGTTCTGTTCTGTTCTCCGGATTCAAAAATATTACACTACCTAACCTACTAGTAAATTTCAAACAACAGTAAAATTCATGTTTGGCATTCATTTAGCAATTAAATCTCTATTTAAGATTGTATTACGGCAATAAAAACTTAAATTTACTTTGTACTTACATTATTATAATTTTATACTAGTCACTCAACAAAATTACTTACCGAAAACAAACGGATCAATATATTTCCTGTTTCTGTGTTCCGGATACAAAATATTGTTAAACTCATTACATACCTATTCCACAAATATTATGTTCTTACCTGTAGTTGAAGTGATATTATTATGTAGTACATATATACCTACCACCAATTTAAATAATTCATCTTAAATTAAATACTTTAATCCAGTGTTTCTCAACCGGTGGTCCGCAGAAATTTTCTGGTGGTCCGCGAATTTTTGGCGTCCAAATGCCTAAGCTAAATACTCCAATCCAATCAAATCTTTAAAACCCGTGCACCTGTAAGTGCTCGTGCTGTGCGTTTTTGTTCTTAAAATAGTTTTACGTGACGAAATCAACCGCTGTCAAACGTTATTATACTGAAGTACCTACTATAATTATATTATATAAATTATTTTTTATTATTTCTACGTTAGTGGTCCACTAAACGCTTCTATTATTCTCTGTGGTCCATAGGTCTAAAAAGGCACAGAAAATCTAATATAACTATGTTTTATATACAATATAATAATATAATAGTGGGTACGTTTATTGGGAGGACGTATCTAGAACAATCGTAACACGTCGATGTTACAAGAAGGTGTCACGTTTTTGTCAACAGTTATCAATTAATTTTACAAACGATTTTTAGTGAAATCGCCATGGTTACAGAAAGCATGAATTCCGCACCCGATATGGATGCCCTCCCACTAAGTAATCCAAAATATATTATGTAATAAAAAAGTTTTTTTTCTATTTTAATGCCATTTCTTTACTATTTATTTTTTCGTTGTATTGATTAAAACAAAAACTGATTTGTTGTTGTGTTAGCATGTATACATGCTTTTGTCTTGACCTCCCGGGCGGATTCGTTACAAAAAATTTCACAGGCGTAACGAAAAATAAAGTCACAAAAGTAGCGTGGCCGCGAGAGACTCCAGTCGGCCGCGAACGGGGCTTCGGTAATGACGTGAAAACCCGCGCCCCACAATTTATTTTATTTTCTTTCGAATTTGGATAACCAGCATTCAGAGAATCAGTAGGCAAAGCATGTTCCATGTTTATTAATTTTAACCGTCAGGTTTAAGTATTTTGTTAAAATTATTGTGATATTACAAGACCCATTTTGTTGTGAATTTTATACGTTGTATTTTACAACTACTTACGTAATTCGTGACACCGATTACTAATAATATTGAGAAGACCATGCTTTAGACATGCGTGGAATTCATATTAAGTCAATCTCTTTGGAATTTAGCCTATTCTTTAAAACCCATAAACTAGTTTAATGGCTGTGACCACATCGTTAAGACATTTAAAAATTAAGATTTGTGATCGTAATACATGAATTATGTTTTTGAAAATAAATTCACTCTTGGAACCAATTACGTCAATCATTTAAAACGGTCAGAAATATTGGCAGACTTAGATCGTTTGTTAAAATATGTCTTCATTAAAAAAAAGTTTAATATCTGATTATACGCGCCTATTTGAATGAGATATTTCTCATACGAAAATAATATATTCAAAAGTTATCCGGATTTGACACAGCTCGTAATTTATAGCAATAACATTAATGTTTCTATACGTATATGACTATTAATTCGTGGGAATAAAATTATATCAATAGCTATTTGGGTCTAATTTAAATGTGGTGGATTTTTGTACACCATTGATGCATGGCGTGAATTACTTTTCTAGTAAAAGGGTCACAATATATTGATTCATATACTGTCAGTTTGGTTGTGAATCTCTTCAACTATTGCTTCAATTTCTGATGGTTCAGAAAGCCCTTAACGATTGGCAGATGCACTTCTTGAACTGAGCTCTAAAGTATTTCCTTTTATTTTTTTTTGATGTGAATAGCTGCAAAGGCTTTCAAAGGGAGTATAAGTGTCTCGAAAAAAAAAACATTTGCAAAACAACATATATACCCAAATGATTTAGATTTAGTCAGTTGAACCCTAAAAACAGTGTCCTGATTGTCCTGACATAAAAATACCCCAAATTTTCATGCTGTATCAAAAAATGAAACTGAGCAAATGAGCTGGTGACCAGGTTCAAATACTTAGGTGCCACAGTTACCGACAATGGCAGTCTTTTTAATGAACTTGGAACCCGCATGAGTGTGGCGGATCCTGCATTCAGCCAACTTCGAGTCGCACGAAGGTCAAGGCTGTGAGTGTCAATATTAGCAGCATGTATAAAGTGACCGTCCGACCTCTCGTCACTCCGCAGCGGTGCTATAAAAGCGATCTATGAGCTGCGTGCGGGAGGCGTGAGACGTGGCGATAGACCAAAAAACGTGAAGAGGAAGACGAGAAGGCGTGACCTTGTGCTTTCCATATTCCCAACACTTCGGCGTGACAGGGTGAAGTCAGTAATTCATTAATCGCACTACTTAGTGTTTATAACTTTTACAAAACCATTGAAATATTTTTTCAATCAATTTCTTCGGTTTTTATTAATTTTGTCTACTATCCACCACAATCTGGCATGTTCAATGTTTCTTTGCCCTTAACTTTTTACTTTCGCATTCAGGGTGGAACTGTGGCTGTGTCGGCCATCTTTAGTATCTACCAATGTGATTGGATGACGGTGTTTTGTCTCATAATATTATATCTGCTCACATATATACCGATATATCACGCCCATTACCACATAAGTTCTTTGGTGGCATCTATCAGACAGCTTTAATTTACCGTTTATACGGTGGATTTTAAACATGAAAAATAATGCTCAAAATGTAGGTACATCGGAGGCGTGTACTAGCGCCCTCAGAGTGCAGTAATTTGTCAATAAAGTTATAATATTGCAAACTAACAATTAGGTACATGATCAGGGCATCATAAACTTATGCGGATTTTAAATGAAGAATAATTTTAATGCATTTTACCAATGCCAAGATTTATGCGACCGGTAGAATAAAACTCCAATAATGAACAGCCGTGTGCTTTTTAAAGTCTTCAGTATAACAGTTAATTCTATTTGTGAGTAAATCACTCAAAAAAGTAATCTCTGTACGAATTAGCATAAATAACAATCAATTTTTTTTATTTGAGACTTTACTTGTGTTCTGAACGACAGTCGTTACTCAGGCAGCTAAGCTGTATAATAAATTAGTATCTGGCTGTCTTTAAATTATATTTGAATTCTTCCACATCATTTTAAATGTATCTCTTTCAGAGTGATTACTGAAGTGATTATAATAAAATAATATATCCTACTGAGTGACAATTTTTTTTTTATTGTATATGTTATTTACTTATGCGTGTTATAATTAATTATTAACACTATGGTCGAAACAATATACCAAACAATTATATTGATAGATTATTGTCAGTAGTGAGTATTTTATCGTTTTGGGAGGCTGAAAGGCGTAATATCTGAAATGTAAATGAATTACCTAGGTATATATATGGACACCAACGTCTTCCCGCAGGTGCACCATATTGTGAAAGTGAAGTCAGTTGATATTCTTGAAGTATCAATTGCATTTGGTTGAATGAGCCCCAACGCCATATCTTACATGGTTGGCTCTGTTGTCTTCTCGTTTCTGATTAAATCACACAATTCTGATATGCTTTAAGTTGGCATAGGGCTTGAAACCAGGTCCGATTTGGGGGCGTGCCTTCGTCAGGACGCTGAAGTAAAGCGGATTCCAATAATCAAGAATTGTAGCTGGTATGTACCTACACTCAATGTAAAGACTACGGATTCAATTCCCGACGAGGCTCACAATACGTTTAGGTAGCTATGTGATTCTCTCAAAGCCTGTGTGTTAATGTGTTTGCTTCGCTTCGACTACTACACTAATTTCATTGGACCTCATGGCATACCTATGTTTGTGTTACTTAAATTTTAAAAAATATATACAGACCTACAGTAGGGTATTGCACAAAAGATTGTTGTTGATAAGAAATTAACCTCGAGAGAGTACCTATAAGTCCGAGTATCCCAGGTAAGCGGGTGGGTTCGAGTGACAATTTGTTTTTGGAACGTATTATCCGATCCCGACGTAGAATAGCACGGCCCGATATCTACTTACAGCATGTCTTCCCTAATAAACTTAATAGTGGAGATACTGCCCTGCTGCCGACTCCGCTTATTTGACCGCCAAATGGTGATTATGGTATGTTTACGGAGGGCGATCATAATGTATGTGTCACTAGTATTTTTGTTATTGAGATGATATCGATTTCGGTTTAAATCATTCACAACAAAAATTACCACCTTGTTGACGACGTTTGTCGTAACTACAGACATATCATCTACCCACCGAAAGAACATGCACTCTAGTTTTTTTTATTGAACAAATAATCCGTGTTCTCCGGCCGATAGATTTATTGATACAGTGTTTCCACACACACTCTAACAGTCGTTTAATCAAAATGTATTTATAGCTGTTTTTATTTTTTTTAATTTACTACTTTGCAGGGCCTAGAGCAGTGGCTGTAAACAGGTGTGCCTTTTTTAACGTTTCATAAGCTTTGTGTTATAGTGTTATACGTACATGCTATAATATATCGTGAGAACTGTATAATACGGATAGGCAAGAGTATACTTATAATAATATAAACGGTTAAAATTATTGCTATTTTTACTGCGTTGAAAATATAAATATTATTAGGTTTATTATTGGGTGGGGCAAAATCGGCAGGCACTACCTACTAGGTACATAACAAATCTAAGACACCTACGCCAGATATTTCGATTGTAAGATACAAACAGAAGTATTTTTGTATGCAAAACCACCGCAAAAATGTTGGTAAAACTTTGATAAATTGTTTCAGATTTTAATCCAACGAGAAGTAGATATAGGTACACACTAAATCGTATACTTATACTTGTATGGTAGATACATACCAAAATTATATAGATAAATACCAGTGGCGTGCGGTCTATAGATGCTGTGAATGCTTCGTATCCCTAGTAGTAGTACAGTTTCTTTCAAAAAGTTCTGTGATATGGCTAATATTACGTTGGTAATTATTTTCAAAATATATCAGAGCACATTCGGTACTTTATCGACCGCCTGTCAAAATTTAATTAGAAATATTAAGCAGATAATATTATATGGACAATTGTAGTTATTTTTTCAACAGAATGAATACAACCAAAACTCACCGCACGCCACTGATAGATACATAATATTATTATAATTCGAATATATAGTTATTAAAATAATAATAAACCGTTAATTTATACTACTTTAATAAATTAACTGTCAATTATTCTTGTTAGAAAATTCGTAAGCATACAAACAATATTAATAATATATCGTACGTGCTGTGGTACCTACCGACTCTCACAGTTTTGGATCTGACTGGAAAAAAGTCTTACCTAGGTAAATTTTTATTGTATAAGATTAAGTTAAGTGAATGGTACTAATTTTATGGATGTATTTATTTAAGACCATACTTCAGTGAAACGGCAAATAATTTTCAATAATAGGTGGGACGTAATTTCGCACTCGTTGCCAATTGGAGAGCGATAGTCGAGCTGTGAGCACGCCAATTTGTTTTGTGATGGCGTCGGAGGAATATATTCTTAAATCGTGTAAAGGTGACTAAGAAACGTTACGCATTTACTCGAAAAAGAAAACATGTCAATGAGTATACTATTATTACTAATATAACAATAAACATAACATTAAATGGACGCATGTTTTTTTGTTTGAAATGACAAATTATGTTTTGTTCGTCACGCGTCGTTTGCATAATCTTAGCGTCGCATAGTCACGATCTTTTTAGACCATGCCTCAGCTGAAGTATAGCCTTGATCTGGTTTACTATTTCTAGTCTTTTCTGCTTCTCGTTAGTTGGAAATATAGTTACTCACTGGCGAAATGAACATAAAGGTTTAATACAATTAAAATATTAATATCCATTTGTCATTTATTTAAAGATTTGCTTAACAATACAATTGCTTACTTCTAATATAACTAAACAAGTCCAGATTGTTATTAGATTTTGTTGATTCAGTGTTGTATACCTATTACCTACGAATCAATAAATTATCCTTTTCGGTCATAGGTGGAGTTTATGGATCTCTTCCACATTGTATGTTATTTGAACATATAGTTACCTATCTACTATTTAACAAGGAATAGTTGTTGTTCATCCATTAAATATTGGGTGTATATAGATATTGAAATACATTTTGTTCTTAGAATATTTATTATAGGTACCTACTTTGATATGCCTCAGTACTTTTTATTCAAAACTGATAATACATACGATTTAAGAAAAAAAAAGCTGTTTGGTATTCTCAAATTAATGGAAGAAAACCTCCCATGTGTATTTATTAGAAAATGTCGACATTGTAGGTACCTACTTGACGCCGTGAAGTTCTCCACCAAACTTGCGATGTGAAGACCCACCCATGTGACTGCAAGTTTCTTTTCTATGATTACTTTATATTAATTATAGGTATACTTATTTGACTCGGTAAACGAGTGCCCAAAAATTGAAGAACACTGCCCAATAGACGAGTTTAATTAATATCTTGACTCCAGTCTAACATACATGCGAGTTGGCCACAGGTAATTTATATGTTTATGTTCCCAGTTATAATTATTATTTCCATCATGTGTTAATAAATATTTCAATGTGTTGGGGCACCTGTTGTCGAAATTGTAACGGGTACGATCTGTTTTGAACCGGATATAGATATATAGCCTCTAAAATCGCTCTTGCTTCAAAACTGACATAACAAGTAGTTAGTAGGGGATACTCGTGCACAGGTAACTTTTAGAACACATGCAAAAGCTTTTACAAACACTTTTACAATTATTTGACAATACCTAAGGAAGATTATGTGTTTTTAAATTTACGAACTCATAAAGTTCAGTGGCTGTACGTGAACAGAAAAGTACAGAACTAGGAATCGATAAGAGTGGAGGGAGCTAGGGATCGACCCCGGCTGATGATAATGATGGCTTATAGCATTTTTTTTAATTCTAAAATTTCAAGATGGATATCTGATGTTCGTGATCTGTGTAGGTATCTAATGGATAATTAGCAAGTTATTATTACTAAAACTAGAAAATAATTATCAGGTGGCAGTGACACCTGTCAACATTATTGTCGATGTACTCGATAACAGTACTAATATTTTTTTATACTTACATTTATTTTATTGTTATTTTAAAACATTTTGCTCATTGAAGCATATTAAAACTTTACTTTTGTTAGAATATTTAAGTAGAAGTCTACTTTAAGTTGGTAAATAATTTATTTTCTTTTTTTTTAGCATTGTGATAACTTAATAAAAATTATTTTATATGGTTCAACCTTTTTTATTTAATAAGTACCTAGGCATTGTCAATAATATAAAACATTACAACACCTACTTAATATTTTAGATTAGTCTGTTTTAATATTTCAGAGAAGAAAAAAAACACTTCAGAAATGATTCAGCATTAATAGAATTCTTTTATAATTTTACTTTAAAAAAATAATGCGCCATATCAAAATATAAAATTTTTATTGCCCCGCTTTTAAACATTTAGTGAAAAAAAATATTAATCGGATTATCTACTTATCTACTTACTGGTTTTGGCAATAGACAAAATAGTGTCACGCAATGCAGCTAAAAAATAAAAAAAAACTTTATATTCAAATTTGTCGCTATAGACTTATATAGGTATATAATTATATTATATAGCTTATTATTTATATCAATGAGGAAGTAGGTACGTGGCAACGCAATGCACATGACCGAGAGAAATGTAATCAGCTTGGAGAGGCTTTCATCCAGCAGTGGATAGATTCAGGCTGATGATGATGATGACTTAATAAAATAAAATATAAAATTACATTAGCTAAGAAATGTTAGGAAATTACTTGTTTTCATTACAATATGGCAATATGTCGTGTATAGGTGATTTTATTTAAACCAATTGCCCGTTATTTTAATTATTAAACTATAATATTCGGCATTTATAGAACCCGCTGGATAGACGAAGAAGTCATAAAGTTCGGCGGATGTACATAGCAGCGTAGAATTAGGGACAGAGATGAGTGGAAGGAACTAGGGCAGGTCCTCATCGAACAGTGGATCGACGCCGGCTGATGATGATGATGACTTATAGCGTTTTTTTTAATTACAGAATTTCAAATATCTAGCAAATTATTATTACTAAAACTAGAAGGCGAAAAACAGATGGCAGTGATACCTGCCAACATTTTTGTCAATGCGCTGAATAATTACCAATTTAACAGTAATACAATTTTTATATCGTTAGCAAATGAATATTGGGTAACAACTTACATTACATTCATAGCTATAAATGCGTCGATTTGAATATGTAGTAGGTACTGATAAAAATTGTTGGATATCTATTTCGATAAAACCGGTGTATTCTACTTGAGTTAGCGTGTGAGTTTAAATTTACCTAAGCTAAGAGCTGAGATGAGTTAGTCTAGTTAAGTATAGTTAGTGGTATGTATGTTAATAAATTGCATTCAAAATGAATTAGGTAAGTAGTATTTAATATTTGTCTATTTTTTCTTCCAGGTATAGGTATTTCATGTGGACGAAGTCGCGAGCGATTGTTTTGCTAATAAATAAATTTTAAATTCGCCTAGCAGTGTCATCAGTCATTTAATACTGTACACATTAATAACGCAGTCATAAAATGATTTCACATAGGTACCTACATTTTTTCTGTATTTTTAGAAAATCGGTAATGATGATATTTTTAATTGGTTGTAAATCAGCGACTTGCGAGCGTATATATTTCTTTATCGCATGCTGAAAAAAAATCTAGAGCAATCAACTGCTTAAAAGGCAATAAATTTGTAATTGAGTATATAAATCAATCCGGAACACAAGTTTATATATACATTGATTTATGGCTTACCTGCGAACTGAACCTATAAAAACATTAAACATGCTAATTTAAGAGTCCGTAAATTACTGACCCTATGTGGTATCTCTATTAATTAATTTTATTTTTATTAATATACCAACGTTTCCTAAAACAACATTATTGAGCAAAATTTCAAGTAAACGTGATTGTAATTTCCAACGCACTATTTTTGTTTTTTATATAGCGTGTAGCGACATCTATCGACAGCTAGCGATATTACATATATTTCGATTTTGCAATAATAATTTTAATTTTAGGGTGGAATTTATTTGACACCATTGTGATCACATGATACCCATAATATATTAGAATTCATTTGTTTTAAAATACCTAAGTGTACGATTTTATAAACTATCTACTATTTATTACCTAGTAAGATATAAAATCCCCCTAAAAAATATTTTTAACACTCGTTAAAATAATCTCATAAAACTTTTACTATGTTCAAATAAAATCAAATTTATTTATTTTACATATAATGAACATAACAAATTATAAATTCAACGCGTTCACGCATGACATAAAATAAGTGTTAACAATTTTTTAAATAAAAATACAGAGAAATGTGAGTTAATAATATAATAAGTAATAAAATAAGAAATAAAATAAGAAAAGAAATAAAATAAAAATAACAAAAATAAAAGAAAAGTAGGTACAAGTAGATGGAAGCACACAGGGTGAACTATTGATAGACCCTTTCTTAAAAACTTATAAAACAACGTCCACCTAAAATCACTCTCATGTAAGTGGAATATATCAATATTCTAAGCGATTTCATTAAACATGGTTATTGCTCTCCCAATTGGCATCACTAATGGCAGGTTAGTTCTGCACCTTGGGAGAACAAACAAAGTATACGTATATAATACAACATCCATTACACACGCATTCACGTTTCAGGGTTTATTTTTGCAATATTAGTACCTACGTAGGTACATTAAATGGTTTTGAATGAACTGATTGAGTGAATTTAGCATTTTGTTTAAAATTGCTTGTGGTTTTTGACAGATTTAATAGATACCTACTAGTTTCACGTTTGCTACAATTGATTTTTCTATGTGAAATGATTTAAAACCGATTTTATCATTTTTTTTTCAAGTTCGGGTTCATATATTTTGGCTGCGTTTATACCTATATAAAGTAGAGTTATAGCAGGTTTGCATCACCGCCTGCGATTAGCACCCACTATGTTTAATTATCTATTTAATATTTCACCAGTTAACTGATGAAGTTGTTTGATTAAAAATAATATAAAATAATTTTCTTTCTGTGAAATTAATACTTTTCCGAGGTCGCGATCGAAGACATATCAGACTCTCATAATCGAGGAGAATTAAAAAAAAAAAAAGAATGGTTGGTGTAGATTTTAAATCTCCGGCCCTGTAGGTACATCGATCTATTTGCTCCGATATTTTACCGCCAGTGTCGGCGTCCGTACATTATTCGCCCATTTGTTTATTTCTCATAACCGCGCACATAAATTTCGTTTGGCGAACGAGCGGGAAACTCGTGTTTCCTCCGACGTCCGCGGGAGGCGCGTTTTCGAAACAATTCACCAACTTCCAAATTTGAAAAATACTCTACAAACAATGAAATTATAATATGATATTCTCGACAATAAATACCTCACGTTTTGACTGCGAGAGAGTATTGCAAAATAAACAACTAAGTATACTTATAGATATACCCATTTATTTGTTTAGATAATAATTAAAACATGTTTCGACATCATTCAGTAAGTAAAAATATCACAATATTTAGTCACTTGCTAATAATTTAATAAACTGATTTGTAATCAAAGGCCAATTTTCATAAATTTGATAATGAGACATTCTGACAGTTCATTCTATAGAAATAATCTTACATTCTCAGATCTTGTGAATTATTCGTTGAATCACACAAATAATTTACACAATTTTTAATAAAACATTTATGTATTATAGTTCGTTCATAGTCATAGCTCCGTTTGAAAATGGTGACCTATGTGGAGATAGAACCTACTTTATCCACCTGCCCTTTGTAATGTCTACCTAAACATTGGAGGTTGTGTCAGCTTTGTTTGTAGAATTTTGCCGACAATACTGTATTGATATTCACGACATTTTTTTGTTACTTAAATCGATAATAATATAAAATCAAATGTAACATATATCCGTGATCGGACTTTCATATAAAACGATCTTAGAAAGTCGTTAGAATTCATACACCGGTATGTTTTATTTCATCGCCATCATCATCATCAGCCGGGGTCAATCCACTGGTGAATGAAGGCCTCCCCTAGCTCTTCCCACTCTTCTCGGTCCCTAGTTCTTTGCTACCACATACATCCACCGAACTTTATGAGGTCGTCTATCCAGCGGGTTTTAGGGCGTCCCTGTGGGCGTTTAGTACCCCCTGGGTACCACTCTATGACGACATTTGTTCAGCGGTTGTCCACTAGCCGAGCGACATATCCGACGTGTTTTATTTATTGTAAATTTTTTTAATACCAACTAAATTCTACAAAAAAAATCTTGATTGTAGCTTTAGTAAAAACAATATTGTATGTTTCGTTCATTTGTTTTGAACCTATAATATTGTGAATCTCAAGGTATTAATAATGGTTTTACTGAGATTTAAACATATCATATTTATTTATACCCCCACGATGGCCGCGCAGCTTAAGCGCCGAGGTTTGAATCCTGGGTCTGGCAATTACACATATTGTTTTTAAATTTGTGTATGAGTCAGAGTATGGACCTAATAGGTTGAGCAAGTGGCTGACATCCATTTCTCGTAAAAACAAAATCTGTTAATACAAACCTTCACTCTGTGGAGGCCCATATGATCTTAATAGGATCGGACATGGTCGAAAAAAAAATTCAATTAACTAACTGTAAAAACATGTTTTAGTTGAAGAAATCTGTGACCGAGAAACTGTGGATCAGTTACATTCAATGGTAAACGTCCAACGTCATATATTTAAACATATATGGATCTGCGGACACAACGAAATTGTGTTTATGTTCACATTAATAAATCTATCCCGAAACGTCGCCCGAGATGTTTAGATAGCGACAAAAGAATCCTGAATCAGAATTATGAGCATGGCCAGCGCATTCTTTTTTCCCAAATCCTGTTCGGACACCTGTGGACGAAGACCTGAGTTGTTTGTCACCTGTGCCAGTGCCGGAGATAGTATGTAGGTAGTAAGTATATTATTAATCCTTCACTTAAAATAAGTAAATCGCGATATCTGCTCCAAAGCAACGATGGACCTTCACCGCGAAGGTGTTTAACAAACTTGTTAGGTTTAGTTAACAGCCATTCGCTCAACGCATTAGTTCCGTGATAAGTATTTGTTTCATTGTTTCGGCTATATAGTATATACCAGTGGCGAAGGTTGGATGTAGGCTGTTTAGATCCGCCATAAATAGTGCATATTAAACTTTATTAGCCATACGTATTTGTTTTTATTATACTATGACTACAATTTATAGATGGTGTTGGTAAGTTTTTTAAAATCAATTAAACCTTGCCTATACCAAACCATAATAATTTTGGTAGGTATATTTTGGCCGATATGACAAAATTATACACACTTTTTCATTCATACTTATTTGTTATCATTGGATTAAGAATATGTACATTTTAGTTATATTGTTGGTTAATTTGTTTTAAATTCATTAAACCCTGCCTAAACCAAACTATAATAGAAAAGAAATATTATTCTATCTATAAAATATCGAAATTGATGTATGATTTAATTGCATAATTTTGGATATTTTATACTATTATCTATTATGGCTTGGTTTCGCAGGGTTTAATTCAATTTTAAAAAACTAACTAGCACGATCTGTAAATTGTAGTCTTATTTCAATAAAAATAAATACGTATGAATGACAAAGTTTAGTGTGCACTATGTTTGGCGGATCTTAACAGCCTACCTCCACCATTCGCCACTGGTACCCGCCTCCAAATCCATGAGTCAAGGACTTTAAATTTAAATATTGCTTTTTTCAAAAAGTTATTGCTTGTGCTGTAATTCAAAGCATAGACTTATGATTGGTCTCTACAACTTACTAAAAAAAATCTGTTGAGATTTCCTATCCTATAAGACTGGTTAATGGTACACCTACCTACTTATCTATCCTATAATAATTACAATTATTTTCATTGTACGTAATTGGAAATTTATTGTTGTAGGTGTGTTTATTCTACGCCTCTGGTATTATCCCTTCATAAAGTGCCTTCGCATACCTGTGTCCTTCGCCCGCGATCCTTTACTTTTTAAACCCTGTGTGCCTATCAAAAGGAAAATATGTTTTTTTTAATCCGGACAAGTTTGGTCCCATCGCTGTGTCGAGAAGAGAGATAGATGCTTATATGACAGTTGTGGTCAACTTGCTGTGATTATAACAATGTTCAGATAGTATCGAGACTATAGCGTCAAATAATCGTATACTATCTGTGACATTGTGCAATATTTTAGAAAAATTTACCTCGCTTTCGATTATAAACTCATGTAGTACCTACTACCTACCTACCTACAATCCTCCCAGATGAACAATAAGTTTTAGATCCAGCACTGATTATGCAAACGGATTTATTGAAGCACAGTATAAATTACAAGATAAGTAGGTACATAATTATAATTGTTGTATTATATTTTATCTACACCGCGTGTGCGGAGAGAAATGTTCAGTTAAGAACGTGTCTTCTTGGTTTTGACAGGAAGATCGGAACTGAATTCAAATAATTACAAGATAAAAAGAACTTTTTATATACCACGTTTTTAAATTTTCTGTTGAATCATATAAACTTGACAATTCTATGTATTAACAATTTGCGACAAATAAGGCAATTGTCAACAAATCATTGTTTTGCTATTTTGCAAAAAACAAACAAATATAGAATACTGAAATGTCATTTTCATTTCCATAGTAACGCACGTATATATTAATAATTTAGTTGTTAGGACCACCCCCTTAGCAACCAATAACAGTGGATTGGATTACGGATTTCTTCCGAAATAACTTTTCATACAAAACAGAATTAACTGAAAATGAATCCAATTCTACTTAAAGATGGCTAAAAGTATGAAAAGAATGCATTGACACCGTGTTCTGGTATATTCTAAAAGTTTCAAATGTCTAGCTAGTCGGGAAGTTAGTTAAAAATCGATTTCAAGATTTGTACTGGATAAACAACCACGGACAAACAAGAATATGAGCTAAGAAAAACGTGGTAATAAAATACTATTCAGTATTCATGAGTACGAATGAACTCTGTGAAACTGGGGTAAACGTAAACCAAAATGTATGGCGATCGGTTTAGATGTGTGCCGTCATAAAAAGACGGTGTTAGTACGTATACAGTTTTATTAAGTTTTGTATTAACTTTAGTTTGGTCAATCAAAACTCTTTTAATAATGATAGATAAGTAGTAGGTATATTATTGGAAGAAATTAAAGTTTCTAAAAAATCCTTTGGGTAGGTACTTACATACTTATATACTAGTTTTGCATTTTAAAACTAATTAACAACCACATATACTTACATTACAATAATATTTGACATTCTATCAAATATTTATGTAAATAATATTATGTTCTTTTTATAGTGTGTTATTATTGCTTTCCATCCTTTTCCATAAAATGTTCACTGCAACCGCCTAAGAGGCTTCGCAGTGCACAAGGTACGGCCGTGGCTGCATTTTTTGTCATTATATTCCCACGGTGGATCCAGAGAGTGCATCACTGCCCAGCCTAGCGAAAGACGCACCACTGATTGCATTTCGGAACCGCGCCAGTGATGCGACGGCCCGCGTACCCACATAACATCTACCTGGTGCCATTTCGAGATAGCATCTATCAGCTCTCGTATCTTTTGTTTAGCCAGAATTTCGGGATTCGGTGTGAATTATTCTGACAGGCAAGACGAATTTAATTTTGGATGACGCATTCAATATGCTATATCTTATATGTAGATATGCATTGATATATTAAACAGGATGCACCATTCCATATAATATTTGAACAGAAATTTGTACCTTTTCCAGAAAAGATTATAGTTGTAAATGATAAAAATCTCTTAAACATTACACTTATTGCAATGTATTTAAAGTTTGGTAGTAAATGCTTTGAATATATTTTTATGAACACGTACTGTTCGAATATATGTAAACCCATTGTGGAAAAACACAGTAGTATACAAATTAACGCCGTTTGTAAATTGAAAAAAGAATTAAAAAATTATGATTCTGACAGACTTAACTTTAGGGCAGACTAAAAATATATACATACTTACCTAATAGGTACTGTAAAAAATAATTATTTGAATACCTAGGTACATAAATGTTCTATGCACAATCATTGAAAATTCATTGAAAAATAATGTTAATTGGTTTATTACTGCACTTTGTAATCGTAAGTAATAATTTGTATAAAAATCTCTTAACGCCATACAATGAAAATATAAGAAAGATTCAAAAGTTTCTATACTTACATACATAGATAGATACTATTTAAAATAAATTGAATTTCGATTTATTCTAAATACTGTGGTAGGGATATTAAAATATGAACATTGATTGACAGTGGTTAAGTGTATATTTTTATTATTTTCGCCAGGCAATCTTCGCCACTATTACAGAGTACGAATGGGTATAATGTGATTATTTTAAATCTATTTGTAGAGTTCCAGCATGATTATTGATTACCTAACACGCTATTACGATCGCGAGAACTTGCCTGGTTATTTATATTTAAATAATAGAAAAATAATGATCTGCAAAACCCTCCCTAAATACCTACAGCATTTTTGAATCGTTAGCAGTGGCGTAGGACTGATCGGCGTGAGGTATCACATAAAGAAATCGCATCGGAGGAATCGAGGCAGGGCCGCACCGCGCATAACTTGGCCGCGGCGCACAGAGCGAGCTGCACTGCACTGCACGCCATCTCCTAATATGGCACATACGCTGATCGTGTAGGTACTTATACAGAATCGGTCTATCGCAGCGGATCGGTATCTTGGGTCCGTGGCATAGCTATAATTTTAATTGAGAATATCTTATATCATTTTTTGAAGTAGGTGCTTAAAACTTAGTTAGCCGCCGTATAAAGGAACGGGAATCTACTACACTATGTTCTTATGAATTTCAGCAATCCTCAGTAATGAGGCAAATTATTTGAGGAGATATGGAGTGAAAAAGAGAGAGAGAGAACGTGTTAGGGTACCTAACATATTAATGTTAGGAGACAATGTTCAATTCTGACATTAGCGAGCCTGAAATCGAATAAATTGGGTCAAATAATATTCCGATTACCTATTATATTTAATATCATCAGCATCAGCTGGTTTTAATCCACTGCTAGATCAAGGCCTCCTCAAGCTCTGTCTACTCTCTATTCCGTGCTTTTTCTCGTGGTCCGTTTCAAACGTTAATATTCCCTCAATTTGGGCATTCGATCGTATTATACATTTGCCTCGAGTACCACTGGAATATTGCTTTCATTCAACGACTATCCTGTCTACGAGCAATGTGTCTGGCCCATTTTTATGTAAAGTTTTTGTCATACTTCATTACATCTCCCTATCAATTTGCTCGCTATTTATCTATATATGCTACGTTGAGAAATTATCTTTATTATATTATTTTTTTATGTAAAATCGTATTATTTTAATAGCAAAGTACCATCTAATAATTTGGATCGTTTTGCCTGACTTAAAATATTAAACATACCTATTGATAATTTATACTTATTGGAATTATAATAGTGGAGCATTTGAAAACAAAACTTTATTTATAATGTTTTGTCTCATATTTACAATTGATATGTATTTTCTCAACTTGGTCACCGGGGTGCACTTGTATTCATTCAATCTTCAATGATTATGGATGTCCAACATTGTGATTTATGATAACTCTCATAAAGTTTAGAAACACTGCACTCCGCATCGAATAGATTAAATTCCACATTTCCGAACCGCATACATACTAAAATCCTCACTCCCCGATCCGGCACTGAGCGTCGCAAGTCTTCCCTCTTTTCCTCACTTTTAGGAGTGCGGGAATGAGAGGGACGCAACGCTCGGAGTGACTCCACCGCCGGGGGAGGGTCGCAAGGAAGGGTGGAGTCTAAGCTAAAAACAAAAAGTTGGGGATAAAAAAAAACCCGTTCGGAACGGCCGAGACTCATTACTGGCGAAGAAGTGTGCGTGTGTGTGCATATTCTGCCCCCACCGGTGTGTGTGCGCGGTCATGTTTGCACCTGTGTATATTACACCGAGGTGGATTGATCAGTTTTGTGTAGTAGTTACCTACCTATCTCCCTACCAAAAATACTGAAACAACATGTCGGTAATAATTATTATTATTTAAATGCCTAAGTATTTCATTCTGGTCTTACAATATGATAACTTTTTTAATTTTGTCAAGAAGCAATATGGATAACGATGGATAAATGATGGTCAGATATAACAGAACAATAATATTTTTAATAAAACTATTTCAAGTCATATTTCTTTCTTCTTCTTTCGACCATGTCCGATCCTAATAGGATCATATGGGCCTCCACAGAGTAGAGGTTTGTATTGACGGATTTTGTTTTTTTACGAGAAATGGATGTCAGCCACTTGCTCAACCTATTAGGTCCATACCCTGACACACACAAATTGAAAAACAATATGTGTACTTGCCAGACCCAGGATTTGAACCTGGGACCCACGGCGTTATAGTCCAACGCTTAAGCCGCGCGGCCACCGTGGGCGTCATATACCTAACAATTTTACAGTCACAGTCATATACCTACATCTAATTTCCCGATAGATACCAATATGTAAGAAAAAAATGCTTTTATGACAATTTAAAGTTTGTGTTCGTTTTGCGTTCAGCGAGCTTTGCATCGATTACTTACAGTTGTGATAATAATAAAATATGTGCAATAAACTAGTACCTAAGTATTAATTAATGAACCGGTGACCATTGGAATAATTAATAAACTAATATGAGAATAAATATACCTATTACTTATCCAATAATCAATTATTATTATTAAATATAGTACCTATATCTGTCTATCAGAGTACATATTCAATCTTATAACTTATAATAATACATAAACTGAACACATTAGGTATTCGTATTAATAATCATATGGTACCTTAAAGATTGCCATATTGCACTTACTCTCGCTCGAGATTTTTATTAGTAATATATGTATGATTCCGTACTAATACGTGTCTACTTGAAATTATGCAAAAATCATTGATTAAAATGAATGAATAAAATGGATTCCTAGATCAGCGAAAAAAATATATTACAAAAGATAACCGAACGTGCAAGGTCGAGATAGCAAAAGTATCCCTAGATTGGAGCTATTATCACAAAACACCACGAATTAATAATAATTTCACCTGTATAATCAAAGAACTTAAATTATTCCTTAAATTTAAGGTAAAACACCCTGATAATTTACCAATCAGACATGTAAGTAATAAATATTTGAGAGTAAATAGAGAAAAAATGCAGATCTATCTATTCCATAGGTACTCGTACCTACATATTTTTAACGTAAATATAATAAATGTAAATAGGTACTTAAGCTTTGATATAAAATAATGTTTTAAAGAGATTTTAATAGCTTTTTATTGATAGGTAGGTACTTAATTATGTTGTTTTCTATGTGCTTTAAGAATACTTGTATTCAATAAGAACTACCGAAATACCGGTATTGATATTTCCATTCGGTATTGCAATTCCTAGTTAGAAATTTAATAGTCAATGTATAAAGTTACACACACGCATGTGATAACAATTTCTATCGCGGGCAGAAAAAATATTTATCTATCTACGAAATCTATTCAATGATACAGTTTAAAATAACGGGTTGGGTACACGCCAGATGACATAACGCAACTTCGGTAACTGACAGATCTTTGCGTTATCTCCACACCGGCAGATTAATCACAAACACGATTTGCTTTAATGTGGTAAACGAAATAAGAATTTGAATAGATACTTTATCTACGGTTTGATTAATACGGCCGCATTTCTGTTTATCGGACATCTCTCTTACTGCTCGAACATATTCAATTTCAATGCAACGAAACGTATACTGACAAATAGATATTGATAATATTAATTTTTAACAGAAATAATCTCCATTTATTATATCGGCATGCAAGCATTGTTAAACTTCAGTGTTAATGTATTACTGACACTGTAATTACAACCGCAATGTTTATTTGTCTATTTACGTGTCCGTTTCCCACTTTGATCACTGTAGATCATCCTATATCATGTCAGCATTCGTAGATCCACCATATAGAAACTGAGGATGGTATTTACTGATCTTCCAAGACGACGTAATAATATTATGATTGGCTTAAAGAAAAGGTTCTTGGTGCATCCGTATCACGAGAAGCTGCATGATCCGCTTTATTACCTGAAATCTTTGTATCTGTAAAATCCTTACTCAGAAGAATGGTGTCGAAACTGGCAGTATAAAGTATAGACTACTCATTTAGGTGTTGGTTTCGTTATTTTCAAATGACAGTAACACCGTTGCAAAGTGATTTCGTCGTGGCCTCAATGTCAGAAGAATCTGTTCGTCCTCCATCTATCCAACGCAAGCATTATATTTATTCTATAGGTACGCTAAGCCCAAAATAGTAAAGGTGCTATGACTGGCTGGCTATATCGTAATCAACGCCTGTGGGAATTACATATAATGATTATCCATTCTGTCGAGTTGCTTGATTTCATTAATTATTACTCTGGCAATTTTTCACAATTTCTTGCAGTCAAAGTAGAATTACCTAGATTTTCGTATATCTACATATTGACCTAAACAAGACATCACCATGCATATTACATAGGTACACATCTTTCAACACGGTAACATTTTCTCGAAACTGTGAATTGAGACATATGACATTGAAACTCTCCTTATGACAATAAAACGTCAATCAATCATCAATTTCAAATTTATTTATTTTTATATACGGTGAACATTACAAATTATAAATTTAAGACGTTCACAACATGACATTTAATCCGAAGCGATTAGGTTGAACATTAGGTTGAGTTATTGCTCTTCCAATTGGCATCACCAATGGCCGGTTAGTTTGCATATTAATTTATAGGTATTCTTCATTTTACAACTCATCTACAATTTTGACACCCACAAAAAGATCCGGACCACCCCCAAATTTTAATAAAGAATTAATATAAGTACATAACTATAAAAAAGGATAAAACCTCAATCACATATTTCGCTATTTAGGTATAACACTAAATAATATTCAAAATCGTGTGACAATGATTAGGTACGCTTTACAGTCATTTATTTGCTATTCGCTAATTTTATAATATAGGTACAAGAGTTGGAAAGACCATTATATGCAATCATTCTCTGAATCTAATACATATATTATATACTTTAATATAACACAAACCTGTGAATTTAACTGAGATATAAATGAGTTAGAATCACAGATATACCATTCGCAAACTTACCTATTTGTCGTTTGGAAAAATCGAATATTTAATAGTATGCAAATCAAATGGATTTTACCCACAGGTTGAAATACAATAATTCAGCTGATTTATAGGAGCAATAATACCATTATATTGTAGAATTTGTTTCTTGTACAATCTACTTATGGAAAAACATGTGAATTAGTTTTTACATGCTCCATTTAATAAAATGTTATGGCACAACATGTTGTCGTCAACACACGGTTCGCGGACATAAAATACATGTTTAAAGTATTTTTTAAATTTAATTAACAGGCAGCCACTATCCGGTTATCTGAGATTGAAATATATTATACTACATATTTAAAAATACCTAGGTACGTGTTGTAGTTTTTCTCAAATTCAGTAGTATCACCACGATATAATACTCCATATCCCAGTGGAGATAGGCTGTTAAGTTCCGACATAAATAGTGCATACTAAACTTTGACAGTTATACGTTTATATTTTCATTGAATTAAAACTACAATTTGTAGATAGTGTTGGTTAGTATTTAAAATTTAATTAGACCCTGCGTAAACCAAGCCGTAATAGGAAGAAATAGTCGTCCAATTAATCCAAAATTATATATTATGATAGAGGAATATTTTTTATCTATTGTGGTTTGGTTTTGGTAGGGCTTCATGAATTAAAAAAAAAATAACCAATGGCATCTCTAATAATATAATGATATGTATTTTTAATTCAAAGAAAACAAATAATTATGACGGAAAAATGTCCACTATTTTTGTCAGATCGCCCATAGCATACATAGACTCTTATGATTCGTTTTAGGCAGGGTTTAATTGATTTTTAAAAACTAACCAGCACCATAAGCTGCAAATTGTATTATTTCTTCAATGGAAACAAATAAATATGACTGACAAAGTTACTATTTATGTCCGATCTTAACAGCCTACCTCCACCCCTCGCCACTGCCATATTCGTATAGATATTTATTATTCGACAATAGTAATATAATATACTTAGACGTGTGGTGATATTTACTTGTAGGGTTTTAAATATATTATAAATTGGTATGCCGACTATTTACTACATAATATTATCTACTTATATGCTTTTGTGACCAGTGAAGCTTCGATAATTTTAATGATACTAGGTTTATTTATTAGAGCATTTGACATAAAATTAATCTTTTAATTTGTATTATTTTTTCCTGTCATATTTCTCTTGAAAATCTTCGTATAGATATAATAACCAGTGTGTTAACGATACCTGGTCTCTAGCATCGATGAATATGTTGATTGATTTTTTTTTGGAACTATCTCACGATAAATGTTGCCCACATTAAAAAAACATACTTTCACATTTTTTTTAGTAATATAACTGGTTAAATTATTATTATAAGTTATAAGCATTCGTGTTTTTATCCAACGCAAGGACGTATACCTAGTAAATATTAGAATATATTATGCTGATTTTACTAAATTGGTTAACGCCGTATAATGTATGCCTATAGCTCAAAACATGGTAATATTTTAAGTGAAGCGGTAGGTATGTATTTTCTTCTGTATCTCTAACAGTCTAACACAATAATTATTAATACGAACGCCAGACAATTTTTAAAGAAATTAATATAAATAACATTGAATGCGGAAATGGAATAAATACCTAACATAAATTGAATTCACACTTTTAAAAAGGGGTTTACATACCAATCATACAATATTGTGTATCATGGATGTATAGGTACTTCTTGATGTGTAGGTATATGATATTGATATTGTGTATATTATTCGATTTGAATCCCATTCGAATGTGCCGTCATTATCCCATACATGTCCTCATGTGACCCTGTTACTTTTGGTCACGGAAAAGGTTATAATGTAAGTGGGAGGGGCGGAGGGCGTCGGGCGCCTCATTAGAGTCGTATTCTTCGCGATTCAGGCTGTGTTGGTGCCGCGGAGCCTTGACCTCCGCTACACCTTCGGGTTACATACGAAAATAACCGTGAACTTCATACCTCCTCGATTCCATGACGCCCGATTACAAGCAAAGCGAAAATAAATTTAATACGCGGGTAATTTTACACGATAGCAACCATTTTGAAAAATACAGCTTTTATATTAATTTATTAATCGACCACCAGGCCCTGCATAACGATCCAAATGGGAGAATATTAAAAAAAAAAAAAACTATTAATTACATAGTTATTTAAAATTACCTACTTCTGTGGCTATCATCGGATTCAATATTAGATTGATACAATCAGTCAGTGCCTATAGGTATATAATATGATTGCGTAACGTTATGAGATAGCGGATCTGCAATTTCATAACATTACGAATTAATGTTACTTATTTCATCATAGAGTTCATTAAAAGCCTCAAATGGAGATGGGCTGGACACGTAGCTCGAAGAAGAGACAATCGTTGGACAAATTTAGTCATCCAGTGGTATCCAAGAGGTACAAAACGTCCGCAAGGTAAACCTAGAGCCCGCTGGATCGATGAAACGATAAAGCTCCGCGGAAGTGCGTGGCAACGAAGTGGCAGAGAAGTGGAAGCAGCTTGAAGAGGCCTTCATCCAGCAGTGGATAAATTCAGGCTGATGATGATGATAATGATGATTTCATCATAATTTCGAAATATTATTTCATAGTGTAAATGTACCTATGAATAGCGGGTCAGAATCGATTAGACATCTCACTCGATTACAAGTTTCCGCCAAAGACACATCGCACCGAACTACCGTTATATTTATTATATTGCATCGATTGTAGCATTGTAGTTATTTGAAACAGTAAATAAAATTTCGCCTCCTCCATCATTCCGACAAGTACCTACTACCGTCCTTCATCTGCATACCTATCCTCCGCCGAACCAAAGAAATTGCAATTATTATATTGGTAAATACTTACTCGGAATCTGTCAAATAAAAGTGATCATGTATAGGTATATATCGATAGCTAGAGGTCACAGGTTCATAGAGTTAGAATAGGTATCTCAATATTTAGACGAAAGCTTTCCAACCAACATTTTAGTTATTATTCCAGCAAAATTACATCAAAGTTCGTGCAAAAATCCAAAGTAAACGGTATTTGATCGTTCGGCATTATCCAATAGCACGAAGTAATAATTTCTATGCCAAACAAACGATAAATTTATTTTGACTTTGTAATTTATATTTTTTCTACGGATTATCCCTTGCAAACAAAGCGTGACTTTGTGGGATATAAATTACGATATGCACACAATTAAATGAATTTGAGCTCCATAGATATTTTATGGCACGTTTTAATTTGATACAAATATTTTATAGTATATTTAGGATCTTACCTATACAAATTTGTAGTATAACAGCGATTGAATTTATAAAAAGAACACCTGATAATTTTCCTGTGCGCCTAATACAAAAATTCTCTGCATGTTAAATACCTTACAAGGTTATCTAATGAAACCTTTGAATGCTTAATCCATTTTCCAAACACGTATATAATTAAATGGCAATTAAATAATTGCATATTATTATTTAATTTTTTTTCGGCCATGTTCGATCTTAATCCGTTTCCGGAAACTTGTACGTATGCAGTTCGCCGTATCACTCTTCACCGTGAAATGTTGTATTGGACATATATGGCCGTAGCAGACAAGGGTTTGCGATGTAATAGAGTTTATTAAATGCCTTAAATGGATATGGGCTGGACACATAGCTCGAAGAAGAGACAATCGTTGGACAAATCTAGTTATCCAGTGGTATCCAATAAGTACAAAACGTCCGCAAGGTAGACCTAGAGGCCGCTGGATCGATGAAATGATAAAGTTCTGCGGAAGTAGGTACGTGGCAACGCGATGCACAGGACCGAGAGAAGCGGAAGCAGCTTGAAGAGGCCTTCACCCAGCAGTGGATAGATTCAGGCTGATGATGATGATGATGATGATGATGATGATGATGATATTGAAGACCGTCCAACCTCTTTGGGTTGTATAATACTGACATAAAATTCATGTCTAAATAAAACACGGTTCTTGTCAGTTTACAGGAAGCCAGCAACAAACAAAATTTTAAAATAGCCGTTAAACTGGATTATTTGTTAGGTTAAGTTAGATTAGATTATTGAATATATTGAATCCATGAATTTTACAATAATCAACTTTGCCAAATTGAAATAATGTTCATATTGAATCTAATAAAATTGGAAACCGTATGGTATACGGTCATCGCTTTCCGATAGAAATCTCACGGCGAACTGTGCCACGGTGAAATGTTTTACGTACAATTTACATGTAACCATAAGATCATTATGGGTCTCGACAGAGTAGAGGTTTGTATTAACAGATTTTGTTTTTACGGGAAATGGATGTCAGCCACTTGCTCAACCTATCAGGTCCATATTCTGAGTTCTGACTCTATACCTACAAATTGAAAAAAAATGTGTACATGTCAGACGCAGGATTCGAACCTGCGACCCACGACGCTATAGGCCGACGCTTAAATCGCGCGGCCATCGTGAGTGTAAATTATTTAATACTCTTGCGTTTTAAATATTCACTGTTATAAACCAAACGCAATATACCTACCTAAACATTATGAATTTCTACCATACCAGGTACACACACATTATTGTAGGTTTTCAAATAAAAAATATTTTTTAAATAAGTACACTACTTAATGTTTTTTCGCATTCTAAACTCTATTAAATTACTCAATATGACATCGAATCATGTCCATTTTATGATGTCAGCAAATGCGTTACATTTTATTTATTCATATAAAAATTGTGGACGCAAACTGTTAATAATTATTTAGCTGGCTCCCGGCCCGTTTAAAGAACACGGAAAGGGCTGGACTTTATAATTCTACAATAACGCGGAACGGATACTTACTATCCACGAGCTCTTTTACATTCCTATTACCCTGATATTTATAAAAATATATTACATTTCAAAATGATGTCTTGTTGAAAGGGAGAAAATAAAATTACAGAGTGGAGGTGTATAATAATAATTGTACCTTTATATAAAATATTATTGCCGAGGAATATCAAAATATTAGCAATTTATTAAATTACTGTCTTAATAGTATTTATGTATAAAAACATTAGTGTTATAAATCGTCAATACATTTTCTGTATTGTATTGTATTGTTATTAAAAAATTCTTATTGTTCGATCTTCTTCGTTCCTTATATTATGGTCATCACGAAGCGTCGAGGAGTCCTGGTGTTTGTATATTAATATGTTCTGGACTTACCAGCATCATTTGGTTGTAGTGGCGTTTCAACTTACACAAAATTCAGCAGGTTTTAAGAATACACAGAAAACGTTGACAATATTATTAACTTTGGTACTTACATATTTAGATGCCTCAGTTCAAACTTCTGACACGCCTGTATTATATTTTTTTGTTCGCAATATTGTTACAGTCCTACAAACTTATCTGACGAACGGTCAAAAATGGAACTACGAACTACCATATGGACGCCATGTTGGAATCGTCATTCGAATGTCAGATTCTGTTCAGTTGCGAGTCTTGATTGAGTAGTTTTCGACTGTGGCTCCCCCATCAATTCTTCAGACAAGTTTGTGTTACTGTACCTAATTATTTCGCATTAAAATAAACATTACCTTTTTTCTGCTTGATATTATTTGTCTATGCAACCTCTGTAAGTGGCAGAATGTCCAAGACGGTGATGAGTTTATAATAATGGCTCACTAGGTATAGGGGACCTACTGCAATTTGGTCGCCAACCTTCGTTAGAAAACAACAGTAACAGAAGACGATTGTAATAAACCGGGTGGAACCCTCCCCCCATCCAAGATTTTGCGAAAAAAATGTCTTAGTCCTCGTTAATTATTATGAGTTTTATGCTGACATTTACAATTTAGGAACGTGCATTATGTAAAATGACAGAAAAGGTAAGTAAAGTCCCATTGGTACCTACTAAATCAAATTTATTATTTCTACACTAAATAATGATAAATAAAGTATTTATGAAAATCTTTTTCGTGCTTTTCAAAATATTTCCCGATTATTTTATGGAACCGTCACAATGCACGTATAATTTAATTCCATAATAACAAATTTTCGGTGCAGACAGCGACACTATTTTCATTTGTTTTGTTCATCTGTCGTCAACTTTAAAATAATGTTTTTAAAATTGAAACTGCGCATTTCAGGGTTCTTTAAAAAAATGCAAAACTATATTATATGTAGATAAGATCAATTGTAATATTTAGTTTAGATAGGTACCTATAGAAAATGTGAAGATATTGTTAAGTTGTTATTGTTAACCATTCTATCAACATCTTCTGCTCATGTTCAGGGTAAAAAATAAACAATATGTCAATATTACATATTGTATGCAGTTATTGATCACAACATTACAATATTAACGCTCCACGAACGTTATAATTAAAGTTAAACAAAAAAAAAACATTTAATAACAGTGTGCAGTTTTCACGAACTAAAAACTACAGCACTGCCAACTGTTTATTGTTAAATTCTTGTAATAAAACGTTATTATTTTCGCTGAAAGCCGCGATCGAAAGCGCTACACTTCCGGTATCACGGATGGGCGTAGTGGTATCACATCAATGGCGTAGCGGTGTGGTTTTTTTCAATATGTCAGCGGTATGGCACAATGCAATATATTGGCGAAATTAATACACGTCGTGGAGATCATTAGCGTATGAATTATTGATGCTAAACACTCACGTCTTGCCACTCGCAAGAAGACATTTCTTTTTGTGAATTTTAAATTGATATCAGCTGTCAAACTTCGCGCCTTTTTCTTGAGATACTTATCTAGTCAGTTAGTTACATATTATATCAGTTATTCTAGTTCTGGTATGACATAACAATATCATTGTTTCCTTCTTGTATGCGATATTATCATGTCATCAACTTTCTGGTCATATAATTTCTTTAACTATTGAACGGGGAATACCCGTAACTATGTTATCCAACTTTATAAGTGCTATTCATAAAATGGCAAAATCTTATTTTTTGCTTTTCTACCCAAGATGTTTTTGCACAATATTTATTTATGAAACTCATTTTTAATTTAATCTTTAATAGATAATGATAAAATTTAAATGTCTGTCTTTCATTTTGAAAAATTGCCCTTCGATACGCGTTTTAACTATTTTCGCGATACCTAAGTACTAAATCTGTATGTATAATATATATTTTTTTAATGTTGCCCGTCTTTTTGTCCTGTTATATAACAATCAATGTTATAAAACAAAAATATGTCACCTAATATAACTTCTACTCCATATAGGCCCATATATTTAATCTCCTTAAGATCGAATACGGTTTTGAAAAAAGTAATAAGATAGCAGTGGTGGAGTGATGAGGTGAGGTGGGATGCGCGTTTTACTCCAAACCGTTGTTGATCGCTTACTCCAGTTGATGTGCGTGTCCAAAGCCACGAATAAGAAGAATACGCACTATTAGGTACTTTTATAATATAAAATCAATTTTTTCATAACATCATCTTGTAGATAACTATATATCACATTTTATATGGTTTTTATTACATTTTATTATTAATGAATGATTGCAATATTGTCGTCACTTTTGTCGAAATCCATTTAGGTGTCCCATTAATAAATAAACGAAGAACTTACTTTACGACGAAGGAAAACTCGGCTTTTACTTTTAGTGTTACGTAGGTGTAGTGCAAAACTTTTGTCGGTAATGACTTTTGTTCTTTCATACTGAAAAACAGTTCACTCATATTGTTGAGAACAAAATAAAGTGACTTCAAAGATGGATGTTTTAATGAATATTCTCCGCTATGGTTCATTATGTCACAATATTTTCTTTGTTACAACCTTCAAATGTATAACAATAAATTACACTGCAATTTAACAATTTTTAACGTGCTTAAATGCGAATAAAATCGGTCCGAATATATTATTTTGTATTATTTTTAAACTAGAAATTTTACTTCTTACACCGTATAATGGTTTACATAATAATATGTAAACCATTATTATTAGCATCTCTATTGTAATCAAATTATTCAAATTTTATGTGACTTATTTCGAATGTTCTATGTTTAAATATTATTTGTATTCTGGATTAAAATCGAATACCTCCCTTTGTTTCATGCTGCCTGATACTTTATATTAAAGTTTATAAATACTAAGATATCATTTTCGTGATGCATTTTGATCTCACATTCATTTTCTTGTGAGTATTTTACGTTATCATGGTTTTATTTGAAAAATAACAAATATTATTTTGATGAATATCATTATTACAAAAGATCACTGCATTTTTTTTAGCAATATAAGAACTTGACCAAATAAGGAGCAATATAAAGCTAGATGCTTACATATTATTACTTAGTAATTATCATAATAAATTTGCATAACACGAATGTACGAATAAATTCATTGAAAAGTCTTCCAAAGACAATATGTATTAGGTACCTACATATTGCACATTTCCTAATATGGAGGTTTAACATTATAATTCTCGACCTTCTGTTATATTATGCAGTTTTCATTTTTTTGATAATAAAATATTCTTTAGTTTCATATTATTTACACTGAGAATTAATGAATAGGTAAACAATAATAATAAAAGGAGTAAAACAAAAAAAAATCAAAAAAATGTAAAATCAGCGATAAACCAATAAATTAATAATAAAATTATAAAACTATTGATATACTTACTAGGTTTACAGATTCCTGGATACCCTAAGAGTACCCAAATGCTTGATGAATGTTTATTTTCAATGTTTGAAAAAATATCAATAATAAATTGTAATTGTACTAATATATGACTTTTCTTTATTTTCAGGTAAGCTTCACTATATTATGATATTTAAGACTCGGAAAGGAATAACTTCGTAGGTAAGTTTTATTTGTGAACATTTTCTTTTAAACATCGGACGCTATTATCAATAATTTCGACATAGGTAATAGGTACTATAATTGTTTAAATTTACCTTGTATTTTCACATAAATAAAAAAAAAATAAACTATTATTAGGTAGGTAGTTACCAATATTCTTTCTACGTAAAAGTTAAGTATCTACTGGGTATTTAATGTGTTTTTTTATTACAACATGAGAACTACTGTTGCTGAAGGCTTGCCCTAGCTCTTGCCACTCTTCTCGGTTCCCAGTTATTCACTCTCACGTATTTTTGCCAAACTTTATGAGTTCGACGGTCCTATGGGCTTTATAGTTAGACCTGTGATCGTTTAGTAAAGATAAGGCCCCATGGGTACCACTAAATACCTGCATTTTTCTATCGGTTGTTTAGTTATCGAGAAAATTCTATTGAGTCTTTTTGTTATATCACAGGAAAGCATAACTACTGCTCAAGTCGGTACCTTTTATTTTATTAGCTCTAGTATGAAGCAAGTATGTACTTATCGAAATACTTATTTTCCTGTTCGAATTTCAATATTGTGTCTGTTTCAAAATTAGTGTTATTCTAAAAGGATTATTTGGGATTATAAATTTCAATATGGCTACTTCAAAATAATGCTGTATAATTTGATATCATGTCTGGAATATTAATTCCAGTTTAATGGGTAAACCAGTTTACATTATGATAGGTCACGTTGCACGTGTTATGATTTGTTGCGACAAAGTTTATATTTATCATAATATTATCGAAGCATCATTCGTACTAATAATAATGTATTCTAATCAATATTATGTTATATTATTGATTTACGCGCAAATAAATGCATTTTCTCGCATCAAAGTTGCTATTAATGGTACATTCATGTAGATAAATAATTTAATGGGAAAATGATTTACATACGCACTAGCAACACAGACGTTGTACGTGGAACGTACGAAGCAGGTTGATGATAATAATATATTTTAAATATGGAGCTTTTATCGAGACGATAGCACGAAGATGTCACGTATTTATCGCGCCATTATTTCTGCAAGGTTGGTATTATTTCATACGCTTTATGCGCAGACAGCCGAGCGGCCGCGAGATAAAAATAATCATAAAGATATTTGTAAATTTAAAGTCACACTGTAAGAAATAAAGCAAAAAATTAGCCCCAGATGAAAGATTTTACGATAAAAATCATTCTTACGGTGAGTTTGACAGGTAAAAAGATAACGATCCAGATGGTTGCGACTGAAATGTTGGTGCATTGATAATCCGATCGCAAACATTTTTCCTCATGCTGAAAATAATAACAAAATTATGAATGGTAGATATAATGAAACAACGGTATTTTTTTAAATATTAAAATAATAACAGATTTAGCGCCTAGGTACTTATTTGGCAGATTTTTTTGTAATACAAAATTGTTGATGATTTAATAAATACTTATTTTGAATTTATTGACAAGATCCATTAAAACGCTGTTGAAACGATTAATATAAAATTGACTTAAAAGTCTTAAATGATATCTAAAAAAGTTAAGCGGGCTTAAAGTTTGGTAGTTACGTAAATAATTTTATAAATAGGTAAGTAAGTAGTTTTTATTTCAAAAAATTATACAGTTCCTATTAATTGTAAACATAAAATACTATCATAGCAATTAAAATCATTTTGTTAAGTGTACTCGGAGTAACCAAATGCACGATGAGTATAGATAAACTTTTGTTTTTTTTTATGTTGATGATCCTACATAGGTTTCGGGTTCGAATCCCACTGGCTGGGGGACAAAAATTGCACTTGATTTTTCAATCTAAATATTATTTTTTTAAATAATTATAAGTTTACCTAGGTACTTAATAATATATATATATATATTATATTTATATTTTTCACACTACAACAGGCCATGAGACACAATGTCACTGGTGTAGTGAAACAGTAGTGTAATTAGTAGATACTTAATATAAGTGAGGTTAACACATAAATATTGTGACCTCACCGGGTCGAACCCGGTACTCCCGTATGAAAGGGACGCGTCTTATGCACCGTATTATGAGGACGAGAGCGTAATTAAAACCAAAGCATCGCCAAGGAGTTAAACAAAATGTTCAGCAACGTCAGTTGGTAGTACTCATCGAGACGTTTTCATAAGCGAAAATATTACAAAATGCATGTTCCGTTAGTGCTCAGCCGTAGTGGTTTGGCGGGCGCGACGCGGCGGCGTCTTGCGAAACTCAAACGTATAACCGTGTGTGAAATGTTCGTAGACAGTGTCTTTTTTGGGACATAATACACGCGGTTATACGTTTGAGTTTCGCAAGACGCCGCCGCGCCGCGCCCGCCAAACCACTACGGCCGAGCACTTAGGGTTCACCCCGCCTTTACCATTGGCTACCAACTAATGAACGGTCCTGATGATCGAAAATTATGTACTTACGCCTTAAACGTCTGCAAATTTAGGTAAAGGCATCTTATTTATTATAATTGATCTCGATTCACGAGTGATTGTTGTTTTTCTGGTAAAAAATAATGGTACTTATGAATAATGATGATTATGTCTCAATCGGTTGATAATAAAATGTGACATTTTTGAATTTCCTTAGTTATTTTCTCCGGGGACAAATTGTCTGTCTTCTAAGAATTTCGGGCAGGGATTCCGAATTTGAATGCGTGAAACAAATGCGCGCGCAGACAGATTTATCGAGTAGGTCATGGGAAACGGCGATCGAATAAGTCTTATATCTATCAGTGTGTGAAATTAAGCGAAGACATTATGGAAATTTACGACGCGCTAATGATTGCATTTTTTACCTCCATTTTGTAATTTCGCGTAGGATGTTTATTTAATTTTCTCGGCCCGTGTGAATTTATTAATCGCAAAAAGTATACAAGATAGCGTGATTGTTTTTTATGCGCGCGGAAACATTTTAAATTTTTATGTTTTCGGCGAGCTGATAACAATAATTTACCTACTTACCTGAACAACACGTGTATGTTCCTTGCTTTCATGGAACACATCACATAATATCTACGCAGTCTTAAAAAAATATTGTGCATTCTTACTAATAGCAATTAAACTAATTTAATGATTTAATTTGTTGTCACAATTTATTCATTAATACTTCCTATATACCAGGAATGGCAAATAGGATTTTGATTGGCGTGCCAAAATGAGCCGATTTTTTTTATTCGTGTCGCGTGCCATTCCTTTTTAGGTGTACGCAATGATATCATCTAAATCATATTTATTGAATATAAAAAAACAATTAGGTAGGTACATTGGTAACTATATTGTTTACCTATTCAATATATACAAAAATGATACACATAAAATATAAAATTAAAGAAATTAAGGAAACAAAAACATTTAATAACACACTAGTTTTTGATTGAGGTTTTTTGTTTCATGTTATTTGCCAGACTTTATATCAGGCTGAAATGTCATTGATTGCAAATTAAGGCATGCTGCTGAATCTTCTTTTATCAACCGATTGAAGATACATGATTCAATATAGAAAAAAATACTTTCACATGACTACTTGGAAGAAAAAAATGTTCAACAACGAAATTGCTAGTTTTTTAACAGATATAAAAGTATTAGGCATGCTTTTCCATGTGTTGCCACAATATACATATTATACATACATCAACATGATTTCGCTTTGATTTTATATTTTAACGCTATAAACGTTTTGAATATTAAAAAATAAAAGGATTTTTTGGCGTGCCGTCGAAAACTTTTAGCGTGTCAAGTTGAGCACGCGTGCCGCGTATTTGCCATCGCTGCTATATATTTTCGTGTAAAACTCAGTAGCAAAATACTAGTACCTAACGTCCTAACACGTAGGTACGCCAAAATAATATTATACGTTACGGTACTAAAAAAATTTTCCCCTGTCTCAAAACCTCCCCGAACATTAACCCCCATATAAAAATAAAAACACTTTAAATTTACATTGACGCAAAAAAAGTTTATTTGACAAAGTAAACACGAAACGAGCCTAGTAAGTAAGTATAGGATTACTTAAATAAATCATTGATTATTAAATCACACCTGAAATTTATGTTAACAAACCCTTGGTATCTATTAATAATGATTATTATCTAAATAATTACTTTCTTTTTCACTTTGGTACCTACATACCTATCGAATTAAAAATAATTGATTAAACTATGTATCCATTACCCAGCCACTTTATAATGAACACATCTTTCTTAAAAAGCGAATAAAAAACGTTCCAAAGCCTGTTCGATCAACTTTCGATTCGAGTTCGGATTAGTGTTCCATTATTTAAAAATTGCATTCAAATAATACGCGCGTGAATTACTTTGTATGACGTTTTACGCACCGGCCGCAAGAGAGTGCTGATAAACATGGATAGGTATGAGTGTATGACGTGAAGTGCGTTCGGAGTGACTGCGCAAAATTAAATCATTTGGTTTTTTTTGTGTCTATCTTTTGCGTCCATGTACTTACAGGCTGATGTCAAAGTGTAATTTATAGGTATTATAATTTTAGTGATTATCTGAGAACTTTTAATATGAGGCGGCTCTCGTGGTGCAGTGCGTAAGGCGCTTGCCTTCCACCCGAGAGTTCCTGGATTCGATTCCCGGTCAGGACACACAATATTTATGTGTTTTTATCAAAGTCTGGGTGTTTGTGATTGTTCAAAATTACTAACAACCACCTTGTACGAAAAAGCAAGGACATAGTTATTAATGATTCAAAAAAAATATCTAACAATTATCTTGAATACTGCTTAGTCAATGCATAAGTACCTGCTCAAGAACTGTTTTTTTCTGGATTCAATAATTGCAGTTAACACCAGAAACTCAAGATAAATACTACCTATAATGGGTTTCGGAAAATACAATTAGTAAGTACCTACTTACCTACATAGAGTCAAAAATATTGATAGGTTTGTATTATCAGAAAGAAAAGATCACATTTCGTTTTTAACTTGTGTGATTGCATCTTTTTTATTCTGTTCCTTATTTCTTTCGTAACCGGCAACCTGCCGTCACATCCAGGGCTGGATTCAGCTTCTTGAAGAGTCAATTCCCCGCTCCCTCATATAAAAAAAACGTACCCATGTCTATATAACTGAAAAATAATTTAATCACCTGTCTACAATAGCAAATAACAGGAAAAATATTATAAATACCTACGTATAAAATAACGGAAGATCGAGAAGGATGGAAAGTCTTGGTCGCTCAAAGGATGGCGAAATTTAAATGTGGTCACGATCCTCAGCCATGAGTGCACGACCAAGAAGAGATAAAATAACAATTACCTATTACGTTAATAATCAAAATTTAGTTTTAAAAAATCTTTGGTTGTTTTATTTTTTAAGTCTTCTCGTGGTTTACTTTAAATTGATTTAGTGAAAATTAAATATTTGCTGAGTGAATATTTTTTTGCATTTGAGGATCCCTTATTAATGAGTAGTCATATTCCAACTCACACTTGGAATACCAATAAATCTACCTCTGGCCATACCTAACATTAATTAGCAAGGAATTATTGCATGCAGAAAGATTGACTAATAAAATCAGCAAAATTGTCATATTGTACAATTTTAAGTTTCTATAAGTAATTTATTTTTATCCACAGTTTCCCGTCAATGGTAAATATCCAATATATTAAATCCATAGTAGTTATCGATCTACACATATATACTTATAACTTGAAATTCGATGTTACTAGTTTGCCAAGCGGTCATTTTGATTTATTTAGTTTTATTTTAATTAATGCGGTTTGTTGTTGACATTATGTTGATTTTCAGTTTTCTAGACACTCAGTACCTAATACTGACACATCAAGCAATAAAATTAGAAATTAATACTCTTTATTATTAATTACATAATTAATTTATTAATTGTGTAATTAAAATTTAATTACGTAATTAATGTTAAATATAAACAATAAATTGAATAATAAATTAATTCATTCATTATTATTTATCACATGCTGTATATTAAGTACCATATTGAGACCATCCCGAAAGATATTTTTTCGCTCTTTTTCCGCGATGTCCATGACTTGCAAAGTTGCAAGTAAACGAACGGAGGTTAAAAAAATTCAGAGGCGTCTTCGGGTCAGCCTTTTCCCGTCATCTTCTTATGAAGAGTTTGTCGTTTGTTTTGTTCTTTTGAACAGCGTTCTGCTACACGAAAATCGTCGGAGAGGTCTTCGAAATTATTTTTGTCAAGCATCTATTTTCTTACCCACGAATTTAGACCAGATAGGGTTACCGGAACATTAAGTTGTTATTGTTATAATGCAAAACAAAGAAAAATTACAATTATCATAATGTATTTTACCATAGATAGCTGTTTTGATTCGACGTTATGCAGCACATGGGCAAATTTTTTGTACTACTATAATTATTATTAAAACTGTATGGTGGGGGTCGAAAAGGAGCCATGTAATGTGGGAAAGAAATAGTTAGTATCAGGGAACACAAAACGAATTGAAATTGGTTGCCTTCTGGGTGAGGCTGTAACAAGGTTTAAATGGGATAAACTAAAACACGTGTTTTCAAAATATGCATTCAAGTTTGTCACGTAAACGAAACACCCATTCAATATTGGTAACATTTGAGGACGCCTAGCCGTTGACCCTTGGCCCATAGCGGCTGGCTGTCACATGTTTATCTTATTAATATGTTTGTGGTTGTTGGTGTAATTACTACCAAATAAACACAGAATTATGTTTTAATGCACTTGCGTTGCAAAAACCCGGTTGCCTACTGCAATACATAGGTTACAAGTTCGAATCCGTTTGTTGTCTAAATTTAGCAAATTTGTATAATCAACAAATAATATGACAATATCTTTGGTACAGTCTTGATGAGTTGAACGATTTCAATCCAATCCACGCTGAAAGTTTTTTTTAGATAAAAAAAATATCCAATTTGAAACAAAACTGGTGATTTTTGAGTTTTTGCATTGTTACAGGAAGATGATAATGCCCGTATATCTCAAAATAAATAAAATATATAAATTTTAAGTTTAATTATTTAAAATTATATTCCATACATTCATTGTGATCTTTTTTCATAGTAACACTTATGTATCAGCCCTAGAGGTTTATTGATACACCTAGATATTCGAACAGAATGTCAAGAATGTGTCTCTTGTCCAAAAATAAAACAAAACTAAAAAAATAACTTTTTTCAACACACGTTGACTTTTGGTTGATTTTTTACATTGTCACATGAGACTCGAAATAAAAATAAAAATAAAGCATCTCGCGGACAGTCCGTTTTGTCATTCGACCTGTATCTTTTTTATTTCGTTTTATTTTTATTAATGACAGCGTACTACGCTTTGAAACTAGCATACCTGTGCATAAACGTAACCATTTAATATATTTTTTTAAATGTTTGTATATATATCGCACATCCGGTGCAATAACGTCATAAGTGCATAATACACTTTTTTTCAGGACAAGCATTCAAAGATTGTGAACTTGGTAGAGTCACATGGCTTCATATTATGATACCTTTGACGAAAACTATAAGAACTACACTTATGACATTGACAGGTGCGGAAGCCTATTAGGGATCTTTTTTGACATTAATCTAAATTTTGATTTTTTAGCACTTGTGACGTTGTTGCACCGGATGTGCGATATTGTCTCTTCATATTCTTACTGTAGAGATGTAGACTGTGACTACGGCCGTTATGTCGAAAGAAAGTATCGGAGTATCGGTCAAAACATATAGATAGATACTTGCAAGAATCGGTATCAATAAGCAACAGATTTCAAACCAGAACGGAAGCCGACATTTTGTTTTCAGGGTTGCCAATAGGAAGGATAAAATAAATTTCCCAATATAATCACTCGTACCTACTATCCGATTCGAAAATCGAACTGCCTTCAAAAATCCTAATAAGGAATACGTATATCGTATATGACTCCTTCTATTTTGAGTCAAAATTCTTTAGTTAGTTAGTCTGATATCGAATATAATATAAAAGTTTCAGTCAGGGATTAGGCAGACAAATCATTAGACGTTGTTACTAATCGCTCGCCTATTCAGCAAATATCAGATTTATTAATATTAGATACGCAACACTTCGTTGTGTATCTCTGCATTATGGTAACGCGATGGGGTTATTATCGAACAATGACGAAAATGCGCTGACAGACGATGACTGGGCAGCAGCCCGAACACCGCGATGCATCATCATTGTATCAGGCCATCAGGAATTCGATAGGTAAGTGAGTGACGCGAGAAATGTATTGCCGGTGTTCACAATCCAAACAAACAAATAATAATAATATTACAATGACATAACTCATTGGGAGAATAAATCTCACCGTTGAATTTCGAGTCCCGTGAGAGTTTATGGTAAATTTGTTCGGAGGGTCAGTAACACTTATGTGTACATTATTAGCACAATGTTATTGTTATTTTTTGTACATCCATTTGATCATTCGTTCATTAAACTGACATGACTAGTTGCGGCTTAACAAATATTTATCAGTCATTTTTATTATACCTATTTAGTCTAGTCATTATACTTAGTAACATTACACCTCAATGCAGACCCTGGCGTCCCCCATCAATTATATCCACGTGTTCCAATTCAATATCACAAGTCAAAGTGATACATGATTAAAGTCTCTTATAACTTTTGAATAAATACAGATAAGGAAACAAAAATTATACCACTATGTATATAGATGCAGGTTTCGGTCGGACCATCAAGATCAGATAGATAGAGCTTTCGCCAATTGTCTAAAACGCCCTTGCAGTGAACCATTGATATGTTTTAAAATGAATTTCTATCTATCGTCGAATCCCGGGATCACATGATTAAAATGATGCGAATCGCGTATTTCCTGGATTGAAATTGCTGATTTCTAATAAGTATTATATTATATTATCCATCTTTCAACTTCTATAAAAAAAATATACTTTTATGAAATGTAATTAATTAAAAACCTGTATATATGTACTACATTTTAAACAGTTATTTGATTATACCTACCTATGTAGTGTGCGGTGTTGAGAAAAAATACTGAAAATCCAACCTCAGAACGTTCTGAAGTTCGGTTTGTAGATCAAATTAAGTATGAAAATGAACAAGTCAAAAATCTTATAATTAACAAACAATTTTGTTTCGAAGTTGACAAATTATTATCCAACTAAATTGATCGATATTGATCTGAATTCGTACGTGTAAATCACCCAAGGAAGCACTACTATACCCAGTTCACTTTATGACAGTTACCATAAAATCAGTTGTCAATTAATTACGTATATTTGCTTGGCATGGCTTCCAATCTCTTTTTTTTAATATAAAGTACATTTTAAACATTTCGTTGTTATTAAGTCATTCATAATATCGTGCATAAAAGAACTGAGATGTTATTATTTTTGCAAGAATCCCCACGCAGTGAAAGAGTATCAACCACTTGTCACTATTATCTTTTACAGCATTTTTATAAATCGTTCCTATCAAGATAATATCAAGACCGTCAAATCGGCATATGAAAAACATTCGAAATTACCATTTACTGAAAGTGGGCAATAACTGAAACCCATAAACATTTATCCTCGCCTGGTAGCGGAAAGTCCACCTCGTTAACAACACATTCGTCCACCAAGCTTTCTAAAATGAAACCGACATTGAAAATTGTGATATATAAAAGTAAAATTGTGGGCGGTATAAATAAAATATGACTGCCCTCCTTTTCTTGACTTTCTCGTGAGTCGTCCTCATACATAGATACAATCCAACCCATTATGAGTTGTATGATAAATACACTTTAATAATTGGGAAAAAATATTTTTCACTATTATTTTCTCATGCTTAATATAATAACATGCCATGATTGGTCCAATTACAGTAGTGAATCGATAACAAAAACACGTAGGTACATTGGGAATTAAATCCAGAACTCCTGGTGCGAGAAGTCAGTATCTTACGCATTAGATTACGAAAGCTGTCAAATGATGAAACTGATAAAAAAGGTGGAGACCGATACACCTAAAATACAACAGCGTATCGTAGAATGTCTCGTTTTGTTAGTTAAATAAAAGGCTGTTTTACGTTTCAGCCAAGTTTTAACTTCGCCGTTTAACTGAAATTAAATACCTACTCATTTAATGGTAGTATCTACATAATTACTGCTGACCTTTTAATTACCACATTTAAATAACACGTTAATCATATATAATGGCCAATTACTTCAAACGCGCCGGTCGTGGTGTTAGCACTAAATGGGATAGTTGTTGTCGGGAACAACAAAAATTCTGGTTTTGTTGGTTAAATAAAAGGCTATAGTTGTACATATCAGTCATGGTTTAACTGTGTCCTGTACCTAACTGAAATTCATTACCTACGCAATACTTACTCATTTAGGTAGGACGTATCCCTAAAATTTCGCGGAGTAACGAGTGTCAAAATATGTTGATATGCTCGTGATCGTGATGTTTTTCTTAGTATCAAAACTAGAAAACTACAGTTACTCAGCCGCGTTATGAGAGGATGGACGAATTTGAATGACCTTGTCCTAGAATATGGGATTTTCTTTTAAATGGTTTTAGAATACATTCTAGAATTGTGTTTTTTTTTTAATTGCATGTTTTTGTGTTTTTTGTTTAGTTTCGCAATCAACGTATCACAAAGTGAACGACTTCGCCAGAATTGTCAGCTAACCAACGTGGACTAAGGAGACAGAAACACGGCTTGTTATGTTATATTTCCCGTCGCTATTGCGTGATTGACTATATTCGATCCTTTGATATGCCGTTTTCTATTCAATTCATATTGTAATGAATAGTTCTTGCGATTCAAACCAGTCCATTAAACATAGCTCTCTCTCTGTCGCCCGTGTTTTCCTCTCTTTCCTACGATACATCCACGGCTAATGGAAAAGCCGCATTTGATTTAGTAGTGGAATGAATGGAGAATTGGTCCATTTAGCAAGTGTTATAAATGGCATACTGAAAAGTAACAGGCTGGCATGAATGCAGCGAAGGTACAATGTCGATACAAAGGCGTTCAACATACTGCTTCTTTGAATTTGTGTGTGTATTCTATGTCGATGCAAGATTCTCAAAAGATATGAGAATTATTTGCATTTTCTTTGATGCACAAATTTCACGAAGCATAATATTACCCAGCTACTTCAGAAAATGACAGTTTTTAAAGGAAAACCTTTTATAAGCTACTTACCAGTTCTACTAAAAGTTTAGTTTGATGACTTCGGTCATTGACGTATTTTTGTATGGACAAACAATGTAAAAATAAAATGACCACAACATTTTAGTCTGTCCAGAAACACCAGAATCGTTCCATTATTTAGTAAGCACCGGAAAAATTAATACTACCTGAATAAAGTTCAATTTCCAAACTACGTAAATTTTATAGATACGAGTTTTTTTTTGATATAATAGTTATTAATACAAATTGTATGTAATGTACCTACTTTTCTATGCCCATTTTTCTATTAGATATTGTGTGGAATAATGTGTCCTGTATCATATCAATGGCTTCAATAAATAACGTAAGCTCACTGTAGGTCCCACATGACGGAAGGCGCGAAACATGTCGATGGAACGAATGAAGTGGCGCGACCTAGTGCTTAACTATTCTCCGATGCTGGAGCGTACGTAACAGGGTGGACACATTTTTCTAAAGCATAAAATATAGGTATTTAAGTGTTTTGCTGCGGGTACTGATAATGCAATGTACATAGACTATCTTCCATAAATTATTTGACGTTTTTTAATATTTTTAATTATGTCACAAACACGCGATGTAAACTCGTAATAAGATATCTAAGTAAAATAATTTCATATTTTAATAACATTTTGCAAGATTGTAATTAAATTTAGATTATAAAAAATACCAAGTAATTAAAAATATGATTATATGGGCATGTAAATGTTGGATTATTTTTTTTATAATATTGATACTTACCTAATAGTCTTGAAACTGAAACATCTAAGTATACCTACACTAAAAACAAAATCCATTGAATTTAAGAGTTATTATTAAACTAAATAGGTAGTGTTTACTATACCTTTAAAGATGTTACTATTATTTTATCATTTTTGTACGTTTTATGTTAATTTGAAAATTCTTTAAAAGATCAGGGTGTTATGAAATTGTCGGGTAAATGTATCAAAATACACCGATTTTAAATGGCCTATGGATCAGGGAGGCAGAACAGTGGTACGTCTTTGCAACTGTGATTTAACAAATCCATCTCGCAAAACCGTGACATTAGTTTCGCGGTATCAAACCATCAATCTTCAAACTAAATTTCTAATTTAAATCGGAGGCCGTCATACTTCCCTTATCACTTTAACAGCCGCACGGTTCGCCCTCCTGGTATCAGGCTAGCAGAATACAACAAACCTTATCGGGGTATTCTCGTCACATAAACTTGTCGGTTGAATCTGTTATGAGTTTCGGTAGATAATTCGTAACTGGTCATATAACTTACGGTAGTTGGTGGGCAGAAGCGTTTACGTCTCTCTTGAATTATGTTGATATATTTTGTCGTAAACTTTGCGAGCAATCTCAATATTTATGTGATCCTGGTAATGTTACACAGATTTTCAAAGAATAACTATTATTTCAGACAGATGCAATAATTTCTATGGAATATTCACTATTTTAATGACATTAATTTTATGATTTCCATGACCTTTATAAAGCGTTTTTCAACCAAATTATCCCACGTAAAGAGTGCTCAGGTAACAACCACGTAAATGAATTATTACAAAACGACCGACATCATCGATTAAAAAAACTTTCTTTACATAAATTGATAAAATAAAAACTTTTCAAACAGTTTAAAGTCAAATGAAAAGATTATTAAGTAATATAAAACTAACTAACTTCAACGAATAATTCACAAGATTTAAGAATGTAACATCCTAATTATTGAACATACGTAATTTTAACATTTATCGCAATTAAGTATGACGCTTATGGCGTAGTCATATATGTGCATGGGCGCGAAACCCGAGAGATGCAGGTTCGATTCCGGCTGGGTGTCTTACATTTTTCAAAAAAGATTTTTTCTATTAGTTAGATACCTATACTTAATATATTTTCTCAGAAGTGTTTTCAAAATTATGTGTATTCAATAAAACTAAATGTTTTTTTTATAAATCATATGCATAGTGTTGATAGTTTAGCTAAGCAATATATTATTTGCCAATGTCGTTTTTGACAATCGTAAACATTTCTGCATAAAATAAATTGAATAATTATATGTTAATCGAAGGTATCAACTCAAAATAATAATTTTTGCTTAATCATTGATTTATTTTATTAAATTTTTAAATGCACGCACCTCCTTAAGTCTAACGTGTGTACGTAGATAATCGATACTCGATACATTTTTCATATTATATTAAATATAACTAGGAAACGACATGCCATACTATATTATTTAATTGATTTTTGTTTATAATCCGTATTTATTCAACACGTCCTGTCACTCGTGTGCGTTATGTTTAATATACCCCAACAATGAATAAGTCCACTTATTTACTAAGTATGCGTGAAGTTCTTATTATAAAATCTCTGTTAATCTACTTCTCTAAGAAAAACGTTCCCGTACATAATATTTCCGAGTGCATCCCCTAAAGCTGAGTAGTTGCGCCTTAACTGTTTTGTGGCGATAACTTTTGACACGGTGCGTCACGCGGGGGTGCGGGGAAGCCTCCGATATCAATAAAATACCGTTGACTACCTTATTTTAAATATAAACATTATTATTTAATAGAATTTGGCGATAATGGCGCTGTGATGTAATAATTGCTTGATTGACTTTAATAGGTAAACGACAGTAGGCTCCACCTTCAAAAAAAGGGATTTCTTCAACATTTTTTTAATCAATTCTAAATTCTTATGGATTTTTATTAAAACACCCATTTAATTATGAATAATTTAGAATGGTTGAATGAATTACTTATAATATACCTGTCTAATAGTTTTAGATCATGCAAATACATCGTGCTCTAGCTAGGCTAGAACGTAGAACGAACTACTTTACAAATTAAGCTACCGATTCAAATAAATACTATACGCACAGAAATTTTGTAATAAATTATGCATCTGAGATGTCATTTCAAATCGTCAATATTGGCAACTATATTTTATAATTTTATGTCAGGATCTCTCCAAAGATTAGGTTTTGTGTACCACCTACCTGACCGACCGGAACTTGCTAATATGTACTTTGTAATTAAAATATTTATTTACGTAAAATTTAAAAAAATTAGATTCCATAAATAATAAAGAACCGTGTTATTATATTATTTTCAATTAAATATTTGTTTTAATAAAATAATGTGATAATTCTGAAAATATCGAAATATTTCTACCAGGCGTACATGACATGTATGGAAGTATTCTCGCGCGCCCCCAGGGCTGCGGTTCTAATTTGAATGCCGCGACTGAGAGATTACGCACGTACCGCGACAAATATTTACTATGTAATATATCTTATACATTATTTACTGTGACGAGAGAGCAAACGCGTGCTAAATATATATTCAGCGAAAACAAACCTATCAATGATCTTGTTTTACTTTCTGCCCGCCTAATCATTTTATTAAAAAGTGTTACGGATATAAGTATCGAAAATTTTATTTGCGTCATTATACTTACTTAATCATGTCATATTAAATTATTTTCTTGTACTCTTTATACCTAATTTCTGCTATCCGGATAACACAAAATGTTGCCATTCTTCTAGAACTGCAACTCTGTATGGTCCCAGTGTCTGCAACAAAATCCATCCATCTTGTACGTAAACAACAAATTCTTTTTCTACCATCTGTTCCAGAGCCCAAACATTCGATAATTCCCGTCATGGTTTTTGACAAAGTCATATATACGTTGTATCTCCTTAACCCTGACTGATTCCACAAAGCACCTTCCTATAAAATTTACATATTTTCTCGCCATGGTTCCCGAGCCGTAATTGAAAATTACCTATTGGTCTTATCAGACGTTGCCATAATTATGACAAATAAGTATTTATATTGTTCGAGAGTTCTGTTGAAAATGCGGACAAAACCATCGTCGTCGCTATTGAATTAGGCGGATTAAGTACTATATATTATATTTGGTATTGAATCGTGTGATGGTGTGATGAGAAGATGAGTGAATAACTGAAGTGTGATTGTTGAGAGCGGTTGCAAGTTTCTTTGACGGATTGACACAAGTACAGTGATACAATGATAAAAGATAACATCCAGATAGATATTTTAGTCCGAAGCACGATGATACAGAGTGCCAGTTCTCTACGAAGATAAAATACGGAGTGAGATATTCATTCAATCGTAATAGCCTATTTATTGAACTCCTCACGATTGAACTATGCTTACACGGAGTATCCCATACCTTCGGTGAGAAATGCATTTTAACATAATAAATATTAATAATATTACTTAGGTAAAAGTTCTTATTTGCAATAATTGGTACTTAATTAAATTCATGTGAAATTTTATTTTTATTATTTCATTTTATTAGATCTTCTTTTCTGTGAAAGTTTTGTTAAGAATTTTATAATATTTTAAAATTTAGTACCGACCCCCTGGCTTATCTTGTTGATTAGTAATTTTCTCTTACAAAATCATAATCACGAGCTTGACTTTCTTATTTCTCTGTTACCTATTGCTTTTCGAAGCATTTCGTAGTTACTGAACGTTCGCTTACTTTTTTCATTAATATCACATCCGAAAAGTTGTTTTGCTGTCGCCTTGATCCAAAAACACGGCTAAGTTTGTTAATACATCCTCAAGTTTGTTATTTGAGGGGAAATGGGGGTATTCTGACTGATGTTATAACATGGCTCGGGACAAAGTTGGTTTTAAACTTTGCCGAGACGAAAGGGTTCGCCGTAATTATGATCCAGGTTTAAATCTTGACGCGTTGCCCGCGGCATTGTTTCATTAATCGCAAAGTTTTTCGCGTCTAACAAATTACGGGAAGTTTTTTTTCTCTCTACCTCCTCTTGCTTTGTTCTGCTCGCCGGATAATGGAAATTACCTGTCTATTTTTCTAGGTAATTAGGATGAAGAGTTTTCTCAGGAGAGGCGCTTTTGAGATATCCGAGTTATCGACTCTTTTCATTCGGGCATTAAAAATAACTTGAAAAATATTTTAAAGGATTTTTTGAACAAGAAACAAACTTTTTTATTTTTTGTACTAACAGCTTTCCTTAAATAACTTACACCACACCTAAGAAAATAATAATTACCCAAATGGCAATTTAAACTGATAGATACTCTATATATTTATCGTATTTTCTTTAAAATCTATTCACTATTTAGGTAGGTACTTCATCAATTAAAGTAATGCTAATTTGGTGTTGTTTTTTTTTTTTTTTTTAAACCGTGAAAATGCTCTTAACGTTATATTTTTGTATAGTTAATCAATATATATATATATATGTTTTTCAAATATAAGTATATAGGTACTACTTTATATTTTGTGGTTTTTGTTCAATTAATGATGAAGTTAATGTGATAGTTTTTTTTATCAAAAAGGGATTGAAATATTAATTTCGTCCTATAAACCGTGAAATAAATCTGCAAATGGTAAACTTCCTATATAAAACTAATCATAAAATATAATTAATTTTTCTATTATACCTACTCACTAAATAGCCATAAAATCTACTCAAAAACCCGTATTAATAAAAGTAGGTACCTACCTAGAGTACATACACTTTATAACTTTGCACTTTTTACTACCCAGATACGCCTCTTTACCTCGCATTAAATTATATCAAAATATGATATTCACTTAAATTAATACACCTTCTTATGTAGTAATAAATAAATAAATAGATAATATAGGTATGTGAAAAAAAAGTATTTTTAGAATATATTAAGTACCTACATCATTTTCATTCTAGAGCCGGAGTGCAAAGTTATGAAGTGGCAACTCTACCCATCTTCTTTATACTTATAAATAAGTAATACTTATTTACAATGGTTTTAAATCTTATATTAGTTATATTGCTGTCAAAGATTGTATTACGACCGGACTAGTGGTATTATAGTATTAGTGATATTACTGGTAGATAGATGATTTTAATTATTAGGTATGATAGATCCACATGTTGCTTTATACTCTTTATAGTGTGTGCTTGGATCTAGACTCTAGAGCAGGGGCCTACTAGGTTAAGCAATTAGTTAATATCCATTTCTCGTAAAAAAATCTTTTGATGGGCAACTAAGATTGTCGAACCAGTGAAAAAATACGCCTTTGTAGTCTTTTATATCGTATATTATTATGAAATTGAAATTTCAATGAATTAAAATTTTTTATATATAAATATTTTTTAAATTTTCATAAAATTTGTCTGAATATATTATCACGATTTGCTTAAAAATACATATAATTATTCGTATCCGGAAATTTGTACGTATGCAATTCGCCCTATCACACTTCACCGTGAAATGTTGTATCGTAAATATATGGCCGTACATTAAACACCGTCCAACCCCAACCTCTTTGGGTCGTATAGTACTGACATAAAATTCATGTCTAAATAAAACACGGTTCTTGTCGGTTTACACTTTACAGGAAATTAGCAGCAAACAAATTTCGAAAGTAGCCGATATACTGGATTATTTGTTAGGTTAGGTTAAGTTTTCATTCATGAATTTTGCCAAAATCAGCTAAGAAAATTGAATTATTGTTCATATTACATCTATTAAAATTGAAGACGGTATAGTATACGGCCATCTCTTTCCGATATAAAGCTCACGGCGAACTGTGCTACGGTGAAATGTTTTTACAATTTACATGTAACCATAATTATTATTATGTCAACACAGTACTTTGTATAGATTTAAACCAATAGAAACAGAGATATTGAAATATACATTAAAATATAATTTCTTTGTGACAGTGCAAGAAAGTGTTGAAATGTAACCAATCATCAATTCTCAAGAAATTCAAATACCACTCAATCGTTTGGTCGGGAAAGAAAGCGCTGGCAAACAATCTCGACAATTGAGGGTTTGAAAAAAATCCAATCAATCAATGGCTAATCGCTCGCATCGCCATCTAAACAATCATTAAAACATTTGCGCGATAAAGTTGCCCAAACGGCATTATCCGCGCGTGATATGGGGATCTAACTCCCTCCCACGACCGCGTGCCTCCCCCGACCACCCTACGCCGCGAATCCACCATCCAATCCTCTCTTTCTGCTACCCTGATACCAGTGGCTTGCTCAAGACACCAAAACACTGACTACAATAATAATAGTTACCAGTTTCTTCTAGTACGATTATGTAAATGTAAATATTGTAAATGAAATGTTGATAATATTATATTAAATCAAACCGCTACAAAATGTTAAAATTAAACAATTTTGTGACACTTTAAAGTTTCGTGAATCTACTCGTAAAACATTTTTAAAGATTTTTAAATTGTGAAAATTCTACTGTAGCATTTTTTTTAGAATTTTTAATAACCGTGTCCTTGCTTTTACGTACAAGGTGGTTGTTAGTAATTTTGAGCAATCACAAACATCCAGGCTTTGAGAAAAACACATAAATATTGTGTGTCCTGACCGGGAATCGAACCCAGGAACTCTCGGGTGGAAGGCAAGCGCCTTACGAACCAGTGTCATGTCCCCACTAGTTCTCTACATTATTTATTAGGTATACTCGTAGAACATACTTCTCAATGCATTCATGTATATGTACATGTTCAATACCTCTCGTTCTGATCATAAAGTATTGCAGTAAATGAAGTTGTTTGCTTTTCTATAATTAACTTATGTAGTTACCTATTTGTCTTAATTTATTATCTGTGCTTTCGCAGCGCAACACAGTACACCACACACTGGCACACGCACTCTTTCTCTCCCTCTCTGTTTGTCTGCGCATTTAATACATTGAATGCATTAAGCGCATAGACAAGAATGTTGACAGGTGACACCGCCACCTAGTATTTTTGTCTTATTTTCTAATATTATATTTCACCTTATTGTACTTACTTAACTACTTTTTTTCAAATAATAACTCTTCATGTATATTTTACCTAATTATTTTTGTTTTTTAATATGCTGTTGTACCCATTTTGTTTTTAGTTTTTATTTTATTTTAATGAGTTAATGTATGTTTTCTTATTTGTATCTGAAACGAGGTATATAAATTGTCACTGCAAGAGCAATAATATTACAAATCGCGTTCATGTCTTTGGCATAATATTCTGCTAACGTGACCACATTGGCGTTGAAAGGTTGAATCCTGAGTAGAAGTCAATGCTTGGAAGCAATTATTATTTATTTTAGCGTTAATCCCACAAGTGCGGACGCCATTTCCCGGCTACCCCAGCGTCTCCTATTTCGCAGTGGCGGCGTACGTACCCTCCACATGGCAGGCAACGCGGGGCAAAACGCTACCTACTCTCGTAGTACGGCGCGAGAGATAAGAGAATTGGCCTGTCAAGTCAGGATGATATATTTGACCAACATTTCCATACTGTGTGTTCGCTGCTAGCTAGCGGGTGTGCCAAAAGCGTATAACCCCAGACCCCTTTCGCGCCCCCTGTCCCCTGATCCGAACCCCCCTTCTAGCCACCCCTGTGTGAATGCTACGATACCCGTAGACTCCACATTTCATATATTTTAGCGGGTTTTCATATTATCCTTGCGTCGGAATGCAGATTTTTTTCAGCCGGACGATTTTAAATGAATGTGTTTTGATTTATTAATAATATTAAACAAAATATATGGGCAATAAATGATTTTTTTTTCTTTGATGACCAATAACGTTTAATATTAACGGCGCCCTTTTTATTTATTGACCAATAATATCAATCGTTTCCTCAATATTCCAAATTCAAAATTTATTTGAAATATTTTTTTCAATTAAAATTGAATGTTCTAAATTTAAAATTTATGAATCTCTTATGACAATTAAAGTATGTACCTACCTACCTAGATATGTTCCAGCGAATACTTTTTTAATTCTAAAATATTGATAACATCAAATAATTATTATGGTTTTAAATTTAAAAAAAAATGCATTCAACTCAAAAGACGTCAGCAAAACCTTATCACCTAGATGGAGTCTAAATTAAATTGGAGCTTGTGTGTCTCACCGAACAAAGTAAGTTTAAACCAACTGCAAGACATTTCTCATTGCGGATTCATTTGTATCAAATTTTACATTGATATTGTATCACCAGCATCTGTATTTTACATTAACACATTTTTCGATTGATCCCAAAGCTCTTATTTGTTACGAATTCATGTTATTATTTTATTAATCTCTAACATGACTATTTATATACGAGTTGTATAGTACCTACATATATGTTTGTTTGATTTACACCAAAAACAAAATACTTTTTACAACACACTAAACATATGTAATGCAAATATGTATAAATGCCCTAGCTAAACTCTAGAGAAAGAAAAACGTCCTATATAAGTCTACATAAACATTATTATCAAGGCAGCCAAATACACTGAACTATATTAAATTTAGAATATATAAAAGAACAACAATAGCTATCAACACGCAATAAAGATGGCGATTATAAACAATGTCGCGATGTTTTGATACTACCAACTACAAATAACAAAATATTAATTTTACGTTGCTACCAGTTCTACCACACTTAAAGCGTTCCAAAAATGTCATCAAGTGCTCTAACACTTAGAGTCCCTCTATTATATTGAATACATTTTTTGTTAATATTTTAAATAAGTACTAGGTATCTAATATTAATTAAATTTATTAAAATATATATGGTAAATTAAGCCGCATTGCCAAAACATCCAACGTTAAATAATCAAGAAATCTCTGATCTTCTCCCCGTCTGGCAAATAATAAATATTTTTCCCGCCTAATTCGAAGGCCTGTTTACAATCCAGTCGTGATTATTTTCCACCGGCGCAGCCAGGAGTTTTCGCAGACGCACGAAAAACATACATCTTACCCCAATTTTCCACGTTGATTCTTTTGTTTCACGAGGGCGGGAAGGGGGGGGGGGGGCGTTCCGGGCTGGGTTGTGCACACAGATATGGGGCTCGTCGTATTTTGTCGGCCGGCTCTTTCGTTCGCTCTTTCGTTCGTTCGTTCGTTACCTATTCCCGTATTTTCATTTTGTTGTATTTTCCATTCATCCGTGTTGGCTCGTTGTGAATCGGGGAGCACGGAAAGTGGCGTAGCAAAAGACGTACCTTAAATTATCCAATAATATAATTAATATTATACATACTTAGTATTAATTATTGTTACTTATTAATTGAAAACTGCATCTTTAAAATAAAAAGGTCCTCGAAATCGACCAATACAAACTATTATTTGAGTCGCTTAGAATCATAACTCACATATTCCAAAAATCAAGTTTTGAGATAATCGCTAAAAACCAACAGAGCACTATTTTTTGTAATTAGAAGAACAGTATTGAACTCCCTAGAATATTAATGAGTGAGAGAGTCGAATAACTATTTTTTTTTTTTAAATATATATACCTAAAACTCCTAACGTTGCAGACATACAGCATACTATGAGAAATAGAGCTCCCCGATTGGTTAGGAAGGCGTTGGTGACAAAACTCTATTCTTTGAAATATACGACAAATTACACCAACAATGAACTTTGTCAACAATTTTCACATGGTTTAAATTGACTTTTAATACTCAACTATTTTTCGGTATATAGATTAATTCATTTAGAATCACTTGGCATATTTAACTAAAAAACGACAAAATTGCAATATGTGAGTTATGATTCTAAGCGACTCATTTGTAGGTACCTACATGAATTATTATTGTATACACACAGCAAAGATTCGACACGAAACGATTAGTTATCGTTTACCTAATTACAAAGAGTGCTTACTTATTTATTATACTATCAGTATAAATTTACAGTATCGCCCGCGATAGCCGATCGGACAACGTTGTCGGCCTAAAATGCTGTGGGTCTCAAAGTATGGGCCTTATAGGTTGAGCAAGTGGCTAATATCCATTTATCGTAAAAACAAATAATCTGTTAATACAACCTCCACTCTCTGGATCCCCATACTATTATGATCTTTTTAGGATCGGACATTATATAAAAAAAATATATTTACAACACGAACTAAATTAATATGTACCTACATGTAACCAGCTACTGCAACTTTGTATATATAAGAAAAAAACCAGAACAATATATTATAATATATAAAAATAATATTTGAAATATAGAATGTACTTAATATTTCGTTTTTATAAAAAAAGTTGGTAAAAGCCAGCGATGCATAACCTTTTTATTAGTGTAGCGTATATTAGCGTAGGTATGTCATCCTGGAAGGGAAAATGAAGCGATTTTTTTTTAAACATAGTAAAGTAAATGGTCGCACCTGGATTGACAGCTATATAACTTTACACAACAGCGTATTACCAACGATACCTGTTGTGAATCAATAATCTTAAGTATACATATAAAAGGTATAATTAACAAATTAAGATACTTTTATTTTGTTAACTGTCAATTCATGGTGGAACTGCATTGTATTGTTGTTTTTATTTAATAAAACGCATTTTTTTATAGTACTTATTCCACTTTAATTAATATATTAGGACCGGTTTCGTCCGTCTCAGTGGGACATTTTCAACTGAGGTTGAAAGTTGAAAATGTCCCACTGAGGCGGACGAAACCGATCCTAATATATTAATTAAAGTGGAATAAGTACATACTATAAAAAATTGCGTTTTATTGAATAAAAACAACAAATTAAGATACTTTAAAATTTTCACTGACAACCTAGTCTAGGAAATAATGAGGATTTGTTAGAGAAAAGTCACATAATATTTCATTCACCTGGTGCAGGTTCAGTACCACTAGTGTATATTATCATAATTTATAATTGTATTTATTTTACTCTAATATAAGCATATACTGTCTTTTCTACTTTATTGTTATACTAGTTGTTATTTTGTAATTAAGTCATTTTTTAAATTTTGTATCAACTATGTATTATGGCGTATTGGCCAATCGCTGTAATGCCGTAATACTATTTTCTAAATAAATAATAACTCACTGCCAAAGTGTGTATTGCTAATTTGTTAATTATCATATCGTTTACCTCTGTCCAACAAGCAGTCTTCGCCACTGTAGTGCGTGAAGTCCTCTGCTAAGAACCGAATAAATGGCACATGTTTATATCTTTCAATAGTATGGCTGATTTTTTTATTAACACTACCCTCCTTGCGATGTAAAAAGTGTACACCACTGTGCGTACCCGTAGGTAAGGTTTCGGTTTTATTTATTTCCGGATTGTAACAGCAAGTTGAGAGCCCGGTAGCACCCCTTGCCCCCATCTTCATCCCCACTGACGCCCCCTTCACCCCTTTCCCCGATTACCTCGTGCCTACCTCTTGTAGAGGGCCATTTTAATGTCTCGTATTTTCGTGCTCTCCATTTTGGAATTAGATATTAGCCAAAACATGGCAAAACCGATACTGTGATGTTTATTCAAATAATTATTTTTTTGGTGAAACTTTTTTAATCGCGGTCAAAACTCACTAATTCAATTAAAAATATTTTTAATTATTTAATGTGTAGATAATAATATTATGTTAGCCTCACACAGTTAGTTGCCCGCATGTGCTAGCCATAGAGACGCCTCGTCGACCACCGGCGTCCAAAAGCCAAAGAGGTCACTCTCACCCCACAAATACCCCACCCCATTAAATAATTAAAAAATTGGCAAGAGACAGACCGACACAAGTCCGAAGCGCTCTCTTGATTGTATAAAAATTCACAGAGCCATTGTTGGAGTATTTGAAATTTGAATTGCAGCGCTTGTGTTCGGAAAATGAATTCGCCTCGGTTTACAATATGCAACGAGTTTTTCTTGCATCTATGTTTATGACATTGTATTCTTTCGTAACGTATTTTTATTGTGGTTTGAATACGTTCGTTGAACCAACAGAACATATTAATACAGTATTATTGTATATGTTAGTACACCTATACATGCATCTATTATTATTTTTTTTACTTCAAAAGGTTATTGTAATATCTCAATAATACCTATATTCACTGTAAAAAGAAAACAAAGGTTAGTACTGTCAGTTCCATTAGAATAGATTCTACCTGTCAAATTCATATGTTGTTTTTTTTAATCGATTTGGTTTCAGGACATGGATCTAATGATTTGAACGAATGGTTGTTACTTCCACACTGTGAAAGATCATTATAAATGTTGCATAGTAGATAAAACATAGAGTTTTTATTTCATTTTCTATAAAAATAGGTAAACAAACTCATTATTCTCTTTAACAATTGTGTTAGATGTTAGGTACCTATTCTAATTAAACTTTAATTAAAACTACCTACGTAAAAAGGGTGAATTATTGATTCTTTAAGAATACATAATATGCGTTCTTGTTATATCGTCACTGTACAGGCCAATTATTGTGGCAATTAAGCATGGCAGTCCCAGCATAGTGATAATGTACAGGGCGCGATACCCAAGAGGCGAAGGTTGACATGTGTGTCCCTGATAACTATCTTAGAAATAGAGAATATCAGTTGTTTATTCTCCCAAGGTGCAGAACCAACCTGCCACTGATAATGCCAATTGGGAGGGCTATAACTATGTTCAACGAAATTGCTTCGGGTGTTGATATATTCCACCTACGTGAGGATGAGTATAGGTGGACGTTGTTTTATAAATTTTTAAAATAGGGTCTGCTTAACTCATCCGGTGTAATTCCTTGTACATATCTAATTTATATTTTTTGTATGTACATATTTCTACTGTTTAATAACATACTATCTATCTCTATTCTGATCTATCTCTTTTTTTATGTAATACTTACTGTTTTATATTTCTTTGTTTCTAAATGTCATGTTGTGAACGTCTTAAACTTATAATTTGTAATGTCCACAATATGTTAAAAATAAATAAATTGAAATTGAAATTCCTACCGGGTGTCTTACTTTTTTCGAAAAAGATATTTTCTATTGGCTATATTTTTTCTCATGAGTGTTTTCAGAATTATGTACGAGTATGTTAGATAAAATCGTTTGGAGATACATTATTTTTAATTTTCTGCATAATTTTATAAGGCAGAGATACTACAAAATATCTGGTTGTCGTAAAACGTATTACATTTACTAAAAAATACAATTTGTACTATTCGTACTATTCATCAAATTATTGACTGATGGATGGTTATTAAAGTTCACCTAATTTCACTTGAAAAACGTTGGAATTTATCGTAAATATATACTGGTATTTAAATAAGACAAAATTTAGTAAGTTTATGTAACTGAATAATAATATGTAGTTAAGAGTTACTCACCCTCAAAAGCATTAGTTTGGATTAGCCAATTCTTCGTACGAAATAACGACTGTGGTTAGATAGCCCTCTCGATGGTATATATACCTTATTATTTGATAAAAGTGTATTTTTGTCGACATCAAATTATTATGAAAGGCGAATTGATCTTGGCTGGCAAACAACTTTTTTTCGCTGACAAAACCCGTCGCCATACATCTCAAAATGGAGGAATTCCATTCCAGTCTTAGCATGAAATATGGGTTCTCAGAACACACATTCTTTTGTCCCCGATTATTTCGCGTCTTTGACAAAAACATCATTCCGCAAAACATCTTTATAACCATATACTCATGCTAGCGCTTGCCAATTTGCGGGCCGTACACCGGTCCCAGGCCGCAGAACATTGCACAAAAAACTTATTTCTGAACATACATAAATCTGAAATAAAAATGAAGTCAATAGAAAAAATCTTTTTGAAAAAAAGTAAGGCACACGGCAGGAATCGAACCTGCGTCTATTGGGTATCGCGGTCTTTGCATTACCACTATGTTACGAGTGACATGCTTAACTGCGACACATTTTAACTATTGGAAAGTGGAAACCAAACTGAAAACAGTAATATTATTGTTAAATTTGGAATTTATTCAAGCTTCAATGACAGTTTTTCGAGGCCTAAGCCACTAACAGATTTGAAGAGCCTTTTTAAACATCTTCCCGTGAAGTGTATCGTCATTGGATGTTTAAAATTTAACCGGCGTTATGTTATAAACATGTTTTTCAAAATTTTAAAATTCTGGTGCTTTCTGACGAAGTGACCGCCTGCCTTATCAACGTTGATGGGAACTGGTCACAATTATTATCTAATTACGTTATAAAATGGGCCATTTAAATTACAGTTAGGTAGGTACATGTGATAATATATGAACTACCTAATAGTTCCCGCCAAATCTACCCCCACCACGCTCGGACTTAGTCAAGCGTATCAGTAGGCTCTACGTTTGGATATTATGAATCATCAGCAGTAACTAACAGTAAACAACTGTTGTTTATGCCTGGGAATGTATCAGAAGCAGATACTCAAGAATGAGGTCACCACGGATTCAAGTGTGCATTGACTGAGTTTACTTAGACTTAATTTATTAAAAAGTTCCCATAGGAGAGAGAAATACGGAGAATTAACAACAATAAATTAGGTATTCTAAAATATTAACTATTCGTAAGTGTTCTCTTTGGTCGAGTTGAATATTTGTACTGAAATATACCGGGCCGCAGTTATGTGGATGTTGGAAACCGCTGTAATACCTTATTATGACGTATAGCTAGTGAGCTGAGGGTACCAGGGCGCATTAGATACACAGGATATACCGCATTATTTCCAGCGACCACTATGAAAGCATTACTTTTATCCGTCCTTCTCCGGGCAATAAATCAGTCCCAGAGCTTTTGTGTCGATGGTCTTAAAAACGGCTCAAACGAAGGACCGACTTTCCCCGACCTCCCCTCTCTTCTGCCAGCCTGATACCTACGCATCTCTACAGTCGCATTATTGAAAGAGAGAGAAATATTTTCCACGGCTTTTCCGATGTAATAATAATGAAAGTATTTGCTATATCCCTGAGCACTCTGCCAAAAATATATATTACATATTAGAAAATTTGCCAGATACTTAGATATGTTGGAATTTGTCAGAAATATTACTTCCATTTTCAGTAAAAATACTTCTTATAACTATTTCCAACGCGATTATTTTTCTGGGACGCATAAATTAAACATTATTTAAGTCGAGTCATTTTTGGCAATTTTGAATCAGCTATCCAACAAATCGCTTAAAATACTTAAATGATTACAGCATATCTGTATATGGATGAATAGCAATTATGCTGGATCAAAGAATCTGTAACTATATTTTATGACTTAAGGCATATTTTAAGAGACAGTTTCATTACAGCCTACATACATAAGCCTACTTTCGGTTCGCTAAGGCAGCTAAATAGGGTTGGAAAGTATCGAATTATTAACACGTATTGTAACAATTACAATAAGTTAACCGTCTGAACTGTCAAAACTGTCTATCTCATCCAAAATTTATCACAGGAAAGAGAGGTGCTGTTAAAACATGGCACTTATTGTAACAATTATAACTAAATTATTGTAATTGTTACAATAAGTGTTAATAATTCAATACTTTCCTATCTTATTTAGCTGCCGTAGAGGACCGAAAGCAGCCTTGTGTATAGAATAGACCCGCAGGGGTTCCTGGTTCAACTCCGAGTAAGCTCATAATACATAATAATATTAATGTGATTTCCTCAGGCATGAATTATATTTCTGTAGTTATTCCATCGCCTTCTGTAAGTGTGCCCTATGATCTGTTAAAAATATAGAAAATTGGATTCAAATGGTAGCCTTAAAATATTTTCCCACGCCATGGTAGTATTAAAACAAGTCTGCATAAACGAGATGGCAGCTTGTTTTGGTGGTTTTTTTTATAATGTACTGTTATTTTATTAATACAAGTATTATAAATAGTAATAGTACCTTGCACATAAGACATGTAACGATAAAACAATATATCAGAGTGCAGCACAGAGAAATACATATCAGAGTGTGATTTATGTTCGCTACAAAAGAATCAACAATACGAATACAGTCAATTTAATCATTAGTCTTAGTTATATTTCTTTCTGTTTTAATTGAATATAATTTCACCACGTCTCTATGGAAGAAACTATTCTTCAATAGTATTTTATTGATACGTCGCTGCATTTACATAAGCTAAAAAAAATATTTTTACGTAAAAAAAAATATAGAAAACCATCACTTATTTATACTGTGGGTGGTTGAAAGTTACTTAAGCAGTGACGAGGGGTGGAGGTAGGCTGTTAAGATCTGACATAAATAGTGCACACCAAACTTTATCAATCATACTTATCTTTTATTGAAGTAAGACTACAAATTATCGATGGTGCTGGTTAGTTTTTAAAATTCAATTAAACCTTATGGGCGATCCGACAAAAATAATGCACACTTTTTCATTCATACTTATTTTGTTTTCGTTGAATTAAGAATACATATTATTACAGATGGTGTTGGTTAGTTTTTTTTAATTGATTTGGCCCAGCCTAACTAAACCATAATCGATAAAAAATATTCTTTTATTTATAAAATATCTAAAATTATGTATGGTTTAATTTAATGGCATAATTTTATTTTAGATATTTTATAAATAAACGCATATTTTTTACTCTTATTTACTGTGGCTTCGATTAGTCAGGGTTCAATTGAATTTTATAAATAAACAAATACTATCTACGCATTCTTTTTTCTTTCTACCATGTCCGACCCTAATAGGATCATAATGGGCTCCCACAGAGTGGAGGTTTGTATTAACAGATTTTATTTTTACGAGAAATGGATGTCAGCCACTTGCTCAACCTATTAGGTCCATACTTTGACTCATACACAAATTGAAAAACAATATGTGTACTTGCCAGACCCAGGATTCGAACCTGGGACCCTCGACACTATAGACGCATAGTCTCTGTTTAATGGAAACAAATACGTTTGAATGACTAAGATTCGTGTGCATTATTTATGTCGGATTATAACAGCCTACATCCTTATGCCGATGCCTAACGGGGATCGTGCATTAATACTTAAGTTTATATAGGGCTGAAATTAATAATATCTCTACCAAATAATATGTTATTGAAATCTGGTCTTAAAATCAACTGTAGGTACCTATACGGTTTGGTGTTTACTGTATCTAAATAAAGTACATATAAGTATATTATATACACGTAATAGAAACATGGTAATACCATAAATTCTGCTGTATCTTCTAAATTAATATAATAATAAAAAAATAAGATACCTCAGAGATATTATTTTTCTATTTTCGCACACAAATGACATAACACGAATATTAGGAGCACATAAGATAACCGAAGAAGGTTTTTTCGGCTTATAAAGCATACACAGTACGCTCTCGTCTTTGGGTATTCTCTGCGATTGTCCCCGCATGGTCGAGAAATCGTGAATTATTGTGCTTCTTGTGGCTGTCGTAAGTAACGATGAGACCTCCTTATAAGTATTATCCCCTGTTCTTTTCATTCTTTCAAAGCATGAGGGGATTGTCGAGGAAACTTCAAGATAAAGGACGAGAAGAAAGGAATATGTAGTAAAATATATACTTAGTAATTTCGGATTTTATTATATATATATATATATATATATATCTCGCTATCAGTATTTTAAGAAGGTGACTACTTGGTATTATAATATAACAATGAAAAGTAAAGTTATATTATGATTCCAAATCATATACTTACTAAATATTTAAAAAAAAAAATGCATTATAATTTAATTCTTCTCAATAATAACCTGATACATATTTCCATTACATGCAAAAATATTATAAATTTAATATTATATAGCTACTTGTTAATTCATCATAATGATTAAAGAAACTGCTTTAAAAAAAATTGAAAAATATAACACTGATTTTCTTTCTAATAACCCCAAAACTGAAAATGATTGTAGAATAATAATTTTGCATGTTAAAAAGGAAAGCAGACTTATATTTTGATACGCATAATATAATGGTGATTGAACATTACTATGGACTATTATGACATAATACATTGTATTGTATAGGTCAGGAGTCGGCAAACCGCGGCTTGCGAGACACATGCAGCTCTTTGGTTATTGGCGTGCGGCTCTTTGCCAAATTCCCAATTCACATTTTTTACAAAAAAGGTATGATTGTTGTCCTTTTAAATCCGCCCATTGCAAAAGTCGACAAATTTTTCTCCATTTCATATTGACACGAACACTTTTGAAATAGTTTTTTTTGTGGACTTAACAAGCAAAGAGTTATGTAGCTCCAAATTTGTAGGTCTTGCCACCAAAATTGAGGATTTGAAGAGAGAAAAATGCAATTTAATTTCACAACTCAGCGGAGCGCTCTAAAAGATCTACATAATAAAGTAGATACTACGATATTTAATACATGGTATAGCTTTCCGATCTCATATTCGAGTCTACATAATATGTATGTGAACAATCATTTTCAAACATGAATAATATAAAAAGCATTTAGAGAAGCCAAAAACCGATGAGAATTTGAAGTCGCGCCTAAAATTGAAAAGTACAAGTTACATACCAAACATACAGACACTCTCCAAAGAATTGCAAGGACGGTCATTGTTCACATTAGTTTTAAGGAATGCGTGAAAATTGTATGTAACTCATTTTCTGTAAGAAATATATTTATAATTTCAACATTTAAAAAAACCTGTATTTGCGTTAGTTTTATTCGCAAAATCTTCTTCACTTGATAAATAAACAATAACATTCACTGAAATATATCATATTTATAAAAATATATGTACGACTCTCGAAAAAAAAATTAACCGTTGTGATATTCATATTTGGCTCTTTTGGTCCAAGAGTTTGCCGACCCCTGGTATATAGGTAATATAAAAATACAAATATTTTCGATTTAGGTCGTTACGCATGAAAAGTAATTTTCCAACTATACAGGTATTGCAGAAAGGATGCTAGTAAACCGGTAACTGAAAATAAATTTTATTATCTACTTAACTTTGAGTCAGCCAAATGCACTAATCAATTCAATTGAATTGAAACTAAATCATTATAAACATTAAAAATTCAAAACAATACAATTGGAAAAAAATTAAAATAGACACAATACCTATATTGAACAATTGTACATATAAAAATGATCTGCAGAACAAAAGTATAAGAATACTATAATGGTAAATATGTGTATGATTCCCATGAAATTTGGGTAAGATTAATATATTTGAAAATGTCAAGCTAGGCACTTAGAGAAGGGTGAAAAAAATCTTAAGTGTTTCGACATTAGATACTTATTAATATAACAAAATTCGTCGTCACACTGAGAATCGTGATTACTCCGGAATATATGAATTATGTATTACCGATTTCAGGAATAGTTTTCTATATTACCTCTTTCCTCTGCAAGTATAATGTTATTTTCTGCCCTTTTTGTTGTAACGTTGCCTTAAAGTTTACGATATGTACATTAACCACTCGTTTTTTCTATACTTACCCAATAAGTAATTCAAAACTTAATGTTTATACTTCATAGTAATACTTTATACTTTTACAAACAATGGTCTCTAATGTTTTCAAAGGCGTTCAAATAAAATTTTCTTAAGAATACGTCATAATGGGTCTCACCCAGTTACGTGTGAGTAGGCACGGTCAGAGGCATTTGGCCAACGTACAAATCCATTTTCTTTTGGAAAACGAATAGCTACCTCCAGGACAGGGCGGAAATGGAAAATGTGGGTAAATTTACATGAGGCTGCTACCCCGATGGAAAGCTATTTATACTACCCTGATATACACGTTTAAACTTACGAGAATGTGTTTTTTTGTATTTTTTTCCTTTGCTTAGCAGTTTTTTTTACTGTAATTTACGGCACGCAAGCATTTTGTGTGTTCCGTAGGTGGTTTCCATCAACAGAGGTTCGAGATTGGATATATGAATACATATAAAATTAGCATTAAGTTGGTATATTATAAATGTTTTTTTAATAGATGTACGTACATTGTGTACTTACTTTATATTTAACCTATTTTTATTCAGCACTGAATATTTAGTAACACTTGATTTTATAATGTAATATTAATTCTTCGTGCCAATAGAAAAATGTGAGATTATTTTAGACCTAATAACTTGGCGTGAATTCTAGAGTGAGTTCTAGATTTTTTTTTAAATGTCTATGTTTATTTCTAAGATTGACATTTAGACAGAAATGCTAGAGTGGCCAACGCAGACATCCGGATGACACTGGCCCAGGACAAGGGGAAGATAGATGAAGATCTTGGTGGAGGGTAGCACCAGCCCTGGGTTGTTGAGCCACTTCTAGTGATTATGATGATAACGTCAAGACTCTCAATATTGAATATACATACGGATACTAAACAGGTATATTAAAGTGAAATTTTAAAAATGATTGTATTATTTGAAAGTTATTTCACATTACAGATTCATTACAATATCACATCACAAATGCAATCATTTTAACTAATTTTAAGTTCACTTAACTATTTAGTTATCTTAATAATTTATTAAAATAAACCCTAAGATTAATTTGTTTTATGAACGGATGGATGGTGACGAAAACTTTAAACTTACATGTATCTATCTATATTTGAGTGTTGCAAGCTTTAAACAAGGTTTTATAAAATGTATAGTAATTATTAATTTATATTATGTAAATGAATCAATATATTATGCAGTCATAAATTTACATCAGATTTATAGTTATACATACATACACGTCAAAACGAATCGCGATTATTTTAATAACATTGATAATATTTTTCTTTTGGTTATTCAATCACACTAAAATAAACAAAACAATTTTATTACGTGTTGTAATAAGTACAAAATAATATATTGTCTGTGGATTATATAGATAGGTACGTGTCGCGTATTTATTTAATTCTATGTACCTACGCCGTGGCATTAAACTCTATAGGTGAGACTAAAAACATAAACAGCATTTACCATGAGTCGAAAACGCAACACCGCCTCTCTATGGCACATAAAAAATCGATTCTATTACTTACACCTGTCAATTATAATCCAAAGTAACTGCGCCGAGAATGTCCTAGGAGTTTGGAAATCCTTCGCCTGCTAAACCTTCGTGGAGCGACTTAGCGAACCTCTACGATGGGATCCGACCGATAGCGTAGCAGCCTCTCCGTAAGCTTAATCCACTATATTATATTACCCATCAGGTATTGGACGTCGCCTTAAGTGCATTTCGCAATTTCCTGTAAGATCGCCAGGCGCCTCGCCTACCACCCACTCACTATCGATAGTTTCTCTCTAATAACCCTCCCAGACGTTCGATGTATTGTTAGTTATTCTCCTGCATGTTCGTTCGTATACCTCTTCAAATTTATCTTCTCCTAATAACATAGCATACAATATATGATTATATATGATTTAAAATTACATTGATATATAAGCTAGATTTAAATGTATATATTTAATAATCCTGTCAGACGTTCGACTTATTACTCGTATACCTCTTCAAGTTAATATTTTCCTAATAACATATTTATACCTAGGTAGGTACTATATTATCGATTTGATTTGATTTAAAATTCATTCGTTCTCTCGCATGGCAAACATGTGTAAATGGTACTTATTAAAGATAAAAAAACTTAGTAGGTACAAATAGAATAGATAATAATTATTAATTAATTGACTTAATTTAAAATAAAATTTAAATATTTTTTTGAATTTTATTGATAAATTTCCTGATAATTAATTACTCTCCGATGTGTTTAATGCTTGTTTCTCGGTATATGATGACATTTAGTCGGTAAAACTCCATCTTTACAATAATTGTATAAAAGTGACATTCAATTCTTCAAATTTAGTTTTTAGTCGCTAGCAATAATTTCGATTGACTTTCTATATATTCCAGAATGAATTATTTTAGTTAAATTATATATCAAAGTCGTCTAAAATATGTTGTACAGTGTGTAATATATAATTAATATGGTTGTTGTTTGAAGCCCAGGTTTCACAATTTGGCATCAATATTGATTATGTAATTAACTTAGGTGGTAACAAATTTATGATAACGCGTCAAAATAATTTGTGCAATTTCGACGATTTTCGCCAATTTCGTCGTATATCGTTATCTCTAAGTAACACAATATACTCAGATTAATGTAAAAATCTAGAAAATGTACTGAATATTATTTTATTTCTGAAGTTATAACGACGTTTCAATTTGTATAATGTACCTACTTCTTCTACAACTACGCAATATTGAAGGCTTAATAAAAATATGACCAAGCATGGCGGAAGAAATGTCATTTCCAAAAAAAGAAGATAAAAAAGTACTAACGACGTGTAGGGGATGGTGTCTTAATCACATCCCTTAGGCTACAACACCCCATCATAGAAAATAAAGCTGTGCTGCGAAAAAACTTTTTAGATTTTTTGGTATTTTAATTTGATTTATATCTGACTAGATGCCTAGTCCAAACTAGCTCGGTAGCAAATTATTTCATTTAGTTTCAGGATTAAAATAAAATAATATTTTTTATAATGTAAAATATTATTAGTTTTCATTATACTATTTTTAGAAGCGTAATTAGTAATTTGTGAGTGTGCAGCATCCTAATATAATAATATACGACATTTCTTCTTTCTTCTTCCACCCTGTCACGTCCCAACATTGAGGCATAGGGAAAGCACAAGTTGGCGCCACTTCCATCGGTCCATCGCCAACTCTTGCGCCTCCCGCCATGTCAGACCTGCAGCAAGTAGGTCGCTCTTGTAGCACCGCTGCAGGGTGAGGGAGGGCCGGCCACGTCGACGGAACCCTTGAGGCTGTGCCACAAGGGTACGAAGTGCCGCACTCTTTGGCGGCATCCGGAATACGCGTCCCAGCCACGTAAAGCGTCTCTTCGTGATAATCACCGAAGGCTGTTGTGTCTGCTCACGAACTCGAGTGTTTGTAACGCGGTCATACCAATGTACCCCTGAGATTCGGCGGAGACATCGATTCTCAAAGCTCAAAAGCCGAGACTCTTGAAGCTTAGTAAGATACCATGTCTCACAGCAATACAGGAGCACGACATTTAGCCTATACATATTGTGAACATGGATTAGGAGTGCATAAAATGTATTAGATATTCAAACTTTCAATTGTATTGTAACACTTTTTTTATATCGGTCACTCGGCGAATTTTGATTCACCTAACATGTTATAAATCATCAATCATCCATTAAATACATTGTCACCGGTGCGACAATTAACCGGTCCGTAATGGGCGATTGTACCAGGAGATAAGGATGGTATAGCAGGTGTTTTGCGTGCCCGCCTCAATGTTTGTTTAATGAAGTAAACTACCCAGAGTGCGGCAATCAATTCACAGGTTGTCATCAGACCGAAGAGGTAGGTGTACCGCGAATTTCCATAGTATAGTGACTATAGTGAGTAGGTATGTACCTACTGATGCATTTTTTTCAACGGAATCACACAAAAAACTTTAATCGTTTCTGTCATCCTGATACCTACGTCGCAATTTGTCCGATTATAATTTCTGCCCGTCTATGCGTGGTGAAATGTCCTCACGCATTGTTCCACTCCATAAACTTAATTGAACAAGTATTTTAAATATTATTTATTGAGCAGCATATATTATAAACATATTATACAGAGACGTCTTATACCTTCATGATTGTATATTTAAAAAAAATATCAGTGCTAAATTGTATAAAATGGCAATGTAACCACAAATTTAATTTTAAAAGATAAGATAATAATATATTTAAACCTCAGATTAATCAATAATAAACAGAAATGCTATGAAATCGTTAGCCATGGATATGCCAATTCTGAGAGTCGTACTGATATTTGCAATTGGCATACTGAACGTTGTCTCGTTTATAGTCGATGTATACCAATCTTTTTAAGCCGTCTTTAACAATATGGTGAATAAAGGTATCCACACATACGTAGATCCCTGACCGTTTTTGCGATGTATTTCCACTAAATCTTAATATCACATCATTTCGTCTGTTTTTGACCGTTCTTTCGGTTTTTTAAATATATATATTCGATTGTATTGAATAAATGGAAATATCCTAATGTGGATATATTAGATAAATGACATTATCGAACGAGGAAAATGTAATTATCTAGGTATATGACCGAATTGAAACCAGTACCAGGTTTTCCCCTAACCTTTTTTTTGTATTGTAATACTAATATGTATGTTTTCTTTTATTTGCAGGTAAGTTTGGCTGATTTTCATATGATCAAGTACTTACTTTGGAGTCCGGAGTCCTTAAAATACTTCATTTTGATTGGCAGTGTGACTTATGTGAGTATCTTTAATGTTGGTATGTGTGAACGACCGATTTTGAAATTTTGGCACCTTTTCTTTCAATAAATTTAACATTTTTTTTGCAAACGACTGAGCACACCCCAACAATCTTTAATTACATTTTTTAGTATCATAAACTAAAAGTATTTCAACTCAATTTTGGTTGCAATCAAACGGTAAATTCCATCAATTATATTAAATGTACAATTATTTATTGCCAATTAACATGATGAATAATTTGTGTTACGAATGGATATTATAGTTTTATTAATTCCTGCATACATGATGTTCATTTTGAACACGAAACGTGACGTTTGACGTGTATGTGCTGGATTCAAAACTGTATCAATATTATATGTCCTAATGCAAATTTAATGTCGTCCGTGAAAATACATATTGCTTCAATTATTTTACACATAAAGGTTCTCAAATACTGTATCTTCTTATTCTTCTTTCTGACGCCACAACCCTATGTGGTATGGATTAGGTGTGTAGAAGCAACTTCTTACCAGTTTTGGGCGTATAAGGTCTTTAATCCAACTCAATACATTGTACTAAGTTAACTAAATCTTCGTTTGTCTTCTGGCTTCCCGTATATCACTACGATGTGTGCTATTGGACAAAGAGTACAGCTTCTTGTATAATGTCTTTAAAATTGACAGTGATTCCGACGATACAAGTAGTACGCTCTGCTCTAATTATCCCAGCATTCATCACATATCTTTGATAATGCACCAGGTTTTTCCCAAGGGTTTCTTCCAATAGGGATGATGGATTACGGTTAAAAACGTCATGGCTTCCGGCCCTATCAGCAAAATCTAATAGTCGAGCCGGTATCTCCGGTCGTAACGATTGACAGATTACTCTGAGCAACGTTTGCTCTTAGCTAATCGGATTCCTTTTGACATTCTTAGAGCAACGTTTACATTCACATACCTACACTACATTTTCATCATAAAACATATCATCTCTTGATAATGGCCTCTGCAACGAGCCCGAAACGTCGAGTAAAGAAGGAGACACGGTGGAAACCCAAGAATATACTACGTTATATTATCGTTTATAATAAATGCTTTTTTTATATTTTCTGTCTGTGTTTTTAAAACCCTCAAATATTTAAATTTTATTTACAACCAAAATTAAAATCTTAATTAATTGTAGAAACATGTTAAATGGCTCATTTTAATACAGCTGTATAATGTATATTTATCACATTAGAGCTAGTACAAACATTTCAATGTAGTCGAACCCTCAATTGTTATCACTTATTTAGATAAGTACCTAACTCAAATTATTCATAGACTTATTTAGTTAATTTGATTATCTATTTTTATTTTTGTGTCTATATCGCAGTGTTGTGTCTCTAAAATGTAAATTAATATATCACAATATCGGAGATTTCAACAGTTCAACGATTTTATTATAACGTCCAATACTTATTCTTATAAACTTTTATTATAGCAAACTTTACCCCTGTCGTGATTCTTTAGTAAACCAACAGTAATCATCCGTTTGTTTTATTTTTTCAAATTACTAACTACACGACGTAATAATAACATCTCCATCCTTTGCATAACTGGCGGGGCACACGCTGAATGATATAAAATTTCAATTCGGTCGTGCGACTTTCAGATAATGGTAGGTAATGGGGAAAACTTTTTTCCCGAATGGCAAGACCGGCGCGGATTTACTTTTTAAGTACTTACTTACTTACTTCTACTTCTCAAAGGAATGAAACGTACAAAGATAATTTCATTTCTTTCCCAGTTACACTTCTTTCCATTCTTTCTTTGCTTTTCCAACTTTCGTTATTTTTATCGCAATAACTTCCAGATTGTTGTGGGTGTGCGGAGCGCACTCGGAAATAAAATTTAAATGAATTTAATTACGTATTACACTTTTAAAACTGACTTATAACCATTTTTATAAAATCTTCACTTTGTATTCACCGCTTATAAAAAAATATTCAATACTACACGGTCAATGTCGTGAAAAGGCTTAGGGGGAGGCGGGGCTAGTTGTTACAAAAAAAGAAAAAGTTAAATATCTGAAATCCGTTTAACTTAAGACACATCATATTAATTATTACTAATTCTTCATAAATTTAGCTATTACAATACGGTTTATTTGTATCCATACATACCTTACAAAAATTACAATAGCATTACAAACAAAAAATGAAAATTGTAACAATGTGCCCCAGCCGGGGGCAAGTTGTTACAGGGTAGGGGCACATTGTTACCAACTAAAACAATAATTCAAAATTTATGTAATTGTAAGTTTTTTGCTTGTGATTTTCTTTGAATTTATATTTAGTCACTAAAATCATAATTCTGACACATGAAATTAACTTTATCCCCACGAATACAGGAAATGTGACCCCAATTTTTGCATGTTGTGCATTGGATCCACTCTTGCCCAGGTTTAAAGCAAGTATGATTCTCCAAACAGAAGCATTCTTCATTTTCTGAGTCCGAAGAAGATAACACCACTTCTTTTTCAGTTTCTTAGTTCCTTGGGCCATGAAATATTTTGCTACATTTTCTTATGTATGTTGCAAGCTCGTTTTCTTGATCGACAGAAAATATCTGGCGAGGTTTTGCGTAACCCCACTAACTTGGAAGTGGTCTGACGGTTTTCTTTATGTTCAATATAACATTGTAAGGTAATATAGTTTACTTTGTATGTTTGGGCAGCTTTTTTTCTAAGAGATATTTTGTTTTCAATTATTTCTTTAGCCGCTCTGTTGTCGGTTTCCTGGGAAATTTTACCTCTATTGGTTTTGTTTTTTTTGTCCTCACCATTGTAAGATTGTAATCTGGAAGGATAAAAATAAATGGTATAAGTACCTACCTATTGCAAATAAAGAAGATAACAAAGAATTTGTAGTAAAGTGGTAGTGAGTGGAGTTAATTCATACAGTAACAACCTGCCCCCACCTCACTGTAACAACTAGCCCCTTTGACCCAAATAAAATTGAAATTGTTTTAATATTAACACGGGAATTATATTTACTTCCGTAAATATACAAAATACGAGCATAAATATATAGATTTTTAATAGCATACTTTAAAAAAACTTACCTCTTATAGTTTGGTAACAATCAAACTTCAAATTCGGCCAACAAAAGTTCCTTTGGACACGAAATTCACTCAAAATGGTTTTATTTCAACTGCATACAATTAATGCAGGCGACCTTTCGTCAGCAACTGCGGACAGGATGTTTACGTCTCCTGTGTGACACCTACGCCACAGGACCTTATAACGGGAGAGTTATCTAGGATGTAACAACATGCCCCCGTAACAACTAGCCCCGCCTCCCCCTATAACATAACATTGTATTGAAAAAAGTGCTACAATTTTTTATTCTTAATACATTATCCATTACAAATTGCTTGAGATATCAATATTTTTCACTTAGAAATAAACATTGTGTTATAAACGTTATAAATGAATTTGAATCTATTAAACTCACTCGGTAGACTGCTCACTGTGATTTTATAGTTTATATTAAGTACCTATGTAGGTACCTTTATACAACTGTATACTTTTATATATAATTACATAGATTTCGTATAATCACCAAATCTCCTGATGGATGTATTCTTAATATATAATACTTATAGCGCGTGTACGCATGCATGGATTTACTTGCAGCAGTAATGTGTATTTTAAATTATCGCGATAATAACCGTTTGCACGTAAAAGTGCTGACTGTCTCGCCAATCTCATTATTCAAGAGTAAGCGATACGCGATGATGTCATTTTATAGTAGGTTCTATTTGACAGGTCGTGAAAATAGGTTAACTTCAAAATGAGTCTGCGTGTTGTAGTTCGTTTTTTCCGGAAGGTTCGTCACTATCGAAAAAATCCCAACTGTCGCGTGAAAATTCAGAAGTTTCCGAACTTTTTTGGTTCATGCATATGTAATCTTGCAACTTACATGATTATACATGTTTACACGTGCATTTTACAAATAAATTATTTAGTTTTATTAAAAATATATCTACCTATACTGAAGCATAATAATTATGAAGGTATTAATTAATATGTAGAAAATATTATAATTGTTTTTAAATAATCATTGCAACGAGCTTGCAAATAACCATGAAATTGCTCCAAAAAGTATTAGGCGAGCATAAGAACTAAGGTAATGCAAAAGCGTGTATGTAAGTTTTTTGATGGTTTGGTGTTACTATTTGAAATTAGAATACAATAATATGAATTAAATTTTAGCGGTGTGTCCGCGCCTGCATCATAGAATATTGCAATGGCAGAAATACGCGGAAGTAAGACGAAGAATAAAAAAGTAATCCCAAAAAATGGCAGGCAATTATAAAAATGAAGAGATAAAACATGAACGGTAATCTGTCCCCGCCCGAGCCCCTCCACTATTACCACCGCCCCCCCTCCGCGAGGCGACCGATGATGCTGCCCGCGAATAAATTTAAATAGGCCTCGTTCTATAATATTTTTTTCAAATATTATTATCTACCTCCTTCCATTTATCATCCCCTAGGAAATGTGTAATCCGCGGAATAAATGGCCGACGCCCTCCATGGCTTATTTTTATTTTTTTATCTGATTTTAATGATTTCTCTTAAATTTAAAGAGTACAAGACATCTTGGTTCGTTGAAATAAGTAATACAAATTTTAATGTCATTATTTTATATTGCATTCTTTTAAATTAAAAATACTTTGTATTTGTATTATCTTTTAGATTCATGAAGTAAAAAATATTCATTCAATATATCCAAACCTATGAAAATAATTTACACTTGAAGAAAGGGAAAATACTAAGTAAATGTAAATATTCCTTGTGGGGTTCCGCGCCGCCCTTTGGCCGAATTTTCTATGCTATGCGTGTGCGTAAACCGACGATGCGTAGGTACTATTGCAATGTTTATTCTATTATCTCGAAAAATAGATAGACGATACCAATGTTTTTTACGGTTTTATCTGGAAACCGAACATAAGGAATATATTAGTGCAGGTATCAGGTGGATAGTGTAATCAACAAAAAAGTTCGTTTTTAAGAGCATTGTATGGAGACTCCCACGTTTACAGTACCAGACCACCCCTAATTATTAATACATATAATGTATTATCATCTGTTTCAAATTTCTGGGTATATAAATGGGTGTAATTACCCGAAAATTGAGCGTGGCAGAAAAATATTTCAGATGTTACTTAGGTATGTTTTTATATTATAGATTGTTAAATTATCATCAGAAAATCAGGTCACATCCATAGATTGTCACAATTTTTATCAATTATTTACAATAATTTTATTTATATCATAATAATATATAATAATCGAAGTAAGTATAGATACCTAACTCTGACAAAAATTTAGGTTTTAAATAAAATAACTGCATAATAATGTACATACTGAAAAAGTTTTTATTAATAGCTATTTAATATGACTCTAGACTATGTACTCAATAAACAGGCTTATATATTTACGAGTGAGAACACAATTATGTAAAATATGCAGCCTCCGCTGGCATGAAATTTTCAATTTGAAGCCTCCCGTTTAAATTTTACTTTATTATTTCACTAAAGATTTTTCTGGGTATAGTTTGAATAGTAGAAGTGCTCACAAAAAAGTGCATGTTTATGTGACAAGCTGTCTCGTAAAATCACCATGTCAAAACTTAACAATGTCGTCGCTTGGCTGGCTTGTAATTCGAGATGTCTCCCTTTAGAATTATTGTTGTTTGGTACTCCGTTTTGTCGGTGGCACGTGCCCATTCACAGCTTTATGATCACGTGGTAGCTAACGCACTCCATGAAACTAACTACACAGATGCAAAAAATAGACGACTGTCAAGTTATTTTACAGTTTGTAAAAGTCATATTAGGTAGGTAGTTTTTGTGTGTAAAATTATTTTTTACATTCATTACAGTTCTCTTTTTCTTCTTGGTCGTTCTTTCATGGTTGAGTATCGTGACTAGGGAATCCAATCCCTAGCCAAAATTTTGATCCCGGGACTAACAATTTGACAATCCTGGGATCCCGGGACTGGTCCCCGGGTTGGCGTTTTTTTCATAGGATTGATAAAATCGGTCAAAAATTTATAATATAATTTATACTATTTAAGACGTTTAATGTTAATATTGTGTACGTTCAATCTTGGAAATACATGGGTTTACTGGAGTAAATAATATTGTAATATAGATAATAACGTGAAAGTAAAACATTTTTTTTAAAGAAAAGATAACATTCATAAAATTCGGCATATAAACAAGTGCTTGCCTGCACGTCCGTGGCACTGGCGGTTAGACGCCGTTTCCGTGCCAGAACGTCAGTGGCGTCTAGCTGGTTAAATGAACGAATTTATTATTTTTCTGATGTTTCTACGATTGCGTATGACAACAAAAATAGTTATTATTATCCGTGAGCATCCGTTAATTCCCCCTGTGACATGTGCAGGTACCTACATACACTTCACTAACATATAATTTTGTACACATATCTGCTAATTGATTGTGATTGATAAAAAAATCAATCCCGAACGTTTCGGCATTATGTTTACTAATCCCGTGATTCATAGGTATCGAAAATTGTCCGGGATCCCGGGTTTGGATTCCCTAATCGTGACCACCTTGAAATTCTGTCATCTTTCTATTTGACTCATTAATGAAAATGTTTAGTTTGCACTATTCATGTCGAATCTCAACAGCCTACCTTCACCCTTTGTCACTTATGTATAGTAATTATAGAAAATTTAAAGTTGGACATGCCTGATCTATAGTAATGAGGTTGAGATCCGAAAAGAAGGGATGTTTTTAATAATTTATGCATAGTATCCAATCGCCTGTGTATGTGACAGAACTTATGAATATGTAAGGATTTCTGACGGACGAGATTTCACTTTGAAGCTGTATAAAAACCTAATGCTTATCATGGAAACGATTATTATTTCACTATAATTTAAATTCAATCGGTAAACATTTTGACAGTCTTTCCCGCAGCGCGCATAGGTAATCAATGGACAATCGTGTTTTTGTTTTCCCTTTTTGTAAAGTTTAGTACCGAATGTTACTTACGCCCTTTATGCCCTCACGCGCTATATGAAAACAAAGAGTGAACACTGGTCCTGGAGTTAGCGCAGGCGGGGAGGTAAAGAGGGATTGGGAGGGAGGGGAGGGCAGCGATGTAATTGGCCATTTATCAAACGGGAAAAGGGGTTAGGACTGCAGCGCGGTCCGACGTAGCAGGGTGGAATCGGAAAATACACTAGGTATAATATATTCAAATTATATTTCGTTAATAACTTATAGGTACCTACTACTTGTCTTTCTGCATACATCCCAATTTTAAACAAAAGAAATTAATTAAAATACATCACCGCCAATTTATTAATACAATACAATATAATTTCATGTTTTTTTAACCTGAGTGTTTTCTTTGTCATTTGCAGAGATTAAACTTCTCGTTTAATTCCAAATTCCCTGAACATGAAGATTTATCTTAATTTGAAATTACATTAATATGTACGTGTATGCGATCAATAAAAGCGTTTTTTGAAAGATTTATACGTGTTGATTTATATTCCTACTTACAATCATATACAATATTCAATCATTTATATAATTTTATTACGTGATGCTTTGCAATGGACATAATTATTATTATTATATTGGGAATTTTAAAATAATAACTTAAATATTATGCCCTTGTAACTAGTATGTATCGGCTACACGTCGGGTTTATAATTCATATAATCATTTTGCAATGTGTGTTTCGACATAGTTGGGCAAGTGACTATCGTCCATTTCTCGTAAAACAATAGCATACACAAGTGAAACGGAAAATAATTTTCAACAGTATATTCTTAAATCGTGTAAAGATGAAAAAACGTTACGCATGTACTTTAAACAGAAAACATGTCGATGAATATACTATTATTATTACTAATATAACAATAAACATAACATGAAATGGACGCATGTTGAATTTGTATGACAAAGTACATTTCGTTCGGCTCGCGTCATTTGCACAATCCGCGCATCGCCTAGTCACGATCTTTTTAGACCATGCCTGAGCTAAAGTATAGCCTTAACTTCGCGAGGCAGTCCAGATCCACATATTATGATTGTAGAGCCAATAATAATAACTAATATCCATAGTAAGTATGCTTAAAAATAACAGTTGGCGACATTCAGTTGCTGCAAACCCACGTTATAATTAAAAAATTGTTTTAATTAAACTTAATTAAAATATTACATTCTTCATTGAAATTACAGAATTACATTGAATTTAGTGTAATCTCAGAAACTATCTAGGTAGGTTCATATCTATTTAAAAAAATCTTGGACATAGTGTGATTTGAACCAACATTTATCACATGCCAGGCGAGTGGTTTATCATTTAAGCCACTCGAATAAACACAGTTCGGTTAAGATTAAATAAACTGATTTTTATAATAATTCAAGTAGGTAGGTTTTTAGTAGGTGTGCTTCAAATTAAATGTTTTCAATGAAATCTAGTTTATTTGGCAAACAGAATGCAAAATGATTCATTTCTTATATAGGTAAAAACTGATCTGTATATAAAGTTTTATTTAATAAAGTAAATTGTATCTAGTCCGACACTGTTCGCAAACATGGTCAAGCTTTCCTTTTTGCTCGCACGTTCAATTTCTCTCACCATTCCCAATACTGGCTACCAGGGCGCCATAAGAGTGAGACGGTGTACCCAAGGGTGCATACGTGTACCCCACACACACGCAACCCTTGCAATAACACCGCCGACCATACATCCATCCATTCGCACGCTAGACCGGTCACAGGCTACTCTCGTGGAAATAATAATCTCATTTGTGAGCAATCGACGAAAGTCCATCACACTTCTCTCCACTAATAGAAGTCAAAGGGTTAGCCATTAGAACAGTCCGAAGGGAGTTCTGCTACCCTGGCAGAGGGTTGGCGTATAAGACGTTGTAATTACCATTTTTGAACGCGCGGACAATGTAACTGCGGAGGATTAGGGGATGATAGTGTTTTTGTCGATGTAACAATAACTTTATTATTGTGTTGTTACTTGTTATTATTTAACCATTGTTTTCATTTTTGATTAAAACTTTCTTATGTTCGCCTTAATACTTTCAAGTTATCTGCGATAAACATAACATGCATCTCTAAAGACCTTTTCCACAAATAATACTACAAAAATCATTTGTGTTTAATGAACAATAGATATACATATACAATAAGTTTGTGTATCTATATTATGTATACGACAAGTATATTCTGTTTTAAATACCATCCTACTGTAAATTCGTGTTCCCATATAAATTTCAACATATTATTGCCCTTTTAGAGATCATAGAATGTATTTTATTATTGGCCTATCCTATTTTTGACAACGTACTACATATGTTTTTATCCTCAAGTCCATTTTAGATTTACTTACTTACATAAAAGCAAAATATTACTTATTAAAAACTTCATAATATTATGTGTTTCTGAGAATAAATCCTAGAAAAAGTACGCGGTACACGGACTAAAAATATTATGGTAAGTACAACGCGATAATAAGTCGAATATTTTTACGAAAAATAAGTTCAACCCCGTAGGTACCTACCACTTAAAATCTCCCTCGAATCACGCGTACCACAGTTTGAGTAGCGCTAATTTGCAGAGGTAAGTAATCATTTGATTTTGAACAGGTACCTATGTGTTTCAATTAATTTTGATAATGTAACTAAGTTCTACATGCTCCTCTTTTCCATGTGTACTCTTAACTTAAATGTCAAAGAACATTCGAGTGCATGCGACCTCAGTCTTGGGTAACCGCTCTTGAGACATTCTCATTCTTACATAAAAATTATGCTTCACAATCAAACATAGGGTCACCTTATACCTACACCCGATGAAGACCGCGTGTGGTTTGGTGGGACCATTAACTTCAATGTTGGTACCTATGATACCTTCAAATAGAAAATATATAGGTACAGAAATTTACAGTTATAGATATGCCATCATAAATCGTCAGGTGTTCGAATTTAGAACTAATTTCAATCCAATATAAAAAATATTGAATTATATTATATCAAATGTTAGCATATTGTGGCGCCCTCACTCAACTGACAACTGGTGGATCTATATCAGATGTAGTCGTATTTATTTTAGTACCTATCTTGAGTATTTTTCTAGATTTTAATTTGATGTATTCAATGAAGACAGTCGGGTTTCACAAATTATTTGAATTTCCCGGAAAATCATTTTATAATTAGTAAACAAACACTTAAAATTTAATGGCGAAATACCAGGGCCGCAGGCTGATACGAAGGCAGCAGGAAGAAAGTGGGTACTGGGTAAAACAATAAATCATTAGTGAAGCGTGGCAGCGAGACATCGCGGCGGCGCTGGGATCAGTTGGCTCGACGCTGGTAACAGGAGAGCAGAATAAAACTGGGGATCGTGTACCTACTTGTACCGCCGGAGCAATACTAATTATTTCTGTATTGCCAGATGATGAACGCGGAAGGGTTGCGACAAGCATATTGTACACAGCGATCATGTGCTTCCCTACTTAGTGCTTATGTCCTCCCGATACTTCTACCCCTTTAATTCGAATTTTAATTCGAAATGCATTTGTCAAATTCAAAATTTATTGTGCTTACCTTATATTTTATTGTACTTAATAATTGTAATCCATAAAAATAGCATATTATAATAATAGGTAATAATAAAATTAATACTATCGACCGAGGGGTACTTTGAATTGGATTTGAATTTAAATTTAAGTTCTAATTGATTTAAGTTTTGTACCTACTATTATTCCATTTGAGTATTTTTTTTCAACCTGAGTTTTGCCTTTCGGTATCTTCAGGCTCTACGCGCACTCATCAATGGCAAATGGATGAGAAAGTTTCAATGTGTATCTGTACATTGACTTGAATCAAGAATTGTGTTGAAATGTCGGCGATAATGGTGTGATATTTTAAATTTTATACATCTGCTATCAGAAATAATTTGCATCTAATTTAATCATTATTTTGTCGTAGTTTTCAGTATCACTTTCATAATGTAATTATATTCATGGTTCTTTTATATTAGATACCTATGCGTCGTTCATGTACGACTGATTTGAGAAATGTGATGTGAGTGACAGGCTGCCCGTGAAACAGTCGTAGGTACCTACACCAGTTTGAATGCGTTGCGTTATGACTGATTCAAATGTCATGATACTTCATGAGGTTACATGTAAATTGTACGTAAAACATTTCACCGTGGCACAGATGGCAGGAGATGACCGTATAGGTACTATACCTACGGTCTCCAATTTTATTAGATTCAATATGAACATTAATTCAATTTTCATAGCTTATTTTCGCAAAATTCATGAATTCAAGAATGAAAACCTAACCTAACATAATCTTACCTAACACTAACAAATAATCCAGTATATCGGCTATTTTCAAAAATTGTTTGCTGCTGGCTTCATGTAAAGTGTAAATACTGTAAACCGACAAAAACTGTGTTTTCTTGAGACATGAATTTTTTGTCAGTAGGTACTATAGATTCTCGTACGACCCAAAGAGGTTTGACGATCTTTAATATACGGCCAAATATTTCTGATACAACATTTCACGGTGAAGTATGATACGGCGAACTGCATAGTCGTACAAGTTTCCGGACACGACTTCGTGAATTTCTGAAGACAGATGCAAGTCAGAGCGTATTCCGTGAATGCGTTCGATGATTATTTTTATTATTCGTTACTCTAATGATCCAAATAATCAATAAGAACGGAACATGAAATACAATTGACTCAAAGACTCAAATGTATGTGACTCATTTCCCATGACCAGTTTATACCTATAAATAAATTGTGTTCGATACTATTAGTAGGTAAATTATTGGCAATTGACTGAACTATTGTTTTGAAAGGAATCAAAAAATTGAGTAGCGAAATTAACCTACGAAGTTATAATAAACAAAGTCAAAATTGTCAGCTGACAAGTGTGCCAAAAGTCGAAGTGAAAAAAACAATAACGAAATCATTACAAACATTTTATTTTTATTCAATCTTAAAAGCACTCGCTTATAAATAAATAAAACAAATGTGAAGTCGTGAAGAGAGCTCAAAACAACCCTCGCCATGTTTTATTTTTCAGCCGAAGCCATAACTCATCGCCGCCGCTTTATTAAGCATTCTCATTATAACGCAATACATATTCGCCATTCGCGAATACATCGCTCCAGATCATTGTATACCAACCTTTTTTTCTCGTAGCCACCCTTTCAAACAATTTGTAATGTCTCTAGGAACCACTATGTTGGGCACGATATATCGTCTCTGTTCTGGCAGAACACACTAACTGGAGAATACTAGTTTTGACTAATTTGACTTTGAAGTTGTTAAAATGTTTGAAATGGTCTATCATGTGAGTTTATTAAGTAATCGTAAAAAGGATGACTTTAAAATAAAGACTGTTTATTTATTAAGAAGGTTTCGTACTCGATATTATTATATTATATGTTCACCGTGAGATGCTGTGCCGAAAATTAATTGCTGTGTATATAATATCACATATATATGACGCGTTGTTCGTGGAGCATTTCACCGTGAAGTAAGTTGTATGTTGTATAATATCATTACGATGGAACTGTAATCTTCCAATTTATTAGATTATAGCACCTACTTGTTAACCTGCTTTTGAATCATTCATAATTAATCATATATATGTACGATATAATTGTATTTATAATTTACTTACCCTTCATTAATTCATCAGTCTATCCCTTATATTTCGGTGGTTTTCACATTTTTGAGGTGTTAATGCAAGACGTCATCTGTTTCCGATATAACAGATCACTGTAAACGTGTAAAGTAAACTGTGATACGACCAATTACATGCGTATATTTTTTCGGACACAATATTCGACATGGATAAAAAGTGACAGATGCTCTGTGCGAAAAGAAAATGGAAATTCATATCAATATATAAATCTAAAATCACTACTTTTCAGAAGAGATGAAAGAATATTCAAATTTGGACAATATCGTATGTATTCATGCACACATTACTTACTGAACTGCATCACACTGCAGCATCATAGCATATGATATTACGCTATTTACCTTGATCCACGTCCTGCGCATGTTTCCATGTGAGAGCTAAAGAGTGCAGATCTTTTTTGTATTCTAGTTACAGATTGGTAGAGTCTCTAATAGAATCCTCGTGGATTCCAGCATGGGGATGTCACGTCATGTCCAATTCACATCAAATGCATATTTGTGACCACATCCGCCATACAAATTCATTGTTTATTAATTATAACTATCTCATGAATATCTTAACATGTTAAACTATTAATGCCGCTTTGTTTTTTTTATTCAAATACTAACTGTGGAAAGTCGTACATTTTTCATAAACTTTTGCAAATTCTCGGGTAATCCTGGCACGAGCTCGCGGAACAAAAGTTGGGAATTACTGTTCCAGATGAACAGAGCAGGGGAGGACAAACATACAGCTTCTCCTGAATAAGCCTACATTTTTATTAAATTCCATGGTGTTAGTTTTATTGAAGTAAAAATCATAATATACCTACACATCTTCTTAAATCTCTGCCTTTTATCAGTGGGACCAAAACTATCGATCGAAAATAGACGTTGAAATAATTGTTAATTATAGGTATTTCATCATATTACATGGGAATACAGCAGGTACGCAGAAATACGTTGTTTTTCATTTGTTTTCTACACTATCAACCATCATCCATTTGTGTCATCCACCAAAGCTCTCCGCGTAAATATTCGACAGTCTCAATTCGTTTGTACATTGAAAATGTTATATTCGCATTGTATATATTTATATTCTTACTGATAACTTTATAACTTAGTTTTAATGGTTGCAAATTTATTTATTTTAATGTAGAATACTGGGGTATTGGTACATATACCCCTGTGTCGACAATATGAAGTAGTTTGACTGAACCGCCTTTGATACCGGTTCCAAGTTATATCCAGCTGGATCCATCCATCGCTACAAAACTTTTCCATCTCGTTTTTATTCAGGTGTTCACCGGTTTAGACTATATTTCCTTTACAAGGATTTTACTATTGCATTAACGGTAAATGTGACAGGAAACCTCCTCTGAACAACAGCCAATAAATAATTGATGTTGCGTGTTTATTAAGTATCTCTCTGATCAAGTTTAAATGAAGGTGGATATAATATATTGAACACAGATCAATAAGTTGATAGACTTATCCAATGTGGCATTCAATCTAATGATATATCCCTATGTATTCGTTGCTAGCATATTATAATAACAATAACTAAGTAAGCATTTATGTATGTAGCGTTGAATAAAAGTGTTTTTCATGATAACACTTCTCCACCCATTGAACAGCTGAGAGGTAGCACATTGCGCTATTCATACTGTGTTTTCTGATAAGCGAAGTGAATACGTTTGTTTAATTAATAGAAACCTACATATTATTATCTAGATCTAAGACATGCGTGTGGGTCTATACCAGTGGCTCTCATGTGAAATTTAACTGTGGCCGCACAATTGACATTGAAAGTTATATGGAAACGTCTGGTGGCCGCACCAAATGTCACTTTTGTTGTGATTGAAAAAATTAAAGCTAAATAATTGTACTAAACAATAACTAAATAATAAAACAATTATTGTATTTACTAAAAAATGGACCAATTTATTTATAGAGATGTCCATTTAATAAAGGACATTTGAACATTTTAGTACATATCTATTTATTTAAAAATAATGAAAATGATAATTCCTCAATACTCTTTTTATCCAATGCGAGCCGCATGGCTGCTTCTAGGTTTACATCTGTCAACTGGCTTCGATATTTGTTTTGTTATGAAGTGCATTACACTGAATGATCTTTCACAGTATACAGTAGTAGGAAACATCGACAATATTAATAAATCAATTGTTACCAATACTTTGAATTGACTTGATTCTTGGTCAACGTATAACTTCCACCAAAATTTTGCATCCGTGGTATTATTAAAATGGTTTTTAAGTACTTGGTCATGACTCAATTATTCCAATAACGCATATTTTACGTTAGCCCAATTAATTAAATTTAATACGGAAAATGATGGTGGCCGCAGCAAAATCCTCTGGTGGCCGCATATGAGAACCACTGGTCTATCTATACTATACGCTCTACATGCTACGTATGGTGTAGAATTTTTGTTTGGATTTTTTTTTTAAATTGACAATTTAAAAAATATATATTACATTAATATCTGTAATGCGGACTCTGCATTGTACCAGGCTGGTGTAAGAAAAGCGCCGAATGGAGGTGGCTGTTAGTTGGGTACCAGCTACCAGGGCGCGAGGATAAATTAGGAGTTTCGAGCACCTGCGCCGCGCTTTGCCCAAATTAACTCGCGTCTGTATTAAGCAAACGTACTACGACTATAACTGCCAAGTGTTTTGGTCGTGGAAACTTTCCAAGATATGCATTACCTACCAGGAGAGCATGTTTCAATTTGAATTGTTTTACAAATGGCATAATATCCCATGTCAAAAAGTTTACATTTAATTTTATTAAAAAAATAAAGAACGCGAATGAAAATTGGACATACGTTTTGGAATATTGTTTGCCATATATTCAAATTCTTTCTTTTGTAAAGATTCTTTTAAACGACTTAGTATCCTCCATATTGTCTGCAATCTGATACTTTTAAATAAGATAACAATATTTTAATAAAAATCCTACCATGCGAATTGGACTCCAATTAAAAGAAAAATTATTCTATCACAAAGTAAAATTACGAAAAGTTTGTTAATTTTTAATATTACAAGCTTCATAAGAACAGAAACACATTAACTACAGTATTTTATACCTATTAAACATATATATAATTTTGTTTCCCACTATTATGATAGAGTTCTACAAATTTCTGTACAATTGTTAATGCAATATGAACGCAAGTTTCCTGGTAATCAAAAATATATCTGATACAGTGTACTTACCTAGCTACATACTGTCATATTATAATATTATTAGATACCTAATGAAGCTATATTTTGTCCATACGTACCTACTCATATTCGTCGAAGAAATTAAATGAATATTATTATTGTCTATGAAATTTTTAATCCACACTGATTTCAGACATAAATTATAACATTATTAAAACTATACAAACTATACCTACACTTTTTTAATGATAAAAATATCCCCATGACAGAGTAATTTGGAAAATGTTTCCTTGTTTGTTTGGAAGTTTTAAAATAGTGATAAAAAATTCTTGACAGACTTAGATAATTGCGTTCTGTCAAAAGTTGACATTAATTTCTTTTTAAAAAAGACTTTCGTCAAATTATAATCTCTTTTTATTTCTTTATCATCGAAATTATCTGAAACTTTTATAACGTTGCCAGATTGTTTGTCACATTTACTAAATGCTCCGTAATACAACAAAGCAATTTTCGAAGTTAATTAAGGTTTTCATTATGGAGATTGTTTTTTTGGATTAGGTACGATATTTTATATATAGCCAGTCGCATAGAATATGCGTTTAATGATATATCATCAGTCATCACTATAGTTTCAGCCTAGTTCAGATCAATAAAGATGTGCCCGCAAACAAATTATACAACGCTTTCTAAACTTTTCAGAAATGCACGTGCACATCATCTGTTTGAAACTGAAACACAATATGTCCACTGTATAATACAGGCAAATATCAAATAAAATTAAATCTAGGTACATAGTTTGTAAAGTTCACTTTGTCTTTGTACAAATTTTCCACCTTTAAACAAAACAATATACCACAAGACCACGTGTCGCTACTTCTGATGAGACAGTAAAATTTTCCTCCTAATTATAGACAGATCAGCTTGTCTTTCTGTCTAGGCAAGGGCTAATCGTCTGGACTAGGCTTACCTACATATCTGATGAACATTGTAAGTCCGGGTCTGGGCCCGGGTCTTAGAAAAATCTGATATTATAATAGTGGAATAACTTGATCTTGAAATTGCGCAGATTGCGATTTCTTCTAGTGCGCAGTAATTGCGTAGGGTAGGTTTAATTATTTTTACCGTTATTATTTCCGACTGCTCTAACATGAAATGAAGCCTATTCCATCGTTCTCTCTCGCCCGGCTTGTGTGGGTTTATTTATATTGCTTCATAACTGAGTTATCTTTATGATTTTTCCTACCAGGCAATCATAAATTAAGATGGGTAGCTAAATTGTGTATGGATAGATTATTATCGAACGAATTTTAAAATTGTGGCATTTGTATAGGACACACAAGTAGTCATGGTAATGTCAGTTTGTTTTTTTTATATCGACAATCGACAATAAATTATTACATTTTAAGAATACAAGAAAACATTCCGATGTTTGTTGTAATTAAAATTCCCTAGAAACCGTAGTACGGGAGTCCTTCTCGCACAGTAACCGATTCATCGAAGGATTCTGGCCACTGAAAAACTTATCATGTATTGTGGTGTTTTTTTAATATATAATTTTTTTTATAATGTACTTTATTTTATATAATTATAAAAAATACTGTGTATTTTAATATTATTTTAAGTAAAAAATAATTTTTGATTATAGCGATGAATTGTATCGTGAAATTTTACCAGAATTATTTCGTGAATTTTAGTTTGCGAATACTACATTGAAATACGTGCAATTACAGTGGTAGGCGATGTGTAGTACCAACTGTGCCCACCCCTCACCCCCTCCCGCCGACTCACTTGTTACCTCCGTCCGTGTCATGTTATCCTGTGACTAATAGCCGCACAATCTGCTTGAGTATTCTCCACCTCCTCGCACTTCTGCCGCCCTGGTCTGCATGACGGAATTCCCTTGATGCGAAATTGGTTAAAATTAACGTCCTCTCTGACCGGCCACATTAGTGAAATTATTTAAGTACTTACTTAACAAGCATCACTTGCTTACAACCCTTTTGGTCATTAACTCCGGCGGCCATCTTTGGATTGTTTATGTTAATGTTGTTTCAATAAGAAAATTATTCGCAAGTGTAAGTAAAACATACGATTATTTTCCTTCCATATGTTATTTTAGTTTTTTAGTAGTTCTTTTGAATAATTGTATCGTAGAGTTTATTCCACACTAGGTGTTTTTTTAGTTGATAGCTTTCACACGTTAATTACTGGATAATTATTTGTGATATTATATCTGAGTTTTTTTATTGTCTTTTTGGTGCCTAATCAATTTAATATGAATTTATAGTGAAACTTTTTCATTTTCTAGCTATCGAGATCTTCCACTTAATTCGCTCGTATGGCGGCTGGGTATAAATAACACACGACAAAAACAAAAGAAAAAACACCTCACTCTACGATGGCATTTGTAGAATCTTAATGACGTACGGTAGGTAATATGTTTTGAGGTTGCTAAACTAAAGCAGCATTGGTGTATGGCAAAAAGATTTGTTATGGGGTTACATCATTAATTAATGCATAGTGTGTCTATTCTATACACAATGCGGCTATCGACGGTAGTTTATCATATTTATATATTGAGGACGTTAATTTTTACAATAAGTTAACCGTCAAAAAGTGGAATGTTTTAACAATCCCTCTCTTGGCTGTGTTAACTTTTAGAGCGAGATTGACAGTTTAGATAGCTAACTTATTGTAAAAATTATTCAATACATAAATATGATAAAGTGATCATATTTATCACTTTAGCCGTCGATAGCCGCCTTGCATATAGAATAGACCCACAGGAAGAATTATTCCGCCACGAAGTTACAACTATTTTTTGACAAGTTAGTAAATTAGTAGTAGGTATAAAACATGACGAAATCAATAAAAATCTTTTTTCAAAATGCTGTCCTATAGGTATACCTAAATGCGAAGTAGTCAACAGGTGTGAACGGCAAAATATTCCCAATCCAGCAAAGGTATACAGGTTTAAAAAATATGCTCAGTGATTTAGATCGCTCACACAAGGGAGAGAGACTACCTAATTTTAACATCTTGTATAAATTGTGAGTATTTTATTAGCCCGGTTTTAGCATTTTTAGCGTCAATGTATTTAATTAATATACATAATAATATTTAACCATGGGTAACTATATAATTATTATACTTAATATTACCTATTTAATCAAGTTTCGCCAGTGCAGTTTATCGCATTCTACTGTAACGACATCGTTATGGCGGTGTCTACATATTATTGAAATACCATAAATTTATTATTATTCTATGTAATGTAACAATGTCGCATGTTGTAACAAATGCGCTTGATTAATTGCCTAATTAACTTGACAAACTACAATAATTATCAATCATTATGTAATCGGATATTAATAAAACGTCAGTCACTTTTTTCAATAAATTTATAATTGATGCACTTTTCATCGCGCGGCAATTTATGAACACACGTCAATACTAAAACGTATCAACCGGAAACGCGACGAGCGCCTCCACCGGTAATTATCCACGACACTTTTTCCCGCGCAAATTACCACCTTGCGGCCAGCCTCATCGAGAAAATAGACCGCGAACAATGTTTATTTTATATTAAAATAATACCGCCGCAGCCATCGGGCGTGTTTCTTGTAATAAAATTATCATAACGAGCGAGCAAAAGAAGCCAATCAGTCAATTTCTAGTGTGCCCCTTTAACCGGATGTGACGTCATTCGTGAGCAAGAGACCAATTATTATGATGACGTAGATACTTGGTGTTCGGAAGGGCGGGAAATCGTCATTTCCGAGTCTTATTTTGAAAGGAAGTACACAATTAAACGTGTACTGATATGGAGACTAGTATTAAACTTGCTCCTAGTGTGATTTATCATAGCAACGGATTTCTTGGAGTGAAATAATTTATCACCAAAATGCGTAACATGTTACATTCTAATTCGGATAACCCAATGGGCCTTTATACAGGCAGAGTTATTATTACTGTGTAAATTCTGATGGTCCTAATTATCAACTGCACATGTCGAATAAATCAGGCATGTCCTCGATCGCACCATATACACATAGAAATTGAGCAGTAATCTGTAAAAATCGTATAAGTACATTAAGTTGTAATACCTATATTATATAACATGATCTCAATGATATCTCGAAGTATTAACCATCTTAATACTGGCAAGGTTTATTATTAGGCAATCCAATCCCGAGCCAAAATTCTGATCCCGGGATTTCGGGATTACAATTTTACAATCCCGGGATTGGCATTTTTTTCCATTGTAAATACAATTTTTTTATATTTACAAATAACATTGATAAAATCGGTCAAAAATAAGTCTAGTATAATTTATACTATTTAAGACATTTATTGTTAATATTGTATACTTCAATCTTGGAAATACACAAGTTTAATGGAGTAAATAATATTGTGATATAAATAATAATGTGAATTTAATATGAGATTGCTATTTCTGATCGTAAAGACTTAATGAATGGGTTAGCGAGATTTAAAATAGTAAAGCAATTCATGGTGTACCTACACCTACTTATGGCCTTTCCGCTTCATAAATCTAATTAGTCAGCCAAATATGAAACTGCCGTAAAACGTATGAGATCACGGTGGAATTACTTTGTTAATAGTGCGAAGCATTGTTTTTTCCAATCTTTCTCATTTTTATTAATGTATGTGAAAAAATAAAATGAATCGGCAACTTACACATGTGTATAAATCAAACTTCATTCAAACTCAGTTTATTTCTAATTTAGTTAGGTATTTGTTAATAAAAGTATGTTTTCTGATATATTTTCGTTTTTATTTTATTTTCCATGAAAATTGATAAAAAAATTCAATCCCGAAAGTTTCGGGATTATGTTTATAAATCCCGGGATTCATAGGTATCGAAAATGACTCGGTTTCCCGGCATAGGAATCCCTAGTTATTATTACTGTGTTAATTCTGATTGTCCTAATTATCAACTGCACATGTCGAATAAATCAGGCATGTCCTCGATCGCACCATATACACATATAAATTGAGCAGTTAAATGTAAAAATCGTATAAGTACATTTAGTTGTAATACCTATATTATATAACAATATGATTTCAATGAGATCTAAAAGTATTTAACCATCTATTTTTATTTCCTTATTTATGTAAATGAGTGCCCATAAAGAAGACCAAAACATTTTTACAGCGTATGAGATATTTAGTATTTCTTTGTGATGATGAAAGTCAAGTGTTGAGACGCCTCAGTGTCCTCTGCCAAATATAATTCGTTTGTTTAAGTTGTGAAGAACGTGTGGTAAATCATAGCCTGGCCTGGTTGGAGTTGAACTTGTCTGGAATAAATGGTATTATCAATTATTAATGTAGATAGTTATTTTTATCAAAACCCGATTTAGGTACAGCCAATTAAAAACAATATGATAATATAAAATATTATATTTAATTCTACAAGTTTGTTTATTCGATAGCTATTTTGATTATCACACCATTATCCAGAGTAATAATATAAACTATTTGTATCGATGAGTCTTATTCAACTTTTAGAGAGATACAGAATCTTCAATCTTGCTCACTATAGCAACTATACATACTAAAACAATAATTTAAAAATTAGTATTTTTCGAAACCGTTTTAATACCACTAACCGTACTTTAAAACAGATTATTTTATTTTGATAACTTACGTAAATTTGCAACTTTCCAATACCTCGGGCATTAATATTAGTAAATTACTGAATGTTCGCTTATAATCCTTTTTTCTCCTACACTCACCGTTGCAGCATTGTAACAAATATAATCATAATATAATGTGCCAATACTTCACCCTATCACGCACTAGCATCGGAACACGTGAAAAGCACAAGTCCCACATGAGACCTGCATATTGTAGATCGAACTTGTAGCACCGCTGTAGATTGTGGATGTGTTACAAGGATATGGAGTGTCTGACATAAAGCTCATGAAATCGATTGTTTATAATCCGGTCGCACCAATGCACTCCTAAGATGGCAGAAGAGGCGTCGGTACGTAGAAAAGGTAGATTTGTCTACTCTACCTGGACCAGTGTTTTTTAGCCTTTTAACACCCGCGGCCCGGTGAACATATGAGAAATATTTTGTGGACCCGTAGGCATCACCCAAAAATAAAAACCAAAATGAGTTATTAAATCTTATGTTATAAAACTACAATTTTTGGTTAGTGCGACATTTGTTTCTGCTTCTTTATAAGCAACTTTAATATACGTGGTTGCAGCATTATTTCTGAGAGACGAAAAGCTGCATTAACATGATTGATTTCTCGATTCTTGATTTCTCTGTTTGGTTTTTATTACTGTCATATATAAATAAAAAAGTCTTTTCACACAAATAGGAAGTCGAAAAAACGACCAATAATCTGATAGCTTTATAACTCAGAGATACTTTCTTGAGGCATATCCAAAAATTGAGACAATGATTGCATTTTATGTCTGGACACCAGAGTGACATCGAAAGCCAGCTTTTCTCTATCACGAGGATCAAGTGCGCATGATTTAATATCTTCCAAAATGGGAGTATTAATCCAGAGGCTCTTCAGTATATTGGCAAAAATATCAGTAGATCTACTGAACTTTCAGTGGTTACTGATTCAGCGGCCAGCAATATTTATTTTCATCTAGTAGGAATTCCCTGAATCGTATAGAGGTATAGTCGGTTGAAAGCATGGTGAAAGCTTTCGCGGTCCAGCATAAATTCTTGCGGACCACCGGTTGATGAGCACTGATTTTGACTCCTACCTCATTATAATAACCAACTATAACATAATAATTAAGTACCTAATTTAAAAAAAAATATCATCAAATTGCACCGAATTGATGATAATATCTGATGATCTCACTGTCTTTGTATATCCGAAACACTAGCTTACCTATTAAATTATTAAATTAATCCTGAATCCGCCATGTTATTTGCACCAACCGTGACAATCATTCATTCCATCATAAAGCCGTTATCAGCATCTGGTCCGCTGTAATTTCCAACCGAGACCGTCATCTTGAAGACGGGGGTCGCGGAAGGTTGGGAGAGGATGATTCGGGGGCGGCTGGCTGTCCAGGGGATGGGCGCGCCGCCCTTTAGAATCCGCCCTCAGGATTTCGGGACCTTGTTAACAGCCGGTCACTGTCAAAGTTCCCGGCAAAGTGTACAAATTTGTGTTCGATAGATTTGCTAATGTCATGGTTTTGATAGTATACAACCCTTCGAACTTTGGCAGTGCATACTATTATGAGTATTAAAGTATTTTGAGCATTATTCATTATACATACTACAAAATGCAATTATAATCGACTAAGTTAACTAATAAATTTTCTTTTACAAAACAATATACTTAAACCAAATTTTTTAAGTTGGCGTTTTCTGTAATTTTACACAATGATAACCGTTTTCTTTGAGGTGGGCTGATGTAGTGTTATTTTCATATGATAAATAAAGATGATTAATCGCACATACAGGTTAAAGCTAGCAATAATGGCAGAGTTTTTATTTACACTTCTCCTTGGTCGTGCACTCATGGCTGAGGATCGTGACCACATTTAAATTTCGCTATCCTTTGAGCGACCAAGGTACACATTGTACCTATAATTGGGGTGATCTGTGACTTTGACTGGTATAGAAAATATAATATTATTATGATATTAGAGGGCTGTCGGCAAGAAAATGTTGTGGTTTTTAAACTGACACGCAATTGCTAATTCTGCGGCCGCAATGCTCGACGTTTAAAGTTTTTATCTTCGCGTTTATACAAGTGGACTTGATGTTTTTGTTTGCATATCTGCAATCTGCATATATGAGCCAACCCCATCGCTGCGGAGGCCCGGGCCCCTTTCTCCCCGTTACGGAAACGCAGTATGAGAGATTAACAGATAAAATACTCATTATAAAATATCGTAAAGGCCTGTTTACAAAAGTGGGGGTAGAGGCCATTGCTATTAAAATGGCCAGACGCACATAATCTACCCACTATTATAATATTAAATACCTAATATATATATGTGAAACACAAAAGAATGACTGTGTTTTATCACTGTGTACTTTTTACTTAAGTAACTAACCTACACGTTTTTATTTGTAATCCATATTTTAAAGTATCTATGCATTGTTAAGGGCCCACATACCCCACGTAGGTCAAAATGGAGATTTTATGATATTTTCGGAGCATAAGCCTGGACGTTCCTTAAATGTTATAGATAATCTATTTATATAATTTTGAAGCCTTATTATCCTTTATATTTATTTTAAACATTTAATCCTTATTATCCTTTATATTTATTTTAAACATTTGGATGATTGCATAAAGTATTTTTATTACATAAAATAGTATTCTTTTAAACCTCTCGATCTAATGTTTTAGAATATAGTCATATTTCAGTGCATTCATGTGCAGTGGTGTGAATTTTTTAGAATTATTAATTTTTAAACGCATTTATAAAACCATTAGTAAAATTAATGTTAACATTATATAGTGAAATATTTACGATAAAAAAATATATTTATAATCTCTGTGATCCCAAATTTGACATGAATTAGGCATTTTATTATTTAAATAATTACAAGATAAAAAGAACTTTTTTATATAGGTACCAAGTTTTTAAGTTTTCTGTTGAATCATATAAACTTGACAATTCTATCTATTTATAAATACTTTTTTTTGTAATTGACATAAATACTGAATAAATATAGAATACTGAAATGTCATTTTGACATTTCATATTGATTTCCATAGTACTGCACGTATATACCTATTAATAATTTAGTTGCTAGGACTGGACACACAAGAAAAAATGTGTACTGGACAAACAAGAATACGAGCTAATAAAACGTGGTAAAAATAGGCACGGTTAACACATTTAAAGACAATTCTAAAGATACTGAATATACAGTAGCTTATTTAGCAAAGCTTTCGCCAGGAATGCGATAGATGTAAGTTAGAACACGATTCGAAGGTTTTATTTCTATAACATAATATGGAAACACAAGTACTTACTTTATCAATATATTATAGGTATATCTCGAGAACAACAATTAATTCAATACTGTGACTTATTTTCCAATCACCTTTTTATATTATTATTAGGGATAGATTTCACGTTCCCTTTTCTTTGTTTAATTTATAAGCAATCTTTTTAAGCACCGGTGTTGCCAGTATCTAGTAAGTATTGAACCATAAATTTTCATATTATTTCATCCGACATTTTGACACATGAGGCGTGGATCTGAAACCGTTGTATAATAATACTATAAAACATAATTTTTAACGCCTCTCTTTAATCGATGACAGTCGTATAACGTCATAATCGTCCAAATTCGCCCGATAATAACATTATTTATTGATTTTTTTTTTAAATTTTATTACATTAATCAATGTACAGTTTGTCGAAAGTTGACAAATTACAATTTTATTGAGAACGTTTAGGAGTAGAAATCTCATAAATAATATCGTGATTAATAAATTCAAATAAGTAAGTTGTTTTTTCGCGAAGATGTTATTTATTATTTTGGTATAAGATTATCGAATTGTCTTAAACAGCAAGAATCTATTAGCATACCAGTTTAAAATGTTTTAATAATATTTCTAATACGATTCCATGAAACGTAGTTATCATTATAAGTCAAAACAAAACGTTCAAAAAGCTCTGCATAATATTCCATAAGTATATACCAGTGGCGTGCGGTGATGTGTGATCGTGGGTATTCTGTTAGATACATCAATATAAACCATTATTTAATATATATAACTTGAAAACACCTCAGATATACCTATACCTACTAGAAAAAATCACTTTTGAAAAAAATACGATGCCTGACGGGATTTAAACCCGTATATCCACTGGTATCGTGCCAATATGCTTTAATCAATTAAGTTACTAGTCTCCTACGTAATTACTATAGTTTAAACCAGTAAGTCATATATGAAACCAAATTCTGTTATTATTGACTGTCGGTTTTTGTGTTTTAAATCAACCGATGGCCGGCTCTCCCAAAAAATATTTATTAATAATGTTAACAATTTTTAATAAACCATTTCTTTTATTGAACGAATAATTCACAAGATTTGAGAATGTAATATTACATATTGAACATACATAACTTGAAAACACTACAGATATACTCATGTTAGTTATGTAGCTATAACTAACTAGCAAAGTTAGTTAAATAAAACCTTATTCAGTTACATGATTTAGGTCTTAGGATACAAAATTACACAATCCAAAAGCATTACACAATCAGCATGTATAATACTTAGAATCTACGCATATAATAAGTACCTACGTATGAAAAAGTGTGCATTATTTTGTCGGATCGCCCATAGCATACCAAAGCTATTATGGTTTGGTTTATCCAGGGCTTAATTGATTTTTAAAAACCAACCAACACCATCAGTAAATTATTTATTATAGTCTGCACTATTTATGTAGGATATTAACAGCCTACCTCCACCCTTCGCCACTGATGTGTACTGATTTAATACGAGCATTTTTTTAAACCAAGTAGGTACCAGTGGCGAAGGGTGACTTTTGGAAAGAGGTAAGCTGTGGAGATCAGAGAAAAAGAGCACACTTGTCAGGTAACTTACGGGAAATAAGAAGATAATACTTACGATATTACTACTGATGAATGGGTGCACACTAATGACAACGACACACTAGGTATCACCGCTGAATTTGTCAAATTATTTAAATCACTTATGGCAGTAGAATTCCACGCAGACTTTTCTTTAGCAAACAATACGCATGGCCAACAAAAAAGTTTGTTTAATGTATAACTGCCAGTTAAAAACAAATATTTATCATATAAATTGTTGTGAAAATGTCTAATATAAGTTTTTTTGCTGTATTCAAATCTAAATGAACTCTTGGAAGGTCAAGCTTTGATAATTTTTAATTTTTGAAGAAACGTCAAATTCGGGAATGATTTTTTTACAATGCAATCGTTCGCACAACATCTTCAATCAGAACACTAGACAATTTAATAAATACTTATATATTTAAAGCACTGACGAATGATTTTGGTACAATATGAGATAATTTATCCACATTCAAAACTCAGTAATACACTGAATTTTGTATTATAAAATAAAACTTTATCACCGTCTTTGAAATGTCAATATGACATGAACTGTGAATAGCATGTTATATTTGTCTATGACTGAAGTAACCTAAATAATAATCACGAAATACATTATTTATTTTTAATAATAATTTATAAATTATATATGATCGAACACAATAGTTATTTTATTTTTTGAATCATCTTTATTATTTATTATTTGCTTAAAAAGATAGTCATCGATAATAAACAAATCAACATAGAGTGTAAGCTCGTCCTGTAGCGCTTACAAGTCTGGAACAAATATGCAGACATGTATGAAGTTGGCAACGGAATCGCGGTAGAAAATTCGGTGTGGATTATGTTCAACATAATTCTAAAAATAGCACTCACGTCTGTGACCTTCCGTCGTTTATTTTTGATTCAAAACATGACTAAATTAAACACTCTACTTCTACATTCCGACGATACATGACAATCAATATTTTTATTATATTACCTAGTCCTAGACAATATAGATAAATTTATTTATTTAAATTAAATACTTGAAAATAGAAGGTAAGCTTTAAATAATCGCTTAGTATGTAGCCTTCGCCACTGGTAGGTAGTTTGTTATTGTTATTGAAAGTGTTCAATGTTTGATCTAAAGTATCGATCACGATTCTGGGATTATAAAACCTAATGAATTCCAATATCTACCCAAAGGACATTTCTCCGCAGTATGTATAATATTAATTGCCATCTACGTATAACCGTATTGTCGAACAATTTAGATCCATTAATAAATGCAATGTTTACGTATCAGTTCCCCATCTATGCCCGTCATATAATATGTATGAAATAAATACAAGCAAACACTCCCGTTATCCCCACGGCGACAACACATCCAAGCTCCCTCTGTGCGGTGCGTAGTTTAAAATTTGAATCCCAGAATCATTAATTTGATAAATGGTCTTTGGTTCACTTCCCGGGAGGGACAGGGCCGCAGAAGGGGCGGCAGCCCTCCGCGGACAGACTGATTCCCCGCCGTGGCCCTGAATTCGCCTCTCTGCCCGATTTAACATGACAATCTCAGTCGAGATGCATTTATTCCTACAGAATCTTTTTATATCATTCTGCCCGGATAGCTGCAATGAAATATAATTAAAATTTTAAAATATATTTTAGAAATATGGCATAAGGGTAGGCTATCCACATACTTATAGACATATACCTAATCTGAATCATAAATGACCGTTCTTATATACAGCTGGGTCTTCTATTTCAAAATACATTATCTCATAAGCAAATAAATTTGGTTGACAAATTAAATATAGTTACCGCAAGCTAAACCGCAATAACATTATTGCAAATTTGCGTTCATATATTTACAGCGTTGTTGTCCTATTCTGATAATGCATCTACAGTTCTCCGCCAATTGTTATTATAAAAATACGTTTGGCATATATTTAGAAGTGAATTGACATTGCAATAACGGTTATTATTGCAATTTTTCGTTCGTGCCTTTGACCTAATCTACTATCGTGTTTATTGTTACGTTAATATTGAGATTTTGTATGGCAACATTATAATCTGGTATTCTGTTAACGATAATTTCATAATATTGAATAATATATTGTGCGCTATCATTGATGTTTTGGCGTATGATTTGATTTACTCGATCTCGACCGCCTTCCATGACGCTATAAACGTGTCTGAATTAAAAGATTGTACTGTCATATTCCCTTCTCCCGAGACAAAGCTCTACCGGACTGATGTAGCAACAGTGCGCCTTGGTGCTTGAAGAAAGAGTTTAGAAAATAATAAAAGAATCCTGACTTGCTCTGCTGTCATATCTTTAGTGATATTAATAATTAGTGTCCTTTCTGTCCATTCTTTTAAAATGCTTCAAAGTTAGCCTTGGTTTATAATTTCAAGTCGGCTTGACCGTGGACAAATATTGGATGTGGTGTGTGTGAACTGTGAATATAATATCCTGACCAGGGAACTCAGAAATAATGGGAACTGAAATACACAACGGGTAAGGCGATAGCAGGATTAGCAGGTAACCGACTCGAGTAAGGATGAATCCGGGTTAAACTTACACACATGTCTAGAATACGTTTAACGTCGAATACTAAAAACTGCTCTCGGTTTATGCATTTACGCTCATTTAATGTTGGTGTATTACACACACTATTGCACGTGCATAATGCGTGCTTCATTTTCGTAGGACACTCACACATTAAAATGCCTGCTTCACCATGCGGCGTATTGAATAATAGCCTATTGGTATTCTATTTATTATCTGTTCTGTGATCCTGACAAACAGCTCCGCTCGGTCGGTTCCCATCAGCGGGCAGTCTCAGAGGACACCATAAAATGGATTATCTATTACCGGGAAATAGATTTTAATATCCATCCGGCATTGAGAGAGTTAATTACTGTACCTTGAAGAATCACTGCATTTGATCAGTTTGATTAATGACAAAACTACAGATCAACTGCCACTATGTGAAACATTGCATGTAATATTATATTATTCCAGTTAGGCGCCCAAACCTGAGCGTTAAAATTATTGCCTCATTTACGGGTTTCAATCCGAAATGAATGTTGTTTGCTTGCACTCGATGCGTTGTTTGTATGCATTCGGGATACGCTACAATATGCATTATATCTGGCATCAATCTCGCACCGCGGGGACCTTTATTGGTTTTACGTCGTTATTGTAAACCAGTTTATGTGTTGTTGCTCTGAACTATAGAAAGCATCATCATACAGTCTCATACACCTTAGCAGAGATACAACAATACTACAGAAGAACACAGATAATTAATAATGGAGTTATTTTAAAATCTGAAAATTCACAATCAGCAGACAATTTTAAAATATCAGAACAGGCATGTAGGTACCTACCATTCCAAGTAAACGGTGATCTAGGTACTTACTATCCAGTATAAAAACTGGCAGTGATTGAGTATGTGAAACACACTCTTCCAATGACATTCTGCAACTTGAACAAACTTTGGTATATTTTTGTCCATTGATGCATTACAATTTAAACAACAACACTTGTTGTCTCGTCTTTCACCATCAAGTTTCAATTCGTCGTGAAAATTTTGTCTTTTTATGTGCTCATTGCACTCATCGTCAAACTGTTTTCCTACTGTACGAAGAGACTACTGTGTGACGGTAAGTGGAAACAACGCCTCGGTTTAAACCGCGGGGTTTCGCAGCTTCTCTTTACCTCTCTCATGTGACAGTAGGTATGGGCATGTGGTGCTATTGCCTAACTGTAATCTTGATAAATCTGTAATTTTTAAATTCATTAGGTATACCCGATTACTATTCACTTTCGATGTTTTTGTAAGCAGTATTTTAAAAACTGATTATTGATATCACATAATACTTACTAAGTTGTATACAGGGAACTCCGAAATAATGGTAACTGAAATACCTAACGGGTGTGGAGAAGCAGGCAACCGATCTCGAGTGTGGAATAATACTGGATAAACTTAAACACATGTCAAGAATACGTCATACGTCGAATACTGATAACTGCTCTCGGTTTCTGCACTGACGCTTATGTAATATTGGTGTATTGAAGGTTCGAACACTCACTATTGCACGTCTATAATGCTTGGTTAATTTTCGTAGGACATTCACACATTCAAAACCCTGTGTCAAAATGTTGTCTATTGGGATATAAGGTGAGTATTCAGTATAGTATTAGTATAGTATAGTATCAGTATAGGTATTAAATAAAACGTAGTTGTACTTTTATATTATAATGAGCTTTTTGCCAATTCTCTTCGCAGCTTCTCCATCTGTGATCCACGCAATATTTGTTTGCTTACAGCAATTCCGCCACATTGTTTAATTATTACGATTTGTGTTTACACAATTAACCGTGCAAATACATCTCATCCAATTATAAATACTTCTGTTTGGATTACAACCGGAGTGCTGTTTGAGTGAAATTGGAAAGAGACCATTGCCAACTGATAAATGATTATTTTTATAACACTGATTCAAAGTTTTATCTTGCCGTAAGCTGTCGAATACATTTTAAAGACTTATAATGTTTGTTTAAAAATTGAGCTGCGAACCATTTGAGCTTCTTATATTATAAACTTAAAGAATCTTATGCTCCTTGTAAATTTTAGTTTGATACATTGAAGTTAACCCCATAAAACCACACGTATATATTTATAATATATTTTTTATGACTGGGAATGTCTAGGGAGCAGTTACCCAAAACTGAGGTCAGCATGCACTCAAATGTACTTTGATTGAATTTATATGACTTTAAGTGAAGAGTACCTACTCGTGGGAGAGAAGCACGTATTAAAGAAGCAGGCAAGATTAAAAAATATAATAAGTAACAAAAGCAAATACAAAATTGCTGAATAAGCCACTTGCTCAACCTATTGGGCCCATACTTTGGATCCTTATACAGAATTTTAAAGAACTTCGAGAGCGTCAGAGGCGTCGCATCCTTCACCAATAAAGAACTGATGAAGAAAACACTCTTCTCGCAGTTGCTTATATACTTTATTAAATCACTCTACCTACAGTCACTGTAATAATAGGTATGTAGTTTTGTACATAAATGTTTGTATTATAAGGCATTGGACTCTTATTATGTGCGGACTATTTGTGGATTATTTGTCTGATACAGCTAGAGTAAATCACTGTGATGAGTGGTTCATGGGTAGACTCAGTACAAATTTATAAGACGGTTTTGTGTAGCTTTTTGTGCTCAAAAATAATAGTTTAAATTAAAAGATTATATACAATAAAATTTAATTAAAATAACTGATAATACTGACTATTTATATCGGCAAATGGGTTGCCACCTAAAGCAAATTCTATCGGATAACAAATATTATGTTGGTGTTATTGACCGTCTTAAATATTAAATTCACCTCTACCGAAACGATCACTATGAAAGTAAATGTAAGTAAAAATACGAGTAAGTCCTTATCAGAGCATTGGAGCGGAGTTCCGAGCAGGAGCGTGGAACAGTGGAGCAATGGGGTTTTACCCGGAGCACCGAAAATTTGTAGTGCTCCACTGCTCCGGATGTTTTTTTTTATTATTAAAGTTTCGTCCTAAAAATGAAAATATTATATTAAATTTGACACTTTGCATCACTGTCAAGTGATAAATTTAATAACCCTACTTTTTTGACAGAAGAGGCAGATAATGAAAGACGATTTGCTGACGACAATTTTGTTAATAAAATTAATAATGAACAGACAAACAATAAACCTTATTTAATTAATTTTTAACATTTGTATACGTAGGTATAATACCTATATAATAATACATACAAATTTTAACTTGGAGCGGAACAACACAAAAAAGGGTTTTGCTCCAACCCTCTGGTCGTTATACACTGGATCCACCGAATAGAGTTGTTGATTAAATACTATCAATTTTTAATTTTTGTACCTACATGAATGTTTGCATTTAACTCATGTTATTTGCGGACTATTTGGTTGATAGAGCCGAGTAAATCACTTTGTTGGGTAGTCCATGGGTACCGAAATGTTGAGGAGCACGCCTTTATCGACATTTTACGTGAACAAAATAAAGTAAATAAAATCCTTATATACTGGATCGACCGAATTGACCTTTCGCTCGTCACAAGAAAGTGCGTATTCTTAATATCTCGAACAAGTCATTCCGGGCGCCCCCTTTCGTCCGGGCTGCTCAAGCTGTCGCCATCTCGCCCCGTACAAATTGTGTTCCGGTAACTCGGCAATAAGGACACACTTGCGAGGCACTTCTGTCGCCCTGATACCGCCATACGGCGCTTCATAATGGCATTATCACCGGCTCCTTGTCACGGCGCTGCTATGGGGTTGACCTGCGTTTGACCCTAGCACTGCCGATGCCATAACGGCCAAATGACACCAGCCTCTTGGTTCTTCGTGTCGCAGGAAGGGTCGCTCGTTCTGCTACCCTGATACCCTTCACCCTCCGAATGACGTGAATGCCCCTTGACTTTTAGCACTTATTGCGTAATATTTGTAAATAATGATAAATATTTGTGTGCATGTCAAAAGAGATATGGAAATTTGCGTTATTTTTTATAAATTTATTCGATCAACTTTTGAAACTTTTATAAAAAAAATCTTTTATGACATACCTACCTCTGTATATACGTTATTGATGTATCTTTAAAATGCTTGAGAATACCGTAATGTAGGTAAATAATCATACTTGGTTATTTTGAACATTCGGTGCTGCACTAGTAATTTATTGAAAGAGACAACTCGACAACACCGCTAAACGTTAAACCAAACGTTCTTCTATTTTATTTTAGACACAGCCTAAATATATGAGAATCGAAGTTGAAAAGAGTTACTTAAAGGGTGTTCATCCAAAATTTTCGAATGCGATTTTACGCCAGATATATAATACGCCCGTATAATTGCGTTCATCCAAATTTAGTACATAAGCATCTCGCCGAACCCGAACACCTAATGCCCCTCTACCATAAGTTTCAGAGTCCATTTTTGACAGATCGCAACTGACAGCCCGCGTTTGTTGATAATTGTCATAGGTTCTTGTTTTCTTCCGTATTTCATTATGATTCAGTGTATTATTTTGATTATTGTCTAATGGTACTATCTATTTTACAATTGATTCTATAATTGGTGCTTATTTTATTCAATCATGAATGCTTTATTTATAGGTAGTAAACTTTGCTTTCGTAGATAAAGCTAATCTACAATGCCGCAAATTTCGTAAAAGAGGCGACGCTTTCAAATTTAAGAGTCTCGTTAGTAAATACACATCAAACGCAGATTCATGAAATCAAATAAATACAAGTAATATAATATTTTGAACAACTCAATTCACATGATTATGCTGGAATCGATTTATGCATAATAATTATATGGTAGGTAGGTATACTATCACGATAACCATTTACTTTCATTTGTTTATATTGTAATGACTATTTATTCAATAACGTTTATTCGGCATTCGGATTATCCGGCCATAATGTAGTATTAATCGAAAAATAAAAGAAATAATATGAAAGTAAATGTAATAGCGAGTTCAAAATATATGGACCACTAGGGATATCTAGCGGCAAAATGTGAGAAATTGTCATTTATTTGACAGTTAAGTGTCCATAGACATCAAAAACTGACCATAGAGAAAAAATATTTTTCTGTTTTAATATAAGGAATACTTGTTTCAAATAGGCGCGCATGTACAAACACCGTTATTTGAATAGAGCATAATGGAACAAGGCGGCGCCCGTATATACAAATTCGAAGCTAAGTGGGTGAACACTCGACAAGTTTTATTACGGCAATAAACGGTTTCGGCGTAAGGTGAGACCGTCATAAACCATTCGGTTCGGCTTATTTCCATGGAAACCCTATTAGGCGAATGTATATATTAACCGAAATATCAGCGTCATATCGCATTGCAGATTCATTTATAGCTTACGTCACACTCATAGGTACTAAGTCTAGGATGAATTACCAGAACCATCATTATTTAAATGAACAATCACGTAAAATTACAAATAGATATCTACGTAAAAAGCAGTCAATTCCAAAGGTAACCATTTCAGTTGTATTTATTAAGAGGGTTGTCAACAAAAAGAGAACATTTCAACCATACTAAAATTACTGTTAAATTTAATAATACGAAAGTACTTATGGATCCCTTTTATATAGTCCAAACGACAGAACACATTAATAGGATTTTTGTACAGAAATGGGAGAATGAAAAAAATGAGAATTAACGTGCTTTATACTGAGGCATAGCGCAAAGCACGAGAGTTGGCGATGGACCAAGGGAAATGGTGCGAACTTGTACTTGCCCTATGCTCTAATGCTGGGGCGTTACAGGCTGAAAGAAAAAAGAATAAGAAGATACTTAGGCATTTTTTCGAGCAGTAGGTTATTTTATCTGCACAGTGGGAGAATAGTTTGACGTTGATGCAATGAGTGTCCAAAAGAAAACCAAATTTCATAATTTTCATGACCAATTAAACATAATATTTGACCAATGGCAAGGGGTGGAGGACGCTGTTAAGATTTGACATAAATAGTGCACACTAAACTTTGTCAGTCATAGTTATTTGTTTTTATTTAAGTAACTAAGAGTACTGGTGTACTAAGAATACAAACCATTAAAGTTTATGTATGCTATGGGCGATCCGACAAAATGGTGCACACTTTTTCAGTAAAACTTATTTGTTTTCGTTTGATTAAGAATGAGTACATAATATTACAGACTGTGTTGGTTAATTTTTAAAATTCATTATGCCCAACCTAAACCAAATCATAATAGATAAAAAATATTCTTCTATCTATAATATATCTAAATTTATGTAAGTATGGGTTAATGGCATAGTTTTAAATATTTTATAGATCATCGAATATTTTTTTATTATTTACTATGGCTTGGATTAGGTAGGGTTTAATTGAATTTTAAAAAACAACAAACACATTGTGGTCTTAGTTCAATGAAAACAAATACATTTGACTGGCAAAGTTTAGTGTGCACTATTTATGTCGGATCTTAACAGCCTACCTCCACCATTCGCCACTGATATTTGATTATATATTATTTTTTTTATAGCGAAACACTCAGGACGTGTTGTTTAATTTATAGTGCTTCAATGTCCTCACCCAAATATTTACAATACGTTTTTTCAATTTGAAAAATAGCAATGGTAGAGTGTAGTAGATTATTACCGGTTTTGATACTGAACGATCTTTTATAGAATGTTCGCAAAATTCACTTTAATGAGAATATATATATGTCTAATTTTAAAATCCAATAAAAAATCTCTGTAATGCCAGTACATTCATACATTTAAATTAAACCGATAATAAAAAAAGATTGAAGTATTTGTTATTCTGTAATAAGTATGTGTTTACACTAATGTTTATTACAGTACCTACTTAATTATTTGTATGAAAACATTTTTTTTTATTGAGTCAAATAGATTTTGTTTTGCGCTGACGTTGATTGTAGATATAGATTAAATAATTACAAGATAAAAAGAACTTTTTATATACCACGGTTTTAAACTTTCTGTTGAATCATATAAACTTGATAATTATATGTATTGATGAAAACTTTTTATTGTACTTGATAGAAATACTGAATAAATATAGAATATTGAAATGTCATTTTGACATTTTATATTGATTTCCATAGTAATGCACGTATATATTAATAATTTAGTTGCTAGGACCCCATTAGCAACCAAATAACTTTCCATACAAAACAGAATTAACTGAAAACGAATTCAATTATGCTTAAAATGGCTAAAAGTATTAAAATAATGCATTGTCGTCGTGTGCTGATATATTCTAAAAGTTTCAAATGTCTAGCTAGTCGGGAAGTTGGTTACAAATCTTCAATCGTCCATTACAAATCATGGACAAACAATAAAAACTGTGTACTGGACACACAACAAAAAATCTGTACCGGACAAACAAGAATACGATCTAATAAAAACGTGGTAAAATATCTTGTGTATTATTAAATATACACTGTTTTTTAGTGTATTTATGGTTGAATGAACTTCAACGTGTATTGTTGTTTGTTCAAGTTTTGACAGGCCGAAAAAACATTTCGAAACACAGCTGACCCTACAAAAATGTACTTTGACGTATTAATTGTAGCCAAACTGTAATTACTAATTCTTTAATTACTCGTGTACGACTAAAATATGGATCGTCCAAAAAATAGACATCACGCGAGAAACGAAACGAGTCTGCGATTAATATCCAATTATGTTAATTTAACATTTCACCCCGTGATGGAATTGGAGACATGCGGCGGGGATATAAATGTTATTAATACCGGCCCGAAATCAGGGCCAATATTGTCAAAGCAAAAAAATACTTCTAAACGACTTTAATTTACAGTCTATCATCATCATTATCAACCGGGATTAATTCACTACTGGATGAAGGTCTCCCTAGTTCCTTGTGATTGTTCGCTGCCATACATCTACCGAAATTTATGAATTCGTCTATCCAAAGGGTTTATAGCGTCCCTATTGTCGTTTAGTGCCTCTTATGACGTCATTTGTCCTCTATCACATCGCATACTCTTTTCTGCCTCATTATCCATTGGTTTATTTTATGGTAATTCCACATTATGCCCAACATGCACCGTATCATGCCACGGCGTATTTTTTTGAAAATTCGTAATCATTATCATCTCAGTCACTTTTAATACACTTCTGGATGAAGGCTTCTCTTTGCTGCTTCCAGTATTTTCGTTGCTACGTTCTTTCGCTATTCTTGATTACTTCGAAGATTCTGCGTCATTTTGCTCACCCTCTTTTTAAATACATTTTGGATACCTTTGCATATTAAGATTTATCCACCAATGATCTGTTTTTAAAGCGATATGGCATACCCATATCCACTTCAAGGTCTTTACATTTTTTATTACATCCAACACACTTATTGTTCAGTCCCTGTGCATTATACTCAACATCCGTTTCTCCATACTACGTTGTGTTACTTTTAGTTTTTTTAACGTTTATCGAATTTCATGTCAATGTTTGATACCCATTCTTTAATACTGAAAAAGACTATTATTTGTTAAAGTATAGAGTTGTCACTGTTGATATTTTTATGAACTTGATTGCAGCTTGATTCAAAACAATGTTTAGGCAAAAATATAAAATACCAAAAAAGAGTCTAAGGAGCTAGTGGAGGCTCTCTTCGATCCGTGTGTGTTGACACCAGACTCGGTTAATATAAATCCGTAGTTCTAAAACCAATTCTACATAATCCGGCCCGCGCGCCAGAACTAGGGCCCGAGCAGGCCTCTACCCCGGTGAAGCAACGAATCGTCGAAGTCCGCAATGAACGATTCAAATGAACGAAATGAAATATAATGAATACGTCAAATAGTGACAGCGGAATCATAAAACATTACCAGGCGCTCAGAAGTCGGAGCAGATGCCAATCATAAATTATGCCGGCGGATCAGCTGTCCCGAATGACACTTCGCGAGGCCCCGAGGGACTTACCTACTCTGTCTTTCTGAGAGCCTGATCGTTTACTTCGATTGTTGTGCGCCTAAGCAATTATCTGCCCACTACCGGTTTTGTACTGGTTGAATTTCGCATGTGGAAGAATTCAAATATATACGTATCTATTATAATAATATATCCATTGCAACATATTTTAATTGAATCGATTGATACAAAAACAAAGTAGTTAGTAAGTAGTTTTCACGAAAACTTTATGCATAGAGTAGGTATGTGTTTAGTTTAATATTAAAAACTATTTTGGTTTCCGTCTGCGCTATAAATACTTTTTTTTTGCAGTGGTCTAGACCAGTGGTTCTCACGTGAAATTTAACTGTGGCCGCACAATTGACATTCACAGTTCTATGGAAACGTCTGGTGGCCGCACCAAATTTCACTTTTGTTGTGATTGAAAAAATTAAAGGTAAATTTTATTTACTAAAAAATAGATCAATTTATTTATAGACAAGTCCATTTAATAAAAGATCTTTGAACATTTTAGTAGGTACTTATCTATTTATTTAAAAATAGTGCAAATGGAAATTCCTCAATACCTACTACTTTTTTTTCCAATGCGAGCCGCATGGCTGCTTCTAGGTTTATATTTGTCAACTGGCTTCGATATTTGTTTTTTTATGAAGCGCATTATACTGAATGATCTTTCACAGTATACAGTAGTAGGAAAAATCGACAATATTAATAAAGCAATTGTGGCCAATTCTTTGAATTGATTTGATTCTTTGTCAACGTATAACTTCAACCAAAATTTTTCAACCGAGGTACATATTATTAAAATGATTTTTAATTACTTGGTCATAACTCATTTTCAACAACGCATATTTAACGTTAGCCCAGTTAATTAAATTCAATTCTGAAAATGATGTTGGTGGCCGCAGCAAAATCCTCTGGTGGCCTCATGCGGCCACCAGGGCCGCACATGAGAACCACTGGTCTAGACTCTTGAGCAGTAGTTCTCATGTGCGGCCACCAGCGCTTTACAGAATAATATTTCAAAAATTTATTACGTACTTTGACGCCAATGGTGCGGTGCGGGTATGAATCCTGGCAAAAATCACATTATGTTTTTAGAAATATTTTTGATACACAGAAAGGAGCCGATTTACCCAAATCGTTGGGCGAATGACAACCAAGTAGGTATGTCAATATAACCACTCTGTGTAGGTTCGGATACTCCGGTGTGGAGTGTAAATTGTAATTTTTTTTTATCTGCATTTTTCATGACAGAACAAACTATTTTTTTATATATAATTTTCCTTTGGTAGGTACATATTAATACATAATACTTACTCATTCTTTATTTATATAAGTAACTACTTAATACCTACAATCTTTATTTTTTTATGTACAAAACTTCTTACAATGTTATCCTTCATTGAAAATCCATAAGACGTGTAAAGTTATATGTATTTTCTGTGGAATCTTTACCTACTTTAAATGTCTCATGTCAGTATGTATATAACGTATTTTATAGTCATTTAAATTTGTTAATTAAAGATTTACGCGGTTTAGTTTAAAAAATCAAAGTTTTGTGGTTAATTCTAGGGTAATTGAATGATTTATAACTCTTTCGAGCTATGAACAAACTTTCAGAAGTACATTTAAGTTAAATCTTTTAATGTCCTTATCTTAATTTATTATAGTTCTGAATATGGATTCATAGCCCGAAGCAGCTGTCAATATAAATAACACAATAAATTATCGTAGAATTAACAAAACACTTTGTTTTTAACCCATTTGAAGATTTTTACGGTTGAAAATCTCTGATATACTATTATACCTAATAGTTGATTAACCTTGATTTTTTCCCTTTTCCTCATTCTGATCCCGTGATCAGATCTAAATTATATTTTCTCCAGATGAAAATTGTTAGTCGAGAGCCATTACAGGGGCGGGTGGAGAGGCAGGGGGTGACGGGCAATAAAGCGGGGCTCACTGGCCTTCCTGAATACCAACGACTGTATCTACATAATAAATACGGGAACGGGCTCCCAATCACGCGGCCAAATCGGGACACGCGCGCCTCGCACAAATCATATTTCAATCTCATAAACTGACCAAAGGGACGGACCCGCCCCCGCCAAGACGGGCATATCCGGGACGTGATATTTGATTCGCCCGGAATCGTAGCGGGCCACGTTATTTAGGAGGAAGTGTGGCCCGCATGGAAACTGCCCTAAAGCAGCGCAGGGCGAACAGAAAAGCTACGGGGGTGTTTCCCACAGGATGGTCGACCAATTTTCGCAGATTTCCAGAAGGGATTGTTCCTCCGCTCGGCGTATGCGTCGAATAATTTCGTGATCACCTACATACCTAAGGCAGTACCTTCGAGTATCACCCAAATCAGCGGTTTCCAAACTGTGAGGCGCGTACTACTTCAAAAGGGGGCGCGAAAAGTTTAACCTTTATTGTTTCATCTAAAAAAAAAAAAGGTACTCGAAATTTTTATACATTTGAAATACGGAGGGGGCAAGATTTTTTTTAAATATGGGACGTATTGTTTAATATTTATATATAATAGTTATAATGTTTAGAAACCACTTGTCAGAAGAATAAACGGACAATGTTGATATACGAATGTTAGCCGCAATTTTGTTTTTGGTGCTGTCAATAAAAGAAGAAAATTATGAACTTGTTATTAATACCTACAATGAACCTTACGTACAATCGTTCGATTCGAAAATCGAACAGCCTTCAAAAATCCTATTTTCTATTCACTGCTGGATAAAACTTTCTCTAAACTGATTACTACCTGTCTCTTAGTTTTGTGCGTCGTATTCCCACGAACTTCCGTAGAACTTAAATAATTCGTTGATCCAACGACTTCTATCTCTTCCTTTCCGACGTTGTTTACCTCTATAGCATACTGTCTGTTCCGATATTCAATTGTTGTCTTCACGTCTAAACCCAGCATACACCTTTTCAATTTTCAGAATCATTCTTTTACTGGTGAAGAGTACACACTCGTTGATCCAATGTAAGCTTCTAAGGTCACCTTTGACAACATCTGCGATTAGCGCCTCTTTCGGTTAATTAGTATACCACAACATAGTTACTATTTTTATTTATTAATTCGTTACTTAAAAGTGAAAGTGGTAAAAACGAATCTGCAATAATATTAATTGATATTTTGAATATTATACGTAAGTAGGTACCTACCTATTATATAGTACTTTTGTTGACTTTAATTATGAATACTGCGAATTTTCTTTTTATTAAATACAAATTTCAAATGAATTTGTCGTAGCTTTTATGATTTTATTGTGAGTGGTTATAATATAGCTGTCCCCAGTATAATTATTGGTATTATTAGAATGTTGCGTCAATTAAATTTCTTCATTATTGCGAAAATTTTCAAAGGAAAAACAGAAGGAGACGTATTTTCTTTTTAAGTAAGCCATTCCTTTCTTTAAAACGGTTTCAATGTAAAAAAAATACGCATATTTTTTAATTATCCTTAAAAGAATTCACCCTTTTAACGTATTTTCTCAAAAACAAAGGCGTTAATCGCCTTCTCTGCCCGGAGTGTATTATTTTACCAAATAATTAATTAGGGAAACATTTATTAAAACGCGACATTACAAAACACTTAAGGTGCTCCTTCTTCGCATCTTAATTTCCATAATGTTGCCTTTTTAAAAAAATAATTCCCCCATTTCCGTCGGCGGAAGAAGTTATGATTCCCCGGCTCGCATAATGCCGTGGGTAGTAAATTTAACTGCAAATATTTCGCCGGCTCTCAGAAATCCGCCTTAAGGGCGAGCGAGAGCGATCCAGCCGAGCGAATTAACCCTTAATTAAACAAAATCACAATTTATGGGGTAGGTTCTAGCAGACTTACGGTTTGTTTTCTAGCCCGCTTGCAATTACCCTAGTCCACGGCGCTTCGAAATGAAAGGTCGGAGGTCGGAAAATATCCGTTTCAGGTGTCTGGATTGTTAGTTTATCCAGGAAAAAAAGATTGAAACTTCAAACGCACCGTCCGAAAACACAATCGATTTATTCTTTTGTTTTTGGGTATTTGAGAGATATGGACTGTTTTTACAGTAAACTAGCCCTAGCTTCAAAGTATTTTATGTAGACTAACTAAACAATATTAGGCAGTTATTATAGTAGCTAGGTTGCATTATCGTTCCCTATATGGTGCATACCTCAGAATATTTTTATAATCGATTTAACTAGTGACTTGTTAGGACAATAACCCTAATCTAAATGTTATTTCTAAGCATATAATAGTACCTCTGTATGTATGTATATATATATATACCTACTATTTTATATTGTACCTACTATGTTGGCATGACTTGGTTTTTTTTGTTGTTGTTGTAATAAATGTTATTTTTCACTCACATTGGGACCCAAGACTTTCATTCATGCCATCAATCACCGAAATAGGTTCATTTATTTTCACTAGATTTTTTCGTTTTTTCAATTATATCAAATTAAATCTAAACACTCTTTAAAAGCATTTAATCTCTAGGATCAATTGACCCCCTAACCAGACGACACCGGTCCTGACTGTAATTGAATTTTGTGTATAATTGTAACTTAAGATGTCCTTATTTTAAAATATTTGTTGTGCCCCTCACTGTTGAGGATCGTGATCTCTTTTAAATATGATAGTGCCTCATAGCTGAAGGTATTGAGAATCTGTGCGAACTATCTTGTAGGCGACCTTTTTCATCTGCGTCGACCCTGACGATTCCAAAAAGTTTTTTTCCCTTCTAACTATGTGGCCAAAGTACTGTAAATAACTATACATTCAATGCGATATTTAAATATTGAACGATTAAGTGCTTATTACTTAAATTTAGCGTCGATGCCATTGAGCTACTTTACAAGCTGCTAGTCGGCGAGTTTAAAGGTGGGCGAGTCAGCTAGTGCGATTGTGATGATGACATACAAAACTTTCCACTCGCTAGTAGTTCGTTTTTTTACCGGCAGGTACTCTACTGCGCAGACGCAGATCGGCCCACACGCCAGCGAGTAGCGAGTAAAGTAGCCCGGATTTCAACTTTCCTCTGTAGATTGTTTACTATATGCTTGTTAGCTAGTTCGATGATGACACTGGGCGAGTTTACAAGCAGATTGTAAGTTCGCCGGCTTGTAGCTTGTAAAGTAGCTCAATGTCATCGACGCTTTTGCAATAGAGAATTAATGAAAAATTTCCAAAAACTAATAAAATCCAGGTGAACTAAATAATTATTATCCAAGGTATTAGGGAATCAGAAGGTCGACGGGGTATATGCCTGCTAATTAATTCTCCCGCCGTACATTAACCGTTGATTGCTATTAGGAACGCCTTTCTGGCTTTTCGTGTAGATTTGTTCCGTGCTTACTTCTGAACTCCGTGGAGGCGATCTGCTAGCCACCACTTTTGTTTGTACGTGTCGAATGCATCAAACGGCCTATTTAAGTCATATCGTCGATTCCACCACGCAATTTCCGAGGGATTTCAGAAACGCATTTCTAGCTAATCCATACACTATTCGGAATTTGGACAGCATTACTGGAAATGCCATCAAATATACCATAAAAACGTCTACGTATTTATTTATTGCATCTTTGCCACTCAAAGACTTTGACAGATTCGAAACTAAAGCTTAAAACACTGATAAAATTCTCAACATTAATTTAATTTGACACCGACATGGCATTTAAGATGTCGGACATGTGCCTACAATATTTTATGTCCTGTTTAGCTAGATTGATGGCACTAAATAACAGAATTAATATTTTTTTAAAACACGTGAAATGTTAAATTTTTCGTCATTTAATGAATATTCACGAGTTGATTATTTTTTATCGGAATGAATCAACGATTAACCTGTCCGTGACGCATTTCCACGCTATGTGAATAATTTTTAATAAATTTCATCGATACCTACATGTTTCCCTAATCGTGCTTATTAATTTCTCCAAGATTATGGTATTTTATGTTCATGTCTTACATTTTTTTCACCTTTTAAATAATATATTCTTTAATTTGAAATACCTTTTAAACATTTAATTTTAAGCATTGGATGAGTTAACAAGTTCTACGTGAATCACGATAAAAATTAATCAGCAATTAATTATTATTAGATAAATCCCGGGTCTGGAAAATTCAAATGTTTAACAAGTTGCTAACATCCATTTCATTTCTTCGTGAGGTGCATAATATCCTCATCAGAATGCAGTCAATGAAAAACGGAAATATTACATGTACATAGGTAATTCGATCAATAAGTTTGGACTTACAATAAGAAGTTAAATGATATTTTTAGTGTAGTTGAATTGGTAGACATACCTAGCCAAAATATTAATACATACTATGTAGGTACATTTCTTAGTATAAAAATTGCAGTTATAAAACCATGTTAATAATCACCATCTTTAGCTGCATTTTAATGTTTCGCTTCTATAAACGTACGACATACGTAATTTTTATATAAACACTTTGTTCATTTAAATACCTACCTACTCTAAATAATGATAGTTTGTGCAATAATTGATGCAATCTGTCTATTTACATGCGATTATAAGCTAGCTTTAGTTTTATTATTTGAATGTCTTAGTTCCGGTACAAGTCGAACATGTTTCATTCATTCATAACAAACTATTGTTATATGTGTTTTCTTGGTTCCATTATAATGTAAATTTTCCAATCTATTGAATTGACTGATTGTGTGAATCTCAAATTGTGTTGAAATGCTTGCAATTTGCTAATAATGTAAATTTTCATATAAATTAATATGCAATGCGTGATAACTTCCAACTATTTTAATCATTGGTGTCTTTTTGAAATTATTTTGTTCCCATACATTATGTTTATTGGCATAATGAATTATAGAGTATAGTATAGTCTTTCGTATTATGGAACTACCTATATAAACTCGATTCTGACGCGCTTTGAAACGCTTCTTAAAACGCATGTGTGAAAGAGAGCTTAATACTTTTTTTTTATCGAATAATAAGTTGTCAAATTTGACAGTGCTTCGCTAATATCTGCATCGAGTATCCCCCGCGTGATAAATTTAATGTGTAATATGTCTGTGCACCGTCAGCTGCACTTAGTAATGGACCCAAAGAGTTGCGCACTTATTGAAAGGGGCGCGGTAATTGTAAGTTTGGAAATAACACACTTTCCGTTGTCCCGTAACGCAATCAATATGCCGCGTTGTGATGTATTGTCCTGCTCACCCCCATCTGGCCTTAGCAATAATGATGCATTGCACTTCCAGAAGAATTCGTTTAATTTATTTGCAAGGGCAGGGACGTGTATAAAGAGTAATTACTACATATTGTATGTACGCATTGTTAATTACTTTTAGTGTATTTACATAAAAACTGCTTTACAATAAAAAAAAAATAGAATATTATAATGTCAATAATTTTTAAACTGCATTTAAAAATAACAGTTATTTTGTTCCTACATAGGTACCTACAACTAATTATTATTGATATTGTTCGAAAAATACATAATATTACCATAGGTAATAATTTATATAGGTAGGTATAGGGAAAATAAATTTTAACGTATAGCCACATTAAAAAAAATACAGTCATTCGTGTCTCTGAATTATAAATTTGAAATGCACATTATTTGATTATAAATTTTGTTGTCATTTTAATTGGTCTTGAAAAATGAAATTAACATATTATTATTTTATTTATTTAAATATCAGCATAAACAATCATGACAGAATAGTGCTACCTGTAACTGTGTTTTTATGAATACATTAACATGTCGTTATTAAAATATTGAGAAGGGTTTATTTGTTAATATTCCCAATGATAATAATGAATAATTTTGTATCAGGAGAACAGAACATGTCACGTGTGTGCGGTGTTAATCGCGTCAAATTGCAGCGTGGCGGGCAATGTTTTTCTAAGCAATTTGCTTCCACGGTACACGGGGTTCATACAAATACTCAGCTGTGAATATCATGCGCCCCTGATACAACGGAGGGGTAGATTAGACCCCAAGCTTTTCTTGCGACGAAATAGCATCAAAGGATTATGTCGCACAATAAAAATAATAATGTTTTTCACGGTACGTATAAATAAAACTACATGACATGTACACATTGTGTTATTTGACAATAATATCATTACATTTATTCTTATGTATTGTATTATGTTTTATTCAACAAATATAGTAATTACAATGATTTTTTAAATTATAATAACAACACTTCTTTGTTTTTATTTTAAAATTTTATAATCGACGAAGATGTCGTAGGTACCTACCTATTAACAATTATTGGCCATTATTGTTTTAATATTGAAAACCATCTTGGTATTATTGATATCGTCTCTGGGCATGTTAGACCCAAAAATGCCTTTCAGAATTATCACAAATAAAGTTTATTTCCCACAATATAATTAATGGAGTTCTACTAAGTAATTTTATGTTTGTTAAATAGTGATATTTTTATAGATTTAATAATTTAATACCTAGTACCTACTATCAGCTGAATCCAGTGGGTCTATTCTATACAAAAGGAGGCTATCTACGGTAGTTTATCATATTTATGTATTGAGGTATTATAATTGTTACAATAAGTTGACCGTCCAAACTATCAAAACTGTTCATCTCGCTCTAAAAGTTAACAGCCAAGAGAGGGGCTGTTAAAACATTGCACTTTTTAACAGATTAGACGGTTAACTTATTGTAACAATTACTGCCTCAATACATAATAATATGATAAACTACCGTTGATAGCCGCGTTGTGTACAGAATAGACCCACAGTTCTCTAAGAGCGATTCATTAGGAATAGTACCTACAAAACTCAATTATAATTTCATTGTTGATTAGCTGCAATAGTTAAAATTCATCTTGCAATAAATCAAGTTTTTGTAAAATTTATTATTTGACTATTTCTCTGAGCCACATATGTATTTTTTTTGGTAAGTTAAATTTTATCAATAATTTTATCGTAACAAAAGATTCTTTCGGATGCATTTTTCTATTTTCGGATCAAATTTCTTTTGAATGAAAAATTTGAAAACCGATGTTATTGTGAGACGATTCCCAGGGGATTAGAAAGCAACGGAGGTGGAAATAAAAATCTATCGCGATTTGCCATCTCTGGTTATGGCGAAATTATTCATAAGGTAGCCCGCTAGCTGCGAACGATACATAGAAGTAATATCTTTATACGGCAGTGACTGTCAACCCAGTTTTGTATTTGAGTAGCATGATGTCAAAGATAGACAATGATAAGAAGCATTCATTCTGTTATTTATTACGATACCAATTCATGAAACTTTGAAAAATAATGTATTTATGAAATATTTCAGTTTTAGTATAGGTAATAATCTGTATTATATTATAACCAATGATCATCCTTACATACAACCAACTTATAATTGTAAGAAAAAGAAATTCTCTAAAATCACAAACTTACTTTTTGTTAATTTTTATACAGTTATTATATACCTATTTCCCGTATAACCAGAGGCTTAAAATTCGGTACACAGACGCTAATGCAGTGACATTATACCTATTCAAAATTATAGGTGGTCCAGTAGGTACATGAAACGCGTGTCCCCTTCATACAACATTCATAAATTTCTTAATTATCTTATCGCAAAAACGTGCGTGTAAGCATGTCGCAATTGCGTGCATCTCAATCACAAGAGGCACGAGCTGAATGAAATCAACAACGAAAATTGGAACGGAGCCAAGCGCCCCGGTTCGTAGTTAACACACGCAGAGCAAATGACCGACAACGCCAACAAGTACATCGAACATTTACATCCGCTTCGTTCCTTCGTCTCGCATTCGAGTACGAGCCAGATATTGAATATTCCGCTCATCCGAAAGTGCTGATTGGTGCTATGTACAAAGAATGTCCCCATTGTCATGCGCTCAAATTCAAACATGAGTCAGCCGGGATGTGTTGCGCATCAGGAAAAGTGCAACTACCAGAAATTGAGATACCACCAGAACCATTGAACGGCTTGCTCATCGGCACGGTTCCAGATTCAAACCTGTTCCTGAAGTCCATTCGCACATTCAATTCATGCTTCCAAATGACTTCGTTCGGAGCAACAGAAATAGTTCACAATACTGCGGCAAATGGTCAACAATTCCATTCTACGTTCAAAATCAAAGGCCAAGTATACAGCAAAGTAGGCTCATTGCTGCCAATGCCAAACGAACCACATACATTTTTACAAATCTACTTCATGGGCGCGGCGGTGAGGACATCAATCATGTGGATGCACGTTGCGGCTACAATAGCCTCAATTCGCCTAATGCCAGGCGCATCGTCGGCGAACTGGACGCCCTGTTGAATGAGCACAATGAATTATTGAAATTCTTCAAAGCACACATGCACGAATTGCAAAGTGACAATCACGCTATTGTCATCAATCCTGATAAAACACCAGCTGGAGAGCACGTGTGTCGATTCAATGCGCCTGTTGTTGACGACATTGCTGGAATCATGGTTGGCGACCGCACATCGACGCGAGAAATCGTGATTCGAAGAAGAAACAATAATCTGGAGTTCATCGCTGACACACACCGTTCATACGACGCTCTCCAATATCCGCTAATTTTCTGGAAGGGACAAGGCGGATATTGCATAAACATTAAACAACGAGATCCTGTCACAGGTAATTCATTCATTATGAACATCATTACTCATTTTGAATTGAGAAAATGAATGGTTGATGTTTTTTTGTTTTTATCGGCGGTCATCGTCTACAGCGCTCTATTCCTCTTTCTGTCATAGATCCCATCCCCACACACGATACATTCGTTATTTTTTATTTAACAACCAAAATATTCACTAGAAATAATTTATATGGCAGAACAACGTTTGCCGGGTCAGCTAGTAATATTATATACCTATCCTACAGATTTAGTTTGCAATAATATGTCTGTAATATGCAAAAACTTTCTCATAATATTGAAGGGAAAAAAACTTATAGGTAATATAAATATAGAACACGACTATTTTGGGGTTCCACCAAATAAATAAATGATTTTTGAATTACTTACATAACCTATTTAGACGTATCCGTGTATCAGGCTAACATACGTATCATAAGGTGGAAAATCAAATTTCGAACCTAAGAAATATATTTTTTTCCAATTTATATTGCGGTATTCCATTTTCAAATAATTCTTTGTTCATTGTACACAATAACGGTGGGCTTCTAAAAATATTCTTATGCAGTTTTTAATAATTATTGTAGAAGTCTTACCAATTCTATTTTAAAAGTGAATAAACACTATTTAAATAAACAGATTCATAATAGAAATAACTGCTAGGCACTCTTGGATGTTATGTTCTGTATAATTTGATATATTCCGTCGCGTGGTATCTACAGACGCAAGAAGAATTCTCTAGCATGGCGTATAATCTGAAATCCGGAAAGTGTACTTTGCATACAAGATTATTTACAGATTTTCGCATTTCCGGCGGCGTGTTTTTATATGAAGCCACAAACGACACCTCTGGGAAATGTCTCCGTTTACATATTGTAATCATTGCTAACGTATCACTCCATAAATTTTCCAGCCACGAAATAAAACCATCAGATTATACTCTAAGATGTAATGCATGTGCGTCTTTCTCCTCTCACTCTATTGTGAATCCAAACTCTATATGGCTGCATAATATTGCCATAAACATACAAAATATGAACTTAATTTTTACATATTTTTCTTGTATTCCAAATTTCAAACATGTTTATTTCGAAATAGTGTCGTACAATAATTTTATTCAGCACAATCATTCAATACTGATTAAAACTGATAATTTGTTTTATAATTAGAAGCATTAATTTGTTATCTACTCAATAAAATTTAGGTAGTATTGTGTTTTTATATAATATTAAAATCAACTGTTTTATCAAATCGAATGATCTATCAACTCTGTACTTGACGGTGAGTTTTGTACTCAAATGGAATAGTACAAAACTCACATAACTTGATTAAAATAATGGTGATCCTGATTCTGTTCTCTTTTATGTAACTGTCAACTAATTCACCTGGAAACACACCACCATAACCAATAAAATTGTGTTTTACCATAAAGATTGTGTAAGGTGAGGTGAGGTGGTACAGAAAAAAAATCTTAAAATTGACAGTTTTAAGAAAATTTTTAACGTCATTTTAGCTCGGTATATCCGATAAGGAGCTCGTTATGAAAGTGAATAAATGTATGGAGAAAATCATAAACTAAAATGTCAACGAATGTTTCCACGTTACATCCGAGATCTCGCTATATCAGTGATCGTAATAACCGAGCTCGAGTGTATTTTGATAGTTTTGGTTCTATTCTAACGTTGGTTTCAAATTGTCCGGTGACCGTATGAATTCGGCAATTTTTGCAATTTCAGCGTAAAATACGCTATTCAGGCAGTGGTCCATTGATCCCGCGCAGCCCCGTGGCGTCAGCTGGTTTGGACATTTCCCAGTTTACCTCAGTCGGGTTTTTTCATCATTTTTAAGTGTACAAAAAAGTAGACACCGCGGCGCCAATGCGCGCATAGCCATAGAGCGAGGCGCGCTTTTGTAATGGGGTGGAAAATAGTGAGGTTTTGATGGCCAGCAGCGCCTCTGGCGGCCGCCACTCAAAGGTCCACCTGCCAAATAATAATGTGCCGGCGACGAAAATTACGCAAAATGTGCCGCGTTTTTGCATATCGGTGACGAAATCGGTATTTTTTTATTGGATATTAATTCGTAAAATGCGTTTTTAAACGCATTTTATTACTATCATATTTCACTCGATTAAAATCGTGCGAATGTATATTTTATTTAAATACCAATACTTAATATTATAACTTTATAACTTTTAATTTAAATTGCATTTGATACAACTCATATTTTATTTTAAGTATCACATATTCTGCATTTTATCGTTTTAATCAAAGATATTGCGAAAACGACTTTCCTATAATATCTATCATCATCAGCCGGGGTCGATCCACTGCTGGATGAAGGCTTCCCTTAGTTCTCCCCACTCTTCTATATGAAGTATACATGCATGAAATTGAAGCAAATAACGACTTGATATACTGATTAAGTTAGCAACAATTTACCTCGTATAGCAGATTCATTTGAAGAGAACTTCACACTTTTACTGTGGCATTTGTTTGCCAATTTAAATGGCCACGCTCAGCTATAAAAAACTTCCACGTCAATTTTATTTAGACAATCAAAACCAATAGATCGACCATTATTTTTAAGATAAATATTCATGTAAAACACCGAGAAGCCACCATTTTGTTTTTAGGGCTGCCAATAGAAGAAGAAAATAATGTGTTTATTACGAATATAACTACACAATATCAATAAACGTTCTTTTTGGAAAATCTGCCATCTAAATTCGTTATACGGAATATGTATAATACTCCTTCTATCTAAAGTCAAGATTGTTTTTAACAGAATAACTGAACTTGTTTGATAAACGCGGTACATATATAGACGGATCCTAAATAAAATATTAATTTTAAGATGAAATGTGGCCATATCTGTACATCAATTTGCTTTGCAGATTTATTTTTTGCAAACATCACACTGTTATTTCCTGCTTCTGTCAATAACCGAAAGCTTGTCAAAATACTTTTACTCCATTCCATAACGTACCAATGCAACTTGTGAATACCTAACCATCATTATTTAAAATATTTAGATTTTAGATGAATAATCATAAACAAATTCGTTTATCAGACGCACACAACAAGCAAAAAGTCAAAACAGCTGCCAAATGACGGTTCCAAAGAATACTTTATGGCGATCAATGTGCAGTGCACCGACTTACAAAATCTTGAGAAATTATCATTAAATATTGCATTTACTTAGTGAAAAGTTAATTATTACTCTCTCTGTAGTTATAATCCTTAACTATTGGGTTTTATCACTGTTTAATTGAATAATAAGTATGATAAACTTACCTTGGTTATTACTATTTTTTTTATTTTAAAATGTTACCTTGTTTACCTGTCTATGTAGGCAAATATTGACTGTTTTACTAATTCGTTTTTTTCTCTCTTTTTACAGGTTTATAAATGCGCGGCGTAGGATTGTCCAACCAATGATCGACCAATCAAATAGAGCAGGTGGGTTTTGCTAAATGTTACACATTTTTTTATTTATTTATCATTTAACAAAAAAATAAGTATGCTTATTTTATGAGAATCATTAATGTTTTTTTGGAAGTTTATAATTATTAAAAAAAATGTATTTTTTTATTCGACAAAAAATATCAAAAGTATCAGGCAAACATGAAATAGGTAAGATAAAAAATGTTTATCAAACGTTGCGTTTATCTATTTTTATGTAGGTATATATTGTGTGTTTGTAATTTACGCAATAGTGAATAGTACATTAGTATTGTGCCTATAGTATCGTATATGTAGTGGTCGGGGGGTGATCATTCCATAGCATGCCCGTGGGACGCGGCGGTGTGATCACTAAAAGCTTTCAGAGCTATCCGCTAGAGTAACTTTGCAAGTCGTCGATGTATCTACTTATTGGGTCCAAACCCTTACCCGTCTTATAGGTATTGCATTCTGTGCTCCGGGTATTCCGAAAATGGCACTTACTTGTAAATTGAGTAATTTCGTTACAGATTCAAATTGACGTATGTTGCAATGTTGTGGATTGATTATTAACCATTCGATCGAACTGCTACAATATTTTCACAAATCTTATTTTGTGCTCTACAAACAATTGCTCAGTATTTTGACGCCATAATATGTATTATGAACTAATTGTTCAGTACGTAATACAAATACCAGCGATACTATTTAAATTAGTTTTGTAAATGTGTTAAGTACACAGTTTTTTTTTACCATGTCCGATCCTAATAAGATCATATGGGCCTCCACAGAATGAAGGTTTTTATTAACAATTTTTTTTACGAGAAAGGATGTCAGCCTATTGCTCAACCTATTAGTTCCATACCCTGACTCAAACACAAATTGAAAAACAATATGTGGTTTTGCCAGATCCAGTATTCGAACCTACGACCCACGACGCTATAGGCTGACGCTTAAGCCGCGCGGCCATCGTGGTTTTAAAACAGTGTAGTACAGAATTTTTAATAAGTATGCATTCTTTACTTCACAATAATATTGTTTAATTATTTATTTCATATAATATTTGTGTGGATTTTTTTAACCAGTCCGCCTTTAATCAGATTTATATAATTCTTCTAATTTCTTGTAATTTCCCGGGATATAATATAGCATATGCTTACATCAAGAAATGTGCTACCAATAAAACTAACTATGTACTAAAACCGACTCAATAATAATGCAGAAAGCACACACGATACAAATACAAGTAGTAAACACCTTTCGAGGAACTTTCCTGTGCCCTCTTTTCCCTCAAGTGCCACCCAGCCTCTCCATACGCCCATAGAGCCTCTCCCTCCCAGCCAAGAGGCCATAAAGTTGAAGCCCATCAGCTGTGAACCGGTAATTGTTTACTGCTCGCTAAAGACCATTACGTCGTAGACAAGGTTTGTTGTTCTAACGTCATATACCGAGTACCTACTTACTTACCTTTGGGTATTTCTGCGCAACACTAATTTTGTTCGAGACACAAGAGCTATGCATGATTTCTTATACATTGTATCTACTAAAATACGTTTATCTTAGTAGGAAAATTAAGCTCATTTTTTTCACAGTGTTTATCATAATTTGCTATAACAGCTTTTGCATTACACGAAATAATGAGAATAACATTGTATTATTGTATGCAGGTAAATACATGATTGCAGTTGCAATGTGAATGTGTTTAGTGCAGTAGAAATACTGTTATCAAGAAACTATTTTTGTAATTATACCCAAACTTTAACTACGACTCACTATCTATCTCTATCGTGTCGCTTCTTGTGAGGTTACATTGTTCAGGCCTATTCTTTTTTACTACTTTACAATAAAATTCTAGCAAGCTTTTCCGCCCTTCCCAATTCCAGGACAAAACATTTACGAGTCGTATTGTTAAAAAATTAGACATACCGCTGCGTGTCTTCTAGATTCTAGAATCTAGCTTCTAAATCATCACATTCATCGTTGCGAATCACTTCTTGGGAACATCAAATCATTTACTCATGAAGTGTGGCTTGATTTTTGTCTCAATATTAGCGTGACCTCATTTTTGCTTAATAGCGTACATAAGTGAAACGGCAAATAATTTTCAACAGTATGTGGAACGAAATTTCGCAGTCGTTGCCAGTCGGAGAGCGATAGTCGACCTGTTCGCACGTTAATTTGTTTTGTGATGACGTCGGAGGAATATATTTTTAAATCGTATAAAGATGACTAAAAAACGTTCCGCATGTGCTTGAAAAAGAAAACATGTCAATGAATATACTAGTATTATTACGAATATAATAATAAACATAACATTAAAAGGACGCATGTTGAATTTCTATGACAAATTATATTTCGTTCGGCTCGTGTCATTTGCGCAATCCACGCATCGCCTAGTCGTGATCTTTTTAGTTAGACCATGCCTCAGCTGTAGTATAGCCTTAACTTATCATTACAACTAAACTATTGCTAAATAGTAAATTAATAAATATCTTGAATATTGGCATAGTACCCAAGATCCACATAGTATTTATTCTTCCAAATATATCTAGGTTGTGAATGTATAATTTACTAATACCTGCATATTTTATTGTTTGCCAATGTGTTTTAATTCCCGATTACAGAAAAGACGTTTCACAACAAATTAATATGATTTTTTTTAATAGATTCATCGCCCAACTTAAATGGAATCAACTATCCGTTCATTGTCCGTATAATACACACATTGTTGCCGTAGTATTTGCTATTTGCTGTTTTCTTTATGGTTAACAATGTTGCCATGATAGATTTACGGTCTATCAAACAAGTTCGTGATAATTAAATAATTTGTGTCAACACGAGATTAGCTTTAGACGCGTCAGTATAATTTAAGACAGTAATTAGTTGCATTATGCAATGTAAAGACTTTAAATTCATAATATTATAATGTAGTGGACAGTATTTTTTATTCCTGCAAGACATATTTGGTGGTTATTAACTTTACTTTATTGAAATATGTTAATTCTTCGAATAAATTTCACGATTGACCACAACCACTTAGTCAATATCACAATCACTTATTAGGGTACATTTATAGCAAACTATATAGGTATTTTTCTGGAAAATTTTAGAACCTTTTCCGTTTCATATAGGCTGCTCTACATTAACACCGCAGGCAATTTCCCGACCAGAAAATAAAATTCCGACCTTGTCATCGGAGAGTAGCGGCCGAAAAGGCACATACATTTCCTTTTTAGCACACCTAACGGTCACTACGATAAATAATTTCGGTGGCATTTTTCCACTCTGAATTAAGGATGGGGTGAATATCGATATTCCGTATCGTATTGGATGATATGTTTTAGTCTACTAGTTACATCTAAAACCCAAAATTATATTACTGCATCAGTGTAAACATGACATAGTATGAGGGGTTCATAGTTCGTATGCAGTTCACCGTTAGCGGTTGCACTGTGAACAGATGGCCGTATAACATTGAGATCAAAACATGCCTCGTTATTCGTTGATTATTTCCATGTATGGCGTGAATATGTTGATAAGTCTAAAAACAATATTCTCTGAGCAGCTATTTATTAGGTTGGTTTTCTGTGGTAAATAAGGAATGTTTTTAAATTGTAGTTTGTTAATAATTTACGTTAATATTTTAATAAAATTTAAAAACATATCTGATTCACGAAAGAAAACCAAACGAACACATAGCTGTTCTGAGTTGTTAATGAAGTGTTTAGACTTATCAACATATTCACGCCATGTACGGATTGTACGATTAGGTACCTACTTACTTGATAACCTACTTTGGAAAAATTCATAATTCTATATAAATATATACGATAATATTGTTTTTCTAATTTACTTCAATACCTGCCTATTTTCTTCTGTCTTTCCCTTGTATTCCAGAGGTTTATATTACGTATTTTATTTAGACATGGTTTTGATGTCAATATTATACGACCATGTGTTTCCGATACAACAGCTTACGGCAGTGGCGAAGACTCCATTATATACATACTTCAATAAGCACCATCTATGACATCTCTCGAAAGTTTAAAAAAATAGAACACACCGCGTTTCGCTTCACATATTGTATAGGATTATTTTCGCGTGAATCGACGGGTTTTTCAATATGAAGTTTTTTTCTCATTATTTCAAAATGTCTGGCGTCCCGCATACAAATGTACAAGCTGTTTCGTTAGCGCTTACGTCGCGAGAGCACATTTATTCAAAATAATTAACTTCAAAATAATTTCTATGGGATTCAATCACATAAATTGATTATAATATTGATTGATGTTAAAAATATAAAATAATTTATCTCGTGATTTTTATTCATTTATTAATTCACTCATTCGACAATTTAGATATCTGATATTGTACCTACCTAAGTCTGTGTTTTTAATATAGAAGTACTTATTTTAAAATGTCTAGTTTTACGGGTTAAATTATAAATTGTTATGGAACATAATATATAATATACAACAACGGATATTTTCATAGATGATAAGTAATATATTTTGAGCGTATGTTACGTTTATAAATGTTTAGGAAAATAGTAATTCAAACTAATTGCTTACTTTTATGGACTAATTATAACAAACCAATTAATCTTTTGAAATTTCTTCGTTTTAGCGTACCTATTCATCAGTTGTAATATTGGGTTATCTTCTTATTTCCCGCAAATATGTCTGACAAGCATGGTTACTCCCACAGCCTACGTCTTTCAAAAAGTCACCCTTCGCCACTGGCTTACGGTGACCTGTAATACGGCGAACTGAATACGTATAATTTTCCCGACACGAGTATGCAGTTGGTCATTTTTAATAAACTTTGAATTTTTCAAAATACAACTATCGCTAAAGTACAGGGCCACTCTAAATTTATACCTATAATACGAGTATATAAAGTAAATTATCAATCAAGAGATTGCTACTATCATATTTCTAGAATGTTTAATATTAATTATAAATAAAGAATTAAAGTTTGTAAATTTAAAAATCGTAAGTTTAGTCTACTATGCACAGTCCAGCACATCAAACTATATTTTAATTAAATAAAATATCGATGTGCAGGGTGGCTGGGTCCAGATTGGAAATGTCTAAATCATCCCTACGCTGGCATCGTCGATCACTTTGCGTCGAGGTCAGAGCGTCTACCACCTCGCCCTTCCAGCGTCCGCGGACCGTCTTCGACGACTCCAGATTTATTGGCGACGTGAAAATGGCCCCCGGCAATTAGTTCAGAGCGGCTAATAGGGAACTTGGGGACCGTTATCTGGCAATAGACCGGAGGAAGGCAGTTTAACCACCCCTGCAACCCGCCCTCCCGACTCGCTTTAGCATCGCGCTTCATACTTGGATACTTGTAACACCGGAGCTAAGCTGGAACGGTGTAATATGTTACCCACCTGATATTTCTGATCGCCTGATCTATCCGTGTAGTTTTTTTTATTACTTATTTGTTTACTCATATAATAATATTAATATGGCATTACACCTTACGCCAAGATGACATACATCATACGACATAAGTTTATGCTTCTGAGAATATCGGAAATGCAAGCATTATCCCTGAAATATTTTCAAAGATAAAATCACCTACGAGAATCAATACGTTCGAGTTCATAACGTTCATTAAAGGGGTCGATACTATCAATTTTCTATTGTATATAACTTTTCTGTTTCATATTGATTATTTTTCGTGTAAGAACAATGAGTATTTTTGTTATAATTGATTTTCTGGATACTGTAGCCAAAATAAGCCGATTCCAAACAAATCGTATACTGTGTTTCTAAAACTTACAATATGCCAGTACCTCTTTAGCAAAATAAATTTCACCGACATACCCATTATAACTTTTAAATTCTAGACATTCTTTAGCGTTTATTAACTGCCACCACAACATATTAGGTATTTAAGATCTATAGCTACACAGATTCTCTTCATATAACTTTTCAGATTTTAGATACATAATATCGTATACAGTAGGTACGTTGTCCGATATAATAGTGAACATTCTGTACCTACGATGACAGCATTGGGCTAATTATTAATCAGTCAAATATTTTTTTAAGTAAACAAAGTCAACCGCGTATCACAGTTTGAGAAACACTGATTTTAGTAAATACATACAGAGTATTGCAAAGTAAGACAGTATAATATTATTATGTATCTATAATGTAAAAATAATACAATTAATTATGACAACCTTCATCATAAATACCTACTTACATAATGTTTCTTAACACATCAGAAACATATCATGACTCGACTGAATTAGTAATAATATAAGTGAAACATTCACAACCAGGCCCTTGGAAAGTTTGAAAAGACGCTAACAGCTTTAGTTTGAATTGCGCTTCCCGTTTGTTACGCCACAGTACACACATGAAGGGGCGTGTTGCCATGACGGATGGTGGAGGCAAAGCATGTGGTAGACTTTCGTTAGTTTTTTTTTAGACGTCCAGATTTTGACTCCGTAAACAAATACGGATGTGAAGTAGCTGCTTATCGCCCTCCTGCGCATGTCCAGTCTTTTATATCCGGATTGCTTAAGAGATACTTAAATATTTAATTTTTTCAAAATCAGGTTTCATAATATGTTTATCGAATTATTGGCAGGCAGCCTATGTTGCCTTTTCATATTGAAAATAATAATATTCCATAATTTTATTGAAATCTTGAAAAGCTGGTATTTTCCACAGTGAAAGATAAAATGTGTCGATACATTTCAAATTCAGCCAAGTCCACCTTTAGGTATTTTTTACTTTTTTGTGAATTGCTGAAGAACTACTGCTTTCTAACATTTCTGCATTATCAAACAGTGGAATTTATTAATTTTAAATATTCTATACTCGAAATGATATATACTTTCACCCTTGTGACTGTGTATTTGAGAAAACAAAAAGCTTTTTTTCTCCTATTCATCTCTATTATGAACTTGGCTGATTTTAAAATCTAGCGACACAAATAATATAGTGGAAGTAGTTACACTGTCTTCATAGAACAATACAATGAAGCAGAGTGTATTTGTATATTTTTTCACTTAACTACAATTTTTAAGTTACTCTTATTTTTCGGCTATTCATCTATCGAAGGTCAAAATTGCAGTACATAATATCCTTACCCTTTGTCAGCTACACCAGATTACTAATGCCTTGAATCTTGAGTTATTTACACTATTAAAAGCAGTAAATCAAACTACTCATTGCGGAAAATGTGGTCAAAGTACAGGTCTTTTCTTCGCTCGATAAGTAGCCAATAAGCTCTTAAAACTTGATAATGTAATCAGCTCAAGAAATTTTCACAGTACGCCGATATAGCCACATATCGAAAGCTTCCATTTAATTTAAATAAATATAATTTGTTAGTTGTTTAAAATCGATCTAAGTCAAAAATATAATGTAGGCGCTACTTTTAACTTCAGCGCATCTATTCTATACACAAGACTGCTTTCGGCCTTTACGACAGCTAACTGGGATAGGAAAGTATTGAAATATCAACACTTATTGTAACAATTACAATAAGTTAGCCGTATGATCTGTCAAAACTGTCTATCTTACCAAGACATCCAAGAGAGGTACTGTTAAAACATAGCACTTATTGTAACAATTACTACTAACTTATTGTAATTGTTACAATAAGTGCTAATACTTGGATACTTTCCTAGCCTAGATAGCGGCCAAAAGCAGTCTTGTGTATAGAATAGATGCGCAGAAACAATTAATTACCACCCTACTTACCACACTTTTATATAAGTTGTCACTAGATATTTTTATTTTAGATTCATTAGATTTGAAGCAACACTGAAATCACATAAAAGAACGGATATATTTTAAGTATCAACTGAAAATCTTTTTCTTTGTGTTAGGAAATAAAAACACGCTCAACACCACGACTAACGACATTCTGGTATACTGTAATCGTTTTCCTGAAATAATCTCCGCGATAAATATGTATTTTCGCTTTTTATCCCGGATTTAAAAGAAAGCTATCGGTTTTCCACGCACGGCGGAGCGCCGGCCCTCCGCGGCGCTTTCCCGGGCAGTGGTTTTCCGCCCCCGAGCCCCCCTGCTCGGTGCCCCCGCGAACCCGGGACGGGAGAGTGATGGATAACCCAGAACGGGTCAACGGTTTCGGACATTATTCTCTTTTTCCCTTTTTTCTGTTTCTTTCTCTGACCAAAAGAGGCCGCGTATAAGTAACCATAACTAACGAAACACCACCGCTGTGGCAGTGACGGTCGTAGTGAATGTGATAATTCGATCACTTCACAGAATTTTTCTCTATTTTTAGACATATGTACACCACAGTTGTAGTAATAAACAGTTACATGTTTATTGTACGTATTACATTTCGTTGCACCACAGATCCCCGTGAACTAACGTATCAGAAAGAGATGAGAAAAAAAAATCCGCGTTATTCATGGAGCATATCAAACAGTAATGTTTCAATTTTATTAGATTCAATAAGATCATTAATTTGATAGTATTGTTAGAATTTTTGATAGGTAGGAACGACTTAGTACCTAGCATCTACTTGGTATCCTTATTTTGGAAATAAAAGCTAAGCACTGTCGTACATAGCAAGTCGTCTCGACTGGGATGTGATAATAAATCAAAACGGCCGGAAATGTTGCAATTCTCTTCCACGCGCATAAACGAGGCCATGCCGGGACAGTGGCGTCACGTGGCTTGCCGAAACGAATGAAGAAGCAGCTTCTGCACATGCACGATGCAACATTTTGCTATGCTACCTGGGTCCCATGTCGAATGAATAAGCAGCTGATGTTTTTTTTCTATCAGAAATATCGCACTAGTGCGGTTGTTCTTTAGTTACATGTGTTTTGTAAATTTCAACAAAATTACATTGATAAATTCGACCTGTTGAGGTCGATACGATACGAGTTATTACGTGAGACCGGGTTATAACTACGCACGTTTTGTAAAACCAGTTTTCTTAATTAGATAAGTTTTCAACATTAAGTCGTACTTTAACTGATACAGGCCCCAAACAATCTACCCACTCTCAATTCTGCCTGCATACAATTATAAAGAAGTGACAATATGTGACAAGTGTGCCACTGCATCCTGTGGTATATCCCCGCACAGTTAGCGAATTTCGCATAGGGTACCCACAACTGCCACCAAAGGCTTTTTTATACCTTACCGAGAGAGATCGACCCCCCACCCCCCACTCGCTACCCCTACATATACGGCGGTCTTGGTTGAGCGAATGCTTTTGTGTAGCATTTGTGAATAATTGAAACTTGCTTCGCCGACAGATATGCTGGTTTTTTTTTTTAATATATTTTATGTTACTACGACATCTAGACGCCATTTGCGGTCGTGTTTTATTGGATTTTCCGAAAAAAAACTTTTTTTGTTGTAATTTTGAACGGCTTCTGTGACTCGATCATCGCAAATGACCTAGTTCAATGCCACAGAATCAAAATATCATTACATAACATTTCTATTTCGATACGACCATATTACGCTACAAAAATACATACCTAACTGTATTATTAATGTAATTAATATTTGTTGTAAACGACGTCTTTATGGTTGATTTTAATGTTAATTTCCTTTTTTTCCCATCGTATTGCATTTTGAAATTACAACAATATGATTATTTCTATTTTCAACATTTATTTGAATCAGTTTCTGTAATCATTTAGTTTTTTAAAACATTATTTTTTCATATTCTTTTGGCGGGAACGTATTTTTGTCAGACTATCGTTTTTTTTTTTTTTAATATTTGCCTTAATTTGAAGAATCGAATCTATTTTACGAATCATACATACCTTACCATTCAACTCACTTTTGCGATCCAGGTTTCACCTTTACTTCACCAATGACAAAATACACATAGATACAGAATATAGTTGATTCTTGATTGATTACCAAATTAGTAGATTATACGGCAATTAATATTGCAACTAACTGTCAATTACTGGTGTAAAAATTTAATAGACTGGCTACCTAAAGAGCATGTTTGCTTGCAACAATCACTAGACATTCGCGTTCTTAAGTATACCTACATTCTATTTTTCTATTTCAAAACAGCATTTGAGCCAACTGTGGGATTCAAACTCGCGTACCACATCTTTCGAACGGGCATGTCATTACTCCAAAATGAGCACAATATTATATTATTTTACAGAAAAATTATCACGTTCGGTTTTCTTTAAGACAGCAATAGTACATGATCAGCTCATATATATATATTTTCAATTGTTTTCAAAAAGATATTTGCGTAATTTTTTTTAACAATATTCAAAACAGTTATTTCGCATTTATAAATTAATCATGATACATTATAATATGTGATAATAATACATTTTATAAAACTTCATCAAACTACTAGTGTGCTACTACAATCAATTTTCATATGTTTGGTCGCAAATTTCACTAGCCCGGCCGTTTCATCTTGCCCTAATGAATTTATCACCAGCGCATAAATCCACGGATGATTCTGGTTTATGCCATGGGTAATTATTAATCCGTGTCGCACACCGAGCCACGGATGCATTTCGTTCAATGCAGTCATGCAACTGTTTACCAGCTAAATGAGAAAACTTGGATTGGATTTCGTTTTGTTTTCTCTGTTAGAGGTTCCTCTTAGGACAATATTATGTTTCGGGAATGACAAAAGTTTTGATGGTTTCACGCAAAATATGCAACCCTATAGTCCCTCCGTGTTGTCATATTCTTACATAACTATAATTAGTATTGATAATAACATTAATTTAAGTTTTTGACAAATATTTTTTTTTTATAAAAAATATCAATTGAACTAACTATAGATACATATTAGGTAAAAAACAATCCCGTGTTTAAAGTGTAGAAATAACCAAAACATTTCTCAATATAGCAGTGGCGAGGTGTGAGAGTACACCGTTATTCGACATAAATAGTGTACACTAAACTTTGTCAGTCATACTTAATTGTTTTCATTGAACTAAGAATACAATTTGCAGATAGTGTTGATTAGTTATTAAAATTTAATTAAACCCTGCATAAACCAGTGTAATATATATGATAATCCGACATAAATAGTGCACGCTTTTTCAATCATACTTATATTTGTTTTCGTTGAATAATTAAGAATACATAATATTACAGATGGTGTTGGTTAGTTTTTTAAAATACATTAAACCATGTCTATACCAAACCTTAATCGATAAAAATATTCTTCTATCTATAAAATATTTAAAATTATGTATGGTTTAATGGCATAATTTTAGATCTTTTATCTTCTATTATACACTATGATTTCGATTAGGCTGGGTTTAATTGAATTTTAAAAACTTACAAATACTATATATACATGGTTCAATGAATACATAAGTGTTACTGATAAAGTTTAGTGTGAACTATTTATATCGGATTTTAACAGTTTACGTTAAAACCCTTCACTATATTATATTCAGGTTACGTCCAATCTAATCATTGTTGCAGTTTTGAAATGAATAAAAATTCAATAAATTACTTAAATTATTTGAAACAATGATTATACATGTTGTATATGAAAAGTGAACGGTTTTGATGTCCTTTCAAGTTTCTACGATAAAAATATATGTAATTTCTCATATTGAATATGTCAAATGGTAGTTTAAGATTATTTTAACTACACGGATCGATAGGCAGAAAGATGTGATATCGCTTTGTGATGTGGGCTGTATCGGAAAAGTGGCTTTGGGCGGGAAACGGCTGGACCGCCGGAAATGCGGCAGTCATTTCTTCCAGCGTCACCTCATCCGTCCCCTGCTATCCCATCCTACTTCTGATCGCCTGATACTTTTCAATCTCGCGTACGTAGTACAGAAACGAATTAAAACTATTGAATTTGAGTGATTTTTTTTTTGGAATATAAATACGGATAATTTTATAAAAAATAAATACGATTAATTTTCTGAATACATATTTTTATTATATTGTGTCATTTATAAATAAATACGTAACATTTTCTTTCAATTTATAATTATTAACCCAACAATTACACCCACGAGATTCAGAATTGACAGCTGTTGTTATCATCTCAAAAATTAAACCAAGTTTCACTTATTGGTACAAATCAAGTTAACGATAAAACACATCGAAAATAACGCACTTATAATAATACAATAATTAATTTCGAGGTGCAATTATATACGGGTAGGAGACTGCGTGCCCATATCCAACCGTTGTCTATCCGTCATTTGATCCAAAGGCACTGACTGGATGTCCATTGAAATGGAACGGATGGGTTACTTGTAAATTAATGTACGTGTGCAGTTCGCCGTAAGCTGTTGTGCTGGAAACAGATGGCCGTTTACCATTGAAATCATACAATGACACGTTTTTCGTAGATCATTTCACTAACACCTACTTTTAAATCATTCGTAATTCTATATAGTTAAATATATATCTACGATATTATTGTATTTATATTTTTCTTTATATTCTGGTGGTTTTAATTACGGTTTTTTAAGTTTTTTTTGTTATTTAGACATGACTTTGATCTGATAGCTATACGGCTATCTGTTTTCGATACAACAGCTCACGGATAACTGTGATACGGGGTAGAAGAACGCGCGCCTGGATTCAAACGCAATTTAAAAAAAATCAAACCGAATCAATTTATTTACTTTGATTTCAGTGTTGCACGATCGCGATTTATCTACTATCGCTAGCTCAATAATATTATGAGCACCGATTTCATATTAGCTTACCATCAATTATCTGAAGATTCGGGCACCCTCGGAATAATCTGTCCGTTATTATTATGTTATGGCCGTAATGCAAAATCAGCCATTACGAAATGTCGCCGCCATTGTGAGAGTAGTGTGCCCTCCCGCGTAGGCCTCTGCCCTCTTCCTGCCGCCGCGCTGACTCTCTCTTTCGCTTCCCTTTATTGCTTCCTGTTATCCCAATAACGGCTCCTTGGCCCTTGATAGAGAACCATGCAGTGGTAATAACTCTCGTAAATCAATGGACCGTGGCGGATAATGGACATTCTTATGGTTGGTGGGAGAGACAAAAAAAAAGAAAGCAGATTTATTAGCCCGAAAATCTTTGTGGGAGATTTTTGACATTTCATTCGCTCTTTCCTCCCTCTCCTACGTTTCTATTGTTAATTTTTATGTTACATCGTGTGTAATTGCGTGTCTTTGTTACATATCCAGCCACTCTCACAAAACATAATAATAGATACTAAATAAAATGTCAAATATTAAAACTATTAAAATTCATTTATATCAAAGACGCTGAAGAAATTCTAATCCACTAGATCAGCGATGGTGAATCTTTTTATGCTTACGTACCAAACAACTAAAAAAAAATATTTATAATAATGGGTCAACGATTGATATAGGGAAGGGGACATAAATTAGGAACAGAATTCTGAAGCTATTAGTAGTATTATTGTAAATTTATAGAAATACAGTGATGATTTAAAAGACGGCCTTGAAAACGTCCAAATTTATCATACAGTTAATAAATTACAGCAAAATCTTAAAAAGATTAATATTTCTCACAAATTTATTATATATTATTACCCAAATAATAAAAAAATCCATGCAGATAACTTCAAAAGGGCCCATAACATAGCCATTCAAATATACACGTAGATACATGTACACAAAATATAATACACTGATATTATTATAATATGGTGTCCTCAGTGCCATCTTCAATAATTATTATTTTTATCATGGGAAGCCACTAAGTCTGTTGGTGCGCCGTGCTTCCATGCCACAACATTACAATTCATTTGTGACAGATTGATATTATATTAAGGCGATACTTCAGTGAAACGGCAAATAATTTTCAACTCTATAGGCGCGATGAAATTTTGGACTCGCTGGCACTCGGAGACCGAACGTCGAGGTGTCAATACGTCAATTTTTGTTTCGTGATGGCGACGGGGGTATTAATTCTTAAATCGTGTAAAGATGACTAAAAACGTTACCCATTTACTTTAAAAAGAAAACATGGCAATGAATATATTATTATTGTTACTAATAGAACAATAAACAGAACATTAAATGGACGCATGTTGGATTTATATGACAAATTATATTTCCTTCGGAATGCGTCATTTGCACCCGCGACCCGCAATCCACGCATCGCCTAGCCACGATCTTTTTAGACCACGCCTCAACTGAGGTATAGCCTTAATATGATGTCGGGTAGGAAATACGGTTTTGAAAATGATATAAGTATCTCTGAAAATGTTAACTTCTATAAGAATATCCTCGATTCGAATTGAAAAGATTTTAGAAGTAATAAGATAAATTGATGGGAAACTGTTAACACTAATCAAAACTAACAAAAATCAACAAAGTGGCGTTTTGATAAGAAATTATTATTGTGTTATCCAAGATATTTTAGAGTATTAATTAGTGTAGGCCGTAGGGTATTTCAAAGAATTTTCCTGTAAAATTATTTAAATTTGAGTTGCAATTTTCTGAATGCATTGATATTAACACATTATTTTTCACTTTTTTTTTAATTTCTCAAAACTAATGTGCGATTTTTTTATCCATTCACACTAATGGAATCTTAATAGATACAAAATAATTAATTGCCGTACGTGTTAATTGGTAAAAATATTACATATTTATTTCAATTATTACCAGGCTCGCAGAAGCATATTATAGGTTTATTATATTAGAAGATAGGTATATTATATTAGAAGCATATTATAACCTTTGAGTGGCATTCTATTGATATCCGACAGCACGGTTTAATTTCAGTTGATTATCCATTTGCAGTGTTTCCTCACGCTGGTCCCAGCGGCGCCTACAGTCCCGACGCGACCATGGGCTACATGATGGACGGCCAGGCGCAAATGATGCACCGTCCCCCCGCGGATGCCGCCTTCCACCAAGGATACGCGCATTACCCGCCCGCGGAGTACTACGGCCACCATCTATAATTGCCGGTCACTATGCCCACGCTCAATGAAGGTAAGATTGTTTTCGTCTGTATACCAAATATGAATAAAGTATCTACCTCCTCGCGTGTTATGCCATCCTAATACCAAAACATATTAAAACTTAGAAACACACCTGTTGGGAAAACAAACTTGTACCGAGTGGATTCGAAATTATTCTCAAGAAATATCTTGGATGGTCGCGCTTACCTACTAGTCAATACCATTATCCCCAATCGGTCAACGACAACAAAAAATTCATACTTGCGAGATTTTTCTAATTGTATCTACCCAACTATTACTAAATTGTATGCATTTTAAAAGCCTTGTTTATAAATAAATTTGCTTTTACGATGCAAATAATAAAATTATTATTCAAATTTTTTATACATTTTCATACCTAATTTATTATTCTCATTCATAGTCGTTCCCTCATGGCTGAGGATCGTGACCACCTGTTTAAATTATATAATCTTTTGAGCGACCGAGACTTTCCATCCCTCTCGATCCTCTGCTTCTCTCAGGGCAGAGTGAATGCTGTCCCCAGTCATCTCCTTTACTTGGTAGCTCTAGCGCACCGATGCTCTCATCTGCTTTGCTTTCCCTAGAGGTCACTCAAAACCATCAGTCTCTCTCCAGGTTGTCCAATTCGCGCCGAACCATATGTCCAAAAAACTGCAGTATAAAATAACATTGTATAAAAATTGAAAAATACTTTTCGTTAAATTTTAAGATGCAGATATACATTAGTTGTACAATAGTTGCATCTAATTTAGATACCTACTCTAGGTTTTGAGGCTTTCTTTGAGAAAAATATTTTACATTAAATATTTTTTTTTAATCGGGTGGGTGTACCCATCATTATTTGTATTATAAATTCTTACGACAGTCAAAATGTAAATATAAGGCACCGAAATAAATTATAGAGCTTTGCCTACTTAAAAAAAATAATACATATTAAAGAATTTGCATAATATTTAGAGTACTAAATGTCTTATTTTCGATATCAATAATAAATTTATGTTATAGCGTTTATTTTTTGTAAAATATAGTGTATGCATTATGATTAAAATTGTGGTTTTCTTTCAGGCGGCGAAGCTGATTCGTAGAGCAGACTTGAGTTCTGGGCTCCAACGTGAGAAAATGCCTACAACCCTTGTTCACCGTTCAAGACCATCAAAACAACGCAGGATTAGTGCAAAAAAAAACAAACATTGCGACTTATCTCCTGTGTGCTTAACTCAAATAATTTTGGAAAAAAAACAATCTGAAAAAAAAACTAAATTAAAAATAACACGTTAACTATTTTACATAATAATAAAAAAATGTTATTTTTGTTCCTTCACAAGACACTGAAGATAATGAATTTAATAAACCATGAGACATTCTTTTAATGCGTTGTGAATAAATCGTAAATATTAATCGTTTGGCAAGTTACATTGGCATTTATATCACAAAATAAAAACTATACTATGAACTCTCGTAAATGTGAATTATCCATTGTACAAAAAATGTAAATTATGTTTTTATGAAGTTGTGTTTTGCGTGTGTGATTTTTTGAGTTGTCATGTGATCGTCGCTTAACTAATAGCATGCTGGAATAAAGAAGAAGAAAACGCAGCATCGTTAAATATAAAATATAAGAAAATATGTCTAAAGTATACCTACAACGAACGCATGAGAGAGTGACAAAGGATTTTTGGGTTTCTTGGTGATGATCAGCGAGACTTGGAAAGCCTTCTGGACTGGTCTCTCTCCTCAGTATACGATTAATTGCTATTTTTGTAATAGTTGAAAATTTATAACAATGTAAAAAAAATAACCAACATGATCGATCAACCCGAATGTCTCACGTGGAATCATAAAACAAACAAAAAAAAACCAATTCGTTTTTTAACTACAAAAAAATAATCAATATTTTTTTATGATTAAATATCGTGGAAAATAAAATTCCACGCACTTTTTGACCGTTATGTTCAGTTTCATGAAATTTCTACGGTCAAAAAGTTCTCACGTGAGACATAACGGTCTACGGTTTACCATTGTTAATTGGTGACTTAATAAACTATGCAGGTTTGTACACAAATATACAAGAGGTGCAATTCTACAACCGTGCTCGATATCCATTGTTTTTTTTTAAATTTAAATATAATATGTCGTGTACATTATATTTAAAATAATGCAATGATTTTCAATGAGGGCACGGTATAACTAGTTAAGACCTTATAATAAATATAAAAAAACATGGTTCATAATAATAATGTGTAATTTTAATAAACAAATGTTTTATATAATATTACTTGAAAGGTGTGCTGGAAGATACACAAATGAACGTAGACCGCATCTACACACCTACTTATAAATAATAAACAAATATGAAATTAATTTAGTTACGAATAAGTAATTATAATTTAAATTAAGCAAGAATCTAACGTTAATTGTGTATAAATTATGGAAGGCTCTAGAGAAATAATTATTCAGCGTATGAAATAATAGAGTGAAAGAAATTCACTGCAAAATTAGTGATATTGCTTATTCGACAAACAAATCACAGACAGCTTTTGACTGCCACTAGGTTTGCACTGTAAATAGTAACAAAACAACATTATGAAAGAAACTAGATGGCAGCCTATGATAAACGATCTTACTAAATGAAAATTTGTATACGTAAATGTCCCCGTAATTGCTTTTTTTTTACATTGTAGCATCATACCGCCTTGTTCACACGGTACCCTAACTGACCGATTATACGGAAAAAATTCTACATATTAATTCAAATAAAACCGGATCTTTCTAATGTTCTAAAGATTATAAATAAAAAATTCTGCTATTTGCTATTATGCGTCTATACGAAGCCCAAATAATATTTGAAAGTAAAGCAAAAAAGTACCTCTGGTCTACTTAAGTTTATTTAAAGAGAACTTTACACTTCTACTCAGATATTTATTTAGGCAGGGATATGCAGGGCATTTGAAAAAACATTTTTTCACGATAAACAGACAATGAATATTCACACTTTGGCATTATTAATTGATGAAATGCTAACTTATCAATATTAATATCTAATCAGTATACCAACTGTTATCATGCATGCCTCATTCGTTCGGTAAAAGTATGTTGTATAACACTCCTTCTATATTATAGAAGAGTCCTCCACAAACGAACCACTTTTGTACAGCCGAATCGACTGTATTTTATAAATAGTAAACTTAACTGGTTTTTGTAGTCAGTGTAGCTGCATGCCTGCATGTATGGTTCGTGTGCAATCACCCTAATATCATCGAATATATTTTAAATACTCAATTGTTTTTTACTATATACATAGTGCAATTTTTTTAATATTACTATGTTTAGATAATTTACGTTTTTATACGAAGGCCGAATGAATATAAAGCAAATTATTTTTTCTAACACAGTTTGATTACTAATTACTGGAAAATGTTCGGTTGCCGTGTGAACTATCTCTCGCATGATGAACGTCATAAAATAGTTGTGCAATTTTCTACAATTTTATTTTTACTTTTGACAAACTCGTTGTAGTAATCATCGAGGTCTTCTTTTTATGGTTTCGATTTTTGTAATTTTTGTAATAGGTAACGAAAATATACCGACATAATATTTTTTATAAATTACTTTTTAGACTCGAACAAAAATCATTAATAAAAATTAAAAACAACAGATATACGTAAAATTGGAATAGAAATATCATATCCTAACATGAGTTAGGTGTCTCACTCTATCTTACTAAGGAAAATACTATGTAATCTTAGGATATATCAGATTTAGATATTCTACGATAGTCGGTTTGTGTGTTTTGCACTTTTTATAATAAATACAAATTTTAACCCACTACCAAAATTTTTAATTTACGAAACTATATTGCAATAAATACAATATTAGAACACAATCAATTATTTATTGTACCAGTTATTTTTTTTGAATTTTGATAAAACTATTAATAAATGCTTTAAATATTTAAATTACTTTGATATTTTTTAAATAAAGAAGCTTTACTCGAATTTGTTTAAAAAGAACTACGTAGGCGTTGTAATTTAAAAGTGTTCAAATTCTTTTATGTAATTATGACAAAAAGTGCAAAATACCAAATCTTACCCAACAATAATATACTGACAACGTGTATACCAAAAATCAGCGAGATTACGTCTCACACACATCATTAATATTAAACAATATTCGTGTGTGATTTAGAAAATAAAAAAAATAAATGACCTTGTTTATGATCGTCTATCGTTTAAATCGTGATGTAATTTTAATAACTTAGAAAAGACTCATTAAACCAATCATCTCTACACACTCCTCAAATCGCTTTCATACAATATTTATACTACATAAAATATCAACATTTTGATCTAACTCAATTTTATGTTTGCCTAAGGGTCATCCTAAACGAACTACTTGAGTGCGGTCTACATAACTACTTTTTGCAGTTAACATGACTACATTTTGTAGTTGACATAACTGGATTTTTGCAGTCGGTCTGACCGCTGGTGTGGTTCATGTGGGATGGCCTCAATATTTTTTATTTTCTAATCTCATTGAAAACATTTTTAATACTCAATTGTTTTTAAAGTGCTTAAAATATTGATGGAAAACTATTGGTTACCCCAACGATTTTATTTGATATATTATTCTTTTAATTTAGATTATTAACATTTTTATGAATAATTTTAACGAACCTATTCATAATATTATATATATGCTGTTGCTTGCCAAATATTTTAAGTAGAAAAAAACGAAATTGCTGCCAATTGACTAAATAAAAAATGTATTCAAAAAAAAATTGAGTTCTCTATATTTATTTTATTGACCTATATTATTATTGTCTTTGTTCGTAAATAACCGTTGAAATTTATGTCAGCAAAGATTATGAAGTGTTTCAAAAGTTTTTTTTTATTATTTTCATATAGCAGACCAAGACAATCAACATGTATACGAAAGACAAATCATTATTAATGAATGATTAAAATAATGATAATATGTATTTGATATTATAACAGTAATTTCTGCGAAAGGACAAAAAGGTATAGTTTTGTTCTCAATATTGACGATAGATTAAGAAAACAGTGGGTTTTAACAGGGTACATTATACGAAAACATATTGAAACAACACGAGTAAAAATATATAAAATGAGAACAAAAAAACGCATATTTTTTTCATTTCATCAAATTCTTATTTACACTATATTCTTTGTCTAATAATTGAAAGTATACCAATATTTAATGTTAAGTGAGATATGTAGTGTTTTTAATATTTTTTCGTTATTAAAAAAAATCACACAAAAAGTATACGTATTAGATAATATACCAAATATATCTCAGCTGACATAAACAAATTCACGGTTATTTTTATAATTGTATTTGTATTGATATTATAATATATTCTTTGTATTGTTTCATCTTTATATATAAATCGAAATATATATTATTATATGTAACTGATTTTAATACTGCAGCACAATATTCCATTATAATCTTCATACATACACATCACAAATACACACCTTGTAATGATGAAGTCTTATATAAAAATTCATCATAAGCCTTATTCAATGTATACGAATCTTCAAAATATATATATTATATGTAATGATTTGTTTCAAAGAGGTATATTGATACCTTGACTAATACCTACTATTATTGTTCAACGTACAGTTGGAGAGCACACAGATTTATATTATATAGTACATTATATATGTTTACACCTATTAAAATTTAAATAAAATATTAATTATTGTGATTTATAACCGATTACATAAGGAGAGTTACGTTTTTGAAGTTTTCAAACCACCATCCTAAGTAAAAACAGAAATTTTATTTATGGTGATTTATTTTATAGATTTTTTTGTATACCTTCCTAATAGCGAAACATTTTAAATATTTCCAATCGTTTTTTTAAACTAAAATATAGCTTACATTTAACTTGCGAATAATTAATTGTCCCATGTTATTATTGTAAACTCGAAACATATCAACATTTACTAAGTTGATTAAATTTTTAAATCTATACGTTTACACGAATATACGTATTGATTCAATCCAATCAAATTCATTTTTACACTAATTTAACCGTCATATTTTCAAATAATTTTATCACCTGATTCAACTAGAATTATATATTTTTTTATTATTCAATACTATTTTTTAAAATTGTATTTATTTTATACTTCATTTAAAACGTGCTAAATCATTAACGACACATTATTAAAATTATCATAAATATGATGGTTAAATAGAAAAAAATGTTAATAATATGTATTTAAATTTAATAATTTTATGTATTAAAATAAAATAAAAATAATCGTTTTTCTTCTCAAAATTATCCACTATAGATAATATACCAATATAAATCGTCCGGTGTTAGAAAATTGGAACTAGTCTCATGACGGTATACACAATCTTAATAGTAGGTATATCAAAAATGTTATCATGACGTGTAGCACCCTCACACAACGGACAACTCATACTGGTAGATATATAATTTAAAATTAAATATATTTTTTTTTTATACCTAATCCACTGACTGCTAGGTATTTTAATTATATTGTTTGAAAACATTTTAAAATTCAAACATTCATTTCAAAGATATTTTTTTATAAAATATTTTTTAATAATATGATCGATTATTTTTATATTATTTTTTATTGTATAGAAAGAATTCAAGCGCACATTATGTAAACAATTCTATTATATTTTCTCTGTTGTTTCTTTTGAATATATTTTATAATGTTTTCCATATATTTGTAACTATGTAAAAAAAACGATTTTTTCGCTCAAATTAACATTGTATTATTTGTCGTTTTAATAATATTGATTTTTCTCTAACATCACAGTGATAATTTAAAAAAAAAGAAATTGTGAAATAAGATAAAAAATCAAAACAGATTGTTAACTTAATAAATGGTTATTGATACGAACGATATATGTGTATGTATGATTTTTTAATTCAATATTTAAGATAATTAGTGTATGCTATAAACTTACCTCTATACTGAATTTAATTAATTATTATATAAATATTAAAATATATTATTATTGATAGATGGTTAAGTGATAAAGAGGAAAAATGTTCAGGAGATGAATGATGCGTGAGAGTCGATACTCTGTATAGTGTTTTTTTTTTGAATGATGGAAATAATTGAAATTTGTTGGCATTATAAATGCTACATCTTGTGTAAAAAAATTATTAAAAAAACATTAAAAAAAATATCTTGGTTTTATTTTACAATCCTTACAATTTTAAAACTACCGTTACATATTATAGTAATTATGGCTATATAAGAATCATTGAGTATCCTAAAAAAACTGGGTTACCTACATGTAAATTATACGTAATACAGTTCGCCGAAGCACACTTCACCGAGAGCTATCTTATCGGTAAAATATTCTTTACGGCTATTATAAAAAAAAATACACACTCTTCGTGAAGCATTGCAGACAGTATTTTTTTCAATTTTATTATAATATTCAATAAGAACATTAATTAACATTGATTATGTATAATTTACTTACCCATCTATTTTCTTCTGTCTTTCCCTTGTATGCCAGTATTTTTTATTACGTATTTTATATATAGTTACGTGAATTTGATTTAAATACTACTCGTGTATCGCCATCTATTACCGATACAACATAGTCCAATAATATGTAAGGCACTAGCTTTTCATTCAGGTGCAGATTCGATCCCGGTGAGGTCACAATTCATTTCCCAAAACCTGGATGTTTATATGATAATTTCACTGCTTACACTATTATAATTGAACCCCCATGGATTATTGGGGTGTTAAAAAGAAGCAATAAATATATGAGATTATAAAGAGCTATTATTTTTACACATCACCACTGAAGAAGGATTGAAGTGTCGTTGATTTATATACAAAATAATATTATATCTTTCTATACCTAATTTCATATATCTGACAGAAACATTTGTTAGTAATGTTTGTTGTTAATAACAGCTATATTATCGATATAGTATACCAGAAATGAGTGGTCCAGAACCAGAGACTACTTAAAAAACTAATGAATCTAGGAGATATAAATGCAAATAATGCTACATAATGAAAATGCATGGAGACAGTTCACAATAATCTTGTCACTATCATAATAATATATTGAGATAAAAACAATGATCTTAGATACTCCAAATCTTCCAGATTATCAAATATCACGATACTAGAAATGAAAATATAATTTATATTAAATTCTACAGGTTTTACAAAACCTGTAGAATTTAATATTAAATATATTTTCATTTCTAGTAAAATGGAATTCTACCAAGTAAATGCTAACTCAATTAATAAATATCACGATAATCCATATAATATAATATATCCTAAAATATAAAATATCGTTCATGGAGTATTTTATAAATTAATGCAATAGCACGAGATTACCTTCTATCAAAGATTAGTCTATACCTGCTGAAATTTTAGTATACTACGTAACTGTTTTGATATCTCGTTTCAAAATGAAAGACCCCAAGAATCGACAAAATAAATTATCGATTGTAGAACACAAAACCACCGAATGAAGGAGCTTACATTTAGGAAATCAGATGGAAGACCACGGTTCCGTAGCTTGAATGGTCAACTTGAAGTGGGAGAACGGAATACCGAGCAGAATGAAAGAATAACTTCAGCCGGTCAAGTTTCACCACGATTCGTAGAGGAACAACAATGTAGTAAGTACTTGGGTATTATGTTAAATCCTCAATAAGCTATAATAAATAGTTAGGCAGAGGAAGGACAGATTTTTCTGCCATTGCGACTACGATTAAAAGACGTTGGAACGGTGTTAGTGTCATTTTAAGGTAACGTTACCAACACATAAATGAGTCGCCTGAATTTCTGATTCGTTCTGATTTTTAATTGCAATAGAGTGATTTTTCGATTTTTTAAACCATGAAAATGTGAGTTAATATCTTTTGAAACTATGGGGCTCATATAGGTAATCGTTTATTAATGAGTCTCCGCCAGTTTTCCAAGACAGATATGGTGACACAAAGGAAATGAGTTAATGGATTTTTTACGAATTGCAAAAAAAGTCAAATAAACCCATTGTAAATAGGTTTGATGCTGCATGAAAAGTATTGGGAGTGAATAAATCACCGATAGGTCGTTATTTCTGAGCGCGTATGGCTAATGGTCGACACAACCCCTTACCGGCAAAGTGCAGCGGTGGCTGTTTTTCATCCCTGCATTTTGTCGGCAGAGCGCAGGAAAGAACGCCGGGTGGAGGGGGAGGTAAATAAGGGTACTGTAGAGTAGAGTTTCTCAAATATTCCGTCGCTATATGATTGGTTTGTCGAATATCCGTTTTTGTCGAAATCGACCTTTAATGCAGAATGATTTTTTGTATCTAAATGGACCAGAACCATCCTTTTCTTTAAATTACATTATTATTATATTAATTACATTCATATGCTGTAAAAACAACAATTTAAATACCTCCGTGTACTTAAATGTAGGATAATGAAATTTGTATTTCGTCTCCTAAACATTTGACATTTGGTCTGTTCGGCAAACCAATCCTACAGCGACGATTCGTCATCATGTAGCACCTTTTATACACCACGAAAAACTTAGCAAATATTATTTTATTATTATAATTGCAGAACTTACATACTCCTGAATATTATTGAAATAGTGTAAAAAAAAGTGTAAGGGTGGTATAATGAAGCGAATTACATGTAAATTGCTTGTGTTACATTTTACCGCATCACGGTTCACCGTGAGCTGTCGTACCGTAGAAATATTATGACCGTATAATATTCAGCGTTGTTTGTGGAACATTGCAGTCAGTAATGTTCCGATTTTAGTAGATGCAATAAAACATTAATTGGATTGATACTAATTGATACTTACGACCACGTACTTGCTGACCTTCTTTTGAATCAATCAGAATTTTATTATAAGTATACGATAATATGATTGTATTTCTAATTTATTTACCTAATTGTTTTCTTCTTTTTTCCACGCGTAATCCCGATGTTTTTGTGCCGTTTTGGTGCCTTGTTTATGGAATTGCTCAGAGCAGTGGTAGGCTGTTAAGAACCGCCATAAATAGTGCACACTAAGCTCTGTCAGTCATACGTATTTATTTTCATTGAAATAAGACTACAATTTACAGATGGTGTTAGTTAATTTTTAAAATTCAATTAAACCCTACGAAAACAACGCCATGATAGATAATAGTAAAAAAGTACTCGTCTATCTATAAAATATCTAAAATTATGCAATTAAATCAAACATAACTTTGACTATTATATAGATAGAATAATATTTTTTATATTATATAGTTTGGTTAGACAGAGCTTAGTGATTTTAAAAAAAGATGAACCAAAAATGTGTATAATATGTATTCCTAAAATTTGCCACAATCTGTTACCACAACCATCTGTAAATTGTCACCTTAGTTCAATAAAAACAATTACGTATGACTAATAAAGTTTAATGTCCACTATTTATGGCGGATCTTAATAGTCTACCTCCACCCTTCGCTACTGGCTCCGAGAGATATCCGTATTATTTTAGAGCAATAAAAAATTCGGAAACGTGTTACCGTGTAACTGTTTAGAATAGTCTAGCTTGTCAATATTATATTAGTCCCACAGTAGAGTCGCAAGATATTCATTCACCCAATTTTTCTTTTATTGCGTGGTTAAATCCAGATCATGAGCATTGTAGATTAAACCAATGGTTGAAGTACAATTCTTCTAAAAACAAGTTAGTACATATCCATTTCGTAAAATGTAAATGATTTTAATTAACTACCTACCTACTTTTAAAAAAAATTAACGCTTCCGTGCCGGTCAGGAACTACAAGTGGCTTACCCAGTGTGCTGGTATTAGTAATCTTAGATACAACTATTAGTTCGTAATATAATTCATATTTTAGTGAGCAATAAATAATATAATCGTGTGGCTACTTGAGAGCCGCTGGCATAGAGTATAGCACTCTGAACAGAGGTTGACAAATGGGTGACGGCAGTATCGCGCGCGCCCAGCGAGATAGAATTGCAAGTTTAGTTGCGAACGAAAGGAAAAGGGTCCCGCCACGATTACCAGGGTTGCGAATATATGTCGTGGAATCCGACAAATATGAAAATCGTCAATATTAGAATACATTTTCGTTCGTGTTCTGATAGCCTGAATGTAATACAAACATATGCATTTATTAATTGAGTTAGCATTTACTTGGTAGAATTCCATTTTACAAGAAATGAAAATATAATTAATATTAAATTCTACAGGTTTTTTTTTTTAAAAAAAGGTTTGTCGATAGCTATTTCGGTTGTAACACCATTATCAAGACTATTCAGATAGGCCGTTTGCCTTTGCTTAAATACTATACGTGTATAGATAGAGACAGAATACATTTCCTTATTCGTTCCAGCAATATTATGAATTTTTACATTATTATTAATTGTAATATTATTAATACTTTGAAAACCCTAAGTGGGTTTTTTAAAATGGATAACGAAATTTTCAAAATTTATCAAAATTACAGTGTTCGATGGTTATTTATTGACATTATTAATCAATTAAAATATTATTAGTATAATTGTCTTAATCGTGTGCTTAGATTATATTTAATAGTGGCGACGAATACATTACCAAATTTTCATTAATTATGTGATTACTTTAATAATATTACAATTAATAATAATGTAAAAATTCATAATATTGCTGGAACGAATAAGGAAATGTATTCTGTCTCTATCTATACACGTATAGTATTTAAGCAAAGGCAAACGGCCTATCTGAATAGTCTTGATAATGGTGTTACAACCGAAATAGCTATCGACAAACCTTTAAAAAAAAAAAACCTGTAGAATTTAATATTAATTATATTTTCATTTCTTGCAAACATATGCAGATTAATATATTTAGATTCAAATTGTTGAAAAAATGTACTTCGATAGCAGTGGAGATTCGACATAACAAGTACACACTAAATATTTTCAGTCATACTTATTTATTTTTATAGAACTAATAATACAAATTACAGATATTATTGGTTAGTTTTTAAAATTCAATTAAACCTTGTTATATGTATTATGAATTGTATTTAGGTTTTTAGAATAGAAACAACGTACTCGACTGTCAAGACAAAAAAGAAGTAATTTATTTCCTTTCATAGACAACACAAGTCAACAATCTTACACCTCTACATCATAGATGGCGCTAGTGATAAAGACATGCTACTTTGAGAATATTTCAACAAACCTTAATAGCAAATGATTCAAAACATAACTAATGTTTTATAATATTATAATAGTTATAAATAATTATTTTCAATATTGCAGTAGTACTGTTAATTTACAAGAAAGGGTAATATTCAACATAATTACAAAATAAAATACGAAATAGGTGTACAAATATAAAAAGTGGCCATTAAATAGATAAAATAAAACGTAATTTTAATTGTAGAAAGAAAGAACAATAATAGAAAAATTACAACTTTTACGGTTCCATCTACTATGCTATGCGCTTCTGATGACTACATAAAAATGAATATGTCGTTATCAATCACTCTTGTTTATAATTTGATTGAAATCTTAGTATTTCTGAAATATTTTTTTTCTAAAAGGGATTGTTTAAATAATAGCCGTTAATTTATTTAAGAAGTTATAATATGTTTATATGCTATAATTTCTCCCTGAGACGTCCAAAATCAACATTATAAAATGTCTGTTCAAAAGCTGTCGGATTCGTTATCGAATCCTACAACGACCGCGCAGTCCCTGGCTTCTGTTATCGCACACCCTAGGCCGACTTGGCGCATCATTACTCAACGTCTCTACCCTCCCAGCGCCCGCCCAACCCCCTCCCCTGTACATAGGAGCCGTGTCTGAAACGTCGTTAGGTACTTGCAGGCTTCAGTCACAACCGTGATCACGGATCAAGAAATCCATTTGATATACCACATAAGTATGAATTATAATCAAAGTGATACTGGAAGGACTTTGTGAAATTGTTCTATCACAACAAGTATTGGCAATTCTTTAATGTTTTTAGTGTTGTTGAACTGTTGGCAATATAAAAATGATACGTACCCGCCATCTTTGACCCGTTTTGATGTTTCGATATTATTTTTGCTATTTTGTGATATGTCAACTAAATATTTCAAATAATAGTGGTATGATGTATCTGCCTTTAAATGTATAGTAAAAAAATAATTACAAGACAAAAAATAACTTTTTATATACCACGTTTTTAAATTTCTGTTGAATCATATAAACTTGACAATTATATGTATTAATACTCGTAATTTAGGACAAATAAGGCAATTGTCAACAAATCATTTTTTTGCTATTTTGCAACAAACAAACAAATTAATATAGAATACTGATATGTCATTTTGATTTCCATAGTAATGCATGTATATATTAATAATTTAGTTGCTAGGACCACCCCCTTAGCAACTAATAATAGTGGATTGGATTACGGATTTCTTCCGAAATAACTTTCCATACAAAACAGAATTGACTGAAAATGAATTCAATTCTACTTTAAAATGGCTAAAAATATTAAAAGAATGCATTGCCATCGTGTTCTGATATATTCTAAAAGTTTAAAATGTCTAGCTAGTCGGGAAGTTAGTTAAAAATCGATTGCAAGATTTGTACTGGATAAACAACCACCGGACAAAGAAGAATACGAGCTAATAAAAACGTTGTAATAACATTAAATTTGTTCCGTGTTGTAAAAGAAAACCCAGTTAATCCAGATTAAACTATTGGTGTAGTTTTCTTTCACCGGTGTTCATAACTTCATTATAATAATTGTGAGCGAGTGTAAAAGGTTATACACGTGCTTAATAATTTAGTTGCTAGGACCCCAGACCCCTAGCAACCAATAATAGTGTTTTACTTCTTACGGATTTCTTCCGAAATAACTTTTCATACAAAACAGAATTAACTGAAAATGAATTCAATTCTAATAAAAGTATTAAAAGAATGCATTGGCATCTTGTTCTGATATATTCTAAAAGTTTCAAATGTCTAGCTAGTCGGGAAGTTAGTTAAAAATCGATTGCAAGATTTGTACTGGATAAACAACCACCGGACAGACAAGAATACGACTTAATAAAAACGTTGTAATAACATGATCTGTCTTTAACAGGCAATTGCAGATTAATTAGTAATATAATATGAATGGTTTGGTTGATGAATGCAAGTCGAACATATTTCGTGTTTGAAATGACCAATGTATGTAGTTAATAACCAATCACAATTTCATAGATTATCTTGGCAGTATCTGCACCTTTAATATTTTTTATATAGAAATCGCTCACTGAAAGAATCTGAAATTGCGTTGAAATGTTTACAGTATTCGAAAGATAATTAGAGTGAGAAGTTTTCTATGAATTAATTAACAATACGAAATGATTCGCAGATCATTTAATCATTAGCCTCATCTTCAAAGGTCATGTCGATCGAGCGATTGCCTGCGACTCTGTCAGCGTGACATACAGAAAGAAAAAGTTGACAGGTATACACAATGCATCATGACTGATTCAGACAGTTTCAAAAAATCGTCATGCGCAATTAGGACAGCAAATAGAATATTTTCTTTTTCCAAACATATTATAAATCAAATAAAACTATTTCTTTTATTGACCAAACACATTGACGCGAATCCGGTGGTTACAGATTCAAGTTCCATCGGATGTCGTATTTTTTTCAAAATATATATTTTCTAGTGGGTATGTGAGACGTTTTCAAGTCACGTATGTTCAGTTCAATATTAATCAATTAGAAAAAGTCATTAGCGAAAATAAATTCCCTTACTGTTATTAAACTTAATTAAAAATCATGTATAATCACATAATATTATTTGACTAATAAACGGAAGTGGATTTGATATTTTATAGGAATACCTGTACAAATTTACTTCAAAATAATTACAGAATCGGAATCAAGAAAAATATCAAAAAAGTAAAAATGTAAGCAGCCTGTTTTGAAACCAATAGCCTCACTTTATAGTGAAAACGTTGAACAAAAGGCAGATATTCAGAAATTCAACAGAAATTTTAGTTTTTTTTCTATTCGTCTAAAGTGATTCCCAACCTTTTTTGTTAGGCCGAACACTTGAGATATTTTTTAAGAAACCCCTTCTTGGAAGTCCAGGATGATAAATTACAAAAATGATAAGCAGACATACATTAGCAGAGAATCGACTTTAAGATGAATCAAAACGCCGCTCATTTCTACTTTAGTCCCAAATGTTATAAAAATTCATTACATACTACATACAGTTTCTGTTTTTATCTTAAATTTCCTTAGTTTACCTAAAGTGTCAAGGTGTATCTGTCTTTTAGCAAAGCCCCAAAGTTGCGCGAAAACCCGATTAGGAATCACTGTAAACTATACTAAAATCCCATTCTCAAGAGAAAATTATGAATTGATAAAGTATAGGTACTGTAATGTGTATAAATGAGAACGTCGCTCTAAGGATGTCAGAAGGGATCCGATTAGCTGCGAGCAAACGTTGCTATGAGTAAAATAGTATGCTGTGTCAGTTATGATGATCAGAGATAGCAGGTCTAATATTTTATTTCGCCAAAAGTGCCGGACGCCATGACGTTTTTAACCATAGCCCATCGTCCCTATTGTCATAGTTTCTATGGATTTCTATAGTCTCCTTTACCAATTGTCAAAAATATCCCTTATTCCGACTCAGTATACAGGTCTCAAAGTTACATTTTCTACCTGTGTTCATCGAGTGCTCACCAATAACTGACATTGTGTAGTGTTTTAGTCGGTATGCCTTCTAGAGATGAGTTGGAAATACTGTCACCAGTTTGTGTACGTATCGGATGAAACTACCCATACTCAGTACGTGTGGCCCAATAAACTTTTTCAAAAAAACTTGTGATGATATCATCGCGAGTCGCTGGCTAGTTGGTAGACTTTCAATACTATTGACATTAAATGCGGGCGAGCGAGGTAGCACTTGAATACAATTATATTTTAATTTATTAGTCTATGAATGCGAATGACATCATCTTATGTATGAACAAATAGGTTATAAATTTTCTGTAGCAGCATATTATTCCCTCGGAAATGTGGTGAGGTGACTGAGGTAACGCAGTTTACAATAAAAAAAACATTGTTATTCATTTTATGTTAACAAGAATTATTATAACGAAACATAAAAACAACTCATAAATTTAAAAAGTGTTAAAAATTTTATAATAAATGGGACATTTCGAAAATCAGCTAAGTGTATCTTTAGCGATTCTATTGAAGCCGATATTTCAAATACTAATATGGAGTTTTAGTTCCAGTTTAGTATGAGAGTTATGTCGCATACGCACGCCAACGCGCAACGCGCACGCGCAACAACACGCAAATACTAGTAAGTATTTTGGAACAAGCTTTGATACTAAGTATTTTTTTATACTTATAGTATACTTAGTCTTCAAAATCGTCCCGTTTTCCCACCTCTAATGCCTTCTCGTGTACTGTAACGATCCAGAAAAGTCGAGGAAAGGAGTAAGAACACGCAGTGGAAGCCCAAAAGTCTATTACGATATCAAACAACCGTGAAAGTCTCAAATATTTTACACCAATAGGTATACGTAGGATATAGGTAATGAAAAAATCTTTCATATTATGATACATCGGTAATCGGGAAAAATATATATACTTAGGTATACATAATATATACAACTTTTCAATTGCATCTTTATTGTCGGAAGTTTACTTATACATTAATAACAAATTAATACAAAGATGTGTCCAAAAGTAACCCTCATCGGTATGGTAGGAGCACGGCTACAATAATAATAACATTGTAGAGTTATTGTCGAATAATGAGATTAGCAGTAGCTTACATGAATCGCAAATAAATTTTGCAATTTCTACCTTGTCGTCTCCGCGAAAGCAACAACACCTGTGCGCAGGGGCAGGGCTAGGTTTTACAGACAGGTAACAGAAATATATTTAATATTAAACTCTTCTTCGAAGTCTACGAGAAATTTGTCGGACCCGATATAATTCAAAGCATCAAAATTTTCCCACTTACATGGGATAATCGTTTATAAAATGAGTTTATCATTCGCTATGAATTAGTAGGTATGCAATGACTGTGATCGGGTCTACATTGGAAAAACATAACGGATCTTTAATATTCGACTTAATTGAACATAAATTATTAGATGCCTAAAACATATATTTTTAGAATTTGCTTACCACCTTACCGAACATGATTGTATTATTATAAAAGAGTGAAGGTATTTTCAAAATCGTTCTCCGCATGAATGAAGAAGGGTTAATTAGAACTTAATACCTAGAAATAACTAAACATATAAACTCATTAATTCATAATTCCTAATTGCTTTCCACTCCACACGATTACCCAGGTCCAAGCCTCTAGGGATTCCAATCCCGGGATCCCGAGCTATTTTCGATACCTATGAATCCCGGGCGGGATTGATAAGCATAATCCCGAAACTTTCGGGATTGATTTTTTTATCAATTGTTATGGAAAATAAAATAAAAACGAAAATATAACAGAAAAAATACTTATATTAACAAATAATTACATTAGAAATAAACTGAGTTTGAATGAAGTTTGATTTATACCCATGTGTAAGTTTCATTCCATAAGCCGATTCATTTTATTTTTTCACATAAATTAATAAAAATGAGAAAGATTGGAAAAAAACAATGCTTAGCACTATTAACAAAGTAATTCCACTATGATCTCATACGTTTTACGGCAGTTTCATATTTGGCTGACTAATTCGATTTATGAAGCGGAAAGGCCATGATTAGCTTTACTATTTTAAATCTCGCTAACCCATTCATTAAGTCTTTACGATCAGAACCAGCAATCTCATATTAAATTCACATTTTTATTTATATTACAATATTATTTACTCAATTAAACTTATGTATTTCCAAGATTGAACGTATACAATATTAACAATAAATGTCTTAAATATTAGGTATCTACCTATAAATTATACTACATTTATTTTTGACCGATTTTATCAATGTTATTTGTAAATATAAAAATTTTATATTAACAATGGAAAAAAAATGCCAATCCCGGGATTGTCAAATTTTAATCCCGAAATCTCGGGATCAGAATTTTGGCGCGGGATTGGATTCCCTATTCTCCACTCTTCAATATGTTAGTTTCAAAGTTAGTAACCTCCATATTCCGCCATTTTGAGATAAGTAATCGAAAAAATCTGTGAAGCATATTTTAGGACTGCAAATAGATAATTTAAAACATAGTAAAAGCGAAATAAAATTTCCTTAACATCATTAAATTAATTTAAAATTATGTTTAAAGTTAGATAAAAATATATATAAAATGAAAATGAATGGTTTTGCAATCAACATCCGATGTAATTCTGTCTATCTAACCAACGGAGCTATATTGGATAGTTTTAAATATGCATAATATACATCATATAAAAGTACGATAGAATCAATAAAAATAACAATAAAAATAGTGATTACTGACTTTGAAACTGATCACTTCATTTATTTTACTTGATAAACCTCACCGTGTGAATGAACCGTGTGTTTTTTAGAAATCTTTATATTATATGGTGAATAACAAGAGATAAGCTCAGTAAACGCTGAATCTATGATGGAAAGGTGGGCTTGATCATGTTCAACGAATGGATTTGACATGTCATTCAATTGAAAATGTGCACTAAACAAAGTCACATAATTTAATTATAAACTAATCATTATAGGTATTATTACATTTAAAATTTTGCTACATTGGAAGAAATTTTTATTGTAACCTCGAGCTTAGAGCACCGTTCCACCATTTTGATGTCGGTCAGATGAAATCGAACCTTTGTTTTCGACTTGACGACCTTGTCTGCTAAATTCTTTCATAGATCCAAAAAAGATTTTCAAATGTTAATGCCATGTATTGAATAACTAAATGATAAACTAATTTTGTAAATTATCACAAATGTTTGAATCTTCGCGTGCCTTTCGACAATTCGAGGCAATTCTCAAAAGATACTTGGTTAGGTTAGGATGTTGGGTGTATAAATGCTAAGCGGACACCGCTCTTAGTGTGCCAATATTGCTTTGTCGGAAATTTTGTTTACTATTCTGTTTACAAAACATAATACTTACCCCGTTACACGTGCATGGATTTACTGGTGGCAGTACGTATAATCGCGGCCAGAACAAGAAAATGTTTAAAAACCGTGTAAAAAAAAAATCGGTTAGGTACATGTTCAAACACGCGCGTTAACATCATTTTACTCCCTACTTCAATTATGTCAATTTATGGCTACGGCCGTATGTTGTAGCTTAACCACTGGGGAATGCCAAAAGAAATGGCGTATTTCAAAAAAACACTACCTTATTCTTAGGTCAATAATTATTATAAAGCAATCATTATTCGTAGGATGTTAATCACACTTGAATGGTCGAAGACATAGCTTATAATAAGTATCTTTAGAATTATCTTCAAATGTGTTAATCTTGCCCATTTTTTGAATAATAAAATGCCTAATTCTTGTCAAATTTGGGATCACAGAGATTATTAATATAATTTTTTATCGTAAATATTTCACTATAATAATGTCGATATAAATTATACTGATGGTTTTATAAATGCGTTTAAAATTAATAAATGTAAAAAATCTTAACACCACTGCACATATATGTACTGAAATATGACTATATTCTAAAACATTAGAGCGAGAGGTTGAAAAGAATACTATATTATGTAATAAAAATACTTTATGCAGTCATCAAATGTTTAAAATAAATATAACGGATAATAAGGCTTCAAAATTATATAAATAGATTATCTACAACGTTTAAGGCATGTCCAGAATCATGCTTTGAAAATAGAAAAAAAGCTCCATTTTGACCCACGCTGAGCACGTCCGCCCTTAAAGTACACACTATTGTTGCCAGTAAATCCATGCATGTGTACAGGCGCTGTTATCATTTGACGACAGCTGTTACTGCCATCCATTTATATTATGTGTTATTTCTTATTTATCAAATTTAAAAATTATCTGAATTGCTTATTAGCCGACTTAGTTATATGTAAATAACTTTCGATTATGCATCGGGCCCTCAGTGAATTGTAGAAGCAAACATGAACACCACTGCCTCTACGCCAACTTGTATAAACTAATTATAAACAGAGAATCGTATTTACCTCCGGGAAGAGCGGAACGCGCACCTGACAGCTTTATTGGCTAATTTAAGTTTTGCGTAAGGAGTGGAACAGGTAACGATCTTTCTGGATGTAATAAATACAACCGCCTGCACCCTTCTGCGCGCCTGATACCCCGCTTCTATGATTCCGGGACGGTAATTAAAGAAAATATGTGCGAGGCGAAATTAGCTGCGACTAGTTAGCTACCCGTGCCTCGTTCTGACGCCCTGGTTGATTTTAATTGCAATATAAATTATTTTAATGATCTTTTAATATTATTATTTAGAATTTTGATTTTATGGAGCTTAAATTGAAGCAATTTTATTGAATTCAATTTTCCTGCTGCAGTTATGATTAATGTTTTCTATACAATGGCATTAAACAAAACTCAAATATACCGCAGTAGCAATTGGTTTAATTTAATAAATTAAATATTAAACATGTAACTTATGTACCATGTACCGATCCATTATGAATAATATGTATTTTTGCTTTTATAACCATTCATCGTATATAAATGTACAGCTAAATAAGCCACAGGACTTCGAGAATAAAAAAAAATAGCCCAATTTGAATTTTGCCCACCTCCAGAAAATGTTAGCTACATATTATTATTATGATATTTTATGTATTCTTAATAATTACAGTTTGGTATGTTTCGCTGCGTATCTATAGATAATAATAATTGCCTCCATCAGTGCTTTCTCATGCAGTTATACACTATATTTGAATAATATTGTAAATGTTTTAATATTGGTACAAGTCAAACATGTTTCGTATTCGATTGTCAATGTATGTTAGTAATTAAACGGTAATATTCATTCTATTAACTTATCTGCACGCTTTTGAGTCAATCTAAAATTGCGTTGAAATCCTTGCGGACTTTGAAGGGTGCGAAAGAGAATAGTGTGAAATTTGCTATAAATCAATTCGTAGGTACTTGTAATCTAGATAAACGTTGGTCCGCAAATACTTTCTTTTCAACGTCACATATTATAATATGACGTTTAAGCTCCATTTGGCAAAGAAAGCTTTCACTAATTTAAAAATGTATATCGGTAAAAACGTATTTTTGAAAAAAATAATCTTTAAAATCAGTACATACTTTCTCACTATGTATTAGGTATATGCTCATTACTCACATATTTTAATATTCACAGTCGTAGTTGCACTTTTCCTGTCTGAATGTATTACCTAAGTGCATTTGTATTATGTTTAATTTACATGTGTGTATTTGTCTCAAACGCTTACAATATGTACGTTCATTACTCGTAGAGTCGCAGACGATATACGTAGACCTCCGTAGAGCTTTCGTAGAACTTAAGACATAAATGCAAAACAATTTTATATTAAATCAATCATGTAAGTATTAATTTTCTATTTAGGTTCATTAAAAGACATAGTAATACTTGGAGGACGCAAATTGCAAATTTAATATTTTTACGTGGTAGGTAGGTAGGTACCTATATACTTAATAAAATTTTAGAAAAATTGTTAACATTTTTACTTGGTTACAACATCAATATAATTTAAATTATTTCTTTTGATATCCAATGGGATATTTTAGACCCATATAATAGGCTAACAAATGATTGCTTGTTGAAAATAATGATTGTTACATATTGAAATAAATGACTATAGTTTAAATGAAATGTCCAATCAAAAATCTTAATTTATTGCGAACAATATCAATAATTAGCACTACTATCATAATTCGCAATTCAGTGCCACTACCTGAATATACTCGGCCTTTTGATGTTATATACGTGTCCAGCCGATTGCACGTTTTAACCTAACATATAAGTTTGTACCTATATTTTTAAAAAATGTACATTTTTTATAATTATCGATCAAATAAATAAAAAAAATACAAGTGACCCTCAATTCAAATAATTATTATCAGCATAAATAATATATAAATCAGTTGATTACTGCTTACGGTTATTTTAAAAATAAATTCGAGCATTATTTAAAATATTTATATTTTTATCGAAATTACGGGATCGTTGACGTGCAGTGGCGGTTCGTGTCGAGTGCTCGTTACCCCCCCTGCATTAACCCCCTTTTCTCTTCGCGTTACCTTTAAACTTGTCCAATCGCCGTCCGCCCCTGGATTGTTCATAAGAAGCTCCACCCCTTTCGAATTTGAATTTTTTTAAATGCACGATTTCAACGATAGCTGCAATTATGTAAGTTAATAAGTCAAATTTAAATGTTTCCCAGCAAGACCTGGTACCTCCATTTTTAAACATTCATATTTAGCACAATTTAATAATCCACAACTTTTGTCTTTCTTGATGATAGCTGTTTAGCTATTATCAAGACTATTATTCTAAACACTGGAAAGTAAATACCGAACCGAAATTGCAATCAACAAAAAACTAAACGTGTCTAAATCAATAAAAAATCAAAGTTTTAAGATAATTATGCCATCATGGTCCCCACATCCTGAAGCAGGACGTCACACCACGACGTTTAGCGAGCCCCCAACCTATCGCTAAGGTTAATAAGGGCATTGTAATGTTCTACAATAATGTTCCCCAAATGAGACTCTGCGGAACTTTAGGGCTACGTGTTAAATAAAAGGTATTTTTCGAGATTTTTGGTATTTTTAAATAAATCCACTTGCATTGCTGTCACTCGGTATCACATTATGAAGCACTGATTGCGACTCCTTTTTGTGATAGCCAAGTAACATGCGACTCTTCGCCATATCGGATAAATATACATTTTTATTAGTCAGGAAAAAAATAAGTATAAAATAAAATTCTTCTCGTGAAATAGCGCCGCAAACGAATTTTTTACTATAAGAGAAAATTTTTGGTGTGTATTTCTCTCACTTAAGTGCTCGACCCGCCACGCTAGGCCTTTCTTAAGCCGGGGCGCCAGACTAGAGCACTGTCAGATCCCACCCTTGTAGGGTCTATGGATGCTGCTCAATCCAAAAAGATCTATTGTATACAATTCACTAAAAATACACGACGACAATTTCTTGAAATTGAATATCCCTTTTTTCTGGAACTAATCATTGATTCAATTCTATACGAGAGTGGGTAGATACTTTATTGAACTGTAAAATTTCATTGAGAATAGCTGAATTCTATAAGACAAAATCAAAAAAAAAATCGAATTTCTTTAAAAGTAATTATTTTTTAAAAAAGTGTATTAGAAACTTGCGTGAAAATTGTATAGGTACAACATTATTTTAGAACCAGGTTTTTTTAACTTTTCATATATAGGTACCTAACTATAGTACCGATATGTGTACACAATTTCAAGTCAAAAGCTGTTGTCGGTTTAAAAGACAGACACATTATATAGTACTCAGGAGAAGTTAATTTAAAGTAGATATTTAATGAAGAGCTGTATAAATATTGTCGGTGTTTTGTAAAAAAGGCGAATTAACCAAAATGCTATTTTACAGGAGGAGGATTTTTAACTTTTGACATTTATTTGTTTATTACCTGTAGATGATTATAAATATCTAACAAGGCCTAATATGCTTTTTATTTCGTAATTTTAATAAATTTAAGTTTAGTCGATTATCGTTTTTAAGTACTTTCCTGTGGAGATACAAATTCGCCGCTTTTACACAACAAAGCTAGTGGGGTACATATTGTATTTTCATTAAATCTCGATTTCGCCAAAATGGTTGATTCGTCCTTTTTACAAAACACCGACGAATATTCCTAACACAACTTATGAATAAAAGTATGTATTACTAAATTTAACAGGTGGAAGGACATGATGCCAAACAAGTCACCGGTACCCTATGCTGAGATATTATTTTCATTTCAAAGACTTTTGCGTGAAATAACCAAATAATTTACCCCAATGCCTCTATTATGTTGATTTTATCTGGCCCTAAACATTTTTTTTCCGAGAAATAAAAAAAAATACGCAGCCTATCGAAGTTGCTTTATGTAGTCTGTTCAGATATTCGTTTGAGTTTTTTTAAATGCCGTATTATTAATGTATGTAATTAGTCATTTAAATTTAGGCGAATGCCTACTCACACTCCGTAAAAAGAAAATTAAAAATATTCATTTTCTATTGGTATAAAAACGATTATAATGGTTTTAATATGTATAACCAAAATTAAGAATAAAAACAAGAAAAATACAATTTTTACAATCAATAACATCAGACATGTCCAACTCATCGATCGCAGGATGAATTTTGATCAGTCGCATTATGTCTATAGGAATATGTCGTGAAAATGTAAAGAAACGTGTAGATAGATTTCATAATAATATAACCGGACAAAACAGAACAGTGACAAAACAGAACATGACAAAACAGAACACCCAGGGGAAAAATGAAACATTAATTTTTGTGGAATCTATTTAGGTTAGGTTAGGTTAGGTCATTATTTCGTTGTACCTAGTCACCCAATCATTTTTAACATATTATATTGAATAAGATGAGATATCCTAAGCTTGCCGGCAACACCGAGTTAAGTCCCGTTTATTTGAGGCTTTTTAGCGATAAGGAATGCAGAAATTAGGTATATAATTTGATTTATTATGGCGTATTGAAAATCTGTGCTATTAAAAATCTATCAATATAATAGAGATAGTACAATTTCAATATTAAATTTATATTTTTCCTGAAAGGTCATAGTTATATTTATCGTTCTTCTGTTTTTTCATGTTCTGTTTTGTCATGTAACCCATACATACACACATATTTATTGTTTTTACGAGAAATGAATGTTAGCCACTTGCTCAACCTAACATACATTCAAAAATAATGTGTGTATTTGCCATACCCAGAATTCAAACTTGGTACCCACGACATTATAAACCGACGCGTCAGCCGCTAGTGGGCGTTAAGTTGTAATATAAAATGATTTCATTTAGATTTATCGTTTTTCTTTTATTTGTTATTGTGATAGTCTTCAAAATCACTCAGTTCATCGGGCTTATATTATCACTTAATCCGCACACTGATGATTTGACGTCGGACACCCTTCTCCTAGGTACGCAGGATTTATGTGGAGATCCCTTAACATTCTTGGTTTGGTCAATTCATCTGAATGGATCTCTTCGTGGTTGTCTCCGTATATTTTATTGGCGTTTAAAATTAAACAAAAATACTCTTATTAAATATACATTTATGTTTAAAATGAAAACTGCAACGCTGGAGCATAATAATAAAGGAAAAACGATTTCAAATTTGGAATCCCGCCGTTTCGATATCAGCAATAAACAAAAGTCGGACACAAAGCCGAGCGCCGGCGTTAGTAGCTTCGAGTGGAACGTCCATCCATCCGTTTTATATTGACAGATAATATCATTAAAGTCATTATTGTCGGCCTTTTCGCATTTTTCCTATTTAGCCGCTCGAATTTATGGGCTCGGTGAAAGGGGCCGCAGAACAATGGTTTAGTGCTCGCGCAAAAACACCAGCCTACGTGCATATTTCACGAATAATGAATGCATTTAGTTTGTCTAGCGTCATTCCCGGTAAATGCGAATCACAATGCTTTACCGGCCGTGTACAGTAACGCAATGTGACCCCATGGAATTGAACCATAAAAAACTATCGAATTTGATTAACTTATTTAAAAAAAATATTGACTTTTCTTTTCTAACACATTTTTGCCTAAACGTCCTAAACTAAACTAAATTATCTATCTGTTAACTATATATAACATAATATACTTATAACAACTCACCGTAATATCGTGTTAGTGTGTTTGGAATAAATTTAATATCGAATCGTTTGAGAGTGCGATGCAGATCCATACTTAGGTGCGTAACTCCGCAAGATATGAGCCTATCTTTAAGAGGCCAATATCGGTAACTTAAATTGCATTGCCAACATGCAGAACCATTTGGATTAACTTGGAATTGCTAATTTAGCTTGTCTTGACTTTTAAATATTTTCGTGCTGGGCCACTGCCTTTTTCCGTAGATTTACTACCTGCTATATGGCGCTCGCGTGGCTTAGGCGTCGGCCTATAATGTCGTGGGTCCCAGGTTCAAATCCCGGATCTGGCAAGTTGACATATTGTTTTTCAATCGTGTCAGAGTTTGGACTTAGTAATAGGTTGAGCAACATCCATTTCTCGTAAAAACAAACTTTGATAATGAAAACCTCTGCCCTGTGGAGTAGGGATTCCAATTCCGGGATCCCGAATCCCGGGATTGATAAACATAATCCCGAAACTTTCGGGATTGATTTTTTTATTACTTTTTATGGAAAATAAAATAAAAACGAAAATTTAACAGAAAAAATACTTTTAATAACAAATAACTACATTAGAAATAAACTGAGTTTGAATGATGTTTGATTTATACCCATGTGTAAGTTGCCGATTCATTTTATTTTTTCACATAAATTAATACAAATGAGAAAGATTGGAAAAAAACAATGCTTCGCACTATTAACAAACTAATTCCACCATGATCTCATACGTTTTACGACAGTTTCATATTTGGCTGACTAATTAGATTTATGAAGCTGAAAGGCCATAAGTACACCATGATTTGCTTTACTATTTTAAATCTCGCTAACCCTTTCATTAAGTCTTTACTATCAGAAACAGCAATCTCATATTAAATTCACATTATTATTTATATTACAATATTATTTACTCCATTAAACTTATGTATTTCCAAGATTGAATGTATACAATATTAACAATAAATGTCTTAAATGGTATAAATTATACTAGATTTATTTTAACCAATTTTATCAATGTTATTTGTAAATATAAAAATTTTATGTTAACAATGGAAAAAATGCCAATCCCGGGATTGTCAAATTGGAATCCCGAAATCCCGGGTTCAGAATTTTGGCTCGGGATTGGATTCCCTACTTTGGAGGCCCGTATGATCTTATTAGGATCGAACATGGCCGAAAAGTACGAGACATACTGTAAAAAAGGATAAGTTACCGTGTTCGCTCTCCTGCACGGAGCATATTATTATTATGTTCATTCTCCGGGGTAGAGGTTACCTTATCAGGCCTTTACTAGTTATTCGTTCAATACATTGGTTCTTGTTTATGGATAAATCAAACATTGATTATATCCTATAAATACTCGGGCCGTGTCTCTGTTAAGTTCAAGATCACTAATTACCAATAAGAGTTTTGGGAGCTATATGAGACCTTCATTGAGCACTGGTTCGACCCAGAAAGTCGATATTTAAAATAAATGTTTTATTTCTTGATGCTTCCAGTTTCACCAGGAAAGCATCACACTGCGTAATAATGGATAATAATATCTGGTTGCATTCGGTCGATGAACAATTTACACCGCGGCCTGGCCGGAGGGGGAGGGAATGTAGGAGGTACACCCGGGAGTATCAGGAGGTCATGAAGGGGGTGGGTGACCCACCACCGCGCGTCAATAAATAACACTGGACAAACCGCGACCGGAGCCAACCAACGCCGAACTAACCGTTGGTCAGTTCTGATCGCCTGATACACCGACGTCATGGATAGGTGATTTTGTCATTCATCCATTATTTTTGCCAAATTCTGGTCCGTCGCCATCCTCCTTTGTAACATGAACATCAATTACTTGATAATCTTCTCCATTTATATATGCCACGAGTCAGTTCATTACATCCACTGTCAATTCTTCTCATTTATTTATTTAAGAATACAAAACATTGTGGACATAAAAAATCTAAATTCAAGACATACACAACATGAGATTGACATTATAACAAATATTATAATATAGAATATAATAATATTAACAGAAAAACAAATTAAATCAAAACATACTTAAGTACAATTTAACACAGAAAAATAAAGTTTCTAAAACAAAATGAAAAGTACATCACTGAAAATGTCTATGTCTTTAGGGAGCGCATTTACTAATCTTGCACCTCTCGCTAATGGTGCCTGATAGGCTTGACACGAGGAAACGGTTCCGATCCAGAATAGATCATGGCTGCGACCACGTAGGTAATTGGCAGGCGCATGTAAATTCAAATTTATTAGGACACCAGGATTGAAAACCATCCCTCGCGCTAACAAGCAAAAGTGTTTCAAGAGAAGAAGAGATCGACGAGATTCAAGAGAGTGAAAAGTAAGCATGCCTTGTAGAAAGGCAGTCGGAAAATAATCATTTGACGAATTATTGAAAGGAAAATAGTTAAATATCTTAAAATAAAGACATCGAAGAAATTTCTTCTGGACGCGTTCTAAAATAAGCTTACAGGAAACTATTAACAAAATGTCGAAATACCTACATGAAATTATAATATACAGTAACAAATACGTAGATTTACCTAAATAATTTGGAGTACCTAGATGGATTTTAATAAACATTTTTTTTTACAATTCTTCAAGCAAGTCCAACGCATCAAACTAACCACGAGGAGACGCCCACTTAATTTCATCTTATCACTTAATTCGTATTGCATGCCTTACAGATTGGCGCAGAAGTGAGAGAAAGGGGAGATGTGAATAACTACGCTTTAAAATTAAATGTAGTTTCATTTTTACCATATTGCAGTAGGTTCACAGATGCACAGTAGAATAATAGTTGGACGATGAGTGCAATAAGTAAAAAAGGACTAAAACTTATTGATTATTTCTGTGTGTCTTCAGTGCCTCATGACTGAAAATCATGATCCGGATGATTTGGCAGTCGGACTGCATGATCTACGTTTGTCTCCAATCCATTCATATTCTTGATTTAACCCGTCTGTTGGAAATCGCCATAAAACAAATCAGCAACGTGGTGTAAGGACAAAGTGATTGCGAAGCGTTTTAAAAGTCTCCACCACAAACTTATTAAAATATTTTTGTAATATTTTAAGATAAAAGTCATATTTTTCTAAAATTTTCCAATAAATTGTGTTTCATAATATATCTATGTAGCAGTGGCGAATGGTGGAGGTAGGCTGCTAAGATCTGACTTAAAAATAGTGCACACTAAACTTTATCAGTCAAACGTATTTGTTTTCATTTTACAATGTGTAGATAGTGTTTGTAAGAAAATATGTTGATATAGGTAGAAGAATATTTTTATCGATTATGGCTTGATGTACACAGGGTTTAATGAATTAAAAAAAACTTACTAACACCATCTGAAATCTGTACTATTAATAATATGACTGACAACTATGAACCTCCACTATGATGGTTGGGTTATGTAAGGTTTAAATGAATTTTAAACACTAACCAACACTATCTGCAATTTGTATTCTTAGTTCAATGAAAACAAATACGTATGAGTGACAAAGTTTATCGTGCACTATTCATGTCGACTCTTAACAGCCGACTTCCACTCTTCGCCACCACTTTGTAGGTAGTTAATTTTGAAAAATCTAGTAGATATTATATAATACCTAGTTTATTAGGGGTTTTTAATAATTTTAAAGATATATTGTTTTAAATCTTTTAAAATATCAAAAATATAATATTGGTAGTATTTGTACTTATCTATATTTTGTATTATGCAATCCGTGACAAAAAGATCCATAAAGTATTGTAATACCTTCAATAAGTTCATAATGACTCCCTCCAATTTATAGTCCAAGCTCTTTAGCTTGATATCTATTAAAGTTCTTCAGTTAATCTGCTTGGGATCGACAAAATCGTTATGGTAGAATTATTCATTTACCCATGAATCCCAAATGAGTTGTATGACAGCGTCAAATCGATGTTTTACCTAGAGTAGCTATGTACCAGGTGCGCAGAAGGCAGTATGGTCCACGATCATCGTTAGACGGGGCCAGCCGTTTCCCTCTGAAAGTTCGTCCATTATTTAGTATTGGGTTTGACCGGCCGCTACCACCAGCCATCGCCGGTCGGGCTCATTTTTAATGCACTTTTAAGAGGCATTAACCGGGAAAAAAGAGCCACTAAATCACGTTAATATTCAATGCCGGATTAAATTTTCAATATTTAATTCTATATGAGGCTTTTCAACGCTATGAAGTATATATTATCTGCTACCATAATATCGTCACTGTTCTGGCAGAAGACACTAATTTGAAAAAAATACATATTGAGTTAGTTATACCAAAATGTTCCCCTTTTCAAACTTTACCGTCTGGAAACCTTCGTAATAAATAAACAGTCTTTATTTAAAGTCATCCTTTTTACGATTACTTAATAAACTCACATTATAGACCATTTCAAACATTTTAACAACTTCAAAGTCAAATTACTCAAAACTAGTATTCTCCAGTTAGTGTATTCTGCCAGAACAGAGACGATATTGTACTATCCAAATCGATGCAGAATTTGCTAACTCTTTGGGGCTTGAAAATACATCATTAATTTAAAAACATCTGAAACAAACTAAAAAAAATGCAAAAATGAACAGCATAATATCAACAAAATGTCTTTCCATTACCTTTCACCGTAAAAGAAACCCAATCGTATTAAATTATTCCATTGATAGAGTCCCTCTATCACAATTAACTCATGACCTAAGTATCATTTTCGATCAGAAACTATCTTTTAAACCACATATCAATCTTACTTCTTCCAAAGATAATAAAATTCTTGGTTTTAGAGTACTCTAGAGTCTAGTGTGTTGAATAAAATATTAAAAATTGGACTCGTGTATGTACATATATTGTGCGCCCATTTCTACAATATGTAAATTATAATGTTCACATCTAAACTATTGAAAGCTGATGTCAACGTAAATTTCTACATGTTTACACTTTACTACACTTTAAACTTTGTATTCCAATTGAGTCTATTGTCTATACTCTATACTCTATAGTCTATATTATAGTAATTATTTTGGTAGAGGGAATTATTAATATGTCCACATACAATCAAGACGGGTAGCTGACCTTTTAGTTATCTTTTAAACCGTCAATTCATCAAATTCAATTCTCGACTGTCCCGAACTGTCCTTACTTGACAAAAAAAAATTGTGATCCTTTTCATGTTGATTTTTTTAAAGCCAGGTTCTCTGTTTATTCTTCTAATCTATACCAATGATTCATTTTCTTTCTCACGGTTCTTCTATTAACATGTTTGAATGTTCAATTTCATGGGTTATGAAATCACTAATTATAAAAGTGCGCCAGATACTCGTAATATGTCCAATTTCAAGTAGCAAGTGATCTACTATCCAGAATAAAATCTGGCTGTAATCTAACACACTTTCCCGTTGACCGTTGCCATTCTATAACCAGACCAAACGTATTCTATTTGGCTGACGACTTTTAAACGAGAACACAAGAGACAGGTTTTGGCCTTCTTTTTGGCACTCATTGCTCGTCAAATTATTATCCTACTATGCAAAGAAACTACTGCGTGACAGTAAGAGGAAATGTGCTTCAGTTTAAAGCGCGAAAATTTGGATCTTCTCTTTCTATCACTCATGCGGCAAGTATTGCATGTACGAATACGAGTCAAATGATACAACGAGGTCACACGAGTCGAGCGAACGACTTGCAACGTATGCCGGGAAAGGTCGTAAAATAGGAATGGTTAAAGCTTACTCTTGAAAATTATATTATATTACAACTGAATGCATGTACCTACACATTTTTTACATTTCACGATTCAATTCCTACGAGCCAATTCCTACGAGCCGATAGTGCGATTGACTAAAATACATCCCACAATCGACGTGTTGGTCATGCTTGATCTTGATATACGGCAAAAGCCGTCAGATACAGTATAACTAAGGCCCACTTAATAGTCAGGTAGTATTATGAAACTGTAAACTTCGATAGTAGTGCTAGTTATTGCTCATACTTTGAATTCAATATGGTAAACTGTTTATGAAAAAATAAATGATGGTTGTTAACGAAACATGCAATCGAAAATTTTCATTCATTGCGACCAGGTTACCGTATTGCATTATAAGATATTCAATAACTAACACTACAATCGTAATTCGCAATTCAGTGCTCAGGTCTGTCTATAATCGACCTTGGTATAGTGTACGTAGGTACATGACGCAAAATGTCATAAATGTCGCTAGTCATACTATTATGGCGAATAAATAATATACTACTGGCTAGTATATATATATATATATATATATATATATTACAGTGTTCAGTATGTATATACGTTATGTACAATCACTAATCTACAGTTGGAAAACAACAGGAGTACAAATAATACTAAGTGGAGCATGCATTTATTCGTAAAAAAAATAACATCACGAATGCAACATGAAAATAAAAATATGTCTTCCGAGTACTGGAAAAAATGCAGTGACGTTCTTACGCCAGGGTCAGAGGTCACCGGGTCACGGAATTATTCGTTTATTTTCAATTTTATTACACCATTATTAAGAAGCATATATTTTCAAAAACCAATAAGTCAACATTTATGTACGTACTATGTGTAATTTCATATAATGATAAATTTAAAAAATATATAAATTCCATCTACCAATGCAACTAATAAAAATATCAATGTATCTCTTTTGTAGAATCACATCCTGTAACTAAATATAGGTAGATACCTATTATATAAGATGACAGATATTAATATTAGTGGTTTATTTTTTGTTTAATAGAATGTACTTATCACTTATCTATTCGGGTGGTTATGTAATAGACCCCTTCGATGTCAGTTGCACATTTTTATATGGTTTGTGTAATATTTTATTATCAATTTGTGAGAAATACGCTTATTTTTAAAATTACGGGATAATTTAATAATTGTATGCCTGAACTGTATCGACGCCCCTTTTTAAATGTTATCGTATATCGCGTTTGCGTCAAATGAAATCTCTGCTGAGGTCCAGTCTTCTTGTAGACAGCAACCAAACTATTTTACGTAGTTCCTTTCAATATACAGACGGGCATTTTCGACCTTTTTATTTGACAATAAAAAGGTTTTTATTAATGCTTCAGTCATATTTGCTTTTCCCTTCACCATTCGCCACGTCTCCACACTCGTTATGCAGGCGAATAGCATGGCGTAATGAACGTTAAACGCATTTTAACGCTGTGCTGAGTGTATAGGAGTAACTTCCTAATACATTGATTGCCGTGTACTGTAGTGTATGTGATTCCTATTTGGATATAATATATTCTTTTTAACTACGACAGGCCAGAGGTAAAATGACAATAGTAAAGTGAAACAGTAGTGTATTTAGTAATACTGTGAACTCACCGATAATATATCGCTGGGCCACCAGATGAAAGGACAGCGCCTTACGCACTGGACTACGACGACCATCGCTATATGGTGGTCAATCCTCGATGAGATGACCTTTTATAAAAATGCCGCAAACTTTTTGAAAGCTAAAGACGGTTACTGATTAGCGAGCCGTAACTATTAACCGTTCCAGAAACAGTAACCAACTCTAGATGAGAATAATTATTTATTAAAATTCTAATGGATAACGGTTTTGTACTATTACATTTGAGTAGTTTTGCGACCTGGGCTCTGCCTTTCGGCATCTTCATGCACTATGTGCACTCACCAACAGGTACCTAAATACAATGACAACAAATATATATATATATATAAAATGCCGAAAGGCGAAACCCGGGTCGCAAAAACGACACAAATGGAATAGTACAAAACTTAAATCCATTAGAATTCAAATTCCATCAAGTACCTTCGATATATAGTTAGTATACAAATTATGTATTGGGCTCGCAAACTAATTATTTGGCGTTCATACTATTGTAGTTACTTAGCTCGCTAATGAGTACCTGGCATAAAACATTTTCCCTTGTTGATACCAAGTCGCAATAGCTGACCGGTCAAACTGAGGGTCGGACCGACTAGAGAAGCTCTTTCCTTTAAACAGATAAATGGGGACATTCCCAGTCATACAGATTTTTGATTTTCTTTTATTATTATAATATTTACCTCCCAATACAAAACCTGTAGCACGCAACTGCGCAGGAGTACTCAGTTGATTGCTAATGCATATTTCACTTAACCCTCACAGCAGTCTCTTTTGAATAAACAAGCGTCGCCTGAATAAAAAAAACACGAAAAAAACGAGTGAAAAAAAAAAGTGAAAACGACTGCTTTTCTACGTTGATCGGGCTTCCTTCCTGAAAACCTACCCTTTGTGAATGATAAATTATTTTTCGACGACGTCTTTCGCGATCAATGTTTAGTTAGGGGTAGGTGGAAGGTGGTGGAAGGTAGACTCCTCGATGCTGTGATCATCATTATTGCAAGGAGTCGCATTAAGAGTTTAACGGATGGCTGCGACTAATGTTCGTTTTTTTCATATTATATTTTTCTATCATTATAATAAATACGACGTTGACTTTGTATTGTGCAATGACATTGTAATATGTCCTCAGTTAATAATAGTTCGTAAGTCACAAAATAACCACAATTCTAAGATAACTTATATTAATAATTGTTAGTAGAACCCTATTAAGTTTTTCGATACTTTCGATAGTTAATATTAGCTCAGAGGATATCGCAGCGCGTTTGAAAAACAGTGAGACCAAGCTCGAATCCACCGGCTCATGATATTTCATATAAGTAATATTGTTTATTATATCATAGAATTTACATACCTATATTGAAATCCAGCCTACAAGGAAGATGAAAACCTGGAAACACTGTCAGGCCGAAAATTGAAGAAAACGTGGAAAAGCTTTCTGATGAGTGACACAGGCATTGCGAGAAGGCTGTCAGACTGCCAAATCATCCGGGTTACAAGCCCCAGTCATTATACTTCTTCAATCTCAACCAACTATTTTTCTGTAGTGAGTCGGGAATATTTTTTTAACTTCAACTACGTTAACGTCGCGGAAGCTCCAACTGACGCGCTGGCGTGCACCTAACGGCATAGCGGCTATTGTATAAATTACTTCCTTCACTGTCTCCGTGCCATACAGTCTCAATTCCCGACTCGCTACATTCTACCAACCTGAACGCATTTTAAATAGCCTAGAGTCATAGCTCACATTTTGCAATTTTGTCATTTTGTGGTTAAATATACTGAGTGATTCTAAAGGCATTAATCTATATACTTAAAGAAAAATAGTTGCCTATGAAAAGTCACTTTAATCGTGAAATTCATTGTCAAAGATAACTGGTGATGTCAGGGAGCTCAATTTCTCATAGTGCGCTGTGCGTCTGCAGGCTTAGGAGTATTATATATTATATATTTTTTTAAATAATGTAAATCGACTCACTCACTCATTAATATTCAAGGGAGTTCAATAGTTTTCTTCTAATTATAAAAAACTGTGCAGTGGTGGTTTTTTGCGATTATATTACAACTCGATTTTTGCAATATGTGAATTATGACTCTAGGCAACTCATATATAGGTTAACTTAATTTAGATAACATTATATGATGTAAAGTAATAAAATGAATATATATCTGTTAACGTAAATTATGTTCTTACTTGATATAACATAGTATAATATAACCAGCGGTTTCTGTATTTTTTAAATTCATTATGTGAGCAGATTTGAGCTCAATATATACAACATTTTTACATAGATACAAATTCATCACACTATTATGTCGCGGAAGAAAGAAACTACCCAAAAATTTTGTGGTTGTAATAATAACTATGTTGATCATTGATTAGTATATTAAATTTAGGCAAATCAAAAGCCTGGTGTCGCCATTGATATACTACCAATGGGTGTCGCATACTACACTCTAGACTACTACGAGGGTGGGTCAATAATTCCTTAGAAAAAAGCATTAAAACAGGTTTTATTTTTGTATTTTTTTTTTATTTCTCAACATAATTTCCTTGGAGCTCAATACACTTGGTTAGACGTTTCTCAATTTTTTTTTAAACCGTCAGAAAAATAAGTTTTCGGAAGGTCCTCAAAATAAGCATTTGTCCAATCGATGACTTCTTCATTTGAAAAAAAACGTTGTCCACTTAGCCATTTTTTTAAGTTTGGGAAAAGGAAAAAGTCACTGGGGGCTAAATCTGGCGAATACGGTGGGTGGTCGACCAATTCGAACTTCAATTCTTCAATTTTAGCCATTGATCGTAAACATGTGTGAACACGGGCATTGTCCTGATGAAAGAGGATTTTTTTCCTGTTTAAATGAGGCCGTTTTTCTTCAATTTTGTTTTTTAGCTGGTCCAATAAAGATGCATAATAATCCCCTGTTATTGTTTTTCCTTTTTCCAAATAGTCAACGAAAATAATTTCACGTGCATCCCAAAATACAGTAGCCATAACCTTACCAGCTGATTTTACGGTTTTCGCCTTCTTTGAACATGGTTTGCCTTCGCAATCCACTGTTTTGACTGTTATTTTGTCTTGGGAGTATAGTGGTGTATCCATGTTTCATCTGCAGTCACAAAGCGACGAAAAAATTCATCCGGATTGCGTTGCATGAGCGACAACAGGGCTTTAGAGGCCACCACCCTACTGCGTTTATTGTCGACTGTGAGCAAACGCGGCACCCATCTTGCAGAAATATTTTTCATGCCCAATTTGTCATGTAAAATAGAAATGACGCTACATTTTGAGATCCCTGTAACCTCAATTATCTCACTCAACTTTAATCTTCGGTCACTTAACACCATATCGTGGATTTTATTGATCATTTCTGGTGTAGTCACCTCTACAGTACGTCCTGAGCGTGGTTCATCCTTTGTTGATGTACGACCACGTTTAAATTCATTTAACCAGTTATAAATAGTTACAAGTGAAGGAGCAGATATGCCGTGAACTAAATCCAACTCATTTTTTATTTCCTTTGCTGTTAACCCTTTTATATTAAAATGTTTAATAACAACTCTAAGCTCAATTTTCTCCATTTTCCATTTTTCCATTTTCCACAAGCAAATTTTTTTTTTAAATGTACGAGAAACACACAACAACCCGACCAATCTGATTGAAACTTCGCAGCATACTGAATCGGTAGTGCCGCTGTATGAAAACAAACCGCTTGCAGTACTAGTCGCGCCACCTGTCGGCTTTTCTAAGGACTTATTGACCCACCTTCGTATCTGCCCCGGTTGGAAACAGTAAAGTTGTGGACAGTTGAAGTCAATTTATAAAAGTGTGCACTCACACCTTAAAGGAAACATTAACTGTCCCCATCAACTTCCATACATTCGAACCAATATTTTCTTTATCTCTGATTTGTCCCCTTTTATGACGAAATTATTTATTCCTTCAATCCAATATCGTATAGATTATAGAACAACACTTATGCAGTATTTTATTTCTTATAATATGTATTTCTAAAAATCAAGCAATTCTTCTACATAATTTAAAACATTATACCCAATCGATTATTAATCTTACATAAGTAAGTACCAACTTATACCGGTTAGGATAGATTGTATAACAGATTCTTAAACTATTTTTACCACATAATCTTTTCCACCTTTTCTCCTTCTTTTGGTCCCTTCTTTTATCAAAGGTTGGCTACCAACTTACAGTACACCTTGCAGTGGCGAAGGGTGGAGGTAGACTGTTAAGATCCGCCATAAATAGTGCACACTAAACTTTGTCAGTCATACATACTTGTTTTCATTGAAATAAGACTACATTTTACAGATGGTGTTGGTAAATTTTTAAAATTCAATTAAACCCTGCGAAAACCAAGCCATAATAGATAATAGTCAACAAATACTCGTATATCTATAAAATATCTAAAATTATGCAATTAAATCATACATAAATTTGGATATTTTATAGACAGAATAATAATTTCTATCTATTATAGTTTGGTTTAGGCATAGATAGCTTGATGAATTAAAAAAATTAACCAACAATATGTGTAATACGTATTTTTAATCTAACGAAAACAAATAAGTAAGAATGAAAAAATGTGCACAATTTTTTCATATTGCCTAAAATATACCAATACTATTATGGTTTGGTTAAGACAGGGTTTATTTGATTTTTGAAACCCAACCAATACCATCTGTAAATTGTAGTCTTATTTCAATAAAAATATATACATTTGACTGAAAAAGGTTAATGGGCACTATTTATGGCGGATCTTAACAGTCTACCTCCACCCTTCGCCGCTGACACCTTGGTATCCTCGACCGATCGTAACAGTTCTCTTAGACTTTGAGTCACTTACTGAAGTTGCATTGCCAGGAAAATCTCTACTGCCCTTTACCTTTTCCTCCATTGTTGGTAAACATACGGAAAATATTTCCAAATTATTCAATTCATCTCTACTTGATTGTAGCTATAAGTTCCCTTGTTTTATGGTCTCGTCAAAAAAACTTCCTTATTGGTAACGAGATCATCCCTGGATACGCCAATACAGTAACATCTCGAGAGCATCCAGTCTTCATATTATTATATGTTCCCTTAACGTTCAGGATTTGATTCCGCAGACCAATACAGGTCTTTTCCACAATGTGGATTAATATTAGTAATCATCTGACAATACAAATTCCTTGCTTGAGAAAGTATACGTAGTATGCACTACAAAACAGTGATGAAGACTCCATACTAGGCCATTATTTCTTAAGAATAATAATTTTTGAATGATTTTGATTATAATCTTCGTTATTTTATAGCCTACAAAAATAATATAATTTACCAACGTCTGTCTGTAGGTATATATTATAAATTAATTGTCAACTTGTCTAACCAAACCGACACGTGGGTACATAGCACTTCCACGTAAACAATTATGACACTAATACAATCAAAAAAAGGCTGCAAGTATTTTCGAACATTTCACGCATACAACACTTACATACGATTATATATAATATATATTGTAAAAAACACACAACAACAATCAGTGGTCTCGCGGTCAAAATGCTCAACTATCGTGACAGTGTATTTTTCTAACCTGAGTTCGAATCGCGGCCAATAAGTGATTTTTTTACGGCCTACAGTGGCGTGGGTCCTAGGTTTGAATCCTGAGTCTGACAAACACACATATTGTTTTTCAATGAGTCAGAGTATGGACATAATAGGTTGAGCAAGTGGCTGATATCCATTTCTCGTAAAAAGAAAATCTGTTAAAACAAACCTCCACTCTGTGGAGGCGCATATATGATCTTATTAGGATCGGACATGGTCATGGTAATATTGTAAAAAGGTAACGTATAATATTTTTGTTCAGTAAAATACTGAAGATTGACAAAATTCAAATTCTTCTTAATAAATATAATAAAAGAGAATAACTAGAATATTTTTTCACTTGGATACCGACCACAATCCACCTACCTTCAACAGACACCCTTCACTATTGCTAAAAAATCAAATGTCGATTCTTACAATAATTATGATTACCAATAGTTTCTGTGACTATCGAAAATCTTTAAGTTTCAGAACCACTGTGTTACATAGCTGTTTATGAGCATTTAAAAAAATCATCAAAATTTTATTCACGTCTCAAAACCACAAATCAGAGATGCTTAAAGTATTTACACATTATCAAATATCACAAAACACCGTCGATAATCAGACGAGTCTCGAATAATCAACATTTTTTTTTCGACTCTATTCATAGAAGCAGTATTTACGATTTACAATAAAACTCAAACTGTGTATCATTAGGCCATAACAAATATGCCAGAGAATTTATCCGAAGGTTTCAATGAACGAATCACTAACGAAAGAGGATTATGTACCCGGGTACCTTTCTGTTACTGGCACCGAGAACTATTTTTTACCAAAGTAGCTACTTAATCATTTATCAATGCCGAAGACTCATCACTAAACGAATATTCAGCGTTTACATTAATGAAAAAATAATTTTAATTACCAATAAGAAAATTAACATAATATATTATAATATACAACAGTATTAGTGAATATAGACGTCCCGTGGGGGTAGGCAGGTTATGCATTAAGTCCCGTTTACATGGTTCACTTTTGACGATCATCGTGGAGGAATCATCCCCAGTGACCCGTCGCGAGTGGAGAACTACAAGGTTCTAAGTGTCCTTGGAGAAACAAAAGTAACAATGAGGCAGCTTAGAATACTACTTCATTGTTGGGTTTGTTTTTTCAAGGACGAACACTTAGAACCTTGTAGTATTATGCTCGCGTCGTGTAAACGCACATCCATCAACGAATCATCGAAAGAATTCCGGATTAAAAGTGAATGAAGTTCAACTGGATCTACTTTTTGATCATTTTGTGTTCACTGCGGATGATTCCAAAAGCCCTGCGCATACACACTGCGCCCCTGAGTACTGTCATCATATTCCCCACGATATTACGTCGCATTACCTATGTATATTAGTATACATAGTCCACGGTTATCCACCGATGACTCTTTTTCCTATTCCTCTTTCTCTGGATGAAATTTCTGCATACATATAATAAACAGTCACAAGTTATTTGAATTCCAACCTGCAGCGTAATTTCACTTGACGCCATTTTGGATGAAATGTGTATTTCACTTTCAGTGACACGTGTAAACAAAAAATGAGCGCCTGCATTCAATTCACTGCGATTATCCGCAGTGACTCGTATAAATGAGCCTTTACTTAAGGGCCCACATGCCCAACGAAGGTCAAAATGGAGGTTTTATGTTATTTTCATAGCATAATCCTGGACATTCCTTAAACTTTGTAGGTAATCTATGCATATAATTTTGACGCCTTATTATCCTTTATAGTTATTTTAAATATTTGATGACTGCATAAAGTATTTTTATTACATAAAATAGTATTCTTTTAAACCTTTCAATCTAATGTTTTAGAATATAGTCATATTTCAGTACATCCATGTGCAGTGGTGTTAAGATTTTTTAGATTTATTAATTTTTAAACGCATTTATAAAACCATTAGTAACATTTATGTTGACATTATTATAGTGAAATATTTACTATAAAAAAATATATTTATAATCTCTGTCCGAAAATGTGCTCTGAAACGGAAGAGACGCTCAAGTCGGTCCAATCAGCAGTTGTTGGGCCCATCGGGCCATCCGACCTGGTCACCTCAAAGGCCAACTATAATGCTTTAAAATAAAATTGCGGCGAATTATTGCGGACGTGAAGTCCTCTTATATCCTTTTATATCCGTATAGAATAATTTATTTAATTTCCGTTAAGTTAATTCTCCGTGCTCCTCTCTCCCATAGGCACTTTGATTAAATTATGTCTCAGTAAACTCAGTCAAAGGACACTTGAGTGCGTGGCGACCTCAGTCTTGGGTATCTGCTCCTGAGACGACAACAAATGTTAATGCTTCACATCAATCGAATGGTCTCATGATACACTCGATTAAGACCGAGTGTGGTGCGTGGCAGGTTGGTTAGGAGGGATCTATTGGATACTTGTTAAGTCGTTCGATTTGTGTACCATTGGTGAACATCGCTTTTGGTCCAACAAAGCAGTTTATCATTACTTTTGTAGGTATTCGATACATTTATTTTTAAACCTACTTTGCGCCCGTTTTTTATTTAACTCAATCGGTAATTTACATAAAATTGTTCTAAATTCAAAAAACGCTGCAATTAAGTAGGTAGGTACACACTATTGCCAACTGTACTATCAATCGACTAACTCTTTTATTTCAAACCGTCTGTGTTCCCATAATAATTTTATGTATTCTTAAAGAATTGAGAAAAAAACTTATTAATGTATAATTAATACAATAATTCTACTACAATATTTCATAGAACGAACAAACAAGCTTCTTAAAAATAAATCAGGAACAGAAATTGATTCCAAACATGACAAATATAGACTTTACACGAACGCCACAAATAATTAATTAAATCCGTCGTTTTTATTACATTTTTTAATTATTTAACAACCGAATTTCCCACGACGACGTCGGGACTCGAAACTGGGCGAGTGTAAGCGGAGGACGGTGCCCCTCAAAGCCGGGCCCCCCGCGGCACCGGTCCGCGCGTTACATGGGCCCCATACTGAGTTATCAAAACGAGTACCGTCCGATGGTTGCCGCTGACCGTGCATGCGTGATGTACAAATGCTTCATGTTTTCGGATGACCTTTGCATGCCACGCGGTCAGGTGTGGTCAATTGCGATGAAGATCATCATAACTGACCGTAATGCACAGGTACGATTTCTCATTTTTGCGAAGTCGAGAAATGGACCGTGCACAAAAAAGACATATTATCCAGTGATATGATTCCATTTCGAAAAAATATGCATAAAAAATTATTGATTTATTTAATACTATACACAAGACTGCTATCGGCCGCAATCGGCAGCTATCGAGAGTAGTTTTGTATCGAAGTATTAGCACTTATTGTAGCAATTACAATAAGTTAGTTGTAATTAGGGATTCCAATCCCGTGATCCCGAACGATTTTCGATATCTATGAATCCCGGGATTGGTAAACATAATCCTAAACTTTCGGGATAGAAAATAAAATAAAAACGAAAATATAACAGAAAAAATACTTTTAATAACATACAAATACATTAGAAATAAACTAAGTTTGAATGAAGTTTGATTTATTACCCATGTGTTACCAATTCATTTTATTTTTTCACTTAAATTAATAAAAATGAGAAAGATTCGAAAAAACAATGCTTCACACTTCTAACAAGTGATTCCACCATGTTTTTTAATGCATTTGTCATTTTTTTACTTTAGTTGAACTTGTATTCGTTATCTTTTCATAAATAAATAAAACTGTTTTACTTTCACATTATTATTTATACATATTACAATATTATTTACTCCATTAAACCTATGTATTTCCAAGGTTGAACGTATACAATATTAACAATAAATGTCTTAAATAGTATAAATTATACTAAATTTATTTTTCACCGATTTCATCAACGTTATTTGTATATTTAGAAATTTTATATTAACTATTGAAAAAAATGCGAATCCCGGGACTAGTCCCGGGATTCCAGGATCGTCAAATCGTTATCCCGAAATCCACTAGTTGTAATTGATATAATAAGTGCTAGGATCTTTTAACAGCACCTACCTCTCTTGGGTGTGCTAAATTTTTGAGCGAGGTAGGTAGTTTTGACAGTTTAGACGGTTAACTTATTGTAACAATTATAATACTTCGATACAAACATATGAAAAACTACCCTCGATAGCTGCCGATAGCAGTTAGCAGACTTCCGTATTTACTTGACCTTCAATGATAGGTTGCCGTGGGTTCAGCCGCGGACCATCGCACTTTTTTGGGTACATTCCCCATACCCAGACACTCCGCATGTTGATTCTAATGACGAACACCTAGCCTGCAGCTATAGCTAAGAGTTGTTACGACCTGTCGTATCCACAAGTGATAATAATTATTAGGATCGTTAGTATACGGATACTGGATACATACGGATGTGTCCTCCGTTTTAGACATGCCTCGTCAGAATATTAACATAACTATTCAATACACCAATTCATGACTGCCACTTGTAGTCTACTGACATGTCATATAATGCCGAAACAAGCGGTGCCAATCCGTTGTGAAAACTGTTTGACAGCTAAATCATCCGGCTTAAGACGATACTTCAGTGAAACGGCAAATAATTTTCAACTATAGGCGCGACGAAATTTTGGACTCGCTGGCATTCGGAGAGCGAAGGTAGAGGTGTCAATACGTCAATTTGTTTCGTGATGGCGACGGGGGTGTTAATTCATAAATCGTGTAAAGATGACTAAAAACGTAACCCATTTGCTTAAAAAAGAAAACATGTCAATGAATATATTATTATTATTGTTACTAATAGAACATGGTGTGTAAAACTCCCACCTCCACACCCGTTATGTATATGAAGCCACGTCATACGCGGCCGGCTAACATAACCCTTACGTGTGCCAGATCAAAGAATTTAAGCCCTCATTTTGTGATGCAACCTTGCACCGAAGTGCGAATGCATGATGTTAATTTATATGGCAACTATCAGAGTGACTTCAATTTGAAGAGTCGCAAGGGGAGTCGAGAGTGTCCCGCTACCCGTACGCTCTGGCGAATTTAGTAAAGGCCGCAAAATTGGCCTCGGTTGCCACCATGTCCGCGTGTCCTATTGGGCCCGAATGCTACTAATAGAACAATAAGTGCCCACCACCACCCGTCATATATGCACAACAATAGAACAATAAACAGAACATTTAATGGACGCATGTTGGATTTATATGACTAATTATATTTCGTTCGGCATGCGCATTTGCACCCGCGACCCGCATCAACTGATGTATAGCCTTAAAATCTTCAGTCATCAGGTACTGACTAAAAGAAGAAATAATATTGCAGTTTGCATGCTGTAGTTCTCCCCCACATGGACATATAACGATAAGAAAAATATATTTTTTTAATATTGATACAGATCGGAACATAAACCGGCTGGACTCTAAACATTGTAGATACGAGTAGATATACTACAATTTATATATTATTTATTGTCTACCATTATATATATATTTGATATTGGCAATAAGTCGTTATCTAGACCGCATTTTCAGTGTATTTCCTATTTTTAATAACTCATTAACTTCAATAGCAAAATAAGCGTTGAAAATCTACCTTGAGCCAGCATTATCTCACTAAATCAAGTGGAATACTTAACTTCACTACTTGCTACCGAGCGAAAGAACAAAGCGAAGAAAAAAACTCCGATTCCCGTATCGGGTATAATTAACTTTCCGAGCGATCAGTTTTTCTTAAATCTCCAATCGATTTCCACCCCGGCAAAACCACCCCGCCGGGAACGACCTTAGTTCATTTTCTCGTCAATCCTCGCAAAGCCTCAGGAGGAAAATGGGAAACCCAAGAGAATAAATTGTCCAATCGACTCTCGCTTGCATAAATTTGGCATTTTACTCCCGAAAATAGTTCGGCAGATTCAGGTAAGTAACGAGTTATAAATCTTGCAATTTAAAGTAAAATCTCAACTCTATCAGAAAGTACTATTAATCATTTGCCTAATCTGATTTTTAATTAGTAATTACCTAAGTCTAATCTCTTATATAATAATTAATCACAATAATGTACTAAGTATATCCTTTTCATTCTATTTTTCTTAATATTTATATATTTTTTTAATTTTAGAACATTACAGCTATACATTCCTGAATACAAATATTCTTTTAAAAATCTCAGAATCACACATATTAGAAGAAATCATAAAAAAATAGTTGAACCAACTACCTAGGTTCCCACCACCACCCGTAATGTATACACAGCCGTGGATATGCACGGTCGCCTTCCATGACACTATAAACGTGTCTGAAAGAAATTATTTTAAGTGCTCATTACATGACGAGACGGAGCCGCACGGAACTGATGCTACAACCATGCACCGTAGTGCTTAAGTGAAGTTACGAAAAAAGAAAAAAAAATGTAGGTACCTACTGGCTCTGCTGTGCGCTGACGTTAAGCGCTCTGTGTATCCGCATACTGAGTATCACGAGTTGAAATGGATGAGCCTACATAGGAGTCGGGACTATCCCGCTTCCTATACGATGGTGAAAATTTCTCGAATGCCGCAAAGTTGGCCTCGGTTGCTATCAGATCCGCGTGACGGACCCAGCAAACAGCTCCGCTCGTTCGGGTTCCATAAGCGGGCAATCCCAGAGGACGTGTCCAACGTCTTGGGACTTGAACTCATATTTTTCATCTTCCTGGTGGTTGATGTAAGTTGTTGATCCGCCTATGATGCCATCTTAATTGATCACAATGCCGATCACCTTCCGGTTGGTAGAATTTAAACTACTTAAAACAAACATAGTTATTAGAAATAATTCGCAAAAATTATGACGGACCTATAGCTTAAAGCGGTGTTTTCCAAGCAGTGTGTCGCATATTTTTTTCAAAACCAATCGTATGTGTAAATATGTTATTATTCCAAGGAAAACTTTTTTATTTAACAATTTTGGTGTGTCGTGATATCTTAATGGTTTTAAAGTGGGTCGTTATCTCAATATTGTTGAAAGCACTCACTCGGAAAGACATAATTTCGAGTCCATCTCGATTCAATTCTTTTCCTATGATTTCTTTCAATTTGTTTCTGATGTATTTGACAAAATTTTAATTATCATCTGATTTGATTGATTTAAACATGTATATTATGGTGATGAATACGTTAGTTAAACTTGATAAATTTCCACTGGCAACCTATAAAATATCAAGATGGCGGTTAAGTTTTTTTTTACGATTCCATTGATTATTTGACTTTCTGTGCGCTTAGTTATTTATATAAAAGTACACAATTCATTCGATTTTTTTAGATATACCGCCGGACTAAAACTGCCATAATATTGTACCATGTACCAGGTACGTATAAAAGCATTAAAATTTATTATCGTACGTGCTATCTTAGTATTTATTCAGTTCTTTGTTATTATAATATACTACTAGTATATTACCTCCAGTCAAAGTTCAGTAGCAGTCTCCAATAATTATATAATAAATAATATTCTATACAATATTCCTACACTACATTATAATATCTCCAGGTATAACAAATAATAAAAAGCCTTTGGACAACAACATTGTGTAAAAAAGAGAAACTAGTAATTTTAACTAAACTTTTGCCTGGTTGTTTTCCAGGCTTTAAATCCCCAAGTGATATATAATATAAAATAAATAAAACATCACTCTTTTTCAATATTACTTCTGGCATTTTAAAGCGAGAAAAAACTGTTTATAAATATTATTGAAATAAGTTTATAATAGGTAAACAAATAATTCCATCATTAGATAACGTTAGATTATGTTTTGTAGATTATAATTTGATCAATTTAGAATCATTGCAATTTTAAATTGTTTGAATCGTTTCGGTGAAAAAAATGATAAAAATTTAATAACGATATTTTTATTTGTTACTTAGGTATGTAAATATTACCATACACTCAACTATATCTGACTGATATTGTCTCTTATGAATTTTATTATAAAGAAATCGTTACCCGGATGATTTAGTTAGGCTGCGTGCAGCAGTATTCTCCCTGGTTCATGTCCACCCACCTCGGTATTCAGCGGTGCGCTGAGCCATTGTCCATGAAAAAATTGTGGGACTCTTGACTTGGACCATCCATGTAGAAGGAAAGCTTTTTCGTCCTCTTCGTTCTTCGACATGACCAAATAGCAGGTTAGCATTCTTCCTGCGGGCTATGTGATTAAAAAAATGGTTGTTCCGGCGCATGTGAACCGAGGAACTCTTTTCTCGAACGTCATGATTCCTCTCGATAGACCACACATCCAAATACCGCGCTGACGCCGACACTCCTCTGCGGGTTTCCGGTCTGCCCGTTGAACTGTTGACCGGGTTCAAGGTTTAAATAATTATGTGCTTGAGTTGCCGACGATGGCAGTCTCTCTAGTGAATCCATATTGGTGTGGTGGAGTCTGCATTCAACCAACTTGGATTCGCATGGAGGTGAAATCTGTATCATCTGAGAGCCAAATGTCGTTTTTTCAATGCGTGCGAACTACCTGTGCTCTTGGTATGGCTGTGAGTCATGGCATCTTACCAAACTTCAAAAGTCTCAACTTTTGAGCTTTGAGAGTCGATGTCTTCGCCGAATATCACGGGTACATTGGTGCGACCGCGTTACAAACACTCGAGTACGTGAGCGGGCACGGCAACCCTCGGTGATTGAAGTAATTACGAATAGACGCTTCACGTGGTTGGAACATGTGTTCCAAAGACCACCAGAGAGTGCAACACTCCGCATCTTTGTGGCAAAAAGCTCCGCCAAAGATTATAGCCTGAAAGTCCGCTTTAGCATGTGAAGACCATGCCCGTAAGTATGAGGTACGAATATTATTTTCCCGTTCAAAAAGGTTAAAAAAACTACTCGACTAATAAAGATGACATCTACTATATTGTTTTATACTGCATCACCCATGATATCAATGAGATCATTTTAAATTGTTGTTAAATTTAATTCCTGAATAGTTTATACTTTATAAGAAGCATGTCATCCACGTTTTGTTAAAAGAATTATATGACTCTACGGCACTGAGGCATAGTATTTTGAATGTTAATTTTGAAAATTAATCGAAAAAGTGATAGAAAATTAAATAGGTACTAACTTTAATCTATCCTTTCGTTCTAATATTGCAACGTCCGAATTCACTGAAGACGCGAGGCTCCCATAAACCCAATTGACCAATCGCCCAGACCAGGCAACTCCAGGAAATAACTGTGACATAGTTACTGTACAAATTCAATAGACAATTTGTGAAAGTATTTATCTTTTAATTTTTTTACGATATTTTATTCTTATATATATATAGTAGGAATAGAATTGATGTAGTTCAACTAAAATCATATTAATAACAAGAAAACATTTCCAACGAAGCATGTTTTATATAAAATGTAATTTATTTAATACTTGGACGTTTAATTTTTATTTTCAAAAGATCAATGTTGCCCGCCAGCTAGGCGAAACTGGTTGCTGGCAATATTGAATTATGATAAAACTTGTAAAATAAATTATTTTACATGATTTCTTATAGCCAATTATCCATCATGCTGCTGCTTCTAGTTAGTGCTACAGATAATTAAACCATTTATCCTTTTCAATAATAATCCAGAGCTAAACATTATAAATTAGCCAAGAAATAGTAACATAACATGCAAACAACGTATAGGTACACTATACACGGCAGTGGCGAAGGGTGAAAGTAGGCTGTTAAGATCCGCCATAAATAGTGCACTTTACAGTTTGTTAGTCATACGTATTTGTTTTTACTGAACTAAGACTACAATTTACAGATAGTATTTATTGGTTAGTCTCTAAACTGTCAAAAAGTGCTATGTTTTAACAGACCCTCTCTTGGCTGTGTTAACATTTAGAGCGAAATAGGCAGTTTTGACAATTTTAGACGGCTAACTTATTGTAACAATTATAATACCTCTATACATAAATATGATAAACTACCGTCGATAGCCGCCGTATTGTGTATAGAATAGACCCACCGATATCGATTAGGTATCGATAGGTGACCATTCATAGTTGTTTATATTATAAACGTTTGCAAGGAACGGTAAAACGACAACCTCGAAGATAATGTTTCATTTTTTTTTCTATACTTACACTCATTTCATATTTACAACTCTCTCGCATTTATGTGGCCTAGCATTTCGGTATGAAATGCAATTGAAACAAACGTCTTGCATACTTTTATTACAATTAAAATATCATTCTAACAGGATATAGTCAATCATTCTATGGATATTATATATAGCTTAATAGCGCCTCTACATGTGCATGGATTTACTTGCACCAATAGTGTGTATTTTAAACTATCGCGATAATAACTGTTTACACGTACAAGTGCTGACTGTCTCGCCAATCTCATTCTTCAACAGTTAGTAAGCGATGCGCGATGATACTATTTGACAGGTCTTGAAAAACAACTAACCTCAAAATGAACTAAACTAAGTCAGAACTAAATTAGTGTGGCTATTGTTTAGAAAAGAAAGTTATTTTTTAATTATTTTTGTCAATGATGGATTCCAAAGTCAAATCGCATCCGACTAAAAGTGCATCCAAGCGGTAAAATCTTTCAAATCCAATATATCACTGGGAAAATCAACGGTCAGCATTAGTTGTCAATATATTTTCCGGCATGAGCCAACAGTCGGCGGAGGAAAAATCCCGGATAAGACGTCAGCGGCCGTCGTCGACCAATCAGTTGGCTAGGATTTACCCCTTCCCCCACAGTAGGACTTTACTACCCCGCCAATGGTCTTGGACCGGAAACAGGATGCGAATCTAGCTGAGTCGAGCGCGGGAACACCGGCGGTTTGTATAATATTACCCCCTTCTTTCTAAGAGGGGTGGTTAGGATCAACACTTAGGAAAATATATGTATTTATTTAAAAAATATATTCTATTTAAATGTGCAACTATAACTTTTCATAGGTTTGCCTATGGAAACACAGATGTAGTGCGATGTGTTTATGATACAAGAGTTTTGGATTCGATACTTAAATAGTAAAAAACACAATCTTTATTCATATGGAATACAAATAATTAGATACTTTTTTAAGGTAACGTGTAAATATCGCCTATGGTGGGATTCACTATGTCCAAATCGATCGCCAACACTAACGCAATTTGATACACGTTTCAGTTGTCGATATATACCACATACCTAATAGGTAATTTCATTCAAATTATGTAGGATGCGAGTGGCATAATTGGTATAGCACATTGTCTGAATAACGATGAATGAGGATTGGATTCCCGAGCCCGGCGCCGTATTGTTTTGTACCTAAGTGATTTCAAATCATGTAAGTTTTGTCCTAGTAATTATAGATTATAATATCTAGAATCTCCGCTTTCACTAAAATTGTAAAAAACATCATCAACATGTACCAACACACCTGGATGAAGGCAGTGACGTCCAGTGGGGGTAGGCAGATAGAGTGTTGCTTGGGGGCGGCAGTTACTCTGAGGGCGGCAAATCGAGGAGAATCATTTGGAATATATAGAAATAGCTACCTAAACTAAGTAATAACGAAAATATCTTTCCATTAAAAAAATCAGCTCACTGGTTCTATCGGGTTCGCGATATCTAGTTTACTTCCATTTCTCTTCAACGTCTTTGGTGACCAGAAATAGCATGTGGAGATTTGCGAATAATTAGTCTGATATTTTGTTAGTAATGTATCCATACAACACATTTCGTAGATATTGGACTCACGAAAAGATGGTAAAAATACAGTATAAAAAAATGAGGCGGCTTTCTGGTGCAGCCTAGGGGCGGCATTTTATCTAGAGATGTTACTGGATGAAGGCCTCTCCGAGCTTCTTGCATTCTTATTAATCATTTGCATTATTTATTATCATGTACTTCTGCAGAACTTAACTATCAACGTATACCTCTTGGTATACCTTTCAGACGAATTATGTATCTTTCGGTGCCATTACGTGACTCAATTTGTCTATCGATGTATCGTTGAGGTAAATCACGTAAGTACTCTTTTTATGTCCACTTATTCAATTAATTCGCTTTTTCCTTTTGCGCGTTATGCTCAACATGCATTTAAAAAAATACACTGTGCTAGTCCAAGTTTCTTGATTTCTATTTTACCAATGGTTCTTAGTTTGTATGCATGTGTGATTACTGGGAATACAGACTAGTCGAACACTGCATTTACACACAATAGTAGATCAATGTTGAAGATATTATTTACCCATACCGTAGACACGACCATGGCGTGTGGCTGCGACAGGTTGTATATAGGTACTTGTAACCAGTTATTTGAAGCTACATTATATGTACTCACCATAAATGCCGTTGATGAAGATCAGTTTTGCTTATATATAGTAATATTGGTACATAATTTCAAATATATATTTTTAACAATATCTCTGTCTTTCTTCGTTCTCTCATGGCTGAGAATTGTGGCGATTTTGAATAACGTATATCTCGGAAACTGTTAGGAATTGGACAAATGTGTATAGAAACAATTTTATAGGAAATTTAATTAGCTCTCATTTTATTTAAAACATTTTTTTTACATGAACCGTTTGTGAGATGTAAGCGAAAAACCAAAAAATGGTACCTTTAGACCCCCTCCCGCCTTTAGCTGACCTTCCAGGGGCGGGGACTTTTAGTATATTTACCTACTAACTACTTCTAACAAAGTCCTGAAATCAAAAATTCTCGCATATTCCATGCACTCTACAATATATTCATTGACTGGACTACTACTGAAAACCATGAGTCAGATTATCTGGTCTAACAACAGAATGGATCTTAGGAATACTGTCGAGAGCCATTGTTTTATTTTGAATCTACCATTTTATTCCTACTGAATGTGTTTCACAATTATTAGGTAATACAAGCAGCTAAATTTTGTGGTAGGTATATTGTATGAATTATTTCTGCCTCAAATTTGAACTTCCCTTTTCGATATTTATTTATACAGTTCAACTGTTTTAAAACGTCGACTCTGTTTGTTTTTCTTGCTGTTCATAGTGATTGGAGCAATCACAGTATGACTTGTTGATTTATTTATTTTCAACATGATTTGTATGAATGACGTTCAATAGTAATAGGTACTATACCAATATAATAATACTTTAGAAAAGAAAAATGAGTTAACTCTCAGTTTTTTTCAAAATAGGTTTTAATTGATAATAAGGTTGAATGCAACTAAATACAGGCTATGTCCAAATGATGTTAGCTAGAAATGCCGAGTTATTATCTTAATTTAGCGCACATTTAAAGATGGCATTGACGTGGGAAAAAGAATTTTTATTGGTTTTTCTTTATTCCCTCAATAATTAATATCAGATTGGGAATATAAAACACCAAAATTATTATCTTCATGCACTAAAGGTTTGTGTATATTGTATATTTGCATTGTATTTGGACGAAAACCATTGATTTGTGTGGGTTACGTCATTTTTCCTTTTAACAGTCGATATATACACCATTCTGCAATTTGACCACTAAGTCAAAAGACATTTATTTTTAGACATGTACATTTAAAATTCAGTTACTTAAATAAACTTAGAAGAAAATTTTATCAGGCCCACATAGAGTTTGATGTAACTTTTAGAGATTTTTGAATTAATAATGTGTTATATGTGGTTACATGTAATATATTGTAATGTGTACGAAGGAAGATTGACTGAAACCATCTGGTCGATTCACAAATAGCAGAAAATCATATAAACCAAATTATATTACCTATTTACCTATCAACTTGACAAAATTTTATTCTTCAGTTGGTTTTTTTCGCTCAGATTATTAAAAATATCCATATTTTAAGGTGTTGGTACTTTCTGACGAATCATTGGTCTAAAGGTAATGATAGTTGCAGTGCATAAGTTGCTGGACTTTCATCCAGTTCCATTCCCGGTGAGGTCACAATATATGTATGTGATTGTTTCACTTATATTACCAAATACACTAATGTTTCACTACATTACTGCCATTGGGCCTTTTGGCCTGTTGTAGTGTTATAACGCTCATAACACTAATGCAAGGCGTTTTATCTGACCGCAAATATAACAAATCAAACTCAGTACACACATCCGCCACGAATAAACCTTCAATGCAAAATTACTTGCATCTAATTTAATTATCAGTATTAGTTAACTTTTATAAACTTTAATTTATAATATAAAAGTTTCATCTACGTAGAATGAGGAGGGTTTTCTTCAACATCAACACAGTTGAGGAAAACAACACACGTATTTTACGTGAAAACCGATACCTATCGAATTTTCTTTCGCTGTTCCGAATTCAAAATATGATTAAGTACCTACGTTGTTGATATGGAACGTTCTGTGTTCCAAATTCGAAATAGTAAAAAATATAAATTATCGCTTACAATTCGAGCCGAGTTTCAAACCAAATCCGAAGCCCCATTTCGCAATACGTGACGCAATACTTACTTACCCCCTGACCGGTGGCCGGCGAATGTATGGCAGAAATCCGTAGACACGAGCGAGCTTGTACTGGACACAATTTCCGGTTTTTCCCGCTAGATGCTACCGGGGTGACGTGGACGCACAAGAAAATGTAGCGGCGCCTCGTGGAAATTTCACTTACGTTGACAACAAACATTTTATATTATATATTTATTCGAAAAAATTGTTTCAATTTTGCTTTCTCCTATATGATTTTATTTCACTACATGACACAATGAATTGATAAAGCATGATTTCTCAAAGTGAGCATTACCGCCACTCTGTAGACACTGAAGGGATCTAGGGAGGCACTGCTGGTCATTGAAGAGCAAGTAAGCAATAAGATGATGCTAACAAATAGTATTACTATAATTTTTTACACACATACGATTTGATAATTCTTAGTGACGCTCGGGGTCCTGAGTCGGGGCGCTCACTACGAAGTAGGCCCCCTCCCACTCGCTCATTACCCTTCACTTATGTAATAAGGGGCACGAGAAGCACAAAATAATTATTATTATCAGCGTCTCTCATAACAAAGCAATAAAAATATTATTTTATTTCTCGGCGGCTTGTAATTCATATTCACGATGACATAATTCTAATCTAACCAGCGAAATATCGCACACCCAGCAACTAAACAAAGACTTCATTGTTATTAAAATAATCCCAAGGCGCCCGTATATCGACAACGCGTCCAGAAGCGGATAAAATAAAATAGCATGCGCCCCTTTTGCTTGCCGTGTTCAATAGGCTTTGACATATTTGAATACGTAGTATTTTCGTTTATTCTTCCCGCTGAGAAGCCAAACAACGCGTGAATTATGGGGCGGGCGGGCACACCGCTTCGTCAAAACCAGTGTGCTCTGCCATATTTTATCGCCACGTATAACATCACTTATAACGAAGATTCTCGATACAGTTTTAGACACATTCTCATCTGATGAAGAAATATAATTGCAATTACAAGAAGAATTAATTGAATTATCAATATAAATATGTTGATGAAATTCCACAATGTTACTTACAATTTTACTATTCATTGTGATATATTAGGGTAAAAGGGGATGCAAAAAAAGATTTACGAAAATGACGTGGTGAGTCAGATATATCACTCCTCGTAGGTTGGACAATTTGGAGAGACTGGTGGTTTTGGGTAGCCTTCAGGAAAGACTGGAGAATAAGCTTGTACATGAGTGGCGATGTTGTATGAGGCAGATGCGACGATTATTTAATCGAATAGTAGGTAAGTACTAATATCTTAAAAAGATGATTACCTATCTTAGAAACATACTTACTATAAAATTCATAATGTCCGCAGACTAGCTATATTGGATTTTATAACATTGGATAACATGTTTGACATTTTACTCTCCGAGTTGCCACAATACGTCCTTCAATCACTACGCAAATTCGATTTTACATTAATACGCAATCAATGGGACTGAAAAAAATCTGTAATTTCTCTAAAAATTTTTATTGATTAGTTTGTTAATTTACATATTATAAGAAAATGTAAAGAAAACGTAAAATATGTGTTGCTTTCACTCCTATATTATTTTATTCAAATCTGCATGTAAATAACACAACATTTCGGGATTAATGGAATACATTACAATATTTTTTTTACTACCTATCGCAACTGTCAAAGTTCGCCTTTTTTTACTCGTTCGTTGAACGTCCGTTGGTCAGTAAAAGAGCATAGACAAATTAGACGACTTATTAAATTGTCTTTGGATTTGGATTTGGATTGGATTTTTGGTTCGTCAATGAAGTACCTGTGTAAGATTCTTGGGCGTTTAAAAATCAGGAAAGCCCAAAAAATAATAATTTTATTTTTTTTTGTACTAGATTGGCAACCTTCGACTACGACACTGGGCGGATGCTCTGGCTGCACCTCCCTCGGTTCGTAGACGGCATAATATAGGAAATGGAAGATAGATGTCACCGCTGCTGGCAAGCTCATAATAACATGGTCAGGGAACGTGACTTGTTATTTATTCGACTGGCCAACGGGGTGATTACCCGCTTTGCATATCTGTCTCCCTGATACCTACTTTCAGCGGGGAAGTGTTTGAAATGAACACGTCTTAACTCATCTACCATTTTGGTATCTGTGATTTCATTTTGATGTCAAAGTATACGATAAATGGGCGAAAAATCCGTTGACAGCTCAAAACAGAAAAAATAGATTCTGAACAAAGAATTTCAATGGTGCTCATACCAACAAGTACAGTTAATTAACATCAGATTGTATAATAACATCAACCGATGCATTCCTATCGTTTGATTATATACCTATATCCAATGTTCCCTCTAAGGTGTGCGCGCGCACACCTACCAAAATGTGTCCGCACACATGTTTTCATCCCCCGCACTATTAAAACTATTGTAAAAGAAAGTTTCCTTTGCCAGATTTTAGTTTTGCTCGAATGCACGAAACCATCACACGCACAAACCTGTACAACATAACACAATAATGTACCTTAAATTTTTTATTTTATATATAAAATTTAATGAAAAATTGTATGTGTGTGTGGGGGGCGGTCTAAATTTACCGCACCGGTTGACGGCCCGTCACTGACAGGTGACAGCAACCCTAGTTACGCCACTGCTCAGATGCGTTGATGATCCGCACACACAATAGAAAAATTAGAGGGAACGTTGCCTATATCCTATACATATCTATATATTTTTAGTCTAAGATATAAACGTATTATAATATGTTGTACAATGATAGTAGTGTGATTAGTAAATATAAATGAAACAATTACAAACACCCAGGCGCTTAGAAAATCCCATAAATTTAATATATTGTGACCTCATCGGGAATTCTACTCGGAGCCCCGGATGAAAGCTCGCCGCCTTATGCATGGACAAGGAGGTAATGTATCATTTTCTGCAATTTCGTGTATTAAAACTAGGATCAAAACAAATTAAACGAGTGGAAAAAACCTTCGCATCGCCTAAAAACACTATCGGCAAGAATCAAGAGAATTTTCAAATAATAATTAACCCATTGGTCACATTAAATTATAATGATAAAAATAAATAAAAATTTATGTGAACAATTATATTCAAAATAGGTTACATCCTACTTAATAATTTTTCAGTAAGAAAAGTCATGATCACAATTTGATTTTAATTATCTTATACTCTTTGTTTCTTCACACAGCATGACTGTGTTAACATTAACAATTTATTTATCAACAATTTTCTTAGTGAAAAATTCTATAAATTGTGTGTACTGTGTATATTAATTTCTCTCGTATTATAGAGTGAGGACTTTTTAGTATTATCCCGATATATAGATATATAGGTATATATTTTTAACTTACAAACTTCTTCGTTTTTGATTGTATTCATTGTCCAATTAGAGCATATGAATATCACACGGTTTCACTAAGAATTCCTATTGCTTGTCAATCTTCTTGCATCTTCCTAGGTCATACCATCATCCCGTAGCACCGCCGTATAAACCATGTGGGTGGTATTTAGCGGCCGTCCAGCTATTCTAACTAAATATTACTTAACTTAACGTAATAAAGAAGTGATAAATGTAATATTTCATAATCAGAGTTCATTATCCCAGGAAGTTAACTGTCAGGCGTCATATTTTTTAACACGGCCGCCCATGACCGCGTTAACCACGAGTTACGAAATGTCATTTAGTAACACAATATCACGTATTACTTAATTCCAAATGCATCATATTAAATCAAGTAAGCCGTGTTAACTGTGCTGAAAATTATTGTAGATAACTCCACCATTTATAGAATTGCTCCGAGTGATACCTATCGGTTCTATTTTTAGCAGTAGAAATAACGAAAACGTGTTACCGTGTTAAGTGCAACCCACGTCCGACATCGCTTCTTCACCCTCAATGCGATGAGAGTCTGCTTAGGCTGCTCTCTCGTCTCTTCGTTACTCCCAAAGTTGTAGGTACCATCACCAAACCAGTATCCGGAGCAAGTTATCAAAGCTCAGTAAACACACGATTGCTCTAAGCATTCGAAAGGTGCCATGACACACTAATGTAAATCAGTACCGTCAGAATGCAAACATCGAATGGATGTCGCTGATCAACAAACAAATATCCCCGATTCTAATGAATTTATGTTTTGTACTATTCCATTTGAGTCGTTTTTTGCGACTCGGGTTTCGCCTTTCGGCATCTTCAGGCACTATGAGCACTCACCATAAGACAAATACACACTTTAAAGGCGAAACCCGAGTCGCAAAAAACAACTTAAATGGAGTAGTACAAAACTTAAATCCATTAGAATTTAAATTATAATTCCATCAAGTACCTTCGGTCGATAGTATTAATATTATAAATATCCCCAACTTAAGAATATCAATAATTAATGAACTTTGCTGTATTTTATTCGTGTTTTAACGATTTTGACAAAACCACAATGTTCAAATATAATTAATAATAAAATAGCATACATAATGATTTTTTTAATATTGTTTTGACTATGATAATACATAATTTTACATAATCACTACACATTATAAATTATAATCTGTATATATTTATTTTGCGTGTAATTAATTTCTTTATAAGAATCGATTACTATGTAGGTATACCTGAAATCTGCTTTTTCTAATGAGTTAAATAAAGTTTAAAAAAATAATCAATCAAGTTTAATCACTTTATTCAAGTTTCGCCCAAGTCTCCAATCAAAATATCATTTCGCCCCACGACAAATAATATTATTAGGGATAGTGCTGCTCCCAAACCTGCTATCAACCGGTTCGGTTAAATATGCCACATTCAATAATAACAAATAAGTGATCGATAAGACTTTTTCTTCTTTTTAGTAATCATATTTTTCATAATATTTTTGTCTATGGGTATTTATTGGAAGTTGTTTGGAACTACTAGCTACCAACGCTAATAGTAAAATCAGCTATTGATATGTAATTTCCCATTGCAGATTAATTTGTAGCAAGCTTTACACGTGTGATAAAATATTTAATTCCAGGACGGAACTAAGATCAAAACGTCTCGTACTACGACTACAGACCAAAAATTTATATGTTCAAATACGCGCGTTACCATGATATTACTCCCTACTTCTTTTATCGTTTGTCAATTCATTGCTACGGCCGTATGTTGTAGCTTAGCCACTGGGAAATGCCAAAAGAAGTGGTATATTTCAAAAAAATACTACCTTATTCTTAGGTCAATAATTATTTTAAAGCAAACATTATTCGTAGAATGTTTATCACATTTGAATGGTCAAAGACATAGATTACAATCAGTATCTTTAAAAGTATCTTTAAATGTGTAAATCTTGCCCATTTTTTGAATAATAAAATTCCTAATTCTTGTCAAATTTGGGATCACAGAGATTATCAATATAATTTTTATTGTAAATATTTCACTATAATAATGTCGACATAAATTTTAGTAATGGTTTTATAAATGCTTTTAAAAATTAATAAATATAAAAAATCTTGACACCACTTCACATGGACGTACTGAAATATGACTATATTCTAAAACATTAGAGCGAGAGGTTTAAAAGAATACTATTTTATGTAATAAAAATACTTTATACAGTCATCAAATGTTTAAAATAAATATAAAGGATAATAAGGCTTCAAAATTATATAAATAGATTATCTACAACGTTTAAGGTATGTCCGGGATCATGCTTTGAAAATAGAAAAAAGCTCCATTTTGACCCACGCTGAGCACGTCCGCCCTTAAGTAAACTCTATTTTTAATCAACGAAAAATTTAAGATGTAATGTAACATTGTTTAATTAAGTATTATTTTATAATGAATAATTCACAAGATTTAAGAATGTAATATTATTTTTTATTGAACAAACATAATTTTGATAACACTTCTGAGAAAAGATCAGTAAGATCGGTTAGTAATTAAGTTAATTAATACCTACTTTGATTTACAATACAAAAGCCAGTTGCCATTTGATTGCAACTCAATTTAGAAAGCGCTTCAGAGAGGACTGTAAGAGCCATTAGTAAAAATTTGTCGCAATTAGGTAGGATGCCTATAGCATTGAGGTTGATGTACGTGGGCGCGAATCCCGAGAGACGCATGTTCGATTGCTGCTGGGTGTGGTATTTTTTTTTAATCAAAAAAGACTTTTTCTATCAGTTTTATATTTTCTCAGAAGTGTTGTAGGTAACATTGTTTATTGATCATACATTATTCGGAAAGAGTTTGTTTCTAATCAATTTGTTTTTCTGAGGTGTTTTCGAACTGTGTACGGAGTTTATTTAGATTTTGATAACGTAATATCACAAATAACCGTAAATGTATTTCGAAAGCAAGACGTGATCAATAGGTCACCATTTTATTCAAAAGTTTACAAACAATGTATTGAACGCTGCCAATAAATGTATTTTTCACAAGTTATGTATTCAAGCACACTAAAGACGTTCTTTGCGTGTAGTAGGTAATTACAAAATCTATATTTTATGTACTCTGTTTACGTCTATTATTGAAGATCAATCTATTAGGACACGTTATTAAAGCACCCAAGTGTGGTTTTGAACGGAATTTGGATCACCTTCATGCTGCATTCAACGTTACCCATACAGAGTACAATTTCAGACCCGATGCGCGTGAGTACGATTTAGCATTACATTATATAGGACCGTGTAGGCCTCCGAATCCTCGGCTAGCTCCGGGCCTGGAGTGGAGGTACATTCAATGTTTGGAAGAACAGGTAGGCACAGTATATAGTAAATGGAAACTAATGTTCACTCTGTTATAGTTAATTTATTATGTCACATTCACAAAAATTATAAAGAAAAGTCAAGTAAGCGAAAACACAGACATACAAGAACAAAATCTCATGGAACTAATTTATTATTATAATATTGTTTATATAAAATTAATACGTTTATTATTTACTTATTCACTTTAACTAGCGTAAGCGAAATTGCACGAACAGGGCTTTATACCGAAAGGTTGGGAGCCGGGTCCAATAGTAAAGAAACAAATTAAACTCGCGAAAACGACTAAGTCGCTATCTGACATTTGGAGGAGTAGGTATCGACCGGTAGGTATCTCGGACCTCGGTGAGTACCTCTTCTCAAGTTTTGACAAACTTGTATGGAGGAGAGTGAATAATTCGCGCCGCGAACCGTTGCAGGTTCGGGGTCGTAAGTGCGAGAGAAGACTGCTGATGGATTCTAAACTTACTTACTTAGGATATATGCTTATACATTTGGGCCACCTAGACGGTTTTTAGCGTCTATCCCCTTTATATGTAGTATCTATCTGGAGTGAAGCATGATTGGTGTGAGAGGACCTGGTTTCGGCGGTTTCGCGACCGACCGAGACCAGGTTTGGGATCTGGGTGAAGGAATCTCTAGTAAGTATATTTAAAAAGTGTTTCTTTCGAGCAAACAACAACAATGACCGCCGCCCTCACAGGCCTCCAACAACTCCCCACCCCACATCTCGCTTCTGTCCAGCTTTGCAGAGTCCAGCGTTCAGTCATGGGGTCTGGCGTTCGTCTAGTCCGAATCCAGAGCCGGGGTCGTCTTCTTCTGCACCAGGTGAGTGCTCCCTTGAAGACTGAGAGAAGGCCAAACAAGATCAGCATTCATAATCGCATCTTTATCGTGTGTTACTGCGGGTCTAGCCCGTTTGCTCATCAAAATTTGAGCCGCAGAGGGGGGAAAAACTCCGGAGGTGAGCAAGCCCACAACCGGCCAAAAACCCCTCCGCTGTGGTTTTAATCTGTAGGGAAGAAAAAGATACAAAAATGGTAGATTGGTGAGAGTGAAGGAAAAAGGATATTTATTTAGGGGAGGGGGGGATTTATTAGAAATACCCTCCTGGGTTATCCGGTCATCTTGGGTGGTGGTCGGTCTTGGTTGATTGGCATGGGATCTGTAATCATGGAGAAGTACAAGAAGTAGAGAGTAAACAAAGAGAGAATTACTCCATGGATCTTTTCTTTTGGTATGCTTGGCGTGTAGGGTGCCGGGGCTATGCCCCCTATCCCTTTCATCTATATTATGGCGTATGATGGAAGTCTGCTCCGTGTAGCGGTTTAGCTACTAATTGGATGTCATGTCTTATTTGAGTTTTGTAGGATGGCTTAGATGTATAAAATCATATGTATAATAATTCGTCTTCTTCTCGTTTCCTCATCGTCTTCTGGTCTTGATTATTGGGCTTTCAGGTCTTGTCGAGATTAGTTTAATTCTGTCAGTTTTGATATCATGTTGTTGGCAGTGTCGATAGTGTTTTTTAAAGCATTTATCATGTCCTTTATCTCCTCTGGTTTAGGTTTTTCCTGGGTGGTCTTCCAGGCAGGCCTGAACGAGTATCTGTCTTGGGTCCTTTCCGCTTGTCGTTTATCTGCTTCTGTGTATCCGTATCGGGCGTGTTTTGGGTGCCTCGGGCATCCCCTGTAGTTGGCCGGATGAGGGCCTCCACAGTTGGCGCATGTCGCAGGATCTGTGGTATTGGGTTTCTTGCAGTCAGCTGTGAGGTGATCGCCTGCACAACGGACGCACATTGGTCTGGCATGGCAGCAGGAAGCGGCGTGGCCGAAGCCTTGGCAGCGATGGCACTGTCCGTCCGTCGTCCTCCTGCGTAGTGGCTCCACCTTTATAGATAGTCCAAAGATTTTTTCAAGTCGGTAGATGTCTTTGGCGTCGCTGGTTCTCTCTACGTCCACCAGGATTAGCGGTATCTGAGTTCTTGAGTGGCCTTGAGTCATCCGATACGCGCTCTTGATGGTGAATCCCAGTTCCACAAGCTCGGCGCGAATTTCTTCGGCGGCCGTTTCTTCTGGAACTCCCCTGAGCACCACTTTGAGGGGTTTGTCCCCAAATAGGTTGTAGGAATGGAACTCAATGCCCTTGCTGTCTAGTAATTTTACTGCTTGTCTGTATTCTTCTATTTCTGAGATCGTTAGTATAATCCCCGTCTTGACATTTTTGGCTTCAGAGACACATATTCCTGCCTCTTCCAGCAGCTTCATGTTGTCCCTGTAAGCCTTTTTGTCGTGAAGGACAATCGGAGGGATTTTCTGTGCTCCCGTGCGGTCCAAGTTCCTCTTGGCCGAATTCTTCGAAGGCGCGTTGCCTCTTGAATTTTTTCCGGGGACTGTTGTCTTCTTCGAGCATGCCGGCTGGTTAATGTTAGGCATGTCCGGTTTCTTCGGCGAGACCGTGGCGGGTTTCTTGGCCGCTTTTTGGTCTGCCCGGTCGGTTGCTTGTCTTTTGGTCGCTTTTTTTCCGTGTTCTACGCGGGCTACGTCCTTGTCCGTTGAGGACTTGGCCGCTGCTGCGTAACTCTTCGGTGCGTCTGGCTTGCCGGCGTCGGCGGGTTTTACTGGCGCGGATGCGCGGGGATCTGCTGTGGGTTTCTGCGTGGCGGCGGTAGGGTTAGGCTTGCCGGTTACGGCGGGCTTTTCCGGCGCTGCTGTGCGGTGATCTGGGTTTGGAAGCGATACAGATGTGGCCGCTGGCGTGGTGTCCATCTGTTCGTGGGCGGTGGAGACTGGTTTCCCACTCGAGACCGGGTCCTTGGCTGTGGCTGGGGCGGCAGCCCTGGCCTTGGCCGAGGCGGGGGCTTTGGTGGGTTTTACAGCATCCATGGAGTGAACGAGTTTGCCGCTATAGTCGTCGGCATCATCGGTGTCTAGGAAGAAGTCGGAGTCATCATAATCCAAGTCTTCGTACTCCTCGTCTTCCTCTTCCGAGAAAGGCTTGAGTAGTCCCGAGTCCATGGCGTTGATCTCTTCGAGGACCCTCTGGTAATTCGATATGTTTTTGTTCCTCCTCTTCTTGTCCTGAGAATCGCGTTGCTTCTGCAGGTCAGGAAGAGAGTCATGCGGCTGAATCCCGTAGGCAAGGGCGAGGAAGCCGTAGATGTACGCGAAGTCCGCGGCCCTCAGCTTCCTCCTCAGTACACGGATGTTCAGCAGGTCTGTCTTGATGTTATCGTCCACTTGTCGGTGGCACTCTGGAGCCAATAACCCCACGAGCGACGGTATTTTGCTCATGATGGAGGTTTTGGTGTTGACAGGCGTCTCCGCTATGAAGGCTTTGCAGGGGAATCTTGAAGTAGTCGGCCGTCGAAGAATATCTTTATAAAGACTTTTCCGCGGCGGTGAAGTTCTGCCAAGAGTCCTCTGATATGGCGATGATAGCGGCGAAGCGGTGTAGACTTTGGATCTGTGTGCAGACAGGAGCGCGGTAAATGAGGTGTCGTGCAATCTTTCTTACTTTAACATCTAATACAGCTCGGTGTCGCCACGGGCACATACTTACGACTAGTTGGCGGATGTTATTCCGTCAACCAGACATATAGGCAGTAATAATTGCTTAGTACATACTCATACTTCGCCGATCAAAGATTTCCCGAGCCTTATTCCAGTACGCGGTCTCCTTGATCGACCAAAATCATTGATCCGATTCTCCCGTCGCGTGTGAGCGTGACGCCGTCATACTCGCGAGCGAGAGGGGCTCTGTCACTGCAAAGCTGGCAAATTCGTATCGCGAAATCGGTTTCAAACACGTACGACAGAGACGCCGTCGTACGTCAGAGCAGGAAAGCTGCCGGAATACCGATTCGGAAACGCCGCGCGTGGAACAGCCGCGGATATTTAGGATCGGATTTAATCACGGGTTTTTATACAAATGTGCCCGTCGTGCAATCTTTCTTACTTTAACATCTAATACAGCTCGGTGTCGCCACGGGCACATACTTACGACTAGTTGGCGGATGTTATTCCGTCAACCAGACATATAGGCAGTAATAATTGCTTAGTACATACTCATACTTCGCCGATCAAAGATTTCCCGAGCCTTATTCCAGTACGCGGTCTCCTTGATCGACCAAAATCATTGATCCGATTCTCCCGTCGCGTGTGAGCGTGACGCCGTCATACTCGCGAGCGAGAGGGGCTCTGTCACTGCAAAGCTGGCAAATTCGTATCGCGAAATCGGTTTCAAACACGTACGACAGAGACGCCGTCGTACGTCAGAGCAGGAAAGCTGCCGGAATACCGATTCGGAAACGCCGCGCGTGGAACAGCCGCGGATATTTAGGATCGGATTTACTATGAAAATTACGCGGGATCGTGATTACAATCGGATCGATGGTTGCCCTATGTGTTGCTATACTTTGTGATTGCACATCTGTACAAATGGAAGTTTTCGCAACAGGACCTATGAGCATATGTTAACAATTACTGCGCCGTGTACGCGCGATGCGTAGCGACATCGATCCATATACCCTTAATATTACAATACCAATTACTTTTAATTATTATATGCTATCAACGCCCATCTATATGTCCCCCTTTATTATTCTCGTTAACCCTTACATTTTTACATTATTTTATACATTAGCTTACAATTTACATTACATATTAAACTTATAATTCAAATCGTATTTTATATCCTATTTAGCTTAATTATCTCCTTATCTAAACATATATTTAATCCAAACTTAATCCTATTGTTATGCTTCGTCGAGGGTCGTCATCATCCAACCGGTGGCGCATTGACTACCAGGATCAGACCGAGCGGTGGGGAGGCACTACTCCTTATGGGAGTGCCACCATAAGGGGCGGAAAATCTAGTGTGCGTCAACCGGTATGAGCTCGTGGCAGTGTTCACGTCAAAGATTACTGCGATATATCTACTTATTTCCGATTTCCTAGGGTTTGAAACTGTACTTTAAATAGGCGATGTTGAAATGCGATCGCCAAAACCTACATCGATGTAGATGCGAAAATTGCCACTGCTTTGCATTCTAATAATCAGGGATTGACAAGACGCTTTCCGGTATATGGATACCATTAACCATCATCATAATCAAGAGTCGAATCAGTTGGTGTGGATCTTGGCTTCTTCGTTGAACTCTTTCCACCCGTTCATACCCACAGTAGCTAAACTCCAGCTCAACACCCGAGTATGCAGTTGTCAAAAATATCTACATTCAGCCAAAACCTTTCATCTGTTACTTCTGCCTCTACTAAATTTTCCGATAAATAAAGATATCATTCATATGATACACATGAACTAACCAGCGCAGTCTTGCAATTCCCAATAGTAATTTATTGAACTGCGCTGCGATCTGCTTACATACCGTAATTATTTTCTTTATGATGCATATTGGCTGGTTTATGGACGCAGAGACTCCACGCACTGACTGATTTTATGTCCTCCACGATAAAAATAAAATAAAAATCATATATTTAATATATTTTCAAATTATGACTTGTCTCTTTCTTTACTATAACCACATTCTTTATCTAAATATAATAATTATTATTATTGAAGATGACAGTCTTCAGTGATAACACAACGATTTATTTTTTATCTGTTATAGTGATTATGTTATGAACCTCTTTAATGTCAGTTGCTTGAGTTTTTTGTGCTAAGTGTAATATTTTGTAATCAATTTGTGAGAAATTTATGTAAGTATTTGAAAGATTTTTGTATAATTTAATTTATGACTGATTTGAGCTGTTTCAAGGCACCCTTTAAAAAATTGACGGATCGATTGTGCAATTTTCGTCAAAGAAAATCGCCGCTGATTAAACAGTACTCATTATTATCAAGCGGTTCGGAGGGACGTCCGTTTTGGGTCGCCGTTGCGCGGACACCACTAATCGAGGAGCCCTAAATCAATTTACCAAAGCCTGTTTAATAATTTCCTTCTTCTCGTGTCGCCCCCTCGAAGTTTCTGGCCCCTTTGGACCACAAACTCTGGGCCGAAGTTACCCGGCGACCGCGACGTATTTCAAAACGAGGACAGCGGGCCAGAACGGCCGACCGAGGAGACCGATAAGTTTTAATTCCCATTTCTGCGATCCGGATCCAATGTTATTAAAAGAACTACGGACCACAGAAATGCGAGGAGGTAGGAAAACACGAAATGGACGCTTCTGTGAATTTAGCCAGAAACCTAAAGATACATATAATAATAATATAACCATAAGAAAATAAATCATTTTCATTGAAAATGATATTTGACATTTTATGATCAATGATTGGCAATTAAATTACGATTCCATATTATTTACAAACTAGTATGAATGAAATTAAAGACGTTTTAATTCTTATTTCTATGATCCTGATCCAATGTTATTAAAAAATCTACAGGCCACAGCAATGCGAGGAGGTAAGAAACACGAAATGAAAACGTCTTTGAATATAAGTGTATAACACCCCATTTACACCTGCATGGATTTACTGCTGACAGTACGTTAATACTTTTAATTCCTTGTTCCGAAGCCACGATAATTCGTGGCTTCGGGACAAGGAAGTGTGGCACTCAAATATTTTCATTCTGACACGTTGATAGCGTCATGGAAGTCGGCCGTGCACAAACCGCGGCTGCGTATACATGGCGGGTGGAGATGGGGTAACTCAAATCATGCCAGTTCGTATTATCCTTAACAAAAAAAATGCACCTGAAAACACGTATTATCGTGCAAATTGCAAGATTCCATCGATGTATCAAAAAAGTTCTAAATTGAAATATGAAGAAGCTTCTAAATTTTGTACGCGACAATAAGACCGTACGATAGCATCGAACCTGGCGGTAAAAAAAACTAGCTACACCGCTCAGAGACTAATTTTGAGGTTAGCCGTTCAAGATCTGTCAAATTGTACCATAAAATGACAACATCGCGTCTCGCTTACTCTTGAATTGAAGAATGAGTCTGAGTAACAGTTATTATCGAGATAGTTTAAAATACACACTATTGGTGTAAGTCCATGCACATGTACAGGCGTTACTAAGTTATATTATAATTATGTCCATAGGATGATAGATTATATCCTTTTAGAATGATGTTCATGATTTTTAATTGGTAATAAAAGTATGCATGACATTTCAATTGCGTTTTATACCAAAACTCCAGACTACCGAAATGCGAGGAGCTAGTAAAATAAATGTGAATCTGTGAAAATTTGTATGTAAGAATATTGGTATAATTTAACCGAAAGAAAGTGAATCATTTTCGTAGAGGTTGTAGTTTTTTGTTTTTTTTATTTCATTTTGTCCCGGCTTGGAAAATAAATAATTATGGTACTCGTAAGCCTGGCTATGTGTAAGGGACCTCAAATTCAGTTTTAGATAGTTGTTACTTCCTCAATGAATCCCCAGGGTAGCAGAAAGTGAGTGAAGGTAACCTCTTCCCGATCAACAGACCGGCAAAGACAAACGCCCCTCGAACTGCAATTCCAACTTGCGATTCATGTGTTCGGCCGTGCGGATTGCGGTTGCTTAAATAATGATCTAGTATTACAATTATTGTTCTGGGTGTGTTTCAAATGAAACATATTCTATCGTTTTTAACTTATTGTATCCTGATACCAAAATCAGTTTGAAAAGGGTGAAAATTATGATTTATTAATTATATTTTCATTATTTTCTAAGACAATATTTTTTTTTAACAATTTTTTGACATTTTTTTAACAATCTCGGCCATAACGTTACGGATGTTGTCCTCACACGTCAAGAGTTTACAAATTGTTGGCATAGAGTCATAGACGCTTTCTTTTGTGTAACCTTACAAAAGACCGTGAAATTTAATGTCGGCTATATCCTAATACAGTACATTTTGACGAAGGGTTTTGAATGTGTGAGTGTCCTACGAAAATGAACCACGCATTATAGACGTGCAATAGTGTATGTTGCAACCTTCAATACACCAATATTAAATGAGCGTCAGCACATATACCGAGAGCAGTTGTCAGTATTCGACGTATGACGTATTCTTGACACGTGTTTAAGCTTATCCCGTTTTCTTCCACACTCGAGTTCCCATTATTTCTGAGTTTCCTGGTCGAGACGAAATGTCGTAACTAGTTGATGGTATATTTCTGAAAATCAGCCAGTACTTCGAGTCTTCACGCCCATAAACCTGATACTGAACATGATATACATATTATACACAATGAAATATGTGGAATCATGGTGAAGGAAAATCATAGCATCTCAATTTATAACCCTATAAAGTAATTAACTATTTTTAGTTTAAAATACAGTCTACTATTAGTTATACAAAATATTTTGACTGACAGATTGTATTTCTAATTTAACAAAATGAAGAAAACATGGCTTGTGATCGTTTTCATTTTTAGTATATTATTATAATAAGGTTAATTTAAAAACTTTTTAGATTAATCACATTTATTCTGTCCGAAATCCTCATTATTTTTTTTCAATTAATACGAATGTGTTATTAACGAACATAATAATAATATAATATATATTACTATAATAAGCTCTCATTGTTATTAGTAATACACTAGTGTTAAAAATATTGTAAAACAATGCTTAAAATAACAACCAATGTATAATTCTACATATTTTAACATATTTATTACAATATAATGAAACTGTTTTTGAAAGACTTATCTTTCGTTGAAAGTCTGTCACTCAAACCCACACGTAAATCCGTACATCTAGTTAACATGCTCTCCCCCAACAAAATAATGTCTGTGAGAAAAATAGTTTTTTTTCATACTTTATTACTTACCTTAAATCGGATACATTCACATGTCTGACGCTTGTCAAAACTATGATAAACCATCCACGCCTACTTATTATTTCCGTATTTTATTTATTAATTATTATTTTATTTCATTGTCTCGCAACAATTCTAGTTATTAAAATTAATAAATATACAACATTAACTAAGTGGGCTTATATTTTTTTTATTATAATTACAGGTCTAATATATAAGATCGTTTCTAACAATGGTGAATTAAATTTTTGAGTATCCATTACATGGTCGATGCCCGATGGTAGGGAAATTGTTGGATATAGGTACTATGTTAATTTCAATCAAGGAAACATATTATTACGTTAAAAAAATACTTAAAACAATGTACTTAAATGACTAGCTTTGCGTTAAAGTTACACTCTAGTCCATTTTATTAGTTTGAATTTGTTCAATATTGAATTATTATTTTGTAATATCATGATGATAATTAATTTTCTTCAATATCACAGTTATTAGGTAAAACTTGTTAATTTATTCACGCGTGCTATTAACATACTTATTATAATATTACAAATATCGGAAAAAACATGATTTTTCCGGACACATCCTAGGCTTCATAGTGGCATTAGCAGTAAAGCTATAGGTACCTTCTTACTTACCTATAACTTTGACAGCGTGTGAAGCACAGCCCAATCGAACATATTATTAACTGCAACACGTTGAATTCGTCGCTATCATTCACACAATACGTGTAATTTAATGTTCTGCCGCACACAGCGTCGGTGCGACACTTTTGGTAGACAAAACATGTGTTTGTCGCATGTGACAAATATTACTCGACATGGGCCGTAGGTAATATATCAAAATGTTGCATCGGAGTATGTGCAGATATGCAGCTTGTTTCGGCTAACCGTGTAACATCATTGTTCTGACATGGTCCTGCGTGTGTGCGCGGAAGAGAGTTGCAACATTGCAGCCAGGTTGTGTCAATCGAGATAATTTTCTATGTGTGACCTACTAATCAATTTAAAAATTATAAATACTTTGCCATAATTTATTAATCGATTAATTTTTGAATCAATTATTTTGTTAGGTTTTCCCTTGGAAAATTATCATATTATTAGTTCTACATTTGGGCACAAAAACAAGTGGCATGAAGCAGCTTGCATAACACCACTTGGTTTGTATGCCGTCAACGACAAACTGCTCACATTCGGATTTATAAATACGTAATTTATATTATTTAAATAACATGCGACATTTTTGACTGTGACTTTAATTTTTAATTACCTAGTATCAGTGAGTTTGTCCATTAGTATTTTTTTAAATGAGGAAACGCAAAAGCGTAAAACCGATCGCAGTTCAAAGGTGCGTTAAAAACAATACGAACTAGCGAATGGTACCCAAGGGTAGAAGAGACCCTCCCGCTTCTTCCCTCAGCCTCTCGGTCCTGACACCCAGAGAGGGAAACTTAACTCATTATCTTAATTACTTATAGCGCAGTGTGTAATCGAATAACATCTGTTTGTGTACGTTTAGTTGTAAGTTATAAGCAGAGCTGTACCCAGGTGTCGTAGCATCGCTCGGCCCATTTTGGGTCAGCATTATTACAATTAATACTGTTTCATACATGTATACCCATATATACTTAATATATTGAAGTAATCCCAATATTTGTTGTTAGTCATCTTAACTTGTCATTTTCAGGTTATGTTTGTGAAACCCCATTGGATATGTACAAATTTTATCGCTTCTGTTAGTTTAGTGATCATCCATCTTTAATTTGGGCATGTTGACCTTTCGATTTTTTTAAATACCCATATTTGTAAAATCATACTTTATTTTTGCCGAACACCAAAAAACATCCGGCATCACATATCCAAATTCCCAAAAGGGTTCCCAAAATAGGGTACATGTGCCACGTATTCGTTATAGAAAAATTGTTGATTTAGGTAGGTTTGGTTTCTTTCTTTTTAAATATCTAATGGAAAAAAATTAAAAATAAAACAACATACTAGACATAAATTAGAGATTTCTTATTAGACAGATAACAAACAGTATTCAATTCACCATCGAGAAGAACGATCATAGCCGATAGAGTGGCCGTCTTTAAAGCCATGGGACGAGTTTGATCCCGGAGTCAGCAAAAATTAATGTATTTTTTGAATAATGTGCATGATCCAGTTACAATATCTCAATAGCTGATAATCTTTCCTCGTAAAACAAAAAAAAAACAACATAACCTCCACTCTGTCGAACCCCACGATATGCTACACTTAAAAAAGAAGACAGTAATTAACTTTTAACTTAATACTTCTCTTTTTTCTTAATCGATCTCTCATGGCTGATGATTGTGTCCACCCTAAAACGAGTCACCTTCTGCGCGACTAAGGCCCTCCGTCCCTTAGGGTTATCTACTTCTCTCAGGACTGAGTGAAGGCTGCTCTCAGTAGGCTCTTTCACTTATCCAGCGCACTGCTCATCATATGATATCTCCTTCCCTAGAGACTTCCCAAATCCACCAGTCTCCAGAAGACCAGTAGTCTTTAGATGATAGACTTATTCATTATGTGCTGTTCAGAAAATACGTAGCATTAAATCTCACATTTAGAAGGCATCAATTGCCTTTCACTTTTTCACCTTCGGGGTCTATTATAGCTCGACACCTTACAAAAATATGGATAATACTAGTCTTTTTACAAGCATAATTTTCGTGCCAATTGAGATTCTTTGATTCTTCCACATATTGATGAGACGTGTCATTGCATTCGAGATTTATATGCACTGCCTTATTTCTGTTTCACTTTCGTTTTTTCTACCAAATAGTCAATCTCATATATACATAAACTCGTCCACTCTTTCTAGATCTCAAAGAGTAGGAGGGTAGTCTAAGTTATATAAGTATATGCACTAGATAGGATAGCGAATAATTTTATATGGAGTTAAAAACACACTCCGAAATAGTTACATGTAAATTGTAAGTAAAAAATTTCACCGTGGCACAGTTCGCCGTGAGCTTTCTATCGAAAAGAGATGACCGTGTACAATACGGTATCCAATAATAAGTAAATCCAATATGAACATTAATTCAATTTTCATAGCTGATTTTGGCATAATTCATGAATTCAGGAATAAAAACCTAACCTAACAAATAATCCAGTACCTATATCGGGTATTTCCAATATTTGTTTGCTGCAGGCTTCCTGTAAAGTGTAAACCGACAAGAACCGTGTTTTATTTAGACATGAATTGTATGTCAGTACTGTACGACCCAAAGTGGTTGGACGGTCTTTAATATACGGCCATATATATCCGATACAACATTTCACGGTGAAGTGTAATACCGCGAACTGCACACGTACAAGTTTCCGGACACGTCCAAAAATATCTGAGATACGTTTATATCATCATTGTCTAGACTCTAGGGTGACATGAACGCCAAATTCGATAGTAGTTTAATATAAACAATATTATTAATATGTGATTCTATGATGAGGCGGCCAAATTCCTCGATTTCAGCACTGGTCATAAGCGATAGTGTGAGACGTGCGCGCATTCGGTACATGTTTCACCCTTGTAATATTCAGGTACATGCCGGTCCTGAATAAGTTACTACTATTAGACTAATGATATGGGGCCCTAATAAATTATTTTCCGCGTATGTGGCAAAGGTATGAAAACTTTCTCCTTCAAGTCTGATGTGAAATGGTAGAGGCGCGAGCTTTAATATACTTTCGCCTGAAATAATAATTATGTGCGTACGTATTCGATCGACCTCCTAGCTCAATATTAACAACCGCCTTCACAATTACGCTTTCGGCAAAACACCTGCTTTCTCATATTGATTTTATGTTGTTCTATCACATCATAACTTCGTATATATATATATTATATTAATATGACGGCAGTCTGTCGACGACACAATATACAGTAGGTCAGTGGCGACGGGGTGGAGATAGACTTTTAACGACAAAATGTCAAATCACGCTACACGGCAACCGTATACTTTGCTCAGTGTTGTCATAATCTTACATAACTATAATACAACTATAATTAGTATTAATAATAACATTAATAACGATTGCATCTACCTACTTATTTCTATACGAAATAGCTTTTAAATTCTTATAAATAAAAAATATCTATTATCAAGTTTAGTTATCAACGAATAAGTTTAATTTTATTTAAGTTTTTGACAAAATAATTTTCTTTTATAAATATCAATTGAACTATCGATGCATATTAGGTTAGAAAAAATACCGTGTTGAAACTGTAGAAATAACCAAAACATTTATCAATATAGCAGTGGCCTTTAAGATTCGATATAAATAGTGCACACTAAACTTTGTCAGTCATATTTAATGTTTTAATTGAACTAACAATACAATTTTCAGATGGTACTGGTTAGTTTTTAAAATTCAATTAAACGCAGCCTAAAACCAAACCATAATATTACTTATATAATATTATTATTTAGGTATTCTACATATGGGAGATCTGACAAAAATAGTTACACACTTTTTCAGTCATACGTCTTATTTGTTTTCGTTTAATTAAGAATACATTATTACAGATAGTGCTGGTCAGTTTTATTAAATTCATGCCCTGCCTAACCAAACCATAATCGATTAAAAATATTCTTCTATCTATAAAATATCTAAAATTATGTATGGCTTAATGGTATAATTGTAGATATTTAATAGATAAACAAATATTTTTTGACTATTATCTACTATGGCATGATTAGATACGTTTTAATTGATCGTTAAAAACTAACAAATACTGTAATAATTATACAAAATGTAATCTTAGTTCAATGAAAACAAATACTTTTAACTGGAAAAGTTTAGTGTGCACTATTTATGTCAGATCTTTACAGCCTACCTCTACCCTTCGCCGCTGTAGGTACCACAAAGTCACACTTTCCAATGTTGGTGAGAAAATTTTGTATTATATCACAGAACTTCTTGTGTTACTGTTTGCACGTATCTATAGTCTAATAGCGCTTGTACACGTGCATGGAATTACTGTCAGCAATAGTTCTTATTTTAAACTATCATGACAATAACACTGTTTACACGGGCGGCTCTCGTAGTGCAGTGCGTAAGGCGCTTGCCTTCCACCCGAGAGTTCCTGGGTTCGATTCCCGGTCAGGATACACAATATTTATGTGTTTTTCTCAAAGCCTGGGTGTTTGTGATTGTTCAAAATTACTAACAACCACCTTGTACGAAAAAGCAAGGACATGGTTATTAATAATTCTAAAAAAAAAAAAACACTGTTTACACGTAAAAGTGCTGACTGTCTCTCCAATCTCATTCTTCAAGAGTAAGCGAAGCGCGATGTTGTCATTTTATAGTACTATCTGACAGGTCGTATTGAAAATCGGTAAAGCTCAAAACGAATGGTTCGTTTTTTTACCGGCGTGTTAGCCCCTATCGCTCTGCTGCGCAGGCGCAAATCGAAAATAATCTTACTTGCGCGTTGAATTCGGAACCTTCTAAGCTTGTTTGATTCATGCACGCGAACTTGCCAACTGCATGATAATACATGTTTCCCCATAATTTTCTTACTGTGCGCAGTAAATCTATACACGTGTAAACGGGGTTTGCACTGTCAAAACCGAGAGATATCCCATTTTTGTGGCATTTATTTTCAGTTTTCCGTACGAGCTATTTATTACCCACTGTATTTCTAACAATAAAAAAATCCAACGCTAACCTTTCGGATAATATTATGGACACATAATAATATTACCGCATACCTCAGCGGCCACTTGTGAACTTCATAGAAAGCTTTAAATTCAACAAGGAATGCCTAGGAATAATATGACGCAAACTGGAGATTAGGACAACTCGCGACTTCGCAGCCAAGCTGCATGGTTTTCGTTTGATAGGACATGGGTCGGCATGCACATGCAGGCACGACCATCATGTCGGTGAACATATCCTCTGGGACTGTCCGCTGATTGGAACCGACCGAGCGGAGCTTTTTGCCATGGTCCGTCCACAGACTACATCAGTCCCAAGCAGCTACGTTTCGGGACATGTCGCAGTAACATAGTTCACCGTGAGCTGTCAAACAGATGACTGTAAAGCATTGAAATCAACAACAAAACATGTGTTAGATTTTTGTGGAGCATTACAGACAGTAATGTTCCAATTTATTAGATTCAATAAGAACATTTGATATTGATTTGCATAAAATCTCTGCTGTCGTGTGTACTGTCAGATATTGTCTTGTGTCTTTCCCTTGTAATTGATTATTTTTAATTACGTATTTTGTGTGTAAGTGTTTTATTTAAATATAAATTTGGTCTCAATACTATACGGCCATCCATTTTCGATATAAAATAAATAAATAAAAAACAAAAAGCCACTGTACAACGTGTATTGTTCGTAGCTGTACCTTCCACAATGTAAATATATAGTATACCTACATAGTTTATTGTACCAGTTAATATAAGAAATAATATGTAGGTACCTATTATTAAATAGTATGCTAGTCACACGGCTCATGCCACAAATAAACCATCCCACATTCAATAGTTTGATCATGGTTGAAAAGTTCCCTGGGTTCTAGCTAGGAACTTACGGAAGATAACTTCTAGGGTAGTGTAAGTGAAGAAATTAAACCAACATCCAACACCCTGTTTCTAACCTGACATGAAGTAAAATATATTTTTTAATTGCATTGAATTGTAAATACTAATTGGTACAATGTAAACTGTAAAAATAACCACATACATTTTTTTTTAAATTAGTATAAATATAAATATATAAGTAGGCATGCAAAATTATTATAAGCACAGAGAATTAAATTAGTCCAAGTTACTTAAGCATATAAACTTACCTCTCACTCAAATGGAATATATCAATATTCAAAGCAATATGGTTGAACACGTCATCGCTCTCCCAAATTGGTATTATTAATGTCAGGTTACTACTACGCCTTGACAAAACAAACAACTTATGCTAGGTTAAGATATTTATATCATAGTACCTAGGTAGGTACGATGTTTTCATTATGTAGATAATTATATAAAAAATGAATTTTAATAGTTTCCTTTTACTTACAAATACTTATGTATATTAATAAACATCATCACAAAATTTAATATAAATTTCGTGCAAACCAAAAATACTTGTTCAGGGGTGGATTGTTAGTACTGGGGAGTGCGCAGAGTGGGGCACCGCGCCGACAAGGGTACCTCAAATTCAAAAATATCATCCAAAAATAGTAAAACCAAAATTATATAACTGCTATTCTTAGAATATTTTTTAACAGTTTAATACATAGAATTATTATTAATGCAAGTAAATTTCTGCAGGCAAAAAGAAGAAAAAAATATTACCTTTATTTGCAAATATGGACTGTCTTTGATAATCAAGTTTATAATAGACAATGATGAAAAAGTCAATATCCAAAAAAAAACATAAAAAAGATCATAACGGCCCATGTGCTCCGCGTAGGTCAAAATGAAGATTCTATCGTATTTTCAAAGCATGATCCTGGACATTCCTTAAACGTTGTAGATAATCTCTATATATATAAAAATCTCGTGTCACGATGTTTGTGGTCGAACTCCTCCGAAATGGCTCGACCGATTTTTATGAATTTTTTTATGTATATTTGTTAGGTATGAAAATAGGTCAACAAGTATATTTCATACCGCTAGGTGATTAGGGTATCTCTATCCAGAAAAATTTTCTTTTATTTTTTTGACAAATTTTTTTTTGTATTTTTTTTATTATTTGGCATAGAAAAATACCTATAATTCCAAATTTTAACTCTCCTACCCCCACCCTCCCATTTTTTAATCGCGATTTTATTATTTTTGTATGTACAAATTTAACCGTCGTTCGTATTTCAAACAGAACGAAATTATTTATGTTGTTGAATGACAGATGGCACTACGTCCGAGAAGAATTCAAGAGAAGCGTCGCGTCATTTTGACATTTTATTCGGCATATCACAACGCAGTGCGTGCAAAATTTTGTACGATTTATTTTAATTTATCTATTTTTATGTGCGTGTATTACAGTGTACAATGCCAGCAAGACGCAAGAGGGGCCATTTGAGCCGTCGAACGAATAAAGCAACAAACATGCGAAATAGTAGAGCAGAAAGAACAGACGAACAAATCCAACAAGAAAACAAAAACGTGCGTGTAAGCATGTCGCAATTGCGTGCATCTCGATCATAAGAGGCACGAGCTGAACGAAATCAACAACGACAATTGGAACGGAGCCAAGCGCGCCGGTTCGTAGTTAACACACGCAGAGCAAATGACCGACAACGCCAACAAGTACATCGAACATTTACATCCGCTTCGTTCCTTCGTCTCGCATTCGAGTACGAGCCAGATATTGAATATTCCGCTCATCCAAAAGTGCTGATTGGTGCTATGGACAAAGAATGTCCCCATTGTCATGCGCTCAAATTCAAACATGAGTCAGCCAGGATGTGTTGCGCATCAGGAAAAGTGCAACTACCAGAAATTGAGATAGCACCAGAACCATTGAACGGCTTGCTCATCGGCACGGTTCCAGATTCAAACCTGTTCCTGAAGTCCATCCGCACATTCAATTCATGCTTCCAAATGACTTCGTTCGGAGCAATAGAATTAGTTCACAATACTGCGGCAAATGGTCAACAATTCCATTCTACGTTCAAAATCAAAGGCCAAGTATACCACAAAGTAGGCTCATTGCTGCCAATGCCAAACGAACCACATAATTTTTTACAAATCTACTTCATGGGCGGTGAGGACATCAATCATGTGGATGCACGTTGCGGCTACAATGGCCTCAATTCGCCTATTTCCAGGCGCATCGTCGGCGAACTGGACGCCCTGTTGAATGAGCACAATGAATTATTGAAATTCTTCAAAGCACACATGCACAAATTGCAAAGTGACAATCACGCTATTGTCATCAATCCTGATAAAACACCAGCTGGAGAGCACGTGCGTCGATTCAATGCACCTGTTGTTGACGACATTGCGGGAATCATGGTTGGCGACCGCACATCGACGCGAGAAATCGTGATTCGAAGAAGAAACAATAATCTGGAGTTCATCGCTGACACACACCGTTCATACGACGGTCTCCAATATCCGCTAATTTTCTGGAAGGGACAAGGCGGATATTGCATAAACATTAAACAACGAGATCCTGTCACAGGTAATTCATTCATTATGAACATCATTAGTCATTTTGAATTGAGAAAATGAATGGTTGATGTTTTTTGTTTTTATCGGCGGTCATCGTCTACAGCGCTCTATTCCTCTTTCTGTCATAGATCCCATCCCCACACACTTACGATACATTCGTTATTTTTTATTTAACAACCAAAATATTCACTAGAAATAATTTATATGGCAGATCAACGTTTGCCGAGTCAGCTAGTCTATTTATATAATTTTGAAGCCTTATTATCCTTTATATTTATTTTAGGCATTTCATGACTGCATAAAGTATTTTTATTACATAAAATAGTATTCTTTTAAACCTCTCGATCTAATATTTTAGAATATAGTAATATTTCAGTACATCCATGTGCAGTGGTGTTAAGATTTTTTACATTTATTAATTTTTAAACGTATTTACAAAACCATTAGTAAAATTTATGTTGACATTATTATAGTGAAATATTTACGATAAAAAATTATATTGATAATCTCTGTGATCCCAAATTTGACAAGAAGTAGGCATTTTATTATTCAAAAATGGGCAAGGTTAACACATTTGAAGATAATTCTAAAGATATTGATTATAAGTTATGTCTTTGACCATTTCTTTTGTTATTTCCCAATGGTTAAGGTACAACATACGACCGTAGTCATAAATTGACAAACTATAACTGAAGTAGGGAGTAAGATCGTGTTAACGTGCGTGTTTGAATATGTACTTAACCGAAAAAAAATCTTTTTTTACCTTATTCTTTGTTCAATAATAATTATTATAAAACAATCATTATTCGTAGGATGTTAACTTATAATCAGTATCTTTAGAATTATCTTCAAATGTGTTAATCTTGCCCATTTTTTGAATAATAAAATCCTAAGTCAAATTTGTTTTAGTTTGTCAATTTATGGCTACGGCCGTATGTTGTAGCTTAACTACTGGGGAATGCCAAAAGAAATGGCGAATTAAAAAAAAACACTACCTTATTCTTAGGTTAATAATTATTATAAAGCAATCATTGTTCATAGGATGTTTATCACATTTAAATGGTCAAAGTCATAGCTTATAATCAGTATCTTTAGAATTATCTTCAAATGTGTTAATCTTGCCCATTTTCAGCTAAGAATAAGGTAGTGATTTTTTGAAATACGCCATTCCTTTTGGCATTCGCCAGTGGTTAAGCTACAACATAAGGCCGTAGCCATAAATTGACAAACTAAAACTGAAGTAGGGAGTGAGATCATGTTAACGCGCGTGTTTGAACATGTACCTAACCGATTTTTTTTAAATGGTACATGTTCAAACACGCGCGTTAACATAATCTTACTCCCTACTTCAGTTTTAGTTTGTCAATTTATGGCTACGGCCGTATGTTGTAGCTTAACCACCGGGGAATGCAAAAAGAAATGGCGTATTTCAAAAAAATACTACCTTATTCTTAGGTCAATAATTATTATAAAGCAACCATTGTTCGTAGGATGTTTATCACACTTGAATGGTCAAAGACATAGCTTATAGTTAATATCTTTAAAATTATCTTCAAATGTGTTAATCTTGCCCATTTTTTGAATAATAAAATGCCTAATTCTTGTCAAATTTGGGATCACATAGATTATCAATATAATTTTTTATCGTAAATATTTCACTATAATAATGTCAACATAAATTTTACTAATGATTTTATAAATGTGTTTAAAAATTAATAAAAGTAAAAAATCTTAACACCACTGCACATGGATGTACTGAAATATGACTATATTCTAAAACATTAGATCGAGAGGTTTAAAAGAATACTATTTTATGTAATAAAAATACTTTATGCAGTCATCAAATGTGTAAAATAAATGTAAAGGATAATAAATAAGGTTTCAAAATTATATAAATAGATTATCTATAACGTTTAAGGAATGTCCATAAGAATGAATAAGAAAAGTAACATCCTTAGAAATTAATGAGTACCTACCCACTCGGAAGATATTACTTGCGTCCATTAAAGAAAATAATAATTCTGTGACCGGAGTGTAAAAGCACATTAGTCATGAAATTGCATTCTTCGTTTTATTACCGATTCAATAAATAATAATATAAATATAAGCCAAATGTTGTTTGGTAAATTTTATATTAAAAACAAGCTTTCTCACGTAAGTTACGAGGGTGGGTCAATAATTCCTTAGAAAAAAGCATTAAAACAGTTTTGATTTTTGTATTTTTTTTTTATTTCTCAACATAATCTCCTTGGAGCTCAATACACTTAGTTAGACGTTTCTCAATTTTTTTTAAACCGTCAGAAAAATAAGTTTTCGGAAGGTCCTCAAAATAAGCATTTGTCCGATCGATGACTTCTTCATTTGAAAAAAAACGTTGTCCACTTAGCCGTTTTTTTAAGTTTGGGAAAAGGAAAAAGTCACTGGGGGCTAAATCTGGCGAATACGGTGGGTGGTCGACCAATTCGAACTTCAATTCTTCAATTTTAGCCATTGATCGTAAACATGTGTGAACACGGGCATTGTCCTGATGAAAGAGGATTTTTTTCCTGTTTAAATGAGGCCGTTTTTCTTCAATTTTGTTTTTTAGCTGGTCCAATAAAGATGCATAATAATCCCCTGTTATTGTTTTTCCTTTTTCCAAATAGTCAACGAAAATAATTTCACGTGCATCCCAAAATACAGTAGCCACAACCTTACCAGCTGATTTTACGGTTTTCGCCTTCTTTGGACATGGTTTGCCTTCGCAATCCACTGCTTTGACTGTTCTTTCGTCTCGGGAGTATAGTGGTGTATCCATGTTTCATCTACAGTCACAAAGCGACGAAAAAATTTATCCGGATTGCGTTGCATGAGCGACAACAGGGCTTTAGAGGCCACCACCCTATTGCGTTTATTGTCGACTGTGAGCAAACGCGGCACCCATCTTGCAGAAATATTTTTCATGCCCAATTTGTCATGTAAAATAGAAATGACGCTACCTTTTGAGATCCCTGTAACCTCAATTATCTCACTCAACTTTAATCTTCGGTCATTTAACACCATATCGTGGATTTTATTGATCATTTCTGGTGTAGTCACCTCTACAGGACGTCCTGAGCGTGGTTCATCCTTTGTTGATGTACGACCACGTTTAAATTCATTTAACCAGTTATAAATAGTTGCAAGTGAAGGAGCAGATGTGCCGTGAACTAAATCCAACTCATTTTTTATTTCCTTTGCTGTTAACCCTTTTATATTAAAATGTTTAATAACAGCTCTAAACTCAATTTTCTCCATTTTCCATTTTTCCATTTTCCACAAGCAAAATTTTTTTTTAAATGTTCGAGAAACACACAACAACCCGACCAATCTGATTGAAACTTCGCAGCATACTGAATCGGTAGTGCCGCTGCATGAAAACAAACCGCTTACAGTACTAGTCGCGCCACCTGTCGGCTTTTCTAAGGACTTATTGACCCACCCTCGTATCTACCCCGGGAAAGAACGGTAGAAAAACTCACAAACAAGATATTTAAAAAATATATTCATTAGAATGTTGTAATACCAGATGACTTATAATATTATTAGTTCCTAGATGACGATTGATTTTATTCTGTCCAATTTTGCAGTATTTTTTGACATAGGTATGTGGTTTTACAACCCGATTATAGTATTATTAAATGCACAATTCTCGCCATTAGTAGGTAAGTAGTTAGCGCAATTATGAATAATTATTGATGCTGCAAGTAAGCCTCACGAGTGTAAATCCTCCCTTGCGCTTGCATCATGAAAGTATCTTAAAAATAATGATTATCAACATAAATAAAACACAAATTATGTTAATTATTCATCTAAAATACAACATAAATGCGGTCACGCACCCTAGCCAATATTAAAAGAGAATATAACGAGTTGTTTTTGCACTGATGTACTAGGCTACCAGAAGGCATCCATTATTTTCCATTTGTATCTATCTCTTGACCAGTATTTACTTTATAGGGGCGAAATGTTATCACTGTATTTCCACTCCATTTGCCATTACGTATAACACAATGATATCCCTTGATTGTAAGCTGGTATGGTCCCACTAATGACGTCATTAACTCTGCAAATCCAATACAACCCTGAAAATAAAATTATGCTATATTAAAGTAGTGTGCGTATATACATTTCTACATGTTTATGCTATGTAGACATCGTGTATTGATGACATGTTTTGATTACCTTATCTACAATAAAATAACACTAATGTTATTGTAATTCGCTTGTCATTGTTCGCTTATATCACGGGTATCTAACCTTTATAATATCCGAGCAACTTGAGACCCCCGCCGCATTACAATAAAAAAGCATTTCAGTAGGACGAAGAAAACATCATGAAAATGTATTTATTATTGAATATTGTTTTAGATGTGAATTGTCAATTATCACATTTATATTTTATGTTTATCTTCCAAGGGTTTTTTAAAGACCATAAAAATATGAGTTCAAAATTCCCTTGATCTTTATTCAAGCTATTACATCAAAAATATGTTTTTTTTAATGTTGATCGATTTTAATAAGTGACACCACACAAAATTTGATGTTTGGCCTTCGCTCGTCGTCAGACTTCTTCGAAAATGATTTATTTTAGTAAGTATACAAATATGGAATATTTTATTTTCTGAAAAAAAAGTGTTTATATTTTGCTAGTTTTGTGATGTCTAATTTACTAAAACCCTCCTACCCTCTTCGTGATAAATTGTTACTGTACCTATATCAGACGCCACCCTTTAGGGCCTAATAATAATTACTCTAAAATCTCTTGGCTACCCCACATTGATTTATTATTTAAACGCCTTTTTACGAGAAATAGTTGTTAGCTATTCGACTAATCCAATGGATTTTTGCTCAATTGAAAACACATAATGTACTTATCTATAATTTTTACTGCAACTACCTAAATGTATAAAAAAAATCGATCCTCGCATAAGTAAAAAATCAGCAAAAATCACGCCCGCATTTTCAATACCCATTACATTAAACAATCAGGCACCCTAAGTCAATGCTTACTATTATTTTATGGTTTATTTAATCATTATATTAAAATTCAGCACTATGTGGTTACGACGCCAATCTGAATCTAATGTCTGGTGAAGACAGCTGGCTTTGCTAGTAAAATATAAATACTATTCGATTTTCAAATGTCAAGACCAGCTTTTCATTATAATTCTCAAATAATATGTTCATTTTTTGAGATTTAATGATTTTTAAAAGTCAAAACCAACTTTAGATACAATATTATGAAAATATTCAATTCCATATTTCATAAATTAAAACCAGCTTTAGATCATTATTAAAATACAATATTCTACGATACTATACGTCAAGCACTAACGAATATCTGACAAAGCATATAAACACGATTCAAAAACTTGATTTCCGGCGTGCGGTAAGTAAATAAATTACCCGGAGCACATTGTTGAACCGATACGTGGTTAGCCGCTCCACGGGGCGCCACTGGAGAGAGAGGAGAGATCCAAACTCAAACTAAACTCTAAAGTTTCGTAGCTAAGAACTTTTACTTCTCGGTTATACTTGGTAGTTCTACTTGCCAGTTCTACTTGCCGGATAAGTGCAACCTCCGTGGCAACTTACTCCTTCCATTATTAACTGACTGAGTTGTTTTCAGTTTTTTATAATGCAGCAAAAAATGTAAGCCACTCATGTAAAGTTAAATTTGTTGTCGTCTGGAACTTAATTCACTTCGTCAAAACAAGCTTCTAGGGTGTTGTGTTATCGGGAAAACTGAAAATAAGGAAATCACCTAATTAGATCCTCAAATATTATGTTGGATAACATACTAATTTCTTCTGTAAACGCTACATTATTGATTAACACTTTCACTTCAGTTTACACTTCAGAATAGTCTTCAAATTTAATTTTGACAATTCTTAACATGTATCATTTAAAAAAAATTGTTTCATGTACGACATCAAATATTTCTGTACGCTTTTGTATCAATCTGCCACAAAATAATTGTAATGTCGTTTTATACTTTCTATTATTTCGTTACTCACAATGCCACTAATAATCTCGCAAACTATTTAAATAATATTGAATTGTGACACAGGTGTACAATAAGTTTTAATCTTAAAAACATGCACATTTTTTCACTAATCACTGCGAAAATATAATTTGATTACACCTCACTTTTACTTAATTATCTGTCAGATTAATAATATGTCAGTTCAATTGTTTTTTTTTAATTACATGATAAACAAAACAATAGTTTTGTTTGGTAGAACATTGCGATTTTCAAATATCGAATTAGGGTTTACAATATCATAGATAATGAGGTATATGTAGCAAATAGATTTAATAATTGACGCATTATACGAGTATAATCAGTTATTTTTTAAATTGAATTTATTAAAAATACTTATAGAGATTTTTTATAATATTTCTAATTAATGATTATGTATCGCATTATCCTATTATTATATACATAGGTATAAATTATGATAGTATGTACATAGTACCTACGTTGTTTTGTCAAATTATTTCTATTTTCTACGTCCGTATAATATTGGTAAGTATGTATGCACAATGTTTATACGCAAATAAAATTAAATTAAAAATAAAAATTACTTCAACAATATTACGCATATGATAACTACATACATATTAGTATATTAAATTTGTAAATCTACATACATACCTTGTCTTGACTTTCATTGCGAACTTATGTAAGAGAAAATATTGTATCATGGCATCATGGGCTTACAAATAACTATCATGATCTCTGTTTCATACCGGACTATTTGAAACCACAATATACGAGGTAAAAACTTTGTTGACTATTAAACTCAATACAATTTCACAGCTATAATAAAAATTATATTGTCTCAACCTGATAACAAAAAGCTCATCTTTATTTCGCTTATTTTAGATTTAACTACCTAGTTAGGTAACCATTATTATTTTAATAACAGCTCTTAATTAAATTTTGATTTTTTTATTATATTACTTTATTATTATATTACCTATTTGTTATTACACATACTATAAGTAAATCATGAGTACGCCGAACATGTAATTCACTAGCAAATAAAATTATCTTGATAATTCAGGATTTCGTTTCCTGTCTAGTCCGAAAACTTACCATATCGACTGTAGAAAGGAAAAAGGACGTAACCCTCAGTTTTTTCAAAATAGGTTTTATTTGATAATAACTTTGTACATGACTAAATACACGTTGTGTCCAAAGGATGCAGGCTGTAAATGCCAATTTATTATCTAAATTTAGATGGAAAAAAAGGAAGTGAAGTGGGAAAAACAACTTAACCATAATTTTTGTTGGTTTTTCTCTAATTAACTCAATAATTAATATCAGCTTAGGTATATAAAAACCAAATTATTTACTATCGTGCATTTCACGGTTATGTCTATTTTGTATTTTAACTTTGACCGAAAACCATGACAAAAACGTTCTTTTGCCTCCTGTAAATTTGACTTGTGTGGATTATGTCCTTTTTCCTTTCTAGGGTCGATATATTTTGTTCATTTAGGGTTTCTGGTAGTTATCGTTATTTGAGTGGTAGGTACAATTATAAAAACTACTCATGTGAGTAGCATATCCAAAACCACCAATTAGAATTTATGTAAATTAGCCAAATTGGGCGATTTGGAAGTGAAATGAAATTCATCAAAAATCTGAGATAAGTAATATCTGTCAATAACAAAGAATTTTTAGTTTGAATTATTTTAATGTGATTTTTTTACGCGCGGTAGAGGGATTTTCGGTACTGTTCGGTTATACGGAATACAGCGGAAAACGCGTTTTGAAAATAGCCGATAAACTGGATTATTTGTTAGTTTAACCTAACCTAACCTAACCTAACCCAACCTAACCTAAACTAACCCAAACTAACAAATAATCCAGTATATCGCAGGGGGGGCAAACTTTTTGGATGGAGGGCCAAATTCAAGAATTCAAAATGAGCGGCGGGCTGCAAGTAAAATACAATTTTTAGATATACACTATTTATTATCACGAAAAATAAACATTTCAAAAAAATTAATGAGAAGAATGAAACTGTTGTACATTTTTTTTAAATTCAGGTGTTAATTTTGTAGTTGATATTCTCAAAACTGCTTGTAAATGGGCATCGGACATATTTAATCTTAAAGAATTTTTATTGAGGTTCATGATCGAAAATGTTTGTTCACATATATAAATTGATACAAAAATAACGAACATTTATCTTGTATAATCTTTAAGTTGGTCGAATTTGTCTGAATTAAGTTGTAAAATTTGGAGATTTCTTCACGACGATGCAATTCTCTTAAATCAGTGTCACACTGCAGATCAATAATCTCAAGTTGTAGCTCTATCGGTACACTATCAATATCTATTGAAATCGATCTTCAACATAGAAAATAGTGGTTACATAGTGTGAGGCAAGACGCAAGGAAGACGTACTGAGATAATACATTTACGAAACAACAAATTCTTCAAATTTTAATCTATTGTCAATATTTTTTTAAAAATTATAAAAAAAGTTATTCGTAATCAGAAGTACAATTAATGATAGCGGGCCGCAAAAAAATATCCGGCGGGCCGCAGTTTGCCCTTCCCTGGTATATCGGGTATTTTCAAAATGTGTTTTCCGCTGTATTCCGTATAACCGAACAGTACCGGATTCTCGATAATGTCGTCACAAAAATCGAACCTCTCGATAATTGACAACTCTCGAACACTGTCGGAAATTACTGACGCACATTTGATGCAATAATTCAGGTTACTACACTCTGTAAAATACCGTTTTGAATTGGTTGATGAGTTTTCCTGAATCAATCATGTCGAAATTAGCCGCACAACGATCAAGCCAGTATTGCGTAAGAAACCTCAGAATAAAAAAAAACTCATAAACGTGGATGGCAGCGTGTCTGAAAATGTAGAGCAAAATACGATTCACTTTTCTCGCGTTTGCTGTCACACTCATTTTTTTTTTTTTTGGAAAAATATGAAAGACGAACAGGTTATATTATTGTATTGACAGAAACAATGTACATTATTATAAATAAATACAAAATAATTGTAACGTGTGAAATTTTTACAGATAGTAAATTATATAAAATAGCCTAACGACCCAACGTAAAGGTAAGTATATAAAGAATAACGATAACCGAAAAATAAACCGAAAGAATAAAAATAGAAAAAATAAAGTAGGTACGTAGTTCAAAAATAGACATTTGAATAATGTAATATTATTAAAATATCTCTATGGCCTAAAAATCATTTGATGCAAATCTACATAGATTCAAATGAAATTGCAAATCTCTTAATGGGATATCATAAAAACTTAGAAAACACCCCATAAGTCGGTAGCGGGATGATATGGGAGATGGACTGAAAGGCAGCCAGGGTAACAGGAGTTGCGGAGAGGACAGGGAGACGGGTTGGTATCAGAGGCGTTCTACTTGCCGTGGAAAAACAATGGAAAAGACTTTACAGTGGAAAACTTCAAGTTACAGGTTCGAAGAAAAGTTAAGACGACGCGTGCGGCGCGTGGTTTTATTTACAATATTTAAATACATCCTGACTATATTATAATCTGTATTTATTTTGCTTTGATATTAATGAAAAAGTTAATTACTATTTTCAACACAATGGAACATATTATGAACGCCGATAATGTCGTAACTTTTTTTAGTAAGATTGGTTATAATTTATTCTTTCTATCTCTAGTTAGGTTTGGTAAATATGACAAAGAAGTGGAAACATATTTAATACAATAAGAAATTATTCTAAGTTTATGGAATCATTGATAATGTGTGAATTTTCTCTTAGGTACTTGGAAACCTGAGACCTTCTTAATATGTTAATGTGTTACACAAACAAGTTGCTACGATGACTGACAGCTAGGCGAATATAGTAAAATCCATATTACTAATATAATCATCAATATTAGCAGGGGTTGATTCACTGCTGGATGAGAGCCTCCCCTAACTCCCTCCACACTTCTCAGTCCTTAGTTTTTCGCTGCCATGTTGTAATATAATAAAACATTCTTCTTAATTCAACGTGGTAGAATACTTTTTGATAGCGATGGTTAAAAAGCATTACTGCATTAATTATTAATTGGTGCAAGTATGTCAAACTTTAAGCGTACAGTAATCTAGTATTAAAACTGCTAGTGATTTATTAAATTCTCCCATTATCATTAATCAAATGGAAAAAAACGTAGTATAGTCTATGCCCCAGTTTAGAGCGCGAGGATTGTTTCTCTCTCAATCCTGTATCCTGTAATATCAATCCGGGAGGCCGTGAATGACGCAAAACGAACCACGTGATACGACGAGGTCACGTGGCCTTCCGTGTGGATAATTTTAAAACGATTGTCACGTAATCTGGTTAAAGAAATAAAAATATTTATAGTCACCTTCAAAACCTCAATGAAATCATATCAAATCACATCTTACGCTTTTTATGTTCTCACCAGTCAAACGATGCATTAGACATGTCTGATTTTAGTGAATGGGAGAAGAAATAGAGAATCGAAATGCATCACAGATAGCGAGACCTAAATTTAAACACATGCATAAATGAAATTGATAAGAAACTACATTTTAATAAATGTATCCATCTAGAATTAACTTTAAATTACGTTTACATCACTATTTTCGATCCTAAGAGGGATCATAATATGGACCTTCGCAAGATTATCTCCAATTTTTAATAAGATACCTATCTACATGCTATGATTATCCTCGCTCGAATGTTATTTATTATTATTTGAATAGAAAATAATAATACGAAACAAAACTATCGTAAAAAAAGCCAGTAACTTATTCCATAGACAATTTCCAATTGTTTACGGTGATATTGTATATTTTTAATACTGAAAACACAGCGTATGGTATTAGCCAATCACGACAACTATCGAGACGATCCGATTTATATATATATATCGATGTGTGTAATCTTTATTTATTCGCCGTGAGTCTGTGATCGAATGAGACAGTGCAAATTTAGTCATAAGAAATAGTATATAAGAAACAATTGTAAGGTAACTCCTGACGCCACTGGAGATAAAATCGTCTGCAGGATAAGTTGAGTCAGCGAAAACTTTAAAAGCTGGCGAACGTTGGATCCAGTTTTAAATTACACCACGGGCCGCCCGTGGGCCACGGCCCCCGCACACGTCCCCGCCTCTTTCATCCACCTTATATTATTTCACCCTCTTCCCACTGTCTGTTACCTGCGATCCTGATCGAGAAAACCAATGGAAACTTAATTAAAAATATCGACATTCTTTTAAACAATGCTTAAATGCGATAATCATTCCTCTTCTTCCCATGTCCCCCACATCCTGAAGCGGGCCCCTACCTATCGTTAAGGTTTAAGGCAGTGTGATTTTCTACAGTCGTATTCCCCAAGTGGTTTCTACGGAACTCCAGAGTTATGAGTAGGTATTTCGTATATTTTTAGCGATTTTTAAATAAATCAAGTTGATTTATTGAGTTGTCGCCACTCAGCATATTACTACGAAACACTGGTCACGACCTCCTTTTTTGGTACCTAATCAAGTAACATGCAACCCTTCGCCATATTGGATAAAAAACCATTTTGTAAATCAGGAAACACACTTAAATTAAGTAATTATAAAATAAAATTCTACATGTGAATTATCATTTAATTATATCAATATTTATCATATCACATCAAATTATATCACACAGCCACATATTTTTAAATGTTAATTCTTTCATAGGAAAATAGCGCCGCAGGCGACTATTTTCCTGTTGGACAAAAATTATGGTTTTTTTTCACTTAACTGGTCGACCCACCACGCCGGGCCGCCAGGCTAGAGTCCTGTCAGCCCCCCCTTTGTGGGGGCCATGCTTCTTCCTAATGTGCTATATCCGTTATCAGGGCTTGACTCAACTCAAATCAGTCTTTGTGATTCTTGAGTTGCCTACTTTCCTTCCATAACCTTTTCACCAAGTTCATACGTCTCGAGAAGTGGCCAAAGTCTGCCAACTTTCTAAAATTGACTTCTTTAATTTTTTCTTTGGATTTTTTTTTTGCATTCTTAACATCACTTCGACATTCGTAATTTTTTTCCCGTACACTCCCATTTTAAGAGGTTCAAGCTTTCTGAATGACTGAATAAAAAGGATTTCAAGTTATACACATTTATATTTTTTATAAAAAATTATGTTTTTTAAAATAAATATAAAAAATATTAAAACCACCTATGAATAAATTAGTCAAAAATCTGAACCGTAAAAAATTGAAAACTAATAAAATAATTTTAATAATAAATAAAACCATAAAAATAATGTAATAATAACGTAACATATGCCACAAATATGTAACAAATTCAACTTAAAGGTCACAAGTTTCCTTTTGACTTAAAAAAATCTTTTTAATGTTTTCATATACATATTTATTAATTAATACAGTTGAAATTGTAAATTATCAAAAAAAAAATCTCAAATTGCAAGCTTCGTATTTTACCGTTAGGTTCTCTGTTGGCATAGGGATCCCCCTTAAGGGTTAATCCGGCCAAGATCCAGTTGCAGCACTAGGTACATAATAATAACTAAAATTAGATAATATTCAGTCCTTAAATATTTTATTAAAAAATAAATATTTCTAGTGTGACTGAGGCTAGAATAAATTCCTTATTTTTCCGCACTGGCAATTGGAGCGGAAAAAATGGCGTCGGTACGTTCCAAAATTAAATTCATATTGTTCCATGTCTTCTGACGCAAACATCATGGCTGTCATATAACTGGCTGCCAGAGAGACACGCACACACCGATATAATCACTCCTATCCAAATATAATGTGCGATATAAGTACACACATCCGTTCACACCTCACTGACACAAATACACTTTTCCGAATGCAAACTAGCGACAACGAAAATTCACACGTACACACCCACACATGTACGGCCAGTGAGTGACAAACACTTGCTTGGATCTGAAAACGATAGACTTTCCCAAACTAAAGTGAATACCTAGCTAATATTATTAATAATAATATTATCATAACAATCCTCTTGGAAAACTTCTCGGACAGATTCCATTACAGAAGGCAACAATCAATTTAAAAAAAAATGTCTAATCTAACATTTATATCAAAAATATATTTGTAATCGTATAACGCTGCCAGAATGTAGGTAGCTGGCTGATGGTCCCAAAATTAATGGTTCTTCGTATAATAATATACTTCATTAATTAGGTAGGTATTAATATATTATTTTTATACGACATATATTATTATGTTTCACTCATATACTTAGTAAATTTCATCTGAGCCTTTAATAAAATTGCGGCATTTTACGGCGAGCGAAAAGATTTTTTCTCATCGAGAATTGACCGTAATACATTATAGCGAAATAGAGATCACGAACATGCTAGTGCACGCTAACCAAGGTCTTGGAAAGTTGCTCCTGGGACACTTTCAGCACAACTTTGAAGGGCGCCCAACGTTCGTTACGCCACGGTATACGCCTGCATTACTGGTGTGGAAACATGGCGGGTGGTGGAGGGAAAAGCAAGCTATCTTCACCAAGTACCTACAAGTACCATTATTTACAATTAATTTTATATTATAATGTTAAAAATTAATATTGTCAGTTATTGTGTTAATAAAACTAAAAAAATAGACAAAAATATTGTGGAAACTCGTGAAGTTTCCACAGGTTATACATAGTTTTTAGTTTATGTAAGTTTAAATTAGTAAAAACAGCAATTTTACATTAATCTTTTATGTTTTCATGAAAATAGAGATTGACGATAAATTCTGTGGTTGGTTGCAACGGAGTTAATCGCAGTTTTTCAAATAGTGTAACGTAGAAGTTAATTTATGTTTTATGTGGAATAAGTACTAAAATATATTATGTTTTATTTTAATTAGTCTAAAATAACAGTAAAAATATGTTAAGAGCCAACATATTTATAATATTATTAATATCGCTGATGATCCGGCTACTATGGATGCGTGTCTGCTAATGAAGTCATGGGTCAAAGGTTTGAATCCCAAGTCTGGTAATTTCACATGTTGTTTTTAATCTGTGGATTGACCAACTAGGTTGAACGAGTTGCAAACAATCATTTCTCGCAAAAAAAAACTGTTAAAAAACGGCGGTCAAGACCACATCGCATTGTAGAGCCAATTAAAAAAAATATCACTAGTATGTAATATTAAAGATTTATGTTTATCCATTTTATTACAGATAAAATAAAAAAAAACCTAAACAAAATATGTATATCTATTAGGAAATGTGTGTAGTTTCTTACTAAAAAAAAATCGGTGTGTGTACAAAACAAAAACAAAACTTGTGATAAACTAGATTCTTTGTCTAGCTCTTAATTATCTTGTTAAATTACATACTCAAGAAAAAAGACCGCTTATTGGAACGCCGTTGGTTTATTTCTATACACTATTGGTTTCTCGTTGTTTTTATTTAAGTACCGACTGTCACACTGAGTTTAATAGTTTGTTTACGTAAGGAATTGCAAATGGCCGACAATAATAAATTCGCTTCCTAGGCACCGGAACAATTCTAAACTATAATATTATACTGTATAATCGTCACGATTGCAGTATCATACTGTGGCGTAAAGGTAGTGCGTTCGGTTGATACCCGAACAATCGGTGGTTCGAATCCAATAGAGTGCGTTTTTTTTGGTGTGAAAAAATAAATTATGTGTTACATGTCACACGCCAAAAATACACTCTAATCTGATTTCCCAAACGCGCTAAAAGAAGTATATCTTCAAAAATACAGGATATTTCCAGTATAAAAAATCACTAAAATGGATCTCCTGTAAAGTTGACATTTTAGTTGCGGTCAATGTCAATTACAGTATATAAATAATAATTTAAATATGACTTCTGGCATATGACCGCCACGGCTGGCTCAGACGTAGTCTAATCTGGAGGTCCAATTTTCGACGACTTTTTCCAACATTTGTGGCCGTATATCGGCAATAACGCGGCGAATGTTGTCCTCCAAGTGGTCAATCGTTTCGGGCTTATTGGCGTAGACTAGCGACTTCACATATCCCCACAGAAAATAGTCAAGCGACGTTAAATCGCACGATCTTGGAGGCCAATTCACGGGTCCGAAACGTGAAACTATGCGGTTACCAAACGTTTCCTTCAATAAATCAATTGTGGCACGAGCTGTGTGACATGTTGCGCCGTATTGTTGAAACCACAGCTCCTGCACATCATGGTTGTTCAATCGATGAACGAAAAAGTCAGTAATCATGGCTCTATAGCGGTCACCATTGACTGTAACGTTCTGGCCAGCATCATTTAAAGAAGTACGCACCAATTATTCCACCAACCCATAAAGCACACCAAACATTCAATTTTTCTGGATGTAACGGTGTCTCAACATACACTTGAGGATTATCATCACTCCAAATACGGCAGTTTTGTTTATTGACGTATCCATTCAACCAAAAGTGAGCTTCATCGCTAAACAAAATTCGCTTATGAAGATCGGGATCAACGGCAATCTTGTTTTAAAATAAATTTTCACAATTTGGAAGCGTTGTTCAGGCGTCAGTCTATTCATGTTGAAATGCCAAACCAAACTAAACATAAATCACTTAACAGCTGACAAAATGGCCGCCAATTAAAAAAGTGCTGCCAGCTTAAAGTTCTATACCTTTAAAAAAACACAGATTAGATACATAATAAAAATTAAACATATTATTATGTTATGATTATCAGGAGGGTCGAATGAAAAAATTTCGGGGAAATACGAATTACTTCAGCAGGCTTGGTTGATGTTGCATAAATCTCTATGCACAATATAAACACAATCTTTGTCTTTGACTATTTTTTAGTGATATTTCAATTTGAATTTGAAAAAAATGTAATAATGTAATATGATTTAATATGAATATAAAGTTTTTTTATGTAAGTACCTATATTATTTTGTTTATTTATTTTTTTCCGACGTTATTTTATAATCCAAGAATTAAAAGCGATAATCATCTGTCATTCAAATCATTTTTTTATATATACAAAATCGTAATAATATTTAGCTATTGATAAGCCAATTTGTTTTTCTTACTTTCAAATGCCTTTGCTAAAACGTAAATTATTGCATATGTCGGGACTAGGCAATCCAATCCCGAGCCAAAATTCTGATCCCGGGATTTCGGGATTACAATTTAACATTCCCGGGATCCCGGAACTGGTCCCGGGATTGGCATTTTTTCCATTGTTAATATAAAATTTTTATATTTACAAATAACATTGATAAAATCGGTCACAAATAAATCTAGTATGATTTATACTATTTAAGACATTTATTGTTAATATTGTATATCTACGTTCAATCTTGGAAATACATAAGTTTAATGGAGTAAATAATATTGTAATATAAATATTAATGTGAATTTAATATGAGATTGCTGTTTCTGATAGTAAAGACTTAATGAATGGATTAGCGAGATTAAAAATAGTAAAGCAAATAATCATGGTGTACTTATGGTCTTTTCGCTTCATAAATCTAATTAGTCATCCACATATGAAACTGCCGTAAAACGTATGAGATCATGGAATTATTTTGTTAAAAGTGCGAAGCATTGTTTTTTCCAATCTTTCTCATTTTTTATTAATTTATGTGAAAAACTAAAATGAATCGGCAACTTACACATGGGTATAAATCAAACTTCATTCAAACTCAGTTTATTTCTAATGTAGTTATTTGTTATTAAAAGTGTTTTTTCTGTTATATTTTCGTTTTTATTTTATTTTCCATAAAAATTGATAAAAAAATCAATCCCGAAAGTTTCGGGATTATGTTTATCAATCCCGGGATTCATAGGTATCGATAATAGCTCGGGATCTCGGGATTGGAATCCCTAGTCGGGACTATATTACTCCGCAAGCCGTCTGTCCAATCGAGTATCGGATACATCAGACTTGCGACGCCTCGCTAATTGACATGGCATTGATTTCGCGGCAGAATTTTTATACACAGATAACGATTTTAAACTCTATTTTTGTCATTGGAAAATTGATCAATCCAATGAATATTTATGTCAGCATGAAAACAATAGGTAACATAACACCGCAAAATGATTGTATATAGTAAACGAAAATCAAGATTAAAAATGATAATTTTGTATTAATTGTAGGGAGGATATATGAGGCAAGTTTATGAAACGGAAAATATTGAGAAATCCTTTCTTAGTAGAGTAGTAGACATATACAAACACACGCACATACACTACCAGTATATTCGTACTCACACTTGCTCACTGCAAGAGTAAAACTAAAGTTAAATTTGCAAGTGATAGATATGCGAGGCACTCGCGGAATGTAATTTACCCCTCCGACACCCCGGCCACCCGGCCAAACCCTTCGACAGGGTAGCTGCAATGGCGTCGCACGAAGGAGGATTTCCATCTCGACTAAATTATTTTTAAAATGGCAATTAACGCATAGCTCATCTCCGGCAATCGCCATATGCAAATATTTTCTTTATTCCCACCGTAGGGGAGGGGGGCTGTATTATTTGATGAAAATAATCATTGTAGCCCTTCCACGCGGGAATGTTTGTTAGTTGTAATTGTGCTCAACATAGAAATGTTGGAATGTGTCATTCGTTGTCAGCGAGAAACGTTATTTGGAGTACGTACTCGAAAAAAAATAAAGATATATTTGCAGAAGAATCTCCTTCCGCCATCAGTAACTTATGCATGTAATTTTTTTTGACATTCTCGATAATCCAATTTTGACATACATTATTTTATTACAACGTTTTTATTAGCTCATATTCTTGTTTGTCCGGTGGTTGTTTGTCCAGTATAAATCTTGCAATCGATTTTTAATATTTGAAACTTTTAGAATATATCATAACACGGTGCCAATGCATTCTTTTAATATTTTAGCCATCTTTAATCAGAATTGAATTCATTTTCAGTTAATTCTGTTTTGTATGGAAAGTTATTTCAGAAAAATCCGTAAAAAGTAAAAGGTCCTAGCAACTAAATTATTAATAATATATATATGCGTTCCTATGGAAATCAAAATGACATTTCAGTAATCTATATTTGTTTGTTTGTTCGTTATTTATTTACTTCATATCAAGTACAAATTTGAGCATATTGAGCATAATAATTCAACAAAAAATTTAAAAAACGTTGTATATAAAAAGTTATTTTTATCTTGTAATTATTTGTAATCATTTTATACCTGCAGCTTTTTTAAAACAAATTACGCATTAAGCATTGGCGTATACTGGGTAAGATGCACTTAATTAATTAATATAGTACGTTTTTAAATCAATTTTATTTATTAGTAGATATATAAGTAATTTGATTAAATAGATAAATTAATATTGCACGATAATAACTAAAATAAGAGTAGGTAAACCGAAATAACAATGGATAACAATGTAAAATTAATATTACAAGTTAGTTTTTAATAGTAAAAATTATGATATGAATATTCAACTTTATGTTAAGCACCAAACTTAACTATCAGATTGTATTTATTCAACAAATAATTCACAAGATGAAAGTAACTTACATTCTTTCAAAAAAAAAACCTCAAAGAAGTATAAGTATAACCACTAGAAAAAAATCTTTTTGAAACAAATATGTGCGTCTTATCTAACTGCGACGTAATTTACTAGTAGTTTTATTTAACGCAATTTAATTACTAGTTAATTTTGTCGCAAAAGGTCGCACATAAGTAGCTTAGATGGTAGAGCACATGGGCGTGAATCCGGCTGTGCGTTGCATTTTTTTCCAGAAAGATTTTTTCTAGTGCTTACAAACAGTCTAAAGAATTATTCAGTAATTATTAATTTAACATATTTATAAATTTAATTTATTTATGATGTCAAGATAATAATTAATTGTCATTAATCAATCACATAATTAAATATTTTGTTTATTTTTACCCATTGCTTATCCGAGTATAATAGACAAAACGTGTGACAATCGATTTAATATAATTTACATTTCAGTGTAATTACTTATTTGAATATTTTAAAATATAATTCTACTAATCAATTTCTAACTTGAATGACACTATTAATAATAATTGTAATATTCTATCTTAATATTTCAGTATTAATAAATACCAAAATCAATTTCGCGATCTCCATGAATCCGATGTGCGATTCCTTGGAGTAAAATTTAAAAGAAAAACGTTTTTGATAGGCTGTCATCAATAAAGCGGCGGCCGTCTCTGCGATCGCGAAAGGCTACAGTAGCGCGACGTCGTCGACGCCTCGATTTTCCGACGCCGCCCCCAGCGTCGGCGCCGCGGCGGCCTTCCCGCCAAACTCGCCATTTCTTTGCAATTAATATTCAGCACACATTCGAGCCTGCTTTTTAATACATTATATTATTATTTTATGGTGGCAGTTTCAAATGTATCTATCGCCGTGAACGAATAATAAGCACGCACCTATTTATTACATTGAGAATTTTAGTAAATAGGTATTACGAGTAAACTCGTAATAATACATGTACCGTTTAAAAAAAAAAAAACGGTTAGGTACATGTTCAAACACGCGCGTTAACATAATTTTACTCCTTACTTTAATTATAGTTTGTCAATTTATGGCTACGGCTACACTAGGGAATGACAAAAGAAATGGCGTATTTCAAAAAAACACTACCTTATTCTTAGGTCAATAATTATTATAAAGCAATCATTATTCATATGTTGTTTATCACACTTGAATGGTCAAAGACATAGCTTATAATAAGTATCTTTAGAATCATCTTCAAATGTGTTAATCTTGCCGATTTTTTGAATAATAAAATGCCTAATTCTTGTCAAATTTGGGATCACAGAGATTTTCAATATAATTTTTTCTCGTGAATATTTTACAAAAATTATCTCGTAATAAATTATACTAATGGTTTCATAAATGCGTTTAAAAATTAATAAACGTAAAAATCTTAACACCACTGCACAGTTATGTACCGAAATATGACTATGAAATATGACTATGAAATATTCTAAAACATTAGAGCGAGAGGTTTAAAAGAATACTATTTTATGTAACAAAAATACTTTATGCAGTCATCAAATGTTTAAAATAACTATAAAGGATAATAAGGCTTTAAAATTATATAAATAGATTATCTACGACGTTTAAGGAGTGTACAGGATCATGGTTTGAAAATACAATAAAAACTCAATTTTGACCTTCGACGAGCATGTCCCCCCTTAATATACATAATATATATATGTACACATATATTCTATTTAACACTACAACATGCCGTAATTAGTGTAGTGAAATAGTAGTGTAGTTGTAGATGGAATATGGCCCCCGGATGGAAGGCCTTACACACTGGACTACGATAGCCGCCTTTGTCGTTGACCTACAGATGGCGACCATATTTCAGTAAGTGACTATTTCTACCAGCATGCGTATCATATTCAGACGTACACATAGAATAATTTTTTGAGAAGTCCATTTCGAAAAAATATCCATAATAATTTGTTATTGATTTTTAAGGCAGTTAGATGGGGTGTTAGCGGGAGCCACTAACTCCCACATTTACCTCTAATACCATTTACTTCTCGTCGGTTCAACTAGACATAGTTCCAAGAACAGTCCTCACACCCATACACTCCGCACTTTGAGTCTAGTGAGAAACACCTGGACTGCAGGTATAACTAATGGTGCTCACCTACGATTTATTGCAAGCTATCCCACGTCAAACGCATATAGCCTAACAGTCATAAATATTAGGATCATTAGGACTTTCGCACTGTATTGTCTTTTAGACATGCCACATCTGAATATTAAAGCAAACAATTGATGCCACAATTCATAAGTGACACTGGTCTTCCCATAGAGGTATTAAAGGTCTTCCAGTGCCGTAGAATGCCAAGAAGAGCGGACCATCCCGTTGAAAAAGCTGTTCGACAGCAAAATCAGTCGAGTTACGGATACTCTAATATTTCGTTTATCTAAATAAATTCTATTTTTTCCGTCCCTTGTTGTTTAACAACGACTTGGGCATTGAGTCACTTGAGCCAAGAAAATATTCTTCTCTACTTTTTCCTTGCATTATGAGGTGGATTGTATATTATACCTAATCCTTTTTATTGCGGAAAATTCGGTCGAAATATACGACCTTTTGGTGGTTGATGGTAGCTATTTGGCATTATGACAATGTGGTCAATCTATTAAATATTTATGGTACGTAGATACAGCCATTTTTCTTACTAATTCTGATGTTAATCTCATCTCCAGTAAACATTAATGGTTCAACTAACCATAAAATAATTACACAAAACCAATTTTGAATACACATATTTTATAAATATAATTAAAAGTGACCGATTATCGCTCTCGTAGGATCGCTGCGAGGTGAGGAAGGTTGGCAAAGATGATGGTATCCGTATGGTCATGGTACTATTAGGTGACTCCTGAGTTTTTCACAAACTTAAAAGTCACCCTTAAATGGAAAATACAGTGTAAAGTATTTATAATTATTTTATTATCGTGAATAAATTCATATCGTAATAATAATATTACTTACTACTCAGTCGGAATTTAAAGTTATTTTTGCTTCTGCCTAAATGTTGATCACAGAAAGTTGGAGATAAGAGAACTGAACTGAAATAAGAGCTGGAACACTGTCTTACTAAAATGTTGCCATTACAGATATGTTGAAGAAACCCATCTTCCATAAAAATCTAAAATAAACTCTACAGAGTCTGAGAAGTCATTATTGACTCATTTCTTTGTTTGGTTGTAGGTACAATACGATATGGATTTTGGGCATCTTATTAAGAGATTGTTTTACAAGAAGTTGTTTTACATACACCCATTTAAAAAAAGGGTTTCAATCCCGAGACACGTGACAACTGATGGTTACATGTAAATTGTACGTAAAATATTTCACCGTGGCACAGTTTGCCGTGAACTTTCTATCGGAAAGAGATGACCGTATATAACCTATACAGTCTCCAATTTTATTAGATTCAATATGAACATTAATTCAATTTTCATAGTTGATTTTGGCTGTTAGGAATGAAAACCTAACCTAACCTAACAAATAATCCAGTGTATCGGCTATTTTCAAAAATTGTTTGCTGCTGGCTTCCTGTAAAGTTTAAACGGACAAGAACCGTGTTTTATTTAGATATGAATTGTATGTCAGTACTATATGACCCAAAGAGTTTGGAAAGTCTTTAATAAATGGCCATATATTTCCGATACAACATTTCACGGTAAAGTGTGATACAGCGAACTGCATATTATTAAAGTGTTAACAACACACAATAAATATCTACAATGTGCCAAAACTGTGTAACACTTACCTCCTATATGACAATGTAAACATGTTATTTATTTTATTGTAAAACTGATAAACATTATCGATCATTTTAACAACTGAAATAGTGTAATTATTAATTTTACTCCGATAAACTGCGGTACTATTAAATTAAAAATCATTCTCCTGATTTTTTTTAAATTGTTTTTTGTCTATATCTCAAAACAAGATTTTTGCACATCGAAAGCTTATTTTGTGCGACGACGATACGTACACGTTTCCGGACAAGATAACTGACATTATAGCCGACACGTTACCACTCGGGCCGTATTGCATAGAAAAATGTCACTTATGGCAAACTAGAACTTGTTTTGATAATTTCTACAGGTAAACTACAGTAGGCTTAAAGGATTCAACATATATGTGTTACATATTATACACTTACAAGGAGTGTAGAAGTTTTTAATGATGTGCCTACAAACAGGTGTTCGATGTAAACAATATTAATCGAATGTTGTCAGTATGTAGTTTGTAGTAGAGAAGGGAAAACTGGTCGATTTTGAAGACTAAGTATACTTACTACTAGTATAAAAAATACTTAATATAGAAACTTGTTCCAAAATACTTACTAGTATTTGGAATACTATATAGATCGTTTGGCGTGCGTATGCGACAAAAGTTTCATACTCAACTGAAATTAAAACCAACTCCATAATATTAGTATTTTAAAATACGTATCGGCTCAGGGAACTCAGACTGTGTATCGGCTTCAATATAATCGCTAAAAATACGCTGAGCTTCGCTTGTCGAAAAGTCCCATTTATTATAAAATTTTAAATTTATGAGTTGTTTTTCTGTTAGGTTACAATATTATTGTTAACAAAAATGAATAACAGTGATTTTTTAAAATTTTAAACATGTTTTGAGCGGTATATAACAAGCCTAAGCCTGTGCGTCATCTCACCACTGTGCTGCGACACAAAATTTCGAACGCAATAGACTAATAAATTAAAATATACCTATATTCAAGTGCTATTTCGTTCGTGCGCATTTAATGTCAATAGTGTTGAAAGTCTACCAACTGGCGAGTGCACAGAACAGCGACTCGCGATGGTATCATCATAAGTTTCTTGGAATAAGTTTATTGGGCCACAAATACTTAGTATGGGTAGTTTCATCCGAAACTTGAGTAGGTACACAAACTGGTGACAGTATTTCCATCTCACTTCTAGTTTGTAGTATAACATCTCTCTCTATGTTGAAAAAATCTTAATGTCCATTACCAAGGGGTTATTAATACTCAAATGTATCAGGCGCACACAATAATACAATAGGTCGTGTAGTCACTTAAAATGCATTACGAATGTTTAATTTCGCTCTCGCCCGACCGCCGAAGACGGAAAATAAATAAAAAGAGCAAAGTGTTGGAGCATTGCATTATCTAAATGCTGATACTACCAGGGTAGCAGGAGATGTACAGGGAGGCAGGGCCGGAGTTGGGGGGCTGGGGGCCGCTGACATGGCAGCCAACTGACACCTTGACAGTTATGCCGCTTGTTTCGGCTGCCGAGCAAAGCGGGCAGGCCGGGCTCGCCGTGAGATCCGAATAGATATCAGGGTAACATGAAATCTGAGAGAAAATAATATATTTTTATGTCATTATTTGCAAAACAAATCTAATAATAAGATTATATTAGCCATTTGTATAACGGTTCATATCTGTACAGCATTTATCTACTCATGGATTACCCATGTAATTAGGGTCTAGGATGATTCGGCGCCGGGACAACTGGGCGCCACGCAATCGAACGAAATTTGAAAATAAATAGTCGAATTATAGGTACTTTTAAAATATATATTTAACATTATTACTATTTTATATTTAAATTATTATATTATTAATTAATACTTGATGAGCACGTAAATAATGATTTGATTGTCCATACGTTTAAACAAAAAGAGAGTTATTTTATTTTTACAATATAAAGTCTCAGGCATGATAATTCTCAATCCACAATGAAAAAACATTATCTTAAGATATTAAATCCTTACGAACGTCTATACATTTCATTCGACAGTACGGCGCCCAATTTTACTGGCGCCCTGTCGTACCATTACCTGTAGTTATGTATTTTACTCTGTGTCTATAACGACATAATTATAAATTAAATTCTATCATACAAATGTTGACGAACAAAAATCATTTCTATATAAAATATATTGTGAAATCTTCAAAGAAAAAATATGGACTTCTGTTCTGGGCTTCTCTTGTGTAATTTATATTTTAACGTACGTATAGGGCCTGCAATGGACACGTTATGATCATAGATGTTTGTCTGGTCTGCCACCACCATTGATGCAATATTAGACGCCAATGACGCTTCCATAACAGTGGTCAAGACGTGGATTGGAACGTTTTAGGTGCATCTCTCGCACGGATACAACATACAAAGTACATTATTTTTCTTTTCAAATCGTATTTTCACCGTACTTTAAGGTATATGGGAAAGTTTTAGATACTAAAAAGTTAGCAATCATTATGTATCAGTTGTTATCATAAACCGTTAGACATATAAAACAAAACTTGCATATGTACATCCCTTTTTACCATTAAATGGTTTAATTTAAAATATACCTACAGTAATTCAGCTTGAATTGCATTTTATTTAACAGACTCAAGATGTTTCAAACTTTTAGGAGGCATTTTAGTTGGGAAAGATTTTAAGAACCTCACTAAATATCTTTGTCTGTGTTTCAATCAAATTGTGAATATTATATAGACTGCTGTATATGTACATAAAACAATACAGTTTACTATACATATTTAAAAATGTAGCTCGCGGCGTTATCGTACCGTCCATTTTTAGAAAAATTTTCAGTTTTTAATGCCGCTACTGCATACTCTACAACTAATTAGTGTTTAACCTTTATTTTGTTTTTTACCTATTCATGTTACGTTTCAGTCACACGATTTTAATCCGGGGGTTCCAAGTTAAATTCCCGGTGAGGTCACAATACATTTATGTGATTTTCCCAGAACCTGAATGTTTCTCTAAACTACTGTCATTGGGCCACGCGACCTATTGTAGTGTTGAAAAGAATATATAACTTATTTTAACGAATAAAAATACATGTTTTTTTTAATTCTAATTACTTTATCAATTAGGTTAGATTATATCAAGTTTCCTACGCAATGATAGGAATAAAAAACTACTTATTTAAAATGGTTGTGGATAAATATTTTTTTTAGTATAATAATCAGAAATTTCATTAGTTTAAGATGTGACCGTGCCGCGAGCATATTTCCAACAATTCGGCACTATTTTGTTGGTTGCCTCTTTTATAAATCAGTGGACGCAAACTCACAGAACATCATGTCTTTTGACTTGTGCGTTTTTCCGTCTTTTTTTAGTTTTTTTTTTAAATCACAAATTCCTGAGTTCGCCCCTTGTGAAAAACGAAAAAATCGTCAGATTTCAAAATAACAACTATTCCATTTCCCTTATTAACTTAAGTATAAAGTAATGTCATCTACCAATTCTTACTACAGTACCTCAACACTTACCACAGTAAGAAGATTAATTATTTAATTTTTTAATTTAATTTTAAGTGATTAAGTTGGTAGATACTTACGTGGATATACAATTTTGAAAAAACTATAAAATTTTAAATTTATTAAAAAAATCCATTGTTGCACTAATGATTGACCATTGTATTATAATTTATTTTTACCTTGATGACTTACCAAATAAAAATTAACCCACATTTAAAAATGAGTGGAACCTTCTTAGGTAATAAAAAAAAGTGCCGAAGCGTAGTTACGGGGAGTCTTAGAGGCTCTAGGTGGTGTCCATATGCTCCACCTAAAGGGTAGACATGGATGAAGAGCGAATGAAGAGAGTATTACAATACTAATTACAGATTTAATCTAGTGGCTTAGGATCACAGAGGCCCAACTACAAAAATGCATATTTGAGTTGGACCCGGTAACACAACGCTCTATGTCGTACATAATATATTGGTTTACAATATATGGTTGAGTGAAGTGTGCTTTATTTAATGAATTTCACACTTGCAAAATCTTTATTTGCGTTGTTTATCTCAAAATTGTGTTATTGTAGACAGTGATTCCGAAAATACCAAAAATATTAATCTAGGCACTTTTCACAATTTTAAAATTAGATTTATATTAGTAATTATTGGTACCTACTTACTGTCCTTTTAATTTTGCGAAACCAGTTTTAAACATTCGTAACATATACATATTACGGAAATCCACAAAATTGGCCCCTCTTCGGGGATTAGGCCGGAATCGGCTTTTGATTGTCTTATAACTAGGAGTTGCCAATTACCTAGTCATAATAATTTTTCATTATTTTAGAATTTTAAGAATTGTAAATTATAATTATTTACCGTTCGATAGTTAGCTGGCCAAACTCCAGGAGTCGCAGGGTACCAAGTATGAATGCAAGTCGCAGGGTACCAAGTCATGCTACTTTCCTGGTTGGTACGTTGATAGCTGTGTCGATGTCACTCGGAATCGGCCGGTCGCCGGGAACGATAGAAACTTAAAATCTGCTTGAAAATTATATTATGCTCATTCACTGTAGTGTACGTTTCTCAAATATAAATCGTTATCCGCTTAAAAATGACTGCATGTTGGGTTTTTTCTATGTATTCATGTAAAATTTAAACTTTAAGTAATTTCCGTCATTTCCGCCAGACATTATCACCCAATATGATGTTAATGTCATTTATATTAAGAGGGCAGAATGGCTATCGTCATAAAACTAAGAGTTGTCCATTTCTGTCTAACATTCCGGCTATTCTAGCTTCCAAGCAACGCTTTACAGCGGGCAAATAAGGCAATGAGCATCCAAGGGCCCCTCGGCGTGAGGCTTCGGAGGAGGGGCCAACCCCACCCGGCCCCCTCGCGAAATACTGTATATTTTTGTTCCCGGCTTGAATCAAATATGCAAAAGGCTATATGATTTAATAATGAACCCACTTACACTCATACGAATTGCAATTCTCCTAACTCCGCAGTACGTAGTATCACAGACATATAATGTAATCGTGTTTGGCTTGACATTCTCTTATTTGACTCAGAGTATATTATTCTATGAGCAGTGAAGTGTAGTGCCACATTTTATTACCCGCCTTTTTTAAGATTTGATGTACCTTCGGTTACGATTTTCAATGATATTGTCGCAAAACATTGAAGTTAATTGGTTCCCCAAACCACAACGGGTCTTAATCGGGCGTATCACGGGACCCTAAGTTTGATGTGAAGCGTCAGTATATTTTGACTGGAAATGTCAAAGGAGCAGTTACCCATAAATGAAGTCACCATGCACTTAAGGGCGGACATGCTCAGCGTTGGTCAAAATGAAGCTTTTATTGTATTTTCAAAGCATGATACTGGACATTCCTTGAACGTTGTAGATAATCTATTTATATAATTTTGAAGCCTTATTATCCTTTATATTTATTTTAAACATTTAATGACTGCATAAAGTATTTTTATTACATAAAATAGTATTCTTTTAAACCTCTCGCTCTAATGTTTTAGAATATAGTCATATTTCAGTACATACATGTGCAGTGGTGTTAAGATTTTTTACATTTATTAATTTTTAAACGCATTTATAAAACCATTAGTATAATTTATAACGAGATAATTTTTGTAAAATATTCACGATAAAAAATTATATTGATAATCTCTGTGATCCCAAATTTGACAAGAATTAGGCATTTTATTATTCAAAAAAACGGCAAGATTAACACATTTGAAGATAATTCTAAAGATACTCATTATAAGCTATGTTTTTGACCATTCAAGTGTGATAAACATCCAACGAATAATGATTGCTTTATAATAATTATTGACCTAAGAATAAGGTAGTGTTTTTTTGAAATACGCCATTTCTTTTGGCATTCCCCAGTGGTTAAGCTACAACATACGGCCGTAGCCATAAATTGACAAACTATAATTAAAGTAGGGAGTAAAATTATGTTAACGCGCGTGTTCTTGTCAAATTTGGGATCACAGAGATTATCAATATAATTTTTTATCGTGAATATTTTACAAAAATTATCTCGTCATAAATTATACTAAGGGTTTTATAAATGCGTTTTAAAATTAATAAATGTAAAAAATCGTAACTTCACTGCACATTTATGTACTGAAATATGACTATATTCTAAAACATTAGAGCGAGAGGTTTAAAAGAATACTATTTTATGTAACAAAAATACTTTATGCAGTCATCAAATGTTTAAAATAAATATGAAAGATAATAAGGCTTCAAAATTATATGAATAAATTATCTACAACGTTTAAGGAGTGTCCAGGATCATGGTTTGAAAATACAATAAAAACTCAATTTTGACCTACGACGAGCATGTCCCCCCTTAATCGGGCGTATGACGGACCCTACGTTTGATATGAAACGTCATATTTTGTTTTGACTGGAAATGTCTCAGGAGCAGTTACCTAAGATCGAGGTCTAGTGTGCTCTAGCCAAAAAGACTAAAGAGAAGCCAAAAACTAAATGAGCCCAAGGGAGCGAGAAGCAAGGACAACATACAACAATGAAATAATAAAATATAAAACAAACCCTACCAAACAATCTAATAATTAATATTAATACTTTCGACCGAAGGTACTTGATGGAATTTGAATTTAAATTCTAATGGATTCAAGCTCTGTACTATTCCATTTAAGCCGTTTTTTGCGACCCGGGTTTCGCCTTTCGGCATCTTCAGGCGTCGTGTACACTCACCAAAGGCAAACACACACTGACAACGAACACCCTTAACTCTACCTTAACAATACAATAAAGTAGGTAAAAACTCCATTACCTACCTATTTAGTCAGAAATTACAACAAAAAGTACAATAAACAAATTATGAATAGCTGAAGTGTCAGTAAAAAACCCAATTAGTAAAAACCCTATCTTATTAATAACAATACACTGGACAGCATATTATTATAATAAATCGTCAAACCTAATAATAGGTCAAAATTCTTTATAACAATAAAAAAATACTACACTCAAGAGGTGTAAATCGTCAATTCTAAGAAAAATAATTAATCGAGTTAACTAATGAGATGTCTATAATAATACTACTTACAAGGTACCTACTTTTATTTTTATAACATTATTTTTTAACAAAAACAAAATTATACATATAAACTCGCTTAATATAATATAATATATAACTCACCTAATATAATATATATATATATATATATATATATATTATACAATTATGCATACCTAAATCCTCATCCCTAGACTCTCATACAAATATATATAATCTCATACAAACATATACAAACATATACAAACACACGACTTAAATGGAATAGTACAGAGCTTGAATCCATTAGAATTTTAATCTAATAATTATTGAAGAAAAATCTTCATAGTATGGCACTGCTTAGGTACCTACATTTTACTATGCAACATTATTTTGAATAAATAGGTATTAGGTGGGTACATACTGTATGTGTTAAGGAAAGAATGATTTTAAAATGTGCTATAACCACGGACATTTTTTGTTGTCGGTATCTACTAAAATATGGCTTTATTCTCAATTTTAAACGACAACGTTAACAATAATACCTTTTTATGGTATTAATATATGTTATGATAATTAACTTTAGTATGAGATAATATATAATTAAATTTCTTTAAAATCTACATATTGTGTAGACTGTAGACTAAGCTACCAAAGATACCCAAAATACTTTTATCATTTGCAGGGATATGTAGGCCCTTAAGTAAAAAGTGCTTCATCGGAAATATATGATGATGAAGATCATTGAAGTCAAATTCAATGAACGGTTATCAACAATCTGTCGGTTAATTTTTTTGCGTAAAGTAGTGAAAGTGTCAAATATTTTTGACGGAATTTCAGAGTGTCTCAATGAGACTGAACAGATATCTGTACTGGCGATGTTCTAGGGTAGTTTGAAAAGTTTGACAAATTTCTTTTAAATGATGCCGCAAATTATAAAGTAAAATAATTTCTCCGCAGCAAGTTAATGTTTGACAGCCACCTGAATATATCATTAGCCATATCAATGCAAAAAAAGGACTAGTTGGTTCCGTACATACAACATTTTTATTTGAAGAAGTTAATGATCGTGCAGACCAAAGCTGAGTTAGGTGAAGTTTACAGAGCTTGCACCACCAGTGATGAAGGCTTATTAGAAGTTTATTTTTGCATAAATGAGTTTACAAAAATTTAAGAGTTTAAATCACTGAGATGAATAGCGCTTCAGACGCTCTATTGAGGTCATCATGGAGGAAATGATTGACAAATCTATAGTATTATAATTTTAAGATCACTATGTGCATGTGTGCGAGATCGTTGAGATCGGAGATCCGAAGATCGCGATTGTTGACAATATACGAAAAAGGCACTCGAATGGACATTTCAGTATAGTGTTTAAGGTGAAGCCTTTAGTCAGCCTTTCTAAAAGATGCACCTAGCGGAAATATACGAAGCTTGCAATTTGAGACATTTTTTGACAATTTACAATTTAAACTGTATTAATTAATAAATATGTAAGTATCTGAAAACATGAAAAAGAAAAATATTTTTTATTTTAGTTCAAATCAAGCTTCAATTTTGGGACCATACCTAAAATAAAATTAGATATAAATAAAAATGATTTTAAGTTATACACATTTATATTTAAAAAAATCGATGTTTTTTAAAATAAATATTAAAACGGTGAATTAGTCAAAAATCTACACGGTGAAAAATTAATAACTAAGCTAAATTTTAATAATAAATATGACCATAAAATCTAATGTAAAAATAACGCAACTGTTGGCATAAATATGTAACAAATTCACATTTTTTTTACAATAATTGTAAGTTTAGCTTTGACTTACAATTTCTAAGAAAAAAATCTTTTTAATGTTTTCAGATACATATTATTTAATGTAGAAATTGTAAATTATCAAAAAAATGTCTCAAATTTCAAGTTTCATACTTCCCGCGTATCTAATTTAATGTTGAAATATTTTATAATTTATTATTATAATTGGATCAGATCCAAAACCATCCCACGAACGCAAAAATAAATATTGATGAAAATAAATCAGCTTATTTGGTAGTCACACATTATACTGCATATTGCAGCATTTAAAAAGCCGGGCGACGCTTGATGATTGATATTTATTTTCGAATAATGAATTTTATGTATATTTGAAAGCTATTATGCACTGCACTGCCTTTCAGTGGCGTAACACTGATGAAGCATGATGGTAAAGTGGTATAATAACTTTGCTAGCGGCATCAAGTATGTTCGATCTTCGGTTGGTCTGATTGGTTGTTACGACCTGATTTCGCGTGGGTCATGCAGAATCATACGATGAGAGAGAAATATTTTTTAAATAACATAGGATTGAAGTTATGATATAAGTCAGTAACCTAAGTGAACCCTGGATACTTTACTCCTGCATGCCGATCATAGACCCTCGCTATGATTGAGAACTTCTCTTTTTTTGTGCATATCAGTTACTGCTCCCAGTACAACTTTGGAGCATGCTTAACGTTTGCAACACTATTATCTACACCTGAAATGATTTGGAGGCGTATGTTATAAAATATCTTAAAACAAGTTGGACCAAGTAGGATTCGAACTAACATCTTTCACTGTCTAGATAAGTATCCTTTAACTTTAAGCTATCGATCCGTGTATGAGTCCAGCGAATTAATTATAATAACTACGCTATCCGACGTGTCTAAAATTCCGCAAATGAAAGGCAACTAGGTGGGTAATTAAAATAAGTTACTGATGATTATAGATGACGTCAAATGAATGTCATATATATTTTTGGATAACTCTAGTTAGTTTCGCTTTACTCGCAAAGTTCCATACAAAATATGGCTGCATTTTACGTGGGCATAGGTCACATGCAGGAATCACAAAAATAAGGGTAGTGGGTTATCTTCTAGGACCTAGGTGATGCTAAAGTATAATTATTCTCATGTGGAGGAAATATGGGGTAAGCTTAAACACGTGTTATAGAATATGTTATTTTCAATATTTACGTATGTATCATAATAAGCATCAAAGTTTTTTACGTGCACGAAACACGCATTCAATATTGGTAATGTTTGAGGACATTCCAGAGGCTTTGTTAAAAGCGAACCTGGCTTCAAACTCTTTGTCTATGGCGACTGAGTTTCTCGTTGCTGTGATCTGTAGTCACATAAATCGAATGCAACTTCGAAATTGAAACTACACATAGGTATTCAACAACAAACACAATAAGTAATATTATGCGTTACCCTTACGCGTAAAACGCCATTTTGGAAAAATGGGGACGTAATAGTATTTTAATATCTGCAATTTATTTAAATGCACATAGCCAAACTAACATATTTTAATATCAAAATACCAGGAGCGCAGGAATTCAGAGGAGAAATTTCAGCTCACGATAATATATCATGGCTCGTCCGTTTTGTCGCAATTATAATCCGAGCTGAAATAAAACGACAGGCTTGTAAAAAACAATTATTATTCTACCTTTGAAAGAAAAATACGAATAGTGTAAGCACCCCGGGTAAAACTGTGGGGGGGTGTCTGCCCCACCTCCTGTCTTTTTCTGGCTCCCTGCCCCTCCCCGTCTCCCGCAGTAATGCGTTCGCGACGCTACTGTAGATTTAATTACAACGATAACGGCGCACTCCTGCTATAGATGCATTTATAAATAATACAACATTGGCGGGCTATTTTTTAATTTTTATTTTATTACAACTACATTAAATAGTACGTCTAAATATTCTTATATATATATATATATATATAATTATGTACATTATAAAAAGAATATTGGGTACTTACGTATATCTAGGTACCTATTCTTTGATGTTGAAAATTATCAGAAACTGCCATTAGGGTGAATGTTTGTCAAAAAAAAAACATGGTACCTTAAAGGCTTGAATATATTATGCCATATTCGCCCACCATCCATAGTAATCTAGCACTTAAGTAAATTCTTAGCATAATTATTTATTATACCATCCCCGTGGCTTAAACAAGGAGGAAAGTGACAGGGCTCTAGCCCGGGGGCCCGGACTCAAGAGGATGAGTGGCGAGTCGACCAGAGAAGTGAGATAAACACACATCACAAATTTTCTCTAATAGTAAAAAAAGTCGCCTGCGGCGCTATTTTCCTTCGATAATATTATTATTTAAAATGATGTGCTTGTACGATACAATATTTAATTGTGTATTTAATTGACAACTTCATAATTCAAATGGATTTATTAAAATATTAAAAAAAAAAAATAGTAAATACATATACACATTAATTTTACCGGGTACACCATTTGGAAAATGCTACTGTAGAGCATCACGGTACCTTTATCGTTAGCGATAGGTAGGGGGCCCACTAAAGATCTTAGTCTGGGAGCCCGCTTCAGGATATGGGGGCCATGACCATCCCGCATCGAAGGTTTGACACCAACGGAGCGATCTTCACTTTGTCGTCTGCTACCCTAAAAAAATCAGTGGAGCTGCGACCATACGATGACGAAGGTTACGACATGAATTGCGGTGTCTTCCGCTGCTTCGTATGTCTAGGTATGTCTTAGCCATAAGGCACAATAGGCACCGTGCCAGGACCTATGAACCTTTTATTACCTACGATATTTGATACTCTAGGTCTTATCATTGAGAGTATTCAAGGATTTCTGAGAAAATTCATTTCTCGGTAATTAAAAGGCCCGCGACTTCGAACGGATCTTTTTTAAAAATCCCGGTAAAAAATGTCCGGAAGTACTAAAAATAAAAACACATTCACTGTGAGTAGAATTTGTTAAATTTCCGGGTTATTTTTTGGCTGAAAGATCTAAGAAATAAAAAAAAGTTGCAAGAAGAGGTAATTTTTCACATGATAAATAAAGAGTATAGAATATTCAAAATCAATGATTTGATTATAACACAAACGGTAATGCTCATATTATATTTCTATGTAAGTCCAACATTCTTTGATGTGAGACAATTCCAACACTTTTCTATTTTTTTCTGAAAATTACTAGATATCAAAATAATACATAGTTCATTTACACTTCAATATTTTACTTCGGCCGCTCGTCGAGATCACACACAGTTTTTTTTTGTATTTAACCCCATGGCTTTTTATTTCTGTTGTGTTCTCATCAGACCATAGAGTTCCAGACGTGGGTTGCCATATTGTAATGAAATTATTCCCTGCAATTATTATTTGCCCAGAACGCCACTAAATTTCTCAAGCAAGGAGGGATCTTTTCCCGTGCCAGCTAAAGGAGAGTCTCCTGCGCCGGCAACCCCGTCGCGTTTGTCTGTGTGCGTGTCTTGAGTGAATGTAATTACTGTTATACATACCTACCCAAAATACCGTTTACCTATAGTACCCATAGATAGGTAGACGTTTTCTCAGGCAACGTTTCTAATTACTCTTTCGTTTTGGTAAGTAAATAACTACCTACCTGAGTCGTTAGCGGGCCGCGACAACTGCGCGTTGCAATATTAATGTTGCTCGTCTTATGAAATAACAATTATTGAATATTATAATATTATTATAACCTTATGTATAGGTATATATATATATACATACGTGTATCGATTTATCTGTAACGCGTGAGAGAAAACATATTATTTAAATATGTAAGACAGAGCGAGGCACAGAGACGACGAATTAAATGGGGTAAACTGAAAAAAAAAAATTACAAGATAAAAAGAACTTTTTATATACCACGTTTGTAAATTTTTTGTTGAATCATATAAACTTCACAATTATATGTATTAATAATTTAGGACAAATAAGGCAATTGTCAACAAATCATTTTTTTGCTATTTTGCAACAAACAAACAAATATATATATAGAATACTGAAATGTCATTTTGATATATTAATAATTTAGTTGCTAGGACCATCCCCTTAGCAACCAATAATAGTGGATTGGATTGCGGGTTTCTTCGGAAATAACTTTTCATACAAAACAGAATTAACTGAAAATGAATTCAATTCTACTTAAAGATGGCTAAAAGTATTAAAAGAATGCATTGGCATCGTGTCCTGGTATATTCGAAAAGTTTCAAATGTCTAGCTAGACGGGAAGTTAGTCAAAAATCGATTGCAAGATTTGTACTGGATAAACAACTACCGGACAAACAAGAATACGAGCTAAGAAAAACGTGGTAATATACACTTACCTAAAACACAAATTCCAAATTTGAAAAATAAACTGACATGAAAATAAAATAATCGTTCGAGTATTTTAATCAGGTCGGTAGAGAAAATAAATGACTGAGCACTCATAATAGTTTGACTGATGCTTACAGTATGTGCAGTACCTACTAGCATGTATATATCTATAGAAAGTATTAAACAACATTACTATTAATTTATGACGGGTTGATAGATTGAAAGGTACACAGAAGTAAATTGTGTCGGATAGAAAAAACGATTTAAAAAATGATATATATATATCGACTGTGTTTAGGAAAAAGGGCGTAACCCTCGATTTTTCGAAAAGTGCTTTTTATTAGATATTAACAATGTATACATCTAAATACGCGTTCTGTAAAAAGGAAGTAAGCCGCAAATGCCGATTTATTATCTAAATTCAGGTTTTAATTGTTTTAATTTAAAGAAAAAAGCATTTACCCTCAATTTTAATGATTTTCTATAATAACTTCTTCAATTATTAGTAGACCGAAAAGATATTACACCAAATCATCAATCATCATGCACACAATGTCTATGCCTATTTTTTTTATTAATATTAAACCAAAATCATTCAAAAAACGTTTTTTGCCTCTCCTGTAAAATTTGTTCTGTGTAGGTTACGCCCTTTTTCCTAAACACGGTCGATATATATATATATATATTTATATAGATATCTCTTCTCGTTCTAAGTTGATCTTACGCGACGGCACACCAGGTATTTGTTGAACATTTTGTAATTGTTGATCTACCCTGATTTGTTGCTCCATTGCCAAAGATGACATACGAAATTGATCCATTTGGAGCAACAAAAGTCTCGATCTATTAATAGAAGCCCCGCCCATTTTCCCCTCCCATATACATTTTACTCTTTTAGCTTCTGTTGATCCAATTTGAATGAACCAATCAGAGGGCTTCTTGTTCGGCATTGGTTTGAATGCATGTGACGCATTTGTTTACTCCTAAAAGATTCGTTCAAGAACATTTTTATGATTTGCACTCTAATGAAATCAATACAACCGCGCAACTAATAAAGGCTGATGTGGGTTGACACCAGTAACGAAGGGCGGAGGTAGGCTGTAAAAATCCGACATAAATAGGACATATTATATTAACTAATAATTGTTCTAAATATAAATAAAGTAGACTGATGTAGGTTGACACCAGTAGAGAATGGTGGAAGTAGGCTGTTAAAATTAGCCACAAATAGTGCACACTCAATTTTGTTAACTAATAATAAATTGTTCTTAATACAAATACGGTAGACTGATGTGGATTGACAACAGTAGCTAAGGGTGGAGGTAGGCTGTTAAAATCCACCGTAAATATTGCACACCGGTAGCGATGGGTCGAGGTAGGCTGTTAAAATCCACCATAAAGAGTGCATACCAATAGCGATGGGTGGAGGTAGGCTGTCAAAATCCGCCATAAATAGTGCACACAATTTTTTTTTAACTAATAATTTTTCTAAATATAAATAGGTAACAAATTGTTTTGAATGTAAATAGGGTAGATTGATATGGGTGGACAACAGTAGCGAAGGGCGGAGAAAGGCTGTTAATATCCGCCATAAATAGCGCATATTAACTTTTCCTAAACTAATAATTGTTAGTTATGGTGTAGCGATGGTTTCAGGTAGGCTGTTAAAATCCACCATAAATAGTGCACACTGGTAGCGATGGGTCGAGGTAGGCTGTTAAAATCCGCCATGAATAGTGTACACTAAAGTCTGTTAAACTAATTGTTCTAAATATGAATAGGGTAGACTGATGTAGGTCGACATCAGTTGCGAAGGGTGGAGGTAGGCTGTTATTATCCACCATAAATAGCAAACATTAAATATTGTTGAAATAATTGTTCTAAATATGAATAGAGTAGACTGATATGAGTTGACACTAGAAGCGAAGGGTGGAGGTGGGCTGTTAAAATCAGCCATGAATGGTGCACACTAAAGTCTGTTAAACTAATTGTTCTAAATATGAATAGGGTAGACTGATGTAGGTCGACATCAGTTGCGAAGGGTGGAGGTAGGCTGTTATTATCCACCATAAATAGCAAACATTAAATATTGTTGAAATAATTGTTCTAAATATGAATAGAGTAGACTGATATGAGTTGACACTAGAAGCGAAGGGTCGAGGTAGGCTGTTAAAATCCGCCATGAATAGTGTACACTAAAGTCTGTTAAACTAATTGTTCTAAATATGAATAGGGTAGACTGATGTAGGTCGACATCAGTTGCGAAGGGTGGAGGTAGGCTGTTATTATCCACCATAAATAGCAAACATTAAATATTGTTGAAATAATTGTTCTAAATATGAATAGAGTAGACTGATATGAGTTGACACTAGAAGCGAAGGGTGGAGGTGGGCTGTTAAAATCAGCCATGAATGGTGCACACTAAATTCTGTTAAACTAATTGTTCTAAATATGAATAGGGTAGACTGATGTAGGTCGACACCTGTCACAAAGGGTGGAGGTAGGCTGTTATTATCCTCCATAAACAGCACAATTAAATATTGTTAAAGTAATTGTTCTAAATATGAAAAGGGTAGACTGATATGAGTTGACAGCAGTAGCGAAGGGTGAAAGTAGGCTGTCAAAATCCACCATAAACAGTGCACACCAATAGCGATGGGTGGAGGTAGGCTGTCAAAATCCGCCATAAATAAATAGTGCACACAATCTTTTTTTAACTAATAATTTTTCTAAATATAAATAGGTAATAAATTGTTTTAAATGTAAATAGGGTAGATTGATATGGGTGGACAACAGTAGCGAAGGGCGGAGAAAGGCTGTTAATATCCGCCATAAATAGCGCATATTAACTTTTCCTAAACTAATAATTGTTAGTTATGGTGTAGCGATGGTTTCAGGTAGGCTGTTAAAATCCACCATAAATAGTGCACACTGGTAGCGATGGGTCGAGGTAGGCTGTTAAAATCCGCCATGAATAGTGTACACTAAAGTCTGTTAAACTAATTGTTCTAAATATGAATAGGGTAGACTGATGTAGGTCGACATCAGTTGCGAAGGGTGGAGGTAGGCTGTTATTATCCACCATAAATAGCAAACATTAAATATTGTTAAAGTAATTGTTCTAAATATGAATAGGGTAGACTAATATGAGTTGACAGCAGTAGCGAAGGGTGAAGGTAGGCTGTTAAAATCCGCCATAAATAGTGCATACTAACTTCTGTTAAACTAATTGTTCTGAAATATACCCTATAAATATAAATACCCTATAAATAGTGTAGACTGATGTGGGTTGACACCAATAGCGAAAGGTGAAGGTAGGTTGTTAAAATCCACCAGAAATAGTGCACATTAAATTTTGTTAAACTAATCGTTCTAAATATAAATAGGGTAGACTGATGTTGGTGGACACGAGTAGCAAAGGGTGGAGGTAGGCTGTTAAAATCCTCCGTAAACAGTGCACACCAGTAGCGATGTGTGGTGGTAGGCTGTTAAAATCTGCCATAAATAGTGCACACTAAATTCTATTAAACTAATTGTTCTAAATATAAATAAGGTATATGAATGTGGGTTGACACCAGTAGCAGAGGGTGGAGGTAGGCCGTTAAATCCACCCTGAATAGTACACACTAAATTTTGTTAAACTAATTCTTCCAAATATGAATAGGGTAGACTGATATGAGTTGACACCAGAAGCGAAGGGTGGAAGTAGGCTGTTAATTCCGTCATAAATAGTGCACACTAACTTTTGTGAAACTAATTGTTCTGAATATAAATAGCCTAGACTGATGTAGGTTGACACCAGTAGCGAAAGGTGGAGGTAAGCTGTTAAAATCCACCAGAAATAGTACACATTAAATTCTGTTAAACTAATTGTTCTAAATATGAATAGGGTAGACTGATGTTGGTCGACACCAGTCGCAAAGGGTGGAGATAGGCTGTTATTATCCGCCATAAATAGCACACATTAAATATTGTTAAAGTTATTGTTCTAAATATGAATAGGGTAGACTGATATGAGTTGACACCAGAAGCGAAGCGTAGAGGTAGGCTGTTAAAATCCACCAGAAATAGTGCACAATAAATTTTGTTAAACTAATTGTTCTAAATATAAATAGGGTAGACTGATGTTGGTGGACACCAGTCGGGAAGGGTGGAGGTAGGCTGTTGAAATCCACCGTAAATATTGCACACCAGTATTGATGTGTGGTGGTAGGCTGTTAAAATCAGCCATAAATAGTGCACACTAAATTCTGTTAAACTAATTATTCTAAATATTTATAGGGTAGACTGATGTAGGTCGACACCAGTCGGGAAGGGTGGAGGTAGGCTGTTATTATCCGCCATAAAGAGCACAATTAAATATTGTTTAAGTAATTGTTCTAAATATGAATAGGGTAGACTGATATGAGTTGATAGCAGTAGCGAATTGTGAAAATTGGCTATTAAAATCCGCCATAAATAGTGCACACTAACTTCTGTTAAACTAATTGTTCTGAAATATACCCTATAAATATAAATACCTTATAAATAGGGTAGACTGATGTAGGTTGACACCAATAGCGAAGGGTGAATGTAGGCTGTAAAATTCACCAGAAATAGCGCATATTAACTTTTCCTAAACTAATAATTGTTAGTTATAGTGTAGCGAAGGTTTGAGGTAGGCTGTTAAAATCCACCATAAATAGTGCACACCGGTAGCGATGGGTCGAGATAGGCTGTTAAATCCGCCATAAATATAGTACACTAAAATCTGTTAAACTAATTGTTCTAAATATGAATAGGGTAGACTGATGTAAGGTGGAGGTGGGCTGTTAAGTTTAGACATAAATAGTACACAATAAACTTTGTCAGTCATGCTTATTTGTATTAATTGAACAAATAATACAAATTGCACATAGTGATGGTAAGTTTTTAAAATTCAATTAAACCATGCATATACCAAACCATAATTGGAGGTAGGCTTTAAAGATTTGAAAAAATAATGCACACTTTGTCAGTCATTTTTATTTGTTTTCATTGAACCAAGAATACAAATAATTACAGATGGTACCTACCTTTTGGTTAGTTTTTAAAAATCAAATAAACCCTGCCTAAACCAAAACATAATAGATAATAGTAAAAAATACTCGTCATATGGACAGTGTGATAAAAGGTTGTTACAATGGGGGAAGGGGGCTAAAAAATAGCCCCAATCATGTGATATTATAGGATGGACGGCCCTTTAAGAGCTGTAAAAATATCCCGATCACTTGATAATAATTTTGTAAAAATAATTGTATCTAAGTACTACTTAAATATAAATAGGGGAGCGTGATGTGGGTTGACACTAGTAGCGAAGGGTGGAGATAGGCTGTTAAGATCAGCCATAAATAGTGCACATTAAACTTTGTTAGTCATACGTATTTGTTTTCATTGAACTAAGACTACAAAGTGTAGATAGTGTTTGTTACTTTTTATTATCTTTTCTGTGGTTTTTAATATTCAATACATTCCATACAAATTATTACGTATTACAGAACAACTCCAATGGTACTGTTCGGTTATACGGAATACAGCGGAAAACGCATTTTGAAAATAGCCGATAAACTGGATTATTTGTTAGGTTAACCTTAATTAACCTAACAACTAACCTTTAATATTACATTATTGTAATGAATCTGTGATCTACCTACATTGACACAGAAACTTAAACATGTGAGCTAGAATAGATTGGTTCTAAACAGGCGATATGTACCGATTCTGTATTCAACGTAAACAAACATGTATGACTGAAAAACTGCAGTATTTTTGTCGGATAGCCCATAGCATAATTAAACTATTATGGTTTGGTTTTGGCAGGGTTTAATTGAATTTTAAAATCTGACCAGCACCATCTGCAATTTGTATTCTTAGTTAAATAATTAAAACAAATACGTTTGACTGACAAAGTTTACTGTGCACTATTTATGTCAACTCTTAAAGCCTACCTCTACCCCTCGCCACTATAATACACCCATGGTAGCTGACTTGGTAGAGTGGTTGTATGTAAAAAATGGGTTCAATTCCGTGACTGGACAAAAAATACATTTTGTTTTTTAAATGTGTGTTAATCCAACGTAAAGACCAAGATTGGCTAACAAGTAGTAATATTCATTATTCGTTAAATGTTTGTGGATAATCTCCATTCTGTGCAGCCAATGTGTTCCGGACTGGAGCAATAATGTTAAGTACTAGGTACCTATATAAATAATATGCTGTTTATTAAGAAATACACTCAGTTGTATTATTAATAGTTAAGTAATAATATTTTTTTAATGTCTAAGAGGTTTGTTAAACAATAATTTTTGTGCACATATTAATAGAACTAAGTGAAAGTGGGTAGGAGTAAAAAATAGCCAAAACATTAAATTGTGCTTACAAATCATTTCTTGTCTACAAAAAGGTCGGCAGTAGGTATAACACCTAATAATTGTTTATGTTTAATGAGTTTTATGACCCATTTATCAAAAATGGTCCGCTTTTATGACAGCTCGGACATTTCAAGGAACCATAAAATTAAAATAAAACCAATGAATCAATCGACACAAAATTTGTATAACTTTATTTATTAGCATTATATTCTTCATCATAAAACATATTATTATTAAGTGGTTGTATACAACATGTTTATGCTTATAACTACAATAATTAAGCAGGTAAACACTTATTAACATATTTTTATTGAAGACAATAGATAAGACCAATAATTAAGAATCCAAGACTCTGTATGTATGATACACAAATTTATAATTTATAATTGTAACTGGACTTAAAAAGGAAATGTTGTTGAAAAATTATCGCATGTAACTAGACTTGCCAAGATGAAAACTGATAAATTTTGTTTATAGGTACTAACTTATTTGTTTTAATCAACATTATTTTTTAGATAGCCGTTAAGAATATAATACTTATTATAATGGTAAAAAAACAGCAATTACCTACTTACTACATTGTCATAGAACATAAAATATTATTATAATCAAGCTTTATTTTAATTTGTTTTTGTAAATGTTATTGACATAAGTATTTAACTGCTCCCAGGAGCGTTTATGTAGTGTAGGTTCTTTCTTCAAAACTTCTAAGCATTTTGCTTTTCCTGGATTTTTTTTCTTTAAAATATTTTTTCACAATTTGAATTTCTTCTTCTGTCCATTTCAAGTGTACCTTTTTCCTTCTCTTCGGTACTTTTTCTTCTTCTTCAAAGTCATTGTTTTCACTTGTGTCAGAGATCAGGCGTAGACGTTTTTTTTTTATTGAATTAAGTCTACAATTTACAGATGGTGTTGGTTGTTTTTAAAAACAATTAAACCCTACCCAAACCAAATCATAATAGCTTTAGTATAGTTGTTTGATTTAATAAAATACAACATTTTTTTGTAGTAAGTACTTATTCCACTGAGTTTCAAAATGTCCCTCTGAGGCGGACGAAACCGGTCCAAATTTATTTATTAAAGTGGAATAAGTACTACAATTTTTTTTTAAAAACAACAATACAATGCAGTTTTACCATGCATTGACAGTTAACAAAATAAAAGCTTTAGTATACTTTGGATGATACGAAAAAATTATGCACATTTTTTCATTCATACTTATTTGTTTTCGTTGGATTAAGAAAACATATTACAGATATTGTTGATTAATTTTTTAAATTTATTAAGCTCCGCCTAAACCAACCTATAATAGAAAAAATATTATTCTATCATTAATATTAAAAGTTATTTATGATTTTAATTGCATGATTTTAAATATTTTATAGATATACGAGTATTTTTTGACTATTCTCTATTATGGCTTGGTTTTCGCAGGGCACCTATAACTGAACTTTAAAAACAACTTAACCAACACCATCTGTAAATTTTAGTCTTATTTTAATCAATGAAAACAAATACGTATGACTGACAAAGTTTAGTCTGCACCATTTATGGCGGATCTTAACAGCCTACCTCTGACCTTCGCCACTGCTAGGTAGATACTTCTTAAGGCCATGCATTAGTTGAGGCACGGTCTAAAAAGATCGTTACTAGGCGATGTGCGGATTGCGGGTCGCGGGTGAAAATGACGCCTGTCAAACGAACTATTATTTCTCATATAAATCCAACATACGTCCATTTTATGTTCTGTTTATTATTCTATTAGTAACAATAATAATATATTCATTGACATGTTTTCTTTTTAAAGTAAATGGGTAAAGTTTTTAGTCATCTTTACACGATTTTAGAATTAATTGGCCCGTCGCCATCACGCAGCAAAGTGACGTGTGTCTCACTCCACGTTCTCTCAATGAATGCGAAGCAAGTACAAAATTTCGTCGCGCGTACAGTTGAAAATTATTTGGCGTTTCACTGATGCGTCACCTTAAGTGGAGGGATCGTGTGTTTCATTGACAGTCTGGTGAATAAGTGTGTTTGAGATATTGTTTGAAATAAATAACAATACGTATTTAATTTAATTAATGAATATAATTACTCACCTCATTTTTTTTTCATTATTGCTCAAAGTATCATTATTCATTCATTATCATTGCCATTGGTTTTGAAGTTCGGCGAGGATGTTTCAGCGCCTTGATACGGCGTCATATTTCGAGTTAGAATAATAATCATGTACCTACCTAATAGATCTAATATCTATATTGTCGTTAATTTTCTACAAACACGTATCTCAAAAAACACAACTTTTCAGGAGAGGCAAATAAAAACTTTATTCACTCAGTTTTTAATTCAGAAATAAATTTTCTTCTATGAAATATCCATTTAGAATAGTTACAGATATTTTCCTGAAAAAAAATGTTATGTTTCTTCAATCTATCGCACTATACTTTCGACCGATCAGTCATATTGTCGGAGATACGAGAATGCTTTGCAAATTTACTGTGAGTCATTCCACAATATTACTGCAGTAAACACGTATCTTGACGAGAAAGTGCTTCTGTATAATCATCTGTCGGAGTTCAGTATTCTGTATAGTTACAAACACCTAACTCAGGATACGAGTTTATAATATTTATAAAAGTCTTGTATTGTGATACGAGTTTTTTGTCATTGCTTCAATCTATTAGTTTATAAATAAAGTATGTTTTGAGATAGGTACGTGTTCGTGGAATATGTACGTATTCAAGTTCTGAATTCACTGCATCAAATAACTCAAAACTGAGATACGTGTTTGTAGAAAATTGACGACGATAGTATGTTATTCTAATTATAAAACGCGCGTACGGGAGTTCACCGCGATAAAATAGCATTTGAAAAAAAACAAAAGGGATTTCCCGACCGAATTGCAGATTTCTTGCCGTAACCCTTTGTCTGCTACGATTTATTCCAACGTGTATGTTTCTGAGATTTTTCAAAATAATGTTATTTCTATAATAAAAAACCTTGTGTGTATTCTATATTGATTAAAAAATATAATTTCATCATCATAAGTAGGTACAATAACGTATGATTGTTCGACATGAATATTGTAGGTTAACCGAAATTAAAACACTAATATATTATATTGTAAATAAATAGTAATTACATTATATTTACAATTCCTTGTGTATACTATATTGTTATTTTGAATTGATAATATTTATAAGTAAATACCTATGTCTGACTAAACTAAGTCACCCGCACGCTGTGAATGGCTTTGAACCATGGATTGAGGAAAATAATGATCCTAGCTAATAAAAAATTCTATACATAAGGGTTTTGGCTTTAAACTTGTATAAATAAAATGCTTTTGGGTTTAATATATAGACATAATTTAAAAGTATTTTGGAAATAGTGTAAATAATTATAATTAATTGTTATTCGAGAAATGGATACAGTTAAGAAGGTTCTAATAATTGATAAACTGTAAATTATTCTCATCATTAATGTTTGAGACTTTCATGGTTGTTTTTTTATCGTAATAGATTTTTGGGTTTCCACCGTGTGTACTTCTTCCTTCTTTCCCCGGCGTTTAGGGCTCGTTGTAGATAATGCATGATAATGGCTTCTGCAATGAGCCCGAAACGTCGAGGAAAGAAGGAAGTACACACGGGGGAAACCCAAAGATCTATTACGATATTCTCATCATTGACCGGGTTATCCTTTACTACATTAGTATCAATTGAGCTAGCTATGAATAGATTTTGATGTCCGCTTACAAAACCACTATAAAGTTTAAGCGATACCTATAAAAATTAAAAAAAAAACATTTTTCAGAATTAGGCTTTGTCTAAAATGAAAACCTGAAAAATGAAAGTGCGGAAATAATTTTTTTATCGTTTTTAGGTAAATTGCACTGCAATACAATTGCAGTGTATTCACGTTCTTTTAATGCTGAAATTTTGGGAGTCCAATGTCACATAGTTTTCGAAATACATACTTCTTAAACGACGGTAGACCAATTTATACTTTAGACCTGAAAGAGTGGATGTCCATTTTAAGTCATTTTTGCTTTGAGCTATAGCAAAAAGACTTGCAAAAGTGCGGAAGTCCAATATACGGAGTTTTAGTCCGAATGCGAGGGAGTATTTTTTTAAAATAGATTAGGAATGCTGAAGTGACACTTGGACTGCATTATTGGCTAACACCCGCCTCGTCGAATATTGTAGTCTGTTGAAGGTTTAAAAATTAAACTACAATCAAATATTATTTGGCTTGGTTACGCAGAGTTTAATTATTTTTTTCAAAACTAACTACCACTATCTGACAATTAATGGAAACAAATTCTTTCGTATGGCTGGCAAAGCTTAGTGTCCACTATTTATGTCAGATTTTAACAGCCTGCCTCCACCCTTTGCCAGTCTCAAACAATATTATTTCAAGAAGGGCATCCCTTATTCGGGAAGTGAGGGAAAAACTTAATAAAGGTAAGTTATCGCCAAGAATTCCTACATTTTCAATCATTCGTTTATTATCATGTTCCTAACTTTTGTTTACAGATAATGCTAATACTAATAACCAACCTAAAAAAATGGTGTAATATTTCATGAACTAATCAATAAGGATGGTTTACTATGTTATACAAGTTTGATTAATCAAGGCTTGATTCTATATTATATAATATCATACACCTTTGTCTTTCTATAGTGGTGAATGGTGAATTTAATTTGTAGCTAGCATCTCAACTTCGATGCAGACTAGCGATTTGAATGACAAGACTACATTGCTCATTGCAATGATACTGAAAAGAATTATCAGATTCTACGTAGTCCGAACTTATTTTTATTTTTTTGTTTTATAATACTAAAGCTTGTTTTTACGTCTACTGATAACTTGCACTTACAGAAAATCTTTCTTCTTTGACACCATCTCTCAAAATTACTAATGGATTACTATGCTTAATTCAAATGAACATGAATCGATGGATTTATAAAAGTGTTTGCCAATACCACTGCTAAGCAATAGTTAAAGTTTCTACAAAAGAAAGCTAATAAATTCCCAATAGGTACGTTGATATTGTTCACAGTATTGACGATTTCACACCTCTTGAGTGAAGTATTTTTATTGAATAAAATATTATAATCCGATATCTGATATTATGTCCGTGGAGACAAAACATTTTGGTTGAAAGCACAATACAATAATATGTCCTATACCTAAACTTTATAATGCAAAAAAATTCTGCAAATCAAAATAAATCAAATTTATACAATATTACACAAGTGTTTTGTTATTTTTTATTATTTTTATATTTGCATTGTGTGTAATGGCTTAAAATATACCTATGATGATTATTATTACAAAAATATAATTTTAAATGATATTATTTTATCGTTTTATTACATATTCAAAAGCCCAAGTCTTAGTATAGAAATTATACAAAAGACAACTTAGAGCAGCTGAAGATAATTTCCCAATTATGAATTAAATAATTAAAAAAAGTCTAACCTTGAATGGCCTTTACAATTTACTAATTTAGCAAAATAATCAGAGATATCTGAAAAGTTTCATTTGTAGACATTAGACTGATTTTTTTGTTTTGTTGATTGATTTGTTTTTGGTTAAAACTGCTCTCCTGGAAAATATTGAATATGTGATTTCCAGACTTTCAGCTCTAATTTACAGTTACATTATGTATCATAATATGCATATAATTTTCTAACGTAAATGAAACGCGCATATTTATAAAGTATGTATGTGTTACTTTGTAAACGAAATACAGTAGGTAGCTAAAATAAATAACATTTTTGCTCCAAACTGCAACACATTGGGCTAAACAGAATAGAGATTTCATTAACAGACCTTTTACGAAGAATGGTTTTAACTTGTTAGCCATTCGCCCAACCCATTTTGTATTTTCGTTGTATTAACAAACATTTAAATTGATTGGGTCCACTTTTTGATAGACAATCGCTCCAACAACTCGGGGTCACCAAAACACCAAACACAATCACTGCTGAACTTTTAATTACCCTTTAATTATCACATTGAAATAACACGTTAATTATATAAATATACCTACCCTAAATAACTGGATAACTGCATTTATTTAATTCATTTTGGATATAATTGACGTTTTAAACTTTATAGAAAGGTACGATTTATATGTACAACTTAAACATATTCTGATAATACACCGGTGGCGAAGAGTGGAAGTATACTGTTAAGATCCGACATAAATAGTTAAGACTAAACTTTGCCAGTCAAACGTATTTGTATTCATTGAACTAAAACAACGTGTAGACAGTGTTGGTTAGTTTTTAAAATTTAATTAAACCCTACCTAATCCAAGCCATAGTAGGTTTTAGTAGAAAATATTAGTTTATCCATAAGACATATAAAATTAAACCATACATAATTTTAGAAACTTACCTATTTTATAGATAGAAGAATATTTTTTTATCGATTATGGTTTAGTTTAGGCAGGGTGTAATGAATTAAACCTGATTGAAATGAACTAACAAGCACCATCTGTTCCTAATATGTATTCTGAATTCTACGAAAACAAATAGTAAATATGACTGAAAATGTGTGCAATATTTTTGTCGGATCTCCCATAGCATACTTAAACTATTATGGTTTCATTTAGGCAGGGTCTCATTGAAATTTAAAATCTAACCACCTCCATCTGCAAATTGTATTCTTAGTTAAATTTTTAAAACAGATAAGTTTCACTGACAAATTTTACTGTGCATTATTTACGTTGAATCTTAACAACCTACCTCCACTCTTCGCACTAGTGTCAACCCATATAGGCCTACCCTATTTATATTTAGAACAATTAGTTTAACAATATTCAGTGTGTACTATTTATGGTGGATGTTAATAGCTTACCTCCACACTTCGGTACTGACATCAACCATCATCAGTCTACCTAATTTATATTTAGAACAATTAGGTTAACAACATTTAGTGTGCACTATTTATAGCGGATTTTAACAGCCTACCTCCACCCATCGCTACTGGTGTGCATTATTTATGGTGGATTTTAACAGCCTACCTCCATCCTTCGCTACACTACAACTAACAATAAGTTTAAAAAAATAATAATAAGCGCTATTTATGGCGGATATTAACATCCTATTTCCACCCTTCGCTAATGGTGTCAACCCATATCCGTTGACCATATTCATATTCATAACAGTTATTAGTTTAACAGAATTTAGTGTGCACTATTTATGGTGGATTTTAAAGTCTATCTCCACCCTCCGCTACTGGCGTCAAGCCACATCAGTCTACCCTATTTATATTAAGAACAATTATTTAACAAAATTTAATGTGCACTATTTACATATATTTAGTTTAACAAAATTCAGGGTGCACTATTTATAGTGGATTTTAACAGCCTACCTCCACTCTTCGCTAATGGTGTCAACCCATATCAGTATACCGTATTCATATTTAGAACAGTTATTAGTTTAACAAAAATTAATATGCCCTATTTATGGTGGATATTAACAGCCTACCTTCACCCTTCGCTACTGGTGTCAACCAACATCACTCTACCGTATTCATATTTAGAGCAATTATTGGTTTAACAAAATTTAATGTGCGCTATTTATAGTGGTTATTAACAGCCTACCTCCACTCTTCGCTACTGGTGTCAACCCATATAAGTCGACCCTATTTAACAGAATTTAGTGTGCACTGTTTATGGTGGATTTTGACAGGCTACCTCCACCCATCGCTACTGGTGTGCACTATTAATGGTGGATTTTAAAAGCCTTCATCCAACCTTCGCTACACTACAACTAACAATTAGTTGAGGAAAAATTAATGTGCGCTATTTATGGCGGATATAACCAGCCTACCTCCACCCTTCGCTAATGGTGTCAACCCATATTAGTCTACCGTATTCATATTTAGAATAGTTATTAGTTTAACAAAAATAATATGTCCTATTTATAGTGGAATTTGACAGCCTACCTTAACCCATCGCTATTGGTGTGCTCTATTTATGGTGGATTTTAAAAGCCTTCATCCAACCTTCGCTACACTACAACTAACAATTAGTTGAGGAAAAATAAATGTGCGCTATTTATGGCGGATATAACCAGCCTACCTCCACCCTTCGCTAATGGTGTCAACCCATATTAGTCTACCGTGTTCATATTTAGAATAGTTATTAGTTTAACAAAAATTATATGTCCTATTTATAGTGGCATTTGACAGCCTACCTTAACCCATCGCTATTGGTGTGCACTATTTATGGTGGATTTTAAAAGCCTTCATCCAACCTTCGCTACACTACAACTAACAATTAGTTGAGGAAAAATAAATGTGCGCTATTTATGGCGGATATAACCAGCCTACCTCCACCCTTCGCTAATAGTGTCAACCCATATTAGTCTACCGTGTTCATATTTAGAATAGTTATAAGTTTAACAAAAATAATATTTCCTATTTATAGTGGAATTTGACAGCCTACCTTAACCCATCGCTATTGGTGTGCACTATTTATGGTGGATTTTAACAGCCTTCATCCAACCTTCGCTACACTACAACTAACACTTAGTTTAGGAAAAATAATGTGCGCTATTTATGGTGGATATAACCAGACTACCTCCACCCTTCGCTAATGGTGTCAACCCATATTAGTCTACCGTATTCATATTTAGAATAGTTATTAGTTTAACAAAAATTATTGTCCTTTTTATGGTGGAATTTGCCAGCCTACCTTCACCCATCGCTATTGGTGTGCACTATTTATGGTGGATTTTAACAGCCTACATCCAACCTTCGCTACACTACGACTAACAATTAGTTTAGGAAAAAATAATGTGCGCTATTTATGGTGGATATTAACGGCCTACTTCAACCCTTCGCTAATGGTGTCAACCCATATTAGTCTACCGTATTCATATTTAGAATAGTTATTAGTTTAACAAAAATTAATATGTCCTAATTATGGTGGAATTTGACAGCCTACCTTCACCCATCGCTATTGGTGTGCACTATTTATGGTGGATTTTAATAGCCTTTATCCAACCTTCGCTACACTACAAATAACAATTAGTTTAGGAAAAATTAATGTGCGCTATTTATGGCGGATATAACCAGCCTACCTCCACCCTCGGTAATGGTGTCAACCCATATCAGTCTACGGTATTCATATTTAGAATAGTCATTAGTTTAACAAAAATTAATATGTCCTATTTATGGTGGAATTTGCCAGCCTACCTTCACCCATCGCTATTGGTGTGCACTATTTATGGTGGATTTTAACAGCCTACATCCAACCTTCGCTACACTACAACTAACAATTAGTTTAGGAAAAATTAATGTGCGCTTTTTATAGCGGATAATAACAGCCTACCTCCACCCTTCGCTAATGGTGTCAACCCATATCAGTCTACGGTATTCATATTTAGAATAGTTATTAGTTCAACAAAAATTAATATGTCCTAATTATGGTGGAATTTGACAGCCTACCTTCACCCATCGCTATTGGTGTGCACTATTTATGGTGGATTTTAACATCCTACATCCAACCTTTGCTACACTACAACTAACAATTAGTTTAGAAAAAATTAATGTGCGCTATTTATGGCGGATATTAAAAGCCTACCTCCACCCTTCGCTAATGGTTTCAACCCATATTAGTCTACTGTATTCATATTTAGAATAGTTATTAGTTTAACAAAAATTAATGTCCTCTTTATGATTAATTTTGACAGCCTACCTTCACCCATCTCTATTGGTGTGCACTATTTATGATGGATTTTAACAGCCTACATCTAACCTTCGCTACACTACAACTATAAAATAGTTTAGGAAAAATTAATGTGCGCTATTTATGGTGGATATTAACGGCCTACTTCAACCCTTCGCTAATGGTGTCAACCCATATTAGTCTACCGTATTCATATTTAGAATAGTTATTAGTTTAACAAAAATTAATATGTCCTAATTATGGTGGAATTTGACAGCCTACCTTCACCCATCGCTATTGGTGTGCACTATTTATGGTGGATTTTAATAGCCTTTATCTAACCTTCGCTACACTACAAATAACAATTAGTTTAGGAAAAATTAATGTGCGCTATTTATGGCGGATATAACCAGCCTACCTCCACCCTCGGTAATGGTGTCAACCCATATCAGTCTACGGTATTCATATTTAGAATAGTCATTAGTTTAACAAAAATTAATATGTCCTATTTATGGTGGAATTTGCCAGCCTACCTTCACCCATCGCTATTGGTGTGCACTATTTATGGTGGATTTTAACAGCCTACATCCAACCTTCGCTACACTACAACTAACAATTAGTTTAGGAAAAATTAATGTGCGCTTTTTATAGCGGATAATAACAGCCTACCTCCACCCTTCGCTAATGGTGTCAACCCATATCAGTCTACGGTATTCATATTTAGAATAGTTATTAGTTTAACAAAAATTAATATGTCCTAATTATGGTGGAATTTGACAGCCTACCTTCACCCATCGCTATTGGTGTGCACTATTTATGGTGGATTTTAACAGCCTACATCCAACCTTTGCTACTCTACAACTAACAATTAGTTTAGGAAAAATAATGTGCGCTATTTATGGCGGATATTAAAAGCCTACCTCCACCCTTCGCTAATGGTTTCAACCCATATTAGTCTACTGTATTCATATTTAGAATAGTTATTAGTTTAACAAAAATTAATGTCCTCTTTATGATTGATTTTGACAGCCTACCTTCACCCATCTCTATTGGTGTGCACTATTTATGATGGATTTTAACAGCTTACATCTAACCTTCGCTACACTACAACTATAAAATAGTTTAGGAAAAATTAATGTGCGCTATTTATGACGAATATTAACAGCCTACCTCCACCCTTCGCTAATGGTGTCAACCTATATCAGTCTACGGTATTAATATTTAGAACGGTTATTTGTTTAACAAAATTTAGTGTGCACTATTTATGGTGGATTTTAACAGCCTACCTCCACCCTTCGCTAATGGTGTCAACCCATATTAGTCTACCGTATTCATATTTAGAATAAATATTAGTTTAACAAAAATTAATGTCCTATTTATGGTGGAATTTGACAGCCTACCTTCACCCATCGCTTCACTACAACAAACAATTAGTTTAGGAAAAATCAATGTGCGCTATTTATGGAGGATATTAACAGCCTACCTCCACCCTTCGCTTATGGTGTCAACCCATATTAGTCTACCGTATTCATCTTTAGAATAGTTATTAGTTTAACAAAAATTAATGTCCTATTTATGGTGGAATTTTGACAGCCTACCTTCACCCATCGCTTTTGGTGTGCACTATTTATGGTGGATTTCAACAGCCTATATCCAACCTTCGCTACACTACAACTAACAATTAGTTAAGGAAAAATAATGTGCGTTATTTATGGCGGATATTAACAACCTACCTCCACCCTTCGCTAATGGTGTTAACCCATATCAGTCTACGGTATTCATATTTAGAATAGTTATTAGTTTAACAAAAATTAATATGTCCTAATTATGGTGGAATTTGACAGCCTACCTTCACCCATCGCTATTGGTGTGCACTATTTATGGTGGATTTTAACAGCCTACATCCAACCTTTGCTACACTACAACAAACAATTAGTTAAGGAAAAATTAATGTGCGCTATTTATGGCGGATATTAAAAGCCTACCTCTACCCTTCGCTTATGGTGTCAACCCATATTAGTCTACCGTATTCATATTTAGAATAGTTATTAGTTTAACAAAAATTAATGTCCTTCTTATGATTGATTTTGACAGCCTACCTTCACCCATCGCTATTGGTGTGCACTATTTATGATGGATTTTAACAGCCTACATCTAACCTTCGCTACACTACAACTATAAAATAGTTTAGGAAAAATTAATGTGCGCTATTTTTGACGAATATTAACAGCCTACCTCCACCTTTCGCTAATGGTGTCAACCTATATCAGTCTACGGTATTCATATTTAGAACGGTTATTTGTTTAACAAAATTTAGTGTGCACTATTTATGGTAGATTTTAACAGCCTACCTCCACCCTTCGCTAATGGTGTCAACCCATATTTGTCTACCGTATTCATATTTAGAATAGTTATTAGTTTAACGAAAATTAATATGTCCTATTTATGGTGGAATTTGACAGCCTACCTTCACCCATCGCTATTGGTGTGCACTATTTATGGTGGATTTTAACAGCCTACATCCAACCTTCGCTACACTACAACTAACAATTAGTTTAGGAAAAATTAATGTGCGCTATTTATGGCGGATATTAACAGCCTACCTCTACCCTTCGCTAATGGTGTCAACCCATATTAGTCTACCGTATTCATATTTAGAATAGTTATTAGTTTTACAAAAATTAATGTCCTATTTATGGTGGAGTTTGACAGCCTACCTTCACCCATCGCTATTGGTGTGCACTATTTATGGTGGATTTTAACAGCCTACCTTCAACCTTCGCTACACTACAACTAACAATAAGTTTAGGAAAAATTAATGTGCGCTATTTATGGCGGATATAAGCAGCCTACCTCCAACCTTCGCTAATGGTGTCAACTCATAGCAGTCTACCGTATTCATATTTAGAACAATTGGTTTAACAAAACTTTATGTGCGCTATTTATGGTGGATATTAACAGCCTACTTCCACTCCTCGCTACTGGTGTCAACACATATCAGTCGACTCTATTTATATTTAGAACAATGAGTTTAACAGAATTTAGTGTGCACTGTTTGTGGTGGATTTGACAGCCTACCTCCACCCATCGCTACTGGTGTGCACTATTTATGGTGGATTATAACAGCCTTCCTCCAACCTTCGCTACACTTCAACTAACAATTTGTTTAAGAAAAAATAATATGCGCTATTTATGGCGGATATTAACATCCTACCTCCACCCTTCGCTACTGTCCACCCATACCAATCTACCCTATTCACTTTGAAAATAATTTGTTTAACAGAATTTAGTGTGCACTATTTATGGTGGATCAAAATTTGCGCATATTGTTTCATGAGATACACACCTACAAATTAACACATTGGCATTTATTGCAATATCAACTAAAGATACGAGATAAGAACTAGTCACGCATGTATTTTTTTCAAATCGCCTTCCACTACTCACAATTAGGTAGGTACCATCAATTTCTGATTAGCAAAGTTCATATTATTGTTACTGCATTCTTTCGGTCGTCGCAATAAAAGTGTCTAGTTACCAATTTATTTTGTTGTTGTCTACCTACTACACACACATTCCATTCTGGATCATCTTTAGTTTGGTTTTGTGAGAATATAAATAGAGCCACGAAATGTCAACCTTCATACCAGATACATAATAAATATATTCATTTCTGGATCATCTTTAGTTTGGTTTTGTGAGAATATAAATAAAGCCACAAAATGCCAACCTTCTTACCAAATACATAATATATATTAACTTCTGGACCAACATTAGTTCAGCTTTGAGGATATAAATAGAGCAACAAAATGGCAATCTTTGTTAGAAAAATGGCCGTTTCTAGAACAATTTGAGCATATTTTTATGGCGAGTACATCGACTGGAATTAGTGGCAAACTGGCAACCTAGGAAACTATTGAAGCGATGTTGTCAATTCGCGCAGACGTATTCTATTTCAACGAAGATAAATGGCTATAAAGGTGGATCAACACCTCCTCTAACTTCTTACACGATCAACAAACAACGGGAAGAGTTGATTATATATATATATATATATATATATATATATATATAATCAACTCTTCCCGTTGTTTGTTGATCGTGTAAGAAGTTAGAGGAGGTGTTGATCCACCTTTATAGCCATTTATCTTCGTTGAAATAGAATACGTCTGCGCGAATTGACAACATCGCTTCAATAGTTTCCTAGGTTGCCAGTTTGCCACTAATTCCAGTCGATGTACTCGCCATAAAAATATGCTCAAATTGTTCTAGAAACGGCCATTTTTCTAACAAAGATTGCCATTTTGTTGCTCTATTTATATCCTCAAAGCTGAACTAATGTTGGTCCAGAAGTTAATATATATTATGTATTTGGTAAGAAGGTTGGCATTTTGTGGCTTTATTTATATTCTCACAAAACCAAACTAAAGATGATCCAGAAATGAATATATTTATTATGTATCTGGTATGAAGGTTGACATTTCGTGGCTCTATTTATATTCTCACAAAACCAAACTAAAGATGATCCAGAATGGAATGTGTGTGTAGTAGGTAGACAACAACAAAATAAATTGGTAACTAGACACTTTTATTGCGACGACCGAAAGAATGCAGTAACAAAAATATGAACTTTGCTAATCAGAAATTGATGGTACCTACCTAATTGTGAGTAGTGGAAGGCGATTTGAAAAAAATACATGCGTGACTAGTTCTTATCTCGTATCTTTAGTTGATATTGCAATAAATGCCAATGTGTTAATTTGTAGGTGTGTATCTCATGAAACAATATGCGCAAATTTTGATCCACCATAAATAGTGCACACTAAATTCTGTTAAACAAATTATTTTCAAAGTGAATAGGGTAGATTGGTATGGGTGGACAGTAGCGAAGGGTGGAGGTAGGATGTTAATATCCGCCATAAATAGCGCATATTATTTTTTCTTAAACAAATTGTTAGTTGAAGTGTAGCGAAGGTTGGAGGAAGGCTGTTATAATCCACCATAAATAGTGCACACCAGTAGCGATGGGTGGAGGTAGGCTGTCAAATCCACCACAAACAGTGCACACTAAATTCTGTTAAACTCATTGTTCTAAATATAAATAGAGTCGACTGATATGTGTTGACACCAGTAGCGAGGAGTGGAAGTAGGCTGTTAATATCCACCATAAATAGCGCACATAAAGTTTTGTTAAACCAATTGTTCTAAATAAGAATACGGTAGACTGCTATGAGTTGACACCATTAGCGAAGGTTGGAGGTAGGCTGCTTATATCCGCCATAAATAGCGCACATTAATTTTTCCTAAACTTATTGTTAGTTGTAGTGTAGCGAAGGTTGAAGGTAGGCTGTTAAAATCCACCATAAATAGTGCACACCAATAGCGATGGGTGAAGGTAGGCTGTCAAATTCCACCATAAATAGGACATTAATTTTTGTAAAACTAATAACTATTCTAAATATGAATACAGTAGACTAATATGGGTTGACACCATTAGCGAAGGGTGGAGGTAGGCTGTTAATATCCGCCATAAATAGCGCACATTAATTTTTCCTAAACTAATTGTTAGTTGTAGTGTAGCGAAGGTTGGATGTAGGCTGTTAAAATCCACCATCAATAGTGCACACCAATAGCGATGGGTGAAGGTAGGCTGTCAAATTCCACCATAAATAGGACATATTAATTTTCGTTAAACTAATAACTATTCTAAATATGAATACGGTAGACAAATATGGGTTGACACCATTAGCGAAGGGTGGAGGTAGGCTGTTAAAATCTACCATAAATAGTGCACACTAAATTTTGTTAAACAAATAACCGTTCTAAATATGAATACCGTAGACTGATATAGGTTGACACCATTAGCGAAAGGTGGAGGTAGGCTGTTAATATTCGTCAAAAATAGCGCACATTAATTTTTCCTAAACTATTTTATAGTTGTAGTGTAGCGAAGGTTAGATGTAGGCTGTTAAAATCCATCATAAATAGTGCACACCAATAGCGATGGGTGAAGGTAGGCTGTCAAAATCAATCATAAGAAGGACATTAATTTTTGTTAAACTAATAACTATTCTAAATATGAATACGGTAGACTAATTTGGGTTGACACCATAAGCGAAGGGTAGAGGTAGGCTTTTAATATCCGCCATAAATAGCGCACATTAATTTTTCCTTAACTAATTGTTAGTTGTAGTGTAGCAAAGGTTGGATGTAGGCTGTTAAAATCCACCATAAATAGTGCACACCAATAGCGATGGGTGAAGGTAGGCTGTCAAATTCCACCATAATTAGGACATATTAATTTTTGTTAAACTAATAACTATTCTAAATATGAATACCGTAGACTGATATGGGTTAACACCATTAGCGAAGGGTGGAGGTAGGTTGTTTATATCCGCCATAAATAACGCACATTATTTTTCCTAAACTAATTGTTAGTTGTAGTGTAGCGAAGGTTGGATATAGGCTGTTGAAATCCACCATAAATAGTGCACACCAAAAGCGATGGGTGAAGGTAGGCTGTCAAAATTCCACCATAAATAGGACATTAATTTTTGTTAAACTAATAACTATTCTAAAGATGAATACGGTAGACTAATATGGGTTGACACCATTAGCGAAGGGTGGAGGTAGGCTGTTAATATCCTCCATAAATAGCGCACATTGATTTTTCCTAAACTAATTGTTTGTTGTAGTGAAGCGATGGCTGAAGGTAGGCTGTCAAATTCCACCATAAATAGGACATTAATTTTTGTTAAACTAATAACTATTCTAAATATGAATACGGTAGACTAATATGGGTTGACACCATTAGCGAAGGGTGGAGGTAGGCTGTTAAAATCCACCATAAATAGTGCACACTAAATTTTGTTAAACAAATAACCGTTCTAAATATGAATACCGTAGACTGATATAGGTTGACACCATTAGCGAAGGGTGGAGGTAGGCTGTTAATATTCGTCATAAATAGCGCACATTAATTTTTCCTAAACTATTTTATAGTTGTAGTGTAGCGAAGGTTAGATGTAGGCTGTTAAAATCCATCATAAATAGTGCACACCAATAGAGATGGGTGAAGGTAGGCTGTCAAAATCAATCATAAAGAGGACATTAATTTTTGTTAAACTAATAACTATTCTAAATATGAATACAGTAGACTAATATGGGTTGAAACCATTAGCGAAGGGTGGAGGTAGGCTATTAAAATCATATTAATTTTTGTTAAACTAATGACTATTCTAAATATGAATACCGTAGACTGATATGGGTTGACACCATTACCGAGGGTGGAGGTAGGCTGGTTATATCCGCCATAAATAGCGCACATTAATTTTTCCTAAACTAATTGTTATTTGTAGTGTAGCGAAGGTTGGATAAAGGCTATTAAAATCCACCATAAATAGTGCACACCAATAGCGATGGGTGAAGGTAGGCTGTCAAATTCCACCATAATTAGGACATATTAATTTTTGTTAAACTAATAACTATTCTAAATATGAATACGGTAGACTAATATGGGTTGACACCATTAGCGAAGGGTTGAAGTAGGCCGTTAATATCCACCATAAATAGCGCACATTATTTTTTCCTAAACTAATTGTTAGTTGTAGTGTAGCGAAGGTTGGATGTAGGCTGTTAAAATCCACCATAAATAGTGCACACCAATAGCGATGGGTTAAGGTAGGCTGTCAAATTCCACTATAAATAGGAAATATTATTTTTGTTAAACTAATAACTATTCTAAATATGAACACGGTAGACTAATATGGGTTGACACTAATAGCGAAGGGTGGAGGTAGGCTGGTTATATCCGCCATAAATAGCGCACATTTATTTTTCCTCAACTAATTGTTAGTTGTAGTGTAGCGAAGGTTGGATAAAGGCTATTAAAATCCACCATAAATAGTGCACACCAAAAGCGATGGGTGAAGGTAGGCTGTCAAATTCCACCATAATTAGGACATATTAATTTTTGTTAAACTAATAACTATTCTAAATATGAATACCGTAGACTGATATGGGTTAACACCATTAGCGAAGGGTGGAGGTAGGTTGTTTATATCCGCCATAAATAACGCACATTATTTTTCCTTAACTAATTGTTAGTTGTAGTGTAGCGAAGGTTGGATATAGGCTGTTGAAATCCACCATAAATAGTGCACACCAAAAGCGATGGGTGAAGGTAGGCTGTCAAAATTCCACCATAAATAGGACATTAATTTTTGTTAAACTAATAACTATTCTAAAGATGAATACGGTAGACTAATATGGGTTGACACCATTAGCGAAGGGTGGAGGTAGGCTGTTAATATCCTCCATAAATAGCGCACATTGATTTTTCCTAAACTAATTGTTTGTTGTAGTGAAGCGATGGGTGAAGGTAGGCTGTCAAATTCCACCATAAATAGGACATTAATTTTTGTTAAACTAATAACTATTTTAAATATGAATACGGTAGACTAATATGGGTTGACACCATTAGCGAAGGGTGGAGGTAGGCTGTTAAAATCCACCATAAATAGTGCACACTAAATTTTGTTAAACAAATAACCGTTCTAAATATGAATACCGTAGACTGATATAGGTTGACACCATTAGCGAAGGGTGGAGGTAGGCTGTTAATATTCGTCATAAATAGCGCACATTAATTTTTCCTAAACTATTTTATAGTTGTAGTGTAGCGAAGGTTAGATGTAGGCTGTTAAAATCCATCATAAATAGTGCACACCAATAGAGATGGGTGAAGGTAGGCTGTCAAAATCAATCATAAAGAGGACATTAATTTTTGTTAAACTAATAACTATTCTAAATATGAATACAGTAGACTAATATGGGTTGAAACCATTAGCGAAGGGTGGAGGTAGGCTATTAATATCATATTAATTTTTGTTAAACTAATGACTATTCTAAATATGAATACCGTAGACTGATATGGGTTGACACCATTACCGAGGGTGGAGGTAGGCTGGTTATATCCGCCATAAATAGCGCACATTAATTTTTCCTAAACTAATTGTTATTTGTAGTGTAGCGAAGGTTGGATAAAGGCTATTAAAATCCACCATAAATAGTGCACACCAATAGCGATGGGTGAAGGTAGGCTGTCAAATTCCACCATAATTAGGACATATTAATTTTTGTTAAACTAATAACTATTCTAAATATGAATACGGTAGACTAATATGGGTTGACACCATTAGCGAAGGGTTGAAGTAGGCCGTTAATATCCACCATAAATAGCGCACATTATTTTTTCCTAAACTAATTGTTAGTTGTAGTGTAGCGAAGGTTGGATGTAGGCTGTTAAAATCCACCATAAATAGTGCACACCAATAGCGATGGGTGAAGGTAGGCTGGCAAATTCCACCATAAAAAGGACAATCATTTTTGTTAAACTAATAACTATTCTAAATATGAATATGGTAGACTAATATGGGTTGACACCATTAGCGAAGGGTGGAGGTAGTCTGGTTATATCCACCATAAATAGCGCACATTATTTTTCCTAAACTAAGTGTTAGTTGTAGTGTAGCGAAGGTTGGATGAAGGCTGTTAAAATCCATCATAAATAGTGCACACCAATAGCGATGGGTTAAGGTAGGCTGTCAAATTCCACTATAAATAGGAAATATTATTTTTGTTAAACTAATAACTATTCTAAATATGAACACGGTAGACTAATATGGGTTGACACTATTAGCGAAGGGTGGAGGTAGGCTGGTTATATCCGCCATAAATAGCGCACATTTATTTTTCCTCAACTAATTGTTAGTTGTAGTGTAGCGAAGGTTGGATGAAGGCTTTTAAAATCCACCATAAATAGTGCACACCAATAGCTATGGGTTAAGGTAGGCTGTCAAATGCCACTATAAATAGGACATATTATTTTTGTTAAACTAATAACTATTCTAAATATGAACACGGTAGACTAATATGGGTTGACACCATTAGCGAAGGGTGGAGGTAGGCTGGTTATATCCGCCATAAATAGCGCACATTTATTTTTCCTCAACTAATTGTTAGTTGTAGTGTAGCGAAGGTTGGATGAAGGCTTTTAAAATCCACCATAAATAGAGCACACCAATAGCGATGGGTTAAGGTAGGCTGTCAAATTCCACTATAAATAGGACATATTATTTTTGTTAAACTAATAACTATTCTAAATATGAATACGGTAGACTAATATGGGTTGACACCATTAGCGAAGGGTGGAGGTAGGCTGGTTATATCCGCCATAAATAGCGCACATTAATTTTTCCTCAACTAATTGTTAGTTGTAGTGTAGCGAAGGTTGGATGAAGGCTTTTAAAATCCACCATTAATAGTGCACACCAGTAGCGATGGGTGAAGGTAGCCTGTCAAAATCCACCATAAACAGTGCACACTAAATTCTGTTAAACTAATTGTTTTAAATATAAATAGGGTCGACTTATATGGGTTGACACCAGTAGCGAAGAGTGGAGGTAGGCTGTTAATAACCACCATAAATAGCGCACATTAAATTTTGTTAAACCAATAATTGCTCTAAATATGAATACGGTAGAGTGATGTTGGTTGACACCAGTAGCGAAGGGTGAAGGTAGGCTGTTAATATCCACCATAAATAAGGCATATTAATTTTTGTTATATATATACTGATACGGGTTGATACGGGTTGACACCATTAGCGAAGAGTGGAGGTAGGCTGTTAAAATCCACTATAAATAGTGCACCCTGAATTTTGTTAAACTAAATATATGTAAATAGTGCACATTAAATTTTGTTAAATAATTGTTCTTAATATAAATAGGGTAGACTGATGTGGCTTGACGCCAGTAGCGGAGGGTGGAGATAGACTTTAAAATCCACCATAAATAGTGCCCGCATTAATTCTGTTAAACTAATAACTGTTATGAATATGAATATGGTCAACGGATATGGGTTGACACCATTAGCGAAGGGTGGAAATAGGCTGTTAATATCCGCCATAAATAGCGCTTATTATTATTTTTTTAAACTTATTGTTAGTTGTAGTGTAGCGAAGGATGGAGGTAGGCTGTTAAAATCCACCATAAATAATGCACACCAGTAGCGATGGGTGGAGGTAGGCTGTCAAAATCCACCATAAACAGTGCACACTAAATTCTGTTAAACTAATTGTTCGAAATATACATAGGGTAGACTTATATGGGTTGACACCAGAAGCGAAGAGTGGAGGTAGGCTGTTAATATCCACCATGAATAGCGCACATTAAATTTTGTTAAACCAATAATTGCTCTAAATATGAATACGGTAGGGTGATGTGGGTTGAAACCAGTAGCGAAGGGTGAAGGTAGGCTGTTAATATCCACCATAAATAGGGCATATTATTTTTTTTAAACTAATAACTGTTCTAAATATGAATTCGGTATACTGATATGGGTTGACACCATTAGCGAAGAGTGGAGGTAGGCTGTTAAAATCCAATATAAATAGTGCACACTAAATTTTGTTAAACTAAATATATGTAAATAGTGCACATTAAATTTTGTTGAATAATATTTCTTCATATAAATAGGGTAGACTGATGTGGCTTGATGCCAGTAGCGGAGGGTGGAGGTAGACTGTTAAAATCCATCATAAATAGTGCACACTAGTATCGATGGGTGTAGGAATGCTACTAATATCCTCCATAAATAATGCACACTAAATTTTGTTAAACTGATTATTCTAAATATAAATAAGGAAGTGGCGCGAACTTGTGCTTGCCCTATGCCCCAATGTTGGGACATGCCAGGGTGGAATAAGAAGAAGAAATAGGGTTGACTGAAGTGGTTTGACACCAGTAGCGAAGGGTGGAGGGCTGTTAAAATCCGCTATAAATAGTGCACACTAAATGTTGTTAACCTAATTGTTCTAAATATAAATTAGGTAGACTGATGATGGTTGATGTCAGTACCGAAGTGTGGAGGTAAGCTATTAACATCCACCATAAATAGTACACACTGAATATTGTTAAACTAATTGTTCTAAATATAAATAGGGTAGGCCTATATGGGTTGACACTAGTGCGAAGAGTGGAGGTAGGTTGTTAAGATTCAACGTAAATAATGCACAGTAAAATTTGTCAGTGAAACTTATCTGTTTTAAAAATTTAACTAAGAATACAATTTGCAGATGGAGGTGGTTAGATTTTAAATTTCAATGAGACCCTACCTAAATGAAACCATAATAGTTTAAGTATGCTATGGGAGATCCGACAAAAATATTGCACACATTTTCAGTCATATTTACTATTTGTTTTCGTAGAATTCAGAATACATATTAGGAACAGATGGTGCTTGTTAGTTCATTTCAATCAGGTTTAATTCATTACACCCTGCCTAAACTAAACCATAATCGATAAAAAAATATTCTTCTATCTATAAAATAGGTAAGTATCTAAAATTATGTATGGTTTAATTTTATATGTCTTATGGATAAACTAATATTTTCTACTAAAACCTACTATGGCTTGGATTAGGTAGGGTTTAATTAAATTTTAAAAACTAACCAACACTGTCTACACGTTGTTTTAGTTCAATGAATACAAATACGTTTGACTGGCAAAGTTTAGTCTTAACTATTTATGTCGGATCTTAACAGTATACTTCCACTCTTCGCCACCGGTGTATTATCAGAATATGTTTAAGTTGTACATATAGTACGTACCTTTCTATAAAGTTTAAAACGTCAATTATATCCAAAATGAATTAAATAAATGCAGTTATCCAGTTATTTAGGGTAGGTATATTTATATAATTAACGTGTTATTTCAATGTGATAATTAAAGGGTAATTAAAAGTTCAGCAGTGATTGTGTTTGGTGTTTTGGTGACCCCGAGTTGTTGGAGCGATTGTCTATCAAAAAGTGGACCCAATCAATTTAAATGTTTGTTAATACAACGAAAATACAAAATGGGTTGGGCGAATGGCTAACAAGTTAAAACCATTCTTCGTAAAAGGTCTGTTAATGAAATCTCTATTCTGTTTAGCCCAATGTGTTGCAGTTTGGAGCAAAAATGTTATTTATTTTAGCTACCTACTGTATTTCGTTTACAAAGTAACACATACATACTTTATAAATATGCGCGTTTCATTTACGTTAGAAAATTATATGCATATTATGATACATAATGTAACTGTAAATTAGAGCTGAAAGTCTGGAAATCACATATTCAATATTTTCCAGGAGAGCAGTTTTAACCAAAAACAAATCAATCAACAAAACAAAAAATCAGTCTAATGTCTACAAATGAAACTTTTCAGATATCTCTGATTATTTTGCTAAATTAGTAAATTGTAAAGGCCATTCGAGGTTAGACTTTTTTTAATTATTTAATTCATAATTGGGAAATTATCTTCAGCTGCTCTAAGTTGTCTTTTGTATAATTTCTATACTAAGACTTGGGCTTTTGAATATGTAATAAAACGATAAAATAATATCAATTAAAATTATATTTTTGTAATAATAATCATCATAGGTATATTTTAAGCCATTACACACAATGCAAATACAAAAATAATAAAAAATAACAAAACACTTGTGTAATATTGTATAAATTTGATTTATTTTGATTTGCAGAAATTTTTTGCATTATAAAGTTTAGGTATAGGACATATTATTGTATTGTGCTTTCAACCAAAATGTTTTGTCTCCACGGACATAATATCAGATATCGGATTATAATATTTTATTCAATAAAAATACTTCACTCAAGAGGTGTGAAATCGTCAATACTGTGAACAATATCAACGTACCTATTGGGAATTTATTAGCTTTCTTTTGTAGAAACTTTAACTATTGCTTAGCAGTGGTATTGGCAAACACTTTTATAAATCCATCGATTCATGTTCATTTGAATTAAGCATAGTAATCCATTAGTAATTTTGAGAGATGGTGTCAAAGAAGAAAGATTTTCTGTAAGTGCAAGTTATCAGTAGACGTAAAAACAAGCTTTAGTATTATAAAACAAAAAAATAAATATAAGTTCGGACTACGTAGAATCTGATAATTCTTTTCAGTATCATTGCAATGAGCAATGTAGTCTTGTCATTCAAATCGCTAGTCTGCATCGAAGTTGAGATGCTAGCTACAAATTAAATTCACCATTCACCACTATAGAAAGACAAAGGTGTATGATATTATATAATATAGAATCAAGCCTTGATTAATCAAACTTGTATAACATAGTAAACCATCCTTATTGATTAGTTCATGAAATATTACACCATTTTTTTAGGTTGGTTATTAGTATTAGCATTATCTGTAAACAAAAGTTAGGAACATGATAATAAACGAATGATTGAAAATGTAGGAATTCTTGGCGATAACTTACCTTTATTAAGTTTTTCCCTCACTTCCCGAATAAGGGATGCCCTTCTTGAAAGAATATTGTTTGAGACTGGCAAAGGGTGGAAGCAGGCTGTTAAAATCCGACATAAATAGTGGACACTAAGCTTTGCCAGCCATACGAAAGAATTTGTTTCCATTAATTGTCAGATAGTGGTAGTTAGTTTTGAAAAAAATAATTAAACTCTGCGTAACCAAGCCAAATAATATTTGATTGTAGTTTAATTTTTAAACCTTCAACAGACTACAATATTCGACGAGGCGGGTGATAGCCAATAATGCAGTCCAAGTGTCACTTCAGCATTCCTAATCTATTTAAAAAAAATACTCCCTCGCATTCGGACTAAAACTCCGTATATTGGACTTCCGCACTTTTGCAAGTCTTTTTGCTATAGCTCAAAGCAAAAATGACTTAAAATGGACATCCACTCTTTCAGGTCTAAAGTATAAATTGGTCTACCGTCGTTTAAGAAGTATGTATTTCGAAAACTATGTGACATTGGACTCCCAAAATTTCAGCATTAAAAGAACGTGAATACACTGCAATTGTATTGCAGTGCAATTTACCTAAAAACGATAAAAAAATTATTTCCGCACTTTCATTTTTCAGGTTTTCATTTTAGACAAAGCCTAATTCTGAAAAATGTTTTTTTTTTTAATTTTTATAGGTATCGCTTAAACTTTATAGTGGTTTTGTAAGCGGACATCAAAATCTATTCATAGCTAGCTCAATTGATACTAATGTAGTAAAGGATAACCCGGTCAATGATGAGAATATCGTAATAGATCTTTGGGTTTCCCCCGTGTGTACTTCCTTCTTTCCTCGACGTTTCGGGCTCATTGCAGAAGCCATTATCATGCATTATCTACAACGAGCCCTAAACGCCGGGGAAAGAAGGAAGAAGTACACACGGTGGAAACCCAAAAATCTATTACGATAAAAAAACAACCATGAAAGTCTCAAACATTAATGATGAGAATAATTTACAGTTTATCAATTATTAGAACCTTCTTAACTGTATCCATTTCTCGAATAACAATTAATTATAATTATTTACACTATTTCCAAAATACTTTTAAATTATGTCTATATATTAAATCCAAAAGCATTTTATTTATACAAGTTTAAAGCCAAAACCCTTATGTATAGAATTTTTTATTAGCTAGGATCATTATTTTCCTCAATCCATGGTTCAAAGCCATTCACAGCGTGCGGGTGACTTAGTTTAGTCAGACATAGGTATTTACTTATAAATATTATCAATTCAAAATAACAATATAGTATACACAAGGAATTGTAAATATAATGTAATTACTATTTATTTACAATATAATATATAAGTGTTTTAATTTCGGTTAACCTACAATATTCATGTCGAACAATCATACGTTATTGTACCTACTTATGATGATGAAATTATATTTTTTAATCAATATAGAATACACACAAGGTTTTTTATTATAGAAATAACATTATTTTGAAAAATCTCAGAAACATACACGTTGGAATAAATCGTAGCAGACAAAGGGTTACGGCAAGAAATCTGCAATTCGGTCGGGAAATCCCTTTTGTTTTTTTTCAAATGCTATTTTATCGCGGTGAACTCCCGTACGCGCGTTTTATAATTAGAATAACATACTGTCGTCGTCAATTTTCTACAAACACGTATCTCAGTTTTGAGTTATTTGATGCAGTGAATTCAGAACTTGAATACGTACATATTCCACGAACACGTACCTATCTCAAAACATACTTTATTTATAAACTAATAGATTGAAGCAATGGCAAAAAACTCGTATCACAATACAAGACTTTTATAAATATTATAAACTCGTATCCTGAGTTAGGTGTTTGTAACTATACAGAATACTGAACTCCGACAGATGATTATACAGAAGCACTTTCTCGTCAAGATACGTGTTTACTGCAGTAATATTGTGGAATGACTCACAGTAAATTTGCAAAGCATTCTCGTATCTCCGACAATATTACTGATCGGTCGAAAGTATAGTGCGATAGATTGAAGAAACATAACATTTTTTTTCAGGAAAATATCTGTAACTATTCTAAATGGATATTTCATAGAAGAAAATTTATTTCTGAATTAAAAACTGAGTGAATAAAGTTTTTATTTGCCTCTCCTGAAAAGTTGTGTTTTTTGAGATACGTGTTTGTAGAAAATTAACGACAATATAGATATTAGATCTATTAGGTAGGTACATGATTATTATTCTAACTCGAAATATGACGCCGTATCAAGGCGCTGAAACATCCTCGCCGAACTTCAAAACCAATGGCAATGATAATGAATGAATAATGATACTTTGAGCAATAATGAAAAAAAAAATGAGGTGAGTAATTATATTCATTAATTAAATTAAATACGTATTGTTATTTATTTCAAACAATATTTCAAACACACTTATTCACCAGACTGTCAATGAAACACACGATCCCTCCACTTAAGAAGTATCTACCTAGCAGTGGCGAAGGTCAGAGGTAGGCTGTTAAGATCCGCCATAAATGGTGCAGACTAAACTTTGTCAGTCATACGTATTTGTTTTCATTGATTAAAATAAGACTAAAATTTACAGATGGTGTTGGTTAAGTTGTTTTTAAAGTTCAGTTATAGGTGCCCTGCGAAAACCAAGCCATAATAGAGAATAGTCAAAAAATACTCGTATATCTATAAAATATTTAAAATCATGCAATTAAAATCATAAATAACTTTTAATATTAATGATAGAATAATATTTTTTCTATTATAGGTTGGTTTAGGCGGAGCTTAATAAATTTAAAAAATTAATCAACAATATCTGTAATATGTATTCTTAATCCAACGAAAACAAATAAGTATGAATGAAAAAATGTGCATAATTTTTTCGTATCACCCAAAGTATACTAAAGCTTTTATTTTGTTAACTGTCAATGCATGGTAAAACTGCATTGTATTGTTGTTTTTTAAAAAAAATTGTAGTACTTATTCCACTTTAATAAATAAATTTGGACCGGTTTCGTCCGCCTCAGAGGGACATTTTGAAACTCAGTGGAATAAGTACTTACTACAAAAAAATGTTGTATTTTATTAAATCAAACAACTATACTAAAGCTATTATGATTTGGTTTGGGTAGGGTTTAATTGTTTTTAAAAACAACCAACACCATCTGTAAATTGTAGACTTAATTCAATAAAAAAAAAACGTCTACGCCTGATCTCTGACACAAGTGAAAACAATGACTTTGAAGAAGAAGAAAAAGTACCGAAGAGAAGGAAAAAGGTACACTTGAAATGGACAGAAGAAGAAATTCAAACTGTGAAAAAATATTTTAAAGAAAAAAAATCCAGGAAAAGCAAAATGCTTAGAAGTTTTGAAGAAAGAACCTACACTACATAAACGCTCCTGGGAGCAGTTAAATACTTATGTCAATAACATTTACAAAAACAAATTAAAATAAAGCTTGATTATAATAATATTTTATGTTCTATGACAATGTAGTAAGTAGGTAATTGCTGTTTTTTTACCATTATAATAAGTATTATATTCTTAACGGCTATCTAAAAAATAATGTTGATTAAAACAAATAAGTTAGTACCTATAAACAAAATTTATCAGTTTTCATCTTGGCAAGTCTAGTTACATGCGATAATTTTTCAACAACATTTCCTTTTTAAGTCCAGTTACAATTATAAATTATAAATTTGTGTATCATACATACAGAGTCTTGGATTCTTAATTATTGGTCTTATCTATTGTCTTCAATAAAAATATGTTAATAAGTGTTTACCTGCTTAATTATTGTAGTTATAAGCATAAACATGTTGTATACAACCACTTAATAATAATATGTTTTATGATGAAGAATATAATGCTAATAAATAAAGTTATACAAATTTTGTGTCGATTGATTCATTGGTTTTATTTTAATTTTATGGTTCCTTGAAATGTCCGAGCTGTCATAAAAGCGGACCATTTTTGATAAATGGGTCATAAAACTCATTAAACATAAACAATTATTAGGTGTTATACCTACTGCCGACCTTTTTGTAGACAAGAAATGCTTTGTAAGCACAATTTAATGTTTTGGCTATTTTTTACTCCTACCCACTTTCACTTAGTTCTATTAATATGTGCACAAAAATTATTGTTTAACAAACCTCTTAGACATTAAAAAAATATTATTACTTAACTATTAATAATACAACTGAGTGTATTTCTTAATAAACAGCATATTATTTATATAGGTACCTAGTACTTAACATTATTGCTCCAGTCCGGAACACATTGGCTGCACAGAATGGAGATTATCCACAAACATTTAACGAATAATGAATATTACTACTTGTTAGCCAATCTTGGTCTTTACGTTGGATTAACACACATTTAAAAAACAAAATGTATTTTTTGTCCAGTCACGGAATTGAACCCATTTTTTACATACAACCACTCTACCAAGTCAGCTACCATGGGTGTATTATAGTGGCGAGGGGTAGAGGTAGGCTTTAAGAGTTGACATAAATAGTGCACAGTAAACTTTGTCAGTCAAACGTATTTGTTTTAATTATTTAACTAAGAATACAAATTGCAGATGGTGCTGGTCAGATTTTAAAATTCAATTAAACCCTGCCAAAACCAAACCATAATAGTTTAAGTATGCTATGGGCTATCCGACAAAAATACTGCAGTTTTTCAGTCATACATGTTTGTTTACGTTGAATACAGAATCGGTACATATCGCCTGTTTAGAACCAATCTATTCTAGCTCACATGTTTAAGTTTCTGTGTCAATGTAGGTAGATCACAGATTCATTACAATAATGTAATATTAAAGGTTAGTTGTTAGGTTAATTAAGGTTAACCTAACAAATAATCCAGTTTATCGGCTATTTTCAAAATGCGTTTTCCGCTGTATTCCGTATAACCGAACAGTACCATTGGAGTTGTTCTGTAATACGTAATAATTTGTATGGAATGTATTGAATATTAAAAACCACAGAAAAGATAATAAAAAGTAACAAACACTATCTACACTTTGTAGTCTTAGTTCAATGAAAACAAATACGTATGACTAACAATGTTTTGGTTTAGGCAGGGTTTATTTGATTTTTAAAAACTAACCAAAAGGTAGGTACCATCTGTAATTATTTGTATTCTTGGTTCAATGAAAACAAATAAAAATGACTGACAAAGTGTGCATTATTTTTTCAAATCTTTAAAGCCTACCTCCAATTATGGTTTGGTATATGCATGGTTTAATTGAATTTTAAAAACTTACCATCACTATGTGCAATTTGTATTATTTGTTCAATTAATACAAATAAGCATGACTGACAAAGTTTATTGTGTACTATTTATGTCTAAACTTAACAGCCCACCTCCACCTTACATCAGTCTACCCTATTCATATTTAGAACAATTAGTTTAACAGATTTTAGGGTACTATATTTATGGCGGATTTAACAGCCTATCTCGACCCATCGCTACCGGTGTGCACTATTTATGGTGGATTTCAACAGCCTACCTCAAACCTTCGCTACACTATAACTAACAATTATTAGTTTAGGAAAAGTTAATATGCGCTATTTCTGGTGAATTTTACAGCCTACATTCACCCTTCGCTATTGGTGTCAACCTACATCAGTCTACCCTATTTATAAGGTATTTATATTTATAGGGTATATTTCAGAACAATTATTTTAACAGAAGTTAGTGTGCACTATTTATGGCGGATTTTAATAGCCAATTTTCACAATTCGCTACTGCTGTCAACTCATATCAGTCTACCCTATTCATATTTAGAACAATTACTTAAACAATATTTAATTGTGCTCTTTATGGCGGATAATAACAGCCTACCTCCACCCTTCCCGACTGGTGTCGACCTACATCAGTCTACCCTATAAATATTTAGAATAATTAGTTTAACAGAATTTAGTGTGCACTATTTATGGCTGATTTTAACAGCCTACCACCACACATCAATACTGGTGTGCAATATTTACGGTGGATTTCAACAGCCTACCTCCACCCTTCCCGACTGGTGTCCACCAACATCAGTCTACCCTATTTATATTTAGAACAATTAGTTTAACAAAATTTATTGTGCACTATTTCTGGTGGATTTTAACAGCCTACCTCTACGCTTCGCTTCTGGTGTCAACTCATATCAGTCTACCCTATTCATATTTAGAACAATAACTTTAACAATATTTAATGTGTGCTATTTATGGCGGATAATAACAGCCTATCTCCACCCTTTGCGACTGGTGTCGACCAACATCAGTCTACCCTATTCATATTTAGAACAATTAGTTTAACAGAATTTAATGTGTACTATTTCTGGTGGATTTTAACAGCTTACCTCCACCTTTCGCTACTGGTATCAACCTACATCAGTCTAGGCTATTTATATTCAGAACAATTAGTTTCACAAAAGTTAGTGTGCACTATTTATGACGGAATTAACAGCCTACTTCCACCCTTCGCTTCTGGTGTCAACTCATATCAGTCTACCCTATTCATATTTGGAAGAATTAGTTTAACAAAATTTAGTGTGTACTATTCAGGGTGGATTTAACGGCCTACCTCCACCCTCTGCTACTGGTGTCAACCCACATTCATATACCTTATTTATATTTAGAACAATTAGTTTAACAGAATTTAGTGTGCACTATTTATGGCAGATTTTAACAGCCTACCACCACACATCGCTACTGGTGTGCACTGTTTACGGAGGATTTTAACAGCCTACCTCCACCCTTTGCTACTCGTGTCCACCAACATCAGTCTACCCTATTTATATTTAGAACGATTAGTTTAACAAAATTTAATGTGCACTATTTCTGGTGGATTTTAACAACCTACCTTCACCTTTCGCTATTGGTGTCAACCCACATCAGTCTACACTATTTATAGGGTATTTATATTTATAGGGTATATTTCAGAACAATTAGTTTAACAGAAGTTAGTATGCACTATTTATGGCGGATTTTAACAGCCTACCTTCACCCTTCGCTACTGCTGTCAACTCATATTAGTCTACCCTATTCATATTTAGAACAATTACTTTAACAATATTTAATTGTGCTGTTTATGGAGGATAATAACAGCCTACCTCCACCCTTTGTGACTGGTGTCGACCTACATCAGTCTATCCTATTCATATTTAGAACAATTAGTTTAACATAATTTAGTGTGCACTATTTATGGCTGATTTTAACAGCCCACCACCACCCTTCACTTCTAGTGTCAACTCATATCAGTCTACTCTATTCATATTTAGAACAATTGCTTTAACAATATTTAATGTGTGCTATTTATAGCGGATAATAACAGCCTACCTCCACCCTTCGCGATTGGTGTCGACCTACATCAGTCTACCCTATTCATATTTAGAACAATTAGTTTAACAGATTTTAGTGTACTATATTTATGGCGGATTTTAACAGCCTATCTCGACCCATCGCCACCGGTGTGCACTATTTATGGTGGATTTTAACAGCCTACCTCAAACCTTTGCTACATTATAACTAACAATTATTAGTTTAGGAAAAGTTAATATGCGCTATTTATGGCGGATATTAACAGCCTTTCTCCACCCTTTGCTACTGTTGTCCACCCATATCAATCTACCCTATTTACATTTAAAACAATTTATTACCTATTTATATTTAGAAAAATTATTAGTTAAAAAAAGATTGTGTGCACTATTTATTTATGGCGGATTTTGACAGCCTACATCCACCCATCGCTATTGGTGTGCACTGTTTATGGTGGATTTTGACAGCCTACTTTCACCCTTCGCTACTGCTGTCAACTCATATCAGTCTACCCTTTTCATATTTAGAACAATTACTTTAACAATATTTAATTGTGCTGTTTATGGAGGATAATAACAGCCTACCTCCACCCTTTGTGACAGGTGTCGACCTACATCAGTCTACCCTATTCATATTTAGAACAATTAGTTTAACAGAATTTAGTGTGCACCATTCATGGCTGATTTTAACAGCCCACCTCCACCCTTCGCTTCTAGTGTCAACTCATATCAGTCTACTCTATTCATATTTAGAACAATTACTTCAACAATATTTAATGTGTGCTATTTATGGTGGATAATAACAGCCTACCTCCACCCTTCGCGACTGATGTCGACCTACATTAGTCTACCCTATTCATATTTAGAACAATTAGTTTAACAGACTTTAGTGTACACTATTCATGGCGGATTTTAACAGCCTACCTCGACCCATCGCTACCAGTGTGCACTATTTATGGTGGATTTTAACAGCCTACCTGAAACCATCGCTACACCATAACTAACAATTATTAGTTTAGGAAAAGTTAATATGCGCTATTTATGGCGGATATTAACAGCCTTTCTCCGCCCTTCGCTACTGTTGTCCACCCATATCAATATACCCTATTTACATTCAAAACAATTTGTTACCTATTTATATTTAGAAAAATTATTAGTTAAAAAAAAATTGTGTGCACTATTTATGGAGGATTTTGACAGCCTACCTCCACCCATCGCTATTGGTGTGCACTCTTTATGGTGGATTTTAACAGCCTACCTCGACCCATCGCTACCGGTGTGCAATATTTACGGTGGATTTTAACAGCCTACCTCCACCCTTAGCTACTGTTGTCAATCCACATCAGTCTACCGTATTTGTATTAAGAACAATTTATTATTAGTTAACAAAATTGAGTGTGCACTATTTGTGGCTAATTTTAACAGCCTACTTCCACCATTCTCTACTGGTGTCAACCTACATCAGTCTACTTTATTTATATTTAGAACAATTATTAGTTAATATAATATGTCCTATTTATGTCGGATTTTTACAGCCTACCTCCGCCCTTCGCTACTGGTGTCAACCCACATCAGCCTTTCCCATTTATTCTTAGAACAATTACCAAGTCAAATTATCAAGTAAACTGTAAGGGGCCGTTCATATACGACGTCACATGATTTTAGCTATTTTAGCACACCCCCCCCCCCCCGCCTATCGTCACAACCTTTACCACTCTGTTTTTATTATGTCCTCCCCCGCCACATTCGTCAGAAATCATCACATTATAATAAATTAGACCCCTTCTAGAGCGTGACATAATATATGGATGACCCCTGATAGAATAAATCTCAGCGAAGATTCTCTTGAAAATTGCAATCGCAAATATCTATTTATTAGTTGCGCGGTTGTATTGATTTCATTAGAGTGCAAATCATAAAAATGTTCTTGAACGAATCTTTTAGGAGTAAACAAATGCGTCACATGCATTCAAACCAATGCCGAACAAGAAGCCCTCTGATTGGTTCATTCAAATTGGATCAACAGAAGCTAAAAGAGTAAAATGTATATGGGAGGGGAAAATGGGCGGGGCTTCTATTAATAGATCGAGACTTTTGTTGCTCCAAATGGATCAATTTCGTATGTCATCTTTGGCAATGGAGCAACAAATCAGGGTAGATCAACAATTACAAAATGTTCAACAAATACCTGGTGTACCGTCGCGTAAGATCAACTTAGAACGAGAAGAGATATCTATATATATATATATATATATATATATATATATATATATATATATATATATCTGAAAATGTCAATTTATATAACAGTATTCTCGATTCAAATTTAAGAGATTTCGGGTGTGGATAAATCGAAGCGAAAGTATTAAAGAAATCAACAGTGTGGCGTTTAGTATCAGCGTTTAATCTATAATGTTTTTTTTTCTATTTGTTTCAGTATTGACACGAAATATATGAAAATTCATGATCAAGAAAATAGGTTTTAAAGTGCTGTAATGTCTGTATTGCCGTTTTCAAAACCTTCGTAAGCACTAGACATTTATTTTCTAGCCCCCAAGCTGAAATTTGTACTGTAGTGGATTTGGGGACGTGGAGGAACGAGGCACTGATAGCTTTTGAGGCCCCCACGATAAAAAATAAAATAAAAACCATTCCTTCCAATTATCAACGTACCTAGTAAAAAATCAAATGTACCTATCTATCACACCTAAAATAATTATAAATGGAAGTGATGACACATACCTAATGTCATTAGCAGTTGATTTGTGTATGTTAAAAGCCCCTGTAATGCTGGTTGTTGGGATTTTGTTATGTTTTATGTGTATATAGTACATAATATATAATATTTTATTCTCAATTTGTGAAAAATCATTTTATTTTGGTTGAATGTAATAATTGTTTTGCTGGCTTGAACTGTTTCGAGGCCCCCTTTTAAACCTTCTGACGAATTGATTGCGTCACATGCGTAAAAAAATTGCCGCCGAATTTTTACCTTAATATTTTCAGAATGATGGAAAATCGAAAATGTACGAAAATTCCTCGTACTTCTTGGTGTTATTATTGCAAACTCCCTGCCACAGTCATTTGACAATACTCTGAATACTCACTAGCAAAATAGGTGGCATCTACAGACAGTTTGGAGTATAAGGTAAATTTTAAAAAAATCAACAGTCTCTCTGAATGGATTCAATGTGCAACCCACAATCTTAACTTGGTTTGTTCAACTGCACTGGAGTGTTGTTTAACGTTAATTAAATGTGGCAAATTAACATTAAGCTGAGACTACACATTACACTTTTTCATCTATGTTTGTACCAGCAAGAATAATATTATAAAATGAATGTTATAAATTAAAATTAGCAGGTAGGTATTGTTTTAACCCCACGGTGGCCGCGCGGCTTAAGCGTTGGACTATCACGCCGTGGGTCCCAGGTTCGAATCCTGGCTCTGGCTAGTACACATATTGTTTTTCAATTCGTGTGTGAGTCAGGGTATGGACCTAATAGGTTGAGCAAGTGGCTGACATCCATTTCTCGTAAAAAACAAAAATCTTTTAATACCAACCTCTACTCTGTGGAGGCCGCTAAAAATGTTTATTACAACGTTTTTATTAGCTCGTATTCTGATTTGTTCGGTGGTTGTTTATCCATTACAAATCTTGCAATCGATTTTTAACTAACTTCCCGACCAGCTAGACATTTGAAACATTTAGAATATATCAGAACACGATGCCAATGCATTCTTTTAATACTTATAGCCATCTTTAAGTAGAATTGAATTCATTTTCAGTTAATTCTGTTTTGTATGAAAAGTTATTTCGGAAGAAATCCGTAATCAATCACTATTATTGGTTGGTCCTAACAACAAAATTATTAATAATATATACGTGCGTTACTATGGAAATCAAAATGACATTTCAGTATTCTATATTTGTTTGTTTGTTTGTTTTTTATTTACTTCATATCAAGTACAAGTTTGAGCATATTGAGCATAATAATTGAACAGAAAATTTAAAAACGTTGTATATAAAAATTTCTTTTTATCTTGTAATTATTTTTATTTATATTCATTTCTGTTTTCAGATGAAATAGGTATTGCAGGCCCTGGACACCCTGCTTACTTATATTCATTTTATGGATAAGGCTGCTCTGGGTATCTGTGAATTATCTCATTACATTCTGAAACATATAATATTTTTTTTCGATCATGTCCGATCCTAATAGTACGAGTATCATATGGGCCGACACAGAGTGAAGGTTTGATTTAACAGATTTTTTTACGAGAAATGGATGTCAGCCACTTGCTCAACCTATTAGGTCCATAGGTACCATAAAGATATAAATAAAAATAGGGGCAAGGAATCGGCTTTCTAATACAACTGAATGAAGCAGGCCAACAATAGCCGACAACTTGAACGAGAAATAGCGACGCGATAAAAAAAAATGCAGGGCATCACGGAGGATTTACTTCGGTCATTGTAACGTACCCATATAATATAATGTTAACGTGGAAATTTTGCCGCAACTTGATTACCAGCCCGCCTCACCACACTTGTTTACCATACCAGCCTGCTTCACCATACTTTTATATATAACCTGCCGCCCCTAAGTCCATACTCTGGCTCATACACAAATCGAAAAACAATATTTGTACCTGCCAGACCCCTCAGGATTCGAACCTGGGACCCACGACGCCATAGGCCAACGCTTACGGCCATCGTGGGTGTCAAACATATAATATACTGACTCATAAATGGTTTTTTCTCCCTAAGTATAGAACCAATCTACAATAATTATTACTTATTAGTTATTAGTAATGATAATTGGGAGAAAAATGCCCATATTCGACCCCATCGGAAAATGAGACAAGATGACAATTAGGCTGACTGGATACCGCTGATCTTTGGTGTCTTGTGTCGCCATTATGGCATGCCCATCGCAGTCTCATAGACTTAGAAAATGGCGTGACTTACTCTTCAACTACGTTAAGTTCCATTTATCTAGTATGGGTCCAACGATTTCACGGAATATGTCAAAAACTGCTATATTCTCTTGTTCATTCTGGATCAATCACCACGTAGGTACGTAATACAGATGGCCGTGTGCCTTAAGCGTCGGCCTACAACGTCGAGGGTCCCAGGTTCGAATCATGTTTCTGGAAAATGCACATATCGTTTTTCAATTTTTGTTTGAGTCAGAGTATGAACCTGATAGGTGGAGCAAGTGGCTTACATCCATTTCTTGTAAAAACAGAAATCTCTTAATACATACCTTCACTCTGTGGAGACCCATATGATCTTATTAGGATCGGATATGGTATAAAAAATGACTCCCCTTCGGGGATTAGGCTAGCTTCTAACGCTCTTATAACAAAGAGTTGACTGCAACGCAGACAAAAATATTAGTATTACAAATGTCCAAAAAATGGAAAAATATGTGTAACAAACATTTTACCTAGTCCCTCAATTCTGAGAAGTCGTGATAACACAGCGTGCGCATGGAACATAAATAATAATAGTCAGTCAGGAGCTAGCCTTTGCCGGGCAGATCTTGTCATTTCAAATTATACCTAGATGCGCTGCATCTTATATACTCATGCGTTCAAATGATGTTATAATCAGTACGTAAATCAATTATGCTTTATACAAAATAAAACGTGGAATCAAATAGAAAATTGTACTAGATTTGAAGGCATTTTATTACTAACTTTCCCGTATATTGATATTTCACTGACAAGTTGCTATGTACCTAGGTACATACTATTTTTCCGGACCTACATAGCCTACCTACTTCCAAAAGTCACTTTGCGCTACTATTGCATAAAGCTCAATCAATATAAATGAGCTGTATTACACCTACTCATAACTATAAAATTATAATGAATACCTACAAATGTAAAAAAAATATCACCTTTAGATACAAAGTGTATCGGATTAATACTGAGCAAAGTTTTGGAACCGCTAATCAAGCCTTAAAAAAGCGTAGGCGCGTTCATTTCACCTGCACACCTTTCGCATACCTTTAACTCCAGTCCGGACCGGAAGTCCCCTTTGGTCCTTAGCGCCCGAGACAATACCCGCTTTAAACCGGACATTAAATAAACGAATGGGGGGCGCTTTTTCACCAATGAAGAGGAGATTAGCGAAAGTTTGCGTTTTTTTCGTTTTGTTTTGTTTTCATTTCGGTTTTATTTATTTCAACTTTCAAAGCCTTTGAATTAATACGGAGAATAAATTTCCGAGCGACTCGCGTCTTCGCGCGGATTAATTTAGATTATTGTATTCAGGTAGGTAGGTACCCACCTATTTTACGGTTTTTTTTTCTTTTTTTGGAGGTCGTTGAATGATGTTCCCACGATAGTCTTAAGTTTTTTTTAATGCTTGAATCTTGAGTAGAATGACTGCACGATACCTAGGTAGGTACTACGTATTAATTATTAAGTCGATTGCATACTTTCATACATCTTCCGCAAAGAAAATTATACAAGTGTAAACTTGTACCTACTTATTTATACAAAAATCAACTTGATCATGTCGATACCTGAAAACAATGCTATGAAATAAAATGTAGTTTGGACAGTCCACATTCTAAAAAAATGCGCGCTTTTTTAACACTCGCTATTTATCCGGACAGTATAAAACACCCGCAAACTTCTTCAATATTGCTTTTTTGTCAGTGCATTTGCAAATATTTACCATCCGCGGTGGACATTTTGATGTCATCATGTTAAATCTATAAAAAGTTTTTATAGAATTTTTTATATTGGTTTTTTGAGGGAAGATGTTTGTAGATTTATACTAGGCGTTGTTAATTACGAAGCGCAGACTTATTATGATTCCTCTCAATTGTTCACAATAAACGTCCATTATTGTTCTAAATCAAGGGGGTACTTCAGATAGTAGATTGTTAATAATAGGCAAGAGCCTCCACTCTGCATACAAAAAAATCTATGTTTAACGGCCCACGTGCTCGTCGAAGGTCAAAATTGAGTTTTTATTGTATTTTCAAACCATGATCCTGGATACTCCTTAAACGTTGTAGATAATCGATTTATATAATTTTGAAGCCTTATTATCCTTTATAGATATTTTAAATATTTGATCACTGCATAAAGTATTTTTATTACATAAAATAGTATTTTTTTAAACCTCTCGCAAAATAAATTAATTAATTAATTAATTAATTAAAAAAAAAATTAATAAATGTAAAAAATCTTAACACCACTGCACAGTTATGTACCGAAATATGACTATATTCTAAAACATCAGAGCGAGAGGTTTAAAAGAATTCTATTTTATGTAACAAAAATACTTTATGCAGTCATCAAATGTTTAAAATAACTATAAAGGATAATAAGGCTTCAAAATTATATAAATAGATTATCTACAACGTTTAAGGAGTTTCCAGGATCATGGTTTGAAAATACAATAAAAACTCATTTTTGACCTACGACGAGCACGTGGGCCGTTAAACATAGATTTTTTTGTATGCAGAGTGGAGGCTCTTGCCTATTATTAACAATCTACTATCTGAAGTACCGACCTACTTGCAAATATTTATTATAAATATAATTCCTTCAATAATATCGATCATCGCTATAATTTATGAGTTGAATAATCATGATTTAACGAATAGTTATTAGCGAGTAGGTACCTACCTACGATGACATTACAATTTTGAGAAATCCAGGGCCCGTCATCTACGAATATATTAAATATCTAGGTACCTACCAAATGTATATCATTTAAATTATAAAGATTGAAGCCATTATTGACGGAATATTATTTGCGATTATGTGTCAACCTATGTTAACGGATTAAATTAAATTTTTTTTTTACTATTTACCATTGAAAACTTATATCCTTACCTTATCTTACCAGTGACGTCCCCAGATAAAATGCCGCCCCTAGGCAGCGCCAAAATGTCGCCTCATTTTTTTATACATTATTTTTATCATCCTTTCATGAGTCCAATATCTAATAAATGTATTGTTTTGATACTATACTCATAAAATATCAGACTAATTATTCGCAAATCTGCACATGTCGTTTCTGGTCACCAAAGACGTCGAAGGGCAACGGAAGTAAACTAGATATCGCAAACCCGACGAAACCAGTGAGTTCAATTTTTAATCGAAAGATATTTTCGTTATTACTAAGTTTAGGTAGCTATTTCTATATATTCCAAATGATTTTCCTCGATTTGCCGCCCCCAAGCGACGCTCGATCTGCCTACCCCACGGGACGTCACTGTATCTTACCATCTTTAATTAAGGTTTAATTATGTATCTGGAAGAATATTTAAAATTCGTAACATTATTATGTTTTATTGCATTCCTACTAGGATTAACTCAATTTAGGATATTATTTATTTACTTAATTTCGGTTCTTTTTAAGTTCACAGGTCAACATTTTTTTTATTAGAATGATTATGTCATGTTTATACGTATACTAACAATTATTTTGAATATCTACATATAGGTATCTAAATATCTACAAGATCGCTAAAAATATATATATTTAATTTATGTAGGTACCTACCAGTGGCGCACCCAGGATTTATTATTGGGGGGGGGGGGGGCGAAGGAGGAGAATGGAAATTAGTCCCATAGACTCTTTTTCTTCTTCATATAAATATTTTTACATAATTTAACAATACACAGCGATATATTTGTACAGTTTCTCCTAGTTTTTATTAAATTGGAGGCATAGTGGCGGTAACCGTTGAGCGTGTCATCAGCGACTGGCGGATTGGAAGTGAACAGCGACCATGCTGGACATGTGTACCTAGTATGCTGAAACATTATTTAAATAATATCGGCTGTGCTACCTGCTTGGTCTATCTACCTATTGGTAATAGCAGTATTTCCCAAAGTGTGGTACGCGTACCCCCTGGGGTACGGGAAGAGTTTAGTGGGGGTACGCGCTGCACCGGGTTATGGCTACGCCTGGTGCAACAAGCATTAATACAACATCCATGCTAGAAGGTTTATCGCATGCGGAAGAAGAGCAATTATTGGAATTATTAGCTTCAGACGGATTCTTGCAAAATAAATATAAGGAGTGTACCTACTTAAACATCATTCAGGTTGCAAATGCAACATGTGTATCCAGTTTTAACAAAGAAATTCCTGAAATACATTGTCTTTTTCAACTTCATATCTATGTGAAGTTACTTTTTCAGCATTTGTAGACATTAAGTCAAAAAAAGGAACTACCTTTGGGTTTGGAACCGCATCTCAGATTAAAATTAACCAGGGAACCAAATTATGATGATCTGTCGTTTCAACATAAATAATTTCATCCTTCTCATGGTTTATAATGAATGTTATTTTTTATAATATAACTTTTATTTATATTTTATTATGAATGAATTTTATTTTTCGTTTAATATTATTTTGTTTATGTACTACAAAAGGAATATATTTTGATTGTTTTTAAACTACTTATATGCATTTTTCTTTGACGAGGAGTACCCAGTGTTACGAAAATTATAGAAGGGGTACACAGATGTCAAAAGTTTGGGGAACACTGGTCTAGAGAGCTACAATATTTATGCCGAATTCCACCGAAAAAATGTTCTTTTGATGTACACCACCACCGTAGTGGGTGTAGTCGTTCTTTTCGCCGAATGTTTATCCCAGATTTTTGGTTTTTTAATATTGAGGTTTCAACATATTAATTGAAAATGGACAAAAAAAATATTATTGCATTTAAATTATACACAACCTACTCAATACAACACAGCCTAATATCTCGTTTATCGGTCTTTTGTCTATTGTACTCGGTGTACCTACACCATGGCCCCCACATCCTGAAACGGGCCCTCAGGCTAGGGTAGTGGTCAGCAAACTGCGGTTCTTTAGCGCCTTGAGTGCAGCTTTGCCACAGATTCTCTCTGCCATATTTGACATGGCTACAAAGAAGAAGCAAAGAAAATGGAAGAGGATAACCGTAAATGTAATGTTGAATAAACCGAGACTTCGCGTTTATTCAAAACTTAAATGGCTTACCGACCTTTATTTATGTGTCGGGAAAAATTAGCGCATTCAAATTTAGAGAGATACTACAACTAAAAACTCGTAATTTTGCGCTAAATATTCTGTCGATGATGTAATGAAGAAAGCAGCTGAGGAGAAGAGTCAAGAAACAATAATTTTTGTATTTAAATAGGTACTGAATAAAATCTTTCAATAATGTTAATATTGCAAGTTTTGTGGTTAGTAAAAAGATTTCCAAGAGAGGAAATCAAGAGTAAATTGAGAAATCGATTTATTGATGAGAACCTGAATCGTGCTTAAAATTAAATCAACAACATACGAACCTGACTTACACAAACTTTACTTAGGCCTTAGACTTAAACTTAGGCCATTATTCACATTGAGTTTGTCAGTCATTGTCATGATTCAATTTTATGGATACCTGACTTACAATTTAATTTTTATTAATAAATAAGATCATTATTACGTATGATATTCAGTTTTATTCAGTGTACCTACCTATAATTTAATTAGGACTTTAAACTTTAATTAAAGTTTATTAAGTAAATTAGCAGTGTACCTACTTACTACCTACGTATATAATTTAAGTTTAAAAAATTTGGCTCTCAAAAGAAATCTCAATCGTTGTACTGTTGATATTTGGCTCTATTGACTAATGAGTTTGCCGACCACTGGGCTAGGGTATTTGACGGGCCCCCTATCCACCGCTTAGATTAAAGACAGTGTGAAACACTACATTAACGTTTTTCAAATTGTGTTTCAGTTCAAATTGAGGGTACTTATACAGTGAATTATTGGCGATTTTCAATGCATCTACTTCAATAATGGATCTGTCGAGTATCGACACATAATAATCTGAAAATATATTGGACAATTATATAATTTAAAATGTTCATAGTCATGAAGAGTAATAAGGCGACTTTTTTTACTATTTAAGATAATTTATGATGTGTGTTTATCTCACTTATCTGGTCAACCCGACACGCCGGCCCCCACAGCCCGGGCCCCCAGGCTAGAGCCCTGTCAACCCTCCCCAGCCATCACCTATACCACTCCAGAATTCGGGTGGACACCGAGAATTTCATTAGGGAACGGATTTTTAAAAAAACCTGACATCAGTGTTTCGAAATTTTTGTCTTAGAAATTAAAATCTAAGAAATTTCTACTAAAAAGGGTGCTGGAGAATTATTACAAATCATTTTTTGCCGTGTTGTTTGTTTAAGCCCAAGGTATAGTTTATTGGCTTTCGATTTCAATGTGTGAAATCATTCTGATGATTTTCATATTTTGGGGGGGGGGTCAAGGCCCCCTGCCCCCCCTCCTGGGTGCGCCACTGGTACCTACCTATATCAAATCGAGTTGTGGTCCGGTCATAATAGTGAAACCCGATTTTAAAAGATTTTCCAGTTATAAATATTGATTTAAAAATAATGGATGTTTTTATTTTCACAAAAAGTATGAAAGTATGAAACTATGAATAAATAAAAAAAATTTCAACAATATTTGAAAGAACATATTATATTTTAATATTTAATTATAAATAAATAACCATAATATAATATATTATAGTCGATAATTAGATGAATTTGTTCAACGAACGCACATTGCAGATCAGTTTTTTTTAATTTTATTATTATAACTTTTTTTATTAATTATTATTATTTTACAACGTTTTTCTTAGCTCGTATTCTTTTTTGTCCGGTACAAATCTTGCAATCGATTTTTAACTAACTTCCCGACGAGCTAGACATTTGAAACCTTTAGAATATAATATCAGAACACGGTGCCAATGCATTTTTTTAATACTTTTAGCTACAATTGAATTCATTTTCAGTTAATTCTGTTTTGTATGAAAAGTTATTTCGACACCATTATTGGTTGCTAGGGCTCTGGGGTCCTAGCAACTAAATTATTAATATATACTTGCGTTACTATGGAAATCAATATGACATGTCAAGTACAAATTTTTTTGATCGTTTAAGCTAGTCAAGTCAAGTAAAAAGTTCTTTTTTCTTGTAATTATTATGTTTGTCTTTGATTTTATTTAAAATATTTTTTCCTTTTAATGTTTTTAGGTTATTTGAAATACTTAAAAATGTATTAAATAGATTCTTTCATATATTGTCGTTAGATGTTTCCAGTAAACCCGCAGTAAAAATCACTTTCCCTTAATGGCCCACATGCCGAACGTAGGTCAAAGTGGAGATTTATGGTATTTTCAAAGCATCAGCCTGAACATTCTTTAAACGTTATAGATAATCTATTTATATAATTTTGAAGCTTTATTATCCCTTATATTTATTTTAAACATTTGATGACTGCGTAAAGTATTTTTATTACATACAATAATATTCTTTTAAACCTCTCGATCTAATGTTTTAGAATATAGTCATATTTCAGCACATCCATGTGCAGTAGTGTTAAGATTTTTTAGATTTATTATTTTTTAAACGGAATTATAAAACCATTAGTAAAATTAATGTTAACATTATATAGTGAAATATTTACGATAAAAAAATATATTTTTTAATCTCTGTGATCCAAAATTTGACAAGAATTAGTCATTTTATTATTCAAAAAATGGGCACGATTAGCACATTTGAAGATAATTCTAAAGATACTGATTATAATCTATGTCTTTGACCATTTAAATGTGATAAGACATCCTACGAATAATGATTGTTTTATAATAATTATTGACCTATGAATAAGGTAGTATTTTTTTGAAATACGCCATTTCTATTAGCATCTCCCAGTGGTTAAGCTACATGCTACAACATATTTTGTTTCTAAATATTTATTTATTTATAAAAAAATGGAATTCATAAAGATTTTTATTTTATTTGCTTTATGATTTAGATAACAGGTTCGAATCTTGGGTCTGACAAGGAGACATATTATTTTTTCAATTTGTGTTTGAGTTGGAGTATGGACCGGACCTAGTAGGTTGAGCAAGTGGTCAACATCAATTTCAAGTAAAAACAAAAATCTGTTAATACAAACCTCCACTCTGTCCATATTATGGCCTTACTAGGATCGGACATGGTCAAAAAAAATATTAGAATTTGATGACAAAAAATAATGCCATGATTGATTTCAATGTAGCTATCAATCTCCATCAACTGTATTTTAAATATCAATTATTGCATTATTACTATGTGCGAATATTGGTACAAACTACATGGTTACCACAGAGAAATAAATATTATTCTTTCGATTTTATAAAATTTCGTATTTCTAAGGATATCGAAATTTCTGAATTATTCCTAATATCCAATCACTATAATAATATTTATAATAAATATATTTATGCTACCTGCTCTATTATTTCTGTGGTTTATGCAAAACCATTTAATTTAAATTTTAAAACTACATATTGCAATAAAAATCTACATAAAAACCACACAATTATTTCTGAGTTCCCTGATAAAAACGAATGTGCACGCGCAAAATGTACTACAAGACTGGCTCAATTTGGTACACGCAACGTCATCTGTGAGGAACGTTTCAAAGCTTTCACCGGAAAATAGAAAATTTCGGGATTGAATCCGCACTACATTTTCCGAGGAAAACATTGACAATTTTTTTTCTAATCTTTTATTTATTAATACCTATTACCTACCTATATGGAAAAACTTTACAAATTAATACATGCCTGTATTATAATAGTTATCCATAGGTTCATATTATTATATAAGTAATTCAATTAATATAACACGGCTTTTGTAAATAGGTATATGATTTTATAACTTACTAGTCAAAAACGTCAAAATAATAATTTATTAATATCATTTCTGTACCTATTAGAATAGGTCTCTAAATATATCTATACATACATACTATTAACATTTTCATTACATGCTAATTTTTAATTAAATCAAATTGTATAAACGTGTAGGTAACTACCGGTGGCGGAGGGTGCAGGTAGGCTGTGAAGATCCAACATAACTACTGCACACTAAGCTTTGTCAGTCATATTTATTGTTTTCATCATGCTAGACTTTTACCTAAAATCGGATAGGTTTAACGCGTACATAATTTTTGTTACGGCAATCGAGGGCTTTCATTAATCGGCCTATTGGTATGGAGCAGCTTGATGAGTTTTTACGCTAAAGTAATTTGGACTATTATATAGGGCGTCTCCAGAAACCCAGTGAAACAATTCAAACCTCATTATTTCAACCGTATGTATTTATCCGTATTAAATTTAACTTTTTATGGAACAACTGAAAAAATACCAGGTGGCAGTGCCACCTGTCAATATTATTGAATGTGGCTCGAATTCGTCCATTAAATACCCTAGTTCTATAGGGAAACAACTCAAAATACCTTGTTCCAAGATAATGGCATTTGAAAATTTTGAACAAATTTTCCTTTCGATGTTAAAGCCTTGATTTTTGAAGTGGTAATGATAATAGTTATGTATAATAATATTTCCATTTTTTGATTGCGTTCCTATTGGACAACACACTAATTTCATATTTAAACGCCACTTGATTTGATTTGAGTTGATATTTTAATACTTTCCATATTCCACTTCCAAAATCTCTTCAATTTGAATTATTAATTATAGAAATTGACATTCTCAAAGATATTTTCAAAATCGTGTTTTCTATCCGACACCGTATTTCGTAATACCTTTCCGTCAATCTGTCACAACATTTATTGTTTTTTACGACCCGATTAAAATATAGATTCCTTTATTCAAGTGTCAGTTTATTTTTCAAATTTAGAATTTCCGTTTAAATGTATGTTTTTTCTCATCTTACCACTGTTAATACGTCTTCTTCTTGTCTCGCTCTCCCTTACACCATTTACAGACAAACAAATAGGCAGAGACATCAAGACATAATTTAATGCACAGATATTTGCTAGTAACCCTTATATTTATTATAATATATGCAGCCTCCATTATTTAGTAAATATTCAATGGTTTTAGAAGAAATATAGTTATCAATTAATTCCAAAACAGAACTTTTAAGGGATCAAAATGTTTTTAAGTATCAGGCAATCAGAAATCACAATACGCAAATGGATAATGATGCGAAACCCTCAATGGCCAGTGCTAATCACCGGTCGGCGATACAGAATATTATTTAATTTCGAACGATTCCACGAATGAATGCGATATCTCTGTGAGCACAAAGTTAGTCACATTACCATATTTTTGATGTGTGATTTTTTTGTAAGCGTATCATAATGAACCCGAGTATGGGTCCCTGATACCTGTCCTTTTCGACGAACCAAAAAAAGACTATGCGAACACCTTCCTGCGACCGAGAAATTTGATTTAACGAATGAATTTCTTGTACCATGGTATCGAAAGCACTCTGCCTGGCTTGAAATCCATTAAGGGGTCCAATACAGGGGTGAATCAGGACAATCGAATCTATCCCGTGATAGTTTGCTTTACAGAAACTTTCTATTATTGTTTAAAATGTTTAGTTTTAGTGAATTAGTGCATCCCAAGCTCTAGGCACCTACTGGTATATATATCGTTCGTTGCGCCACGATATATGGTCAAACTAGAGGCGTCGAAATTTGTCGGGAGGAAAGGGAAAGACTATACACACATGCTATTATTTATTTCAATAAAATTTGATGAAATTTCTGGTAAAAGAATTCCACTGAAGTTTGCGTTTGGCCACCCCGATCTCACATTTTTCTCTGTCCACTCAACAAGTTTTTTCCCCACTTTTTTATTTACTTTATGGTTGCTGCATTTTTCAAAGGAATCGATTTAATTGACTCTCTTCAAAATTCTAATTATACACTCCAATCCGTATTACCAAACGCTTTTTACGCATTGAGCAGTTTTTTTTGACAAACTTGGAAATATGGAAGAAGATAATATAATTCAGATATCTGGTTAAGGGTTAAGAAAATTTAGCTACTATTTATAGCTTTTCGTCGCTTCAATTGCCGATCCTCACACTTTCACAAGTATATTCACCATATCTAGACACTTCGAGTCTGGCTATAAACACCTTGGCCAGCAGGTACTTATAACTAAAGGTCTTCATCTACGAGTTATTGCGAGTTGTCGTATCCATGTAGTTATTGAATGCGTGCGGTTCGTCCGTTTGTGTCGTCCGCGCTATCTTGTCTTTTAAACATGCCGGATCGGAATATTGAAGCAAATATTGGATTACCCAGATAGTGGTATCATTATTCTACGAGTGCTACGCGTCTTCCAGTGGCCATAATCAAATCATCATGTCATGAGGTCCTAATCAAGAATTATAAGAATTAATATTCTATTTACCTAAATTATTTGTATTTATTCCGTTTCTGGGAGGGGGGTTTTGGACTAGAAAACTACCTCACTTGTGTGCGCGGATGAATATAAACAACTGTAGTTATATTCATTCAAGGGAAGAATTCCAGTAAGCGAGGTTTTTAAACGACCAAAAATCATCTCGTTATCGATGAGTTGGACATGCTCCATCTATAACAGGAATCCAAAAAAAAGATATAAGTATTTTGATTTCCCAATTCATTTATTTATTTATTTAGAAAGAGTATTACGGCATTACAGCGATTTGCCAATGCGCCATAATACATAATTAATACAAAATTATAAAAATGACTTAATTACAAAATAATAACCAGTATAACAAGGAAGTAAAAAAGACAGTATATGCATATGTAGATATTAGAGTAAAATGATAAATACAATTGTAAATCTTACATATTTAACACGTCCACAAACATGACATAGTAAATAAAAAATAAATCAACCTTAATGGTGCCATCAAATAAGTTAATCGCACGATACACAGCATCATGAAACATCACATCTGTTCTGCGACGAGGTATCATGAAGACCGTAGTGTTACGAGTGATATTGGTGGGAACATGAAAATTAATATTTGCCAGTTTCATTATTTTGGCATTCTCGTCTGCGTCCATCCCTGCTCTCGGCATGAACCCCTACTCTCAATTTCATAATAATAAAACACAGATAAAAAAGCATAAATTAAAAATATTATTATTTTGTTCGTAAGCGTCTCGCGGAGATAATTAGCCCCGGGTTCCCCAGGCGGGGCGCGCGAGAGGGACGCGGCTATGCGGCGAGAGGGACGGCGAAATAACCTCAAAATTAAAACTCATAATTACACCATACAAAATCTTGTAAGTATAGCCGCATTTCGACTGCGCTCTCGAATTCGTTCGGCTATATTCCACATTTGGGTACATAGTTATTAATCGGTCGGATGTGTTGTCAAACATCAAAACATCTACATAACATTCTATTAATTCCTACCAACAATTCGCTGAAAATCAGCAAATATCAGTAGCGATGGGTGACTTTTGGAAAGAGGTAGGTAGGCTGTGTAAATCATACATAATTTTAGATATTTTATAGATAGAATAATATTTTTTAATGACTATGGTTTGGTTAGCAAAAAAACTAACTAATATTCTGCTACTACTAGGTACTAAAAACTAACTAATATTATACTAACTAGTATTCTTAATTCAACGAAAAGAAATAAGTATGACTGAAAAGGTGTGCATTATTTTTGTGGAATCACCCGTTTAGGCTGGGTTTAATTGAATTTTAAAAACTAACTAGCACCATCTGCAAATTGTATTCTTAGTTCAATGAAAACAAATAAGTATGACTGACAAAATTTAGTGTGCATTATTTATGTCGAATCCAACCTACCTATAACCCTCGCCACTGTGATAAAGAAGTCCCACTGTACCTGTGTATTATATTGATAATAAACATAACAATGATAAACGCTCTATTTAAACTGGTGATCTAATGTAGTTTTAAATTCAATTTAATTTGCGACTTAAACTTTTTTGTAAACCTTATTGACAGTAAAGTTCTCGACAAAAAAATGACAACTGTATTTTCTCTCGCACAACCCTTGTTTCTCTACAGCATGTGCCTATACGTAATTATTATTAATAAAAAAATCGGTGTGTGTATTTATATACGCGCGTTAGAAGTTATACTTCTTTGGCGTAACAAAACAAAATAAGCCGTTCCCTGAGTCTATTAATATTACAGTGGATTAGGTTGATGAAAACGTACGCAATTCATCTGTGTCTCATATAGCACATGATAATTTTAACTAAATTATTGTATTGGACCAAAACTTATCTTTGCCATACAGCGGTTATAATCGATTCAGAAGTGCCCATGATAAATTAATAAAAAATCATATGTTAATATATTTTTTTTGAATTATTTACCAACTCAATATTCAAAAAAAAATATTTTTTTATTGATATATAATTTTACTCATAAATAATACTTACATAAATATAGCCACAAATCTTGATACACAATCTTTACAATGAAAAATAAATATACACTCCAATATAAATAAAGTTTTATGAATATAAAATTAGCAGTGTAGAATGTTAGTCTCCAGAAATTTGTTTATAAACATATATATTTATTATGACACAATATTGGTTATGTTTACAACACGTGCTCTTTGCTTGGTTATATTGAACGACTAACTAAATGACACTATGCGCATGCGCATGTACCCTTGAGACCGAAATGAATATAATCATAATAATAAATTATGTGTTCCATCGGCGTGCGCAACTTCGTCATACGCCAAAAATACAATCTGATCTTGAACATACATAATTTAAAAAAATACTTCTGAGAAAATATATTATAACCAATTGAAAAAATATTTTTGAAAAAGGTAAACCACCCGGCTGGAATCTAACCAGCATCTCCTCTATGCTACAAGGCGACGTACTAATTGCGACAAATTTTAAGAATTGGCCTTTTTATTACCTGCTCATCAGCGCTCTTCGAAATCAAGCTACTTAGGCAATCGGTTTTTGTTATTAAATCAAAGTAGGTACCTACTACTTTAATTACTAACCGACGTCACGGTTTTCACCAATATTTTTATGATGTAACTTACTTGAACTTGCTAATAATTTTTAATTACTTAACTATTTCTTTTATTCAACGAATAATTCACAAGATTTAAGAATGTACCATTCTAATTCTTGAACATACATAATTTTGAAAAACACTTCTGAGAAAATCTGTTGTCCCAAACACGCCAAAAGAATTATTACTTCAAAAATATATTATTGTAATGTTTGATAGGACTCGCTTAAAATAGCCTGTATATCGCTATCGGTCAGCCTTCAAACGGCAAAATAATACATATATTTTTTATAAAATCGTACGTTATATTATTTTTCATTTTCGTTCATTTACTTTATTTGGTATTAATAGCTTTAATGATTTGGTTTCTTTGTAAGATCAATTCAGTTTAACGACTTTTTCATGGCGACCTTCTCAAAATCAGATATCGTACGTTAGTTAGGCTTGTATCGCGCTTTTATAGTTTTTAAACGGCGTTCGTTCACGAATCGGCCATTCTTATCTGAAACAATCTTATAAAAATAACCATCACTGCATAATACATACTGTATTGGTTTTAGAAGAAATTTTACTCCGCTAATAATGTTAATATTTATAATAACACTTTGTAAGTTTGTATTATTATTATACCTAAGTATTTAAGAATCTCTACACCAATTCGTCAGCTGAATGCAGAACTATTCTAATTCACTTTTGAAATATTTTGCAGAAGAGTTTTTTGAAACAGCCTACTTCAGTTATTAATTATTTATATGGACAAGTGTATGCACCATTGTTTTCATCAATAATCCTACTAAAATATCGTCTCTCTTCTGGCAGAACACACTAACTGGAGAATAATATTTTTGAGTAATTTCACTTTGAAGTTGTTAAAATGTTTGAAATGGTCTATTATGTGAGTTTATTAAGGCATAGTAAAAAGGATGACTTTAAAATAAAGACTGTTTATTAATTAAGAAGGTTTCCAGACGGTAAAGTTTGAAATTAGGAACATTTTGGTATAACTAACTCAATATGTATTTTTTTCGAATTAGTGTCTTCTACCAGAACAGTGACGATATGATGCATCCATTTATCCATAAAGATAATAAGTAATTTCAGTAAGTTGTTTCAAAAAACTCTCTCCTCAAAAATTTCAAATGTAAGTTAGAATAGTTCTGCATTCGGCTGACGAATTGAATAAAATTTAAGGTTATTACCAACTATGTGACGTTTTCAGACAATCAAATATGCATATCTTTAGAGCAGTGCTGAAGACTCCTTAATTAAAAGATTATGTAAAAACTACTTCAACAAAAAAAAAATGGTTGCATGTATATTTTATTGTACGTAAAACATTTCACCGTGGCACAGTTCGCCGTGAGCTTTCTTATCGGAAAGAGATGACCGTATACTATACAGTCTCCAATTATATTAGATTCAATATGAACATTAATTCAATTTTCATAGCTGATTTTGGTAAAATTCATGAATTCAAGAGTGAAAACCTAACTTAATCTAACAAATAGACCAGTATATTGGCTATTTTCAAACATTGTTTGCTGCTGGCTTCCTGTAAAGTGTAAACCGACAAGAACCGTGTTTTATTTAGACATTAATTGTATATCAGTACTATAAGTACGATCCAAAGAGGTTGGACGGTCTTTAATATGCGGCCATATATTTCCGATACAACATTTCACGGTGAAGTGTAATACGGCTTACTGCATACGTACAAGTTTCCGAACACTTATATAATATAATATAATATATAAAAAGAATAACTTTTGCTGACGCAGTTTTGGGGTCGATCACATTCTAAACAATCAAACCCAATATGTTACTTATTTTCCCATTATGTCCTTTCGGCCTAGTATCCTTGACATAAAAATATTATTATATATTTTTATACCATTGTCTTCTTCATCGTCATATAAGGTTTTCATTAGCTACCATTTTTCTCAGATTGTTGGATATTGCTGAAATTGCGTTTTAATGTGCAGGGTTTAAATTTAAAACATAATATGTAGGTGTTCCAGAAGAGCTATTCTAATACATCACTTAACTCCAAAATCAATATAAAAAGTAATAAGTAAATATGATATGTCGTATTCAGACAGTTATTTATCCCGGGAAGTTAGTGTCAGTCGTAATATTTTTTTAGACGGCCGACCATGACCGCGTTAATCTCGAACTGTTAAATGTCGTTGAGTTACACAGTTAACACGTCCTACGTGATTCCAAATGCATCCCATAAGAATCTCCATTTGGACTTGTTTTAACCAACATGCTAACAAGTGTTTTAGGTATATACTAGATAACCGCCGTGTCAATGGATTTCCTCCGAGTGATATCCGTGTTATTTTGAAGCAATAAAAATTACAATGTTACCGTGTTAAGTATTTAGATGAGCTCTGCATTTCACCACAATGTGTCGGATACGTTTCAGTCTATTGAGGGCTTTCCATATTCGGTGACATGAAATTGCGAAAATAAAAAAGCGAATACTTAATTGCCTTAAGGGCGGCCGTGCTCAGCGTAGGTAAAAAAGGAACTACCTAACCGATTTTTTTTAACGGTACATGTTCAAACACACGCGTTAACATGATCCTACTCCCTACTTCAATTTTAGAGTGTCAATTTATGGCTACGGCCGTATGTTGTAGCTTAACCACTGTGGAATGCCAAAAGAAATGACGTATTTCAAAAAAAACACTACCTTATTCTTAGGTCAATAATTATTATAAAGCAATCATTATTCGTAGGATGTTTATCACACTTGAATGGTGAAAGACATAGCTTATAATTAGTATCTTTAGAACTATCTTCAAATGTGTTAATATTGCCCATTTTTTGAATAATAAAATCCCTAATTCTTGTCAAATTTGGGATCACAGAGATTATCAATATAATTTTTTATCGTAAATATTTCACTATAATAATGTCGACATAAATTATACTAATGGTTTTACAAATGCGTTTAAAAATTAATAAATGCAAAAAATCTTAACACCACTGCACATACATGTACTGAAATATGACCATATTCTAAAACATTAGAGCGAGAGGTTTAAAAGAATACTATTTTATGTAATAAAAATACTTTATGCCGTCATCAAATGTTTAAAATAAATATAAAGGATAATAAAGCTCTAAAATTATATAAATAGATTATCTACAACGTTTAAGGAATATCCAGGATCATGCTTTGAAAATGCAATAAAAGCTCCATTTTGACCTACGCTGAGCATGTCCCCCCTTCGTTAGAAAATTGTTTGTTTCCTATAGTTTTACTATACGGCTTAGTACATACCAAAAATACTACAGTGTTTTCACGACTTGTTAAAAGCTTCATAAATATCTGTGAATAAATGGCCCATATCACACCAACGGAATGGAATGTACCTATTGTGTTCTATTTTAATTCATAAAAATGTATAATCACACCTTATTCAATGACGTTCTTAATTTATTTACAGAACGATAATCATTTGCATAATTGTAAGCCAGGATGAATAAGAATAGAGAAGGCTTTCTAGATGTGGTTGTATTGGCGTACCATGAAGATTTTTAAGACGAGCCAATAAGCCAAACCAACGATGGCTGCGCGGCTTAAGCGTCGGCCTATAGCGTCGTGAATCCCAGGTGCAAATCCTGGGCCTGGCAAATACCCATATTGTTTTTTTAATGTGTGTATGAGTCAGAGTATAGACCTAATAGGTTGAGCAAATGGCTAACATCCATTTCTCGTAAAAACAAAAATCTGTTAATACAAACCTCCAACCTGTGGAGGCCCATATGATCTTATTAGGATCAGACATGGTCGAAAAAAAATAAGCCAAGGGAAAATATAGCTACCTACTATCAAACCCGGAAAAACTGCATAGTTTGATCACATTTTTCGTAATGATGAGTATTATTTTACTGTAACTCATAATGCAGGGAAAGATAGACTTCACCAGAAGCATAGGTGGCTCAGTTACCAATGCGTTGGTGATCCGATACGACTGACCCAGGACAGGCAGGAACACCCAAGCCGCCACAACGAAAGAAAAATATCGATCCTTTCTTGACGGCCGTAGATGTACCTACTACCTACTGCAAGTTAGTCGCCATCCTCCGACAGAAGACGTCACCATCAAAAGGAGTGGCGATTCATAACATCAAAGGGGACTATAACATAACCACTCAAACAGATACGTACTTATGCACAAAAAATCAACCAATAATATTATCATGCGTTACTGTCACTGTAATTTTCAATAACAATTGAATAGGGAATAGATACATTGATATTTTTACTTGGTGCGTTGGTAGTTGGAATTGATAGTTTTTATTTGATGTTTTATCGTGGGGGAATGGGTTGAAAATCAGTCAGTGCATCGGGTTTCCAGGTCCGTAAGCCCACGTCTGACCAAAATAAGATGTCTAAAATTATATATTATGAAATTAAGTTTAATTATTTTTAAATGTTTTTCTTTCAATATTAACCCAGCTGTTACTGTAATGTTACTTTAGATGACGTAGGGCCGTATGTATGAGATTCCCAAATTCTTTATAAGCTATTTAACCGATTTTCCATCATATAGCGTATAGCACTGTTTGTGACGTAAGCAATCTAATGTCACGCGCCATTCAAAATGTCACTTTCAAATGTCATTTTAATTTTGCATTCATTACAACAAACGTTTGCTTGAGGCCCTTGTTCATTTTGTAGACTCTGTAAAACATTTATAAGTTTGCAATTATTTGTACGCCATGACACATTATGACGTCACATCGTGATGCCGCTAACCAACAAATAACATTAGCACTTATGCATACAAACGAGCAGTATATAGCCTATAACGTATTTGGGAATCTCATGCATACGACCCGTAGCCTCTTCGATTGCAAATATGTCAGCTAATAATATGAATTTCATTCATTTACATATTATTTAGTTATTTCTAGAATCATCAATACTACCTACATATAATTAAAATGTTATTATTTTCATGGCATTATTCAGTAAATATGTATAATTGATAAATATCTGTCAGATTTCAGTCAGACTGGGCTATTTTTAGGCTGCAAGATTGTATGGAAATACTCGTATGATTATAATTGGGTTTTGTTGCCTTTTCGATAATTTTATAGACAAAACATATAGCAAATAACGACGAACAAACGTTACTTGACTTGAATACATAATATATTGCCAAAATAAGTATTTCCCTCTAGTACGATAACCGATGGTGACATCACCGGAACAGACTGAATTTTTTAGGATCGTATAGGAAAGGTTAAATATAATTATTACGTTTAAAATTTTTGTTTCTCCAGAACAATATTTAATGTCACTGAGTCAAAATATAAAACTCTACAGATAAAAGAAAAATCATAACCCATCATTATTAAAACATTAAAAATATTTTTTTCATCTTCGTGGCGAAGAGATACTTTAATTGCATTCCAGATCATTTAAAAAAATGTTCGTTAGTACAAAACCAAAGTGTAATTACTAATTACAATCATAAGACGAACGAAGCGGGCTTCGGAAATTAACAAAAGTTATAAATGGGGTACTTAACATTAGGCGTTAATTAAAAAAATAGACTCAGGTTACCTCTAATTAAATGGGAGAGGTAAATAACAGGAAATCAAACGATGTTATCATCGCGTCTATTTCATTTTTTTTTTGCAAATTATTGTAATAATTAATATTCTCATTATTAGCATTACGAGTCGGCGCTGAAAATGAAACAATACCTATTTAGAATTTAAATTCAAAACTACTGTATTTTTAACAGTTTAAATAAGACGTATGTATGAATAATATGCTATATAAATTAATTCAAGCAGATATGCAATAAAAAACATGGCTCAAAATGCAAATAACAAAAAACAATATTGCTTTTATTTCAACTATTATTGTGACACTGTTAAATTAAAATTTATAGAGGGTCAGTAATCGCTTGATGAATGCCACAACCTGAGCGCAATGACAGTATTAATGGACAACGCACTCAATACAGTAGCTAGCAAGTAAATTCGCGTATAACGACATTCGCACATGTATATGTAGACGTCACGCGATTTCCATTATGCGATATCACGCATCGGGAATTTATAGCAATATGACCTTTATTGCAATGGCGTTAGAACAGTGTTTCTGTGTGAATGTTCATTTGAGCGAACCCGTTCGAACCGAACCATTCGGCAGACCCGACAAAAAAGTGAGTGTCATTTTTTTCCAGATGCTTCGTCCATATTAATGTCATTGCCTGAGCGTAACAAACACCCACCACACACGTAGGCTTCTTATTTACATACATTTAGATGTGACGCGTGCATACTTGACGAAAGAGTGGCGTCACTTTTCGAGGCTCGCGCGTATGCCAGTGTTTTTATTAACGCTAAGTACTCTACTATTTTCATGATAAGTTGAGCAAAACTAGGAAAATCACCAATAAATGTTCCGTAACTAGTTTAAAAAACTAGACATCTACAAATAAAATATTCCGCAGCTTTATACGATGAAAGATCAACATCATCCGCGGAAAAGGATTTCGTGGTTTAAGAATCAATTTGATTGGTACGAGTGCAGCTCTATTAAACTGTTCCAATTAGCAGACGATAAAGTTGATATCTATCATTCTGGTTGTGGCCGACCTCCAATAGAATATACAAAAGATACCTAATACGTTGACATAGGTAGGTACATGCGATTAACGAAGGTACCATGCTTTTGTGTGTTGGATAATTACGTTATTCTGATTTATCGTGCCTCAACGAAATACACGAATAAAGCCACGGATAGTATCGAAGTATCTAAAATTACTTTTGAACTGGCTCCGCCATAAGGTCGTACTTAAACTGATGCGAAGTCCAAACAAGCGACCCACTCTCAAGCTTACTTTGAACTTGGATCAGTTATGTAGACGGCGGAAGACGAAAATATATAGATACATATAACTAAGACATTTAAAAGCTGTCAAAATTCTCAACAAAGTGAGACATACGAAGAATAATATTTTATATTCATTAAAACTGGCTAAAAGCTGAAAAATATGACGACAGATCTGAAATTATTTGTTTATACTGCACTACGTATAAACAGGTAGTAAGCAAAACAGTTTTTGTTAAATTTTACCACAAAGGCTTAATTTTAACCTCAGTCCTTAGAAGATATTTCACTCTCCTGTTTACCACATTTCAATGCAGATCATTATTTCACCTAATGACGGAAATAAATCAAAGCAAAGGGAACAGGAGAACACGACGCCGGCGAGGATGGATAATGGAATATCTGTATCGAAATTCATTCCGTAGCAATTTGCCAAAAACCTGTTATTTTCTTCAAAATTGGCAAAACATCTGTTTCCTGGGAGCCGCTGTCTTGGGCTTCTTTACCTATCCATCAAAGTCGACCGGCGAAAAGACGATTTAAAGAATCAACCGATATAATTTTATTTATACCAGTGGCGTACGAGACTGCTAAGTTTTTTGCCGTACAACACGCAAGTTAAAAAAAGTGATCTAGCGTAGGATTATCGTAATTCCACGTTGATTAAAATTAAGAACCAGATGCAAAGATACTGCCATTAAATTAACCTAATACAAGTGGCGTCGTCACCGAATAGTGGCAGACTTGTGAAACGCATGTGGCATCTCCTAAAACAATCAAGTAGGTACATAGCACATAGAATTATTTAAGTAAATATTTTTTAATGCTATTCTACAATATTTGCTAATATGTTTACTTACTTATTTTCCGTGAATGTACTTACTAGATTAAATTTAAAGCTATCGCTGTTTTTTTCATTATTTACGTTCTAAGACAAATATTCATACATGTTTTTGTTATAATTTTACAATCAAACCCGTAAAAAAATTACGTCTGACGTCTACACTCTATCAAGCGTCATTGATGAAAATGACTTGTGGCTTGCTCTGACTCCCGAGGTCATTGACCGTTACATATTATTGCATTATTTAGACAATGTAAGAATTAGCAAGTCATTTAACTATCGCACAATCGTCCCATCTACAGTCAACATATTCTACACGCGTGGCATTCTTCGATGGGGCTTGACTCCCTCGGGCTTGGTCATCGAAACTCTCGAAGTTGCAATAATGCAGATGCTGGCAGATCTCCAAATTGCAAATTATATCAACAATGACTCTCGAAATTTACCGAATATTCATGTAAGTACATAAATAGCGAGTCATAATTGATAAGATAGTTTTAGTATCAATTGTAATCTCAGTCTGATCTGTAATCTTCCTGTCAGTCAGATCTCAGTCTCCGGCCTCCGCATCGCTCCGCACAGAATCTCACCTACCGAGCCTCGGGCCTTGGAGGAGTATCATAACTCTTGTACCGACTCTTTACGCTGCAATAAAAACTCGCTGCTCCATTCATCGGAGCAACCTCCAATCCAACTTCAATCTCTACTCCTGATCACCTCCTAAAGCGGTTTCGTCCATTTACAATGATACCTGCCAAAAATACAATCTAATCTCGAACTGAATAAAAAATAAATTATCTATAACTATATTTAGGAAATTCATTTATAGTAATGCAATATACGATTTTAGTTTTTATTTATTCGATATTTGGACGCATATCGGTACCTATTTATAGTGGATAAGTTATTTCGAATTAATTGTTATACTTAGGTACATAACATTTTGTTTTATTTGTTATGAAAACTAGTGTCTAGAAATCCTGCGATTCTTGTGTTTCACTCAAGTTTCCTCTTGAGATATTTGGTACACAATCCTACCGACGCCACTGAAGTTGGCAGCATTAAAAACCTACAAGAAGGTATAGTTAACATCGAGTTTTTTTCTTTTATAATATCGGCGTTTAAGGATTCCGTTGGGGCCCGTGCACGACTCGGCCAACTGAGCGTAGATATAACAACAAAAGCATGTAGTAACCAACTCATGGCTTGCTATTTCGTGTCGAAGCCTATAATAAAAACGTAATTGGTTTTGGGTGTATAGGATTGGTCGAAGCAAGGCGGTGCAATTTACGTAAAGTTATATATACCACATTAACGTGTTATAGGTATATACTCACGTTATAGATATATATATATATAATATATAAAAATACTGCCTACAAAGCACTTTACCTATTCGTTTGCGTTGATGTATGTAATTTGGGTATTTGATAAAATGACCAGTTAAGATAGATCGACAATGAAAAATAACAGATTAATAAGATAGACACGCGAAAGCCAGTCGCTTTAACCAAACCAAAGTTTTAAAGCCGGTTTTTGATTGTGAAAGCCTCGTAAAAAAATAATTTGACCATCTTAGCTAGATAGGCCATATAATAAAAAATCTAACACACTCATTTATATAAAATATACTTACATAAAATTAGCTAAGTAATTAACTACCTACTAAAAAAACCTACTCTCAAGCAGTGTTAGCCTTAGGTACACGGTCTGTGGCGTTGACGGGATTGGAGGCTCCCTTGTGAAAAGTTTGCCTGCATAATTAACCGCCATTAGGTACAATACAAATATAGTTATGTTGTAATAATTGTTTATGCTTCGAATATTTTTAAACTAATATGTCGAGACTTTCTAATAAACCAACGGCATCGTCTACTCTACTTCATGGAAAACCGCTACTGCTCTCAAAAGTTGTCTGCGTTTATTCATGCGCCGCCTCTATGCAAAGCATGCCTTGCCTACCCCACGGGACATCACTGATCGTGAAGATATCAAGTCAAACAAATTAGGTATGCCAATTCTCATAATAATTTCTCAATACCTACTACATACTTTAATCAGATACCTATTTAATGAAATAACGATTTTTTGAAAATTGACGTTAACATATTATACATATTGTATATTGCCCTGAAGGCGCAGGTGATAAAAGCTCCGGCTTATGTTATGTAAATGAGCTTAAAATATTATTTTTTATATTCGACTTTTTATGCCAGCCGTTATGGTGATGGACTTGCTTTTTATAGTGAGAAATCCCATTTATGTTACCATGGATTCATACTATGAATACCATACGTACCTAATTACGGCACTTAATACTGGGTACATTTTTTTTGTGAGGAAATTAGAATTTTTAACTGTCGTATTTATAGGTATACTGCCTATATATAAGTATAGGTAAGTATGCTTACCTAACTACATACATAGATTATAGATTATCTTTATTTTCTCATTATTTATAGGAAATTATAGTGGCTATTTTATATACGCAAATACGATTTAAAAGGGGGTATCGAAAGAGTTAAAATCGGTCTAGCGAAAATATAGCGAAATCCTAGGAGATTATAAAATATCTGAAAAATTCCCATATTCCCAGGCATAGAAACTGCTGCTACTTTACATCCAGTGACGTCCCGTGGGGGTAGGCAGATTGAGCGTCACTTGGGGGCGGCAGTTACTCGAAGGGCGGCAAATGGAGAAGAATCATTAGGTATATAAACAGGTACCTAAACTTAGTAATAACGGAAATATCTTTTCGTTAAAAAAATCACCTCACTGGATGGAAAAAATGTATTAATTAACATAAAAGGTTTAACAGGACTGTTTTTTTTTGGATTTGCGATGTCTAGTTTACTTCCGTTGTCCTTGGATGTAACGTCCTTGATGACCAGTAATGACACGTGCAGATTTGCGAATTATATTTGAATTATAGGTAGACACGTACATACTTAGGTACTAATTAATTTATCCGAATAAAAAAAAAAATTAGATTTAGTGGTATATACTCGTATTTTGTTAGTAATGTACCTATACATACTACACATTTCTTAGATATTGGAGTCATGAAATAATGATAAAAAATATTGTATCAAAAAATGGGGTGACTTTTTGACGCTGCCTAGGGGCAGCATTTTGTCTAGGGATGTCACTGTTTACATCTAAATGTAGGACCTTGCAGTGGCGAAGGGTGACTTTTGGAAAGAGGTAGGCTGTGCAGATCAAAGAAAAAGAGCATACTTGTCAGGTATACTCACGGGAAATAAGACGATAATACGATATTACTACCGATGAATAGGTACACACTAAAGTCAACGTCATACTAAATCGATGAAATTTCAATAGTTCACTGACGATATAGAATTGAGCAATGAATATAAATTATGTATTTTCCTATACCTATACGTAACATACGCCTAAAAATATATCATCGGCAAATATTATCAACAGCCCAATATGACAAATAAAAAAATAATATACTTATATGTTCTATGACTGAATTAAATGATAAATAATAATCTCGAGATAAAATTATTAATTATTTTTAAAAATATTCTATCTTTATATGACGTTATTGAACAAATTAGAATTATTTTTGTTAATTATCGCATTATTAATTATTATTTGAATAAAGCGCCAAAGCGACAGTCCTCGACACTAAATATATAAGCATTGCCTTATAAGCCTATATATTCGTATGATAAACTCATACGATAAACTCGGCAAATTATTCTCGAGTGAATGGATATTAATTCAATACTTGCTAGAGGCGCTGGTTTGTCACTTATCATTTATTTATTCTACATTATTCTGACAATAGGTGGCTCTATTTTTTTTTTTTTAATATTAATTATTATTCTGACGATATATTCAATTGGTTCCCACACATTTTTTTATTTAGGTATTAAATACTCTCTATCTATTTTTCTTAGAAGGTAGGCTTCAAATAATCACCTACTACGGAGCTTTCGCCACTGGGACCTTGTAATATGCTCGATTAAGACCGAGTGCGGTGCGGGGCGGTATGGTTTTAGTGAGTCCATGTTTGTAGTGTTTGTGGTGAGTGCTTGTAGATAATTGTTGGTTTAGATACATCAATGGGGATGGCACTTCGCAAAGGGAGCTCGCTATCCGAATGAGAATGGTTGGAACAGCTTTAAATCAGTGCTTAATGTCTGGTACTCACATTATTTTGTAGGTACCTACCTACTCGTGGTCCGTAAAGCGCTGTCTCCGAGTTCGATCCCGGTGAGGTCACAATATATTTATGTGATTTTTCTCAAAGCCTGGGTGATTCTGGTTGTTTCACTTGTATTACTAAATACACTACTGTTTCACTACAGTACTGTTATTGGGCCTCTTGACCTGTTGTAGTGTTATAAAAAACTAAGTAAGGAAACAGTGAAAAATATAAAATATGTAAGAATTTATAAAACAGCTAATACCTTCACGCAAGCGGAATATATTGATATCCGAAGCAATTTTATTGTGTTCAGTTATTTGTTTCCAAATTTACATTATCATGACAATTTATTTATGCTCTTTTGGAGATCAAGCAACATGGTTTGAGTTACCCCATATCCATCTGTCATGTATATGCAGCCGGAATACATGTACGGCCGCCTTTCATGGTGTTATAAACGTGTCGGAATGAAAATATTTTAGTGCCACACATCCTTGTCCCGAAACGAAGCTGCGCGGGACTGCTATAAGCAACCATGCACCTTGGTGCTCAATGAAAGAGTTTAGAAAATAAAAAAGAATCGTGCCATGCTTTTAGTGACATGAAGTGTCCTCTGTACCAATGTACTGAAACTCAGGAGTCAGGAGTTGAAAGTGATGAATCTATGGTGGGATCGGAATTATTCCATCCTCCATACGACGCAGCAAACTTTTCAAAAAGCTGAAAGTTGTCCTTGGTTGATATCAGATCGGCATGTCTAATTGTGTGGATGGACCCTGGAACCTGTCGGTCGGATCCCATCAGCGGGTAGTCCCACAGGACATATTCAGCGTCTTGATGGTCGTGCCCGTATGTGTCCGGTTCGTGTTCTATCAAAACTTGGCTGCAAAGTCACCATGGCCGATTAGGAACTGGTTTACCCAGTGTGTTGGTCTTAATTTTCCGATCTGAAGCCTGCAGAACACATCTGGGAAAAAACAGATATGTTTGTCGTCCTTTTGTAGATGTCGACCGCCTCGACTGCCGTGTATCGAGTGCTATCTTGTAGATGTAGACTAACGTGCTAACAATAGGGATACACAGATCAATATTCAACATGGCAACACTACCAATAATAGCAGAGCACGTTCTGCCATTCACGAAACATTCGCTATCAGCAGATATACCAGTTTTTAAATATGCCATTTGAATAAGTAGAAAAATCATTAAAACGGGCCAAGCTCAATAAATAGTACAAAACACTAAACCCGACAAATAAAAAAGCAAACATGTAAAAATCTTGATTTTCACAGATATTAAACATTCAATGACTATTATCTCAAAAGTATGTGTCTGCTGTCAGTCACATATTACCCCACGTCAGTCAGAAAAATATGTTGTCAAATCAGTTGTCATACTTATTTGTATTCATTGAACTGGCACCCACGTTGGCCGCGCGGCTTAAGCGTTGGCCTATAGCGTCGTGGGTTTAGAAAGTACTTATATTGTTTTTCAATAATTTAGTTATGTATGAGTCAGAGTATGGACCTAATAGGTTGAGCAAGTGGCTGACATCCATTTCTCGTAAAAACAAAATCTGTTACTTAATACAAACCTCCACTCTGTGGCAGTCCATATTATTATGATCATATTAGTATCGGACATGGTCAAAGAAGAATACAATTTTTAGATGATGCATGTTTTTTAAATTCAATTAAACCCTATCCTGTTTAAGCAACAAACGCTATCTACACATTGTAGTCTTAGTTCAATGAAGATAAAATATTTTTGACTGACAACGTTTAGTGTAGACTCTTTATGTCAGATCTTAACAGCCTGTCTCCACTTTTCACCACTGACATTTACAATAACATGACACATTTACGTACTGATTACTACAGCGTTTGAACGTACGAGTATCTATACGATTAGTATTGTATGTAGTTACGTTGTAATAATTATTAGTTTGTTACTGATAAGTGATAATAATGTAATATAAGAATTATTTTTATTGTGGTAGGCTTTAAAATTTGAATAATAGTCACTTCGCCACTGGTAGCCATATTATAGTTTCAAATAAGTCTTAAAATAACCTTCTGAACTATCTCCACCTTACGGCCGTACTTCAGCTGATACCAATAACACATTGCATTAGAGTGGCGTTTATTATGATAAGTTAAATAATCCATATTGTAGTTATTAATTATGTAAGTATAAGTATGTAGAGAAAGGTATAGTTGGACCGTCCGGAGATGACATAGCCAGTGGCCCGTTCACAATAATGTGAGTCCATAAATCGTAAAGCGATACAGCAATTACCCTATCCGAATAAAGCCACCAATGTTCAAAGTGGCATTGCATCTCCTCACCGTCGCGGCCCTCCCACAAGACGCAGCCGGGAGCCTTAATTATTATTGTCCGGGAAGTTACCACGATTTCACAGTCCCGCCGGACTCACCTGACAGTGAGTGATGTCCCCTAACAAGCGGCGCTCATCGGCTCATGCGAGCCGCTTGAAACAAACGCATGACCACACTGCAAAGCATTAGAAGTAATAATATGCAGTGTAACAGAGGTGATAATCTTGAGTAAAATTATTGTTAGTAGAGGCAAAATGTGAAGCTCCGGTTTATAATTGGCTATACCTACCTACACTTAATGGTAAAGCATCTAAGTCTTAAACCAGGGGAGGGCAAACTGCGGCCCGCCGGGTATTTTTTCGCGGCCCGCCATCGATAATTGTACTTGTGATTACGAATAACTTTTTTATAATTTAAAAAAAAATATTGATAATAGAAGAATTTGTTGTTTCGTAAATGTAATATCTCAGTACGTATTACTTGCGTCTCGTCTCACAAAATGTAACCACGATTTTCTACGTTGAACATCGATTTCAATAGATATTGATAGTGTACCGACAGAACTACAACTCGAGATTATTAATCTGCAGTGTGACACTGATTTCAGAGAATCGCATCGTCGTGAAGAAATCTCCAAATTTTACAATGCCCTTAATTCAGACAAATTCGGCCAACTTAAAGAGTAGGTATGCAAGAAAAATGTTCGTTATTTTTGGATCAACCTATATATGTGAACAAACATTTTCGATCATGAACCTCAATAAAAATTCTTTACGATCAAATATCTCCGATGCCTATTTACTAGCAGTTTTGAGAATATCAACTACAAAATTCACCTAAATTTAAAAAAATGTACAACAGTTTCATTCTTCTCATTATTTTTTTTGTAATGTTTATTTTTCGTGATAATAGTGATCTAAAGATGGTATTTTACTTGCGGCCCGCCGCTCATTTTGAATTCTTGAATTTGGCCCTCCATCCAAAAAGTTTGCCCGCCCCTGTCTTAGACTATACATACTCATCTAGGTACATTTTCATTTTTTACGAATACTTAAATAACTGCAGTAGGTATACAAATAAGTATTTTTTTTCAAATAAAAAACCATAGCTTCACCGAAAAACCTGACAAATGCACGAGGACAAATATTTGACAAAGTAAATACTTCCACCGTATTGCAATAATAATACCTTAATCATGGCCCCCACAAAGGGGGGGCTGACAGGGCTCTAGCCTGGGGGCCCGGTGTGACGAGTCGACCAAATAAGTGAGATAAACACAGATCACAAATTTGCTCTGATAGTAAAAAGTCGCCTGCGGCACTATTTTGATTCAGAAATATTAATAATTTAAAATATTTGGTTTTACGATGCAAATTTTAACTGTGTGCCGATACTCGACAACTCCATAATTCAAATGGATGTACATATAAAAACTACAAAAAATCGCTAAAAATACACTTTAATTTTACCGCGTTCGCCATTTGGAAACCGCTACTGCAGTGTGTCACACTGCCTTTACCCTTAGCGATAGGTAGGGGGGGCCGCCAAAGATCCTAGCCTGGGGGTCCGCTTCAGGATATGGGGTCCATGACCTTCCTCATATATTAAATTTATAAATTGCTAATTTTAAGTGAATCAAAAAACGAAATAGTTATACATATAGATACTTCTATATTGGTATGATGTACCTAGTAGGTATAAAAAATACGATAACCGTTTTTATTTATTCGATATTTCGATGCAAACTGTGGATATTTCGAATGACATGGTTTTCAAAAATATATTCAGAATATGTATTATTGTTATACTTAGGAACATATTTTAAAAGAATCATATTTTATTTATTAAATATTTTATAAATAAAGGGAAATACTATGTGTTTTTTGTTTCACTAAAGGTTACCACTTACTAACTCTTAAAATATACCTAAAATTAGTATGTTGAATGTGTTTCAGCCAAAAAAACTCTCTTCTCTAGAGGTGGAATCTAGATGTATGAAATGGAAGCAAAAAACAGACCTCTAGACCACTGATTAAGTTAGCTACAAATGACTTCGCATTGCAGGTTCGTTTGTAGAAAACTTCACACTACTGCTACGCCATTTATTTGCCAAATTGTAGAGCGTATAAAAAGATAATCCGTCACGATGAGCAGACAATCAGCCAATAATACTATACATTATTATTTTATCTAAAAATCTTGTAAATTCTCTGTGAATTATAATGCACATAAAAATGGCAACTATTTTGCACGAGTAAGAAAAACGGCACAGCAACTGAGCGATGTTAATCAGCTTAATGATGCTTCATGCGTTTGCTAAATAATTTCATATATCGTTACAAAAATAACGTATAAGGTTACTTCTATTTATAGTCAAAATTCTTTGGTTTCGGCGAACCTGTTGATAGTTTGACAGTTACTTCGAGAACCAGCACTACTGTTAGTGTTACCAACCGTGCAATTAGGAATGCAGATTTCTATATTATCAACTCGGTTGAAATGAAATAATTACTGCCTCTTTTGTGTAAGAACACTGCTCGAATGTTGCACCCTTTTCTCTTGCGTTTATCTACGGAGAGATAAAATTGAATTTAATGCTCTATCATCGCCGCCATTTTTGATTTACTGCAAGAATATAAATACATAAGTATTAACCGAGAAATCGCCCGCCAAGGACGAGTGGCTGGCCAATTTACGTGTTGTTGTATTATCAAAGTGTGTTTGGAATGTTTGGGTACATATCGTAGACTCAATAGGTTGAAGGAATGGCTAACAACAATCTAGCATAAAAGACATTTATTTTGTCATGATATACCTATGTAGTGATTAAATTTACAAAATGGGGGGAAAACAAAGAAATTTATAACAGTACCTAGGTACTTACTAACAATATGTACCTATACATAAAAAAACTACTACATGGTATAACCTACATCCCATTTAAAAAATATATAAAATAACATCCACCAAGAGTCATCCTCACGTGGGTGGAATATATACGTAGGTATATATCCGAAACACTTTGGTTGGATACAGTAATTGCCCTCCCAATTGGCATTATCAATGGCAGGTGAGTTGTGCACCTCTGGAGAAAAAACAACTTTTCCGATACTCCCGATTTTTAAGATAGTTATCAAGACCATATAGGTCAATACTACAAAGAATGACTTCTCATTTACATCGCGTATTAGTCGGAAAACTACGTAGCCAAATATCTCTTCTGACTTTTAGACTACGGTATGTGAGCATACCTAAGTCAGTCTGATAAAGCCACGGATATTATCCATACAGACTCAAGTAAAGAGGTGTCAAACAATTATTTTGAACCCGCTCCACTATAATGTTGTACTTCAGCTTATGCGGGGCCCAAACAATAGACCGGCTTCGAACGAAAAAATTGTATCGTAATATTTGACCAGATTTATTAATATGACACATGTATTCTCCAAATTTTCAGCGTGACTATCATTCTAGTACAAAAATGTGTAAAGCAATAATAATTGTCAATATATTTCATCTTAAACTTTTCTCATTATCAATAGAATCTTTGTGACCGGTAAATTCCTGAAGATGGCTTTAACCAAAGTTACCAGTCGTTAAAAACCTTAAAATCAATCTTAGCTTAATTCGAATAACAAGAATTCCAACCACAGGACATGGAGAATTTCTGCGGATCTTGACTTAATTCATTCATACGTTAGTAAGTTCTTAATTTGAATGCATTTTTTTTGTTTTGAACAGAAAGGTACTCTGTATAGGGCAATATTATGATAAAAATATAAATAATAAAATATTATAATCATGAAGTTATTTAGTGGGAAAACTTTAGGTTTACATTTTTATATAACCTTGCATAGCTCGGGTTTAAAACAGTACCTACTACATACATAAATGTCACAATAATAATGAAAACGATATAGCACATTGTTACGCCTTAAGTATATAAAAAAATCGTTAACCGGACAAAACATAACATGACAAAACAGAACGGTGACAAAACAGAACAGTGACAAAACAGAACAGACGAGGGAAAAATACAGCATTCATTTTTGTGGAATCTATTTGTTAATTAAATACTTATAAAACTTAAGTTTATAAACGAAATATTATATGCTTAAATAATGCTTAATATGTATTTGAAAAATTTCAATTTTTAAGTGAAATCAGCAACTTATTAGGTACCTACTTATATAATATTATATACCTACATATTATACATTTTTGCAAAACCGTTATTTTGAAAATAATGTATTTTTTATATAGGTATCTTCTTCTTCTTCCACCCTGTCACGTCCCAACATTGGAACATAGGGCAAGCACAAGTTGGCGCCACTTCCCTCGGTCCATCGCCAACTCCTGCGCCTCCCGCCATCTCAGACCTGCAGCACGTATGTCGCCTTTGTAGCACCGCAGGGTGAGGGAGGGCCGGCCACGGCGACGGAACCCTTGAGGCTGTGCCACAAGGGTACGAATAGAGTACCTTTTATAATGTAATCACTGAATGTTAGCCATTCTATAATGAATATGTATAAATATTTATTATTTTAAAAAAATTCAATTTTTCAGTGAAATTAACTTATTAGGTAAAAAGTCTAAATTATAAAAGTTTTCAATGTCCACTTTTATATTGAGAGAGTGTCATAGTACCTATTGTCAATGACCAATCTAATTAATCGACAAACAACACCACTTGTAAAAAAGTAAGTGCTTGTTACCAGGAAGAAAAGGTCCATAACTAACTACTAATAGAAACGAGACTAGATTGAAATTATACAATGTTGGATTCAGATCGAATAATCGTTTTTACGGGTGCTTTTATTCACAGATTCGACCCTGCCATTACAAATGACGATGATACGGTCCCATCAGACGGATCGCGAAAAACATACCTGTACGTTTCCGCTAGAGCCTATAAAAAAATGAAAAAAATGATTTGTTTCATTTCAAGGAACACATTCGAAGTAAAAATAAAGCATTATTGAGATTGCCGGTTGGGTGCGAAGAGTAGGACTTAAATTTATTCATAGGATGAAAATTGTTTTGGCCGTCTCCATTTGCTTTTTTTGTGTTTTGAAGAGAATGAAGTATGTACATAATATCTTGGATACATACGCGTTATTGCAGTGGCGTCTACATAAAATAGCAAAACAATATTAAGGGATGTTTTATTATTTAGCTGTCACCGGTCCTTAGTATGCAAACGAAAGGGGTTTTGCCCCTAGTCGAACAGACTCGCAGTCGCAGACACGGCGATTGACTTCGATTGTCGTGAGCAATCGTCAACTGCAATTTTGTTACACGAAATGGATGAGATACCAAATCGATTGGCTTATTATGATCGGTTCAGTGCATACGCTGTGTCCTTAGTGCAAATATAAATAATCAACATTTCACTACAAACTATTGAAGATTGAATGTAAACAAGTAACAAGTTGCTAATAATTATTGTAACTACTTACCGGCATATTATATATAGATATTTTTGTTAAATTATGAAATGTACCTAGTTGACTATCATTATAAAAGCAAACGTCCAACTGACAGGGTGTACTGTGAACAATATAGGTACAGATATATATTTTTTTAAATCAAAAGATAAGCCAACAATAAATAACAAAGCTGTTATAAAATGTGCATTCGTAGAATCTTATTATCTTGTTGAATCTCATTATTTTTTTTAACTATCAAAATATATTTTAATAAGTTATCCTGAATAAGAAAGATTTTTAAGGAATTGTTAGTTATATTGAGTTAATTTAAAAAAAAATCGTGTTCCTTGAAATTCAATCTATACTTACTTTTCATATCGAATTGAAGTCACATCAGGGAAAACAAAAATAATGTGAAAAGGGTTGCTTTCTAGGTGAGGCTGTAACAATGCTTAATTCTCGAGTGTGAAAAAATATGGGCTAAACATAAACGCCTGTTGTAGAAAGTGTGTTATTTTCAATAGTTACGTAGGTATATATGATTATATGCATTAAAGTTTGTCACGTAAACAAAACGCGCATTCAATATTCGTGATATTTAAGGACATTCCGGAGGCTTTGTACTTCTGAGGTTCTATGGACTGACATTAAGTAAATTTCGTTTCAAATTCTTGGTGCATGGGCAACTGGAGTTACATTTATTTTTTCAAATCTGTTATTGTAGTCACAGTATTTTTTGAATCGTGATTAAAATTTGTTCATACCTATGCTTTTCAGTACTTACCTAGATAAGTAGGTAATAATAACTTATTTATCTGAGGTAAATTCTATTATTATAATATCTATTGCAATATTTAACTACCTTCATACCTTGTTCAGTAAAAGATGAATGTCGTGAGTATTGGTAATTTTCCTGCCGGTTTACGTTCGATATAAAAAAATCGTACGGCTCTGATTTTCATGTCATAAAAATTTCCTGGCTACGCTACTGATAACGTGTTTACAGCATGTTGTTTATGAAACAAAGAAAAATAAAAATGTAACAGCGGTCGGCGATAATTTTGAAATATGGAAGCTCCTCCGTGATTGGTTGATAGCTTAGCCCCTGGCGGTCACATTGATGACTATCATTACGTACCTGGCCACAAATAATAATTTATGTGTGCGTGTGTTGGCCACGGCCGCTTATCCAGGAGTTGGTCTGTGGCTATCATAGTTTCACGTCACTTTTCTGCTGTCAGCCGCAGAGCAAAATATGTACCTACAGATTGCAAAGAATTTGGACTATAAATAGAAGGAACCTTATACGTTATTTCTGTTATGACATTTAAAATTATTTAGCAAACGCATGTATGTAAGTATGGTTAAGTTGGTAAACTCAAGAAATATTAACACCGTTCAGTTACTATTGCGATTTTTTACACAACTTTTAAAATGTTCATTGTGATTACTTACTCCAATGATAAACGGTTTTAGACACCATTTTAGAGGATTTTTCAACTACAAACAATGCCGGGGTGTAGTCGTATTTGCTGCGTATCTTAACTTAACATGATGAATAATTGTTTTTATACGCAATGCAAATTGGTAAATAAATCTAATAGCCGTAGTAAGAAGTTCTCATTTATAACTAATTTAATCAATCAGTGGACCAATGGTCCCTTTTCTGCTTCGATTTCGTAGATTTAGGTCTCATCTCAATAGAAAATGTTTTTTTTTAACATCTTTAATACGTAGGTATTATATAACATAAGGTAGGTATGTCGGTATTTTGGCATGTAGTATTTAAGAGGAAATTGCAATCCTGGATTATATTTTTGTCTGTCAGAAGTACCATCGATTTACCAAATCACAAGAAACAAAAGGTCCCTCTTATTATGACCCTGCACCATCATCCATGCTTCTGATAATACATACCTACATATTTCATTTCAACAGATTTATGATGGTTGAAAATAACCTCTAAATCAAAGAATTAGTATTATGTGTCTATAAGGAGGAATATAACCTACACTATTTTCTATTAAGCCTCAATGACATTGAGCTACTTTACAAGCTGCTTGTTGGCGAGCTTAAAATCTGCTTGTAAACTCGCCCAGTGTCATCATCGAACAAGCTAACAAGCAGATCGTAAACAATCTAAAAGTTGAAAGCCGGTCAACTTTACACGCTGGCGTGTGGGCCTACTGCGTCTGTGCAGTAGAGCGATAGTAGCGACCTCACTTTAATATTCAGATTATGTATCTAAATTCTAAATATGCGATGTGAAACCATAGATGTACGATGTACCTACCTATACGGTACATAGATTTTGTATCCCAGTGTTACTCTGCCATCTCTTTTCGGTAAGATAGCTCACGGTGAATTATGATAAGGCAAAATGTAGCATTGTACAATTGACATGTAACCGGTTTGAACTGTTTCGACGCCGCCTCTTAAGTCTTCTGATGAATTGATTGCGCCATCTGTGTCAAAGAACATCGCTCTAGTCTATTATATTTATATTATGACAACTAGAGTCTGTCTTTTATAAGCTGGCGTTCCGGTTTCCCCCCGCTTCAGCATCCATCTCGTTCCCTTCCATTGAAAACTTGCAACAGTTGAATGCGACGCAATGACATTAATATGGACGAAGCATCTAAAAAATAAAATGACACTCACTTAGTGTCGGGTCTGCCGGATGGCGAAATTCATATTTTAATATCGGTATCCTACGCTCAAATGAACATTCTGCTTGCAAGCGGTCTGGCGACACCGCTGTGTCTGCCCATATAAAATTTCTGACTGTCAGGTTTCGACTCCACCGTTATTATTGTGTTACAAAATGCCAATGTGCCTAGTTAAAAATTGTAAAAAAAATCTACTTAACACTCCAAGAAAGATGGGATATCACTTTTCATGTGTTAGTATTATCTATTATTTATAAAATGCCATTTTAAGATAATGTTTATTCAATGCAATTGAATGACAGAAACCATTGGACAGTCGCCTGTGTGCGCTGGGCTCACTTGCGTCTAATCTCCGAGAAGTCGTAAGTAACCGAGAATCTGTTTCTAACGCAATGAGTCATTACACTAATACGCCATTACAATAAAGGTTATATTACTATAAATTCTTGAAGCTTGTATCGCATAATGGAAATGGATACGTCATATGGTCACGTGACATCTACCTATACATCTGTGAATGACTTTCATGCACAATTTCTCGTGCGCGCCGGTATGAAGTGAGTTGTCCATTTAATATGTCATTGATGCGACGGCACAATGCTTTCCGTGTGACGTGTACGCCAGTTTATAGAATACAGACTCTAGCTTTCGCATTTTTCTTTTATTAATTTGTTTTGTAGACACGATTATAAATTAATATGTATTTTTATTGTTGTACGTCATCCAAAAATGCATTGAGCAATAAACATTGAGCCGGAAACGTCTTGTCGACTTCTCCGTCAACTAGTTGTTGTCTATGCGTGGAAAATAAATAGGTAAAACAGCTGTTATCAATGACAAACGTCAAAATATTTAGTAGGTACCTACTTACCCACGAGACACTACAGTCGCAATAATTAGTGTTATATGTTTGCACTCCTCTAACGCATAACCTGCCGATTCATTCTATCTCTATAATATTTAGCAATCAATCTCTTCCTCTGGTCTGAGGTTTTCATAGTTTCGCGCCAGTTTTTTATTGCCAGTAATCTGAAAATAAATACGCCATGTTGGATAAATGGCCGGCGAACGGTAGCAATGTTGGATGCAGTACGCCAATTATTATTTTTTGTTGTATTTTCGCAGACAATCTCGTTTCTGATTTATGTGAAAAGCCCTTTGGCTTGATTGATGCCTTTTTAATGTTTGATGGGATTTATTTTGTGGCCATCTTGTTGCCGGGAAGGTATTTATTACAATTTTTGACGATTTTTGGTCGGTTGTTAGGTAGCTATCTATAGCAATTATTATTAGCCTCAAGACAGACAATAATACCTGATATCTAAGGCGTAGCCGTAGACGAAGTAACTACGTATAAACATTCCTACCTCATAATATTAAGTAGGTATATAGTCGTACATCATTCAAAATAAATACCTAGACACTTACCAAAAAAATATTATATTTTATGTATTTAGGAAAATCACTCAGTGCTTATTTATCTTAATTAGGTATTGTCACAATATTGAAGCTCGATTTGATATAAATAAAAAGAATTTCAAGTTATACACATTTATATTTTTATAAAAATCGATGTTTTTTAAAATTAATATAAAAAAATATTAAAAATATGAATTAGTCAAAAATCATTTCAACTACATTTTAATAATAAATATGACCATAAAATATATGTTATAATAAGATGGGGACGTAAACAAAATTCACATTTTATAACATTTTTCTTAAATTGTAGGTTTATCTTTGATTTAAAATAAAAATAAATCTTTAAATGTTTTCAGATACTTACATATTTATTAATCAATATAGTATTGTAAATTATCAAAAAAATGTCTCAAATTGCAAGTTTCGTATTTTTCCGCTAGGTGCCTCTTTAAAAAGGGCTCAGTAAAGGCTTCACCTTAAACACACAAATACACCAAAAATCTTTAAATTAACGTTCACAATATCCACTGAGAATTAGAGCACTTCCACGAACCACCTACTCTCAAATAGTGATGGTTTTAGGTACGCGCAGGTATGTGGTACTGACAGGTTTGGAGGCACCCTTGTGAAAATTTTGTCTGCGATAAACTGCAATTACAGCATTATTTTATATATTACACACGTATTTTCAACACTACAACAAGCCTAAAAGTCCCATAACGGTAGTGTAGTTTAACAGTAGGTAGTATATTTAACATATATTTATTATAATGGTTATTACAACACATACATACCTACTTACAAAAATATTTGTCCTCACATTTTCTCACTTTTATACATACATAAGTATATAATATTTATATACCTACTTATAAAACTTATAAAACCAATCTAGACTCCGATTTCTATAAGCTGGCGTACACGTATTTGACGATGAAGTTGGCGGGGGACGAACGTAATGCAGTGTTAACATGATGAAGCGGGGTCAATTTAGGAATTTAGTTATAGGTACTAGTAGTTCATGAAAGAACCGTGATGACGTGAACGCCAGCTTATAGAAATCGGAAATAGGTTACAATTGTCTGGTGGCTCGACTCTGCAGACCTTAAATCTTCACAGTGATCCAGTGGATCTGTTTTGTTCTCTAATTTAGGATTAATTGTGTCTGGACAACTGCTTATTTTTATTCTATTTTTTTAATTGTACTTTACTTTTCTTATATTGCCTGTAGGTATATGAAAGTATACTTAGCTATACTTTTTTATGATTTGCTTTTTTTGTCTCTATTTTTCTTATGATTTGGTAATGTGTTTTTATTTTTTAACGATTTTCAATAACTCTCCAACTATATTCATTACCGCTGTACCTAATATCTTTTCCTAAATAATCCTAATTTCATCGAAATTAATTTGATTTATTATGCTTTTTGTTTTCGCCTGTTATTGCGACCTCGCGTATATTTTTTTCTATAATTATACTAATCCCCTGTGGTTGATCCTGTTGGTTGACCTAAATAAATTTAAAAATAAATAGTTATGTTTTCAGGATTTTTATGCTTCGATTATTTTTTATCGATAAGTATGTATCTAGGTACTTTAAAATGAAGTGACAGCATTGTTATAGAAAACCACCAACAGACGTCTCAAAGTTGTAATGTTAGAATTATTCATTCCTTCATTTGCCGCCGTTTATAATGAGCCGCCCGTATGCAACACATGACCTGCCTACCCCCACGAGACATCACTGTTCCTCCATATGCTCCACCTGTAGCGAATATAATATTATGAAACAAGAATTATTATTGTAATACTGACCCTCATTCACAAAAATTACAACATAACAATAATAATTAATCAGAGGCTTTTGACAGAATGACCATCCATTTTATTTCGTTAGGTTGTTCACCTTCTGCAAAGTTTATTCTTATTATCAATGAGAGAGAGCTTTTAAAAGTTTACACCGGTCTCCCAAAATGTGTCTCGCGGTGGTAGGCAGGTAGATACTGAATCCACTGTTGACTCAAACGTTACCAGATAATTATTATTTTACCAAATCGGGATTTTGAACGCAATAAATTGGCCTTTGTTGCGACCAGGTCGGACGGTCTCATATACCCTACAGCTGGTTGGACCGACTTGAGCATCTCTTCTCTTTCGGAGCACACTTTCGGACATTCCCAGATGATGTGTTTTGCATCCTTTAGCACTCCTACATGGGGTCTAGGACGATTTGGCACCGGGACAACTGGACGCCACGGAATTCGAAAATAAATAGACGTAAGGTACTTATAGGTACTTAAAAAAAATATTTAATATTATTATTTATATTTAAATGATTATATTATGATTTAATAGTTGGTGAGAATGTAAATATGCAGACGTAAACAATGATTTAATCGTGCATATGTTTAAGTTCCAACGAAAAAAGAGTTTTTATTTTATATAAAGCCTTAGGCATGGTAATTCTCAATCCGCAATAAAGAATACATTATGTTAAGAGTAAAATGAATTAAAATTACTAAGTAGTAGATAGAAACTGATTAAAATACCTCGTCTAAGTTCTGTATACGTGTCTACGACAGTGCGGCGTCCAATTTTCCGGAGGCCAGTCGTCCCATTTCCCCTACATGTTGGTCAGATAACAAGTCCAAGCTCTGCTACCTGACACTATTTCCCACAACATTAACCTAGATTTTCGCAGTGTATCTATTGCACAAGAGACTAGGGCTACATATATCGTAAATTGTAGGTACCTGCATATTAAATTTCGCCGTATCACAGTTCACCGTGAGCTTTCACACCGGAAAAAAGATGACTGTATATCATTGAGATAAAAAATACGCGTTATTCGTGATGTGCAATGCAGACAGCGATGTTTTAATTATTCTTATTTGATTCAATAAGAACATTAATTTTATATAGATTGGTATCAAAATATCTGATAAAAACGCTGTCATTATTATCAGATTGATATTTGATATTTACGTCATGACACGTCAAGTACTTAAGTACTTGATAACTTATCTACGTATGAATATGAATCATTCAGAATTTTATATAAATATATACGACATGATTATATTCTTAATTTTATTACCTACGTACCCATTTTTACACTTCGGGTTTTCCCTTGTATTCAGGTGGTTTTTATTGTGTATTTCTTAAGTGTTTTATTTTGACATAAATTTGATCTATTGGTAACATAGCATGCATACATAATTATATTATTATTTCTACCTACAGTACTTTTTATACAACTCATTAGAGATATCTACACTTTTTCAAACAATACTTAGGTATAGATAATATGTACATAATGATTCATAATTACTACATATTTATTAATATAACTGCATTCTTAATTATAATCTTGAAATTAATTAGACGATATAATTTTTAATAAAATACCGTTATTTCCAAAGTTTGAGAACATGTAGGCTGGCCGGCGCAAAAGCATTAATCAAACTGCAGACAAAATAATGAAAACATTTCTTTTCTATTCAAAGCAGCTGTTTAAAAAAACGTGTAGGTCAGTGTACACTGTACCTCTATTTTTTAGATATATGAAGGTAGTTATTATGCATTGTAAAATTAACTACATACGAAATGGTTACCGGGTTCAATAATAATTATTAGGTACCTATAAAAAGAAATAATGTTTGTATTGTTACAATATAACTATTTGTTTTATAATAATTAAATTAAATAAAATATTATTATGTATATATCGACATCGTTTTCCACGGCACGACAAAAAATTAATTCCTTTTATATCAACACTGGACAGTTGATGTTATATGTTGAATCATGTACGTAGGTACATTTGAAGACTAGAAATAGGTTGACAAAGTTCAAAATTCAGCAGCATGTATTAATTTGCAATCTACGATTAAAATAATAATATAAAAAAGTCTCGGAAATAACATGAAACCAAATACTTACCTCAAACAAAATCTTTCATTTTATGTTTATCATTTTTTATATATTCAACAAACGATATAGCTTCTTACCAATTGTTTTTTTTATATTCAATAAATATGATTGAGATTATAATATTATTACATAAATGTGTACAGTTAAAAAAGAATAGCACGCGCCACGAATTAAAAAAAATTGGCTTATTTTGGCACGCCGATCAAACATATTTGCCATCCCTGCATAGAAGAAGGGTTCTGGTTGTGTAATTTTGTTTGGACATGATAATAATATTAAAATCTAATAATTATAATTATGAATGATTAGATACTTTTGGAGGTTTTATTTATTAAATTTTTTGCATTTTTGTTAATGTCTTTAATAGCCATATTATATTATTTTTTACATTGAATAGGATGTAATGAATTTCTGAATATATTGCTCTATTTATTTGGTTCCACTTTTTACCGCTAGATGCAGTTAGTAATGCGTAAACGAGGGCCTGTTGATAATATCTGTCGGGCATGCGCAGAACGACACGTGGCGCGAAATATAGGTCGACTTACACTCAGCCAGAGAGAAATGTGGATGACAGATGACATAACGATATAACCTAAAACTGAAATTTATTTATTCTTACTAACCACCGCCAAATTAGTTATTTAATTTTCACCCACCGGAATAGTTTGGACGGTTTTAAGTATATAATCACAAAATGTTGACGAGTAACAGAATCCTTTATAATGTGTGCCATTGGAAATCGTTCATCAATGGACATTGTTTACAATATTTCGTGCCTAGTTTCAGGGATAGCCCTTCGAGGTTATCAACTCTTTCTAGTCCCAAGCCTGATTGGAATAGAGCCGTGTCCGAAGCTGAGAAAATAGTGGGATATCCCACTTCTTTCGCTAATTTAAGGTGGCTTTTAAGTGATGAAATCGCCAATGTTGCTCTACATCTGAGAAAACTCGTAAGTTGAAAACATTAATATTTTTTCACTTTACTTACTTACAAATCTTACAACTACGTAAACAATGTTATAAGTCGCGTGCGCTCGCCGAGGTCAGTGCTGCCATATTTTTGTCAGCGAGTTATAGTACGCAGTCCGAAAAAGTAAAGTATATTGTCAAAAAATATAGTACACATAGTCTTCGGTTGAAAATGTATACGTTTTTAGTTTGTCACAAAAATGAGGATTTGAGAAATATATTCGAGTCAAGAAGAGTCGAAATAGTCTTATTTTTTTTTACCTTTTCCGGTCAAATTTTTTCTCATCTGATAAAATCTGTTTCGTTTCAAGGACTTTTTTTTACCTCTCAAACATTTTTTTTCTCGACTCACCAAATTTTCTTCTATTACGAAATTTATAGTACGGAAATATCGAAATTTTAATAGATATGTACTTATTTATTATTTTATATTTTTTAATTCTTAATTAATTAATGTCGAAATTAAATCTTTAAGATTGAAATATATTTTTTTCCGATATTCATAATTATAGTATTTTGGGCGTACTATACCTTTTATTATCGTACATAGTACGTGGACCATAATTATAGTACACATATTATAACTATAGTAATTACGGTTGGCAACACTGAATTATTCAATATATAATATTATTGTATTTATGATATTGAACTTTCCGTGGGAAATATGAAATTGAGCATTCTAAATTAAATTATATGTGTAATGTAATGAATATAATATGCTGTATAACTTTGCACTTTTTTTGCAGTTTTTACTACACTGATACGCCCTTTTGCCTGATTACCTCGCATAAAATTAGATCAAATGTAACGTTGTTCAGTTATATAAATATATTATGTACCTATCTAGTAATAATTAAATAAATAAATAAGAATATTAAAAGGTAAGTATATGTAAAAAAATATTTTTAGAATAATGTTACATCATTGTCATTCTAGAGCCGAAGTGCAACGTTATAAAGTGGCAACTAGGTATAATAAACACTAACATGGTAACGACGTAAACAAACATCCATTAAATTATTAAAAAACTGGTTTTACCTATACCTACGACAAAACAACTTTTAGTGGTTCTTCATTATCTTTATTATAACGGACATAAAAAATGTTTATAACAAAACATATTGAACATATTAAAAATATGTTAAATACCTAGACACTTACTACATATTATTTTGCACTGCATCGTATTTTATTATAACTATTTAGATGTCGCCAGGCGCGCACACAGCAAAATGGTTGGTGGAAGAGGGTCCTTTTTGAAAATATATAATGCCCAAAATATTGTTTATTCATTTTTTGTTAACAAAATCTAGTAGGTGTCAGAGACTGGTGCATTTACTTCGACTACTAGGTACTTAAACTTGGCTTCTATATCGAGACATACACGTCATCGCGATCGTTTCAGCGCATGTATTCTATACACAAGGCTGCAATCGGTGGCTATCGAGGGTAGTTTATCATATTAATGTATTGAGTCGGTTAATTGCAATGACATATTAAATGGACGACTCACTTCATACCCGGCGCGCACGAGAAATTGTGCATGAAAGTCATTCACAGATGTATAGGTAGATGTCACGTGACCATTGACGTATCCGTTTCCATTATGCGATACAAGCTTCGAGAATTTATAGTAATATAACCTTTATTGTAATGGCGTATTAGTGCCATGACTCATTGCGTTAGAAACAGATTCTCGGTTACTTACGACTTCTCGGAGATTAGACGCAAGTGAACCCAGCGAATCACAGGCAACTGACTGTCCAATGGTTCCTGTCATTCAATTGCATTGAATAAACATTCATCAATATCTTAAAATGGCATTTTATAAATAATAAATAATACTCACACATGCAAATTGATATCCCATCTTTCTTGGAGTGTTTAGTAGATTTTTTTACAATTTTTAACTAGGCACATTGGCATTTTGTAACATAATAATAACGGTGGAGTCGAAACCTGACAGTCAGAAATTTCGTATGGGCAGACCCAGCGGTGTCGCCAGACCGCTTGCAAGCAGAATGTTCATTTGAGCGTAGGATACCGATATTAAAATATGAATTTCGCCATCCGGCAGACCCGACACAAAGTGAGTGTCATTTTATTTTCTAGATGCTTCGTCCATATTAATGTCATTGGTTAATTGTTACAATGAATAATTAACCGTCTGAACTATCAAAAAGTGCTGTTTTAACAGCACCTTTCTTAACTATGTTAACTTTTAGAGCGACAGTTTTGACGGGTAACTTATTGTAACAATTATAATAGATACCTCAATACACAATAAACTACTCTCGATGTCCACCGATAGCAGCCTTGTGTATAGAATAGATGCGCTGGACCTAAAGCCGTTGCAATACCGCCAGCATGCAAAATGCGCGTGGCGTAATAGTGTAATCGCATACAGCGCCATGAAGTAGATGTCAATTATATAGATGGCGCTCACTGTAATAGCTTCTCATCGCTTCAACCGAGGAATCGGTACCGCACTTTTACCGATGCATTCGACATACCCAGATACTTCACATTTTGAGTCTAACGATAGATACCTCCAGGCTTCCAGGTTCACCCAAAACTATTTACCAACGAGTTATTGGGAACTGTCCCATCCACAAGTGGTTATTCACCTGGAACCGACCCCCCCTCCCTCCGTGTGTGCTTGCCTGGATGTCACTATTTAAAATGTAAATCACAAAGTATCTTGTTCAGTAATTAGACCACTTTATAGTTTTTTTTGTCAAATTAGCATAATTTCCTTTAAATGTTTAGTAAATACATATTTTTTAAAACCTCAAATACTTACATACAACATATTGTATTACATAAAAAATCCAGGTCGGTAGGTACTTTTTATCTGTTTACGTACATTTTTTGCGAACATTTTAAATATCCTTATACAAACAGGGCCAGATTTACCAGACGGCTAAAAGGGTTAGCCTAAATCCCCCGAATTATTGATGATCTCCGGAACCCGAAAAAAATTGAAATAGTATTGTTATTACATCCCAAACATGTGCATTTTTGTTAAACTCTGGATTCGAACCCGGGACCCACGACAGTATAAGGCTATAAACCAACGCGGTAACCGCTGGACCCATCGTAGGCGATAAATTAGTGACCATAAAACTAGAGGTCATTTTTCACCTTCACTTTCATACATTTAGTCTCCGTCTCTATCGAATAAGGTTTTCTTCAACATCTTTTATCTACCTACCGATTGTCTCTATGCAATAGAATACAACGTAATTCTTACAATTTATTTTTTTCTCCTATAGGTTGGCACCAATCACCCAATACTGAAAACAGCCAAAAATCTCCTCTACAATGGCAAGAACAACATGCAAGCGTGGGGCCTGCTCATGTTGCTGGTCTCCAAGGCGGCAGGACATACAGCCAGCATCAAGGCCTCAGACCTTGAAAACGAAGGAGTCCTCCACAGCCAACGGATTCTTGCAGAACTCACGGAGATCATCAGAACAGGCCATCTGGTACACAAAGGTCTTGTCAACATATCACTAGACGACCAGAAACAGAACAAAGACAATATGAATTTTGGAAATAAGATAGCTTTATTAACTGGTGATTTTCTACTTGCCAAATCTAATAGTATGCTGTCAAATTTAAGAAATCAGCATTTATCTGAATTAATTTCATCAGCTTTGAGAGATTTGACAGAGGGTGAATTTTTTGGTGAAAGGGATCCACAGAATTTTCCAATACCTTCAAAACCAAATAGCAATGAAATAATTTACGATATCAATGCGGATGCAAAGCTTGCAAGTCTTGTCGGATGTCTCAGAAGATCAGATCCGTTGGATCCCGATGGATGTCCTGGTAATCCTGTCAGGGAATGGACTCTTAGGAACGTTTTGGGTGGTGGGAGTCTTCTAGGAAAAGGTTGTGAAGGTGCTTTATATCTAGCAGGCCATGATCGAGAGTTACAAGACACCGGATACAAATTCGGCTGCCATATTGCCCTGGCTTGGCAGGCCTGTCTTGACTACGATTTGTTTGTTTTTTCTCGCGCGGATACATTCTCTTTAGTATGCGCTCCTGTCCTGTTCGCTCTACATGATAATCCAGAATTATACGATCAAGTAAGATGTGCATCAGAAGGCATAGACAATGTCGATTATACAGCCTTAAAAGAGTCTGTCAAAAAAGGGCCTGCATTGGAGAATACTCTATTGCTTTACAGAGAACATAGCAAAGCAGCTATGGCAGCATTGGAAATGTTCCCAGATTCTGTTGCCACAAATGCTTTAAAGAATATTTTACTTGCTATGAACGATCAATAACGTTCGTATTAAAATCATAAATAATTAACAAATTACCGAAATGAAAGGCCAGTAAATGCCTATATACGAGGGTGGGTCAATAATTCCTTAGAAAAAAGCATTAAAACAGTTTTTATTTTTGTATTTTTTTTTTATTTCTCAACATAATCTTCTTGGAGCTCAATACACTTGGTAAGACGTTTCTCAATTTTTTTTAAACCGTCAGAAAAATAAGTTTTCGGAAGGTCCTCAAAATAAGCATTTGTCCGATCGATGACTTCTTCATTTGAAAAAAAACGTTGTCCACTTAGCCATTTTTTTAAGTTTGGGAAAAGGAAAAAGTCACTGGGGGCTAAATCTGGCGAATACGGTGGGTGGTCGACCAATTCGAACTTCAATTCTTCAATTTTAGCCATTGATCGTAAACATGTGTGAACACGGGCATTGTCCTGATGAAAGAGGATTTTTTTCCTGTTTAAATGAGGCCGTTTTTCTTCAATTTTGTTTTTTAGCTGGTCCAATAAATATGCATAATAATCCCCTGTTATTGTTTTTCCTTTTTCCAAATAGTCAACGAAAATAATTTCACGTGCATCCCAAAATACAGTAGCCATAACCTTACCAGCTGATTTTACGGTTTTCGCCTTCTTTGGACATGGTTTGCCTTCGCAATCCACTGCTTTGACTGTTCTTTCGTCTCGGGAGTATAGTGGTGTATCCATGTTTCATCTACAGTCACAAAGCGACGAAAAAATTCATCCGGATTGCGTTGCATGAGCGACAACAGGGCTTTAGAGGCCACCAACCTATTGCGTTTATTGTCGACTGTGAGCAAACGCGGCACCCATCTTGCAGAAATATTTTTCATGCCCAATTTGTCATGTAAAATAGAAATGACGCTACCTTTTGAGATCCCTGTAACCTCAATTATCTCACTCAACTTTAATCTTCGGTCACTTAACACCATATCGTGGATTTTATTGATCATTTCTGGTGTAGTCACCTCTACAGGACGTCCTGAGCGTGGTTCATCTTTTGTTGATGTACGACCACGTTTAAATTCATTTAACCAGTTATAAATAGTTGCAAGTGAAGGAGCAGATATGCCGTGAACTAAATCCAACTCATTTTTTATTTCCTTTGCTGTTAACCCTTTTATATTAAGATGTTTAATAACAGCTCTAAACTCAATTTTCTCCATTTTCCATTTTTCCATTTTCCACAATCAATTTTTTTTTAAATGTACGAGAAACACACAACAACCCGACCAATCTGATTGAAACTTCGCAGCATACTGAATCGGTAGTGCCGCTGCATGAAAACAAACCGCTTACAGTACTAGTCGCGCCACCTGTCGGCTTTTCTAAGGACTTATTGACCCACCCTCGTATTATAATATTATATATTTATATTGTTTTATGAACGTTGATTTTCTTCCAGTAGGTCTGTAGTAAGGTGGCGAAACATCATTTTTGTCCATTTTTCAAAATTTTACAGGAGAATAATTTTGAACTTTGGTGAGCTCAGAAAAATCAGATTTTAAATTTGTTAGCCTTACTCCATTTAACACCAACTGTTAGTTTAACATTTGTTAGTGAAAACACCTACATTATTTTCTAACAATTAGACATTGTTTTTTGATTTGTGTTCATTCTAGTTTTGCTCATATAGACAATTGATTACTATTAAACGTGAAAAATCACGATTTATCAAACCATGATATTATTATGATGTGAATTTTACATTAGTATCTAGGTACATAAATAAGCGTCGCATGGGATTATAAATCCCTTCGCGACTAGTGGACAAATGTCCAAATAATTTGAAAATATATGTATTTTCAAAAAAAAAAAATAGGTCTTTCTTTGTTCATAAGTCAGTAAACTTCCACATAATTAAAATTTACCAGGAACACACAATTAATGGGAACTGAAATACATAATGGGTGTGAAGTAACAGGCAACCGATCTCGGGTATGGATGAATATGGTATATAATTAAACATGTGTCATTCTAAGCTTGTCCATCGTTCTGACAACTGCACTTGGTTTATGCACTGACGCTTATTCAATATTGGTGTATTTGAAGGTTGCAACACGCACTATTGCACGTGTATAATGTGTATTTCATTTTCGGAGGATACTCACACATTTGATTGAAACTCTGCTTCAAAACGTAGTGTATTGAGGTACCTACTGATATTATATTCTGATATTTATTGTGATATTATCGTGTAACTGTTGGTTCTAGGGTCGAGAAAATGGGTGAGGAAATGGCCATCAGTTTTATTTGGTTATGTAAAATGAAGCTTTTTGCGATAACAGCGCGAGTGGACATCTCCAACTTCCATTACGCTAAGTACTGGAGTCTGGAAGTGGAGGTTGTGGTAATTAAATTTGTCATACTAGTCATAGGAGCAGCGCTCGAAATGGAAAAGTTCACGAACCTGAATGCTCGTCAATTTTCTGAAGATATTAACATAGTTATCAAATGTTATGTGTATTTTATAAAAAAAGTGTGTTAGATTTTTTTGTTATGGCTTATCTAGCTCAGACGCTCAATTTATTTTTTCCACGAGACGGAGCAATAATTTTAACGATTTCACGAACCGGAACTGCGCTCCGGTCCATTTCGAGCCCTGCATAGGAGTATTAAATATAAATAATTAGGTTGGTACGTACACAATTAAATTAGTCCAAGTTGATGGCCATGCTCCCCTCCCACCTGACCTATCGGATCCGCCTATGCTTTATCTATGCATATTATAATATCGTTTATAGTTTGTCTGGTATTTACCAAATATTTATATTAACAATTAAAATGCCTGTCAGACATAATATATATGTACAAAATAATTGTTGTCTCATATAATCTTGTACCTACCAAAGATGATTTAAAAATTGTTTTTAAAAATGTATAAAAATCTAGCATCGTCATGATGACCATAATGTTGTTTGATTACTGGTCCTTAACTTCTTACCTAGTTTACCTGCCTAACCAATTTTATATTAATTATTACTAATTGTAAACATGTCATTAGAATTTGATTCTAGGTAAGTTATAATCAGGGACCGATTTAACTATTTTGGGGCCCCACTTGCAGCATCATTTATTGAAGTCCCCCTGCCATTTTTTTTAATCTACCTACGCATTATTTTTTAATGATCTCATTTTTGTTCGTCTCATCAATATTATGCGTCAAGTGCTATCTATGTTCTTCTTTTGTTCGTTTTTTCAGGTTTTTCTTTTGATAACACAATAAGTACTAAATTAATATTCTGTGAGATGGCAATTTATTATTCTTAATTCATAAATAGATGACATTTTTTTGATCCAGATGTTTAGTTAGGCGTGGCTTAAGCGCTGGACTATCATGCCGTGGGTCTCAGGTTCGAATCCTGGGTCTGACAAGAACACATATTGTTTTTCAATTTGTGTGTGAGTCAGGGTATGGACCTAATAGGTTGAGCAAGTGGCTGACATCCATTTCTCGTAAAAAACAAAATCTGTTAATACAATCCTCTAGTTTGTGGAGGCCCATATGATCCTATTAGGATCGGACATGGTCGGAAATTAGTTAGGTATAGACTGCGTTTGATCTCGGAGATAAAGGTCCCAATAATATTTGTCATGTTTTTTAAACTTTGTTGTCAAGGATCTAGCTATGTATTTTCTATTTTCTGAATTTTGTTGGCCCTTCCCAACGAGGTGCTCTTCTCTTGCACGCACTCAAGAGTACCTTCCTAAGAATACTTAATCGTAAACTTTTTTCTTCTTATTATTATAATACGTATTTATTTCAATTTAATTATTTGTCTATTGGCTTATTATATTTTAAATATTTTGTAAGATTCCAAAGTTACCATAATTAATTTTAAGTAGGTAGGTACTTAGTAATAGTATGACACCAAATGTTGAATTAGTAAATAATTAAACTAAGTCGAATACGAGTACCTACCTATATATTGCCGGTGGTTTGTTTTTTACATGTTACATAATGTATAAATGTTTTTTGATGGTTACCTATTATTCGGTAAGTATATATAGGCAAAAACAGAAAAGTATCTTAATAAAAATATTGTATAGTATTTTATTAAAATAATGGTAATAATTTAATGTCAAAGTAAGTAAAAATGAGTATCGGTAAGTATTAAAATAATCAATGTGAAAGTATTTGTATGAGCATAGGGAATTATTTAAATAATTATTGGTAAGTAGGTACTATTACAATATGTCAGTTTGTCAGAATAAAATCGATTTTTTTTGATGGAATTATTTTTTGCAGAAATAACTTATTTAGCAGCATTCGTATTATGGTATCATTAAAATATGTATAATTAGGTACCCAGTACTTACTTTTATACAGGTAAAAATTATTTATATTTTATAAAAATAGTCATACAAAAAATGTGTAGGTACAATCTTGAAATTCATGTTGTATACATAACTATTATATTAAATCCTTTTTTTTTAAATAAATACTTACCATTTAATTAAAATTCTGACCATTGATATTAAAAACTTTTCAAAATTATCTTTTTAATACTTGCTTCAAAGATGCACGCCTTATTGTATCTATCAATGATAATTATGGCACGTTCCTTTTTCCAAAGTTTTTACACTGCCTTATAATAAATACCAAAAAATAATATAGTTAATAGGTAGGTATTCTTCTTTTGGTGCAGTCTTCTATTGAAGGACCAATTTACTCTACACCTTATCCAGGACCAACCGTAAGGTCCGTAAGTATAATGCGACAAGTTTAACTCGAAGTTTGGCGGCGCTCATCGTGTTGTAATCGTTAAGTATTGTAAGAATATTGCCAGGATTCAAGGATATCATTCCCCACTTCTTGATGACATACTTACGGAAATTTTTTTCCCATTGAGCTAGGATATTTTTAGTTATATGGCAACATTGAAATATCAAATGATTTGTCTGTCATCGCCGCGATTCTTTCGCCAAAATTTCTTAATGCCCTTAATGGTTATATGAGCTCTTTTTGTTTCGTTTCTTCGCATCACTTTTCAATGGTTTTTGCATTATTAACACATCAAAATGACCATAAGAACCGTTAAATGCCGCAGACCAAGTTAAACTTTTCACACTCTAGATCAAGTAGGTAACGAATAATAGTATGTATAAAATAAAGCTATTAGAACCAAATGCAACACAGCTCCACTTTCAAAAAACGCCAAAAAATCGTCTAGTAGGTTCTTAATATTATTTTGTACCCACCTATACTGACTGTGTTAAAGCATTGTTCTCGTTGGTTTAATATTTTTGTCTGAAGAATATTTACGAGTATTAGGTACAATACCATTACTTTAATAATTCAAAATGCTGGCTTTGAGAACAACTTGTGGAGTTTGACACCAATAATCACGAACTTCATGACATTTTCAACCAAGCCAATAAATAGTTCAATAAAATTTGGACATTTGGACCGATAACTATAACTGGAGGTGTGACCTTGACGCTATTATCACTATTATTGACGCTATCGTACTTCGAGATTAGTTCTCAAAACCGCCGCACCTAAAGTTATAGCTGTCGGTCTTTAGTTTAAGTTATCATTACTTGCAATGTATGAATCTGAAACAACCATTGATATACTACTAGATGAGGAGTTCCCATGCAAGTGTCATTTTAAAAATGTACCACAAAAGATATTACGAATATCGTCTTATAATATTTCCTTGTAGGTATAATGCGTTAAGACCGTTAACATGGATTCCCGAATTTTACCCGTATTGCCCTGGCTGTAAAACTAAATTTGCGTTCTTGGAATAGTGAACCTGAAGGTGGCTGAACCCAAAGTAGACAGAGCAAATCGTCATGCGCTGACTATTAGTTAGAGTAAGATGCAAGCTAGATCGGGCTTACTCAGTAAGTTTTAACATTGGCTGAGTCGCTGAAAATCGGGCGTCATTTTAAGAAGCATATGATTCATCCAGTAGTATATCAATGGAAACAACAGAAAACATATTTTCGATAGTTTTAGGCATTGTTGGACCTGTTTCTAATAGGTAGCTTCAATATATTAATATTTAATTCCAATGGAAGCACCAAAATACTCTTTGAAATTTTCCTTTCTGTACGTAATTAGATGCCATATTATTTTTAAGTCTACATAAATAAATTGCCTATTTATGTGTTTACATTTTGTGTCTGCAATAAAAAATATATAAATTTATCAAAATCAATGTTTTATTTATATTACCTACCACCTAGAGCTGATATCATATAGATACATTTATCAGTAATCAGAACAATATACCATGACCTACCATGAAAGAAAAAGGCTTTTAAAAATTACATATATTTATATTAGGTAAGTAAGAATATTTTTTGTATGTTGGACGTATCCGTTAACAATGTCACTCTAACAGAGCCTAATTAAATTAAGTATACAGAAGTAGGTACATACTCTAATCTATATTTATGTCGGTATGTAAGTATTGGTTTAAACTTAGGTAACTTAATTAATGTATTTCCATCAATAATTAACATTCGTTTACACATTTTAAATGTTATATCTACATATTATACCTAAGCATCATAGATATTAAAGAAAACACTTATTGTAATAAGGAGGTGTAGCCTAATCAAATGAAAGTTAAGTAAAAAGGACGCTATGTCCAGGCGCGGTCTTGGGACGATTGGACCGATTGAGAGCCTCGCGCTCGACTTGGTTTTTAATTTTAATTGAATATTTGAGTTAGCAAAAAATCATTTAAAATGTGAGACTTATGTGCAGTTTAATCATAGAATTCTTGGGAATATCTTAGAATGAAATGATTCTGATAAAAATATTCAGGACCACTATTTTATACAATATAGGTATAATTGGAATTATATTGATAAACACATTCAAAATTAGATCATTGCTATCATGGAAGATGCAGTTACAAAACAATATTCTTGAAAAAATAAAAGTGACTAGTATTTTGTTACCTTGCAATTTTAACTGTTAATTTATTAATATAACGATGAATCTAGTTTGAATCGGGTTTAAATTTTGAATAATGATCTATCAAAAGGGCAAGAATATCAACTTGATTAGGTAGGCAGGTACTTAAATTGTTTTATTATAATATCAAAATGCCCGATAAAATATAAATAAATATTGTTTTTTAAATATACTTAATTAAATCGTTTGTGGAGGGGAAACTACCATATATTATATTCCAACAGGGCCTTGCACTTTCTAGAATTAGCCCTGACTAGGGAATCCAATCCCGAGCCAAAATTCTGATCCCGGGATTTCGGGATTACAATTTGACAATCCCGGGATCCCGGGATTGGCATTTTTTCCATTGTTAATATAACACTTTTATATTTACAAATAACATTGATAGAATCGGTCAAAAATAAATTTATACTATTTAAGACATTTATTGTTAATATTGTATAATATACTCAATCTTGGAAATACATACGTTTTATGGAGTAAATAATATTGTAATATAAATAATAATGTGAATTTAATATGAGATTGCTGTTTCTGATAGTAAAGACTTAATGAATGGGTTAGTGAGACTTAAAATAGTAAAGCAAGTCATGGTGTACTTATGGCCTTTCCGCTTCATAAATCTAATTAGTCAGTCAAATATGAAACTGTCGTAAAACGTATGAGATCACAGTGGAATTACTTTGTTAATGGTGCAAAGCATTGTTTTTTCCAATCTTTCTCATTTTTATTAATTTATGTGAAAAATTAAAATGAATCAGCAACTTACACATGGGTATAAATCAAACTTCATTCAAACTCAATTTATTTCTAATGTAGTTATTTGTTATTAAAAGTATTTTTTCTGTTATATTTTCGTTTTTATTTTATTTTCCATAACAATTGATAAAAAAAATCAATCCCGAAAATTTCAGGATTATGTTTATCAATCCCGGGATTCATAGGTATCGAAAATAGCTCGGGATCCCGGGATTGGAATCCTTAGCCCTGACCATGTCTACTAATTTTCGTAAAAACTCAGGAGGGTGTTTGATGAATTTGGAAGAGTGTTTGTAACAACACATAGGAGATAAGAAAGATAGCACTTAATATTATGACAAACTGAAAGTTTATTCAGTGATTTTGACAAAAAATATCACAGACGGTGACATCTTCTAAATGCAATTAGGGATTGCAATACCGGTATTCCAGGAATTACCGGTTTTAAATATCCAAAATATCGGTAAATTCGTTATTAAGAATGCACACGTTTACTTTTTGGAAAACGAATTTAATGTTTGCAATGTAACTTTATGTAAAAATCAACAGTTGTACCTATAATTTATCACGTCCTGTACATATTTTCAAACGTCAACAGAAAATTTCCTATATACCTATCTAATACCAATATTTTCAATCTAATAAACAAATTTTGATAGCTATATCCATGGCCCCCGCAAGGGGAGGGCTGACAGGGTTCTAGCCTGGAAGCCTGGTCTAAGGGGGGCTCTGCGTGACGGGTAGACCAGATAAGTAAGATAAACACACATCCCAAACATACACTTATAGTTAAAAAAAAGTCGTCTGCGGCGCTATTTTACTTAGAGAGTAGCGGTAGTGCGATGCAATTTTTGATTATTGTGTCGATACTCGACAACTCTATAATTCAAATGGATGTATTCATAAGCACAAAAATCGCTAAAATACACAGAATAGGTACTCTTAATTTTACTTCGAACACTATTTGGAAAACGTCACTATAGAGCGTCATACTGCCTTTAACCGTAGTGATAGGTATGGGGCCCGCCAACGATCCTAGTCTGGGGGGCTGCTTCAGGATGTGGGGGCCATGACCTAAATAATACTGACACGAGTAAAAAAGTTTCCTTGACAGTGGTAAAACAAATAAAAATATCGGTGCTTTTATTCACATAACGCACTGAAAAATAAATAGGTAGGTAGGCTATTAATTAAATTTTACGTAGATACATATTTTAGTAATGTTGGTTGATGGTTCTTTAGGATAATGTGGAACATTTTGCAATGCACGTATAATTTTTATTTGAATGAATTTATTGATACTTTTTTATATCTTCTTCTTTCACCCTGTCACGTCCCAACATTGGGGTATAGGGCAAGCACAAGTTGGCGCCACTTCCCTCGGTCCATCGCCAACTCCTGCGCCTCCCGCCATGTCAGACATGCAGCACGTAGGTCGCTTTTGTAGCACCGGTGCAGGGTGAGGGAGAGCCGGCCACGGCGACGGAACCCTTGAAGCTGTGCCACAAGAGTACGAAGTGCCGCACTCTTTGGCGGCATCCGGAATTCAAGATTTTTTTATATAGGTACCTATGTTTTAAAGAAAAACCGGTATTCAACAAGAAATACCGAAATACCGGTATTAATATTCATTCGGTATTGCAATCCCTATATGCAACATCTTCGGAGTAGGTATAGATATTTTACAGTTGTTTTGTTCAATCTCAATTCGATGTTATTACACATTTTGTAGATCACGGCGTCATCATTTTGTAGTTTTCCTGCCGTGTAGAATCACTAAGTAAATAATCGCTGTACCTTATTAATTCAACCCACTGTTTTAAATTCTACTGCCTATCATCAATGAAATGATACGACTCCGCGTGAGCTTATATTTTATAACGTATCATTAATCAAAAAAACATGCAGAGAAGTAAAAAAAAACGCTTTGATACACAATGTAAACACGAACTTCAAAACAAACAATAGGTATGCAGCGATTTTGTTGTCAAGAAAACACTGTGTTAGTAGGTATGTAACTTGTGTGTTTATTATAATCGTTAAGTAAGTAGCTATATCTACCTAAAGCCTCAATTACATTGAGCTTCTTTACGAGCTGTTTATTGGCGAATTTAAAAGCGGGCGATTCCGCTACTGCGATTTGATGATTACACACAAAACTTTCCATTCGCTGAGAAGCCACAAGCCAGTGACTATTTTGACAGAGCGTAGTTCGTTTTTTTACCGGGAGGTTGGTACTGCGCTCTACTGCGCAGACGCAGTAGGCCCACACGCCGGCGTGTAGCGTGTAAAGTTAACCGGCTTTCAACTTTTCTCGGTAGAGTGTTTACAACCTGCTTATTAGCTTATTCGATGATTACACTGGGCGACTTTACAGGCAGATTGTAAATTCGCCATTAAACAGCTCGTAAAGAAGCTCAATGTAATTGAGGCTTAATATATTGTGGATACTTAGGTAAGAATGGCGATGGGTGGAGGTCAGCTGTTAAGATTCGACATAAATAGTACACACTATACTTTGTCAGTCATACTTATTTGTTTTCGTTGAACTAAGAATACAATTTGTAGATGGTGGTCGTTAGTTTTTAAAATTCAATTAAACACTGTCTAAACCAAACCATAATAGTTTAGGTATGCTATGGGCCTTTCCGACAAAAATAGTGTACCTACACTTTTTCAGTCATACTTATTTTTTTCGTTGAATTAAGAATACATAAATTACAGATGGTGTTGGTTAGTTTTTTTTAAATTCATTAATCTCTGCCTAAGCCAAACCATAATCGATAAAAATATTCTTCTATCTATAAAATATCTAAAATTATGTATGGTTTAATCTAATGGCATAATTTTAGATACCTATTTTTATAGATAAACGAATATTTTTTGACAATTATCTACTATGGCTTGGATTAAAAACTAACAATATCTACGCATTATAGTCTCATTTCAATGAAAACAAATACCTACGTTTGACTGACAAAATTTAGTCTGCACTATTTATGTCAGATCTTAACAGCCTACCTCCACCCTTCGCCACTGACTTGAACCAATCACGGGGTCGTAATACCATGAAATATTATTGCGATTTTCTATGCTACATATAGGTACCTACCGCTCATTTTATTACAAAGTTTTTATTAGGTCGTATTCTTATTTGTCCGGTGGTTGCTTGTCCGGTACAAATCTTGCAATCGATTTTTAAATAACATCCCAACTAGCTAGACATTTGAAACTTTTAGAATATATCAGAACACGATGCCAATGCATTTTTAATACTTTTAACCATTTTTAAGTAGAATTAAATTCATTTTCAGTTAATTCTGTTTTGTATGAAAAGTTATTTCGGAAGAAATCCGTAATCCAATCCACTATTATTGGTTGCTAGGGTCCTAAGAACTAAATTATTAATATATACGTGCGTTACTATGGAAATCAATATGAGTGTCAAAATGACATTTCAGTATTATTTCTATCAAATACATTTTTTTTATCGTTTAAGCTAGTCAAGTCAAGTTTATATGATTCAACAGAAAACGTTGTAAGTATATAAAAAGTTCTTTTTATCTTGTAATTATTCCATTTGATAATGAGCTAGAGAATTCTGTACTATTCTCCTCTCACAATGTTACCGAAGATTTTTCCGATTTGCCATTCATATGAAGATGTCAAGATTAGTCACCATGTCAGTTCAATGACTTTTGAGGATAATTCCGTGGCTACATGTCATCTCAAAGACATCAACCGTAATATTGTTTTGTTTTGTGTTGACTCCTCTTTGCCATAGGAACGAATTGAGATTATATAACAGCGAATTATATTCAGTCCCAAATCTAGGTTGAGGTCATCACTTTTCGCTATCTGATTTTTTTTTAAATTTACAATTAATTTTATTTAAATCACGCAGCTCAGTAATTAGTTATCCACCCAAATATATACTGGTCTAATTGAAGGTAGGTATATTTTATATTGATATACCTATCTGTCTGTACCTATTACATAACTATACACTTAAGTACCTAATATAACGGTAATGTACCTATACCTAGGTATGTAAATACCTACTTACACTTCCCAAACATTAAATTAGAATATTGCTTCATAAAAAAACTCATTTACTGATGGAAAATATTACACACCACATTCTCAAGCAAAACTTTAAAATGGAAGCCCAGAGCTAAACAACTTTGCCAAAGAGTAAAGATGGATGATACAGGTATTAAGAACATTTTATTTTAATTTCTACCTCGGTCTCTTTTTCATAATATTAATATAAAACGAAAGGTAGGTTCTATTAGATTCATTAGACCATTAAATGATCATTGAGTCTACGGCAATCATAAATTACAGTAATGTGATAAATGTATGTTTGTAGATATATGTAGGTAGGTATCTAGTATAAAATTCTTAATGATAAGTAAATGAAAAACTCAGATTTTGTAAAATTGTATAAATGACTGATTTTTTAAACATGTTTTCATATATATTTTCATAAATAGCGACGTGGTAGTGTATAAGTATTGTGAAATTATTATTTTTTAACTTTATATGTAGGTAGGTACCTACTAAATAGGTACATACGTATACACAAGATTAAATACTGTTAAATACATAATTTTAAAAGAACTAAAAAAATACATATTAGAACAACGATATACCAAGTGGGACTCGAACCTTACAGCCTTTCACTGTCATAATCATGGCCCCCATATAGGGGGGCTGATAGGGCTCTAGCCTGGGGGCCTGGTGAGGTGAATCGACCAGATAAGTGAGATAAACACACATCACAAATTTGCTTTAATAGTTAAAAAAGTCGCCTGCGGCGCTATTTTCTTTCAATGATATTATTTAAAGTTATGTGGTTGTACGATACAATTTTTAATTGTGTATCAATACTCGACATCTCCATAATTCGTATGGATGTATTAAAATATACAATAAAACACTAAATATACAGATTTTTTTTACCACGTACATACTGCTTTTATTCTTAGCGATAAGTAGGGGGGCCCGCTTCACTATGTGGGGCCCATGGTCATAATACAATAAAAAGCAGTCGTCCAGATACAATAATTAGTCGTAGATTTTGGAGCAACTTAATTTGAAAGAACTAAGAGAACCCATACAGATATCGTGAAAGAATTCATGCGAATTAAATTTATTATTCACGGGCTTATAGCCCTTGGAAGTATTCCAAGCTTATAATTACACCAATATCCTATAAGACATAAGGGTAACGATTTTTTTACAGTTGGTGATTACACGCTAATTATTCGGTGCATAAATATTTCCAAACCTAGCTTTTGATTTGATTTGATTTGATTATATTATGAATCCATGAAATTGTATCATAAAAATGACACTAAGAAAAGCAGGCATGAAATAAATATTATTTTCACCATACTGTTATATCGGATAAGTAAGTACCCTTCTTAATATTGGGAAGATTGCGGTAGTTAGATATACGATATTAGGAGACATGCCGGTGTAATCTCGTCGCTGTACGATTGGTTTGTCGAATAAACCAAATGTCAAATGTTCAGGAGACGATCTAAGGCCAATTCGGCCTATCAGAGAATGGCCCGAATGGCAGGCAGCAATTGGGGACTTAAGCCTAGAGCCCTTAAGGTTGCATACGGCGCAATTTTCATGGGAATTGCCGGTTACGCCTCCAGCATTTGGCATTCCCGAGTAAACTCCTTAACTCTCGTGAGACGCGCACTACTAAGCGGGCAGCGACTTGCGCTGATCTCGCTTACCAAAGCCTACCACACAACTTCTACTGACGCGCTTGCCGTACTCGCGGGGGTGCTACCCCTCGATCTGCACGTCCAAGTCAGAGGATCGATCACCCTCCTCTTGAGGGGGATCAGCACAACACTCGCCGGTGTCCATCTGACACCACCGCAGAGATCCGAGGACGTTCCTTACAGGAAGACTGTAAGTGACATTGTGTACAAGACCGCATTTGCGGCATGGCAGGCGAGGTGGACCGCCTCCCCCAAGGGGCGGCACACTTACCGTTTTTTTCCAGACGTATTCTGCAGGCACCAAACTAGAAGACTCCAACCTTCGCACTGGATTAGCCAGTTCCTCACCGGCCATGGCAACTTCGCCGCCAGACTCCACGAGTTTGGCTTGATAGTAGATGGGCCGGGTTGTACCTGCGGGCATGACCACCAAGATGTTGAACACATCCTCTGGGATTGCCCGCTTATGGAATTCGAACGAGCGGAGCTGTTTGCCAGGGTCCGTCCTCACACGGGCCCAATTGGTCATGGAGATCTGGTAGCAACCGAGGCCAACTTTGCGGCATTTGAGAAATTTGCGGTGTCGTATGGGGAGCGGGATAGTCCCGACTCTTCAGTAGACTCATCCATTTCAATTCGTGACACTCAGTATGCGGGTACACAAAGCGCTTAACGTCAGCGGACAGCAGAGCCAGTCCAAAAAACAAAAAATTTTCTTTCTTAACTTTCTTCTTTAAGCACTACGGTGCATGGTTGCAGCATCAGTCCCGTGCGGCTCCGTCTCGGGACGGAATGAGCACATAAAATCACTTCTTTCAGACACGTTTAAAGCGTCATAGAAAGCGGCCGTGCATATCCACGGTTGTGCATATATGACGGGTGGTGGTGGGCACTTTAAACTGTTCAGGAGACGAAAAACAAATTTCATTACCCTATATTTAAATACATGGAGGTATTTAAATTGCTGTTTTTATAGCATATTAATACTGTATTCATTACAAAGTAATTTAAAGAAAAGGATGGTTCTGGTCCATTTAGATACAAAAAATCATTCTGCATTAAAAGGTCGATTACGACGAAAACGGATATTCGACAAACCAATCCTATAGCAACGATCTGTTAATGCAAGTACGTACCTATCTAGAACAATTTGACTCAAAATCAAAAACGAATGTCGCCAATTTCACTAGGACTTATCTTCGGAATCTCATGAATTCAATTGATGTGGTTCGAGCCCAGCACAATGGTCTTCAAAATAGTTATTCTGATAATATGTATGTTTCTGAGGTGTTATAGGTATATGTACCTTCTTCTTATGTTTTGTCAAAATTTTCTTCGCTTATATAATCACACGGATTAAAGACAATGGCTGTCTATAATATTTTAACTTCACGCACCAATTGTTTACAACCCCAGTCATATTATAATGTTGGTATTTGCCTACAGGTCGAATAAATCAAATTGTATAATTAGTCCGCGGTACAGACGAAGGTTAATTGCTGGTAATTTTTTATGTTTGCTTTGCTCAACGTCATTTTTATCAATTGATTCTTCTCATTCCTAATTTGATGACTTTTCCTACATTCCAATCTACAAGCGGATAGCATTTTTATGCCGGAGCCGTTGTGGAAGAAATCAACAGCGTTTGGGTAAATGAAATCCACATAAACCAAATTTTACACCATTGGCAAACTACGTCTTGTTAAGGGCCCACATGCTCAGCGTAGGTAAAATGGAGCTTTTATGGTATTTTCAGAGCATAACCCTGGACATTCCTTAAACGTTGTAGATAATCTATTTAGGTATATAATTTTGAAGCCTTATTATCCTTTATATTTATTTTAAACATTTGATGACTGCATAAAATATTTTTATTACATAAAATAGTATTATTTTAAACCTCTCGCTCTAATGTTTTAGAATATAGTCATATTTCAGTACATCCATGAGCAATGGTGTTAAGATTTTATATATCTATTAATTTTTTAAATGCATTTACAAAACCATTAGTAAAATTAATGAACATTATATAGTGACTTATTTACGATAAAAAATATATATTAATAATCTCTGTGATCCCAAATTTGACAAGAATTAGGCATTTTATTATTCAATAATGGGCACGATTAACACATTTAAGGCTTCAAAATTATATAAATAGATTATCTACAACATTTAAGGAATGGCCAGGTTTATGCTCTGAAAATTCCATAAAAGCTCCATTTTTACCTACGCTGAGCATGTGGGCCGTTAATGATTGATTCCGATTGACATATTAAGTACAATGTTGTCAGATTCAGCAGGCGACTCATTTAGGTGTTGGTATCGTTATTTTCAAATGATACTAACACCGTTCCACAGTGATTTCGTCGTGGCTGCAATGCCAGAATAATCTGTCCTTCCTCTACCCAGATATTTTATTATGTAACACCAAGGCCGCCTATATTTAAGCCATGGCACTGAATTACGAATTAGAATGTTAGTGCTAACTATTGATTTCCTTCGAATGCAATGCGGTAACCCGTTCGCAATAAAAGAAGATTTTCGATTGCTTATTTGTTCAAATTATTATCATTTATTTCAACAATTTGCAACAGTTATCATAATATTATTCTACAAACAGTTTCCCATGCCTATTGCATTCGAAGCTTGACTATTTAGCGGGCCTCGTTGTAGTAAGTAGGTACCTACCAACTACTAGAAATTAGTGTTTGTGACCATAGCAGAAATCGATTAGACATAAATAAAAAAAATTTCAAATTATTCACATTTCCGTCATTTTATTCATACTTCGAATACTGACAACTGCTCTCGGTTTATGCATTGACGCTCATTTAATATCGGTGTATTACACACACTATTTCACGTGCCTAATGCGTGTTTCATTTCCGTAAGACACTCATACATTTAAAACCCTGCATCAAAATGTGGTGTTTTGAAGATTGCCTATCGGAATTCTATTTATTATCTATTCGGTGGTTGTCAATGTTGTTATCAATACATTAGGTAATTGGTAAATTATAATTTTAAGATAACAAAAGTAAGTTTAGTTCTTGTTTACTATTCTGAAATAAAGTAGGTAGTTCGTTAACTAAGTTATTTCATTCGCTTGCCTATTATTATAAGTCTACCTATAAATATATCACGTTAGCAAGAGGTTTGATAGTTTTGAAAGAAAACTAAACATTGTCAGAGAAGAGAAGTGAGAAAGAAAGCGATGCAATAGTATTGATGTAAAAATAATCCATCATACCTATATACCATGGGAGGGCAAACTTTTTGGACGGAGGGCCAAATTCAAGAATTCAAAATGACCGGCGGGCCGCAAGTAAAATACCATTTTTAGATATACACTATTTATTATCACGAAAAATAAACATTTCAAAAAAAAATGAGAAGAATGAAACTGTTGTTTGTTTTTTTAAATTCAGGTGTTAATTTTGTAGTTGATATTCTTAAAACTGCTTTTAAATGGGCATCGGCGATATTTGATCGTATAGAATTTTTATTGTGGTTCATGATCGAAAATGTTTGTTCACATATATAAATTGATCCAAAAATAACGAACATTTGTCTTGCATAATCTTTAAGTTGGTCGAATTTGTCTGAATTAAGGGCATTGTAAAATTTGGAGATTTCTTCACGACGATGCAATTCTCTTAAATCAGTGTCACACTGCAGATCAATAATCTCAAGTTGTAGTTTTGTCGGTACACTATCAATATCTATTGAAATCAATGTTCAACGTAGAAAATAGTGGTTACATAGTGTGAGACATTTACGAAATAACAAATTCTTCAAATTTTCCATCTATTGTCAATATTTTTTAAAAAAATATAAAAAAAGTTATTCGTAATCAGAAGTACAATTAATGATGGCGGGCCGCAAAAAAATACCCGGCGGGCCGCAGTTTGCCCTCCCCTGCTATATACCGTAACAATGATCGAATTTATCCTGCCTATTTCCTTCCCACGTAATTTGATTTTTATGCATGTTTACGCTTATGCACAATCGCAATGATTTGTAAGTAGGTACCTATGCTTCGGTGGATTTTTTTTGGTGATAAAAAATTATACTGCTTTTACCTTATCACTACTGTGACCATTCAGCCTTTATTTTGGATATTCACTTAATTATCGTTCATTTCAACATCCATAGGTAGGAACTTTATTGTCATTCCAATTTAAAATATAAAAAGAGATTAGTGATAAGTAACATACTTAAGTGCGCAGCAACGTCCTATGGGTATACACAGGTCATGCGTTTCTTAGGGGCGGCACACTATAAAGGGTGGCAAATGAAGGAGCGAATACGAATATTAGGTACCTACAAAGTTTTAGAGCAGTAGCCATCGAGCAGACGATGCGATCGTTTCGTGAAAAGGTTCCGACATTTTATTTAAAAAAAAACAATGGAAACATTAAAAATCCTGGTAACTTACCCTATTAGGTACCTACATATTCTTATTTTTTTGAGTTGTTATAGGTACCCAATGGCAGCTTATCGCACAGGGAACATTTTCACGACACCTGGAGGACTCAAGGGGGTGGCATTTTATCTCTGCCTTATTAGGGTCATTTTAGGGCGGGTTTGATAGAGACGCCACTGTGGTGCGTACATATCTATCCAAAATACTGCGCTTATAATGACACAGAGGAAAAACTTATTGGGAAAGTACGTCTGATCCTGATTGGGACACTGAGAAATTTTCAATTAAACAAAAAAAATATCTGAAATTTTAATCTGAACGAAAATTTTCAATCCACTGCTGAGCGCATTTTAAAGTGTCATGAAACGATCTTTGCACATTACGGCGCCGTAAAATTAAAAAGCTAAAAAAACACTGCGTTAGTATATAGGTACATTGTGATATTATGAATCTATCCCAAGGCTGTAAGTATGTACGTACTTAAACTGAGATTCCACAGTATCCGGGTATCATAAACTCGAGGAGGTAGATTATTATGTCCTGCAGCGATCTCTGTTATAGGTAACAACTAATTTTATTCTACCGTCGTACACAGTTCTTGGCATAATAATAATATTATTCTGACTCGTTGATCGGTCTATTTTTTTCCTCTACTCTATGGTAAGTACGATTCTTATTTCAAACGACGTTCCCGCCAATCGGCAAGGCGCTGCGCGTCTGCAGACCACGCCCTCGCAATGTTTTATTACTCCCGCGAACCACGCAAGAAAAGCCGCGGCGGCCAAAGACTCCGCGGAACATAGGTGCATGCCTACCTACGACAGGGGCCGGATTTTTATTCATCGAAAGTGGGTTGTTTTCCTGAAATACGGTTTAAGGTTTTCAAATAACTTTACTACCTACCTACTTATATACATACTAGCGATTTAGCTGTAATCCACCCCCATGGGAATAAGGTCTTTGGCCCTGATTGTATTCAAAGAGGTTGTGGAATCAGTTATGTGTTATTCCAAAATACAGAATAACCTGCATCTTATTTATTGTTTTGCCAAAAAACTTTCAACTTTACTATGGGTAGATACATATCGTCACCTCAATACTACAACTAGATAACTTGATTTTCACTGTTTTTGAGTTAGCTATTGAATATTATTTTACATTTCCTTCTCTACAATAACTAGGTAAGTCAGAAGTTAATGGGAGCTGTATTAATTTTGTGTTTTAAAATATTAGATGACTTTAAAACCACAAATGCATTAAATAAATAAAATAATATATATACAATATTTGTTCATACAATTGGACATTATTTAATTGTTCCCAATTAGACAATCACAATTTCCATTTTTATTTATAAATAATAATTTTAGCCTAGATTTAAGTTCATAAAGTATCTAAAGTTTAAATTACATTTTATCAACAATGACCAAATCAGAGTTATCTAGTTGTAGTATTGAGGTGTCGAATGATTAATTAAAATATATCAGAATATGTAGTGTATACCTAAGTACAATCTACGTAGGCTATAACACATAATTTATGAGTGACCGGTTTAGTCCGCTTAAATTTGACATTTGCAATACTTATTATACATTTCGCGCTTCGTCTGTGCTAATGAAAATGTACTCATCTAAAAATAAACACATAGCGTCTCGCTGCAGCCAATCGGGAACTAATCAACCATGTAACTGATCAGCGCCAAAAATAACTACCTGACGCATTGCGGACACGAAAACAAAATTTGATTATTATGAATTATCAACAACGAAAAATTAGATTTTCGGCTTAAAAATTGCTGTCTCTAATTAATAATTCCGATCTCTTTCGAGTTCCGTGGAATTAGATTCATAGTGGATGACATCTTTTAGCGGTGTCAATATAATATAAGTACTTAATTAATAATTGCTTAAATCTAATAATTATTCTAATTTTGGGTTTTATATACATACAGGCAGCTGTATCACTAGTGGCGGCCCTGCACTCAACCTTATAGAAATAATTGGACTCACAACCCCGTAGGTCATTTTTGGGCATGCAGTCTTTCTGGCACGTGAAGTAATTTGCGTTATCGCGCTAGCCAATCAGATAATATACGACCACGGCTATTGACTCTTTTCTGTGCATTTTGCTAATGTGAGTTTGTTGGACAGAAATACCTATTTATTGTCTAACCTGCATAGTATTACCTACCATTGATAATATTTGTAATAATTGTCAATAAAAATAGTGTTATTTTTATATCTAAGCTTTCTTGAGTATTTTGTATGGTGGTGAATTACTAATTTTACTACTGTGACACCCCCGTATGGTCCCTATTTGGAGATGTCTTTGTGTATCTTGAGAGGCCCGAATCGGTATCGAAGCCAACAAATAGTAACGGCTGGTTGCGAAAATAATTAAATAATGTTTAATATCTGTCTAATAAATATCTGACCGGCAACATTGTCAAAAAAAATACGTATGGCAACGCCGCATTTTGTGCACAGCTCGCAAGTGTGACGGTTTTTTTTTTGGCGGGGAGAAGCGTCTTTGACAGCACGCAGAAAACACTGTTCGCGCGCGCTACGCATATTTCGTCATAAAAAAAATTAATTGTATAAAATGTAGTAATCTAGTATATATATTAACACCAAATAAGCCTCGTCGTTTCCGAAACAATTCCGGTGTGTTAATTATCCACCTTCATCCCGAATCCAGACGAAAAAAAAACCATACTAAAGATAAAAGTGACAGTTTGTTTATTCATTTCAAAATGAAGTGATACTACCTACTCCTCAAAAAAATACAATAGCATAATAATATATTACCTCTAGACCTGTATTACCTTCCTGTAGACGTGCACACAGCAATAATTTATTCCGACTTTTTGCAAGTGTACACTGCATATCAGGACCTAAGTGCTACATCCCTGGTGTTTAAAAAAGAGTCATTTCAGACTACGTCGAGAATTTAATAAATAATAATTGAGAGAAACCGCTAAGTGGTGACTTTGGAATAGGTAATAGGTTACTCTACTGAGATACACCGACGTTATGCAGATCTACCCCCTGCGGCCCTCGGCAAGGGTGCACCGAGAAACTAATAGAAAGAATGACGAAACACACCCCTCCCCCAATGAGCGAGATGGCGAAACGTCGCGAAAAACTACTTTGTAATAACGTAGTAAATTAATAGTAATAAATAAACCTCGTATTTACAAGTACTCTGAACTCTGAAGTAACGATTATTATAGTGAGTAAAAAGGACTAACGTGTAAACGTAAACAACCCCGAAATCTCCATGACAAGTTGGCCTACACCCCTAGTAAAAACCCCTAATATTTATGTGGGTACACCACATGATAGTACCTATATGTACCTACATAACTACAGTTTTTTTTATAAATGTTCCCAGAGTTTTTGACTTAATAATAGTAAGCATATAGTAGAACTCTGAACTACTCGAAGTAGCAAATTTGAAACCCTATGTTTTTTTTTGTTTTTCCTGAAAAAAATAATAAAAAGCCTCCCTACACTCAAATCCCACAATGAAAGACTCTTGAACATCCCATCACCCAGGATCCAACAAGAAGGTAGTGTCAGTATCTATATAATAAGGATATATATTTATGCACATATACGTACAGCAGGACCCCTATTTGTTTTAAAAATGGTCCCGTGAAGTGGATTCACCACGTTTATGTTTATTTTTGAATATCGAATTTTCTTAAAATTATTGTCTTTGACAAAGTTTTTAGAATAGTGAACCATAATTTACCCCGCACTAATACCAACCGTCGAATCATTAATTTCTATTGCGTCGATTTCGTTTGAAATATATTATTCAACGCATATTATTTTTCTAACTTGACTACTTTACTTATCTAATCAAAGCGAATCTATGGCAAATTGAGGCCGTGGGCAGGAAAATAAACATGTTTCGTGTCGATTCGACCAAAATAAGCACTACGGACTGCTCTAAATCTAAATCAGCATGTTAACTTTATTGTATTGTATCATAATCGTGCTCTAATCTGGAGTCGTGCTCTTGTTTTTGGGGGAGAATTTTTTAATCGCCGACAAATTAGCTGCAGTTAAAGTATACCAACATTAAGACTTTGAAATATAGCTATTTTATGAACCTACGAAAAATAGGTTGGTATAAATGTAGAACACATTTATACGAGTTTAAATTATATCTAGATGCTTGTTCTTTGAGTAGGTAGCCATGGATTAAAAGAAATATCTGGAATGCCTAATTTATGCTCTGTGTATCCAATAATGACATACCTATAGCCAGTGACGTCTCGTGGGGGTAGGCAGGTCATACACCACATTTTAAAGGGCGGCAAATAATGGAATGATTACAAATATTACAACTTTTGAATGCAGTGTCCGTTTTATAACGCAGACGATGCGGTCGCTTCATTAAAAATAATCAAAGCATGTTGTATTCAGTATTGTAATACAGGAGGACCTCGACTTTCGCACATAATTGGTTCCTGAAAAGGTGTGCGAATGTTGAATGTTCGAAAGTAGAGGGAAGTAAAAAAAAAATTAAATTGTGTGTATTTTGAAATATGTGTTTATCAAGTAAATATAAGATGTTTAAGAGACATGTTTAAGTGGGGTTTGCGGGTGTTTCCCTTAAAAAGTTATCAAGAGTTAACTGTTTGCCACTCTTCTTTTTCTTATTTTAAATAAAATATTTAAAATGGTAAATTATTAACTTTACAATATCGCTTAACTGCTGGCACGAAATGTAAAGTGAACCAATCTTTTAATATTAACGCAGTAAACCCAGGTTTTTTTTTTAATTTTTATTTGATTACTGGAAGCAATTCTTTATCCTTCCCTTTCAATTCTCTGGGATTTTCTGGTTGATAAATTAATATTGGCATCAATTTTAAATCACCAGCCAAGTTTCCACCAAGAAGCAATGTCAATCCGTTTTTAGAAGGTTTATGCCCAGGGGCAACTGATTCTTCCTTAGATAAGAATGTACGACTAGGCATTTTTTCCAAAATAAACCTGTGTCATCTACATTAAATATTTCGCTAGAGGAATATTCTGCGTCTTCAATAATTTTGGATAATGAGGAAATAAATTCTCCGCGAAAATCAGCCGATTCTCCAGTGAATTTAATATAAACCAACCGTTACTTGCTAGAAAAATCGTGTTAGAATCTTCTTTTAATCTAGCTTTCCAATCTTTGTACAAACTAAGAGCCTTCGCTTGAATAATTGAAATATTCAGAGGGACATCTTTTTGATGTTGGTCGTCGATCCATGATGACAAATATTTTTCCATTTCATCCATAACTATGCCGTGTCTTTTGGAAACAACCTTTAAAGATATATTTCCACAATTTTGAACGTATTCCTTAATTTTATTTTTCAAAATTGAACATATCGTAGTAGACCTGTTTGTATCATACGAACGTCCGATTGAAGAAAAAGATTCACCGCAATCAGAACGTCGTGTGAAGTATATAAGTCCTTGATTTCTCTTTGTTCGTATCAACACTGCAGTTTTTCTGTTTCTCACTCTTGTTTATAAATCTTTACGGTGAAATATTTCAAATGAATAAAATTAGCAAAACGCATAACATGACACGCCCGCACGCGCTCCTGCGCGACTAAACCTATCCTATAGCTAGCTCACAAGCAATGTGACGGGTGCGAGCAGGATGCAAGTGACGCAAGAAATGCACTTGCTTGTGAGCGAGCGAGAAGGGGATACCTTAACCCCACGGCCAGCGCGACGTTTTAAAAAAACGATATTTTTTGAAATGTGCGGAATAGCGAATTGTGCGAAAGTCGAACGTTCGTAAGTCGAGGTCCGCCGAATCCAGCAAAGCCATACTGGAAGACCGTGCCTCCTACAGAAACATGGCTGCCGCTGCCACCGGTGACACAGCCAGTGAAGGAACCAAGTATTCTTGGAGCGACGTCGCTCGAAAAGGCGTCAAGCCGGTCAGACAGACTTCTCCGGAATGGCCAATTGTGCCACCAACAACCGCCGCAAGGCCCGGCGTGTTCTTCTTTCCTACACAAGAAGGAATGGAGTCTCCGGCCACTAAAGAAGTCATCAAGAAAGCCATCGTGCCCGCGGAACTAAAAGTCCAAATAACGGGCTTGAGAATGGTACGTGGAGGTGGGGTAATCATTGACCCCAGAACCGAGGAAGAGGCCAAACGACTGGCCGCCGCTCCTGGTCTAAAGGAGGCCGGTCTCCGGGCTGAAATCGCAGGAAAAAGGCTGCCGCGGATTATTGTATTCAACGTGCCGGTCAAGACGACTGAGGACGACCTTAAGGAAGCCATTAAGGCCAACACTCAAGAGGTCACGGGTCTCCCCTCGGAAGCATACCGCCATTTTAAACTGAGCCACAGAGCAGGCCCCAGAATCGGGAAATGTCACATGGTGATATCGGTCCCGGCAAAGGTGAGGGAAGCGCTCATCAATGACGGGCGCATATATATGGGATGGGAATCCTTCCCAACCAAAGACTTTTGTGGCGTCGTCAAGTGCACAAGGTGTCACTTATACGGCCACATGGCAAAGAATTGTTCGGCGAGAAGCGCTACATGCGGCCATTGCACCGAGGAAGGACACGATAGGGCTGAATGCCCTAACATTAAGGCCCCCGGAAAGTGCCCGGCCTGCGCCAGGCACAAGAAGCCGCACCAACATGCTGCGATCGACCCTGATTGCCCAGCGCGCAAGTACGCAATGACACAGGAGCGGAACCGAACGGATTATTCGATTCAATGATTCGGTTCGGTCAGTTAAATGCGGGCAAAGGGAGGGCTATAACGGCGGAGCTGATCAAGACGGTTCGGGAAATGGACATCGATTTGGTCCTGGTGCAGGAGCCTTACTCCTACGGCCCCAACCTGGGTTTTAGTGGGGGTCGGGTAATGCACCACGGCCTGGGGTCCATGGCCTGCATCTTCGTTGCGAATCCTACCCTAGTGGTGCTACACCTTGCCCACTTGTCGAGCGAACTCTTTGCCGTAGCGGAGGTCTCCGACCGATCGGGGAACTCCATTGTGGTGGTCTCTTCCTACTTTAAATTCAGCGTAAACATCCTGAAATGCGTCGAGCAGCTTGGTAAAATTCTGGTTGCATGCCGCGGCAAACAGATTATAGTGGGAGCGGACGTCAACGTTCAATCATGGCTGTGGGCCCCCCGGGGGCCGCGGTCTGGCCGGGACAATCCGGCGCCCCTCGAGGAACTCGTGGCAACTCACGATCTGACGGTGCTGAATAACTCTAATGGTCCAGCCACATTCTCCACCAACAATGGGGAATCTCACATTGATATCACTTTGATTTCCACTGGTTCTGCCGAACGCGTCGTGAACTGGACTGTCCATCTGGAAGCGTCAGCAATCGACCACCGTCTGATCACGTTTGCCTACAGGACTGAGAGGGGCCACGCGTCTCTCGCTCCACTTGTGAGCGAGTCACTGCCGAGGCGTTTCAGGACCAAGGGAACCGACTGGGTACGTTTTGACCGCGAGTTTGCTGAGGGTCTGGACAGGATGGCCTCACGCCCTCCGCCAAAAGACATGCACGCTGCGGCTGAGGACTTCACGAATCTCATGATTGAAAAAGCGGAGGGCACTATCGGAAGGACGACCCCGAGACCGCCGAACCTCGCACCCTGGTGGAAGCCGAGACTGACAAGACTGAGAGACGCAATGAGGAGGGCCAGAAGGGCCTTACAAGCAGCGCGAAGATCGCTGGAGAAGCCGCCGCAGGCGGACCATTCGCTTGCGGTCACCTACAGGACCACTAGACTCAAGTTCAAAAAGGCAATCAGTAAGGCTAAGAAGGTGCACTGGAGAGAGTTCGTCACTGAAATGGGTGGCAATGATCCGTGGGGCCCCCCCTTCCGCGTGATGAAGCTGGGCTCACGGCCCGGAAAAGTCATGTCGGCGTTACGGCGCCCCGACGGATTGTTCATCAGTAGCTCTGAAGAGTCCGCCACAGTCCTGTTGGATGCTCTTATCCCGCAGGACAACGAGTCGCTCGACATTGACAACGACCGATTTCAGCAGCTTCGTGTCTATGCGCTGCTCTCCTTAAACACTCCGCGATCCGCAGCCACTACCATGTCCGAACTAGGGATCCTGTTTGCCAGCCTCCCGGCTGGCAAAGCCCCGGGGCTTGACTGCATAGATAACGCGCTAGCGAGAAGGGCGTGGTCTCTTGCCTCAGACGAGATCACGCAACTCTACAAAGAATGCATGAGTAGTGGCATATTCCCCGACTGCTGGAAGAAGGGTCACCTCACGGTGATCCCCAAAGCTGGCAGTCGCCCTCCTTGTGACCCGAAAGCGTATAGACCGATTACGCTCCTTCCCGTCTTCGGGAAGATATTGGAAAGATTGATAAACAGCAGGATTGAGTTCCACCTGTCGGAAAACTGTCCAATCTCGCAAAGACAATTTGGGTTTAGACCCGGAAAGTCCACCGAGGATGCGATTCGCTTTGTGATCAACTCTGTGGAGAGCTCTGGCAAGGACCTCGTTGCCGGGATTTTTCTCGACATCGCGGGCGCGTTTGATACTGCGTGGTGGCCCTTGGTTCTGGCAAAGCTTCGGCTGAAACAGATCCCCGGGGACCTCTTTGCCTTGGTTCAAAGCTACTTCAGCAATAGGGAGATAACCTACGACTCCGGCCCCAACCTGATTCACAGGAGGACCACCATGGGGTGTCCCCAGGGCTCCGTCCTGGGTCCCCTTTTGTGGAACATACTGTTTGACGACGTTCTGTCCCTGCCACTGCCTCCGGGCTGCACGCTCGTTGCGTACGCTGACGACTTGCTCCTGCTTGTTGGGGCGACGAGCCGACCGGCACTTGAGCGTGCAGCCACGGACGCCTTGGGCAGAATCCTTAATTGGGGGTTGCTGAACAAGCTGACCTTTGCCCCGAGCAAGAAGGAAGCTGTCCTCCTCAGGGGTAGTTCTCGGGTCAACATAACTCGACGGCCACCCACGGTTCGTTTTGGCCAGACCTCAGTGCGTTTCTCCGAAAGGGTTACGTATCTGGGAGTAATTCTTGATGACAAGCTGTCTTTCGTTCACCATGCCAAGACGGCCGTCTCTAAGGCCAATTCGGCCTATCAGAGAATGGCCCGAATGGCAGGCAGCAATTGGGGACTTAAGCCTAGAGCCCTTAAGGTTGCATACGGCGCAATTTTCATGGGAATTGCCGGTTACGCCTCCAGCATTTGGCATTCCCGAGTAAACTCCTTAACTCTCGTTAACTCGTTAACTCCTTAACTCTCGTCTCTCTAAGACGCGCACTACTAAGCGGGCAGCGACTTGCGCTGAACTCGCTTACCAAAGCCTACCGCACAACTTCTACTGACGCGCTTGCCGTACTCGCGGGGGTGCTACCCCTCGATCTGCACGTCCAAGCCAGAGGATCGATCACCCTCCTCTTGAGGGGGATCAGCACAACACTCGCCGGTGTCCATCTGACACCACCGCAGAGATCCGAGGACGTTCCTTACAGGAAGACTGTAAGTGACATTGTGTACAAGACCGCATTTGCGGCATGGCAGGCGAGGTGGACCGCCTCCCCCAAGGGGCGGCACACTTACCGTTTTTTTCCAGACGTATTCTGCAGGCACCAAACTAGAAGACTCCAACCTTCGCACTGGATTAGCCAGTTCCTCACCGGCCATGGCAACTTCGCCGCCAGACTCCACGAGTTTGGCTTGATAGTAGATGGGCCGGGTTGTACCTGCGGGCATGACCACCAAGATGTTGAACACATCCTCTGGGATTGCCCGCTTATGGAATTCGAACGAGCGGAGCTGTTTGCCAGGGTCCGTCCTCACACGGGCCCAATTGGTCATGGAAATCTGGTAGCAACCGAGGCCAACTTTGCGGCATTTGAGAAATTTGCAGTGTCGTATGGGGAGCGGGATAGTCCCGACTCTTCTGTAGACTCATCCATTTCAATTCGTGACACTCAGTATGCGGGTACACAAAGCGCTTAACGTCAGCGGACAGCAGAGCCAGTCCAAAAAACAAAAAATTTTCTTTCTTAACTTTCTTCTTTAAGCACTACGGTGCATGGTTGCAGCATCAGTCCCGTGCGGCTCCGTCTCGGGACGGAATGAGCATTTAAAATCACTTCTTTCAGACACGTTTAAAGCGTCATAGAAAGCGGCCGTGCATATCCACGGTTGTGCATATATGACGGGTGGTGGTGGGCACTTTAAACTGTACATGTTGTAATGACAGTTTATTGCTCAGACAAAATTTTTACAGGGATACCTCCAAGCCTGTCAGCGCCACAAACCTCAACGTACCTATAACCACCACGGTTTAAGAGTTGGTATCGTTGAAATGCTATAATTCTAATTAGACGGTGTGTAGGTATGTCAATTTATTTTTTTTGGTTTATTTTTCTGTTTATGATAACCAAATCTATCAACATGGGGTAAGTAGGTACCTAACGAATTTGCAGATATTTCGAAATTAAAAATGAAAGGGGCTGGTATTCTAAATCTGCTTAAGGGCGGCACTCTGCCTAGGGCCGTTAATGCTGATTTTTTCACACCCAACTCACCCATCTGTTGATTGAAGGTTTCATTTTCATACTAGATATCTAATCGTTAGCTAACTTGTAAGGGTGACCAGAAAATGTGTATTCATAACGTGAACTTAAAACTGGAATTCAATACCTAAATCATGGCCCCCACAAGGGTGGGGCTGACAGGGATGTAGCGTGGGGGCCGGTCTTAGGAGAGGCCTGGCGTGGCGGATCGGGTCAGCCAGATAAGTAATATTAACAGATGACAACAGTTTTAATAACTGTTGCGTTTGTATACCTACATCCCATATGCCATAAATTTGTTCCATGGGCCGTAAAATAGTCGCCTACATACACGAAATCGAATAATACACGATGTTTACATTCAATTATAACTATCAGTATAAGTAAATAATATATAGGTACCTGTACGCATTCTTATTCCATATTTTATTAAAACAATAAGTCATAAAATATGTTTATTTACCGTAATACTTCAGGCACACCCTGTGTCAATACTACCAAAGAACACCAACACAACAGCAAATCGTTTTTAGCGTACAACAATGTCCCTGTAGAGTGCGTGGACTATACCTTGTTTCAGAATTAACATTTAAAAATGTGTATTTTCACGAGTCACGATTTAATTTTTGATTATCGTGTGTCGTTCCTGAAAAAAAAACATAGTAATTGTGGGCTTCCATTTTTTTTTAATCTAAACAGGAAATCTTATGTATATAACAGGTATTTGAGAAAACTGATTTTACGACATCTATTAAACTGCGAAATCTTTCTTGTACGTTCCCATTATTATTTATATATCTTTTCACATTATCCTACTGGATATGATACTGCTGACATCCCACTGGTTTCTGTAGAATATCAGTTGGGAAACGATGCTGTAAAGTATTACACTGACCTCTACCTTAACGATAGTTAGGGGGGGCGCCAAAGATCCTGGTCCGGGGGTCCGCTTCAGAATGTGGGCGCCAAGACTTAAATAATACTAATACGATAATACTTTCATTCACATAACGCACTGAAAAATAATTAGGTATCTATTAATTAAATTATAGGTACGTTCATATTATAATAATGTTATGGTGATTATTTAAAATATTGAGGAACATTTTGCAATGCACGTAAAAGATTTGAAAGTTTTAGAAGACATTTTGGCTATTTTTTTGACTTCAAGTCTTATTAATATTGTGAAAATAATACTTTACTTTATATACCTACTCAAGACATTTTCCTTGGGGTGGTAAAAAAAAGATGGGATTAAATAACTTGATATGGAGACTTTAAGCAATTTACATAAACTACGTTCGTAAATAAATTATAGATTCAACCATAAAGTTCCTAATTATTTTCAAGAATTTAGATATTATTTCGTACACTTTTGAATCGGCCCACCTTTATATAAAGCCAAGAATATTGGGTAGAAATAATTACAAGATAAAAAGAACTTTTTATATACAACGTTTTTAAATTTTCTGTTGAATCATATAAACTTGACTTGACTAGCATGATAGAAATAATACTGAAATGTCATTTTGACATGTCATATTGATTTCCATAGTAACGCACGTATATATTAATAATTTAGTTGCTAGGACCCCAGACCCCTAGCAACCAATAATGGTATCGAAATAACTTTTCATACAAAACAGAATTAACTGAAAATGACTTCAATTCTACTTAAAGATGGCTAAAAGTATTTAAAAATGTATTGGCATCGTGTTCTGATATATTCTAAAAGTTTCAAATGTCTAGCTAGTCGGAAAGTTAGTTAAAAATCGATTGCAAGATTTGTACCGGACAAATAAGAATACGAGCTAAGAAAAACGTTGTAATAAAATGACAAAAGTTTCCCTTGTTGTAGGGATTCAAATAAAAATTGTGTTTGATTCGTTCTGAAAATTTGTCGCTGCATTAGTACCTAGGTACTATTAATTCTCATACACAAATGCATTGCCATCAATTAACTAATTTTTTAACCGAACGCCATTAGCTAAAGTGCATTAGTTCGTTGTGCAACAGTTTTAAAAAAAGCTAAAAGCATATTGACACGTGCATTATAATTATGACCGTCTCGTATGCGGTTTATTTCATTTAGCTATTGCATTGTCGAAACTCAATGAATTACATATAAATATTCTTATTGATGAAAGTTTTAATAATATTCCTGAGGCTAGAGGTAAATCATTTCCTGTCCAGCTGATGACATAGATATCAAAAATGGTCGATGTTGAGAATCTAGGAAGAAGAAAGCCAATGATTTGAGGTTGAGAGCAATGTATCTCTATCCGTCAAGTACCTACTCGTATATGCTGCCGCGATCTCTGCATGGCAGCCATGTCTATTAAAATATTATAGTGCCTCACTTACTTATCCTGAGAAGAAAAGGAAAATAATGTGGATAAGCAGAGGCGAATTTAAAATTTGAGAGAAATGAGGGTAGCTGCTGTGACATTCCGTGTGGTTAATAGGCCACGCGTTGCTTAACCGCTAACTTAGGAATAAATGCAAATAAAACAAATTTTGAGACTATATTCCATGAAATCGTCATTTTTTCGCCTGCAACGCTGACAATTTTCGTCTGTGTATCCGTTTTAAATAATTAAATTAGGTAGTGACGTTTGGAAATTTGAGACTAAAAATAATATCGGTCACACTTTGAATCTACTTAGGATGGCATTTTGCTTAGGTGTGTCACATAGTTTGACTGCAATATTTGAAAAACTCCGTCGAGAGCACTGCGCACTAGAGGTGAGTTGGAAAGACTGTCACTAGTTTGTGTACTCAAGTTTCGGATGAAACTACCTATACTCAGTATGTGTGGCCCAATAAACGTATTCCAAAAAAATTGTGATGATATCATCGCGAGTCGCTGTTGTGTGCACTCGCCAGTTGGTAGACTTTCAACACTATTGACAATAAATGCGCGCGAAAGATATAGCACTTGAATATAGGTATATTTTAATTTATTAGTCTATTGCGTTCAAATGTATGAAAAATAGGTCATAAATTTTGTGTCGTAGCACATTGGTGAGGTGACGCACAGGCTTACGCTTGTTATATTACCGCTCATAACATGTTTAAAATTTAAAAAAAAAACACTGCTATTCATTTTTGTTAACAAGAATATTGTAATCTAACAGAAAAACAACTCATAAATTTAAAATGTGTTTAAAATTTATGAGACAAGCGGAGCTCAGCGTCTTTTTAGCGATTCTATTGAAGCCGATACACAGTCTGAGTTCCCTGAGCCGATATTATGTATTTCAAATACTAATAAGGAGTTGGTTTTAGTTTCAGTTGAGTATGAAACTTTTGTCGCATTCGCACGCCAAACGCTCTATATAGTATTCCAAATACTAGTAAGTATTTTGGAACAAGTTTCTATACTAACTATTTTTTTATACTGGTAGTAAGTATACTTAGTCTTCAAAATCGACTAGTTTTTCCATCTCTACTGCGCACCCGATACAATGTGCGTCGTGAAAAAATATTTAGACTGGAAGGGCACCACAAGACGAAAATGTTTGAATATGATTGAAATGAAAATATTTAGTTTGTGAACACTACACTGCGAGATTTTGCATCATGTAGTTCCACCACTGGTGATTGTATTATTACATAATAATATTATACTCGAATTATTTTAATTAGATTATCAAAAGTGTGACGTTATTTCCGGAATGATTGTCGATGGTATCCGCATCATGACAAAAATGTCAAACGACAGCCCCCGAAGTGTCATGGAATGTCAAATGATAATCGAGACTGCGCTAAAATAAATGTTCGTTAAAATGAGCCGTTACAATATTTATAATGGCCTCACCTGCCGCTCACTTCATGCGGTCGGATGAATTTTTGAAGCGAAATCATCAAAATAGTCATTATTTTATTTCGTCGGCAATTTTTAGCAAGATTCAATTATTTATCAAATTATTGGATATTTGACGCTACCAATTTGCAGCGAGCAGTCAATTAGGTACAGCCTGTTTATTATCTATCATTAAGTCATTAATTTGACGTTGTTAAGCGTTAAGACGATACTTCAGTGAAATGGCAAATAATTTTCAACTAATTTTTGGACTCGCTGGCAATCGGAGAGCGAACGTCGAGGTGTGAATACGTCAATTTGTTTCGTGGTGGCGACGGGGGTATTAATTCTTAAATCGTGTAAAGATGACTAAAAACGTTACCCATTTACTTGAAAAAGAAAACATGTCAATGAATATATTATTATTGTTACTAATAGAACAATAAACAGAACATTAAATGTACGCATGTTGAATTTATATGACAAATTATATTTCGTTCGGCATGCGTCATTTGCACCCGCGACCCGCAATCCGCGCATCGCCTAGCCACGATCGTTTTAGACCATGCCTCAACTGAGGTATAGCCTTAAGGGCCCAAGTGACATAACATAAAGGTCGACAATTAAGAATCTTAGGTATTTTTGGTAGTTAAACCTGATTAATCAGTTTTTGAATAAAAATAATGGACCTTCAGATAATGATAGATAATATTAAACTAGCATAAAAATGGGCAGAAAACGATTATATTTTTCTAAAAAAGAGCTAAAAACTAGTGACTTTGGTCTTGGACGATGTAGGTATTTTTATTTTTTGAAACACTGAGGGGGGTCCTTGAATGATATTTGTATAGGTGCCAAATATTTCTAGTTACGCCACTGATCGGTCATGTTGTTAAAACCAATGCTCTAGATAAAATTTATCAAATATCCCATGCAGAGAGGTTGAGTGTGACCTACTGAAAAGGAGAGATCTAGGGATAAAGATGTCTGAAAGAATAATGTATGTTCGGTTATGGACGCAAATGCTTATAGCACCAACTTAAATACATACCTATACCTCTGAAGATTTATTTGTAGCAAGCTTCACGCTTGTGGTCTGAGATTTCTTGACAAGGAACGCACTGAGAAAAAAAAATGTTTGCTTTATTGTTCCTATACATAATATAATAGGTATATTGACTCTTCATTGTTTAGATGTATAATAAGTAAGCAAAGTAAGAACACCAGCGGCTACATTACTTAAATTTTATTCACAAAAATGTAGGGAGATGGCCTATAGGTATTATTCTTGTTAACACCGACATACTGTGCATTCCACTCTAGGTACGATTTAAACTATGTAATTAGTATTTTCCTAACGTATTTTCACAATGATAATATTATCAATTTTGATCTCAGGGCGGTCATCAATGATTCCTATTTATTTCACTTTGTCAATCAATACTTTATATAATATAAATATTTTATAGCAGTAAACATTATGCATGAATCTCCACTCTAGCTGCTATAAATGGTTACGAATAATGTGAAATGAATGATTCGGTACACTCCATGAAGTGAACTAAATTATTTATTCGGTAATTGATGTCAATTGCCGGTGAGATTTGGACGTCAACTTTTATTTAATTCCACCAAAATATATCGAGTGAATATTTAGGTTCCTTGTCATTCACAATATGCAGGTATCTACAGTTTTCACAACTTCTGAAACCGCGTTGCTAGACTACCTACCATATTCATGGTAGGTATATGATATATATTTTTATTTTGTTTATTAAGGAAAACAAACAGTTACATTAATTATTATAAGAAGGTAAAGTGTATAAACATAGATTAGAGAAAAAATATTGCAACCAGCAAAGTTTCAATATATAAATTATAATATGGTAAAGCATAACAAGATAGAAAGTAGGAAGAACATAAAATAGAAAGAAATTACATAAGAAAAAAAAAAGAATTTTGAATATATAACATAAATAGCATTTTTATAATAATAATAGGTAGGTACATGTGGCCGTCATCGGATCCGTGTGACCCAGCTCTCAAATTAATATCATTTATTGAATTGACATGTATTTATTTAATGATTCACAGGCCGTCAGCAGTTTTGTATAGCGCTGACTCGGTGAGGAAAGAAAAAAACAAATTGTTCATCATTTATAAGTATTCTTTTGCATATAAAATTCACACAGTCAAATTACTTCTTACTTTTTCTCACCAGAAGCCTGGGATGTTCGTGTAAGCATTTATTTTAACCGTGTTGGGTAAAATAAAAAGCCAGCTGATCGCCATATTCCAATATGGCGATCATAGCACAGCGTGATGTAGGTACCTACGAGTGTTGATTTTTCGTATGTTATTACTGAACACTTTTTACAATACATTAGGCGGCCATAGACGGACAGTTTTCGTAGCAGTTTGAACATGGCACAGACAATAACTGTTCAATAACTGTACGTTAGTGGACACACCACAGATCAGTTTAACTACCCCATTTAAATATGTCGAACTGTCAACAGACGTGCCCATATACGTACAGTTATTGTCTGTGGCAGATCAAGTGTCAAAAACTATGGAGGTTATGTTCGCCGAGATCATACACAGGGGTACCATGTGTTAAATTAGTTTTAAGTAGGGTATACTTGAACGAACGATTGATCTACAAATATTTTTACTTTGGTAGATTTATTATGATTACAATTTATTGTTTGTGTAAATATATGTCCAGATTCTTTTATTTTGAATAAATTATTCATAGTATACTAATTGTTGTTTTAATAAAATTTAATTAAGATAAAATACATACGTATTGTTTTATTTAAATCAGGGTTATATACATTAAATTTATGTAATATGTTTTATTCAATCACCAAAACAATTTACTTATTGGTTTTGAATAATATAATATATTAATTTGGTACAGACATATTAACAACACACAATAAATATTGTTTGCGGTACCTAGTTGACACTTCACAATATTCGTAATTATATAATATGAGTAGCAAAAGAATACGCAACAAAAATAATATACTTCTTATCGAACGAACTTAGAAGATTATGACAGAACTGTCAAAATTTGCCGCCAAATCGCGCCAGCTACTCCTACTTTACGACACAGCTAGCTAACGTCACCCGAAAACTTTCGGTGAGTTGAAATTCCAACAGTTTTACAAAAACACGGGAGTGGGAGGGCGCTGGCAGTTTGAACATGGCACACATCTGAGAGGTCGAAAAGTGTCCGTCTATGGGCGCAGCAGATTATCTACAAAAGATAACTGTATGGTTATTAACTGGCATGTTCAACCTGTTACGAGAACTGTCCGTCTGTGGCCGGCAATTTGCAGTCTCCTCTTTCGGAGACCCTATACCCATGGTATTTTGACCTAATATGACTGGAGTAATATCGTGGTAGGTATATAAAATATAACGTAATATGTAAGTACGAGTATAATGTTTCTCTGTTTGACTCTTCCAAATTTGAATTTTTGCAACACAGATAACGTTTGCATATTATTTTGGATTCAATTTAAATTTCGTAAGTATTCTTTTGTTTGAGTTTTTAATGCTGTCAAAATAATTTTCCTTTTGGCATACGTATTGCATGCCTCGATTATAATAAATATCAGCCTTTATCAGTCTCAGACCTTTTACATATTTTCTGGTGTCCCTCAGGACTCAAACTTAGGGCCGTTGCTGTTCACGATTTTTATAAATGACATAGAATTGGTAATAAAAAATTATATGTTTTTGTTGTTCGCTGATGACTTGAAACTCTTTTTGGAAGTTGTCACATTGGACGATTGTCGTCAGCTCCAACTTGATATAGATAATATAATTATATTAGATTGGGGCAGGCGTAACAAACTAGAATTCAATATTGATACATGCAATCTTTTGTCGTTTACCAGAGCCTCAAAAGTGTTGTTTTTCCAATACTCGATGCATGGCAGAGTTCTGTCCCAATTTGGCATTACGTTTGAGAGTAAACTGACATTTATTAGCCATATAGTTACCATTTGTAACAAGGCGCTTAAAATGTTGGGCTTCGTCATGCGTACTTCCCGGGTCTTTTCGGATGTTACGGTATTAAAACTTTTATTTAATTATTTAGTTCGAAGCAGACTTGAGAGTGTGTCTATTGCTTGGGCACCGCATCATTTGAAGTATGGCCTTATGGTGGAGAGGGTTCAGAAGAAATTCTTGAGACTCCTTTACTTGAGGTTGTATGGATACTATTCATGGCTTTATCCAACTAATTTTCTCTTAGGCATGCTTATATACTGCAGTCTGCAATTTAGAAGAAATCTTTATTTAGCTACGTATTTTTTTCGACTTATACGAGGTATAAATGAGAACTCTGCCATTCTGGGCAGTGTTGACCTGTGTGTCCCTGATAACTATCTTAGCAATAGAGAACATCAGTTGTTTATTCTCCCAAGGCGCAGAACCAACCTGCCACTGGTAATGCCAATTAGGAGGGCCATAACTATGTTTAACGAAATTGCTCCGGATGTTGATATATTCCACATACGTGAGGATGAGTATAGGTAGATGTTGTTTTATAAATTCTTAAAATAGGGTCTGCTTAACTCATCCGGTGTACTTCCTTGTACCTATCTAATTTATATTTTTTGTATGTACACATTTATACTGTTTAATAACTTACTATCTATACAGATCTATCTCTTTTTTATGTAATACTGTTTTATATTTCTTTGTTTCTAAATTTCATGTTGTGAACTTCTTAAACTTATAATTTGTAATGTCCACAATATGTTAAAAATAAATAAATTGAATTGAAATCAGCTATTTATTATTGAGAAATATGATTATTGTTGTTTTATCAAGTAATACGAATGAGTGAATATACCCTCTTGAGACCCGAGATAGAACCAGTCATGAGAAAAAATATTTGTGCATTTTACTGTTCAATAAATATTATTAAGATCACAAAAAAAAAATTAAAATATTTTTTTACTATATATTAACTAAAATCCACTACGTGCACGTGAGTGCATCTCAGGTCACAATAGAGTACAATATTGGATACAGTACAAACAATGAAATGAAACAAAAACAATGTGATATCCATATAATGATACAATTTTATTAGAAAAATAATACAATAATCATAATAATATAATGGTGATTGGAAAATTATATTTATTTAAATTAAAAATATAGTACATTAACGGTCAAAACCCTAAAATACTACACATTAATTAGCGCACTTCAGGGAATAGGTTTAGGGACAACCATTCTTTGCTGTAGAAGTAGATCTGTGTTTACTCAGTGTGTTATTGAAGCTAATGGTGAAGAGTTTCTTGGATGACCTTGTATCGATGATGATACTGATGGCTAAGTGACTTTCATACCAAATCGTAGGGTTTGCAAGTCTGATTTTCCATGACTATGAAGTATTCCAATCACAGTGAATATTTTCTTTCCTATAAGTTTGCATGTACAATGAGCAAACAATTTCATGTCCATGTCCAACAAGTCCATGTCCACAGTGGTCAAAGATCCTCACAGTTTACATGCTTGATGTCCTGTGAAGGCAAACACACCACTGTGAAGATTAATGCGGCTCATCGACTTGTAATCAGTATTTTACAACAGCTGACTGAGTGATGCATATCGTTCTTCGTCTTCTTTGAATCATAACACGTATTGGCCTGAAATAACGAATCGGTGAGGTTGAAGCTGGTAAAAAAGTCATATGTGTAGACGTACAAGGGCAGTTGTTGTGAAGCCAAAGTAACATCACAGCGTTGCATTGAGATTGTATCGTATCTTCATCAGATAGGTAGGATTCACTTCCCCACATGGAGAATAATTTATAGAGCAATTGGAGTCCAGCACCCAATAAACCATATATGGCCATGAACTGAACTCTTCAGCTCAGCATCATTCGTCTTATTAGGCTCAGCGTACTGAAACAATAGAAAATACAATACCTACTATGAATTAATCGATACATTTATTCCTATTTATTAAGTATTCAACACCAGGAATATAAATACTAATGGCCAATAGTATTAATCACTAGGTATATTAAGTATATTAATTATTCTGTCCATCGAATCCTCAATATGGAGATCACAAAGCCCTTTCATCACAAACTGTATCAATTTAATTGGTACTTAATTGATTTTTTAGCAGTGCATGCACTTGCCTAATTAAATGATAAGTTTGATATTTATGACTAAATGATAAAGTAATATAATATGAGCATTGATACCTTATGGTTTCATAAGCCAGGATAGGATCCTGGATTGTGATTTTGAAGGATGTATCTCAGCCTCTAGCAGTGAATAAAGTTCACTGGTTCTCCAGAATAAAGTCATCATCTGGGCCCAGGAGATGAATGTGAACATCATTACTGTCGTCAGGGTTATATCCTCCACCAACTTCGACATCATTATCATTCAAAATATCACCAATATGCTGGCTATTCAAGGATTCGTCTAAATGTAAACAAAAAACATAACCTCAATAAATCAGATATACTAATGTCAAAATATATCACTCTAGACCTGAGTTACTCATGTGTGTACCGAATTTTGAAACTATGATTATAATATTTTACAAAAGTGTAAAGATAATTTAAAGTATACGGAATATTACTATGATTCATTGTGAAACTAAATACAGCATTGGTTTTTAATATAAATAAATATTAATATTTAATTAAAAGCACTTACTTGTCAGAGTTGACTTTTTAGCCGCCATTTTTGTCTTGTGCAAATATCCATAACTTCAAAGTCAAAATAACAATTTATTTTAAAACTACATAGGCTAGTGTTTTGCTCTAGTGGTAGAAAAATATACTATTTATACCACTGTAGTCAAATGCGGTTCAAGTATCCATTCAAATCATTACTAAAAAATATTTAAATAACGTCCACATACGTGTACCTCAGGACGCAAGAGGATACAATACTAAATGGTTTATAACAGTGTGGCAGCAGAGATGACAACACTGGCGACAAGCGGAAAATATAAGAGTAGAAAACCATAGCAACCAAAATCAACAACCATATTATTATACAAGACTGATCACAACGAACACGAAACGAACTGTTATTACTATGATATACAATCAAATATACCTAAAGACATTGAGAATTAAAACGATTACTCTAAACTAAATTGTAAGTATACCTATTTTGTAATCCGTAAAGTCTTTGGTACAAATATAAAGAAACCCATAGTGAAGATATTCTTACAGAACAACGCAGATCTAGACCCAAATCTGAGTATAAAAATGTTCTCTCCTTTTTAATAAGCCTTTATGATTACTACAGATTCAAAGAATCGACCTCGTGTGAAGCCAGGTACTTCAGCTAGTAGGTATTATATACGATATAATCATTTCATTTGTTACACCTTGCATAATTGATTGCCAGTTCCCCGCGGTGATTGCATTCTGTTGCACATTACACGAAAAGAAGCGGAAGGGTATAATTAACGTTATTGCTATTATTGGGGACGCAGAAGAAATGACGGATGTTAGGTTACCTGTCGTCGCGTAACAGCCGCGTCACTGTCACTCAATGTCACTCACCTGTTTGTTACATTGCGGCGCTCGGCCACTGTGACGTTCCAACATTTGATGATGATGATGATTCAGGTAAGTACCTATGTACTCCTTTGTTACTGCCGTTTGGTGATTTTTTAGCGAAGTTTCTTACGTGTTTGGTTTTAAAAGTGACTATGTACGAATGGCATAAAGAAAGAACGTAGTAAAGTACTAAGTTTTAGTTTTTTGTAGTACTATGTTTCCTCACTGCAACTACATCGCCTCAATCTTGATCAATATTAATATGGTGGACATTGATGGAAAAATATGTTTTCAACAAATATTTTTATTCATTGACATTTAAAACAATAATAAACACATCGTCAGTAAATACCTAATCGTTATAATTGCGAGCTATTTATTTGCTGACTGCTTCAATGTCGATTAAAATGGTTCCATGATACACACAACGTGACAAAACAGAACAATGACATAACAGAACATGACGAAACAGAACGGTGACAAAACAGAAGATGGCAAAACAGAACAGTGATAAAACAGAACAGCCAGGGATAAAATAAAACATTCATTTTTGTGGAATATATTTATTATATTCTATAGGTTTTTTTATATATGGAATATATAAAATTTTATAATGTAGTCACTGCATGTTGGCGATTCGGCGTAAAAACCTCAATTTATCTGTTTGATTTTGATAATCATGCACAACTATTGCCACTTTCTTACTAAGGGTCTCATACTTTTTCTTTATAACTTCAAGGTGACCTGTATGAGCATTGGTAACTAATAATCGCAGGCTAAAAAAATGCATTATTTTCAAAATAACGGTTTTATAAAATTTAAAAATATATAGGTACTTATTAAAATTTTTAAAATATCAAATATTTATTTACTTATATTTTGTTTATAAACTTAAGTTTTATAAGTATTTAATTAATAAATACATTCCTCAAAAATGTATATTTTATTTTTCCCCTGGGCCCTGGCTGTTCTGTTTTGTCCGGTTACCGATTAAAATATGTAAAAATGATTTTAGGTTTCCCATCTGCACCCGTCATGTATGTACAACAGCCGTGGATAAACAGCTCCGCCTTCCATGACGCGTAAAACGTGTCTGAAAGAAAAGATTTTATATGCTCATTCTGCTATCCCATGAAGCCGCACGGGACTGGTGTAAAAGCCTTGCACCGTGGTGAGAAGAGTTTAGAGAAAGAATTTAGAGAGAAAAGAAGAGGGTTGGAGTGACTCAGCTGGTGACATTAATTAATAAAGTGTCCTCTGTATACCTACGTATAATGAATATCAAGATTTGAATGCGATGATGATTCTACGGAGGATTCGGCCCGATTAACCTGATCTCCATACGACGCTGTAAGTTTCTCAAATGGCTCAAAGTGGCCTGTGTTTCATTCTGAATTTATTAGATTGCAACATTTTTTTTTTGAAGAATATACTATTATGGTCACATGAGAGCACCGGACTGCCCCCAAAGTTTAATAGAATTTATTGTCACTGTATTAGCATTCAAATTTGGTGATTTCGCGTAATGAACTGATCAATCATCCAGTAATGGCTGTAAAAAATATATCTAAAAATTTTATTATATACATATTTGTCATCTTCTATATGGAGAGACTGATGGTATAGATAGCATTCAGTGAAAGTGAAGCAGAAGAATAGCGCTGGCGTGCTGCAGCGACCATACGAAGGAGCTTACTGTGGTCAGCTTTCACTTCATCTTCTTGAGAACCATGTGGTGTGGAAAATCCTGGTCGCTCTAAAAATATATGCATATTGTAATGAAGAAGGCATTAAGAATTAAGCATAGATTAAAAATATATAATTTGTATATTTTTAGGTACCACATTATGCAATATCAACATCTGCATTTTTTATGGTTTGGTATAATAAAAATTATCCTAAATGTCAATGCGGAAGCAATAATAAAGCTATAAATTGTATTGTGTGGCAATGTCCGCTTTATGATGGTCATTGAGAGGAAGGCTCCTTGAAAATTTAAGAAGTTAAAATTATCAATTATGTTTATAGCTCAGCCAAATATCAAAGTGTTTTTTGTTTCAAAATGTTTCTGAGAGAGTGTGACCTGCGAGCATAATTAATTACAATACCGTATGGTTGAAGGCGTTGAAGCTAACCTATTATGAATAATATTATGTATTTTTTTTATAATCATTAATTTTATAAAATTTAATAATATGTATAAATGTACAGTTAAGTAAACCTCAGTTGAGGCTTCGTAGTTAATAATAATTAAAAAAAAAAAAAAATTAAGGGAAGATTTTTTATCTGGCAGAAGAAGAACGTCCTGGCTGACGAATCTCAGAGAATAATTTCAGGTAACAGTGACTGCGATCATCGCCGATGTCAAGAAGAAGAAGTAAGAGAGGAAACGACCAAGAAAGGAGCAAACATCTTAATAAATTTTAGAAGTAATACCAGTTTCGAAGCAGTGAGCCTCACTATACAGAGATGAATCAAAAAAATATAATTGTATTATTCCTCTATAATACAAAAGTTTAATTTTGAAATTAAGAGTGCTACTCACGAGGAATTTACTCCTTAATTTTACAAATGAAATCCAGCGATATTATCTCTTGTGAAAATAACACTTTTTTGCCAATGTACGAGTAATAATGCAATTATTTTCATTTATTCATTTTATACGCAATCTGATAAAACCTGAGTAAAACAGCGGTTGCTTTCATTAGCCCTATAAGCATGTGTGAATAATTCTTTTTGACTAATTTTGATGATGATTGACTCGCACATATTTCCATGGAGTTATAGTTTTTTTTCAATTCAATTTAAATAACTACATGCAATTATATATTTTAACACTTACATAGATTGTTACTCTGAAGCGAGAAGATATAATATGTAGGATAAGCATCTACGTCATAATATTATTACCTAAACCAAAACTTTCCCAACGTATATTCGAACTCCTGTATTATAGTATGTAGGTATATTTACTGTGTTCCCCAAACTTATAACATGCTAGTACTTACCTACCTTTTTGGAAACATAGATTTTATCGGAGTAAATATCACTCTTTTAACGACGAACTTTGAGTCGTTTTTTAATGTTTTGAGACAATTATTGTAAATATTACTAACATACCATAATTATATAAACCATATAAAGATTCTTGTCTCGAATCAATGACATATTATACTATTCTCATTCATATATAATTCTATTCTCATATATAATTACTCTCAAATATTATGTTTGCGGAAAAGGTCAACTGTGTAACCCTTCAAATCTATTTCGCAAGCGTGTGGTACACGTCCTACCGCAGTTTGGTAAACACTAGTGGATGCCATATAGGTAGGTACCTTACAATTCGCATGTGATTTAAAAAAATCTAACAATTAATAATAACTTCTCACTGTATCAATGTATAAATTATAAAACGATCTCAGAATAAAAATAAATCAAAATTTAGATATGTATCTATCTACCCCTACGATGTATGTGTACATATCTTATTATAAATGCATCATCGTCATAGGCGAAGGTTCTTTTTTTATTATCTTGAATAAACATGACCAACGTAATAGAATATAATACTTGATGTGATATTTTCTTTAATTTCTAATCTATGAAGGTACTTATAGGTTATAGGAAGGTGCATCAATTGATTAATTTTGTAAAATTTTGACAATCCTACTTACATAATTTGATTAGAGACTAAAAAAGAGGGCTTCCAAACAGTTTAAAACAGTCATAAAACAATTATTTCAATTATACGAAAATCTCTAAGTAAAGAGACATGTAGGTACTTCTCACATTTTTTTTTAATAATATAGATTTAGATTCCTCAGAACGCTGAACTATCGTTAATTGAAAATGTTTAAGTCAGCGACGTCACGTGAGAGTAGGCAGATCATGCATTGCCAAGGGCTGCTAATTATGGTTGCAATTATAAGTATTTATTACCTATATATTCTATAGTAGATATTATCATGGTCACGAAATTGTTGATTTTTTTTTATCGTAGGGCCTCAGAATCTGCGCTTAGGAGCAAACATAATCTCAATTAAAAATGTCTACGAGTATACACAGAAAATACTTCTTTCATTGTTTTTGGTTCGTGATTTTAAAAAGTATTTTTCGCACATGTACCTATATCGAATTGCTTATTTGTATCTTGTAAAAGGGATTTGATAACATAATATCCGTTTATTTATATTATATTTTAAGTGCATGTTTATGAAATAAAAGAATTTTATTAAGTATACGATTTTAGATATGAAAACTATATTTATTTATTTTATAATGGCAACATATCTTTGGTAAGTATTATAAGGTCTGCAGCTCCCTCAATTTCGTTCGCAATAACAGATTTCCCAATGCGCCATCAACGGATCATCGCGCCCACTTCAACGATACAACTAAGAGTAATTCTCAGTTCTGATATTGTATTATAAGGTAAGACCATGGTGCAGGCGTGGCAAACGTATCACTGTGTGAAAATTCAATATTTATTTGTATCTTCCATGATGCTGTCTATCGTGTGGTGACTACAATGGCAACATTGTTTATTTTTTATTTTGAAGGAAAATTTATTTGATTGCCGTACTGTAAAGTGACTTGACGGAAAGTGATGTGAGACTAAAAATCGTCACATTATACATCATCGGGGCAGCATGATATTATATATTATGTGGGCATGTATTTATACGGCGATATTAAAAAAGAAGTACCCACCTATCTAAAACATTTTGTTCAAAAAGAAAAAAATCGGTGTGTCTACTTATGTACGCGCGTTAGAAGTTATACTTCTTTGGCGTAACAAAACTTGTGATAAACAAGATTCTTTGACTAGCTCTTAATTATCTTGTTAAAAAACACACTCAAGAAAAAGGACCGCTTATTGGTACGCCGTTGATTAATTTCTATACACTTCAACTTATATTACTAAATTATATAATGGTTTCTCGTTGTTTTTATTTTTAAAGTACCAACTGTCACTCTGACGTTTAATCGTTTGTTTACGTAAGGAATTGCAAATGGGCCACAAAAATTAATTCGCTGCCTAGGCAACGGAACAATTCTAAACTATAATATTATACTGTATAATCGTCACGATTGCAGTATCATAATGTGGCGTAAAGGTAGTGCGTTCGGTGATAACCGAACAATCGGTGGTTCGAATCCAATCGAGTGCGTTTTTTTTCGTGTGACAAAATAAATTATGTGTTACATGTCACACGCCAAAAATAAACTATGATCTGATTTCCTAAACGCGCCAAAAGAAGTATAACTTCAAAAAATATCAGTAAATAAAATCACAGGTCAGAGTGGAACCTGTAATCCACGCAATAGCTTCCGATGCCCACACCATATTTTCGTTGAAGCCTAAAGCCAGGAGATCCACAATTAGACGGTAGGAATAGTTTTTGACGCTCGATGCTAGCCGGTCAAGTCATCAGGTATCCTGATCGAAGCAGCTCCTCTTCTGCTTTCCAGAAAGGATTTCTTGATCGAAGAAGCTTCACTGCTGGATACGTTATGGCAGCACTGCATTAAGTATATCAATATGAAAGATGTTCGGTTCAATCCAACTGCAGCAAATCTGACGTACATACCGTCGCTATAGGATTTGTTTCCCGAATATCCATTTTGTCGAAATCGACATTTTAATGCAGTTCAATTTCTTTTATCGAACTTTACCGAAATCATTTATAAAAACAATATATTTTTGTCAAGGAACAGAGATATTTTTTTGAAAAACCCGAATACGCCATGTTAAGTTACAATTACTCCGTGTTGTTCTCCCGAATGTCCAACTATTCGTACCTGAATATCCAAGTTAATTTCGGTCGAAATAAATCTCTGGCTGAGTTTTTATTTCCCGAATATGACTTTTAGCCAATCAAACCGCGCTGACGCCGTGCATCTCGCTCCCACATTCACGCTGTCTAGCTCTAAAACAATCACGCCCACTTTCATATTTTTCGGCCGTCCGGAGTGCTCTTTCAAATTTCGTCTTATTGATATTGTTTTTAAAGTTACTATTTTTTTAATAGTGAATTCATCAAATTTGAAGAGATCATTCATAGCTGATACATCACCAGTTCACCCTGAACTTACAGTAGAGTTATGGAAGTGAGTATTTTACCTAAATAACTGCATTTTGTTTTGATAAATGACACAAAATCCCAACGGTTACATGACTTCTACAGTATGACCCGGCAACTACTATGACGTAAAAAATAATTATTATTTCAAATTATTTTTAATCAAACATTGTTTGTCTTTATTTTACTTTTAATCTAGGTATTTCTATGAAAATAAAGGCGATGCTATTATTTATTTTTGAATGCGCTGATAGTTAATTTAATTTAATATGTATGTTAGTAATTATTTATTTGGTGAATATTATATACTTAGGATATTGGTATCTACCTAATATTAGCAGCCAATGGTAATTAATTTATAGATGCTAATATTTTGTGTTGTCATTCCAATAGTAAATATATAATATTTATTTGGTGGTTTGTAATAAGTTTAATTGTTAATTATAGAAATATATAGATATAATAATATACAGATATATTATATACATAGTTTTTTTTTTTTTTTTGGAAAAAGTATTAATATAAAATTGTTAGCAAGTACGAGTAAGTACCATCATAAAATATTGGAGAAATCCGTGACGTCGGTTAGTAATTGAAGTAGTAGATACCTACTTTTATTTAATAAACAAAAACCGATCGCCGATAGTCGCTTGATTTTGAAGAATACTGATGAGCAGGTATTAAAAGGCCAATAGTTAAAGTTTGTCGTCATAAGTATGTCACCTCGTAGCATAGTGGATAATTCGTGGACTGGGTCGTAAACCCAGGAGATGCAGGGACGATTCCTGCCGGGTGTCTTACTTTTTTCAAAAAGATTTTTTCTATTGGTTATAATATATTTTCTCAGAAGTGATTTTCAAAATTATGTATGTTCAATAATTAGAATGGTACATTCTTAAATCTTGTGAATTATTCGTTGAATAATAAAAAAAGATTATTAAAAACTATTTTATTACTTATTACGAAAAAAACCGAAAAAAGCGAATGCCGCATGTTATTATTACCTATGAACTTGGGTTATTACGATCATTAGGTATTTAAATAGTAAAAGTAATCATTAACAATTATCGTGTAAATAAATATAACATTTGAGGTGCGTACTTTTTGACCACTCAGTAATCCGTGGGCCGTGCAGCAATACGCTACGGTCTTAAGTCCCGAACGTCCTTGTTTTGTCCCGAATATCCATTATTCTGAGAGAGCGCTGAAAATTTCCCGAATATCCACAACGAGTACTTGTAAATAAAACGCATTTTCTGTGCATTTACTGATTTATACCAGTATATTATTCTTGGAATCTATTCTTAGATAATGTTGCAATCATACAGTGTAGAAAGAATGATTGATACATCTACTGATATTTCAATATACGACAATGAAATTTGTTTTTCGTCTCCTGAAAAATTGACATTTGGTCTATTCGGGAAACAAATCCTAAAGCGACGATACGACATAGTAAAAATAAAGACTTTTTTAAATGTAGGTCATATTTGAAATAAGTGAAATGATTTTCCCTGTCAATTCAAGATTTCATAGTACCGAAAAAGCACAAATTATTTATTAATTCTTTTTAAAATTAAAAGGTTTATCTTGTGATTAGTCCACTTAGTCATTATTAAGTTTTAGTTCTGATATTTTTTAAATGTTTTTAAATACCATTTGAGTAAGTTAAGATTTAAATAACGCAAGTACATTAATTTGTTTATAATGAATGCATTAAACTACTGATTCTATTTAACTATCCGTCTTGCGAATAATTAATTACTAATAAATAAAGTTTGAATTTGAAACATGAGACAGCGATATATTATTATGTTTCTGAGTTTTTTTTATGAATTATATATTATTTTCAATGATATTATGTTTTTAATTAGACAACCTAGTGTAAAAGATTTATTATTCACCACACCTGCGTGGAATAACGCAAATGATACCTGAATCCCGACTTTTATGACACCAACATAATTTCCTCGTAAGCTGCATTAATATGCAATTTTAAAAAACTCGACCGTAAAAGGGTCATTTTATTCGTACTTAACTGCATTGCCAAATCCCCCTCTAAAGTGCTTATGAACATTCATATATTATGCATAATATTTTAATATATTGTACAATACATAATATGTTATTATTATATTATAATATTATATATATAGGTTTGTTCACAAAATGCAAATCATTCTCTAACATCTACATACTCTCTTCCTTTTCTCAGCAGCTGTAGGTAGTGCTATAATCAAAATTAAAATTATTTTACATTATTTACCTATAGTCAATTGTACAAATGTTCAAAACATAACCTGAAAAAAACTAAGAAATATAATCAGTATTAGATAAACATAAAAAGAGTTAATAAGTACAAAAATTAAGCACCTATAACTACTATCAATTAATCTGATCGCACGCGCGAGATTCTATTCATTATGACGATTCCTGGGTCGTGGCACATGTCAAAATAAATGTGGGACGATTTTTTTATAATTAAAAATCAGTTACGATACAACGAATTCGTACTCGCCAGGGTCGCGATGAATAAGGGTTAACTATATTCGATAATTTTACCTACCTTTTTACAGCCACACCCAGAAGGTAACGCACTTCGGCACATCCCATTATGTTGTGTATTCTGCCCCTAACCAAAGTAGTCATAGCGCCTTATAACTACGTATAAAACTACTTTTATGTAGATTCACAAGATTTAAGAATGTAACATTCTTTATTGAATATACATCATTTTGAAAACACCTCAGAGATACTAACTTTAGAAAGCGCTTCAGCTAGAATCGTAAAAACACTCGTTAACTTCGCCGCAATTAGACAGAATACACGTAGCTTAGGACTAGAGCACATGGGTGCGAATCCCAGAGGGCGCGAGTTCGAATCTTGCTGGGTGTCGTATTTTTTTTTCTAATGGTTATACTGTTTCTCTGAGGTGTTTTCATACCAAATAAATTGTGTAGCAATATAATATAGGTAAAAAAAGTTATATTAAAAATTATATCAAAAATCATAACACTCTGGATCGGAGAGAGGATTGCCCATTTACAACCATAAAACCAGACATTTGGTCAAGCGTTGCAATATAATATTTTACATTTTTGCATATCTAATCGCTTTTCGAAATGATATCTACAGGATTTGCGTATCATTATTGTAGCATCGGTGCAGGCCTTTGGGAGAATTATTTTTTCGTCTGCTTCGAATCGCGACAGTGTAGGTATTTACATAATTTAGCGACCATTATGAATAGGCCCAGGAATCGGTTTGATATCACGATAACCATGAAATGACCCTCAACCTTATACATAAAAAAATAATGTCCTGAATAATATGCTTCTATCTTGAACACAAAAACAGCCGGCCGACTATATTAAGCTGTGGCACTTAAATACGAATTACAATGGTAGTGCTTATTATTAACAGTGGCGTAACGGGAATGGGACAACTGGACGCCAGGACAATTGGACGCCGCACTGCCGTAGACACGTAAACAGAACGTAGACGTTTAATCAGTTTCTATCTACTACTTGGTAGTTTTAATTCATTTTACTCCTAACATAATGTTTATTTTATTGCGAATTGAGAATTACCATGCCCAAGGCTTTATATAAAAATAAAAAACTCTTTTTTCGTTGGAACTTAAACATATCCAAGATTAAATCATTATTTACGTGTGCATATTTAAATTCTCACGAACTATTAAATCATAATATAATAATTTAAATATAAATAATAATATTCAATATTTTTTTAAAGTAATTCTAACTATTTTCGAATTGCGTGGCGTCCAGTTGTCCCGGCGCCAAATCGTCCTAGACCCGGCGTAACAAGGGTTACGTGGAAACGGTCCCAGAATGAAGTTTCGTTGAACGTGAACGTGAAAATGATCAAAATATTGGGGAACAAGCATTCTAATGCCGGGTCCACACTGGCAACATGTCGCGCGACAACCTCGTTAAATTTTTACGATAATTGTCATACTTATCGTAAAATTTAACGAGGTTGTCGCGCGACGTGTTGCCAGTGTGGACCCGGCATAATGATTATGATAATAAGTTAAAGTTAAAAAAATCTTTCAATATAACGTTTATGCCATAGGTACTAAATATTACGTTGTCGATTGTCTAGTCTTTCGTTTGGTTAATTATAATATGCATTGTCATTTGTCAATATCTTTCCTTCATAATTAAGTACATATCTATGATTTAGGTAAACACTAACAAAAAAACCGTGAATCTGGTTTTTCTGTATCTAGGGAGCCATACATTTTCGAAAATACTTTTATTAGTTATTAAATCTGTATTATTTAATTCTGTTCATGCTAATCAGACACCCTGAAACTTAGTACCCATTTATGGGTCCCACGTTCGATTCCTGGGTCCGGCAAATACGCATATGGTTTTTCAATGTGTCTTTGGTAGTTGTTGTATGTTGGATTATGGACCTAATAGTTTGAGCAAGTGGCCAACATCCATTTCTCGTAAAAACAAAAATAATATCCCATAATAATGATCTTCTAAGGATCGTAGGTACATGGTCAAAAAAAATCATCGAAACGAGATCCATCGCTAGTTATACCTATACCTAAATGAAACACAGAATAACACGCCGCCATACGGAAATGCGAGAGGCATGTTGGTCATAACGGACAAGGATCGAAATGGAAAGAGGTTCATTGTTAGGGGAGTAGATAAAAGTGGTGGACATTGTACAATGCGTCAAGACGTCGAAGTGGAGATGGGCCGGCTATATTACATCGCTCAAACAGACCATTTTTCTGTACAAATCTCAGCACTTAGTGTTAACCAGGAGCAATGACATTAATATGGACGAATCATCTGGGAATTAAAATGACGCTCACTTTTTTGTCGGGTCTGCCGAATGGCATAATCTGTTCTAACGCCATTACAATAAAGGTGACTTTGCTATAAATTCCCGATGATTTTAGTCGGGTCTGCCGAACGGTTCGGTTCGAACGGATTCGCTCAAATGAACATAGACACTAGGAACACTATTCTAACGCCATTACAATAAAGGTGATATTGCTATAAATTCCCGATGCGTGATATCGTATAATGGAAATTGCGTGACGTCTACCTATACATGTGCGAATGTCGGTGTGCGTGAATTTAATTGCTAGCTACTGTATTGAGTGCGTTGTCCATAATAATGTCATTGAACAGGAGAGATACTTAGATCAATTCGTGGGTCTCATGTTCGAATCGCAGATCTGGTAAATTTATATGTTATTTTTCATAGTTTGAGTTATTAGCCAATACCTATCCATTTCTCGTAAAAAATTATATTATTAACAAACATATTCGTGAAGATCTTCGGCCAAGATCCACATCGGATTGTAGAGTCGATGAAAAATATATATAAGGTAACCTATATACCTACAATAATTAAATCAATGGGGTAAATCAATCCCACATTTCAATTCCTCTCATAAAAGCTCTCGGTCGCGCAGGGGTCCATATCTTGGTCGGTTCGCATCAAAGCATCAGGACAGGGCCGGCGCAGTTATCAAGCGCGTATTTTACGGCCCTCGAGAGGACACTTGACACCAGCGACGCGTCTCCAAATTTGCATTCGTTCCTCGCAGGGATATAAAATAAAGAGTCGCGACTTCATCTGCGGTCCGTCTGTGTCCCCGCGCTGATATCTTGCATGGCCTGTCCGCCTTTGCAGGACTATAGGAAAAACATATATAAAAGTACCTCTGTTAGTATTTTATACTTTCGCAAAATTTAGTACATTTTCATTTTCACTGTTGTAATAATTTTGAACTGCGGATAAATGTATCATGAACTGATTTATTATTATTATGTATGATATTATTCTGTTTGTTTTTTGTAACTACTTAGATTGCAGTAATTTAACCGTACAAAATAATGCAGACTCAGTCGAATATTTTTAACATTTAAATTGTTATTTTTGACCAACGTCCTACACGAAGATTTTGAATGTTATTGCTGACAGTGATAACGCGTTTAGTGGCGTAGAGGCCCGATGCATAAGGACGGAAATACATCACGTCCACAGAATCCACTATTAAAGATGTAGGTATATTATAATATTTCTTTTTTTGTGATTTCACCGAGGCTTTGATTGCGACTCTATCGCCTCTTCTCTTCTAAAAGGCGATCCGTCGATCAGGTCCTCACTCCTATTCTGTTCAAAATTTACTATCTCTAAGCAACACATAACCTACCTACTCCCACGGGATGTCACTAATTTTAACATTATTGTTGAATGCTAGTTGAGCGTTTGTACTGTGAAATCTAGATAGATATATTTTTTTTTAAATCAATATCTTTTTTAGATATTCAAATTAATTATTTTCTGATGAATCGATTGCTTCATTTATGTCAAAAAATTCGCCACTCCCATTTCCATTTCTATGCCATTTCCTGATAAAAAATACTGAATTCAATTTCGTTTTGACATACCTACCTAAGTGCCAATTTGTCATGCAAATACAAAGATATCCACGAAGTCTTCCAAACAGTGTTCGGAGATTGTATGAAAATTAGTGGAATAAATGGTTTTTTTTTTGACATTACTTTATTGAACATACGAACCTCAACATATTAAAAGAAGAATAGGACGTCAACCCTTAACTGCCGGATTCCGGGTGGTAAGCCTTACCGATTAAGTAATCGATATAATTATTATATAAATAACACTGCTCTAAGGTGTTATTTCAAATTCCAGTAATATTCATGGTGATTCAATGATAACTAATGTTAAATATATATATAGTTATAGTTTACGCTGACAATGTCATGGACCCCGTTTCGAATTTCGGGTCTGGAAAGAGTACATGTTTTTTCAATGTGTATTTAGACCCAGAGTATGGACATCATAAGTTAGGCAAGTGGCTAATATCCATCTCTCGTACAAATCTGTTGATACAATCTCCACTCCGTGCAGGCTCATATTATGATCTTCTTAGGATTGAACATGGTAAATCTCTATATATATAAAAATCTCGTGTCACGATGTTTGTGGTCGAACTCCTCCGAAATGGCTCGACCGATTTTTATGATTTTTTTTATGTATATTTTTTAGGTATGAGAATAGGTCAACAAGTATATTTTATACTGATAGGTGATTAGGGTATCTCTATCCATAGAAATTTTCTTTTATTTTTTTGACATTTTTTTTTTTGTATTTTTTTTATTATTTGGCATCAAAAAATACCTATAACCCCAAATTTTCACCTTCCTACCCTTACCTTCCCATTTTTTAATCGCGATTTTATTATTTTTGTATGAACAAATTTAACCGTCGTTCGTATTTCAAACAGAACGAAATTATTTATGTTGTTGAATGACAGATGGCGCTACGTCCGAGAAGAATTCAAGAGAAGCGTCGCGTCATTTTGACATTTCATTCGGCATACCACAACGCAGTGCGTGCAAAATTTTGTACGATTTATTTTATTTATCTATTTTTATGTGCGTGTATTACAGTGCACAATGCCAGCAAGACGCAAGGGGGTCATTTGGGCCGTAGAACGAATAAAGCAACAAACATGCGAAATAGTAGAGCAGAAAGAACAGACGAACAAATCCTACAAGATAACAAAAACGTGCGTGTAAGCATGTCGCAATTGCGTGCATCTCAATCACAAGAGGCACGAGCTGAACGAAATCAACAACGACAATTGGAACGGAGCCAAGCGCGCCGGTTCGTAGTTAACACACGCAGATCAAATGACCGACAACGCCAACAAGTACATCGAACATTTACATCCGCTTCGTTCCTTCGTCTCGCATTCGAGTACGAGCCAGATATTGAATATTCCGCTCATCCGAAAGTGCTGATTGGTGCTATGGACAAAGAATGTCCCCATTGTCATGCGCTCAAATTCAAACATGAGTCAGCCGGGATGTGTTGCACATCAGGAAAAGTGCAACTACCAGAAATTGAGATACCACCAGAAACATTGAACGGCTTGCTCATCGGCACGGTTCCAAATTCAAACCTGTTCCTGAAGTCCATTCGCACATTCAATTCATGCTTCCAAATGACTCGTCCGGAGCAACAGAAATAGTTCACAATACTGCGGCAAATGGTCAACAATTCCATTCTACGTTCAAAATCAAAGGCCAAGTATACCAAAAAGTAGGCTCATTGCTGCCAATGCCAAACGAACCACATACATTTTTACAAATCTACTTCATGGGCGCGGCGGTGAGGACATCAATCATGTGGATGCACGTTGCGGCTACAATAGCCTCAATTCGTCTAATGCCAGGCGCATCGTCGGCGAACTGGACGCCCTGTTGAATGAGCACAATGAATTATTGAAATTATTCAAAAAACACGTGCACGAATTGCAAAGTGACAATCACGCTATTGTCATCAATCCTGATAAAACACCAGCTGGAGAGCATGTACATCGATTCAATACGACTGTTGTTGACGACATTGCTGGAATCATGGTTGGCGACCGCACATCGACGCGAGAAATCGTGATTCGAAGAAGAAACAATAATCTGGAGTTCATCGCTGACACACACCGTTCATACGACGCTCTCCAATATCCGCTAATTTTCTGGAAGTGACAAGACGGATATTGCATAAACATTAAACAACGAGATCCTGTCACAGGTAATTCATTCATTATGAACATCATTACTCATTTTGAATTGAGAAAATGAATGGTTGATGTTTTTTTGTTTTTATCGGCGGTCATCGTCTACAGCGCTCTATTCCTCTTTCTGTCATAGATTCCATCCCCACTCACTTACGATACATTCGTTATTTTTTATTTAACAACCAAAATATTCACTAGAAATAATTTATATGGCAGAACAACGTTTGCCGGGTCAGCTAGTAAATATATATTATATACACAGTGAATGTTTAATCTCGCTTTGAACATCATTCCAGAGTGGAGAACGGACAAGATTAACAACTCAAACATATTAGAATTAATATATGTATTTAAACGCTGTTTCATTAAAAAAGAAACACTTATTCTTATTTAAGATTTCCATTCAGTTAATATTTAGATAATATAGCATCATTTCAATTCGATTTACCCACCAGCTGTCTCTCGCTTATTTTCTCAATGCGATCGCAACGTCTTTCGCATCGGTAGGTACATATCAGCCAGTCTACCTACCTACGTATATGTATTTTTTAATAATCCCTAAAGATGCAGTTATTATCCTCCCAGCGGAGAAAATGCACAAAATGCATCTGCAGATGACCGTCAAGTCATTTAATGCCGACTCTTCAAATGGTTTAGAGGTGGAGTGAGAAACTACATTGATTTTTTTAAATTATTTAAAAAATAAAATATCCAAATCGATGACATTATGCTTAATGGCCTGAATTAAAAGCGCATATTACAAATTTGCTCTCATAGTAAATATGTCGCTATTTTCCCTGAAGAATTAAAACATTAAAAAATATGTGGCTATGCGATGCAATTTAATGTGATATTAGGATGATTGATATTCTTAACTGATAATACACGTATAGAATTTTGATTTATTATTATATTTACTGTATTTTCATTATATTTATCCAATATGGTGAGAGGTGACTACCACAAAACGAGCTCGCGATCAGTGCGTCATTTATGATGCCATGATGATAAAATCACTACAAATACACGAAATACATACCCTTAATTTCACCTCGTGAAACTATTGGATTCCGCGGAATACCATTTAGTAAACGCAGCTTCAGAGCATCGTACTGCCCTTAATCATATCGATAGGTAGGGGGGCCGCCAAAAGTCGTGGCTCACTCGTGAAACACTCAGTCTTTCTTTAATTTGATCTTGCGTTAAAATATGCTTAATAACATTTGAAGGTGTGTAGTGTGCTAAGTAATTTATATTATTTGTTGATTTTCAGTTGTAGGTTACTCTTATTAAATTTGATAAAGCAAGACTTTCAAAACTTAAGTAGGTACATACATGCATACGTTTGTCCAGGAAATATTGTGGTTGGTTGCCTTATATTCTGCATACAGATGTTATGCCAAATCATTTTTTTGAATAAAGTTTGGCACCGAATCTCGATGGAGCTATTTAGTATAGGTAAAACACTCTACAGAGACATTGTCGTACTCTAAGTGCTCGTCCGTAGTCATTTGGCGGGTGCGGCGCGGCGGCGTCTTGCGAAACTCAAACGTATAACCGTGTGTATTATGCCCCAAAAAACACACTGTCTACGAACATTTTACAAACGGTTATACGTTTGAGTTTCGCAAGACGCCGCCGCGCCGCCCCCGCGCGACCACTACGTTCTTGCACTTAAATTGCTTCGCATCTGCATTGGTATTATTTGTGTGTATGCATTGAGGTATGTGATAAAACCCTACTTAGAACCGCCTGCAATTATTTATTACCTTATCACCAATTGATTAGGCGTGCAGCTCAGGGCCATAAAAGGCGGAGTTTCTATAGCCTATTTCTATAGTTATAGCCGTCAATATCATAGTAAACTCAATTTTAATAGAAAATAAATATTTTAACAAGATTTGTTAGGTAACTATCAAACCATTATTCATAAAGCAAAAATTGAAACTGCTCTAGAAATGTTGTGATAATTGGCGCTCAAGTTAAAGAATACATAGGTAATATTACTTTTAGCAAGAGTAATTATTGAAGTCTACTGATTTTTAAACAAATATCGTTTAAAACGTTTAACTCTTTATTCCAGGGATTTCCAAACTGGGAGGCGCGCCTCACTGGGGAGGCGCGGAGGGTTGCAAAGGGAGGCGCGAAAAGTTTCACGCAATTAATGTAGCCACAGGTTTGCAGTTTGCAAATGCCTATTTTATAGAACGGCCGCTAGATATAAACTACATAAAACAGTCCTATAAAAGGTTGTTTGCAAACCTGTCTGAAAATATGAAGACTAATTTTATAATACCTCACTTCTATAGTATATTGTGAAGCGTGCTGGCTACCTCGTGAAAAAATGAAATAAAAGGGTCAAATCGTTATACTGAAATTTGAGCCAAATTTGTTGAGGAACAATAATTTTGTTATTAAACTTGTCTATTTGGCTGAAATTAAAAAAAAATTGAATGAATAAATAAATGCAAGGACCACTAATGCATTCACTGATTTAAAAAGACGAAGTGAAGGCATTCGTAAAATATTGGAGCTTTGGAAATCAAAATTACAAAAAAAATAAGTTCGCCATGTTTCCACTTTTAAATGATTTGTGCGCCAGATACATTGAAGCAAACAAAAATCTATTTACTGAGTTCTTGGTTAGTTTACTAATGCACTTTTCACGTTATTTTATTAATAGTAAAAAAAATCAGCGTAGTTATGCGTTTCAATTTGATGTGATACCTATTTGATGATTGATATAGGTACTTAAATAATAATTTTTGATATATGATGATATTTAAAAAGGTGCCTGTATTATTTAATGAAATAAAGGGGGGGGAGGCGCCAAGATTAGATTTTTTTTAAAGGGAGGCGTAGTAACATAAAGTTTGGAAACCACTGCTTTAATCAATGATTGACTACGTTATACAGGAGTTCATAATTTAACATTATGTATTGAATATACAAAGTTAGGAATACCTCAGACGTTTTATCTTGTTAACAAAAAAACTGCCACCACGGAGAAAATTAACCATGCTAAAACCGTTCCGCAATAAATTACTAATTATTCTGATAAAAAGTTCCAACAAAAGGTTTCCATCCGTTTCAAAGATCATTGGAATCATCAAAATTCTGACTCCACCCCACTATGCCGTGGACACACGTATGCCAGTGGTCAGAAATTTCAACTTTCATACGATTCAATGAACGATGCTTTTATTTTATTATTTTAACCAACTGGTTTATTCGCAATTTTAATATATTCTTTATTATTAAACATTAACTTTACGTTTCTCGTTATTAATGAGAGCCGTTTTATTATTGCAGTAACTGACTCTTCACTTTTATGGACATTGCGATTTTATGCGCTGTTTTGATTTCGTTAACTTTGTATAAAAATAGTGTCTATAAAAAGTGAAAATCTCATTTGGCGAAATGTCATTGGTCATCAAAAACATTGATTTGATTGGATTGCGGTTTACTTTATATCAAATATAATAAAAATGCTTTTAAAAAAGTTATTGAATACGAGAAGATAATTTTCATTTTCCTAAGCTAAAATTTTATTTATAGCCTTTTTATATTTATTTAATTTCTCAGAATAAAAATAATTGTGTGATTATATTAAATTGATAACATAAAAATAAGAGACAAAACTCATTATTATTTATAATCCACTATTCAAATATAACTTTTATATTGTTTATGACTTATTAAATTATTTTCATTTATTTTGACCATGCCCAATCCTAATATGATCATAAATATGGGTCTCCAGGTTGTGGATTTTTCTACTGTTCGGCTTCTATATATTGACATCTACGTCATGTGCGCTGTATGCGATGACAGTATTATGTCACATGCTTTTCACATGCTGGTAGTATTGCAACCGTTTTAGTTCCAGAAACGGCCGCAGTGACGTGTACGTCTCGATATAGATGTCGAAGTCTATTAACAGATTTTTGTTTTTACAAGAAATTTGAAATAGAGCGGGTTCAAAATATTTTTTTGGGAGTTACTATCCGTGGCTTTATCCAAGTGGCTTACTCTTAGATATGCTTACATACTGTAGTTTAAATGCTAGATATATTTGACCACGTATTTTTTTCCGCCTTATAGGTACGCGGTGTAAATGTGTGTGTCGCTAATAATTATCTTTGAAATCTGGAGCATCAGTTGATGCAAAACTAACCTGTCATCAGTGATGTCAATTGGGAGGGCAATAACTGTTCAACCAAACCGCTTCGAATGTTAATATATTCCATTTACGTGAGGATGAGTACTTATGGGTGGGCATTATTTTATAAATTATTAGGGTCTACTTAGCTCATTCGGTGTACTTCATTGTATCTACTTTATAATTTTTGTACCTCTTTATATCTACTGTTTTAATACTATGTCTTTGTTTTTTAAATGCCGTGTTGTGATCTTCTTAAATTTATAATTTGTTAAGTTCAATATATGTGTTTTTTTAATTTGAATCAATCGTTAAACTTTGAAGTAACCGAATAAGCCAACACCCGAAAACTGAACTGATCAAATCAAGAATGCGACATGACTTTCATCCGTGTTGACTATTTAAAATCTGATCAAACGATTCCAAGGAGAACCGATGTAAAGTCTTTTTTATATATTGTGTTTTTTTATAAAAAAAAAAACCTTTAAAAGTGGTACCTAGGTACTATAACCATCAATTTTGGAATTGCGTTGAATTAAATTCAGTTGATTTAATCGTTTTGATAGACTGAAAGGCATAATGAAGGTTCTGACGATATAAACGTTTACACAGAAGACTTTGTAATTAAAAGGTTAAATAATAAATACCTACCTTCATATCATAATACCACCTCGGGCTCGCACTCTCAACATTCTGGTTTGTAGGGTTGAACCAACTGTTCCAATAAAAAAATATTAATTTATATTTTTACAACCATTTTTAACCATTTGAATATTTTATATACATAATAGTATTTATATCAAAAACTATTGTAATTACCTACTATAGATCCACCAGTATAAGTTGTCCGCTGAGTGAGGGCGCCACACGCAAACATTTGACATATTTAATACTTTTTATACGGTGATGAGTTTAGTTCTAAATTCGAACAACTGGTGATTTATGATGGTATATCTATTATTATATATTATAGTACCTACATAGTTGTTTTAATAAAAAATAATATGTACCTAATTATTCAAGACTGAAGTATTATCTTCGATTGGAGTGGATTCACATTGACTGCTGACTAGATAATTACTTTTTAATTACCACATTTATATAGCATGCTAATTATATCGAATGTCCACCTAATCGTTACGCGCTAGGCGCGTCTTTAGCGTCCAATGTATTTAGTCTAAGATTTTTCCAATATATACATCAGAAGTTTTTCATAGTTATATATTTGTTTTAAGGAGTTGTATTATTTTTTTAATAAAATTAATACTTATGCATCTGCTTGTACGTATATGGGTGTAACTGAAAATTCCAGCAGGTTGAAATTCTAACATGTGAAAATACCGACCACCAAATTTCCGACAAGTCAAAATTTTGTAATTTCTGGGAATACCTACAACCAATCAGTAATACCAACCAATAATAATAAAGGGTCGTCCGTATATGACATTACGCCCTAGACGGAATAGTGTCTGATATAATGTGATATTTTGTGATGAAAGAGATATGGGGTTGTAAAAAATGTGACGTCACAGACCCAACAAAATATTTTTCTGTGAGATGAATTGGTAATTTACGTATTTAACGAATGGAGGGAGGGGGAGTTAGGTGACATTGTGAGAATGTGACTTAGGTACCTACCTACCTGATGTGCCTAATAGTAATGAGTGAAAAAATAACGACTAGGTACATATAAGCGGGTCTAGGATGATTTGGCACCGGACAACTGGACGCCACGGAATTCGAAAATAAATAGACGTTAGGTACTTATAGGTACTTTAAAAAAATATATTAAATATTATTATTTATACTTCAATGATTATATTATGATTTAAAAGTTGGTAAGAATGTAAATATGCAGACGTAAGCAATGATTTAATAGTGCATATGTTTAAGTTCCAACGAAAAAAGAGTTTTTTATTTTATATAAAGCCTTAGGCATGGTAATTCTCAATCCGCGATAAAGAATACATTATGTTAAGAGTAAAATGAATTCAAACTACCAAGTAGTAGATAGAAACTGATTAAAATACCTCGTATACACGTGTCTACGACAGTGCGGCGTCCAATTGTCCGGAGGCCAGTCGTCCCAATCCCATATAAGCAGAGATGTAGTGAATGGAAGCGTACCGTGCGATTTTCAAACAGTTGCATATCATTAATATTATGTTACAAACAACTAACAGTGTTCAATCACATACATATAGGAAAATCTGTTTATTTTAAACTTGGGAATCAAATCGAGAATTTAAATACCTACGTATATTCTGGTTGCGGAAAGCGATTAAACAGCCCTTTTACGAAATGATTATAGTAAAAATTATTATCATTGTCAATTCAGGCGCTTTAAATATCGAATTTAATAATTATTCACATCTATCTTACTGACTTCATTATAAAATTTATAAATACAACATTCAAGGTGAAGAGGAGGGATTATTCTAAAATATTATAATTATTAATCAACGCTCTGGGATTTTTTTTATTTAGCACTTTCTTTTAGGTTCAACATAATATATTTGTAAGTAAGAGAAGTTTAAGTAGAGAAAATAACGTTTAGAGATAATGAAGTATGTGAATATAGTCAGTTGCTGGGATATTTTGAGGGCAAGGTTAATTTAACGATACAAGAATAAATAAATACAATGATAAAGATGATAGAATGATGCTATAATCGCGGGTTGACACCCACGGTGGCCGCGCGGACTAAGCGTTGGACTATCACGCCGTGGGTCTCAGGTTCGAATCCTGGGTCTGGCAAGTACACATATTGTTTTTCAATTTGTGTATGAGTCAGGGTATGGACCTAATAAGTTGAGCAAGTGGCTGACATCCATTTCTCGTAAAAACAAAATCTGTTAATACAAACCTCTACCCTGTGGAGGCCCATAATATGATCCTATTAGGATCGGACTTGGTCGGAAAAATAATCGCGGGTACGGATCTACTGAAGAGATTGACTATATTATTGAACTGACTGGCGATGTACTGAGATGTTAATATAACCGAGAGACTGGACTCGAGATGCGTAGTGCACCGAGTGACGGACTCTATGTGAGTGATGGACTCGAGTGAAGTGACGAGTTATGGATTGTACTTGCTATTTATACAAATGCAGTTCATACAATATTACAAGAGACATTGCTGCAATTAAACAAATCGTAATAGACCCCAGTGATGTCCCGTGGGGGTTGGCAGATTGAGCGTCGCTTGGGGGCGGCAGTTAATTGAAGGGCGGCAAATCGAGGAGAATCATTCAATATAATATATAAAAATATATACCTACCTAAACTTAGTAATAACGGAAATATCTTTCCATTAAAAATTGAGCTCACTTGTTGGAAACAAAATGTATTAATTAACATAATTTAACAGGTCTGTATTTTTTTTGTCGGGTTCGCGATGTCTAGTTTACTTCCGTTGTTCTTAGACGTCACGTACATGATGACCAGCAATGACACGTGCATATTTGCGAAGTATAGGTAGGTACACACTGACCTAATTAATTTATCCAAATATTATTGCAAGTTGTCAGGTGTATAATATTTAAATGTATCTGAAAACGTAGACACGCAATATCGTCTGTTGAAGTAGAGATGGCATTTAAATTAGATTTAGTGGTATATATTTTGTTAGTAATGTATCCATACAACACATTTCTTAGATATCGTAGTCATGAAAGCATGATAAAAAATACTATATTATAAAAATGGGGCGGCATTTAGGCGCTGCTTAGGGGGGGCATTTTGTCTAGGGACGTCACTGATAGACCCTACTGATCTAGTTATAATTGAGGAAATACTGACTATCGCTGCCGCTCCATTGTTTTGTTTTGACAACAAAACATACATATTAAAGTCTGTAACCTTTGTAATGCTGACTGGTATGATTGCTATAAAAGTATTGCCATTTTATAGAAATACGCCGAACCTCAAATATACACAGTATTTCGTTGAATAATAAAATATCGATTTAAAATAATAAATAATTATTCTTTATCGTATTGTAGGTATGTATGTATGTACTCAATTCATTCTGGCTCACAGTGTATTTTAATGCTATAATTATCCCTGTTCATACCGTATGAAAATTCCTTTAATCTGTTTCGACCGTAAATATACATAAATACATAAGTGGTGTTGTATGCAAGCCGGTTGGGATTCGAACCCGCGATCTCCCCCTTTATAATTAATGCCTTCTCAATCAGCATCTGCGCCGCGATGATGAGCTTACGGATAATTCGTGCAGAGGGGCAAAGAATTATTATAATAATTATACGGTCAGCAATTAAATCAAATTATAACTTTTGAATTTGTGCTTCACTCGCATTTGAAATGTAGTAATCACACAACATCTAATATATATGTAAAATAAAATTTTAAATATTCTTCGAGCGATATTATCAAGCCATTGTTTGCTATTAGGTAAAATAATAGTATCTAGTGTTGAAAAAACTAATAGTTTATAGGTTTTTGTTTGAAGATCCAATATAGCCAAATTCCAGTGGCGAAGAATCTATTTTTTTTTTTTTTTGTGATTTTACCGAGGCTTTGACTGCGACTCGCTGTCATATCGCCTCTTCTCTTCTAGAAGGGGATCCGTCGATCAGGTCCTTACTCCTATTCTGTTAAATAACTTTACAATTTTGCCTAGCTCTTCCGTCTTACCCACCGCCAGGACACCCTTCAATTCGTCGACATTCTCATAGATATCTGCAATTCGCAGCTGTACTCTGTGAATTTCATATTTGGGGCATTGCAGTGCTATATGTACAATGTCCTCTAAAACATGACATTCATCGCAGAGCTTCGATTCGCTTCTTCCCATGAGGACATCAAATCTTTTGCCCATGGTATGCCCTGTTCTTAGCCTCAGTATTAACTTAAGCTCATTCCTCGTCAAAGAAGACTCTACAAACCAGGGCACCTCTCGTGGTGATGGTAGAATTGACTTACTCCATTTCCCCTTTTCTAATGATGCCCTATGGTGAAAATCTATCCACATACTATGGCACATTTTTTTTATAGCCTCATTCCAGTCCAGGTTTTCTGGTATCCACTGATGTGGTACCCCTGAATGGCCGGCTTCCTTTGCCAGATCATCTGCTCTTTCATTTCCCTCAATGCCCATGTGCGATGGGATCCATTGAAGGCATAGATCTCCTCCTCTATTTTTCTTGGCGTCGATCTGGTCAAGGATGTGGTATGCTATGGTTTTACTGTTATGTGAGCGAGTTGCTGCGGCAAGATGTTGTAAAGCGCTTTTGGAGTCTGTTAAAATGACAGCGGATTGCGCCGAGAAATCATCGCTTAAAGTGTATTTAATTGCTTCGTTTATCGCGATGAGTTCCGCCGTCATTATTGGTATTGCTGGGTTTAGCTTCCAGCTCTTCTTTATACCTACTTCTGGTATCACAAGAGCTGCTCTTGCTCTATTCTGATCTTTGGATCCATCTGTATAAAGGTGGCTCCATCCTGCGTACCTCTCTGTCAGCATTTTTTCGACACACTCTCTTGCTTTATCGGATACTATGCTCCGTTTTGGTTTGTCTATTCCTTTGACCTCTAGTTGGATAACAAAGCTGAGGTCGTAGGTACCAACTGGCCTCCTCAGCGAATACATACCTAGGCATTTTGTATTTAATACCTCCCAACTTTCTGTGACTTTAAGGATTCCTACCAGTAGTGGGAGCTTTCTTTTCTCATAGTATGTATTGCTTTCAACGAGCTCGTATAGGAGTTTCACCTTTGCCAATATGGGGTTATCTATTATGGATTTCCACTTCATCCATGTCTTGGTAGCCAGTGCCCATCTCCTGACATTCAGTGGAGGTACGCTGAGTTCCGCTTGTAGCACGTGAATGGGCGTTGTCCTGATAAATCCTCCACATATTCCTAATGCTTTGGACTGGATGCGATCTAGCCTCACCGAATTAGTTTCGGCAGCGGAGTGGTAAAACATGCTCCCGTAATCTAATCGGCTTCTAATGAGTGCCGTGTATAACCTTCTCATATGAATGGGGTGTACGCCCCACCCACCTCCCGCCAGTACTTTGAGTATGTTCAGAGGTTGTGTCAGGCTATTCGCGCAATGACTAATATGATGCTTCCACGTTAGTCTATAGTCCAGGTTCATACCTAAAAATTTATAAGTGTCTACTCTTTCTATTATAGTGCCGTCGATTTTTAAGTTAAGCTGGTTTTGTCTCTTGCCTCTGGCAAAAAGTACCACCTTAGTTTTGCTGGGAGCTACTTTGAGGCCTCGCGTTTCCAATAATAATTTTATTTCGTCAAGACAAGACTCTATTACTAGGCGATTATTTAACTCCTACATAAATAAAAATAAATTACATTATTATAGAGGCATCGATACGTAATAGGTATAATGTAATAGTTGTTGTAGTTTGTCGTATATTTCATTTGATCAAATCTAGGCTGTATACTGTAGAATGTAAGAGGCGTTCAAAGGCTGTAATAATCCATACGTATAGAATACCGTGACATTTATTCACCTGGAAATGAAAATGTTACTGTTCATTTAAGAGTAGATAATTGGCGATTCATGGGTTGGAAACTCGTGTCGTACAGTGAAGATTGGTTGGTTGTGGTGATTATCATCGTTTTTTAAACGTAGACACTATGACAGTATGACGCCTCTCATCCAGGATCTCGATTATTATGCTTTAACTCTAGGTGTCAGAGTATGCCTGGCCGGTATGGTATATTAATTTAGACCAATGTTAATGAAACTTGCACAGATTATAGATTACATTATTGGGTACCAAAAATACCATCAGGTTTCTAAGTGAAAAAATAAAACTTTTTTAAAATAACGCACTTGCAACAGTTGTGATTAGATCGCAGCAGTGGAGTGATGAGGTTAGATACGAATGGAGAGGTGCACGCCTACATCTAACCGTTGTCGATCATACACGTCTAGAAGCAGTGATTTTATAGAAATTGAACATCTGGGTACAAAGCGCTCAGATCGGATATTGCATAATATCAATGAGTTGGCGGTTAATTTACATTCAAATCGATTTCTTCATTATGTCTACTTATATATTATTATTGTATATGTGTACCTACTTTTAATTCCGTATTTCACGTGGATGACTTAGCGGGCAATCGCTAATAGCCAGTGACCTCCCTAGACAAAATGCCGCCCCCAGGCAGTGCCAAAATGCCGCCACATTTTTTAATACAGTACTTTTTATCATCCTTCCATGACTCCAATATCTAAGAAATGTGTTGTATCCTTGTATGGATACATTACTAACAAGAAATATACCACTAAATCTAATTTAAATGCCTTCAATAGACAATATTACTAGTCTACGGTTTTTGATAGGTAGACATTTAAAAATACACATGACAACTTCCAAAACTCGCGATGACATATTTGAATACATTTTAAATTAGGTATGCACGTGTCATTGCTGTTGACAAAGAACGTGACGTCCAAATACAACGGAAGTAAACTAGACATCGCGTAACCGAGAACGTTTCCAACCAGTGAGTTGATTTTTTATTGGAATGAAATTTCCGTTATTACTAAGTTTAGGTAGCTATTTCTATATATCTATAGGTACCTAACGATTCTCCTTGATTTGCCGCCCCCAGGCGACGCTCGATCACCCTACCACCACGGGACGTCACTGCTAATAGCATATAAATATGAAATCGATGTACCTACCCATGTTATTCTACACAGGTACTGCACACATATGAAACTTCGATTAGAATGATTTTATTTCCAGTCAAAAATAATTAGTTGTGTGCTATTAACAAGTTTTTTTTTTAAATAAAAATATAGCAAATTAAAAAAATAATTATCCTCGCAACAGGCAATAAAAGGCAGCTGGAATTAAAACGTTTTCTCAATATGCTGATTTATTTATTGTGGGCATCTTTTCCATCTTGTTAAAATGATTGTAGAGTGATTTGATTACTAATTCCAGCAAATTTTACATCTTTAATTTGTTGTAACGGAACGAGAAGTTTGGTTCTCACATAAAACTTATTTTTTACCTGCTTCGTTCGCACCTGAATACGATCAATCTATTTAGGATAATTGGATTTATTCTTGTTTTGAAATCTGCTATTTGGAAAAATCTCAGAATAATCTATGTGAGTTAAAAATTGAATAATATATAGTCTTGGCGATTCTTGGCGTAATTGGAATTAAATTTCAATTTAACACAATGTTTCTAATTATTTTCATATTGTATCCAAAGATTTATTTCATATAGAGCACCTGAAGTTTAACGGAGAAACAAGAGAGGGCTATCCAAGTATTCGAAAACAAATTTCTTTGAAGAATACTTGGTCTGGTGAAAGACAACGAATACTAGGCTCTGCGAACAATTGAAGCCCAATATAGTCAATGTCTTGAGGGCATGAAGACTCTGATGGGTCAGTCACGTTGTCAGATACGATGGATCTAGCTAGAACTCTCCATAAATTTTATTAAGGAACCTCTATCGACACTGGGCGGATGACGTCAACAAGGACGCAGAGAAGCTGAGTGTCACCTACTATAGAGAGAGAGAGAGAGAGAGATAGCTCAGGATAGAGATTCAGGTGAAAGGTTGTGCAGTCGGCCATGGACCTGAATGATCTGTGGCGCCAACTTATGTAAGTAAATTTCATATAGTATTTTAAGCGGTCAAAATGCAACCATTAGGTAAAGATATCCATAATTTAAGTTATTTTAAAGAAACAGTAGGTCACTTGATATTAAAATACATAATAATATACAAATAAATTACCTATGAAACCTGTATCTACTTACCTATGAAACGTAATACCATCTTCTTGCTTATCAGTACGGCTACCACATTTTAATACAACACACAGAACCATCTTTTCTACTTAATTAACTAAAAATATTTACCACTGACTTTATGTTTAACACTAAAAATAGCAATTTTAGCAACACGCGCTCGCAGGTTATCGACGCTTAGTTAAGCAACAAACTAAGATTTGGCGGCGACACCATAGCAAACCATCTGACACATCTGTAAATCTTTTATCTTACTCTAGCGCGTGTCGCAGAGATTATAAGGGTGCCGAATACTTTCTCACTCGCACTTATGCATCGTTTTTGTTCAGGCCTTGTATAGAGCCTTCTTTGGATTCCCTATAAAATCGCTGAACCAAGTTCCAGTTTGACGTAGAGTAATTTTAGTATATCTTAGCTTCATAACTTTGTACTCCAGATCTTGGATGAAAATGATGTAATTTATGTATTCTTAAAATATAATTTATTTTTATATTTTCTATTTATTTATTTACTACATACATCTATTATGAATACCATATTTGACCTAATTTTATGCGAGGTTATCAGGCAGAGGCCAAAAGGCGTATCAATGTGGTAAAAAGTGCAAAAAAAGTACAAAGTTACATCTCCTTTTTTTGTGTAACTGTTTCGGTGTTTTAAATAATCTATCTTAAGAAAAAAATAGTTGACATTTTGTTGGATTTGTGACGCATTTTTAGATCTTCTGCTCCATATCATATATGGACGACCCCTTAGTAGATACTTCAGATGTGTGATTATAAAGAATATAAGATATGGCATAATCTTGAAATGGAAGTTTTCGCCACTGATAGTTAGGTATAATATAAGACGAAAGAAGTGACTGACATGGGATGGCCGGCCCTGACACGAGAAAAAAATACCTATAATAATAATAAATAACAAATCACATTGTATAAAAAATAGCAGGCAAATACCCTTCAAGAATAACCATTACGTTTAATTTAAATATGTAATTGCATAGGTCAGTCCTATGCGTCACATATAATATTATAACAATAACCTCATCAGGCGACGGGGAATGCCGCACCGCGAACCTCTAATTTTTGATCGATTTACAATGCTTGAGATCACTATAGTGAAAGAATGCCTCATCTGATCAGAGTAATTTTGTTGTCAATTTGTGCGTAAATAACAAACTAATTAATAAATTAACAAACAATTTCATTTCTACCCACAAAAAGTGGCTGCACCAAATAAGAAACAAAAATATGGTGAAGCTAGCAGTAGTAATTCTGACAGAGAGTTTTAAGATTGGTGGATCGAAATGTATGGCGTAATTGAAAAAAAAAGTGATAAAGGAAGAAGGCAGTAACTCGCAAAATTTGTGAAATTGAGTTATGAATGCCATCCGTTAGGTAATTTTGAAAGCTATATATTCTCTTAATTTTTAAATCAGTAATATCCTTATCCGTTAAAATCCTTAGTGAAAAAATAGACATCTTCTAAAATAATACATTTTTTTAGCAAAAAGGCAGTAAAAACACCTATTCAGTGCAGTTACAATTTGTTTATTATTACTTTGTTTGTATTTTAACATCTTACTAATAAAAATTACCACCGTTTTTTTATTAATTCACAGTACTAAAGTTTGAGAAAAAACACATTATGTCATTTATCTCAAAAGTGTATGAGAGTCAGTTACTGCCTTCTTCCTTAGAAAGGCAGTACGTATATGTGTGCTATTTTCTAGCATTGGTGTTATGTTCTGTGAGTGGTATCTAGGACATCATCATTTTTAATAGAATTTTAAAAACTATTTTTTCCCATAACTGCTCGGCACATCAGACAGTTGAAAAATAATATTTAGGAAATTTTGGCACGCGTACGTAAAAAGGTTCGCAAACACTGTCCTAGCATAATATTATAATAAAGGCATTCTAGAATATAATACTATACCTACGTAAGTATATCACTACTGATATCTACGTCTATTGTTAGGGCTTTACAGGAATGGAGATGGGGCAAGAGGCAATCACCCGCTTGGGGAAATTAACCAAGCCTTTTCCGATTGATTGAGCGATGGTCGACGTGGTTTCCCGGAATCGACGACCGTTCTGCCCCGCCGGTTTTCTTCGCAGACTTCGCTGTCTTGTCGCTCGGCTGAGCTATTAAATTGAAATAATCGCTGTAACTATTGTACGAAATAGTCGAAGCAAAAGGTCACAGGGAGGCAACGGTCTCTCTTTAAAACCGCGGGTCAACGGTGCACGAATATAACGTACCTAATTGATTCTTTTCGCGGTATTTCTTTGCCATTTTAAATTATTACTAAATCATGAAATCGTCCCTCCCCGCAAAAAATCTTATTGAAAGATGTTGTCGATTTGTATTTCTTAGCCGGTTCTCACATATAAACTCGCCTCGTCTGCCGTACAGCCAGAAATCAAACCTTCCAAGAACGTCGATTCAGTGTTGCATATGAAGACTGCGCACATCTACCTAGCGACAGTCGCACGTAACCTACGGAACGTATAGATATTTGGATTCGGCGATCGGCGAACCGGTATAGGAATGATCAATTCGTAGGTGTTTGTATGTGTCCTGGCGTCGTCGACTCGCAGCCAGAGAAGCATGCAACTTGTCGATTACAACCGTAGATGTTTGTTTCAAACTAAAAAGTCGCATTCGACCAATCTGCGACCAAGCTCCATTACAACGTGTGTTTTGTGAATAATGACGACGTCACATCGACGTATTCGACACGTTGCAGGCGGACGAGTAATCCTCACGTTGGCAATGTGACGAAGCAAATTTTCTGAATGCAATAAAATTGGTATTTGTGGCAACCAGGTCGGACGGTCCGATGGACTCAAAAGCTGATTGAACGGACTAGAGCAGGTCTTCCCTTTCCGGACACGTTTTAGGACATTCTAAATAATGACAACACAAATATGGACCCTCCAAAGCAACCCGCCCCGCACTACACTCGGTTTTAATCAACATACCACGAGATTTCTTTTCTTTCCTTTGCCTTTCTCTTACATGGCACTTTTTATTAAATTGATTCTTTCAGCAAACTAAGTCAAATCTCTATTGGGAGCATGGTAACCTCAGTCTTGGGTTTCTGCTCCTTAGGCTTAGTTCATTCCCAAGCATAAGCAACTGATGATGCTTCACACCAAACGTATGGCTAATAATGACAGTGTAAGGAATCATTTAATAATTACATTTTTTTTGCAATATTACATTTTATAATATTGCAATTTAAGTAATGTTTGTTTCATCAATCTAAGCCTAGACAGCAGATACCTTTTGATAATGACTTAAACCCTTTTCATTAAAATGCAGGTATTCAATCATAAATCAAAAAGTCTCAAAATTGCTAATTATAAAATAGGTAAGTAATATTAATTTTAATACGAGTATAATAATTAAATTTTCTAATGTAACCCATAATTATTCACGTCATCACATTATTATCAACGTTCCAACATTGAATGTGTACCTAAAAAATACAATTTAACCATAAACAAGACCAATGTTCGAGAACAGATTCGAAAAGATAAATTTTGTCTCAATGTTGCCAGCGTCCGACATCATTCTTCCCATAAATGGACTGATTATTCCAGAACATTCAATAATATTATAATATCCAGAAATTGTATAACATTTTACAGGACATGCGATTTATATCCTTCTACTAACTGCATGCTGCATGGTTGAAAGAGTTATTACTATTGTAATATTAACAAACAAAAATCAGTTTACAGGCAAGTCCTTTATTTTATGATTTTTATTTATTTATACATATACGTATTTCAATTTGAAATCACATTGTGTAGGTAAGTTCTCAATATATTCGACTATATTACAGTATCAATATGTACCTAACTGTATAATAATTAATAATATACTCATCAAATAAAATCGACTAGGTATCTACGTAATGAAAAGTACAGTCCTGGTTTAGCAATGTATGCAACAAAAACCAAACTGTAAATTTAAATTGAGAAGATAATGATCTCTATGTCTACCTGTGTTCGGCAATTAAAATAATTATTTATATGTTGGGTACATTGGCTTATGCATTATGTAGTAGGTACTGAAGCCATATACCTACTAGCATATTGTAAAATTTGAAAGGAATTTTGAAAAAAATACCCATGCCTAATATTTTTTTTTTAAATTTTTGGCGACGGAAGGAGGCGGGGTAACCACAATCTAACAGGTGCCACTGAATTTTATATTTACCCCGCCTACTACTAATAGCTTCTTGTCGCTTCACCCGTGAACCCCTCACTTTTTCGGATACATTCCCTATACTCAGACACTCCGCAATGTAAGTATAATAGTGATGAAGACCTGACCTGCAGCTATCTACGGGTGCTCATCTACGACGTATTGCGACTAAGTGGTTATCGAATACGCGTGGCCTTACGGTCAGAATTATTAGGATCCTTAGTGTCCGTTTGTGTTGTCTCGCTGTCTTCTCTTTTAGACATGCCGCGTCAGAATATTAAAGCAGATATTGGATGCCCTATATTGTTAGATATGCCAATTATTCTTGACTGCGACGGGTCTTTCACTGGTATAGGCCTTGCAATCTGTTGAATGCCGAGAGGATTAGGCCAACCCATTGAGAAGGCTGTTCGACAGGCAAATCATCCGGGTCACGATCCTCAGGCATGAGGTCTTGATAAAAAAAAAGAAGAGGTATTATTCCATTTACCTACATAATTTTCATTTTTTCGTTACTGGATGGGTGGGTCCTGATGAAAACAACATATTTCACGTTTATTTAGTGATCTGAAAATTTAAAATATAATGTGCTATTGGAGAGGCGACGATTTGGTGACCTTAATGGTAAAAATGATGAAACGTGTTTTATATTTAGAAAAATAAAACTATTACACAAAATTAATGAGAGTATCAATCCAAAACGATAATTTGAAATTGGAACGGAAGTGTCCCGTGATTGGTTGGCGGCGGTAATGGTGGTTGCGTGCGCGCGCCGAACCGGATGTACGAGCTTTGTTGTGCGCGCGCATCACTTTGACGGACACGTCAAGAAAAAGACACGAGACGTCACGCTGACGGAATTGACTTTTTGCGACCGAACAAATGCGGCCTATTCAACGCATTGTTATCATTAGAGCAGTGTGGCTCAATAAATTAATAATTAATAAATTTTATTAGCTAATCCATTATGTAGAATTGACGACCGTGCTCTCTGTCCGTGCACTGTCTATTTTCAGGGACGGTTTTAAATTTGTGGATTCCCGAGACTCTGAAAAGTTTCACCACTGTACAGGCCCACCACTACCTGACAATCAAACTATAACAATTATAAATTATATTGATAAAATTTAAAAAAATCTTTGATGAGTATTTTACACACATTTTTTGAAAAAAAAAACTACATTTTTAGATTTTGTTAAGAACCTATTTTCTGGTGAGACTTTTGAGATTTTTTTTCGGTTCGGTACATGTTGCCCATTTTTTGAATAATAAAATGCCTAATTCATATCAAATTTGGGATCACAGAGATTATAAATATATTTTTTTATCGTAAATATGTCACTATAATAATGTCAACATAAATTTTACTAATGGTTTTATAAACGCGTTTGAAAATTAATACATCTAAAAAATCTTAACACCACTGTACATGGATGTACTGAAATATGACTTGGTATATTCTAAAACATTAGATGGAGAGGTTTAAAAGAATACTATTTTATGTAATAAAAATACTTTATGCAGTCATCATATGTTCAAAATAATTATAAAGGATAATTAGGCTTCAAAATTATATAAATAGATTATCTTCAACCTTTAAGGCAATGCATCAGGGAAACGGCAAATAATTTTCAACTATAGGCGCGACGAAATTTAGGACTCGCTACCATTCGGAGAGAGAACGTCGAGCTAGGGACACGACAATTTGTTTCGTGGTGGCGACGGGGGTATTAATTCTTAAATCGTGAAAAGATGACTAAAAACGTTACACATTTACTTTAAAAAGATAACATGTGTATGACTATATTATTATTGTTACTTAATCCACCACCCGTCATATATGCACAGCCGTGGATATGCACGGCCGCTTTCTATGACGCTTAAAATAAACAGAACATTTAATTGACCGCTTTTTGATATATATGACAAATTATATTTCGTTTGGCATGCGCCATTTGCACCCGCGACCAGCAATCCGCGCATCGCCTAGCCACGATCTTTTTAGACCGTGCTTCAACTGAGGTATAGCCTTAAGGAAGGTTCAGGCTAATGCTTTGAAAATACCATAAAATCTCCATTAAACCTTCGTTGGGCAAGTGGGCCCTTAACGTTGGTATGTTGGTAATATGACAAAAACGGTGATTTTGTGTTGTAGACATGCTCGCGTAGATACGAAAATTATGTTTGCAGCAATCAATGTAGGTATTATAAATAATTAATATCAATTACTGAGGGAACTAAATTTGTAATGGTGAACTGTTGTCGTGTCATTTAGTGGTTATTTTTCCAAACCGTGCGCCGGATAACAGGTGTGTACCTACTATATACCTACTCAAGTTTAAACATATAAATGTAGAAACTACTTGACCAAAAGTATTTTTTTTTGTTAGTTACCTTTTTTATTTTGATTGCTTGTTACCAATTTAATATTAATCAATAGTCAACCTTGATTATGTTTATTATTTTGTTATGATGTTAATATAATTACACTTACTAGGTGGAAATGGAAAGCTCATCCAAGGTGTACCTACTTAAGTACTTACGAAAAATATGGAAATTCTTATTAATTATTAGGAACTTTATGCTAGCATCTATAATTTCGAAACGTTCTCGTGTAAAATGATAGACAAATATTGCCGAAAGTACTATAAGTTGGTAGGCACCTACTGCAACTATTTTTACATATTATATACACTATCTTTTTTACCATTACCAAGAGAAATGTCTTGCGTATCTACAGTTAATAATAAATAATCTTCCAAGTAGCCAGAAGTGCCTATGCGGATGACGCGCTTCTCCTTGTGATTGCGAGCAGTCCCAATGGTCTTGAGCTAGCTGCTAACGAGGCTTTGGAAACCATAATGACATGGGGTCTGAATGAAACAGAATCTATCATCCTCAAGGGTGCAGACCACCTCAGTTAAAGGCCGCGTGGTGAATTGCAGGATGCCGATCATATCCTCTGGGAGTGTCCCCATATGTCGGTTGAAAGAGAAGAGCTTCTCAAGTTGGTCAAATTGGACGTAAGTAATACATTAGGTACCTATATCGAAGTAGGAATCACGCACACTCTAGTCAGTCTAGTCACTAGTGCACGTCAACCAAGTTCTTTTTTCCTGGGACAATTTAGGCACAACTTTTAAGAGCGCCTAGCGTTCGTTACGCCACGGAATACGCCTTCGTAACGGGATATGTGGCGGGTGGTGGAGGGAAAAGCAAGTGTCCAGAATGTTTCTATGCTATGCATAATGTTTCCCATTATTTTACCATACTTATAGGTACCTACCTACCTAATAAACATTTTTTTCGGTGGGTAATGCGAATGACAGCAACTTTTCTCTCATTTGTTTTCCCGCTGCCACAGAAAATGTCCTGTGTATGTAAAAGTATTATTTCCACAATTAATAATTAAGTATCATTTAAATCTACAAAAACCTTTCATTAAATATGTTTCATACTTTGCCATCACAATAATTTTAGGTACCTATTATCCACGTATAATTTATTAATTAATAACCATTTTTCAGTAGGTACATAATACGAATAACAGCAACGCTATTTTCATTTCATATACCTATTCGTCCGTCATGTTCATTCAAATTCATGTTTCAAAAAATTCATTTTAAAATTAGAACTGCATGAAATATCCGTGCGTATTTCAAACTTAGGATAGGTAAGTAGTGAGTTGGTACCAGGGCTCGAAATGGACCGGAACGCACCGGAGCGCCGTTCCGGTTCATAAAATTTCCAAAACTATCGCTCCGTCTCGTGGAAATATTAATTTGACCGCCTGAGCTAGATATGTCATATAATAAAAAATCTGACAGACTTATTTTTATAAAATACATATACAATTAGATAACAACGTTAATATTTTCATAAAATTATCGAGCGCTCCGGTTCGTAAAATTTTTCATTTTGAGCGCTGGTTGGTACCTAATAATATTTACAATATTATAGATTTCTTGTTCATTATAATTTTCTAATTTTATGATATTGATAACTAACTAGGTATGTACCTTCTACTTTAGTTTAAAATTGTCAACGGATAATATCCGATTCCTACTAAAAATACATTGTAGGTCTACATATAAATAATATTATTAAATATTTATAATATTAAGACAAACTACACCGTGACCGTACTACTCAGTGACGTCCCGTGGGGGTAGGCAGTTTGAGCGTCGCTTGGGGGCGGCAGTTACACGAAGGGCGGCAAATCGAGAAGAATCATTAGGTATATATAGAAATGGCTACCTAAACTTAGTAATAACGGAAATATCTTCCCATTAAAAAAACAGCTCACTGATTGGAAACAAAATGTATACATTAACATAAAAGGATTAACAGGACTGTATTTTTTGTTGGGTTCACGATGTCTAGTGTACTTCCGTTTACCTTGGACATCACGTCCTTGGTGACCAGAAATGACACGTCTAGATTTGTGAATTAAATTTGAATTATAGGTAGGTACATACTTACCTAATTTAAAATTTATCCAAATATTTTTGTCAGTCACTCGTGAGTTTTGGAAGTTATCAGGTGTATTTTCAAATATGTCTGAAACTGTGAACTCGCAATATTGTCTATTGAAGCAGAGATGGCATTTAAAATAGATTTGGATGACATAGTTACTGACTGTGCAACAAAAAGGGCCAGGAAAGTTTTTTTTTATTTTGATGGTTGAGTGTTGAGACCACAGAACAGATAATAAATAGAATACCGATAGGCAATATTCAATACGCCGCATGGTGAAGCAGGCTTTTGAATGTGTGAGTGTCCTACAAAAATGAAGCACGAATTATGCACGTGCAATAGTGTGTGTAATACACGAACATTAAATGAGCGTAAATGCATAAACCGAGAGCAGTTTTTAGTATTCGACGTAAAACGTATTCTTAACACGTGTGTAAGTTTAACCCGGGTTCTTCCTTACTCGAGTCGGTTACCTGCTATCGCTTTACCCGTTGTGTATTTCAGTTCCCATTATTTCTGAGTTCCCTGGTTGAGACTATTAAAATTTGTATTTATGATTAAAAGTAGATATTGGAGTCATGAAAGGATGATTAAAAAATGGGGGGGGCATTTTATCTAGGGACGTCATTGTTATACCTACTACTACATATTATTATGTTTCGATGAGTTCATTCGATGGGTAACTAATAAAAAAAATGTTACTCACGAATTTAATACAAAATTGGAAGTCACCCTTCAGCAAAACACCTATATTGATTATGTAATATTAACCAAATAACCGGGCTATTAAATATTATGTTATTTAATTAACCATACAGAGATTGAATAGTGGGCGTCTACTGACATCGTTCATTTTTTTAATCCACCTCTTTCCTTCCTTCGACAAACTCTTGGATGCACTGCTCCATAAATATCATCAGACTATCTGCCTACTCGCAATTTCACCAAGCAATCAACACTGCTAGCTAAACCACAGACAACAATGTGTTGCCACAGTCATAAAACGGCTGTAAATTTATTTAACCGTTTAGCTTCGATTACGTATAACGTATGGATTTCCCTTTTCGTTGAATTTTAAGAAGACATTCTCTATATTTATTATACGTAACATAAATAATATATTATTATAATTAGGCGGAAATAAGATTACTAAGATTAATGATTAAATTAGCTGCAAATCGTCAGTCCCTATTTAAAAAGTCGGATCTGAAATTTTGTCATTTTCGGATTATTACGTAAAAGTTATTTAAACACTTTAAACATTTATACCTACCACAATCAAAGTTTTTTTTGTTTGTTTGAAAAATTTCGAGATACTCAAGTTAAAAATGACGGATCTACCGAGAGTGTCCGAATAACAATGTCGGTTCTTACCAACCGACATTGTTGGCTGGGCGTGGGTGAGCAAGATGCGTCGGATCTGACAGTTGCTGCTATGTTCACCGGACAGACGGATGTTTTTATAAACGTTTAGAAAAGTTTCTATAACCCGTATTTTTATTCATTATGGCAAGCAATAGGTCACAAAGGATATTTGATGAAACATCTTTGATTGCTCGTACTGAAAAATAGCATTTTGCAGATCCGACTTTTTTAATAGGGACCGACGAAATCATTTCAGATTGTAGATTCATTTGTAGAAAACCTCACATATTACTGTCTGTCAAAAACCGCAACAATTTAAAAATAATTTCCCAAACTGAACTATGGAACTGACTGCAACAGTTTACATAACCTATCTAGGTAATATAGGTACATAATGTGTATATATTATAATACTGTCGAATGTAAGAATTGCAGGCTCAGGATGATACAATTTCTTTGAGAATCTAGTAGTGCCAGCCACAGTACCTATATCTTGTTAAGATCTCATGAGAAACGGATATGATGAACAGTAAAGATTTTCCTTTCATGTTAAGTACCTACTTACATGACGCATATAGAGAGGTTCATAACACTGCGTTTATAAATTTGGCAACTAAATTATAGCAAAAAAGAATCATTAGCATAGCCAGATGTACGTAAGTATAGGAACAGGATTATTTAGTGATGTTATTTTATTCTTGAGACAAATAGGTACATACTGTGTATTCATTAGTAAGTCAATGTCATCAACTGAACGTAATGTTTGTAAAATTATATGGTCAGCGTAGGTCAAAATGGAGCTTTTATTGTATTTTCAAAGCATGATCCTGGACATTCCTTAAACGTTGTAGATAATATATTTATATAATTTTGAAGCCTTATTATCCTTTATATTTATTTTAAACATTTGATAACTGCATAAAGTATTTTTGGTACATAAAATAGTATTCTTTTAAACCTCTCGCTCCAATGTTTTAGAAAATAGTCATATTTCAGTACATGCATGTGCAGTGGTGTTAAGATTTTTTACATTTATTAATTTTTAATCGCATTTATAAAACCATTAGTATACATTATTATAGTGAAATATTTACGATAAAAAATTATATTGATAATCTCTGTGATCCCAAATTAGACAAGAATTAGGCATTTTATTATTAAAAAAATGGGCAAGATTAACACATTTGAAGATAATTCTAAAGATACTCATTATACGCTATGTCTTTGACTATTCAAGTGTGATAGACATCTTACGAATAATGATTGCTTTATAATAATTATTGACCTAAGAATAAGGTAGGTAGTGTTTTTTTGAAATACGCCATTTCTTTTGGCATTCCCCAGTGGTTAAGCTACAACATACGACTGTAGCCATAAATTGACAAACTAAAACTGAAGTAGGGAGTAATGGTTTTATAAATGCGTTTAAAAATTAATAAATGTAAAAAATCTTAACACCACTGCACATGCATGTACTGAAATATGACTATATTCTAGAACATTAGAGCGAGAGGTTTAAAAGAATACTATTTTATGTAATAAAAATACTTTACGCAGTCATTAAATGTTTAAAATAAATATAAAGGATAATAAGGCTTCAAAATTATATAAATAGATTATCTGCAACGCTTAAGGAATATCCAGGATCATGCTTTGAAAATGCAATAAAAGCTCCATTTTGACCTACGCTGAGCATGTTCCCCCTTTTAAGGAGGCTTAATTCATATAAGTAAACTTATTGGAAAATCGTTGCATACAAATGGAAAACATTGAAGGGAGACTTTCATGTAGAACAGACATGGCTGCTTAAAGTAACAGATCAGTTAAATAAACATTTTTTCTTTTTTATACTTTCGTTATGCGACGCTAACATGTTATAAATAAAAAGTATGTTCCCGGTCAGGTTGTAAATGTTATTTTGCTTGCTTCCGCGGATTCAGAAGTTACTGACAAGAAAAAGCATTAAATATAAAAGATTTAGTAAACTTTATGCAATCCAAAAATAGAATTTACACAGTAGGTGTAATAATATTATGTACCTACCTACCTATATGTAGTAATGCACCAACGTAGAGAACATTAAATTCATATGGCTACAAGGTATTCCATAATGGACTCGAACTAGCACGAAGCCTCCATCGTCCTTTTAATTTAGGGTGGTAGAATTTTTTCGTACTCATGCGACTGTATCCTTTCTGTACTGTAGACTTTGTCTTAAGTGTCTAAGATTTCCTCATGATGGCGAACCTTGTAGAGCGCCCATTTGCGGGCTCTTCCCTATGACTGTCAAAAAATATAGCCTACCTACTTATATCGTTTTTCATCTATGTCAAGGGCCCAATGCCTGAAAATCAAATTTCAAAAACGTCTTTACTCACTTGAGCCACTCTGCGAAGGGATAGGTATATTCTCCGATCATGAACGAAATTGATTTTTAACAAATAATACTTACGTTTATTGGTAGATGTAACGTAATGGTGTCACGACTTTTGTAAACATCGCGCGTCGTGGCTACGGTAAGGTCGCTCTTCTCCGAACACCTTTGGCTGGGTGACAGGGGCCCGTACCCGTTGATTGCAGGAGATCCGTCAGTCACCCTTGTGACGTTGTCAAGGCGCATCTCGCCATGGTATTCGCACGATATAATAAGAAGATTGAATTAGAATAGATTATCCAGTTACTTCAATAACCCACCGTTAAATATTACTTATATGGCCCCCACAAAGGGGGGGCTGACAGGGCTCTAGCCTGGGGACCTGGGCTCAGGAAGGGCCTGACGTGGCGAGTCGACCAGTTAAGTGACATAAACACACAAAAAATTCTCTTCAATAGTAAAAAAAAAATCGCCTGCGGCGCTACCTTCCTTCAATAATGTTATTATTGAAAATTATGTGGCTGTACGATACAAGTTTTTATTTTGTACTTGATACTCGACAACTCCATAATTCAAATGGATGTATTAAAATATACAAAAAAAAAACACTAAATAATAAATCCTATACACATTAATTTTACCGCGTACACCATTTGGAAAACGCTACTGTAGAGCGTCGTACTGCCTTTATCATTAACGATAGGTAGGGGGGCCCACCCAAAATCCTAGCCTGGGGGCCCGCTTCAGGATGTGGGGGCCATGATTACTTATGACTTCAGATCGTGAAAAATAAACATTATTTTAAATAAATCATTTAAAAACAAAAAAGCGCACGAAAACTGTAAGTAGGTATATTTTTGACTTATTTTAAGTGCTAATGATGTTAGTAAAAATTTCCCCGTTTCATTGAAATAATCACAGTTTATGAATTATAAATAAGGAACCCCATTTTATTCTCTCGATATTAACACACGCGTACTTAGATATTCACCCAAAATAATTGGTCCACCAATATTTGTGTTATACCTATACGCCATCTATAGGTGTATGGACACGGGCGTTTCATTTGTTTCATCGACATTGCATGTTAATTGACGTCTAGTTTCCCTCCATTTTTAACGGGGCATTAGAATTAATTTTTGAATATGGAATCAGCCTCGGAGTTTTACGAGGGGGGCGTCGCCGCTGACAGCAGTCCGTATGCGGCCAGCTAGATTTTATGATTTACGAAATCGCTCTGCCGTCCGACCAATCGGAGGGCGCTCGCGTCTGCAATCAACGGACCGAATTTTGAATTTTAATGGAACAATAGCCCGGAGTAGCGCGGGAAATGCGGCATTAACATATTTACACCATGTTTTCGAGAAGACAAAACGGGCCAATTGAAAAATACGTCTCGAAAAAGTCTGGTAAACAATGTACCTAAGTCATTTCACAGTATGTATCAAAATATCAAAGAAAGCATTACATTATAAAAAACAAATGGTATTTTCAATCTCATTAAAAGTAAAACCAAATACAATGCTTGATATGGATACAATTGCGATCTTTACAATCTTGCAGCAGTCCTAGCAAATACCTGTAAAATACCTGACAATCAAGATACAAATCACATTTTTTGGCGATGACTGCTTTATGATGGTCAAAGGCGTCTGCTCCTTGACAATTTAACATGTCAAAAATTATAATTACCCACTTAGGTACCTACTTAATCTTCCGATGTTTATATCTCAGCCAAACATCAATGTACACCCACGATGCCCGCGCGCCTATAGCGTCGTGGGTTCCTGGTTCGAATTCTGGGTCTGACAAGTACATATTGTTTTTCAATGTGTGTATGAGTATGAGTATAGAATATAGATCTAATAGGTTGAACAAGTGGCTGACATCCATTTCTCGTAAAAACAAAATCTGTTAATACAAACCTCCACTCCGTGGAGGCCCATATGATCTTATTATGATCGGACATGGTCGAAAAAAAACATCAAAGCGTTTTGGTATATCCAAATGTTTCTGAGATAATCTTTGGTGACTATGGCAACTGATACTGAATCAATAACTATATACATTCCACATGCTATGAGAACACAATTTCCATAAGTATACCTAATGGCTATGTGAAAGACAGTGGAGTATGTTTAAAAAAAGTCTTTTAGCTTATATATCTACAATACCTACTATTTGTTTATTTAAAAAAAAAATATTCAAGGTAAATTTCAGTTTTAATAATGAATGTGATATCTAATATTATATATTAAAAAACAAAAAAAACAACATGGGAATAGACATCTTAGATCAACAAAACGATACGTCTGACTTCAAAGTGCAAGAAGAGATCATGTTATTATATTGAAAAGTTTATTTACAATTCGGGGTCACAGCTTTTTAACTATTTCTTAAAAAAACATTACCGCAATGATAATTAAATTATTATAGTTAAATCATTTATGACCTTGCTAGTGTTATCAGTATAACCAAAATTTTGATTAAGTATAAATACGTTATTTACGTTGTAAAAAATATTGTTACTATTAGTTTTCGGCGGGCGTACAAATTAGATCTCAAATTTGAGAGTGTTGATTTGACTTACATTCAACCCTTCGTGTCATGACAAGTCTACACTCTTCAACACTGACCTATTAAGATTTTTATCAGTAGATAGCTATTTCATATTATTTGAAACATAAAACACTGTGGAAAACCGTTTTCACTAATATATCTACCAGTGGCAAAGGCTCCATAGTAGGCGATTATTTGAAGCCTACCTCCTTAATAAAAATATTTTTTAATTGCATATTGACTTATTTATTTATAATCACATGATTATATATTCCATAAAATAATTTATTTTGCCAACGAAATATGACGTATGTGTAGGAATGTATTACACAGATAATTGCAAAACAATCTGCAAAGGTTTTAAAAAATGTACCACAGCGCGCCATCTGTCTTGACGTAAATAAAGGTTGGATTATGTTTCAAATAATTCTCAATTTTTTTCATATCGACTTTACGTCACGTAGCCCCACCCAGTCTATCGAATTGTATGAACAAATGTAAGCTTCGATCGCAGAGCCTAAAACTAAATAATTAATAATTAGATATTTAAAAAAATAATTTCTATGGTGTTTAATCGAATATTAATAAATATAGACATGAACTTTAATCTAATGATTTTTGACGAGTATAAATGTTTTGAAAAAATACGTAATTTAAACAGGTGATCGCTTATTTTTATGTCGTCAGTGAGTTTTCGAAGTTTCATTAAATTAGTGTGTCGTTGTCATTAGTGTGTACCTAATCATTAGTAGTAATATCGTATTATCTTCTTATTTCTCTTAAGTATACCTGACAAGTGTGTTCTTTTTATCAAATCTCCTCAGCCTACCCTTTCCAAAAGTCACCCTTCGCCACTAATATCTATCTACCACAGGACCAGGAGGTATGTTCATTATTATGTACCTAGATATTAATAAATTATTACGAGAAATAAATATACCTACATCTGAATAATATAATATGTTATACTGAAATATCACCTTGGTGTATAAATAAATTTAACAATATTGCATAATAAAATATTATATTATGGTGAGTCTATAAAACTGGACCGAACGTCGTCAGTGCTTTTATCATCGAAAAAGTCTCGCGGCTATTTTAAGGCGGGGGCGTATTTAGCCTTGCATTCTGTATAACAACTATAGGTAGGTAATTTTATAAGACTATATGCTAAGCCAACATAAGAGTTTTATGACCCGACGGAGGTTTTATAATTGAATTTAATTTGATCGTAATTAAAATCAATGATCAATGCATCTTTATACCTTCTCGTATGTACCTACGTTCCGATCTTACTTCTTATGCGAACTTCACTGTGTAATTTGGATATTTTTTTAAAACTTTTTATTTTATTACGATTTAAGAATGTAACATTCTTTATTTAATATAAAAAAAATATTATCAAGCCCTAGGTATGGGATAGATCCTGACGCCGTCTAGGAACCATTCTAACCTTCCTACTAGTAGCAAAGGGTGGAGGGTAAGCTGTTAAGATCCGCCATAAATACTGCACATTAAACTTTATTAGGCATACGTATTTGTTTTTATTGAACTAATACTACATTTACACATGGTATTGGTTAGTTTAAAAAAAACAATTAAACCCTGCCTAAACCAAACCATAATAGTTTTGGTATATTTTGGGCATTACAACAAAATTGTGCACACTTTTTCATCATGCCTACCTATTTGTTTTCGTTGAATTAAGAATACTTATTACCTACACATAAGTATATACGTACCTATAACTGCAAATTTTAGTGTGCACTATTTACAGCGGATCTTAACAGTCTACCTCCACCCTTCGCCACTGCTACCTACCTACATATTTTAAATACCTTGATTTAAAATTGCATAAGATGGTAGCTAATATTTATGGAATCAAAAAATAACACTCTAGTTGCATATTGTTAGGAATTTTAGTTGTGATTAATGAGTAGGCAAATCAGAGCATAAACGGTAAAGAACAGCACTTAAAATATGGTGAGTGTGGGTTCAAGTTGTGGATTGATTTTTTTGTTCTAATGATTGAAACACTAACTTTTTAAAATGTCAGTTTTTCTTGAGCATCGGAAATATATGGCCGTATTGAGAGAAAATTCATGTCTAAATTAAACACATACAAAATACGTAATAAAACCCACCGGAAATTAAAAATACATTATAGTACCTAGGTATATATTAATTATTTTATATAAAATTCTGGTAGGTCCTCGTATACCTATATCAAGTCATACCTATACCATATCAAATATATGATAATAATTATTACAGCATTATTACCTATCAGATATATTTCAATTTAATTTCAATTTATTTATTTTTAACATATTGTGGACATTACAAATTATAAGTTTAAGACGTTCACAACATGACATTTAGAAACAAAGACATTTAACAGTATTACATAAAAAAGAGATAGATAGTATAATATTAAACAGTAGAAATATGTACATACAAAAATATTAATTAGATAGGTACATGGAAGTACACCGGATGAGTTAAGCAGACCCTATTTTAAAAAATTATAAAATAACGTCCACCTATACTCATCCTCACGTAGGTGGAATATATCAACACCCGAAGCAATTTCGTTGAACACAGTCATCGCCCTCCCAATTGGCATTACCAGTGGCAGGTTGGTTCTGCACCTTGGGAGAATAAACAACTGATGTTCTCTATTTCTAAGTTAGTAAGATAGTGTATTTAATACCAATGAATACCTATCAAATTAATGTTATTATTAAATCTAATAAAATTGGAACATTAGGTACCTACTGTCTGCAATTCTCTACGAACAACGTGTCATTTTTTTCCATCTCAATTCTATATGGCCAGTAAGACAGCTCACAGTGAACTGTGATACGGCAAAATGTAATATGTACAATTTACATGTGACCAACCACAAGATGTACCTACCTAACGTAATTTTTGAGAAAACTCAATCATATTGAACTAAAAATGAGATCTAATTTTTAAGAATCCATCGTCACATCTAGGTAAATTTTCAATTTCCATAGATGCTTTCCAACTACCGTACCCAGCAGAGGCGGTTCAGAATATTATAATATCAAAAATTAAATTATCGATGCATATAAAATACATATTAAGTTCATTGAACTTTAATTTCAAATATTGAACGGCTCGAAGTTAGGGATTGCAATACTGGAATACCGGTTTTAAAAATCAGACAATACCGATACATTATTCGGTATTAAAAGTGGAAAAAAAATATGTATATTAATTAATATAAAAGGTTTAACAGGACTGTATTTTTTTATCTGGCTACGTGAGGTCTGGTTTACTTCCGTCGCCCTTCGACGGCCTTGGTGACCAGCAATGACACGTGCAGATATGCAAAATACATTTGCATTATCGGAAGGTCTCTACAAATATTGTCAGATGTGTTTTTAGATATTTCTGAAATCGCGGTTAAATACTGTTCGTATGTATCTCAGTCCTGGTGGCGAATATTTCATGATAGAATAATAATTATACACTATAATGAACCTGCCTGTGCCTAATTTAAACGTAGATATTTAACATCAGTATCTCCACCATATCGTACCTTTACTTATTTTAAAGGTTTGCGTGTATTGTAGAGTTGGGTATTTCTCAAGAAAATCTCAATCTCGAGATTCAGGATTTCCCAAAATGATGAAATTTTGAATTCTCGAGATTCGGGATTTCCAGAAAAAAATATCGAGAATTCCCGAGATATCGGGAAATTTGAAAAAAAACTCTAGATATCCTAAAATCAGTGTAAAAACAAATTCCAAAAAAATAAGATGATTTTTTTTATTTATGTAAGAAGACAAACAAAATAGAAGTAGGAAAACAAAAATAATTCAAAACGTTACTTATTAAAATAGTATTTCAAAAAACACAAAATACTGCGTCTGACAATCGTGTACGCTTTTGAGACACAAAATTCCCTGATGTTGCAAAAATTGCGCTCATATTGAGTCGACGTTGGCTTAATTGTGTTAAATGCCCCGATCAATCTTCGAACGTTTTGTGTTTTCTGTCCACTTTTTTCATATAGAAAGTCGTTTTTTCAATTAATATTTGATAACAAAGAAATCCTGAATCCCGAGAAAAGATTCTCGAGATCCGGGATTTCCTGAAATGTTAAAAATTTCAATTCTCGAGATTAGAGATTCCCGAAACCCAACTCTACGTGTACCTACGTAATATTTAGATATTTTTGCTATAAAGAGATTTTAATGCCTATATTTAGGTATTAGTAGCTATTTCTGTTTTTATATATTTCACGAACACCGGTATTCAATAGGAAATACCAAAATACCGGTATTGGTATTTTCATTCGGTATTGCAATGTCTACTCAAAAGATATTAAGATACAATTAACACAAAACAAGGAATTATTGTTTATTTTAGCATTCGACAGTTTCAATTTTCTGTGATATAATAATATGTGGCGTCAATTACAATAAAATTATCAATAGTGTATAACATACCTACGTTGTTCATGGTTTAAGTACAATATAAATGTTTAGCAAACAAAATGCATTTGAGACTCGGCCTATCAAAATTTTTCTCGAAGTCCCACCAGACTAATCCACCTCTGCCTACAATAATTATTATACGTTAGTATCATACATACCTACCTAAGATTACAATAAATACATAAATAAATATTCATAGCTTCGTTCGGGTGTTCAATTTGACTACCGCTTGTCATGAATATGCATTTCGGTCTTTTATATTATTACCTACACAAAAAAATGTGTTCCACTTTATTCCACCTGCATTCTTAAGACTAATTGAAAAATTACTTTTTGTATCTGTGAACGCGATCACTTTTGAAGACACGCATCCTTGTTCAACAGAATTAATTTTATTATTGATGAAAGCAAATCATTTGTCTTGGCTATAATACCTATCTATACTATTATTTTTAATGTTTAGATCTAACCTCATGTAGATATATTACCTATATTATTTTTACATGAAGCTTATAGCGATTAACTCATCGCGTTTGTTAACGGCTTTTATAAATATAAGTAGGTATTATAAGTACTCAATGTACTATATTATGTGACGTATTATATCACATGCACCGATGCGACATTTTGCTACATTATCTGCGCCCCATGTTTAATGAAGTTCGTTACAATTGATAAAATAATTGATATACTCATTATAAGCTATGTCTTTGACCATTCAAGTCTGATAAACATCCTACGAATAATGGTTGCTTTATAATAATTATTGACCTAAGAATAAGGTAGTGTTTTTTTGAAATACGCCATTTCATGTTTATCACACTTGAATGGTCAAAGACATAGCTTATAATGAGTATCTTTAGAATTATCTTCAAATGTGTTAATCTTGCCCATTTTTTGAATAATAAAATGCCCAATTCTTGTCAAATTTGGGATCACAGAGAGTATCAATATAATTTTTTATCGTAAATATTTCACTATAATAATGTCGATATAAATTATACTGATGGTTTTATAAATGCGTTTAAAAATTAGTAAATGTAAAAAATCTTAACACCACTGCACATTTATGTACTGAAATATGACTATATTCTAAAAAATTAGAGCGAGAGGTTTAAAAGAATACTATTTTATGTAATAAAAATACTTTATGCAGTCATCAAATGTTTAAAATAAATATAAAGGATAAAAAGGCTTCAAAATTATATAAATGGATTATCTACAACGTTTAAGGTATGTCCAGGATCATGCTTTGAAAATAGAACAAAAGCTCCATTTTGACCTACGCTGAGCATATCCCCCGTTAAGTTACATGTGTTTTGTGAATGACCACAAAATCACATCGACAAATTCAACGTGTTGCAGCCGTTATGAGTTTCTATGTGCGACAAAGCTTAGAGGTACACTGGTACGACCGCGTTACAAATACACGAGTTCGTGAGCGGACACATCAAATTATTAGAAAAATTTATTAAATCACAAATGAAATAGGTACATAGGTACCTAATAATTTATGTTATTATCACGCTGAACCAATGACATTAATATGGACGAAGCATCTGGAAAAAAATTACACTCACTTTTTTGTCGGGTCTGCTGAATGGCATAATCTGTTCTAACGCCATTACAATAAAGGTGATATTGCTATAAATAAATTTCTGATGCTTTTTGTCGAGTGTGCCGAATGGTTCGGTTCGAACGGGTTCGCTCAAATTAACATTGACACTAGAAACACTGTTCTAACGCCATTACAATAAAGGTGATATTGCTATAAATTCTCGATGCGTGATATCGCATAATGGAAATAGCGTGACGTCTACCTCTACATCTGCGAATGTCGCTATGCGCGAATTTACTTGCTAGCTACTGTACTGAGTGCGTTGTCCATTAATAATGTCATTGCGCTGAACTACCTTATAGAGGTTCTTCATAACTTTGCACTCCCGGCTCTAGGGTGAAAATGATGTAGGTAAGTACCTAATAATATTCTAAAAATATTTTTTTTCCATATATTATCTATTTATTTTCTTATTACTAAATTTATTAATACAAGTGACTATCATTTGAGAAAATTTTATGCGAGGTAATCAGAGAAAGATGCGTATCAGTGTAGTAAAAAGTACAGTTATAAAACGTATAGGTACTATATGAAAAACCAAGGGCATGGTTCGAAAGAGATTAATTAAAAAAAAAAAAAGTATGACTGTCCAACTATGTAATCTTCTTGTCACCCAACATGTATCTTCCTCCAATAGTCACCATTTGCCACCGGTACCTATACGTATGCGTGTTTAATTAATGTATGCATGAAGGTAGGCGCTAACACCTGACGGTACGAACATCCATCCATATTATATCGAGTTATTTTAATTTACTACGCACATACTTATTTCAACAATAGTGTCAAGATTGCTGACGTGTATATTACTGATGAAGATTTCAACATTTAATCGAGAATTAATTATACTGTGTATTTTACATTAAATTGTTCATATTGAAATTTAAGGGAGAGTCGGACAAAATGGTTCTCAAAGTTGTAATGATACATTCAATATGAATATTGTATTCTTTATTTTCACGATAAACAGCATACCTACATTAAAAAAGTATAAATCATAACATCATAGCGAAAGATGTTGGAAATAACCTTCTTCTATAAAACTATTCAAACATACCTATCACATGTCACATTAATAACAAGCTGTTCGGGATGGAATACCCAGAGGTGACTTTACTACACCACGTATTCTGGCAATATCGAAACGATAGGAAATTATATGGATGGTTTGACTACCCAAATTTCACCATCAGCAGGTATATTCTAACATAATATAATCGCTTAGCTCAAAAATAAATAAATAAAAAAAACGTGATAAGCATGATAATATGTGATATTCAGTTAACTGTTGTTATATTATAATTATTATTGTAGATAACCGCCTTATTTATGAAATTGGTCCGAGTGGTATCCGTGTTATTTTGAAGCAATAAAATAACGGAAACGTGGTACTCTATTAACTATTTAAAATAATACAGTTGGGTTGAAGAACCGGAAAGCCAGGTCCAACATCGTTTTTTCACTCTCAGAGAGTCTGCTTGCTCCACTGTCTTGTCTTCTTGTTACTCCCAAAATTGTACCATCGCAAACCCAGTATCCGCAGCCCACATCTATTCTCGAAGTTCAAACAACACATGATTGGTCTGAACATTCGTAAGATGTCATGATTCACTAATGTTAACTATTTAGAATAGATGATTTCCGTATATTATATGTTTGTGGGTTACATGTAAATTGTAGGTATTACATTTCACCGTAGCACAGTTCGCTGTGAGCTTTCTTATCGAAAAGAGATGACCGTATACCTACTATACGGTCATCTCTATAGGTAGCACCTAGATGAAAAAAATATAGGTACGTTGCTCGTGGAGCATTGCAGACAATAATGATCAATTTTTACCCAACATAACCTAACCTACCCAACCTAACCTAACAAATAATCCAGTATATCGGCAATTTTAAAAAAAACTTGCCGCTGGCTTCCTGTAAACCGGCAAGAACCGTGTTTTATTTAGATATGATTTTATATCAGTACTATACGACCCAAAAAAGTTGGACCATATATTTCCGATACAACATAAATAAATAAATAAATTTCCGGACACGATGTTTGTGGGACCACCACAAGAAGAGTTGTCTGCACCCACAGCAGGTTATCAGAATATTATTGGATAAAGAATCATTTCTTTACATTTTAAATTTATTTTAAATTAACTTATTCTACGATCAAAAAACAATGAAGATTTCTCTTTTTCTTCTCTGATTGTTTAGTTTCGCTAAGTAGTTAAATACCTAATTAATTTTCCGTTTTGATTTGCTTTTTGCATCTGAGTTTGAGGATCTCTCATAAGCCGGCTTCAAAGCCGTGGAACTATTACACCTGGTAGCCGTGAAAAAATGAAACAATCGATTCGAAACGTACAAAAGAATACGTCCACCTACCCGGGCAGGCAGTACCCACGGCATGGAGAGGAGGCCATTGTGCGCCTCAACATGCGTGTCCGACACCGCCATTGTCGACGCTATTGAGTCATAAAAGGTGTACCACTAAAATAAAGGTGGGCACAAAGAGGTATGACTCAGGATAAAATAATAATGAATGCATTCGTGGGCACCTAAATGTGGTACTCACCTTCACTTGGCATTTCCTCGATGCTTATTGTATTTTAAAGGTTTAATATTCAGGACGTGTATAGATAGATAGGTATACCATCATAAATCGTTAGGTGTTCGAATTTAGAACTAAGCTCATTACAGTATAAAAAGTGTTAAATGATAATATGTCAAATGTTAGCATATTGTGGCGCCCTCACTCGGCGAACAACTTATACTGGTGGATCTATAACTGAATTGCGAATTACTATGGAAGTGTCAGTTATTGATTATCTTCGAATACAATGCATTAACATGTTCGCAATTAATGACGATTTTCGATTGCATATTTCATTAAAATTATTATATTAAATAAAGGTGATTTTGGAAAAAATTCCACCCATTTTAAGTTCTTTTTTTCTTTTCAGTTATTTTTTGTTTTAGAATTATTAATAATAACCATGTCCTTGCTTTTTCATACTAGGTTGTTCGTAATTTTGAACAATCACAAACACTTAGGCTTTGAGAAAAACACATAACTATTGTGTCCTCACCGGGATTGAACCCAGAACTCTCGGGCGGAAGGCCAGCGCCTTACTCACTGCACCACGAAAGCCGCCTTCTCTGTGTGGAATGGTGTATCCTGTAGACTAGTTTTTAATCAAATTCCTGAAAAAAAACCTGCACTGCGAGCGGTAGAGGTTTCAGAAAGTCCCTAAATAAAATAAAAAATATATTTATCGTAGGTAATCAATCAATGATTTTTTTCTTCTGGCAACATAACTATTGCTGTATTCACATAATAACAGTTTATCACAATGGAAAGTTTTTTCGCAAATCTATCCTCGATAGCTAAAACAGTTACTGCAGCCGAGACTGGATTGTGCCATTGGAAAACAGCAGCACTCGAATGTCCTGAATAGAGGAAGTCTGTAGAGGATGCCAATACCCACCAATGATCGTTTAGCTTAAAATGACGATGATGAAAAATGCACGGCGAGTTTTTTTTTATATAAATACTTATCCAAACAATAATTACACGGTGTTTAAAAAGCGAGAATAATCTAACTGAATTTCATTACATATTTTGAAATCAAGCGTGACGAAATCACAAAAACTTTCTATTGCAGACAATTCTTCGAGAAGAAAAAATCACAAATCATCGACACACGTTAAATAATTTAAACCATTATTCAAAGGGGCGATAATGAAGACACTGCAACTTAACAAAGCATTTTGACAGTCATGAAGCTTTCATTGATCGGCCCATTTATAAGTAGAAAATGAAAAAAAAATTGGAATACTAATAGATACCTACGTACGTAGTTTTAAAATTTAAATGGTGGAGTATATTCTATCAGGGATACATAAAATATTCGTTTGTTTTCTGGTTACTATATTTTCAAAACTCCTGATGACTGCCCCGAATTAAACGTTATATTAATAAAATATATCAGATAATACAATAAACCTTCTTTATTATCTATTTTTTATGTTACAATCACGTCGTATTAATGCATTTTAGGCGCCGTTCAAAATTCTTCTTATTCTTGATCCATATCCGCTACTTTGTCGGTGAATATTCAAATTTAAATTCATTTATTTACAAATTATATTTGGCTGTGGTCAGTGGCGGGTTTAGGTACATGAAGGTCCGATGCCATGGCTGATTTTGAGCCCCCCACATAAAAATAAAAAACACATTAATCACATCAAAAGTAATTATTACCTATTGATTAAAATATTAGTGGTTAATTTTTTGGTGTGAGAGCATGTATTTGTTTGAATTTTTTGCTATTGATAACTCATTCGCATTATAATCATTCGAAAGAACAATGGATGTTGTCCATTGCATATTGCTACATCTAAAACTTAGCAAAACCCGAGCGTAAACCATCGATAAATTGACTCTTTTTAAAAAAATAGTTATGGGCCCTTTTGACGTTAGTTGCAGGGCTTTCGATATGCTTTTGGTAATAATTGTATGCTCAATTTGTGAGAAATATACATATTTTTCAGATTGTGGTAAAAATAATTATTTGTGGTTTGATCTGTTTCAAGGCCCCCTTTTAAGTTTTTTCACGAATTTATTGCGTCATCTGCGTCCAAGGAAATCGCCTCTGGGTATGGACAATTTACTTCACCATCAATACCAACTCAATTTCCCATTCGCTGTGAAAGGTCTTTTTTTGGATAGTCATTTCACTCATCGTGACATCGTCAATCTATTCTCCTAAAAGGAAACCTTCGCTTCAGTTTATATCGCGAGCATTTGCATCTTCTCTTTCTCTCACTTCTGTGGCCGACTGTGGGTGATGCAATACAAATCCATACAGGCCACGCGGGCTTTCACGTAAGTCGGTTGAGGAAATAAAAATATGAATGGTTAATGCTACCTATCAATGGTTAACGCTAATCTCAATGAAATCATAATATTATATTATAACTGAGTGTGCACGCTTTTCCATAATTTAGGTAGGTAGGGGAGCGTGGGGTAATGGGAGCTTGCGGGTAATGAAGTCGACTGCAAAACAGGTACCATCTAACACTAAAATGACTCGGAAATAACCAAAACATCTTCGTCAATCGTCGGCTAAGCCCGTCGATCGCTGTCGGCTGCTTAGTGGCACGTGCACGCGCGTGGCGAGTGGAAGTGTGTTTTGGGCTAGGTGCTTATATCAATTTACAATACATAAACATCAACGTAAGTACTTAAAATTTTACTTATTTTATCATATTTTGTGTTCATTCTATAGCCAGATACATGTATTTTTGTTTAGTAGTTTCAGAATCAAGGTTTAAAATGGTTTGGTTGCGTTATTTATCAATCTTCAAAGTGGTTGATATTTGGGTAATTGGAGCCTAGGTGGCTCCCATTACCCCTATATAAATTTCACATCTCTTTTACTAGTAGAAAAGATTTTAATTGTTCCAGATGCCCAGAAATAGAAAACTGAAGACTTTCAAGGCTGGTTGGACGGTGACTGCGTTGGAAAATGCCCTCCGAAACCAGAAAGATTATATTTGTGTTTTTTGCTTAGTTTCATAGCATGACGTGTTGATTCTTTTGATATTTTTAGTACTAGAGCATATTTTTGTTGAATTACATTAGTAAATATTTAACATTTTATTGTACCTATGTCTGTTATTATGTGTATAAGTGTTTGTAAGCAAATTAAAATATGAAGCTCCCATTACATACTTGGTAAATTTTTGGCTCTCATTACCCTACATGTGGGGTAATTGGAGCCAAATGTGTTTTTTGGGAAAACGTTTTTTTTTGTACCTTAGTTATAGAATTTTTGAGTGGAAATTGCAGTAATATTATTACTGTGTAACCAAAGTCTTAATAATAAACGATTAGAACATTTTGTCACTTTTTTTCAACAATTTCTTTGGTAGGCTCCAATTCCCCCTTGCACCCCTACCTACCTATGTGAAAATTCAAAGACAGGATTTGAGCGTGCTATCTCTGTTTCGTGATGGTCGCTTATTTGACTATAATATTAATTATACACCTTACTCCACCCTTTATTAAGTAGTCCGGTAAAGGTATCAGTTAAAAAGCTCATAGAAACACAACAGAGTGGCGCATAAAAAACAAGAGCATCAAATCCAAAAACAATAACGTATTCTTTGGGCCGCTAACTTGGCTCGCTTTTGTTCCACCCAATTCTGGATTTATGGCTTTGTGGCTCAATTGGTAGCACGTACGCTGCGTATAATTTGAGGTCACGAATCGAAGACGTGGCCCAATTTGAATGGCCCACATGATAGGTACCTACCTGCACGGGAACGGGTGGACCGATCCGAGCGCCGGTACAGGGAGGAATTTGGAAAATCACGACAAAAATTTCATCAAAAATACAAACGGCGTATCGGTATATAAACATACGTCGATATTTTGACGTTTTATGTAAGTAGTCATTTGATAGTTAAAATATACCAACTCAGGAGGGGAGGTGACAGGTGTAGTGAATTGGCCAACCAAGTGACACTTAGGCCCGTTTCAGACGGGACACCGGTGTCGCGCTCGATATAATATAGGATGCCTTTGTATTCGAATAAACGGGCCTTTGTATTATGTTTATGAACGCCCCAAAGCTAATGGGTCAACGCATAATTTCGCGTTTTAAATTAGAACATACAACTGGCTGCGGTAATAAAAACAAGTGTATCGGCGGCTTGAGAATGTAGCGGCCGACGGAAACGTGTACCGGACACGCGTTGACTCATTATCTCTGGTGCGTTCATAAACATAATACAAAGGCCCTTTTATTCGAATACAAAGGCCTCCTTATTATATACGAGCGCGACACCGGTATCTCGTCTGAAACGGGCCTAAAAGAAGACAAAAAGTGACTTTACTAGTGAGAGACTGTTATTAATACGAATAAAACTTCTTTTTTTTTGACGCGTGATGTTATATTTCTATCGATAAATGTGAATGTCAGCCGAGACAATGACTGATTGTGACGTAATAATAAATATACACATATTAAATAATAAAATATAAACCATAAACCACCTGACTACCAAAGAAACTAGTAAAAATAACAAAGTAGCTTTTCCCTCCAAAAATTATTAAAGTTGACAGTAATGATATATAATATTATATAACAATACTAATTATATGTTTTGTGTATAAAAGCGTATTTTTGAGTGGTTAATGGTTATGGTATAGGCCCCTTTGATGTTAATTGGATGGACTTATGCGTTGAGTAATATTATTGAGAAATTTTGCATATTTTCAATAATTTGGTATAATTTAATAATTGTATGGATGGTTTGAAGTTCAAACCAGATTGAACTGTTTCGAGCAACAAATTGAATTATTCTTTATATTTTTTGTGTGAATGAAATTTGATTTAAAAACTTGCAGTTCTCTGAAGTGTACAAAGTGTATGTACTGACAAAATAGTTATAGTTTTTATTCACAGATACCACTGTTAATTTATAATAATATTAATCATAAAATCGATTGCGTGATTTGCGTCAAAGAGAATCACCGCTGATGTCAACGGCCGGAAAAATATTGGATTATCTTTAAAATAATCTTATGAAATATTAATCGTTCATTTTTTCATTGTAATAATGTACCAATTCTAACCTGGACATAGTCCGGTATCTAAGGACATGCCTGACGAAAATGTAGGCCTGCTTAGCCTTTTCATATGACACTATTTGCATTCGCTGACGTGGGCCTCGGAGACAAAACAATGAATCCACAAATCTTTATTTGGACACACTTTCACGTCTCAGAGATCATTTTACATATTGTGATATGGCTGAAACCGTAAATCTACAAACTTCAACAAAATACGCTTGCTTCGTATTTTTGGACCAAAAAGACAAACCTGGAGGAAAGTTTTGGTATTTTTATTTCACGAAATACATATACCTACTTACTTATATAATTAATAATTACTTTCATTCAATTAAATGAAACAATTTATAAAACACTTCCTCATGTTACTTATAATATTAATAATATCGACCGGGGTACTTAATGGAATTTGAAATTGATTTAGTTTTGTACTATTCGATAGAATCCATTCAAACGGAAATCCTGAAAACTGAAAACTGAAATCCATTTGAATTTTTACTTACCTATGTTAGTTATCATTTTTTTATTTTTATACTTATTCCTAAATTAGATTTATAACAAGAACGGTTTCGACCTTTGGATATCCTCATTTCCAATTAAAAATGCAGTAAGGCCGTACCCGGTTTTCTTATACCTAAATAAGTAAGTACCTAGGTACCTACGCAAAAACAAAATAATAATTATAATTAAGTGTTTGGAATATCAATGTCTTTCCATCAAGTATAATAACAGTAATAAAATCACGTGATGAAGTGTGGAGGTTGGCTGTAAAGATTCGGCATAAATAGTGCACACTAAACTTTGTCAGTCATACATAGGTATTTGTTTTCATTAAACTAAGAATACAAATTGCATGCACATGGTATTGATTAGCTTTTCAAATTCAATTAAACCCTGCCTAGACCAAACCATAATAGTAGAGGTAGGCTGAGGCGATTCGACAAAAATAATGCACACTTTGTCGGTCATCTTATTTGTTTTCATTGAACTAAGAATACAAATTGAAGATGGTTTTCAATATTCGATTAAGCCCTGCTTAAATGGATAAAAAATATTCTTCTATCTATAAAAAAATACCTTAATAATTAAATAATTATTATTAATAATTATAATGTATGACAAAATGGCCGACAATGTGTGCATTATTTTTATCGAATCCCCACAGCCTACCTTTACTATTATGGTTTTGGTCTAGCTAGGCAATGTTTAATTATATTTTTAAAACTAATTACCTAATATCTACCCATTTGCAATAAGTATCATCAATAAGTATGACTGACAAAGTTTAGTGTGCACTATTTTTGTCGAATCTCCACAGTCTACCTCCAACCTTCGTCACTGAAAAAATAATATAAAGTAGGTACATAATCTAAATAATTAAGTAATAATCGCAAATGGGATCTATTTAGAACAGTGTCTACCAAACTGTGTGTCGCGTCTAATTACTTTCCACCATTTGATTATCAAATGAAATCAATCCTTTGGCAAGATACGACGACGGTACACGTGTGACATTAAGGTGAAGCCTTTACTGAGCCTTTTTTTAAAGAGGCACCTAGCGGAAAAATACGAAGCTTGCAATTTGAGACATTTTTTGATAATTTCAACTGTATTAATTAATAAATATGTATCTGAAAACATTAAAAAGATTCTTTTTATTTTAACTCAAAGATAAACCTACAATTTAGGAAAGATGTTACAAAATGTGAATTTTGTTTACATTCCCCATCTTATTATAACATAGATATATTTTATGGTCATGTTTATTATTAAAATTTAGTTTATTAAGTTTTCAATTTTTCTTCGTTAAGATTTTTGACTAATTCATAGTTTTAATATGTTTAAATTAATTTAAAAAACATCGATTTTTATAAAAATATAATTGTGTATAACTTGAAATTCTTTTTATTTATATCAAATCTTATTTAGGTATGGTCACAATATTGAAGCTCGATCGAAAAAGTAATAGACTTAAAAAAATTGTCCTATACACATATAGTACCTACTTATGCACTACGCCTCATTTTCTAAGTCGAGTTGTCAGCATTATCTTCGGTTACTTATATACTACAGCGACTACATCTCTGTTACAGTTTGGATCGTCGTATCTTGGTGAATTAAGTTTAGTAAGAGCTAAAAAATTGACAAGAAGAGGTAATTTGATTATAATGTCGATTTCTTGACAAATAAATGCATAAACCTCAAATTCTCGAGAAATCAAAATAATGTTCTTGAATTCGAATTAGTCGAGAAATCACAAGCTCTAAATACCTAAGTTAGTCATTATTTTCTGAATGGAAACACAAGAGGCCATATACCTAGTGATAGATTGGAAAGGTTTAGCTCAATTTCAACAACTTTCTTAGTTATATCCTGAATCTACAAACGCTTGTTTATTTTTAACAAACATCATCCGACCATGTCCGATCCTAATATGATCATATGGGCCTCCACAGAGTAGAGGTTTGTATTAACAGATATTTGTTTTTTTACGAGAAATGGATGTCAGCCACTTGCTCAACCCATTCGGTCCATACCCTGACCCACACACAAATTGAAAAACAATAGGTATGTGTACTTGCCAGACCCAGGAATCTGGGACTCACGCGGCCACCGGCGAAAACATACGACGAATTGTATCAAGCCCGTCCTGGATTCAAAGCTCAAAAACCAGAACCCATCTCATTGGTGAGGTGAGTTATATAATAGTAATGAGTATTCCCACACAGAGCATTGTATTACCTGTAAGCTCAGTAGGTACTTATTATCAGTTCACACGATTATCAATAAAAATAAATTGTTTTTTTATATACCTAAGTATCGCAATTTAATAATCGACATCCTTTGATAAAATTCCTCCCCCGAAAATCTGGTCACGGTCGTTAGTTACGTGTATATTAGACATAGTCGTTGCAGTAAATCGGGGCATCGAACCCAGGCCTTCCCGTGTCACAGTCACTTTCTTTTTTCCTGCCCATTGTGTAGCTCGGGTCGTCCCCGCAACAATAAACACCCTAATGGTCACATAATAGATAAGTGAATTAACTTTGATCATAGTCGGATTTCTTTGATGCCGCTGGCTTTTCAAATGCCTACCTCTTCGCTGTCACAGTTACCTTGCGATTAGGATTACATAAGTGTGCATTGTTACAATCATCGTCGGACATAGTAGTTTTATATAAGGGCGGTCCTAGTTTTTATATCATTAAAATTTAGGCTATACTTCAGTTGAGGCATAGTCTAAAAAGATCGTGGTAGGCGATGCGCGGATTGTGCAAATGACGCGTGCCGAACGAAATATAATTTTTCATAAAAATCCAACATGCGTCCATTAAATGTTATGTTTATTGTTATATTACTACTAATAATAGTATATTAATATGTTTTCTTTTTCAAGTACCTGCATTCGTAAAGTTTTTAGTCATCTTTACACGATTTAAGAATATATTCATCCGACGCCATGACAAATCAAATCGACGTGCGCACACTTATACTGTGCCAGGCGACGAGTGAGAAATTTCGTCGCACCTACTATTAAAAATTATTTGCTGTTTTACTGAAGTACGCTCTTCAATTAAAAATTACGCTGAATTACACAATCACTTATCCATTCAATTGTATTTATGTGTCGACTGATACTAGACTATACATTAAAAAAAAAAATGAAGGATTCATAATTATTATCACGCACTTAGCGTTTATATCTATTACATATTTTAACTTTGACCGAAAACCATAACAAAAACGTATCTGTTCCTACTGTAAAATTTAATTGTGTGGATTAAGTCATTTTTCCTTTTAACAGTAAATATATATTAGCAGTAGGTTATAGCACCCTATCCTTATTATAATCACCCTTAAATTTCTTGGATAAAACATTAATTTTTCGATACTCTAATCACTCGAAATGCTATTAACGCACCGTAAGCATCTGTCAAATTATTATGAGAATATCATTATTTGTTTTCTTTCACGACCCGATTAAAATAAACAATTTCTCCGAATTTTCAACTCCCTTACACATTTTCATAAATGCTATCTCATGCGTTACAGATAATTCTATTATAATGTGGCCATGCCGTAGCTGGATTCGATATAAATAAAAAAATGATTTCAAGTAAAATACATTTTTATATATCTTTAAGAATTATGTAGGTACTTATATTTAAATTATTTAAAAATTAGGTAGTAAATTATGAATTATTAAAAAAATCTTTTCGAGAGAACGTCCTATGAAATCAATTTTCAATATAAAAATATCATAATAAGTACCTAATACCGAGGTGAACGTGTTCAAAGAACGCATACTTTATAACAGTATATTTGGGCCAATTATGATCCTAATCATTACCTACGTAGGTATCATAATTATTGTCGCCATCCAGGCACTGTAATACCACGGACGTGAATAAATAAATGACAGTTAGTTACATTACGAACTCCGTCGATTCACCACATGTAAAGCTATGCTTACAGGGTGACTCATCCATCTAGTACTCTTTCGACCTCCATCGTACCGTGATCTGATATGATAAGACCAATGCCGCGTTAACAACATAGGGTGACTCATTCATAACGCATATGGTTTGAGCAAACGTCGCGTCTATCATCCATTCTGAACGTTTCATCTTCGTTCATACTAAAACACAAGTGAAACCATGAGAGTGACATTCCGAACCGTCCATTTACCAGTACGTGAGTGCGTGAATAAGGAACCAGTTTCAGCACGCCAGCCATCTCAAAATCAAAGATTAGTGCCTGGATTGAATCACTGTGTATCTTCCCCTCCCCTAGCATCCAGGATCCACCCTAATTACAGTCCACTGAAAAGCGCCGCCACAATATTTTATTTTAAATTTATTTTTGGAAAATCATTTTTTAATGTTTTAGATGTATATACGTAGGTATTAATTATTTGAAACCATTGACACGTAAATTATCAGTAAATCGTATTTATTTGCTTCTTTCGTATCTGTGTCTAGACTCCCAAGGGTAAAACGTTAGATTAATTAAATTGCGTTTAGTTAATCTCTGTACTCATGATAATAAAAATTTATGGATAAATATCCAAATAAACTTTAATGTGTTTTACTTGTCTACATTCTACAGAGATTAGTTTTAGAATAATTGGTGATTATCTACATTTTACCCACAATTAAATAGACACCTAACTGTCTCATATTAAACCATTACAGACGAAAATTACCCAGATAAAAGATATCGAGTCGTAAGATCCGGTGTGACTCTTTCGTGTCTATGGAATTTAATCACATCATTGCAAAATCAATTAAACATCCAACAAGTGTGAATTTTCTAGTTTATAAAATTCCCACCAGGCGGTATTTTTCATCAAAGCGATTAATCGGTTCGATTCTATACTTGTCACTCTAGTTAGCTAGTTAGTTACTAGTTGCTCGCATTTTCCACGTACATATTGGACACAAAGAAGCGTTCCCATGGCGTTTTTCTCACGCGTTTTCTCCGCCCAATTTAACCGACCCTCAGAACACGCATTTAAAAAATTCAATTCAGAGAAGAAAAACGATAAATGTATTCAATAATAATTTTATGTATCTAAAGACCGAAACGCCGGAACTTTTTTATGTATTTATTTTCTTTCGGCTACGTACGCAGTGAGCAGACGCGACAAAGAAAAGCGTTTTTTCGCCGCTCGTTTCATTATCAAGCTTGTATTGTATCACACTTGAATGGTCAAAGACGTAGCTTATAATTAGTATCTTTAGAATTATCTTCAAATGTGTTAATCTTGCACATTTTTTGAATAATAAAATGCCTAATTCTTGTCAAATTCGGGATCACAGAGATTATCAATATAATTTGTTATCGTAAATATTTCACTATAATAATGTCGACATAAATTAAACTAATGGTTTTATAAATGCGTGTAAAAATTAATAAATGTAAAAAATCTTAACACCACTGCATATGCATGTACTTAAATATGACTATATTCTAAAACATTAGAGCGAGAGGTTTAAAAGAATACTATTTTATGTAATAAAAGTACTTTATGCAGTTATCAAATGTTTAAAATAAATATAAAGGATAATAAGACTTCAAAATTGTATAAATAGGTTATCTACAACGTTTAAGGTATATCCAGGATAATGCTTTGAAAATAGAAAAAAAGCTCCATTTTGACCCACGCTGAGCACGTCCAGTCCAGTCCGTCCCTTAAGAGATAAAGAAAAAAAATATTATGAGTCGCAAATAGAGTTCGGTTCCGAGAAAATCTCAATCTCGAGATTCGGGATTTCCAGAAAAGAATTCTCGAGAATTTTCGAGAAATCGGGAAATTTAAAAAAAAGGTTTAAAAATCCTAAAATCAGTGTAAAAACAGACAAATTCCAAAAAAATATGATTTTTTTTATTTATGTAGGTATAGGAAAACAAAAATAATTCAAAACATTACTTATTAAAATAGAATTTCAAAAAACACAGACTGTCAATCGCTGCGTTTGACAATCGTGTACCCTTTTGAGACACAAAATTCCCTGATGTTACAAAAATTGCGTTCATTTTGACTCGACGTTGGCTTAATTGTGTTAAATGCCCCGATCAGTCTTTGAACGTTTTTTGTTTCCTGTCCACTTTTTTCATATAGAAGTTCGTTTTTTCAATTAATATTTGATAATAAAGAAATCCTGAATCCCGATAAAAGATTCTCGAGATCCGGGATTTCCCGAAATGTTAAAAAATTTATTTCTCGAGATTCGGGATGGAAAATCTTGAAAAATTCTCGAGAATTCCCGTCGGGAAATTCCAGTAACCAAACTCTAGTCGCAAATTTATGATTTAGTGCTTTAGAATCTGGTATTTCGCCGCTTCGCCTCATTGCGTACGCCTACTTAGTTTTCGGGTATGGCGGCAACGATAGGTATCAGGCTAGTATAACATACCGAAGGTATTAGCGCAATTCGTTACAGATACTTTGGTCGTATTAGCGGTGCACAGAGAGCACAACGGGCCGTGTCTACTCTTTTCACCTCATGTCCCCCTAATACAGTGTATCTTTTCAACAATGAGACTGAATAGCCAGCGGTTTTCCTCAAAGGATGCGCAAGTACCTACTGATCAAGCGTGGGTGGTAGGTATTCGATTAAAATCCCCAAGCTTTATAAAAAATACTTATAATTTTAATTAAATACATATACCATTTAATCAGGCATAAAGAATAAGTGTTATCGAACAACTTTTTGTTAAAGACATTAATTTTATTATTATTAGACTATCGATTGACGCTATAGAGCAGGGGGGGGCAAACTGCGGCCCGCGGGCCGCATGTGGCCCGCCGGGTATTTTTTATGGCCCGCCATCATTAATTGTACTTCTGATTACGAATAACTTTTTTATAATTTTTTTCAAAATATTGATAATAGATTAAAATTTGAAGAATTTGTTGTTTCGTAAATGTATTATCTCAGTACGTCTTCCTTGCGTCTCGTCTCACACTATGTAACCACTATTTTCTACGTTGAACATCGTGACACATTTAAATACTTCTCCTAACTCCGCGTTCCAAGGAAGAAAAATATATGCCCATGATATGGTAAAAAGTTTGAATGTATTTCAATTTAAACTCCAGTTATTCCTTCGACAAATATCGAATAACAACGTGGACCACTTTCCAACTTTGAAGTTGCTGAATACACCAGAATATATATTTGAAGAATATGGTAAAATCATTAAAGCTCTGAATGACGATTTTTCACAAAGATTTGGTGAAATATTGATAAAAGTTTAGCAATAGTACGCGATCCATTTTCAAAAGATATTAAGAGTGTACCGACAGAGCTACAACTTGAGATTATTGATCTGCAGCGTGACACTGATTTAAGAGAATTGCATCGTCGGTCGTGAAGAAATCTCCAAATTTTACAATGCCCTTAATTCAGACAAATTCGACCAACTTGAAGATTATGCAAGAAAAATGTTCGTTATTTTTCGATCAAACTATACACATGAACAAACATTTTCTATCATGAACCTCAATAAAACTTCTTTACGATAAAATATTTCCGATGCCCATTTACAAGCAGTTTTTAGAATATCAACTACAAAATTAACACCTGAATTTAAAAATATGTTAAAAAATGTACAACAGTTTCATTCTTCTCATTAATTTTTTTGTAATGTTTTTTTCGTGATAATAAATAGTGTATATCTAAAAATGGTATTTTACTTGCGGCCCGCCGCTCATTTTGAATTCTTGAATTTGGCCCTCCATCCAAAAAGTTTGCCCCCCCCTGCTATAGAGTATAGGTAATACAATGGGTGTTTTTTTGCTTTTATAGAAGAATTGAGTAGAACCTCGATATAACGGACTTCGAATATAACGGACAAAATATCCGGTCAAATGTTAAAAGTGTTAAAAACATCCCGTTAATGTTATACTGTTATATTGGAAAGTCTTGATCCCTCAAAAGATGACAAAATTAAAATGTGGTCACGTTTCTCAACCATGAGGGAACGGCGAAGAAAAGAGACTGTTATACCTACACGTTTAAATGCAAGTGTAATCGCTTGTTAACAATGTTTTGCGCATGATAATCTAATAATATTTTATTAAGTATTCGTCAGATAATCAAATTGGACTATATTAGGAACACGCTTTTTCGTAATTTTAGAGAGTTGGTTATAAAAAAATCAGTAGATTTCAAAAGTGCAAACATAACATGATTCTTTTGTAACCTGGATTACTGAAAGCAAGCGCGTCACCATCAAACATCCTAACGTCACTCCACAACGGGTGTGTGTGTGTCTGGATATATCATGTGAAGACTAATAAACAGAATTTTGTTTGTATTTTTATATACTTAACGGACTTTCTAATTTAACGGACACCCCCTCACCCTCATTAGTCCGTTATATCAAGGTTATATTGTATACCTATAATTTACAGAAGGGTTAACACAGTATAGTGTATATACTAGTCTAAGTGCTTAACAGTCAAACCTAGTTGTGATACTGCGCTCACTTTTTAACATGTATGATCAGTACAGTCTGAAAAATCATCATGACTTGAGTCACGCTTGAACAACACTACCAAATCATATTACCCTAATTTACTTTAATAAAACAGTCATATTTGCGCAACTTACAATTACATTTTATCACAAAATTGTGCTCAGTTTTAGACTTTTAGTAAGCAAAATTAATTAATTAATGAAGTATAAAAAAAATATGAGATATAATGAAACAGGTGTTAAAAATATGTTATTTTCAATATTTACATCTGTATTATAATACATAACCATCAAACTTTGTCTCGTAAACGAAATACACATTCAAAATTAGTAACATTTGAGGACACTTAGTGGGTTTTGTATTTCTTGCGTTTTATGGCCTAACCGTAATTAAATTATAAACCAAATTTGATTTCAAAGTATTGATATACGGCGACTGGCTATATCATTTCTATATTATTATTAAACTGTCTTGCGATTGCGAGCATTTATTTTTTCAAATTTCAGCACCTCAAGTAGGTATCACTTGTTGGTCTTTAGTGTAATATTAAAATGTCGCTCGAATCGCGTAGGATTTTTATATAATAAATCGTGGGCGTACAGGCAGAAGTCATTAACTCCAGTTTTTACGAAATTGAGATTGTAATGTCATTATATAGAAAAATTAATACTGCTTGACCGGCAGAAGTCACGGTTTAAGATTATTGAAGATATAAAAAAAATAAAAGTAATGAATAACTCAAAAAATAAAGATTTTGCAACCATTTTAAGAACACCAAAAACACAAAACATTGATTATCTCATAACTGTGTATTTGGAGTTAGTGACTTCTGCCTGTACGCCAACGAAATGTACCTAATAGTAGTGGTCAATAGTATTTCTCGCGTAGTTGTAAAAAAATGTATAAGTATTATTATGTCCAATTGTCCATGTAGTCAATTTATGAATTTACGATGACATTAATATTACGAGTAAGAAATTATAGAAAAAATATATAAAGATTTCATCTCTTAGAATCCAATAAACGGTCATTTTAATAGACTGGCATCATCGTTGTTATAGTCCCATAAAAATATGATTCAAAACCCCCTCGATCTATTGGACTAAGGCTTTACGAATTATTTAGTCCTCATTTCCCGCAGTCAATCCGCTCGTAAAGTCCTTATCTGTTTGACAAATCGGCTCATCCTGCGAGATAAAAACCCGAGCGGATCGCACTAAAATAACGCGTAAACGTCTTGAATATTTAAAGTTGAAATTTACAACGACAACATGCCGTTTTACGATGGTAAATTCTTGAGTGTTCAATGATATGCTAAACATTATTATATCGTCTCTGCGACAGGGTGGCGGACAGTTACATACCACGAGACCATGGCCTCTCCCAAGGCAGTAAAAACCTTCAATAAAAGTAGTCAATTACAGAAAGTATGAAAAACTTGTAATTATTCAATAATTATGTACAAAATCATTTGGAATCACCGCAGAAATATAATTCAGCAATGAAATCGTCACCTCAATACTAAAACTAGATAACTCTGATTTGGCCATTGTTGGGAAAATTAAATTTAAACTTTACTTGATTAATATAAATCTAGGCTATAATTTTATTATTATTTAAAATAAAAATAGAAAATTGTGCCTGTCTAATTGAAGGGTGGATTACAAAACAACATGTTAGAACTGAACAATTTTACAGGAGAGCAAAAAAAACCAATAGAATCTCTTCCTTGTGAATTATGATTTTCTTTTTATGTGATACTCAATAGGTATGTGCTTATTTTTCAATGAGAAATAATAATCAGAAAAATATGTAATAGACAGATGTCATATTTTTACTTAATTATTATAATGTATTTGTAGAAACTCTTTTGTCAAATGATTTTTTTGCTGGATTATAAAAACTTTAACATCTTTTAATTCGTGTTATGTGCTGTTTTTGAAAGAATGGCTAACGAGAGCATAAAGACAACATTTTACAAAACAAAATAACATAATAAATCTCAAATTTGAAAAAAAAACTGACATACATATTATTATGTTGTCTTTTTCATTCCACCCTTCAATTGGGAACAATTAAATAATTTTCAATTGTATAAAAATATATTGTAGATATATTAATTTATTTATTTAATGCATTTATGGTTTTAAAATTATCTTATATTTTCAAACACAAAATCAATATCATCATCATCATCATCATCAGCCTGAATCTATCCACTGCTGGATGAAGGCCTCTTCAAGTTGCTTCCACTTCTCTCGGTCCTGTGCATTGCGTTGCCACGTACTTCCGCAGAACTTTATCATTTCATCGATCCAGCGGCCTCTAGGTCTACCTTGTGGACGTTTTGTACTTCTTGGATACCACTGGATGACTAGATTTGTCCAACGATTGTCTCTTCTTCGAGCTATGTGTCCAGCCCATCTCCATTTAAGGCTTTTAATAAACTCTATTACATCGCAAACCCTTGTCTGCTTCCTTATCCACTCATTCCTCTTTTTGTCCTTTCGCGTTATGCCCAGCATGCACCTCTCCATACCACGTTGTGCTACTCTAAGTTTCTGGATCTCTCTTTTACTTAGGGTCCATGTTTCACACGCATATGTCATCACTGGAAGCACACACTGGTTGAACACTTTGCGCTTTAGGCACAGTGGAAGGTCACTTTTGAAGACATTATTCAGGCGGCCAAAAGCACTCCAGCCTAGCTTTACTCTGCGAACAATTTCATCAAATATACATCCATCTATAGATACTTGTTGTCCCAGATAGATGTAGCTTTTCACCTGTTCGAGCTGAGTGCCATTGATGAGGATCTCTTTTTGGCCTGCAAAGCAGTTGAACATGACTTTCGTCTTTGTTACATTTATTTTCAAACCTACTTTGTTGCTTACTTCAGCGAGTTCCTGCATTCTGCTTTGGAGGTCTTCTGAGTCTTGCGAGAGAATTACTATGTCATCGGCAAAGCGCAGATGACTCAGGTATTCTCCATTTATGGGGATCCCTTTGTCATTCCAGTCAAGTTGCCTGAATAAGTCTTCAAGGGTAGCTGTAAATAGTTTAGGTGAGATTGTATCACCTTGTCGGACTCCTTTGCTGATAGGAAATCTGCGCGATGGTTTATGGAGATTTACAGATGCTGTTGCGCTACTGTATATATTATTGAAAATATTTATATAGCGTCCAGGGATTCCTTGTTTTCTGAGTGCGTCGAGTATTGAACATTTCTTTATCGAATCAAACGCCTTCTCATAGTCTATAAAACCCATGCATAGTGGCAGTTTGTATTCCTGGTACCGCTCTATGATTTCTCTGACGACTTGGATATGGTCCATAGTGCTGTATCCTCCTCTAAATCCGGCTTGTTCTCTCGGTTGGTTCTCGTCTAGTACATTTTGCAGACGGTTTGAGAGAATTTTTGTGAACGTCTTGTAGAGAATAGGGAGTAGACTTATTGGACGATAATTTGCTAGGTCTTCTCTGTCACCTTTTTTGTGAAGAATGACAATGCTGGCATTTTTCCATACCTCTGGGACATCCTCTTTGCATATGCAGGCTGTGAACAATTGTGCAAGTACTTCATTTGCATCCTTTCCTGCTTTTTTGAGGATATCTATCGTTAAACCGTCTTCCCCGGGGGCTTTCCCACTTTTCATGTAATTTAAAGCATGGGTTACTTCCCAGGATGTAATTTCGGGAGTATGGTCTTCCGAATTTCCATTTCTCTGAAGATCTAAGTCTATAGTCGTATTGTCAGTGTCATCACTGTAGAGATCGCTGTAGAACTCTTCAACTCGGCTTAACAAGTGTTCCCAATTTCTGACGATAGAACCATCTTTTGCTTTTAGTGCTGTGATTTGACGTTTTCCTATCGACAAGCATTGCTTGTTTTTGTTTAAACTTCTGCCTGCTTTCACAATTGCTTGTATGAGGTTTACATTGAATTTACGAAGGTCTTCTCTAATCTTCCTTCGGAGGGTTTTGCAAAGTGATGAAAACTCCATATCGTTTTGCGCCTGTCTATCGCTCTTGGTTTTCCTTCTCTGCTCCATAAGATTCAATGTTGCCTTCGAAAGCTTGGTGGAAGGTGTAACTTCTGAGCTTTTTACGCCTGTTTTTTCTGCACATTGTAGAATAATATTCGTTATATCCTCCGCGTTGTATAGGGAAACGGTTTCGTTCTCATCTAAGAAAGCCGATAGTGCATTTTTGAGTTCATTTTGGAATTCAGTATTGTTCTGCAGGTATACGCGAGCATTTGACTTCTTCTGCAGTTTGGATCTTTCTGATTTGACGTTCAATCTTATCTTACATCTCACCATCCGGTGATCACTGCCGGTGTTAAACTGATTGATCACCTTACAGTTTAAAAATGTATATTTTCTGTCAGTGAGGATGTAATCGATTTCGCTGGTCCTTCCTGTCGGGCTTCTCCACGTCCATTTACGTGTAGGTTTATGTTGAAAAAAGGAATTCATGATGTGAAGATTGTTGGTTTCAGCAAACTCCACAAGCATGTCCCCTCTACCATCCCTTGAGCCATGTCCGAAATGTCCGACCGCTACGTCATCTCTTTGGTATGATCCAATACGTGCATTGAAATCTCCCATTATGATGTTGAAGTGGCATTTACTTTTATTTTTTAAAATCAATATAGTTCCCATTAACTTCTGACTTACCTAGTTTTATCATTTTGTAGAGAAGTAAAATGTAGAATCATATTCAAAAGCTATCTCAAAAGCAGTGAAAATCAAGTTATATAGTAGTAGTATTGAGGTGACGAAATACTAATACCCATAATCTCGTATATTATTAAATACCAATACCATATTCCCTTTTCGTAAAGATTCCCAAAACTTCTGCTAGAGTTAGACATTCAGTCGCCGGATTACGTGGTAAAAAAAATCAATGGTAAGTACATACTTAAGTGAATAGCGTGATATTATCAATTCAAAGTGGGTATCCGTATTCCGGCCGCAATGATGACTTCATATAATTTAATATTATGTACCTACTCAATAAAAAAACTAAATGACGCATTATGCACCATCATCCGATTTTAAGTAGTGCCTTTCTAACTGAGCCGCCCCTGCATTATAATTTGTGTCAGAATCATCAACTCGCATAAAGACGATCGGCCAGGGCTGGGTGCAGAAGGCTTTTTGATCTGAGACCATTGGCGTGCACATTTATCTAAGTAGAATTTTTTAGATGCTGATTTAAAAAAAAAAAAAACGGCAAATTGGTCCGATACTACCAATCCGTAGAACCTTGCAAACTCTTTCATTATTTTGGAACCGAAACTGGGATCGTAATATTGTTAAACACGTATAAATTGTGGTGTTCATAATGATATGGTCTATCTAGTAAATATATATTTAAAATATAATATAACTACGCATATAAGTAGACACCTGCTTTTTGAGATTTGACTGAAAATAAAATATTCATAACTTATCCATAACTATGTCGAAAGCGGGTAAGCAATAAGTAGGTATATTGTTTTTTTAAGAAGCAGAACGAACATCCAAAACCGGGGTTCTGAATTCTGATTGAATAGAATCGAAACCGGAACCGATACCGATTCTTAAAAAATATTTAGGTTTTAACATCTCTGATCTATAAAATGTGCATAAGACCAATAATTATGACATTGATATAGACACCAAAACAGACAGCCAAACCTATGTCAAAATAGAACTAACGATTTCGGTAAATAATGAAGTACTCGTCACAGTTGACATAAACTGACATTCATTTTATTGAACTTTTCATATTTTATATATATATAATGAGTAGTCGATATCAAACCTTTCAATCAAGAAGTTCACAAATAATTTCTCAATTTAATAATCGTTCTTCGCATACTATATTTGACCGCAGTCGACATAAACTATCAAAATCATAATGCCATACTATTAATCAATTTTGTATTCATAAAAAAATAAACTTAGTAGTTGGGCGTAATGCTTAATTAAAATAACGAACAACTACAAACAATCAGATGCATCACAGGATAAACCCTCAGAGAATAAGACATGAATTTATACAACATATTATGTATGAATTTGATGATGTGGTCAGATAGGGAAGACAAATAAAAAAATTCTGGAATGGGTAAGACTAGAATCCCACTTGAATATTGGCTGGTTGTTGTCTTCCCAGGAGACGTTACAAAAGATGAAAAGATAAGCAGGACTCAACTTCATAAACATCTGACATATCTAATGTTTTACAATAAGAGGAATAAAATGCATTATTAACAAGGCATTACGTGTCGGAAATATTCTTGTTTAAATACAAAATTGTCACACCAACTGCAATGCACGGTTGTTACCTTGATCATTTCATTTGTTATAATCACTTACCTCCATTCCATCCAATATGCACTCTTCGTCAATGAGACTGACGACAATTATAACCAACAACATAACTTATTGACATTTGACAAGCCAAATGCGACGTCTGGGATATGTTTCGAGAAAATTTAGATAACGGTCGAAAATCGTGATTTTTATTTTATCCCACTCAAAAACATCTTTTCCACGCCAATGAACATTTTCTGATCTTAAAATCGGACTTATTAAACGGGAGGGGTCGATTGTCAGTCCGTTTCTGATATTTTTTTTTATTATTATACCTGTATCTCGATAATAATTATCATTATAAAAGATTTCTCCCTAACCACTGACCTGCCCAAAAATCGTGCCCGGTTTTCGAGTCGATGAATCGCTCTCGATTCGAATTAGTAATTGTTCGCAGCTTACCTTATAATATTGGTAATCATTAAAACTTGGAAATCCTTTAAATCATTACATTTAATAAAAAAACAAAAAAAAATCTTATTTAACACCACAAAGATCTTAAGCATTTTTTACGAGGGACGATTAATAATCATTCGCCTAGCACAATATGTAACAAACATTGAAGTTAATGGCCTCACCAAATCTCACCGACCCGCACCGCACGTTTGAGTTGCGCGCGCCGCTCAACGCTCCGCCGAACGCGCCTACGCTGGACGGGGCCTTACAGTTTGTCAGCTACATGTGGACAGCTCAATGAGGTCACCTGTACCTCGACCGCGCGCGAGAAGTGACACGCAGTGATTACATATGGACGGCTCAATGAGGTCACGCGTAGATAGGTACCTGGAATCCGCGCGAGTCAAATCGCGACATCTAGACAAGGCCTTAGTATTTTTACGACTGAGAATGTCTCAGGAGCAGTTACCCAGGACTTAGGTCGCCATGCTCTCGAGTGTGCTTCGACTGAATTTACATGACTTAATTATTAAAAGTGCCCATGGGAGAGAGGAGCACATATAGACAAAATAAAAGGTACCTAAATAACAAAAGCTCATACAAAACTGCCGAACAATGTAAGAAAATATAATATCTTAACCTTATCAGTATGACGCCGCAAATTTTTTTAAATGTAAAAAAATGGCTTTTGACCTAGTCGGATGATCCGATGGACACAACCGCTAGCATTAATTTAACAGACATTAAAAAACAATATTATTTCTTACCCCACTCTATGGATCGAACCCGTAATACACGGCGTCATAGACGGCCGCTCTATCAACTCGACCACCAATGATTGAATGGGTCACTTGTAATCTTAAGACTAATTAAAGCAAACTTTAAAAAAATGATTGATTGTTGAATTTACATTACAATATACCTAAGTAAGCACTTCATTGTTTAAACAAGCTATCTTGAAAACGCGTTAATCAATGTATGGACTCAGTGATGCCCCGTGGGGGTAGGCAGGTCATGCGTTCCATAGAGGTGGAACATTATACAGGACGGCGAATGAAAGAACGAATACAAATATTACAAATTTTGAGAGCAAATCTTAGTTTAATAAATAATCGAACATAAAAAATCCTAACAGTATAACTATTAAAAAGTGCAGCGACTTTCGAAATGGATTTTTTTTTTATGTTTTATCAATAATCATTCGCGCGCTTACTATAAGTTCGCGCGGTTATTTATAAAACAGTATCCGGTTTGGATTCACCCTATAAATAAATCATTTTCTGTAAATCTAAATCGTTCCTGTAGCTCATTCGAAATAAGTAATTATTATTATATTTACCATATGAACCAACGTATATAGTACTATATATGCTATCACCAACACTAATAATACCTCCAAACGAACATGCGTGGTTCGTGCGTAATTATCTCCACAAAAACGGCTTGAATACGAAAAAAAAATGACTGCAATTAACATAATGCGGACTGTTTAATTTGAAGGATTACTTTTTTCTCTCTGCCGGAATAACATGGCGAGTAGAGTATGTTCACCATTTTGTCGTCGGTTTCATATTGGATTATACAGAATTAAGTAGATACTTACCTAATTGGCGTTTTTCTTGCTTTTATCATTTTTAATACACATCTAGCGTTTTTCGACACCGTAAACAGCTGAAAATTTCTTATAAAAAGGCTAAAATATTATAACAATTTGTCTAAAAATCAACATGCTGGTTTCTTGTCAACTTATCTTGCAAACAAATTAAATGTAAACACGATAGTTTTAAAGTAATAACCAAATTTAGAATCAGAGTTTTTTGGTTGTATGAATTAGACCTTAGCTGATTCTCACATCTAAACTTGTCTCGTCTGCCGCACAGCCATAAATCAAACCGTCTAGAAACGTCGCTCAGATGTTGCATATGAAAACCGCGCTCATAGGTACCTAGCGATAGTTACGCGTAACCTCTCCAAACGTGATATATTAGGATATGGCGACCATATAGGAATGATCAATTAGTAGGTGTGCGTATGCATTCTGGCATCTTCGACACGCAGCCGTAAAGTGTGCAATTTTGTCAATGTGCGAAGTATTCGACACGTTGCAGACGAGACGAGTTTTGATGTGCGATCCGGCTTAATTTATTAGTTTCGAAATATTTAATTGTCCTTCGATATATTTTGTTCTCGCATAACTATGTTCAAAATTTAGCATTTTTTTTTTTGCTAACAAGCTTATTTTCTAATCTTATCTGGCAATTTTTGCCCTTATTTTATATTTTGCCACACTTTACCTAACGCGTATTTTTAATTGGGTACCATCAAAGACTTTTTAAAATATATGTTATATTATAGTTAAATATAACAAATACATATCTACCTCGTGCAAGACAATAACCGATAAACTTTCAGAAATCGCTAGATACAACATCTGATTATAATATATTCATTAATCACTTCCCATTATGCACTTCACTTTCCTGTAATCAAATTTACGAAACATGGACCATCAGTAAAAGAGTGGTTTAGAAACTTAATCATAGGACTCGTTCTATGGACAATTAGTGGTCCTCAGACCCATTGACTTTTTTGTTTGTTATTTTACATGAAACATGTTATTAAATTATAGATGTCAGTATAAAGTTCCTATTAAGAATTCAGTACATCTTTAAGTGGGCTTCCACCTGGTTAATTAATACGTCGGTATATTGTAAAAAAATGCATTGGCATTATTGTTTATAATGCATATACCTACAGCATAATACCTATTAAATATGAAGAATGTAACTATTACAGTGATTATTTACGAAAAAGAAATGAACATACTATATATATCTACAATTTTCTCCCGCTGGGAGCGTTTTTATGTTTAATCAGCGTCTGCAATCAAACGAAATTTACGCGGGAAAAACATCAATTTTGATGGATTTTTGGAAGCGGGAGGTTCTTCAATTCGTTAATCGTCGGTGGATTTGGGAGGGGAATTATTATATCCCCTATTTATAAAATTGCCTCCTATTTTCTCAATACTGCTTTAATTTTTACATATCACAGGACCGTCGCAAGGTTTTTATTGCCTTCATTTTTTTGTATTACCAAAATTGAAAAACTATGATATTATCCACTCTTTACAGTGAGAGTAAAAATTAAAACCTTTAACATTATATACAGCAATAGTTGTTGCAGTTAAATGGAAAGCCACACAAATTCTAGAATCTAGACTATTCCCGACACTTTTGAGGTTCATATATATATTATGATAGTAGAGATGGGGCTTGAGATAAATAAGTCAAATACAAAACGAATGACAATAGAACGATCGAACTGCTATAAACGGCAAACATGATACCAAATAGTCTGTCAATTTTTCATGACTCTGTTGGTATCCATTCATATGTAACCAAAAATTTAAGTTATTAACCTGAAGTCATTCATTATTCGAATAGAGTTGAGAAAATCCGCCATGTCTCGGCTAGATAAAATTTGTAAAAGCAAAATACATGACTAAACAGACTTAGTACAATCTTAGTTTTCTCCGTGTGTCTTTACAATCTTGAGTATGTGGAAACATAGATACTGAAGACAAGACATGGTCAGAGAAAACTGCTGGGCTCGTTTGATATGATACTGGAGGAAAAACGCCTCTGTCATGAAGAAGCTGGACATTCAGGAAAGGCTCTATTTGGCCATATTGCCAACAGGAGCTCCGAACATCTGGAGAGCCCGGTTGTATTCGGCAAACATCTCTACCAATGGCGGTTGGAGCCGTGGAGTGCAGGTAGGGATAGCAGATGAACGTTGAGAGTAACATAACTGTCTTAGCTAGTGGTCAAATAAACTAAATTACAAAACAGTGATCTGCTTTTAAAAGTTGTAGAAGAAAAAATAAACGGAAAGTAGATTTAAAAAATGGAGAATGTAAAATGTAGTCTATTGCTTAACTTTTTATCCAGTGGCATATTATACTAGGGAGAAAAAGAAGACTGTATATGTCTTAAGCCTCGTTTAGATTATTATTCAGTTGTTTAGTAACTAAACGTTTATGAACAGACAAATTTAGTTAAGTAATTTAGTAAAATCATTTAGTCGAGTCAATCCATTTTGTTCTAATTTTTCGGGTCGAGCAGCGATCCCCAACACTCCTCACTAAATACCAATTAATAAGACGCAAAACAGTTGACAAATTACGTTTATTGTTGTTACCAAGATTTTGTTTTTACAGGAATTGCACTTCTTAAATGGTTTTGTTGGATGGATAATTTTTGTTATCAGAAAATTCAAACAATTCTTTATCACGCTTAATGTTGAAAAGTATTCTTTGGAAATTTCCAATTCTAATTCCTTGAGAAGATCATTATCTAATATAGTTCCTAGTACATCTCTTCTATTAATCCTTGCCAACACTCTCTTTTCTTTTGTCTTATCTTCCTCCACTTCTTCTAATAAATCTATTACAAATACGTTTATTAATTTTTACTTTTTCGTTGTAGATTCTCTGTTAATCTTGGCACTACACTCATTAATATACATTTCAGTTAATAAAACATTAAATTTAGTAGTAAGTAAATCACTCACCACTCGAATGAATACTAGCATAATATGAACTAGGCTTTAATAAAAGATGCGCCCCAATTCAACCGCCCGCGTGCAGTTGCGGCGCTCATCAAATTGCCCTGCTCACTCCGGCCCTGATCACGAACAGTAGGTGTAGTTATGTGAGGGTAATCGTTTTTGTGAACGAAATTACAGGTCTCGGCCGTTCGCTTCCATTTCATTGGCCTGTGCTTCTTTATAAACGACCTCTCGTGTTATTCGTTATTAAGGCAACACCTACCTAATACCACCGCTGAATTTTTATTCCGTACACTCTTATTAATTTGGAACCCTTCCAGTCTTCGTTGGAAATGTACAATAATAATTATCCGGTGAAGTTTTTCGGTGTGAGACTACTGAACAGCGTTGTGCATTTTGTGATATTTTTGCCAAACTGTTTCACAAAATGTTTAAACAACCGGGACCGATTTAGTTCTCTTGGAGTGCTTTGGACCAGCAATGCACGACATATGGACGATTGTCGTCAACTCCAACTTGATATAAGTAGATAATATATTTGATTGGGTCAGGTGTAAAAAATTGGATTTCAATATTTTTTCTTGTTGCCTTTATGGATACCTTGCATTTCCTATCGAGGTTTCTTTAAAGACTTTGCAACGCAAACTAATTTACTTCATGGCCCATAAGGGGGGGGGGGCTAACAGGGCTCTAGCCTGGGGGCCTGGCGTGGCAGGTCGAACAGATTTTTTGCTCCAATCTTAGACTATAGATACATCTAGACGCCACCCATTGCATTTCTTAATGAAGCTGCGAGCCGTGCGTTTGGTTTGTGGGCGAGCGAATGCATTCGTGTACAAATGTTTGAGATCATAGACCATTTCGCTAGTGCTCGCACTAAGCGCTTAGAATTAAAATATAATTTTCTATTTTTTTACGTTATATAGTATTTTTAAGCGGTCAAAATTCAACCATTAGGTAAAAATATCCATAATTTAAGTTATTTTAAAGAAACACTAGGTCAATTGTTATTAAAATATATAATAATACACAAATAAATTATCACGAACATGTATCAACTTACCTATGAACCGTAATACTATCTTCTTGCTTATCAGTACGGCTACCACATTTTAATACAACACACAGAACCATCTTTTCTACTTAATTAACTAAAAAAATTTACCACTGACTTCATTTAACATTTAATATTTTTGTTTAACACAAAAATATCAATTTTAGCAACGCGCGGTCGCAGGTTATCGACGCTTAGTTAAGCAATAAACAGAGATTTGGCGGCGACACCATAGAAAACCATCTCAAACATCTGTAAACCTTTTATTTTACTCAAGCGCGTGTTGCAGAGATTATAAGGGTGCCGAATACTTTCTCACTCGCACTTATGCATCGTTTTTGTTCAGGTCTTGGCTCCAATAGTCATAAAAGTTGCCTGCGGTGCTATTTTACTCGGAGAGTATTAACATTTTAAAATATGTGATTGTAGAATGCAATTTTTTATTATTATGTGTCAATACTAGACAATTCCATAATTCACGTGGATGTATTCAAAAATACAAAAAATCGCTAAAATGACACTGAATACCCTTGATTACCTCATTTGCCTCAAACACCATTTGGAAAACGCTACTTTGGAGCATCATACTGTCTTTATCCTTAGCGATAGGTAGGGGGGTGCCAAAAATCCTGGCCTGCAGCCCGTTTCAGGATGTGGGGGGCATGCTCTATTTGATGCTAGTCAATTTTGCCGAATTGTGCCGGCTGAGAAAGATGCCTTATTGAAAACCATTCATCTACCCGCATCGGATGTTGCTAATTTGAATTCGGCCAGGGCCTATGAAACCGCCTTGCAAAAACCCTGGAAACTTCTTTGTAGCGCAAGGCCGTGACTGTGATGGACTTCAATATTGATAAATGCAATATTTTATCATTTACTTAGAGCCTCACGAGTAAGGTACCTACTATTTTTCCAAAATTCGATGCATGGCAGCGATCTTTCGCGAATAGGTACCATCTGTAAGGGTCAGGGAATCTTGGCATTAAGTGCATAACCTTGGCATCACCAATTGGGAGGGCAATAACTCTGTTCAACCAATTCGCTTCGTTGTAGATATATTCCACCTAAGTAAGGATAAGTGGACATGGTTTTATAAATTCATAAAATAGGGTAGGTACATTTAGGTCATTCGGCGTACTTTGATGTACCTACTTCATATTTTTGTATATTTACTCTTCATACTGTTTTTATAATAGTATATTTCTTTGTTTTTAAATATCATATTGTGAACGTCTTTAATTTGTAATCTGTAATGCTCACTATAATTATGTAAATAAGTTAATCTGAATTTGAACATTTATCAGTAGGGCCATTTATTCAATTTCTATGCTTAATATAGAAGTGTCACAAATAATCATCTATATATACAATCCACCAGTAGCGAAACTAAGCAGCACCCCAGCACCATCTGCAAATTTTGTATTATTAGTTCAATAAAAACAAATAAGTAAGACTGACAAAGTTTAGTATAGGTACCTACACTGTTTATGTCAAATCTTAACAGCCTACCTCCACCCTTCGCCAATGCAATCCAATCATTTTAAATATAATAGGTACCTACATACAAGAGTGTTGAGACTTATTTAGTTATGTTGGAAAGTGCTTTTTCGCTTTGGAAACCACATAACTATTCCTCATAAAAATTTGAATCAAAGAAACGGTAAGAGAAATTCACCTGAATACCACCTATAGATAATTTAACAAGAATTCAAATAGGTACCCAAGAATTTAATTAATTTGTAATTTGTTGATACAATGATACATACATACTATGCAGATACCTGCATATTTAAAGTTCCAAATTTTAAATTAAAATTTCTCAATAATTCAAATCGTGTCAAAAGACGTTCGAATATTAAAACGCATTTTATTGTCGAATAAAAATTCCCGAACGATGTTTGCATGCTGAGTTCTGATGTTCATAAAAGCCGCTTTTTAGTCAGTTCATAAATGAAACAAATTAAATATTTTTTATATCATTGATACCAGGGGCACGGAAAATCAAACGGCCGGCCGGCGAATGGTGCCCATATTTTTATTATTAATATTATTGTATAATATAATGTACAAGGTGCACCAAAAGTATTTAGTTCATAAAAACTAAATAAATCTTTGTCATTGAATAATAATTATATTTGGAAACAATACATAATCTTGTGATGGAAAGTCTCAATAAATTTGTTTGATTTTACCTACTCGTTAATTATCATAATTTTAAAGCCTGATGAGTGATGACAATACTGATTCATTTATTTTTACAGATTTATATTTATAGAAGTAATAAAATAATAATATCTTTGCGAATAATATCTATGGGCATGGCAGGGGCTCTAAAACTATGGCGCGCGTAATAATTGTACAACCTCGATCTGGACGACGCAATCGTCCCGAAATTTTAAAGGATGCCAACGATACAGGCAGAAGTGGATAAATCGACTCGAATTCTGGACGCATGTTCGTTTTAAGTGAAAAAGCTGATCGGAAAGAGAGAGAATAAGGTACTAACGCAGCCGTGTCCAACCAGCATGCCTCTCCTGGCAGCCGATAAAGCAGCCCCAGATTCTTAAACCTAGTTTTGACCTCCGGTGGAAAAACTGATTGCAAGAAAAGATTAATCACTCAATGTGCTCCGGCGAATAAAGAAGATTGAACACTTTATGCTCTAACGGAAAACTTCTTTAACGATGTTCGAAGGTAAAAATATTGTCCTCATTTTTTTAAATTCCTTAGCACACCACCCATTATTACAATTAATATATATTTTAGCACCTAAGCATAAAAAAGTTTGTCACCTTCACCTCCTAGGTACCTAGTACCTATTGCATTTAAAAGCTAAAAATTAGGGCTACGGTTTCAGTTATATTGGCTGCATATCGTCGGAAATAGGTAAATTAATGCAAATCAAGACATTTTGACTTGGTCAGTGGTCACCAACCTTCTGGTAAAATGAGATTTCGGTTTCAGGGGCTCCATTGTGCAAATCTTTACTTTTACATTTATGGCCTGGACTAGATTGATAGGTCTCTATTAAACATCCAGACACAATCACACGATTTGAAATAAATAATTTCTTCTTCGCCTTTCATGCCACCTTCTATTGAAGATTGGTGACTGTATTAATATCGCAGTATACACGCACAATACTTCACCAACATCTGAATTGTGAAAATCCAAATTATTCCTAATGTTGTTACTTAACCAATAAAATTTCTTAAACATCAGATTACGTTAAATAAGTTGTAATGAATCACACTGATGCAGCGCTCGAAATGGAAAAATTTACGAACCAGTGCGCTCGACAGTTTTCTGAAGATTTTTACATAGTAAAGTTATCAAAGTTTATGTGTTTTTTTTTTCCCATAAAAATAAGTGTGTTAGATTTTCTATTATATGGTTTATCCAGATCAGATGGTCAAATTATTTATTCCACGAGACGGTGCGATAATTTTACCGATTTCACGAACAGGAACGGCGCTCCGGTGCGTTCCGGTCCATTTCGAGCCCTGCACTGATGACGCAGTTTTCTATTTTAGTATCAGGGGCCTTATGTTGTAACTTGCGAGTTGAAGTCGCCCGGTCGACATGACGTCATATAACATCATTGTGACGTACTACCAGAGTGATAATAGCATTCGAGAAATTAATGCTACTCAAATACTGGCGTTATTCATTGTCCCCATACACAAATAGGTGTTTCAGCATAATAATATCTATGGTGAGCCGTGTGCTTGGGCGGCTCGCCTCGATGCGTGTATTGAGGTTACGTCACAATTACGTCATGTTGTCGGGTGAGTTCATGTCACAAGTTATAACATAAGGCCACAGTTCTCTAAACTTCTCGTTTTGATGACATGATTAGACATGGATATATTTGAAATTCTTCGATGCAGCCACGTCATTTCAAGCTTTGGTGGTGCATTTTTTATCATTTAACACGAAATCAATATTTTGTTTTATCACATGAAATTTCTCCCATTTAGGGTCGCCCTGTGTTTCGTATTTTTGACGGCCTGATGCTGAATGCCGTCGGTGAAACGATAGATAGATGCCCTCAAAATATCTGACAGATGCAAACGCAATTAAATTATTAAGCGCTAGAGTCTAGCGAACATAATATTTTAACGGTATAATTAAACTCTCCTCTAATAGACCTTTATTTTTAATTGTGCGCTCGGGGTTCGAGGCTATTTCAAAATTTACCCGCGGTAAGGTCGGACGTTCGAGAAGAATACGTTTTGACGTTTTGATGGGCGTATAAAAACGTTTTGGGGGAATTATTTTTTTGGGATGTAATCATTGTTCGATGTGAAATAACATCTTCGAGATTAATTCTTCAAGGTGTTGTGCCAATAGAATAATCTATACACGCAGTGACGTCCCGAGGGGGTTAGTAGGCAGGCCATGCGTTACTCAGTGGTGGCATTTAATAAAAAAATGGCAAATGAAGGAACGAATACAAATATTAGGTACAGCTTTTTAAAGCAGTGGCAGTTTTTAATGAAGCAGACGTTTAGGTCACTTAGAGTTAGTTTACTTTACATAATAACAGAAGCAACATAATATGTTATATATATTATATATTATAATTGTATCTATCATAATAATATATGCCAGTTTATCGTAATGCGATAATTTTCACAGGAGGGCCTCCAAGCGTGTCAGACCTCCGCACACCTAAATCAGCCGCTGTTTGAGAGCATGTGTCAATGTGTCATGGATATACCTCAGTGGCGAGGGGTGGAGGTTCGATATAAATAGGGCACACTAAACTTTGTCAGTCATACCTATTTGTTTTCATTGTTTTGTTTTTTTCAGTGTTTTTAAATCTGCATACTGTAGTCTTAATGAAAACAAAATAAAAGTGTACTATGTACTTATTCTTAATCCAACGAAAACAAATAAGTATAAATGAAAAAGTGTGCACAATTTTGTCGTATCGCCCAAAATATACCAAAACTTTTATGGTTTGGTTTAGGCAGGGTTTAATTGACTTCTAAAAACTACCCAACACCAACTGTGAATAATTGTAGTCTTAGTTCAATAAAAACAAATTCGTACGACTAACAAAGTTTAATGTGCACTATTTATGTCGAAACTTAACAGCCTAACTCTACCCTTCGCCAGTGATATACCAACTTTAATCGTTTAATCTAATTTTGTCAGTCGATAATGCGTATGTGATTTTCAAGATTTTTGTTGCAGTAGTGTGTGAAATAGATAATAAATAGGTATCTAACAAATTTACATACGATTTGAGACTAAATATGAAAGGGATCGTCATTTCAAGTCTACTTAAGGCTATACCTCAGTTGAGGCATGGTCTAAAAAGATCGTGGCTAGGCGATGCGTGGATTGCGGGTCGCGGGTGCAAATGACGCATGTCAAACGAAATATAATTTATCATATAAATTCAACATGTGTCCATTTAATGTTATGTTTATTGGACACTCAGTATGCGGGTACACAAAGCGCTTAACGTCAGCGGACAGCAGAGCCAGTCCAAAAAACAAAAATTTTCTTTCTTAACTTTCTTCTTTAAGCACTACGGTGCATGGTTGCAGCATCAGTCCCGTGCGGCTCCGTCTCGGGACGGAATGAGCACTTAAAACCAGTTCGTTCAGACACGTTTAAAGCGTCATAGAAAGCGGCCGTGCATATCCACGGCTGTGCATATATGACGGGTGGTGGTGTGCACTTTAACGTTTGTTCTATCAGTAACAATAATAATATATTCATTGACATGTTTTATTTTTAAAGTAAATGAGTAACGTTTTTAGTCATCTTTACACGATTTAAGAATTGATACGCCCGTCGCCATCACGAAACAAATTGACGTGTTTCCATCTCGACATTCTCTCTCCGAATGGCACCGATCCCAAAATTTCGTCGCGCCTATAGTTGAAAATTATTTGCCGTTTCACTGATGTATCACCTTAAGGGCGGCAATTTAAATAAGGGCAGTTGGGAATGTAAACCCATATTAGATTTGTAATAACTAATTATGTTATTTTTTTTTTGAATTGAGAACAATCTTGTTTAATTAATAAAAGTTTATTAAATTTTGACATAAAGCAACGCTTACTAATTTAAAAAAATGTTAACAATTTAATTAGATATCTGATAGAAACATTAGATACGGATATGCTATAGGATGTAGATATTTTACGATGTCTTTCTACATATTTAGAAATCAATGTAATATCATAACTAACCATTAATAAATTTACAATTTTGGTAATCTAATCAAGATCTATTCGATAATTTATTCGGTTTGAAAAAGATACTTACTTTTATTAAGTTAACGAAATAAATCATACCAAATTGTGCCAATGAATGTTTCCGGGTGAACTACATTATGTCTATTACCAAAATAAAAACGTATGATCTACTGCTGTTATAATTTAAAAATCTGACATTAGACAATTACGTTTGACAGCATTAGTTTTTTGACAACTTACTTATAGTTATGGTATTAATGGACTTGGTGATATTAATGATTGTACCATGTTACCCGCCACCTATCCACTACTTCGTCATTACATAATTAACCAACGAAAAGCTCGCTTTAGGAAAGTGTCTAACTAAGGATGAACTTCCACGATCCTGGTTATGATGGCAAGTAGAATGTGCAGGATTCTTGATTTAACCATTCACCTATTCAAATTCAAATTTTATTTATTTTTACATACTTAAAGTTAACATTGCAAGTTATTAATTTAAGACGTTCACAACATGACATTTAGAAAAAAGAAATATTATTAAAACAGTACCTATTATATAAAAAAGAAATAGATCAGTATTAAGTTTTTACACAGTAGAAAAGTGTAAATACAAAAAAATATACGTAGTTACGAATACGATTACCCACAAGAAGAAGATTAAGAACCAAAGTGGTATGGAGTGTATTTTTGCGCCTGAATAGTATCTTCAAGACTCAAGAGTGACCTTCTGTTGTGTCTTAAGCATGGACTCCACATCCTGAAGCGGGCCTCCAAGCCAGGATCTTTGGTGGGCCCATCTACCTATCGCTAAAGTTAAGGGCAGTGTGATGCTCTACAGTATCAGAGTTATCATTGAAGTATATATTGTAACACACAACCAAATATACAAAATATTTAATAGCCCCGAAGGAAAGTAGCGCCGCGGTCGACTTTTATTTACTATTAGAGTAAATGTGTGATGTGTGCTAATTTCACTTAGCTGGTCGACCCGTCACGCCGGGCCCCTCCTATGCGAATCCCCCCAGGATGGTCCTGTCAGTCCCCACTTGTGGGGGTCACGGTCTTAAGCGTAAAGTAGTGTGCTACCAGTGCTCGCGTATGCATGTCAAACATGGACTTGTAATGTAAGATAAAAGCAAAAAATGTTAATTGGATAACGTGGCATGGAAAGGTGCATGTTGAGCTTAACGCGGATAGACCACTAAAGAGACCAATGGACAAGGAAGCAAAGAAACAAAGGACACTAAACTATGACAGGGACGCCTTGAAACCCACTGTATATACGAACTCATTAGGTTTTGTAGACGTACGTGGCAGCGAAGAACTAGGGAAGCAATAAGAGTGGAGGGAGCCAGGCGAGGCATTCATCCAGCAGTGAATCGACCTTGGCTGATGATCACTTCGGCCTTCATCATCAAGGGCCCTAAGAGGTCAAGGTGATTTAAAATAGTAGTTATTTAGAATCTTTAAGACGCACGGTACCTAAATGTCGAACTGACATAAAATCACAAAACAACCGGGACTTTCGGATTAACCGTCAAAACGGGAAAATCCCGGTCAAACCATAAAGCCTAATCGTGTACTTATGTACCTACTAAACTACAAATTTTCATGTTTAATGTACATGTTGGCATAATATACATCTATTGAAATAAACGAAATTCTTGGCATATTTACATATACATAAATTCCGGACACGATTTTCAATTAATGTTCTGTTAATCGCATATCATCGTAGCAGATAATTTGCATAATATTCTGTACCTAGATACCTATTATGTAGGTACGACGGTAGACAGTGTCAGCATTTACGAAGGCTATAAAAATTCTTAACATATTTCAATTTAAACAGGCAAAATCATTCACAAATCATATAAATAATGTATAACTACAACGAACACTATTTAATTATTATAATTAATGTATAATAGATAGGTATAATGACACTTACCTATCAGCCAGTGAAAATATAGTTCTAACTAACGAATTTCTGCCATTAATTAATAGTTACCCCACCAAAACTGTTAACACCACAGAACAGATTAATAAAATATGACGGTCGCCATGGACAAAGACTTTGAAGCAATAGCGAAGGGTGGAGGTAGGCCGTTAAGATCCGTCATAATTGGTGCACTTTAAAGTTAGTTAGGCATACGTATTTGTTTTATTGAACTAACACTACAATTTACAGATAATATTGGTTAGTTTTAAAAATCAATTAAACCCTGCTTAAACCAAACCATAATAGTTTTGGTATATTTTGGGCGATACGACAAAATTGTGCACACTTTTTCATTCATAGTTATTTGTTTTCGTTGGATTAAGTATATACATTACAAATATTGTTGGTTCATTTTTTCAAATTCATTAAGCTCTGCCTAAACCAAACTATAATAGATAGAAAATATTATTATATCTATAAAATATTCGAAGTTATGTATGATTTAATTGCATAATTTTAGATATTTTATAGATATACGAGTATTTTTTGACTATTGTATATTATGCCTTGGTTTTCGCAAGTTTAATTGAATTTTAAAAACTAACTAATACCATCTGTAAATTATTGTAGTCTTATTTCAATGAAAATAAATAGGTATGACTGACAAAGTTTACTGTGCACCATTTATGTAGGATCTTAACAGCCTACCTCCACCGTTCGCCACTGATTTGAAGCCAGATACACAATAAGCACAAAGCGTGCCGCGTGTCCTCAAATAATACCAATATTTAATGCGCGTTTCGTTTACGTGACAACGTTAATGTTTATCATTATAATACAGACGTAACTGACAATTGAAAATGACAAATTCTTTAACATGTGTTTTAAGTTTATCCCATATTCTCCACACTCGGCATTGAAACCTTTTTACAGTCTCACCCAGAAGGAAATCCACTTCCCAGTAATTTTGTGTTCTCTGGTTTCTACTATTAAATAAATTAATCACTAACTTGCTCAAAAGACATTGTTATAGTTCCGATCAGACTAATTCCATTTATTCGTAAACAGGTGAACCTGGTTGAAAATATATCTCGACCTACATTGCAATAAACGTGCATATCCGGGTTCGTATTATTAAAGCAGCACTGTTTCCTATTCTGCTAACGCGACTACAGGTATGCGTGTAGTTGTTTTTGTATTAAGATTAAGTTGAAAAATTGTAAATACCTACATTACAGTAAGTGTAGGTAATTTTTACAATTTTTGTTAATGTATTTTACATATTCCGCTAACGTTAACCATTGACAATACTTTCGATGGGTTTCTTTTTTTTTTACTAAAATCAAAAGTGACTCCGTAACATTTAGGTACGACATGATTCACGCCTATAAAATTGCCAGGACATCTTTAGATTAAAAATTAAATGAGTGTTAAGAAAATGATACAAATATAGGGTCTCCGCAGCCGTCGGCGGTTGGATGTATTGGGCCGCAGCCTATCCTGTCGGTGGATGCACATAAATTTCACCTGCGATGATCTTATAGTGACAGCCTAATCATGCCCGCGGCTTGTCTATCGTCTACCTCCTAGCCCGGCATGGCCGCCTGATACAATGTAACACGCCATTCAGAAAGTCATAGCTTGGAATGGATCGTCTTCGCCATTGGAAGTCAACCTTATTCTCAGATTGTATTGTATTGACACCAGTGGTTTATTTTCAAGTAAGTATGTACAGTCCGTTAACTGCCTTCTCTCCGTCACTTTCAACAATCCTGCGTCGCTGTTATCCTTTTTGACCACATCCTGATAATATAAAATTAAAGTACTTAATTAAGTTTATATTATACTTGTCGCGAAATGATCTGTAATCCATTGGCGAACAAAACGTACGGTCGCCATATGAATGGTCTCTTACAGCTTAATTTTTTGTGCAGGTACTAAATTTAAAGTTATTACCGCGTGTTTACTGTTTTCGTGGTGGGTCAAATATTCATTTGAATGTTTACTACACAAAGCATAGAGTAAAACCCCTAATCCAGTTTTAAAATTGTACTTTTAGGTACAATAACAAACAATTAAACTAGTGAAAAGAAAATTACGCGAATTGACATTCACCAAGTGCCACTGATGAAAATTTAAGTTTTGACTCTTGAGAATTTTTCCGCAAACCCTACGCCTACCTAGTCTCAGAATATTGCAATGATATCGTTTGATTTCGAAAACCCATAATAGCAATATAATACCTATAGTTGAATAGGAACTGTTATAGATAGATATACCTACTATATGATATACAATCATAAACCGTCAGGTGGTCGAATTTAGAACTTAGCTCATCACAGTATAAAAAGTATTGAATTATATGTGAAATGTTAGCATGAGGCGCCCTCAATCATCGGACAACTCAACTGGTGGATCTATAAACAGACGATATTTGTTATTATTTATTCGATATTTCTAAGGGAACGTTTAATATTTTGTTTGCCATGGCTCTAAAAATTGAATAAATAAACATATAACAAAAATTTACCTAATATTCACAGAAATATCTATGTATTTTTTGGAAAAATCATATTTCATTTTATCTATTCATAATATCTTTGTTATGAAAAATAGTGTCTCGAAACCTTGCGATTTTTCGTGGTTAACTTAAGGTTCCTCATAAACCATCAGTTAGTTAGGTACCTACTGTTTTAGCTAAAACACAATATGTTGCTTTTTGCATGAAAAGCTAACAAACATTTCGCGTAAATCCAAAACCTTTTGATGCGACCAAAAACCAAACCGAATATTGAAGCATGAAGCAAATGAAAAATACAATAAAGTACAAAAAAAAAACAAAAAATAGATATTATTATATTGTACACACTCGTAAACGTTTTCCATCACTGAATGGTGATATATAATATTATCGGTAGATAAAAATACATTTCTCGAAACAAAGTGGTCATCATGAATGTTGGCAACACTGACTGGCCGTGATTGACAGTTGACGCTTTTTTGACAGCTGTAAAATATGGTTATGATACTTTCTTGTCTAAAATCACCTATTATGCCGACATATTCCAAGGCAGGTAGCGGATTTTTTATGTGAGGAATTTTTCGAATTCTTTCATAATAATAATATATTTTATAATAGACTGGGATTACTGTGAAGGGCTATAAACTATTATACCCTACTTATTTATAATGTTTGTATTATTTATGGACTTGTCTTAGTTTTTTGCACGCCTACGTTGTCAAAAGTAATTTAGGGCCCGCATGCGTCAGTCTGATTTGATGAGTCAAATGTTTTTTTATACTAAAGGGCAGCTGTTGATTTATGATAGTTTTGTTGGCACGGTGTTTTATTCTTTGTATTAGTAAACAGATTTTTCGAATTCCGTGAACGACATTTTTGTGGTTAGTTTAAAACTGAGACAGAATAATATTGTTTGTGTTCCCGGTAACCTTGACTTTTGAACTCTATGAACCAAATTGTTTTATAATTGTATATTTATTATACCATCCATAAATAGACTTTAGTTTAGTTTAGATAATAATATGTTAATGGTAAACTGATATGGATAGAAGAATAAAAATTAATTTTATCTACCAATAATTTGATGTGAAAATACATAATTTAAACTCATCGCTCAATTTTATATCGTCAGTGAGTTATTGCAATTTCATTGAATTGGTGTGTCGTTGTCATTAGTGTGTACTAGGGATTCAAATCCCGGGATCCCGAGCTATTTTCGATACCTATGAATCCCGGGATTGATAAACATAATCCCGAAAGTTTCGGGATGTATTTTTTTATCAATTTTTATGGAAAATAAAATAAAAACGAAAATATAACAGAAAAAATACTTTTAATAACAAAGAACTACTTTAGAAATGTAAGTTTCTACCCATTTTTTCCCATTTGTAAGTTGCCGATTCATTTTATTTTTTCACATAAATTAATAAAAATGAGAAAGATTGAAAAAAAACAATGCTTTGCACTATTGACAAAGTAATTCTATATTTGGCTAATTGACTAATTAGATTTATAAAGCGGAAAGGCCATAAGTAGGTACACCATGATTTGCTTTACTATTTTAAATCTCGCCAACCCATTCATTAAGTCTTTACTATCAGATACAGATATCCCATATTAAATTCACATTATTATTTATATTACAATATTATTTACTCAATTAAACTTATGTATTTCCAAAATTGAACAGATACAATATTAACAATAAATGTCTTAAATAGTAAAAAATATACTAGATTTATTTTTGACCGATTTAATCATTGTTATTTGTAAATATAAAAAAGTTATATTAACAATGGAAAAAAATGCCAATCCCGGGACCAGTCCCAGGATCCCGGGATCAGAATTTTGGCTCGGGATTGGATTCCCTAGTGTGTACCGATTCATCAGTAGTAATATCGTATAATCTTCTTATTTTCCGCAAGTATACCTGACAGGTGTGTTCTTTTTCTGTGATCTCCACAGCATAACCTCTTTACAAAAGTCACCCTTCGCCACTGACATATTATAGATCGTAGTAAGTATAGGTATATATACATTTAGTAAATATAGCTTTTATATTAAAAGACGAATAAAACGTAAGTCAATGAATTATATTTTTCCAACATTACAATAATGATATGCATGTCTGTATTTACTATTTTATTTACTTGTATAGATTCTACAAGATGTTGGTAATAACGTGAAGCTTATTTTTTGCTCGCCTAATTTATTTCTGTATTTTAAATTCACACAGGTAGATATAAAATATAAAAAAAACAGCCAAATTAGATGTCTAAAAATACGAATACCTAATATTATCGTGAACAGTTTGCCCGTCTGGGATAACTAGCTGCCTGCGTCAAAACAGAAACGGAAATAGGAAACGATAAATTAGGATCTTGCCCATTCCATGGCCGAGCACAATTTGCCCTTACCTACCCAACTTTATTCTGTAGACAAATTAGAAAATTACTATCTATTCAAATGCAGGGGGGTCGCCATATTATATCTACCTATTTAGTACGGCGTTTCCAGCTTTTTGTATTTTTGATTCTAGGCGATTGTTTTAAATTATTTCGTTTGATACTGTTTAATTAAAACGCATCTGGTTTCATTAATTAAAAAGAAATTTATCAACACTTCTTGTCACATTTACTAAACAATTTTCTCTTATCTCTAAAATCAGTTAACACGAAGTCTTGCCTTGTCATCATTTATGAGGCTAATTTAATTTAAGTATACATTACCTACCTAATCGGGGTAATGTTTTACAATTTTATTCACTGAGAAATGTATTCCAACAATCCAGTATAATTTTAACTATTATGATTTATCTACATAGGTCAAAGATAGACTAGCGTCTGCGATGGCCGAGTGGTAAAGTATCCTCTTAACAAGTCAAGGAACTCGATTTCGAATTCCGGGTCTGGCAAAATTCCCATGTTGCTTTTCAATTAATATTTTGATCCAGAACATGGACCGAATAGGCTGAGCAAGTGCCTAGCATCTATTTCTCTCTAAAAAAATATGACGAAACCTCTTTATGAGGTGGCCTACAGTCCATAAATAATAAGAAAATTGACGTATTTATAATATGTACAGTGTACACAAGTAGTCACGAGTATGTCACAAAATTCGTTTATTTTGACACTGTGTTTTTAGAAACGACCACTCTAAGTTATGAGGTGAGATTAAAAACATAATTAGATAGTTGGTCTCAAAATTCCTGAGTTCAATGGGGGGGGGATGTATCCGGAAGTCAGTGGTACCGGCAAGATTATATTAAATCCTTCCCTCAAAAATCAATACGTTAAAAAAATAACATGTGAATGTCACCGAGCCAGCTGACACTGGAGACTGACTCCTCGATTACTAGCGCAATGCGCTACGCTCTACGACTATTCTACAGTAATAATATAATATAGGTAGGTATACACTTCCTTCATCAGAATCTTTGGTTTCCTAGCCAAATTTACGTTTATTGATTTGCCATTTTAATAATATGGAAGCGGCGATTTTCCCCCACGCACGTATAGTGCCCGACCCCTGCTGCAATGGCGGGTTTAGGGACTTGGAGCCCCCCCACGATAAAAAATAAAATAAAACTGCCAACGTACCTAGTTAAAATAACAATGATGACATATACTAATAAATATTAGTGATTTTTTTATGTGGCATGTTATAGGCCCTTTTGATATTAGTTGCAGGGATTTTATAATTTTGGTATAATTTAATAATTGCATGACCTATTTGAACTGTTTCGAGGCCCCCTTTTAAACCTTTTGACGAATCAATTGCGTCATCTGCGTTAAAGAAAATCGCCGCTGCCCCGTTAGGTCTAGGTCTAGACTCTAGAGTTTAGACTCTGACGATGAATGAAATTGATGATGAAACACACGTCCATTACCTAGTACTTGAAAGAATTCGTAGAGTACCTACCTATATGCTTCATAACTTTGCACTCCGGCTCTAGGATGAAAATGATGTAATATATTCTAAAAATATTGTTTTCCATATATTGTCTAAGTATGTAATCTATTTATTTATTAGTACATAAATATTATTTCAAGTGAATATAATTTTGATCTAATTTTATGCGAGGTGATCAGGCAAAAGGTCATAAGTATCAGTATATCAAAGAGTACAAAAAAGTACAAAGTTGTCGAATGTCGTAATTGTTGTACTCTATCGTTTGATACCTAATAGCTACTTATGGCTATATATTTTAATGTAATTGTGTTAAAAGTCAGCGGCGTCAAAGCCTCCATTGCCATCCGCCCTTTACAATAAATACTTACTTACAGCGCCATGGAATCACATCCATGACATTTTGGTTGACGAATAGCTTTATATTAAGCTTTTTCGAGTCAAATTGTCATTTACTTATTTATAATATGGAAGTAGGTGTCTTTCTATTTATGTAATACACCACTGACACCGGTTCTGCGTATCGTGGCATTATAGATAGCTAGAGGTCGCTTGTCCGTTCCGTTCCAGCCAGGGTCGGAGCAGTCCGTTCGGAAGTGCATCGCAGCGGTTGCATTTAATAAATTGAGCTGGCCGCCGCAGAAAGCTGAATAAATTTATTGTCGAAAATTGCATGCGCGGCAACATGATTGGTTTACTTTTAATTTGGAGGTGTGGTTAAACACCTTTGCAGTTCGCTGGTAGCTGGACGGGGATCGTCAATTCGAGCCCTGACTGCAATAAATCATTTAGCAGCATTATGGCCAGTATGGGACCGAGATATCATAAAAGCTGCTAAAATATCGTCAGGATTTCAGAAATTCTTATTTTCCTATATCCAATACCGATTCATTGATAGATAAAGGCCTTTCTGCGATCAACAAAGCTTCGTAAACGTTGGCACATTCTCAGCATTTCTAGGATTCCAGAGCATGATTGGTTGATGTGGGGAGTGGGGATGTATATTATCACATTAAAATCTGATTTGGATAGTGTATGTATAGCTTAATTTTATTGTACCTTAAACAGGGGAATGGGACGACTGGCCTCCGGACAATTGGACGCCGCACTGTCGTAGACACGTGTAGATGAAGTATTTTAATCGGTTTCTATCTACTACTTAGTAGTTTGAATTAATTTTACTCTTAACATAATGTAATCTTTATCGCGGATTGAGAATTACCATGCCTAAGGCTTTATATAAAATAAAAAACTCTTTTTTCGTTGGAACTTAAACATATGCACGATTAAATCATTGTTTACGTCTGCATATTTACATTCTCACCAATTATTAAATCATAATATAATCATTGAAATATAAATAATAATATTGAATATTTTTTTTTTTTGAAGTGCCTATAAGTACCTAACATCTATTTATTTTCGAATTCCGTGGCGTCTAGTTGTCCGGTGCCAAATCGTCCTAGACCCCACCCCTTAAACAGTGTTTAAATATATTTATTGTGCATATAATATATATATTATGTACACGCATTATTTAATAATTATACTCTCTACTAAACTCTACTAAACTACCTAGTATTAAAGTATGGATCAGAATACTGAGCACCTAGCAAACACGATGAAAGAAAGATGGATATATCCTAGAGGAGAGTTCTGACAAGAACCTTTTGGATCAAGCACGCAAAGGGGGTTGGAGGTAATCGAGTCCGGAATATTGATATTTATTATTATAAACTCCATCGCGCAATCTTGCGGCCTATAGTTACGCCACAAGCCCCACAGTACTACTTCAATTAAAAGCATTTCAGAAAAATGACTATAATAATATGTGCCCGCCTTTACTCATTTTATTTGTGGACTTGCTTTGTATAGTATATCTATAACAAAATTATAAAATCCTAAATAGGTAAAATGTAGAAAACAATTGGTATAGGTACTATATTTATGTATGTTTTCAACAGAATCCCTATAAACAAAAGTCACCGCACGCCAGTGCTAAGTGTAGTTATAAAATAAGATAAAGTACCTACCTATATGTCAATAGCAGCTGCAATTCAGTTTAAATGTCATTTCTAATTGTACCTACTTATATATTGTGTAGTTAACGGATACGTTGACACTAATGAACAATACATTGTAAAGACTAATAATGTCAAACTCACTTTATTCGGACAATGTCCATAGTTTTAAGGAAATAAAAATGATAAATCTTATTTAACTCAGTTTTGGTTGACAACATTCGTAAAAAACAATGTATTATTTAAGATATCACAGCAGGACATCTATAAAATGTCAATTTAATTATTTTTAATGTCTATCAGGTAAAACAAAAACTCTTTACAATGTATGGGACAAGAAACTTTCAATCTTTTTTTTATTGACATGCTGCTACCTACGTAACCAACACACGTTTTTTCCATTTCTATAACAACTAAGAACAGTATAAGTTTTCAAAAATAATACACAGATAACTTAATGATTTATTTTTTTCAATTTAATAATGTCAACAGTGATGTCGATCTTCGTTCGATCTTTCGAAATACTCATATATTTTTAATTATCATTTAATTAGGAATGTCTAACGGTACCTACTACACAAGATTTGGGAATGACCCTACGTCCTTTTGGAAACTAATTTATAAAACCAAACTTGAGCTAAGAATAAAGCAAGAATTATATCAATGGCGAATATGCACGGAGTCATCGTTACATTACAATTATTACATTATTACAATAATGGTGCCTACCATTTTTTGTTTGGGAGATAGTTTTTACTTGAATTTTATGGCGATCAAAATCTAATAATAATCTTAATAGGTGTAAATATTTACATTTTGAAATTATTTATATATTATTATTATTATATTTATATTTATTTTCTAAAACAATCCCACGAAAAGGGGTCGCTTACTTTACCATAAAAGATAAAACCTTTTCGCTATTCAGATAATCAAGGACGAACTTAGCAAAATATTTTTTTTATTTGACTTGTAATAATTTATATTATAGAAATCAATATTATTGTCACAATTCACAATCGGCCGGTTTGGCAACCTTGTATTACGATTCATATCTTTTCCTCGCCATCATGCAAATGCTTACCGAATCGACACATTCAATAATGGTGTTTATGAAATATGAAAAAAATATTTAGAAATAAATAATATTATTCTACCAGTGGCAGCGGTCATCATCCGAGCGAGGGGCATTTCACCATTATATCGGTCAACTTGCCCTATGCTCATATAACAATCAACAGTGGCGTCCGAATACAGAAGAAATAAAATCGTAATATCTATTTTTTCTCTACGTGTATTATATCCCGAATGCCAATCACCCCTGATCACGTGATCTTTGAGTATATTGATCGGGTCTAGGACGATTTGGCACCGCGAACTGTCCTCCGGCGATTGGCCTCCGGTAATTGGCCGCCGGTACAATCGGACGCCGGCCCAATTGGACGCCGACCCAATTGGCCTCCGGAAGGATTGGACGCCGCACAGTTGAATTAAATGCGCAAAGGAATAGACGTACGTTACGATTTGTTGGAGTAAATAAGCAAGTCAGTTTAATATGCTTCTATCTTCTCAGTAGTTGTACCTTATATATTTCGCGCTTGACATATTTTTAATAAAGATTGAGAATAATTATTATGCCTTATGATGTTTATTAAAAGAAAATAATTCTTCCCTCGCTAAAACTTAAAGATGTGCATAATCAATTAATTTATAGTCTATACATGGGTACTTATTTATATATACAACAAATATTAAAAATAACGTTAGATGTTGGAATGAAAATAACATTATATTTCAGCGTTTTATCGACTTAATATTATAATAAAGCTTAAACATGTATATTATTATGCATAAATGCGTATTTTAAGATAGTATGAAATTACAATTCGGGATTTCAGCATTCAGGATTTCGGCCTTCGGGATTTAACCACCGAAATACAAGGGAAAGACAGAAGAAAATAGGTAAGTATCTAAGTAAATTATAAATACCTACAATTTATTATTTATTTATTTAAGAATACAAAACATTGTGGACATAACAAATCTAAATTCAAGACGTACACAAAATGAGAGTTACATTATAAGTCAAACATTACTCTCACAAGAGAGAAGAAGAGAATATAGAAAAAAAATATATAATAACACTAATAATAACAAAAAAAAAAAAAAAAACATACTTAAGTACAATTTAATACAGAAAAATATAGGTAATTTTTGAAAACAAAAAACATACAATTTTATACAGAAAAATACAGTTTCAAAAACAAAATTCAAAGTACATCATTGAAAATGTCTATGTCTTTAGGGAGCGCATTTACTAATCTTGCACCCCTCGCTAATGGTGCCTGATAGGCTTGACACGTATTATTACGTTATGGTTATATCGTATAATCTACATGCAATTTTCATATGTGCTCGTAAGTATTAAGTCAAAATTATCAAAAATCTGACAATACTGACAGTGTTGTTATCAGATGTTTGATAACAATCGATACCAAATTAATGTTCTTATTGAATCTAATAGAATTGAAACATTACATTATATTATATTATAGCCATCTCTTTTCGGTAAGAAAGATCACGGTAAAATGTGTTGCGGCGAAATGTAATACGTACAATTTACATGTAACCATAAGACGTCATAAAGTGTAGATAGAAAAGGCGAAAAGGGTCGTATCCAAGAAAGATATTTGATGAAATCCTTCGAGCTCTAGGTACCTATTCATTTACGGGAGAATTATAATATGCTAATTATGTTCTCAATCAACGTGAGATTTTCTTACAAGAAAATATGATTTGAGAAAGCAAACGGGGTGTGAACATAGGGGGGTATCTTCCGCTGGACCGACTGTGTCAAATACTCAAATACAAAGCCGTAGATCGCGGGTTCGAACCTGCGGCTGGTCGAAAATGCATATTGTTTGTCCAATGCGTATTTGTTCCAGTGCAACGACCCAATGGGTTGGGCCACCGCCATCTTTAGATTAATAAAGCCTGAGAATAACTTTTTGCACAAGCAACGAGTGGTCCACGTTTCAGCTGTCAAAATCAGATCCCTGATTGCTTGACATATTGATTCGCCCTTTCTCGTTTCAAATTGAATTATAAAAAATTCTCAAATCAAATATATTAATAAATTATAAATACTATACACTTGTTATTTATCAGCTGTCAAAGTCAGACTAGTCCTTCACACAAAAACTGGTGGTAATATCGATTTCCAAAAAAAAATGTAGCATTGATATATGCATTACATTTGTAGAAGGTGTGTTAATGCTAGTGTATTATTTATCATGTAACTTTTCTATTCAAATCAAACTATTCACTGTGTTAACACGACAGACGCGTCAGTATGAGCACTATATATAACAATGTCGGGCTATGACAGTTCATACATAGACAACAACGGGAGGGGCGGAAAAGGTAGGAAGAGTCGTTGTGAATGTATCGGCTTTCTACTTGAGTTGGCAATGGTTGGGCAAATCCGTAAATGGTTAACACGATTTCTTCGTAAAAATCTGTTGATACAACCTAAGATCTGTGTAGGCTCAGATGTCCTGCTGGGGTTTGAACACCGCATTTTTTTGAGAATGATTTGCGAGCCAAGCCTTAATAATCTGTAGAAAGGGTATATACGGTAGATATAGGTGCCGGACGAAATCCCGAAGGCCGAAATCCCGAATGCTGAAATCCCGAATGGCCGAAATCCCGAAAGCCTAAATCCCGAAAGCCGAAATCCCGAAGGCCGAAATCCCGAATGCCGAAATCCCGAATGCTGAAATCCCGAATGGCCGGAATCCCTAAAAATACCAACATCAATAATTGCACAATATTGAGTTGCGCAATTTTTGCAAGAGAGAAAAAAAACATTTTTTTGTAGAACAAGTGGGTTTTTGCCTCTCTTGCAAAAATTGCGCAATCTCAACACTTATCTTGGATTATAATATAATTAATATTTCCACAAAAAATGGGGTTTTGTCTCTCCTGTGAAAATTGCGCAATTCAGGATTGTGCAATTATTGGTGTTAGCATTTTTTTTTTTATTTTTCGGGATTTCAGCGTTCGGGATTTCGGTATTCGGGATTTCGGCTCTCGGGATTTAGGCTTTCGGGATTTTGGCCATTCGGGATTTCAGCATTCGGGATTTCGGCCCAAACCCGGTAGATATGCCATTATTGTGGTATTTTCTCAAATTAGAAATTAACATTTCACGATCAGAAGAAATATAATATTAATATCATAAATAATTACCTATTATTCGTATAAATTGTCGTTTTAAAATTGGGAAGAATGCCATATTTGATACATCAGATAACTGATAAATTATGTCTGTGGTTATACCACTTTTAAAAATTATTATTTTCACAACAAGTGAATTTTAATGTTAAATATTATTACCTACATCTACCTACATAGTTTTCTCTGTTTCTTCTCATAACGTCAAAACGGCAACGAAAATTCTCCACGCACGGTGACAGTCAGTCGTTTCCACATTAATATGGACGAAGCATCTGGAAAAAAAATGACACTCACTTTTTTGTCAAGTCTGCCGAATGGCATAATCTGTTCTAACGCCATTACAATAAAGGTGATATTGCTATAAATTCCCGATGCTTTTTGTCGGGTCTGCCGAATGGTTCGGTTCGAACGGCTTCGCTCAAATGAACATTGACACTAGAAACACTGTTGTAACGCCATTACAATAAAGGTCATATTGCTATAAATTCCCGATGCGTGATATCGCATAATGTAAATTGCGTGACGTCTACCTGTCCATATGCGAATGTCGCCATGCGCGAATTTACTTGCTAGCTACTGTATTGAGTGCGTTGTCCATTAATAATGTCATTGGTCGTTTTTGATAAGAATTATATTATTTCAAAGCCATGCACCTACGCACGTCACTGAAGAGACATGAGAGTATCGGAGATGGTTTAACAAAGATACGTGGTCCTCCGCATCTCGCCCAGATCTCTGAAGTCAGGTGGAATGGAGACTGAGGAACACTCGCGAATCTGTTAGCGGTAAACCGTCCACTCCAAGCTTGTTTCTTGTTTCTGATTTTGCACTTTTTTACTATTTGCCTTTGTTGACTGTCTTGCTTTTTATAAACACATTCTGTTCCCAGAAGCTTCCTACAAGTCTTTAATTATATTTTATATTACTTTGCCTAGACCAGATGAAAATACATATATTATTCGTTCAATTAATTAACATTAAGTACTTATATAAAAAACTGTTTGAAATTTGTCGGTATCAAATCTGTTGAACAAAACAGAAATTGTTTGCCAATGCCAACATGGTTTCGCACATAGAAAATCGTCTAGCAGTCAATAAATTAAAATCGCCGACAATGTTGCAATTTTCTTCCGCGCCCACAGGCGAGACCATTCCGAAATGAATGAAAGAGCAGCATCTGCACATGCACCGAAACACTATTTTGCTAGTGAAATTTATTACAGACTTTTAATACATATATGAAGCTGAAGCTACAGCGTTGTCATGTCTACTGAAATTTCAGTAGATCTACTGATATTTTGTGTTTTTCCATATAAAAAGATCGTGACTAGGCGACGCGCGGATTGCGGGTCGCGGGTGCAAATGACGCGAACCGAACGAAATATATAAAAATTCAACATGCATCTTTTTTATGTTATGTTTATTATTATATTCGTAATAATAATAGTATATTCATTGACATGTTTTCTTTTTCAAGTACATGCGGGACGTTTTTGAGTCATCTTTACACGATTTAAGAATATATTCAGACGACTCCATCACAAAAGAAATTGACGTGCGAACAAGCCGACTATCCGCCTCAACGCGGCCGAAATTTCGTTCCACATAGTGTTGAAAATTATTTGCCGTTTCACTTATGTACTATCACTTCCCTCCATTTTGGTATGTGAAATTCTCAACTGTCACTTTGTGTTTTGTTTTCTTTTTTATCGTCTGTATTTGGGATGAAGGTGGATAATTATGACACCGGAATTGTGATGGAAGCGGCGAGTTTATTTACGTTTATTATACTATATGGTTACATTTTTTAATAATTTAATTCTACGGAGGGCGAAATGTACGCGTTCGCGATTTTGCTGCTGCTTGTCGCGATCTCCGCGCCATCTTGTGATTTTTTCCAACGAAACCGTCGTCGAAAAGAAAGCGACGTTGCAAATCTCCAACGCGTACATTTCGCCCTCCGTAGAATTAAATTATTAAAAAATGTAACCATATAGTATAATAAACGTAAATAAACTCGCCGCTTCCATCACAATTCCGGTGTCATAATTATCCACCTTCATCCCAAATACAGACGATAAAAAAGAAAACAAAACACAAAGTGACAGTTGAGAATTTCACATACCAAAATGGAGGGAAGTGATAAGTGGCGCCCCACGTTGGGCGCCACGGAGGGCGAAATGTACGCGTTCGCGATTTTGCTGCTTGTCGCGATCTCCGCGCCATCTTGAAAAATCATTCCCAACGGTTTTTTTTCTTGGGCGACGTTGCATATCTCCAACGGTCAAAGACAATGTTGCCGGCCGACTTTTAACATTATTTATTTTCGTAATCAGCGCTTTATTATTTGTTGGCTTTGATACCGATTCGGGCGTCTCCAGATACACAAAGACATCCCCAAATGGGGACCATACGGGGGTGTCACAGTACGTTCTTCTGATGATTATTTTAATACTAAACTTGAAAAATGGTTTACGCACGCCTTTTTTATGTATGACTTCCAAATGGACAAAGAAATCATTGTAACTTTAATACATGTTTTTATTTTGTATTGCAGTTAGTCTTCATGTATCAGATATTCGAGAGAAAGATCCTAAAAAGTATTTACATAGAAAAAATGGCATCCGTCGAATGAGATAGGTCTTGAAACTCGTATCGCCTATTTGTGGAGCCAAGAATAATGCAGTTTATTAAGTTGGTACGCTTAAGATGGGCGGACTATGTCGCAAGGATGGAAGAAACGCAGTTCCCAAAAATTCTAATGTCAAACATTGGAAGAAGAAAAATTGGAATACCTACTCAAGTTTAGATGGCTTCACTTTTTTTTTTTTACAGATCAGATCAGGATAAGCGGATGTGGAGAAATATCTTGGAGGTGAAGCTAAAGGACAAGGAAAGCTAACTCCAGATGGACAGACACAAATCAAGAGTGCCACAGGTTATCTGCATGTCCAAGCCATGAAGAAAGTTTCTTAACCGTCATATCATTTGGATGATGATTCTCAGTCATGCAGTTCTGAAGAACATTGAAGTTAATCCCTTCAATCCAAAACCCGCCCCGCACCACACTCGGTCTTAATTGAGCGTACCACGGGACCATACAGTGGCGATGTGAAGCATCTATTTCAATTTTTAAAGGGAATGCCCTGGGAGAAAATACCCAAGACTGAGGTTGCTACGCTCAAGGTGAGCTCTGACTGGCTTAAAGAATTAACTCTAATGCAAGGTGCCAGGAAGAGAAAACCACATGGAAATTACGAAAAAGAAAATGAATTTAAGGTATATATAACAAAGAAAACGAAGCTAATCATACGGACAGCAAAGATTATGTGAAGAGATCTTCACGCCCGCAGTAAAACGCCGCAATTTTTTTTAAATGCAAGATAATTGGCCTTAGTAGCAAGTAGCAAGAAGGCATTGCCGTTTTTCATAAACAATCTACCTGCAGGGGTTTATGAGAGCCAGATACATTTTATTTTTAAAATATGCAATATCTATATTATTTTAAACTTAGTAAAATAGGTGAAAATTCTAGAAGGCATTGCCATTTTTCATAAACAATCTACCTGCAGGGTCTTATGATAGCCTAATACTCTAATACTAATACATATTTTTAAATACGAGTAATATGCAATATTATTTTAAGCTTATTGTATGACAACATCTTTTTGGCTACGTGTTAAAACTGTGAACTAACATGGTCCGCCCATTTTTACCCGGAATTCCATTATAAACTAAGAAGCTCCTCCCATTTAGTAGACAGCAGCGCCTAGAAGCGTACCCAAGAAGATGTTGTCGTACAATAGTATTAAATACGTGAAAATTTTAGAAGGCATTTCCACTACCATGATAATTTAAAAAACTATTTTCATTAATTGGTTATAATATAATATACACCTACCTGCAACTGTTTTATGAGTGCCTAATACATTTTCCATTGTATTTAATATAAGAATGACGTGAATATTCGAAAGGTGGATTGATTGCATCATGATACTTTTATATTTCACAAACCATCTACCTTACGTCCTTATATAGTATATACCCATAATACCAGGTACCCTAAATAAATGATGTATTTTGTGATTTTGTCTGCACGCAAAAAAACATTGAAACAACAATAAAAACTTTTATTTTTTATTATTAGAGACATGGGTTGTCTAGAAATTCATTGTTGGGAAAAAATATACCTAGCTCGATGCATTTCTAAGAACAAAATTTTAACTAGGCTAATTGTGGCACCCATTTGTATCGACATATTATTATGTAGGAACAATAATCAGGGATTTTCAACCAGTAAAATCATTGTTTAATAGAAAGATAATTATTTTATTATGTTTTCAAAATATTTTGAACCGGAACGCCATCTGAAATATTCTGATGAGGCTCGAGAATTTTACGAGAAATCTTCTAGGATTCCACTAGAAGGAACGGTATATTCGAGGATTCCACAAGACGGAACGGTATTCTCGAGGAATTCACAAACCGGAACGGCGCTCCAGGGCGTTCTGCTCCATTCCGAGCGCTGCCTCAGCGATATTTATTAATGTTCATTATATTAAAATATTTTCTCACCAAAAGCCTGGAATACTTGTGTAAGCGTTTATTTTAACCGTGTTGGGTTAAATAAAATGCTAGAACGATCGAACAAACGACTCATTCATAAAAACTCACTGGTAATATTCACTTTCTAGACTTACTCGCAAAAGTCACTTGTAATATTCACTTCGCAAACTCACTCCCATTGTATCTTGCTAAATAACTTAGTATTCCGCCGGGATCGGATTACGTTTATGACACTAGTTAAGTGGTACCTAATTGATGTTAATGAAGTCAGTAGGTACCTACCAGCATTCATTACAATAAACAACTTCTTTTGTAGTTTATGAATGCAATGCTTGTTTCGGGGATTTTTACGATGGTTTTCAGATTTTTTATGTTCTATGCTTAAATAGAACGTGGCGCGAAAAATGTTATACAAGTAATGCTTATAACGAGCAAATTCAGTCGGTCCCATCTTCCACGTAATAACCAAGTTCGACTGTTGATCTTTACTTTCAAAGTGATAGGCACAGAATGTGTTGAACTTTTTTTTCTATTTCACGCAGTGGCATTTTTAGATTGTTTGAAATTGAATGATTTCGGAGTACTATTGTTTACTGTTTCAATCCACCTAGCTAGGTATGAGACGGAAAAGAAAAGAAAAACGACATGATTTCAAATAACAAAGACACACTCACATATTTATATCAGCAACATATTCCGTTTATGTTTGGTTTTCGAATTTATAAATGCTGGTAGAATTCTCATATTTATTGTGAACATCTCCAACAGCAGATGTCAACGTTAAATAAATTAAAGTTTATCAATTCGGTTCATTGTCATCATCAGTGTAGCCTGTCACCACGTCGTCTTTGCTTTTCTGTTCCTGCACTGCTGTAATCCTTGTGGACAACATTCCTGAAAATTGCCTCTTTGTGTTTTTCATCAACACTACCATCTTACCGCACTAGATTGAATAAGAATGTGAATCGATGGGCCTAAAAATAAACAGTAACCGGACAAAACAAAACATGATAACGGAACATGAAGAAATAGAACGGTGACAAAACAGAACAACCAGGGGAAAAATAAAACATTCATTTTTGTCGTATCTATTTATTAATTAAATACTTATAAAACTTAAGTTTATAAACGAAATACTTATATATAAATATATATATACATATAATTACTGCATGTTGGCCTTTCGCCGTAAAAACCTCTACATCATGCACAACTCCCTAAAATTATTAAACTTATTATTTCATTGTACCTAGTCACCCAAGCATTTTGAACATATTAGATTGATTAAGACGAGATATACCTAGCTTGCCGGCAACACCGAGTTGAGTCCCGTTTAATTGAGGCTTTCTAGCGATTAGAAATGCAGAAATTATATGATTTTATTTTTTATTCATGTTCTGTTTTATCATATTCTGTTTATTCATGTTCTGTTTCATGGAGCCAAAATAAACATATTATAGACGAGAGATTTTCATACATGGCAATATACGCATTCAGCGAACATGTCCATATTGGATCCAGCGTCACTGATAAGAGTGGATGAGAGGCCGACATTAATAGAAGAGTTATATATATATGTGTCGCTGAGTTTCAAAACCCGCTATAACACTTTTTCATTATGTTGAGAAAATCAACAAAAACTTTTTGAACTAAAAAGGTTTTTGAATGTTTCAGTAGTGTTATAACGGGATTTGATAGACACATTGATTTTGTTTCATAAATGACAGTTAATCGTAGCGGCTTTTGAAAGAGGCGATAAAATTTTCATGTAGAGATTTTAATGACGAATCCAACGATATATATATCTTAATTATTTCAAAAAAGTGTTATAGCGGGTTTTGAAACTCAGCGACACATATAGCAAATGCTTTATCACAATTTACCAAATCATTACTAAAATGTGTCTACTCAGCCGATCTTTGGTCTTCCTTATGTAGGTAATGTGCCTCTGAATCTTGTGAAAGAATTATAAATACATTACAGACATCTCGATCGATTAGTCATGCAGTTGACGGAATGTAGATATTGCTATAATGAATGAATTTACAATCCTCAAAATGATGGATACAACAAAATAGAGAAAATTAATTAGCAAATAAATTTAATGGATATTTATGGCTAATTATGTTTTTGTGATTCAAGTATAAGTGATTGGTTTTAACATTATTCATTTTACTGTATATTCAAATCAGAACAATATGTCAATTTTCATTTATGCAATAGACGTTTTAAAATTAAATTTCGCAAAACTCCATTTAATTGCATCATTTTAATTATTCGACTTCTGTAAGTCATTTAAGTTAAAATGAATGAAATTGCGTTTGTCATTGCATTAACCTTTTCTATGCCTCACAATATTACTATGGCAGTACCTATCTGATTTCTTATTTGATTGATTGGACACAGAATTTTAACGATACACGTTGAATGTAGAGTGAAGCTCTAACTAAAATCGCTATAATACCAATAATTTGTGGCTTTGTTTTCAATATGCATACTTTCTGAGGTGTTTCAAAATTAAATATATTAATAATTCAATATTAAATAAAAGGCTTCAAGAATAGATTTAAATGAAATTTATTATAAGAGTACAAACAATTAAATAGAAAATATAAATAAAATACTATATCGTCGAAGCGTATTTTTTAACAACATCACGATAATACTCGAAAACGCTATCACTAGCTTTTTGGCACTTCACGAGACAGTCACGATATTGAGAAGTACTAAAGTTTCCATTTGACGTTGAAGATATGACACTTTTGGATATGCTATCGAATACAAAGGTGAAGTCTGCCAGCGAATCGGTGGCTTCTTTAGAGGAGGGATCCAGTAGCACCTGGCCATCTTTTTTTATGACGCAGTACACGGCAGCGAAGAGAAAATTCATCGGGAGACCAGCATTGATGAGAGCCAAACAGCACGCATTCACACTGCATGCTATTATCTGAAAACAGAATGAAGAGAGACATTATTCGTTGTAATAATAGCGATAAAATTAATTTGAGTTGCGATTAATAAAAATAAAAACGTTTATATAATAACTAAAATTTGCAACTATAATGAAATACAATTTAACCAGTCTTATGCTTTCAGCAAGTTATCTCGCTCTATGAGATCGTGATCGACAGGCTGCACATACAAATTTCGCAAGTTATCTCGTCCGACTTCAAACTCAAATTACTAGTCACTGTCAATTACTTTGCATAATCTAAAAAATTAAGCACAGTGAAACACATTATGAAATACTAAGCCACAAATTTTCCATATTACAGCGATTTTAGTAAGAGCTTCGCTCTACATTCAATGTGTGTCGTTAAAAATCTGCGGCCCGTCAGATACTGCCATAAAAATATCGAAATAGAAAAGGCGACCTGGATGACGACCTGGAGACTGTATGAATGTCAAAAATTAGCAATTCGAATATCGTTGCGAGCTAATTCTAAATAATTCGTAGACTTTCTAGGAAGGATGTATGTCATGATGAGACCTTATATTTTCTTATCTTAGAATTCAATATTAAATTTAACATCTTCATTTATGGCACTACAACCCTTGGTGGGCCTTGGCCTCCTTCAAAAACTTCTTTCATCCTCGATGATCCAGCGCCGACACTCTCCCATTGCTTTGACTGAGCATTTTTAAATCTCCCATGGCACAGTCCAGCCATCTCGATTTCGGCCATCCAGGTCTTCTCTTGCCATCGGACCAATGATCACATAAAATATATTAGTACCATCCTAGTATTAAAATTGAGAATAATAGCATATTTGGTACATCAGATGTCCGTGGTTACAGCATATTTTCAAATCATTATTTTGTGAACACATGCATTAATCTTAAGCTTTCATCTAATTTCAAATTATATAGTAAACACGATAACTGAGTGGTAACGTATCGGCCTATAATGTTGTGGGCCCCGAGTTTGAATCACGGGTCTGACAAAAGTCATTTCAATGCAGTACGGATGGACCTAATAGGTTGAGCAAGTGGCTAACATCCATTTCTCGTAAAAACAAAAATCTGTTAACACAACTGTGTCCGGAAACTTGTACGTTATATGTCAAAATAAAACACGGTTCTTGTCGGTTTACAGGAAACCAGCAGCAAACAAATTTTGAAAATAGCCGGTATACTGGATTATTTGTTTGGTTAGGTTAGTTTTCATTCTTGAATTCATGAATTTTGCTAAAATCAGCTATGAAAATTGAATTAATGTTCATATTGAATCTAATAAAATTGGAGACCAAATAGCATACGGTTATCTCTTTCCGATAGAAAGCTCAAGGCAAACTGTGCCACGGTGAAATGTTTTACGTACAATTTACATGTAACCTAATACAACCTCCACCCTGTGGAGGCCCATACGATTTTCTTAGGATCGAACATGGCAAAAAAAAATTGGTACAGTACACGCTCAGTAATCCGCCGCTTGATTAACTACTATAATCCGCCGTTATTTTTACTAGTTGAAAGCACAAAATCAAGCTCTATAATTCGCCGGTGTTCGATTATCAAATTCAGTAGTCTGCCGCGTACAAGTATACAACGCAGATGAGACAGGTTTATTTTGTAAACTTCTCCTTCGTAAAACGTACGTTCATCGAAAAGAAATTAATGTACCAGGGAGGGAAGTGCCCAAGGACCGCATCACAATTATGCCGTACTCCAATGCAAACGGGACACACAAAATTAAGCTTTTGGTCATAGGGAAAGCCAGGAATCCTAAGCCATTCAAGAATATCGTCGGTGTTTTGTAAAAAGGGCGAATTAACCAAAATGCTATTTTACAGGAGGATTTTTAGCTTTTGACATTTATTTGTTTATTACCTGTGGATGATTATAAATATCTAACAAGTTTATAATAAAGCTTAGAAAGAATACTGTCATTATAATAGGCATTATTATATAATATTGTAAAAGGCCTAATATGTCACATTCGCTTTTTATTAGTAATTTTAATTAATTTAATTTTAGTCGATTATCGTTTTTAAGTACTTTCCAGTGGAGATACAAATACGCCGTTTTTATACAACAAAGCTAGTGGGGTACATATTGTATTTTCAATAAAATCTCGATTTCGCCAAAATGGTTGATTCGCCCTTTTTACGAAACAACGGCGATATCGGCCTCACTGAACAACTGGTTGTGTCAAGTGATTTACTGTTTAATATTTAGTTAATAAACTTAGTTTATAAATATGTATAATTTAGTCAATACTTGATTTTGGTTATAAATAAAATCGTAATTTGCTAGTATAAATTTCTCAAAAAGACTATTTTTTACGAAATACCTGTATTAATTTTTCCATATTTTGTATGTATGCACTATAATCCGCCGCTTTCACTAATTGGACACTTGTCTGGTTTTTGGGGTGGCGGATTACTGAGAGAGTACTGTTCCTAGGTATATATACCATATTCGTTAAACTTTTCAATGTAGTTTGTAAAACATTTTGCATTGTGTATTTTATGACAATTTATTTTATATTATTATCTAAAGGTCCATTCTTTCCCATTCAAAAACAGCGGTCACAAAGGTGGAGATCGCTTTGATAACTTCTGACCTTCAAGAAGACACCGACGTTCCTTATGTATCCCTATTTTAATTAAAAAGCGTGCAGAACTAATTATATTTCAATATGAAAACTTACTCCACCAAAATCTTGCATTTCTTGTATGTTTAGCAATATTGTAGTACGTGGGTGTAATGAGAGAATCAGAGCTGTCTCGCATGACTGTTTGATGATGGTTTCACGCAATCTATCCCGCACCGATGGCATCCCGGCGGTGGCGTTAAATGATACTTCGACATTGGCATTGTATATGTCGGAATTGGAAAGTTTTCCCTCCGCTGGCCCATACACAGCGGCCATGACAACAGTCTGTCCTGCAAATTAAAAAAGATTATTAGAAAACTAAATAAAAGTATTTCCATAACTCCTTCCACTTTTCTTTTAATTAGCCTGTCACTGTAACATAATATTTTTTCTGAATTCAATTAATTCGTTTATCTTTTGTCATTTTAGATTAGTCAGAATAAATCTGCATGCAAAAGGAAAAGGGAGATAAGTCTTCAAAATAATATAAAAAGGAAATATTGGAGCTTAAATACAAAATTGAATAAAATTCAATCTTTCGGCTCTCCTGAACACAGTGATGCCCCTAGACAAAGTGCCGCTCTAAAGCAGACTTAGCATGCGTACCTCTTTCATGTTCAACTTTCTCGCTTGCTACCTTGGTGTATATATGTGACCCTTCTTATGTCCACATACATCTTTACATTCCACATTGAGCTATTTTTAGCTACCTATTCTAGCAAATCGTCTACTTCGTAGGTATATGTAATTTTAATGGCATTCACAGTAAAGTAGAAAAAAATAAATAAATGTCAATAACAAAGCTAAAATAAACATAACAGAAAAGTATTAAACTCTCTAGTATTAAGTCTCTAGATAAAGTAGGTTATCTGTATATTATTATTTTATGCCCAAAATAACAGGTTTAAAGGCATAACATTTTATTTTATTCGTATTGAATTATTAGCTGTGCTGTATATTTTATTTACTGAAAACACAATTTTAAAAGAACTACCTTGTGAAAATACTACAGAACCATCGGGTCGTGTTAACATGTTCAGTTCACATTGCATCTCCCGTAATTGTAACTCCTCTGCTTCTGGATTAGTCTTATTTGTCGATTCCATTTCTGTATCCACGCTTCCCATGTTTTGCTATTTTGATATCGTAACCTTAAATTTTATATAAACTTGTAAACATTTTTTGACAGATCAAATGTATTTCTGAATAAGCAATAATGCAATCTTTCAATTTAGAGCAATTTAGAGCAAAATATTTTTAACTAATGGCAATGATATTATTGTACCCCATACAAATTTCTAAGCATCAAGTCTTACATCTACTAGCACGAAAAAAGCTCTACATGTAGTGACCAAACTATAACAACAATATTGTGAATAACCTGTTGTTAGATTATTTTATTAAAAATTAATGTAAAATACATATAAAATAACGACAAGGAGTATTTTTTTAATCAAATAATAATATGGTAATATGGAAAAAATAATACTACTACCACTACGAAACGCTTTCGTCAGATTATTAAATCATGTTTTTGTCACAGACGCAGATGCTTTGTAACAGTTTGATAAACTGTAAAAACTATTCAATGTTAGATTTTTTGTTTGTTGTGAGAATTTTAGTCACTATTTAGTACCTACTTATTTCAAACCTTAGATTTTGGGAGAGTGATTGTTATGAATATAGTTTGGTTTTTATTTTTACTAAATTAGGGAATCTGATAGAAGATGGCAAGTATTCTCTATTTGTCATCCTTTCGAGTTGTCAGATTTCAGAATCAAATTGGGTATTGTGCATGTTGGCGCAATTAATATTTTTTTGCTTTATCGAAGACTTTTCTTTCTAAATTCAAAATGAAGGGTAGATTCAATACCTACGACATAATATGCAGCGTTGCAGAGTTGCAAAAGTAAGTATCATTGATGTATAACGTTGGTAATTATTGTTTTAAAATTATTTTCAAATACGTGTGCAATGATAACAATGTAATTTTCAGGTATGTCGGCATGCGAGTGAATCAAGTCTACGATATCGACAATAAGACTTATCTCATTCGCTTGCAACGGTCCGAAGAAAAATGCATAATCCTCTTAGAATCCGGTAATAGATTCCACACAACAGCCTTCGAGTGGCCGAAGAACATGGCCCCATCTGGGTTTAGCATGAAGGTAAGTGGTCTATCATTTTTAGATAGAGTAGTTACATTATTGTTGTGTTTGCGAGGTCGTCTCAGTGAGTGAACAGGGCATGAGGAAATTACTCAAATAATACTATTATCTCATTTGTTTTTATTTCCTGACTCCGCTGAAACCATCTCGCAAGCGCCACGACTAAATGTAGCGACACCTCAGTCATTGATGACTCGACAATGAAGAAGATTAAGTACTAGACTGACAGTCTGAAGAAACCTTCACTGATAACAGTGGCGAGGAATGTTGGTAAGCTGTGGAGATTCGACATAAATAGTGCACACTAATCTTTGCCTAGCATAATTAATTGAATTGAAAAAATCTAAAATTATGCCATTAAATCATACATCATTTTCGATATTTTATCAATAGAATAATAATTTTTAAATACTTATTATGGTTTGGTTAGATTGGGCTTAATCGAATTTTAAAAGCCATCTGCGATTTGTGTCCTTAGTTCAATGAAAATAAATGAGTACGACTGACAATTTTTAGTTTGCACTATTTATGTCAGATCTGCATAGCCAACCTCCACCTGATTAATAGAGATCATAATGAGAATTGCATCGTAGTTTGCAATAAATAGGTAACCATTTTACATAATGTTAATGAGATTGGATCCAGGGCTCATATCCCGTTTCCTGGATATCAGTAGCGAGCAGTGCCTATTGGAAAGGGGTAGGCTGTTGGCAACCAAAAAAAATTATTAGAATAGTCATACCTAAGAAACTTGAAGTTGAATTTTGTTTCATCAATAAGTTTAGTTTTTATTATTTACTAAACATAAAAATATTATATTTTACTATTTTAAAATAGATATTTTACAAAAATAAAAAATTACCGGCTGCGAGATCGGACTTGTACTCACGCCACGGCTCTTTTGACAGCTTTTTTATCAATCAAGCTACAAACGTCTTCCAAAATGCACGGAAAATAAACCTTTCAACTGCAATATTATTTGTGACATCATAAACGTATTTACTTGAGACACCAAACAGTTTTTGTGTTCTCCATTAAATGCGTGGAAAGACTGCGATGATTTATAGTTCACTGCCTAATTTCACATAATAATATTGCGTCGTAGCTCAATGATTTCTTTATAAGTCAAAGTAAACATAAAATGTTAAATAAGTGTGTGCTATCAAGTCTTTGTCATTCAAAGATTGAGATTTGTTTTTATTAAGGTAGGCTCTAAATAATCACTTAGTAAAGAGTCTTCACTATATGTATATACTTCAATATAATATATCATTCTGTATAAGTTTTCTGATTTTTTATCTTGCCTAATGAAAAAACCGAGTTAGACAAATAATAATTTATGTAGGTATTTCTCATTTTTTTATACTTCCATTATACTCGTACATATTGAATTTTCTTTCAATAATATACTTACTCAATACCTCTTTAATAATTATTCAGAAAGTTACTCAATAAACATTATAAACTTTAAAAAGACACATAGACAATCATTTTTCCATCAAAATAACAGTGGGATACTTGATAATGGTATTCCAATTTCAAAAAATTATTATTATGGTACTTTTTGAAAACTGAACAACGGTTGAAATAAAATTAATTTAAATTTTAATAACACTATTCAGAATTTATAAATAGGTACTTTATTTCGCACCATGAGTACTTTGGTGTATTAACTCCAAATTTATACTTTGGAGATATCAGGGTTTGAAGTTACAAATCAATTTCATACTTTAATATATCAAATTAAAATAGTACACTAATGCACCAAAAATATACATCACATTGATTCATTTCCATAGTATTTCTTAATAATATAGTAAAGCAGTCAACTTAATATTTTGAAAATACTTTAGTAAAGTAACTCAATTACAACGTATTTCACATTTTGTTTGAGTTACTACATTAAAGCAATAAATACTCACGGTGCGATTTATATAATTTGCAGAAGTGTAATCCTTTATCAATGCAATTTATTATTTTAAGATGCGGAAACATTTGAAGAATAAGCGTCTTGAAAAGCTGACTCAACTTGGTATCGATCGTGTGGTGGATTTCCAATTTGGTACGGGAGAAGCGGCGTACCACGTCATCCTCGAGTTATACGACAGAGGCAACATTGTCCTGACCGATTATAATTGGGTTATTCTGAATGTTCTACGACCTCATACTGAAGGGGAAACAGTAAGGTATGTATGCTATTTTTTTCATCTACTTATAATTATAGTGGAGCCAATCTTATCGCATTACACTTCAGATCAAAGATCTAGGATTTTTCTCTGCCAGATAGATATTTTATTTTCTTACCCCACATTCTTGGGAAGTCTAACCACAATAATTAGTTTTCCAAGAACACTATATAACCATCGATTTATTTTAATTAACAGATTTGCAGTGAGAGAAAAATATCCATTAGATCGTGCGAAAGAAAGAACGGGAGCTTTGACCACTGATAAGTTATTAGAAATTTTCAATAACTCTAAACCTGGTGACAATCTTAAGAAAATATTAAACCCACACGTTGGTAAGTTAATTTAAATAATTTTTAACTCTTTGTTATAAAAGAATAGTTGCATTATTTTTCTTGTTATTCCGCCTTATCTTTAATTTGTAGCATGGGATTATATTATATTTGCTTTGAACCTTTTATTAAGAGCATACATAAGTGAAATGGCAAATAATTTTCAACAATAGGTGGGACGAAATTTCGCACTCATCGGCGAGCGGCAGTCGAGGTGTGAGCACGTCAATTTGTTTTGTAATGGCGTCGGAGGAATATATTCTTATATCCTGTAAAGATGACTAATAAACGTTATGCATGTACTCGAAAAAATGAATATATTATTATTATTAATACTGATATAACAATAAACATAACACTAAATGGACGCATGTTGAATTTTTATGACAAATTATGTTTCGTTTGGCACGCGCCATTTGCACAATCCGCGTGTCGCATAGTTACGATCTTTTTAGACCATGCCTCAGCTGAGGTATAGCTGTAATTATGTATACATTACAAAATGATAATACATAACTATTGACCAACTAGTTATCGATTAATACATAAATCAACTTATAAAATGGAAGTAAATACTAACTCAAATATTAATATATACACATTTCCTATTTAGAATATGGACCTGCTGTCATCGATCACACATTATCTAGGAACGGTTTGGCTGGAAACCTGCGCTTAGTAACTGACACCAATGCAAAGGGTTTCTACATATCCAGAGACATGGCTTCCTTAGAAAAAGCTCTTGAAATGGCAGAGGAGATGATCACGACTGCCTCGACAACTATTTCAAAGGTATTTCATAGTTTCATAGTTGTGATTTAACCAACTTAGTATTATTGACATAATGTTCTATGATACCACACATGTGGTCAAAATCTGACATAAAGAAGTAACGTATTCCATGTGCAATTTCACCTAATATGTAATGATCTATAACTTCTAAAATACAGCAAACATATATGAAAAAAATGTTATGTAAATAAAAAAAATAATCGATAGAAACCTGCTGCATGAAGGCCTATCCAAGCTAATTCCATTCCTCTCAGTTCAGTGTGTTGCATTGCTATCTACTTCCACCGAATTTAACTGCATCGTCGATCCCGTTACCTTTCAGATGATTTCTACCTCTTGGGTAACCACTATATGACTAGATTTGTCCAACAATTGTCTCTTTTTCAAGCTGTCTATCCTGCCCTAGCCATTTTACTATAATCTCCATAAATTATTTTTTATCTTCAGGGTTTCATTATTCAAAAGAAAGAAGAAAGGCCGAGGACGGACTCGAAAGCTGAAATAGAATTCCTTCTCACGAACCAAGAATTTCATCCATTCCTTTACTCACAATACGAGTCGCAGCCATACAAAGAGTTTGACACTTTCGACCAAGCGGTAGACGAGTTCTTCTCCACCCTGGAAGGGCAAAAAATCGATATTAAGGTCTGTGCAACTATAAAAATTACAATATGCTGGTCTGTCATACATCAGTGTTTTATTATTCTCATGGTTGTATTTGTTTAATATTCACCAGGCAATACAAATTGAAAGGGAAGCCATGAAGAAACTGCAGAATGTAAGAAAGGACCACGACAAAAGATTAACAGACTTGACGAAAGTCCAAGCCAACGATAGAGACAAGGCAGAGCTGATAACGAGGAATCAAGAACTCGTCGATAGCGCTATACTCGCGGTGCAGAGTGCTTTAGCAAATCAGGTAAATAGGAGTTTTGTACTACGTATACACTATTCCATAGGAATTGATTTTAGTGATCCTGGTTTTTTCTTTCTGCATCAATGAAATTAATGTGTATTGGTAGGTAGTTTTCTTCTTTTCTTGGTGCCGCCTTCTATCAAAGGATGGCGACTGAACTGTAGTACATCTCCCTATTCTCGGCCAGTCGAATCAAATATTTCTTGTTGTGGAAAATACGCTCAGAAGTACATATATATATAGCTTTTCTGTGTTTGATGATAATATTAAATTAAAAATAAAATTAAAAAAAAAATAAAAATAAAAATACTTCATTTTCGATATATTTTGGAACTAAGTCTGAACAATCTGTAGACTTTGTAGTAAATATGTATACGTCATTATGATGCCTGGTCTTTTCTCGTCAACATGTCATGATGAGTATTATTGTATATCATTTTGAAATTGAGAATAGAGCCATATTTTGGTACATGAGACATCCGTGGTTATAGCATTTTTTCAAATTATTCTTTAACAAGACATGTAATGTAATGTAATGTAATGTTAATTTAACATTATATAGTGAAATATATTCGGTATACTTTCCATTGGAGTTTGCAATCGGCCATCTGTCAGCAATTGAAGGCACTAATTTATATTTTAATTTTGATTGTATTTTACGGTGAATATGCCATTTATAATCAAACAAATATCAGACCGACCGGCTACTGACAAATATAACCAACTGTTTTCACTTCCCTCTGCAGCTTTCGTGGACTGAAATAAACACTCTGATAAAAGCTGCGCAGAAGAATGGCGACACAGTTGCATTGACCATAAAACAATTAAAGCTCGACTCGAACCACATGTCCCTGATGCTAAAGGATCCGTACATTTCCACAGATCCTGAAGAACAATCCAACGATGAAGTGCCTCTCAAGCCTATGGTGATCGATGTCGATCTGGGACTGACAGCATTTGCAAATGCTAGAAGGTATTCTACATCGATATTTACAATAAATTATCCAGTACTCTAAGTGATAAAGCTTACACGACAAACAGCATCAATTCTTGTATAGGTAGCCAAATACACCGAACCATCATTATTTATTATGTCAAAATGTATATAATAGCAAAACGTCAAAGGGCTGCCAAAGATGACGGTTATGTGGCGATCAACGAGTCCTGTGAGAACAAGCATTGTCAGCAAAATCTGTGACATACAAATCGATCGTGAAAATAATATTTAATTATTTTTATATACATTTTTTCACAGGCCGTCAGCGTTATTCAGTGAGAAATGCTGACGGCGAAAAATAAGATGGTTTAGTACATACATTTTAGCACACCAATTACCAATATCAAATAAGAATTTTTACCTTAGTAATATTTATTATGTTAAAATGCATTTCTCACCGAAGGCATGGGATACTCAGTGTCAGCATTATTCAATCGTGAGGGGTTCAATAACTAGGCTATCACGATTGAATGAATATCTCACTCCGCATGTTATCGTGAGAGAGAACTGTCACTTTGTATCATCGCGCCTCGGGCTAAAATATCAACCTCCCTGTAATCTTTTATCATTGTACCTATGTGAACAGTACTCTTGTCAAACCACAAAATAAACACGCAACCGCTGTCAACAACCAGTCTTCAGCTCTTCACTCATCTCATCACACCAATATCACCTCCTGCCAAAGTTATAAACAACCCATTTTTCAATGCATCTGTGTACAGAATATTTTTTTCTACTATTTTACTAATTCGGTCACACCAATCCGATGAGGAATCACCATTAGGTGTTGTAACATTCTAGGTATAATCCAAACTGTTTGATTGGAATCTTATTTCTCTTTCTCTCTTATTTCCAGGTTCTTTGACCAAAAGCGATCAGCTGCTAAAAAACAGCAGAAAACGATAGAATCACATGGAAAGGCGTTGAAGAGTGCTGAAAAAAAGACTATGCAAACGTTAAAAGAAATGCAGACAATCACAAACATTAACAAAGCAAGGAAAGTGTATTGGTTCGAGAAGTTCTACTGGTTCATTTCATCAGAAAATTACTTGGTGAGTGGCAATCAAATATTGATTTAAGATACTGAAGAACACCTTCTTCCATAGAGGTAGACCCTAAACCAGCGCTCGAAATGGACAATTTTACGAACCGGAGCACTTGATAATTTTCTGAAAATATTAACATAGTTATCAATTTTATGTAAGTATATTTATAAAAATAAGTGTGTTAGATTTTTTTTATATGACCTTTTATGTAGCTCAAATGGTCAAATTGTTTTTTGAAGCGATAATTTTGGGAATTTCATGAACCGGAATGGCCCTCCGGTTCATTTTGAGCCCTGGCCTAAACATATTACAACAAGGTAAAAGGGAGCTCTGAAAATATGTACTGCACTAATTCCCACACAAATTCTCAAATGAAATAGTACCCATAAATATTGTTTTTACATACAAATAATTACAAGATAAAAAGATTTTTTTATATACAACGTTTTTAAATTCTGTTGAACCATATAAACTTGACTTGACTAGCTTAAACGATCAAAAAAATTTGTACTTGACATGTCATATTGATTTCCATAGTAACGCACGTATATATTAATAAAGCAACCAATAATGGTGTCGAAATAACTTTTCATACAAAACAGAATTAACTGAAAATGAATTCAATTCTACTTAAAGATGGCTAAAAGTATTAAAAAAATGCATTGGCACCGTGTTCTGATATATTCTAAAAGTTTCAAATGTCTAGCTAGTCGGGAAGTTAGTTAAAAATCGAATGCAAGTTTTGTACCGGACTAAGAACCACCGGACAAATAAGAATACGAGCTAAGAAAAACGTTCTAAAATGGCATTTGCTTCAGTGATTTAAATTTGAATCTATTTTTACAATATAATTTATATTAACAGAGCATCATTGAATTCCAACGTTACTTATAAAGTTTTCGACATTTCTCATTTATAAAAGTCTGTTGTCATGAATTAGCTATGTTCATTTCTAGCAAGCTCCACACTAATACTCTGAGATATATTTGGCATTGCTGCATTACGATAAAAACACATTGCAATAGTGTCACAAGCTTAAAAGAAGTTTTTTATTCAATAAATCATCATTATTTAGGCGAACAATTGTGTATAATCCGTTTTATCAAAATTATCAACAGCTAGCAACAACACAGAGAATATTTACTTTTCCACAGTTACCATTTCAATCATACTAAAAACATTCTGAAATTGCTATCAACTGTTGTAATTCAAATTTTTTGATAGGCTGCCTTCCCTCTTTATTAGCCCAAACTCTATGACCTCTAATACTATTTGTGATTGTTTTCTCTACAGGTTATCGGAGGTAGAGACCAACAGCAGAATGAGATCCTTGTGAAACGCTACATGCGTGCCAATGATATCTACGTTCACGCCGACTTATCTGGTGCCTCCAGTATCATCATCAAGAATCCTTCCGGTAACCCCATTCCGCCCAAGACGCTCAATGAAGCTGGACAAATGGCTGTATCTTACAGGTAAATACGATATAAGTGTTATACAGTAAAACCTCGTTAATACGAATTCCATGGGACCGAAAATCAAAAAATAAAAAAATCGAATTACGAAATATGAAATGTATGGGGGAAAAATATTAAAATTTTGAACAAAAAATTTTTGATTTGCATTAAGTAATTTCGTTACCGATCATAGATGTGCCAACCAAATCCGATACAATTCTTTCAAATTAAAATCTGTGCAAATACCTTGTGTCATTAATCCATTAATTGAAGTTACCAAGTAGCTAGAATTATAGAAAAATACGAAATATTTTTTATTTCCAATTTGGTTCATGAAATAGTCTACTTTATATGAGGCGCCGAGTCGCTAAACTGGCTCCTGGCGATTTTTCGATAAAATGAGTTTTGAATGTACTTAGATGCTCTATCGATAGATCTATCGACTTTTCCAGTTGAGAGTTTCAAATTCCTCCCAATTTCATCGAAAAATCAAAATGAATATTGACGTGAGTCGCCAAGCGCGCTCTTTGAAAAAATATGGAGTCGCTAAATTGTCTCTTCTTAACCGACCAATCAGACGCCGCCATTCAAATACTGATTTCAAACGTACGGTAAAATCTCTATACAACCGCGTCAAACCGTTTGCGTCTGTGCAGTGAGAAAGCCTTGATTTTGCTTCGTCTATTTGATTGTTTTTACTAATTAATAATGGATGTTTCATTAGTAAGTGTAACGGAATCTCTACCAGGAGAATCAAGGAAGCGTTTAAGAAATCCAGCTGGCTGGAAATGTAACGTGTTACGCCAAGAAAGGTATTTAAAAATTGACATTCCTAACATTAATTTTTGCTATAAATGTTTCAATAATCCAGTGGTGTTTCATAATATTATTTTTTGTTTCGTACGCTTTTTTTAAATTATGTCGTAGATACATAATATTGTATATTTAGCGTGATGTAATTATTATGAGATCTCTAAGTACAGATTTTTAACATATTTTGCTTGTGTCAAAAAATAATATTGTTGGGACCTTTAATAATTGGACATTATTTTTTGACTTGATGACTTATAATAAATTGATTTAAGATAACCGCCATAAATCTCATTATATATATTTACATAATATCTAAGTATAGTCATTATTTTATACTTTTGTATATATATTTTATTAACCTCTATCTTTACTTTTTATTTTCAAAGTTATTAATTATTGTATTTTTCATAATTTGTTGCAGATAGTCATCTAAAAAATTGCCCAAGTATCCTCAGTGTAATCATGACACTAAGAACTTCAAGTGCAGTTCATTAAATGAAACTGATATTAGACATTTCCATACTGCATTTTATGAAAAGGCAGTGAAACTTGCTCAAGATACATTTATAGTGAAGTATTGTAAAGGAGTTTCAGTGATGTCACACAGTGGGGCTGAAAGAAAAAAATCTTTTTAATTTTATAGTGACCTATATACTTTTAATTCCTCTCTCCACCTTGGAACAACTAGATCATCAATGATTATGCTTTCTATGTATGTGTTATTGGGACCATCACGTATTCACATGTTTGTGTAATTTCTTGCTCGCTTCTCATTAATAAACACGATTCTTTATTCTGAAAAAATGCTTTTTTTCTATGTACATACATACATACCTACCGCTATAAATGCTAAAAAGATGCAATGTAAAAAAGGATTTACCGTGTAGTAGGTAAGTATGGTGAGAAAATATTTGTTTGGCAATATAAATTCTAAAATATCTATATTAATTAATACATAATATCTATATATAAGAAATAAATACGACCCGCTACTGAACAGTCATTTCCGGCCGACCTTATTCCATAAGTGCCAAACTCGACTCTATTGACATGTAACGTCAAAGTGTGAGTCACAAATTTGGCTCCTTGCGACAGCGAGTGATGCAAGTGTGCTCTCCGGACAATTAAAATGCATTTATTTGGAATATTGGCGCATATAAATTGAATTTGACGTTTTAATTTACTATTTCATATAAACCGGAAACTAGAAAATAACTTAAATTACACTTAAAGTTATCACACTGCCCATAACAGTTTTTCGTGATTTACTCAAAACTCAAAAAACCCCCAGGAGCCAGTTTAGCGACTCGGCGCCTCATATATGAGTTGTCGAATATTTTTATATGCCAGGACTCTGAAATCATTTCGAATTAAAGGTATGGTTTTATATGAAAATAATGTTCAAGGGCGTTTTTTTTCGTGAAAATTTCGAATTACGGCGAATTTCGAATTATCAGTGTTCTTACTAACGAGGTTTTACTGTATCACATAGTAATTTAGTAATTGCATGGTTAAATTACTAACCTGATTGTATTTACACTGTGTATAATATTTTAAGTCTGTCCTTTAATGGCCTTCCATAAAAATAGCAATTACAATAAAACACAAGCGCGACACAAATCAAACCACATGAAATTAACAATTGACAAAGTATTTTAGCTAAGTTGAATATTTTATCCATTGTTGGGAAGGCGTATTAGTATAAATTATAGTTTCAGCATTTACTTGGTAGAATTCCATTTCTCAAGCTCAAGCTATCAACTTACAAAATACATGTAGAATTCAATATGATTTATAATATTATCATTTTTTTTAATATAAATAATCCATTGTGAAATTACCTATGGGCCTGCTTGTGGCCTTTCTCCGCAAGTGACTTTAAACATATATCGATAGAATATTTTCATCATACTCCGATAACCTCCGGCTCAATTCTGTATCTATATTGCAAGTTAAAACTTGTAACCTGTTGCCACTGACATTTCTTATTTTATCACTTGGTGACACACTTACACATTTGGTTAACTTAAATAAAGATGTCACCAAGCTGGAATTATGTATATGCTATATCACGGTAAGTAATTGTTGTTGTATTACAAATCAATTTAATATATTGTTTATAATAATTAATAATGTCATGTCTGCTTCATATGTATTACAATGTATATTATAACACTGTCAAAAGGTGCATTGCAATAACTACAATTTGTTAAAAATATTTCCCATAACCAATGATATATTTTGACAGCAACATTTTACGCAATCGATTATAATAAATTGTTTTCTATAGTTTATGAAGAAAGGGCTTGAAAAGCTTTGAATTTTGGCACTTTAGGCTTTAATGTGTATCATCATCTTAATTGCAGCATAGCGTGGGAAGCGAAGGTGGTGACATCAGCATGGTGGGTGACGGCCGCGCAGGTGTCCAAGTCGGCCCCGACGGGAGAGTACCTCACCACCGGCTCCTTCATGATCCGAGGGAAGAAGAATTTCCTGCCGCCCTGTCATCTCACTCTTGGATTCTCCTTCATGTTCAGGGTAACTATATGAAGTCAATTTATATATGATCTACATAATATTTAAAAGTAGAATTTAGGATACATATAGGAAGACCCGGTAACTGGAGAAGTGTGGCGAGAGACCGGAGTGAGTGGAGAGCGGTTGTGGAGGACGCCAAATCCCACCCCGGGATGTAGCGCCGTGGAAGAAGAAGAGAATATTTAAAAGTGAATACTTGTGAAACATGCATTAATGTGTGAGTTTTGTTGATATTATGTAGTTCATCTTTAAAACTTTCTCTATGAGTGCATATTTCATAAAATAACGAGATGAATGTGCTACCCATTTGAAATATATTTTAAAAAGTTATTTTAAATAATACCTACTATAACCTAAAATCCTGGTCAAGTTGTCTTTCACTCGGCAATGGCAAGATTTCAATTAAAGGTTGGCTTCATTTAATAACGACCCAAACTTCCACACGATTGGCTGACCCGGCAACATATTTATTTTTACTATTAAAACAAAAACATTCTAATTATGTTTTTACAATTACAAATTAAAATTTTGGGGCTAAGAAGCTAAACTCGTTCTCCTTGCCTCTGAAAACAATGCCGGAATGAAATTACATATTACATTATATTTTCAAATACATCTTGTCAATAAATATTTTCTACAAGCGAGAGCAGATATAACAAAAAGAGCGTACTTACCACATTTGAAATACCATGGCCATTTTTCTTTTTCGAGCTATAGAGAGTAATATAATCAAAATATGCATATTGCCAGTCATGAAAATCAAGTGAAATATTTTTTATAATGATACCCTATGAAAAATATCATATAGGTAACAAGAATCTAAAATAACGATTTTTTGACTTACGTGAAGTTGTACATACTTATGCGATTTAACAAAATATATATTGTGTCATTCTACGATTAAAACGATAATTATACTGTTCGAATCATGGATCATGTAAAAAGATCAGTACCGATGATGCAATCTACGATGATTACCAAGAAAAGAGGAATATTAAGGAAGGAATGGAAAAATTAATTGTAATATGGATAGAAGATAAGCAGCAACAACAAATTCCAATAAGCCTTATGCTCATACAGGAGAAAGCCTTGAGTCTTTTTGAAGACCTAAAGTGTAAAAATGACGATAGTGTTGATACCAATGACATATTAAATGGACAACTCACTTCATATCGGCGCGCACGATAAATTGTGCATGAAAGTCATTCACAGATGTATAGGTAGACGTCATGTGACCATATGACGTATCCATTTCCATTATGCGATACAAGCTTCGAGAATTTATAGTAATATAACCTTTATTGTAATGGCGTATTAGTGTCATTACTCATTACGTTAGAAACAGATTCTAGGTTACTTACGACTTATTGGAGATTAGACGCATGTGAGCCCAGCGCATCACAGGCGTCTGTCCAATGGTTTCTGTCATTCATTTGCATTGAATAAACATTCATCAATATCTTAAAATGGCATTTTATCAATAACAAATAATACTAACACATGAAAAGTGATATCCCATCTTTCTTGGAGTGCTTAGTAGATTTTTTTTACAATTTTTAACTAGGCACATTGGCATTTTGTTACACAACAATAACGGCGGAGTCGAAACCTGACAGTCAGAAATTTTGTATGGGCAGACCCAGCGGTGTCGCCAGACCGCTTGCAAGCAGAATGTTCATTTGAGCGTAGGATACCGATATTAAAATATGAATTTCGCCATCCGGCAGACCCGACACAAAGTGAGTGTCATTTTATTTTCCAGATGCTTCGTCCATATTAATGTCATTGGTTGATACTCATACATTCACTGCAAGCCACAAACGGTTTCAAAAATTTAAAGGCCGTAATAAAATACGCAACATCAAAGTAACAGGTGAGGCTGCCAGTGCAGATACAGAGGGAGCTACGAATGTTATCAATAGTCTAGCAGAAATTATTAAAAAATGAGGATTAGAGGAGGATTGGTTTCTTAAATGTATCTACTTATGGAGGTCCATTTTATTTTCACCTACCCTTTGAAACTAACATAATATATTATTTTTAAAAAAATGGCATGATTTTAGGTTTTATTCTACTTATGCGATTTTTAGACTTACACTATAATCTTCGGAACAAATTAATCACGTAAGTCGAGGACTTACTGTATATTTATTACTTCATATTCGTTACTGACACATTGCGAATATTATTTTATTACACCGCTTTGATAAAATTCTTCTAATTCCAGTGTTAAATGAAGTTATTTTGTTAAAATATTGTGAGTTAAAATTTCAATACATTATACACTTAGTGTTTTCATGAACAGGTACAATATAGTTTCATATATTTATAGTTGGAAGAAAGCAGTATTGCCAGGCACATGCACGAAAGGAAGGTGATCGTGACCGATGAATCAATTGCAGCATCAGAAACTGCATCAATCATATCGGCAAAAGAAGAGGTAGACGATCAAGAAATCGAAATGTCCGATGATGACGATGGTAGGTACATACATATGTTATTTTACTATCACTGTTCAATTGTTTTTATACTCAGAAGGATGGAATTATATGCACATATAATTTAAACAACCGGAATCGAACCCCTTTGAACCATTGTAATGGGCAACCCATTACAAATCTCAATTTTTAAGTAGACACGGCTGGAGAATGAGTCAACAGGCCGTTGCATTCTCATTTATGGCCAGTCTGCTGTTATTACTCCGTTTCCAAATTCTATATTGACTTGAACACGAATTTTCAGTATGTAGGCATGTACCCTAATATTGCAATGTAAGTAGAATTAATTTTCAATCACATAGAATATACCTACCACATGAATCTATATAACAATTGAATAAAAAAAAATTATGAGATAGTTGTTGAGTGTTGCTAAAAATGTCTTCAAAGCCAAATGTGTGAGCAGGATTGAAAAACAATGGTGCTTGTATATTTCAAATACAGTGTCCCATTATAAGTCAATGCTCTGAACACAAGTAAGTTTAAAATATACCCATGGTGGCCAAATATCATAAACCGATCATGAAACTACAATCTCACGACACAGTTGATTTTATCCTAACCTTGAAATCGTTGCCATAACTTTTGTTATGAATTGTAAAATCTTTTTTCATTATTATCTCTTCTGTTACCAGATAACTCAGGGGAAAAAAAGGATGAACCAATCGACCGACTAGATTCCATCACCGAAGAGACAGCAGCCTTGTCCGTAGGTGACCAACAAGATGATGACAGTAGCACAGAATCAGACGACGCCCAATCGGAGAGTGATAACGATAATACAAAATACCCCGACACGCATATCAGAATCGAACACGACACAGGCAAAATCACCATGCAGAGCGATGCCAAGTTATTCACTCCCAAGATTGTGCAAGAGCAGACAGATGCGGACAACGAGGATCTCATTTTCCTCGGAGATGACAAACCCATCAAGTTTCCTGCTCTCCCGCAGAAAAAGTTGAAGAAACCCAGCGGAAAATCGAAAGTGGACTTCAAAGAAGAGAAGGAGAATAAAGATGATGCAGAGAAACTGGAGAAGAAGCCGGCTGTGAAGCGAGGACAGCATGGCAAATCGAACAAGAGGAAGAAATATAAAGATCAAGACGAGGAGGATAGACAGTTCTTCATGGAATTTTTCAAGGTCTTTCTAATTTTCTAACTAATATGCTACTACCATATCAAGTTTTTTTTTCCAAAAATCATTTCAGTCTAGTGTAAAATATTGCCAGTGTTGTCATTATTGCCGAAAAATGAAACCCTAAAGAATCATGTTTTTAAATAATAACATGACAACACTCTACCTATCATTACAGCTGCTCGTTTATGCCCCTGCTCCATTGCCATGCAAGTCAAATGAATAAAAGTAGATAGATTTTTTTCCGCATGGAGCACCTCTGTGTCTGTAATTTTAACTCCACCGACCGGAGTCCATTGGATTTCAAAATGCTTGATATTTTACTCATTTCAAATTCGTCCTTAAACCATTACTATAATGTGTTCGAACTCCTATTAATATGCACTCATTTCGGACCGAAAGAAACATGTAGGTATAGATTCCAATTTTTTTGATGAAAAGACAATGCAATATTTGCTATAATGCTAAACAATTATATCGTTGATCAAACCTCCCTGTAAATACTGAAGTACACAAAAAACAAATTTCAAGGTTTCAAATTTCTATGCCGGTCAATTTGAAGGCATTTGATATCTTTGTATTTATGTTCTACATTATGATAATGTGCACATCGTTAATGATTTTTCATCCAATTTTAGCCCGATGGTACTAAAAAGGAATCCAAAAGACTGCAGAGGAAAGGCAGTGGTCTGAATCAAACAAAGAAGAAAACTATTCCAATCCCCATGACGCAACCCAAAGTTCCCAAAGAGGCTCCTGTCAATACAGCGCAAGATAATAATGATTCCGATGGAGAAGGAGAGGTATGTATTTATATCTGTCATTTATGTACATAGTCAACGTCAATAGGTATATTTTGTTCTCTTGCATCATTCAAACAATTTAATTGAATTTTAAAAACTAACTAGACTCCTGCTTCTATATTGAGATGTACACGACATCGTGGCCGTTTCTGGAACTAAAACCATTGCTATTGCAAAGCATGCAAAAACCGTGTGGCATAATACTTAAATCACAAACAGTGCCATGCCGTAGATGTCATTATATAGAAGGCGCACCACTAAGTACACTATCTGCAATTTGTGTTTGAAGTTTAATGAAATAAGTATGACTAAAAAAGTGTGCATTTTTTATTATTCTCACAACCTATTTCTACTCTTCGCCACTGTTTTTAAAAGCACAAAGTAATTGAAACACGTGTCTTAGAAGCAATATCTGTATGTGGAGAGTGGTAACCCATTTTTTATAAATTACCATGAATCACCAAGTACATAATCACTGAATCTCTTGTAAAGATTAAATTGAAATTACATCACTCGCGTCACAAAAGTATTAATTAAACACAAAAATTGGGATCTTTTCTATTAAATCATTGACGTAATTTTGATCTGGATTATATTATTAAAAATATCACTGGAATGTATGGATGGATGCATTGCAATTAAAAACAAGAATTTAATAATGCTTTCCTTTTTTTAAATTGGGTATCATATTATTAAAATGTTCTTTCATACAGAAAAAAAACATTGAAAAATATGTAATGTTAAAATTAGGAAAGTGTTTGTTGTACCTAAACAAGGTAATCAATGTTTAAACTACATTTATCGAATTAGGATTCATAGATTTTAGATTATGATGAATCATATGGTCTATGTATACTATTTACAGCCTGAGGTTCCCGGTGTGACCATCGATACGGAGATGCTCTGCCAATTGACTGGGCAGCCAGTTCTTGACGATGAACTTCTCTTTGCAGTTCCAGTCATCGCTCCCTACTCCGCTTTACACAATTACAAGTACGTAATTTGTTATTGAATATCTGTTTTCCTATGTACGCATTCCAAAATCTGTATTTTATAAACAACCCCAATTACTTCTCTGTAGGAAATGGAATGATTATAAAAAAATAATCTATTGTATTCATAGGTTAGTTTATAAGGTGCCTAATGGTTATACAAGAGTCATAAATAAGATATATTCAAATGTTTTTAATAAAGGTGTCTTTTTTGCAGATATAAAGTAAAATTGACTCCAGGTACCGGTAAGAGGGGAAAAGCGGCGCGGACAGTAGTTCAAGTATTCCTCAAAGACAAGACATGTTCACCTAGAGAGAAGGACTTATTGAAAGCCGTCAAAGACGAGAACCTCGCCAGAAATCTACCGGGGAAAGTCAAACTCTCCGCCCCACAGCTGCAAAAGCATAAGAAATAGCTTCACAATTAAAACTCTGATAAGCATGACCCGAATAGTGTAAGGTAACATTTATGAAATGGGCATTTAAAATTCATTTTGGTTTGTACCAGCTGTGCGATACATACACGATTTCTATGTTCTGTTACAGTTATTACCACTTCAATTTATGTCTATCTGTGATTTAGGCAAAATAAGATCAAATTTGGCGACTGCACAACATGTTACTGTGAAATTAAACAATATATGAAGTTAACTTTAAATACTGCCCTCGTCTCTTTGTTACCTTTTGTTATACATACTGTGTTTTTAACTTTAGAAATGTTTTCATGCCAACATTTTGTAAAGTTCCCACATCTAAAGGAAAAAGAGTAAAAAATAATCCCTTTTGTAATGGGAAATGATTTTTGTTGATCAACTAAAATTTAATGAACGTTCACACATTTCAGCGAATATCAAACTGACATTACTGTCTCACATTGAAAATCGTCTTGCTTGAGATATAGTTATAAGTAAAAATTGGGCGCAATGTTGCATCTGTCTGTTTATGTAATTATGCGCCCCATGTCGAGGGAAATTTGTTGCTTGCGACACCAGCTGCTTTTTTCAAGTACAATATCGCATTGTCGCGTGCTGAGGTGCATTAGGTCACATGTGTTTTATGAATACCAACAAAATCACATCAACATGTTGCGGTTGAGACGAGTTTAGATATGCGATCCGGCTTAGTAATAAAATGGCGCCGAATGCAGGTTCATCAAGTAACGAAGAAATAAGAAAAGAAACACATCAGAATATAACGGAAAACGGGCGTTTTGGTTAGGAATTGGATTTTGAGAACAAATAAACTAGGTTGTTCAACGAGCCTTCTGAGAGAGTTTGCTATAGGAGGTGTCGAAGAATCTCTAGATCATTTTAGAATGTCAACATAATTCAAAGAACTTCTAAAATTGGTCCCAATTTTCTACCCCCGTTATTTTGTAATTGAAAATAAACCATTTTCCCGAACATCGCAATTTTTGTAGTATTATTTTATGGTTTCACAAATAATACAAATATTTTTGGTATAGACACTCTCTGACCATTTTAAAATCATCTTTTCTAATTACATTATAATGATTTCAAAGACTAGACCGTGTTGAGTGCATTAATTGAAGACAATTGAGAATACTTTTACACAATAATATGATGAAATTACAATTGAACTCAACCGTAAACACCAATGACTCTTAACTTGATTAAAATGATAAAACTGGTCCGAGTTACACATTTGTCAGTCACAAAAATTTTAATACGGTTTCACACCGTCATTTTCATTTGATTTTAGTTGATCAACAAAAATCTAATTGTGAATACTCACCTTAACATTCCTGGATATTAAAAATCAAGCGACTTTCTTTTGAAACATTTTTGCTAAACACTTTTGCTCAATCATTATAATATTTTATATTATTTTACAGTTCCCTTTGTTTTACACTCCCAGTAATAGGTATATTTGCTCATATATATTATTTTTTTTGACTAATTATCATTAATTGCAATGGGTAATAGAATAAATATCATGGAAATAATAATATGTATATACATTGTTATGAATGACATATTATATTGCTTTTGATATTCAAGGGTGTGTCAAATGAGACTAATTAGCGCAATTTATTTACACATTGTTTGTCAGATTTTTTACTTATCTTTTATTAGAAACCATCACACACCAGCGTGTAATATTCAAAATAAATTTGAAATAGGTTACATAAATAATATTATTTTTTCAAATTCAGTATGGCAACATACACCTATGTACCTCTAATGCCGGGTCCACACTGACAACGTGTCGCGCGACAACCTCGTTAAATTTTACGATAATTATCGTAAAATTTCTTAAGCAATTATGATAATTATCGTAAAATTTAACGAGGTTGTCGCGCGACATGTTGCCAGTGTGGACCCGGCATAATACTGTCATCTATGATATACTTATATTTCCTTTAATAAAATTTTACCAATGACGATAATTTTATTGTATTCGTAAAACCAAACATTTTGTATTAGCGTTGGTATGTGAAATAAAATATACTGTTGATTGTTTTTTTGGCATTTTCATTTATTTATTTAATTCAAATTACCTAATCTTTAATTGACATATATGAGAAGTATTAAATAGCTCTGACAATCACCAAATTAGAGTGGCTCTGTACATTTTGTTCCTCAGAAACTCGATTATACGTATTTCATTATAATCTTTAGTTTCACATGAGCATTGGAAAAAATAATGGATGAATGGTGGAGTTATGAATGAATTTTAAAAGAAAAAAGTAACAAAGTTTTATTTTTAATCATACAGATTGCCTTCATCCACCATCCGTCTCGACAATTTCGTAAAATAATTTTACACTAGTCAAAGAAAATTATTTTGCGTTATATTAACAGGAAGAAGAAATAATGATTTGAAGCACTGAGCTCAAATACGCTTCGATATTTAGATTTCACTATATTGCATAAACTTTTGAATTTGCCAGTCAGTGGTGGAACGATTCATAAACTACAAGAGCCGCTTAGCGTACACATGAAAATAAATTTATCGTGATCTCTTTCAATTAAATATATGGTATCAGGGATCCCAGTGTACTGGCAACTGCATCCTCTCTCTCACCGACTGACGGTGAACGACATTGAAAATACAATTTTCATTCACTGGTGTTATATTAAAAAAAGGTTAATTAATTATATTGATGAAAGTTAAAACTGCCGGACAGGTTTTCACACAAAACGTTAATAAATAATGTCATCTAATCTTCAGAAGAATTCTCTTCATCTTCTTCACCCCCATCAGAGATGTCTCCTTCTCCTTGAAGTTCCTCTTCTTGAGGTGGTTCTGGCGGCATATGGGCTTTTCTGTAATTCTGTCAATAATGACAAATCTCAATGATTAATAAATCACCCTTTTTCAAGGCTTTATTCACTCGTATGGTGGCAGGGTACAGAAGACAGCATAGAAATACACAATCAGATTATCAGAGACAGTTCAGTTCGTCAGCTGGGTGGATGACAGAGAGTCGTTCAGAGAAGGCATACAAGACAGGTCTACACATAGATTTTGATTTCTCTGGATTCACACATACCTAGTAGATATATTTAATTCCCATTTTCATTCATGTCATGTGGTTCGTAAAATCTAATATCAACTTTCAAATGATGGCCGAGTGGTAACGTGTCAGCTTATATTGACATACACACTTTTCACAAGTAATATAACCCATGTAATGTAATTTCACTATAGTACAGCTTAACAACAACTTAACCTTGTAATTGCATAGATTGCGATTTCTTCTACTGTCTACGAATTACATACTTACTACATCATATTATTTTCTCTCGAAAATATCGAATGTCACGCTTATGTGATATGTTTATAGCCAAATTACGTTACATTTGCACACGATAATCAGGATAATCATTTTAAGCTTAAGGGGAGACGTGCGCCGCGTTGGTCAAAATGGAGGTTTTATGCTATTTTCAAATAATGATCCTGGACATTCCTTAAACGTTGTAGATAATCTATTTATATAATTTTGAAGCCTTATTATCCTTTATATTTATTTTAAACATTTGATGACTGCATAAAGTATTTTTATTACATAAAACAGTATTCTTTTAAACCTCTCGATCTAATGTTTTAGAACAGGGATTCCCAACCCCGTGCCCGCGGGCGCCATGGAGCCAACGATTCGTATGTGCCCGCCACTATTCGACAGAGACAGAATTTTCACGCTAGCCTGACACACGCAGAAAACCCGAAGTGAACGAACGCCACGAACTGAGCCGATGAACGCCGAAGCACGTGACAGTAGTGACGTGCTCGTAACGTCCCGATTGCTTCGGCGATCATCGGCTCAGTTCGGGTTTTCGCAGCGCTCGAAATGGAAAAGTTTACGAACCGGAGCGCTCGACCAATTTTCTGAAGATATTTACATAATCATCAAATCGTATGTGTAATTTATAAAAACAAGTGTGTCAGATTTGGTATTCTATGGCCTATCTAGCTCAGACGGTCAACATATTTTTTCCACGAGACGGAGTGATAATTTTACAAATTTCACGAGGCGGAACGGCGCTTCGGTGCGTTCCGTTCTATTTCGAGCCCTGGGTTTTCGGCGTGTACAAGGAGTGATGTGCAAATAGCATTCCCCGCCTGGAACCGCGTTGTTGTCATTGTGATTGCGATTGCTGCCCCGTTCGGGTCGCGACAGTTAGCTAGGAGACATCTTCGTCTGACGAAACACGAATTAGGAGTTTTGATATTCCTTCTATATAGTTCTAAAATGAGTGGACCGAGTAAAAGATAACGAACCTATAATTTTAAGACTGACTGGGAGGAATCATATTGTTTCTTTAATGTGAAAAATAAATGCGTCTGTTTGTTGTGTGAAATAATGTTGAATGACACTTTCAGACAATTCATGCCACTTTTGATGTGAATTATCCACTTAAGACGCCATCCATGGACTGAAACCGTATGCGACTTAGATCCGTATGCCATACTAAACTTATGATTTTTGTTCATGAAAATATATTTTCACTAAATTTGTAAGTGTAAGTGTATGGTATAAACGAATACGATCAGATGCTTATAATATACTTTGTGAAAATATATTTCCATGAACCGAAAAGATAAACCTAGTATAGCACACGGTTCGAAACCGCATACGGTTTCAGTCCATGGATAGCGTAAAAATCTGAAGTAAGAAAGGAAAAAATATGTCAACTAAAATCAAGTCTAACTGCACAACAGACTGTTTTCACAAGACATGTAGAAAATTCTAAAAAGGCCACCATTGCTTCTTTCAAAATTTCTCACATGCTCGCAAAATTGAAGAAACCTTACATTGATGGTGAGTTGTTTAAAAAACTATTTTTGACTGGTGCCGATTGTTTGTTTGATGGATTTTCTAACAAACGTGAGATTGTCTCAGCAATACAAGACTTACAGTTGTCAAATAACACCGTTACAAGAAGAACACATGCAATTTCAACAGACATACAAACTCAGTTAAAGACTGCCTTGGAAATATGTGACTGGTTCTCGCTACAATTTGACGAGTCAACAGATATATCAGACACCGCACAGTTAGCAGTTATGGTAAGAATGGTATTTAGTAACTTCACAGTAAAAGAGGATATGTTGCAAATATTTCCTATGAAAGGACAGACAGGGGGTGGGGATATTTATAATACATTCAGAACATACGCCAAGTCAATAAATATGCCTTTGGACAAGCTGTCTGCGATAACCACCGATGGGGCACCAGTAATGGTAGGTAAAAACAAAGGATTTATTGCCCTCTGCAAGAAGGATGAATCATTTTCAAACTTTATGTCCTACCACTGTATTATCCACCAGGAAGCTCTGTGTTGTAAAATATTGCCATTTGAACACGTTATGAAAATAGTTACAAAAATAATCAATTGTATTCGAGCAGCTCCTTTGCAACACCGACTTTTCAAGGCCCTGTTAGAAGATACTGAAGATAAAAAACATGATCTTATTCTGCATACTGAAGTACGTTGGCTCAGTAAAGGAAAGGTTCTTACAAGATTTGTGAGTTTAATTGAAGAAATAAAAACATTTCGATGGCTTAATTCGCAAATTTGCTAACTCCACCTTTGAAAACTTTTCAGGAGAGAGTAAAAACATGTTATTTTGTTACTTTTTAACCTATTAAGAAAATTTAAAATGACATTGTTTATTTTATCAAAACGGATATTACTGTCTCATAAAATTAAAAATATAACCATTCGTTTATTTTATATGGACGAATTTAGGAGTTACCAAAATTGCAGGTTAAAATTTTTTAAAAATAATTATGTTCAATTGAGTTATCAACTTTTCTTCTTAAATTTTATTGTAATTCTAGACAACATAATGAGTATTTTGAATAATATGTACTTAATTAATTACAAATAATTACTTAACATAACCTATAGGTAAGTAACACATTAAAATCCAAATTTTTTTTAAAGTTATTCATGAGGTATTTTGAATAGGTAATCTATAACAAATTCAACAATATAACTTAAAATTAACACAATATTAAAAATAATTAAATTAAACATTAGGTATTTATTACAAGGGATAATTTCACAAGTTATTCATGTGGAAGATTATCATATAATTCGTGGTTGTCCCCATAAATCGTCATTTTTAAGTCTTGCAGGTCATTGAATTTTCTATTTTTAATTTTCAATTGTGTCATGTGTAAACAGGCCAAAGTATCAATATGTTTTGATAGTATGTTGGTATTCCTCCTTTGGGGTAAAATTTTCCAGGCCTCGAAATATAAAAATTCTAACGCACTATGTACCTTTGGATAGCCTTTCTTTCCTGTGTTATGGTTGTGTGATACTGTACTTCATCGAAAGTTTTGAAAATGTGTGATTCAAATATTTTACTTGATATGCTGGATGTTTTTTTGCTGCTTTACAGATGTTGTAATATTCTGCAGGAACAGATATATCTTTCTTTTTTAGTTGTCTTTCAATGGCGTGCATTGAATCGGCTTCCATTTGGGTATGGACTACCTCTAGGTATTTCTGCTCTATGGTGATTCCATGCACCATTGCAATATTTAACAGAGCATTAGCCAGCACAGAATTCCGGTTTTGGTAGGTGCATCCAACCTCTATTTGGCATAAAATAATGTCTACAATAAAACTTGATATGATACTGGTGAACTCCTCTGCGTTGAGGCCACCTTCAGCCTCATTCTATAAATACCAGTATCCTTCTTTGCATTTTAAATTGAAGAAACAAAAATTGTGTGCGCATAATTTAGTTTTGTAATATTAACTTGAGACATTAGATTTAGAAGCCAAGAGAACGGACCGAAGGTCCATTGTAAAGACATATTGTTCAGCTTCTTTTTCTTTATTTTTTCCATCTCTTTTGTCTTCTTTCTTCGCCGAGTGTAGCTGATGCTTAATATCCAACACATGGCTGACTTAAAAAGCTGCGTATTTTTCACACATATCTTTCTTAGGCTAGAATAGTTATAATGTTCTCTATATCTAAGTATCTATGGAAAGAACCGGTTGACAACGCTTTTAATTTTTTTGTTACACACCAATCAATCGTATACAAATTAAAAAGTGCAGTTTTTGAGGTCCTTTTGAATTTTATTTGAACGCAATAGAAAAAGAGTAATTTTTTTAGTTAACTTAGCAAGGATATTATCTAACACATATCTATAAAAAAATGTGTACATATTTATGTAAAACATGGTTTGTACTCATAATTACAAGTTGAGAATGTTTTGTTTGCATTATCGACAGAAATAAACCACCTTTCAGATGATTTACTTGTAGAGTTGCTTACTAATGACACGCTTCTGATAGATCTGCATACAACATGGCGGAGTTATACATTTTGCAGTATAGGTTTTGGAGCCCGATGGAGTTGACAAATTTTCTTGTAACGTTTTTTCGATATATTTAAATAACTTGGAGTTGTCAAACTTATACAGGACATGCGCAAAGCATAATACAACAAAATGGTATCATTAAGTCATTTTCAGCAAAAAGTGGAGTTAGCAAATTTGCGAATTAAGCCATCGATTTATAAACGATAAAATGGAAAATTATGATGAACTAGCTGACTCTCGCTGGCTGATTGATTTGGGATTTCTCACAGACATCATGGAAAAATTGAATTCTTTAAATTTGGAGTTGCAGGGGAAAGACAAAAACATTGCTGAAATGATAAGCTCTGTAAAGTCATTTAAAGCTAAATTGGATTTGTTGATATCCAATGACATTATTAATGGACAACTCACTCAATACAGTAGATAGCAAATAAATTCTCGCATAGCGACATTCGCACATGTATAGGTAGACGTCACGCACTTTCCATTATGCGACATCACGCATCGGGAATTTATAGCAATATCACCTTTATTGTAATGGCGTTAGAACAGTGATTCTAGTGACAATCATCATTTGAGCGAACCCGTTCGAACCGAACCATTGGGCAGACCCGACACAAAGCATCAGGAATTTATAGTAATATCACCTTTATTGTAATGGCGTTAGAACAGATTATGCCATTCGGCAGACCCGACAAAAAAGTGAGTGTCATTTTTCTTTCCAGATGCGTCGTCCATATTAATGTCATTGTTGATATCACATCTGCAGATCAATTCTCTCGTGCATTTCCCACATATGAATAAAATGCTAGGTAACAATGAATTAAACGGGTCATTATTTATTAAGCATCTTCAAGTGTTAAAAAAACAATTTGAAGAGAGATTTTTGCAGTTTACAGATATCGAGCCAATTGTTTCCTTCTGTATCAATCCTTTTACTTGCCAAATAAATGTAATGGAAATGGCCGCATGTACCTATTGCAGATTTTGTTCAAGGTAAGACAGAAGAACTAGGGTTAGAAATTTTGGAGCTTAAGAATGATATTTTGCTTAAACCTTTAATATCAGAGGACTTTTGGAATACAGTGGACAGAGAAAAGTTCCCATTTTTGAAAAAAGCGGCATATAAAATTGAAGCATTTTTCGGTTCGATATATTTATGCGAATCATTGTTTTCAAACATGAAATTAATAAAATCAAGATATAGATCTCGACTCACCGGTGAGCATCTTTATGATTGTTTGCTAACAGGATTATCGTCATACTCTCCTAATTATGAGGCACTGGCCAATGATATGCAATGCCAAAGATCACATTGACATATTGATATTCTATTTTTTTATAAAATGTTTTCTTTGTATTTGTGTTTTTTGTTTACTTTGTTTACGTTTTGTAAATACATTTCTCTGTGTGTATGCAATTTGAATAATAGTTTTATTATTTTGAAACATTTTTGTTTATTGTTTATTAATAAATTATGAATATAAGAAAATAAATTATGGGAAAATGAGAAGTTATGGAAGGAGTTTGTCGATTAAAAATAGGTGGTGCCCACCACCCTACCGATATTTTAGAATGTGCTCTAGAGTACAAAAAGGTTGGGAACCCCTGTTTTAGAATATAGTCATATTTCAGTACATCCATGTGCAGTGGTATTTTAAAAAATTTTTTTTTTTTTCAGTTAGGTACATCTTCAAACACGCGCGTTAATATGATCTTACTCCCTACTTCATTTACCGTTTGTCAATTTATATGTTACGTCCGTATGTTGTAGCTTAACCACTGGGGAATGTCAATAAAAATGGCGTATTTCAAAAAAATACTACCTTATGCTTAGGTCAATAATTATTATAAAGCAAACACTATTCGTAGAATGTTTATCACATTTGAATGGTCAAAGACATAGCTTATAATCAGTATCTTTAGAATTATCTTAAAATGTGTAAATCTTGCCCATTTTTTGAATAATAAAATGCCTAATTCTTGTCTAATTTGGGATCACAGAGATTATCAATATAATTTTTTATCGTAAATATTTCACTATAATAATGTCGACATAAATTATACTAATGGTTTTACAAATGCGTTTAAAAATTAATAAATGTAAAAAATCTTAACACCACATGGATGTACTGAAATATGACTATATTCTAAAACATTAGAGCGAGAGGTTTAAAAGAATACTATTTTATGTAATAAAAATACTTTATGCAGTCATTAACTGTTTAAAATAAATATAAAGGATAATAAGGCTTCAAAATTATATAAATAGATTATCTACAACGTTTAAGGAATGTCCAGGGTTACGCTCTGAAAATAGCATAAAACCGCAATTTTGACCTACGCTGAGCATGTGGGCCGTTAATAAATCACATAAAACAAGAGTTTTGTAACCTTATCAATTAATAAATAATATCGTCGTTTCCATTGCAAAATTGAATATCTGCAAAATATGCGTTTTTGACATTTTTGTATAATTAAAACCGCAAAAATCACCTTTACACACATGCAAAATAACACAATTTACAAAAATTGCATTATTGATTAAATTATGAAAACCTTTTTTGAATTGATTCAAGTGCCATACATTTTGTAAACTGTTTTTATGCTCCCCTGAAAACTTGAGATTTTGCAGATATTCAATTTTGCAATGGAAACGACGATATTTTCTTGAATTACCTCCTCGTCTTGAGAAGTGGGATCTGTCATCTCCATTATTTCGGGTCCCAAAGGATACTCTTCGCACATTGGAGGAAGGGGTGCTGGTGAAAAACCTTCAGGATTACATTTCACACCCCACCCGATGTACATATTGTCATATGTACTGTAACAAATAATATAAAAATTTTGTAACATTATTGATGTGATTATTTGATGAAAACAGAATCACTGTATTGACGACATTTCTACTTTCGACGACGACTTCAGTACTATTATTTAGCAGCATAACCAATTTGGGACAATATATATTATAATGTCACAAGTCTGGCAAAATCGAGTGTGTTTTTGACTCAGAGCATGGACCTAATAATATGTTGAGCAAGTGGCTAACATCCATTTCTCGTAAAATAAAAATCTGTTACGAAACTTCTTGTGAGGGGGCCAAGATCCACGTCGGATTGTAGAGCCTATTAAATTTTTTTTTTTTTTTAAATATGCTTCCTCTTCACATTGGACCAATCAAGGTGAATGTACGCAGTCATCATATGTGCTGTGTGGCCCATGGCTAGCAAATGTCGGCCGTACTTCAAGACGGTGTCTATGTTTCTACATGCGTCAACTTTCGCAATGCGTGGTCCAATATGAAGGGGGCTGCGAAAGGTTTAACCATCATGCAGTGGCTGCAATACATGACCATCGGCAGTGATGTGAACACAATCTTAACGAAACACTGAATCAAATCAGTGTGATCAATGAAAAAGTTAGCTGTTAATTCTGTGTGCGAATTGAAAAGAAAGATAAATCTAAAATCGGTAGTTTTCATCTGAAAAGAAGGTTGATTTAATGATTTAAAGATTGAACCCTGTTATCTTTTCACACACATAATTACTGATCCCATATTTTGTTATCCCAAAAAAATCCTTTTTATTCGTCTTCGGATGATATATCCAGACACACCTGTTGTGGAGTGATGTTAATGTTCGATGTCGAAGCGCTTGCTTTCGCTAATCCTGCTTTGAAAAAAACAATCAAGTTTTGTTTGCACTTTTGAGGTCTGTCGTTTTTTTATAATCAACTTTCTAAAATTACGAAAATGTGTGTAATATAGTTGAATTTCGTTATCTGACAAATAGTCTATAAATGTTATTAGATCATCAAGATGCGATTATATCACTGACAATTTTTAGGCGTGTTGTTTTTTCTTCCTCGCTATCTTCACTTCCATCCTCATTTTCCAAGATCATAACTTCATCTGCTATTTCACTTTCAGTCATGATGTAATATCCAAGGTTACTTTTCAACTACTTATACCCATTGTAAACTTATTGAATGGTGTAATAAATGCATCTATTCACTTTGAGTAAGCAAATTAAACTGCTTGAGTGAATTATGAATATATGAATTCGCGGCCAGCGTTGCTATCGTCAGTGCCACGTTTAATCTATGAGCAGGATGGAATTATGACTCAAATTCGAATGCGAGATTTATGACGTGATTACCATGCGCAAAACATTGTTTACAAGCGGTGACACTTGGATTTAAACATGTAAAACATTAACAGCATGTTTTTAACAATTTCACACTTGACCGGATATTTTGTTCATTATATGAAGCGCCTAGTTTCAAAAGCCCCTAAAACGGTTTTTGAAAATTTTTGAGTTAGATATGTATTTAGATGGATATTTTTGTTACCTATATGATGGCCAAAGATTGAGTTTGAAAAAAAGCCAAAAATCGTCAATACGTATGATCAAAAATTAGGGTATATTTCAAAACCCGCTAAAATGGTTGGGTGTGCTTTTCAAATACCCCTAAAATGGAAAGCCAAAATACTCTTTAGAATGTAACGAATTACAAAATAAATACATAAAGTTCACAAATTTAATAAAAATGATTTTTTCTCATTTTTCTCAAAACTACCTAAAACCATTTTTCTCAGAACTACCTAAAGTCGTTTTAGGGGCTTTTGAAACTAGGCGCTTCATATACAAAGTCCATTATATCGAGGTTCTACTGTAGGTACATGTTTTTAATATAGCATTGCAGTATCTAGCCAGATGGAAAAACAACTTTAAAAGATTGTCAGAATTTCAGTGGGTGTTGATAATTGAGTATGAAATGAAATGGGAAGATACATAGAATAGAATACAACACTTTTCAAGCCAGGCATATTGTATCCAGTGAGCAAATTGACTAAACATTATGGCAACCCTCACTCACAATAAATCTATTAAGAGTTCAACAACCAAGCTGGAAAGCATATAATAATTATTTTATTACCCATCTTTAGTGGCATACGCCACGGCACCGGGCCACCGCCTGCTATACAAGAAAGCGAGAGTGGCGGTCGGGACAGACTTGCAGCATGCTGTGGCAGTCCAGGGTGGAGCTCCGCCGATGGTCTTGTCCTCACCCAGTGACGTCAAAATACTCGGCCCCCATTCGGACTTCACCGACGCAACGGATGCATCCTCCGCGTATGCTTCACCATCTTCGTCATCTTCACCATGCTGTTAACAAAATAACAACTTATATTAATTAACGCTTTCGCTGCTGAAAAGATTATGAGATTTTAATTGCCCCCTTTAAAATGCACGTTAATTACATCGATCGGCCGCCTGGTCATTACGCGCCGTGTGCGTCTTCCGCGTCCAAAGTATTAATAATAGATGTTAGATAAAGAGAAATATAATAATATCTTGGCCCGCTTAGATTAAGCTATCTGCTAAGGAAAAGAGAGATAAGACAATTAAAAAAATTTAAATATGCCAAATTCACCAGAATGCATTTATATACATTTTAACTGTCGGAGGAAAGGTTGATTTATTTAAAAATAAAAACAAGTTACCGTGTGGTCACTATATTTTTATTTATGCACAGCTTTCACATTCTTAGGAACATTACCAATACGCTTTTATACGGTTATACATTTTAAGCTAATACGTTTACACGTGCATGGATTATAGCTGCCATAACAAGAAAATGTATGGGTAAACATGTATTATCCTGCAGTTGGCAAGATTGCTAGCATGAATCAAAAAAGTTTGGAAGCATCTGAATTTTCATTCGACAATAGGATTTTTTCAATCTGCGCCTGCGCAGTAGAACGATAGTGGTGAACCTACCGGCAAAAAAACGAACTATGAACGAATTTTTAGGTTGACTGATTTTCACTACCTGTCAAATAGTACGAAATAGTACCATAAAATAATAACATTGTGTCTCGCTCACTCTTAACGAATGAATCGGAGAGACAGTCAGCACTTTTACATGTAAACAGTTATTGTCACGATAGTTTAAAATACTCACTATTGCTGTCAGTAAATCCATGCACGTGTACAAGCGCTATAATTACAGAGGATGGAGGGAGTATGGTTAAATATCTCCCCTATCCTCCAGATAACAAAAATGGCATACATTTAAAATATCTATATCAGTCACATGAACAAGCGCACTGTAAGCAGGCAACTGGCAAAAAAAAAAGGTTCAGATAGCTGACAAATTATCCTAATCAAAATAATGCATTAGTTTACAAGCCTTATCAGTACATTATCGTCGCTATAGGATTTGTTTCCCGAATATCCATTTTTGTCGAAATCGACATTTTAATGCAGTTCAATTTCTTTTATCGAACTCTACCGAAATCATTTATAAAAACAATATATTTTTATCTAGGAACAGAGATATTTTTTAAAAAAACCCGAATACGCCATGTTAAGTTACAATTACTCCGTGGTGTTCTCCCGAATGTCCAACTATTCTTACCTGAATATCCAAGTTAATTTCGGTCGAAATATATCTCTGGCTGAGTGTTTATTTCCCGAATATGACTTTAGCCAATCAAACCGCGCTCACGCCGTGCATCTCGCTCCCACATTCACGCTGTCTAGCTCTAAAACAATCACGCCCACTTTCATATTTTTCAGCCGTCCGGAGACTTCTTTCAAATTTCGTCTTATTGATATTGTTTTTAACGTTACTATTGTTTCAATAGTGAATTCATCAAATTTGAAGAGATCATTCATAGCTGATACATTACCAGTTCGCCCTGAACTTACAGTAGAGTTGTGGAAGTGAGTATTTTAACCTAAATAACTGCATTTTGTTTTGATAAATGACACAAAATCCCAACGGTTATATGAATTCTACAGTATGACCCGGCAACTACTATGACGTAAAAAATAATTATTATTAATCAAACATTGTTTGTCTTTATTTTACTTTTAATCTAGGTATTTCTATGAAAATAAAGGCGATGCTATTATTTATTTTTGAATGCGCTGATAGTTAATTTAATTTAATATGTATGTTAGTAACTATTTATTTGGTGGATATTATATACTTAGGATATTGGTACCTACCTAATATTAGCAGCCAATGGTAATTAATTTATACATGCTATTATTTTGTGTTGTTATTCCTTACAATAGTAAATATATAATATTTATTTGGTGGTTTGTAATAAGTTTAATTGTCAATTATAGAAATATATAGATATAATAATATACAGATATATAAATAGATTTTTTTTTTTTTGGAAAAAGTATTAGTATAAAATTGTTAGCAAGTACGAGTAAGTACCATCATAAAATATTGGAGAAATGACCGTGATGTCGGTTAGTAATTGAAGTAGTAGATACCTGATAATATATTTTCTCAGAAGTGATTTTAAAAAATGATGTAAGTATGTTCAATTATTAGAATGGTACATTCTTAAATCTTGTGAATTATTCGTTCAATAAAAAAATAGTTAATTACTTAAAAACTATTTTATTACTTAATCCGAAAAAAAACCGAAAAAGCGATTGCCGCATGTTATTATTACATACGAACTTGGGTGATTACGATCATTAAGTATTTAAATAGTAGAGATATTTATTAACAATTATCGTGTAAATAAATATAACATTTGAGGCGCGTACTTTTTGACCACTCAGTTAATCTGTGGGCCGTGCAGCAATACGCTACGGTCTTAAATCCCGAACGTCCATGTTTTGTCCCGAATATCCATTATTCTGAGAGAGCGCTAAAAATTTCCCGAATATCCACAGTGAGTACTTGTAAATAAAACGCATTGTCTGTGCATTTAATGATTTATACCAGTATATTATTCTTGGAATCTATTCTTAGATAATGTTGCAATCATACAGTATAGAAAGAATGATTGATACATCTACTGATATTAAAATATACTACAATGAAATTTGTTTTTCGTCTCCTGTAAAATTGACATTTGGTCTATTCGGGAAACAAATCCTATAGCGACGTTATCACAACAGTGACAGTGTACATGAGAAAAAGCGCAAGTCGAATCAACAACTCTAAAACTACACACAAAATATAGAAGTTCCCATACAAAATTATCCAAATCATAATCTTGTTTTGGCTCTCTTAAGAAGTATTGATTTTAGACTAATCTAAAATTTCCTTTCGCACACAGAATTACCATGAAAGTAAATTGTCTAACCTCTTCCGTTCCATCAGGGTTCCACCAGTTGGCCCGTCCTTGATTCAAAATATGTTGGGAATGGTGAACCCAAAAGGCTAAAGATTTATGGGTTAAATTTTCAATGGGTTGCCCCTCATAATTCTTGTTCTCTTTTATGTCGGTCACGCCTGCAAATTATTTATTCTCTTATATAATAATAATGAGACTGGATATTGTGATACAAAAGGTCGCTAGAAGACCTGGCACCAAAGTTGCAATAATGACAGAAAAGGAAACAAAGTATATTATTATTCTTTTATTAAGTTGACTCTACAAGCAAGCAGTTATCCTCGCACTCAATAAATATTCTGATTTGTGACTCAAATTATATGTAAGTGATAATTTCCGGCTTTCGAAATCTTCTGTCTTGACTTTAATTGTAAATCATTTGACGTGCATATTGCCATGTCTTCATTTCGGTTACCTATATCGGCAGTGGAATGCTTTCCAGAAATAAAAATCATAATAAATATTCAAGTTATCATTAATATTGGTATACATACACTATCGGCTCGACAATTTATATAAGGATGCCTAATCCCTCACAACAACCTAGCATAATAGTAAATCACGATTTCCACTCCTAAGCAAATAACATGAGCCTTAAGAGTACAGGTTATGTTAACAGACCTCTTTTATGAGGAACGGTTGTTAGCTATTCGATCAACCCATCCGGTCCTATCTTTGGGTTGAACATAAATAAAACATGTATTTTTTGCCAGACGTGAGATTCGAGTCCGCACACATAGCTCAGAGATGGGTGATCTACTAAAAACTCTACCATGGGGCTATATTAATTATTTACCCTATTTGATTATTTATAATCAAAACTGATCATGGATTACATAAAGTAAACACCAAATCTCACCCTGCAACGAACACCTGGCTTGCGACTTGTTGCAACATTAAATAGTTGTCATCTGCTTAGACATTTTTTATTCCCCCTCCTTTAAAGCACATGTTTATCGAGCTTTTATTCAGTCTATGCTTTGGATAATATGTGGAAATTGGCCCATATTTAAGGTGTTCTTTGAAACTAACTTATACAATATAAACGTTAGGGCCCTATGCATTGGCATACTTATGTAAATGCTATTTACCATCATCAATCTCTTCAATGTCATTGTCATCCCGTTCATCAGCATCATCATCATCGTTAGCATCAGCATCATCATCTTGTTCAACTCCTCGAATGTAGTAGGCCAGCGGGGAAATGGACGTGGCGGCTGCTAAACGAGCAATCTGAGCCCGGAGAAATTCACGCTCCGTCCCCTCAAATGGTGGGTATGTGTTCATCTGAAAACGGGTGGGTAATATGTTTACATATTACAAATCTATAGCATTCAAGAAGGGATGGGTATATTCCTAATGTCTTAAGTTTCATGATATCATTATAGGCATTCGAAGGACATACACGCCGGAAAAGCACCTAACATAACTCAATGGTCATGCATGTCACGGAAATCCTTTCTCTATTTGGCAATTGCTTCTTTACCAGTGCCATATCTATCGACAACACAGTCACTTTATTTCCAAGCTCTCTCGGCTTGGCCTAATATTTCCGACATGCTTATGTGGTGAATTCCAAAATGCCGATAACATTCTCTGGGAGTGTCCCAATATGTGGGTTTGAGCAAAAGGTATCTTCTCGTCAAGATTTCACCATAATAGATTATGTACAGATAGAAATCACTCACTAGTTTTGTGTACACCAACCAAAGTCATGGCAGGTAGTTTCTGAATTACTCCCCAATGCCCAATGTTCACTATGCATGTGGTGAAGAGTAATGTAAGAGGGCATGTTCATCGTCCATTTTCAAGAAGCACTTCTACATACATTGCACGTGTTGTCAATATTAATTATTGTGAAACAAGTTTATCGGCAGTACCTAAAAGGTAGGTAGGCATACCGATCAATTTTATAAATGAATTAAAAAAATAAATAATGCAACCTAACCTAACCTAACCGCCAGTGTTCGATTTCATATTTACAGAAAACAAAATGTCTGCAAAGGTTCTAAGTACTCTGACACTTGAATACGGGCGTAGTTGTAAGTATACTAGTATAGCCGCAAACCACCAAAACTTGTTTAAGGGGGGACATGCTCGTCGAAGGTCAAAATTGAGTTTTTATTGTATTTTCAAACCATGATCCTGGACACTCCTTAAACGTTGTAGATAATCTATTTATATTATTTTGAAGCCTTATTATCCTTTATAGTTATTTTAAACATTTGATGACTGCATGAAGTATTTTTGTTACATAAAATAGTATTCTTTTAAACCTCTCGCTCTAATGTTTTAGAATATAGTCATATTTCGGTACAGAACTGTGCAGTGGTGTTAAGATTTTTTACATTTATTAATTTTTAAACGCATTTATAAAACCATTAGTATAATTTATTACGAGATAATTTTTGTAAAATATTCACGATAAAAAATTATTTTGATAATCTCTGTGATCCCAAATTTGACAAGAATTAGGCATTTTATTATTCAAAAAATCGGCAAGATTAACACATTTGAAGATGATTCTAAAGATATTTATTATAAGCTATGTCTTTGACCATTCAAGTGTGATAAAAATTTTATGAATAATGATTGCTTTATAATAATTATTGACCTAAGAATAAGGTAGTGTTTTTTTGAAATACGCCATTTCTTTTGTCGTTCCCTAGTGGTTAAGCTACAACATACGGCCGTAGCCATAAAATGACAAACTATAATTAAAGTAGGGAGTAAAATTATGTTAACGCGCGTGTTTGAACATGTACCTAACCGAATTTTTTTTTATTTTTTTTTAAACGGTACATGTTCAAACACGCGCGTTAACATAATTTTACTCCCTACTTTAATTATAGTTTGTCAATTTATGGCTACGGCCGTATGTTGTAGCTTAACCACTGGGGAATGACAAAAGAAATGGCGAATTTCAAAAAAACACTACCTTATTCTTAGGTCAATAATTATTATAAAGCAATCATTATTCATAAGATGTTTATCACACTTGAATGATCAACGACATAGCTTATAATAAATATCTTTAGAATCATCTTGAAATGTGTTAATCTTGCCGATTTTTTGAATAATAAAATGCCTAATTCTTGTCAAATTTGGGATCACAGAGATTATCAATATAATTTTTTATCGTGAATATCTTACAAAAATTATCTCGTAATAAATTATGCTAATGGTTTTATAAATGCGTTTAAAAATTAATAAATGTAAAAAATCTTAACACCACTGCACAGTTATGTACCGAAATATGACTATATTCTAAAACATTAGAGCGAGAGGTTTAAAAGAATACTATTTTATGTAACAAAAATACTTCATGCAGTCATCAAATGTTTAAAATAACTATAAAGGATAATAAGGCTTCAAAAGTATATAAATAGATCATCTACAACGTTTAAGGAGTGTCCAGGATCATGGTTTGAATATACAATAAAAACTCAATTTTGACCTTCGACGAGCATGTCCCCCCTTAATATAAAAGGTTATTCGACCTTATCTCCAAAAAGAACACGTTCCAGAAAATACAATTTTAGGCTTTTCATAATCTTGGGTGCTTCGCACATATAAAATCGTCTCGTCTGCGGCACAGTCATAAATCAAGACTCGTACGAATGTAGCAACTCTCACCTGCGCACATAGCTATACAGCAGTGACGCGCGCAACCTCTCGAAGCGTCAACTAAAATCCAAATCGGAGACATGGCGACTGGCAAACTTGACGGTTAGATTAGAAGTGACCGACTAGTAGCGTCTGCGCATGCGTAACCACAACACCAAGGACATGCGGTCCGAGTCGAGTAAAATTTATTGCTTGCGACAGCAGCTATTTTTTTTCAAAATAAAATATTACATTTGAACAGGGTGTGGAGATACATTAGGTCAGCGCTCAAAATGGAAAAGTTTACGAACTGGAGCGCTCGACAAATTTTCTGAAGATATTTACATAGTAATCAAATCGTATGTGTATTTTATAAAGATAAGTGTGTCAGATTTTCTATTCTATGGCCTATCTAGCTCAGACGGTCAACATATTTTTTCTACGAGACGGAGCGATAATTTTACAAATGTCACTAGCCGGAACGGCGCTCCGGTGCGTTCCGTTCCATTTCGAGCACTGCATTAGGTTACATGTCTTTTATGAATACCAACAAAATTACATTGACTTTACTCGACGTGTTGCAGTGTAGACGAGTGTAGTGTGCTAAAAGGTGTGTTTCTGATACTTTTCCAAGGCAAGTTGTGTGTTTATACGAATAATAGTTTCATAGTTTAAGCTCACCGGTGTGCTCAAATCCCCTGTTAAATATTTTGTGATCTTTCTCGAAATGTTGATATGCTCGGGCGTAACATCAGGTAGGCAGACCCACTCGTCTCCCGGTCTATTGCAAACCCAGTATACCTGTAACCAAAGATGTTGAAGAAACCCTCACTATAAGTCACAAACTCTGCCTGTATAAATATATAGGTAGTAGGTAAGTACATAATATTATAATTAATGTAATTGTGCATTAATAATATTGATTGATTTATTATATTTAGCCTAAATTCACATAGGTTTGACACCTACATAATTTATAACATTTTAGTAGGTAATCGAGCAGTGGCGAAGGGTGGAGGTAGTCTGTGGAGATCCGACATAAATAGTGCACAATAAACTTTGTCACTCATACTTACATGTTTTCATTGAACTAAGAATACAAATTGCAGATGGTGTTGATTAGTTTTTAAAATTCCAAGTTTTTTTACAACCCTGCCCAACCAAACCATAGTATAATAAACTATTTTTTTTATTCAACAAATAATTCACAAGATTTATGAATGTAGCATTCTTTTATTGAAATATACATAATTTCAAAAGACTTCCTATATTACCACTAGAAAAAAAATTGAAAAAAACACCCACAGGATTAACCCAAACCACTAAGCTATACATCTAATTGCGACGAAGTTCACCAGTGGTTTTTACAATACTCTCTGAAGCGCTTTCTAAATTGCGTTGCATCATCAAGCTCAGTAATGAGATAAATAGGAAGACATAGTTAGGTTAGTAATTAGAATCCAATTTAAAGTCGTCTACCCAATTTAACAATGTAATTGAATGTATTTTAAGTATTTAAAGAGAATCTGTAATAGGAGAGGAGTAAATAAGTAATAGATACATATTAACCCAATGCTTACAGGCCGCACAAAATTGTGTTTTTGCTAATTGCTTTTCAAATGCAAATTAACACGTTAATTAAAAAATTTATGAAAAGAGCCCGTAAACATTGGGTTAATACGTACCTATCTATTCTTCAGTGTGCACTAGACTACTAATGACGCGTGCCCAGAAGGTACGAGAAATAAATCTTCGATTGTTGTGTTTGATGTTTATGTATATTTGTCAAAATACATATAGAAATAAAGCGTTTATTCTTCATCTTACGTTTTTATTGCAGCCTTCACCTGGTTTTTCTGGTGGAACTATTGCCGGAGCTGTCCATGCAGATTTAGGGACTGGTGGAAAATCTGGAAACTCATCTGAATGGATTGACTTTGCATCTTCTGCAAAATTATAAACAAAACTAATAGGAAACGTGTTGCAAAATCTGTAATAAAATGTATTGAAAAATAAAGACACGGAAGAAATGATGTTTTATTGAAAGATTTAATAATGTTAGTGGTTTTACCTATAACAAGCACAATAACAAACATCCAAAACTTCCAACATCCCACACTCATCACAACGATCGGCAGACATGCAACTATCTAGGATTCATGTAACCAGACTGTAATATCTCAAAACAATGCAGCTTAGACTTAACCGTACCACATTTACCATTACCTATTAAATCTCCTATCCAATGATGAATCTGTCATATCTAAATTTATAGGATGATTTTTATTTATTTATAACTTAGAAACACTTTGGGCCCACGTTGGTCGCCAGTTTATAGTATGTTATAGTTATAAAGTAGAAAAACTATTTCTAATTTTAAAAAGTATTTATTCAGAGTTTACAGAGATTTAATCAATAATAACAGAGAATACTTCAAACGGTACACGGAAACGGATTAACAAGATAAGATGACTCGCTCAACCAAATAACCAGATGAACTTGCAAAGGATCAGTTCAGTTCCGGTAGGTATCACATTTGACAACTAGATACCAAACTTATCACTAGAAACGAATCTCGATGGTGTAAGGTGCTTAGAGGAAATAGAGGACCTGTATGATCAAAAGGGTCAGAGCTAATCAGACTAAACTGACTGTGAGAGATATCAATTACAGAGTCAACATAGAGTTAAATCCTAATCCCTCTACACAGTGCTTGCGATGTCCAGTCAATGGGCAGCGCCATCTATGGGTCTCTTTCCGAAGTCACGCCGCTATATATAGAGTTAAATCCTAATCTGCCTACATAGCGCTTACGATGTTCAGTCAATGGGCCGCGCCATCTATGGGTCTCTTTTCGAAATCATGCCGCTATAAATTCAATTTAATTGGGGTTATTCACAAAAATGCAGTCTGACTTCTATTGTATTTATGCAAATGCTGGAGTAGACTGTAGTAAAATTAATACTTAACTTAATACTAATAAATTAATACTAACCGCAACTTAGCCATGGCTTGAACGTTATGAATTTTAATTTGTTTCATCTACATAATTGTCAGATGTCAGTTCTATCAGTGTGGTTTCTAGTTAATTTTTTGTTTATTTTACCAAATTATCTCTACATCTACCTACCCAATTATATGACGATAATTTTATGACTTGATGTTTCTTTTTTTTTTGACCATGTCTGATCCTAATAGGATCATATGGGCCTCCACAGAGTGGAGGTTTGTACTATCTCATACAACGCTGACGACACGGCTGCCTTGTCGGCATTAGATATAATTAGAAAGTTATTTAAATGTGGTAATTAAATATTAATTAACTGGTCCGCAGTGAATGAGTTAACAGATATTTGTTTTTACGAGAAATGGATGCTGGCCACTTGCTCAATCTATTAGGTCCTATTAGGCTTGGTTTAGTAAGGCTAACATCTTTGGAACTAATTATCTCAAAAATATGATTTTTTCTGTTCTAGGCCGGCAAAGTGATTATTGTTTGGCAGTTCATCTTCAATGATTGCTTTGTTCTCGCGCCTCCCACACAATCCTGCCATATCTCGGTCAAACGGTGCAAGTCGCACTTTATTTATAGGGAGTGGCAAACCTAACTATTAATATGTCAATGCTTGTGTATGCTATGGCGATTTGGCAGAGGGTCAAGAGTGGCGCTTTTGTGAATAGGATGAAAACCACTGCACTATGCATTTTTAGGAGATATAAGATACTATATTGCAGACACACATACATCTCATATCCTGACCCAATTATACATAAGTCATTTTTATTGATAAATTATCAATGTCTACAGCCATTGAGATTTTTAAAACGATACCTTATCCACGCTGGTTTGATGGTACACTTTATTGTCAACTGATGCCAATTAACCAATCTTACTTTTGACATTAACTTATCTTGGAAAGCTTAAAAAAATATGTTTTATAATAGTACTTTAATTATGAAGTTATGAATTAGTCACCTGCATATTTATCATTTTCGCTTTCTTTTAAATCTGTGGGCTGATTCCCGATTGAATCCGACTCTTCGATAATATTTTTTGTTGAAATCTCACCATCCAAACTAGTGCTTTCATTCTTTTGAAATTCCTACAGAAAAAAAATGTTAATTTTGCAATGTATAGTACAACCAATACAAATTGGCAAGCTGTTGTTAATTAATTAAAATCTTACAATCCAGCATCATGCAAATGCTAAACGACACTTTTGTAGTTTTTGTAGAATGATGATTAGGCCAACAGGCAATTTTTTTGTTCTATGTCTGCCAAAATAGTTTTGTTGTGAATTCTAGTTAAATGCGAATTGTAGTACCTATGCAGGAAAGTTAGGCATGTGATAGTTTAGTTAGGGGTTGTCCATATATGTCACGCCCTGAGAGGGAGACAGGCTAATATAATGTGAAGTTGTGATGTACCAAAATATGGCTTAATAATGCCTACACTGGATTTACTGGCACCAGTAGTGAGCAAATTAAACTATCACGAGAATAACTGTTTACACGCAAGAGTACTGACTATATCAGCAATCTCATTCTAGAAGTGTAAGCGAGATGCGTTGTTGTCAGTGCATGGTGCTATTGGGCAGGTTGTGAAAAATCAGTAAACGTCAAAATGCTCTGCGCGGTGTAGTTCATTTTTTTTCTATCATGTTCGCCACTATATTTTTATTTTACATGCGCATATGTCTTGCAAGTTGCAACTATCGCGTGGAAATTCAGAAACCGCTAAACTTCTTAGATCCATGCATGCAGTCTTACAACATGCACAGTAATACGTTTTTACATTTGTATTTTATCATTATGGTCACGACAATACGTACTGCCGGCATACATGCACGGGTAAACGGGCAATCCTCAATTTCAAACAATGCCTCTTATAATAATACCTACTTTTAATACCATATTATTTTTATTACCCACCTTCAATCTGTTTTCTTTTTCTTCTGGCTTAAGATCGGTCTCGGCAACGTAGTAATTGTTTTTTATGCCAAATATCTTGCCAAAAAATCTTTGAATAATTAACAACAAAATTATTTTACAATATGTACCATTTTTAACGAAACATTAATACTTGTCACCTCCGAAAGGGGGGGGGGGGGTAGGTATTAGCGCTGGACTCCCCTGATGATGTAATGTCATGTCAAGTCGTCTGCTTCTTCTTTCGGGGACATGTTTTTGTTGATTGACAACGCGGAAGTACAGGCGAAAACAGGGCGTTTATTGTTCGGAATATAAATACAGCGTACAAAATATTTAACAAAAATATTTAAAAAAAAAAAATTAATTTAAAATGGCGGTGACGCCGGCGCCACAGCCGACGTCACGCTCGAGAGTCCGAAAACCGAATGGGGCTGAATAATCCCTTTTTGGAGAGCAGGTCAACTCTAGGCAAGAATAAAATAAAACAAAATCTGTCACTCAAAAATGACAAAAACACTCTGCATATTATGTACCTGGCTTATTTCTGAGAATTTTGCTCACAACAGAAATAGTCAGTCAGACCTTTTTTAGGTACCTGCTTTGAAAGGGACTGCATTTCTTTGCTAGGTAGGTACATATTTTGAAATATTTGAACTAGGTACAAATACATATTTTTTCAAAGTAATCTCAAATCAGATATTCTAGGTGCTAGGTACATTGTATGGCTGGGAACTTTGCTTTCAATATTTATGTAGGTAAGTGTACGAATTTAATACCTATTGGTCAAAATTGGATGAAGGCTAATGTAGGTAATAATATTAAAAAATGATATTAATAATTACTATTTGCTTACGGGCTAGAAATTTGCCTCGCAGTCGATCTGTTCATGTTTGCATGAATCAGCCCAATGATGATTCAGGCCTCATGGCCTTGGATCCTCTGAGGATGCCATGGTTTAGGCGGTATCATACTTAATATTATCTGTTGTAAAATAAATATGCATTCTACCATATTACCTTACTTTAGCAACAGGATGATTTTTGACAAGTTTGCTCAAAGCCACATTTATGTTAAATGCTTCTTCTTCTTGTAACCCATAGCCTGCCTGCAAAAGAACCCTTCTGTTATCAGTTTCGTTATTAATAATATCTTAAACATATTTTTACTGCTGGTACATTATATATTGTAAATATGCTAGATATATATTTAAATAATTCATTATCTCTCAATCAGAGGATTAGGAAACTAATATATCGCACCTCGCAACTAAACTGCCACAATCCAAAAAACGTCAAACAGAGAAAATCAGCTTTGACGTTTTTACCTTTCTCATTTTTGTACTGTGTTTTTGAAATATGTTTAGATATTGAATGAAGTTTTGACTTGAATTTATTGACTTAGAGATTTGAAATTTTCGGTACATATACTATGAACGATAGACAATAAAACGTAGTAATTAACTCAAAACACGTAAATTTGGACTTGTGGTGGTTTAGTTGCGAGGGTGCGATATAACAATACCGCTGCTGAATATTATTTGTAACAATCATTTTGGGATAGTCTGTTTCACATTTCCATTCACCATTTCTGTGCTTCATCACAATATGCCATTTAAAGTTAAATTTACACATATTCAGCAACTTCATGAGTTGGGCATAAAATTATTTGGGTAAAATTTACCAATTGTTTTTTCAATGTGTATTTGGATTCCAGACTTGGGTGTTTTTGTAATGTTTTCCATTTCTTTCAATATTTTCCCAAACCCCCCCCCCCCCCCCCCCCTTTACTGACCTATTCTATTGAGGCATTGAATGCATGCTTTTCAGTATATTTGTATACAACCGTGATACATTCATTAGTCATAAAGCCGATTATTATGTATTTTTAAATATACTTTTCGTTACTTCTTCGAGTTGCCACTCTTTGATAAGTGCCGTGCTTCATTGGTACGCAACATATTTTATAAACACGTTTTACTTTTACCAATAATTTTATTGTAACCAACCTGACGGAAAAAAAAATTTGCTTCCATAAGATTCGGAACTTCACCCATGTCATATTCAATAGCATTCTCTTCATCCTCAGCACCGATTGATTTTTTGTCTTCCTAGGTGTAAAAAAGATAACATTGATTTAATGTGTTTATTTTAAACATAGATTAAAAATATAAAACAGATGGAGTAAAGTCATGAATTTGCACGAGAAATAACACACAGCCGCCTCGTCTTTTCCCCTGACACCGCGCTATACCGCTACCTACATATTCGAACATAGATACACCTAGTTCATAATATTAGCCAATCAAACTTTAGCTTACACTTACTCAGCAAACAACAAATGTCAGTACATTCAAAGGGAATATATATTCAATTAAATATAGAATGAATTGTTCGCTTGTGTTGTACTTCCAAGTGGTTAGTAATTCCATCGCCTTTTTTTTACCTTTATTGAATCTTTTTTGCATATCTAGTTGGCAGACGCACAATGTTTATTTTTTTGTCGTCACTAATATATGAATGAATAGTGAAAACTGGAATAAAAGAATATTCCTATCTCGGAACACCACAGAAACATATCTATTACAAATAATATTGGTGCAGGACGGGATTTGAAACCCCATAAATCAGATTCCGGCCAATGTGCTTTACCAATTTAGACACCCGTACCATACCTAATCATGATGAAATTAACTGATAACTGTGCGTCTAAGGTGTTATCAAATTTCACTAATATTGGCTACAATCTTTTGTGATTTTCAACCAAATTTTAGTTTTAATGCAAATGCAGTTGCTAATAATTGTTAATTAATTTTTTTTATTCAATGAATAAATACACAAGGTTTAATTAAATACCGAAAAACTTTTTACCTCAATATAAAATTTTATCATTTGTTGTATATTTTCTACACATTCTGAAGGAGTGTATTCATCTCGCAGTGTATCAAAGTTGGCAATAAATCTTTCATCTTTTACTTGTTTGGAGAATATTTCAAACGTTTCAACAATATCCTCGGGTCGGCATAATAACATCTTTTGTATTAACTCTGCTAAGTGATCGTATCTGAAAAGGTTATCGATCATTACACTAATATCATTTTTTTTACGAAAGCAGCTTGTTGATGAGTCTATAAGACTTAATATAAGTAGTAGCCATCTTGAAAGAAGAAAAATATAAATGGTATTTATTTTTTTATACCATGTCCGATCCTAATAAGATCATTAGGTCCATACTCTGACTCAAACACAAATTGAAAAACAATATATTGTGTATTTTCCAGACCCAGGATTCAAACCTGTGATCCACGACGTTATAGGGTGATGCTTAAGCCGCTCGGCCAATGTGAGCAAATGATATTGCAATACCAATGATAATACTGATACTGAGATACTGTGGATGAAACTAATACAATTGCACCGGTGACCATGTTTAAGTAAATTTACTTCAAAGTTAAATACACCATTTTAACGTTCATTTTTCAGTATTCTGTAGATGAGCTGGTTCTCAAATAATCCATTATTACCATTAAAAAAAATGAATTTCTTTATAATCAGGTATTAATATTTTTAGTGTTATAAGGAGGATAAGTCAGGCCAAAACATTCGTTGCAATAAATGGAAATAATGGAATGTAATCCAATGGAACGAAGGGTGAAACACGGGTACCAACCCAAAGATACGCGTTTAGATAACTGTTTTGCACACAGAATACATCCATAGCATATTGGGGTTATCTCAGATCTCAGAAATATAATAAAACAGTGTTTTTGGGTGATATGTAGTAACATAATAGACCTGCAGATGGGGGATATTGCCCTCCTTAAATTAGCAGCGAATTAGACTTTATAAGAGGATTGGCTCCAATATGTTAGAATAAACATGATAGAAGATAATACTGCAAGAATTATAAATACATTGAACATCCTGATGTGGTGCTATGCTGTTTTAAATATTTTTTTGCTTTAATTATCTCCTCTGATATCTGGAATAATTTTTTTTCATGTTGTTTAATAACATCAGCTTCTAATAAAAATGACATTTTGAACAATTATGATGAATTAACAGATAGTATATACATCAGGCTATTCAAAACAAATGAGAGGTCATTTTCTTTTATTAAATTATTTTAGATATTATGTGGCCGCATTTTGGTAAATTTTTAATTTAAAAAATCTTTGGACAATAAATAGAAAGAGTCAAACGTTATTTCTGTTATGACATTTGAAATTATTTTGCAACCGAATGAAACATGTTTAAGTTGGTAAACTGCACAAATATTAATATTGCTTAGTAGACTAGATTTTTAAATACACAATGGCGGCCATTTTTTATGTTCATTGTGATTACTTAATCGAGTGCAGTTATAAATGGTTTTACACAAATTACTTTTCAGCTAAATAATAATGCCGTAAATAGTATAGTATTATTGGCTGCTTATCTAGGTACTCATCGTGACGGATTTTCTTTGCATACGTCCTGCAAATTGGCAAATAAATGTCTGCAGTTAGTATTGTGAAGTTCTTTTTAAATGAGCCGGTAATGCGAAGTTACTTGTAGCTAACTATCAGGGGACCTTTTCCAAATTCATACATTTAAACTCCCATCTCTATAAAAGGTTTTATCAACAAAGTTAAGTTAATGTTACCACCTGTAGGTAGGTGGGCGTCTACCCATAGAAAATTAGTTAGTAATAAGCCGACATATAAACCTGATCTCTAACTATACGGCTTAATAAAAACGCCTAATCGACTCCCTTGTATAACCATAATATGTAAATATTTAATTTTTTTTCACAGGTTAAGTCCTCCGTCCGGTATGTAAACATGCTGGACGGAGCCGTACATACTACAAACAAGGTAATTCGGTGTGATTGTAAGAAGTATGTTAATTGCCTTGTTTTGTATAAACCCTGTACTAGTATTAAGAATAAAATGTTAGGTATAAGTTTAAATAAAATATAAATATGTCTATGTACTGGTATGTAAGAAGAAGAATGATTGAAAACATAAAGACGATGAACGCAGTAGCGAAAGGATTATTATAATTTTATAATAGTAATATAATTGTATGTAAATATGAATAATCGATATAAAATGTTTAGCACAATACTGGAATATAGTTAAAGCCAGTAATTTTGTAATAGTTAATAATATTAAAATGTCTAAACCAACGCGATAATGTTTGATAACTTCGTAGCAACGCCAGCCGCGGGCAAAACAAGTTGGTATATGTGTGTGCCGCTGATGACTTTGTATGTATGGGTGCACGCTGCGTGTTACTCACCCGAGGATCAGGCGCACAGATGAAACGGGTAGAAACCCGTGTAACGTCGTTAATACTTAACTTTTTAGAGATTTTATTCGATTATTGTGCTTGTAGTAATTAGATCTATCGTCTGTAATATAAATCATAATGAAATTCGCATGTTTAGTAAAATCTTGAAAAATCGGCCGGGAGCTTCGCGGCTATCACGCCGAATGAAATAAAATCCTGCCCTTTATATAGCTGTGCGGTTCAGAAACAGCGGTCAAAATTGGAACGATGCGGAGATCATACCGTTGATCAATACAGTCCCGCCAGTACATCCCAAGTCAAGGATTTCCTCTATGAAGAGGTAATGTTTTGCTATTTTGTAAAAATAGTAAAATATTATTTCATATTACTATAAAGGACGTAATTTTAAACTAAATTAAGTGTTATTATAGTAGGTAGTCATTAAGGTAGAAACGGCAGACACGTTGTTCCATCGTAAAGTCATAAATATTTATGTGCGGGTCGGTGGATGTCAATTACAGGGCCTATTATCATGTTAATAGGTACCTAATAAGTAGTTTTAAATGCATATACTTCAAACGTTAATCAAATCATGTGTTTACTCTCGTCATAAGCCATAAACCGCGGGTCTATGCCAGAGATAGCTACTCAAATGCTCTTTATAAATTCATTTAAAATCAATCGAATTACATAGACGTCATTTTATAACGTCAATACATCCATCCACTTGAACATAACATAATATCTCTTGATACTTGGTCCTTCCGACGCATCAGTAAATTCAAATTAATTAAACAAGAGATATTTCGTAGGACGAATTTGCGAGCAAATTAGAAACATGGGTCATCTTCTCACTATCTCAAGGTAGGGAAGATTCCTCTAATTATCGCAGCATCCGGGTAATAAATCATCAGTCTCCCGCCAGCACTCTCTTAAGATACTTACCCGGTCCAGTTGGAATCTCAGTCGCATCAAAGAAGAATAACTCGCCTCGCTTTACTGGAAGTACTACCACCACGTACCTCTACGTGTCGATTCGGGTTTTGAATTAAAATAAATTCCAGCCACGTTTACCTACGGGTGGAATTTTTTCACGCGCATTCGTTCCAAATTAAATTCGGGTTCGCAAAATACCTACGTGTCTGGCGTCGTTACCGACTTAAATATAAACGGAACTAAACTTTATAAAATTAACCACTGTATAAACCAAAAAAATATCCAATAAAATTAAAGATTGTATGAACCTCATTTTATTAAAAGAAATAAATTCTTTTCTTAAATAACCTCTCCACCGACTGAGCGAAAAACTTCAAGAGATAAATAAATACCTATCGTTGAAGAGGGGGGTTTATTTTTATGAGTTTTTCCAATAATATTTTTTTCACTTTTTATTCCGTATTTAAAAAATTTTGCACACTATTTACTATTAAGTCGTATTTGAAAGTCCGCCTTTACTAAGTCAATAATCATGTTATTTCTGGCCTTCGTCCACACACTGTCCATGTGACTAAATACTCTTTCTGGGTACTTAAGCATTACTCCCAGGGATGGACAAAATGAAAGACACAATTTTCATCAGCTCGACCGATTTTTCATGCTTTTTCAAATACTCTGCCCATCGTTTGTCGTCGTTTTGCTCTTTGTTCAGAGCAGGAAAAACCAATCGAAGATCTGTATATTCATTATTATAAAGCATCAATGTCAATTATGATTTCTAACATTTTTCGGAAAATGGATAATTATTGCTCCCAAGTCAATTCAAAACATTTTTTATTTTTTATTTTAATGTAGGTACGTTGGAAGAACGTTAAACGGATTTACACAATGTCAATTATGGATTAGTTTTCTCTAAATTTCCGGGACAATTTAGCATTCATCCGGGATCAGGGACTGCAATTCCAATTCCGGGACAATCCGGGATGGTTGGCAACCCTACTCGTAACTGGCAAAATCTGACATTCGAATGACGTTTTTCAATATGGCGTCCTATGGTAGTTCAATTTTTGGCCATTCTCTAGATAAGTTTGTAGGTCTGCATAGGTCTGTATCCTCTTTTCCCAAATAACTAGGTACTAAAATTTCTTTTCTATAATCTTTATTTTTTACTTGTACAAGATGCAGGTAACAAGTCTATGGTACTGATTATTTTAGTTAGTCCATAGATAATAATATAGGTATGTTTAGTCTATGCATAAAGTTGTCATTTGACGTTTATAAATATTTGAGGTTATAAATTGAACAATTTTTAAACTAACTTAATATTAAATTAATGGAATATGATATTTTTATAATACATAGTGCAAACGGTTGAAAAGTGAAACATAATATCAGAATGGCCAAAAACTTTAAAAATGCCTTACGTTTTAGAAAATCGTTCAACATTGTTAACAAAACTTTGCTGCATTGGTTTCCCGGTCATATGAACAAGGGCCTAAAACAAATGCAACAGAAGCTGAAGGTAGTTGATTGCGTTATTGAGGTTCATGATGCGCGGATCCCATTTTCCGGCAGAAATCCTAACCTAAGAGCAACCATTAGTGAAATCAAGCCCCACATACTCGTTCTTAACAAGAAGGATCTATCTGATTCGGGCCAAAATCCTAAAGTGATAGAGCGTCTAGCCAGAGAAAATATTCAACATGTCATATATACAAACTGCAAAGATGATAAATGCCCCGGAATCAAAAAAATAATGCCACTCATGCAAGAATTAATAAAAAAATCCGATAGGTATAATCGAAGAGAAGAAAAGGATAATAATATTATGGTAATCGGTGTTCCGAATGTTGGTAAATCATCACTTCTAAATAAACTACGTAATAAACATCTAAGATTATCCAGTGCTTCCGCAGTGGGAGCTGTCGCTGGTATTACCCGTAGTGTTCTTACAAAAATTAAGATATCCGAAGATCCGCTCGTCTTTATGTTCGACACACCGGGAATTATGATGCCAAACGTTGGCAACATCGAAACCGGTCTCAAATTAGCCCTATGCGCTGCCCTCCAAGATCATTTGGTCGGTGAAGACGTCATAGCAGATTATTTACTATATTGGCTTAACAAATACGAAAAGTATGATTACGTCAAACTTATGGGTCTCAAAGAACCTTGTGATGATATATCTGAAGTGCTAAATGTCGGTGCTATTAAACTGGGGAAATTTAAAAGGATAAGGTCATTTGATAAATCCATAAAAGAATTACCAGACATTTTGGCTGCAGCTAAATATATGACGAAAGCGTTCCGATCAGGAGAGTTAGGCAAAGTCTTCTTAGATAGAGAATTATTTGATATCGAAGAAGGCCTATCTGCAAACCGAGTACATCGTCAGGATAGTGTCAACTAATCTTGTGATTGACATCATCATTATCAGCTGCGACAACTTGGTATAGGCTTTTGATACTTTCAACATGTCTTTGTTATACTTACCCTTCACATTTGTTTCTGTGATATTAATATCATTTTGAATGTGTGTATATACAATAATGCCTACACTTATGCCTCTTTATATGGCCATTCGTTATAACGTGGCTTATTTAAAATTGGACCCAATTTCAAAAAAATACTTGATAAAAATAATTCATATTAAGTATACCTATTGTTATTTTTGTCGAGAAAAAACATTGTGCCCCTAAAAATATACTATGTATATCGGTGGCGTACAGTGCATAGATGCTGTAGATCAGGGGTTCACAAACTTTTTCGTTAAGGGTCAATTTTGAAATCAAAAATTATTTATTTTTCACCATGTGATTTATGCGATTGTTTCTTTGAAACTAAATCCTGCAATCTAGGCTCAAATTTTGTGGTGTGAATACGGAAAATTGATGCGATATGGTTGTCTGTTAATTTTGATGATTTATTAATGCTCATTGTAGACAATGTTTGTTCACAAATATAGGTACTTCCAAGCCATTTAATGAGCCAATTAATACCGCGTAACTCACACATAGAAATTCTGCTACTTCTTTACTCATACACAAATAATATCAAACTGCCTGATCATTCATTCTTGCCAGAGGATATTTAATTTTAAATGTAATTTTTAATATTCGATATGAAAAATAAAAAATAATACAGATTTAACATATCGCGGGACACATCAAAAAGTCATGCGGGACATAATTGACCCGCGGGACACACTTTGTGAACCCCTGCTGTAGATGCTCTGCATTCACAAATATAATCGATATAGTACTCGTAATAAAAATTCTAGACCCATTTTAATTTTAAAATATTTCGAACCTACCGGGCTTTAACACCGCTCGCCATGCTACTTCATCGGCTGCCCGCCAAAATTCAATATGTCACAAAACTCTATGTAGCAAATAGTAGGCAGATCCGTATTTTTCAACAGCATCTTTACAAGCAAGAGTCACCGCACGTCACTGACGTATATATGCATAAAAAAATTGACTGAATAAATAATTGGAAGTATAAATCGTCTCTATTCTGGCAGAACACACTAACTGGAGAATACTAGTTTTGAGTAATTTGACTTCGAAGTTGTTAAAATGTTTGACTTTAAAATAAAGACTGTTTATTTATTTAGAAGGTTTCCAGATGGCAAAGTTTGAAATAAGGAACATTTTGGTATAACTAACTTAATATGTAATTTTTTCGAATTAGTGTCTTCTGCCAGAACAGTGACGAAATATTTGCATAGATAATAATACAAAGTCATGGACACCTGCATCATAAAATTCGACAGACGATATGGAATAGTCAAAAGCGCTTTCATATTTCGGACAAGGAACATGCTACTTAAAATTAATCCTGATAAAGAACATATTTATTTTTGTAATATAAATATGATTACTACACTTTCTACAACTTCCTATGGAAATTGAATTGATTTGTATGGAAATACACGATAATAATAAATGTTATACTAATTTCCTACTATGGCCAACTTTCCAGGAATTTATCTTGGCCGTAAAGCGAGGTGTTAGTGTACTTACTATCACAGCAGCATGAAAGCTTCGCAATAATATTATCATTAAAAATCCCAGAAATAATAATCGATTCTGAGATTTATATACCTCTAATCCCGGGGCTATGAGTGATAAAATAATGTTAAAAAGTGATCCCCGGAGAAGCCCGGTCGCACATTGAAAATCGTCTCAGCTGGAATTTGATCATAAATCAAATTTGGGCGCAATGTTGCAACTGTCTTCCATGCGCACAAGCAAAGACACGTCACACAGCTGAAACAAATGAAAAAACGTCTTTTTCACATTTACCTATGCGACATTTTGGTATTGCTCTATGCAAAATGTGAAATTTATTGCTTACGACACCAGCTATATTTTTCAAACTAAATTGTCGCATTAGAGCTGTATCGAACACATTCGACATGTTGCAGTCAAGACGAGTTTAGGTGTGCGATCTGGCGAAGACTTATTGACTGTATAGTGTAAAGTGAACCACATAGTTTGATTGATATTATATAGCACACCAATTGTCATGGTGCTTTTACTATCTTGATTGTGTTAAATATTAATTATTAATAAAATAGTTTTTTTAATATTGTCAGTTTTATTTATATTTATTGTATTATCCAAAATACTGGGAAACATTAATAAATAAATACATAGTTTATCTAAACAATGATGAAATGGCTACTTCCTGCATATGAGAAGAAATCACATTTGTGCAGGTCATATAAAATAGTTCATGAAATATATCGACCCTTAATCGGCAGAACAACGTAAGCGACAATTCATAAATTTTAGAGAAGGTTTTTTCTTAATTATTTCCGTAATTAGTTCTAAAAATGAATTCTGTTAATGTGGTTACTAATAATTGGTTACTGCCTATACGGAAATTATAAAACAATTGCATTAATGCTTTTAGTTTTCGAGATAGTGGCGGTAACGCTGTTTTGCATTTTTTCCAGGCATGTCGCTTACGCTATTTGGCGTAGTTGTTTTTATTTATAAATTTCATGCTAATTATCATGCCAGGGCATTAATAATTAAGTAATAAAATAAATAACATAAGTACCCATTTATTTTACGAAAGGGGGCGTAGTTAAATAAATTAAAAATACTTTTTAAATTAATATTTTTGCTTGTAGATACTTAACCACATAGGTAAAATAAAAATAAATGATTGGTATTTTTAAGGGTTCGCTTATATTATTAATATTATTAGGTATTGTTATTTTTCAAAATGAAATATGTACGTATCTACTCGTACATAATTAAGTACGGGGACCTACTAATTATGATAAAATAAAATTGTAATCTTACAAAAAAATTATTGTCCCTTATTTTTTAAGCAGTAATCGCTGTATTATCCTCATTCACATCTTCCTGATCGGATTCCGGTAAAGTATCTTCCACTGATAATCTATGTGGCAGTTTCATAAACTCGTCCGTCATCTCTGCACAGATACTTTAAAGATCGTTATACTCGATCTCCGATATTGGTGATTTAGCACTATACAGCAAGGGTGGCTGGCGTTTAAAGCATCACAACATTTGATCGGGATCTGATGACATTTTCTAGGTCTAACAGTTTAGTCCTACTGTCACCAGAGTAGGTACAATATTTGGTAAGTTTTTTTAAATTATGCCTTTTGTAATTCACCAAATTAATTTTGAACTTTGAAGCAATGCAAGTAGCAGCGAGAGATTTCCAGTCACGGAATTCTGCATATGAAATGATGACCTAGCGTTGGAAATGATGGTGGGTCATTCTGATAGTGCCCAAACTACTCTGATTATAAATGACTCAATTCTCGCATGAATGGAATCGACCAGCATCGTAGTACGACCAGTTGGTCTATTCTATACTTTATCGACCGCTAAAGTGATAGATATTATCAAACTTAGGGTAGGTTTGTATAAAAGTATTAGTACTTATTGCAACAATTACAACCAACGTATTGTAATTGTTGCAATAAGTGCTGTATTCTAACAGCACCTCTAGGTGCTGTTAAAATGTAGCGCTTATTGCAACAATTGCAATCAACGTATTGTAATTGTTACAATAAGTGCTAATTCTATGATACAAACCTACTCTAAGTTTGATAATATTTATCACTTTATCACTTTAGCGGTCGATAAATACAGAATAGACCCACTGGTAATAGAAAATGTATTTCTATCAATTTAATGAAAGTTGAATTTTTCATAATATAAGATACGAGGGTGGGTCAATAATTCCTTAGAAAAAAGCATTAAAACAGTTTTTATTTTTGTATTTTTTTTTATTTCTCAACATAATCTCCTTGGAGCTCAATACACTTGGTTAGACGTTTCTCAATTTTTTTTAAACCGTCAGAAAAATAAGTTTTCGGAAGGTCCTCAAAATAAGCATTTGTCCGATCGATGACTTCTTCATTTGAAAAAAACGTTGTCCACTTAGCCATTTTTTTAAGTTTGGGAAAAGGAAAAAGTCACTGGGGGCTAAATCTGGCGAATACGGTGGGTGGTCGACCAATTCGAACTTCAATTCTTCAATTTTAGCCATTGATCGTAAACATGTGTGAACACGGGCATTGTCCTGATGAAAGAGGATTTTTTTCCTGTTTAAATGAGGCCGTTTTTCTTCAATTTTGTTTTTTAGCTGGTCCAATAAAGATGCATAATAATCCCCTGTTATTGTTTTTCCTTTTTCCAAATAGTCAACGAAAATAATTCCACGTGCATCCCAAAATACAGTAGCCATAACCTTACCAGCTGATTTTACGGTTTTCGCCTTCTTTGGACATGGTTCGCCTTTCGCAATCCACTGCTTTGACTGTTCTTTCGTCTCGGGAGTATAGTGGTGTATCCATGTTTCATCTACAGTCACAAAGCGACGAAAAAATTCATCCGGATTGCGTTGCATGAGCGACAACAGGGCTTTAGAGGCCACCACCCTATTGCGTTTATTGTCGTCTGTGAGCAAACGCGGCACCCATCTTGCAGAAATTTTTTTCATGCCCAATTTGTCATGTAAAATAGAAATGACGCTACCTTTTGAGATCCCTGTAACCTCAATTATCTCACTCAACTTTAATCTTCGGTCACTTAACACCATATCGTGGATTTTATTGATCATTTCTGGTGTAGTCACCTCTACAGGACGTCCTTAGCGTGGTTCATCCTTTGTTGATGTACGACCACGTTTAAATTCATTTAACCAGTTATAAATAGTTGCAAGTGAAGGAGCAGATATGCCGTGAACTAAATCCAACTCATTTTTTATTTCCTTTGCTGTTAACCCTTTTATATTAAAATGTTTAATAACAGCTCTAAACTCAATTTTCTCCATTTTTGTAAACAAGCAAATTTTTTTTTTTAAATGTACGAGAAACACACAACAACCCGACCAATCTGATTGAAACTTCGCAGCATACTGAATCGGTAGTGCCGCTGCATGAAAACAAACCGCTTACAGTACTAGTCGCGCCACCTGTCGGCTTGTCTAAGGACTTATTGACCCACCCTCGTAGCATAGCCAGTGTTGCCCGGTTCTTATTCTGACCAATCACAGTATAATAAATCCTTGATTTTTTCCCGCTTTGTCAGTCCTATCCAAAGATTTGTGCATTATTTCGGAGATCTCATTACTGCCACGTTTACCATCAGTTTCACCCCATGAAAAGCAGTATCCATTATTTTTTCCACTTTCATAGATAGTATGCGTATTTTCGACTACGGAGTTTTTTGCACCTTCTCGAGGTCAAAACTTGCGCACAAAACATCATTGTGATTTTTACTTTTGGCCAGATCATTAAAGAACATCTCCTTGCATTTATCCTTTATGGTAAGGGGACATTTCTAAGTATCCATTTCAATTAGCCGATGTCTCTTGTCACCAGACATATTTGTTATTTTCTCGCAAAAAGAACACTATTTTCTTTTTTGGTAGATGAAAACCCAAGTTGAACTTACTGTCTATTAAATACGTCTCTGAACATTCTGAATCACGACATTAGTGGATTCAATCAAAGAATCCAAATTTTCAGTATAAATTTTATATATATTTTCAACATTTCAAAAATCTACAGGAAGATACTATTATTCGTAGATTATTCCGACAGTAGTGAGATGAAACGGCGGGTAATTATTGTTTAATAAACTCTATTACCAGGTTTATTTTATCTCAGCCAGTTTTACTGGACGGCGCGAGCTTTGCTCCCAAATCGGTTTTCGCACAACTCACTACCAGACGGACCACCGAATAAACCGTACCGTAGCTTACACTATCAAATAACGTCGGTTACGTTGTTTTGCTCTACTTTATAATGCGGTACAAGTTAAAACGCTAAAAGGCACAGACCCTAAAAAAATGTCATGCGAATGAGATCGGGCTCTAATATTTTTGTCACTTACGCGCTAGGTGATATTGAACGGTTCTCAGTTTAAAACGCAATTTACCAAAAAGTGTCGCTTACGTTGTTCTGCCGATTAAGGGTCGATATGGAACCCATGACATTGTAAGTCGCTCGGTCATTGTGGGCAAAGTTAAATACGCGATTGTAAATTCCATATAATTATTTTCCACATTCTGTAAATGAGGTCTCGTTTTCAAAATGTTCTTATTATCTATTGTCTACTTACTCCATGAAACAATTACTATTGATATTTCATTATGAGTATTAATGTTTTTAGTGTTTGGAGGAGGACAAGTTAATACATTCGCTGCTGACCAGTTAATTACCACTTTTAAATATCATGTTACGCCATGATCAGTTGATGTGAAAACTGCCTCACTCATTTTTTAATTATAAATAATGTCTCTAAACATTATGTCACTTGTATTCGTTTAATCCGTAACATCTCAATTACAGTAAAACCTCGTTAATACGAATTCCATGGGACCGAAAATTGAAAAAAAAAATCGAATTACGAATTATGAAATGTATCGGGAAAAATATTAAAATTTTGAAAAAAAAAAAAAATTTTGATTTTCATTAATTTTGTTTCCGATCATAGATGTGCCTACCGAATTGGGTCATAAAATGTCAGGATTATTTTTATTACCTTCTTAAAATAAGTAATTTTTGATTTTTTAAGAAAAGTCTGTCACAATTTTCAATGACTGGCTCGTGAAATAGTGTACTTTATTACGATTTATTGAATATTTTTGTATGCCAGGGACTCTGAAATTATTTCGAATTACGAAATTCGAATTAAAGGTATATTTTTTATATGAAAATAATGTTCAAGGGACTTTTTTTTCGGGAAAATTTCGAATTACGGCGAATTTCGAATTATAGTGTTCTTACTAACGAGGTTTTACTGTATATTAAAAATCAACAGTTTGACAAAACTTTGATTATAGCTTGGAATTCGTATGGGAACTCTGTATGTTCTGTGCAGGTAGGTAGATCATAGTTCTGGGGCAGGAAAATTAAAGAAGGAATGCGCATATTAAAACTTAGGCGTAGATTCTGTAGACAAAATTTTAATGATTTTCTTTGCTTGTATCCATTGTGTAAACATAATAAAATTACTTAATATTTTTATGCTATAGAATAGGGGCAACAATTTAAGTCTGCTCTTGGGCACCACTTTGCTCAAGTGTATGACGGATTTACAAATCTCTTTTGTAATTAACCTCTCCATGTGTTCTGTGCAAACCAAAAAAGGTTGAAAATCACCTGTCTAATACTTAACTAATTGATTTATTGAGCAATTAGAAGATACATAATATCGTTGCATCCACGGCAAAACCTCTTATCACGATTTTTGGCATGCGAATAGTTTAAAACAAATAAAAGTCTTCATAAAAACCCACTAAAAACGTTATGTTGTAGGTAATATGTACGTTTTACCTCCTATGTAGAATTCAATGCCATCCAAAACTCAATTTTATATTTTTTTCTGTTACGAGATTTTGCCATGGACATGATATACAAAAAATGTATAATTTATTATATCATTCAAATTTTTCTAAAGAAAAACTTTCATAATATTAAGAAGAATAGGTAAGTATCAATGGCGTGCGGTGACTTTTGGTTGCAGAGATGCTGTTTGAAGAATACATATTTACTATTGTACGTTATACATAATTACATATTGTAACAAATTGGATTATGGCGCGCAGCTGATGAAATAATTTGATGTGATTTATTCCAGAGTGGTAACTGCAACATTCTAAACATATTTTCGTAATGTAGAACAGGGGTAGTCAACCTTTTTATACCTACCGCCCACTTTTGTAGCTCTGTTAGTAGTAAAATTTTCTAACCGTCCACCGGTTCCACAGTAATGGTGTTTTATGAAGTAGGGAAGTAAATTTTAAAGTAGTTTTAAGTATTTTTTAAAACCCCTACAGCCCACCATGAAAGCTGGAACACCCACTAGTGGGCGGTAGGGACCAGGTTGAATACCCCTGATGTAGAATGTCGATAATAACAATATTGAAATTATAAAACCATTCGAAGCAGTATAGCGTAGTAACACTTATTATAAAATTGCAATAAATACAGATAGTAAATTATCAAATATTTCTTGGGGTACTCCGCATCCACAAAATCTATGGACGGCACGTCACTGGTAAATATGTAATAAAATAACAAAATGTAACAAATCCAAGTCATTTATTTCATTGATATTGTAAGAGTACATAAAGTATGTATTTGTCATACACATCATGTGTAAGGTGAAATTATTTCAATACTTAATTTGCTGCCTTTTCAACAAATTCTAAAGCCATCTGCCTGACACGTTCAACCTGCTCAGTGTTGCCAAGTTTTTCTTCAATTTCCATCCATTTTTTGTACAAAGTCTTCATTTTTCTGGCCGTCAATTTGTGTGAGACTGCCCTCTCGAGTATCAGTCTGAAAAAAATTTAATTCGTCAATACTGTCTCCAAAATACAAAATGATTACAATACAAAACAAATTGCAATAATTGTGATTTTCAAGGCCAGGGCACCTATTTTGCGGTGCCCAGAAGTCCAGACATTCTTATTTCAATGTGCTAATGCATGGTACAGGTGCTAGGACAGTCATATTTACAGGACTTAAAATTGAATTTTGTTTCAACTTCAGTATTTTAATGAACATAAACTTATAGATAATTCACTAAAATAGATATTATAAAAAAAAGTGATACCCAACTAGGAATCGAACTTGCGCTAAAAAATCTACGACTCCATTAGTTGGCCTTCTTATTCGTAGACCACCTGGGTTGCACAGTGGCCAGTGTGTGTAAAATAACGTAGCCATTCCACAATATGCGTTTAGGTAGGCAAAGAGAAGTATGAATCGTCTCATACAATGAAGCAGAGAGCGCTAAAATCTTAAGGACAAATAGCATCAAACTACAAACAAAAAAACTTTCGATTAGCCCAAACCTCTGTTTGCATGTGTTTTAGTGCACAGGTTCTATATTTTGCTTTTTGAAGAGAAGGTAGACTTTAAATAATCGCCTAGTATCGAGTCTTCTCTCTGTTTTCCGAATAGCCAATCACTGATCAATGTCAACACATATTAGTCCTTTAAAAAACACTACTATTTAATGTAAATTATATTGTTGAAAGTCATATATCATTTAAAACTCAACGAGGACTTGCTTCTAGTTTGATCCAAAGATTTGAGATGGCATGTGGTGACCAGGCGTAGCTATTTTTTAATGAAAACAAATATTGAATTGCTTCTTTCAATTCAAAACCATAGAATATTCAGTTTCAATAATGAAACGACATACTGTAAAAAAAATAAACAACTTGCAAAATCAAGAGACATTTTCATGCTAACCTGGCATTGTCAAGTTTGTTGGATTTCATCAGCATGTCAACATAGACACACCACACATCGACACGCTGAGGAAGACAGCTGACAATCTGTTCAATCAAAGCTTCGGCTCTCTCAGAGTCACCACGAGCATTTTCCATCTGAGCAAACTTCACAAGCACCGGTATATCTAAAATTAAATTCATTATAAGTAAAATGCAGTACAAATTACAATTATATAATTCTTCATTTTTGTGGCCCTTCCTTGTAATTGCTACTCCTTCTAAAAACTGTCTTAGTTATGTCTTTCCAGTGATCCATGCATTCCGCCGTCCCCATGGCCGAAGGTATTGGAGAGATCCGTAGCATACTTCACTTGGTCAATCCATCGTGTAAGTGACCACCCACTGATGAGCCTTATGCTAGAAACACATTACCATCATGTCACGTGAGCTCATGTGCTACAACCATCAGAAAATTCAATAATATAAACTGACAATCTACAAAATCATTGTGTCAATCATTTGTAGCTTCCTTCCAAACCACTAAAATAAAAAAATATGTGTAAACTTTCAGAAAATAAAAAAACATTCCATCACGCATCAGATTGGTGGTGTGGCATTGATACCGCCTAAACCATGGCATCCTCAGAGGATCCAAGGCCATGAGGCCTGAATCATCATTGGGCTGATTCATGCAAACATGAACGGATCGACTGCGAGGCAAATTTCTAGCCCGTAAGCTTAGATGTATGAAAATTTATAGTCACCCTTTTGCAAGTTCTACAAAATTTAATGAAATCATTCTAGCCCTTAATGTATGTAAAATCCTGCATTTTCTTTATACCTAAATTAATTCTAGAAGCAAGCAAAGTAAAACCTAGCGTCATTATAAATTTTATACTTATTCAATTTTAAACATACAAGCAAGCTGTAATTTAGTGCAGTAATGTTAATCCCAGCAATTGCAGTCCCTTTCAAAGCATGTACCTGGAAAAGGTCTGGTTAAATATTTCTGTGGTTAGCAAAAATTCTCAGAAATATGACACCCAATGTACCTACCAGCAGGTACATAGGGTGTAAAGGCTGTCCATTTGTCATTTTTCAGTGACAGAATTTGTAGCTAATATTTTTAATTCTTGCCTGAGTTAACCTACTCCAAAAAGGTTGATTCATTCGGTTTTTGGTCTCTACTCTCTGCAGACGTCGGCCGCGGCCGCTGGCGTCACCCGCCATTTTAAATTTAATTTTTTTTTTTTTTTAAATATTTTCTACGCTGTACTACTTGACTGTAAATGTATTCCGACAAATAAACGCCCTGTTTTCGCCTATAATTCCGCGTTGTCAATCAACATAAGCATGTCCCCGAAAGAAGCCAGCAGACGATATCACCATCACATGACCCATCATCATCAGGGGGGGTCCAGCGCATCATCCTACACCCCCCCCCCCCTTTCGGAGGTGACAACGTGACACGTGTAAGGTGACCATAGTATCTGATACATTTTGGCAGATTTTACTGGTACTATTCACTTTCAGTTCGAAATGTGCCACAGGATGGGAGCATCTGTCTGATAACATTTTAAATGAATACACTTTTTACTCTTGGAGTGAGCTTACCGTGAACTCAGGTGACATGATAGCAATGTGAGTCTAGACGTGTCGGTCAAATTTAAGTCATTGTACCACTATGTGTACAGCGTCAATCGAAACATCATACCCACCCATTGCAGAGCTGTGAATTGCTTCTTACTATGAGTATTTCAAATCTATTACCCATTATGAGGGATCTTTGCCTCATCATTAGCTTAAGCTCATTTCTTCTCGGAAATGACTCGACAAACAAAGCACTGGTCATGAGGAAGGTGGAAAGAGTAATGATTGAATATGACATGTAATAATAATTACGTTTCTTATTGTCAAGACGTTGCACTGCTCTCTGCATTACGGATCTGGCTTTCTCTACCAGATTCAACTTGTAACACGCTTCTCCCGCCATCATGTATGTCTCGGGGTTACCCCTGTACTTCGCCACCATGCTATCCACCAGGGTTAACAATTCATGTTCCTTTCCAGTGTCCGCATACATGTCCAACATCTTTGAATGTACTTTAAATGTTTCATTCATCTGCAGAGCTTCTTGTAATGTAACCGTCAGAGATTCCTAAAGGTAAATAACACATTAATAACAGTCGCGGAACAATCCGTAATGTGTCGTCAACATTTTTTTTAGTAATCTTTTTAAATTTACTATAAAGTTTTTGATCAAACGAATGAAAAATTTTGGCACAATAATATGTACGTGTTGTCACTTTGGCAGTCTTTCTCCAACTGTGTAATTACGCCATCATTTTTATAAAGGAGAAAAAATCAAGGCGATATAATTTCCAAATTAATCAAAAAATAAAATAGTCATGTAAATAGATATTATTACGATAAAGTGGGTGTAAAAAATTCCATTATGTGCCCACTTTTATTCGATGTAAACTTTTGATATTTAATTTGAAGTGGCTTGTAAAAAACCTCTGAACGTTTTACATTATCGAAATTCACAGAAATATTTTGTATCCTGTTTCCACTTACATGGTAATGGTACACTTAAAAAAAAGGAAATTACATAGGTATTACTTATATGTAGAAGTTATATAAACAGGTATTTTTTATGGGGAATGGTTCTTAGTCATTCACCATTGGCTCTACAATTCGTTGTAGATTTAGGCCGCCTCTGATGAGTTTTCGGTTCTTATAAGAAATGGTTGTTACAACCAATTAGGTTCTTTCACATATTGAAAATAATCAATGTGAATTTTTAATGCTGCCAAGTCGTAGGGAGGGGAGAAAGAGATCTATACAATATGAGATAGGGACTGGGCTAGTAAATTTTTGATGAATTGAGTACATGGAATGAGAATTTTTAATGCAAAATCATCTTAAAAGATTTTATTATGGACGTAATTACCTTCGTGCCAAAACGATTTTCCAGATTCAGCATTGCTAGCCACACGTTAAGTTTCTCCTCTTCTTCACGAAATGATATTATGCTAATGGCCTTCTTGCCCACAGATCTTGCTCTCTCAATTTCGGTAGCCTGGAATAAAAAAAATGGTTTATGATACGTTGGTCACCGAATCTTCTTTAGGTTATTTCAATCATAAGTAGTACCAACAGAATAAAATCATGATACAGCATCCGCATTAAGGGGGGACATGCTCGTCGAAGGTCAAAATTGAGTTTTTATTGTATTTTCAAACCATGATCCTGGACACTCCTTAAACGTTGTAGATAATCTATTTATATAATTTTGAAGCCTTATTATCCTTTATAGTTATTTTAAACATTTGATGACTGCATAAAGTATTTTTGTTACATAAAATAGTATTCTTTTAAACCTCTCGCTCTAATGTTTTAGAATATAGTCATATTTCAGTACATAACTGTGCAGTGGTGTTAAGATTTTTTACATTTATTAATTTTTAAACGCATTTATAAAACCATTAGTATAATTTATTACGAGATAATTTTTGTAAAATATTCACGATAAAAAATTATATTGATAATCTCTGTGATCCCAAATTTGACAAGAATTAGGCATTTTATTATTCAAAACCACTGGGGAATGACAAAAGAAATGGCGTATTTCAAAAAAACACTACCTTATTCTTAGGTCAATAATTATTATAAAGCAATCATTATTCATAAGATGTTTATCACACTTGAATGGTCAAAGACATAGCTTATAATAAATATCTTTAGAATCATCTTCAGATGTGTTAATCTTGCCGATTTTTTGAACAATAAAATGCCTAATTCTTGTCAAATTTGGGATCACAGAGATTATCAATATAATTTTTATCGTGAATATTTTACAAAAATTATCTCGTAATAAATTATGCTAATGGTTTTATAAATGCGTTTAAAAATTAATAAACGTAAAAAATCTTAACACCACTGCACAGTTATGTACCGAAATATGACTATATTCTAAAACATTAGAGCGAGAGGTTTAAAAGAATACTATTTTATGTAACAAAAATACTTTATGCAGTCATCAAATGTTTAAAATAACTATAAAGGATAATAAGGCTTCAAAATTATATAAATAGATTATCTACAACGTTTAAGGAGTGTCCAGGATCATGGTTTGAAAATACAATAAAAACTCAATTTTGACCTTCGACGAGCATGTCCCCCCTTAACCTTTTTATCGCGACATAATTTCGCTCATGTACTTGTTCGGGCGCGCTGCGATTTTTACGATTCATAAATCATACCGAAACGTCATTAAAAATGTACCTAAAAATCCACTGAGTGGCTCTAGCTATAATAAAACATTCCTTTTAATTTTACAGCATGTGAAAATAAACAAAAAGATCGTAAATTAAGCAACAGAGCTTTAAGAAATTCTGTCATACATAATAAAGCACGCTTGGAGTACATACCGCAGAGTGAAGTGGCCTCTATGATACCGGATAAGTGGTAGACACTTGCGCCGATGATTAATGTTCACACGTTTTTTAACACCAACACAGAACGCACACAATCGTTATTGTTATATTATTTCCTTACAACTTGGTCTCATATTTCAGTCACACCTAATTAATGTTTATGGCTTAACTATATTTCAAAAATTGATTTTGTCATGGTAGTCATAAAAACAGGGCACAGAGCATAAAGCGACATCACATGCTTCACACATAATGTTCGTCATTTTTCTTTTTTTATCTTTAGTAGTTGAAGCAATACACACACAACATCTTCGATATGGTTTTGTTTTATTTACTGTTGGAGGAATTTTACGGGGTAAATGTCTTAGGAGTTCTGTTTTTAAAATTCTTTTTGGGTTATTAACTACACGAGTAGTTTGTGATGTCGATGGTCTTGAGGCACTGCCATATGTTTCGATTAATTGCCGGATTACGTTTAATTGAAATTCAGCTAAACTAATTTTTTTACCGGTGATAACTTTGTAAAGTATGCTACTATTTAATAAAAATAAATCTATGATGTGGAATCCAACCTTTTTATACCACTTAAGACTCTTTCGCATACACGAGAGGCTGCTCAACATCATGTCAGCTTTGTCTACCGTGCCCATATTTTTATTATAATCCACAACGCATTGTGGTTTTATAATGGGTTGTCCTGTGGCCCTATTAATTTTATCTGTCGGTACCATGGAGTCATCGTGCATGGTACTGATCATATGCACTTCCCGCCTATCATGCCATTTTAACACGAGCAATGGGCCACGGTTAAGAGATTTTACTTGTCCTTTCTTCAGTTTATCAAATTTTGGCATTGACTTTCGTGTTTTACGTACCGTGCCGCAAGCATTTGTCTTTTTTTTATGTAGAAACTGAAATAATTCTGGGCTGCTGTACCAATTATCACAAAATAGTTTATGCCCTTTACCAAAATAATCCTTCATCAAAGTGGTGACAACAGCCCCAGATATTCCCAAAAGTTCACTATCACTTATTTCGGTTTCTACACCACAATAAATAATAAAGTCTAAAATATAACCGGTTTCCACATCACAAATCACAAATAATTTGATTCCAAACCTATGTCTTTTTGACGGTATAAATTGTTTGAATATTAATCTCCCTTTAAAAACAATGATACTTTCGACGATGCAGAGATTTTCGTTTGGTAGCATTGTTTCTTTGAATATTTTTCTGCAGTGGTCAAGAAGTGAGCGCACTTTATAAAGACGATCTCCAGTAGGGATTTGGGTATCAGAGTAATGTAGCATTTGTAGAATCAACTCATACCGATCTCTTATCATAGTTTGGCCAAATATTTTAGAATTTAATAATGGATCAGCACTCCAATGTTCTTCAATTGTGAGATGGCGATTTCTTGTCATCAACATTGATACAGCATAAAAAACATACATCTCTTCTGGGCATGTATCATACCAGGCATGGATCCTTGCATTCGGAGTGTGGGCTTGTGTGTTGAGCATATGGTTGTGGTAATTATTTGTATGGTTAACTATGGTATTCATTATTGTTTTGTTAAGAAAATGACGAAAAAATTCCATTTCTGTGGAATTTTCATTGAGCTGTACACTAGGGTTAACGCCTGAGTTGAAACTATCAAAATCGTATGTGATCGGCACGAAGGGACCCGCAGTCCACGATTGGAGTAAACTGTCTGGTGCTGCACTGGTAGACGGTTCAGCCACTCCTTCATCACTGCCTATATTGGAAGGCTCGTCAACATCGTCGGGATGTTCTACTAGCGCAGCTTCTTCATTATCACTTTCCATCTCATAGTCCGAATCCAAACATTCAACATCAGGGATAGACATTTTTATTTAAACACTAAATATGCTATTATAACTTAACAGTTTTGAGGAAATTTAAAGTTTTAATTCACTACACAATAATATTAAATTTTAATCTTAGTTCTTTATTCGACTAAAATGAGAAGAATTTTAATCATCACTTTCCTTGAAATAAAAATGAGTGGCCGTGAATTTTGAAAATCTATTCTACATTTTTTAATTTAAATTTAAATATTTTACAGATTATTATTTACTTATTCTCAATTTTTCGTATGTATTTCCATACAGTACAAAAGATTTATTATAGGAATTTTAAATTATTTATATGTTAATAATTTCGTTTTCACTTTACAACCACTGATTTAATTCATAAAATCACTTTTCATTTAAAGAATTAACGCACATAATTAATTATTAACAGAATGGCGCATCAATAATAATTTTATAGAAAACCGTAAAAAACTTTGAAATGTATCAATCACAACACGAAAGCAATCGACTGTTGAAAATTATCACCGCACTAGCCGATTTCATGTATGAGATCATTAACATCAATTCGCGCCGGCGCAAATTGCGCAAAGCAACTAGCGGTAAATTTTGAAACCAATCATTGGAAATCTGTTTTACTCCAATATCGACAGGGTATGTGTCTTTGCTTAATTTCGAATTATCTAAGAAGTCTTATTGAAAAAAAGTCACAGATGTCAGTAAAGGAATAACCCAGCTAGTTTTTCAAACAAATTTCGACTGTATTACTCGCCGAATTACGAAAATACGGAGGTAGAAACTTATGGGCACTTCTGGATGCCCTTAGCGGTGAACGGTTTAACTATCATGGGCATTTCTAGATGCCGTTAGCGGGAGGAGGGTTAAAGAAACTACACTGGAACCCCGATTATACGTGCTCGGAATTCACGTTTTCATGCTATTAGTGTATAGTTTCTGTAGTCCTGTTTCATTTTAACACAGTTAATTCCCGATTTAACATTTTATTTTGTCAGTTTATTCAAAAATGTAAAATCTAGGTTAAAAATTTCTCAAAAAAACTATTTTTACGAAACACTTGTTTTAATTTTTACCATATTTTGTATACATGCACTATAATCCGCCGCTTTCACTAATTGGACACTTGTCTGGTTTTTGGGGTGGCGGATTACTGAGAGAGTACTGTACCTACGTACCACGTAGTAAAATAAAGGAATACCTGTAAATGGAATGCCATGTATGCGATCCACAGTTCACTGCTGTTTGGATTTGCCATCAGAAGTCTATCGAATTGGTCAGATGACTGAGGTTGACTATTGCTCTCCGCCAGTTGTTTTTCGATATTTCTAAGTTTCTCTTCATCCGACCGGGCCTTTTCAACTTTCTCTGCGGTGGTCAACTTCTTTTTCTTCTTCTTGGGCTCTTCCGCCGCCTAAGAATAAAAAGATTATTAAAATACATTCATGATAGGTGACCAAAAGTGTAATCCCGCTGATAGACATGATTATTGCAAGATTATGACGTAATACTAATAACTTGTTGGGACAATTAATAGCCCCAATCTAGGGCTACTATTTTAGTCTTACTAGCTCGCTTATCCCCAAGTTGTTTTGTGTAGCATAATTTATATGTTTTGCACTCATCTTTGGACCCAGATTCAGTGGTTTTCTTCAAGTATAATACGGAATTATATATACTAATTTACGAAAACGAAACAAGCACCCAACAAAGTCAAGCATTTTAATTAATATTAAATGCTCTGCTCATGTCCAAATGGTTTCCCTCTTCTCCCACCAGGCCCTAACACCTTTTCAGATGACGAAGGAATGAGAAACGTCCAAAATATATTTACATAATCTATGTCAATTCCTCAAGCCTGGGAGTTTTACCACTATTATTGGGTTTCAGGGCCTGTTGTAGTGTTTAATAAAGAAACTAAATAATAAATAAATAAATTAAATGAAGTGAATTATGTTTTTGATCAGTGATTGCTATTATTAAGATAATTATTGACTTATAAGTTAAATATATGACTATAAATTCTATATTATGTAACTGTTTATAACATTCTGTAAATGAGTTGTTCGAAAAAGAAGCTGCTGAAACTGACAATTCAACAGATTTATTCAGGTGAGATGCTGCGAGTGTATCCACCACGGTGGCATCCCAAATTACACATTTCGCTTCCCTCCATGGAATCATTGTAATATAATCAGGCCGCTTGCCATTTTGCCGACAGACACCAAGAGGTTCCTGCCTTGACGGAAAACAAAGATCGACAGATCACATCATTGATGGCAGAATGACAACTATGTCTCCCGATACTTCTCTAGCAGCTCAATCCATATCGTCAACTGGTGTTCCCCAATTGCATTGGTGTACATGATACAAAGTGCACTAAGTCAGAGAGCAACATAACTGCATAAGGCATCATCGTTCAGAAGAGCACTGAGACGAGGAGATGAAAGAGCAATATCACGAAGAATATCTTTAAATTAATCACATGTAGGTATATTATATTAAAATATAGTATATTATATACCTCCCTTGCGTTTTTGTATTGATTTCATAAGTCAGAGAGTAGAAATATCAAGACTTGCTATACTATTAATTATTAAATGACACATCATCTCTTGAGTAAGAATGTTACCATGGATATCTTACTGCAATAGATTCTTAGGTTCCACCGCGTGTACTTCTTCCTTCTTTCCTCGACGTTTCAGGCTTGAGGCCATTATAAAGAGATATGTTATGATGTAGTGTAGTGTAGGTATATGAATGCAAACGTCACTCTAAGAATGTCAAAATGAATCCGATTAGCTAAGAGCAATCGTTGCTCAGAGTAATGTGTCAATCGTTATGACATAACACACATCCCTTGATAATGCAACTGCCTCTGCAACAAGCTCGAAACATCGAGTAAAGAAGGAAAAAGTACACGTGGTGGAAACCCAAGAATCTATTACGATAAAAAACAACCGTGAAAGTCTCAAACATTATATGGATATCTTACCTTTTCAGTTTCCGAATCACTGCTGGACAAATAATCTGCACTCTTGGCTATATTTTTTGAAATAGTTCCAGCATTCGAGTCCCAGAAATTGCCGATGCCAGGAAATTTGGTCTCTGTGTCTGTGGACTTTTTTGATTTCTCCAGTTTCATTTTCTTCTTGGATATTTTTTCATTTTGTTGCTCTATTTCGGTGATTTTATTTTTTTTACCAATTTTAATAAAGTCTTCAACGGGTGTGATTATTTCCTCCTCATTGTTCAGTAACTTCTTTTTCTTTTTACATTTTTTGCTAGGCTCCTGAATTATGAAATTATTATCATACATTACAAATAATAAAATGATAATGACTCAAATAATCTATCATCTATATCTAATATTTCGGCTATGGTCTGTAAAATGTGACTGCTAAGACAGTGTTGTGCAAAAGGATGGAATTGGGGGGGGTGGCATAGGTACGTACGTGAAATGGAGGGGGAATTTATAGTAAGATTATAAGGTTGACTATATTGAGGCCGGGGCACGAAGCTACAAATTTCGATTGTAGTGCTAATTATTGCTTATTCTTCGAATGCAATATGGTAAAGTGATGACTGTTGTGAACTGGTAATACATTACTTAATAAACCATTTATTTTATTCAACGAACAATTCGCAAGATTTGAGAATGTAATATTCCATATATTGAATATACATAACTTGAAAACACCTCAGATATATATTATATACCCACTAGAAAAAATCACACTTGAAAAAATACGACACCAGACAGGATTTCATGTAGGATCTACCAGTTTAAATTATCATGATTAAGTAGGAGGCCTGTAGCTTAATTAGTTAAAGCATATTGGCGCGATACCAGTGGATATACGGGTTCAAATCCCTTCAGGCATCGTATTTTTTTTCAAATAATGTCAAAAATATTCAATCAAAAATGTACATTTACTACGAATAGCTACTGCATTGCATTCGAAGATAATCAATAACTAACACTACTAGCGTACCTCACCGTAAGTGACCTGACTATAGTCAGCCTTGAGTCACACTATAATCTACACATTTGTTTTGCGAAACGTGAAAACTGAGCTGTGGATTTGGAGATTGGATAAAAGATTGTTGGAAGAAAAAAATAAAAACAATATTTTAATAAAACACAATAAATGTCTTTTATTTCAGAATCTAAAAATACGAGGGTGCATAAAGAGTTCTATACAAGAATTCATAAAAAGAAACTATAAAATAAGCTTTGTATATTATGTAAAATAAACATAATATAATTATTATCTATAATATATATGTGAAGGTAGAATAGTGTCAAATTATTGTGACACTGCAGATGATTCATTTAGGTGTTGGTGTCGTTACTTTCAAATGACACAAACACCGTTGCAAAGTGATTTTTGTGGCCGCAATGCCAGGAAAATTTGTCCTTCCTCTACCTATACAATATAAAACATTACAATAATTACTAATGGTAAGAACTAGTCGTATTCAATCTCAGTGAGGCACCAACGTTTAATATTAAAACATAGTCAATACAAGTGGTCATAAATGATTAGTTTCCATCGGCTGCTTACTTGATTATTTATTTCACTATATTTTGAGCCTAAGATATATGAATACGTGTATTAAATAAGGCTCTAAGTACCAAAAAGTAGTATTGCCTGTAGTTACAAAATACTGAGTCATTGCAGTAAAATTTCATGAAGCAGACCTTTTGAAAAATGTAGTTTTACAGTGTGAAGCAATCACGGCAGCTTCTATAATTTTAGGTATTAAGAACTCGCAAGTGTCAACACACCATCGTCAGCTATTTTATATTGAATGCCGTTGACCACTGCAGAGCTACTTACACCATTATAAATAAAACACGCCAACGGACTTACAACGTCGACAGGTTTAATTATTTTGCTGTATTTTTTTGACTTGCTTGAGGCACTTAGACTATAGTTGAAGTTATTGGCGTTGGTATGTAGAACATTTTTCTATAAAAATGTCAGTTTTTATGTTTTTGGTACTTAGCGCCTTAATTAATACACGTATTCATATTACTACTATATTGGTATAGAGTGCATTTCGGTGCCTGAATAGTATCTTCAAAAGTGACCTTCCATTGTGTCTTAAGCATGGTCCTCAATCTAAGAGAAATCCAAAAATTATGAGTAGAGCAACGTGGCACGGAAAGGTGCATGTTGAGCATAACACGGAAAGATCACAACAGAAACCAATAGATAAGGAATCAGACAAGAGTACGCGATGTGATAGAGGTCACTAAATAGATGAAATAGTAATGGGTTGGAAAGCCACTCGGCAAATGGACAACCGCCGGGCAAATGCTGTCATACAGTGGTACCCAAAGGGCACTAAATGTCCACAGGGACATAAACTTTGGTAGATGTACGTGGCAGCGAAGAACTAAAAACTGAGAAGGAGCTATGGTGAGGCCTCCATCCAGCAGTGGACGACCCCGGATGATGATATTTTTATTTTAGACATTGACTGACAAAAATTAGCAAGATTGAAGTTGATACTTCGATCGTAACAATAAATGAATGGATTAAAGGTGTATACTTGAAAATTAATACACTCAAGTCATATAAAACATGATTCAATAGGCAGAGCCGCCGCACCCTTATGTACACACATTTGTGTGGCTCACTTAATCCTTTCCACGCGGACGGAACACCTGTTGTGCCCTCATTATTTGGCCATTCGATATAATTAGCATGTTATTTAAATGCGGTAATTACATAGTCATTAAATGCTCCGTGGGCAACAAGTTAAATAATTAAAATTTTATTTATATTTAGACTGACATATATATACATACAGGCGCATTCTTTAAAGGATAGACAATGATACACCAGAAATCCCTCTAAAACTGACTCTAAACTCATATGTGTAACTGATAAATGAGTATTTTTTTATTAGACTTTATAACTCCGGCTGTACCCCTTGCCGCAGATATGAAGATAAGACTGAAGAAACATTCACTAGTTGTAAATTTGTAGATTGAATACGACTGAATCTACGGCTTTTAAAACGCACTTACATCTTCTGTTGTGCTATTGGCTATTGTTTCTTCTGCATTCCTAGCCTTCTTTTTCTTTGATGTTGGAATGTTTTCAATTATTTCGGGTTCTGTAAGTTTTTTCTTATTCTTTTTAGCTTTCTTTGTAACTATTTCATCAGTTTCGTCATCATTGGTTAGTGAATTCGTCCTGTTCTTTTTTTTCTTCTTAGATTCAATAGGCTGCGCTCCGTCATCGTTGCTTTCCACAATATCAGACACAGAGCTTGTCTTCTTACGTTTAGATTTGACGGGCTCCTCAATAGGAATTTCATCTACTTCAGATATACTGCGTTTCTTAGACTTCTTATCCTGGAAAATAAATAGCGAATAAATAACCAGACTGATGAGTCAACAACTGAAATGGTATATGGGTCAACGAATGGATAACTGTTGGACGAACAATTTAGTGAAAGAGCTAGAGGGGCCCCTGAAACTTCCGAAACAAGGAAGTTTGAAAAACACTGGGTTAGAGCTTACCTTTTTATTTTTAGCTAGTGTTATTTTACCAGGCGATATAAAGCTGCCGTTTATTTTTCCTTCGCTAGCTTCAACATTCATAATGGTACAATTTACCTAAAAAAAGAACATTAAAAAATACATCATTATATTATTTTATAAATATGTAGAAGAATATTTTTTATCTACTATGTTTTGGTTTAGGCAGAGTTTGATTGAATTTTAAATTAATAACACCACCTGCAAGTTGTACTCTTAGTTCAATGAAAACAAATAAGTATGACTGACAAAGTTTAGTGTACACTATTTATGTCTGATCTTAAGAACCTACCTTCAATTTTTGCCACTAATTGCATATAATATATAATTATGAGGTAAAACTTTCGAGCTAATTACAGTAAACTACCAATTATCCAGGCTATTGGTGAGGAGAAGCGGCACGAATAAACGAAAAACACGGATAATCCAAACTATACATTTCTATGGCTTACAATTATTTTAACATATTGTTTAATACTCATTATTTACTAAGAAAATCTGTGTTTTTGGTTTGTTTGCAGGAATCTTTCTAATATCAGTTCGAATTTTCCTAAGCAAGGTTCATGTTTACGATAGCGAGCGATTTTTTTTAAAATTAAATTCATGCACGGAATCGGGAGTTTACTGTATTTTCAATTTAGCAAAAATGTTACATTATAATATAAAAACACATTAATCTAACCAATCAGTAGTGTTCCTATTTTTGGAAAATTCTGTTACTTCACAAAATTGTGGTTAACAAACTCAAACTAAAAGAAATCGATTGCCAAAGTAGCTTGATTTGGAAGAGCGCTGATGAGTAGGTATTAAAATTGACCAATAGTTAAAATTTGTCGCTATTAGTATATCACGCCGTAGCATAATGGATAAATGCGACGGATGAGGCGTAAACTCGGGAGATACAGGGTTCGATTCCCCGTCGGGGTGACTTACTTTTTTCAAAAAAGATTTTTTCTATTGGTTATAATAAATACTCTCTCAGAAAGTGTTCTTCAAAATTATATATGTTCAAACTAAAAGGTTTTACATAATTTTTTCAACGCGGTAACTTCTATCAAAATTGTACAATACTAAAAAGGTACAGAGGAAAATTCTTTCCTAATTTATTACGAGTATAGGATAATTATTATTGTAATACATACCACTTGGCCAATTTTGAAGGCAGCTGCTATATCTTTAACCTTTTCATGACTGAGATGCTCTCTGGGAACTATTGCCTTCACCTCGCCGAAGAAAGCAACCATAACACCAAATTTCAAATACTGCAAGAATAAGTAACTGCAGTTAGATAACATACTGAAGGAAAACAAAATTAATTAAAAATATATTGAAACTCATCCATGAGGTAAAAGCAAGGTGCATTTTCTATATTATTAGTATAATATCCTAAAAATACATCCATAAGTCACCATTTGTAACAGTGCATGATTACCACAGCATTGCATGCAATATTTGGTTCATGAGCGGTGTGACTTTCTGCAGCAATTTTAATGTGTGCCGGTCAACGTTCTTATGCGTAAACAAGATTTTTTGTGTTTAATAAAATTATAACCCTGTTTTGTTTTTAAGAACATTGTTTATGTCATGTCTAGTTAAATACATATAATTAAAAACAGATGAACTGCGGCAAGTTTAACATGAAGCCGTTTCGAGAACTACAATACTGACAATCCTTTAATAATATAACGCAGCTTATAATTTTCGGACTCTAATTAGACAATTTTTTAAACGTACACAAGCTACTACATAATATATTATATTACACCCCCTTACCCGAATTAGTCTATTACATAGAGGTTTTAATGTATTTGATATGAAATTCACATAACCTTAAAAAATTTTTTTTTCTAATAAGGGATTTTGCCATGGACACGATTTTGTGTGGCGTGAGGATAATATTCTTTTCCCTCAAGACAAATAATTTTACCTGAACAATAACTCCTTTGTAAGCTCGCCCGACTTGGGCATCTTCAAAGTTTTTCAAGATAAATGTATCCGGCTCCAGTAGAGCTGTTTTTGCCGTCAACTGGAACGTAGCTGTCACCACATTCAATTTCAAAACCCTCGCATTAATCTTCTGGCCCGTTTGGAATTTTTTCATTATCAGTTTTGTCCCTTTCTGGTTAGGGTTCGCTGAGTTGAATAAAGCAACGTCGCTTGCGTGCAACTCAGGGATCCAACCTGTAATATCAGCAAATATAATCAGTGAAACCAAAGGAATTCGTCACTGATGTTTCACCATTTCAGTCTGGTCTCACGGCCAGATGATTAATTATTATACTTAAGGCTTCAGCCACATAGGCAGGTGCTTCGCTAGTCCTGAGCTAGATGCTATGCTAGAGCGCTCAAGCCAACAACGATATGTCACTCTCAAAACTAACCAGAAAGCTACTTCTCACAGAGAATTTAAGTTTAAAATTTTGAAAGTCGCAAATTCGAACTTGTGTGCATACTGTCAATTAATTCATCCCATGAATCATTATTCATAACCTCAAAATATAGTGTTTGACGTTTGTCATACTGAAGAAATATGCGCCATCTTGCAAAATCCATAGACAATGGCAAAATTACTAGGTGACAGAATAAAAATAACCAACACGTTGTTATGCTATTGTGTGACAATGTCATGCAACCATTGTGTGACAAATATTCGTGTGAACAAAATATGGAAGGCAAATTCTTTGCATTAACCCAATCTAAAAATTCCTACATTCACTGAGTCAGTTACACCATCTGGTAATCAATGAATTGAAAGAGGTTCCACAAACCTTTGACAGCTCCAACTTTCACACAGAGTCCATTGTGAGAGACATTTTCAACAACCGCTTCGACAATGTCGCCAATACTAAGATCACTCAACCTAAAGTATTTTTGTTGTAGTATAATCTCATTGTCAGTGCAAATATAAGCATAATCTGATAAATGATAGTGGGTAATTCGAATTCTATGTTGGCTGCCTAAAATAAAGAATTTTTGTTGTGTTAGTATATAATATAATATAATGGTAAGGACTGCATTGGATCGGCCACATGCATAGAATGTCGGAAGAGCTGAGTGAGTTATATATTGTTATGTATCCCCTGAGGATAAATAGTCCTAGACAGTCGAAACCGAGATTGCTGGACTACGCTACAGGAGTTTTGATCCATTTATTGAGATTTGAGATATGATCCATCACTTTTAGTTGTCGTCACCAGAATCAATTAGAGTATGTACTGGGGAACCGTGACCCCGTTAGCACCTGATTCTTGGAGATGTTAAATAGAGAATATAAATGTATTATGATTCAACCAGGGGAAATATACAGAAAAGAGAATTGTAATCATCACAATATAATATGGTAATATATCCATGGTTAAATTATATGGACAGCGATCAATGCAGTGATGGAGCACCATAACTCTCCCATGAAATGAATAAATATTTGATAAAAATCTTCATTATTATAAATTTGTTGAGTGTATTGCATTGCAATAAATTGTTAAAAAGACACATTGAAGTTAATGGCCCCACCAAACCACATCCGGTCTTAATTGGGCGTATCACGGAACCCTACGTTTGGTGTGAAGCATCATTTTTATTTTTATGACTGGGAACGTCTCAGGAGCACCCAAGACTAACGTCACCATGCATTCAAATGTGCTTTGACTGAATTTACATGACTTCAAGTTAAGGTACCCATGGGAGAGATGAGCATGTAGAGGCAATATTAAAAATTGTAGTAAGTAACAAATTAACGCTAATACAAAGCTGCCGAACATTCTTGGTGAAGAGATCTTCACGTTGGCAGTATGACGCTGCAAATTTTCTAATTGCAATAAAATTGGCCTTTGTGGCGACCAGGGTGGGAGGTGGGATGGTTAAAAAGAAACATACCAGATGGATATAATTCTGCAATGTTTTTGTCTCCACTAATCCCTTGGTTCTTGTACACTTCTTTTGTGGACATCACTCCAACGCTACCCTCAAATCTGAAAATTATTGAAGTAGCTGTAACCTTGGAGACCTGAAAATAAGTTTATTTTACCGGTTAAAGGAAAAACAATAAATTATATTAATTTGTTTATAATTTATATTGATTCTCTGATGAAACTATATCTAATGATTACTACCTTGGCATCTTCAATGATTTGCCCAACTTTAACATTGGCCTCCGTGGTCTGATCCGGTCTAAAAGAGTCAAATATCTTCCGAGTGGTGAAGAAACCGAACTTGGTCAACGGCATGATGTACAGGAGGCGGGCTTGCACCGTTTCGCCGGTCTTCAATTTGCCATCGATCTGCGATACGTGTATGTAACCGGTGGATTTGGAAAGAATGAACCCCTCTGCTCCGTCAGGCAGTGGCTAAAATGGTAAAAAGGATTACATAATATCACGGGTGTCTCACATTAATGATGAATTGAAGCGTGTTAATGTAATTTATTTCACAATTACGTTTCCATTACAAAAATGAATCTATTCTTCATCGAGAACAAGTTGAAGTAGGATAATCAATCCTTTTTTTTCACACATCCTTCAAGGTTAAATATTAGCTGAGTAGTTCTTGGCACATGTCAAATTTGTTGAATTTTATGATGCTAAACCATTGTGATCGCGTAAACAGATTTATATAAATAGCCATTTTGTAACTTTGAATATGAGAATGACAAAATGAAAGATAGCTCAGCAGAGCTTGGCACAGCCTGTATGTACAACAATTAATAATGAAAATACCTTGTGCACACTAAAATTAAGCGCCATTCCAGGTCTGAGGTCAGCGATTGTAAACTTTTGGACCTTGTCTCCGCTGATAGATGTAGATTTGATGGAATCCAATTGATTAGACACCACAATGATTGAATTTGTTCCGGTTGTATCGCATTTCTTAATGATGCACCATATTAGTTGACCCACATCTATAAACAAATGCATTACCTAATTAAACAGGCATTATATATGTTACGCCGAATGTGCAAAATTGATTATTACATGAAATGAGCAAAATTTTGCCTAAATCATGAAAAATGCAAGCCTGTTACCTAATTCATGAATTAGACAAAATATCTGCCGAGTGCGTGAATTCGGCAGTAATTTTTCTGCCTAGTTCATGCATTGGACAAATTAGATAGTAGCGCTACAGTGGTATTTTTTGCAACTAAACTAAATGTGTTAAATGCTCATGCATTGGTCGAAATTTACGTATTATCTATGGTCAAAATAGATGGTCGCGCTCCGGTGGTGTTTTTTGCAACAAATCAAACTAACCAAATGTGTCAAATGTCATTGATTATAATATAGAAATATACCAATCAATAACTACAATGACGTTCATATCCATTTACTTTGCGCAAAAAAAATCTAGAACTACAATAATATGATAATGGAAGGATTTTATTAAAAGGTATTTTCGCGATTTGATTCGTGCTTGGGTATCAATCGTGCAATGGTCGATTGTATGTTTGTGATAGTTTGTTGACACTTGTTATCTAACCTCAAAATGGACATTCAGTTGAATTCAGAATTACAAAACCTAACCTAACCTAATAATAATAATATTAGGTATATGAGGCGTCTAATTACAAAAAGCGACAAGTCCACAATTCAATATTTTTGGGAAACGTTTTTATGTTTCAAGCTTCAATTATTTGTTTTAACGCGAGATTATTTTTTCCGTTGTATTCTATGTCGAAATTAGAGCCAAATGGCAATTTGTCTCTAATTTCGACATAGAATCCATTCTCCATTTGTAGCCGATAAACTCTTAAATGTAATAAATATGGGCAAAATAAAATTGGACGTAGCGCTATTTGTAGCTCACTTTTTAATTTACTCCGCATAAGGCACATATTTCCGTGGCACTGTCATGAGTTTACCAGATGCTACAGCATGGGAGACGCCCTTTTCAATATTGAACATTCCCTTATTGGTCGACTTAAATACGCGCGAAATCAACCAAGCTTTAAATAATACGAAACGCGGACTTGGCGCTTTTTGTAATTAACCGAGACTTAAAATATTTTTTTTCATAGGGTTATGTCGCGTTTTTGAATTTATAGATCAATACATATTGTGTAAAATTATACAAAGAATACGTGCGTATTTTTTTCTCGATTTTGACCAAATGTGGACTTATCGCTTTTTGGAATTAGACGCCTCATATTATATATTATGTCCAATTATAACTAATAAAACCATCCATATTAAATTTACTTTTTCTACTGTCATATTGACAGTTTAAGAATTCCATACTCTGGTGAATTCACGTACTCGGCAGATAATTTACCTAATTCATGAATATGGCAACGGGCTTGACTATTACACGAATTAGCCAAAATTTTGCCCATTTCATGTAATAGTCAATTTCGCACATTCGGCGTAACATATATATATATATATATAAATATGTGTGTGTCATCGAGTCACAAAACCCGCTCTGGATAATTTTTCTACTTAAAAAAAATCACAGAAAATGGTTTTTCATTTACTACGTCAATGTATCGCACCGTGAGTGTAAAACCAAGGCATCTGCAATTTTTTCAATTTCGAGATTAAATGCAAAACAACTGCAAAGGTCGTGAACTTGATAATGTAAAAGTGAAGTAACTGAAAGAACATGCAATATAATGTAGATATAAACCAAATATTGTTTTTTTTTTAGAAACTCTATTTCTCCTAACAAAGCGAAGACTTCAAACCCTAATATATCCAAAATATGTCTTTTGCAGATGCCTTGGTTTTACACTCACGGTGCGATATATAATTTTATTATCTTTTCATATTTACTAACATAAAACGAAAATGATAAATGATAAATACCCTAATTCACAAAGAAACGTCATGTAATTATTATGTAATTTATAAAAAAAGGGTTCTATAAATGTCGAGATGATAGTACAACATTATGTATGTGTATTATGTAATATGGTTTGAAGCAAAGTTTTTGTTAATTCTATAATTTACATAATATTATATCAATAAAGATATTGTTAGATCGTTCAGATGGATTTCTAGCCTGAAACACCTATCAAAAACTTCAAAATCGTAGAATTAACATTTTCATAAAAAAAATTTCAAAATCATAAAAAAATACATATAATCAAACACATAAAATGTCATATACTATAATATTATTCTGATGGATTTAGGTTCAAATTCCATCAAGTACCTTCGGTCGATAGTATTAATATAATATTATTGTTGTTTGTATCCCATTGATAGTTGATACTTGCAAGAATTCATTTTCACTATGAATAATTAATGTACTTATATGTTTACATGTTTTATGCTGTTGTTTTAATTATTTAAACCAACAACAATAATATAACACTTCACTCCGTACACATTAGATGTCGGATATATAACGAAATGGTGTTATCGGGTGTTATGTTGGAATACATCTGCTGAGGTTTTTTTTAACTTAATACTCTTAATGCCCTCGTGGTGCAGTGCATAATGCGCTGGCCTTCCATCCGGGAGCTCTGGGTTCGATCCCGGTGAGATCAAAGAATGTTTAAATAATCTAATATGTAAATTCCTCAAGCCTGGGAGTTTTGCCACTGTAATTGGGCTTCACGGCATGTTGTGGTGTTTAACAAAGAAACAAATCAAAAAATAAAAAATGCCGCCATTTACTAATTACTAGGTACTTCCAACATGCAGCAACATTTTCATATTTCTATTTTAAAAACAAATATAGATACCTAGAGTAAGATCCTTTTCAGCATTCTTTGACGGTAGAAATGTACGACAGTTGGGAATTCCTAAGTCAATGACGTATCCATGATCTTCAATGGAGTCCACGGAACCTCTCAGCAACATACCTAAAAGATAACAGATCAGAACTCTTAACACATTGAAATACAAGATGTAACTAAAGCAGTAGCGCGGCTTATTGAATTCTCATTTGTAAAACACGTGCTGACTACGTCACGTAGTAAAATTTTCTCACCTTTTTTTACAGTATTGAAACTGAAGCCTCTATTGATGTCATCGGGCAACATTGATAATGTGACAGTGTTTCGTCTACCAATTGTGCTGGCAACACTGAGAACTTTTACGCTGACATATTCTCCGACCTTAAATAAGTCCGGAAGACGCTTCATTTCCTGAAACATTTTTTAAAATAAGTCCAATACTATGTCCCTCCATTGTATGAATCAATATTGGTGAGAATATATAAAAAAAAATGTTATTAGATTGGAGGTAGTGTACCGTACTGCGTAAATAAGTACATATTATAGGTATATGAATAATAAACCATTTTTTTTCGCAATTTGTTAATTTATTCATGAGGTAGGACGCAGGTGGCTCAATTGGTAAAACACATTAGCCGAAATCCAATGGATGCGGGGTATGAGTTCCGCCCGGCATCGTATTTTTATCAAAGATTTTTTCTAGTAGGTATGTTTCTGAGGTGAATTCAAATTATGTATAAATATATAATATATACTGCCCCACGATGGCCGAGCGGCTTAAGCGTCGGCTTATAACCTCGTGGGTCCCAGATTCGAATCCTGGGTCTGGCAAATACACATATTGTTTTTCAATTTGTGCTTGAGATGGACCTGATAGGTTGGGCAAGTGGCCAACATCCATTTCTCGTAAAAAAAAATCTGTTAATACAAACGTGGAGGCCCATATGATCTTACTAGGATCGGATATGGTCAAAAAAAAATATATAATATATAAAAGCGCCCATGCAGTCCACAGATGCCGTATATACGCAGCATCCCCAGAAACATTTGATTAGGCACAATGTAATAGTATTGTGTATTTATTCTGCAATTTTAATAACAAACAACTCTATATTATTAGTAATGTTCCGAAAAAATGTTTATAATATCGCAGTTAGTATTCCGTTATAGCACACACCATACTACTAAATCAACTGTTGAGATACAATTCATAGCTAACAATGTAGCAATTTGTAGGTAAACATATGATTTTTTTCAAAATCATCCAATGGAAGTAACCGCACACTACTACTTAAAATAATATATAATATGAATCGCCTATTTCCAAAATTCACCTTGTCCATTATGTTTTGTTTTGAGATATCCACAAAAAACGAGTGTGGAAACTCTAAATTGAAAAAATAACTATTTTTTTCTTGGGCCATTGGGTGGGTGCTTTTAATATTTTAGCTTTTCCAATCAAACACTTGAAAGTTTTGCGGAACATGATGCACTTTCCCGTATTGAGCGAAAGTTTCAAAATACTCACTCAGGAACAATGGAAAAGATGATATTTTAAAATTGGCACCAGACAGACAAGATGCATTTTGAAATTAGATATTTTTCAACCGTTATACTGACTGCAAAAGACTATAAAATATTATTAAATAATATTGCATATTCAGTTCAGTTTTGGTCAAAACTGGACAAGATGATTTATGACGACTCATAATTATATCAGTGGTGAAGGGTGGAGGTAGGACTGTTACGATCTGACATAAAAAGTGCTCACTAAATTTGTTTCCATTGAACAAAGACTACAAATTTCAGATAGTGTTAGTTAGTTTTTAAAATTCAACTAGGTACTGTTCGGTTATGAGGAATACAGTGGAAAACACATTTTGAAAATACCCGATATACTGGATTATTTCTTAGTTTGGGTTAGTTTAGGTTAGGTTAGGTTGGGTTAGGTTAGGTTTGGTTAGGTTAACCTAACAAATAATCCAGTATATTGGCTGTTTTCAAAATGTGTTTTCCGCTGTATTCCTCATAACCGAACAGTACCTTCAATTAATGTCAATTCTTGATGGAAAGACGTAGTAATTAACTGGCCCTGTGGGTCTATTCTATACTTATCGAACACTAAATTGATAAATAGTATCAAACTTAGGGTAGGTTTGTATCAAAATATTAGCACTTATTGTAACAATTACACGAAGCTGGTTTTTATTGTTGCAATAAGTGTGATATTTTAACAGCAGCAAGATAGGTTTATCATTTTATCACTTTAGCGGTCGATAAGCATAGAATAGACCCACTGATGATTATTAAATAATGTGGAATAAATATTATGCACATGTTGTCTTATTTTAATTAAATCACTCTACCATCGTACATTGGTAGCCGCAAAGGATTTTGGATGATTTCGCAATTTCGTAAACTGAAAATTGTTTTTTTTTTTAAATTTTAGATCAGATGGTCATGAAAAACATAGTTTTAATGGGGTTTGACTGCGATACACATAGAAGGGCGGACATGTTCCAAATCTGTGGGAGCCATATTTAATCTTACTTTATAAATGTCCTGATTTCTTATTTACCGCTGTGTTAATTTTAAGGATGAATTTTGTTACACATAATCTGGACATGGTATAATACAAACCTCTACTTCGTCATTAACGAAGGCCTGCATGATTTTTGTATAGGAGGAGCTAATGTGGCACGCCATAACAACTCCAGATAGCCGTCCTGGTAGAGAGACAATTACTTTTGTATCAAAGATATTCATCACTCGCCCCATAATAATCATGCCTTCCTGTAAAGTCTGTGAAATAAAAAGGTTATTTAAGTCGAGCAGTTTTGCAAAGTCCCGAGTAAGGACACTAAAACGAGAGGACGTTCTGACTATAGTAACTAAGTAACCCTCATTCATCGCGATCCCTGCGAGTGCAAATTTTTTATGTTGTGATTGATTTTTGTTTGTTCTGCACTTATTTTACCATGTGCCACGTACCAGGAATCGTCATGAGTGGAATCACGCACGTACGATTAGATTATTTGACAGTTATCGACATTTTTTTACATAATAAGTGCAGACAGATCAAGCCGGGAAAACTATGGAGATTTTTTTTACTACGCAGAACAAAATTAATGTATTTTTGGTATTTTTATAGTACTCCATATTGTCATTGTGGTTAAGTATTTAGAGACCGAAAACCAAACCAAAGCCTAACACAACCTACTTATGTTACAGTAGGTTGTGTTAGGTTTTGGTTTTAAAAGACCACAATCACAAAAACTATACGGAAAACTATAAAATTACCCAATTTTTTTCAGTTTAGAGAAAGGTATATTACTTTTATGTTTACTATATCACTTATTTTGTTATTAATTTTGTTTAGTTTATAAATAAGGCATTCTCATATTTTAAAATGTTTAGTTTGTCAATTTCTTCGTTGAGTTAATTGTGAAATTTCACTTATCGCGAATGTGTCCAAAACGAAATTCACAGAAGATTACAGAAATTACGTATATTTTTTTATTCTTACCAAACATTATAATATTATCTTATATATTTTTTGATGATTACATATTCATTATGTACACATACCTTCTCCGAAATAGCCTCTGCCGACACCGATTTGATACCTCTATTGGAGTCATCAGAAGCATCAGATAAATGGTCATCTTCAAATTCATTTTTCTCCAAAATGTGCTTAGGAGTTTTGTACTTCTTCTTTTTACCAATCCTATCTGCATTTCCCAGGAACTGATACAATACCACATTAGCAACAATAACAGTATTAACAATGTTCAAAAGTAAACTATTACACCAAAATAAAATTCTTTAATTCAAAAACATAAATACTTACGTCGAACTTTTTCTTTTCGTTAAAATTGACTTTAGGCTTTTTCCCGCCACGAGGAAAATATTGCTCGGGAGCAACCATATTCGCTTATTTATTGTAAGAAAATCTTAAATAACAAAAACGTACTGACACCAATATGAGAAACAGTATCAATTTACTTTTACTTCGTGCAAAATAGTTTACAATGCTGACATTTTTGACATGTGCGAAACGTCATATTTTTGAGGTTATATTCGCTTATTTTAATCATTGCCATATATAAATATTTTATTATCCCCAGAATGGTGTTGGGCAAACTAGGGATTTTATTAAAACCATGAATCAGATTCATTTTTGAATAACTTTTTAAAACCATTATTAATTCAAACCATATAGCCATGGAACCAGTGACGTCCCTAGACAAAATGCCGCCCCTAGGGAGCGTCAAAATGCCGCCCCATTTTTTTTATCATCCTTTCATTACTCCAATATCTAAGAAATGTGTTGTATGCAGCATGGCCCTCGCATCCTGAAGCGGGCCCCCAGGCTAGGATCTTTGGCAGCCCCCCTACCTATCGCTTAGGATAAAGGCAGTGTGACGCTCTACAGTAATGTTTTCCAAATGATGTACGTGCTTAAATTGATGTGTATATTTAGTGTTTTTTTTGTAAATTTTAATACACCCATTTGAATTATGGAGTTTTTGAGTATCGCTACACAATTATAAATTCTATTGTACAACCACATAATTTAAAATAATAACACTATTGAAGAAAATAGCGCCGCAGGCGAGTTTTTGGCAATTCGAGCAAATTTGTGATATGTGTTTATTTCACTTATCGAGCCCGGGACCCAGACTAGAGCCCTGTCAGCCCCTCCTTGTGGGGGGCATGGTATGGGTGGATACATTACTAACAAATATACCTACCACTAAGCTGAATCATACAAAATTAAATTTAGATATTAATAAATAAATAAGCGAATAAATATAATATTAGTTAAACACTTACCCAAATCACCAGAGTCTGAGATGCCATTTGGTTGATATATCTGACACATTTAGTATGTATCATTTTAGTAATACCTACGCAGACGTAATATTTTTACACCATTTTTTCTATGCTATTATTGTACGCTACAATATGTAAACAAAATAATTTTCCTCATGATTTATTTAATATAAACCTATTTTTAATCATAAGTACACTATTAATTAATAATCTCAACATCCAACCGTTGATGATTGAAATAAACCACAAATCCACACAATCAGCACAAAATATGTTTACAAAAAAACGATTTAAAAGAAGGTATTGTTATTCACAGCACGATAAATACGATATAATCTAGGTAGGTACCTACTAGTGTACATTTTTATTAGGTACAATTAGCTGGTACTTAACGTAAATACCTATTATATGCATATGATTATGTCAAATGTCAATGGATTAATAATCATTATGAATATCTATTTTGCAATAGGTACATCCGGAACTTTTAAATCTCGGGAGTGACTGGCAAAAATATTTGGATAAATTAAAAAATACGGAAGTATGTACCTACCTATAAATCTCTACCATAATTTTCTTTGCTTCGTCACCAACGTCGAAATCTATATAGTAATTATTTTGTTTCAATACCTACATTCGTCGCTTGTTCGGCGCCACCTATGGCGCGACATAATTGTTTTTTGCGCACATACCTACATAATATCACTATTATGAAAGGAACTCTTTAATTTGAGTAAATGACATTATATTATTATGACTGATTTATTATATGTTTTTGGTTTTTTACATTTATCATAATATTCATAATGTGTCTACGCGCCACGAGTAGTAAAAAATATTTTTTATTGGCATTGTATACGAAACGAGAGCAGTCAAAAATAAAACAAAAATTCCTGGAGAAGCGTGGTGACATCATACTAAAATCTGTACTGTAGTAATTACTGGATAAAAAAAACATCTCCAATGCTCTGCTGGTTATAATATAACTATATAATTTCTATATAATACCAAATAATTCTCCTAGATTTGCCGCCCCCAAGCGACGCTCAATCTGCCTACCCCCACGGTACATCACTGCATGGAACCAAACTAAAGACGCTGACTCGTCTTCCAGATGGACACTTCTGTGATTTCCTTATACAAATAGCTGAAGGTCATTTTCTTACCTACCCATTTCAGTTTGACATAATTAGTGACAACTTGCTTAAAAAAAGTAAATCTTGGCCCCGTGTTCAAAGTTTATATGGATATTAGTGGTTCTAGTGTCCTTTTTCACTTTCAAACGGCTCCATTGATCATAATAATAATATTATGTATCAAGGTTGTCCTCAATATGTTTGGGCTAAACAAAAAATTACAATACTTTAGCCAGGGCTCGAACTGGACCGGAGCGCCGTTCCGGTTCAGGAAATCCCCAAAATTATCACTCCGTCTCGTGGAAAAATAATAACATATCTTCTTCTTATTGTGCCATCCCCTAGCGGAGGTCGGCCACCATCAAGGCGATCTTATCTTTGTCGTCTGCTACCCGGAACAGTTCGGTGGAGCTGCACTCGTACCAATCACGGAGGTTCTTAAGCCACGAGATGCGGCGCCGTCCTCTGCTACGCTTCCCATTGATCTTTCCTTGAATGACGAGTTGGGGAATGCTGTATTTTTGTCTCTCATAATGTGGCCGAGGTATTGTAGTTTCCTGGTTTTGATACTACGTAGAACTTCTCGGTCCTTCCCCATTCGATTGAGAACTTCAACATTTGTCACCCGGTCAGTCCAAGGAATTTTGAGGTTGCGTCTATACAGCCACATCTCGAAAGCTTGAAGTCTCGTGACATCTCTTGGTTTAGCGTCCATACTTCCAGACAATAGAAAAGAATTGAGAGCACATAACAACGTACCATACGCAGTCTTAGACCTAGGTTAAGATCTCGATTGCTAAGGAGCCGTCTCATTTTGAGAAAGGCGCTCCTTGTGATCTCAATTCTAGTTTTTATTTCCATTTATATATTTTTTACTATCTGTTTCAATAATTCAACTAGGAAACTTCGCTAAAACGGAAGCGTTTAATTTTTTGATCAGCATTATTTTTTAAAAATTGTTTATAAACCAACGGTTTAGAATCGCTGGACCGGCGCTCCGTCAAGTGTCAAGTGAAATGTCATATATTATTAAAATTTGTGATACGGTAATAATTGACGGCGACTGTAACCATTCTTTAGTGAGAATATGATAATAATTATCTGACAACGATCATTTCGTCCGTGCTTCTCTTCATGTGAGGTTGTCTTTCCGTATACAATAAGACAAAATCCATACTTGAAAATGCAAAAAATTGTGATATTTGGTTCTACCGGCATGACTGGATTATGCGTTGTCGAAGCGGCAATACAAAAAGGTAAATATTATTCGACATACCTACCTACAAAAAGTGTAGGTACCTATCATTTGAGGCACTAGTATGATTACTGATCAGTGTTTGAATAACCATGTAATTGAATAATACATTAGGAATTAAATATACCTACCAGTCATATTTACAAATTTGAAAATAGAACGCTAGAAAAATACAGAATGTCAAAAAACTCGCATTGTTTTAAAATAGTAGCAGTTCATCGTGTTATAGAAATTGTTTTTACATATTAGAGTCATTACAGGTTCCATTATCAAGGCTAGTCATATACTTAGCAACTCTATAAAGCGTGTAATTTGTAATCTATTTAGAAAATGAATGTTTCTCTTGACCAATTCGTTGATATATTAAAATAGCAGTTATCTCTGAATGAGGAGGGGGAACTTGTTCTTATCTTTTTTTTCAATATCAGGTACTTTAAGGCTAATCTGATGACTTAAAGGGTTTAATAAATCGATTGAATTGGTAGAGGGCCATAGCCAGGGGTGACATAAAGGGGAAATACCCTACCTTAAAAATAGCCAACATACAATAATCTGATTGCTACAATTTGGCTCTAGCTACGGCCCCAAACCTGTTTGTTAATCTAATGTATTCTAAATTGTCAAATTAATGGACCTTACTTTTTTGGCTTAAAAACTCATCATCAGAACGCTTAGTTAACTTACATGCTAAGTTTTTCTGTGTATAACAGCCGAATGCTCCACCTCTGAGTTATATCCATGAACTTTAAAACACACGGTGTAGTAGTAGAAAAGCTTTCGCCTCCAAAAGCCTTGAATCTGGAATTCGAATGCACATGCTGTTTTTCAATTTCTGTTCCAAGTGTCCGATCAATATCAAAAACTGATAAGTCTATATACTTAATATATTATGATTAAAATCTTACAAAAATGCTCCATTTTTATGTACAATTTCACATAATAATATTGATATTTTGATAATAATTTCTAGAACACCCCAAAATCACACGACAAAATTTTTTGAAAACCCAACTATTACAGAAACCAATTATTTAAAGTGATTTAAATAGATGTTGAAATGCCCAATAATTTTATTTTATTACATTTTAACATTTTATTACAATTAGTATTACAAATAGGGGTTAATTAGCTAATAGAAATAAGTATATTCTTCTAGTTTAAAAATAAAATACCATATAAAAAAGAAACTAATGTAAAAGCAACTAGACGCCTGACGCACAAAACATAATTGCCCACTAATATTGAATTGTGGACATATCAGTTTTTGTTATTAGATGCCTCGTATATTAAGCTGTGTATCCACTATGTTCGCGAACCTGTAACCGCTCAAAAGGAGAGTTATGCCAACATGTCGTCTGAGTTAGTGGCGAGTGCTGTTTTCATGTTCATTCATTATTTGGTAGAAGATTATAAAAGGCCTCCTCATTTTTGGCGAGCCGATTTCTACATAAACAGGGATAAAGGGGTTCTACTATTGGACCTAAAATCTGAAGAACTAGGTGGGCATTACAGAAATTTTATGCAAATGTCTTCGTCAAATTTGGAACATTTGCTCAGTTTGGTAGCGCCATCGATCCAAAGAAATGATACTAAATTCCGAAAGGTTATATCGATTCAAAATAAGCAGACTTTAATCGTAAGATTTTTAGCCACTGGTTTTATGCAATATTTGTTTAAAATTTGGAAGCAAGCAATCGGCAAAGTTGTTCCTGAAGTTTATAATGCTATTATCTGTGCATTGAAAGACAATATACAGGTATGAGGTCTTGAGGATTCCACAATACCAGATTGTTTCAATATAGTTCGGTGAGAGCTTAATATTTTTCTTCTGACCACTCCATTATAAATTGTTACAGTCTGTTGCACGAACGCACTCCACTCGCCTTTGTGCTTGCAAAAAAACCGACAGCGGAACGCATTCTGTGGTCGAACTGTACACGTTCGGAGCATGGGAACGTATCCACTAGAAACGATCGTGGAGCGCTACTGGTTTGCGAATCTAGTGGATACGCAGCTTTATGTTTGAGCGAATGGCTAATAACCATGGTAAATAAAACATCAGTGATAAGGAAAATTTATGTTAAGGGATCATCCATAAATGACGTCGCATGATTTTGAGTATTTTTTGACCCCACTGCGCCTCACCATTACATTTCATCACAAAATCTTTTACACCCCTGTCGTAATCACCACATCTTTGGCTAATAATAGCTATTTTTTGCAAAAGATTGATTGGAAACATGAAATATTTTATTGTTAGAAAAATGAGTTTATATTTTGTTTCACATTATATCAGACCTCCCCATTAGGACATGATGTCATATATGGACGACCTTTAAGTGTAAAACTGTCTTTTTCTTTTCTTCATTGGAGTAAACCTAATTAAATATATAAAATTAACGTACAAATATTATCATTATTTCAATAGTTTGAATTGATCAAATGAAAGAGTTCAGAAATCTAAGTAAATTACTCACTCAGTTACTGAATTACTGTTATAACTCAGTTACTGAATTCATATCTTGGAATTACCAACTGCATGCTGTTACCATCTGACCAAAGACCACATATTTGTCCGAATGTAATATTGAATGTTTTCTCTTTTTTAGGTCTGACAATCCGAGCGTTTGTCAGAGACGAAGCCAAGGTGCCTGATAATTTGAAAAACAAAGTGGAAGTAGTCGTCGGCGATGTGTTGAACCAATCAGATGTAAATTCAGCAGTTGAAGGTATGGACGGCGTGGTCGTAGCACTGGGAACGCGAAACGACCTGAAACCGACCACTGTCATGTCTGAAGGAATGAAGAATATCATAGCGGCAATGAAAACCAACAATGTTAATGTTGTTTCGGTTTGCCTATCAGCTTTTCTGTTTTACGAGCAGGAAAAGGTGCCCAAAATTTTCGTAGACGTGAATTCTGACCATGTTCGCATGCGAGATGCTGTTACGCACAGCGGATTAAAATATATTGCTGTGTTCCCGCCCCATATTTCAGGTAATATCCGTCAAAAAATATAAGTATATCTATTATTAACATAAATTCAATAATAGACCGCCAATTAGAATTCAGGACAACTGAGTGACGGACATAGATTGGTGCAGTGATGAAAGAAATGTGCAAAGGAATTTTTAGAAAGGAGTCAGGATTAACAAAACCTAGCAGATGTCACTGAGTTCCTAGTGCTGATAACATCTTGACGCTTCGCGGACCCTTCGTACTTTCCGGGTACATTCTCATACACTCTGCATTTTGAGTCTTGCGATAAATACCTGGCAGGTAAAACTGCGGGTGTGTTCACCTACTAGTTATTGTGACCTGCCGCATCCACAAATGGTTATCAAATGCACGTGGCCTAACAGTCATAATTATTAGGATCGTTAGTGTCAGTTTGTGTCATCCGAACTGTCTTGTCTTTTAGACATACAGCGTGAGCGTATTAAAGTAAACATTGATGCCTCAGATGGTTGTTTCATTTCGTGAGTGCCAAGGGTCTTCCACTGACAGGCCTTGCTGTGTCGTAGAATGTCAAGAGGAGAGGAGCCAACCTGTTATCAATATGAGATTCTGATAATATTGCATTCACCTATATATTTTTTTTTTCTGTTTCTGGAATGGTCCTGGCTTAAACCCCCTCTAATGGAATCATCCTATACACTATTTATTAATTTCATCATATATAATTAAATTATATTTTATTCAGTTATCTCATACCTCATACCTAATGAGATTCAAATGTATATCCACTACTAATAAAGTATAATGTCAAAATCAAGCTTAAGATTCATATTTGAATAGATGATGTAAAAATACGTAGTGATACGATTTCTGTTAGCAGGTAGACTGAAATATCTACAAAACATGGTTTATTGCAGATAAGGAAACTAATTTTGTTAATCAAACGAATCAAAGATTGACGTGATTGAAAAAACAAATCATACCTATTCATTACATAAGTGTAATAAAAGTAATAGTATATTATTTAAACAAGGTTTGAATTTGAAAATAACTTGTATAATACAGGTGATTTTTATGGACCATAACAACATGTTAATAACTCATAAATAAAACAAAATTTAAATATTAATATTATTTACCAGTGGCAGAGGGTGGAGGTGAGCTATGGAAATTCAACATAAATAGCGCACACTAAACTTTAACAGTCATACTTGTTTGTTTTCATATAAGTAATAATATAAATTAGAGATGGTTTTTTTAAATGTTCGATTAAACCCTGTCTAACCAAACCATAAAAGATTAAAATATTTTTCTATTTATAAAATATTTTAAATTAAATAATATGATCTAATGGCATATTTTAGATATTTTATAGACAATAGAATATTTTTTATCTAATATCACACTGCACGCCAAAACAGTTTATTTGGGATTTAAAGAAACATTTTGTGTTTCATTATTCATTTAGTCGTCAATATTGCTGTCAATTTGCCTCATGGCCTGTCGTAGGGTCAAGAAATAAGATAGGGAAAAAATCTTGTGTATTTTAATAGAAAAAATAGTTTGACAATAAGTCATTGAATTAACGATGTTTTATTACAATTTTTTACCTTTCTTTGTCTGAATGTGTACATTATTTTGTAAATAAGAGATCCTTCAGCGGAAAAATAAACAATATCATTGAAGTCATGAAAGCAAATATAAAAATAACATTATCTTATATCACTGTAACAAATATTATGTAGTCACCACATTCATAAAACCACATTGTTTTCTTCATTTTTAATCTACTGAAAGTTTTATCATGAATTATCCACTAGAGCAGAGGTCGGCAACCTTGTTGCCATGAAGGGCGCAATACAAATTTTGAACATAGCCGGGGGCGCATAGTATATACCTACATATATACACTTTTTTTAAATTCAGATAACTATTAAAAACCCGAATAGAACTTAAAATCTTGATAGCCCCCCCAAAAATCACAAAAATGTGCATTTTTAATAATATGGAGTTCTATAAATTAAACACCATATTAACCAATCAACTAATATGAGAAGATAAATACATATCGACATAAATCAACATAAAAAATATATAACTAATATTTCAAGCTTTAAAATATAAAAAAAATCAAGAAAGGTCAAACAATAAACCAAGATTCAAATTTTCAACATATGTATTTAAAATGGGTGTTCTTATTATATTTATATATGAATACATGCTATGCAAAAAAAAATCAATGCGACACCTGGCGCTGTAAATCTTCAGCTAACTTATTATAGTCAGGTACATAATTATTATAATTACCTGTACTTAAAGCAATTATCCAAGTGAGGGTCTGTGTGTCTTGATACTCTTGATCGATATTTTGATTTTAAGTATTTCATGTTAGAAAAGAACATGCAAGAATATGTCATAGCGCAGTATGTCTTAAATTAGGATAACTATTCTCTTCGACTAAATTCCAAAACATTTTATCATTATAATGTACTTTTAATATAGTAGTATCATTTTGTATACATATTTATTATTTCCAATTGTAGGTCTTCGGTATTACTAATTTCAAAATCTGTTGAAATCATTCTGGATATATCATTTTCAGTAATATTAAATGGATTTATAAAAAATCTCCCCACTGGTTCTAATAACACAAATTCCTCAAATCTAGAAGAAAACTCTTCTATGAGAGTATCCATAATCTTTATAATATGATGTATAAATATAGTTTTCTTCTCCCAAATTCTCAATAATATGTTTAAGATTTGGGAAATGTGATAATGATTTTTTTATTAGATGTGTCCTCCATAATGGCAATTTACATTTAAATGCATTTACTGCACTGATTATGTCAGCATGGTGGTGTTTTTTTCCTTGCATCTTTAGATTTAAGTCATTAAACTTGCACATTTTTTTTATAAAATTTAATTTGGTAGTAGAGTGACAATATTATAATTTGATGGTATCTTGAGGGCGCATCAAATATTCTCCGAGGGCACACTGGCGAAAAATCTTGTCACAAGAGTTCTCGAGAATTCTCATTTCTCGAGAAATCATAAATGAGATTCTCCAGAAATAAAGAAATTGTCACTAGGCTAAACTGCCTAGGAAAATTTGATTTCTCGATAAAAAAACAAACTGTCTTAATATATGATTCTGAATGGAATTTATTAAATTTCCTGGTAAAAAAATGTTTAGAGCGGAATTGGAAGAGCTAAAGAAATGTCCTAGACTTCCATTGTGAATGAAATTTTTGAAATTTCTCTTCTGAGAAATCAAAAAACCAATCTTAAACTCTCGTAAAAACATTTTTTCTGATTATTCAACTGAACAATTTGAACAATGTTCATACAATGATGTTTTTCAATCAACAAGTAGACTTAAAATAAACATGAAAGATTAACTCTTAATTAATTATTAGTTGACATATCTTTTGGTTGTAACATCTTAGGCGCTGGTGGACAACTGATAAAGTCTCCATTGATTCCCAACATTTTTTGTTATGCGGAACCCCTTGAAATATTTTGTAAAATTTTGGGGAACCCCTGCCTGGCTGACACACATTCAATTCCAGAGGAGTAAATTACAAGACATGTAAAGCAGTAGGTAGGGAGATAACTAGGCAAAGTGTCACCCTTAAGCTGAATTAAAATGTCGCCCCCTACTATTTTTAGCAAGAAAATTGTAAGAGTATGTAATTCATTATAGCGCCTGTACACGTGCATGGATTTACTGGCAGCAAAATTGTGTATTTTAAACTATCATGACAATAACTGTTTACACGTAAAAGTGCTGACTGTCTCTCCAATTCATTCTTCAAGAGTGAGCGAGACACGATGTTGTCATTTTATGGTACTATTTGACAGGTAGGTAGTGAAAATCGGACAACCTGAAAATTCATTCGTAGTTGGTTTTTTTGCTGGCAGGTTCGCCACTATCGTTCTACTGCGCAGGCGCAGATCAAAAAAATCCTACTGTCGCATGTAAATTCAGAAGCTTCCAAATTTTTTTGATTCATGCATGCAATCTTGCCAACTGCAGGATAATACATGTTTATCCATACATTTTATTGTTATGGCCGCGATAATACTTACTGTCAACAATAAATCCATGCACGTGTAAATGGGGTATTACATTGGCTATTAAAAACGGATAAACGCAACAAAAATCTTTAAACTCCTGACATTTATAGTTAGTTGGTAAGTATAGCCAATTCGTCAGCGCCGCAGGCAATAAAATTTCCTTTTTAAAGAACCTATTCTCAAATGTTGTATTTTTCACTTACCCAAACATGACATCACTGGTGGGACGGATCGAAAAATACACACCTTATTCTAAATATATCTTTTGTAAAGAAACAATGAAGTAAAATAATTATTTTGTTGAAACTTCTCACTGTGTTTGGTAATATATCTTCATTTCAATATGTACTCCTTGAAATCTGCTGAACTCAGTAATTATATAATCTAACACTAAAATTTGTGTTTGCACCGATTTCATTAAAAAAAAATTCGTGAATTTGGACAGTTTGAAATGAATGCTTACCCTTTGTCTAATTACAACTAATATTATTATTACATAATTATTAATATACTGTTGTAAAATGAAATTCTACTATGTAAATTCTATCCCAATTATTATTATATACCTTTAAATTAAATAGTAGTAACAAATCAAACTGCCAGTTATATAGAATCGTGTTTCTTTGAAATGGGTTTGAAAAAAAAGTCAAGCTCAGTTTCTTGGAAACGACTTAATATGAGTCGCTTAGGCGTTAAGATCCTCTGGAGGTTTGATTGGTCATTCATGTACATGGGTTTTGCAACTCACCTCAATATTCATTTTGAATTTCTGACAAAACGGGATGGATTTTAAAACCTGCAACTGGAAAAGCAGATAAGCCTTTCTAATTTTATTGAAAAATTGACCTGTGCGGGTTTAATAACTCAACGACTCATATATAAAAACACTTTCTACTTTTCTAATAAAAGCTATTGTTTCTTGGTTTGAAAGTAAATGGAAACACATTTTTTGGGATTCAGCTTAATTTAATAATAAAAAAAATGTCTCTTTGCGTAGATACACCGAGCGCAAACTTCACCACGGAGTACAACAAGAGTCCCGGACGCTCCATCTCCAAATGGGACCTGGGAACATTTTTAGTGGACAGCTTGTCACACCCGGAACACTATGAAAAAATTGTCGGGCTTGCTAATGTCACACAATAGACATGCATCTATTTAAGTATAAAAATATATTGTCGTATTGTTTATGTTATGGAAATAATGTATTTTATATTCAGGTATTGATTGAATAAACTATTTGCATCATATTGATTTCACCATGTATGTTTTCTTTGTTTTCACCGGTATTCGGGTATCTAATTTCATGGGGGGCGGTGCAGGCATTTTCATGTAGTTGGTCATATTCTGTGACTTTTCTGAATTAAATTTGATGTATGTAAAATCGTTTTGAACTTGCGGAGAGCTGCCGTAGATATTAACAGGTTCACAAATAGTATATCCCAGCTTTTCGTAGAATTGTTCTTGCCCTAATGTCGATAAGTGGATAGTCTTTAACAGTAATACAGATTTACAATATTGTTCACTCGCTTCCATGAGAAACGATCCCAATCCTTTTCCTCTCAAAGATTTGCTAATCACAACGGATTCGACAAAGCAGCTATCTTTAATGCTAGGTATGGGAGTTAGTTTACAATGTCCTATGACACTGTCTACGTTTAATAGGATTAGGCATGTTGGCATTTTGTCACATGAGGTTTGAAGGCTTAGCATTCGTGCGGTTTCACTACGTTTCCATTCTTCATTAATAAGATCACAGCATTGTTTCATAAATTCAGGATGTTGGTGTAAAGGGACAACTGAAAGAGTTGCTTCGTTAATGTCTGTAAAAAATATTGCAATATTTCTTTAGAATTACAAGGATTAAAAATTATATCACACTGTCTACAAAATTAAACCACTCCATATTCGATGTAATAAAATCATGTTGTCCATCTACTAAGTGAGGTGTCTATTTCTAAAAACCGATAAGTCCGCAAATAGCCAAAACCTAACAGTAAATACGTACATATTCTATGTGCAATTTCACACAACGCACCATGACATGAGTTACCAAAGTGTGTGTTATAGGAGTACCGTGGAATATTCCAATATTTTCACTGGAAAAAACGAGTCATCTTCGGATTTGAATGAAAAACAGCTAAAATGAAGTCTTCACTTTTAGATGGAAAATAATATATCGGCGAAAACACTTAACTATAATGAGTCAATTTCGGTTTAGGGTGCCATGGAAAAATCTTGATCATCAGGATGCCTCGAACTGAAAAAAATTCATAATCCATGTGTAACTTTATCTATAGCTTCTAAAACCATACGAAAAATATGATTGACTTACAGACATCAAATAATTAACAAGTAAATGCAGATGCATCTATTAAATTTGACTTTGGTTATATCTATTGCAATAATGGGTTAGTCTGCTATTTTGTCAAGTAAAGTAAAATATCATGTTCGCTCCTAAGTGGAGTAAATGGATTTCTACAGGTAAATTATGAGCCATTTGCCCAACCCACTGGATTGAATGCATATTGAAAAACGACAAGCATTTAATGTGTGCGGAATGAACCTGCGACCCATGGTTTCATTGGATACTGTTATGCGTCGAACCAACCATTTATGTTTGAAAGACAAAAATGTCGTTTACTGCAAATATCGAATGGTGGACTTATCCGGATTTAGAAATAGACTACTCAAACTCATCACAAAATGATGACTACCTATTTTTGTACTCATAGTCTACAATTGTTTTTTTTATTGTCATTGAAGTCAAATAGCGCCTGTGGATGGATGGATGGTAAATGGATTTATTGGCAGTAATAGTGTGTATTTTAAACTATCGTGACAATAACTGTTTACACGTAAAAGTGCTGACTGTCTCTCCAATCTCATGCTTCAAGAGAAAGCGAGACACGATGTTGTCATTTTATGGTACTTTTGACAGTCGTGAAAATCTTAAAATTAGTCTGCGCAGTGTAGTTTGTTTTTTTTTCCGGTAGGTTCGTCACTATCGTTCTACTGCGTAGGCGCAGATATCGAACAAATCCCAACTGTCGCGTGAAAATTCAGAAGCTTCCGAACTGTTTTGATTCGAGAGAATGGAACACTGGGAATGTTTAACCGAAAGTCATTGGATGGAATTGTTCAAACACTTTCACACCGATAATTTGAATCATACGAACATTCGTATAATAATTGTTGAATACATTTTATGTCTCCTCGGCATTAATGCACCGTTAGAAGGGGTATTTTCTCTTAGTTATGAATAAGTTGTGGAAGAGCGGAAAAACACAGTCGCAAGTCGGAGTTCTTAAAGCAATGTTAATTACCAAAGTAAATTTTTGAGAACTCCTGCCAAGAATTTCATTCTTATTTGAAATCAAAACCAAACATTTGTTCTTCAGAAACATATAAGACCACATAAATTATTTATTTTCACGTGTTCATTCCTGTTCTTTTCATTAATAAATAAAAACTATGAAGAAATATGCGTTTTCTTGAATACAAATAATATTACCTAAAATTAGGAGGAATAAATAAATGGTTTCATATCAAATTTTCATGCAATAATTGGTACTTGCCAATTACCAAAAAACTGGAAGGTCACGCGGAAAACATAGTAAGTACCAATACCAAGCTGGCTTCAGGGCAGGAAGGTCTACAACGGATCAGCTCTTCACAGTTCGCCAAATACTGGAAAAATGCTGGGAATTTGATGTGGACATTTATCAGCTCTTTGTTGATTTTAAGCAGGCATATGACAGCATCGACCGGGAAAAACTATGAACTGTCCTTCTGGACTTTGAAATCCCACCGAAACTAGTCAGGCTTGTTAGAAACACACTCCCAGGTAAAGGTGAATGGCCAACTGACGAAGGGCTTTGAAGTATCTCGGGATCTAAAGCAAGGAGACGGATTGGCTCCCATGCTGTTCAACTTAGCCCTCGAATCCGCTATCAGAAAGTCTCAAGTGAATAGGAGCGGCACTATATTAAGCAGACCGAGCCAACTGGTTGGCTATGCAGACAACCTCAACATGATGGGCAGATCCATACAGATTGTGAAGAAAGAATTTGACCGCCTCCAAAGGGCCGCACTAGAGATTGGCTTAAGAGTAAATGAAAACAAAATTAAAGTCATGGTACAAAATCAGAGTAGGCTGGGCCAAAGTTCCAGTTTTGGAAAACATCAATTTGAGGTTGTCAACCGGTTCACATACCTGGGTTCCAATATTACAAAAGAGAACAAGGAACTGGAAGAAATAAAAGCCAGAATAACCGCTGCAAATAAATCGTACTTCTCATTGCTGCCCATATTCAAATCCAGAAATGTCCACAGAAAAACTAAGACCCGGCTCTATAAAACCGTCATACGCACAGTCGTTGCATACGGGTGCGAATCATGGACACTAAATATGAAAGCAGCTGAAATGGTGGATTGCTTTGAGAGGAAGATCCTGAGGCGGATATACGGACCCATGAATGATGGTGGGGAGTGGAGAATTATGTACAACACGGAACTATACCGCTTATACCAAGATTCAAAACTCTCCACCTTCATAAAACTCCAGAGGCTAAACTGGGCAGACCATGTCCAGCGCATGCCTGAGTCACGGATACCGAAGAAGATCCTTGAAGGAAGCCCAGGGGGGAAAAGGCCAATGGGAAAGCCACGCACACGATGGGGTGACAACATTACAAAAGATGCCAACCAGCTGCTAAAAATCATGAACTGGAAAAGACGTGCGGAGGACTGTTCCAGCTGGAGGACGGCGGTGGAGGAGGCCAGGGCTCGACTTGAGCTGTAGCGCCATTGAAGAAGAAGAATTGGTACTTGCATGGCGGATGCGCATGCACAGTAGAACGATAGTGGCGAACCTGCCGGAAGAAATACAACAAACACAGCACAGAACATTTCGACATTTACCGATTAACTACGAACTTGTCTGAACCTGTCAAATAGCACCATACAATGACAACATCACATCTTGCTTACGCTTGAAGAATGAGATTGGAGACACAGTCAGCACTTTTATGTGTAAACAGTTATTATCATGATAGTTTAAAGTACAGACTATTGGTGCAAGTAAATCCATGCACGTGTAGAAGCGGTACTATGAATTATTTACGATTAGTGATTTATACCTAATAAAACAGTTGTACAGTTGTATAAAACAATATCTCTCATTAAACAAAAATAAACGACATAGTGGATACAGTCGAACTCGGTTATTACGATCACGGACATAGCGAGATCTCGGATGTAATGAGGAAACATTCGTTTACATTATAGTTTATGATTTTCTCCATACATTTATTCACTTTTATAACGAGCTACTTATCGGATATACCTACCGAGCAAAAATATCGTCAAAAACTTCTTAAAACTGATACTTAATGTGTTGATCGTTTAAAAACATTTTCGACCCTAAGCAATAAAATCCGACCGTAGACCGATGCCGCCGGGATCGGATTACATTTATGACACTAGTTAAGTGTCTAAGTAGCTAATTGGTGTTTTCGCCAACAAAATTGAAAAAGTATCCACGCATATGGTTGAAATTTCATATAAAAAATCCAAGCTGAAGTCAGTAGGTACCTATCAGCGTTATTACAATAAACAAGTTCTTTTGTAGTTTATGAATGCCATGCCTGTTTCGGGGATTTTTACGATGGTTTTCAGATTTTCTATGTTCTACTTCTATTTTTGTTTGAATTGCGACTTTTTGTGTTATGTGACCTATTCTCTGATATAACGAGTAATGCAACGAGCAAATTTAGTCGGTCCCATCTTCCTCGTAATAACCAAGTTTGACTGTATTTGTACTTAGCAGTAAAATGTTACAAATTCCAAATAAACACTATTATGGCTATAGTTTTCTTTCACACTTTCCAGGTTTAATCTGTATCTTGTATCATCTAATTTATTGATATGTAGATGGACAACTTATGAAGGAATAGGGAATAATCTCCTTATATTATTATTTTAATAAAAAGGTCATTGGCATTTGAAACATTGCCATTGTTGTTAAATAAAAAAGGTTTGCGAGCACTGTAATAGTTGCATTTATTTTATTTGAATTATTTACGTTTGATTATTAAATTTATTAAGCCATGTAAAATGAACGAAAATAGCTTGGATGATGACGAATTTTATTTGATTACATTTTAAGTAAGCCGTATCTAGCTGCTAGCAAGCGCTAATAATAGGGTAATTTAATCACATTCGCATTATAATATAATTTTAGACTGGCAATATTGCACTAACCTGTCATTATTCCGAAGTGTTTGTTGCTTGTCAAGAGCGATGCATATTCGCTTTGTGTGGATTTCTGTCAATATGACAAGAATATTGCGAGACAAAACTTACATCAAATATTAGAAGAGTAGATTCTAAATAAAACTGTGTTAAAAAAACAAGCTCTTCTATTCATCAGGCGTCCGACTAACCTATTTTTAGGTAACTTATTGTTGCCACAGTAAAAATAATTATTTAGCAGTGGAAGGAAACTTAATGTATTTAGTATTTTCCAATTTACTATCTTTGCAGTGGCTGCCAACCTGTACGATGCAGGGAAGAATAGGGTCCATTCCTATTGCTGGGGAAAATCCTTTAGGATTATCCTGGCATGATTCTGCCTGGATACCCGTGTTGAACCCTACAAACATAATGGATTATTTTGCAGAGAGGTCGAATCCCTTCTTTGACCGCACATGTAACAATGAAATTGTAAAAATGCAGAGATTAAGCCCTGAACAACTCAAGTAAATTATTTATTATTTTATTGAATCTAGGGAAGACAAGATACTCGGGGTAGAAGTGAAAGCGACCATTATGTTGAGCTTCTAAACTAGTTGTTATCAAATCATTACCTACATAGGTACCTACTTGTATAGTTTGTAATAGTCTTCAATAACTCCGATCTCAACAAAACCAGTCCCGATCTTGATATATTTCTTTACTGTGGCGATCATACCATAATTATATTTTAATTTAATAAGAAGCGGGTACATAGGCTCAAATACCGACTGAAGCAAAATATTATGGTGTATATCTTGTGGATGTCTACAGCAGATATGGTATATCATACTTCTTGTGATATTAAAATATGTCCTTAAAAGCGCGTTGACACGGTCCAAGTACGATCCAAGTACACTTGGACCGAGTGCCATCCAAGTAGACATCTTCATACTAATTATTCCTATCCAAGCTATTTGGACCGCGTCCTACTCATCCAAGTTAACTTGGATAGGAATAAATAGTATGAAGCTGTCACTTGGATGGCACTCGATCCAAGTGTACTTGGACCGTGTCAACGCGGCTTAAATAAAAAATAGTTAATACCAGAAGACAACGCACTTATGGTTTATGTATGCTGTGTTTATTATGGTTTGCTTTACAACAGCCTACCTCTACCCTTCGCCAGTGATAATTAATACATTGTAAATTAGATTGTTTCTTGATATGTTTTTCAAGTAAATTACAAAATACTGTTAATTTTCCTCAATAATATGGAGTTCAAAGATGGAAACGTTTGCTTTATGGAGAAACCGCTTCAAAGGCTGAGTTTTGGTAATTCACGCTAGCATTTTTAATAATCATTTGTCATTGAATTTCAGCAATATGACAGGATTGGAATACATGCTATTACATGTCCAAGAACCGATCCTATATGTGATTCGTAAACAACACAGGCACTCCCCCACGCAGGCCACCCCATTGGCTGATTATTACATTATTGCTGGCATCGTTTATCAAGCACCCGATTTAGGCAGTGTCCTTAATTCACGACTGGTAAGAAATTAAGGTCCATCCAGACATCCAACATGCTAGACACATATACGCATAACAGCAGAATGTTTTGAACATTAACTCAAACATGTTTAGCTATTTAGCTATATTACGCGTGTTTGAACATGTACCTAACTGAAAAAAAAAATCTTTTTTTTTTAAACGGTACATGTTCAAACACGCGCGTTAACATGATCTTACTCCCTACTTCATTTATCGTTTGTCAACTTATGGCTACGGCCGTATGTTGTAGCTTAACCACTGGGAAATGCCAATAGAAATAGCGTATTTCAAAAAAATACTACCTTATTCTTAGGTCAATAATTATTAAAAAAACAATCATTATTCGTAGGATGTTTATCACATTTGAATAGTCAAAGACATAGCTTACAATCAGTATCTTTAGAATTATCTTCAAATGTGTTAATCGTGCCCATTTTTTGAATAATAAAATGCCTAATTCTTGTCAAATTTGGGATCACAGAGATTATAAAATATTATTTTTTATCGTAAATATTTCACTATATAATGTTAACATTAATTTTACTTATGGTTTTATAAATGCGTTTAAAAATTAAGAAATCTAAAAAATCTTAACACCACTGCACATGGATGTACTGAAATATGACTATATTCTAAAACATTAGATCGAGAGGTTTAAAAGAATACTATTTATTTTATGTAATAAAAATACTTTATGCAGTCATCAAATGTTTAAAATAAATATAAAGGATAATAAGGCTTCAAAATTATATAAATAGATTATCTACAACGTTTAAGGAATGTCCAGGATCATGCTCTGAAAATACCATAAAATCTCCATTTTGACCTGTGCACGTGGGCCGTTAAGGAATTGACAGTAAATACTTAATGGACCCTTTTGTTCACCCTTGTTGCACAGATATTTGATGCAGAAATATGATATTCTATTATTTACTATTGTCATGGAAAAAAAGGATTTAATGGGGGTTAAGGAAGGATGGGATCAGGAACGGGATATAGGATAGGGATAGGTTTGGGGATATAGGAATAAGCATGAGACTCGGGGAAATGGGATACAGGGTCGTGGGTGGTTTGACTTATTGCCTCTAAGACCTCAGTTACCTGTCCGGTCACTACACTCATTCGTTGGATGTTCCTGTATAATAATAAATTACATAATGATGGAATAAATATAAATATCTCGGTTTGAGCGCCACTCTATGATGATGCATAGAGACAATAGTGAAGGATAATTAAATGAAAAGCAAGTAGAGAAATTGCAACAATTGTATATTAATAAATAAGATAACTTGCGGGCTACAGTGTATAAAAATGTATAATTACTTAAGTGAATCACGAGCACCTAAAGCGATACAATATTTAGATAAATTAGAACAAAAACCCAAAAGCTAATTCGGTCGGTGGACCGTAACATAAAATGACAATAAATACCGATTACACAAAGGGCTCCTCAGCCTTTTCGCTGCCCTCGATTCCTTCCAGGACGGAATCGAGGAGTGCGTCTTCGAACGTGTGGGGACCGTGGAGTTCCTCCGATCTCCTGGCGTGGGGGGGACGTCCTTCAGAAGGCCATCGTCCTCGTCTCCAAAACGTCAGGAAATCGAAAGCCCTGTGCCCAGGGTCCGAGGCTCGGAACTGGCCAAGACGTCTGCTTCCTTCGAAAGGTCAAGACTGAGAGATCGACTCCCGCTTCGCCTTCGTGTAAAAAGCCCGCTATCTCCTATAGCGCCGGAAATAGTGTCACGAACTCCGTACAAACTATCCCGTGCGCAGGCGCGATCCGGTCGTACTTTTGCGTAGTGTTGCCCTCGTAAAAACTTCCTTAGCTTAGTGTGTTATGTTATAAAATAACATGACATTACCTCCAACCTCGGTAAGAGAAGGACAAGCCATAGCGAGGACTTCGACTGTCAACTTCTCGGGGGGGTCTTCTGATAGCATCAATCCTCCCAGGGGTTGGGCATCATGGACGGCATGCTTAGAGATAGCGCGGCTACAGGCGAAGCGAAGGAGACATATAGATGATATTTCCACTCTGTTATTTGGTGACAGAGGGAGAGGCTTATGAAGAATCCAAAACACGAAGAAGATTATTTGCTGAAGAGTGAAGAGCTGGGAGAGGTCTCGTAGATTTACCCTACCTAACCGGTCCACCAATAATTTATAAATTTTGAAAAAGATCTGATAAATAATATAAAAACACCTAAGCTCGTGTATATAGAAATATATAAAATATTATAATTTATCACAGATAATTCACATCATAACAAATAGTGAGGATTCAACCCAGCAGTGTAAAACTGCAATATTTAGAATGTATAAAAATTGATTTAGATAAAGCTTCCAAAAAGATATGAAGAGTTGTATAATAATTATTAGTTTGAAAAGATTTGATATCAGTATAAAAAATTGAAATAATAGCCAAAAAATTTACATAAATGCACCTCAGATAATAATATATAAAATGGTATAATAAATTAATATATTGCATATAAAGGAATTAATATTTTAGTTCAAGAAATTTAATTCAATTCATTAATTGATAAAATTGCAGAGATAGTATAATATAATAAAGTAATTAATAGAAATTAAAACTGCTTCCATGATTTGAGTAATAATATAAGCATTGAGTAATTAAGTTGAAAATAATAATAGATCAGTGAATGATTTAATAAATTGATTTCAAATGATATTAAGTTATTGAAAAAAAGATGAACCTTTAATAGTTGGCAAAAGTTATAAAGTGCACAAAGCAAAAAATATAAATTCTCAATCGTATATGCCGAGGTTTTTGGCAAGTATACATAATAAAAAATAATAAATACAATAAATTCACCAACTTGGTTCGAACAAATAACATACTAATTAATAAACAATGAGTGCCAGTTTGCTTTTGCGTGAGGGCGTATCTGTCGGAAAGTAATAAATACTGTGCGTCAAGCACCGTCCGAATATTTAAAAAGAACATTACTAAAATATACTACTTTCAGATGTCTAATCTGAATAAAAATAACAGTGTGGCTAACAACCAACAGCTGTGATGTGGATTCTCTGTTAAGCCTGAAAGAACAAATGACGTGTGATGGACTTCCAAGCCATGGTCCGGATCCCAAGCAGCGCTCCCACAAATAAAATAACGCGAACAAGGAGGAAACTAAGCTAGAAAAGAATTCCTAGTACAAAATATAACATTAAAATTAATCATCGATTTTAGTATACTACGTTAAAGTCTACAATGGTGTAGCAAGATATCGTCCGTTCCAGAATATACGGCTCTGCTTCAAACTACTCTAAAACCTCGCGATAGCAAAACTAGCCATATCCCTTTCATACACACTTAAAGCTAACTACTTAAAATACTCCGCCGCAGATTCTGGACCAACTCAATCCCGCCAAACCCGAGACGCCATCTCGAGACAACTCCCTCCTTGCTGTTAGAGCTCCATCAAGAAGAGAACTGATCCGGATGAGCTAGAAAACGAAGTTAAGGAAGCACCACACGAAAACCAGGCAACGACGAGGAAACCATGAACACATCGGAAGCTAAATGTAATTAAAGAACAACATGGTTCGCAACTGGTCCGACATTCAAGTTGGGGCTGCAAAAAATAAAAAATGAAAGGCTAAAGAGATCGTATAATAACGTCCACTTTCTTCCCTCAAGGAATTTTGATAAGTAGGTTGATTTCCTTCATACAGTCCAGGCCGCTGCACAACATCATCAGTGTTGACAGACGATCGCTTCTATTATTTGCATCACGCCTGCCAACTCACCACCATAAACATCAGAGTGCGGTGGAATCCACACAATCAGCGGCAGATTCCAACGCCAAAAAGAGAGGGGACTAACGGGACCGTCTTCAGCACCGATAGTTCAACCCAAATACCAAGAGGGTTGACTGCTAGAGAAAAAAAAATCAGACGCGTCCGAGGAACATCTTCAGCACCCCGGATCACTAAAACACACCGGACAGTAGTGAGACACCTTCAGTTCCCACGACTTCCAAGGAGCTAGCAGCCAACAAATAATAATAAAATCTCCCCGCAACCTGTACCGACAAAGATACATTGAACAGAACAAGTATAACCAATCACTACAATCAATAAAAAAAATATATTATAAAAATAGCAAACAAAACCGTCACGCAAAAACAAGTACATAGGCAACTGGTATAAATAAAGATCACACGATCACCAGCGCGATGTACTTAATTAGACAATTGTAGGTAATTTTAAATATAGATATTATATCACTAGGTAGCTAAACTGACAGGCCCTTCGAAACGCTAAGACAGCGGTTGCGTCTTCCGGGAACACCATAACTCTCATCCTGGCACTATGGTAGTATTTAGAACTATGCTTGTTTACCAAAAGTTGGTCCAGATGCTGTTTGTGTGGTATGAGTTGAGTAGGCCTCCTTCCCGAAAGGTCTGCAACCACCACCTTTGCGATGGACGTTCACCGGAACAAGGGTGTATTGCCATGTGCAGGAAAGAAGTCAGTAACTGAAATAGTTTACCATAGGTGAGTAAAAATTCACAAAGAAATTGAAATAAAGAAATATAGAATTTTATAATAGAAAATATTACTCAATGACATAATATATGTATAAAATTTGCGATAATTAATTCGATAAAAAATCAATCCAAAAAAGAAGCTTGTAAAAGAGCAAAAATAATAATTATAATTTATAAATATCTGAGGTGTGTAATAGACAAAAGAAAAAACAGTACAAAATTCCTTCACGAAAAAATTGAATATTAATAAATAGGCATTATTAAAATGCGGCCCTGACAAAATTCAAAATAATTTGTTGAGTGTCATTAGCACGGAAACACACCTTTCCATAATAATAAAAGAAAAGATATTTGACAGAGTGTGTGTCATAATGAATGAAGGTTTGACAACTCCTAAAGGTTTCAAACATAGTTGATAATAAATTAAAATATCAGCATTTTTAAAGAAAAATTTGCCCATTGAAATAAGCATGGTGAACAAGCAAAAAAAAATAATCAATTATTAAATTCAAGTTAAATTGAAAGAAAAAATAATTTAGTTAGTTCAAATGTAAATGTAATTAAATATCCATTCAAGATTGTATTTGAAAGAAAAATATTTTAATACTCAAAGAAAAATTTAATTATATCATTTAACAACTATACATGAATGGAAATATTTTACCAAATTCAAAATTAACATGTATGCAACACGTATATAGAAAATTTTTAAATAGTAATTTTTTTTTTTTATTTATCCAAAAAAAATTGCAAAATCAAAAAGAATGTAATTAATAATTTAAGTGAAAGTAAATTGAATGTTTATGAATAATAAATAGCTGATTGCTAGGATTTGAAAAGAGAAAAAAAGAATTTAAAGATATTAATTAATGTTAGCTTATATGCTTTTTAAAAAATTAGGAGAGGACGGAAAGTTGCATATAGTTGAGTGAAAGCATCTAGAATTAAATCAACAAGCTTTAAAAAAATATGTCTTTAAATTAGAAAGGATTGTGACAGGAGAGAAAAAATTAAATTGATTCAAAAAAATATGTAGACGGAATTTTTTTATATAGGAATTAAGAAGGAAAATTTTATTAAAAATATTCACCTGTAAAAATAATTATTTATGTATAATAAATAATCATTCTTACGAAAGAACAGAATCTTGAAATTAAATGTTTCAAATAAATTCTATGAAGGTGGCATCTATCGACCGCAAATGTAAGCGCGCTTGACGTTTAAAGTTTTACCCAGAAATCAATTTGGAATATGAATAATTGAATAGGAATTAAAAATGACTAAATTTATTTCAATGAACGAAAGGTTATTTCAATTTTATCAATAATGGACGCGAAATTAATAATTTCAATTGTCTACATTATAAAAAGAACAGATTTGAAAAAACTAATATCGAACTGTCAAACAAATAAGAAAAAACAATGTAAAAACATATTATCCGAAATAAATGTATTCTACCGACGCAAATAATTAATTGTAATAGCAAAATAAAATGAATAGAAAGTTAATAATTAAGAAGAAATGAATTCAGAATAATTTAGTGTCAAATTTTAACAAGAATGAAAATAAATCACTCAAATAATCGATGACAGCGCGACTGCCGACTAAAATGAAAGACCCGATAATGATTTTATTCGAGGTATAGAAATTATTAATTATTCACAATATAGAAATGGAACGAAAGGGCCTTTTGTAAACTCCATTCCATAATAAGGTTCATCCAGCTGTCCAATTGATTTGATGTTACATCCACATAGTATGTTTCAATCCAATGGTTCTATCAAATTTGAGGTTAATAATTCGTGTCATCCAGTAGGTATATAAATGTTCATGTCGATCTCGTCCAAGTTTGACATCCTTCCTTCTCCTTTGAACTTTATTAAATCACTTTTAACACCATACTAAACATAAAACAAACTTTTTGCTGAAACAATCAATGGTTAACACAAATTCCGATGCCCAAATATTGACATTTCCATACCAATAATGTGGGTATCACATAAATTATAGAAGAAATATGTATTGATGATAAATGTGCAAATTGTATTTCAAAATTAGGTGTAAACCATATATAACACTCTTAATATTAATTTGCGAAGGAATAATTGTAACTTACAACACAAAATTAAATAAATTCCACAAGGACAATGATAAAATTGACGTATTGATCTCTATCATTTAGATCGCCATCCTGCGCATACCGCATAGACTAGTCCGACGTCTCTTGCAAGTACCGCGTAAGTCAATAAAAGACTATATAAATATAAGAAAAATATAACACACATAGTTACGACCACCGAACCAGAAAATTTTAAGAAAAATATAACGCAAATAATACGTTTTAATTTGTCATTAATTAATTTACAAGTTTAATAAGTTATAAGAAATAGAATAATTATCAAAGTGCGTCTAAAATCACGCCCGATACGGAAGCGCACGCAAGCGATGTCACACGACGGTAATCAAAAAATTTTCAAAAGTGAGCCGGCAAAAATCAGTGTAATTAGAACTAATGACTCTGAAAACAAAATACCGTTACGGTAACAATTATTGTATGAAATCGTGATTAGCAAAATTTAAGGTTTTATAATCGGAACAAATAAAATTTAGAAAATTAGGACAAAATAACGAACGAGTACATAATCCGAAACAAATAACTGTAGTCTTTAGGAGGTAAGTCATCGTGTTTTGGAAAAGAAATATTCAACAAGAAACACGATGCTTGTTGGGTGCCAATGTCATATTAAAATTTTGACATGGGGGTTAAGGAAGGATGGGATCAGGAACGGGATATAGGATAGGGATAGGTTTGGGGATATAGGAATAAGCATGAGACTCGGGGAAATGGGATACAGGGTCGTGGGTGGTTTGACTTATTGCCTCTAAGACCTCAGTTACCTGTCCGGTCACTACACTCATTCGTTGGATGTTCCTGTATAATAATAAATTACATAATGATGGAATAAATATAAATATCTCGGTTTGAGCGCCACTCTATGATGATGCATAGAGACAATAGTGAAGGATAATTAAATGAAAAGCAAGTAGAGAAATTGCAACAATTGTATATTAATAAATAAGATAACTTGCGGGCTACAGTGTATAAAAATGTATAATTACTTAAGTGAATCACGAGCACCTAAAGCGATACAATATTTAGATAAATTAGAACAAAAACCCAAAAGCTAATTCGGTCGGTGGACCGTAACATAAAATGACAATAAATACCGATTACACAAAGGGCTCCTCAGCCTTTTCGCTGCCCTCGATTCCTTCCAGGACGGAATCGAGGAGTGCGTCTTCGAACGTGTGGGGACCGTGGAGTTCCTCCGATCTCCTGGCGTGGGGGGGACGTCCTTCAGAAGGCCATCGTCCTCGTCTCCAAAACGTCAGGAAATCGAAAGCCCTGTGCCCAGGGTCCGAGGCTCGGAACTGGCCAAGACGTCTGCTTCCTTCGAAAGGTCAAGACTGAGAGATCGACTCCCGCTTCGCCTTCGTGTAAAAAGCCCGCTATCTCCTATAGCGCCGGAAATAGTGTCACGAACTCCGTACAAACTATCCCGTGCGCAGGCGCGATCCGGTCGTACTTTTGCGTAGTGTTGCCCTCGTAAAAACTTCCTTAGCTTAGTGTGTTATGTTATAAAATAACATGACACTATCTTCTTCTTTTTCATGGACGAAGGAATAAAAAGGAATATAATATACATAAGTTTTATAGATTGATAGCTTTAAAGGAATAGATAAACATTGTCTGTCAGACTATAATGTATTTTCGGTAATTACAGTTGTCAGCAGTTCACCATTTGCAATCATCATTCGAGGAAACAACCACCTTCTCAAGGTATCATCCAAGCAAAGGCTACTCATGGGACTTCAAACCTAATAAACCAGGTAATTTTTAATTGATAACGGCAATGGTCAACTGTCTCGTTAGCCAGTAAACGCCTATTGTTTTACACAGCAGCAGTGGATTGATCCAGTTTAATGATGATTATGATGAATTGCGATATATCTTTTAAATATTTTCAGGTAATATTAGGTTACTTCTAAAAATTAAATTTGTCAGTTTGACATTCATTTTTCGCTTATTTGTCATTTATGCGAGGACAGTTTTATTTTTTGGATAGTTAGATTGTTGCAGTAGAAAATATATTATATTTCTTCGATGAAACATCAACCCAATGGATTGGTCAAATGCCAACAGTTATTTTTTATAAAAGTTTTTTCTTTAAGGGGCCATATGCTTGAAGCGAAAACGATAATTTATTTTAAAACCATTAATCATTATGAAAGTCAAGAAAAGGTAGTCTCACAAATGTAATATAAGATGCGACTAATTATCCTTATTATTGATATGGCATTTTCTGATAGACATTTCTACAGAGGTAGATAATACTAATAAACTGATAACATACCTATGTATCATCTCTACAATAAATTTATTGTATTAATATTATTAATTAAAATAAATAATATAAAACAATATACAATATGCCACACCCGTTTTCTATATCTAAATCACGGCAGCTTATAATAGGTATTCGATATTTGAAGTTCCGTAACCGGAACGGTACTCTGAGGGATTTCACGAACCGGTGCTGCGCTCTAGTGCATTCCAGTCCATATCAGGTGCTGCTCATACAGTGTTGCCATCTTTTTCTATGCTGATTATAGTACAAAAGCATAAAAATTATAGTATTTCTGAAAAATATATAGTACAGGAACATTTTTCGTCTTGAATCCTTTAAAATTATAGTATTTTGGTATATTTGGTGTAAAACTATAGTATTTTACATTTTTCGCGGAATTAAAATTATAGTATTTTACTATAATTATAGTATGGTTGGCATCACTGTGCTCATAACCAAATTGATTACCAATAATTTCCAAAATGCTTTCTATATTGTTATTAACAAATGGATACATTGTACCAACATAAAGCTTTGCGATTGACAGTTTGCCAACAACTGAACTACTGCCTCAGTTAAAATAAAATCTGTGTTTATCAGGTCTCGACCGTGGAGTAGTTACTGCATCGTCCACCGCAGCAGCAAAAGAGGCACCGTCTCTTCCAAAAGAAGAGCCTTCCACATTATTCCAGAGACAGAGGGTAGATATGTTACTCGCTGAGCTTGTGAGACAATTTCCACTGCCGACCACTCAGCAACCTGTCGTTAATCCAGTATGTAATATTTTTACTCTTCATTCTATGAAATTACATAAGTTTGTTGAATGAATTAGATACTGACTTAGAAGGATTGTATCGATATAGTAGAGATTTCACCCAGGTCTGCTGATGTCGTTCATTAACTGTTAGATAAAAATGTATAATAGCATCATGCGCCAAAGTGGAAGATTTATTGAAAGGTATACTTTTAGCGGTGAATAGGTATATCCTCAATACCGGTACCACATATCGATACTTTTATTCCAATACATATCAGTATCAATTTTGAAGTTATGTCTGTAATCCAGTGGCGCACCCAGGAGGGGGGGCGCCAAGGGGCCTTGCCCCCCCCCAAAAATATTGAAATTGAAAACCAGTAGATTAGACAAATAAAAACACGGCAAAAAAATGATTTGTAATTCTCCAGCACCCTTTTTAGAACAATTTCTTAGATTTTAATTTCTAACACAAAAATTTCGAAACACTAATGTCAGGTTTTTTAGAAACCCAATCTCTAATGGAACTGTCAAAAAATTCTCGGTGTCCACCCGAATTCCGGAGTGTTGTAAGTCATGGCTGGGGAGGGCTGACAGGGCTCTAGCCTGGGTGCCCGGGCTGTGGGGGGCCCGGCGTGTCGGGTTGACGAGATAAGTGAGATAAACACACATCATAAATTAGCTTTAATAGTAAAAAAAAAGTCGCCTGCGGCGCTATTAAACTTCATGGCCATGAACATTTTCAATTACTTAAATAATTGTGCAATGTATTTTTTGATTATTATGTGTCGATACTCGACAGCTCCATTATTAAAGTGGATGTATTGAAAATCGCCAATAATTCACTGTATAAGTACCCTTAATTTGAACTGAAACACATTTTGAAAAACGTTAATGTAGTGTTTCACACTGCCTTTAATCTTAGCGGTAGGTAGGGGGCCCGCCAAATTTCCTAGCCTGAGGGCCCATTTCAGGATGTGGGGACCATGGTGTAGGTACACCGAGTGCAATAGACAACGAGAAATTAGGCTGTGAAGAAGAAAAAGAGCCTATGGGACTAATTTACATTCTCCTCCTTGGCCCCCCCCCCCAATAGTGCGCCACTGCTGTAATCATAACAAAAAAAAGAGTGGATCTCCTAGTACAGGGGTCGGCAGTTTGTCGAGTGAGAAGAGCCAAATTGTCAAGGAAACAGGATAAAAAAGGTACCAGAGAGTCGCATATATGAGGCGTATAATTCCAAAAAGCGATGTCTACATTTGGTCAAAATCGAGAAAAAATACGCACATATTCTTTGTATAATTTTACACAATATGTATTGATCTATAAATTCCAAAACGCGACATAACCTTACGAAAAAAAATATTTTAAGTCTCGATTTATTACAAAAAGCGCCAAGTCCGTGTTTTATATTATTTAAAGCTTGGTTACATAAAAACGTTGTTTCCTGAAAATATTGAATTGTGGACTTGTCGCTTTTTGTAATTAGACGCCTCATATATAATATACATAATTATGTATATTGATTTTTAGGGGGGAAAAATTTCAAGATTTTCTATTAAAAAACGGCGTTCATGCATCGCTTTTGATAGCTTTACTATATCTGGCAAATATCTACTTATTTTTAATTGAATACATGATTGTAAATTTTCATCCGTTATTCTGCTTCGTTTATCTTTTATTTGGTTCATAAATGAGAATGTTTGTTCGCATTTATATGTAAAGCCAAAGATTGTTAGAATACCAAAAGCTAGTTTTTTTTTTTAACACATGTTTCAGGCGAACTATTCCGTGTATCAAATATTATTGTATCTATATTAGGCAGTTGTTTTACAACTGTCCAATTGTGCTGAGAAATCAAATTGGATTTCTCTCTTTCGAGTTCTTCGAAGCGGCTGGTTAGATCTGTGAATTTGTTGCTCCACAGTTTATTTATTTTGAGAGGACGTACGATAAAAGTTAGTGTAGTCTTATTTGCTCTGAACTGGTGTGAGCATGCAGGTAAAGAATATGAGTAGAGTAAAGAGTGGTAGAGAGTATGCCGTATGAGTCTAAGTTTGTTCGGCGGCTCTATCTCATAAACTCGAAGACTGCTTGAGATGAGGTGAAATTGGAGTATATGCCGCAAACGTTCATGCAAAGAGCTGCTTCTGCCGACCCCTGTCCTAGTATATGCATAGTTGTAATAGTACTCTGGGGTACTAAACTTCTGTGTTGTCAACTGTAAAGAGGCGTCATAATTAGTTCTGGGGTACGCCAGTAAAACTTATGTTTCTAAAGAGTATTGTAAGCTTGGGAACAGTGGCACACTCGGGATTTAATATTGGGGGGGGGGCCCAAGGAGGAAAATGTAAATTAGTCCCATAGGCTCTTTTTCTTCTTCATATAATTATTTTTACATATTTTCACAATACACGGCGGTATATTTGTAGTTTCTCCTAGTTTTTATTAAATTGGAGGCATAGTGGCGGTTGAGCGTGTCATCAGCGACTGGCGGATTAGAAATGACTAACAATGACCATGCTGGACATGTGTGCCTAGTATGCTTAAACATTACTCAAATAATATTGGTTGTGCTACCCGCTTGGTCTAGAGACCAACAATAATTATGCCGAATTCCACTGAAAAAAAATGTTCTTTTGATTTACACCACCACCGACTGTAGTGGGTGTAGTCGTTCTTTTTGCCGAATGTTCATCGTCGATTTTTGGTTTTTTAATATTGAGGTTCAAAAATATTAATTGAAAATGCACAAAAAAAGTATTATTGCATTTAACTTATACACAAACCTACTCAACACAACACAGCCTAATTTCTCGTTTATCGGTCTTTTGTCTATTGCACTCGGTGTACCTACACCATGGCCCCCTCATCCTGAAACGGGCCCTCAGACTAGGATATTTGGTGGGCCCCCTACCTATCGCTAAGATTAAAGGCAGTGTGAAACACTACATTTCAAATTCAAATTCAATTCACAGTTCAAATTAAGGGTACTTATACAGTGAATTATTGGCGATTTTTAATACATCTACTTTAATAATGGAGCTGTTGAGTGTCGACACATAATAATCAGAAACTATATTGCACAATTATATAATTTAAAATCTCGCCATGAAGTATAATAGCGCATTTTTATACTGTTATGTTATGTTTTATGATGTGTGTTTATCTCACTTATCTGGTCAACCCGACACGCCGGGCCACCCACAGCCCAAACCCCCAGGCTAGAGCCCTGTCAGACCTCCAAGCCATGACCTACACCACTCCGGAATTCGGGTGGACACCGAGAATTTTTTGACAGTTCCATTAGGGATTGGGTTTCTAAAAAAACCCGACATTAGTGTTTCGAAATTTTTGTGTTAGAAATTAAAATCTAAGAATTTTTTCTAAAAATGGTGCTGGAGAATTACAAATCATTTTTTTGCCATGTTTTTATTTGTATAAGCCTAAGGTATAGTTTATTGGCTTTTAATTTCAATGTTTAAAATCATTCTGATAATTTTCATGTTTGGGGGGTGCCAGGGCCCCTTGCCCCCCCCCCCCCCTGGGTGCGCCACTGCTTGGGAAACACTGAGTTAAACCATATTTTCCTGTTTTAGGCAAACGGCACTATCAAGACTGAAAATACGACGGAAAGAGGCCAAGATGCAAAGGCACCCGAATCCACAAATAATAACAATCCCAATCTCACCGTAAAACAAGAACCAATCGAGGCAAATAGTGCCACTCTTTCAAACGGCGTCAATACTGTGGCTAATGGTCCTTCGAGCGGTAACGCTGGACAGGAAACTGTCAAACAAGAGAGTATGAAACCACCGCCGGAAAAGAAACCAAGATTAGGCTAGATAGTGATAAATATTAGAAGCATATTAACATTTTTCATTGTGCAGTCTCACCGCTTTCCACAATGAAGATTTACAGATTTGTATATGTGATGACCATTTAACATGGTGACAGGGGTCCAAAACATTGTTATGTCACTTTTGCTGTTATCCTGTTAAGGTGTAGAAAAGATGCAAGAATTAAAGTGTCGTTTGTTGACTTGTTTATTGGTGACCCCTACAAATTGCCGATTAGTAGAATTACTGGTACATCATATGCCAACAGTTCAGTAGGTTAATCTTTTAAGCATTCAATATTATTGCAACGTGAAAGAACTTTCATAATATAATATTAGCTGTACTGTGTTGAATAAAATGGATGATCTGTATTTATTTTTCCCAATAAAGATATTAATTGTATATGTGATTTCTTATTATTTCTCTATGTTTTTAATCAAAAATTAGTCTCAATTAAATATAATTTACTGGAAAATTACATTTGTGGTAGATTGTGGAAATAATATAAAATTGTTTTATAAAAATATATTACGATCTCCCTTTATGCCTGGCAGCATAGCTCCGGACAATCAAACAAATTGTGCACTTTGTATAAAAGCATTTTTGGCATGACGAATAGGCATATCCTAAGGGTCCTTTAAGATATCGAGCTGCTCCAAAATTTACCCATGATTATTAAAAAAGGATGGAGAAAATTTCTCTTTTCTATAGTTAACTGATTTTTTTTGCAATTAAGACATGTATTGTATGGTGCTGAATACTAATTTAAAAATAAACTTGATATTTTGCAATCGGAAGCTCATAATACCAAGATGGTGGCCGAAATTTAAATTTACGATAATTCTATTATATAAATCAATAAATTAAGCTAAATTTTAATTAAACGGATGTCATTCAGGTCTTCAGTACCTATTATGTACAACTAATTTTTATGTGCAACCCCATCTGCCCTAATTCAAACTTTGCTCTGATAAATGATGTATAGTAATTCAATATTGTTGACAGCTTCGATCTAGGCACTTCACATACAGCTCTCGTTAAAATCGTTAAAATAAAGTGTTGCTTCTATTTTGACACTGTTACTTTATGTTGGTGGGTCTTGCCATGCCACGTTACAAAGACTGTGGCAGATACCGGTTTTATGGTGATATGATTGTAAGGAATGGGCCCATTAGAGGGCGAACCATGTAACCGCTTATCACATCTAAAGTAATTATTTTATCATGGATCTGGCTCAACCACCTGCTACGGATGCCTCAAAAGTCTCGATTCGACTCATCTCTCCTTACAATTCAACAAAATTCCGGTGTCATGAAACTAAAAACAAAGAGGGGGTATTTATGTTGACCTATGAGTGCTGACAAAAAGTGAGAAGGTTGGATGGAACTAAATGGATTCTTCGAGACATTACTTACTGTTCATAGCAAACCATTATTTTTATTACAGCTTTCAATGTAATTTGTTGCGAAAGTAAGAGGGAGATATGTCTGAAACGTGAGAATAATTATACCAAATTAACCATAAATAGGTACATAAAGAAACTCAAAACACAATCTTCAATTTTGGTTCTCCTAAAAAGTAGTGATTTTATTTCAAGATGATTTTACAATTGCCAATAGAAAAACTGATAATTTTTCAATATAGTTTCGTTTACCATTGTGACATTACCTAATTAATTAAACAGTTGATAGAAAACCATTTATATTTGTTAACATTTATTGTGTACAGCAGTGCTCCGCAACCTTTTCCAACCCATGGCACACCACATGTAAAACAATTTATACACCAAAATATGGACTCCACATCCTGAAGGGGGATCCCAGCCCAAAATCTTTGGCAGGCCCCCCTACCTATCTCTAAGGTTAAAGACAGTGTGATACTCTAAAATAGTGTTTTTCAAATAGTGTTCGAGGTAAAATTAATGGTATTGATTTTATGTTTAGCGATTTTTTGTATGGTTATATTCTATTAATATAATTATGGTTAGTTGTCGGGTTAGGAATATTTATTTGTCGAGTATTGATACAATAATAATAAATTGTGTCCTACAATCACATGTTTCAAAATATGAATACTTGCTAGCATAGTAAAATAGCGCCACAGGCGATTTTTTTTTTGACTCGAAAATGGGAGCTGAACTGCGATAGCCTTGTCGAAAATCTGAGGATATTTTTTAATAACCGAAATCCAGAAAATAGCCAATGGAACATCGACAAACTTCAGTTTTAGCGTCCGTCGTTTATCAATTCAACAAATTCCTCTCGAATTTATAGGAAAAGCGCTTCTATAGAATTTTCGGCATTGGTTGCAAAAGGGTTATTCTGTCGCATTTATTGTATGAAAGTACTGATGAAATTTCTTTTGCAGCAAAGTTAAATTTTTTGAGACGGATCCAAAATTAATTGCTTGTTTTCAATGGTGGTTTAGTAGTTCATTTGGAACATTTGTAGAGATCCTTGCCCTTCTGCCAAAGTTCCATTTTATTTTTGCCTTCTTCTAATTTATCAGAGCATGTCAATATATTTTCACTCTGACCTTGCATTGTTTTATTAAGTTCTTGCAGGTGCTAAAATATATTACCAGCCACGTACAAAAATTTGGCTATTGCACCGCGGCACACCTAGCATCGTCTCGCGGCACACCGGTTGCGGAGCACTGGTGTACAGTATTAAATAAAATCCTGCTATGTCGCTGATTTTTAAATATCTTAATTCCACCTTTCTCTCAAGCACATGTTTTACATACTGAATACAATGATTACTGATGGTGTTTAACAACACATTTTCCTATAATCAATTAGAAAGTGAACTGACTAATCAATTCCCTCACATTTCACTGGTTCTCTATTGATTTCAAGTTTAAAAAAATAGCGACAATTGTGTAATATCATTTTTAATTAATAAATAACTATAACCAGAACAATTTGGAGAAAATGTAACTTTTAACCCTTTAATGTAGGTACGTAAATTACTATTTAATTGATCGCATTTAATTTTTAATATCATAATTGAACAGTGACCTGTGAATAAAAACTATGACTATTTTTTCAGCACACCTTCTCCACTGCAGGTTTTTAAATAAAAATTCATTTACAAAAAAACATAAATAATAGAGATGCAATTTAGGGGTAGTGCATTTATATTTCGGTGAAATTAGAGTCATCTGAAAAAGATATTCCACAGACATAAGGTATCAACAAAAAAAATGTGAATAAATTTATTAATTAGTTAAGATACAAAAAATAATTATGGATACTGAATTGGCGCCACTTATATTCTTATAACATGCCGTCCTTCATATTCTGCTGTCCTTGTAATCTGAAGCAGTCGCTGACGATTTTCCACTTGTCGGCTTGAGCTGTGATCATGAAAGTTTGTTGAAAGGATTTGCTTGCCTTGTCCTGACAATCTTGGTATTGGACGGTGCCACTGACTTGGATCAGATTAGTGGGCTGAGTGGAAACTGCATTGTCTGTAACGGCCTGGATATCTATTGTGCCGATGGTGTGCTCTGAGGCCGGCAAGTCGAGTAAAAACTTTTGGATTTTCTCACTGCCGGGCGTCCCGTTTCCATTCCACACTAACACAGCGGTCTCCGTGTATAACTTGGATATTAAGTGTCTGCTCTTGTCCATGTTTTTGTAATAGACCGAAGAAAACTCCTGGGCTATATTTGCAGCTTGGTCCACCATTTCTTACAATGTATCCGATTACAACAGATGAATACTAATGAACATTCAAGGATGGTTCAAGGTGTCGATTTGAACATAACCTCTGAGTCACAAAGATTTTTGACATTAGTTTTTAACCCATAGACAATGTTTGTATACAATGGTATACAATTTCGGAGTTACCATAAATAATTTGGAATATCTAAAAAAAGTACCTAGGTATTTTAGATAATTCTGTGTATTTTTTGATGACTATATTTAAAATTAAAATAATTATGTCCATAGTGTTATAAAACACCCATACATAATGATTGCCTAATCCGATAAATGCGTACCTACCAATACTACCAATAGCGGCCTTTACACACATTCTTTACCGCATGCTCAGGAGCGTACGCGCCGGAACCCGTTATTGAGCGCGTAATATCACACGTGTCAGATGTCTGCTGCTACAATTTACAAGTCAACTATATCCTGCGCGATAGCGCAACACTTTGCGCATGTTTTGAGGAGCACGCGCCAGGGTTGAGCATCTAAAGGCATATCGCGCGTTCATTACGGCGTGATCGTGGAAGTCGCTGGAGCGTACAACAATTCAACGGTTTTAGTTAGAGCGTGTGTGAGTGTGTTATTTTGACACACTGCATTTTTGACATTTTTAGCTCCAACACAGTTTCGTAAACAAACCATTCTTGAGATAAAACAATTCAATCAAATCCTTCCGCACACAACATAACCAAAATATAAATCGTGAACAAGTTTATTAATATAATAACATAGTTTAGTTTTATACAAGAAGGCATCTGTACACACTTAATTTGTACACTATAAATGGATATTCAAAGAAATATTATACTAGCTGAGCTTGAGCAGGCGCAAGTATAAGTTTAAGTCGAAACAAAAAACAAAAAGTCTGGGCTAAAGACTATAGACGGTGTTTTGGTCACCTATCCTTTTCGTGAATTAGTCAAAACTATCCCAATGATTTAAAAAAAATATTTATTAATGAACAGTAGTTCATCGTTTGATGACAGATTCATTCTCAATATCCCCGACTCCTAATCCATATTTGACATGTTTGTCGTTGGGAGCTCTTGGTACTTCGTGAAGAGCAGCCGATCGTAATACCACAATGATGGCTCATACGCCTATTTCATCTCTACCGCTACGTCGACTTTCCTTTACTACTTGTATTTTAACTCATTCCGAAAAGAACCCCTAAGGCTTTGATTTTTTTTTACTACAAAGTCTCTATTAGCCTCGGGAAATCCTCTGTCTTTGAAGAAATTAATTATTTTTGCATACGCCACATCGCGTAAATTTCTATGTTCATATGCCGCCGATTTGATTCTCCACAAACATGGGAACGTTCATTTTTGACGAACGTAGTAAAACGATTTGACGTATGGCACACGTGAAAGATTGGACGTGACCAACCCCACTCTTTCCGCTGTTCGCCACGCGACTAGACACACGATCATTCCCGTGCGATATCGCACACACGAGGCTTTCACGCAGACAAGATTGTGTGTGTGCAGCCCTTTATTGATATGGCAACATGTTAACGGGGAATATAATATATTCGCACAATTGAATAGACTGTTTTCACAAAACGCTGACAACATTTAAAAAGATGTTCGTCACATCGGAAATGGATGATATTCACAAATCAACAACAACTGTCAAATGATTGTTTCGTTCAGGTTGAAAGATACGAACCTGATATGACTCAAGGAACCAAGTAGAAGTTACCTGCAGGTCGATTCCGTAACTTACCTACTCATTATCAATTAAATACAATAATTCTTACGTGCTAAGTACAAGTTGAATATTTTGACAGTTAATCAAGGAATAATGGACGTACGTACGCCCATTGTTGACTAGGAGGTCAGGTGACATGGTTATACATAATAATTAGTTTTATCTATCGGGAGAGGCCCAATGATCATGGGTATGACACTACCTTCAGATTCAAATAATACTATAAGTACATTTTTAAAAAGTGACTTAAGGCGATGTCTTTGGCCTAAATTACACATATAATGTGACTTTTACGCCATCTATTTATATTTAAAGGCATCTACCATGAATTTCTAAAAATCTGTTACTAAAAACTTTGGTCGATTCCAACCAGATGGCAGATATCAATTAAATTGCCAGATGAAAAAAATCGCTAGACAAAAATTCATTTACATATTATAAGAATATAATAATATATTCTACTATAATATTATTATATATATATACCTATTCAAATAATTATATATTTTTTTAAATAAGTACAATATTTTATTAATATCGTATTGACATTTTTATGATTTAAAAGAAAAGTTTTAAATCAATTTATACTTGCCAACTTCTTTTTTCATTTTGAATAGAAATTTAGAATACAAAAGGCCAATATAGGGCCAAAGGAATGAAAATATGGAAGAGAAGTATTAGTCTATTGACAAATTTTTTATTTTTATTTTATAAAGTAAAATATACTATATGCACATACCAGGTCACACTGCAGATGAATATTACCTACTCTATAAACTTAGGGAAGGTAAAGAAACAACTTGTTCATAGGAGTGGTCAATTTTAATAGAACATTACACAATAAAAATAATACAAAAACCTTATAAATAGGATAATTAAATATAGCCGTCATGAGCTTTTATGTTTTTTATTTACGAAAACAGTTTATTATACGTAAAAAATCATAATAAATACGTTTTTTTGTCGACGCATAGGTTTTTCGATCCAATAATTGTTAATTTAAAATTTGAAATTTTCATACATTTTGATGCATCATTATCACAAACTAAGATTATATTAGGTAATATTATTAGGTTGGGGTACATTAGGTTAGGTTAGGTTAGGTTTGGTTTGGTCTAAAAAGAAAGTTATAAAATCTCATGACGGCATCTGCGGCACATTTACCAAAACTTATACCTATACCGATGAACCGAAAAATATCTATTGGTTGTAGATTTACATCATTTACATCAAATAATATACCTATGAACGATAGCAGCACGAATATATAGGTACCTACGTATTTATATTACTGCGTTAAACATTATTATATTGGCACCTAAGCGTCATTTTTGCGATTGCCTTCTAATAAATTGTATTGTCGCTACAATTATTATTACTTTGACATTTGTGAATTTCTACCTTTTCTTTGTGCGATATATTATTTATCGGTGAAAACAAAGAGATTAGATCCAATCTCTTTGGGTGAAAACAATTTTACCAATATGTGTAGTTATCAAAATTCAGTGAACTTATATTTAGGGGAATATATATTCGCACAATTGAATAGACTGTTTTCACAAAGCGCTGACAACATTTAAAAAGATGTTCGTCACATCGGAAATGGATGATATTCACAAATCAACTACAACAATCAAATGATCGATTTGCACTAAGGAAAAAGTAGTTTTCACGTATCAATATACTATTGTAACCCAATTAATCGTAAAAGAATATAAACACTATGAAAATTAGGTTTAATGTTTTTAAACAATATTTTGGCAAAACATAGGTATGTATTAGGTACCTACTTTCAGATTCAAATAATACTATAAATACCTATTTAAAAAGTGACGTTAATTAAAACTTAGGTAATTGTGCCGCAGATGCCGTCATGAGCTTTTATGATTTTTTTTAACGAAAACAGTTTATTCCATGTAGACAATTATAATAAATACCTTTTTCTGTCGGCGAATAGGCTTTTAGATCCAATAATTGTTAATTTAAAATGCTCATAGATTTTGATACTTACTTCATTATTACAAACTAAGATTATATTAGGTAATATTAGGTTGGGGTAGGTTAGGTTTTTTTTTTTATATGGGAGTTGCATTTATTATTGACCTTGCTTATTATGTACAAGGTTTTGTGTTTTTTTTGTAGATCTTCAATTGGAGTTTTCTTTATTTATTAATCTTTTTTTACTATATAGTGTTGGGACCAGGAGGGATATACTACTGTGGGTCTTAACAGGAACTTCTCCGCATTTGCTCTTGTGAAGAGGAAACCACAGAAAACTCTTCAGGAGAAGACGGACTGTTGACAGAAATCACCAGGCCTTCCGTTTCACTTGAAGAGTGTTCGGCATTTTGTGTCCTGGCTTCGTTTATTTTGCCAATATCCTGCACTATTTTAATCATGTATGATACTACCTTTCGTGATAGTTCCTTGTGAACTATCACGGATCCGATGTCGCATAGGTCCTCATCTAGACTCCTGCATCGCGCCTCCAGCTGCTGTCTTTGGAAGCTGAAAATGGGGCAATGCATAAAAAGATGAGGGACATCTTGAGGGGTCATATCATCACACGGGCAGCTGTCGATCTCGGAGAGCTTAAATCGATGCAGGTAGCTCATGAACCCACCATGACCCGTGAGGAATTGTGTGAGTTCAAAGCCAACTTCCTGCATTCTCCTGAAATCAAAGGCATGGAAAATTGTTGGGAAAAACATTTTAGTAATATTTCCTGTCGTTTCTTTCAAATATCGATCATTCCAGAGTTGAAGAGTCCTGCTTTTTATTTTCCTTTTGGCAAAACTGAGCGGAAACTTGGCAAAATCTGGGGCCGTCTTTTTAAGAGTAGCCTCTCGAGCCTTTTCGTCCGCTTTTTCATTTCCTAGGATTCCGCAGTGACCCCTTATCCAGCCGATGTGCACGTTCTGTTTTCTGCATCGTAGTTCCTGGATATCAGGGTAGGTTAGGTTTTTTTTTTTTAGAATTATTAATAACCATGTCCTTGCTTTTTCGTACAAGGTGGTTGTTGTTAGTAATTTTGAACAATCACAAACACCCAGGCTTTGAGAAAAACACATAAATGTTTTTGTCACGACCGGGAATCGAACCCAGGAACTCTCGGGTGGAAGGCGAGCGCCTTACCGGGTAGGTTAGGTTAGGTTAGGTTAGGTTGGATTAGGTTAGGTCAGGTCAGGTTAGGTTAGGTTAAGTTATATTAGGTTAGGTTAGATTAGGTTTAGTTAAAGAAAGATACTTATACAATCTCATGACGGCATCTGCGCCACATTTACCAAAATTTATATCGATTAACCGAAAAAGATAAGTACCTATACCTAGGTGGTGTTATTTGGTTGTAGATTTACATAAAATAATATATTTACATATTTATATTACTGCGACATTAATTACCTATATTGACACCTAAGCATCATTTTTGCGATTGCCTTCTAATAAAATTGTATTGCTACAATTATTAGTTTTTCATTTGTGAATTTCTACCTTTTCTTTGTGCGATATATTATTTATCGGTGAAAACAATTTTACAAATGTGTGCAGTTGTCAAAATTGAGTGAATTTATATTTACAATGAGTGATTTATGATTTTTGTTTTGTGAAACAAACTATTTTATGTGATTTCATCTATTTATTTGTGAAATCATTTAATATATGTGAAAACTATTTTCCAAATGTTAAAGTTATTTTTTTTGTGAATTTTGATTATATTGCATTGTGCGATTAATTCCCACCCTTATATTTACAATGAGTGATGTATGTTTTTTGTTTTGTGAAACTAACTATTTTATGTGATGTCATTTATTTATTTGTGAAATTATTTAATATATGTGAAAACTACTTTCCAAATGTTTTTTTTTATGAATTTTGATTATTGCATTGTGCGATTAATTCCCACCCCATGTTAACCACCATAGACTACTTTTGTTTATTGTCTATGGTTATCAGTTTGACGTCAGTGTAGTGTCAAAAGTGCAGTGTTGCCAACCGTACTATAATTTTCGTCTGCGTACTATGTACGATATAAAACAGGTATAGTACGCCCAAAATACTATAATTTTGAGAAATCGGAAAAAAGTTGCCAATAGAAGAAAAACAACGCCAAAATAATCCATGAGAAGAAAAAAAAAATAATCCCCATGTCTAAAAAAAGGTGACGTTAATTACTTAACACAGCGATTTCCAAACTGGGAGGCGCGGAGTGTTGCAAAGGGAGGCGCGAAAAGTTAACACAATTAATGTAGCCACAGGTTTGTAGTTTGCAAATGCATAGTTTATAAAACGGCCACCAGCTATAAACTACACAAAAAAACAGTCCTATAAAAAGGTTGTTTGCAAACCTTTCTGCAAATATGGAGACTTATTTTATAATCCCTCACTTCTATACTATTGTGAAGCGCAATGGCTATCTCGTAAAAAATGAAATAAAACGGTCAAATTAATCATAATGTTTAAATTTGAGGCAAATTTGTTTAGGAACAATAATTTTGTTGTTAACCTTGTCTATTTGGTTGAAGTTTAAAAAAAATTGAGTGAATAGATCAATCCAAGGACCACTAATGCATTCACTGATTTAAAACGACAAAGTGAAGGCATTCATAAAAAAATTGGAGCTTAGGAAATCAAAATGACAAAAAAAAGTTCGCCATGTCTCCGCTTTTAAATGATTTTTACGCCAGATATATTGAAGCAAACCAAAATCTAGTTTGCTAATGCACTTTTCACACTTTTTTATTAATAGCAAAAAAGTCGCCCACTGCGCTGCTTTGTTTCGGAGCTATTAAATGTTTTAAATGTATAGTTGAAAAATCGTGACCCAGAGGTTCCGCTGCAGGATGTGGGGTCCATGATAGATTCCATTTGTCAATGAACGAAGATGAATTTGGATCGACTAGTATTGAAATTGATTGTGCTAGTAAACAAGCACATTCGTCAAAAATTAAGGTAATATAAGTAATAAAACCTTATTTTTTTTTGTTTTAATTTTTGTATTTGTAAGTAAGTATATTGTTGACTATTTAAAAAGGTGTCTGTATTATTTAATGAAATAAGGGGGGGAGGCGCCTAGATTAGATTTTTTTAAAAGGGAGGCGTAGTAACATTAAGTTTGGAAACCACTGACTTAACATTTGAATTTTGTCTAAAAAAACGAGACGTTAATTACCCTTAATGCCAGCGCTCCATTGGCGAGCCAAAAGTCCGACGACAATAAGTCTACAGATTTTTCTACGTTCTGCTACTGGCCAACAGACGTTCAACGAAACGAGTATATAATTAATTTGACGAGTAAAACAGTCGACTTTGACAGCATAGATAATATACGTATATCTGACAGTTAAATCGTGATGGCGTTAAATGATACCGACGTTTTATGTTTTTTGGGTTATTGGGTGGCAGATAATGTAATAACGAAGCAAAGGGTACACAAATACTGGGTGAAACATTGGATAAGGAAACGAACGACATTATCCCACACAAATTTAATACGAGAATTGCGTTTGCAACCGAGCGATTTCCGCAATTATTTGCGAATGTCGGAGGATGTATACACAGAACTGTATAATTTGGTCTCCCCATTTATTAAAAAAAAAAATACTATGATGAGGGAAGCTATTTCTCCTCATGATAGATTATGTGCAACCCTGCGATTTTTGGCTGCCGGCGGAACATTCACTGACTTGCATTATAGAACTGCGATTGGAAGACAAACTCTGGGCAAGATAATTCCCGAAACTTGCCAAGTCATCATTGACGTTTTGAAAGGAGAATATTTCAAGGTGTGTATTATATTATACGTCATCTAATAAAGTTGGGCAAATTTACAAATATATCATTAAAAGTAGACATTGGTTGGTCTTATAAAGTGAACGCTTAGTGGATTGTTTTACCTATATAAATCATAGACGGCAACATCATAAGAATGGCAGACAAGATGCATTTGAGATAGGTATATATATAGTCACAAATAAGGCCATCGTTGACATGCTAAATATTCAATAGACCATTAGAATGCTGTACCTAGCCAGGACTCTCCATATAGGCTGTAAGCAAGCTGCTTAATTATTCCTGTTGAATGTATTGTAATACTAGTCATATTCTTCGAAAAGCAAGCATGGAATTTGATTTCTAAATGAGGCCACATAATAATATAGGTTTGCTAACATAGCTCAAATACTTACCATTTGTTGTATCGCTTAAGCTAAGGTTTATAGGCATAAAAACAAACAAAAAAACAAATATTTTTACAAGATATTTATTCATACAAAAAACATTAATTTATTATACCGGCTTTTGTACATTTTTGCTTAATATACGATAAACTGGTTGAGTATGAACAGTAGTTGCTGGCATTATTTTGTCACTTTGTCCCATTAAGGCAACTTCATGCATCAGCTTCTCGGCCAGCAATCTTTGTCCCTGTGACATCGATCGTAGTTTCATGGCCATCATTTTGCCAAAAACATCAAATTCATCTTCAGTCTTGCTTAGTTTGTCGGTGATTAATTCTAACACTTTGTTGGCGCTATCATTCGATTTTTTTCGTTTGAACGATGGGGGTTCTGGTGCTCTATTGAGATTCGACCTTGGAGTAGTCGACAATGTGGATGTTGAAGGCGAATATTCTATCTGTAAATAAAATGTTGATTATTTTTTGTTGCAGTTCCCTGATACGCACGAAGAAATGGAGACGATTGCAGAAGAATTTAATAGTAAATGGCAATTTCCAAATTGCCTGGGCGCAGTTGATGGGAAACACATTGCAATCGTGCCACCTGCAGGCGCCGGCTCCCACTTTTATAATTACAAACATTTCCACAGCATTGTTTTGATGGCGATTGCAAATGCTAATTATGAATTTATTTATGTTGATGTTGGAACAAATGGACGTATTTCTGATGGAGGCGTACTGAGAAAATCTGATTTTTTCAAACGTTTAGACGAAGGCAGATTAAAAATACCTGCACCAAAAAAACCTACTGCTAATTCTGATGCACTGCCATTTGTTTATATTGGCGATGAAGCCTTTGCATTACGTAACGATTTCATAAAGCCGTATTCACAAAGGCAATTAAATCACAGTAAAAGAATATATAATTATCGGACATGCAGAGCCAGGCGAATTATAGAAAATGTTTTTTGGCATTTTAGCTGCTAGATTCCGCATTTTTCAAGCTCCAATAAACATGAAAATTGAAAATATCAATACAGTTGTATTAACTTGCTGTGTGCTGCACAACTTTCTTCGTCGCAAATCAACACATACTTATACTCCTTCTCATGACCTTGATAGGGAAAATCCTGAGACAGGTTTAATAGAGCTCGGACTGAGGTCACAGGACACCTTAGCGCCTTTGGAAGCAACGACTAATCGGAACTCGACTGCCAATGCTAAGAAAGCGCGAGGAGATTTCGAAAAATATTTTAATACTACCGGGGCTGTCACATGGCAAGAAAGTATGATAAGCAATAGATAAATTAAACCAATGTAACAATTTAGTTAAAATGTTTTACCTCAATACAATCTTCGTTGTTTAACGAGTTGGAGTAACTCTCATCAGGAGACATGTTTTCCAAATCGTCCACCATGCTGGATATTGAGCTCGATTCTGTAAAACAAAATGTAAATTGTTAAAATACAACATAATACTCAAACTTGTTTTTTATTATCTCTCCCCTAAGTACCCATTCCTTCATACGGTTAATATTGATATTGGTATAATTGGTGTAATCCAGTATATCGGGTATTTTCAAAATGTGTTTTCCGCTGTATTCCTCATAACCAAACTGTACCATTAATTTTGATTGATGATTGACGATTTATTGATTGTCTCTGAAGGAACCTAACTCGAGCGATTTTTGATTTTATGATCATTTCTTTTCTTCTTCTTTCGACCATGTCCAATCATAATATGGACCTCCACGGAGTGGAGGTTTGTATTGACAGATTTTGTTTTTACGAGAAATGGATGTCAGCCACTTGCTCAACATATTAGGTCCATACTCTGACTCATACACAAATTGAAATTCAATGTGTACTTGTCAGACCCAGGATTTGAACCTGGGACCCGACCACGACTCAATAAGCCGCGCTTCCACCGCCATGATCGTACCTATATATTATTATTTCTTACCTACCTCAGCAAAGAATAAATAATTTTATTGTGACTAGAAATGATTCATAGCTGTATGTTTTAATTGCTTAATAGTAGCTAATCTAATGCGATGTCACTTTCAGAGATACGACAATGTCATAGTCTGCACGTGTATAATAAATAGCTTTAAAGCATTCCCTCGTACCTATATATTATTATTATTTATTACCTACCTCGGCAAAGAATAAGAAATTTTATTGTGACTAGAAATGATTCATAGCTGTATGTTTTAATTGCTTAATAGTAGCTAATCTAATGCGATGTCACTTTCAGAGCTAGGTACGACAATTTCATAATCTGCACGTGTATAATAAATAGCTTTAAAGCATTCCTACGTACCTTCCATTTGGTCGTTCAAGAACTCCAAATTTTTATAGTACCACAGTTTGGGTAGATAAACTGCGTCTGTGCCGGCTCCGCTTCGATATGATGTCCTTACTTTATTTCTCTCCTTTCTGTAACCCGACCTCAATGTCTGTATTTTCTTTTTAACATCGTCGACCCTTGCCTGCGGCTCCACCTTGATTAAAATCTCCAAAAGTTCCGCATACGCCAAGGACTTGGCATCACGATTCTTGTATAGTGGGCTGGTCGTCTTCCACAACGATGGGTTGTCTTTAAAACAACTAATAAAATCTTCCAAGAAACTTTTCGAATGCACTCGTAGATCTACCATTGTTGTTATCGATGTGAGATGTCCGAACACTTTGAATGACAGTAAAATAATGATGGCGCTGTCGTCCGTCGGCATAGATATAAATAATGTGACGGTAAAGCGTGGTGAACGTACGAATTTCAGCGGCTCGGCGAGTAAAATATCAAACATGTTTGAAATCCAACGAGCCTGGTCTGCGGATTAAAAAGTCCGCAGACCTGGGGTGCTCCACGCGAAAAAAAAGTCCGAAGACTGTAAATCGTCTGACTTGCGTGCCAATGGAGCGCCGGCATGGATATTTTGTCTAAAAAAAACAAGACGTTAATTACCTTACGTTTAATTTTTTGAAAATGATTTTCACTCAACGCGTACTATAATTTTGAAGGCACTGTACTATAACTCCTTTTTCAAAATATGGCAACACTGAAAGTGTACGTCCATGGCAGTGTCAAATCTGTCATTAGTGTCATTTTGATTTTAAAATTCTTATTTTCATTCCGTTCACTCACGCGACTTATACGAATATTTTTTGCAATTTTCACTATATCCTACTAGTACGTATATAAATCGTCAAATGGCTGTCGATAAACCGGACGTCGATGGATCTGGTTGGAATAAAATATCCCAAAAAGCCATGAATGTACGTTTTTTACTATTTGTTGTATATATTCCACCTCATTTAGTTATGGAATCTTTTTAAAAATTAATATGCTCAGGTTCTAATGTCAGAATTTTCACACCTACCCTCATTATTGAAAGATGCTGATCAAATTTAATGTTCACTGGCTAGATAGAGCCTACAATGATTCATCTGCTTGGGGTACCTGATTGGAGAAGCGCCACTTTCAATAAGGATATATTATGTACAGTTGAAGCAAGCTGGGGTCCACTCGGAGTTGTTGCACTTCATATGATTCTCTTTAGTATATTATAGTACATTAGTCTATGATTCTCTGTATGAGGAAGGTTTTGTGAGGATTCCATGATAATCTACCATGTAATATATCATTGGTATAGTGACCCGCTGCGGGTGTTTCGTTCCTTTTTGTCTGTTGCATTGACTTAAACTATAATGGACACGTCTTATACTATAATACACAAATCTCAATATTTATGTAGATATATTAGCAGCGTAATGGTAATTTATTGTCAATGCTCCATGAACGCGAATTTACTATATGCACCGTTATTTCACTGTATATAGAATTCATTTTTCAACCCCATACAATAATAGATCTGTGTTACGAAAGAATCAAATATATATTTGCAGGGTCGTTAAGTATTTCTAGAATATATGCCGGCAAGATTGAAAAAGGGGGTGCATTTATTTTAAAGAGCAGTGTCTATTATATCCATGGACTGCTCTAGTAAGATTCCTTCACTTCTTTGCCGTAACGATGCTGTCTTTGTCTACATAGTTTATCGCCAAAAAAAAAATACTTTAACCTTCTCTTTACAATGTGAAAAAATTCATTCCGTTCCGGTGATGTCACTTTGGGTTATGTAATTGCTGTATTTCGTAATTTTTTTTTCCATTTCGTTTACTGTCTAATTTTGATGTACTTCACATATTTAATTCTGAAATAAATGTCTCAATTGTACGAAACGGATCATTATCTATAAATGCACTAGTCTCTGAAACATTTCTAAGTGACTCAGTTCTTCATGTCTACTGGTCCAGTATTTAGCATTTAAAATATTTACGCTAATGTTACGGTTTCAGTGAAGTAATTTATATTCTTTAGTGTTAAATAATTTGTGTATCCGAATATTATCATCATTGCTATTGACGTCCAGTGCAGGTTGGAAGATCACGCGTTAGTTAGAGGCAGCACATTATAAGGGGCAACAAATTATGGAAGTAATGCGATTAATACAACTTTTGAGACTCTATGGAGATTAAAAAATTCTCGCCTGCGGTGCAAGTGTTCCTAGAACATTTGTGGAAGTGTATAATGTGTCAGAATTTTAATGAAATTGTTTGTATGTGCAGAAATAATAAAATGCAGGAGATGTGTAATGAAACTACATAACATTTGAGGCTACAGATAGTAAGGGATTTGATTATTTTGTGAACAAATGTGCTTGAAAAATTAACTCTACCTGCATTGCAATAAGGATTATTATTTCAAAATCATGTTTTTATTTCATTTTACTATTCTGAAAATGTAAATGAACTGTACTACATTGCAATAAGGGTAACTGAACATGTCTGCAAAACATGTGCATTTTGATATTGAGAATTTGTTGCTTATGTAGGGTTTAATTGAATTTTAAAAATTAACCAATACTATCTGTAATAATTTGTAGTCTTGGTTCAATGAAAACAAATACGTATGACTAAGTTTAGTGTGCATTATTTATGTCGGATCTTAACAGCCTACCTCCACCCTTCGCCACTGGTGAGAGTGTACCTATCCAGTATCCATATTATATCAGTGGACCATAAATTTTATTTAAAAAAACAATGTGCTGTAAATTAAAACAATTTTTATTTTCAGGTTGGATATAAGGAGGGTGTTGATAATGCAAAAGATCAAGTTTTACAGGAGGGTTTTGACATTGGATACGTACGAGGACTTGATATTGGATTAAGATTAGGATTTTATAATGCTCTTTCAAGGTTCAGTGTTTTCTTTTACATTATGTTTCAATTAGGGACTGGGTTCACCTGTATGATTTGATGTCATATTGAGACAATAGATCTATTCGCCTTTCAGTGAAAACGGTTGCTCAGAGTTGAGGACATCGGGGCACCATGAATAGCTGATTGAATAGAAAGGCGATGAATTCAAATGGTTTTCATTGGGTCTTCATGAGTTGATAAGACAAGTCACGTCACGAGGAGTCGATGCTGACTTTAAAGAATTAGCTTCTCTGCTGTGTGGAACAAGCAATTCCATTCTTCTCATTAGTAGAACTGTGTTTCAAAGAATTACAGTCTACCAATAATTATAATGTTACAGTTCACCATAGTGAAGCTTATTTTTTTTGTTACGTAACTAAGCTTCCTACATAAATATCCTTAAGTTTGCCGTGTGAAGATTTATTATTTTTAGCTGTTTTGCTATCCCTGATTTATAGCATGGGTTGAGTGGATGGCTAATAACCAATCCACATGAAAAAATCTGTATACACAGAGGTAGGGTCATCAAAGTATCAGTGCAGGCGGCTCTCGTGGTGCATTGGGTAAGGCGCTTGCCTTCCACTCGAGAGTTCTGGGTTCGATTCCCGGTCAGGACACATTATTGCTAGTATCATTTGACAATGATACTAGCAAGTATTTTCACTGTGTGGAGGTCTATAATTATGCACTGCATTTTTATTACCAACCTGACTTACTGACATTTCAATGTCATTTTTTTGTATTTGCAGTGCACCCATTACAAATAAAGTGGAAGCGGAGTTACCTTCAGAGATATTGCACAAATTAACGGACAAAAGCAGTTGTATTTTATTGAAAAAACCTTCAATGGGACAGTGTCAGATGTGTGCGGACAAAAAAGTTTTGGAATACCCGATGTCAAGTGCGTTGCAAATTCAAGAACAACACAACGATACAGTAATAAAAAAGTTAGATGATAATTTTTCAACAATAACTAGTCATTTAGGAATAAAAGGCAATATAATAAAATAACAAATAATTAATTAAGTATTTAATGTAATTTATGAAATAATAATACATATTATCGAAATATAATTATTATAATATATAAGAGACAACACTTTTTATTTAAAGCATTTTACAATCATTAAAAACCGACACAGAAAAATTGTCTACAGTTTTTTTATTTGACTTATGTTAATTTTGCTTCAAAGAATGGATATTTCAAGAGAATATCAGTCTTTTAAAGATATAATCCTTCAGGAGTTCCTTCTTTCTTGCGATACAGGACACTCTCCTTAGATTTTTTGAAGTCTTCGTTTGTGACTTTCATTCTTCGTTCCCTGAGCGCCATTAATCCGGCTTCTGTGCATATAGCCTGTAAAAAAAAATTACATTTAACTCAAAAAGACAGAATCTTCCCTCTCACTCGCTCCAGCATTTAAAAAAATAATACCCAGCTATGTACTTGGAAACGGTACTAACATTTATTTCCTTACAAACAAGTAATAATATATTAACATTTGTGTAATGTGCATCTGGGAGTAGATTTAGAGAAGAAAGGCAAACAACTAACCTTGATATCTGCACCGGAGAGATCATCTTTCGCCATGATCAACTCCGATAAGTTGACGTCATCGGCTAACGTCATCCTCGATGTGTGAATTGTGAAAATACGCCTCTTTGTTTTCTCATCGGGCAACGGGAATTCAATTTTACGATCAATACGGCCGGGCCTGATCAATGCTGGATCCAAAGTCTCAATTCGATTGGTTGCCATGATGACCTAAACAGCAATTAATATTATTATTATAGTATATATTTTTTAAAAATTGCTCCTCCAATAGGTATCCGACGACATCATTTTCCTACCTTTATTATAACAGTGTTATGCGTGTATCACTTGGTTGCTGGAAATATCTCAGGGATAACCCGACAGTTTCCTTTGTGCCGGGTCCAGACTACGTGTAATGTAACCCGAATTGTATGGACGGCACACGAACTCGATGCGAATCCTGTTGCTCGAATTATCGAGCACTGCGAGCGCCTGTCAAAAACCGACAACCGATGGATCAGCGCGAACGTCGTTACGAGCATTTTATGTAAGGATCGTAGCTACGTATGGACGACAAATTTCCGCTACATTACACGTATCTGGATGCGGTCTTGCACTATAGTGTTTTTCGTAATAAACAATTGAAATAATTACAGATGTAGATTCACTGCCTCTTCATAATAATATGCACACTGCATTTTATTTGAATAACCTTTTTCACTATACCTGATCGGTCTAATGAATGGTTGAACCTACTCGAATACCCAATTAATTAATTTTGACATTTGTTTATCGGGAGATTCAATTTCTAAAAGAGGATGTTTGCTGTATATTAGTTTGCTCAGTACTATGTGAAAATATCTAAATAATGGATACGTTTTTATCTAAAAATAGCTCTTTTACTTGCTCTCCATTCGATATTGCAATTTTGTAAAAATAATTAGTCCTAGTTAACGGTCTTTAGTTCTATACCAACACAGCATTGGTTCTTTTTTTCATAATAATTATTCTACACGGGTGTTGTGGGACTATAATATGATTTTAACCCGTACAAGCATGACGTTGAAAGATGAATAGAAAATGAGTTTGCACAAAGAAAAATCAAATACTATACCTTGACATCACCTCTGTAATCAAATCCATCCAGTTGATTCAGTAACTCCAACATTGTGCGTTGAATTTCACGCTCACCGCCTGAATTGGAGTCATACCTGCAAGTAGGTTGGTAAAATTTTTACATTAGTTCCACCGTAGACAAACAGTTCCCTCATAATTTACGAATTGACTTAAAATGCTTACAGAGGTTATCAAATTTGTACTATGGATTTTTAAAAGGTTATCATAGCAAGCATTTTTTTCTGATTCCCACCAAAATTTAGATTTGTGTTCAGTGTTGTTTGGCAAATCATCATGGAAAGATACACAGTGATTGTACAGCGTATACAAATTGTTAAAATTTTAAAACAATGTCGTTCTCGAGAACTTGGACTTTCTTATGGCACTACATGGAATATTCTTCATTTGCATTTTTGAAGGAATATAAAATACAGTGACAATGTGGTGCGTCGAAATTTTGCTGATTATATTTTAGAGCTACATAAAACAAACCCATTATTTCATGAAAAAATCATCTTCAGCAATGAAGTTCATTTTTGGTTAAATGGCTTTGTAAATAGTCGCATTTGGAGTAATGAAAACCCACATGCTATTCTTGAAACACCTTCACATCCACAAAAATTTATATTTTGGTGTGGTTTCTCGTCTGCAGCCCGATTTCCTAACTATCGTCTCGTGTGGCACCAGACGACATGACGTAATTGTGACGTCAGCCAATACACGCTCGAGTGGGCGGCATGTATTGGCTGACGTCACAATTTGACATTTGTGACATTTGTTATAATAAATGATTTTACTCCCTACTTTAATTATAGTTTGTCAATTTATGGCTACGGCCGTATGTTGTAGCTTAACCACTAGGGAATGACAAAAGAAATGGCGTATTTAAAAAAAACACTACCTTATTCTTAGGTCAATATTTATTATAAAGCAATCATTATTCATAAGATGTTTATCACACTTGAATGGTCAAAGACATAGCTTATAATAAGTATCTTTAGAATCATCTTCAAATGTGTTAATCTTGCCGATTTTTTGAATAATAAAATGCCTAATTCTTGTCAAATTTGGGATCACAGAGATTATCAATATAATTTTTTATCGTGAATATTTTACAAAAATTATCTCGTAATAATTTATACTAATGGTTTCATAAATGCGTTTAAAAATTAATAAACGTAAAAAATCTTAACACCACTGCAGTTATGTACCGAAATATGACTATATTCTAAAACATTAGAGCGAGAGGTTTAAAAGAATACTATTTTATGTAACAAAAATACTTTATGCAGTCATCAAATGTTTAAAATAACTATAAAGGATAATAAGGCTTCAAAATTATATAAATAGATTATCTACAACGTTTAAGGAGTGTCCAGGATCATGGTTTGAAAATACAATAAAAACTCAATTTTGACCTTCGACGAGCATGTCCCCCCTTAATTCAGACAAATTCGACCAACTTATAGATTATGCAAGAAAAATGTTCGTTATTTTTTGGATCAACCTATATATGCGAACAAACATTTTCGATCATGAACCTCAATAAAAATTCTATGATAAAATATCTCCGCTGCCCATTTAGAAGCAGTTTTCAGAATATCAACTACAAAATTAACACCTGAATTTTAAAAAATGTACAACAGTTTCATTCTTTTCATTAATTTTTTTGTAATGTTTATTTTTCGTAATAATAAATAGTGTATATCTAAAAATGGTATTTTACTTGCGGCCCGCCGCTCATTTTGAATTCTTGAATTTGGCCCTCTATCCAAAAAGTTTGCCCCCCCCTGCCTTAGACAATAAGACTGCTGATATAATAATGTTAGATACTATTATTGATATATTTGACAATATTATTGTGTATCTTACCGTTTAGTCCCTACAGCATCAATTTCATCAATAAATACTATGGAAGGTGCATGTTCCTCTGCTACTCTGAACAGTTCACGTACTAATTTCGGTCCATCTCCCTGAAATTGTGAAAGTCACATTAGAAATGAATTCCGATGACACACTATTATTGTACTTGTACGTATGTGTTGGATAGATATACCATGGAGCCAAGAGAATGGTAGCATTAAGAGGCCCACGAAGGGTGAAGCAGACAAACAAGTTGATTGTCCGATCTGAACCCCGTGAGACTCTTCTCAGCTCCGCATTATACTCTCCAGTTTTCTCTGTTTAAGGCTATACCTCAGCTGAGGCATGGTCTAAAAAGATCGTGACTAGGCGATGCGCGGAATGCGGGTCGCGGGTGCAAATGACGGAAACCGAACGAAATATGGTTTGTCATAAAAGTTCAACATGCGTCCTTTTTATGTTATGTTTTGTATTATATTTGTAATAATAATAGTATACTCATTGACATGTTTTCTTTTTTAAGTACATACGTAAAGTTTTTTAGTAATCTTTACACGATTTAAGAATATTTTCATCCGACGCCATGACAAAACGAATCGACGTGCAGACGCCTCCACTATCGCTCTCCGAATGACAATGCGGCCGTAATTTCATTCTACATACAATTGAAAATTATTTGCCGTTTCACTTATGTACGCTCTTAACACTGATTACGAGGGTGGGTCAATAAGTCCTTAGAAAAGCCGACAGGTGGCGCGACTAGTACTGTAAGCGGTTTGTTTTCATGCAGCGGCACCACCGATTCAGTATGCTGCGAAGTTTCAATCAGATTGGTCGGGTTGTTGTGTGTTTCTCGTACATTTAAAAAAAAAATTTGCTTGTGGAAAATGGAAAAATGGAAAATGGAGAAAATTGAGTTTAGAGCTGTCATTAAACATTTTAATATAAAAGGGTTAACAGCAAAGGAAATAAAAAATTAGTTGGATTTAGTTCACGGCATATCTGCTCCTTCACTTGCAACTATTTATAACTGGTTAAATGAATTTAAACGTGGTCGTACATCAACAAAGGATGAACCACGCTCAGGACGTCCTGTAGAGGTGACTACACCAGAAATGATCAATAAAATCCACGATATGGTGTTAAGTGACCGAAGATTAAAGTTGAGTGAGATAATTGAGGTTACAGGGATCTCAAAAGGTAGCGTCATTTCTATTTTACATGACAAATTGGACATGAAAAATATTTCTGCAAGATGGGTGCCGCGTTTGCTCACAGTCGACAATAAACGCAATAGGGTGGTGGCCTCTAAAGCCCTGTTGTCGCTCATGCAACGCAATCCGGATGAATTTTTTCGTCGCTTTGTGACTGTAGATGAAACATGGATACACCCAGTAGCGGCTGGCCTTAGAGGTCAAATAGTCAATGACCTCCCAAAAATAAATATCTTACAATCTATATACATTATACAATGTCAATTATCTCCTATATATTATTATCTTACGCCTTTTCCCGTTTTGGCGAGCGATTGTAACGTGACGCACACTAATGTATATGCACATGTATCTAACCACCATAAACACACACGTATCTCAACTCTCGCAGTCATTCGCTGCTCGGTCAGTTTCATGAATGCCGAGATTCATATTTTTTAATAATATTTCTTTCTCTCTCATTTGTCATATGTGAGACAGAAAGAAAGCACAAAACACGCCTTTTTTTTCATATTGTTTTATCGCTTGCATACACTAAATTTTGGTCATTGCTGAAAACGAGATGGCTATACTATTTTCAATATGTAAAATGAAACAGAATGATATAAAACATCTAAACAAATATTTCAAGAGTTTTGTTCTGTGGTACAAGGTCTCATTTAAGCGGTAAACCTTTTTATTCTTATTTGTTATCGCTTATTATTTCAAACTGACCATTGTTGTCTGAAAGTTTCATATGTTATTAATTGTAGTTCAGTTTAAATCCAACCTTTGAGTAAAACCCATCGACTGCATTTTCTGTATTTAAACCATTGTATACAAGTTACCGATTAAAATGTAATCTGCTACCTATATTAATCATAAAGTTACCTTCTAATAAGATCAGTGGAAATATAAAAAGTGTTTATATATAAATTATCCCGCCATTCCATAACACTAGGTATTATAATGGAGTTTTTATTAAAATATGTTTGATTGTTTTAATCGTATGTACTTAAATAGTATTAAGTACAACAGTTATTAGGTGTATAAATGTACACACAACGTTTGGTTTTTGACCTAATTTACAAAAAATTATAACGTGTTGGGTGCAATTTCGGTTAACGATGAGTTGACAACGTGAAAAATGGAAACTTTTTTAAGGGTAAGTAACCTACCTATAACAATTTCTAGCACTTCTTCTATAATGTATAAAAAGCTAATTTGGAATACGTCTTTTAAGTATACAACGAAAAGGCAAATTAAAATAATATATTCAAAATTGACCTACTCCGTTTTCAGGCTTAAAGCCGCTAATGGATACACCACTATACTCCCGAGACGAAAGAACAGTCAAAGCAGTGGATTGCGAAGGCAAACCATGTCCAAAGAAGGCGAAAACCGTAAAATCAGCTGGTAAGGTTATGGCTACTGTATTTTGGGATGCACGTGAAATTATTTTCGTTGACTATTTGGAAAAAGGAAAAACAATAACAGGGGATTATTATGCATCTTTATTGGACCAGCTAAAAAACAAAATTGAAGAAAAACGGCCTCATTTAAACAGGAAAAAAATCCTCTTTCATCAGGACAATGCCCGTGTTTACACATGTTTACGATCAATGGCTAAAATTGAAGAATTGAAATTGAATTGGTCGACCACCCACAGTATTCGCCAGATTTAGCCCCCAGTGACTTTTTCCTTTTCCCAAACTTAAAAAAATGGCTAAGTGGACAACGTTTTTTTTTCAAATGAAGAAGTCATCGATCGGACAAATGCTTATTTTGAGGACCTTCCGAAAACTTATTTTTCTGACGGTTTAAAAAAAATTGAGAAACGTCTAACCAAGTGTATTGAGCTCCAAGGAGATTATGTTGAGAAATAAAAAAAAAATACAAAAATAAAAACTGTTTTAATGCTTTTTTCTAAGGAATTATTGAACCACCCTCGTATCAAGACGCAGCATGTTAGAATACATGACATTACATTTGGTTCCTTTAGGAGTGTGAAATAATAATTATTGTTGCAAAACCTACCAAATACTTTTGAATAAGCTCCGATCCGACAACTCGCAGAAATGTGGCCGACGTCTGATTGGCTACCGCCTTCGCCAGGAGTGTTTTCCCCGTTCCGGGAGGGCCATAAAGTATGACTCCCTTGGGTGGCTTGATACCCATCTCTTCATAGTACTCGGGATGGGTGAGGGGCAATTCGACGGACTCTTTGATCTCTTGGATTTGTGTATCGAGACCGCCAATGTCAGCGTAAGTTTCTTGGGGAGCCTTTTCTAATTTCATCACGGAGACCATTGGATCTGTATCGTCACCCAATACTCCAACTACAGCGTGGACCTATTACAATCGATACATTGTGGATTAAGATGATAATGTGGGAATGTTTATGGCCACCGTGGCCGCGCGGCATAAGCGTTGGACTATCATGCCGTGGGTCCCAGGTTCGAATCCTGGGTCTGGCAAGTACACATATTGTTTTTCAATATGCGTGTGAGTCAGGGTATGGACCTAATAGGTTGAGCAAGTGGCTGACATCCATTTCTCGTAAAAACAAAATCTGTTAATACAAACCTCTACTCTGTGGAGGCCCATATGATCCTATTAGGATCGGACATGGTCGAAGAAGAAGTTTATGTTTGGGTAAATCAGTATTTCCGCTTCAAGACAGAGTATAATATGAATCTGTACAGAATAGAAATATGTAAAGTTTTTTAACAGGATTGGTCATCAACCATCCTTAAATACCTAAACATGGGCAAACAAATGCCAAATACAAGAGAGTTTTAGTACAACAAACCCTTCCTAGCTGAATTGTTATTGATTCATAATAATATTATTATTCAATATTCTTGTTTTAAATTGACGATAGGAAATAATTTGAACAATCAGAATTTTAATGATTTTGCTTAAATTTTACAATTTTGTAGGATCTAATCCTCACAAGCTAAAGTAATGAGTACCTACCCACAGATATATATATATATATATGTTTTCACTGGCCATATATTATTATGGTTGATTCACATCAGTTTTAGAGCCCAAACAGACAGAGGGCGGTCAGGCGTACTGTGTTCCGAGTTCAGCGTTCTTTGTAGTGTATAGACATCATCAAAACTGTGCACAGAGCAGGCAGTCAGACCGCGCCGGTCAAAGAGAATGTCTCTGCATTCTAGAGTTCTATTCTCACCACTACAAAGAACTCCATACCACTTGTACCGTTGCAATGTCAGAGACGACGTTGATCACTTATTTTTAAGCTATGCTAAAGCTTTCAAAAATTTCCACGTATAATGCAAACTAACTTAAAACTGGAAATAGCAACATTTTATGGCCAGTTCAAATTTCAAAATGATACATTTACTCACTAGTAAGTATACCACAATATTGGAAAACATTGGATTCATCGAACCGTTCTCTTGTCTGTATCATCAACCGAAACACAGCCGAGCACTTCAATAACCAACTTTATTGAGTCGGTGACAATCACACTTGATGATAACGTTAATACCTACTCAATGTTAATTTAAGTAGTATTGAGACAATATTATACTGTATTACTTATGCTACAATATATTGTACTATTCATAAAGCAATAAAAATTTACTTAAAACTCCCAGTCTTTTGCAGGAATAGCCTTTTTGCAATTGGTATCTTCTTCTTCTCACTTAATTAGAATATTATAGTTCATCGAAGCTTTGTATTGACATACGAAAGTAAATAAAAAATAGTTTTTCATCTTTAAGCAATTGCGGAAAAAGAACATTGAATTCCTCTTCTTCTCGCTCCGTGTTAATGGCTCCACAAAAGCAATGTTTTGTCTTCGGAAGATGAGCTGTCAAGCGACATGGGTTCTATACATTTATCCTGGATACAGAGGCAAACACATTTTGAAAATAGCCAATATACTGGATTATTTGTTAGTTTGGGTTGGGTTAGTTTAGGTTATCCTAACAAATAATCCAGTATATCGGCTATTTTCAAAATGTGTTTGCCGCTGTATCCAGGACAACCGACTAGTACCGCAACAAGTTATACGTTCAACGTTTGTATAAAAATAGAATGTATGTTTATTGAATGCTACCTGTCAACCGTCGGTTGAAAGCAGAATGCTTGACCGCTCTGTCTGCTCGCAGCCTTGGTTAAAAAAAACTTTCTACAGTTTGAAATTTGAACAAAACGGTGTGCATTAATAATTAACAATGTTTATTTACCTTGTGGTTAAGTAGAACTGAACATCCAGGTTCGAGCTGATCCTTATCAACAAACGATAAAATGCTAACATAATGTTCGCTGCCAACGGAAGTGGAAACAATTGCGTGATTATCGTCGATAATTTCTTCTAAATTGCCTACAGACATCGGCGTTCCTCTGAGATCATCAACCTAAAAACGAACAATGACATTTGAATTTATCTAGCAAGTCATGCATGAAAAAATATATTACTCTGACGAAAGATACATTTAGCGATGAGTGATTGATTATATATTCTAGTTTTGTGGGTGTACGTTACCTTGGACCTTTCTTCTTCGATTTTTTCTTCCTGCGGTTTCAACCTCTCTTGGTTTCTGATGAACTCCTCCTCCATGAGTAAATAATCCTTTATTCTCTCCAATTTGAGCAGTTTTAGCCGGCATCTCGTGTGGGGTGTCACCTGCGGTAGTTTCAAAGCAGCATCGGGCCCTTTCGTCTTACGCTTCTTCTTGCCAACTCGGGTTGGAATTGGAGGCTCGTACTTTTTCTTCTTGTCTTTATCATCTTTTTTATCTCCACCAGACCCTCCTCCAGATTGGTTTTGACCCTTCAATTAGAGAATTCTATTAATCACAAGTATATTTTCAGTAAATTATGCAAAATAAAAACATTGCGTGTGTATTTACCATCACTAAATCGGCTTCTGTCTTTTGTCAAAATCACACCGTCATCTACTCTTCGGCCCAAAGAGAATAACTCGAACAACTCGGATCTATGACTCGAGTATAATTTTACGTACCTATCTATATTATCTATGATTGATTCGCTTTAGAAAATAATACCATTTGAATAAATAAAAATCAGCGACAATGAAGGAACTCATTTAATTTAGGTATTTTATACACTAATTCCATTAGATAAAAAGTATAAAAACACATCAAAAATTGTATGCTACTGGTTCTACTGCTGAGAATAAAACAGGTAGGTATGAAGACACTCGTCAGATCCGGATAGTCTGACACAAACTAGGGATTGGATTTTTTAATCTGCTAGCGCTAGCAACATTTTCTGTAAGTCACAAATGTCAGTTTTCAGCTTTGAATAAAAATTTCGAATCGGACCCAAGAATGGTTGTCGGAGCGTTTCCCACAGTTAAATTAGCGGTTTTGCTATTTAAACAAATTAGCAAACCCATTGCTAATTTCGCTAAAGAAAGGGCTAAAAATAATAGATTTTTCCGTACTTATGTATGCATGCCACCTGCCCAATGTAAGTATTATTATTGCTTACGAAATCGCATGTTACATAGCAAGTCGTCGTGCATCATATTTAAAACAGACTCAGTGTCATTGCCATTATAATGGCATTGATTAAATGATACGGAATGCAATCCAAGGCAATTTATAAATTAATACCTGCTGATTGTTTACATATTGTCTGATAGTCATGGCTTCATTTACCTTGAGCAAAAAGCATTTACAATGACAATTCAATATGAGTACTGTATTATTAGTATGTTTCAAATATTTATATAATTAATGATTTAACTATTACTGTTTTGAAACACTCGATTATTAGCCAGTATATTTTTATATCCCATCATAATATTACTATATACCTATACCAACAAACATGAGCACAAAATTATTGAGGAATGGCATGTCTATTATTGTTTATTTTTTGGAACTTTATCTAAAAATATAGTAATAACATAGGTGACCGAGGTATATTTGATTGCAAGTAATCAACACATAACTATAAACATAATAGTCTTAGATACAAGCAGGGTTGATGATTCTTAAAATAATGATTAACGTTTTGGATTTTTTTATGTTTCTTTCAGTTTATAATTGGTGTGAAATTAAATCAAAGATGTGGATAATGAATTTGGGAAAGCCTGTTAATGTTCCAGTGCTAAATGAACAAATGGCAATAGAGCTGGGTGCCAATTTGTTGGGCGAAGGAATTATTTACATTCTAGGATCAGTTCTATTGATTTTAGAATGGAATAGGTATGTGTTGTCCTTCATACACTTTCTTGTTATCGCTAACCTAAAATTGGAAGAATTCATCTCAATCTGTTCGAACTTATTAGATTATCACAATATCTTTGATGTTTTCCCACTCTTCAAGTAAAAACCTCACTCTTAAAGCTGTTGCAAAGTTACAAAATGATCCTAAATGCTCCAGCGACCATAATATATGGCTGCCAAATGCACACCATAATAATATGGTTTCTTAAATCTTGATTTTTTTATAGTCCATTTAATGTAATCTATGGTTTTTTCATTATTTTCACTTTAAGACAAATATTCATTGAAATGATTTCTTTTTCGAGTGGAGGCACATAGTGTTTAAGTAATGTAATTTTTCTATTTTAATTATAATCAAATGTGTGAAAATTTTTGATGCAGCAGTCTTTTTACCATGCCAAGTATCACTGCTGAAAATATGAGAAACCTTCCAATTTAATACCCATAAGCAAATAGTCCTTGAATAATTTATGTATTATCGATAAGATTTTGTTTTATTCATAAGATGTTATGAAAAATAGTGTCTTAAAACCTTGGAAAATTATATCCGTCACTGTCGTTTCCTCCTAACAAAATAGCATGTTAAGATAAGACCTTCACATTGTGGGGTGGGTCTATATTACATGTCTTGTGTAGATATGGTGATTTATCAATATTATTTCAGGAGTTCCAAAAAAGAAGCAGCGAAGGAAGAAGAACGGCTTGCGGAGATGCTTCATTTAAATGACACAGTTAAAGATCTTTACTTCACTGTCCAAACTCAGGATACCCAAATACGTCAATTACAAAGGAATATCGGTGAATTAGGTAAGCTATTATATAATAATATAGGTAAAACCATACAATAAAGTATAAACTTTTGATTGTACATGAAATGAACAATGATTTTTATTTACATTTTAAAATTATGTACATATAAAGTTATGATTTTTTAATAAAGATTTTTTTCGCCTTGTCCTAATATTAAATTGAGTTTTTAATGCAACTGAAGTAACTACTTTTTTCACAACTGTTATAGATACTAATTACAGGTGTGTAATTAAAAATAATTTCAGAAACTCGAGTAGTCGTCAAACCATGGGCGCTTCTCAAAAGTGACAGCAAAGAACCCGGAGATGAACCTCCTCCCCCAGGATCTCAAGAAAATATTAGTCTAAGCAAGAATGCTCCAATTTCTCCTGAAGTAAATAGCTCCGGTGAAACGCATGTCCAAAATATGTCTGCACCGTATCCCAATGGAGGTATAGTTTTACAATCGTTGAATTATGTGGAATTGGATATCTTGAATACTCCACAAGTCGAAATGGATAAGAATATTGACGCTGCTCTGAATGGAAGGAAACCTGGTATAATTTTACAAGCGTTAAAATATATTGAAAGTGATTTAAAAGGATTATTGTAATAGATTTGCACTTAAACTAATGCGTTACTTAAATAATTAACATTACCATAGTACAGGGGTTCTTAACCTAAGGGACGTGGCCCAAAATGGGGTCACTTGGCATATTGAGTGGGCCGGGGAACATTTTCAACAACATTTTTTTTGAGAGATATCGTATGATACATTTTAAATGTAGAAACATGTACGGAAAAAATTGGAATGAAAAGGTAAAAAAGCCATCAATTTGTACCAAAAAGCTTAAGATACCCTGCCATACTATTATGAGATAGTGATGTCTATTTTGAATCCTGCAATTACCAATGAAGTGGAGGTTGTTTTATATTTGAATTTTTGATGTTTCTTTTATCCACTGTAAATATTACTTTATTACGTGACCCATAGGTATTATTGATTGATTATCGATTTTAAGATACATTTTGTACATAGTATTATGTGAATTTTCAAATACAATTTTTATTGTAAGTCAACTTTTGTAAAGTCAATAGGTTTTTTTCAATATCCCGTTATACACAGATCAAACACAATAATATTGTCCAGGATAAGTTAATCTACGCTTTGAAAAATACTCAAAGCTTGGAAGCAAAACAATGTAAATAGTCTTATGTATGCATGCACATGCATGTCATTTCAAAAATTTTGTAAATATTATTGACATGTAACTAAAAAAGTATTAAAAAAAAATAGTTTAATTGTAGACCAATGACAGTGATTATTTCGTCATCATATTGTATGTACATATATATAATTTTATGAATGCTTCTCCAGACAATATGATTGTCTATATTTGATATGAACTTTTGTCAAAAAGTCATCTTGATTGTTGCCTGCGTCATATTTATTCATGGTGAAAAAGTTATCTGTTTACCTAATTATAATTGTATATTTAATGTATTTATACATTGTTTTTTTCTATTTAAGTAAAACTTATTTTGAATTATCTGTAAGCTTGTTATCAATAATTCATGTACATACCTAGTGATTTTTGACACTTCTTTATTTAGTATACGAAATATTCAAAAATGACTTGAATCGTTACATAATTTTATTATAGCTTTTGGCAATCCTCACAAATGTCATAATATAGTAAAACTTAGATTTTATGAATCTCTATTTAATGGATAAAATTTCCAGTATATAAAATAGTCCACCTATTTAAATCCAAGAATTATTATATTTAATTTGGTGCATGATTAGAACATGGTCACACATCATTGTGCGTGGAAATTGGTTCTGTTGTCCCGTGATGTGACTTTCTGCAGTAATTTTTACGTGTGCCGGCGACTGTTCCGACTATTAAATAGGATTTTCTTGTATTTTTAGAAAATTTAAGCTTTGTTTTGTTTTTTTAAGAAAATTGTTTATTTGCTTAATTAAACACCTTTATATAATAAAAATCAGGTAAACTAACCAATTTATAAATTTTTTGACCTACTTTATTATAACAGATTTTCAACTTTAACTCATTTAGTGCTAACACCGCGACTGGTGCGTTTGGAGTACTTGGCCATTAGATATAATTAACGTGGATTGGTGGATTTACCCTTTTATTCATTCCTGAATAATGCAGAAGCCATAAAATAAACAGTGAATCTTGAAGGTACGAGGTATTTTGAACTGCTTTAAAGTTGAATACAATATTATTACAGGGGATTCTCAATCTGTCGTTTTCTTAAATGTATCATTCCTTTTGGTCAGGTCCTGAAAAATGCTGATTGTTTTAGATTTCATCCAGTTTGCCATATTTTTCTGGATTGATCATTCTTTCTTGTTCCAAATAAATATGTGCATACATACTGGATATACAAAAACAATGCACGCTTCTGTTTACTCTAAATAACTGGTTCTCCCCCCCAACTCCAATTATGCAAAATATGTGAAATTCTTATTCTAATTATCTGTTATTAGTAATTTATTATTTCTCTTATACCGCATTTACCATTTGGTTCATCTGGTCCCTTTAAAAACAATAATCGAGAATCCATTGTAAGTATGTATAATGTTTTATGTTATACATTTACTTTCCACTTATTCTTGAGTATTTAATGTATTTTAAGTATAATTTTGATATAATTTGGACTCCATCGTTTATTACACATTATATTCAAATTAATATTTAATAAGATTCATTGTTAAAATATCCTTGTATCCAGAAGTCACGTTAAGTACATATTGTGTATATATTTTTTGAAATCTTAACTTTATTTGTAGAAGAATAATGTTATTTTTTTAATATGTTACCACAATTTATTACCGATATTCGCGAACACAAACCATTGAGTGAGTCTTAGACTTTGTTTGTAAGCAAAACATCTGATTACTGTAAAATATACATTGTTAATAAAATATTCAAAATTTATAAATCTTTGTATTAAAATACAATCCAGACTTTTTTTACTATACACCAAAAAGCTCTCCAGCTAGGTGATACAAACTTTCTTAGTACATCCACTAATAATTATTGCAGGCTCCGGCAGGTCTATTCCAACTTTGTAACAAACTTTTGTTAATTTTCTAGAATGGAGATATCTAACTATATTGTGTTATATACGTATCCAAAGTACGTTACAGTTATCTAAATAATTATGAAGTAACTCAAATGGAACGTTACATTAATTACATTAAAATATGGCCAGAGCTCCTGTGTTACACTTTCGCAGTATCTCACTTACTCTACTCTACCAATTAAGTTTTCACTGGTACATTTATAAGGGTAATAATTAGTACGCTACCAATGAAAAAAAGACTTTAACGAGTGATATTTTTGACATCGGATATCCCCAAATATGTACTAGCTAGACGCTCGGATACATCATGGTATACTTATTATTATTTCGATTTTTAATGAATTTTGAGTCGAAGGGTTACATGGAATAGATCTGCAGTATATTCTAATGAGAATTGATTTACTTGACGTTCAGTTATCAGGAATTTGGAAGAGAAAAAAAACAGTCATCCGTAATGAACATAATAATTTATTGTATAAAAATAAGAAATGTGTATAATTCAGTTAAGCCATTCGTTCATGTAGGTGCAGGCTTGTGGAGTTATGAGACCGTTCTTCGAACACTTGTGTATCAATGGACATATACCACAAGGAACCCTCACCAAACCAGGCGGAGGTAATAAAGATTCTATTGACCTGTAAAGCCTATTTCCGTCAGCTGCCACAGTTTTTTCTGCCTTGCCATCGTATACTAGTGTATTTAATATAGTTTCTAAATCTTCAATATCCAAAGACACCTGAAAAGATAATAAAATAAGATTTATGAAACAATCATGAAACATCAAAATATTATTTTTGACAATGCTGTTTTATCAAAAATATGGAGCTATAGTATGACTTTTATATTGTGCCTACTACATAGCACTGTATGTAGAGTGAAAGGATAGAAGTAGGGGGTGGGGAATAAAGATATATTATCATATGAAAGAGGGGAGATTTTAAGTTCTTTAGATGGCAGTTATGACGTGTGGATCACGATTAGGGATTGCAATACCGAATGGAAATACTAATACCGGTATTTCCTATTCAATACCGGTATTCGTGAAATGTACGGAAAAAACAAAAGTATCTATCAATAAATATATATTTAATATAAATCCCTTTAAAATATTAATATTCGATAGCTTATGCCATTACTGGTTTCCAAGGGCGTTGAAGGGCAACGAAAGTAAACCAGACATGCGGAACCTGACGAAAAAATACAGTCATGTTAAACCTTTTACGTTAATTAATACATTTTGTTTCCACTTCCAATACCGAATATATCAGTATTATCTGATTTTTAAAACCGGTGTTTCGGTATCAAAAAATACTGGAATACCGGTATTGCAATCCTTAGTCACAATATAAAAGACACTCTATAATATCGACTGCTTAATCTGGAAACCAGCTAACTCCACTTGGGCATATTGTTCAGGAAGGAGAAAAAACTTAATAATTTAACTATCGAGTGGAAATTAACAATTCGAATTTATTTTACAAATAGGCTGCACTATGAATTAATACACTATTTTAGCTTCCTTTTTATATGCAAAGAGCGGAGTTATTCTATTTGTGATATTGGAATTTTGGCACACCTGCAGTTGGCTGTTTTGTGTGAAGAACAATAACGCATTTATTTATAGGTTTAGGAGTTGGTTTAGGTGAAATATTGTGAGTATAGAAAACATGCTTCATAATAAAATGCCATCAAAATCTCATTTTTCGTCAAAAGTTCAGTTAGCTGGTTTATATGTTAAAGTCAATCTTAATATAAATATTACGATCAGTTAGTATTTCGTAAGAAACAAAAAGCAAATAATATTGTAAGCGTGCGTACTCATAGTTCTATATTGAAGTATAGGTTTTTTTTTGTTTACAATGTTTGAACATCAAAATAATTGTAATAGCCAAATTGTAACTAATATAACTACCCAGGTATTGGGGAAAACAAAAGAGCCTGGTAAGATTTTTTAAGAGAATTGGAGAGGACCTGAAAAAAGGATCAAAAACGAAGAGACGGAGACAGCAGGTCGCAATCAAAACCTGAGTAAAATTATATATAAAAAAAGGTATATTATCTCATGTCATTACATATTATTGTATAGTTGATACTATCAAATGAATTAGCGTGTTTGTAGTAAAACTCCATTATACCGGTTTTAAAGCACAGCAAACAAAAAACTTTGTTTTAAAACCATTATTGATACTTTATTTAGTTATTTGCAAACTGCAAGGGAAACGAATTAAAATCATCGTTGTTATGTATAATGCAAGAGACTTGCAATAGCTTTCGAATAATAAAATTCAAAGGAAATATTAATATACCACTTACTTTACTGATGCCAAGGTCAGTAATGAATTTATGGACATCTTTGGCAGTAGCGTAAGCGAAGTTCCTGGCGACGATTGGGCCAGCTGGATTGTTTTTAGAGTTTTCAGCTTTCTCCTGAAGAAACCGGTGACATTGCTGATTGAGAACATCCACAAATTCTGATTCAAAATCTTGATCTTGGTACCAAGCACCACCAGTGATTGATCTATCGGGTTCTAGGTTTGACAACATGTAAACTTTTTTCTTCGCAGCCTGAAAGAATAATATTTTTATGTTGATATCATGAACTATAAATTATTATTGATGAATGATAGGAATGCTTCAAAAATTATCGAGATGTGTCATAAGTTAAAATAACAAAACTCATGCATACTTTATTAAAATTTATATTGTGTGTGGTTTTTTCATTCCATTATTGACTTTAAATCCATGGAACAAACAAAAAAATATGACAAAAGAAAGTTAAGTTGTGATCATGACGCCTGTACACATGCATGGAATTACTGTCGGCAATTGTGTTTATTTTAAACTGTCATGACAATAACTGTTTACACGTAAAAGTGCTGACTGTCTCTCCAATCTCATTCTTCAAGAATAAGCGAGACGCGAGGTTGTCATTTCATTTTATACTACAATCTGACAGGTCGTATTGAAAATCGGAGCTCAAAATGAGTAGTTCATTTTTTCACCGGCATGTTCGCCCCTATCGCTCTATTGCGCAGGCGTAGATCGAAAATAATCTTACTTGCGCGCAATAAATCATCACAATTTGGAATCTTCCAATCTTGTTTGATTTATGCATGCAATCTTGGCAAGTGCAGGATAATACATGTTTACCCATACATTTTCTTACTGTGCACAGTACATCCATGCAGGTGTAAACGGGGTATAATATTGAGATGCATGTCAAGGCGATAAATTTAGTCTATGGGTTCGTCATTTTGCGAATATTTTGAACGAACACGATCTCTGCAAATTCAATGATGAAGTAACCTAGGAACGAGTCTGTAAATTCAATAATATTTTGAAAAAAACCCAACCCGCAGACCATAGATAATAGACAATATTCTTATAGAAAATATATTGTGCCAACCGCAAAAAACACGCGATTTTGACATTATTCGAAAATGTGTAGGCATGTAGAAAATAATAAAAAATGTTCATTAAATCATATAGGTGTCAATGCAGGGCAGTACAATGTGAGGTGACCTCATTGTTGTTCTGGTGATTTCGGCAGATTTTGCTAACTGACAATGTTTGTTTAAAAGTTCAAAATGTGCTACGGGATGGGAGCACTAGTCTTATAACATTTTAAACACCAAGAAAAATGACATTACACACTTTTTTCCCATAGCGGCAGCTTACTGTGGCAATCGGCAGGGCCGTTATAATGTAGAAGTAGGTATTGATTATTTTGTAAATAACTACAGGCGGACCTCGACTTACGAACGTTTGACTTTCGCACAATTCGCTATTTCGCACATTTCAAAAAAAAATGGTTTTTTTAAAACGTCGCGCTGGCCGTGGGGTTAAGATATCCCCTTCTCGCTCGCTCACAAGCAAGTGCATTTCTTGCATCACTTGCATCCTGCTCGTACCCGTCACTTTGCTTGTGAGCTAGCTAGGATAGGTTTAGTCTTGTGCAGGAGCGCGTGCGGGCGTGTCATGTTGTGCGTTTTGCTAATTTTATTCATTTGAAATATTTCACCCTAAAGATTTATAAACATGAGTGAGAAACGGAAAAACTGCAGTGTTGATACGAACAAAAAGAAATCAAGGACTCATAAACTTCTCACGATCGAGGCAAAGATGGAAATTATTAGACGTTCTGATAGCGGCAAATCTTTTGCTTCAATCGGACGTTCGTATGATACTAACAGGTCTACGATATGTTCAATTTTGAAAAATAAAATTAAGGAATACGTTCAAAACTGTGGAAATATATCTTTAAAGATTGTTTCCAAAAGACACGGCATAGTTATGGATGAAATGGAAAAATCATCATGGATCGATGACCAACATCAAAAAGATGTCCCTCTGAGTATTTCAATTATTCAAGTGAAGGCTCTTAGTTTGCACAAAGATTGGAAGGCTAGATTAAAAGAAGATTCTAACACGATTTTTCAAGCAAGTAACGGTTGGTTTAACAAGTTTAAAATGAGGTATTCTTTTCATAATATTAAATTCACTGGAGAATCGGCTGATGCGGATAAAGATGCTGCAAAAGAATTTCTCATTATCCAAAATTATTGAAGATGGAGAATATTCCTCTAGCCAAATATTTAATGTAGATGAGACAGGTTTATATTGGAAAAAAATGCTTAATCGTACATTCTTATCTAAGGAAGAATCAGTTGCCCCTGGCCATAAACCTTCTAAAAACCGATTGACATTGCTTCTTGGTGGAAACTTAGCTGGTGATTTAAAATTGAAGCCAATGTTAATTTATCAAGCAGAAAATCCCAGAGCATTGAAAGGGAAAGGTAAAGAATTGCTTCCAGTCATTTGGAAATAAAATAAAAAAGCCTGGGTTACTGCGTTAATATTTAAAGATTGGTTCACTTTACATTTCATGCCAGCAGTTAAGCAATATTGTAAAGTTAATAATTTACCATTTAAAATATTATTACTCTTAGGCGTAAAACCCACTTAACGCAGCAAGTGGGGCACTCGCGCAAAATTTCACAAGTGGCGCGTAAATCATCGAAAATACAACGTAATCAAATACGCCAGCGCACACTGGATTTGACGACGCATTGTGCCCGCCTGCCCCATGATTCACCGTTTTTTGGCTTCTCAGCGATACGAATTAACGAAAATACAACGTAGTCCATTCATTGAACACGGCAAGCAAAATCACGCTTCTGGAAGCGTCGTCGATACACGGGCGAGAAAGCATTATTTAATAACAGTGAACTCATTGTTTAGTTATTGCGTATCCAATATTTCGCTGGTAGAATGATGTCATCGTGAATATTAATTACAAGCCCCGAGAAATTTAATAATATTTTTATTGCTTTGTTATGAGAGACGCTGATAATAATAATTATTTTGTGCGTCTTGTGCCCTTATTACATAGGTGAAGGGTAATGCGCGGGTGGGAGGCGGCCTACTTCGTAGAGAGCGCACCGGGCGCCGCTTTGGTGGGCTTTATGCCTTAGACAATGCTCTAGGACACCCAAAATCTATACAGAATTTATACCCGGAAATCAATGTTGTATCTCTTCTTCCCAATACAACCTGCCTTATACAGCTTATGGACCAAACAGTGATAGCTACGTTTAAACGATATTATATGAGGTCAATAATGACTCAGGCTATCAAGGCAACTGACAGGGAAGGTGGGTCTACATTAAAAGATTTCTGGAAGAACTATAATATATGGAACGCAATAAACAATATTGGCGACGCGTGGGCTGAAATAAAAGAGTCAACCATTAAAGGTTCATGGAAACAATTATGCACACAAATGATGAGTGATTTTATAAATTATGATGAAACTCCAGAAACTATCACAATTAATATAGTCCGCCTAATGAATGAACTAAACTTAGATGTTAATGAGATGATAGAATCTCACTCAGAACCCCTAACAAATGAGTATTTAATTGAGCAACAAGTGTACGAAAATGAAATATATAATGAAAGTGAGGAAGAAGAAGCTGATAAAATCATCAAGACTTTAACAATGAAAAATATGAATGAAGCCTTCATGCATCTTGACAAATTTTTAAATATTATGGAAGATTGTGATCCCAATGGAGAACGCATATCTCAAGTGCGTAGGGCGATCAATAAAGACATAGCACGTTATAAAATACTATACGAAGAAAAGAAAAAGAAGAGTGGCAAACAGTTAACTCTTGATAACTTTTTAAGGGAAACACCCGCAAACCCCACTTAAACACCTTTTAAACATGTTATATTTACTTGATAAATACATATTTTAAAATACACACAATTTAAAAAAAAAGTTTACTTCCCTCTACTTTCGAACATTCAACATTCGCACACATTTTCAGGAACCAATTATGTGCGAAAGTCGAGGTCCTCCTGTACCCTGTCAAATAATAATTGTAATATCGTCTTGGAATAAATCTTGTTAACGCTCTTTTGAGATGCTGTAGATGACATTTAAATAATTTAACCTGATGAACAATATTCATTTTCACTATAACGTGTCTTAGCATACTTGATATATAAGAAAATAAAACAAAGAACAATGAACGGTGTTCAACTTACATTTACACTTTTCACAGCTTTAATAAGTTTTTTATTTTCTAAATTCTTTAATATTTTATTTAGTTGTGTCATAATGAGATTCGATCGAAATCTAATATCTCTGATCCATATTCCTTTGTTAGCAGCCTCCTCAATGATGGAATACACCACTTTTTCTTCATTGTCGGCACCTTTTACAGACTCCTTTTTCGTAAGATCTTTTAATCTGCAATTATTAGAAAAATAGAGATTGATTAAACATTCTCGTTATAAATTGTAATAACAGGTACTTAAAGGGAATTAGTTCAACAATAAAATAAAAAAAATAATTAAAAGCGTTTATATTGGAACAATTTAACCTGGAACATGCATTATGCGATTTTTTTAATGCATAGTAATTAGGCAGGGCGAATTTGATTATCGTTACAGTGGCTATTCTCGTTGAGCATTTAAGTACATCGAGCCTATTGAATCATTGTCTCCCGCTCAGCGTCACTACAAGAATGCCATTTTGTCTGTCAAATCTATCAAACTGTGGTATATTTATAATAAATCCAATGACTTGTTCATGGTGTTAAATATTATTCATTTAGATTAAACATTATTTAACAAAGCTTTTCATGATTTCACACACATTCTCGAAAGTAAATGGAATCTCGCCAGTTTATTTAGTCGCTCATGACTCACTTTTGATCACAGAAAGTTTTAATTCTTTTCCGTAGGAAGTGGATATACTAAATGATCATTCTCTTTCTTCTGTACTGATATTTGATTAAAAAATCTAAATGCAATAGTTCACTATGCGTTAATTGATATTTGCAAAACAATGAAATTTGTTATATGCATATATGTTATACAACAAAGTTGAAATGAGGCCTGGTAGACTACTCCTTTTGTCCCCCTCCTCTGATATGACTTGAGTATTTAAAGCTCAAATTACATTGGCAGATTTTCAGGCCAACCACAACCGTCGACAATCAAGAAAACTTTTGAGTCGTTCCCTAGAGTCGTGGTCAAATTGAAACAATTTCGAAAATCTTTGCGAACAGAATGAGAATGCAACGTATGAAAACATCCGAATTAGCCTTGATCTCCAAGTGTGGCCGCACTGGTGTATCCTGTCTTGCGTTTGACATAACACCACAAATTTGACATTTACATAATGAAATGAAGGGTGCCTGACTTAATTTATTCATTATTTTAATAGAAAATAATAATACAAAACAAAAATATCCTAGTAAATACAATCAGCAACTCGTTACTTGTCTAAATGTCATCTCCAATTGGTATTTTAAAGTAACAATATAATGAGAGAAGACTGTTTAGTGTTGCCAACAATTTGACCAATAGATGTTTTTTGGTTAACTTATTATTGTTAACACTTACTTACTAGCTGCTGAGCGTATATTATGAACCGATTAAATCAAGCGTCAACATGATCGAGTTGGTTGCTAAAACGTTCTGTGTAATTGTTATTTGATGTCAACGATTACTCATGACAATCGTTGAATCTGGTTGGGTCTACAAGTCTACTGGTGTAATTGGGCCTCGAGTAAACCATGAATCCTACCTATAGATAAGTACTCCTTTTTGATTGAAGAGATCAAACTTTCCCTGCTGAAGAAGTTTATTAATCACTGATACTTTTTGTCCGGCTGATAGTTCAGGAATATTCGTTGATATATCTTTATCTGATATTCCCTTTGGATTGGATTGTGCTAAGGCGGTTATTTTTGAAATTATCTCTGCATCATCGCTGTCAGAAGTAGCCGGTGCTCCAGATGTAGCACTCATGATGACTACAAAATAAATACCCAATTATTAATTCTTATATCATCAATCATCAACGAAATTTTTTGAGTAAAAATAATTGAAAACTGTTCCGATTACAATAAAATACAATACATTTTACGGTATAGAATACAATTTTTGTTGTTTAAATTACAGGGCCATTTAAAGGGGGACCAAAACATCAATGTCTCATAATGGAAAAATTAATTATTCACTTAATTTATGAGTATAACACAATGGATAATTAAAGTATTATTCTGTTGGGAGAGAAAGCATTGATAATAATTTTGGCCGATGCCAATTAAAAATAAATTACCCACCAATATTACAATATAGATATTAAATTAAAGTAAAATGCTAGGATAAGTACAACATTCACTTATAGAACAGATCTGTCACTTGTCACTATCAGTGTTGCCATATTTTGAAAGTGGAATTATAGTACAGTGACTTCAAAATTATAGTATTTCGGCAAAAAATATAGTACGCGTTGAATGACTAATAATTTTCTGCATACGTGGGGTAATTGACGTCTTGTTTTTTTTAGACAAAATATCCAGGAAGGAAAGGTAATTAACGTCTTGTTTGTTTAAAGTCAGTGGTTTCCAAACTTGAGGTTACTACTACTCCCTTTTAAAAAATCTAATCTAGACGCCCCCCCCCCCTTATTTCATGTAATAATACAGACACCTTTTTAAATATTCAACAATGTACCTACTTAAGAATACAAAAATGAAAAAAAAATAAACAAGGTTTTACTACTTATATTACATTATTTTTTGACGAATATGCTTGATTATTAGCACAATCAATTTCAATAGTAATCAATCCAAATTCATCTTCGTTCATTGACAAATGGATTCTATCATGGACCCCACATCCTGAAGCGGACCCACCGGGTCAGGATTTTTCAACCACATATTCAAAATATTTAATAGCTCTGAAATAAAGAAGCGCCGCAGGCGACTTTTTTTGCTATTAAAAAAATAATGTGAAAAGTGTATTAGCAAACTAACCAAGAAGAAACTAACCAAGAAAGTGCATTAGCAAACTAACCAAGAAAACAAGAAAGATAGATTTTTATTTGCTTTAATATATCTGGCGTAGAAATCATTTAAAAGTGGACACATGCCGAACTTTTTTTTTGTCATTTTGATTTCCTAAGCTCCAATTTGTTATGAATGCCTTCACTTTTGTCGTTTTAAATCAGTGAATGCATTAGTGGTCCTTGGATTGATTTATTCACTTTTTTTTTTTTTTTAATTTCAACCAAATAGACAAGTTTAACAACAAAATTATCGTTCCTAAACAAATTTGTCTCAAATTTCAACATTATGATTAATTTGACCCTTTTATTTCATTTTTTACGAGATACCCATTGCGCTTCACAGTAGTATAGAAGTGAGGGATTATAAAATTAGTCTCTATATTTGCAGAAAGGTTTGCAAACAATCTTTTATAGTACTGTTTTTTTGTGTAGTTTATAACTAGCGGCCGTTTTATGAATTATGCATTTGCATACTGCAAACCTGTGGCTAACGTCACTTTCTTTTAGACATGGGGATTATTTTTTTTGCTTCTCACGGATTATTTTGACGTTGTTTTTCTTCTATTGGCAACCTTTTTTCCGATTTCTCAAAATTATAGTATTTTGGGCGTACTATACCTGTTTTATATCGTACATAGTACGCAGACGAAAATTATAGTACAAATACTATAATTATAGTACGGTTGGCAACACTGGTCACTATTGACAGCAGTGTTGCCATATTTTGAAAGTGGAATTATAGTACAGTGCCTTCACAATTATAGTATTTTGGCCAAAAATATAGTACGCGTTGAGTGACCAATAATTTTCTGCATTTTCAAAAAAATTAAACGTCTTCTTTTTTTAGACGAAATTCAAATGATAAGTCAGTGGTTTACAAAATTTATGTTACTACTCCCTTTAAAAAAAATCTAATCTAGGCGCCTCCCCATCCCTTATTTCATTAAATAACACAGACAACTTTTTAAATAAACAATGTACCTACTTCCGAATACAAAAATGAAAAAAAAATAAACAAGGTTTTACTACTTATATTACATTAATTTTTGACAAATGTGCTTGTTTATTAGCACAATCAATTTCAATAGTAGTCAATCCAAATTCATCTTCGTTCATTGACAAATGGATTCTATCATGGACCCCACATCCTGAAGCGGACCCCCCGGGTGAGGATTTTTCAACTTTTTTTTGCTATTAATAAAATAATAAAATAATGTGAAAAGTGCATTAGCAAACTAACCAAGAACTCAGTAAATAGATTTTTGTTTGCTTCAATATATCTGGCACAGAAATCATTTAACAGTGGCGAACTTATTTTTTTGTAATTTTGATTTCCAAAGCTCCATTTTTTTATGAATGCCTTCGTTTTGTCGTTTTAAATCAGTGAATGCATTAATGGTCCTGAGATTGATTTATTCACTCATTTTTTTTTAAATTTCAACCAAATAAACAAGTTTAACAACAAAATTATCGTTCCTAAACAAATTTGCCTCAAATTTCAACATTTTGATTAATTTGACCCTTTTATTTCATTTTTTTACGAGATAGCCATTGCGCTTCACAATAGTATAAAAGTGAGGGATTATAAAATTAGTCTCCATATTTGCAGAAAGGTTTGCAAACAACCTTTTATAGGACTGTTTTTTTGTGTAGTTTGTAAGTAGCAGCCGTTTTATAAACTATGCATTTGTAAACTGCAAACCTGTGGCTACATTAATTATGTTAAACTTTTCGCGCCTCCCTTTGCAACACTCCGCGCCTCCCAGTTTGGAAATCGCTGTGTAAGTAATTAACGTCACCTTTTTTAGACATGGGGATTATTTTTTTTGCTTCTCACGGATTATTTTGACGTTGTTTATCTTCTATTGGCAACTTTTTTTCCGATTTCTCAAAATTATAGTATTTTGGGCGTACTATACCTGTTTTATATCGTACATACTACGCAGACGAAAATTATAGTACAAATACTATAATTATAGTACGGTTGGTAACACTGATTGACGGTATATTATTATTTTTAGGTTAGTATCATCATAGACTAATATACTGCTAGATTATTAGTCTATGGGTTAATTCATATTCTATAATTATTTTCTTAAAATGGCAAGTATGGTGAGGCAGGCTGGTAATCAATTTGCGGCAAAATTTCCACGTTAACATTATATTATATGGGTACGTTATAATGACCAAAGTAAATCCTCCGTGATGCCCTGAATTTTTTTATCGCGTCGCTATTTCTCGTAAGTTGTCGGTTATTGTTGGCCTGCTTCATTCAGTTGTATGAGTGAGCCGATTGCTTACCTCTCTTATTTTTAACACAATGCTTACGGGCCCTTTTAATTAATTTTGTAATTAGCGTGTTAATTTGCATTTGAAAAGTAATTAGCAAAAACACAATTTTGTGCGGCCCGTAAGCTATGGGTTAATACCTCCATGGTAGGTACCAACATAAAAATAAGCAGATCGTCCTGAATATTTTCTAGGTCCATAAATCCGCTCAAAATAATTATATCATTCCTACAATATTCCAATTCGCAAGGAAATGTCATGTAATAAAAAGGGGGTTTTGCAACTCACAACTCAATTAAAAAAATAAATAGTTTTATAGTTTTAATAATCATTGGTAAATACAAAAGCTAAAAACAAAATTTAAAAAAATGGCAACAATTCTGACTGAGGACGCAACGTTACCTCACTAGAGTCTGTCTTCTATAAGCTGGCGTGCCGGTTTCCCCCCCCCCCCCCCCGCTTCAGCATCCATCTCGTTCCCTCCCAATAAAAACTTGCAACAGTTGAACACAATGGCACAATGCTTTCCGTGTGACGTGTACGCCTGTATATAGAATATACTCTACCAACGTTCCCTCTAATTTTTCTATTGTGTGTGCGGATCATCAAACAACGCATCTGAGAATTGGCGTAACCTAGGGTTGGTGTCACCCGGTGCGGTAAATTTACACCCCCCCCCCCACGAACACACATACAGTTTTTCATTAAAACTTATATTTTTAAGGTATTTATTAATTTCACTGATTTTATAAAACTGTATTACTTGAGACAGTAGGGTAACTTGAGACAAAATGACCTGTTGTCCTTTTTTCATTGTCGTAACATAATCACAGTGATCTCACTTTTCATTAATTTTAGTCTGAGTGGAAGAGTGTAAAATATGTGTCTCTCGTTTACAATAATTCTCCCAAGACATTTAAGTCGCAGGTAAGAAGCAGACTCTTTATTATAATTTCAGTAAATTAAAGGTAGAAAAGTAGTCCTAATATAACTTCATTGCCAACCTATACCTAAAGAAAAAAAGAAAGGTTTCGTTGCGAAAGTTTTGACTATCAATAAGAATACGTCTTCTCCGTGGACTGCAAGTTCATGAGCAACTTTGGTAGGAATCAATATAACATAATATGTATCTTCCCCGCTGTTGACGATATCTGTACAGTAAAATGTAGATAGTGTTAAGAAAATTTTGAAGCCTCTTTCAGAAAAGAGAGGGCGATACATGTTTCCGTATGAGATGCCCTAGTTATGGAGAAGATCTTCTTGAACTAGACATTTGAAACTTGAATATATCAGAACACGATGCCAATGCATTTTTTATACTTTTAGCCATCTTAAAGTAGAATTGAATTCATTTTTAGTTAATTCTGTTTTGTATGAAAAGTTATTTCGATACCATTATTGGTTGCTAGGGGTCCTAGCAACTAAATTATTAAATAATATATACGTTACTATGGAAATCAGTATGAAATGACATTTCATTATTCAGTATTTCTATCAAGTACAATTTTTTTTGATCGCTTAAGAGGACGTTCTACAGAAATGGCCTTGAGAATTGAAAATATGATTTTTTAACATGTGGTCCATAATATTGGTCTACTAGTTAATATAAAAAGGTCGTGTCAAAGTTGTTTGTGTTAATAAATTTGCTCTGTGACTGATCCGACTCATATTTCACATTTATTTCATCAGGGCTGTCGAAGACATAAATCATAATATATATTTATAATTTTAAATTTTTATTTATAATATATATTATTTAAGTTTTGTGCATCTAATGCCGGGTCCACACTGGCAACAAGTTAATTTGCTGGCAACCTCGTTAGATTTTACGATAATTATTGTAAAATTTCTTAAGCAATTATGGTAAGTATCGTAAAATTTAATGAGGTTGCCAGCAACTTGTTGCCAGTGTGGAAATGGCTTAATATCCACTGTGGTTCACGTAGTGGCATGGACCTGGGGTTAGCTAATTCAGGAAGTCAACACCCATGATAGAATTTTTTCCAGTTTTGGTTGCATTATATTCCAAAACTCTTCTGTAAAAATCGTTTCCGAGTTTATAAATGGAAATTTCTCGGTGTACATAGTAAACAAACCTACGAATAAAAAAAGACATAAAGGAACATACTGATTCATCGCAGTAAAATCTGGTAATCAAATTCGCCATTTTGAAAAGCGACGATTTTGCGTAAACAAATATCACGTGGTCTGTACGTGTGCGGCAAACTTCGAATGTGTTTGTAATTTTGTGCAAAGTGCGAATGTAATGTTTTCAAATAATTGATATGGATTAATTATACCATCGTATTATTTTCTCGAAATCATAAACATACTATAATAGTATTTGAGTATCAACCTATGTTCAATTTGAATTGGGTTATAATAATAATATACCCGTATATATATCAATAGTATGTTTGCTACAAAATCCACCCAAGTTATCAGTACGTACTTGCACAGGTTTGATTAAAAACCATGATGAAATTAACATTTAAAAAATATGAATGCTTAATATTATTTTGACAGCCCTGTTTTCTGATCGGCTTCATCTCGCAGGTGTTCATAAAATAATAATAATTCTCCGCGCGGCAGAAATTATCAGTAATAATAATAATATTTCTTGAAATAAAATCTCCGATGATTAGTGATTTTTGCGAAAAGATCGATTTAAATTGACGTAGTTACAACGCCGAGGTCCTTTTTATACTGAATTATATTTGAACGGCGGGCTCTTCAGCGGGCCCTTAAGCTAGTCAGTCAAGTTTATATGATTCAACAAAAAAATTAAAAAGTTCTTTTTATCTTGTAATTATTTATTATAAACTGTGTGACTATAATTTTATTAAACATATTTTTGCTTTTCGTGTAGGTATTGGTTCTCTTATAAAATCCAAATCCAAAAACATCAATGATTGAAAATATTTCATTTTAGTACTCGTACTAAAACACCTGTCTTAACGTCTAAACGTAACTTGAGACAAGTGGGTTTTTTTTAATATTAAAACCATAAATAAATAAAATAAGAAACTTATTTTATTGAATATGAGGCGTCTAATTCCAAAAAGCGATAAGTCCACATTTGGTCAAAATCGAGAAAAATTTGTATAATTTTACACAATATGTATTGATCTATAAATTCCAAAACGTGACATAACCCTACAAAAAAAAATATTTTAAGTCTCGATTTATTACAAAATGCGCCAAGTGCGTGTTTCATATTATTTAAAGCTTGGTTGATTTCGCGCGTGTTTAAGTCAACCAATAAGGGAACGTTCAATATTAAAAATGGCGTCTCCCATGGTGTAGCATCCGGTAAATTCATGACAGTGCCACGAAATATGTGCCTTATGCGCAACAATTTAAAAAGTGAGGTACAAGTAGCGCTACGTCCAATTTTATTTTGCCTATATTTATTACATTTAAGAGTTTATCGGCTGAAACAAATTGCCATTTGGTTCTAATTTCGACATAGAATACAACGAAAAAAAATAATCTCACGTTAAAACAAATAATTGAATCTTGAAACATAAAAACGTTGTTTCCCGCAAATATCGAATTGTAGACATGTCGCTTTTTGTAATTAGACGCCTCATATGTATTCTATGAGGTAGGTATATCAAAGTAATATTTTTTTTGTGTTTAAATAAAAACAGTGCCTGAAATAGAAAATCTTACGAACCGGAGCGCTGAATAATCATTCAAAAATATCAAATTATGGTAAATATTGTTCGGATATCATAAGGGCGATATTCTGCGCTAATACACATTACCCCCCCCCCCAATACAACATTAAATCTAGTTTTTATTTATTTATTACACTACTCATTTTTGCAAAATCACTTCGTCAATTTTCTTAGAATTGGGCTCTTATCTTCAAAATTTTAGAAGCTCGTATATTTGTGTATTCCTTCGCTGCAAGGTTCTTTTGTGATTTAAAATTATTTTTCAGGTTCCGGAAATCTACTAATTTACGGTCCTGGACCTGTAGCTCCTTTAGCCCTTTTTTAAACACATCTGAAGCCCGAACAGCCTATATTATAGACATTGTAGGACTAATCATTAATAAATAAAACACATATCTATTTCGTCAGCGCCACAGGCGAATTTTTTTCCCACGAATCAGTATGTAATCAATGCAATATTATCTCAATAGCATGAAACTGAACGCAATTTTCAAAGAATCCACGAGCCGGAACGGCATCTTTTAGAATGTCACGAACAGGAACGGCGCTCCGGTGCGTTCCGGTCTATTTCGAGCCCTGAATAAAAAACGTTATTGCCATAGATTCACCAAGTGTCCCAAGTAATACACTTTTACGGTAATAACACTAACAATGATAATTTTTGAAAAGTATTCAAAATTATAGTATTTTGGGCGTACTATACGTGTTTTATATCGTACATAGTACGCGGACCAAAATTATAGTACAAATACTATAATTATAGTACGGTTGGTAACACTGATTCCTTTTTCAAGAAGTTCAAGCACCATAGATTAATATACTTATCTCTAGCATAGATAATAATATAGTAGATACTTGTTATTATGCTCTGATAGGTAGGTAGGTAGGTAAGTACCTAATACGTCATCTTAATAATTTAACCGTCATTTTATTTATTAGCTTCTTTTTAATGGTAGGTAGGTATGACTATAACTACGACGTTATGTAGGTACCTGTACAATTCGATTATTAATTATCAACTCTTCCTCTTTGATTATTACGATTAAACATAATGAAAGGAGTTTTACCTACCAATAAAACTATCATTATTCATGTTCACTTTGAAGTCCTTGAGATAGGGTTTGCTCTTCCTTATTCGCGTGAGGTATTATTCTACTAATTTAATTTCATTTTTCCTGTCGTTGGTCATTCTTCCCTTTTTATTTACTGGTCATCCCGCGCGCCCCTTTTTTATGTATGGAGTTTGGGACTCCTTTGTCTTCATTATGATATGGCTCAAGGAACCAGGTAGAAATTACCTGGACTTCAAAGTCAACATGAACAACAAGAGTTTTATTGGTAGGTAAAACTCCTTTCATTATTCGAATTTGACTTTGAAGTCCTTGAGATATCTGTTTGTTATCACCTGGTGTTGGGTATGCCAAATTCCTGTATGTGACAATGATTCATTGACGAGGTATAGACCATCGTGACGTTCAATGTATAGGGTTGAGAATAGAGAAGTTAATTGGTTCCTTCTTTTCCCCTTCTGATGGTGGTGTGTCCATCGTTCTCTGGTAGTTGTCGTGAATTGTCGACTCACTACGCCAGTTACCTCTCTTTTAGATATCATATATTGGGTATATTTACAGTTTAAGGAGGCCACCACTGAGCGGACACTGCCTGGTGGTTCTTGTACCCCTGTTTTCAACAGTACTGACCTTATCCAAATTCCCTATAACTGTCCTGGTGGCTGGTTTTGGTGGTCCTCTTGAAGATATAAATAATTCCGAAATATCCCCACCTTCCTCTCTCCTTGGGTTTGACATGCAGACGAGTTTCCGTAACCAAAATACTGGGTCGATGTTCTGACACGTGGAAGCGCTTAGCTTCCATTCCGATTGACGATGCTTGGCGGTATCTGTCTTTGCGCCAAACACTGGCCATACAATTATGTGGTCACCTTTGTCCACTAATCCATTGTCTACTATTACTGAGTAGTGTGAGGTCATGAACCCTTCGTCCCGATGCGGGAAGCATCCCAGCCGAGTAGCTGTCCTGCGAGACGTTTCGTATAGGTTGTACTCCACCGGTGTTGTTTTCTTAAGATGATCTAGGTACCACTCGTCCTGGATCCCAAACCGGTGGTTTGACGGCTTTGGTTTTATGCACCGAAATTGCCTTTAACATATTGTGTTGTACTACCACGTTGATGCCGATATCTCCAATGATCATCAGTTTGTAAAATGTGGCTATGGCTGACTTATGCACCAGGATGGTGTTGTACGACAAACCCTCCGTGTTGTGCAAGTAGCCTAGGTATCTGGCCAATTCCATTGGTTGAGGGCTATTATGATCCATTAGGTTCGTGTTACACCATGTCATTGCCTTCCATTTGTTCCAAGCTGGTTTGTAAGTTTTTAGAGTCGAAGGCCGCCATCTGGAAGTAAGGAGTGCCCTTTCTTCCACCATTCAATTTGATGTTATTTTACCCCACCAGAAATTATCTATAGTTAAAGGGACAGGTTCTGGGTCCTTGGAGGCGGACGGTTGGTCTCCGTACCTACTAGTGTCGTATGTAGGTGAGGTATCGTATAAGGAGGTACTATCGCCCCTTTTCGTAAGTCCACTCCCCAAAAGCATTGTTTCCAGCTTGGTGTTAAGTTAAGTACTTCCCTTTTGCTGAGTTCAGGTGCGCTAGGACTCGTGGAAGTAAGTTTGGTGGAGGAAATATCCACGCCAGTCTGAAGTCCTATACTCGGCTGAAGGCGTCGTGAAACAGCGCGTCACTGTCTGTAACGTCTCGTGAGACGTATGTTGCAACGACATGTGCTGTTTCGCTTGCGAATAAATCCACCTCGGGAACTCCCCATCTTTGAAACAGGGGGGTGGTTGCAGTGTTGATAAGGTGCCATTCGGGAATGAGTTGTCTGCGAAAGAGATGATCTGCCACGCAGTTGTAATTTCTGCGGAGGTATTGTGCAGTTAACGTGATGTTGGCTCGACTGGTAAATACTAGTATCTGTCTGCATAGGTTTAGGAGGGTGACAGATTTTGTGCCGCCCTCGTTATTGATGTATGCCCCCACTGTTTTGTTGTCTGTCTGCAGAAGCAGATCTGATCCTAAGATTGCTTGTACCCGAGATTGAATTGCAAACATTTCCTTCCTGTTGGAATGCCATGCCATGCTAACTGGTCTTGTTTCCACGTACCTGATAGGTGGTGTTCATTCAGTTGGGCTCCCCAGCCTGTGTCGGCTGCGTCTGTCGTCAGGAAGTGATTGAATGTCGTTCTGTGTGTCAACTCTGAAGATCCTATCGCCTAGAGCCACCACATGATGTCCTGTTGGGCCTGTGGTGGGATTGTCGTCAATTGGCGAGGATGGAACCTCAGCCATATTGATCACTGGATCGTTGTAGCCGTCGGCAATGCAACCTTCCTCGTGGAAGTAGGATGTGAAGTTGAGTCGCCCCAGAAGGGATTGGATATGTGCTTGTCTGAGGGACCAACTGCCTTTTTGTACCTGCGTTGTGTCAACTCTGAGGATCCTATCGCCTAGAGCCACCACATGATGTCCTGTTGGGCCTGTGGTGGGATTGTCATCAATTGACGAGGATGGGACCTCGGCTATATTGATGACTGGAGCGTTGTAGCCGTCGGCAATGCAACCTTCCTCGTGGAGGTAAGATGTGAAGTTGAGTCGCCCCAGAAGGGATTGGATATGTGCCTGTCTGAGGGACCAACTGCCTTTTTGTACCTGCGTTAGCAGATGGTGACGGAGTGCTACATACTTCTCCGGCGACAGAAACCTCTGCTTGTTGTGTGTGTCCTACGTGATGTCCGGGAACCCTAATTGTTGGCTTGGGATCAGACAGGTACTTTTTATATTTATTAACCACCCTAAAGACTGTAGGAAGGTTATCATATATTCCACCTGAACCGATACTGTTTCTCGGATTGGTTAGCTACTAAGAAGTCGTCTAGGTAAGTGAATATTCTCAGCCATTCTTTCGTAGGCGTTCGGCGACCCAATTGGTCAGGGATGCAAACATAATCGGAGTGGCTGACAGCACGAACGGAAGACACGTGAATTGTAGGAGCTCCCCTCGGTAGGCTAGTCGAATGAATCGACGATGTTGAGAAGCCATGGGTACCTGGAAGTACGCCGGGCTTAGATCTATTATTACTAGCCAGTCTTCTTTTTGTAAGATGGCTGGAACTTCGTAATGGTGAATTAGTTTGAATGGCTTTGGTTGTAGGAACGCATTCAAACGCTTTTGGTTGAAAACAGGGCATAGGGTCCCGTCTTGTTTCTTGATCAGAAACAGGGTTGAGAGAAAACTGGGGGTTGGACCCGCTTCTTCTAGAACCCCTGAGTTCTTTAAGTCCTTGATCTCGAGAGTGACCTCTGCTGATTGTTGCGTTTGAAATTCTTTCCGTAAAAGTAAAGAAGGGTTTACCAATGGTGGTGTCCGCACAAAAGGTATGCGGGCTACGGCTATTATTTTTACCAATATTGGGGAGGGGTGTACACTACGCCATCCAGACTTCCCGAAAGTCTCTTAGGCGGTCCCCAATGTTGTTGGTCGTCCAGATGCGGTCACCTCCGCTTAGAGTACGGATCCTTGGTGGAGCCCGTACCTCCGATGGAGAACTCCCTTCCCACAAGACGTCGCCCCTTGGGTGTACCCCGGCCATAATGTGAGTTTGAGGGCCATCCGGGGCTCTCAAGCGCGGAGGAGTCCTTGATAGTGCCTCCCGAGTGAAGGTATCCTTCACTGAGGACGAAATCACCTGGCGCCGAGCTTGTATAATCTCGGCGCGCTTCCCTGTAAGGATCTAGTCATGTCCTCGCAAATTTTATTATGCGTTGTCCCCAAAACCCTCTTCGATTTTTTGGCCCATCACTGTTATGATGTTTTGAGGATTGGTTGCCCAATCCACTATCCCTTGCATACCCTTCCAGAAACTGTCCCGTTGGGAAAACATAGCATTCTGGAGGGCCGCGATGGTCCTCTCCGTCAGATGGTTAGTTGATGACGAGTGGTCGTACCGACGCAACTCGTCATTTAGACCTAACTCTACGACCGTAGGAGCCGCCAAGAATTGTTTTTGGGCGTTGTGCCACTCCTTGCCGCCCCCCCTGCCAGCGCTCGAAATGGTAAAGTTTACGAACGCTTGACAGTTTTCTGAAAATATTAACAGTCATCAAATTTTATGAAAATAAGTGTGTTAATTTTTTTGTTATATGGCCTATCTAGGTCAGACGGTCAAATATTTTTTCCACGAGACGGAGCGATAACTTTACCGATTGCACGAACCGGAACGGCGCTCCGGTGCGTTCCGGTCCATTTCGAGCACTGCCCCCTGCTGAAATAAGGTACGTACCGAGGATACCTACATCAGCATCTTAATCGACGCTCGTATGTCCATTGCTTTTCGAATATCCTCTTCACGGTTATGTTCACTTAACTATCACTTATCGTTCGTCCAAGATATTTTTTTTTGGTAGTTAGAAATGAAATATCAGACGTTACATCTAAACAATAAGAAAGTCAAATCCAGAATGTAGAAGAGAAAGGAGTGCCAAACTCCCTACATAAAAAAGGGACGCGCGGGTATGACCAGTAAATAAAAAGGGAGGAATGACCAACGACAAGAAAAAGGAAATTAAATTAGTAGAATAACACCTCATGCTAAGAAGGAAGAGCAAACTCTATCTCAAGGACTTCAAAGTCAAATTCGAATAATATTATTATATTATTCGAATTTGACTTTGAAGTCCTTGGAAATCTCTATATACTCGTATATAAAAATCTCGTGTCACGGTGTTTGTGGTCGCACTCCTCCGAAATGGCTCAACCGATTTTTATGATTTTTTTAAATGTATATTTGATAGGTATGAGAATAGGTCAACAAGTATATTTCATACCGCTAGGTGATTAGGGTATCTCTATCCAGAAGAAAATTTCTTTTATTTTTTTTTACATTTTTTTTTTGTATATTTTTATTATTTGGCATCAAAAATACTTATAACCTCAAATTTTCACCCTCCTACCCCCACCCTCCCATTTTTTATTCGCGATTTTATTATTTTTGTATGAACAAATTTAACCGTCGTTCGTATTTCAAACAGAACGAAATTATTTATGTTGTTGAATGACAGATGGCGCTACATCCGAGAAGAATTCAAGAGAAGCATCGCGTCATTTTGACATTTCATTCGGCATATCACAACGCAGTGCGTGCAAAATTTTGTACGATTTATTTTAATTTAAGTATCTATTTTTGTGTGTGCGTATTACAGTGCAAAATGCCAGCAAGACGCAAGGAGAGCCATTTGGGCCGTCGAATGAATAAAGCAACAAACATGCAAAATAGTAGAGTAGAAAGAACAGACGAACAAATCCAACAAGATAACAAAAACGTGCGTGTGAGCATGTCACAATTGCGTGCATCTCAATCACAAGAGGCACGAGCTGAACGAAATCAACAACGACAATTGGAACGGAGCCAAGCGCGCCGGTTCGTAGTTAACACATGACTGACAACGCCAACAAGTACATCGAGCATTTACATCCGCTTCGTTCCTTCGTCTCGCATTCGAGTACGAGCCAGATATTGAATATTTCGCTCATCCGAAAGTGCTGATTGGTGCTATGGACAAAGAATTTCCCCATTGTCATGCGCTTAAATTCAAACATAGTCAGCCGGGATGTGTTGCGCATCAGGAAAAGTGCAACTACCAGAAATTGAGATACCACCAGAACCATTGAACGGCTTGCTTGTCGGCACGGTTCCAGATTCAAACCTGTTCCTGAAGTCCATTCGGACATTCAATTCATGCTTCCAAATGACTTCGTTCGGAGCAACAGAAATAGTTCACAATACTGCGGAAAATGGTCAACAATTCCATTCTACGTTCAAAATCAAAGGCCAAGTATACCACAAAGTAGGCTCATTGCTGCCAATGCCAAACGAACCACATAAATTTTTACAAATTTACTTCATGGGCGGTGCGGACATCAATCGTGTGGATGCACGTTGCGGCTACAATAACCTCAATTCGCCTAATGCCAGGCGCATCGTCGGCGAACTGGACGCCTTATTGAATGAGCACAATGAATTTTTGAAATTCTTCAAAGCACACATGCACGAATTGCAAAGTGACAATCACGCCATTGTTATCAATCCTGATAAAACACCAGCTGGAGAGCACGTGCGTTGATTCAATGCGCCTGTTGTTGATGACATTGCTGGAATCATGGTTGGCGACCGCATATCGACGCGAAAAATCGTGATTCGAAGAAGAAACAATAATCTGGAGTTCATCGCTGACACACACCGTTCATCCGACGCTCTCCAATATCCGCTAATTTTCTGGAAGGGACAAGACGGATATTGCATAAACATTAAACAACGAGATCCTGTCACTGGTAATTCATTCATTATGAACATCATTACTCATTTTGAATTGAGAAAATGAATGGTTGGTGTTTTTTTTGTTTTTATCGGCGGTCATCATCTACAGCGCTCCATTCCTCTTTCTGTCATACATCCCATCTCCAAACACTTACGATACATTCGTTATTTTTTATTTAACAACCAAAATATTCACTAGAAATAATTTATATGGCAGAACAACGTTTGCCGGGTCAGCTAGTAATAAATAAATTTTAGTACAATTCATCTCTTATTTGATTATTTTCTAGGTACTGATACGGGGGGGGGGGATGGAGGAACTCACATGTCTTCTGGATAGATTTCCTGATCCGGTATCGCTTCGGGTCGTAGGTAATGTGTGACGTCGGGAAAAACAGGATAAATTATAACACGGATTCTTGATTTATAATCCTGCGCAGGACAGCAATTTATTTAAGCTAACACATAGGCAAACATCGATAATTTTACAATATAGGCTACAACCAGAGTTTTAAATTAAACACGACACTGGCGTTATATTTGGGGTCGGTTTATTATTATTATCCCGCGCACTAAGCACTGATTCGCTTTTTCTCTCACTAGGGAATTGATTCACTTTCATTAGATTTTTGCACGAGTCACCGGTCGGTATTACAACGATTACGGATTATTAACGATTGATTTAAGAATGGGCCGGGAACGCCATCGATTACGCGGTGGCACGCCTCGCCGGCGTGACGGTTATTTTTGTGTTATCCTTCCATCGTAGGTAGATCTTAACTGACGCTATTTTTTTTAAAAGGCATCTTTTAATTTTTGGCGGGGTTCATTCTACGGAGGGGAGGAGAAAGGGGCAGGTCACTGACTAACGGAACATCCATTTTGGACGGGCCGCTTCTACCCTCGGGCCGGGTAATAAAATGCATCTTTGTGAATGACCGTTTACGAAATGTTATTTGTAATATTTTCGTGTAAGTCAGAGGTTCTAAACATTCTTCAGGGGAGCTGGATATTTTTGTTGTTAAATTGTTGATCTGGAATTTGAAACTGTCGGGCACCAGGGCCTTCCTTTTTATTTTGGTAACAGTACCTAGGTAGGTATTTATTATTTATTTACAATTACAATTCTTTTTTTGTTTGGCAATCTGGAAGTCTTCGTTTACTATTATTCATTTTCTATGGCAATGTTATCATAATCATTATTTTGAGTTTGACATTTCAGAGTGGGTATTTTGGCCTCGAGGTCTATGCGCATCCGGCGGCCGGAGCGACTGACCGGATGGACTGACCGATCGTGTGTGGTACTTACATTTTACATCGCTATTTCGTTAAAAAAATCTACTGAGACGGAGCACACGAGGCGACGAGGGACTTTTTTCCAGGATGGTACACGCTCCGGCACTTCGGCACGCTCGAGCGGATATCAATATTATGTTACACACAATAGTTTTCAATCACGTGAATGAATACAAATATGTTGATATTTTAAACTAAAAAAATTGGATAAGTATGTGCTTACCCATATTCACAACCAGTAAACTAGGTAACATACGAAGAGCGATTAGTCAGTCCAATTCCGAAGTGCTTAAAGAAAAATTTATTCCACATTTTACTTAGGGCGGTGAAATAATTCGACCTTCTGTTTCTCGATGAAAATGAGAGCATTGAGTGGTCAGAGCTAACGTAATGTGGTACAGCGACGATTTTATTTAGCACTATACCATTGATTAGGTAAATTTAAAACCAAAATTAAAATGTCGACTACCTATATAAAATTTAAGCTTTTCACTTTCAAATTGTTTCTTTTATGGGCAGCGGTTACATGTAAATTGAAGCTGTGATACCGGAAAGAGATGGCCATATAGCATTGAGATAATAAAAAAACGCGTTGCTCGTGGAGCATTCCAGACAGTTATGTTCAAATTTTATTATATTCTATAAGCGTCAATTACATTGAGCTTATTTACGAGCTGTTTGTTGGCGAATTTATAATCTGCCTGTAAAGTCGCCCAGTGTAATCATCGAACAAGCTAACAAGCAGGTTGTAAGCACTCTACCGAGAAAAGTTGAAAGCCGGTCAACTTTACACGCTACACGCCGGCGTGTGGGCCTACTGCGTCTGCGCAGTAGAGCGCAGTAGCAACCTCCCGGTAAAAAAACAAACTACGTTCTGTCAAAATAGTCGCTGGCTTGTGGCTTCTCAGCGAATGGAAAATTTGTGTGTTATCATCAAATCGCAGTAGCTGAATCGCCCGCTTTTAAATTCGCCAACAAACAGCTCGTAAAGAAGCTCAATGTAATTGACGCTATAAGAACATTACTTTGACATTACTTAGTATAAATATCAGATAATAACGCTGTCATTATCAGATATTTTGATAGGTAAGATTTGTCACATTACTGGCATCTGCCAAACTTTTATATACCTACCTAGATGATATTATACCTACTGTATGATTGTATTTCTAATTTACTTACCTACCTATCAATTTTCTTCTGCCTATCCCATGCATTCCGGTGGTTTTATTACGTATTTTACGGGTTTTATTTAGAGATGAATTTAATTTCAATACTATACGGCCATCTATTTCCGATACAACAACTCACGATGAAGTGTGATACGGCCAATTGCATACGTACAAATTTCCAGACATGGCATGCGGTACCGGGCAGTTAGTACTGTTAGTAGGTGGGTATGTATTAGCATTTGCATTTTTTTGTTCATATACCTTTGGAACATTGTCAATTTAACAATGTGTGAATGATGATCATAGTATATTATTATTTATTTTGATTGTATATATATATATATACATAAATACACTGCAGTCATATCAATGAGTCAAACAGAGTCAAATTAGTGATCAATATTCAGAGTCCATTTCTGAATCAAATTAGGCAGTGACGTCCCGTGGGGGTAGGCAGATTGGGCGTCGCTTGGGGCGGGAGTTACTCGAAGGGCGGCAAATCGAGAACCATTTGGTATAAGTATATATAAATAGCTAAACTTATTTTGTTTACATGTATGCAAAAATAGTGTGAAAATAATAAATTTGTGTATTGTTGATTGGTACAAACCAAATGTGTCAGAAATATCAACCAAATAGAACCTCAGACTCTGATGATTTGGTAAAGAATTTGGATGAAGTGTCTAACATAATTAATTACCCATGTTATATTTATTATCTAAATTTAATTTGTATGTTTTAGTGATATATATTTTGTTAGTAATGTATTATATTTCTTGGATATTGGAGTCATAAAAGGATGATAAAAAATACTGTATAAAAAATGGGGCGGCATTGTCGCGCTGCCTAGGGGCGGCATTTTGTCTAGGGACGTCACTGAAATTAGGTATGTACCTATTGTAGCGTAAAGGTATATTGGTAATCATGGTTCGTTTGAATTTAACATCAGTCATACAATCACGTTCCAAACATTATTAAAATTCAACAAATGGCGTGAGACAACGACTATAAAACGAAAATAATGTATTATTTAGGTATTGTTTTCTCGCTATGACGATCTACGATAATTTTATGAATTTATTATTTTAATAATTTACCATTCATTTATTACTGCAATATGCAATCACATGGCTGTTTTCAATTCATGTTGTATTATTTTTGTACCACATATTTTAGTATAGGTGCGAATTACGATTTCCACTCTGGACTGAATAGCTAATAGTGGGGGAATGGGACAACTGGACGCAAGGATAATTGGACGCCGCACTGTCGTATACACGTAAACAGAACGTAGACGATGAATTTTAATCAGTTTCTATGTACTACTTAGTAGTTTTAATTCATTTTACTCTTAAAACAAAGTTTTTTTTATTGCGGATTGAGAATTATCATGCATAAGGCTTTATATAAAAATAAAAACTCTTTTTTCGTCAGAACTTAAACATATGCACGATTAAATCATTATTTACGTGTGCATATTTAAATTCTCACCAACTATTAAATCATAATATAATAATTGAAATATAAATAATAATATTAAATATTTTTTTTAAAAGTACGTATAAGTACCTAACGTCTATTTATTTTCGAATTACGTGGCGTCCAGTTGTCCCGGCGCCAAATCATCCTAGACCCAATAGTGGCGTGCTTCCCATAGACTTTATGCTGTGGATCAAGTCAAGCGGGTGGCTATTCAAATTGAAAACGTTGTTCACAAAAATACATTACGTAAGTATAATGAAAAAAGTGATATTAAATGATGAAGCAGTGATATCCAACCATTTTAGCACTAATAGCTATTTTGATAATATTAATTACAGACCATTAAGAATAGTAAATCAAAGCTTGTACCCGTCAGTACCTACCCAGTGAGTTTGTTGATATATTTACACAATTGTGCCGCAGGGCCATTTTAGATGAAGCAATAAAATTTATGAGAAAAGTGAACGAAAATATGCATATAAGTATACAATAAATCTAAATCGTTTGTCTATGGCAGATATCGCAGTCAATCACAGCTGTATCCGTAATAATTTTAGAACATCGCATTTTTGGACGCTAAGTACCTATGTATGTATTACTGTGATTTGAATAGTTAGCATTAGTTCCAACTTGTCCATTATAGTGCTTGCACACGTGCATGGATTTACTGCCGACAATAAGTAATTCAGAAGCTTCCGAACTTTTTTGAGTCATGCATGCAATGAGATCAATATGGACGAAGTATCTGGAAAAAAAATGACACTCACTTTTTTGTCGGGTCTACCGAATGGCATAATCTGTTCTAACGCCATTACAATAAAGGTAATATTGCTATAAATTCCCGATGCTTTTTTTCGGGTCTGCCGAATGGTTCGCTCAAATGAACATTGACACTAGAAACACTGTTCTAACGCCATTACAATAAAGGTGATACTGCTATAAATTCCCTATGCGTGATATCGCATAATGGAAATTGCGTGACGTCTACCTATACAATAATGTGCGAATGTCGCTAAGTGCGAATTTACTTGCTAGCTACTGTATTTAGTGCGTTGTCCATTAATAATGTCATTTCATGCATGCAATCTTTCCAACTGCAGGATAATACTTGTTTACACGTACATTTTCTTGTTATGTCCACGATAATACTTACTGTCAGCAGTAAATTCATACACGTGTAAAGGGGGTACCTATTAATTTAGTTTAGGATACTGTATAAATGTGTGAAATATAAAAATATTCAAAAATATATATAGATATTCAGATTCCGTGGACGAACGTGGAAATTTAAATTTTGGCGCTAAAGAATTGCTGTTTACGTACCTATGTATATTATTAGCATTAGGCAATACAAATTAGGTAGGTACTTTTAAAATATAGTAAACTACACAATTTTATATCATCTTATGGGATTTACACGTTATTTTGTCATTTAACCCGTTGGACCTTAAATATGTTAAGCGTCGCTCTGAAATTTCCTTCATTTCTCACATCTAGATTACTTACTGCACGTACCTATTAGCACCTGCACCTAAGTAATATCTAAGAATAATAAATAAAATATGTCGAAAATATTTGTAAATTGTATTTAGAGAACCATGTTTATTTTCAATGGCAAGATCATGGAAATATATATATTTAAAATATAAACACAGGCACAGATTCGGACACTTACTTCAAGTTCAAATGAAATATACACTAACTTGACTAACTCAACGATAGGCAAGTAGTTTGTTTATAAGCACTGCACGATATGTATGTACATATTCGTAGGCAAATAGCATATTGCTTCCTAGCCAAATATGAAACATACCTACATAATCTCTTGACCCTCTTCAAAAGTGAATGACCCGGATCATATTTATCAGGGACTATAACTATATGACAGTGGCGAAGGGTGACTTTTGGAAAGAGGTAGGCTGTGGAGTTACCAAGCTTGTCAGATATATTTACGGGAAATAAGAAGATAACCCTATATTACTACTGATGAATAGGTATATTAAATCGATGAAATTTCAAAATCTCAATTAGTTTGATATAATTAGTTTATAAATAAGCAATTAGATTGAATTATGTATTTTCCTATAAACGTAACATACGCTCAAAATATATTATCTATCATCTTTGAAAATATCCGTTGTTGTGTATAATATGTTCCATAACAATTTATAATTTAACCCGTGAGACTAGACATTTTAAAATACTTATATATTTAAAAGACAGACTTAGGTATAAATAACTGATAAATAAAAATCGCGAGATAAATTATTTTATATTTTTAACAACAATCAATATTTATATGTGATTGAATCCCATAGAAATATTTTTTTTAAATTATCTTCTTATTAATTATTTGGAATAAATGTGCGGATGTAACCGCTAACTAAACAGCTTATGATTTCGGAATAAAAAGTCAGACAGAGACTGGCGTCAGTGGCGTCACGTGACTAAAAACGCATACAAACCACATCTTAAATTCCCATCGAATATTTCATAACATAGTTAAATCCATGCGGCAGTAGTTATGGTTATAAACCTTAAAATAAAGCTATGTACTTCTGAATTTTGACGATAGATGACTATCAATTATCTTCGATTTTTTAGTGTATTTTTTTTTTAATTTAAATTATTTTTCTTAGTAGGTAAGCTTTAAATAATCGCCTACTATGGAGCCTTCGCCACTGCTATATGAACATAATACTTCCATATTGTGTTCAGCAAGAAAATGTAAATTCCATTATTTTCCGATAAACATATTCTTTTCAACCTTTTCCCTGATATCAGATATTGAAACCACTCCGAAATACACTCATCTAATGAGCGACCAATAAATACTCTACATTCCTTACGGTCTCCTAGTTTTCTCAGGGTAGTGTGAGCTGCGACTAATATGCTCATTCACTTGGTCACTCCAGGCTACCCAAAATCGCACAATCTCTTCAGATTCTACCAGTGACGTCCCTAGACAAAATGCCGCCCCTAGGCAGCGTCAAAATGCCACCCCATTTTTTAAAGCATCCTTTCATGACTCCAATATCTAAGAAATGTGTTGTATGGATACATTACTAACAAAATATATACCATTAAATCTAATTCAAATGCCATCTCTGCTTCAATAGACAATATTGCGAGTCCACGGTTTCAGATACATTTAAAAAACCCGGCAACTTCCAAAACTCGCGAGTGATATTAGTGCAAAAATATTTGGATACATTTTAAATTAGGTAAGTATGTACCTACCTATAATTCAAATATAATTCGCAAATCGCATCAAGAACGTGACGTCCAATGACAACGGAAGTAAACTAGACATCGAAAACCGGCAAAAAAATTACAGTCCTGTTAAATCTTTTATGTTAATTAATACATTTTGTTGTCAACCAGTGAGCTGATTTTTTTAATGGAAATATATTTCCGTTATTACTATGTTCAGGTAGTTATTTCTATATATACCTAATGATTCTCCTCGATTTGCCACCCTTCGAGTAACTGCCGCCCCAAGCGACGCTCAATTTGCCTACCCCCACGGGACGTCACTGGATTCTACAGTCCACGACATCAGATATCTGTAAAATATCAGCTACCGATTACATTACTTTCATATATCATTAAAGTCCCTAGGCATAGTATCGCCCCTAGACAGAATATCGTCTCCTTTCATGTTTATTTTCAAATTGTCTGCAAATTTGTAAGGTACCTACATACCTATTTTATTATTTACTTTCTCTTCTTCTTTGGCCATATCCGCCCCTAAGTTGGAGCATATGGATAACACGCAGCGCCTCCAAGAATCCCTGTCCGCTCGCCAGTCTTCTTGCTTCGTTCCAGGTCAAACCAGCATCCCGTAACTCCGCCGTATACACTCTATAGATAGATGCTATTTATGTACAGCTATCTCAAATCGACAAATATACAAAACATATCTATGTACATACTAAGAATTTGAGCTTTTTCACGAAATCTACTTTCAAACGGTGGTGGTTTTAGATACTGTGGCATTGACAGGTTTGGAGGTACCGTTGTGAAAAAAAATCGTATGCGATAAGCCGCCATTACAATATTATGTATTACAATAGGTATTATATAATACAACAATGTCAGGATTTTTAATGGTTTGATTATTTTTTAAACTAAGATGTCGATACTTTCTAATGAAGCCACCGCATCTTCAGTGTCATGAAAAATCGCCACTGCTCTCAAAGGTTGCACTATGTGTATTCGTTCGTACATTCACCGCCCTTTATGACTTGCCTACCCCCTACGGGACGTCTCTGCGATGCAAATGGACCGGAGCTCACCAGAGCGCCGTGTCGGTTCGTGAAATCGGTAAAATTATCGGTCTATCTCGTGTAAAAAGTATTTTGACTATCTGAGCTAGATATGCCGTATAATAGAAAAGCTAACACACTTATTTTTATAAGATACACAAAAAATTTGACTATGTAAATATCTACATAAAATTGTCGAATGATCCGGTTCGTAAACTTTTCCATTTCGAGCGCTGAATGCATAACATATCTGAAATTGATAGATTGATCACACCGCTCATAAAAAAATCAAACGTTCTATCACACCTGTCATCAAACATAATGACGAAGCATTTTCCGGGCTACTATTTTAAGGAGATACCTATGTAACCAATTAATTTTATTTTAGGCACCATGCTATCCATTCCATATAATTTTTGTTACTTACCATAAACAATAATGATATTGAATTACAATAAAAGAACCTACGCACATAAAAATATATTAAAATGTACATGTTAATTTTTGTTATATTATAGCTGTTACTAATAATTATTGTTGTGCCTACAAACTTCCTCTTCCGTTTTATTTGTTTTCAACAACACCAGCCATTTTTGGTTAGTACATACGTACTTATTCAAATAAAACATAGCTAGTTAAACGTATTTAGACTTCAAGAAAAGTGAAATGCACGGCCAAAGAGAAATTAAAAAAGCTGACAAGTTTGTTCAAACCGAAGAATTTGAGCTATAAATAAAATGAGTATAAAGTATACATTATTTCTGTTATGACATTTGAAATTGTTTAGCAAATGCGTGAAGCATTAACTCCACCAATATTAATATCGCTCCAGTAACAGGTTTGTGGACTTAGAGGCCCGAGACAGGACCCCAAGTTTTGTTTTCTCTTGAGAATGACCTCTGCAACGAGCGCAAAACGTCGAGGAAAATAGGAGGAAAAAACGAGGTGAATACGAAAAGAATTTACATATTAAATCAGTGGTTTCCAAACTTTATGTCACTATGTCTCCCTTTAAAAAAAACAATCTTGGCGCCTTCACCCCCTTATTTAATTAAATAATACAGACACCTTTTTAAATATCATATGAAAAAACAAAAAAAATATTATCATTAAGTAAGTAAGTATATCAATCATCGTATAGTTAGATATCACATCAAATTGCAACGCATAACCACTTTTTTTACTATTAATAAAATAACGTGAAAAGTACATTAGCAAACTAACCAAGAACTCAGTAAATAGATTTTTGTTTGCTTCAATGTATCTGACGCACAAATCATTTCAAAGTGGAAACGTGGCGAACTTATTTTTTTTGTAATTTTGATTTCCAAAGCTCCGATATTTTATGAATGTCTTCACTTCGTCTTTTTAAATCAGTGAATGCATTAATGGTCCTCGCATTGATTTATTCACTCATTTTTTTTTTAATTTCAGCCAAATAGACAAGTTTAACAACAAAATTATCGTTCCTAAACAAATTTGCCTCATATTTCAACATTATGATTTGACCTTTTTATTTAATTTTTTCACGAGATAGCCAGCGCGCTTCACAATATACTATAGACGTAATGTATTATAAAATTAGTCTCCATATTTTCAGACAGGTTTGCAAACAACCTTTTATAGGACTGTTGTATGTAGTTTATATCTAGCGGCCGTTTTATAAAACAAGCATTTGCAAACTGCAAACCTGTGGCTACATTAATGTGTGAAACTTTTCGCGCCTCCCTTCGCAACACTCCGCGCCTCCCAGTTTGGAAATCGCTGTATTAGATTATGTAAATATATTTTGACCTCACCGGGAATCGAACCCAGAACTCCGGGATAGAAGGATAGCGCCTACGCACTGCACCACGAGAGTTATTGTAAGTATTATCTATCAGTGGCGACGGGAGCCTGTTGGAGGGACGTTAGCAAAGTCATACTTGCGGGACTTAATGTTGAATTTGTTTTATGTCCACTATTATTATACTGAATACTCGTTTCTCTATTTTAAAACATTGGTACGCTGCATTTTCTGGTTGTAACGTAGGTACTTGCAAACTAGAATTTATTAATATCTCCGGCATGTGGTTAGCTGAAAGCAGAGAACCCACTGTGGCTGAGAACCTACAACTTATCTACATATTTATTAACTACCTATTTAGTGGCGGATATGTTTATGACGTCATAACCGCGTTTCATATATTTTAACAACTATGCGCGGCATAATCTAGATATTTTATTCAAATTATATATATTATCAACCTCGTTAATTTAAAAAAATATTAACACATTGAAATATGTACATATTATTATTTCTAGCATGAATTAAATTATTAAGTACTTAATTATTAAATTATCATAATTAAATGATTTCTTTACATAATATCACGTTAAATTTAAATGATAAACAATCGCGTATTTGCCAATTATATGATAAATGTAGGTACGCGCTACACAATCGTTTATTAATTAATAGTCTCCGCCACTGTTATCGATGGTGTGAATAAACATATTAGTGGAGTGCGGTTCATAGATGCTGTAGATACAAAGCATGTCCAAAAATAATCGAAAAACTTCAATGTAATAATATAATGAATGTATTTATTGTGCAATCGAATGGTAAATCTTACTTAACTTTACTTCTCGTAAGGGTATTTAAAAATGGTTACATGTAAATTGTACGTAGGAATGATATTTCACCATAGTTCGCCGGGAGATTTCTTATCTGAATCTATATCACCGAGATGAAAAAATTACGCGTTGTTCATGGACACAGAACAGATAATAAATAGAATACCGATAGGCTATATTCAATACTCCGCATGTTGATGCAGTGTTTTGAATGTGTGAGTGTCCTACGAAAATGAAGCACGCATTATGCACGTGCAATAGTGTGTGTAATACACCAACATTAAATGAGCGTACATGCATAAACCGAGAGCAGTTTTCAGTATTCGACGTAAAACGTATTCTTGACACGTGTGTAAGTTTAACCCGGATTCTTCCATACTCGAGTCGGTTACTTGCTATCGCCTTACCCGTCATGTATTTCAGCTCCCATTATTTCTGAGTTCCCTGATTGCAGACAATAATGTTCCTTCAAGAATGAAAACCTAACCTAAAATAACAAATAATCCAGTATATAAGCTATTTTCAAAATTTAAAAAACCGACAAGAACCGTGAATTGAAATGAATTTTATCACGACCCAAAGAGGTTGGATGGTCTTTAATATACGACCATATTATATTTCCAATACAACATTTCACGGTGAAGTGTGATACGGCGAACTACATACGTACAAATTTCCCGACACTATCATCCAGAATGTTCCTCTACAATAGGCAATGGACACGATTTTATATTTTTACGTATATTTTTAAGAATATAATATCAGAACTACCACGCTATTACATAAGACAACATACTACATACTTAACGTGACCATACGTCCCGTTTTTAAGTAGCCTATCCCGTTGTCCTCAAGCACAGCTTCGGGACGCCGAAATGTCCCGTTTTCAGAAAGAGAGCAGTCAACGGTACCTAACAATTTAAAAAAAAGGCGAGAAAAATTGAAAAATAGCTAGAAAAGCACTGGTAGAAAGGGTCTTTAAAAAAAAAGAAAAAACACAGTTGCAAGTCACAGTTCTTAAACTTAAAGCAATGTTAATCACCAAAGTAAATTTTAAGAAATCCTGCCAAGAATTTCATTCCTATTTGAAATCAAAACTAAATAAAAACTATAAAGAAATATATATGCGTTTTCTTGAATATATATACATACTATTACCTAAAAATTTATTAGTAGGTACCTAGATGTCCCGTTTGAGGAAAAAAATAAATAGTCACGTTATACATACTTCATCGACCTTTTCAATAACATCCTTACAAGTAAAAGCGACCGCACGCTACTGGTATAGGTACATTTAAACAAAACAATCTATCTACTTTCACAGCATTACAAAGACGAAAGCGATTAATCAAATTATTATTTATGACAACTCTGGCCTTAATTTGAGTTGATTGTTTATTTGTTTGATATTTTTATAAAAATATATCTTTAGTAAGTATATTTAATTATTATTAATTGTTATTGATTGGTGCTTTTTAGTACTTTGTTAGTTTTACGATAATTGACCCGATACCGGGTAGTCCCAGAAGTACCCGACCTGACTTATTATAGATAGCAGTTGTTGTTTGAAAATAATGACAATGATAGAAGTATCAACTTTATAAAGCCTGTTTGAAGTTTGACGACGCCACGTTTTTCAGTAATTGTTTGTCAGCCATCAAGTGAATGGATTCTCAATGAATTTGTAAACATGTAAAAAATTGGTCATAGTTATATGATACAATACTTTCATTTGAAAAGCGTCAGTCCAACCAATATCAAAGCGGCGCTAGATTCTACGACTGGGGGTGTCTGCTCCTTTGTTTGCAATAGTAACATATTGGGTGGCTGAGTTTAAATGAGCTCGGACGAGCTGCCAAGACGAACATCGCAGTGGTCGACCAAATGAGGTGACCACGCCAGAAATGGTGTCGAAAATCCACAAAACGGTATTGGATGAACGTCGACTGAAATTGCGCGAGCTAGCAGACATGGTAGGCATTTCAAAAAGTGCTGTACATCACATATTGACTGAAAATTTGGACATGAGAAAGCTGTGCGCAAGGTGAGTGCAGCATCGTGACGATGTTTCAATCGAGTGTTTGGCAAAGTTTCACAGCAATAAAGCTGAGTTTTTGCGTCTATTCATAACCATGAATGAAACATGGGTCCATCACTTCTCACCTGAGACGAGGGAACAGTCAAAACAATCGACTGAAACGGGAGAATCGGCTCCAAAGAAGGCGAAGACAGTTCCATCTGCAGGCAAGGTCATGGCGTCAGTTTTTTGGGATGCGCGTGGGATGATTTGTATTGATTATGTTCAGAAACGAAAATCAATCAACGGCGTGTATTATGCAAACTTATTGCAGCGTTTGAGTGATGAAGTCAAGAAAAAACAACCGCATTTGGCGAAAAACAAAGTTTCGTTTCATCAGGACAATTCATCAGTTCACACATCCGTTACCGCGATGGCCAAAATCAATGAATTAAAGTTCGAATTGCTTCCTCACGCACCCTATTCGCCAGATTTCACCCCCTCGGATTATTTTCTGTTTCCAAACTTGAAAAAATGGCTCGGTGGTAAAAAAATTTCCAACAATGAAGAGGTGGAGTCTGCGGTTGATGGCTATTTTGAGGAGCTCGACGATTCTCACTATAAACAGGGTATCGAAGCTATTCAATATCGCTGGGAAAAGTGTATCGACCTAAAAGAAGACTACGTAGAGAAATAAAAATATTTTTTCCCCAAATTTTTTGTGTTTTCTTTGTTAGGTCGGGTACTTCTGGGACTACCCTCGTAGATAAGCTTTCCTTGTGGGGTAAAATTTTACGTTTTTAGAATATTGAATGGAACACTGGTTGTTGAATATTGGAATTGAAACGGTGTTATCTTCAAGATTCCCGAAGCTAGAGGAAATCGAACAGTGACTAAGGTTAGACTTTAGAGCACAGTGCATAATATGTACTGTGCTTATTATGCCAACGAAGAAGAAGACTACAATATTCATGATGATTGAAATTTACACACACGAGACTGGGGTCAAAAGTAACAGAATGCTGATGTAATAAGACATGCGTAGTAAATAATAACTTCTAAAATTATAATCATGGCAACTTTACTGACAAGTCATTATGTGCTATCGTTCAACAGTTTACTAAGATTAATTATTGATCGTGGACCGCACTTACAAGTATGAAAAGTTTTTTGCTTATGCAAGTAAAATGTTATCTCTTGTCTTTCTATATATATTTTAAAATCGACTGTGTAATAGGAGATTTACACTGATCTATTTTCAATCATTATTTTGAGTATGAATGTATAGTAAATAATTGTAAATGAACCAAACTAATTAGTTAAAATTATATTATACATTTTGACTGTGAGGTCAAAATCTTGGGATGGCTGTAACTACTTGTAGAGTATATTACGTTTTATAACATTGAACTTTTTTTCATATTTTACTAGGTACAATGATACGCCTCTTTCCCTGATTACTTCTCATAAAATTAGATCAAATGGCATTCACAATACAGAACAAAAAAAGAAATCGATAATAAATGTAAAAAAATATTTTTAGAATATATTATTATATCATTTTCATCCTAGAGTCGGAGTGCAAAGTTATAAAGCATATACTCTAACAAGTGGCGTAGTACTAAATAAAATAGTGCCGGATCGCTATTTTAAAATATCCTAATCAATCCTACATTCCTAAAAGCACAATTATTATCAATATTTCAACGTATTTGTACCTATCGATAATTTCGTAACAAAAATGATAACGATTATCGAGAGAAAGAAATTGAAGCGATGGGGTGCTAATATCACAGCACTAAGTGAAACAGGCGATATATTGTCACCTCGGAATTGGACTGGATAATCTTACTATTCGCTTCATTCACATTTTTACACATAGTTTACCGGTAATGAATATATAATTTATGTTCTTAATTTGCTTCCAAGTTACGTAATAATGATATAATTTTCTAAATTCACGTAATTCAAAATAACCAGAGCGTGCATCGACCCACTACACCACTAATTGTAACAATGTTCGCAGTCATTATACTTCTTAGCTCTTGGTACCTACTTTTTCTTGATACACTAGTATTAAAAATAAACCAATAGCAGTTTTAGTTAAACGTAGAAGAATAAAATGTCAACATACACATTATTTAAAATTACCATTATGCTTCAATATTTATTTTTTTGAATAATTTTATACTACCATATTTTTTTCATTTTAGCTGATATTTATAAAATTATTATATCCTAATTAAATATTTAATCACTTTATATCTGAATAAAGGTAGTATTACAATATATTATTATCCCCACCAGTGGGGTGTTTAGTGACGCAAATGCCAGATTCGCCGACTGATTTTGAGCCCCCTACGATAAAAAACAACAATTTCGTGTCCATGAAATGTATTATTAAAGATATAAGTAGGTACTTATACATTTTCAATTTCTGTTTTAATTTGCTGTATCTTAGCAATGCACGATCTGCCTACTCTTACGGGACGTCACAGATTTTAACATTGTTCAATGATAGTTGAGTGTTTGTTCTGTTAAATATAAATCGATATTATCAAAAAAAAATGTATGATCAATTTGTGAGAATATTTTATACATTTTGAACTGTTCGGAGGTCCCCTCTCCGTTCCTTGCCGTTCGTTCCCACACCTTTAAATACGATTTTTAAGTGGAAACAACACTGAATATGTTCGTAGTTTTTTTTGTCTTTTTAAATACATTTAAGGTATTTTTTTGAGTTGTTATTTTTGACCCCAGGCTCTTCTACAGCGATGTAATGAGACAGATAAAGACTAGTCACTAGAAGTATAAATAAGTTAGTCATAATGTAATTATAGCACTGGTTTTCCAAAGTACTAATCGATATGAGTAGTTTAATGGTCAGTGCTTGAGTAGTTTAACGAGAGGTCAATTTCCATAACTGGCTTTATCACAAGTCACAACTATTCGAATTGACATGATCCAACGCTCGCAATATAAGGAAAAAGTTCACGCAGAGATCGTTACAATATTTATAACTTGAAAAAATATAATGTTTTAGCTTTTCAAGGCCTCCAAGTTAGTGAATACAATTACCACCAGATTAAGTTGAGTTAAAAAAATTAAGGCAACAGAAAAATAGATTACATAAATACATACATACTGAATTAGATGAGACATGATACCAGTGGTGTTACCGTTTGACAAAATAAAAACGGCACCCCTTCCATTATCAGTCATAAATTGTACCTAAACCGGAATCGAAACCAGAAATCCTATAATTCCATTAATTATTTCGGAACCGGAGCTGGAACCTTTTATTCCTAATTTTAAACGGAACCAGTAGGTACCCAATGAAATGACTTCAGAAGTTCCATTGTTTTGACAATTTGGTCATAATTTGCCCATGTTTTAGTCAGAGATTCCAAAATATGGATCCTAATTATTAATATGTTATTGGAAATTCCGATGAAGGTAATGCTTTATATTTCTTTTTTTACTAATATGGTTGAATCAATACAAATTTTGACCTAGTAATGATATACATAATGACCTAGTCAGTATATTAGAAACAAAAATAAAATATTCATAATACTATATGGATTTTTAAAGAATCGTAAACGAACCATGCAATCGGGGTTCTGATTTTTTACATGATTAAGCCGAATGTGAAGAAAAAAAAAATAAGAAGTAAAATTTTATTCGCGTAAATAATTAATATTTTTTCCGTCTCTGAGGGTGGGTCTAGATCCGAAACCCCCCCATGTATGTGCGCGTGAATGTAATAAAAATATTTTAAATTATTACAGGTACCTACTTACCTATATCAATCAAATGACGTTGAGAGTAGGCACAAGTCGCCTCATTTTTAGAAAATCTCCTTCCCATATAACATATTCTTAATAGTAATATTATTATTATTTCGTCCTTTATTTGTCAATCTTCAGAATGTGCCAGCCTCCCAATATGTGACCTGGCTACATTCACAGGACGTCACTGCATAATAATAAATAATTATAACCCGTTTAGATAAACGATGTCAAATAAGACGCTAATCAATACAGTCATGACTGAAAAATCAAACCGTCAAAATTTCTCTGATTCAAGATTGTTGACATTATATCTGTACCTCAGAGGCAGACGAAAGCAAATCCAAATACCCAATGTTTCAGGAGAGCCAAAAAACAATTTTTATTTTAAACGAATACTCATAACTTCTAAGAAAATATACATAGAATGATCATTATTTTTTTTATTCTAATTCAATTAAAGTACTTCTGGAATATGTAAGAAAGGAATAAATTTAATACAATTTTATATCTAAAAAAAATAAAATAAAAAACGTAGTGTGGATTTGCATCCTTCTGCCTCTAAAGATATTTTGTTAATGTGGATTTGTATCTTATTTACCTAGCCAAAATAAAACAATTCGTAAGTTAAAAAAAATTATAGGTATAAATATAACAAAGCAATAAAATATAAATTTTAAAAATTTGTTATGTCATTATCATCATCATCAGCCTGAATCTATTCACTGCTGGATGAAGGCCTCGCTAATCTCCACGCTGATTCCACTTCTATCGTTCCTGTGCGTTGCGTTGCCAAGTACTTCCGCAGAACTTTACCACTTAATCGATCCAGTGGCCTCTAGGTCTACCTTGCGGACGTTTTGTATCTCTTGGATACCACTGGATGACTAAATTTGTCCAACGATTGTCTCTTCTTCGAGCTATGTGTCCAGCCCATCTCCATTTGAGACTTTTAATGAACTCTATTACATCGCAAACCCTTGTCAAACAAAGATCCTTGCATGGGGGCCCGCTTCAGGATATGGGGACCATGCAACTGGATGACTAAATTTGTCCAACGATTGTCCTTTCTTCGAGTTATGTGTCCAGCCCATTTCCATTTGGGGTTTTTAGCAAACTCTATCACATCATTAATCCTTGTCTGTTCCCTTATCCACTCATTCCTTTTTTTGTCCTTTTGCGTTATGCCCAGCATGCACCTTTCCATACCACGTTATGCTACTCTAAGTTTCTGGATCTCTCTTTTACTTAGGCTCAATGTTTCACACGCATGTGGTTACGGGAAGTACACACTGGTTGAACACATTGCACTTTAGGCATTTTCGAAGAAATTATTCAGGCGGCCAAAAGCACTCCAGCCTAGCTTTACTCTGCGAACAATTTCATCAAATATACATCCATCTATAGACACTTATTGTGCCAGATAGATGTAGTTTTTCACCTGTTCGAGCTGAATGCTATTGATGAGGATCTCTTTTTGGCCCGCAAAGCAGTTGAACATGACTTTATTCTTTGATACATTTATTTTCAAGCCTACTTTGTTGCTTACTCCAGCGAGTTACTGCATTCTGCTTTGGAGGCCTTCTGAGTCTTGCAAACTACTATTTATTGTTATCGGCAAAGCGTAGATGACTCACGTATTCTCCATTTATGGGGACCCGTGTCATTCCAGTCAAGTTGTCTAAATAAGTCTTCAAATGTAGCTGTAAATAGTTTAGGTGAGATTGTATCACCTTGTCGGACTCCTTTGCTGATAGGAAATGCGCGATGGTTTATGGAGATGTTGTTGCGCTACTGTATATATTATTGAAAATATTTATATAGCGCCCGGGGATTCCTTGATTTCTGAGTGCATCGAGTATTGAAAATTTCTTTATGGAATCAAACGCTTTCTCATAGTCTATAAAACCCATGGATAGCGGCAGCTTGTATTCCTGTTACCGCTCTGATTTCTCTGATGACTTGGATAATATGGTCCATAGTGCTGTATCCTCCTCTAAAGCTCGTTCTCCTGGCTGGTTCTCGTCTAGTACATATTGCAGACGGTTTGAGAGAATTTTATCTTGGTGGATTTGCATCCTTCTGCTTCTAAGGTAGGTATGGCATTTGCATCTTTATGCTATGCATATCTTGGACTAGGACTTTCATCTCTCTGCCACTAATAGATAAAGCCTTTAGCATGACGATTCTTAAAAAAACTCATTTCCCCCAAAAACGGAGTTGCATCCGTCTGCCTCTGAGGTACAGATATTAAATTATGAAGTTGTGTCTCTGTGAATCAGTGAAATTTTTATTTTTCATTATTTAAAAAAAACAGTGCTGTAAAAAATAATTGAATGAAAATATCAAATTGTTAAAGACAGTTCATACATACAAGTTGACGAGATCATAAAAACGGCAACTCGGCTTGACTTAGTCATTAAATCTCGGAGAAAAGTTACAAAAATGAAACACATTGAAACAGTCACTGTCAAATAAATTATAGCATTTACATATTATTTTATGAGGTTGTCAACTTTTTCTGTGTGTGTACACGATCTTAGATTCTTGATATGAGTTAATTTATAGCTTATAGTATAAGCTATAAAGGTTCAAGTCCCGTCGGATATCGTATTTTTTCTAATATTTTTTCTAGTGGGTGTATGCAAGAGATGTTTTCAAATAATGCATATGACTAGTTTGAACTATTTGAAGACGCCACTTTAAATTTCCTGACGAATCGATTGCCTACAATCTATATCATTAGCGTCAAAGAAAATCGCCGGCGATAATTAGGGTGAAATTTTACGAATTGATTCAACACACAATAATTATCATCTGTTAACAAAGTAGTTACAACATAAATGTTTACGCTAGGTTGATACTATTAACAATACCCCCTAAGAATATAATTAAACACATTTGTGACTTATACCTAATAAAAATATTATTATTACTTGACCATATTATTATTTTGATGCAGATATATTTTTTTTATTACCAACGGATTTCATGGGATGATTCACCGCCATCTTTAGATTTTTAAAGCCTGAGCATAACTTTTTGCACAAGCAACGAGTGGTCCACTGCCATACTATTTATTGATAACGTACTTGCAAGCAGAGTTTGGTATTCTATAATGACTGAAGAGTATACATTAGGTCCATACTCTGACACATACACAAATTGAAAAACAATATGTGTACATGCCAGGTCCTAGGATTTGAACCTGGGACCCACGACGTCATAGGCCGACGAATAAAGCTACATTAAAATCGCAGAACAGATTAATAAATAAAGTTATTAGTTATTGTCGTTTAGAATCGACTGTCACTTTGGCAAACTTCCTAGTGTATTATGATATTATTATACACAGAAGAAGTTTACTTACTTTGATCGTCACTTCCAATTATTAATAACACATAACCACTAAATCAGATGAACTCCAAGGTTTCCAAGATACGTTAAAATAATCTGAAAGAAATCTGAATCTAAGAATACTCCGACAAGTGAACACGACAGACGCGTCAGTATGAGCACTCTATAGACAATGACAGGTCATCCATAGACAACGGGAGGGGTGAAAAGTAGGACCAGTCGTGTATTGTATCGGCTTCCTTCTTCAGTGGGCAATGGCTGATAACGTCATTATCAATGCGAAGGTTTTAAGACAAGTCAATCAGGCGCAAAAAGGCTGCATACTTCGGCCTTATTATTATCTTCCGCAATGAGAAATACCTACAGTATTCTTCTGCTCATATTGCAGGGAAAGATAGAGAGCAGAATGAGATTATCTTCGGTACGAAACCAACGTTAAGTGTCTCAATGTCCAAGGAATCGGTGATCTGATACAACTGGACCACGACGGGAGATGTATTATAATATACTGCAGTTCGGTTGTCAACCTTCGATAGAAGACGGCACCAAAGAGAAGAAGAAAAATGATAGGATTGCATAACCATAACCTATAAGTATTGAAAATAATATTATAAAATTATTATTTTTAAAACTAAGGAAACGTAATAAAATTAGAAACGATTACTTAATGCTACAATTATTTATTCGCGAAATATCAATGTTATCTTAATTTTTATGGTTGACAGCAAATTTACAGCGTATTTTGACTATACTGGTAAAAAGCACTTTATTTTACAACGATATAGAGATAAACCGAGGTGGTGTGATTTTAATAAGTAGGTCTGATTAAAATAATTTATTTAAATTACAATGTAATGAGTGGCGTAACTATAAAAATAAATAAATAAAAATTTGTACCTATGTAGATTTATTATTAAGTAATTAAAAATACAAACCAATTTGACACAATTGTTTATTTAAGAAAACAAAACATTGTGGATATAACAAATCCAAACTCAAGACGTTCACAACATGAAATATAACAAAATATTACAATAAATAAATAATAACATATACTTTTACACAGAAAAATAAAATTTTGAAAACAAAATACATAGCACGTCACTGAAGATGTCTATGTCTTTGGGGAGCGCATTGACTAGTCATGCACCCTTCGCTAATGGTGCCTGATAGGCTTGACATGCGGAAATGGTTCCGACCCAGAATAGATCATGGCTGCGACCACGTAGGTAATTGACAGGCGCATGTAAATTAAAATTCATTAGGACACCAGGATTGGAAAGCAACACTCGTAATAACAGGCAAAAATGTCTCAAGTGCAGTAGTGACCTACGAGATTCAAGAGAGTGAAAAGTAAGCATGTCTTGTAGAAGGGTATTCGGAAAATATTCATTTGACGAATTATCGAAAGGAAAATAGTTATATGTCTTAACATAAAGACATCGAAGAAATTTATTCTGGACGCGCTCTAAAATAAGCTTATAGGACACCTCATAAGGACACCAGATAATCGGCTGATATTCAAGAATACTACGCACTGACGAGACGTATTTATAGAGTGTACGTATGACATTTGGATTATTGAATGGTTTGGCTTGTCGCCATGATGAATTCTAGAAGCTTACTCGCACGTAGAGCTGTATAAGTTATATGCGACTGAAAAGATAATGAAGAGTCAAAAATTATCCCAAGATCTTTCGTCCCAGATTGACGCTTTAATGATCTTTTTGAAATAATATAGTTTTATTTAATCGGGGTTCTTGGCGTAGAAAAAGTAATACAGAAACACATGAATACGTGTATTAAATAAGGCTCTAAGTACCAAAAAGTAGTATTGCCTGTAGTTACAAAATACCGAGTCATTGCAGTAAAATTTCATGAAGCAGACCCTTTGAAAAATGAAGTTTTACAGTGTGAAGCAATCACGGCAGCTTCTATAATTTTAGGTATTAAGAACTCGCAAGTGTCAATACACCATCGTCAGCTATTTTATATTGAATGCCGTTGACCACTGCAGTGCTACTTACACCATTATAAATAAAACACGCCAACGGACTTACAACGTCGACAGGTTTAATTATTTTGCTGTATTTTTTTGACTTGCTTGAGGCACTTAGACTATAGTTGAAGTTATTGGCGTTGGTATGTAGAACATTTTTCTATAAAAATGTCAGTTTTTATTTTTTTGGTACTTAGCGCCTTAATTAATACACGTATTCACTTGTCAGTATTAAATTCTAGTTTATTCTTTATTGATCAACTTTCAAGTGAACATAGATTTCGTTGCAATATGTAACAGTCCAAATCATTGCGAATTGGCGCATATAATTTCAAATCATCTACAAAAAGTAAAAATTCAACTCCATCCATGACAGTCACAATATCATTGACAATGTAGTATTAGTTCTAATGAAAACAAATACGTTTTACTGACAAAGTTTAGTATGCGCTATTTATGTCAGATCATAACAGCCTACCTCCACCCTTCGTCACTGCTGAATAGGATGGGTGAAGTGCCTGCAAACATATATTCTTTGTATCAGAGGGTTGGAGCGGATCCTTTTTTGAGTAGCTCCGCTCCGGGACCGAATACTTGCGCCAGCTCCGCTCCAGGGTCTGCTACGCTCCCGGTAAAAAGTTTTAGTAGGTATTATACGTATACAAATGTTTAAAAATAAGTGGTTTTAAAACAAGGTTTATTATTCGTCATGTTCATTATTAAAAAGTGAGGTTATTTATCACAGTATTTAGAATAATTCCAGTGTCAAAGTGTCAAATAATAAAATAGTTTCAATGGGTTTTAGGACGAAAATTTAATAATAATAAAAAAAATATTTGCAGCAGTGGACCACAACAAATTTTCGGTGCTCTGGCTCCGCTCCTGCTCCAGGTAAAACCTTATTGCTCCACTACTCAGTGCTCCTGCTCCAACGCTCTGCTTTGTATGACAGGGCGCCAGAAAATTAACTGTTCCATAACGGTACTACAATTGAAGAAAAGCAATTTGTCTCATAGTAGTAAAAAGTAATTATCTGTTATTTTTTTTTAATAAATTGTGCTCGACTTGGTTATTTACTTATACGTTATAATTCAGAATAATTTGAGTATCTATTTTAATGAAAATATTTTTTTATATTTTGAGGGGCGAAAATTTTCGGCTGGCATCCGTACGGCAGTCTTCCTTGGCGTGGCATTTGAAGATTATACAAAAATATCATTGGTATATTATATAATATTATTGAAACTTTCTTTAATGTATGATTAATAATATGATGAACTTATGTAAAAATAATTACAAGATAAAAATAACTTTATATATACAACGTTTTTAAACTTTCTGTTGAATCATATAAACTTAACTTGACTAGCTTAAACGATCAAAAAATTTGTACTTGATAGAAATAATACTGAAATGTCATTTTGACATGTCATATTGTTTTCCATAGTAACGCACGTATATATTAATAATTTAGTTGCTAGGACCATCCGCTTAGCAACCAATAATGGTGTCGAAATAACTTTTCATACAAAACAGAATTAACTGAAAATGAATTCAATTCTACTTAAAGATGGTTAAAACGATTTAAAAAATGCATTGGCATCGTGTTCTGATATATTCTAAAAGTTTCAAATGTCTAGCCAGTCGGGAAGTTAGTTAAAAATCGATTGCAAGAATTGTACCGGACACATAAGAATACGAGCTAAGAAAAACGTTGTAATAAGGCGATAGAATATGACTTGTATTTTGCATTTCATATTTACGTTTTTTTGGCTACATACCTACTACGTAGGTACTAACATAGAAGTATTAGATCATTCTAATCATTTAAATATGCACAAAAACAATTTGCTACTGTAACTAGGTACGTATAGTTAAATTAATATATTCTTTTGAATTCTTTTTTTGTTGTTGTTAAATTTATTCTGAATGAGAGTCTTTATGTGAATCGCACGTGATTCATTATAATATTACGTGATATTTTAGTAAACAATATATTGCTCTTATTATAAATTAAAATAAATGATCTAAACAAAATTTAGAAGAATTACTATAACATTATCAGTGGTATACCGCCCTGCTAAGTAAAAAGACAGTGTTTTTAGTTTTAGTAAAATGAGAACCCAAGATTTAAACTACCCTTTCTCTTAAAATATTATGTAAAATTGTTGGATTGTTTTGACATAATATCTAAATAGACAGTGTTTATTATATAAAAATATAATAATTCTATATAATATACGAGAAAAAGATTGTTTAAAACTTGGGTTTTCTCTTTTTCTTATTTCTATCTTTCTATCTTTATTTAGCTATGTATTTTTTTCGACGTATACGAGGTATAAATGAGAACTCTGCCATTCTGGGCAGTGTTGACCTGTGTGTCCCTGATAACTATCTTAGAAATAGAGAGCATCAGTTGTTTATTCTCCCAAGGTGCAGAACCAACCTGCCACTGGTAATGCCAATTGGGAGGGCGATAACTATGTTCAACGAAGTTGCTTCGGGTGTTGATATATTCCACCTATGTGAGGATGAGTATAGGTGGACGTTGTTTTATAAATTCTTAAAATAGGGTCTGCTTAACTCATCCGGTGTACTTCCTTGTACCTATCTAATTTATATTTTTTGTTTTCTACTGTTTAATAACTTACTAATATTATGTCTATTCTGATCTATCTCTTTTTTATGTAATACTGTTTTATATTTCTTTGATTAACTAAATGTCATGTTGTGAACGTGAATTGAAATAACTGACCGCATATTTTCTTCTGCATAATTTTCTGTAGTTGAATGATTATAATATATGAAATTATTTTTGTTATAGGTATACTGTACTAACTGTTTTCATTTGACAAATAAATAAAGAAATGCGCGGTAATGTAATTATTTCCGGTAAGATGTTTGAAATTGGAAAAAAAACGTCGTCAGTTTTTGAATAATATATAAACACACAAAGAACAACAAACAATGACAAAATAATGAATTATTTTTCACAATAGGAAATCTTGATTGTTATTTTCATGACGTAGGTATATCGATACGTCGGTATAGAAATACGCTGTTTGCATACAGTTTAGTTATATCCAGATACGTACTGAGGTATATTGGTATTTATTATTATTTTGTGTTCGAAGTCGGGAAGTCGCGAAGTCCTTCGGGGATGTGGTTTATTTCCTCTGTGACATATAATATGAAGAGCCCTAGATCATTGGCATTTTTGAATGGCATAAAAATAAATAACTTAATATTCGCAGCTGATCAAATAAAACCCACAGAGATACTACACCGGGCAGAGGAAGAGAGTCGCTAATACGGCCTCCTTATTAATGGTAGTAATAAGCAGTGACGTCCCTAGATAAAATGCCGCACCTAGGCAGCGCCAAAATGCCGCCTCATTTTTTATATACGTAGTATTTTTTTATCATCCTTTCATGACTCTTATATGTATACATTACTAACAAAATATATAGGTACCACTAATATATACAAAATTAAATTTAGATGTAAAAAGCGAATAAACATACCCAAAATCATCAGAGTCTGAGATTCTGTGGTTCATATTTTACACCGTATCCGGAAATTTGTACTTAAACAGTTTACCGCAGGACACTTATTCGTGCGCCGCAGTACGTGAAACATGAGTTCGTGTAACATTTAATCAAATGACGAGTTCTTCGTTGAACATTTCACCGTGGAGTATATTTGTACGTATGCTACAACATGTGGTTATGTCTTTACTAGGTTAGGTTAGGTTAGGGTTAATCTAATTGGAACAGTGCTATTTGCAAACTATCGCCGCATTTTGTAAGATACGTACAAATGTATTCCACGGTGAAATGTTCAACGAAGAACTCGTCATTTGATAAAATGTTATACGAACTCATGTTCCACTTACTGCGGCGCATGAATAAGTGTCTCACGATGAACTGCATACGTACAACTTACATGTAACCATTTTACACACATTTGGTTTGTACCATTAAATTTAGCAATACACATATTTATTATTTCCACACCATTTTTACTGTGCTATTATTGTAGGCATGTAAACAAAATAATTTTAGATATGTATATATACCAAATGATTCTCTTCGATTTGCCACCCTTCGAGTAACTGCCGCCCCAAGTGACGCTCAATCTGCCTACCCCCACGGGACGTCACTGGTAATAAGACCAAGTTAAGAGCTATCGATTGGGTTAACCTTCTAACCGTAGCAATCGCACTCCTAAATCTAGAACCAGTGGATGAGTTTTTATATGTGGGATGGACCATTAGTGGAAAGGGCGGAATTTAAGCAAAAATAAGACGGCGCACACAGATTGCGAAAAATGCGATGACAGATATTACCACTATATAGAAGGATCAAGGAATTTCAATTAACATGCAAACGATTCTTGTGAGAACATTCGTGTTCTCCATATTTTTGTACGGCGTCAAGTTGTGGACCACGAGTGCAGAGGAGCGGGAGACAATTAATTGACGTCTTCGAAATGTGGTGTTGGCGCTGTAAGTCAAACCAGTCATTCATCCAGATACCCCAGATAAAGAAACGGTTCTCGACAATTTTTCTGTGACACATTCTGCCGTTTGCAGATAAAGAGCAACAGCGTGTTAAAGTCACTAAGCTAAGGAGCTTACTGGGGGCAGCTTCATGAGATGCAGATTATCGATAGGGGTGGAATGGCTTTATTGCTCAGAATATGACTGAATTTTAGGATAGTCATGATTATTAGTAACGAGGGAACGGCCAAGAAGAAGAATGGATTATTTAATTTACAGTTGATAAAATTATGAGATTTGAGAACAATATGTGAGTGGTTTGCAGTAGACGAAAACGATGTTGAGCGGATAAACCGAGCAACTGAAATCGAACACAGTTTGGGAATACTATACTGGCCTACACATTAATTATTGTATATTATATATTAATTATTTATTAATATTATATCTTTCGTACATCAAATATACCTATGTGCGGAACGCTTGATAATAAATGATTATTTAACGTCTTTCCTGGCCTTTAACAAGCAAATTCAATGGGAGAAATGGATGGACATAATATAAAGCTGGATATTCATTAGCGAGTCGTAACTGTAACCATTCCTGATACTGTAACCAATTCTAGATGCGAAATAATTATTTATTAGGCTTGCGAACTAATTATTAGTCGTCCATACTAGTTACTGCATCTGCAACGGTCACAATTATGGCTCGCTAATCAGTACCGGGCTTAATATTATTGTCACAGACAGTGTAATCATTCCATCGGTAAGTAATAAACTTATATAATGAAAAACGAGTGACATTTTTAATAGTATGCAATTATTGGTCTGTAAATCTGGAAAAGTAATTTATAGACCGACCGCCTCTGAAGCCGTGGATTGCGGGATTGGTCCAACAGATAAACATGGATGTGGTTTTTCATTGTGAATTTGATCTAGTTGGGGTACATGGTCTGTAAAACTCCCACCTCCGCACCCGTTATGTATATGCAGCACGTCATACGCGGCCGGCTAACATAACCCTTACGTGTGCCAGATCAAAAAAAATTAAGCCCTCATTTTGTCCCGAGCAGAGCCGCACGGGACTGGTGATGCAACCTTGCACCGAAGTGCGAATGCATGATGTTAATTTATATGGAAACTATCAGAGTGACTTTAATTTGAAGAGTCGCAAGGGGAGTCGAGAGTGTTCCGCTCCCCGTACGCTCTGGCGAATTTAGTAAAGGCCGCAAAATTGGCCTCGGTTGCCACCATGTCAGCGTGTCCTATTGGGTCCGAATGGGGTCGGACCCAGGCAAATAACTCCGCTCGTTCGGGGCTGCTGGTCGTGTCTAGTTGGGGTAGTGATGATTGGGTGAACGGCAAACAACCATTCTTCGTAAAAATACTATCAATGTAACGTCCACTAAATTTGATGAAAAAACTGGCGCAACAATGTGAGAAATAAAAAATCATTCAAAAGTTATACAAATCAAATATTCTGATCATATTCGGAATTCAGAATTTTCTGGCTAATCATTTAGCTAAAAATACATTTCTGCATGTTATTTTGAGTCACTATCTACTATAGGTACATTATGTCATATTGATCACTGTCTAAGTCAGGTTGTTATGATTGTTTTACCTCGGCCCAACATGCAGTTTTTACAATCATAATTATTAACACCTGCTTGAATTTAAAAATATGCTATTTATATACAATGCTTTCGTTAACAATCTTGCTAAATTGCACACACTGAATTACACAGCAGTAAACATAATATTATTATATTCAGCGAAAAATTCGTCCCTGTATTTATTAACTGTTGTATACTGCTTTCATGCCTCTTTGTGATGTGGTGGGATCAAGTCCATTTATATCGCAAACAAATATGTCTTCCAGTCAGTGTTAAACTGAACGCGACGTTGCACCAACCACCTTACATACGGGTTTAAATAACCGTCATAACCAAACTAGATTAATATCATTTTTCCAAGTTCAAATTTAGAACAAACATGAATTCTGTTGCGATCGCGTTTGTGATTTCGTGTCTTGTGTGCATTGCTGTTGCAACACAGGTTTCTCAGTGCGATGGTGTGTATTATATTTTAATAAATTAGTGTTTTTTGTTATAAATACATTACTTCTTTGTATTGAAACTGGTTTTTATCAATAAGCCGTTAGCATATATTATCTGTTAATTTGCAAAACAAACAAAATATTACCTAACAAGATATCGATAATGTCAGGGATCACGCATTTTTTTATTATGACCCACTTTTTGGCGGGTTTATATTATTAAATTTATGACAAACAAGTTGTATTTATTTATTTCACGCGGAGAAAGAAGTTTATTTATTTATGTTAATAATATTGTAGTTCCCTGGTTACTCTTTGGCAGACAACCTTGACACACAATAAGCCTATAATACTGGTAAAACGAAAAAAATTTATAAGTAATAATTTATTGTAGCCCATAAACAGATTATACATAATAAAGGTGACCAGATTTTCAAATAAAGCAATATGTATTTTATACAGTACCTACGCTTGATTGAAATCTATATTTTACGAATATAAACAAAGTTTCTAAACTTTGTAGAAGGTTTTGCGGAGAATGTGTAGATTTACTGTTTCAAAATCATTACTGTTTTATTTCAATTTACTGATTTGTATGTTTATGTATATATTTCTCCCAGTACCTATTACAAAATTAAATTTTATCAAAATTTCAACTCGTGTTCATACTCGTAGTGAATTAATTAAATTTATAGACATGTAATGTAATAATAATCTATTAATGTTTTTCACTTAAAAAATTAATTGTTTTGAACTTTGATCCATGTTTTTTTAAGTATCGTAATATTTACTACAAAGCACTATTTTGTTGCCATGCATATTTTTATTATCACAACGTTTTTATTAGTTTGTATTCTTGTCTGTCCGGTGGTTGTTTGTCCAGTACAAATCTTGCAATCGATTTTTAACTAACTTCCCGACTAGCTAGACATTTGAAAATTTTAGAATATATCAAAACACGATGCCAATGCAATCTTTTAATACTTTTAGCCATCTTTAAGCAGAATTGAATTCAATTTTAGTTAATTCTGTTTTGTATGGAAAGTTATTTCAAAAGAATCCGTAAAAAATAAAAGACTATTATTGGTTGCTAAGGGATGGTCCTAGCAACTACATTATTAATATATATGTGCATTACTATGGAAATCAAAATGAAATGTCAAAATGACATTTAAGTATTCTATATTTGTTTGTTTGTTTTTTATTTACTTCATATCAAGTACAAGTTTGAGCATATTGAGCATAATAATTCAACAGAAAATTTAAAAACGTTGTATATAACGTTGTTCTTTTTATCTTGTAATTATTTCAGTTAATACTGAGTAGTGATTAATTTGTTTAATACTTTATAATATCGTACTTGTATATTACAGTGGTTTTTAAACTTTTCCGTTTCACGGCGCATTTAGTGTAAAAAGCTTCTTTGTTAACTATGTAGTGTAAAACCAACTAAAACGGTTCCCGCCAGAATCAGATTGGTCATTTTTTTGGGTCTCTAAGCAGAAAATTGAAAATATTACTCTCTGAAGTAGGTTCGAGAGTGGTTTTTAGGTTTTCCCAGTTGTTAATCGAAAGTCTTCCTATCTAGGATGAAAAAGAAAAGTCTGTTTATGCGAAATATTGTTTGGGGTATATTCCAAATAAATGACAAACGTGCGTTTTTCAAAATAAAAACTGTCGTCTAGTTCATCTATTGTCACTGTAGCGATAAAATAAGAGAAGTTTACATTTTGATTACTCCTGCTGAATATAAAAAAATATACAACGTAAGTTTCGTACCAACTTAGCTGCGGTTTTTTTTATTGTACCTATACCATAGATGTATTTTTTCTATACCATAGGTATACGTTTTTTATAATGCGAAATAAACAACAATATACTGCTGTATCGGCATATCAAATTAGTCAATACGGTGTAACTATTATTTATTTAAAAAATAACACTAAATAAATATTCATTATAATATTCCTCAGCGAGATAATATTTTTTCGAGAAAAAAAAACAATATATAATTACGAGATAAAAAGAACTTTTTATATAGGTACCACGTTTTTAATTTTTCTGTTGATTGTATTAATAATTTAGGACAAATAAGGCAATTGTCAACAAATCATTTTTTTGCTATTTTGCAACAAACAAACAATTCATACAGAATACTGAAATGTCATTTTGATTTCCATAGTAACGGACGTATATATTAATAATTTATTTGCAACCAATAATAGTGGATTGGATTACGGATTTCTTCCGAAATAACTTTTCATACAAAACAGAATAAACTGAAAATGAATTCAATTCTACTTAAAGATTGCTAAAAGTATTAAAAGAATGCATTGGCATCGAGTTCTGATAATATATTCTAAAAGTTTCAAATGTCTAGCTAGTCGGGAAGTTAGTTAAAAATCGATTGCAAGATTTGTACTGGACAAACAACCACCGGACAAACAAGAATGCGAGCTAAGAAAAACGTGGTAAAAAACAAGGAAAACTAATATTTGACTATTGAAATGAGAATCAAAATAAAAAAAATCCACTTTTCATATTACGATAACTATGTAGGTACAAATTAATATCTGTATATTAGTTCCGTGATATAATCAGTGATATAATATAATAAACACTAAATACATAATTATTCAATATATATAAATTAGGGATTGAAATACCGAATGGTTACATATCAATACCGGTATTTCGGTAGTTATTATTGGATACCAATATTCGTCAAAACATTCAGGACAAAAAGTAGGTATATATCAATTAATACAGCTTTAAAAATCTCGGTAAAACATTAATAATGATTTATGAAAACGAAAATATATACAATAATAAGTAGAAATGCTGACTCTTACGAATACTTACCTTCAATTCATTGGTGATAATATTATCAAGTAAAATATGCCCTCACAAAAGCTAGTTTATAAATTAATAATTACAAGATAAAAAGAACTTTTTATATACAACGTTTTTAAATTTTCTGTTGAATCATATAAACTTGACTTGACTAGCTTAAACGATCAAAAAAATTTGTACTTGATAGAAATAATACTGAAATGTCATTTTGACATGTCATATTGATTTCCATAGAAACGCACGTATATATTAATAATTTAGTTGCTAGGACCCCAGACCCCTAGCAAACAATAATGGTGTCGAAATAACTTTTCATACAAAACAGAATTAACTGAAAATGAATTCAATTCTACTTAAAGATGGCTAAAAGTAATAAAAAAATGCATTGGCATCGTGTTCTGATATATTCTAAAAGTTTAAAATGTCTAGCTAGTCGGGAAGTTTGTTAAAAATCGATTGCAAGATTTGTACCAGACAAATAACAACACGAGCTAAAAAAAACGTTGTAAAAATAGAGTAAATTTAGTATCAGTTATAATTGTATCTTTGTAAAAGTAAGTCCGGTTGTCGAATTTTCCTACCATGATTTTTGATAAACCTAAAAGAACGTTCAACATCTTCTAAAATTCACAACTAAAAGCATTTAGTTGAATTATCTACAATGCAATTTTAGTAAAGACAACGAAATCTCACTATTGATCACATCGTTAGTCAACCATTTTATAGTCATTGTTTAGTTATTTGAACACATTTGGTTACTGTCTTTTTAATACCGTAAATAACTGTAATTTTTATTATGAAACCCGGTATTTCGGTATCGATAAACACTGAAATACCGGCATTGCAAACCCTAGTATAAATGAATAATGAATGGTTTTCTTGTTTTTCCAAATTACATTACAATGTGTTGATAAATAGATTGATATTATATTCAAACCTGATTCTGAATCACTTATTTGGTTGACACGAAATCATTGCATTGTATGTTCATTAAAGATCTGTATAAATATTAACTTATTTAAAAATAATATTAAGTACATTATTATCATTGAAAGTTGTTATAAAATGAATAGTATATTTATATATTATTTACTATTTAGCAACATCAAGCAAAATGGTATAATGATACCTTATCGATCACCATCTATCGATTTGCAATAATTAATGATTATGTAACGACACGTACTTTGGGAAAGCAGAGTGCCTTCGATAGAAAGTTTGCCAATTGAATATATCTCGAGTATTCGTTGTCAATAATATAATAAGTACTGTAGCATTACACTTAATGATTACCTACTGGATAATTACCAGACTGTTATTAAATCGAGAGATTTTGGTTACTAATTATTAAAATAATTTATAAGCATTTGGGTACTTTTAATAATGTACTTCAATGATAATATAATATGTAATACGTATTGTATACTCACGCAACAGCTTCCCCATGTGATTTAATACATATTATATTAACATCAGTAATATTTCGATACTAAGGTTTTACATAGAAACAGCTCAACATTTCAAGGATGTGACATAGTGATGACAATCCATATATTCATAATTTAACACTAAAACAAAAAATCAAATACATCGTAATTGTGTTGTGAAATATTCTTCTTAGGATTACGGAAATTTCAGTGTTGATTTGATTTATATGTGGCTGTAAAGTTTTATTGATCATTGTTAAATTCAACTAAGTTAATTAAAAAATAAACTAATGAAAAGTTATGACAAAAAATATACGCTATTAGGTATGTGAGAATAGGTTTTTTTTAAAGATGTTTCCATACACAATCGTACGGTACATATCATGAATTTATTATTTGGAATTATATTTTACAATAATACTTACTTTATGACAACATCTTCTTGGCTACGTGTTAAAACTGTGAATTAACATGCTCCTCTCATTTTCAACCGCACTTATAAACTAACAAGCTCCTCCCATTTAGTCGACAACAGCGCCATCCTTCACGTAGCCAAGAAGATGTTGTCGTACTATATGTTTGTATGTATATAATATAGTCTGGACTAGTCTAGACCTTTTTCGGTTAAAACACTTTATATCAAGATTAATCTTGCAAATTTTGCAGTAAAATTTTAATAATGGTTCTATGTAATTATATTATAATGTTAAAATAAAATGAAAAAGATCGAACATACAGACTAAAGATTATTTAATGCTCTAATTAAAAGTCAGTATATTTTTTTAATACTTTTATATCAGTTGAAACGTTGTTGATAATAATTTATAAACTATAATATACCTAGGAGAAAAATTATTCATATAACATTATAAAGATTATTTGAAATTTATAGTTACATTTTGACAGTGTATTAAAATGCGAACGTAATTGATAATGAAATTTCATATTACTTTATTATTGAAAACAAACAGTTACTTAATATTATATTATACTGAGAATTATATAGAGAAACAATAATCATAATAAAAGAGTAAAACAAAATAAGTGACGAGGTGTAAAATTAAACAATATAAGTAGATATATATGTAAACCAATAAAATAATAATTTATTGATATACTAGGTTTCCCGGACTATGTAAAATACCTCTTCTAGTCCCCTGGATATCTCAAGAGTACCTACCTAAAACAACGACTGTATTACGTCTTTGGTGATGTCACGTACCTGTTTTATCAGTAAGCGATGACCGATTTCAGCCACCTTCTTTAAAGTAGACCGTTCCCAGGATCCAAATATCTAGACACCCAGAGAACATACAATATAATTAGGTGACAGATAGTCGTATTTTTTGGTTTTGTTAGACTCAGCGAAAAGAGCTGCTGAACCTAACGATTGAACAGGTGAGATGCCGTGAGTGTATCCACCACAGTGGTATCCCAAACCAAACATTTTCATTACCTCCATGGAATCATCGTGATACTCGTACCATTAGGTCAGCCAACAATAGGCTCATGCCTTGACGAAACTCTTGACTAAACCAAAGATTGACAGATCACATCATTGATGGCAGAATGATGACTATATCTCCCGACACTCTTCTGGAAAAAAATCCGACAAAAAAGGTTTCATTGTCAATACTCAATCACATTAAAATTTATACTTATACATGTCTTCAATATATGTAATAGAATATTATATTATTTTCTGCCGTCGTCATGAATATTTAAATGGAAACTATTTTTAATAAAATAAACATGTTTTGATTATAAATTTGAGCTATATTAAATGTTAAATGACAATATTTGCCTTTTAAATATACATTTTTTTTATTATAGAAGATGTTGCCACCAATTTATTATTATTAGTATTTTTTACCATATTAACAATAGTGGTATAAAAGAGTTTTCCGCTCGCTTGTTGGTGCATGTTTTAAAATCACTCTTTTTTTAAAAATCAAAGTCGACGCTATCAATGTCATTTTGATATTTCACGATAATTGAGATTTTCGTTACGGTCCATTATGGCCTTTACGATAATAACCAATGTCACGAAAACTGTTTTTGTTGTTGTAATATTAAAAAAGTATTCTCAGAAAATGATGTATTTCTGATGAAAATAAAATGGCATATTATGTTTGTAAATATCGTCAGTACACAACTAGATGACGGATTAAACGTATACAATATATTATTATTATTATCATGCATTGTTCCGTAAATGGTGAATCATTTGAATGCATTATATCAGAGAATGGGAAGTAGGTACGTACTACCTATTCAAAAACCTACATACCGTAAAATAAAAAAATGCATATCGTGTGTATAACAAAATAATATGTTACCAATTTAACAAAAATATATTTTGTTATATTGTGTATTTTTCAACTATGATTAACGCGAGTTGATACAGAGATACGAGTTGATTAGTCACATTATTTTAAAATACTTCAAGAAGTAGGTAGTATTCAAAATGTATAACTCACATAACAACAACTTTCGGATTTGGCGACAAATGTTCTGTGGGTCTATTCTATACACAATGCGGCTATCGACGGCCATCGACGGTAGTTTACCATATGTATGTATCGATGTATTATAATTGTTACAATAAGTTTGCCGTCTAAACTGTCTATATCGCTCTAAAAATTAAAGCAGACAAGATAGAGGCTGTTAAAACATACCACTTTTTGACAGTAGTTTAGAGTTTAGACGGTGAACTTTTGTAACATTAAATTTAACCACCTCAATACATAATCATGATACAATACCGCCAATAGCCGCCTTATGTATAGAATACACCCACTGATGTCAAAATTGTTTAAATAGTAGTCTTGGAAGTATGGCTGTTGTGATGAAATAGAAAAATGTTACATTTATGCAAAAAACATTTGCAATGTTTGAAAAAATAATAATTTTTAAATCAATAATTGACGTTTAGCGTAAATTGACAAATATTCCGGTGATATTAGTCGTTCATGAGATAGAGCTGAGAAACTAAAAATCGTCGGCCATTTTCCAAGATGGCGGCCGTAGTACAGCATGTATGAGTATCGTATCCGCTTTAGGGGAATTAAGTCCATAAAAAAGTTTAATGATTTTTCTCGTACAATAGAATATAGATGTATAGCGCACAGTAGATGCTGAGAATGTAATTTCGGGAGAATTCCACTCTCTTCCATCTCTTACACAATCATTTCAGGATAGCATTTTTCTCATATTCTCAGCAACTTCAGAAACTTGATGGTTTGGTAATAATACTTTATGGAATTGACTGTTTCATTGAGTAAAAAAAAAATTCTGCCTAAATTTGGTTGAAATACTTGTAGTTATTGACAGATACCGGTGAAATTGTGCGGCAGAGCACATAAATCCCCAATGTTCTTCATTTAATTTTTAAATCTATTTAAGGGGGGACATGCTCAGCGTAGGTCAAAATGGAGCTTTTGTTCTATTTTCAAAGCATGATACTGGACATATCTTAAACGTTGTACGCTGAGCACGTCCGCCCTTAAATAGTAGAACACGAATCGTGATTTCCGTTTCAGATTTACTTATATATTATTTTGGTTTCATTTAGTAGAGAAGAATTACTTCGATGATTTTGAGTTTATAAAATTAATAATGACGCGCTTTACGCAAACATGCTGTCAAATTATTTGCCAATCCTGAGCGATGTTTTGTTTTGATTGCATTTATTGAAGAGAATGCCGTTTCGCACAGATTTGCACAACAAAAAAACGACTAAAGTATGCCTCAACTCTCCGAATATACGGGTAATTATTATTTTCACAGTGTTGGCCCCACAAATAAAATTGTAAAGACTAAAAACTTTGGCCTCCAACAACACTTTTCATTTCATTGTCTGAATCTTCTTCAAGCAAGGCAAAATAATTGTAGCGAACATTTTTAATATTGTGACCATACCGAATTAGATTCGATATAAATAAATAAGATTTAGAATTAAAGAAATTTTTATTTTTTAAGAAAAATCGATGTTTTTTTAAACAACCATTAAATATATTAAAAGTCTGATTTTTTAAAAATTATTTTCGCAGTATTGGAGAAAAACTAGTAAACTAAACTTTAGTTATAAATATAACGATATAATATTAAAAGATGGAATTCTTTCAAGAATTTACTTTTTATAGCGTTTTTTTAATTGCAAAATCTTAGATTTTAAAGAAAAAATATTTATCTTTTTAATGTTTTTATATAGTGGTTAATTAAAAAAATATTAATTACATATATAAATTGTCTTAAATCATAAGCATCGGATTTTTTCGCTATGTGCCTCTGGTAAGCGAAGCATTTACTCCAAAGCAAAGGATAAAAACAGCAATTGTTAAGGTTCAATTGAAGTGGGTGAAACCATCCCTATTCAATATTAACATGTTATGTGGAATTATACTATATTTTGTAATTAATTTTTACATATAAAATATTTCTACTAAGAATGACATTGAGAACCACTAAAGTGGTGAAAATAACGTCTAAAATAAAATTAGAATAACGCACCGTGTGATCTACCCTAAGTTCAATAACATTTTGATGCAATTTATTAAAAATATATTGTAGTATTATAAAATAGAGGTCAAACATTAATAACGGAATTCTTTGAACAGATTTTATGGACATTCGCAAGTTTGGCTAATGTAACTATTCTCGCAGTGATATCGTAATATCTAAAGCATTATAGGCCATTCAACATAACAATTCTTAATTAGGAAAAAGTAAAATGAACATGACATTATTAGATAATTCATGATTTCAATCTATACTCATTCCTACACTATTATAGAGATAAATTTCGTGAAATTTCATTAATCTTAAAATGTTAAATTATCTGATTATCTATTTTTTTTACTACTCACTTCTTTTTATTTTATTTTATGTTATATTATTTATATAATTTTACTTTCTTGTTAGGTTATTATATTATATTACGTACTAAATATCTGATAGAAGAACTTCACGAGTACAATACCTTCTAGTTTTTATTTTTATTTATAGTACTGTTAATGTCTGTTTTCCTCAATAATATATTTTTTAAGTTATTATAAACGACTAGGTACTAATTTTTGATTTTGGATAGGTACATATTATATTAAACATCTGAACTTATCTTTAGGGTATAATGATAGAAAGTTTAATCTTACATAATCGCGGATGGACAACGTCTACTTGAACCAACCGTTCGGTGACGTGTGTTTTTTTTATTATTGAACGAGACAGTTGCGACAATCATCAATATCATTTCAAAAAGTGTTAAAAAAAAAAAAATAAGGACTTTCATAATAACTCAGCAAGTGAAACGCAATTTAAAATATATTAGCGAAACGGAGTGCTATTCTCGAGGATTTCATGAATAATGTAGATATGTATAAACTTTTCAATGAAAGATCGTAATAATTTCATGTTAATTATTTACTAACAATAAAAAGTATGTTGCCATGTCATAATAGTACAACTTCTCTTTTTTATTTCTGCGCTAGATACCAGGGTGGGAATTTTACCTCCTCGACAAGTGTCCTCCATTGCCTTCAATCCCTCAATAGTCGTCTCCAATTTTCAGAACACAAAGTTGTAGCTATCCAACAATTTATTATTTCAAATATTACGTAATTTGTTATAATGCGTAGATAACGGCGTAGAGGTTCGTAGCCCAGTTTTCTGACCCGATATTTCAACGCGTGGTAATTACGCAAACCTCCAACCCTTAATAGCTAACTAATACTTTCTACTACTTTCTTAACAATCTAAAAGTTTATTAAGTCATTATGAGCAATCAAATATTCTGTAAATAAGTGAAGTTTCAATGATTTTATCATATTCAACACTGACTTTCCATCTAACATTTTAAAAATACAATTTTATTATATGAATATACTGATTTCATTTTATTTTTTTACTGATGTTTCACAAAAAATAGTCAAGTTTTATATGACCCTGTTATAAGCAGTTGCTTAATTTATTGATAAGTACTCCAAATTCACACATTGGTCGAAAAAAATGTGCTTAAATTAGAGACAGTAAGTTAGATTTCAATCCGCGATCTAAAAATTAAGGGGGAGGCTTGTACCTACCAGAGGCACTTAGCGGAAAAATACGAAGCTTGAAATTTGAGACATTTTTTTGATAATTTACAATTTCAACTGTATTATTTAATAAATATCTATCTGAAAACATTAAAAAGAAAAATATTTTTTTAAGTCAAAGATAAACTTATAATTGTAAAAAAATCAAAATTTGTTACATATTTATCTCCCCAGTTACGCTATTATTACATTATATTTTATGGTCATATTTATTAAAAATTAGTTTATTAAATTATCTATTTTTTTCTCGTGCATATTTTTGACTAATTCATAGTTTTAATACTTTTATATTTATTTTAAAAAACATCGATTTTTATAAAAATATAAATGTGTATAACTTGAAATACTTTTTATTTACATAATAGAAATATAAATGATGAAATTTATCTGAACAATGATTATTTTAAGTTATTTTGAATCCATATGACGATATTGATTAGATTTAAAAGTATTGTAGTCCAAAAGGGTCTCGACGATATTGATGTTTCTCATTTTAACATAGTCTTTATATTAAGTATATTAAACTATTGACGTATCTACATACAAATATTATATATTGTTGATATTTTTACAGTTATTCCTTATAATTTTGTTATTTGATTTGTCACCATGTAGGTATTCCGTATCTTTCTTCCATTCTTGCGCTCCCGGCTTTTTAAGCAAAATTCAATGTTCGGGCCCTGGCAAAACAGGATGGAATTTAGACATCAACTAAGTAGCATTTATGACACCTCAAAATACTACTTTCTGATACAATATGCACTTCTTTAAGCAGCGTTCGTATTAATACAGCGCGCATTATTTGAAAACATCTTCACTACTGTCCGACAAGAAGATCTAGGCGATAACCGGAAGTCGCTGTAGTATAAGTGCGATTAAATAAATATGAGGGTCTTGTTAGTTCAAATTTTTAACACGTGGACAATCGGAAGTCGTTGCAGTCGAAGTGCGGTTAAAAACAGAACTATCTTATTAGTTCACAGTTTTAAAACATTGACAAGAAGATCTTGTTCGACAGTCGTAAAAATCGTTGTATTGTTTTTTATGAAAAAGAATTTTTCCAGTAGGTATATGCATGAGATGTTTTCAAATGATGTATGTTCAATACCTATATAGAATATTACATTCTCAAATCTTGTGAATTATTCGTTGAATAAAATAAATTATTTATATGTTATAATGATATCCGGTTGTAAATATAAACACCCTCTTAATGATTAAGCTACGCGACATTAATGATTATCCTTGATTTCATACAGTACCCTTAGCTATCAATCCACGATTGTGAATATAAAACAATAACAGTAATTTTCTATTTTACAGGGAAAAACTATAATGATCTTCAAAATGCTATCACAGTTGCATCATGCAACAAGCCGCCCTGCAAGTTAAGGAAAAAGGCAATAATAACTGTCGAAATAACATTTACACCAGGTGAGTCAAAGAATATATAATTTAATTAGCGCTAGTTATCATAAAACGCCGCGCCGAGAACGCAGAGAATTAATAATATAATATGAATAATAATATGATTCGTATATTCCTGAAAGAGATATTTTATAGCAGCGCCCGGCAATCTATGCCACGCATGCCACTAGGTGGCACGCGAAAGAATTTTTGGTGGCACCCCTCGAAAATGACGATTTATTAAAATTTTTGGAACTTTAAAAACTGTACCATAATGGATTTTATATCAACTTTGCAGAAGTATTTCATAAAGAGATTTAACTATTTTTACAAAAACACTCACATATGTTTAAATATATTATGCAGCCTGACAGTTACAAAATTGATAAAGAATATTTCTGATTTTTAAACATTGAGTATGTTGATTGTTAATGGAATTTAACAATTCTGAAAGTTAGAAATTAAACTTCAAAACTGCCAGGGATGAAATTATGAAAAACGACGACAATTATCTTAACATGATAACCAAAACGTGGAATGAACTCCCAGACAGAGATCATTGTATGAATAAAGTCGCATTCGCTCTTTTAAGTGTTTACGGTACAACGTACTACTGTGAGTAAACATTCTCAATTATGAAATATATTATAAACCCGTATCGAAATCGTTTAACTGAAGAAAATTTCGAAATGTGCATTAAATTAAAAACTTCAAACATTGAACCAAATATTGAGGTGTTAGTTTCCAAAATTTGACCGTCAAGTCACTAATGTTTAAATATTGTAATTTTTATGATGTTTTTTATGTAGCGTGTAGTATTATAGTCGAGTAAAATTGTCTTACAATAGATTTACAAGTTTTATTTCAGTGGCACGTTGAGTGTCCAGTACTTTGAATTGCCTGTTTTGTGGCACTCTAATGCATTTGGTTTGCCGACCGCTGTTTTAGAGTATAACGAAAATTTGAAGGGATGTAATTTAATTAAGAAGTAAATTACTTGTATTTAGAGTTTGTCTATATTAATAATATGAGTACAAGAGTAATGATACATTGAAATATAAAGTGACGAGGCGCTTAGCTACAGTTTTATAATAAACTCCAAGGTCTTCAAATTTTAAGTGTATTCTGGTTTAATTTAAAAAAAGAACAACATACTAAACGATGCAAAAAGATTCATTACGCCTCTATATTAATTACATCACATTTTTGAACCCCCATTCGTTAAAAAACGAATTTGTTGAACATAATTTCTGTATAATATTCTCAGAAAATTATGAGTTTACACTTTGTTGGTTGTGCGTCGTTATTATTTTCTACAACCCCCTCACTCTCATAGAAACAAATCATCATATTCTCTTCTTTATGTCGTTATATTATATAACGAGCCATTATTATTAATTTTATATAATAAAAATAGCGCCTTCGTAAATAATTTGATTATGTAGGTGCATGATATTTAATTGTAATAATTAGCCACCAGAAAAATAGTGAGTATACTGTATTGCATATATTTAAAAACAATAGATATTTAAAAAAAAGTGGAGTCAAGTATATAAAATAATATGCATTCATGTGCAGAAAGAACAATACAGTACAATATGACGATTCTCTGCACGGGAAACATAATATAACGTATTACACTTTTCTTTTAAATTACTTGATAATATTACGATTTTTGAAAGAGATCGTAGTGTAATATTGTTAATACAGTAAATATAAAAAATGTTTCATAAAAAGCGGGAAAAGATTGCAACGAAATAATGAATGAATTCGTCACAACGACCATGTTCCTAACTATCCCCAGAAATGTATAGCAAAAAAATAAGTAGGAACAAATAATAAAATTGGAGAATTTGTCTGCTGTTTATCAGGTCATAACTCGAAACCTGCCACTCTGATTTCGATGAAACTTGCATTGTTATTACTAATTTAGTAGTATAAGAATATCACACTTCTCATCATTCATCACTTCTCGAAAATAATGCACATACAACAATGAGGCGCGGATAGAAAAGCGCGCTCCGAGAAATCAATAATTATTAATATTACGGAACAGTCTATTTCTTCATTGTGTCTACATTTTTTTTCTGTAACTTATGCGGACAAAGTCATGGGCTAGGTTGAAAATATAAACTTCAATTCTAATTGGCGATGATTTCTTTTCTAGACCACGATGTACAAACATTGCAGACCAACGTGTACGCCGAAGTGTTGGGTCTTCCTCTCCCGTTCCTCGGCGTGGATGGCATCAGCGCCTGCGATAAGATCTTCTTGACTGACGGAACAGCTGCCCCCTGCCCCCTGAAGGCGGGTACAGAATACAAGTACAAGAACTCCTTCCCGATCCTCGACTTCTACCCAAGAGTTTCTCTCGTCGTCCACTGGAGTTTGACGGAGAAAAACAACAAAGAGTTGATATGTTTCCAAGTTCCTGCGCGGATTTTGTAAAAAATCCTCGTGATTAGTACTTCATTTCAACGTTGTAATAATTTTCAATAGTGGAGAACCTGAACACAATTTCAATACTGACAATATCAATTATTATTGATGCACTATTATACCTGGTAGGTTTACATACGAACTGCAGTAGGTACTTTAGTATTAACTACAGTATAACTTTGTTATTATTACGCGGTAGTAAAAAGTAAACAGAATATTATGTAAGTATATTAATTTTGACTTACAAAAGATTTACGCATTTATCCTTTCACCCAGGACGAGTCAATATTTAGGTACAGACATAGTAATTATATTTTAGTGGTTCCGGTGTTCAATTATTGACATGGTTTACATACCACTTTCTGTTTCGACGGTAATACATTTTCAACGTAAATTAATTTGAGCTGTTAGTGCATATTGAGTGCATAGTGGAAAGTTAGTTAAATTACCTAAGCGAGCTTATATGTAATAAATAATCGCGGATGAAATTGATCGTATTTTTATTCATTCCTCATTTATATCAGTGGTGAAAAGTGGAGATAGGCTATTAAAATCCAACGTAAATAGTGCATACTAAACTTTGTCAAGCAAACGTATTTGTTTTCATTGGCAAGTGTCAATCGGTCAAGTCTACAATGGGTAGATAGTGTTTGTTAGTTTTTAATAAAATTCAATTAAACCTTGCCTACTCCAAGCCATACTAGATGATAGTAAAAAAATATTCTTTTATCTATAAAATATCTAAAATTATGCCATTAATCTACATCATTATTTTACATATTTCATAGATAGAAGAATATTTTTTATCGACTTACGAAAACATTTCATAATAGTATATTTGGATAAGAAATGGTTATTACTCGTTCGCTAGACCTTTCCAGGATCCAGTCATAATTTACCGGACATTATGCTATTTGACCTCGATGGACGCCAATGAATCTTTATTATTGATTATAGCTTAGATGGGTACGTCCAAATAAGATACGTCTACCTACATATCTAAAAAATCCAGCAAGAAATAACCACTTTGTCATTACGTGCAGTGTTTTTTTTATATTTCAATTATTAATAATTAAGCTGACCATTATTTCCACCCGATAAAATCTATTTTATTGAACAATAATTCTATAATAATCGCATGTAACTGGAAAAATGATTCGTTTAGTCATTGCATTTATTCTTACATAAATAATATTTTGATACGTAGGTATCTAGTTTAATAGCTGACTATAAAATCAATTTTTTTTAAAGCCATTGAAGGAAAATAAACGTTGTTTTAATGTAATTTAGCTGATTTAATTAAATAATAATTGTTAACTTCTTGTTGCAATAATTCAAGGTGATCCGCCTAATTGAAATGAATGATTTTAAATCATAAATAATTAATTATTTATTGCAATTTAATAATAAAAAATATAATATACGTAGGTATCACAAAAAGTTAAATGGTTTCCTACTCCACTATTGTAAATTTAAATTGCAAACTTGCCTTGTATAAATAAAATGTATGTTTAATGCAAATTTATGATATAATTTTATGTATTATGTATGTCAAAGAGAACTAGTGTTATATAAGAATTAACGGAGTAGAGTAGTCAATATTAATGTAGTTTTTTTTATTAAAAGGTTTTATATTTAATGTTGTTTGTTTTATTTTATTGGGATGCTCCCTATAAAATGGGATATTTTCTGAATCTCTCATATCTAATCTCTATCAATCTTATAAGACTGCTTACTATATAAATACTTATATTATATTAAATTGCTTTATTACTGATAGTATACTAATGAACATAGCAGATGAAGAGTGGGCGAAGATGACGACGCTTATGTATGAGGAAACCTAATAGTCTGGATGGGAGTAGAGGTTACAGTTAATGTAGTGTGAATTTTCCAGGAAAGGAACCGAATGAGTAGGCAGAGGTGACATCCTAACTGTGCGAAGAAGCCATTCTCAATTATTATTTCATTTATATACGGCACCGAAACGAAATAATGTATTTAAGTATTGCCACTAAGCTACGAGTACAATGAGCTAATTTGAGAAAGATATTTTAGAATCAATAATTACAGGGATGCCAGAAGAGAAGTTCAACCTGGCTTGCCTGTTATTCAAGTAAGCCGGATTTTGGTGTCCTGAAGGCCGCTAAATTCCATCTATGAAGTGTATAATGTGGAGCTTCGGGGTGCAGGTATCACCTCGAATGAGACAACAAGACTGGCAAGCGACAGGAATCTTGGAGGCACCGTATGGTGTCCATATGCTCCAGCTATGTGGCGGACATGGCCGAAGACGACAGGAAAGCCAATGAAGGTTGTAAAACATGTATAATGAACCTAGGTTCTCAATATGTATAATAAAACTACTCCTGCTCAGATATAGTTAAGTGTGTGTCAAATAAGGGTTTCAGAAATAGTCCTCAAGGGGTAAGACTACTGTTACTCAAAACCGATGAAGTAAAGTGATATGTATTGGAACTACTTAGCGTGCAGGAATAATCGAAGGCTATGGGCTCAATTTGGGCTGTAGTGTTATTTTTTTAACCTTAGTATAATGATAAATATAGTGAGGTTATGAATCAAGTCACAAGATGATACTCTTAGTCGTTTACCCTTACTGTAACAGCCATTTCTTCTTAATGATCATGATACACAATTAACTGATATCCTTTTATAAATTTACGGATTTAAACACCAAATTACCTTTTACTGTGACGATAGTTGAATGCGTAATTATTGGTGATAACATTGAGTATTTTGTACCTAAAAGATAATGAATGATGTAGATACCTACATAAAAATAAACGCTAAAAGAAACAAATCATAGTACAGCCCTCACTGATAAACGATGTAGATGTTACCGCAAATTTAATATCGGATGTGCTGCAGATGTCCTAAGAGAGTTTCGACCTGGCTGCGCCTGGAGCTGTAGGATGCTGTCAAGACCTGGCAAGATGCAACAAGACCTGCGAGCTATAGGGATTCTTGGAGGCACCTGTGGTATCCGCATGGTCTAACTAAGGAGTGGACATGGTCATATAAGAAAAAAATAATGTTTTCATAAAGCCTATGTACAATAAATGTCTAAATAAAAAAAAACCCACAAACCAATCGGATCGCTGTGGACTTTTTGTGAATAAGGAGATCGATGCTTACATTTCTGGTAAATTTGAGCTCCATACCTCGTAGGTCACCCATGCGTACAATCTCTAAGCCTATGGTATCTTTGATAAAAAATATTATAAATAATTATGGGTAAAACAGCAGGATAGACAATCTACTGGGGAGGTCTTAATAAAAATGTGAAATGAGTCGCCATAGACCAAGAATTTGAAGCGAGATTTGTTTTATGACTTATTGACAGTAAGGCTATAAAACCGAAGTAACACAGTCTCCGGAATGTCCCCAATAATACCAATATTTAATACGCGTTTCGTGTACATGTCAAACTTTATTTATTTATATTATGATACAGATATATAATTAAGTAACCATTGAAAATAATATATTCTTTAACACGTATTTAAGTTTATCCCATATTTATCCACACGCAACACATTTTCTATTATTGTTGTGTTCCCTGATCTACTTACTACAATTACTCCAGGGTACTGGAACCAAGTACTGATAGTCATATAAATGAGAATATCAGAACTTAAAATGAAATAAGTAATTGTCAAGAAATCTATAATATTATTAATAATGAAACAATTTGAAGGAAATCAAATTTCATAAATAAATAATGTGTGTCAAAGTTCAGTAAATAATTAATTATTTACACAGTTCCGTAAAAATAAATGTTCGTAATCTTTGCAAAGCAACATGCCCGCCATAAGGGACTCAGTCGCCCTTATACGAAATCCCAAAAATGATCCGATCCATGCTCCAATACAAAGAATTCAAATTCATAAAATATATTTTCATGAATATTATAATAATTGAAGAACCGATGATTAAACTTATTTCTATAAATATGAATTCTCTACGGATAAATAAATATATGTGACATGGCATTAAAACAATGAGTTTGGACCAGTTTGCACATCACTAAATAGGTACCAATTTATGTGTGAAATATAATTTAAACATGCAACTTGATGAAATAAAAAATTATACGTGTTTTAGTCCTAAAATTGGATTACAATTCATGGACGCATGTATATATTAGACGCATGTATGTATTTTCCTTACAACTTGAGTATGTTTTTAATGTATTTTTTTGCTTGGCTCGTCCCACTTAAGATACAAAAAAACATTCATAAATAACACGAAATATAATATCAACATTTTTAGTAATAATAAAGAACCACTTGAAAATAAGACTTTATTAACAGAATCTTAAATATTGTTATGTAGAATTTTACAATCGCATATTTAATTTTGAAGTCAATTTAAGTCGGTGCACTTGTATTCGTTTATTCCTCAGCACATCAATCAATTATATTATTGTAAAAGTGTAATTGCAAAACGACTGTAAAAAGGAAAAAGGATGTAACCCTCAGTTTTTTCAAAACACGTTTTATTGGATAATAACGTTGTACACGACTAAATACACGTTGTGTTCAAAGGATGTAAGCTGAAAATACCGATTTATTATTTAAATTTTAGCTGATAGTTTTAAAAAAGAAGGAAGTGAAGTGGAAAAGACGACTTAACCGTCGGTTTTGTTAGTTTTTCTTTATTTAATTGAATAATCAATATCAGATTAGGGATATAAAAACCAAATAATTATTAATTATCATACATTTCACGGTTATGTTTATTTTGTATTTTAACTTTGACTGAAAACTAAAACATTCTTGTGCCTCCTGTACAATTTGATTTATGTAGATTACGTCCTTTTTCCTTTTTAAAGTCGAAAATAGAGTAATCACGTGGGTTGGTACAAGACCGACTATATCACGTCGTGGCACTGAATTGTGTATTATGGTGGTAGTACTAGTAAAGTTATTGATTATCTCTGAATCCAATGCGGTAATCTGTTTGCAATAAATGAAGATTTTCGATTGTATATTTCGTTCAAATTGTTAGCATTTATTTCAATACGTAACACTCATCATTTTCTATAAACAGTTTAACATTTATTGTATTCAAAATATGAGCGATAATTAGCACCAAAAATTGAAGTTTTATGTCACAGCCTGACTATATTGCGTTTTGTGATTGATATAGGAACGGCAAACTTCGCTTAGTTGATATACTTACCTGAAAGTTTTAATTGGTATGTATTAATTTTAATCTTTAAATTTAACCACCCTCGCGCAATGCACATTTCTCAAATACCCTGAAATGTATTATAATTTGACATACAAATGACGACATGAAAATAATTACATTTGACTTGTATTAATTAGTCAGAAACGTTGCGCAAATCACAATGATTAGTTATAATAAATTTCGTATCAACAATATGCCACTCCTTAGATTCAAGAAGTGCCACTAAACATGAACCGAAGTCTTGGAATCTCTCTGGGAAAATATATTCTTTGAATTTATTATTATTATGTGGGTACTAAATACTAATCCGTTTATAACGTTTATGTTATAGATGAGAGTGGAGAAACGTGAATACTGACTTAGTAATAAATCATTTTTTACCTTGTAACATAACCTTTGCCTTGGAATGAAGTAAGTAGGTATATAAATAATATTTTCTAGGTTTTTTTTTGAGTAATTAACCTTTTGCATCAATTAGTATCACCTGAATGATCAACGTCGATATATCCACGAAAGAGACTTATTAATAGCTGTATGAATGATACTTGCAATAAGATATTTTTCGGTACAGTTCGGTTATGAGGAATACAGCGGAAAACACATTTTGAAAATACCCGATATACTGGATTATTTGTTAGTTTGGGTTAGTTTAGGTTAGGTTAGGTTAATCTAACAAAAAGTCCAGTATATCAGGTATTTTCAACATGTGTTTTCCGCTGTATTACTCATAACCGAAATGTACCTATTTTTCAATCCCAAGATGAAATAAAATAATCACGTCGAACATTTATATTTATGTAGATGACATATGTACAGATTTCAGGGGACGATAAAAAGTCCATAAATACATATATTAATAATACTTTTATTCTTACATTAATTACTATTAGATTCTTTTATTAAAATAATTGAAATGAGGGGCAGTACTTACTAATGGGTGGAAAATTGAAGTATTAATGCAATATATTAACACATATTTATACGTTTATTTAGGAGTCTCAAGTGACCAATCTATGAGTAAACATCACAATTTTATACAAATCAAAAGGCATTCTTTGAAAGTCTCAATAGAACGGGTCAGTACCTATCCTAGCATAATAGGCATACAACATTTATGAAAAAAAATTACATAGTCATAATATTTGTTATAGTATGAATATTTTTATGCAAACAAAATAATTAGGTATTTCATCTTATATACTTATATATTTTTATACATATTTTTAAATATATTTTTATATATCTGATTGCGGCAATTTTAGATTGGCACCGAGCGGAAACCTCTGGGGCTGGTATTATGTGAATATGCATAGCACTTAAGAAGTTTTTCACAGGTGAATTTTTAGTCAATCTGATAATCTCTAATGACTAGTCTACATCTGACAAGTACTCGACCGAGTACTTATCAACTGCAAACTACTGTACTTGGCCTAGTGATTCAACGGAATAGTGAATATAAACCGTGTTTATTTCCTGGGATGAATGGATACTCTCATTTCCACGTGAGCTAGAAAAGGTAGAAACATATTGTGTACACGTCATGTGAGCGCACGCGAGTTCACGCTAAGCTCGCACCACGTGCAAAAAAGTGTATACGGGTGACGTGATCTCAAGTATCGTTAATTGTTGTTTGGAGGGGAGCTACAAAGGACAGGTAATTGTCATAATGTTTTTGTAGGTTGTCAGTTTTTATTATATATGATTGTTCTAATGATTCTAGCACATGAGTTCTCTTGAGGTGATCACAATATGTTTGCCTGTGATTTCGCAGCGTCTTTGTTTATCTATTTTCGTATTTTGTTTGCTATCTTATTGACATTCAACTAAGGCTCCATGAGTACCTCTTCGGATTATGATTTTTCTTGCTTATATCCGCTTCTTTTGGGTATTCAACTCATTCTTCAATACCTCTTTCATCGTGTCATACATATGTTCTTTCCTCGTTGTGGCGCGCGTGCTCACGTGCGACGCAGAAACGGAGAAATACTGAAATCGGACTGTCTGACCTGCAGTACCTATTAGGCTTCCAGCTGCGAGCACCGCTCCTGCTCCCCTCCTGCTCCCCTCCTGCGACTACTCGAGAATATTCTACTGAAATCGTTACAGTGCAAAATCAAGTACCTACCGCGGTGTATGATTATATTATTGGACATTGGATGTATCGGTGCGCGGGCGAGCTTATTACACGCTTAAATAATATTGATATTTTCATATAATATACATAAATTTATGTATATTATAAAATTACATTTTTCTCAATCTGCTTGGGGGTGCTGCAGTTCCGCAGTGCATATGGACGAGCCGCCACTGACCACAACACACGACGGCGAATGGGAATTGTTAGATTATTTTTGAAAAGATTATAATCATTATATTTATATTTATAGCATCTGATAATATTGCTATATTGATATCTTACAGAAACCGTCATTGATAAAAATATAATATATTATAGTATCCAAGTGCTAATTATTATAACACGAGCATTGACGCATTCGAAGTAAAACTCTCTCAATTTTGATAGGTTGGTACTTAGATCCTTATTAATCTTGATTAGATGTAATCGATACCGGTAATTTAATGGATATGTACTTATTATTATGATATTATGTTTATTTTAATTTAAAAAAAGAACGATAAGATTCTAAAAATACATTCTTACTAACATGATTATTGATATAAAAATAAAAGAGTCTCTTATTGACGCTCTTAAGTAACGTCAGTAAGTATTAATAGACATTTAAAAAAAAACCAAAACGTGATACATTCGTAATATAACAGTAAAAAGTAGACTTTGAGAGTGTTTCTTTGAATTTAGGATTAGAGAATCCAGAACTCTTGCAATTGTTGAAGATAATAAATTACCAAGGATTTGATAACATACAAAATGTACTCCTATGTATTATGCCACATTACTTAATGAAATAAGTTATTCACAAAAACACGAATTTTAATGCGATTCAATTAATTAGTTAAACAACCTCCTTGAAGGTTGAATTGCTTTGTTATATTCAAGTTTGATTATATTCATGAAACCAGTGGCTGTTCGATGACTTTCCATTAATTATTATTAAATATATATACCTACCTACGTTCTCATATTATACATTATGTACGAGGGTGGGTCAATAAGTCCTTAGAAAAGCCGACAGGTGGCGCGACTAGTACTGTAAGCGGTTTGTTTTCATGCAGCGGCACTACCGATTCAGTATGCTGCGAAGTTTCAATCAGATTGGTCGGGTTGTTGTTTTTTATTTTCGTACATTTAAAAAAAAATTAGCTTGTTTACAAAAATGGAGAAAATTGAGTTTAGAGCTGTTATTAAACATTTTAATATAAAAGGGTTAACAGCAAAGGAAATAAAAAATGAGTTGGATATAGTTCACGGCATATCTGCTCCTTCACTTGAAAACTATTTATAACTGGTTAAATGAATTTAAACGTGGTCGTACATCAACAAAGGATGAACCACGCTCAGGACGTCCTGTAGAGGTGACTACACCAGAAATGATCAATAAAATCCACGATATGGTGTTAAGTGACCGAAGATTAAAGTTGAGTGAGATAATTGAGGTTACAGGGATTTCAAAAGGTAGCGTCATTTCTATTTTACATGACAAATTGGGCATGAAAAAAATTTCTGCAAGATGGGTGCCGCGTTTGCTCACAGTCGACAATAAACGCAATAGGGTGGTGGCCTCTAAAGCCCTGTTGTCGCTCATGCAACGCAATCCGGATGAATTTTTTCGTCGCTTTGTGACTGTAGATGAAACATGGATACACCACTATACTCCCGAGACGAAAGAACAGTCAAAGCAGTGGATTGCGAAGGCAAACCATGTCCAAAGAAGGCGAAAACCGTGAAATCAGCTGGTAAGGTTATGGCTACTGTATTTTGGGATGCACGTGAAATTATTTTCGTTGACTATTTGGAAAAAGGAAAAACAATAACAAGGGATTATTATGCATCTTTATTGGACCAGCTAAAAAACGAAATTGAAGAAAAACGGCCTCATTTAAACAGGAAAAAAATCCTCTTTTATCAGGACAATGCCCGTGTTCACACATGTTTACGATCAATGGCTAAAATTGAAGAATTGAAGTTCGAATTGGTCAACCACCCACCGTATTCGCCAGATTTAGCCCCCAGTGACTTTTTCCTTTTCCCAAACTTAAAAAAATGGCTAAGTGGACAACGTTTTTTTTCAAATGAAGAAGTCATCGATCGGACAAATGCTTATTTTGAGGACCTTCCGAAAACTCATTTTTCTGACGGTTTAAAAAAAATTGAGAAACGTCTAACCAAGTGTATTGAGCTCCAAGGAGATTATGTTGAGAAATAAAAAAAAAATACAAAAATAAAAACTGTTTTAATGCTTTTTTCTAAGGAATTATTGACCCACCCTCGTACCAAGCTACTTATAATACGATGATTTAATTAATGAGGAAATGAGTAATTTTTCAGAATAAATAATACGGTTATCTGAGTCGTTACATTCTTCATCACATCTATAAAGCCTGCTTAAACATATTAACGTAATTAATAATAATAATTATAATAGACTTACCATTATCAGTTTTGAACAACAACACACAGCGAGCGTTTTTACTCACCTATGGGTTATTTGATTTTCTCCCCAGTATACTTATACTAACGCTAATGCATTCACATACTTTTTAGAACGAGATTTGTAATAGGGCGTATTTAATTAAATTAACTATTTTAATGCCGCGTAATCATCATTATGTTATTACATAATTTACAATCATTGCTTTACTTATTTTTATAATAATAATAAATATCTCTAAAAAATTGTGACGGGTTTAGAGTAATAAAATAAATTAAATAGTTAATTTAATCATGTAATTAAATAGGTATATTATGACAATGATAAACATATCGGACTTATATTTTTGACATGATAACGATGTAGGGATGGTCCCTACGAACCCTTAAGGTAGAGCCGCCCCTGCGTGAAACCCTAGTTGCAGTTGTGTGCTTGTCAATCAGTATAAATATTATGATATAGTTGGTAACAGGGCCGCACCAACAGTGGTTGTCGTCCAAGTGCATGTGCTATTATACAGGGTCGTAACAATACAAAATATATACTTATACTAAATTCAAATGGGTTCGATTTAACAAATTCGGTAACAGATTTAAAAACACGGATTAAATAAATAACAGTATAGGTGTCATTGAAATATACGGTCCCTTAAGACTGAACCATAATATAGAAATCATAGAAATGAAAATATTTTATGATAAAAAAAAAAGAACTCAATTATAATTTTTGAACTTTTCAAAATTCACCCTATGAAAAACTGTTAAGCACGTCAGTCAAAAAATAATATTTGTGATATTTTGGCTCGTATATATAAAAAAGGTTCGCCAACCCTGATATAGTACCTTCAAAACAACCATAATAAATAGCAAATATTTCGTTGGGTACATAAATTATAAAAACTTCGAGTGAAATAATCCGTTGACGAAAACAACGTTTGACGATTTGACGGATGCGTCATCCCAATAATTAACTACATGAAAATTTAGATCTAAATGATTATCCTGGCAGGATGATTAATAATTAATAATCAATTATGTTTTTCAGATCTTTCAAATTTTATTTGCTATATTTTATTATTACTTACGCCTTATCTTAATTAGTTTATTTTTTATTTTACAAGCAAGCTACTGTCTAATCTTTAGTAACATAATCAGAGATAATGACAGCTTATCGGAATACATATTTTTAAATCTTTAAACAAAAGAGGAAATTATTAATTTATTTATTGAGCTACTGAAAGTCATATCTAACACACTTACTCTTGTGATTAACTGGCAATAATAAAAATACAAACATTTTTTTCACTTTAGGAAATCAATAGTTTTGTTTAATTAAAAGGTATTTTAGATTCATTCAAAATGGCGAAGTCAGCTTTGAATTTACTGTTACTAATAATTGCCGGGGCGCATTGTGCAAATGTGATTTTCGAGGACTGTGGTAAGTTAATATTATTAATATAATATATATATATATATTTATTTAAAAACGATTCATACATACTAGTAATAATTCTAACGGTTTAAACATTCGATGTGGTAATTTTCTCCATTTGAAAAATATTTTTTCTGTTCAATATTATACCTAACGTGACCATTTTTTTTTTTCTCAAAACGAGACTTCTACTAATTTTTAGGTAATAGGTAGTATGTGTATAAAAGAAAACGCATATTTCTTCATAATTTTTTTTATCAATGGAAAGAACAGGAATGAACACGTGAAGATAGATATTTTATGTGGTCTTATATTTTTTTGAAGAACAATTTTTTCTGAAGAACAAAGTATATTATTTGTTTTTGATTTCAAATAAGAATGAAATTCTTGACAGGACTTCTTAAAATTTACTTTGGTAATTAACATTGCTTTAAGATCTGCGACTTAGAGAAGACCCTTTCTACCGGTGCTTTTCTATCGATTTTTTTTATTTTTCGCGCCTTATTTTGAAATTATTACCGTAGATTTCTCTCTTTCTTAAAACGGGACATTTTGGCATCCCGAAACTGTGATTGGGGGCAACGGCATAGGCTACATAAAAACGGGACGTATGATCACGTTAATTATATCGTATAGGTACTTTTATAAACCCCTCAATGTGCCACCGAAATTAAGCAATATTTAATTTTAGAAATCTCCGATGTAATATGCAACGTTTAAATACAACTTATAATATTATATACATCATGTTCGACAGACTTAAAAGTCTACCTTCATGTAGATATATGTTTATAGAGTAGCGTCACGTCTATCCTGTAAAATTTTAATATTGTCACATGTTTTATTTTTAACGACTCAACGACGATTTTATGTTATATAAGACGAATACAACACTACTGATCATCATATTTTTATTGATTAAAAATGATGTATACATATACATATATATTCCTTTTAAAATAACAACAGGCCACGAGACCCAAAAGTAGAAGTGAACCAATCACAATGAATGAGAAAATTCATAAATATTTTGTGACCTCACTGGGATCGAACCCGGAGTCACTGATGAAAGGCTAGCGTCGTACGCACTGGGGCCCTATGTTAGAACTTGCGAGTGCAAGCTTCCCGGTCGACATGACGTCATATGACATCATTGTGAAGTACTACCGGAGTGATAATAGCACTCGAGAAAATCACGCTACTCAGACAGCGGCGCTATTCATTGTCACCATACACATATAGGTGTTTCATCGTAATAATTATCTACGGTGAGCACTGCGCGCGGGCGGCATGCTTCGAGCGTGTATTGGCCGATATCACAATTACGTCATGTCGTCTGGTGCCACACGAGTCGATAGTTAGGAAATCGGGGCCCTGGTCGATCATTATCATCCGTGGCGGGGTTAGGGACGTGGAGACGAACTGACTGATTTTGGGGCGCCCTACGATAATAATTAAATATAAACCATACACCACATTCTTAAGTATACGTAGGTAGATATATGTTTGAGTGGTGATGTTATGGGCCCCTTTACCCTAGTTATGGGTATTATTTTATACTGTGAGAAATACGCATTATCTAAGATTTCGGTATAATTTAATAATTGTATCACTCGTTTGAGGTGTTTCGAAGCCCACTTTTGAATCTTTTGATAAATTCATTGAGGTATCTGCGTCACATAAAATCGCCGCTGATCATCATTGCCATTACAACCCAATATGGGTCTTGGATGTCTCCAGAAAACGTCTCCACTCCCTTCTGCTGCAAGGTCACTTCAGTAGCTCAGGGATGCTGTCTCTTGCCATATACAGTCCAATCATCGCAGTATAGGTCACTCAAGACTCCCTTTCACTTCCTCCATTGCCTATTGCAGACGAGCGTCTTAGATGATAGGGTGTCTACCATCCATGAGTCATAGGCTACCCAATAGAGTCACTTCACATATGCGACGATAAGAATATCATTGAACAATGCGTATAGTTCGTGGTTGTATCTTCCTCAACACGTGCATCACATACTCATGCTATGGATCCATCGGTAGTGAAGGGTTGAGGTAGGCTGTTAAGATCCGCCATAAAAAGTGTACATTATACTTTGATAGTCATACGTGTTTGTTTTTATTGAACTAAGACTACAATTTATAGATGGTATTGGTTAGTTTTTAAAAATCAATTAAACCCTGCCTAAACAAAATCATAATAGTTTTGGGATGTTATGGGCGATATGACAAAATTGTGCACACTTTTTCATAAATATTAATAATGATTTCGTTGGATTAAGAATACAATTTACACATAATATTTTAAATTCATTAAGCCCTGTCTAAACCAAACTATAATAGATAAAAAATATTATTCTATCTATAAAATATTCAAAGTTATGTATGATTTAATTGCATAATTTTAGATATTTACGAGTATTTTTTGACTATTATCTATTATGGCATGGTTTTCGCAGGGTTTAATTGAATTTTAAAAACTAACTAACACCAACTGTAAATTGTAGTCTTATTTCAATGAAAATAAATACGTATGACTGATGACGTGTAGTGTGCATCATTTATGGCGGATTTTAACAGCCTACCTCCACCCTTCGCCACGCCCGATCCATATACCCTTCTCAATATTATAATTTCAAAGATACCTAACTGATGTGCTGATAAATGTTTTGTAAAGCTTTATTTCAGTTTTATTTGATCAGAACTTCATAGCGAAATCATGATACTATAAAGCTCAAATTATACTAGCAGACCTCTCCGACCGTGAAATGTCATCTTGAATCGTTCCCTGGGGTCATGGCCAAAATATAATAATTCTTATTTTACCCGTACGACTGAACTGTCACCGATTGTCAACTGAATCGTACGCGGTGACGTATAATTATTTTACTTTGGCCACGACTCCAGGGAACTATCCAAAATGATACTTCACGATCGAGGCAGACGATCGGCGTTAGTCGTTTTAACTGATTAGATCTGCGAATCTGACATTATAATTTGAACTGTATATATTATTAGATAATATTAAGTTCTTAGAACCAGGCCCTATCCGTCGGTTGGGAATATTTAACATCGATAATTTACTTTAATACATTTTCTAAAGTACCGGGTCCAATGTCTTGCAATAGTCCAAATGATCAGAGGCAGATTCTGAAAATAGTGATAATTTATGATTACATAAGAATGTATTCAATTCTGAATTTATAACGAACGCTACAACCTTGTATTAATATTTCAAATCAACACTGATGCAATGAACAGAATCTTCATGGCGAGGATATAATTAAATATTTACAATACGTTTAACATAATTATATATCTTAATCTTGATTTAAACTTATTTTTAGATAATAATTATCGCACGTATTGGTGCAGTGAGCAAACTGTTTATGTTTTGATGTTTTAGTCTTGTTTGTGTTTTAAAAACAGTTTTAAATTTTTACATAAAAAAAACAAAAGGCCCGCTACACTCAGGCAGTGACACGAAACAGTAAACTTCAAAACTAGTGTTAGTTATTGCTCACACTTCGAATAAAATAATATAATATGGTAAACTGTTTGGTAAAAAATGATGACTGTTATAATTATTGAAATAAATGGTAATAATTTGAACGAAATTTGCAATCGAAAATCTTCATTTATTGCGAATAGGTGCATTCGAAGATGATCAATATAACAAGCACTAAGCACAAGCCGAGTTTGGTTTATTACTTTATGGCGTCCAGGCAATACAACTCGAGAAACACACACGGCGCCGAGTGTTTTATACGAATATTGAATACGCGTTTCGTTTTCGTGACAAGTTCAAATGCGTATTATGACACACACGTAACTATTGAAATAACATATTCTTCAACACGTCTTTAATTAAGTTTATCCCACATTTCTCCACACTCGAGATATATATATCTTGTTTCAGCCTCGGTTGGAAGGTAACCCACTTCCCATATTTTTTTGTGTTCCCTGGTTGTGCACTTAAACTCGGTTGAGTCCATTGGAATTGCATCACTGTATTTATATAATATTAGCTTTTATATCAATAATTAGCCCGGTCGCACATACAAACTCGTCTCGACTTCGACATGTCGAAATTTTTAAGATTTCGGTCTAATCTTTTAATTTTGCGACTGGTATGAACCGTTTCGAGACCCGCTTTAAAATATTATGACGAATAGGTTGCGTCATCTGCATCAAAGAAAATCGCTGCTGACCGGCAGACGAAACAATAATTATATAAGTAATATTATACGACCGTGACAATTATGTAGTATGTCCTTCACGGCAAAAAAAAATGCTGACCACTTATCTACAGTAACTGATTAATAATTTTACTGGCATAGGCTGTGCTATTCAAGTTTGGTGGTACGTGACTCATTATTTCAGTTATTTTAAAAAGCATATTATTGACATGTTTATGTGTTTTATCACATCACACGTCGTTAACCATAGAATTAAGCAGGGACCACTTAATTTTTATTATAAAAGCATGCTTATGCCTTTTTTTAAATACATAAATATTTGTATTGTAAAACAAACATTATTTCGGACCAACACTCATCTACAACAATTTTACTGTCCTAATATAAAAAGTATGATAATATTATTGCAGATTGTTAAGAGTGAACGTAATCGAAGCTCACAAATTACAAGTAATAATGTCAATATCTACAGCCACCTCTAATATACCAGCCTTGCACAAAGTTTCGCGCCAAAACTCTGTAGTCCTATTTTGTAGCTGTTAAATCAAATTGTACAAAACTTTGATACAGAATAATTAATTTAACCAGATTTTTTGTGTTCATATTAAATCATACGACATAAAGCACACATTTAGAATTATACACAACACTCTTTGAAGATAATAAAGGATAAAATCCCTCATACAATCTTTAGTCAGATTATTTAAAGTTTACAAAATAAAACTGAATGAAAACATGTAGCAAGAAAAAGTTATGGACAAGTAAGTATCTCAGTAGTAAATAAATAAACAAAGGAGATTAATACAACATTTGGTAATAAGTTTTGTGGGAATGATATTTTTTCGCCAGAGACGATGAGAGAATACCTATATCCGTCCTAACGTTAATAAATAATAAATGCTTATGTATTGTATATGTCTGTTTAAGAAGCAGAGAAGAAGTTTATAGCATACAGTAGGTAATGAGTAAATGGCAAGGCCTGTATTTTTTTCAATGGTGGTATTTTGCCTAAAAATGTCATTGTTATATCAAAATAAGATTATATATTTTTTTAAATATCGCCCACGAATCTTGCAGTCGAGGTTTCTATTCTCCCAAAGCCCTTGGTAATCATTGGTTAAATTTCCATTTCCTCATGTATATATAAAATATATTATGTGACCATTAAACGGTTGTTAATATGATAAGAATATCATAGTGACATAAATTACTTCCCTACAAAGTGTATGAGTTGTTTATTAGACTCCAAACTTACGCGAAGCTCTTCAAATTTCAACCTTCACACGGCACTTATAACCTTAATAAACCGTCTATCAACACGTCGGTCATTTATATTTATACGATTAATAGAAAAAGGTTCTAGAAAATATAAATCGAAAAACTTTTTAAGTGCTCTAGGATACTTAACACCAGCGGCGGCTGGTCTAACATCATACAAGTGCACTGCACTGCCTGCATTGCTATGAAACATCGTTCAACATCGTAAATCATATTTTAATATTATCGCTCACTTATTATAATGCAAACCATAAACCGATGTGCCCACATTCCCAATCGGCGATAATACAGGCACTATGCGCCGTATACGTCATCCTCACTGAAATCGTTCGCGCTCCGGCAATATATTTTGTTTACTTAAAATGAACCTAAAGCTTAGTATTAACTAAAGCCATTATAAAACAACTTAAACCGTGCTAATCGTTTATGCCATGCGTAAGTTCCAGAATATCGTGCGCCGACCGGGTAAAATGACATCATATTGTTCTGAGTAGAGAGCAATTACATATTTGAATTATGGTTTGTTATTATAGACGCTGCGACTTCTGTTCACGCTCAAATTATGTTTAGTATCATATTTGGCAATCTCGTATGTAAAATGCCTGTTAAACTAAATACAATAGAATTCATTATTTTCTAAATTTAAAATGGGTAAGAAATAATTATAATAGAATGTCGGTAAGATAATTTGATTTATGTGTACTGCAAATTAAATCAGTGAAGATAAAAATAATTTTGGTACCTACCGCATTTCTGGAAAATTAATATTTCATTATCCTGTGTGTTGACTGAACGCGAAATGATGTCGGTTATTTATAATAGGTATAGAAAATTATTAATGCATGAATTCTAGTGATAAGTTAATAAATCTTAATACTATTTCACAAAGTGCAGTTTCATAATAATCATTATTCATACAGTGTACAAATTGCTAAAGATAATGTACTTATATAGAATAAGACGGCTTACGTTGAAAGAGGTATTTATCTACTATAAGAGATGCAATCGTTTCTTAAAACAAATCCAATAAAGATTTAAGTAACTCGCTACATGTTTCATTAAAAATATAAAATATAGAGGTAATTTCCCAAATGTCAATAACGTTTTGTCAAATCAAAAATAATGCCGAATTGATTTCATTTTTCAATAAGGTAGGTTTCCAGCGCACCCTCAAAAATTACAATCCAAAAAATCACCGGCCGCCACTGCTTAACACATCGGACATCGATTTAATTATCAAATCAATTCTGGTTACAAGGTATCTAATTCGTTTGAGCCACTAGAAAACTCGACACATGAAGTTAGATAATTTAATATAATTTCCTCGTACTTGATTAATATAAATAATAAACGGTTTCTAAACTTCAAATTGTTTTTTTTATTGAGGAAAACTAACAGAGTATTATGCAAATATATTAAATAAATACACGGGCACTTACATAACAAATAGACAAATGAAAACAAAATTGTAAGTGACGAAGTTCCTGAGTTCCCTGGTGATGAAGTTTCCACGGTACTATAATATGATCATCATCATCGTGAGTAATTAAGACAACTCCACTGTTGGATGAAGAATTCTCAAGGCTAAGTCCAATACTCTCGGTCCTGTGCGTTGAGTTGCTGAATTTTTCTTTTACTTTTATAGCTTCCATGTTTCGTATGCATATTCTGTAAAAACGGATAGTACAGATTGGTAGAATACTTTGCGTTTTAGATACAATATAAGGTCACTTTTGGAGACTTTATTCAGGCCGCCAAATACACTACATATGTATGGGTTGGAGGCATCTTTGCAAAGCCTGTGCTATAATCCACCAATCAGTGCTAAAAATACAGTAATGGAGTTGAACTGCAAGGCTTTATTAACTTTATTTATTGAATGGAAAATAATGGACCTTGCGATAAAAGTCCGAAGACTGTAAATCGTCTGACTTGCGCGCAAATGGAGCACGAGTGTGGAATAGGTTTTTTGATTTGAAGCTGGAAGAGCTTGGTACTGTTGTTCAAACAACAGCTGACACGACACTATAATCTATCTTATTTCTATTAGTGTATTCTTATCAACGTTGTATTTATTTTTCATGAGGATTTACTCATTACTGCATTCTTTAATAAATTCCCATCTGTCATTTTGGAATTTATTAAATTATTGCATATTGTAGCCTAGCATGCGATTTATAAGATTATCGATTAATATATTTAAGAATTTAAGCAATCACCGCACACAGGCACTATCTATTTTTTAATCGTAATATTATGATGTAGTTTTATTTATTATACCGCATATATACCGCATGCAACATTTTACAAAGTTTTTATTAAATCGTATTCTTCTTTGTCCGGTGGTTGTTTGTCCAGTACAAATCTTGCAATCGATTTTTAGCTAACTTCCCGATTAGCTAGATATTTGAAATTTTTAGAATATATCAGAACACGATGCCAGTGCATTCTTTTAATGCTTTTAGCCATATTTAAGCGGAATTTAATTCATTTTCAGTTAATTCTGTTTTGAATGGAAAGTTCCGTAAAAAGTAAAATACTATATTGATTGCTAAGTGAGTGGTCCTAGCAACTAAATTATTAATATATACGTGCGTTACTATGGGAATCAAAATGACATTTCAGTATTCTTTGTTTGTTTTTTATTTACTTCATATCAAGTACAAGTTTGAGCATATTGAGCATAATAATTCAACAGAAAATTTAAAAACGTTGTAAGTATATAAAAAGTTCTTTTTATCCTGTAATTATTTAAATTCATTCTAGAGTTTGAAATTATTCAAATTGACGGGACTATTTTTGTACGACACCCATTTTGAACTGTTATAGATATTAAATTAATTGCCTGTGAATACATTGGCGCCTTGAACATTGATTACGCAAATGATTGATGACGAAGATGCTTCCTTTTCTAATCCACGTGAACGTAAAAACATATTAACATTATCAATAATTTATTAATATTAATTAATTAAATCAGAACTTTTTCACACGGGTACAAAATCTCGTAGTATTAATTATAATTATCAACACATACATCATCTTTATCTAATGATCGTATGAATAATATGTAAACAATACAGAGGTCAATACGAAATACAATGTTTTGGGAATTATTAAACGTAGTCCACAGAGATATACATCTGTAGCGTCCTCTGAGCTCAGTCCGTCGCAGGCCTCTTTGCGCAACACACGCGCATCACACACTCACGCACACAAGTCAAAATTAAATATTTATTTAATTAATCTACATTTATATTTTTAGCAATGTTTGCTGGTGTGAACAGGATTTAAGTTTCAAACAAATTATTGTGTAGGTACGTGCATTTATGCACTGAAAAAGTTTTAGAACCATTGCATAATTTGTTTAGTGAATAAGTATTTTGTGTTAAATACTAATTTATAATATTTACAGACAATAATTACTCTTTAAAGTTGTCCCATCCTAGTTCTAAAGCCGACTCCAGACGATACGTCCAAGGACAACGGGCTTTCATATGATATCAGCTAAGTGGATGGACTGTGCGCCATTTGATATTACGCCAGTGTTGCCAACCGTACTATAATTATAGTATTTGTACTATAATTTTTGACCGCGTACTATGAACGATATAATACAGGTATAGTACGCCCAAAATACTATAATTTTGAATATCGGGAAAAATATGTAAAAAGTACTAAAATTTCGATATTTCCGTTCGACAAATTGGTGCAAAGTACTATAATTTCGCAATATAAGAAGATTTGGAGAACATTGAAAAAAAATTGCTCGATTCTCTCTCTTTTCATTTTTATAGATGACCGTCTTTTATATTAGTACATACTGTGGTCCTTTGGATATATTTTTGTTCAAAACCCCACATTTGTGCATTATTTCAAAATGGTTACATTATTTTGGTGGAAATTTAAAAATTAATATGAAGAATAAAACTGCCCAGGAACTAGTGTGATATGGAGAATTAAGAGTAGAAAATTCTCAATTAGACCCGAGAAAAGCTACAAAAGGTCTCTAATCCGATTCTAAAGGTCTTTCTGATCTTTTTTCACCAATGGCGCCGTGAAGCGAAAAGCTTGAAAACATTTGGGATAACCCATTAAAATCGATCCTCCAACCTTTATTAATTGATATATTTTTTTCCTTTTGAATAACAATTTTGTGCCAATTAATTTCGGAAATGTCATTTCAAGGGTATAACATCTGTTGACGTTGCTACCATCAATGGTACAGAATATATACTTATTAATATTGACTATTTTTTAGACATAAAAAAACATAATAAACATCTATGATCAAACTTGATCGATGACGAATGGTCATAATATATGACGTACGTAAAAGAAATAGTAAGTGTTAAACTTTAGTATTAATATCTAAAGATATGTGTTCGTGAATGATTTAATTATGGGATATATCAATCGAAATATTTAACATAACACATAATAACCAACCTATTTTTCATGAAATTTGTTCGTGAGAACTCATATAACAGTGGCATTCAAATTGTGCACCGCGGCGCCCTGGAGCGTCTCGGGTAATCACTCGCTGCATATTGGTCGAAAAGAAAACCAGACAAAAAGCTAAGATCGTCTATTCTCGATTTGCAGAAACCATCACATATTTTCCGACCATGTCCGATCCTGATAGGATCATATGAGCCTCCACAGAGTGGAGGTTTGTATTGACAGATTTTGTTTTTTACGAGAAATGGATGTCAGCCACTTGCTCAACCTATTAGGTGAAAAACAATATGTGTAGGTACTTGCCAGACCCAGGATTCGAACCTGGGACCCACGGCTTTATAGTCCAACGCTTATGCCGAGCGCCCACCGTGGGCATCACATATAAGCTTCCATTTAGTTTCACTTCCCTAGTGTTAAGAATAACATCCCTGAAATAATAAACGTTAATTTTTTTCATCGCAGACAAGTTTTGGAAATATGGTAGTTTTATTGTTAGATTCAATTTTTCCGAAAACTTATGGATTCGCGCAGTGGCCTAACAAAGGGTGTGTGAGCGGACAGCCGCCCTAGTGCAGCTCGAGTGGGGGTGCAGAAGTTGAGTTGAACACGAAAGAACAAAAATTAGACGAAAAATGTCCCCCTAAAATGATCAAATTATGGGGAACCGAACTTTCTTATGATTTTCATAAACAGCAATGTTTATCGTAAAAAAATCTCCTACGCCACAAATATTTAATTATGTAAAAATAAATAATTACGTTGTCGGTTATTGTTTATCGGTTGTTAGTCTTTCGTCTGGTTAATTATAATATGTAAAGTTGAAAATTCATTGTCCTTCCTTTGTAATTTATAGTTTTTTTTTTAATTTTTATACCAATAAAACTGAAATATTGATTTTTTTAAATAAGTATATTGGTTATTAAGTCCGTATTATGTAATTCTGTTGATGGTAACCAGACATCATCGAACTTAGTACTTATTTATAGGTTGGTAGTACTTACAAGTTTTGTATTACTTAATCGGCGCAATTTTCATTACTGTCCCAGGCGCTAAAATACCTTGTTACGTACCTGGATTCCCAAGCTGCGATTTGCCAAGCCCATAGTATGGATAGGACATAGACCATTTCAAACTCTTCAATTTAACCTTTTTTATATTATAAGCATCACATAATCAGTTGCCCTCGTAATCCATGCACTAATTCATACTATAATAATATGTTAGTGATTGATAAAAAGAATAATGCCTAAATATTTGACTGATAAAGCATTTATTTTATATCTTTTCATTGTATTTAAATTTGATGACTGGTTTCCATCAAATGCAGATTTTTGAACTGGTTATAAGGTATGTACTAAGATATTATTATGATTATTAATCTTATTTAATACCCACTTATAATCCATCAGAATTTTCCAAAATACAATAATTAATACTATAAATACACTCGTAATTTTAAGATTCTAAAATAAATATAATCTGTAGGTATTATCTACATATCTACGATGTTGATATTAACACCAGTTTCCTTCAACTTTATATGTCTTCTAAACCAACGTTTCTCAACAATACGGTCCGCCTGGGGCCACAGAAAATGTCAAGGGAGTCACAGGCCAAAAATTACAACAACACAAAACTCCCCTCCTCTGGGTAACAATCAGAAGAATATATAAAAAATATAAGAAAATTATTACAGAAATATAAACCAAAAAACTGTTAAGTATATTTAAGTAAAAATAATTAGTAAAATTGATAAAGAAATGTTCCCATTTGGAAATCATAATGTATCCAATGCTTCAAAAAGCTTTGAAATTATTTTAAAGCAATTGCAGACTACAACAGTGTTCAACGAATTTATGAGTGAAAAACAATCTATAGAAGAGATAGCTGGTGTTGATTAGCTACAGAGAGGAATATAATTTCATAAAATGTAAATAGGCACTCCGACTCTCCCGACTTATTATTCAAGTCCAAATTTAGCAATCAAAATGTAGTCCAAATATTTACGGATGGAAGCAAAATTCCCGATTCACCTTCAGTAGGTGTAGCAGTGTTCTTCCCCCAATCCAACACGTCGGTTGCCAAAAGTGTCCACAGATTCACTTCCATCTATACAGCAGAGTGCTTAGCCTTATACGAAGCCACTAAAATTGCACTTAATTACAAAAATAAAAATATCAACATTTTCACTGACTCCTTAAGTCTGATTCACTCGCTCGAAAATCCAAATTTCAGCATCAAAACTAATGACTACATTCTTAATATTAGAACCAACATTTCCAAATTTAGCAATAGTAACGAACACGGTACAAATATACAGATATACTGGATTCTAGCACATAAAGGAATTAATGGCAATGAAATTGCGGATCAATTGGCAAAAAAATCTGTAAAATACCCATCAGAAAATATAAGAATTCCATACACAGATTTTAAAGCCCAGTTTAAACAAACAATGAGCGAAAATAACGGTAAATATTTAGAAAATCTTGGGAAAGAAAAGGGAACACACTACTATCAAAACTTTTATAGTAGATCTCCTAAAACTTGGTTTAGTAAACATTGTAAAATAAAGCGAGATGTAATAGTGACAATTGCTAGAAGCAGGTCAGGGCATTACAGTCTCAACGAATCATTGTACAAAATTAAAGTGGTAGATAGCCCTCAGTGTCAGTGTGGACATCCCACTCAAGATCTTAACCACATTGTCTGGCAATGTGATGCCTATGACCAGGAGAGAGAAGTGTTATTGAATAAGTTGGGGAAATGCAGGTTATACCCTCCTTTTACGATTAATTCGTTCCTGGCAAAACCAAATATTTCAGTTATGAAAATTGTACATGAATTTCTCCAAAAATGTAACGTAAATGTCTAGTGTATAGTGTAACAAAAATGTAATTCTGTATCATTAATAATGTAACTATTTATGCCTGTCGTTAAAAAAAATGTATGTATACTTTTGTAAACCATTGTAAAGCAGAATAGCCTTCCATTCAGAGAAGAGCTCAATTGCTTCCAAATAAAGAAAAAAAAAATGTAAATAGCCGTTCTCGATTCTTTCAGAAAGTTCAATTATTATTAATTCAAAATTAATATTAGACGTCGTGACCATTGACATTATTGAATACGAATAACAGCTTTAGATATAAAAAAAACAAAGATTATTTCTGAATAAGTAGTAAAATACTAAAATAGCGAGTAAATTTGCACAGTTGTGGGAGAGAGCTAATTTGTATTATATTGCAAAAACTATATGTAACCAAAATGAAATTTATATATTTGAATTTTATTATTTGAATTCTACAAGTCATTAAATTTTTTAAACACTTTTTGTAAATTTTTGACGGGTTAAATACATGAGTGTATTTTTTGTTAAATTTATACCTTGTTATATGGACTTTGTTTCTGTTTTAGATTAATATTTTTCTTATATTGCAAAACTTCTTGTTTAAGTTGTTGTTCAAAACTAAATCGATACGACTTTATAATTTACGAGTTAAACGTCTAATACTAATGTCTTCTTTTTCTTTTCGATTATGCCTTTTATGATTGATGTCCGGTTACTCACAATGATTTCCCACGTGGATAATAAATTATTTATTAATTAATTCTGTGATGAATATAGTTTGATGTGCATCTTGTATAACGATATTACAATCGAATAGAGTTACGTCATATCGTTATTACGGTAACCAAACATCCTGACGAAAATATGGACAACCCGCATTTAAACTACTTTTCCAATGCCAATATAATAAGTATAATTTTAATATTATCAACCTTATAGTTGTATGTCAACATACATTGCATTTAACTGTTCATTCACCAATAGAAGCTATTTTATGCGTTTTTAAGTGGTCAAACTTCTTGTATCCGTACATCAATAGGTATGCGCTATTTTATTATTTTGTAAGTGGTGAAACATCGTGGTCAGTATACATCGCATTTATAGTGGAACAATTATTTAACCTTGAACTTTCGCAGATACAATTTATTCTAGTGTGCACCACAATAATTAGGCAGTGAAAATATGATTATTGCAGCGCTCGAAATTGAAAATATCATGAACCAGAGCGCTCGATAATTTTCCGAAAATTATAACATATTATTTATCTAATTTTATGTATATTTTATAAAAAAATAAGTGTGATCATTTTTTTGTTCTATAGGTAGTCTATCTCTAGCTCAGACAGTTATGTCTTTATATACTATTTTTCTACGAGACGGAGCGACAATCTCGGGGATTTCATGAACTGAAGCTGCGCTCCGGGGGCCTTATGTTGTAACTTGCGAGTTGAAGTCGCCCGGTCGACATGACGTCATATGACATCATTGTGACGTACTACCGGAGTGATAATAGCATTCAAGAAATTAATGCTACTCAAATACTGGCGTTATTCATTGTCCCCATACACAAATAGGTGTTTCAGCATAATAATATCTATTGTGAGCCGTGTGCTTGGGCGGCTCGCCTCGATGCGTGTATTGAGGTTACGTCAAAATTACGTCATGTCGTCGGGTGACTTCATGTCACAAGTTATAACATAAGGCCCCTGGTCGCTATTCTCAACTAGCACTTACATCAACCGTATTGCATCGATTTCTCTCGTTTGGTGCCCTTCCTACTATATCATTGTTTTCTGTCAAAACTATCGAGCTTCACGTTAATGTGGCATGTTTATAATTATTGTTTCTTCGCCACTAACGGAAATTTTATGCGTTTTTAAGTAGTCAAAACTTTCAATAATTGTACATGCACAAACACAAACATCGCATTTAAAATGATTTGTTGTTAGTAAAAACTTTCTGCTTGCATTTAAGCATCCAACGCATTTAAATATTTAAAAAATATATGTTCTTACAATATTTTGATTCTTATGGACCTTTCATCATATTATTCATTTATTTTTTTCAAGAAAATATGGCCACAGTAATTAAATAACGTCATTACATAATATGTTCCCATAAAACTTTTAATGATTAAAATATCATGACAATGGTCGGTAATCAAGTAGGTATTGTTTTCTTAAATCTCAATCGATCTTTGATACGAGTAGATATAGATCTTAATAGTTTCATAACATAGTGTATTAATGCAATCTTCTTCGATATATTACCTACAGAATAATGATACCTATTATATATATATATATATATGTATATATATATATATATATATATATATATATATACGAGTAGGTACGTTTACTTTCTAGAAGGAACTAGTTTTGTTTTGGAATCGTGATTGATATCTGTTCCTGATAAACTAATGTAGAAATCGACTATACATAGTTGTTTCCTCTTCTCTTTCATTTCTCAAAGTGTAGAAGTATAAGCAGGCAATGGTTATATTCAGGCAAACTGATTTAACTATTAATACATATTATATTGTAATATTTATCTTATGCAAGAGTTAAGAGGATATGATTTTATATATTTTTAAAATGGGGGTTGTTATTTATCTATATCAGTGTTTCTCAACCGACGGCCCGCAGAAGATTTATGCCGATCCACAAATAATATTGTCGCCCATTTTAAAATGGTTATGCCAATACAAATATTATTATTATACTTACTAATACTTCTCTCGTGTTCAGACATAAAATACAAAGGTTTCCTTAGTTTTGGATATTACTTAAATCACTTATAATAATTATTGTCCGTATTTTCGACTCGTAATCATGTATGAAGACTTTTTCAGCCACGTCAGTAATAAAAACTAAACAGAGAAACTGAATGGATGTCAGTTCAGCGCTTCGTCTCTCCGAAACATTACTGAAACCACGGCATATTATCAACTATTTTAGCAAAGATGCAGCAGCAGATAACGTATTATTATGAATATTTTTTATATATTTTTATTCACAATCAGACTGAGAATGTCAGTATGAAACTAATAAACAAAATACTATATACTTAAACCATTTATATTCTTCAACGAATAATTTTCACATAAGAAATACTAGTTAAATTCGTCATAATTAAGTAGAATGCCCGTAGCTTAATAAAATTGGTAAAGCACAATGGTGCGAAGCTAATGGTTACAGACTCAAGTGCCGTCCTGTTTTCAAATGATGTATATTCGGAATAGTTTTTATCTTGCGTTGCCGCTATATACCTACTTCTCGTATTTTACAGGTCTGCAAATGTAAAAAGGTTTAAAAATCATTTAAAAAAATGTCTCTAGAAAACAGTTTAATTTGATTGTGTAATGGATATAATATTATGTTTATGACAATCACTCAACTAATATATTATATTTATTAGGAGGCAATACAACTATACTTGCCAATATCCAATAATAATGCTAATTATCTACTCGGAATTACTCAATTTAAAAAAAGGCACAAGTATTATTAATGTGATAAATCACTATAAAATATTGTTATCTCAAAATGTTATCTAAATCCCAAATAGCAAAGACAAAATGCATACTTATGTGAACATATTAAATTACGAAATGATTGATAGCTTAAAATGCCATAAAATATAATAAACATGCAATTACTTCATGCTTAAATGTAGATACCGGCATTAGTCGGCACCTTGGGGGTTTATTATACACAAATTTTGCAATGATATTTAATATTCTTGCAAAAATTGCACATCGGTTTAAAAAAAAAATCGTATGCGATGCTATTGCGTGTTATTTTCAACAATAATGACAATATTTATGAGATAATACATTTTATACGATTAGTGTCGTCCCGTGTTGGTAGGCAAGCCATGCGTTGCATAGGGGAGGTACATTACAAAGGGCGGCGATCGTTCGGGAAAGATTACAATTAATATTACAATTTTTGTGAGCAGTGGCGATTTTCCATGAAGCGGACAATATAATATAATACATTTTGTAATAGCAGTTAATCGCATATCTCCGGAGGGGTGCCTCCAATCCTGTCAGCGTCACAGATCTCAAACCATCATTATTTGAGAATATGTTTCGTGGAAATGCTCTAATTTTCTATAGATGGTGTGTATGTCAATTCAAAGATTTTTAGAGTATTTATCTGTTTAAGATAGCCGAAAATAATACAATATGCAAGTTGGTGCATAACGAATTAGCAGACAATTATTGTAACTAAAAATAAATGAAACGATGCGCAGCACCCTGCCTAGGGACGTCACTGCATACGAAACATTACAAAAATGTACACACATCATTAATTTAAAAACCTTTTGAGGTTTTTGGAAGAAATAAATAAAGCTTTCTGGTAGGATTCTGGACATTGGGAAGAAAATTTGATCGTGTTGAGGAAAATTTATGGTAGAAAAAGCTAAAAAATTCATATTCTGGACGAGGAAAATATGTTGGGGGATAAACTGAAAAGAAAACTAAAAAAGCTTTTTTAATTTAAAACTTTTCATTATTTTTTTTAAGCTTTTGCGGTATAATGACACCAACGATTTTTTTTAATTGGGTGCACTGTGATGTGCAGTCTTCGCGTTTTATTTAATTCGATGTGGGACACAAAAAAACAAAACCTAACACAGCCTGTTAGGAAGGCACTTATTTTTGGGTCACGGTAGGTTGTGTTCGGTTTTGGTTTGTTTTTCATGTCCCACGTTGAATAAAAACGGCACATCATGCACCTTTAGGTACGGGTTGAGCCATTGTATTTTAGAAGGAGTCTTGAAATTATATTCTTACATTCAACAATATTTATGTTGAATATCAAACTAACTATAAGAAATAACAAAACATTATTGTTATAAGTATTATATATTTTTATTTATAATAATTTCCCACGTTCATAAATAAAAAATATAAGTATAACATATAATAATATGATGATAACAATTAATTGCACCTATTGTAATTTTTTTATTTAACATAAAATACTATAATTATACAATCCCAATTATAACACATACAATTTTTTTTTTATTTTACCAATATATCAGTAGGTACGCACACTTTTTAGGTTTCATCGTTTTATAGTCATATTAACTTGTTTATACCATAAGGTTTTAGCAGATATGTACAAATAAGTTTTTTTTTATATTATATTATAGGTACCTTCCTAACACAAAAAGATCCAGTAAACTTACCGACCTAATCGATTTTTTGTTTTGTTTATTAAATTCATAATTGTTTATTAAATTTACAATGTTGCGTTGCCTCGTGCATCTCAGATAAGAGATTGAGTGGGCAGTAATATTTATTTACTTTTGTTTAATTATTATTTCTACTGGACACGTCCTTGTCTTATCTCATTAAGTAGGTACTTGATAAACTGCGTATAATATCTATGGTCAATTAGGATTCGGTAAAATCATCGATGATCGGTGTACTTGCCTAGTATTTATCTTTATCTACACCAGAGGTTCGCAACTATTTTTTACGAGAAAAAATATATTGTAGCAATCATACCACCCAGCATTAAATAAGTTCCACGCTTTAATACGTATTTTTTGTTGTCAAGACAAAAAAATGGAGCTAAAATGATCGTCAGAATTTCTTCAATCATAACTAGATCAGTAGGGTATATTATGATTTATCAATTGCGATAATGTCTCTTGTATTTGCAAAAATAAGAAGGACACTCCATAAATCCTCACTCACTCATCGAGTCCGTCACTTGACGCACCACTCGACATAGTCAACCGTTATTCCACTCGAGTCCAGTCTCTCAGTTCATTAGTATAATCAATCTCTCGATCACGCCGACTTGATCAGTACGTCCGTACCCGAGATTGTAATCTCACGTTGTCATCTTTGTTATTGTATTTATTTATTCTTGTAACGATAAATAAGCTCTCCACTCATAACATGCAAGCAACAACGACTTTTTCTCCACACACCTAATTCATCTACCCAAAAAATTACGAAGTGAGTTTGCGAGCACAATTTTATTTTTAGCAATTGAATATCTTATTTATATTGTACCTATCAAAGATCAAAAACTATCACCTGTTTCAAGTGATGTTAGCATTATTTATTATCATTTTGGAAGATTAATACTTTTGGTTCAGCATCTTAGGCATGAAGAAGTTTTCATCAGCTATTTATCCGATATTTGCATCCAATTAATAAACAAAAATGGTTTTCAACTTTAAAAACAATCAACTTTACCACGAACTTCCAACACTGAGACACATTTATAAAATCTGAATAAACATAATAATGCCTGTTTACCATAATTACCAGGGTACCAGGGCTAGATTTCAAAATCAGCCAAGTCCATAATACATGAATATGAGAAAAACAGATTTTTGTTTTCTCAAATACATAGTCACAAGGGTGAAAGTTTACATTATTTAGAGTATAGAATAGTTAAAATTAACAAGTTCCACATTTCGATAATGCAGATATGTTAGAAAGTAGTAGTTCTTCAGCAATTCACAAAAAAGTCAAAAATATGTAAAGGTGGACTTGGCTGATTTTGAATTGTTAAAGTTCTATTGAAGTGGGTGACACCGTCCCTATTCAATATTAACATATTTTGTGGAATAATACTATATATTGTAATTTATTTTTACATATAAAATATTTCTACCAAGAATGACGCTGAGAACCACTAAAATGGTGAAAATAACGTCTAAAATAAAATTGGACTTGGCTGATTTTGAAATCACAATTTGTACCCGGACTTATGATAAGATTATCAGTGTTATGTTATCAATGCATAAATTTAGATGCTATTCCAATTTATATTTCTTTAGTTTATATATATTTTAACAGACACATGCAAACAGACTGATCTTCTATTTCTGATCCCCAATCTACATCATAATATAATAATTCTATTATTCTACTATTAATAAAAAGGAACGTCTAAGAAGAGTTTCACCGACGAGTTCGATTAATAAGTAATAACACATGACAATAAAATTATTGTTTACACAAAAGATGGCGAAAATTAAAAAAAAATCTGTCAGAAAAAAGTATAATCGAGAGATTTTTTGCTTTAGGTCGGACAACAAAAAAGATAAACATATTACCTGTGGGTGGAAGATCTTTTCAAGATTGACAAGGACATCTTTCATCTAACCCAGAGGGGGGCAAACTGCGGCCCGCCGGGTGTTTTTAAAAATTAAAATTGTAGATTAAAATTTATTTAGCAATAGTACGCGATCCATTTTCAATATATATTGATAGTGTACCGACAGAGCTACAACTTGAGAGTATTGATCTGCAGTGTGACACTGATTTAAGACAATTGCATCGTCGTGAAGAAATCTCCAAATTTTACAATGCCCTTAATTCAGACAAATTCGACAAACTTAAAGATTATGCAAGATAAATGTTCGTTATTTCTGGATCAACCTATATATGTGAACAAACATTTTCGATCATGAACCTCAATAAAAATTCTTTACGATCAAATATCTCCGATGCCCATTTACAAGCAGTTTTGAGAATATCAACTACAAAATCAACACCGTGAGAATAAATTGTGTCTAAAAACGGTGTTTTACTTGCGGCCCGCCGCTCATTTTGAATTCTTAAATTTGGCCCTCCATCCAAAAAGTTTGCCCACCCCTGATTTAACCCATCTTGTTTGCCAGCTACTAGTGATTCAGCTTCAATTCACTTGGGTTTGCGTTTCAATCAATTATGTTATAATTAAATCAAATCGTTATTCTTCTTACCCCGCAAGACCTCCCAAGTATGCTGGGCTCGATTTGGTCCACTCGTTCCAATATGTCCAAGGCCAAGCCTGATTCGAGTAAGTCATTGAATTATTTTTTTAATTTCAGGATCGAGCTATGATCTAGAATCCGTCAACATTGCTGGATGCGAACGAATTGTCCCGTGTGTCTTGTACGTAGGAGAGCCAACCAACGTTATAGCAATCTTCAAAGCAAGTAATACTAATTTTCTTTACTATAATTATTATGTAGCATGAATATATGTTTATTTTGAAATTATCTTAGCAATTATTAATCAGCATTTACTCTCTAATCAGAGAGATACTATATCGACTTTAGAAAATAAAAAAGGCGTAACCCTCAGTTTTTTCAAAATAGGGAAAAACGTCTTAAGCATCATTTTTTTAGTTATGTTTTTTAATTGACTCAATATATTAAATACATTTATATTAAAACCAAATTATTAATTATGATGCACTTCAAGGTTATGTATATTTTGTATTTTAACTTTGACTGAAAACCACAACAAAAACCTCTTGTAAAATTTGATATGTGTGGATTACGCCCTTTTTCCTTTCCAAAGTCGATATAATTAAGATAGATTGGAGATACTGACCAAAATAATAATTATAGATACTATGACATTAATTTTAAGCCTATGCATCTATTAATTTAAATTGTTTGTTTGTTACAGATTATGTTTCTACTTCTCTTAAACAGGACGTTAACATAATATTGAACAGTGTTCAAATCCAACCTGATGTGACACCAAGTAAGAATACCCTTATGATTTTTTCCCATTGATTAATGACGAATATAGTCTTATATTATTGACCTGAAGATTTTTTAAGATTGTTCAACGCGACCGCTTATCCGCAAGACAAGTATAATAATTAAGGAGCGGATTTCTATGCAACATAAAACACGATTATATGCATGCACATATGCACTTAAAATCATTGAAATATGCACTAAAACCAAAGAAATATGCAGTTAAAAATTGTCATTTATATGGAAACATATTGTAAATACCCACATCACCCAATATTACCGATAAAAGTCGAATAAAAAATAAATAATCTTAAGCAATAAATATAATACAATAACAAAATAACACAAATAATCAATATAAAGTTAATCAATTACAATTTTCAAAATAGTTTGTTTTCAAGTAGGTGCACATAATTGAACAAGAAATGCAAAATGTAAATGTAAACTATGGAAACTAAACACAACTTAAAAAAACAAAAACGACACACTTAACTATTCCTAAATACTATTTGCTGTTTTTTGTCCGAGAAAATAAGTTACAATGTTTTTTTCAATATTCTCTGGCATAAAATTTTTCGCATATCTGTCAGTATTTTGTTTATATGCGGAAAATGATCTCTCAACGTCCACTGGAGGCTGCCCGAGTTGACTTCACTTTTTCTGATAAATTAATGAAATGCTCGGGAATGCTATTAAAATGCAAGTGCATCTATCTGATTTAGTTATGTTTCGATAAAATTATAAATGCAAAAGCCCTAATATATGCATTTATTAATGAAATATGCACTAATGTCTCAAATATGCTCTAACGCTTCAAATATGCATTTATATGCACAATAAAATTATATTTTTGGATTCTATGTCTTTCGAAACGGATTTCTGTGCAACTCCCATAACTGTGCATACCCCAACAAAACATGCACTAGCATATAAATCCGGGCCTTAATAATAATATACTTACTGCAAATAATACAGGCTGAGCCCGTCCCAGTGACCATGCTCCTTTTCGAAATCCCAAAAAAAACACCACATCTTTTAAAAAGCTTTTAAGAAATTAAAATGTAATTGCCCAGATTGATAATTCTGCCCTTCTTAGGAAGAAGGCTCTGACTCTATACTCTAGACTCTAGACTGACTCTCACACACTTTCGAGATAAATGACACAATGTGTTTTTTCTCAAACTTTAGTACTGTGAATCAATAAAAAACGGTTGTAATTTTTATTAGTAGGAAGTTAAAATACAAACTCATTAATAATAAACAAGCAGTAACTGCAATGAATATGTGCAATTACTGCCTTTTTGCTAAAAAAATGTATAATTTAAGAAGATGTAAATTTTTACGGTATTTAAATGATAATACTGATTTTAAAGTGAACAGGATATATAGCTTTCAAAATTACCTAACGGATGGCATTTATAACTCAACTTCACAAATTTGGCGAGTTACTGCCTTCTTCCTAAGAAGGGCAGAATATTCCTCAAATTAAATTTCTTTAAATAATAAATGCTAAACAAGCATATTATGTGTTGGACGTTAGTGTGAAGGGCGGCGAAAATTAGTTAGTAATTAGTTCTGAAAACTATAGTTTCAAAGTGGAAGTTTCAAGTATAAGGAATATAGTATTAACTACGAAGTGACTTACACTAAACCAGCGCATCTGTTCTATACAAAAGGGTATAATCGGCCGCTATCGGCGGCTATCAAGGGTAGTTTATTATATTTATGTATTTGAGGTATTATAATTGTGACAATAAGTGCAGCACCTTTCTAAGCTGTGTTAACTTTTAGAGCGATATAGACAATTTTGACAGTTTAAACGGCTAACCTATTGTGACAATTTGTATAAGTACCTCAATACATAAATATGATATAGGTACTACCCTATATAGCCGCAGATAGCCGATACCAGTATTGTGTATAGAATAGACGCGCATATGTTTTACGATTGGTGGATTTCTTTCTGTTATAGTTTTCTGACAGTTTTTATTGATTTTTGATTAGCTATGAGAATCCCTTTGGTCAACAACCATTGAAAATTTTAATGCATATAACGCTTGTATGGAGGGGTGGATTTGAGTATAGGATACGTGTGCAATAATAATAAAACCAAAGAACACAAAAATAATGGGAAGTGCAGCGTTAGTAACATGTTTTAATTCTGGAGGGTGGAGAAATATGAAATAAACTTAAACATGTGTTGTTATTTTCAATATTTACCTATGTGTCATAAAATACATTAAAGTTTATCACGTAAACGAAACGCGCATCCAATATTTGTAATATTTAGGTACCTCTCTAGCGATTTATAGCCTGAGTAACAAACCTTGATTCATGATAACTGGCTATTATGTTTTTTATGTTAATAACCTGTTCTGTCAATAATGCTAAGCTTGTGATATCCCTCCATATACCTCCATATACCATAACTCCATATACCTATTATTTACAGCTGCATGTGAAGCGACCTGGTGTCCAGTCAAGGTACAACCGGCCAACGTCTATGCTGCGACTTTGCAATTGCCAACAGCCATTGCACTGGTAACATAATACGTCATGATATTATAAAATTATATTATGGACCTACATTAATGTTTTACGCCATTATAGTTGTATTGTAGATAATTTCCAATTATTTCCATTCCTGATTTTTATATTAATAACAAACTTGAATTACTTTTCACCGTCCAGGGCAGGGCGCTGTGATTTATATTTTTTTTAGATTACGTTTAGTTGGAATAAAGCTTCTACCACATCAGTGGTGTTATCATAATAATGTAGTTATTATTAAACTTAAAAATCTAAAGTTAGCCATGTAGATAGAATATAGTAGAATTTGCGGAATTAAATTCAAACATTTTTTATTTTCAAAAAAAAGGAATGTTGAACGTCACTAACACGGTACCTAACTAAGGATATGCGCATCGCATCTATTCTATACACAAGGCTGCCATCGGCGGCTATCGAGGGTAGTTTATCTTATTTATGTATTTAGGTATTATAATTGTTACTATATAAGTCAGCCGTCTAAGCTGTCAAAACTGTCTATCTCGCTCTAAAAGTTAACACAGCCAAGAGAGGTGCTAGTAAAACATTGCACTTCTTGACAGTTCAGGCGGTTAATAACAACACCCCCTCAACGATACGCCACTGCGCACTTCGTTGATGTATTTTCCTAGCTCAGTCGGTGGAGGGGTTATTAATAATAACGATGTTTCCTTTTGAAAAAGTCGGTAACGACTTGGTTTTATTTCCTTGTATGTAGCGTCTAGTAAATAATTTTACAGGCCAAATGTAGGTGAAGGCGGCAGACAGGAATACGTGACGACCGATGACTGCGAACGCGAGAGATGTTTCCCACCCGTAGGTAAACGGGATGTGAAACTCTCCCCGGGGAGTACTTCGGCGTTCAAGAAGCGAAGAGATGCGCGGCGAAAACTGGTGAAACTGGTCCAGAGTGTTTGAAGAGAGGCTGCTAGTAGAGATGAGACTTGTTCCCGAGGGAGGATCCGGTAGACTGATAAAAATCTCTCGGATGCGCCCTCTTTTATAGCAGCCTCCCTTATTCTAATTGGTCCAAAGAGTTTGAGAAGGGGTGACCAAAGATTCTACTATGTCCGTTAATTTCGTACTGCGTAATATCTCTTGTTTATTTAATAAGAATTTACTGGATTGTCAGAAGGACCAAGTATCAAGAGATAATATATTCTGTGCACGTGGATGGATATATTGACGTTATAAAATATCGTCTATCTAATTCTATGGATTTTATATGAATTTATTTAGAGCATTTAAATAGCTATCTCCGGCATAAACTCGCGGTTTTAGTCTTATGCCAGGAGTAAACGCACGATTTGATTAGCGTTTAAATTACATGCATTTACAACTACTTACTAGGTACCTATTGACATAATAATAGGCCCTGTAATCATTATCCATCGACCTTCACATAAACATTTGTGATTTTACGACGTAAAACCTGTCTGTTGCCTTTACCTTTTACAATATTACATTTATAATAATAACAGTTTAATCTTAAAACTACGTCTTATATAGTAATACGAAATAATATTTTACTATTTCCGAAAAATAGCAAAATACTACTTCTTCATAGAGGTAATTCGCAATTCAATGTCGAAGAGTATATCGATCGGCGATATTTCCCCCGCATTGCCTTATTTTTAGCCGCTGTCTTTACACCGCACAGCTGCATAAAGGTCGTGATTTTAATTTATTTTATTAGAACAAACAGCAACAATGACCGCCGCCCTCACAGGCCTCCAACAACTCCCCACCCCACATCTCGCTAAAGGGGATAGACGCTAAAAACCGTCTAGGTGGCCCAAATGTATAAGCATATATCCTAAGTAAGTAGTATTTTATTAGAAATCGGCGAAGCTCCCGTCTGTTGCTATCAAGAATTTACTCTTTCTTAAATATGTGAATTTCCTCATGCTTTATATTACAGACGATAAATACCCTAATTAGGAACACAATAATGAAATAATATTTCCGAAAAGTTGAATTCTAGAGACTTTAAGGCGTTATTTTCTGAGTTAATCTGTGCGCCGGATACTTTTTAGCCGGTAACATTTTCGTATACACGCACAGAGGCACACCCATACCAACGCGTTGGTAGGTGTTGCTGCGTTATAATTTTAAGTGTTGCCACTCGCGGATAATTGATTCTATAATTATTAGTTTGCTATTAATGAGTTTACGGATCGAAATACTATTCGATTAGTGTGTTCCACATGACATATTAATTAATTATATACACTTTTAATACTAATCACTCGCTACCGCGTTCTTCTTCTTTATGTTAACAGTTATTCTTCTTCTTTCATACTATTACAAAATATATTAAATATGTTACACTCTTATAATAATCTCTCGCTACTGCATTCGTCTCTTTATATTTAACAATCATTCTTCCCCTTTTATACTAATATACAGTTACATAATACATTTATATCTAACATTTTATAATAACATCGTCACAGGTTTTTTTATTGTACAGAACAAGGCAATTTTACATCCATCATTCTTTCACACTGCATTACCCTGCTCGTAGCAATCGATGCCCCGTTCGATACGTTTACATACCGAACGGGTAGCGTAAAAACCTGTGAACAGATAAACAATTTATATGTGATTCGACAAGGAAGCGTTTTTAGGCGTTTTACTAAGCCGTATAGTTAGAGATCAGGTTTACATGTCGGCTTATTACTAATCAATTTATTGTGCGAAGGCACCTACCTACAGGTAGGTGGTGACAATTCGCCCCCTCCGATGAAAGCTGACATGTACAGCCTGACCTCATCGGCCGCCTATACCTTCCTTGTTTAACCATCATACACATATATTATTTGTTTTTTTTTTTATCTGGGTCCATATACATTTTCGTTTTCGTTTATAGTTTACAGTTACAATTGACAATTTATAATTCACTGGTCTGACTGCAGCTCGGTAGAGAGTTTTATTAATTGCAATCGTCGACTCCTCCGAGTGCCAGCCTTACGGGGTTGTGTGCCCTCCGCTAACCGTTTGTTATTTATTCTTTCGTTAACTTTCTTTCGGTTATTATACACGTTCATAGGAATAGGTGTGGCCACATCTACTCCTATGGTGATAATTGTTTCGGGTATCGATACTTGTGTCGAACTAGTTGAGGGCATAGTCTCCTCGCAGATACAGGGAAGTATTTTGAGAGGGCGCATCTTTTTCCATATCCTTTCCTTAACTTGTGCTAAGGGCAACTCGTCTTCAGATTCCTCACGTCGCGGTGACGGGGTTTGGGGTCGTATACTACCCCGCTCCACCTCCTCCGGTATCGCAAGTTGTGCGGGGTCGCCGTCTAAAGCACTGGGTTCTGCGAGTATGGCTTCCATCCGTCCTGCATCATTATTGTCATCCTCGTCATCCCTGTCTTCGGTAACTTCCTCTTCCATTGGAGGGTAATACTTTCTGATATGATCGATGTGGAATTTGTACGGTCGTCCACGGCGATCTACGTAGAACATTACGTCGCTGACCTTCCAAATGATCCGATGCGGGCCGCTCCATTTAGGATCAAAGCCGGCACACGCACCAGGTCGTTTCTTCGGGAATTCCCTTGTAAAAACGGAGTCCCCAACCCCGTATGTGGGTGGTTCGGGTCCACGTTCTTGCCGACGCTGTTCCACGTACCTTGCTTGGTTGGCCAACACTGCCGTATTCATCTCGGTTCTATCTCGCGCTACCTCATAACTGTCGATATCCCGCAGAGGGTTCGACCAGTAGCCCGGCGTACTTACTTTCTGCCCCCATAATACTTCAGCTGGGGAAAAACCCGTAGCTGCGTTTTTTCGGCGTCTAAGATCGCCTAAAATTTCGGTGACATGTTCATCCCATGTATTTTGTTCCAAACCGGCCAACCTAATACGTAACCCTTTCTTAATTTCTTGATTTCTTCTTTCCGTGGGGTTTTCTCGAGGCATCCATATGGACGTATTCCATTGCAAGGAATCCCAGCGTTCAAGTGCCGCAATCCAGGCCGGGTGATTGAACTGGGTTCCATTATCTGATAAGATTGCCCTTGGGCTACCGTAGCGTAGGATAATATTATCATGGATCAAGGGTATAATATTACCCACTACAGCTGATCTCATCGGAAAAGCTTCCGTCCATCTTGAAAATAGGTCTATTACAACTAGTAGGAAGCGATTCTTTTTTCTCGACGTAGGGTAAGGTCCCATAATATCGAGAGCGAGAATTTCCCATGGCCTTTTGGCCTCTACGTGAGTCGTTTGGGCGGCTTTGGGCTGTAGGGCGCCTCGTTTTCGAGTGGCGCAAATGCTACAGGCCCGGACATAAGTTTCTACCTCACTTCGTCTCTTATGCCAGGCGAATCCCTCACGAATCGCGTAGTCGGTTTCTGAAGCACCTGGGTGCCCATTTTCGTCATGAAAAGTTTTTAGTACCTCTTTAGTTAACGAGGCGGGTACTACGAGTTGTAAGTTCTGCCCGCTGCCTATTCGTACCAACGACCCGTTTCTAATAGCTAATCCTGTAAGTCCTCTATTCGAACCGTCGTTGGAGCGAATTTGTTGCATTAGTCCTCTGGTTATCGGGTCAGTTCGCTGACGTTCGATAACCCTTTGCCTTAGTGCTACGGTAGTTAGCAACATGGCCGTTACTGGTTTTGGTCTGCGTATAGGAGCGGCCATTCGTTCGTGTTCCTCATCAGGATTTTTATTATCACCGGCGGGTTCTTGGGGAAACCGCGAAAGATGATCGGCTAGGTGATTTTCTGATCCGGGGCAATGCTCTGTGTCAAAGTTGAACTCACTCAAGAGCATTCCCCACCTAGCAAGTTTGCCTTTTTGATGCTTCGCTGTATTAAGCCAAGTTAACGCTTGGTTGTCGGTAATAAGGGTGAACCTTCTATTTTCGAGGTACCCCCGGTATTTAGTGATTCCCCATACTGCGGCCAAGGTTTCCAGCTCATTGCTGTGATACCGGCTTTCGGCGTCGTTAACTCGTCTGCTCGCATATGCTATAACATCTCGGCCTCCGCTATCTTTCTTTTGAAAGAGCACCGCCGCAATTCCATGGCCCGAAGCGTCGGTTTGCAGGCAGAAAGGTCGTTCGAAATCCGGTCGTGCAAGTCGCAGAGGTTGTTTCAGTGCCTTTTTTATTAGTTCAAAGGCTTCTGTGGCCTCATCTGTCCATCGAAACCGAACTGTGGTACGCAGTAAGCGTGTTAATGGAACGGCCATTTCTGCAAAACGATGAATGTATTCGCGAAGCCAATTACATAACCCAAGGAAACTACGCACCTCCTTTCGGGTTGTTGGTTGAGCAGCTGCTTCTACCTCTTGAAGGTGATGTAGCTGGGGTTCGTTGCCGGTGGCAGTAATACGGTGGCCCAAATAGTCCACCTCGCGACATCCAATTCGACATTTCGCCGGCGCAACTCGTAGGCCGTGGTATTGTAACCTCTCGAACACTAATCTCAAGTGATTTGCATGGTCCTCCCACGTTTTACTATAGATGATGATGTCATCTAAGTACACCATGCAAAATTTATTGATCAAACCCACAAGAACCTCTTGGGACATCAGTTTTTGAAAATGCGTCACTCCGTTTTTCAAGCCAAATGGAAGAACACGAAACTGGTAACTGCTGCCATCAGCGGTGGCAAAGGCAGTCAGCGGCTTCGTGTCCTTATGCAGCAAGACCTGCCAGTACCCAGAAACCAAATCCAGGCTGGAGAAGATGGTCGCCGTGCCGAGGTCCTTCAAGGTGTCTAGTATCAGTGGGAGAGTCGCTGCTTCCTCTATGGTTTTGCTGTTAAGTTTTCTAAAATCGATACAAAATCGAGATGATCCGTCCTTCTTGGCCACTAAGACTACAGGAGAACTATAGCTGGAGGTGCTCGGCTCGATCACACCATCAGCGAGCATTTGCTCGACGTCTTCCTGTATTTGTTTTCTTTTGGCTTCCGAGTGTTTATACGGCATCAATCGAAAAGGTACTTTATCTTTTAAAAAGATTTTAAGTTCGCTGGTTCTACTTGGAGGGCCTGAATCAGCGAATCTGTCTTCGAAGTCCTTCATGACCTTGGTCAGAGAGATGCGTGCTGCTTCAGGGATCCCCGGATTTAATTCTGCCAACGTTATGGGTCCGCATGATCGATGCGGTTTAGTGGTTTGACAATGAATGGTTTGCCTCTTCTTGTCACCGAAGTGCATGCAGCGCCTTTTCAGATCAATGACCGCTTCTTGTTGACTCAAGAAGTCCAAGCCCAGTAGCAAGTCCACGCTTAAACCGTCAAACGCGAGAGCGTTCAGTTCCACCGGACTATCGCGCAAATATCCGCGAATAAATACTTCGCCCCCGGTGCGTAAAGTTTCTCCATTGGCAGTGACCAGGTCTTGAGACATTCCCTTAACTTTATATGGTGGACACACTAAGTCTCTTCGGACTAGGGTCCGTGTAGCTCCGGTGTCGATAACAGCTTCGTAACTCCCGGTTACTCCATCAATGCGCAGGGGTAATCTAAGGAGAGGTTTCACATTTACCTGTGAGTTTACTCCCCCCCCAGATAAGTATGCTCCTGCAGAAGTCACGTTATCCGACACTACATACTTCAAATCACCATTAAGTTCCACACTATTCACTTTATCTATAATATTTTTATATTTAACACTATTATTATACCTATTTTTATTTAATATCAAACTTTCACAATTATTTTTCACACTTTTACTGGGTAGATATATTTTATCACTATCATTGTTGTAATCCTTTTTAAAATCAACCCCATCTTGTGCGGGCAACAATTTAGTTTTATTTTTACATGGTAATTTCGGTTTTATATTTTTCTTTCTTCTTAAGTTATTATCATTCGCGTTATCGTTGGTGATAATTAATTTATTTATCACGCTTGGTTGATTATTTCTAGTTAAATCGGATGAATAAACGTTAGTTTCTTTTTGTTTATACGGTTGGATATTATTTGTACGGCTGGCCGGTTGGGTCGTGTTAGCACGTGTTTTTGTCGAGCTATTTTTAGAAACTCGCGCGGCGTTTGCCGGTATTCCACTGTTTCTCAATATTTCTAACCGAGTTTTCGCACTTGCCGTATTATTTATATCAGCTTCGATATACATGTTATTATTTAATTCAGATACCCTATTTACTTTGTTCTTTAACATAATAGAGTCTTGATTAATGTTATATTGATATAGTACGTTAATATTTTTAAAAAAAGGTTGGTTTTTATTATTAATAGGATCGATGCCTTTATAACAAGAATTTAAACAACAAAATTTTGCGTCTGGCCTGACGTTAATATTTGACGTTAATTTATTACTTTGGCCTTTGAGATAATTGACGGGTGCTTTAAGAGCCGGGTAATTAATAATTTTGCCAGAGTCAGCTAAATATTTACTTACGGTTTGGTTTTGTGAGATCTCTGGATGAGCTGCGCCGTAGAGATGTTCTCTGTTTGTAGATAAAACTTGTTTCCAATCATTCTTCACCTTTCTTTCCTCGGATTTTACCATAGTTTTACGTCTTCCACGTTCGTTACTAATTATTTCACCTAACAACGCCGAGCCAAATACTTTTCGTCGTTTTGACGTAATACCCGTAGTAGGTATTTTTATCTGGGTAGCACCATTTGTTTCGGCGTCGTTAGGCGAAGTTATACATTTATATGGAACGTAAAACTGTTTACTAACATAATCTTTCTTATTACCTTGAGGAGGTTTCACATATTCACTGTTGTCAGCCGTTAGAAGAACGTCCTGCCTTCCGCACTTAACACTAGTATTCAAGGACATTGGAAGAATGTTCCCACTTTTAGCACCATGATGTCTGGCACTTGCAGATCCCCAGTCATCACCGTCGAGCCGTGGGTGACGTCTAGCTCCTGCAAGTCCTCTTCATTGCTCCCTCTGGACGTTCTCAGCCGTTGTCGTCCTTTCTTGATATTCCGGTCGGTTGTAATCCCCGCGCCAGTTCCCTCGGTAGTCGCCACGGCCTCTACCACGGAAGTTACCTCGATTTACGAAATATCCACCTCGGCCAACATAGGCTCCGGCCGGTGTTCTATCTGTGAGGTTTTCTTCCATCTGCGGTCTATGCCGGTCTACGTTTTCTGGGCGCGTTTCCCTCGTGGAATAGTTTATTTCGCGTGGTGGCGGCTGGCACGTACAGTGGCACGCGCAGTCTCTTTTAGTTGCTGGCCTCTGAATATGTGACAGCGGTACTGGAGGCAGGTAGTCTGGTGCCATCGGTCGAACGCGTTTGGCCACCTCCAGCAGTCCGTCTAGTGATTTCCAGCCACTCTGGCCCACTCGAAGCTGGTCGTGAGGGTTAAGAAGGTCGAAGAAAATCTCCGCCAATTCTTCTCCACCCGTAGTCGGCATCAAAACTTTGGCGAGCGCTTTCTTGTTCAGCAAGAACGGAAATACGTCCTCGTCAGGTTTCTGTCGGCGAGTTTTAAGCTCGCTTTCCTGTACTCGTCGTCTTGTGGAAGATTCAAAGAACCGGGTCATCCGGCTTTTGAAGGACTCCCAGTCGTCTTCGGGATCTACTTTCATGCTCCAGGTCTTGGCTTCACCTCGGAGCTGGCGTATAGCGAGTCGCGTCCAGTTTAGTGACGGGCTCCTGGCGGCTGCGTAATATTTCTCGCACTCCTCAAGAAATTCGGCTACTCTGTGCTGAGGTGCTCCGCTGAACGTCACCTCTAGTTCAGGTTTATGCATCCATTCCTTGTATTTTGGAAATTCCCCGGTCCTAGTCTCCTGAGTAATGCTTGGTAAAGATGACTCCGTGCCCGGGCTCCTCACGAACGCTGGTATACTGCGCTCAGGTATTTGTATACCTTCTTCCATCTCCTCATTCCTCTGGATCGGCTCCATCAGTGGAGGGTCCGCCATCTCTTCGCTAGATGTGTGTGGGTCCTTTGTCTGCGATCTAGTTCTCATATATATAATATATATATGAAATATATATATATATATTCCTCGTGTCTGTCGTCCGGTCGTGGATTCGAGAAAAAGAAGCTTTTTCTGAGCCCGTAAACGTTTGGCGCCAAATTAACAACACCCCCTCAACGATACGCCACTGCGCACTTCGTTGATGTATTTTCCTAGCTCAGTCGGTGGAGGGGTTATTAATAATAACGATGTTTCCTTTTGAAAAAGTCGGTAATGACTTGGTTTTATTTCCTTGTATGTAGCGTCTAGTAAATAATTTTACAGGCCAAATGTAGGTGAAGGCGGCAGACAGGAATACGTGACGACCGATGACTGCGAACGCGAGAGATGTTTCCCACCCGTAGGTAAACGGGATGTGAAACTCTCCCCGGGGAGTACTTCGGCGTTCAAGAAGCGAAGAGATGCGCGGCGAAAACTGGTGAAACTGGTCCAGAGTGTTTGAAGAGAGGCTGCTAGTAGAGATGAGACTTGTTCCCGAGGGAGGATCCGGTAGACTGATAAAAATCTCTCGGATGCGCCCTCTTTTATAGCAGCCTCCCTTATTCTAATTGGTCCAAAGAGTTTGAGAAGGGGTGACCAAAGATTCTACTATGTCCGTTAATTTCGTACTGCGTAATATCTCTTGTTTATTTAATAAGAATTTACTGGATTGTCAGAAGGACCAAGTATCAAGAGATAATATATTCTGTGCACGTGGATGGATATATTGACGTTATAAAATATCGTCTATCTAATTCTATGGATTTTATATGAATTTATTTAGAGCATTTAAATAGCTATCTCCGGCATAAACTCGCGGTTTTAGTCTTATGCCAGGAGTAAACGCACGATTTGATTAGCGTTTAAATTACATGCATTTACAACTACTTACTAGGTACCTAATGACATAATAATAGGCCCTGTAATCATTATCCATCGACCTTCACATAAACATTTGTGATTTTACGACGTAAAACCTGTCTGTTGCCTTTACCTTTTACAATATTACATTTATAATAATAACAGTTTAATCTTAAAACTACGTCTTATATAGTAATACGAAATAATATTTTACTATTTCCGAAAAATAGCAAAATACTACTTCTTCATAGAGGTAATTCGCAATTCAATGTCGAAGAGTATATCGATCGGCGATATTTCCCCCGCATTGCCTTATTTTTAGCCGCTGTCTTTACACCGCACAGCTGCATAAAGGTCGTGATTTTAATTTATTTTATTAGAAATCGGCGAAGCTCCCGTCTGTTGCTATCAAGAATTTACTCTTTCTTAAATATGTGAATTTCCTCATGCTTTATATTACAGACGATAAATACCCTAATTAGGAACACAATAATGAAATAATATTTCCGAAAAGTTGAATTCTAGAGACTTTAAGGCGTTATTTTCTGAGTTAATCTGTGCGCCGGATACTTTTTAGCCGGTAACATTTTCGTATACACGCACAGAGGCACACCCATACCAACGCGTTGGTAGGTGTTGCTGCGTTATAATTTTAAGTGTTGCCACTCGCGGATAATTGATTCTATAATTATTAGTTTGCTATTAACGAGTTTACGGATCGAAATACTATTCGATTAGTGTGTTCCACATGACATATTAATTAATTATATACACTTTTAATACTAATCACTCGCTACCGCGTTCTTCTTCTTTATGTTAACAGTTATTCTTCTTCTTTCATACTATTACAAAATATATTAAATATGTTACACTCTTATAATAATCTCTCGCTACTGCATTCGTCTCTTTATATTTAACAATCATTCTTCCCCTTTTATACTAATATACAGTTACATAATACATTTATATCTAACATTTTATAATAACATCGTCACAGGTTTTTTTATTGTACAGAACAAGGCAATTTTACATCCATCATTCTTTCACACTGCATTACCCTGCTCGTAGCAATCGATGCCCCGTTCGATACGTTTACATACCGAACGGGTAGCGTAAAAACCTGTGAACAGATAAACAATTTATATGTGATTCGACAAGGAAGCGTTTTTAGGCGTTTTACTAAGCCGTATAGTTAGAGATCAGGTTTACATGTCGGCTTATTACTAATCAATTTATTGTGCGAAGGCACCTACCTACAGGTAGGTGGTGACATTAACTTATTGTAACAATTAACCGCCTCAATACATAAAAAACTACCCTCGATAGCCGCCGATAGCAGCCTTTTGTATAGAATAGATGCGCTGAAAGTCTATGCCATTGCACATAAAAATATAATACCATCTAAATTATTTTAATATAACATATTTTATGAAACATGTACGCTACGCTACGTACGCTATAGCCACACATTTTAAAACTAATATTATCAGAACTCGAAATGGTTGTGGAAAATAATTTAAAGATTGCGCCTTGAATAAAATTAGCTTTTTAGAAACTAATACATACGTACATAATTATTATTAAATTCATTTACTTTACACATTTCACTTAAAGTATATTATGAAGCTTGTAGGGCGCATGATAAAAATGTAATATTTAAAACATGTTGTAAACCCCTATCGTGTTTGTTTATTTAATTTCAGAATACAAGAGGAAACCTGAATTGGAAAGTTTACAACGAGAGGGGAACCAAAGTGTTATGTTTTTCAGTTGTTATTCAAACGAAAATGTTTTCATTAAATACCACATTACACGACCAGTTGAATTTGTAATTACGACAATATTAATGAAAATAATAATGTAGATAATTAGTTTTATTTTACTATTTCTGTCTATATTAACGAAATATGCCAACCTACAATTAGATGTCTGATACAAATTTACTAGGAATAATTAATTTAAAGAGCATGTAAAAATAATTATTATTGGTCTTTTAATAAAATATTTACAGTAAGTAAATATACAGGCGCGCACACAGGGGAGACAATCATTTAGGTAAATGAAAATATTAGTTCTTCTTATTCTTCACCTGGCTGATTTAGCTGTCGAACAGCCTCCTGAACGAGTTGGCTCCACTCCTCTCGGCATTATATGACACAAAAAACCTGTGGCCACTGGAAGACTCCTTGCACTCATAAATTAATGCAACTATCTGGGGCATCCGATATTTGCTTTAATATTCCGATGTGACTGTTTAAAGAACAAGACAGCTCAGACAACACAAATGGACAATAACAACTAACCTAATAATTATGATCGTTAAGCCACGCGCATTCGATAACCACTTGTGGATACGACAGTTCGCAATAACTCGTAGTTGAGCACCCGTAGTTATAGGTACGGGCCAGGTGTTAATTGCCAAATTAAAAAAGTGGGGTGTCTGGATATGGTGAATATACCTACCTGAAAAAATGCGACGGTCGGCGAATAAAATGACGAGAGGTTATAAGTAGTAGACATGGTAAATGTGGAAGTCAGTGGCACCTGCTAGATTTTATTAGTCATTAACTCCGCTCCCTCACGCAGCTTTCAAAATCAATAATAAATTATTGTGGATATTTTTCGAAATGGACCCACCCCCCAAAAAACATTTTTCTGTGTGCGCTCCTGTACTTATATGATAAGATTTTATATTATATATTCAAAATATTTATTATGCCAACTGTGATATTAGTTTTAAGAAAAGAAAACAGTGAACATGTATGATAAAATATTATATTATTCAAATAATTCACCCTCTTTTTATTTCTTTCAATAAAAACGAACTAGAAAAAGCTGTCTACCGTCAACTTATACTACATACTTTTCATTAAAATCGAAACACAAAAATCTTTATACTTTGGAGAGGGTCTAGGACGATTTGGCACCGATTTGACAACTGGACGCCACGGAATTCGAAATTAAATAGACGTTAGGTACTTATACATAGGTACTTTAAAAAAATATATTCAATATTATTATTTATATTTCAATGATTATATTATGATTTAATAGTTGGTGAGAATGTAAATATACAGACGTAAACAATGATTTAATCGTGCATATGTTTAAGTTCCAACGAAAAAAGAGTTTTTTATTTTATATAAAACCTTAGGCATGGTAATTCTCAATCCGCGATAAAGAATACATTATGTTAAGAGTAAAATGAATTCAAACTACTAAGTAGTAGATATATGTAGAAACTGATTAAAATACCTCGTCTACACGTGTCTACGACAGTGCGGCGTCCAATTGTCCGGAGGCCAGTCGTCCAATTCCCTTTGGAGATTATGGTTGTATTTCTTGTCAGTGGCGCACCCAGGGGGGGGGCAGGGGGCCTTGCCCCCCCCAAATATGAAAATAATCAGAGTGATTTTACACATTGAAATCGAAAGCCAATAAACTATACCTTGGGCTTAGACAAACAACACGGCAAAAAATGATTTGTAATTCTCCAGCACCCTTTTTAGTAAAATTTCTTAGATTTTAATTTCTAACACAAAAATTTCGAAACACTAATGTCAGGTTTTTTTAGAAACCCGTTCCCTAATGAAATTCTCGGTGTCCACCCGAATTCCGGAGTGGTATAGGTCATGGCTGGGGAGGGTTGACAGGGCTCTAACCTGGGGGGCCGGGCTGTGGGGGCCTGGCGTGTCGGGTTGACCAGATAAGTGAGATAAACACACATCATAAATTAGCTTTAATAGTAAAAAAGTCACCTGCGGCGCTATTATACTTCATGACTATGAACATTTTAATTTATATAATTGTCCAATATATTTTCTGATTATTATGTGTCGATACTCGACAGGTTTATTATTAAAGTAGATATATTGAAAATCGCCAATAATTCACTGTATAAGTACCCTCAATTTGAACTAAAACACAATTTGAAAAACGTTAATATAATATTTCACACTACCTTTAATCTAAGCGGTGGATAGGGGGCCCGTCAAATACCCTAGCCCAGTGGTCGGCAAACTCATTAGTCAATAGAGCCAAATATCAACAGTACAACGATTGAGATTTCTTTTGAGTTAATACATAGTTTGACCTAATTAAGTTATAGGTAGGTACACTGAATAAAACTGAATATCATACGTAATAATGATCTTATTTATTAATAAAAATTAAATTGTAAGTCAGGTATCTATAAAATTGAATCATGACAATGACTGACAAACTCAATGTGAATAATGGCCTTGCATCTCCTTGTAAAGTTTGGGTAAGTCAGGTTCGTATGTTGTTGATTTAATTTTAAGCACGATTCCAGGTTCTCATCAATAAATCAATTTCTTAATTTACTCTTGATTTCCTCTCTTGGAAATCTTTTTACTAACCACAAAACTTGCAATATTAACATTGTTGACAGATTTTATTCAGTACCTAATTAAATACAGAACTTTATTTTTATTGACTCTTCTCCTCAGCTGCTTTCTTCCTTGTATCATCGACAGAATATTTAGCGCAAAATTACGAGTTTTCAGTTGTATCTTTCTAAATTTCAATGCGCCAATTTTTCCCGACACATAAATACAGGTCGGTAAGCCATTTAAGTTTTGAATAAACGCGAAGTCTCGGTCTATTCAACATTACATTTACGGTTATCCTCTTCCATTTTCTTTGCTTCTTCTTTGTAGCCATGTCAAATATGGCAGAGAGCATCTGTGGCAGAGCCGCACTCAAGGGGCCAAAGAGCCGCAGTTTGCCGACCACTGCTCTAGCCTGAGAGCCCGTTTTAGGATGGGGGGGCCATGGTGTAGGTACACCGAGTGCAATAGACAAAAGACCGATAAACGAAATATTAGGCTGTATTGTATTGAGTAGGTTGTGTATAATTTAAATGCAATAATACTTTTTTGTCCATTTTCGATTAATATGTTGGAACCTTAATATTGAAAAACCAAAAATCTACGATAAACATTCGGCGAAAAGAACGAATACACCCACTACGGTGGTGGTAAATCAAAAGAACATTTTTTTCGGTGGAATTCGGCATAAATATTGTAGCTCTCTAGACCAGTGTTCCCCAAACTTTCGACATCTGTGTACCCCTTATATAATTTTCGTAACACTGAGTACTCCTCGTCAAAGAAAAATGCATATAAGTACTTTAATAACAATCAAAATATATTCCTTTTGTAGTACATAAACAAAATAATAATACACGAAAAATAAAATTCATTCATAATAAAATATAAATAAAAGTTATATTATAAAAAATAACATTCATTGGTTATTAATTTTAATCTGAGGTGCGGTTCCATACCCAAAAGGCTGTTCCTTTTTTTTACGTAATGTCTACAAATGCTGAACAAGCAACTTCACATAGATATGAAGTTGGAAAAGGCAAGATGTATTTCAGGAATGTCTCTGTTAAAACTGGATACACATGTTGCATTTCCAACGTAAATGATGTTTAAGTAAACTCTTTATATTTATTTTGCAAGAATCCGTCTGAAGCTAATAATTCCAACAATTGCTCTTCTGCCGCATGCGATAAACCTTCTAGCATGGATATTGTATTAATGCTTGTTGCACCAAGCGTAGCCATAACCCGGTGCAGCGCATACCCCTACCAAACTCTTCCCGTACCCCAGGGGGTACGCGTACCACACTTTGGGAAACACTGCTCTAGACCAAGCGGGTAGCACAGCCGATATTATTTAAGTAATCTTTTAGCATACTAGGTACACATGTCCAGCATGGTCGCTGTTCACTTCCAATCCGCCAGTCGCTGATGACACGCTCAACGGTTACCGCCACTATGCCTCCAATTTAATAAAAACTAGGAGAAACTGTACAAATATATCGCCGTGTATTGTGAAAATATGTAAAAATATTTATATGAAGAAGAAAAAGAGCCTATGGGACTAATTTACATTCTCCTCCTTGCCCCCCCCCCCAATAATAAATCCTTGGTGCGCCACTGTTCCTTGTGTTGTGTGTATGTTGTGAATCCATGATATTATGTATTATAGTTATACATAAGCCTTGTAATTAATATTTTTTAAGTACCATTGGAGCACGTGAAACCCCAACCAAATATACAATATATTATAGAGATGTTACAATGTTGTTAACATTAACACCTAATGCATAATAATAATAAATTATATGTGTTCATAACTTATTTGCCATGTGGAGACCGAGATGGGTTGATAAAATTTTTACATTTTTGGTCATCAGTTTCACCACGAAGACCATGAGAATATACTTTTCGGACAGCATATTTTCATCCTTTACTTGTATTTAAAAGCATTACATACAGCAGCAATCAATTACTTATTAGTTAAAATCTATTTTAAGGGAAGCGTTCCAACTATTTCAACCCTCCCAGTAAATTTACATCATAATACAAGGCTTTTAACTGGAAAAAAAATATTTGAAAAAACAACTAAAAAATTTTAAGGATCTTCTTTCATATCCATTAACGTAGTACACAAATTAATCAACATAAAAGTCAAAACAATTCTATGCGATCAATAATTTCTAAAACCAATAAATGAACAATTTAATCAATATTTATTTCTAGATCACATTAATATCTGGTCTAGTCATAGTATACCAACACCTAAATGAGTCGCTTGCACTGCCAAAGAATCTGATACCAATATATATATGTTTAATGACAATCTCGCATAATATAAAAATAAATTATTGTATGTAATATTCATATCTGAGGTGAGTTGAAACAAAGTGTTTCAACTTACCTCGGCTATATATAAATAACGATTTTGAATATTTCAAATCAAATTATATCGTAAAAAGTATGTAAGTAATTTGTAATAAAACAAAGTTTAACTGTAAAACTGAAATAATAAAATTATTCTACAAAAATATTAAACTCATATTAGGTGCCTACCTAACAAATACTTGACAGAAAAATAAATACAGTTCAATATCAAAAAAGTGGCCGAAAATTTACTTTCGCTTAATTTTGCAACACAGAAGTTATATCATCAATCACAATCTCTTGTGACACAGCCTTGGCCATTAGTCTATGGCCTTGGCATTTGGCATATAGGTAACAGGTCGGTGTACTTGTCAAAAGAGTTCAAACTACAATATTGCTATACTTTGCTAACAATTTGCTAACAATAACAGTTCCGTCGTGACCCCGAACTTCGCCTAGTTTTAGTGTGATTTTGCGTAATACCATAAAAATTAAAATGTTTTCGTAACTAGTAATTATATCCAATGAAGTATTGCGTTGTCAATTTTGTACAAGTGACATGAAATTTCAGAAGCATGGTGTACTTACCCGAACTTCGCCCAGCGTTATATTTTTCAAATGTAGCCATATATATAAATAAAGGAAAAGATTTAATAGTAAATAGATGTGTTCAAAACAATATGAACCATAGTGATGGGTGTATAAGGTTCAATTTAGCAAGATATTGGTAGTAGGCGAAGTACCGAACCTGTTCTGGCGTGAAAAGTCTTTTATTTCTTTCTTTCTTCGTAGGGTTGGGTGACCTAATTTCCTTCAGGTAATCTAAAAATGATTTTTCTATTGAATATTCATTTCTATTTGATATTATGCCTTTTTTCGTCCAATTCGTTAATCAGCTGTTTAAGAAGTTCTGGAAAATGTGCCTTATTTAGAGATGTTTCTCTTGGATTCTGGTATTTATATTTTAATAATATAGTACGCCACAACTTCTTCATGGGCCCAAAGTAACAAACATCTAACGGTTGAGTCAAATGACTCGAGTTTGGTGGCAAAAAAACAAATTTAATATTGTTTGATTGATACAAATCTACAACGTAATGATTGATGTGTGTCGCCAAATTATCTCCAATTATAACCTTTGGTCCAATTTTAGAATTAGCCCAAGGTATAGCTATTTGTTGGAACCAGTCTTCAAAAATAACAGAATCAAACCAGCCAGATTTGCTCCTGTTATATCTTGCTCCAATAGGTCCATTTATTCGCCACTGGTGAAATAAATGTTCCGCTTTATAAACCACATACGGTGGCAAGCAAACACCACCTGCAGATATGGCAAACATCACAGAAATTGATCCTTTTGTGTAATTCACTACACGTTCTGGATATTTAATACCGCGGCGAAAAATGCACTTGGACGCACCCGGGTCATCCACCGAATTGGTTTCATCATAATTTAATATATTTTCCGGTGGTACATCTTTCAATGTCTCTTTCAAGTTTTTGAAATACATTTCGATTTCACTTGATTTTTTTCGGCGCGTGATCTTTTTATATTTTGAGTGGATCGTGTTGTTAAATTAACTTTGTTACGTTTAAGAAAAGAATATGCCCATTTTTTCCCTGGCGGATTGCCATCAAATAAAAATTGTCGCCCATTGGACAATAGGTATCGATGCACCACAAGTCTTACGACGATAACTTTTTATCTCGCATTAATTCTAATGCAATATTCATCATCTCCTCGTCGTGTTTGGTGGTGTAATTTCTTTTTTTATTAGACATTTTCTTCGCACGGAATATTTTATCTGAAACAAAAAATATACTCATGTAGTTAATAAGTAATATTTGTTGACAAGATCATGCAGACATATTATTTTAATACAGATATTTCAAAAACATAATTCATGGAATGCAAAATAATAAAAAGTACACATGGTGGTGCCAACCCTACGCGTAGGCGAAGCTGGGATCACTTTGGCGGGTAAAGGCTCGAGTCTCTTATTAATTCAAATTAAATGCTTATAATGAAAGATAGAGTTCAAAATGTTTTCAATTTATAAATATAAAACTTCATTAAACCTATAGAATACAAAAATAATAACTTACCTTTAACAGATTCTTTTTACAGACAAATTTTTGTAAGACAATTCGTAACTCGACACTCCCGCATCACAAACAAACGTGTTTTCCTGAGTGCTCGTCCGTGGTGGTTTGGCGGGCGCGGGGCGGCGGCGGGGCGGGCAATTCAAACGTATGAACACGTCACGACCAGTGGCGGCCGGTGACAAGAATATGAGGGCGTGCAAAAAAAACTCACCTATTTATGCAAGAAGTCCCCATCTTCCATCGATTTTGAAAACACGTCGATAACACGAACATTAAAGTCTGGTGTTGACGATATCAATTGTTTTTCTATACTTAACATCGCAAGAGCATTTAGCCTGTCTTGAGTCATTGTATTTCTCAAAAATGACTTAACCTTTTCTAAAGTTGAGAAACAACGCTCACTTCCTACTGAAATCATCGGGATTGTACAAATTATTTTTAATAGGATAACACTTTTGCCAAATACTTCCAGTAAATTATTATTAGTGAAAAGTTGAAGTAGCAATAATGCTCCAACAGTAACGTAGAAATCTTCTCTACTGTATAAGACTATTAGTTCATTTTTAAGTTAAAATTTGTCACGTTAATAATAATTATTCATTATTTATAATTAAGTATTAAATTACCCGATTTAAAAAAATTCATTTACTAAAATATAAAGCCAGCCGGCTAGGTAGGCGGCCAGCTCTCTTCAGTACACATTTTAAATATACGTATGATTTTGAAATGATTAATGCGAAACATAGCTGATAATTTGGCATAATTCGGTCGCGTTGTTTACGGAACTCTAACTGTGACCGCCGATTTTTATAAATTCATTGAGTGCAGCCGCATTGTAGATATGTTTCAGACGATGCATATTTACATATTCCCCAAAGTTTTAACGTTGTCCATCGAGTAATAAGATAGTTATAATAAAAGTTATAAAAAATAAATGTCACCTCCGCGCATTGCCAATCTGCCCCTATGTTAAACGTCGAACTGCAAAAAATGATATAAACTTTGCAACGAAGGAATTTCGGCACATTTAACATGATGAGTGACATGCTTATTGAACATATTTAAGCCGAAACGTCGATATTGAGTGGGAAAAATCAATATCTTCGGTATTTTCTTTAAAATCAGCCCATGTCAGATTCAAATCGCAGAACGTTCCCGCGACACGACAGTGCTGTGATCTGTCATATAAAATCGCAACTTCGTTTAATGAATGCATTGTCACGATACCTACGATGACGTTATTGCATTGAATCGTCGATTTATGCTCTAAATTCCCATTGATGACATTCTGCCGCTACGGCAGCTATCCAAGGTAGGGTTGTATCGAAGTATTAGCACTTATTGTGATCCGAAAGCAGTCTTTATACTTACCCACCTATAGAATAGATGATGCGCCGATGTGAATAATAATTGCTTCATGAATTCGACTCGGAAAATTAATTCCCATTAAACTATAGGACAGTGGGTAGTTATCGACATACTACCTACACAGTTACCTACCTAATGATAAGGTTAATGATACCTAACTAATCTCAAAATGACCACGAAAGAAATGGGGCCTTTTTATCGTACTTACTTACCTATCAAAATAGGTACCACCTAATCTCAAATCGACCACGAAATAGGGCCCCATTATCGTTTCGAATAAGAAAAATTATAAATAGGTAGGTAGGTACCGTTCAATGAATGAATACCTGGCTGAGCTAATAATGTCGGCCAATGTAAACTGTCATCCGTCTCGATGTGAATCGCTCATTAAAATAACGATGAACAATAATAATTCCACTTGTAAAATTCTCATTCAACGACAGTACCTATGCTCCATTTCCTTCTTATTGAATAGATACCTACCTACCTATCTGTACAAAATAAACGTAATAATACATATTATAAGTCCTATGTAACTAGGTACCTACTTCAATACGACAAACACTAGGATAACTAATTGTTAAAAGCTACCCACCCACCTACGTCTACAATTCTACACCTAAGTAGGTACCTATTTATTCTCAATAACAGCGTTTCTGTGAAATACCCACCTGATTAAAAAAATCAACAAGCTGAACTGAACTGTACTGTACATCAAATTTAAGATACCTACCTATTGAAACACTAATAGTAATAGGGTAATCTCAAAATGAAAATAAAAAAATTAATCCACCAACGTTAACATAATAATATCGGCGAAATCGGTGAAACCGGGAGCGGCTCACGTTGAACAACTAAACTTACTAAACTAACCGTTTGATAAATAAGTTGGGAATATGCATCGACATGACATTAGTCATCAATAATTAGGCTTCCAACTATATCTCGACGCGTGGCCTAAGCGCGTGTGTTGGAATATTTATATCGGCCAGTGTATGGTTTTATTGTCCGAACGCCGAGTTAAGCTTTGTGTGCTATGGCATTAGGTACAGACAACCTCCTGAAGAATTAACTTGGAAAACATCATTTCCAACGAAGATTCATATAGTCTTATAGAACTTTGTTGGTTTTGATTCTACTAGCCTCATTTGCTGTTGTGAATTTTTAAATGTATGCGTGAAAAATAGTGTAAACTCAAGGTACACTTTGAATTTTGCTCCTTGCCATGTCTCACCGATGGAGGTATGTGTATTAGTCGCGTCTCATTGGTGTAGTTACGTGTGTATTGGTAGACGGTGGCGTTGCGCGTCGAAATCACTATTGCTCGAATGCGCGCGGAATTCAAAATGATTGATTTCGTATAAGTTTTCGATATCGCATTTTTCGGAATACATGGGGGTTGTATATTATATATTTTTATTTAATCGATGATGGGAGTGCAGTGCACACTTTGCTCCTTTACTAGAGCCGTCTCTGGTCACGACGTGTCCGTAGACAATGCGCGGGGACGGGTGTTCGCGCGTGTTGTTTTGGCGCGTCTAGCTCGACGCAGGCAAGATCGTACATGCGGCGGGCTCTTCCCATACTGCGTGCATAGAGGTGTCCGCACTGAATGGACGGGCGCCGACACGGTAAACGAGCGAGTAGCGGGTGTCTCAAACCATCATGAGCTTACCGCGCGCGTCTGGTGTATTTGTGGTATTATTTTCACAAAGCATAGATAGTGCGAAGTGATGTAAAGTAGGTATACGTTTTATAACGTTGCACTTTTTACTACACTGATACGCCTCTTTTCCTTATTACGTCGCATAAAATTATATCAAATGATATTCACTTGTATTAATATAATATGTAGTTCTAAATAAATATATATTATGTAAAAATAGTATCTTTAAATTTCAATAATTCTTAACGCACATATAATATTGTATACTTATCTTACTTATATTTATAAAGGTAGGTTTATAAAAACTGTTTTTTTTTGTCTATAATTATTCAATATTCTTTCTAATTTATCTCTTTATCTAATTTCTCTGTATTTAAATTATAATATGATTAACTATAACTATTATAATTTATTTGGAAACTTTGCTTGTTCAATATCTTTTTCTAGTCTATTTTATACATATTTTTAGTATATGTAACTGTTTGTTTTCCTTAATAAAAAAATATAAACATAATAAAAATAAAATATATTAAGTAGGTACATCATTTCCATCCTAGAGAGCAATGTTATGAAGCGTACATTCTACACCTACATTCACACCATATGAACCGAAAAGTCTTTTTTAAACTTTAACTTACATATTATCCAATATATAATCAAATTATAAAATCGACCAAGGGTACTTGATGGAATTTGAATTTAAATTCATAAATATAAATTTACCAAATAAACAGGAATTAACTGTATCAGATGACAGTGTGTATTCACCATTGGTGGTGTTTGAAGATGCCAAAAGGCGATAGTCGGATCGCAAAAAATGACTCAAAAAGAATAGAAAAAAACTTAGATCAATTAGAATATACTTAATCAAATATTTTCTCATGTTACTCTTTTTCGAAAAACTTGTCTGGTTGTTCCCGCAGTTTCTTGTATAAGTTATAAAATTCTTCTGTTAAATTAGTGCTTTCCATATTGATTTCATTGGCCCCATATTTTGCTGCAAAGTTTTGCCATTTCAAATAGGAGTTTTCCAGTAAAAACTTTTCTGTGTTTATGGTTTCCTATCCCTGATTTGACGCTGAACACGACTGGACGCGCGCGGACTACTACGGACACTCTACCCGTGCCCGTCCCCGCGCCTATTCCGCGTCGAAGACGCCCCATGACTACGGCCAAGCGCTGACACATCCACATGAAGTTAGATTCAAATTTTGGCACAAATGTTACCACTATAAAAAAATATATCTTTGGAAAGATAGTAGGATGCCATTGTCAAAGAAACAAGGGTAATTTTTAAGTTTAACTAAAATAGGCGATCTAAGGTACTGCAGGCGAAGCTCGGGGTCACGACGGTTATAAGTGCTCGGCCGTAGTCAATTGGCGGGCGCGGCGCGGCGGCGTCTTGCGAAACTCAAACGTATAACCGTGTGTATTATGCCCCAAAAAACACACTCTCTACGAACATTTTACACACGGTTATACGTTTGAGTTTCGCAAGACGCCGCCGCGCCGCCCCCGCGCGACCACTACGTTCTTGCACTAAGTTTTGAGATATTGTCCTTGTGTCAGCCCACCTCAGTGTCCCCTACTATAGTCGAATGCAAACTTTATTGCATATTGCTTGTGGGAATTTAATCGATTCGCGATTTTACAAAGCTCAATTTTAGCCAGAGACGGTCTTTCGGAGCACTTGGTCTGTGGAAAATCTCACGGAGCCGATCTCAGATACCGAACGCGACTCTAGGCGAGGTGGTGAGGTCTGTCTGATTGGGTGTTCGTTGGCACATTTCCAATGTGTACCGGTGCGATTGTTGTGACATGCCGGTTGCGCATAAACTTAAAGCCGCGTTGACACGGTCCAAGTACGATCCAAGTAGACTTGGATATGAATAATTAGTATGAAGATGTCTTACCCAAGTGACAGCTTCACACTATTTATTCCTATCCAAGTTTACTTGGATGAGTAGGACGCGGTCCAAGTAGCTTGGATAGGAATAATTAGTATGAAGATGTCTCATACGAGTGCACTTGGATAAGAATAAATAGTATGAAGCTGTCACTTGGATGGCACTCGATCCAAGTGTACTTGGATCGTACTTGGACCGTGTCAACGCGGCTTAAGACAAATAATTATACTGGCAGAGTAACGGCGTGACAGTCTTTCAGTGTAATCTGACCTTTAATAAGATTATAACAATAAACAGTATACACCCATCACCATCAGCTGGGGTCGATTCAGTGCTGGATGAATGCTACCCCTAGTTCCCGCCACTATTTTCGGTCGCTAATTTCGCTGCCACGTACATCGATATTAAATAAGTTCGTCTCTCCAGTGGGTTTAGGGCGTCCCTGTGGGCGTTTATTGCCCGCTGGGTAGGTGCCACTGTATGACAGCATTAATTGTCCAGCCCAACGTTATTTCATCTATTTAGCTAGGTACCTCTATCAGTATATACCAGTTAGTTAGCGAGTTAACATAATTTTACTCCCTATTTTAATTATAGTTTGTAAATTTATGGCTACGGCCGTATGTTGTAGCTTAACCACTAGGGAATGACAAAAGAAATGGCGTATTTCAAAAAAACACTACCTTATTCTTAGGTCAATCATTATTCATAAGATGTTTATCACACTTGAATGGTCAAAGACATAGCTTATAATAAATATCTACAAAAATTATCTCGTAATAAATTATACTAATGGTTTCATAAATGCGTTTAAAAATTAATAAATGTAAAAAATCTTAACACCGCTGCACAGTTATGTACCGAAATATGACTATATTCTAAAACATTAGAGCGAGAGGTTTAAAAGAATACTATTTTAAGTAACAAAAATACTTTATGCAGTCATCAAATGTTTAAAATAACTATAAAGGATAATAAGGCTTCAAAATTATATAAATAGATTATCTACAACGTTTAAGGAGTGTCACGGTTTGAAAATACAATAAAAACTCAATTTTGACCTTCGACGAGCATGTCCCCCCTTAAATGATTTAAAAAAATGGAGCCATCGGTTCGATAATGGAAAATTAAATAAATTCGTAATAGAGGAAATTTGGCGAGCCAAGAAAGAAAAGTTGTTTGAGAGGTAAAAAAAGTCCTCGAAAGATTAGATTACCTATATCAATATGCACGCTTTAAAGACTACTCTTCCAATTTTCATCAAGTAGAATCGTTGATTTTCATAATATTTTGTCAATCTATTGATATTTTTGAAAACCAAACAATCAACTGGGATACTGGAATAACATCTGGTAACACTGCACCCAGCTGTCAAAGTCAAATCTAGGTTTGAATATTTTGTTGTGGACGAAAAGTAAACCAAACGTCGCATCATTTTGTTGATATTTTATCAGTTTCTTATCTGTGTTGAAATTAACGTATTTTCATACCTATTCTGATTGTACCTATTCAAATTACACGTATACCAAACCTATTATATTCTATCTATTCACAAAGAATATGAATTTTAAGAGTTTGATTTTGTTAAAAATTATACAACTGTCAAGTTAATTACTGTCTGTCATAGTTGGTACATATTCATATAAACAGTGCCGTTGAAATGATTATCTTGAAGCAGGCTGTTTACGACACAATTGTCAATGATATCAAAGCATACAATGGCTTGTCAGCTATGTGCAAGACATATTTGGAAGAGAAATATCCTGAGTAAGTTGAATAAATTTTCTTATTTTAAATTTTATCACGCGCCATGGGTAGAGTACCTATCGGACTATAGGATAGGATTATAGACTAATATACTTTTGATAGGATGTTTATAAACATCTGAGTGAGCTTCAATAACTAACCGATTGGCTGAATATTTATGATTAATTGCCCCCCCCCCCCACTCACATGCTCCATCTGAGAGTCAATATTATAAAGAAAAAGTCTATCAATATACTCTTCCATTTATGTGTAGTTGTCGATACATTGTGATACTAATATGGAATAATAATTAAGCTAACAATGCACCTCTCAACATGCTTAGAACTACCTAGGTACTATAATACAATATTACATTAGGATATTCAATCGTTTAGTCAGTGCAAAAATATTGTATGTTTTGAGAAAATCGAATTTTAAGATGCATGAGAAATGGACATTTTATAATGTATTTGGACATACAATATTTTTACAGCATAAAAAATATACTTACGATGCGGACGAAAGTTTTATGTATGTTAATTCAATTTCGACAAAAATTTAACATACAATATCTTTGCACTAAGCCATCGAATGTAATTCACAATATTGCGTTATTATCTAATTGACCTCTTTTTGGAACTATTACGGATTATAGACAGGACCGCATAGTAGGTAAACCATTTCTAAAGTAAAGTTTCAGATATTTTATCTTAACAAACAAGATCTGCATGCTTGATTGTATCTTTAGCAAATCTGCTATATTTATTCATCCCCGACCGTGTCCGATCCTAATAGGATCATATGGGCCTCCATAGAGTGGAGATTTGTATTAACAGATTTTTTTTTATGAGAAATGGATGTTGGTCACTTGCTCAACCGATTAGGTCCATACTCTGACTCACACACAAATTGAAAAACAATATGTCGAGGGTATACTGACAGAACGCATTATTTCAGTTTTTGCCGTTATTCTGTTTTAAATGCCAAAATGTATACAATTTTACACTCTACGTCCTGGTAAAACGCACAAAGGCATGGGATATAATGGTAAGAAAATAGAAACATTATTAAATCATATTGTTATTTTTTTATTCTGATAGAAAGCATGATAATGACCTAATGCGTTCTGCGTATACAAAATACAGGACATGTAACATGTCATATATTGTGTTTGCCATAAAGGTTAGTCTTTATAATGTAGAAAAAATGTTTTTAAATCATAAAAAAATCTACGTGGGAGAACCCTTTGAAAAAAAAATGAAAATCCTTTTTGCGATTATCTCAGAACTTGTTTTAATGAGTTAATGCTTTCTGTATACCCTCGATGTGTAGAGTCCGTATTCTTTATGCTGGCGTGCGATTTCCCCCCCATTTCAGCATCTTAACACTGCATTCCCTCTCGTTCCATCCCATTGAAAACTTGCAGCAGTCGAACGCGATGACACAATGCTTTCTGTCCGCGAACGCCAGCATAAAGAATACAGACTCTACTAGCCTGACCCAGGATTCAAACCTGGGACCCACGACGCTATCGGCCGACGTTTAAGCTACGCGGCCATCGTGGGTGATAATAAAATAATAATTATTAATGAAAGTTGTCTTCAACCAGTCTGGTCTTCGCACCTTTCTCCAGTCCTCACTGACTCATATTACTAAACTATAAGTGAAGTTGTTATTTCGTTCAAACTATTAAACATGTTTGTCTTGCCGATTCTCTAGCATTCCACGAAACACACTCGGCAGTATTCTGTCGACTCAAATCCAATGGAAGATGAAATCAAATTACAGGAAGCATACCAATAAATCAAAGTACTATATGGAATATAAGAGATGCAAAGAATCTGGTGAAGGTCCAGGAATATTACTAAGGTAAATTCAATTTAAATCGTGTAACTTCTTACCAAGTGGAAACTTTGGTGAAACGCAAGAGATCTCAGAATTTTGAGATATTTTTTCATATAGCAAACATGTTGTAAATAAAACAAATTACTTATCTTAGCCCCCAAGCCCCCAGGGCCCCTTCAAGTGTAAATTTAGCTCTGATCATTGTATTATTTCCACTTTGGCTGCTAGAATAAAATGACATCTCAATTCTCTTGGCCATTATTATTTAAAATAACGATGAATTTTATAACCTATCTTTTAGATTGTCCTGTAAGTTCCACATCAACCCGTCTCTGTTGGCAAGATCTCTTCTGTTTTACATTTATGAGGAATGTCCGTCATCGTCAAACATTACGAAATATCCAATTCCTCAACTTCTTAAGGACAGCACACTGATCGAAGACCAACATCTGGCTTATGAAGTCTACTTGGTAAGACCCTTAGACTAATATACTTAATTAAGAATTTTCTTGATGTAATTAAATGGAAATGTAATCCTACATTTGACACTACTTCAAAGTTCTATCTTGTCATATGAAGCTAGCAAGGGAGCATGAGCATGTTTGCAGTTTTTGATCTCACCATTAAGGTTGCGATTTATAATGTTCCTTGCGAATTATTTAAAGAAATACATCATTATTTTTTTAATGACCGTTTCTGTATGACATTTTTGTTTAATAATTATTTATTGAAATACAATATAAGATAAGTAGGTATAATATGTGCCTCTTTCCGAAAATTTTTGTTTTCAGATAATAGTGATTAAACACGGTGCATCAGTTCGAAAATTATGCAATACACGTTGCCACTCTAAAACTTCTAATGCCATCTGTTATTGACATTAAATAGTGATTTTTGGCTGGTATGTAGATGAATGAATGTATGGCCCGACATTAAAACCAATCATAGCTATGATGCCTTTTTTCCTGAGAAGGGCTCAATTGATTGATTATTGGGTTTAAATGGTTATTTACTTTCACCCTGTCACTCAGCATCAGAGCATAGGGCAAGTATAAGGCTGTGGCACTTCTTTCCCACTATCTGTAACCCGCAGCGGGTTGGTCGCTTTTATAGCATCGCTGCAGGGTGAGGAATGGTATAAAAGCAATATAATATTAATTATTTACGCATTAGATCTTACATACTATTTTATTTATTTCAGTGTATGTTATATGACAATGAGTATGGACATTTTGGAAACACCATAAAAAGGTATATTACGTTTATGTAAATTAATATAACCCTTTTCTTGTGAATATAATGATCGATGCTGCATGTTATTTATGGTCAAGCTCATGATTATTCGATTATTAATTTTGATCTACGAATGAATGCACTGATTGACTCACGCTGCATATTCGGCTATGAAATGTGGTTACGGACTTGCTGCTCATATAGCAAAATAAATGTAACTGCATATTGCCTGCAGAAACATAATATTAAAACTATTAAAATATAAATTCTAATGGATTCAAGCTCTGTACTATTCCATTTAAGTCGTTTTTTGCGACCCGGGTTTCGCCTTTCGGCATCTTCAGGCGTCGTGTACACTCACCAAAGGCAAACACACACTGACAACGAACACCCTTAACTCTACCTTATATAGTAAAACAATACAATAAAGTAGGTAAAAACTCCATTACCTACCTATTTAGTCAGAAATTACAACAAAAAGTACAATAAACAAATTATGAATAGCTGAAGTGTCAGTAAAAAACCCAATTAGTAAAAACCCTATCTTATTAAGGGGGGACATGCTCGTCGAAGGTCAAAATTGAGTTTTTTTTGTATTTTCAAACCATGATCCTGGACACTCCTTAAACGTTGTAGATAATCTATTTATATAATTTTGAAGCCTTATTATCCTTTATAGTTATTTTAAACATTTGATGACTGCATAAAGTATTTTTGTTACATAAAATAGTATTCTTTTAAACCTCTCGCTCTAATGTTTTAGAATATAGTCATATTTCGGTACATAACTGTGCAGTGGTGTTAAGATTTTTTACATTTATTAATTTTTAAACGCATTTATAAAACCATTAGCATAATTTATTACTAGATAATTTTTGTAAAATATTCACGATAAAAATTATATTGATAATCTCTGTGATCCCAAATTTGACAAGAATTAGGCATTTTATTATTCAAAAAATCGGCAAGATTAACACATTTGAAGATGATTCTAAAGATATTTATTATAAGCTATGTCTTTGACCATTCAAGTGTAATAAACATCTTATGAATAATGATTGCTTTATAATAATTATTGACCTAAGAATAAGGTAGTGTTTTTTTGAAATACGCCATTTCTTTTGTCATTCCCCAGTAGTTAAGCTACAACATACGGCCGTAGCCATAAATTGACAAACTATAATTGAAGTAGGGAGTAAAATGATATTGACGCGCGTGTTTGAACATGTACCGTTTAAAAAAAAATAAAAAAAAATTCGGTTAAGTACATGTTCAAACACGCGCGTTAACATAATTTTACTCCCTACTTTAATTATAGTTTGTCATTTTATGGCTACGGCCGTATGTTGTAGCTTAACCACTAGGGAATGACAAAAGAAATGGCGTATTTCAAAAAAACACTACCTTATTCTTAGGTCAATAATTATTATAAAGCAATCATTATTCATAAGATTTTTATCACAGTTGAATGGTCAAAGACATAACTTATAAAAAGTATCTTTAGAATCATCTTCAAATGTGTTAATCTTGCTGATTTTTTGAATAATAAAATGCCTAATTCTTGTCAAATTTGGGATCACAGAGATTATCAAAATAATTTTTTATTGTGAATATTTTACAAAAATTATCTCGTAATAAATTATACTAATGGTTTTATAAATGCGTTTAAAAATTAATAAATGTAAAAAATCTTAACACCACTGCACAGTTATGTACCGAAATATGACTATATTCTAAAACATTAGAGCGAGAGGTTTAAAAGAATACTATTTTATGTAACAAAAATACTTCATGCAGTCATCAAATGTTTAAAATAACTATAAAGGATAATAAGGCTTCAAAATTATATAAATAGATTATCTACAACGTTTAAGGAGCGTCCAGGATCATGGTTTGAAAATACAATAAAAACTCAATTTTGACCTTCGACGAGCATGTCCCCCCTTAATAACAATACACTGGACAGCATATTATTATAATAAATCGTCAAACCTAATAATAGGTAAAAATTCTTTATAACAATAAAAAATACTACACTCAAGAGGTGTAAATCGTCAATTCTAAGAAAAATAATTAATCGAGTTAACTAATGAGATGTCTATAATAATACTACTTACAAGGTACCTACTTTTATTTTTATAACATTATTTTTTAACAAAAACAAAATTATACATATAAACTCGCTTAATATAATATAATATATAACTCACCTAATATCAGTGGCGAAGGGTGGAGGTAGGCTGTTAAGATTCGCTATAAATAGTGCACACTAAGCTATGTTAGTCATATGTATTTGTTTTTATTGAATTAAGACTACAATTTACAGATGGTGTTAGTTAGTTTTTAAAAATCAATTAAACTCTGCCTAAACGAAACCATAATAGATTTGGTCTAATTTGGGCAATACGACAAAATTGTGCACAATTTTTCACTCATAGTTATTTGTTTTCGTTGGATTAAAACTACATATTACACATATTGTTGGTTCATTTTTTTAATTCATTAAGTCCTGCGTAAATCAAACTATAATAAATAAAAAATATTATTCTATCTATAAAATGCTCAAAGTTATGTATGATTTAATTGCATAATTTTAGATATTTTATAGATAGACGTGTATTTTTTGACTATTATCTATTATGGCTTGGTTTTTCAGGGTTTAATTGAATTTTTTAAATCTAACCAACATTATCTGTAAATTGTAGTCTTATTTCAATGAAAACAAATATGTATGTCTGAAAAAGTTTAATGTGCACTATTTATGGCGGATCTTAACAGCCTACCTCCACCCTTCGCCACTGCCTAATATAATATATATATATATATTATACAATTATGCATACCTAAATCCTCATCCCTAGACTCTCATACAAATATATATAATCTCATACAAACATATATAAATTGTGTGTCAATACAATTGACCATAATATAGTCTCATATGTAAAACATCATATTATAGGATATAACAAAGGGCTACTAGGAAAGCTGAGTTGATCGTTCAATATAGGTAAGCTCTGCAACTGTGCTCTATTTATTTCTAATATTTCTTGGTAGAATAATTTATAATCACCCGTATGACTGTGAAGTAGTTTTGCACCCTTTTCAATGTCAAACGTGTGTTTTTCATTTAATAAGTGGTTAGCAAACGTTGAAGTATCCTTCTCCAATCTTTGGGCTGCTAAATGTTCTGAAATTCTAATATTTAGGCTCCTCGTAGTTTTCCCAATGTAAAATTTAGGACAGTTGTTACAGTCTAATTTGTAAATACCGGGTTTATTTTTAATCTCTATGGAGTCTTTATTATTTATTAATAATCTACCAACTGTGTTATTACAATAAAATGCCGGTTTGACATTATTCGCATTAGTCGCAAAAAACGACTTAAATGGAATAGTACAGAGCTTGAATCCATTAGAATTTAAATTCAAATTCCATCAAGTACCTTCGGTCGAAAGTATTAATATTATTAAAAGATATTATAATTTTTCAGGAAAGTCGTACCTTTGTTTCATTCATTGTTCGGCTAAGCCACTAATGGATCATCCAAATAATTTGGTGTAACTCTAAGGCAATGATACTCAACCTTTTTTTTCTTCAGGCCAAATACATATATTTGTAAAGTAACGCGGGCCGCATCACTACTGGTGTGACGAAAAAAATCATGAAACCCCCCTTTTTTAACAAAACATTTTTGAGATTTTCAAAATTATGGGTGTTTTTTAAATTAATCGTGTGCAATAGCAACACTCTTATACCAGATCTGATGTGGACCATAATGACAATCCTCTTCGGGTGTCACTATCTGTGCGTCAAAGTCGAAACGAATCTCAAGATATACGAAATTCCTGATAATAAATGTGTTTCGGGCCGCACATAAAAGCTTAAAGGGCCCCGCAGGTTGAGTATCGCTGCTCTAAGGGGTAGGGAGCAGTGGCGAAGGGTGGAGGTAGGCTGTTAAGATTCGATATAATTAGTGCGCACTAAACTTTGTCAGTCGGTCAGAATTTAGGTAGGTATTGGTTAGTTTTTTAAAATCAATTAAAGCTTGCCTAAATCAAACCATAATAGTTTTATGGGGGATTTGACAAAATAATGTACCATCTTTTCATACTATTTGTTTTCGTTTAATTAAGAATACATATTACACATGTGTTGGTTAGTTTTTTAAAATCCATTAAGCCATGCCTAAAGCAAACCATAGTAGATAAAAAATATTATTCTATATATAAAATATCCAAAATTATTTATGGTTTAATGGCAAAATTTTAGAGGATTATTTTTTGCCTATTATTTACATAGCCTCCACAAGGGGACCCGGGCTTAAGGAGGGCTCGACGTGTCGGATCGACCAGCCAAGTGAGATAAACATACATCACAAAATTGCAATAGTAAAAAATGGGGCCCGCCGAAGATTATAGCCTGGGGGTCCGCTTCAAGATGTGGGGGGCCATGATTATCTATTTTGGCTGGGTTTTCGCAGTGTTTAATTGAATTTAAAAAAAGGAACCAACACCATCTGTAAAAGAACTAACAAATACTATCTACAGATTGTAGTCTTAATTCAATGAACTCACAAAGTTTATTGTGGACTATTTATGTCGGATCTTAACAGTCATCCTCCACCTTCGCCACTGGTAGGGAGTCTGTTATAATGTGATGAGTAGGGAGCGGATTTATATGCAACAAAAAACATGATTATATGCATGCACGTATGCACTTAAAATAAATAAATTATGCACTAAAACCGAAGATATATGCAGTTAAATCATTTTTTGTGGGAAAAACTCGTAAATACCCACTTTATCCAATATTACTGATAATAAATCGAATAACTAGTTAATAATTTTTCAACATAATACGATAGCAGAACAAAAAAACACAAACCCTGAATATAAAGTTAATCAATTACAATTTTCAAAATAGTATTTTCACAAGTACAAATAATTGAATAATAAATGCAATGTAAACCAAACATAACTTAAAAAAACAAAAACGACACACTTAACTATTCCTAAATACTATTTTCTGTTTTTTGCCCGAAAAAAAATAACAATACTTTTTTCAAAATCTCTGGCAATAAATTTTTCCGCATATGTATCTGTCAGTATTTTGTTTATTATGCGGAAAACGACCTCTCAACGTCCACAGAGGTGATTGGGCAAACTTTAAATAAAAGTGGCCGAGTTGAATTAACTTTTTCTGATAAATCCACAGCTCGGAGATGGCATTAAAAATGCAAGTGCATCTAAACTATCTACCTTCCTAACTTAGTAATATTTCGATAAAATAATTAAAAAAAAACTAAAATTATAAATTCAAAAGCTCTAAAATGTGCATTTATTTATGAAATATGCACTAATGTCTCAAATATGCTCTAACATCTCAAATATGCTCTAACATCTCAAATATGCATTTATATGCACAATAAAATTTTATTTTTGGATTCTGTGTCTTTCAAAACAGATTTCTGTGCAACTCTCATAGCTGTGCATATACCCTAACAAAACATGCACTAGCATATAAATCCGGGCCCTAGTGATGAGAGGGTTGTAGAAAATGTGACATCACAAAACTAACAACATTATAAACTCAATTTTCTAAGGATAAAATATCGTGTCAGCACATATTAATACTGATATCGATCATCGAATGGTCTTAGGCGTAATCGGAGTTCAAAAATTGGTCATAATTTAGACAGGAGGGGTAGATGAAATATTTTGTGGCAAAGTTTGACAACGTTTATTGGCCAATACAATCCCTAGGATTTTTTTAGAAAAATGAGTTTCCCCTATAATTGACCTGGTACTTTTTTCAGATGTATCGGAAGAGAATATGAACAGAGACTAGAATATGAGCTCCGATCTTTAGACATATCTTTCTTTGACGAGAATGTTCTTAGGAATAAAGGATATGACAGGACTCCAGACATCAAATTAATATTGCCGATCGCCGTGAATGGCTTCGTGATCAACTGGATTGAGAGTAAAGCTCTGTTTGGGGATGAGGTCACCCACAAGGGTTATCTGAAGGATCAGCTGTTGTGTTATTGGAACCGTTTCGGTCCAGGGTTAGTTATTTATTGGTTCGGGTATGTGGATATCTTGGAGAGGAGTAGTGAGAATAATAAAATGATAATTTTAAGCGATAGGTTTCCATCTAAGAATACTATCACCGTTATGAATCAAAATATACTAGAATAAGAAATTGTCATAATAATATGATTATTAACACTACCTATTTGATAATAACCATAATTTATTTTTGTGCCTCGACTTACGTGATTAATTCGTTCCGAAGATTTTCGTGTTAAGTCAATAAATTCACACTCATCGTTGAACAGATTGCCTGTATATTATTATAGTATGTTATGAAAATCATTTCAATCATTATATATGTTACGCTGAATGTGCGAAATTGACTATTACATGAAATGGGCTAAATTTTGCCTAAATCATGAAAAATGCAAGCCCGTTGCCTTATTCATGAATTAGACAAAATATCTGGTGAGTGCACGAATTCCGCAGTAATTTTTCTGCCTTGTTCATGCATTGGACAAATTAGATAGTAGCGCTACGGTGGTATTTTTTGCAACTAAACTAAATGTGTGAAATGCTCGTGGATTGGTCAAAATATACGTATATTATCTATGGTCAAAATAGGTGGTCACGCTCCGGTGGTATTTTTTGCAACTAATCAAACTAACCAAATGAAATGTGTCAGATGTCATTGATTATAATATAAAAATATACCAATCAATAACTAAAATGACGTTCATATCCATTTACTATGCGCAAAAAAACTATAACTATAATATGATAACAGATGAATTTTATTAAAAGGTATTTTCGCGATTTGATTCGTGCTTGGGTATCGTACATGCAATGGTCGATTGTACATTTTTGATAGTTTGTTGACACTTGTTAGCTAACCTCAAAATGGACATTCAGTTGAATAATTCAGAATTTCAAAACCTAATCTAACCTAATAATATTATATTATGTCCAATTATAACTAATAAAATCATCCGTATTAAATTTACTTTTTCCGCTGTCATGTTGACAGTTTAAGAATTCCATGCCCTGGCGACTTCATGTACTCGGCAGAAAATTTACCATATTCATGAATAAGGCAACAGGCTTGACTATTACATGAATTAGCCAAAATTTAGCCCATTTCATGTAATAGTCAATTTCGCACATTTGGCGTAACATATACATACAATGAAACCATGATTTTAAATTATTGAAGGGATAGACAATCAGTTGACAAGGGGTTCAGTTTTTGCTTAAATTTCATGTAATGTTTAGGCTCCATCTCTATAGAAGATTTTCTCATCTTTCATTTGATTTTCTACTGTATATAATAGTATAGGGTACAGAAGAATGTAACAGGGTATATTTAGATTGTATTGATAATCATAATAAAACAATATTTTTTTTATTAAAATCTTTTATTTTTATTAATATATTTATTGTAAATGTCTCTATAATCCGATGTCTGATGTAAAATAGTGGATCGAACTAAATAATAATTGATCAAAGGATATCATTTTCTGCAAGTTGTTTATTATAAACCAAAAAGCGACTAATAACCTTTAATTCCCGTTTATATGATTTGTCTAAAAATATAAGCTCCGTAATAGAATGTACACTGTACGTACATACAACTCAGGAGTGATAATAATTATTTATCATAACTTCATAATAGAAATACTAAACATAGTCACAACTTAATCGAACAAAGTTTTCGTAAACATGTTTCCTTTAAAAATAAAAATTACACTCGTTTAGTTCAACTGCGCCGCTTTAATCAAAGACCAAGTGAATAGTGACAACACCACCGATGAATCACCGTAAGTATAGTTTTGTGCTCTGCGTAAAAATGCAAAACCTATTTCAATGTTTACTTAAAAATATTAAGTATTGAAGTAAAACGATATTCCACACTGGCAGTAAAGTGAAATAAATCTGAGGATTCTTGTATCAAACAGAATTGATTTAAAACAATATAACAAATATTAATTTGTGGGAATGAAATAACCTTAATTCAACAGTCAAAACAGTTCAATCAAGTCCTTTTCGAACTTGTCATAAAATTTTTTTTTTAACCAAAAGTAAAAGTCAATTTTACAATTTTTTTAAAATATATTAGGCTATTTGGGATGGCATGAGGTCGTTGTAAACACCAGCGCGCCATTAAACTAAACAAGTATCAAGAATATTAACGATTGGAATAATTATTTATAACATTCTCAAATCGTGTGAAAGCGTTCAACTCATAATATTTATTGTGTTACATCGCTAACGAATGAGGGATAACTTATTCAATTGTGAACTAATTACGAATAATCTATAAAGCTTTAAAAGATATTGCTACAGCCTAGTATTTATGTATATTTTGATAGTATCATCCATGATAAGGAGTAAATAAACAATAATTATAATTGCTTTCTTAAAACGATATTGTTAATAATATTATTACGTGTAGCCGTCATAGTAAAGCACCATAAAAGAAAATCAACGAAGAAATGATAATAGCGTATGATGAAAACATTTCAAGCAGTATTACAATGAGTAAAAAATAAAATTAATAACTAAGAACGGTGGAGGAATAATAGAGATGGCGTTGAAATAATTATCTCTTTAATGTCACCGCATTATCGGTCCAATAAAGTATGACCCAAACTCGAAATCCACGTAGAATATAACCCTATTATAAATTGTTAACATTATTGTTGTGACAAAAGCACCTGGCTTATTTGTATTGGTTCATATTAAATTGTTTTTTCTTTTTTATAACTCTCCATCTATAGATTTATAAATCACAATATTATGTAGATCATTATTCTGACATCTAATAAATTGTTAATACATTGAAGATCATGTAAGTGCAGAGAGTTTTAAAGATTCTTCTTATTATTCCTCCATGTTGCCGACATTACATATTGAAGTTGTGCTCATTTAACCATCAAATCATTTACGACTTTTAACATTACAATTAGTTCAAACTAGGCCTCACATAAACATACATATTTTTCTCCTAAATACTGAGTACGTCATTTTATTAGTGTACATAATATTTAAACAACACTTTTGCATCGCTGGACCGACTAAATTTAGCATCTACCATTTTGACAATTTGCCTAGTTAAATATTATGAAATAATATCTCGCATAATAAATCTGATTTTCATCTAATGTTTAAATAAATGAAAAGTGGAATTCTTGAGGGCCTAATTCTAGGTGTATAAAAAGATAACATTGAACAAGAAAAAAAATGTAAAATTATGATAACGAGGGAAAGAAACACACACATAATATAATATATATAATTCGGTTACATATAATCAACACATGAAATAAAAATACATGAAAATATTACTCAGGTGAGATTAATCCTAAAATTTATTACAGATCCAATCTTTTGTCACATTAAAAAGATGGAAAATAAATTTTTAATCTGCGTTTTCATTCGACACTTTCATCTGTAAGTATTATTAGAATATTGTAATATGTTGAATGTCTGATACATATCGTTTATAAATGACATAATATCCTTTAACTGAAGCTATAAAAATGAATTGGAATTATTACAATAACATTATTATGTTATCATTCTTTCATTATTTGCATTAAATATTTTTTGAGTCATCAACACCTATTTCTAGGTAGCCATTATAAAATCTATTATCAGCAAATTCATACGAATTGGCTGACAAAATTAATTACATTGCATCACCATGTTTGATCCTAAAGGGATCATATTATGGGCCTCCACAGAGTGGAGACCGACTCAAAACATACAATGAAAAACAATGATGTGGATTCGTCAGATTTGAGATTCACAACATTATAAGATGACACGTTACTGTTAGATTTAAAAAAAGTGTATGTATTCACTTATTAGTTGCAGTGATCAATAATTATTTAATGAGATTGGAAACGACAATATTAAAAAAAAATGTAATACATTTTCTGTCCCTACAGTATGCCGATGTGTGTAAGGAGGTGTTGCTATTTTGTGTATCCAACAATTATTGATACTCAGACAGAAGTGTCCGATGTAAACGCAATATTTAGAACATGCACAGTATTATTTTCTTTCAGTCTTGTAACAATAAACAATGGAAAAATTCACAAAAAAATAACAATGAATGATTTAAAAAAAAAACATGGCAGTAGTGTGGATTGTTAGAAAATGTCTTTTGATTCGTGGAAATGAAGTACATACAATATACTTTTGTTAAGTTAAACATCCAGTACAATAAAATGAAGGAAACTGCTTGCTCAGCGATTAAGGAACCATGGATATTACATAGGACGAGTGTGATACATTTAAATGCAGAAGTATAGCTTTGGTACGAACCACAACCGCTGTGTAAACAAGTAACGCAATGATGTCTTCAACTTATCATTATTCAAAGAAGTTTTGCAATGTGATCTTTTGCCACTCGTCAGCAGAGCTTTAAAATAATTTTATTCTGTTATTCTTACAAAAAAAATGTCTCGGTAGATATCAGTCTGAAAAACAGGTCAATAATATATCATCAAGATACAGATCAATTTTCAACATAGATTTCTTTATATTCTCAACAAAAAAAGAAACATTTTTTTGTTACCACTCTGTTATATTGTGTCTACCACTGACTGAGAATGAGTCACGTAAATTCAAAAAATGGCAACTTATATACATAGTTTCAAGAAACAACAAGACAACCTCTGTAGCTACTGTGTAATCAAGATAACAAAGAATTTAATGTTGTAAAATCACACATGAATGTACTAAAGAAACTTAGGTCACGTGACACATGACATCATTTCTCGTCATTGTAATTGGTTTCGAGCGGAGTCTACACATTTTGTTACTTGTGTTTTTGTTTTTGGAAACTTGTGTATGAAGATTAATTAGAAGCTGAGATTTGTTTAATTTAATAGACTATTTGCCTACACGTAGAGCTTTAAAAATTGTTACAAACTTGTGTTGTAAAAGTGAAGTTAACAACTTTTATAGCCATGTGTTCCCAATGTTGTTTTGGAGAGTCGTGTCCTTATTTACGTCTTTCTTTGCAATGGTTATTATTGCTTTCATACCGGACAGACTTTTATTAGAGTTTGTGAATAAAGCTCTCAAACGTATCCAACGAGTGGCACACATAACAGATGTATCATCACAAATTTCTCAGGCAGAGAAAACAAATGAATAAAGACTCCGTTTGTAAGATTTTAGTTTCTTTTATAATGACAGTATTTACTTGGGTCCAGCACTTGCAACTTTGGTTATCTGTAACAGAGAAATGTCTTGCTATAAAGTTTTACTGCTGGCACATTGAAATGACGGAGAGGAGGATCTCCGGCCGGAGCTGTGGCCGTCCGGCCGCGGCCGCTCCCCCCTAACTCCCTCTTCCACCCTTTCCCCGTCCCGATCCGTGGCTCGCGCTTCCTTCGGTATCTTTCTTCTAAATGTTATTTTTCTACGGAACCATCCTGCAACACAAAAACAGTCTATTAAAAATGCGCAATCAATAAAAACTGGAAAACCGTGCACCAATGTGTAGCTACTTACTTAAATCGGTCATTTGTGACAAAACTACTTTAACCAAATAACCGCATCATAAGTAAAAAAAATATGGTATGTATTGCTTTAGTTAGGTATAAAATATTAACACATTAGCTAAATAAAACATAAATATTGAAAGCAGTTTAGTTTGTTGTTTCACTGTAAAGCTTGACAACACAGATAACTTCCCAGGCAATCAACATAAAATTCAAGCGACGAATATTAACCGACCTTTATTATCAATTAAAGACTTATAATTATTGCCAGTATTATAAAAAAATCATCCACCGTTCGTTACAAAAGGAATATTAAACTGTGTTACTCGGTCTGAATTAGGATGGCATATAAGTGGAATATATACAAGCTGTTCCGCTTTCACATTTCTTTTGCGCTGTGGTCAATAGACTTTAGCGACGCACCACATGGTATCTAATATCAACAATTGTCAATACGATGTAACATTTTACAAGCGTCGGCGGCATTTTAATTTTAACAGTTTATATTTTTCATTTGTAGTGTTTGTTCTTGAGCTGTGTTCTGATAATAATATCAATTAAGAAAAACAAGTGATTAAAAGACAGGAACAGCATGTTTGATTTAGCTGTCTGACTTCTTACGGCGAATAGACTACGTATAATATTAAAATGAATACCATTTTATTATAAACAAATTGCTATTTGTGTATGTATTTGATTAACTGATAGTGCTGGACAATTATAAAATTATAATTTACAATCAATTCTGGGCCGTATACGATTCTCAAAAATAATTATTATATACGGAACCAAATACAATCAAAATATAATATTATTTACATGTAATTATATTATGTTAGTGTCTTTACTTTACGAATCGAATAAATAGTAGTATTTACACTAAGAATTAATTCAAATTACAATTTTTAGCGCCAAATAATATATAACTCACTGCCAATCATGTATTCCCATTATAAGCCACGTACGTATGTATGTACATACGTACGACAAGCCAAGCACTTCATGGAAAGCAATTATTTTTCCGACACATTTTAGGCAGCCGGATGATAGATTTATTTAATTCAACAAAATTAACAGTAATTCATTAGTCGTGCTGTTACATTGTGCTACCCAAAAAATTACAAAAAAAAAACCAGACAAAATAAATATATTGTATTGAAAGTAAAATTGGTTTAAACACTATGGAAATAATGACATAACATACAGATTTATCCAACCCTCTTCAATTTTGGCATTCACCAACTGCACAATGTCAACATAGGTGGCATGTTATACTCTTGCTTACTCAATAAAAATATTTACAAAAAAAAAATCCGCTCAAAAGCATGTTATATGATCACAGCAACCAGTTGTTTAGAAAATGATTAACAATTTCAACCTTCATTGACAGAATATTTTATGTTTTATTTTTCCATAATATGCTTTATACCAGGCATGTCCAACTCGTCGATAGAGATTTTGTAGAGGTAATCGTTCCTATTTATTCATTTCTGAGACATTCTTAATTGGAAATAATTTTCAAGTTAACTATGAGGGAGCCAGTGTTAGATCATCATATCGCTTAATTCGTATTGCATCACTCACGGCCTGTTACACAAATGAGAGAAAGAAAATATCGTCACTGTTCTGGCAGAAGACACTAATTCGAAAAAATGACATATTGAGGAGTTAGTTATACCAAAATGTTCCTTATTTCAAACTTTACCGTCTGGCAACCTTCTTAATAAATAAACAGTCTTTATTTTAAAGTCATCCTTTTTACGATTACTTAATAAACTCACATGATAGACCATTTCAAACATTTTAACAACTTCAAAGTCAAATTACTCAAAACTAGTATTCTTCAGTTAGTGTGTTCTGCCAGAACAGAGACGATATATGAATCCCCGCATTTTAAACCGAGGCATTGTTTCCTCTTACCGCCACGCCGTGGGCTCTTTCTTTGCAGAAAACCAATACATTATTTATGTGGAGAATGGTATTTGGAGTATTTCTTTGTGACGGTAAGGCGTTGTTTAATTTTGAACACTTCAGTGCTCTTAGCCAATAATAATTTGTTTGTTGAAGATTAGAATGGAAAAGAGTAGCAGATCACTGCTAGTTTTAATATTGAATAGTAGATCACAGCTTACTTGAAGTTGGACATTCCTGTTGTGGACATACATAAAATAGGGTTTTATATTGTCGGATTAGTGAGATTCTCCTGTACTAGCTTATTCAATGAAAATGTGATTTATGATTGTATGTATGTGTTTTACAAGATAGACTGACATACATTTTGAGAAGAATTAGTAATTTTGACATTAGCATAGTTTGATGATGAGTTCATTCCCCAGGTAAAATTTTATAATTAATTTAATTTGTCCACAAGTCCAAATGCACGATGAACAAGCTCGGATGACAATAAAGGTTGAAATGTCAAGCAATATATAACGTATAATGTTGTGAGCAGAGACGACCCCGGTTAACCCGCGTGAGTGTTAGACGAATGTCCCCGAGATGCAGACCAAATAAATATGAGACCACTCCGTGGCCCCTCATGGTGTTTGTTTACCTGCGATCGAACGTCGCTTTTTGCTTGCTTTACGCTCAAACGCTGTTTGTTTAGGGGGCAACTGTCAAATAATCGCCACGTTAATTAAACAGAAAAGAACACGGAAAATAGAGCCAGGGTTTTAATTATATGCCTGACAATGGAGACAAGAATAGAGATGTTTGGATGAGTAGTTTTAAAATTAATATGATTAAAAAGTATGATGTTTTTTGGTTGTCAATTTTTGTAGAATTTAATTTTTCATTTGATATGTAAACTAAGATATTAATTCTGGGTGCGAAAGAAAAAGGGGCACATGTCTGAAAAATTAACCATAATGCATTTATGCACAAAGGAGAAAAGGAACAAATCAAATAACGATCTTCCCTTTCCTTTGGCACCAAAGAAGTTTTCCTTCTTGTGCTTCCAAAAGTTGAATGAGGCCATACATGGTGCAGGACTTAAAAAAGTTAACGCTAAATGCCTTCATTGACGTTGTCAATAAATACAGTTTTTTTTACATTTTTTTTAAACTTCTGCAAATAATTGACAACTGGGTATTTATCGGTTTAGTGAATAATGTATTTATATCACAAAGTCATTGTTTTTAATGAGCATGAGCATGAGCACGAATTTAACAATTATTAGTTATGTATATTGTAATGTTTTTATTTTATAGAGGTTATGTTATATTATGTTACGTTATGAATAGGTACTAGTAATTGATTATTGTAATTTTGCAAATAAAAACATTATCTGAAATGATGACCATACCATGCCAGCAATGAAAATTTATAAGTGATCCAGTTATTTCAGAAAATACAATTTATGATATAAGAAAATTTTAATTATTGTAAGATAGATAAAGAATATTTAAGTCATGTGATAATATCTTACTAAATTATTTGACGTACACAATGGATACACTGTGAGTGCTCTAAGAATGCTCATTCGGTCATAATATTTGTTTGTCGAACTAACATTAACTACAACTTGTTTAACAGGGGATGAGCATTGTTAAAGAGGTCTCAGTATATCTTTCTCTTAAAATAATTTTACTCCATAGGGCAGTGGTGAGGGCTCCTTACTATAGGCAATTATTTAAAGCTTACCTTAATAATAATGTAATGATTATTTTTTTATTGAATACTGATATACGTAAGGTTTTAAAAAGTGAAGTACCTCAAAGTAGCTCAGTTTAAACGTAAATATAAGAAATAATTCACATGAATCATAGACGGATCGATAGCTTAGAGGCGAAAGCACCCCGGAAAGTGAAAGACGTGAGTTCGAATCCCACTCAGTCAAACTTTTTTTCTAATATTATGTATGGTTCTGAGGTTTTCAAAATTGTTTCAATGATGTAATAGTTGTCGCAATATATCTACCTACAGATACGCTGTGTCATATATTTATCACCAATACTCGTAAAAAGGCTATAATAATCCGTATGTAAATGTATCATGTTTTAGTATAGAATATCGTGACATCTACCAGCTAATTATTGTAACAGATTGGCAACTTCTGCCTGATCAACAGGCCACACATACAAATTTCACGAGTTACCTCATCAGACTTTAAACTCAAATTACTAGCCACCATCGATTGATTTGCATAATCAAAAAATTAAACAGTGACATCTGTTTGAATAAATGATTATGAAATACTAAGTCATAAATTAATCGCTCTACATTCAATGTGTGTCGTTATAGATATTGCCATACTAATATCGTGAGGCATAGGAAAGGTTAAGTAAATAATTGAAAATTGGATCATTTCAAACAAGTTTTTTTCTACGGCGTTGAATCATATGTTTTGTTCAAAGTTTAATAAAATTTTAAAAACTAACTAACGCCATCTATTCTCTCAATTCTATGTTGGCATTAAGGGGTACCTATTCATCAGTACATAGTAATATCATATTATTATTAACTCCCGTAAGTATGACTGACAAGCGTATCTACCTATTCACTACTACTTCCAAATCTCATTCTTCACCACTGCCATAGAGACGATATGATTTCATTGTAATTAGGTAAATTGTATAGTTTCTAATAATAATTAACTAAGTATTTATTATGCTAAATTTAAATAATGATTTATGAGACGAATAATATATAGCCTCGAAATACAGTCTTACAGAAAGAGACAAGCTTTTACGAAAATATTAAAGGCAATATTACCGTATTATATATTGTCTCTGTTATGGCAGATTGAAATGGTCCATCATGTGAGTTAATCAAGTAATCGTAAAAAGGATGACTTTAAAATAAAGACTGTTTATTTATTAAGAAGGTTTCCAGACGGTAAAGTTTGAACTAAGGAACATTTTGGTATAACTAACTCAATATGTCATTTTTTCGAATTAGTGTCTTCTGCCAGAACAGTGAAGATATATTCATAAACAATTTACCGAATCAATCAGAATGTAAACTGATATTATTTTGGTTCGATTTTTAAATGATTGTAATTGAATTAGATATATCACAGTAGTGTTATGTTAATGGTGGTGGTTCTGTTGACCTACCTGTGAGGGGCCGTTGAGTGATTGGCGGTATGTATTCTCAAGACGGCGTATTTCCTCCGTAAGGCGGGCATTTTCCTGAATACAAAACAAACATAATTAGCAATCGAAAAAGCGAGGTGTTTGAAGCCGTTCAGAATTCGAGTTTGGCATCTGTTGATGAAGAATTAATTAGGTATTCGTAGCCTACTATGAAAATATTTTATGAACTTAAAATTTGTTCATCGGAATTACACCAAATTTCGAATTATGAAAATAAAAAAGTCGTCTCATTTATTACCTCTATTAATTTTTCCATATCGCCCATGCCTCCACCGAAGAAGGGTTTGCTTCTATTCCCTTCGTGACTTGCTCGAAGTTTACGTTCTTGTTCTAGCAATTCCTCGACACCATGCAATGAATCCATTTTTTCTTGTATCTAAAAACATACATATTTAAGATTGACACTGCGCAATAATTATTTGTTCGTTAATAAATTTCAGACTTCCAGCTTCAGATTAAGTTAAATAAACAGATGTAGTGTTTCTATTGTGACGAAATAAAAGCACAACGTTGAAACAACTGGTGTTATTTTTTCATAACAGACAATTTGGATGACGCTTCATGTCAGCGGAAATGGCATATTAAAAATAAAACTATTTTCAATCGATCTATGGTATTTTAACTTTCTCCAACATAGTTAAAAAGTTGAACCTCCTAATATTCCCACATTGTAAAAGTTGCGGTATAGAATTTCACACCATTCGATTAAACAGTAAAACATAGCACTTTAATTGGTTGATTGATATTGCTGGATAAATAGTTTGGATCTGAATGGTGTTTAACATTAAATTTAAAAAGATTGCATTGACTGATTTAGTTAATATAAAATGAAATGTGAACTCACTTGTACACTATAATGTTTTTTAAGGTTATCTAATTCTTCTTCTTTCTCTGTTAGCTGCTTATCCCATCTCTGCTCCTGTACTGTGACATTATTTTGAAGTCGACTCAGGGCACCCTCCTATAAAAAAAAAACAGTATTTGAAAGGTCCCATCACAGCGTGTGATTATTCAAGTACATAATAGATAGATGCGGTTAAGACAGAGACATTGAAGTAATCCTTCACCATGTAATAAAACAGGATATGTTTCGTCAACACACAGGTATGGAGACTCTAGCTGTAACGTTCAATGTAATTTGGACTCTATAATTAATTGAGAATTTGTTATAAAGTAAAACTGTTTACCGTATCGACAATGATGGTCTTATATTGGTCCACCAGGGTCTGAAGTTGTGTCTTCTCGATCTTGAGTTTGTCTAGTTCGTGATCGTTACGCTTGGGAGGTTGGGGCGGGGGAGCGGCGGCCACCTTGGCTGCGGCAGAGGCAGAGGCGCTCAAGACAGCGGCCGCCTTCTCCGAGAAGGAATGTAACCATTCCTTGTGGGTGGCGGGCGAGTGGACCGAGTGGACGCTCACTTGTGGGAACAGCCTCTCCAGCACTTCTTTGGTCTGCCGCTGTTCTTCCACGCATGCCTTCGTCATGGCCTCCTGCAATAAAGAGACACACACTTAAGCAACTGCTCAATCAAGAGTTTTTGGATGACTATATCTGAGAAACTTTTTGTATAATATGTGATTCCACATGTAGTAACAGAGGAAAATGAATACTCTCCGGATTTAATGAACTGTTTGTTAATAAAAAACAAAATAGCGGCCTGTTTGCTGTCTCCTTTGATTACTTGTGATTATTCATGTAGATAATAATGGTTCATTTTATGAAATAAACTTTAATGGAATGAAGGAGAGGTGTTTTTATCTCAGTGCGATGACGGCTACAAATCAATCTGCAATGCAAAGACTTGCTTTTTATTTGATAATTATGTACATTTTTTTAACATCTTTGGAGACTCATTAAATCCAGCACTTTAATTTGAATTAATGCAGGCTTGTGGAAGGTGTAACCATAATAATGAAATCTCATACAATAGTTTATTCCATTGTAATTGGTCACTTTCTTGGACTTCAAAATGGAAGTGAATAACTGATCGCTGCAAAGTCTGTGCATTTCGACACGGTGACTTTTTGAATTATACGAATGTGACAGTAATGCTGAGCGCCCTCCGACTATGTTGAAAATGTCAACAGATGCTTTTTCTAACTGTCGTTCGTAACGCGTTGGTACATTAAGTTACATGCGTGAATGTCAACAAAATTACATCAATAAAATTAATAAAGTCTTCACGTTGCAATCGTGTTGAGTTCGTAAATGCGACACGACCAACCACACGCCAAATTTCTAACTTCAATACTGTAAAAGTCACACTGTTTAAAGATACATTTACATAATACTGAGAATTTTGCTCTTGTACTTTACCATTCCAAGACAATACATAATTTTAATTCATAACTTTATAAATATTGAAATAATAGTAAAGAAACATATATTATACAAATAATATGAGAGCATAGATATGTACATACAAGGGACATAACAAATACTGACAGGTTATTACATATGAGGGTAAGACATTTTATTTTCGTGCAATGGGGTGGGTACAAAGAAGCGTGTTCAACCAAGAATGTTATTACATACTACTTGAACAGTTTTACAGAAAGGTTCCAATTGATGACACTTATATTACGATAAGTAAACACATTTGGACTGAGCTATGTTTGCAAAGTGACATATTATAAAAAAAAAAAATGGTAGCTTTTTATTTTATAATTGTTATGTACTAGCAGGACCATTAAATTAAATAACAATTTTAAAAGCCAAAAATTAAATCAGTGTATTAAATGAAGTAATTCCTTAAATATTTAAGAGAAAACAAAACGTTATAATATATAATATGTACTCGATTAATTATTTTTGTGAAAATGATAGTTTATTGTATTAGGCTGTCATAGTGTATTTCTTCTTTCCTTTATTATCTCGTCGTTTCCTGCTCTCGATGCAGAATGCCATTTCTCAAAAGACAATGTGGTAAATTGTGGAAATTAGAATGCCACTCTAAGTGTCCAATTGCCAATATAGCTTTTTCTTGTCAAATCTAGCATTATGGAATAGGTATCTCTGATCCGACCATGTTCGATCCTAATAAGATCATATGGGCCTTCACAGAGTGGAGGTTTGTATTAACAGATTTTTGTTTTCATGAGAAATGGATGTCAGCCACTTGCTCAACCAATTCGATCCATACTCTGACTCATACACAAATTGAAAAACAATATGTGTACTTGCCAGACCCACGACGCGATAGGCCGACGCATAAGCCGCACGGGTATCATGGCATAGGCATCTAGCTTGTGCCAAACTATGCACTCATGTATGGCATCTTTCGACACTGAAAACAGTTCTACCACATGACCATTGTTCGCTGACGTGAAAATGGACACTTTATATCGCTTGGTAATATTAGTTGCAAGTGAAACGGGGGTTAAAGTGGCATACGGATTTATACCCCTAACAGTAGTGTACCACATTATCCTTTGAGAATGGCTTCTGCAACGAATCCGAACGTTGAGTAAAGAAGGAGGAATGCACGATGACAGTTCATTAACAAAATACAAATAACTATGAATGTCTGAAGCAATATAAAATATTGCTTGATCTAAAAATACTCATTCTATATTTTATTTGACATTTGTGAATTGGTACCGTTTTGCAAAATCTATTCACTCGCAACCAAAATAAACTTACTCTAAGACTACTGTCATCGTGGGGCTTCTGCGGTTTGTTGTTTAGCTGGTTTTTCTTCTCGGCCGTTAGCTCTTCCATCACTTTCCAGTTCCTTCTTATAAGGTCCTGCGGTCCCCCATTCAATTTTAATCAAACACGAAAGGGTTGTGGGCAAAATAAAAAATAAACAATATAGAAGGGGTTAATCATAAGGGAAAATTAGTCTCCGCACTCATTTCATCTATTAGATCTTTCACTAAGTTTTCCTAACTTAAGTAATACAGTATCCGTTCAATCGACAATGCCTGAAAATTACTATTAACAATACAAGACTAGACAGGACACGCTGTAAGGCATAAGAGATAAACTACCACATTTATAATATGTATATTCTAACTCTGAAAACTATTGCTAGAAAACTGTCATGACAATATCGTTACGATATTTAGAAGAAAACCTAATACATCGAGTTCGCTTAAAATATATTGTGAATCAGGAATATATACTTAAAGAGAAAACGTCACATGAAACATATCTATGATATTCAAATAGAAAATTAATACCTAAGGGCTACCTCTAAGGGTACTTGACAATACTTGAATTTAAATTCAATTTGTTGAATCACCAGGCTCTATGCATATTCATATCATGGAGCCTGAAGATGCCGAAAGGCGGAAACCTGAGTTATTAAATAGACCCCTATGGAATAGTACAGAACTTATGTCAATTTAAATTCAAATAGCAGTTTATAAAAGAATGATTTCAGAAATAAAATAATTATACACACTTTTTATTCACATAGGAAATGGTATTGTATTACTTTCAGATTGATCACAACATTGTTAAGATGGGAAACGGCTACAAGTAACAAATCTATTCAGATTGATCACAACATTGTTAAGATGGGAAACGGCTACAAGTAACAAATCTATTCAGATTGATCACAACATTGTTAAGATGGGAAACGGCTACAAGTAACAAATCTATTCAGATTGATCACAACATTGTTAAGATGGGAAACGGCTACAAGTAACAAATCTATTAGGAAATTATTACATATTGTGTTGGTATTCTTACATTATTCTTATCTCTATGTTGGTCGAGCTGTTTCTGCAGGTTGTCCAACTGTTGTGAATGTTTTTCTTCTAATTCTTTACACGCTGCAGCTACAGCCTTTTCTGTATTTACACTATCATTCTGAAACAACACAAAAGATTTTGGTAAATTACAATATTATATAGTGATGGAAGTTCTTGGTTGAATTCAATTTGGTAAAATAATTCAGAAGTGTAGCTATATCGGTTTCCTTCATTTTGCTGTCCGATACAACCGATCCTACCCCTAATAACATGGTATACGTCTGTAGACAGAGCATAATGAATTTTAATTCCATAAATAACCATGACAAGATGTGGACATTATAGTGTAGTAAATCAGTGAATGAAATTGATTTTAGTCACCCTCTTTGATGTCATTTAGAATTTGCAAAGAAAACTAAAAAATGACAACTGTTTGGAACCTAACAGATATACCATGAAATGTCAAGATTTACGGACAACTTCTCTCTCTTTTTCATGATCATTTTGTTTTCACGATTAACAAATACAAATCATCGATGATAGTATTGAGAAATCGCATTTCCTCAGAATGTCATAGAGCAGTAGTGTCTAATATCCGTCTGTCAAATTAATAAATGAAAATGTCGCTCGTTACACTTCATCATTTGGTTTACTCTCACGATCTGCCGATATGATCGTGGCCGAGCGATATACGCGTTGGCTTATAATATTGTGGGTCCCAGGTTCGAATACTTGGTTTCGCAATTAAACATATTGTTTTTAAAATTGTTAAACATTAGCTAAAATTCATAAAATTTATTTAAGTACATATATAGCGATTTCCATTAATTGAATGAACCATAATAGGCACCACTGATGGAAACTATATCGGAAACGGAAACAATGTTACAACACTTCAATAAAAAACACTTTTTAAAATTTTACTGTTTTTTTGACATAAGGCCCCCATAGACGGACAGTTCTCGTAGCAGTTTGAACATGGCACAGACAATAACTGTTCAATAACTGTACGTTAGTGGACACACCACAGATCAGTTTAACTACCCCATTTAAATCTGTCAAACTGTCAACAGACGTGCCCATATACGTACAGTTATTGTCTGTGGCAGATCAAGTGTCAAAAACTATGGAGGTTATGTTCGCCGAGATCATACACAGGGGTACCATGTGTTAAATTAGTTTTAAGTAGGGTATACTTGAACGAACGATTGATCTACGAATATTTTTACTTTGTTAGATTTATTATGATTACAATTTATTGTTTGTGTAAATATATGTCCAGATTATTTTATTTTGAATAAATTATTCATAGTATACTTATTGTTGTTTTAATAAAATTTAATTAAGATAAAATACATACGTATTGTTTTATTTAAATCAGGGTTATATACATTAAATTTGTGTAATATGTTTTATTCAATCACCAAAACAATTTACTTATTGGTTTTGAATAATATCTATTAATTTGGTACATATTATAACATTAACTTAATACTAAATTTACGTAAGTACATATTTCTTTTGTCTAGATTTATTTTACATCAAGTTTACATTTTATTTTTTTATTTACATTTAAGTAGTGGAAAATATTGTTTGCGGTACCTAGTTGACACCACAATATTCATAATTATATAATATGAGTATCTCGCAAAAGAACTAACACGCAACAAAAATAATATACTTCTTACGAACGAACTATGACAGAACTGTCAAAATTTGCCGCCAAATCGCGCCAGCTACTCCTACTTTACGTTACCAGCATCTAACGTCAAACGAGAACTTTCGGCTAGTTGAAATTCCAACAGTTTTACAAAAACACGGGAGTGGGGGGTCGCTGGCAGTTTGAACATGGCACATATCTGAAAGGTCGAAAAGTGTCCGTCTATGGGCGCCGCAGATTATCTACCAAAGATAACTGTATAGTTATTAACTGGCATGTTCAACCTGTTACGAGAACTGTCCGTCTGTGGCCGGCAATAGGTACATTTGTATTTCGTAATTTGAATTTATGGGGTTTTAATGTAGTTCCAAAAGAATTAACATTACTGTTATAGTCAAATTATAGTGTAATTTATACATTATCTGTAGGAGTTGTGGTTCCATTAGGGGTAGGTTGTGATGCCAACTCTTCTTTCAGATTCTTTACACTGCTACTTAGATCATCTCGTTCTGTCTTCACTGCACTAAGCTCTTTTGTTAACTGTAACACAGATTAAAAGTAATAGACATTAAAATTAAACATAGACAAATAATTAATATTTGGGTATTCAACAAATATTATTATAAATACAGTCGAACTTGGTTATTACGAGGAAGATGGGACGGACTGAATTTGCTCGTTATAAGTGGTACTCGTTATATCAGAGAATAGGTATTTTTAAATGAGCGGTCATCTGAAAACCATCGCAAGAAGTTGCGCAACTAATTTACCCTGTTGTGAGATTGGTAGATTACCTTGCGATAATTACCACGCCGCAGATTCAAGTTGCTTTGAGTAACCAAGCCAATAACCCAGTGGCGAAAGGTGGAGTTACAAATAGTGCACACTGAACTTTGTCAGTCTAACGTATTTGTTAGTTTTTAAAAATTCAATTGAACCCTGCCTAATTCAAGCCATAGTAGATAATAGTCAAAAAATAATCGTTTCACCATGAAAATAAATAAGTATGACTGAAAATGTGTGCACTGTGTTTGTCGGATCGTGCATAGCATACCCAAACTATTACGGTTTGGTGTTTAGGCAGGGTTGAATTGAATTTTAAAAACCAACAGCACCATCTGCAAATGTATTCTTAGTTCAATGAAAACAAATAAATATGACTGACAAAGTTTAGAGTTCACTATTTATGTCGAATCTTAACAGCCTACCTCCACCCCTCGCCAATGCGATAACTCGCTAATCTCAGCGCGGTAGATTGAACTCGCTGTGGGTACACTGAATAAAGCTGCCAATTATAATTAGTAAACATATCATCCGGAATCAAGACAAATAATATGATTGGTATAAAATGACAATTCTATAAACTTTCAAGTGGAAAATGTTTAACTATATGATGAGGAGCATACTTGTTGATTTTGTCTATCCAGCTCTTCGAAGCGCTTTTCGTGCTTCAGTGTCTGCTGAAGTGAGTTGACGTTTAAATTTTTAATCTCCGACTGTGCCACTTCCAATCCTGCAACACGACATAATCGATTAATTTATATAAGCTCTTACGAAAATAATTTCTACCATCAGAAGAACCAATCTTCTGATATAAAAATTTGACATCAGGCCCTATGGTAGCAATTGTTACAAATGAAGATATGACAGTTAAATTTGTACCTTTCAGTCTTTCATTTGCCTGATGCAATTCCTGCTTGACAAATTGTTCAGATCTCACAGCATTAAGTCTATCGCCTTCCAATTGTGTGTACATTTGTTGCGCATCCTGAAATTATTAAGTATATCATTAGCAAAAAATGTTTCTATTAATCGGCAACAAAAGTTATTATGTTAACAGTATAATATAAAAATCCAAATTGTTTAAATGTTAATAAAATTTGTGCGGAAGTATAACTGACCTCAAGTTTCCTGGCCAAGTCGGAAGTCTGATGATTGGCAGCGAGGATTTGACTGTTTGCGAGGTGCAGATCATTAGAGAGGGCCACTTTTGACATCTCGGCTTCATTCAACTGCGCCTTTAGGTCCTCCACCGTATTTGACATCGCTAATTGAGCCTGCAATTATTTATTTAAACCAATTTTATGTCATGACAGATATCACTCTTAGAAGATGCAAAAACATTAAGCACATCATTACCATTTTTGGTTAAGAGAAACACAAAAAAGTCAAAGTTTCGACACACTAATTATTTTAACAAACATCTTAGGAATATGATAAAATATAATTTTTTTATACCCACTATTTTGTAATAATGTTTATCTATTGATATCACCGTCTTGTTTTTAGATTCGCTTCGAAATTAGATCGATGATTCAAAAATTATTGTAATATACTGGGACTATTTACTCTTGCGTGTAGAATACTCCTCCCATTTTTGACAGTGATGATTTGCAGAACATAGATGCGAGACGTTAATCTGGAGCTTTTTTTTTTTTTTGCAAAATGAATGTCACATACTATAAACTAACCTCTGACAGTGACTGGATATGCATTTCCATCTGTGATTTTTGGGCTGCAAATTCACCTTCTGAAGCCAATTTAGCTTGAAGCTGTGGAACAACAAAAACATCTCCATTAATACTACGCACAATGAAAACAAACAGAAATGATCATCGACTATTTGTACATAGAATTCTTTAGAGGAAAGGCAGTATAAACTGGCCAGAGAAATCAAAAAAATATCGTCGGTGTTTTGTAAAAAGGGCGAATCAACTATTTTGGCGAAATCGAGATTTTAATGAAAATACAATATGTACCCCACTAGCTTTGTTGTGTAAAAACGGCGAATTTTTATCTCCACAGGAAAGTACTTAAAAACGATAATCGACTAAAATTAAATTAATTAAAATTACGAAATAAAATGCAAATTTGACATATTAGGCCTTTTAAAATATTATATAATAACACCTATTATAATGACAGTATTCTTTCTAAGCTTAATTATAAACTTGTTAGATATTTATAATAATCTACAGGTAAAAAACAAATAAATGTCAAAAGTTAAAAATCCTCCTCCTGTAAAGTAGCATTTTGGTTAATTCGCCCTTTTTACAAAACACCGACGATATATTCACAGGCATAAAGCATGTAAGACGAGACAGAATGAAGAGGAGAAAAAATAATTCTTACAACTTCGAATTGGATAGCTAAATAAAATATACTACAGGATATTGTTCCGCAATGACCCTTTCCAGTCTGAAATAGTATAGGAGCATCGATATTACCAACATCCTTCTGATTGTCATGATCATTTAAGTGGACAAACGGACAACATTCCCCAGTTCATTATGGAAGGGAAAGATCTACAGAGATACGATTGCAGTTCCACCAAATTGTTCCGGGTAGCAGTCAACAATGTAAATGTGGCCGACCTCTAATAGGGGATGGCACAAGAAGAATGATTTTTGATAAGATACCTGATGAATCTGTTGTCGCTGCACTCCAGCCTCCTCAACGGAACGCTGGATGCGAGTCTGCAGCATGAGGACTTCAGCTGCCTGTGCCGCCATCCCTTTCTCTGTGTTAGCCAGCAGCTGGCTCCACTTTGAACGGTCCGTATTGATTGAAGCTCTGGAATTATAACATCAAACTAATTGATGTGCATCAAATTCAATGTCGAGGGGGAGTGCCGAATTTAGAGCATATTAGGGATCTAAGCATGAATAATCACAATCGGTAAACTTTGTGGGAAAAACATCCGCGTCGTCACTATGATGCCCTATTTTTCTCACCATGCAAATCAGCATTGAAATTTAATGATCACATGAAATATTTTCACACCATAAAAGAGTACAGTAAAACCCTGTTTTCATTTCCGATACAATTTCTTTCAGATAAGATCAGTGGCCACTATTATGGTTCATTGATCGAATTAATGAAAATCGTTATAGATTTCATGAATTTTAGTGAATTTTTCGATTTACAGTGAATTTCAAATTAACCGTGTTTTACTGTAGGTACTCTTTTATGGTGTAAAAATATTTCATGTGATCTGTATATAAACGTCTACGTTATCCGTGGTTAGAACACTTTCTCAAATTATTCCTTGGCAACACTCGCATTATACTTTTATCTCAATGTTCACTTGACATTATGAAGAAAAATATATTCGGAAAAACTTAATATTGAAGTTTGCAATTGATTTATAATTTTGGAGAAGTCACAATATTTTACAATCCATATTTGTCATGTTATAGTATAAATATTCTTTCTCATCCAATAAATTCTAAGCTACTTGAATTTTAGAAATATGGCTGTGGGGTAATGAAAGATGCAACGCCATTTGAAATGAATAGTTGGGTTCAGTCTTCCCTTGATTAATGAAGGAGAATAATATTTCCTCAAACCCTTTATCCATCTCAAACTATCTCAGCTGGCCGCCTTAATTAATGTGTTATAATAACTGCATAAAACCTACAGCTGTATTGAATCTTTACGAAGAGTCAATAATTCGGAACCGTAACAGGTACCTACAAGTAAAGCTACATTTAGATAAGTTACCTGAGTTCCACCAGTTTGGCGCGGACTGCCTGAGCCGCTTCTTGTTCGTCGGTCAGCGCCTTTTCTTTCTCTGCCAGTTGCTTCTTCAGTTTCTGCATGGGATCCTTTGGACCCTGGAAAAATAAAAATAATTTATGAGTAAAAAAGGGAGATGACACAGAGGGATGTGTCCAATAGTAACATATGTAGATTTGATTTCAATTGAGACCGATTATGAGACAATTGAAAATTTGTAATATCACGTTGAAAGTCAATTCAGTAGGTTACAAGCCGAGAAAGTGTTTCCAATCCAAATAATAACTATGCTATTTCAGGTGTTCCTTTCTTATAATCTTGATGAATATTTAACCCATGATGGATCCAGTCTCAGACAGTTTCTGTATTACACAAAATATGACGCAATTAGACATGCGGTTCAGTACGACAGCAAGGTAGATGTGATAAATGGCTGAAAGTAAACATGTTCAATTTGAAATGGAAGTCAATCTAGGTGTGCACAAACCTCAGACCACTCGGAGTGCTCCGGAACGGGCCCATTCTGTTTGTTGAGGAGGCAGTCGGTGAGGATCTGAATCTCGCTGCGGGAGAGAGGCATTTCCGCCAGCTGCCGCACCAGGATGTTCACGTTCACACCGTCGACTCCTCGAGCTAGAAACAAACACACCGAAAATGATAAAATAACATTGTAATGAAGATGTCTTCACGTTAACTGTCTCCTATGGAAGACTTAAGGGGCCGCTACACTTGATAACTTTTACATCACAATATTCATACTGATAGTAAAGGAGCCCGTTTCAGGATGCGTGGCTGTACGCATGTGATATAAATAGAAATTCGGGAAGTTGGAATGCAAATGAAGTCCACATACAATATGGGTGGAGAAGTAAAGCCGGACCCAGGATATTCACAATAATCATGACAAGCTTGAAAGGAGGCACTCACTGAGTTGACCGAGCTGTGACTGATCATTCTTCTTTTTCTTTCCCTTGAGAGAGGCAGAGTTTTGCGGAGGCGCTGTCTGTCCATTGGGCACAGTGTTGTTCATCTCGAGGGCGTACGACTGCTTGAGGATCTTGTCGATGGTGAGGTCGGCAGGTTGGCTAACGCTGGAAGATGATGACACGCTGGACACCATCTCCGATGGCTTCAGGATCACTTCGGAACTCTCAACGGGGGCTGGTGTCGGCTGAGGCTTATTTTTATCTGTAATTTAACATCATTATTATAGCACACTCTCGAATTATTGGAAATTTGAAATTTTATACAGTTCAGTTCGTAAGTTAAATTACAACAATAATTGGGTTCTTAATTCTTAAACTGTCATAACAAGAAATGTCAATAAAGAAAATAGATAAAAAAATCTCGAATCTAACTCGGCAAAGGAAATTTTCAATTGGCAAATAAGAATAAAAAGGGGACTTATAATTTGTCATTGAAAGTAGGATACACTGGTAAAATTTGTCTTTAAAGGTTTATTAACCTGATGTATGTTTTCGAAACCTTTAATCTCGTAGTCTTCATTCTCAAGATAACCTGTTTTGACCTGTTTCCTAATCAGCTTCACGGATTATGATGAAAATGGAATCAAGCTTGCGACTATTATTGTGAGGATTTAGTAAAAAAAAATAACCTTTAACCGGTTCTATGCCTTCAGTGAGTTTTCTCGCTCTATGAGGCCGTGATCATCAGGCCATACATACAAATTTCGCAAGATATCTTGACCGACTTTAAACTCAAATAACTAGCCACTGTCGATTGATTTGCATGAACCAAAAAATTAAACACACAGTAACATGTGTTTGAATAATTATGACACACTAAGCCACAAACTATCAGTATTACAACAATTTTAGTAAAGCTTTGCTCTACATTCAACGTGTGTCCTTAAGAGCATACATAAGTGAAACGGCAAATAATTTTCAACAGTAGGTGGAACGAAATTTCGCAGTCGTCGCCAATCGGAGACTGACAGTCGAGGTGTGAGCACGTACATTTGTTTTGTGATGGCGTCAGAGGAATATATTCTTAAATCGTGTAAAGATGACTAAAAAACGTTCCGCATGTACTTGAAAAAGAAAACATCTCAATGAATATACTATTATTATTACGAATATAATAATAAACATAACATTAAAAGGACCCAAGTTGAATTTTTATGACAAATTATATTTCGTTCGGCTCGCATCATTTGCACAATCCACACTTCGCATAGTCACGATCTTTTTAGACCATGCCTCAGCTGAAGTATAGCCTTATAAATCTGCAGCCTGTCAGATACTGCCATAGTAATATCATGAGGCATAAAACAGGTTAAACCAGAGAAAATGATTTCAAACACGTTTACAATCTACGAGGGTTGTCCGTAAAATAAAGTCTCCAAGGCGCTGGATTCGCGAGGAACGCTTTAACGCAAGATTCGGCAACACTACACTGGCGTGTAGCTTGGTTCCCCGCCTACAAATCCCCACCACTCCGAGCTGTACAACGCTTAGTTTTGGTTTGGTAGCCGTTCGCGATGGAGCTTCCACTCGCCGCTACCGCCAGGTGTGAGTTACGTTCTGTTATTCGTTTTTTCTGTGCTAAGGACTACGCCTATAGAAATTTATCGACAGTTATGTGAAGTGTATGGACAACAGTATATGGACATTAAAAACGTGCGAAAATGCAGAGTTTAAAAACGGTCGTACGGAGAGGGTAATTGGCGTGTAGCTTGGTTCCCCGCCTACAAATCCCCACCACTCCGAGCTGTACAACGCTTAGTTTTGGTTTGGTAGCCGTTCGCGATGGAGCTTCCACTCGCCGCTACCGCCAGGTGTGAGTTACGTTCTGTTATTCGTTTTTTCTGTGCTAAGGACTACGCCTATAGAAATTTATCGACAGTTATGTGAAGTGTATGGACAACAGTATATGGACATTAAAAACGTGCGAAAATGCAGAGTTTAAAAACGGTCGTACGGAGAGGGTAATGCTTGAAGATCGACGGGTGACGATTCGGGAGCTGTGCAAATTCATTCCTGATGTCAGTAAGACTACTATTGACAAGATTTTGACAGAACATTTGCATTATCACAAGGTGTGTGCAAGGTGGGTCCCCAAAATGTTCACCAAAGATCACCAACGGCAACGAGTTGAAGTGCAACAACCGACCTAATCAACCAATTTGGATGGGATAACGTCACACATCCCCCTACAGCCCGGACCTAGCACCAAGTGATTATCATCTCTTTCCTGCGTTGAAGTAACACCTGGGTGGGACAAATTTCAGGACCTACGAGGACTTGAAGAGGTTGTACGCTACCTGCACGCCACGGAGGGAGAGTTCTATGACACGGATATACCAAAAATGCATCGATCGCAATGGGGATTACATATGTAGAAATTTTTTTTATTTGTGAAAAAAAATTGGAGACCTTATTCCACGGACAACCCTTGTATATTAAACAATGTATGTAATTCATAGCTTTAAAATAGATTTAAGAAATAGCTTATAGATATATTCTGTATTAGACAAGAGAATTTTTAAATCATAAAATGATAACGAATTGTAGATTTACATAAGTGGTAATTCTACTTTTGCAATCATGCTTTTACATATGCATGTGATCATTGCACTTGATTCTATGTTTTGTACATTTTACTAAGCATTTTGGCTGAAATATTGCAATGTGATCATTGCATAAGCAGATATCTCTTGATATCTTTACAAAGAAAAATAAATATTGGTAAAATTCTAATGGATTTAAATTCAAATTCCATCAAGTACCTTCGGTCGATAGTGTTATATCAAAAATATTGGTATGTTAAACTTACTCTTGCGCTGCTCTTTGGGGACTGATTCAGCAGTGTGGGGATTCTCCGTGGGAGTGGGGGGCTCTGGTTTAACAGGTGCCGGAGCCTCAACAGGGGGCGATTGTTTGACAGCGGCCTTGCTGGCTTTAGCCGCTTTCGCAGGCTTCACCTCTTTCACCACTTCCTGTTTCTCTTGCTAAAATTATTAAAAAAATAATACAATCAATTAATTGAAGCCTTGTGTAGATACTCTTTATATATAACCACTTTGAAACGGAGCGTACGGCCCAATCATGGAGGTTGTTTGTTACCTATTCACTCAACCATTACTCAGTGGTTGAGTGGAAGGAAAGTTAAGGGATGAAAATAAAAACATCCATGGCATGAATTTAAATATAGATAGATGTTCCACATTAAAACCAAGGACCTGGTGTTTTCTGTTTTTATGTGAATACGTTGTCTGATAATTTATGAACGTGTGAGCAAAATATTATTTATCAATTATTAGACCATGTCCGATTTTAATATGATCACATGGGCCCCTCCCTCACAAGTTGGAGGTTTGTATCAACAGACTTGTTTTTACGAAATTAAAAAAACAATATGTGTACTTGGCAGACCCTAGATCTGGGACCCACAACATTATAAGCCGCTCGGCCATTGTGTGTCTAAATTTAATGATATTATTACTAATGATTTTTGCTATAAAATGCTAAATTTCAAATACATTCTTGTTTTCACACTTTTATTAGGTATGTAGAAAGAGACTTTCGACTAAGTAATTTTATTTAAAAATCCAACCAATAACTATCTTTTCAGTGGATTCAGTTTTTAATTATGATATTTTCATTTTAAATATTTTTGAATAATATTTGATAGATACTTAAAAGCTTATTAAGATAACGTCTGGTCTGTGGAGACCAATTAGCTCTGCTTACGAGTGAAAATGGTGATTTAGGAACAAATGCATAACAAAACTTCTTTTAATAAAATGACTTATGTATTAGACAGCCTGTGTAAAACTGACGGCAGCAAATAATTATGTTTTATAAATAGAAATCTAGTTTTGAATGTCATGTACTTATTTTTGAGAAAAGAAAATTACTGATTATCTACGCAAGCATTAAGAATTATGAGTATTGAACATGTATTAATCTATGCACCAAGCCCTTTTTTAAAATATATAAACGTGTAACATTATCTGTTATGCAAAAAAAAAATAACAAAGTCAAAGGTTACAGTGACGTGTGATATTCGTCAGTTAATGCTAACAATTCCAGTGATAAATTTTTATGCAGTTTATCTCATTATAAAGTAAGAAGTACCTATTACAAAAAACACTTATAAGAAATATTTAAAGTGATTAATTGATTATACCATACACCAGAAAAGTATTGCCATGCTTATTTTATTAGTACATATTATATTTTTCTATAGCATAACATTGCAGAGGAAAATAAATAATAATGGGGCAGTTATTATTAGTAAACCTAAATACAAAAAGCAATAATTGTTAGTTTTAATATTATTACATTATATATATAATTATATAAAGCATAGTGGAGGAACTACAAAATTATTAACACACAAACAAAAAAATGATTCCTGTGGGTTATTATAATTCTTTGACTCAAATAATGATATAATCCGTCTATAAATAAAACTTATTTGAATTAATTAACATTAACGGCACAAAAATGAAAGTATTCACAGAAAAAGAATGAATAAATACAAAGGTCTGTCATGCCATCACCATTCGACAAAAAAAAACAAAAATTTAAATACAATGCATTTTATAACAAAAGAAAGTGAAAATGGACAAATAAAATTAAATTCTTCCACTAAAGTTCAATCATCCTAATGAGACAAAATATACATGATATTGTTTTTAATATGTAGGTGTATTTTTAAATATTTGAGAAGGTTTTGATGCATTCTACAGCCTAAATATCTACAAAGATGTTGATAGAAACCGTTTTCTATAAAGATAACACATAATACCCCATCCACCCATTATTTTCGAATGCGATTTTACGCCAGATGGCGTGTGAAACGTATGCTTTGCGTTCATGGAGATTTTGTACATAAGCATCTCGCCGAACCCGAACACCTAATGCCCCTCTACCATAAGTATAAGTTTAGCGAACCGATTGCTAAATTTGGCAGAGTCGATAGTTGACAGATTGCAACTGACAGCCCGCGTTTGTAGATAATTGTCATAGGTACTTATTTTCTTCCGTATTTCATTATGATTCAGTGAATTATTTTGATTATTGCCTAATGGTATTATCTATTTTACAATTGATCCTATAATAGGTGTTTCATTTTATTCAATCATGACTGCTTTATTTATACTAAACTTTGCTTTCGTAGATGAAGCTAATCTACAATGCCGCAAATTTCGTAAAAGCGGCGACGCTTTCGAATTCAAGAGTCTCGTTAATAAATAAACATCAGACGGAGATTCATGAAAATCTAATAAATATAATATTATATTTTTAGCAACTCAATTCACATGATTGTGCTGGAATTGATTTATGCATAATAATAATTATATGGTAGGTAGGTATACTATCATGTTAACCATTTACTTTTATTTGATTATATTTATTCAATAACGTTTATTCGGCATTCGGATTATCTGGCCATAATGTAATATTAATCGAAAAATAAAATAAATAATATGAAAGTATGTAATAGCGAGTTCAACATATAGGGACTTCTAGGGATATCTAGCGGCAAAATGCGAAAATTTATGGTTTATTTGACAGTTAAGCGCCCATAGAAAAATATTTTTCTGTTTTTATATAAGGAATATTTGTTTCAAATAGACGTGCATGTACAAACACCGTTATTTGAATGGAGCATTATGGAACACGGTGGCACCTGAATATACAGATTCGCAGGCAACTGGATGAACACTCAACAAATTTTATTACGGCAATAAACGATTCCGGCCTTGAAACCGTCATAAATGGTTCATTTTGGCCTAATTCCATTGACGGCCTATAAATATATGAAAGTGAAGCTTAAAAAAATTACTGAAGCTCAATTTCACATTGATACATTTTGGTTATATCTTCTTTCAACGTATTTGGATAAGAAAATAATACCATCAAGTGAGTGTACCTGATGGAATTTGAATCTAAATTACAATTAATTAAAATATTGTACAATTCCATTTGAATCATCTTTTGCTTGTCACATTTACTGTTTGTACTTGTAATGTTTTTAGTAGGTACATCATGCATTAAAACAATAAGTATTAAAATGTAAAATAACTTAAAAAATAATTATTCAATAATGCCTTTTCAAGATCTTTTAAATATGTTAATTGGTACATAAGCAACAAGTATTCAGTGTCAGATGTATATTTACCAAGGGTGAATGTGCATACTGCCTTAAAATGTCAAATGGCAAAACCTGAGTCGAAACACAAATCTAATCGGAACATCAGGCACGAATCTGTAATGTATTCAATATCGAAATCTAAAAGTTCCACAGCATGGCAGACCCGCTCAACTCACTTTGTCGGCCGAGTGCAACAGTTCAAACTCGTCTTTGGGATGGATCTCCTCAAAATGGTTGATGGACTGAGTAGGGGAGGGCGGGGCGGACAGGTCGCTGACGCAGCTCGGGTCGTCTCTGTTGATGAGGATCGGCTTCACCTTCACCTCCTTCCCTCGCTTCTTGCCCTGCAAATTTATTTACTCGCCGACTGTTTCATTTGTGCAAACACACAACACAAATACTTTTCAGGTTGAATTGTTGTTACCCATATAGGCACAATACTACTTCTTCCGATAATCATTTATCATTCATGCCATTAAAAATATTAGTTAAAATACAGTTAAATTTCCATATGTATAAATAAAACAGATATAATATTGTCTTAAAATCATCATTTATTTTAGATTATTCCATTACTGGCCTGGCTGGCAGAATTTTAAGTAAGTACGTGGTAATATAACCTAAAAATATTTACCGGTTAGACCCACTTATATAATAAAAACCCTTGTAAATGTATGTATAAAATCATGCTTTGTTGTAGTAGAGATAGCGCGTATAATATTGCTTCATTATATGGGTACAGGATAGTGCACTGTCAACCTTATGTGCACTTAAGACTGCAAGAGTTTTAGATGCTACTCTACTAAAACATTGGTAACATGCACCATTGTTGAAATGCCATATTTTGAAGTGGAAACTTAGAATAAATATATGAATACCAATGCTGTAAGTTCGCTTGTTTTGTGAGTTAGGGTTAACCGAGACCATATTCAACGAACAAGTCATTCGTTATGTTGTTATGGTAAAGCAGAATGAGCACGCGATTGAATACCTCCCTTCCTCCCGGGTGAACATTCAAAAGTTATAAGAGCATGTAAGAAAGTGATCAAGTTAAATTTAGTTATTGAATTCGATCATTTTTGTCCTTCAATGTCTGTATTATGATACACGTACCCATAGTGCTCACTTAAGAAATCAATACAAGGCTTATGGTCCGTGTAGTGAAATTGTGCACAACATGCACTTATTAGATTCGATTGAATAAATATTTTAATATCACTATTATTAAAATGACATGCGATTTAATATACTTGGTTATTTCAACAAAATTTGGCACTTCACATAATTAATCCCTTTGTGTTACAGTAGCATATTAAAAATCCCTTAAAGCCTAATTCACCAATGAAGAATTTTTATTTAATTTAATTTATTTAATAGACAGTAAACCCTATATTTAGAATTATTTCTTAGCCGTGTGAATGAGGCTTAATATTCATAACTGATTTGATTTAAGTATTGAATTCATTCACAATAAAATATAACTAAATAAAAAGTTAAACTAACATACAGTTAACTATCACTATGATAATTTGGGTGAAACAAATCTAGTGACAGTTAAATGCAATTATGTGAATATGTTGTACCTACTTTTTCTTTTTATGTTTGAAAAAAACTTGATGACATGATAGTCATCATGTTTCAGGGCTCTATTTTGAGCTGCATATACAGATAAATTTTGTCACCAATACATTCAACTATAGTTTCTAGGTATACATCTCTGGACAAAACAATAAAAGAGCCATGAATATTAATTATTTGTGATGCTTTTTTTGTTCATACGTTCGGAACCAGTACTGCCCATTTAAAATAAATAACCTAAATTTGATATTAGGTGATTAGGAGATAAAAATCTAATTTTGACAAAAATGAAATTTATGAATTTTATTATACAAGATTGATTTGTCATAATATGCATTTATATAGGTATCACATTTTGACAATTTGTACTGAGATAATTGGCTATTAAGTTTTATCTTAAATAATAATTTTGCGATCAATGCAATAGTACATACTCAGCTCAAAACTCTCTCAAATGACTGAAATGAAAATCTATATTCCTGGCTGTAAAGATTTTCATTGATTACTTTTATTATTTTTATTTATTTTAATATCTCGATTGATTTATGAGTTTCATGGCCCATTTAATACTTTTTTCTCTGCTGTGAAGTGTAAATTTTCGAGGCAGATATCCAATAATTGCCACATAAGCAAAGGTTGTAACATCACATCTTTATACGAGTAAACCCGACACCAGAATTGTGATTTTTAAGGTAAAAATGGTATGTCCACGTGGACAACATAACCGAGTATATAAATCTGTGGTTCCGGGGTGAAAGTTATTAAATCACTTTGTTGCAGCTCAGATAATTGCACTTGAAATAATATATTTAATTTGTTATCTTGATACGTATTGTGTATGTGTACTATTTAATATTTGAAATAGTGATATTAATCTAAATTGACAAGATAAATTGCTCAATCTTCATGACGTAAGAACTTCTGCTTGCTAACTTATAACTAGAAACAGAATTCTGTACATTAGAGTAGAATTTAAATATTTACATAAAAAAATAGTTAAACCAGTCGTTGAAATGTGTAATAATTACAAGACTGGTGTATTCATCCCTAAGGTAAAGCTAGATTACTGCAATAACTGTTTCCCATGAAAGTGCACCGGAATAGAAGTGTCCTACCTTGACGGGCTTGTGCGGTTGAGGTTCTGGCACGATAACGGTTGGTTCAATGAACTCAACGTGGTGCGGGTGAGCATGGGAGTCATCGTCGCGGCCGTTCTCTGCTTGCGATTCGCTCTCTACCTCACTGTTGCTGGTGGCCGCCTGCTCCTTGGCTTGCTTTTCCTTCACCTGGAAACAATCATATCAATTATAATATTACATGTACACAGCATCTCAAATAACTAGAGTAGATTGAGAAGTGACCTGCAAACTTTTCTGACATAGGACTACTTTAATGTCCACTTGGGCTGTTTTTTATAAGCTCTGTTATTTTTTCTTCTTACTTCACTATTAAACAAAAGCTTGAACGTACATTATGATATGAATTATTAAAATGTCTTTCATTGTCTCTTCTTTTTCTTAATGCTACTCTGGAAAGGCAAATCAAATGTATTCATTTGTACAAGTGAAGAAGATAATATGTTCATTGGAACATGATTTATCATCGATATGCCACGATATGCATTATAATGGGGTTATTGTTGAAAAGATGACTTATTAGTAATGCTGCGTTCTCACGTAGCGATTTTTGTCGTTCAACTGTCTGTTAGTGTTGAATAAGAAATTGAAAGCAACGTTCCCACATATCGATAGTCATAATCAAGACAGCGCTCGAAATGAAAAAGTTTGAGAACCGGAGCGCTCAACAGTTTTCTGAAGATATTTAAGTACATAGTTATTAAATTTTATGTGTCTTTCATAGAAATAAGTGTGTTAGATTTCCTATTATATGGCCTGTCTAGCTCAGACGGTGAAGTTATTTTTTCCACGAGCATGAGCGATAATTTTACCGATTTCACGAACAGGAACGGCGCTCCGGTCTATTTCGAGCCCTGAATCAAGATAGTGTCAAGCGTAACAAATAAGTTTGACATGCCGATGCGAGTTGCTATCACCTCGGTTGCTCTAGGCAACTAGTTGACTTGAATGATGATTCATTGTTCAATCAATAAAGTAGGAAGGCATTCTTCATTCAATTGAACTTGATCGATTTTATTGAAATAGGGTTCCCACGTATCAATTGACTTTCAACTGTCATACAACATAGAGTTGAATGACAAAAATCGCCACGTGGGAACATTGGTATTTTTTATTTTTTTTTGCTTGTATAGATTCTTCAATTTTGAATGCACCCTCTTGACGTTGGTCCATGCTAGCCAAATCACCGTCGTGTAGAGAGCGACATACGTCTTGCGAGGACCATGGCTGGCATTTATGCTTGCGTACTTTGACAACGTGTTAGTGTTTTTACACGCATCAAAGGGCGTCAACATTCGCGATGCTTGGCCCAGTGTGAAGAGGTGGCATAAGATTGGGCATACTACCGAAGACTGTATTTGTGAGGCGTCTATTTTTAAACATTCAATATTTGTGGTAAACAAATTTTTGTGTTCTATGCACAGTTAAACTTTAGTTTCTTTTTTCCATCGCATAATTGAATTAAAATAAGTAGGTATGTAATATGTTCATTTATGTTAGCCAATAAATTGGACAGATGTTTTGTCAGATTTTGACCATATTATGTGGACTCATCGGCTTTTGTAAATATATATGTCTTATGTCAATTATCATGAAAAAGTTATTTTTCAAATTAAGACGAATACACTGATTACGTAGGTAAGATAATTTGTGTAGTAAAAAAAAACCACCTTTCGGTCTAACGTCTAAACGTCTTTCAAACATTAAAAAATCCAGTTAGTACCGGGTGGGTAATAAAAATAGAACAAAACGAATTAGTATGTAGGTACAAAATAAAACTGGTTTTGAAACAAGACTATCAAATTGAGATAATTGAATCATCGGAATATCTAAATGAAACATTCAAGCAACAATGTAGGTATTGAGTGAAAATACATTAGGTTTACATAATTTCCACTCCAAATGGAAAATACGGATCTACAATGTGAATGGTAGCTATATTCCTTGGTCTGAGTTCGTAGACTGTGATACACAGAGAAAAATTATCTACTTATTTTTTCATTAAATTTCAAGGGAGAAATAATTCAAAATATTTGTCAATTTGACTGATCAACTGTCAGGAGACATTGTTTAGAGAAGGGATTTTTTGGAGATATTCTTACGTACATCGAGACTAATTTAATTGTAGGTATTCAACTATGCAAGTAAAAAAAACTTTGGAAAAACATCAAATACAGGTGGCCTTCGACTTTCGTTGGTTCCTGGAAATGTGTATGAATGTTGAATGTACAAAAGCAGAGTAATGTAAAAAACATCAAAAAGTGTAGGTACTTTATTTATATATCAATGGGTATAATAAAGTTAATGCGGCATATTATAGCAAACAGGTGTTTTCTTTATAAACTTCTCAAGAGATTGATTTACAAGAGTTGAATACCACTCCTATTACTTTGTGGAGAGGGAAGAGACTACATGGAAGCGCACAGTTTTTGCATTATAGAGAAAAATCTAAATTTTAACAAATGTAAGAAAGTAGAATGTATGAAAGTCAAGGGCCGCCTGCCTGTACATTGAAATGCACATTTTTTTATATCTGACATTTATTTTGAATGGATCATGATCATAACTTAAAAAAAACCTTTTTGGGTTCCAATTCAGGGCTCTCAACATTTGGAATTAAGGGCTCCATTTTCAAAATAATTACCGAATTCTGTTTTAATTCCAGTCCGATTATTTTGAGGTTTAACACACATCATGTACGACAAACATACAAAAGAATGTGTCAATGGTGATGAATATAGCTGTATTTATTGAATTTTAATTGCATTGCCAATAAACGGTCCGGTCTGGTGTGTGAATGTTTTTCATCCAGTTAGACACCATGGACTCGATGGGACTCAAATATGGAATTTCTCAAGATCCAATCACTTTAAGATGAAGCAGGAACATGATCGTATTGAGAAATTTACTTTTACATTTATATTTGTGATATTTTTAATTCTCTTCTCTTATTATCAGTGCAACAAAGTAGCTGGTAGGTCACAATACAAACTATTCTGAGATAAAAGAGTGCACAATGAAGTGAACCTAACATACCCGAGATAGTGGAAAATACATAATTCAATTCGAAATAATATTAAATACGTTTAATAAGGCATTCCAGATAAGATAATGTTACAATACCGGCTATGACTGTGGGCAATTTAAAAATATGATAGCAAGCGTAATCAAAATTGTTTTAAAAGGCAAAAAATATGCGAAATGCTCAATTTCAAAACGAGAAGCACATGGATACAAATTGCGATTACAGAACATTATTAACAAGTTCATAGTATTACCTCCACGTGTTAAATAGCAGTGGTGGGGGGTGGAGGAAACTTTATCACTCATACTTATTTGTTTTCATTGAACTAAGAATAAGCAGATAGTGCTGGTTAGTTTTTAAAATTCAATTAAACCCTGCCTAACCAAACCACAATAGTACAGGTATGCTATGGGTGATCTGACAAAATAGTGCACACTTTTTCAGTCAGACTTATTTGTTTTCGTTGAATTAAGAATACATAAACCTGATCAGTGCCATGGATGAATGTCGCGTCAGGCCACAGACGAGGTAATTCGCGGGTTCTTGTAAAGGTCATAACTTCTGAATGAATTGTTTGTGTATATTTTATAAAAATATTTATCATTTTAGTGTAAAAATATTCATAATACACTCAAGAAACATGTTGATTTGGTAAATTTTCACAAATATTTATCATTCTGTTCCTATTTCATATTTTTGAAGGGAGTGATTTTATTCCAAAAATAGCTGGCCTACAAGTGTCCACCTAGTGAAAATTGGCTGGCAGTGATTTTTTTAAATTCATTATGCCCTGTCTACTAAACCTACCAAACCATAATCGATAAAAAATATTTTATATATAAATGATTTTTTTTGACTATTATCTCCTATGGCTTGGATTAGGCAGGGTTTTAATTGAATTTTAAAAACTAACAAATACTATCTACACATTGTAGTCTTAGTTCAATGAAAACAAATACGTTTGACTGACAAAGTTTAGTATGCACTATTTATGTTGGATCTTATCAACCTACCACCACCCTTCGCCATTGTTAAATAGACAACTAATTAACGTTTGTTGACATGAAACAAACATAGAACAATGAAGCGAGAAAAGATTCATATAGCGCATAACGAGGAAATCTCACAAAAGAAACCAAACGTATAAGGGAACACAAGAGTACCCAATATGATAGATGTTGCCAAACTGCTAAAAAGACAATGGGCTGGACATGTAATTTACACAAGTGGATAAATACTGGACATATCGCACCGTGAGTGTAAAACCAAGGCATCTGCAAAAGACATATTTTGGATATATTAGGGTTTGAAGTCTTCGTTTTGTTAGGAGAAATAGAGTTTCTAATAAAAACCATAATATTTGGTTTATATCTACATTATATTGCATGTTCTTTCAGTTACTTCACTTTGACATAAGGAAGTCCACGACTTTTGCAGTTGTTTTGCATTTAATCTCGAAATTGAAAAATTTGCAGATGCCTTGGTTTTACACTTACGGTGCGATATGCAGTCATAGGCACTGACCTGCCAAATGACTGTCTTAAAACTATCAATGGATTAATAGATGCAGAGACTAGCAAATGAAAGCCATAAAGGAGGTTTAAAGATAAATGTCTCAAAGACAAAAGTAATGATAAACTTCAAGATGTGGCTGTATAGACGCATCCTCAAAATTCCTTGGACTGACCGGCTGACAAATGTTGAAGTTCTCAATCGAATGGGGAAGGACCGAGAAGTTCTACGTAGTATCAAAACCAGGAAACTACAGTACCTCGGCCACATTATGAGAGGACAAAAATACAGCATTCCCCAACTTGTCATTCAAGGAAAGATCAATAGGAAGCGTAGCAGAGGACGGCGCCGCATTTCGTGGCTTAAGAACCTCCGTGATTGGTACGAGTGCAGCTCCACTGAACTGTTCCGGGTAGCAGACGACAAAGATAAGATCGCCTTGATGGTGGCCGACCTCCGCTAGGGGATGGCACAATAAGAAGAAGAATGATAAACTGCTTTGCTGAATCAAAAGCAATGGCACTCAAATTAAGCGGATCAACAACTACATCTATCTTGGACAACAAATGTCAATTAACGGTATGTATGACGAGGTTGATCGCAGAACCAAACTGGCATTGAGTGCATTTGGGCGCCTGAATAGTATCTTCAAAAGTGACTTCTCGTTGTGTCTTAAGCGTAAAGTGTTCAACCAATGTGTAATATCAACGCTTACATGTGCACGTGAAACATGAACTCTTAATCTAAGAAAAATCCAAAAATTACATGTTGGGCATAACGCATAAAGATCACAAAATACACTTATGAATAAGGAAGCAGCGTGTACGCGATGTGATAGAGGTCGCTAAGCAGATGAAATGGCAATGGGCTCGACATGTCGGTCGGCGATTGGACAACCGCTGGACAAATGCCGTCATACAGTGGTACCCAAGGGGCACTAAACGCCTACAGAGACGCTTTAAAACCTGCTGGATAGACGAATTCATAAAGTTCGGTGGATGTATGTGCCAGCAAAAAACTATGGACCGAGAAGAGTGGAGATGAGACAAAAGTAGAAACAAAATGTAATGCATTTTGCTCCAAGTACCTATCACTGACAAATATGTGCAGAGTCATATTATGTGAACTCTAAATAGCTCCAGAAGATTGCAATAATTTATATAATATCATTATCATCATATAATTTCAAACTGAATCAAAAAACGATATAGCTGCCAGAATAAATATTATTACAATACAGTAGGTATGAAAAAACAGACGATCCAGCATTTCTTTCTTTGATATTTTGACGGAAACTTTTGATATGTTTGACATTTTTTAGTTATTATAACTTGCCGCATAGGTGTTATTTGAAGAATTTATTTGCCTATTTTTTATAAGTTATTTGACTATGTATGAAAACTATGAGTCAGCTTTCTAAGAAAATCATGAATACTTGAAAGGTAGGTCATACCATAGGTGTATTGTATTTTTAGATATGAGTGCAGATTGCATATTTAATTAACTATAAAATCTTACATTGCAGTTTCTTTACTTAAAATTATTATTGTAGAAGTTTGCGTAGTGATTAAACGTAACAATTACCGCTACTTGCAAGGAAAATTCACTTATCTTTAATGAAAGAATTTGCTAAATGATATCACTGGCAAATACTACTAATTAAGATACACATAATATTGGAGGTGAAACAGTCAATTCGTGATTTTTATTACTTGAAATATTTCGGAAGAAAACAACCAGCCCAAAATGAAGTTGTAAAAGTCAATGGATAATAATTTTATTATCTACCTACCTGATTTATATAATAAACATTGCATGTGTGTGGGTTATGATTGAATGCGATCATTCCACGGAGAAATTCACCTATTCCCTCCCTGATCAAACCAACTTTCATTCACTTGAAGTATTTGTCAAATTTTTCTGAGAATACTTCAGTATGAATATTTTATTTGTATATTGTATGACGAGTAAAACTATATGACTAAACCACATGAACGTCAAAAACAGCACTAACTAAAACAAATTTTGTGGAGGTGAATGAACTAAGTGTTAGAATAGGTCTATTCACCATCAAGATACTGAATTGAAGATTACTGTTACAAAATGCATACTTTTGTTACATATACTTGTCCTGTCATGCTTGTAAAATCATTATTGAAACCTGATTTTAATTATGTCATTTTTCTAAAATTTATAATTGAAGCGTCCAATTACAAAAAGCGACAAGTCCACAATTCAATATTTTCGGGAAACAACGTTTTTATGTTTCAAGATTCAATTATTAGTATTAATATGAGATTATTTTTTCCGTTGTATTCTATGTCAAAATTAGAACCAAATGGCAATTTGTTTCAGCCGATAAACTCTTAAATGTAATAAATATAGGCAAAATAAAATCGGACGTAGCGCTATTTGTACCATACTTTTAAATTTATTCCGCATATGGCACATATTTCCGTGGCACTGTCGTGAGTTTACCAGATGCTACAGCATGGGAGACGCCCTTTTCAATATTGAACGTTTCCTTATTGGTTGACTTAAACACGCGCGAAATCAACCAAGCTTTAAATATTATGAAACATGGACTTGGCGCTTTTTGTAATAAATCAGACAAAAAATATTTTTTTTCGTAGGGTTATGTCGCATTTTGGAATTTATATATCAATACATATTGTGTAAAATTATACAAAGAATACGTGCATATTTTTTTCTCAATTTTGACCGAACCAATTTTGATCGCTTTTTGGAATTAGACGCCTCAATTAATTTATCTTAATTTAGGTGTCATGTGGGTTGGTTACTTTATGCATAAATGTGACCTGGTGTATTGATTAACGTAAAATTAATTCTGTATTTTAGGTCAAAATTCAAGCAACTGTCTCGCAAATATGCAACATTCAAAGATGGAGCCAAAATATATAAAAAATGAAGCTGAGAAAAGGGACCACGAGGACTAACTTTTAAATATCATTGTGAAGTGTGAATTTATTTGTAGTAAATTTTTCGCTATTATGTATCTGTCAAAAACCTCAAGCAATTCCCAAGATAAAGCCCGAAACTTGAATTTGTTATTAACGAATGGTTAAGTTTTGTTAAGTTTGGTTAAGTTTTTAGAAAAGTTTTGCTAATTAATACATACATCAACCATTTTGAACATGTTTGACTAGTTTCAGAACCAACCAGGGAGACTACTAGGAGCTGTCAAAGGATTACTATATCAGATAAAGGTGAAGAATGTATTTAATAAGCCATACCTAATCTTAAAAGTGTTTTGGTGGTGTATTTTAAAAACAATAATAATTTTCATATCTGTTAGAGATGAATAATTTCCTATACAAATAGTCAACAGACAAAAAAGGAAACAATCAAAGTAGATTGCCACAGTATCTACTTCAATGATTGATTAATCTCGACTGTTCTAGTAAAAATCAAGCCATGTGATGCAATATAACATAACACAACATTGTACCTAAGCATTATATTTTACTACTAAAAATATGTAATGTATTGTATAGTATTTAAAACAAAAAGTGGATGGTTAAAACATTTCTGGAAGTGGTAAACAAGCAATAATGAATTCACCTTGTTCTACAAACTGCAATAAAACAATATTTATGTGCTTAATGCGGCAGAAATGGCATACATAATATGCAGTGGCAAGGTTTGCGTATTATAGAATGCATGCCGGCATAACAATTTTTGATTCTATAACTCTCAAGTGAGAATAATGAGTATTTATTGGTAATAGATTACGCTGCATTACACGTTGATTTAGCACATTGTGTTGCTTAACAAGACAATTGATTGCTCATTTTACTTTACACGGAGGGTATTAACTGTTATGTCAGTTACCTACCTAAATTCGTTTAATGCATGTCAGATCAATAACCATCAAATCAAGCTCCTTATAAAATTACATTAAATTTGGAAAGATTTTGATATATTATTTGATATAATCATTATTTGACAATTTAGATTTTTAAAATTTTCTTTAAAGAATATTATAATTGTGGGGTTCTAATGCAAAGGTGACTATTTCCATTATTGCACTTTTTCAGGAATCAATATTTTTTATGAGACATTTAGAAGTAAAATACACATATAATTTAAATACATTTTGATAGGTAGAGTAAGTTTCTATATTTCTTAAAAAAAATAGACCAGTCCATCAAACATATTATAGTTATTTAAGAAAAACCAATATTTTTAATTTGAATTTTTCCAAAACTGACTATTTCCTGGATATTCCTATAAGATTTTGTATACCTATAGTATTTTATAATTTTGGAATTTAATAGAGACAGTTGGTAGTAAAATAAATACGTAAAAATTACAAGGGTAAGTTATGTTATGTTAGGTAAAAATACAAAATTTAAAAAAATGGCTTAATTATCATGAAAAGTCTTCTTCAAACAACTCGTCAGTCTCAAGCATTTCAATGTCATTTGGCGCAAGCTCCAGATGTCATTATAAAACTCTTTTGCAATTGGAGGGATGGTGAAAAACTTCATTAGCTTCATGACATCTTTTTTAGCCTTCTAGGCTATAATGACTTATTTTATTCAATATTTGAATGGTATCATTTATAGTAGATATAGTTTTTTTTTAATTGTAGCTTCAACACAGGAGCCAACATGCGTTTGTGATACACCAACAGTCGTGCTCAATTTTGTTAAAAACTTGGGTGGTATTTATGTTGTTCAATAAATAACCTGTCATAAACTGATTTTTAGTTTGTTGGTGATGTTCATATTTTCCATTGTGGGACTTTCTTCAACCAAACATCCATTCTCGTATGCATAATAAGAAATAATTTCATAATTTTTAATGGCTTGCCATTTTACTAAATTAAAAACACTTTTAATAGAGATAAATAATATGTTTTATGAATCTGACATTTAATAAACAAGGAATTAATCAATTTTTAAGAATATCTTTTGTGTAAGGAATTAGTGCACTATGAAATAAATCGTGTGCTCTTAGTGTTGTAGTTTAATGGAAAATAGTCAGTTTTGGCTACAAACACAGTCAGTTTTGGAAAAAAAGAGAATAATATTCATACAGGAAATAGTTCCTTTTGAAATAAAAAGCAATTTTCAAAGAGCAAAATCATATGAAAATATCGCTGTTTGGTGGAAAACAAATATGCCAATCAATTCCTGGTATACCAATGTATAATCGTGCATACTAAAATCATTTTCGTAATTTTTGGAAATAGTCACTTTTGCATTAGAACCCCACAATTCTTTAATAATAAAACTTGTTAATTAATTGTAATTGATCATATTACACAATAATGTCACTTTCCATTGATTTGGATAGTTTGAAGAGAAAGTTATTCTTGCCTGATTCGACTTGACGCCTCGGGTCTATGATTGCCTACGAAGGTACTATCGCTAGCATTCAAACCTTATGACATTTGGCCTTATATAACTGTGGCACAAACGTTGTTCATTATTTGAACAGACAATAACACAAAACAAAACTGTAGTGAATATAGTATTTTAATTGTCTAAACGTAAATTCTAATAGTTAAGGATGACATTTGGGTAAATGTGCCGCCATTATATAACTTTCTTTTTAGACCAGACCAAACCAAACCAAACCAAACCAAACCAAACCTAACCTACCCCAACCTAATATTACCTAATATAATCTTAGTTTGTGATAATGATGCATCAAAATGTATGAAAATTTTAAATTAACAGTTATTGGATCGAAAAGTCTTTGCGCCAACAGAAAATGGAAATGTAATGGAATAAACTGTTTGCGTAAAAAAAAAATTGAAAAAAGCTCATGACGGCATCTGCGGCACAATGACCGACATTTGAAATAAGAAAATACAAATAGCGACTTAATGATGCTGCAATCGAGCTGATTAATGAATAATCTAGCACTTAAGTGTAGGATGGTAAAGTCTGATGAAGTGGGTGCAGGTTTGAATCACGCCTGGCTAAAATTACAAATTGATTCAAACCACAAGAAAATAGCCAACAACCATTCCTAGTTGAAAGGCTTATATAACATCAACCCTGTGGAGATCCATATGCTCCACTTAGGAGTGAGAATGGTGATGAATTTACTATAATTTTTAACACTAGCAACACAATCGCATGTCATAAGCCATTCACAATAACCCAATTGGTAGCTGAATTGTGTGAAGGTGGTAATAGTTACTTATATTTGAAAATTGAAGAAGAAACCATTTGAGGTAATTACAATAAGTCCATGAATGAGAAAGATTGTCTACCTTCTTGCCAGCCTTCTTGTTCTTCTTGGTCTGCTGCTGCTGCAGGCGTTTCTGTCTGGCTACCTCGTCCACCAGGCCGCGCTCAGCCGCCAGCTTCCTGTTGGCAGCTACCACTTCCTCGTACGACTGTCCCCGCGTGCCCAACTTGGCGATGAACAGCAGGACCGCCGCCAACCCTACCACAAGCCCCAGGCTTAGAAAGATCGTCTCCAGTTCCATTATCTGCAAAACGTGTCAAAATGATAAGAGAGTGAATCATACTTTGGATTTCACAGCATCATACTCTATTGGATAATTAAAACTTACACATTTTATATAACTACTTTCTTCGGGTGCAATAGACAATATTGGCAATCAAGCAATCAAGGTCCCACAGACCAATGTGAAATATTTGCAGCAACAGTGACGTATGACGATGACATATGTGGCTCATGACCTATGTAACGATGACATATGTAAATCATAACAATGGATTCCATCACATATGGAAAATGAAAAAGCGGATGATCTGGTAAAAGAAGCTGGTCAATCAAGTGCCATATTAATGGATCCCAGAGTCGTCGAGACTGGAATGAGTCCATAAAAAAAATGTTCCAAAGCATGTGGTTAGATGCCCACCACAGGACATTCCTTGACAAAGGGAAATTGAGTAAGTCCATACTATGTTCCCCATGCCCTGGTTTGTCAAGTCGCCTATGAGCGGAAATGAGCTCAAGCTGATATTGAGACTAAGATCAAGCCACAAAATGGGTAAAAGATTTGATGTCTTCATGGGGAGAAGCGACACAGAGTAGAGCTGTGATTGTCGAATTTTTTTTAATAGAATTGGAAATAGGGCATGAACAACAGATCCCATTCAGAGTCAGAGAAGAAGAGACCATATGACAACTGGTCGAAGTCAAAGAAAGTCTCAGTAAAATCATTTAAAAAAATCATCATTTCTTTCGTACAAGATGGAACATGATAATTATGAAGCTGCATAGTGTAAGTTATGAATACTGTCAGCGCTGCATGGGAAAACATATAATCTTTCCACAAACTTACTCTTAAAAGTTGTATTATTCTGTTATATTGTTGTTTTAATTTAATAAAACAATACAATGCAGTTCCATCATGAATTGACAGTTAACAAAATAAAAGAAATTATTCTGTTAAACCTTAGAATATGCCGCCTGTAAGCAGTGCATCATATACATACCCTAATGGGGCATTACTTCTTTAAGTCACTATAATATAATGTAAATCCAAAAGGTCTCAAAATAAAGAATCAGCCATTGAGAATATTGTCAAAGATGCATTTTTCAATTTTTGGGTATATCAGTCATCGTGAATCGAAGGTATCTGGCAAAGGTGGTGGTGGGTGGCTTTCAGGGAAGTCAAAGAAAGAAACAGAATCATCAGAAACAAAGGAGAATTGACCAAGTGAAGGAGATTACTGGTATTAGCTCTAGAGAAATGGTTCTTAACCTGGGTTCGATCGAACCCCAGAGGTTCGGTGAGTCAGTCTCAGGGGTTCAGCGGAGGTCAAGACAAGAGGTGAGACAACAGATGTGAATGATGAATACCTCGATGAAATCAAATGGTAACGTACCCTGTTATTGTTAAGAAAGCTCTGGAGATTTTCATACCGTTTGTTACAACATATCTTTGCGAGCAATCCTTTTCGAAGATGCTGGACATAAAAACGAAGAAAAGGAGCAGACTTTGTTGCGAAAATGACATGAGAGTGGCACTTGCCAAGGTGAAGCCACGCATTTCTGAACTGGTCTGTGAAAGGCAACAGCAGAAGTCACACTGATTTGCAGTAAATATTTATTATTATGTTTTTGTTTTTGTGTGAAAATCATGTTTTAATGGTTTTGTTCTTTGAACACAGTGATGTTGATGCACGGTTCATTTTGTGCACCAGTAAAATATATACATGTTTTGAATTTGAAAAACATTATATTTTAGTTTTCCAATTAGAAGGGTTCGGTGAATGCGCATATGAAACTGGTGGGGGTCAGTACCTCCAACAAGGTTAAGAACCACTGCTCTAGAGGCTCTACACTATGCCCGAGAGAAGCAGAAGACTGTGAGTTGTGAAGAGTCTTGGCCAAAGTCTCTTCTTGTATGTTATATTATTAGAAAGTATTTAGTTTTTGATTCACTTGCGAGATTAGATTGCAGAGATATTAATTATTACAATTTGCCCTGATTGTTTACGGTGGCGATAGGTAAGCACATTCTTCCACGTGGGTTTTGTCCGATACTTCAGTGATGCTAAACCTAGGTTATCAACAGGATGGAAACTAAGCCATTATTTGTTCAAATGTTTGATTGTAACTAAAATAGTCAAATTACATAAAAACATGACTTAAAACGGATATTATTTTGTCCTACAATAAATTTCTGATGTTGATAAACTGTTGGCTTAATACACTGAAAAACATTGTTGTTTTCATACATTTGTACATTACACAGGGAATTGTGGATCATCTGGTAACAGACTTAAAAGCAGTTAGTGGACAGCTTTCAAAATAAGACAATTCAGAATAATTATTCCCTCACATTTCTTTACTACCTACATGCATTTGAACTTTTTCGGTTATAGTAAAAAATATGTCAAATATCATGGGCACAGAAGCAAGTCTAACAACAAAAAATGATCCTTTCATTTTGAGGTACATTCAAAATCATAACTAAAAATTAATAAAATACGAAACGTTTCCAATTGAATTTCAGTGACGTATCTATTACAAGTGTGATTTATAGACAACCGGCAAGAAATAGATTGTTTAATTGAAGTTAAATGAAGGATAATGATCTTTTTCAAAAAGCTATGCAAAAATATTTCAGATTATCGGCACAACGCCACCAATATTTAGTGATTTCTCACAATGGAAATGCTATCAGATGATAGACGCATCGATTAGTTCACTTGGCGAGGATAAATGATTTATTAAAGTTATATATTTTTGGGTAAAAGAAGATATTTATCGTACAATTTTATGACACGTATGCAGTGACACATGTCAAAGGTTATTGGAAGAAGTTTGCAAACACGGTAGTTCAGTAGTTGCACAAAAAAGATAAAAATATCGACATTTTATTATACCTGACAGTGAAATATTATGCATAGGATATTCTGGACGAAGAAAAAAGCACCGGACAGTGAGAGAAATTTAAGTTAATGACACATCCGCATTCTCAACGGTAAAGATATCCCGGTGTCAAAAACCCGATGAAAGACAATACAATGAATGCAACATAAATATGACAATTGTAATTGAAGATTTTTTATAAAAATAATGTGTACTTACGATGCAGGCTCAAAACGACGTTAACCACACGTAATAATAAAAAAATCAAAGCATTTATTCAAGAAAGTTATATTATGACGACGACAACTTCCATCTACGATCAGAGGCAACTGCACCCTGTTCGAAAAATTACTGTTCGTGAAACAGAAACAATGTACCTGTTTCGAAGAAAAAAAATGTACAATATTTTAACATGCAAACAAGATTCATCGAAAAGTAAAAGCACTCAAATAAAATTATTTAAAAAAAATCATTGACATTTAATTAATAATCTAGGTAGATAGGTATGTACTTATATTAACTAATTGTTATAAAACGTTGGTTGTATATTATTATGAAACGAATTTATTACCGATACGCTGCGTAAATTCCATTGAAATAAATAAATTGTGTAAGGAATGCAATACACATTGCTCTACAACATTTCTTTAAAAATAATAACTTATTTATTGCCTCTGACAATATAAATTCAACTCATTTGTTAATTAAATGATTTGAAACTTTACTTACTTTACAAGTGATAAAAATTTTGACCCACATTTCAGATAAATAGAGGCATGACCATAGCCAATCTTTGAGAAATATTTTTTCTAATGGCAAACCCAATGTAAAATGTCAGAATACGCCGCCGCCAAAATAAGTGTTTATAAATTTAAATTATATTAAAATTGGCAACAATACTATGAAAATTAACATTTTGGTATTTTAAAATGTTTTGTCGAAATACAAATTTCAATTTCATTCAGAATTTTGAAATAATTACTTTGAAACATTCAATAGCATAGTATCGCACGTGCCTCTCAACAAGAAGATCGCATAAAAAATGAAAAAAGAATAATAGGGTCTTGTGACTGGTTGTACGCCGTCACGCGCTGCCATCTGTCAGTGAGCGCAGTGTTGCCAACCGAACTATAATTATAGTACATTTTGGTCCGCGTACTATTAAAAAAGTATAGTACGTCAAAACTACCACACTTTTGAAAAATGGAATTAATTGAATTCGCCGGTTAGCATTTTTCGGTCGTAAGAGGTGTTGAAATAAAGAAGGGCGTCGGAATTTTTCGAATCCTCCTTATGATTATGTGAGAAAGAAAACACTTACATTTTCAACACGTCCTATATTTTTTGCCGAAATACTATAATTTCTAGGTGTGTTTCTGAGATATTCCAATAATTTATATGTATGTTAAAAATATATGAATTAATAGGTAATAAGGTACACCTCACAGATGGCGGTGTTTAGCGAGATTAATTTTGTAGGGCTCTTGCGAATCTATTTACGTAGGTATATTATATACTATTACTAGCTGACCCGGCAAACGTTGTTCTGCCATATAAATTATTTCTAGTGAATATTTTGGTTGTTAAATAAAAAATAACGAATGTATCGTAAGTGTGTGGGGATGGGATCTATGACTGAAAAGGGAATAGAGCGCTGTAGACGATGACCGCCGATAAAAACAAAAAAACATCAACCATTCATTTTCACAATTCAAAATGAGTAATGATGTTCATAATGAATGAATTACCTGTGACAGGATCTCGTTATTTAATGTTTATGCAATATCCGTCATGTCCCTTCCAGAAAATTAGCGGATATTGGAGAGCGTCGTATGAAGAGTGTGTGTCAGCCATGAACTCCAGATTATTGTTTCTTCTTCGAATTACGATTTCTCGCGTCGATGTGCGGTCGCCAACCATGATTACAGCAATGTCGTCAACACCAGGCACATTGAATCGACGCACGTGCTCTCCAGCTGGTGTTTTATCAGTATTGATGACAATAGCGTGATTGTCACTTTGCAATTCTTGCATGTGTGCTTTGAAGAATTTCAATAATTCATTGTGCTCATTCAACAGGGCGTCCAGTTCGCTGACGATGCGCCTGGCATTAGGTGAATTGAGGCTATTGACAGGCATCCACATGATTGATGTCCTCACCGCCCATGAAGTAGATTTGTAAAAATGTATGTGGTTCGTTTGGCATTGGCAGCAATGAGCCTACTTTGTGGTATACTTGGCCTTTGATTTTGAACGTAGAATGGAATTGTTCACCATTTGCCGCAGTATTGTGAACTATTTCTGTTGCTCCGAACGAAGTCATTTGGAAGCATGAATTGAATGTGCGAATGGACTTCAGGAACAGGTTTGAATCTGGAACCGTGCCGATGAGCAAGCCGTTCAATGGTTCTGGTGGTATCCCAATTTCTGGTAGTTGAACTTTTCCTGATGCGCAACACATCCCGGCTGACTCAATGTTTGAATTTGAGCGCATGACAATGGGGACATTATTTGTCCATAGCACCAATCAGCACTTTCGGATGAGCGGAATATTCAATATCTGGCTCGTACTGGAATGCGAGACGAAGGAACGAAGCGGATATAAATGTTCGATGTACTTGTTGGCGTTGTCGGTCATTTGCTCTGCGTGTGTTAACTACGAACCGGCGCGCTTGGCTCCGTTCCAATTGTCGTAGTTGATTTCGTTCAGCTCGTGTCTCTTGTGATTGAGATGCACGCAATTGTGACATGCTTACACGCAAATTTTTGTTATCTTGTTGGATTTGTTCGTCTGTTCTTTCTGCTCTACTATTTCGCATGTTTGTTTTGCTTTATTCGTTCGACGGCCCAAATGGCCCCCCTTGCGTCTTGCTGGCATTGTGACTTTGATACACGCACATAAAAATAGATAAATTAAAATAAATCGTACAAAATTTTGCACGCACTGCGTTGTGGTATGCCGAATGAAATGTCAAAATAACGCGACGCTTCTCTTGAATTCTTCTCGGACGTAGCGCCATCTGTCATTCAACAACATAAATAATTTCGTTCTGTTTGAAATATGAACGACGGTTAAATTTGTTCATACAAAAATAATATAATCGCGATTAAAAAATGGGAGGGTAGAAAAATTTGGAGTTATAGGTATTTTTTTATGCCAAATAATAAAAAAAATACAAAAATAAAATTGTCAAAAAAATAAACGAAAATTTTTCTGGATAGAGATACCCTAATCACCTAGCGGTCTGAAATATACTTGTTGACCTATTCTCATACCTAACAAATATACATAAAAAAAATCATAAAAATCGGTTGAGCCATTTCGGAGGAGTTCGACCACAAACATCGTGACACGAGATTTTTATATATATAGAGATTTATGGCTGCGGGCTTTTACGCTACTTTAAAATAAATACCTACAGACCTACAAACTTATCTGGAGAATGGCCAAAAATAGAACTACGAACTACTATAGGACGCCATGTTGAAAAACGTCATTTGAATGTCAGATTTTGCCAGTTACGAGTCGTGATTGGGTAGTTTTTGACAGTAGCTCCTCCATTTCATTCTCCAAATAAATTTGTAGGTGTGTATCTACTTACCATTCATTAAAAATTCTGACAGTTGATATTATTTAAAAACTTTGAAAATTGTCTATTAATACTTGCTTTAAAAACATACCTACATAAATAAATAAAACATACGTTCGAACAAATGAATTCATTTTTCGTTCGAAAAAAAACAAAATAATAAATTCTAGTACTAGTACTTATGTGTAACCTAAACAATTATATGGATTATAAAAAAACATCAAAATTAAAAAAAATGTCATTTTCCTGTGATGATTGCGGCAGCTATTTGAAACATTTGGTGGGTTGAGAACACACCGTGGCAAGATGCACAGAGGTAAGGTCCATCAAATATATAAAAATTAATATTTGTTTGTTTGTTTGTTTGTTCGTATGTTATGCGCTGCCATACCGTTCATCCGATTGCGATAAAACTTTGTCAACTTATTGCTTGCACTTGCTCGAAGAGTATAGACTATACTCATATATAAAAATGAATGTCTGTCTGTCTGTCCCGTATGCGTTCCTATACCATTTATCCGATTGCGATGAAATTTTCATCAGTTGTTGTGGTAATACCCGTAAAGGTTTCTGAATTAGTACAACCATCTTCTTCTTCTTCTTCATTATATCTTCTTTTATTCGTATGGTCCCTATATCATTCATCCGATTGCGATGAAACTTTCGTCAGTGGTTGTGCCAACACCCACGAAGGTTTCTGAATTTGTACTACCATCTTCTCCTTCTTCTTCTTCTTCATTATATCTTTTTTTATTCGTATGGTTCCTATACCATTCATCCGATTATGATGAAACCTTCGTCAGTTGTTGTGGTAACACCCGCAAAGGTTTCTGAATTAGTACAACCATCTTCTTCTATTCTATATTCTTCTATTCGTATGCGTTCCTATTCTATTCATCCGATTGCAATAAAACTTTCGTCAGTAATTGTGCCAATACCCGCGAAAGTTTCTGAATTAGTACAACCATCTCCTTCTTCTATTCTATCTTCTTCTATTCGTATGCGTTCCTATACCATTCATCCTATTGCAATGAAATTTTGATCAAGTGTTGTGCTCACGCCCGCAAAGGTTTATGAATTGATACCTACAACTATTTTCTCTTCTTTTTCTTCTATTCTACTTCTTCTATTCGTATGCGTTCTTATACTATTCATCCGATTGCGATGACATTTTGACCAGTTGTTGTGCGCACGCCCGCGTAGGTTTCTGAATTGGTACAACCGTCTTCTTCTTCTTCTATTCGTATGCGTTCCTGTACCATTCATCCGATTGCAATGATATTTTGATCAAATATTGTGCTCACGGCCGCAAAGGTTTCTGAATTGATACAACTATTTCTTCTTCTTTTTCATCTATTCTATCTTTTTCTATTCGTACGTTCTTATACCATTCATCTGATTGCGATAAAATTTTGAGAAGTTGTTGTGCGCACGCCCGCAAAGGTTTCTGAATTAGTACAACCATCTTCTTCTTCTTCTATTCGTATGCGTTCCTATACCGTTCATCCGTTTGCAATGAAACTTTGGTGAGTTGTCCTGCGCATGCCCACGAAGATTTCTGAATTAGAAAATCATCATCTTTTTCTATTCGTATGCGTTCCTATACCATTCATCCGATTGCGATGAAACTTTTGTTAGTTGTTGTGCGCACACCTGCGAAGGTTTCTAAATTAGTATTATATAAAATAAAAAGTTTGTTGTTTGTTTGTTCCATCCAATTTTGGCTTTAAAACTGCATATTAATAACATTAATAACGTTTGCATATTTTGGATTCGATTTTAATTTAGTGTTCTTTTGTTTGACCTTTACTCCTATTAGAATTGTTTTACACAAATATTTTAATATTAAAAAAATAATTACGTCTTATTATTTTTGTAAATATCTAAGATAAATATAACCACGAAGCGACCCTGTGCGAAGCCGGGTACTTCAGCTAGTCTGATTATAAAATTAATGTCATTTTGAATCGGACAGTGGTCGTGGATAAAATAGAAAAATTCTATTTCTATTAATAAAGAGTTTTTCTACGGTGTCGTTTTGTATTTTCTGATTTTTTTTTGTACTACCTACGTGTCCATTGATATGTGGTTTTTATATATTTATTATTTTAATACTTCATTGCTTTTAGATTAGCTAGCGTTAAGTTAAGTTAAGGTAATTTATATAAAATAAGGTACCTAGTTAAAAACATGACGTGTAGTTAATACTAGCAAAGAAACAATCACAAAACCACCAGGCTTTGGGACTAATCTAATACATAAAAATCAATATTTTTTTGTTTATCTGTTTGTTTCTTTGTACGTATTTTATGCCCTGCCATACCGTTCATCCGATTGCGATAAAACTTTGTCAACTTATTGCTTGTACTTTCGCGAAGAGTATAGGCTAGATCTTATATATAAAAATGAATGTCTGTTTGTCTGCCTGTCTGCCTGTCTATCCCGTATGCGTTCCAGCGCTCGAAATGGACAGGAACGCACCGGAGCGCCGTTGTGGTTCGTGGAATTCCAAAATATACCGTTCCGGCTCGTGGATTCATTTAAAATTGCGTTGCGGTTCGTTAGATTGAGATATTTATGTGTGAATGTATCTTTTAAAGTTTTTCTCAAAATTAAAAATTAACGAAGTTATGTCATGCCGGGCAAGGAAGGGTTAAAAATAAAATTTATGACATCCCTAAATTTCTTTCAATTTTTCTTTTTTGTGTCGATACATCCGTGTCTAAATTCATTGTCTTAACACTCCAAATAATTGCATACTTACATAAAAAAAGTAACTACAGCTGCAAGCTACAAAAGAATTGTGCCTTTGCTGACATTGTTTGAAAACCTTTTGTACTTAAATAACTTAAATTCAATGAAAAATAAAGTTGGCACCTACATATTAAATTTGTATAATAATTTCTAAAGTATGAAACATCTCAGTACAGTCTCGCTTTTACCTTTGACTGGTATGCATTGCGAATTTACTTACCTACTAATTTATTACTTATATTTTTATTGTGAGTGATAAAACTTATTTATTTTCATCGCCATCTAATCGCCGTGTTAATTTTATACCCACGTCTATTTTTACGGGCAAAATTTTCGGTGGTAAAATTAATATGATAAAGTTTGGTAATTTAAATCGTACAATTCCGCTAAAATATACTTATTAGTGATAATCGCTTGTTTTTTAAAACATTTTGTATTATTTAAATTTGTACTCTTAAAATTTGGTTAAACATCTCAGCAGGCGATACCTTTCTATATATTACATATAAGTATATTTTTTGTCGTTGGTATCCAAACTGATTTAACATATGATGCTGTTGACCAGTGGCCACAAGCAGAATTTTTTCGTTTTGAAAATGATAAATATGAGTGGATATTTATAAATTTTATGAAGGTTTAATTAAGTAGTAGGTACTTCGTGTAAATCTTCTAAAACATTAAGAATTCACTCCGATAAGCATTTAAGATCGACAATACAGTTGAAACAGGGTTTTCTGATTCAATGTCATTTCGACAATTGACTCGACGTGTTAAAAAATATTTATGACGTGTCGTAAACCCTTATTTTTACAATGAATAATAAATGAATGCACCATTATGCCATTTTCCTACAAAAATGTTTTTGGTATGAAACTATTGAATAGCCTACCGTAATTAGTTTATTTTTAAGGGACGTTTCTATTGTGTTATAATTACATACGTTGTAACTTGCTACTTTAAAAATAATAGAAATAATAGATACCTACTATGTAGAGAACTTTTAGTTAATTTTTGTTTGTAAATTTGTTTTAAAAAAAAGGAATATCCTCCAATAAAATTTTATTACTATCATAATAATAAATTATTGTTCTGTATTATCATTATTTATCACCGTGGCAATAATAATGACTATAATGAGACTAGGTAAGGACAAACATCACAAATTGAATCGTTTAGTTTAAAATACACTCACAAATTAGGTAGGTACGTGTTCAGTGCGGACAACAAATAATTTTAGATGGTAGTCATAGATTAAATAAATACGATGGTAAGTTCTTTAATCTGAGGTGGTAAGTGTACGTATATTACAATAATGGTAACCAAAGCATCATCATTGTAACATATAGGTCATGGTCTCCACAACGAGGGGCTGAGAGGGCTCTAGCCTGGGAGCCCGTGCTCAGGAGGAGCCCGGCGAGGCGAATCGACCAGATAAGTGAGATAAACACACATCACAAATTTGCTTTATTAGTAAAAAAAAAAGAATTTTCTTACAATACTATTATTTATGGTTATGTGGTTATACGAAACAATTCTTAATTGTTTATCAATACTCGACATCTCCATAATTCGTATGGATGTTTTAAAATATACAATAAAACACTAAATATACAGATTATTGTTACCCCGTACATACTGCCTTTATTCTTAGCGATAAGAAGGGGGCCCCACCAAAGATCTTAGCCTGGGGGCCAGCTTCGCGCGCGTTAACATAATTTTACTCCCTACTTTAATTATAGTTTGTCAATTTATGGCTACGGCCGTATGTTGTAGCTTAACCACTAGGGAATGACAAAAGAAATGGCGTATTTCAAAAAAACACTACCTTATTCTTAGGTCAATAATTATTATAAAGCAATCATTATTCATAAAATGTTTATCACGCTTGAATGGTCAAAGATATAGCTTATAATAAATATCTTTAGAATCATCTTCAAATGTGTTAATTTTGCCGATTTTTTGAATAATAAAATGCCTAATTCTTGTCAAATTTGGGATCACAGAGATTATCAATATAATTTTTTATCGTGAATATTTTACAAAAACTATCTCGTAATAAATTATGCTAATGGTTTTATAAATGCGTTTAAAAATTAATAAATGTAAAAAATCTTAACACCACTGCACAGTTATGTACCGAAATATGACTATATTCTAAAACATTAGAGCGAGAGGTTTAAAAGAATACTATTTTATGTAACAAAAATACTTTATGCAGTCGTCAAATGTTTAAAATAACTATAAAGGATAATATGGCTTCAAAATTATACAAATAAATTATCTACAACGTTTAAGGAGTGTCCAGGATCATGGTTTGAAAATAATACAATAAAAACTCAATTTTGACCTTCGACGAGCATGTCCCCCCTTAATGATACACCATTGGTAATTTAAAATGCTATAATTACGTACCTAGTTTGGTGATGATGGCTTGAAGCTTTTCTTAGAAGTAGGTATGGCCTAATGGCCCTTATGGTGGAGAAGGTTCAAAAGAAATCTTTGAGGATCCTTTGTTTGAAGCTGTGTGGATGCCATACATGGCTTTATCCGATTGATTTATCTTAAGAACGCTTACACACTGTGTTCAACCAAATCGCTTCGGATATTGGTATATTCCTCCTGCGTGAGAACGAGTTTATGTGAACGATTTATAAATTCTTTGTTTTATAACTTCTTAAATAATTAAATGGCGTAGTTAGCTCTATCGGTGTACAGATATGTACTGTATAAATTTTGTATTTACTCGTCTCTGTATAGGTACTTACTATTTTTTCTAATAGTTGCTGCATCTATTTCTTTATTTTTTAAACACTATTTTAATACTATTTCTTTGATTTTTTTTAAAATATTCTGTGCTCGTCTTGAATCTATAATCTGTAAAATTTGTTATATGTAAATTAATTTTTAATTTGAATCTTTATGGTAGGTATGTGGATATGTTGTTTTTTAAGTTTAATTAATTAACAAACTGAACTATCCCAAATGAGACAGTAATATAAGTTATAAGCAGTGACGAGTGGTGGTAGAAGTAACATGCCTACTGATTATGGGTGGTAGATAAAGTAAGAGTAAAGAATAATACAATTCTTGACGGTATACTTTGTTGAGACGAGGTTCTTTCACCTGCGGCGCTGACAATCCTTGCCCACACGCTCACTCCTTATCCACGTAAGAAGTTCAAAGTTTATTGTTGCATTTATACATCCAACGTACGTACGTATGTAAAGAAAAAAATTAGGCATACCGTTTTTTCGGAAAATTATAGAGCGTTCCTGTTCGTGAAATTTTCCATTTCGAGCACTGATGCGTTCCTATACCTTTCATCCGATTGCGATGAAATTTTGGTAAGTAGTTGTATGCACACCTGCGAAGGTTTCTGAATTAGAAAAATCATCATCTTTTTCTTCTTCATTCTATTTTCTTCTTTTTCTATATCATTCATCCGACTGCCACAAAACTTTCGTCAGTTGTTGTACGCAGACCCGCAAAGGTTTCTGAATTAGAAAAACCATCTTCTTCTTCCTCATTATATCTTCTTTTATTCGTATGGTTCCTATACCATTCATCCGATTGCGATGAAACCTTCGTCAGTTGTTGTGGTAACACCCACAAAGGTTTCTGAAATAGTACAACCATCTTCTTCTTCTTCATCATCATTATATCTTCTTTTATTCGTATGGTCCCTATACCATTCATCCGATTGCGAAAACTTTCGTCAGTGGTTGTACCAACATCCGCGAAGGTTTCTGAATTAGTACAACCATCTTCTTCTTCTTCATTATATCTTCTTTTATTCGTATGCGTTCTTATATAATTCATCCGATTGCAATACAACTTTCGTCAGTAATTGTGCCAACACCCGCGAAGGTTTCTGAATTGATACAACCATTTTCGTCTTCTTTTTCTTCTATTCTATCTTCTTCTATTCGCATGCGTTCTTATACTATTCACTCGATTGTGATGAAATTTTGACCAGTTGTTGTGCGCACGCCCGCGAAGATTTCTGAATTAGTACAACCATCTTCTTCTATTCGTATGCGTTCCTATACCATTCATCCGATTGCAATGAAACTTTGGTGAGTTGTCGTGCGCATGCCCACGAAGGTGTCTGAATTAGATAATCATCTTCTTCTTCTATTCGTATTCGTTCCTATACCATTCATCCGATTGCGATGAAACTTTTGTCAGTTGCTGTGCGCATACCTGCGAAGGTTTCTAAATTAGTATTATATAAAATACAATTTTGTTGTTTGTTTGTTCCATCCAATTTTGATTTTTTTTTACTACATATTAATAACATTAATAACGTTTGCATATTTTGGATTCGATTTTAATTTATTGTTCTTTTATTTGATCTTTACTCCTATTAGAATTATTTTCATATTGCCATATTGTATTACACAAATATTTTAATTTTAAAAAAATAATTACCTCTTATTATTTTTTAAATATCTAAGATAAATATAACCACGAAGCGACCCTGTGCGAAGCCGGGTACTTCAGCTAGTCACCAATAAATTGTAACCTCACCGGGTCGAACCCGGAGGGGCCCAGGTGAAATTTATATTTTGAACACATCTCAAGACAACAGATAAGTATTTATTAATGGATGAGGAACATTAAGAAAACATGGGGATAAATCAATAGTAAAACACATAGGTAGATTTTAAATATTTTTTATTGTGTCTATAAAATCCGGCAATTCGAGGAACACCATTTAGAAGAATGCCAAAGAAACTAAATGGCTCAGTTTATCAGTGGTGAGGGGTGAAGGTAGGCTGTAAAGATTAGACATAAATAGTACACACTGTACACATAAATAGTACACATAAATAGTACTACAATGAAAGCAAAGACGTTTGACTGAGTTAGCAGTTAATACAAGTTTAATTGTCATCAATATACCTTCTCTGTGGTCATGGCTAGATACTTCAATTCTGATTACGTATATATATTTATGTTAAATGCGACTGTATTGCCAATCCACAGCTCCTTGGTTATTAAAATAGTGGCAAGTGAGGTCTCTTACTTCACGGGCTGCTCGTGAAGAATGGTTACTAGCAAGCCAGGTGAGCTGAGAGCGGTTCTAGTGCTAAAGCCACGTTGACACGGTCCAAGTACACTTGGACCGAGTGCCATCCAAGTGCCAGCTTCATACTAATTATTCCTATCCAAGCTACTCGGACCGCGTCCTACTCATACAAGTTAGCTTAGATATGAATAATTAGTATGAAGATGTCTCATATGAGTGCGCTTGGACGGCACTCGATCCAAGTGTACTTAGATCGTACTTGGACCGTATCAACGCGGCTTAAAGGATCTGGATCCCCACGCCATCTACCCGGTGTTGATACACCATCTATTACTCTGTCAAACTCTTCTTGTAAACATAATGTATGTAGCCAGTCAGTGGCGCATCCAGGATTTATTATTGGGGGGGGGGGGGGGGGCAAGTACAGGGGTTAAATATAGTTTTCATGCAAATGAAAAAAAAACATTTAGTAGGATTTGAAAATTTTATTTACAGAACAAAGTCAAATTTTCTTTTCTTTTTACAAAGCTCTTGAATTACTTCGGCCGTGGTTACTTTAATACTACATTGGACGCTAAAGACGCGCCCAGCGCGTAACGATTAAGGTGGTCATTCGATATAATTAGCATGTTATTTAAATGTGGTAATTAAAAAGTAACTATCTAGTCAGCAGTCAATGTGTTTTGTGTATATAAAGTAAGGCCAGTCCATTTAATCTTGACTACGTCATGGTATGTCACCATGTACCTACACCTTATATAATGTTTGTTTTATGTATGTCTTTAAAAGGCGTAAGGTTAAAAAATACGAGTATCTTTCACTGACGTATGTTGTGACAGGACGTGTTTCACATATTTTAAAGATGTTGGGGTAAATCTTTCTGTCGCATTTTGATATGGCATCAACAGCATTTCTGCATGGAGTAACTGCTTTTGGTCTATCGAACTTTTTATACCATAATTTCAATTCGGCATTTAAAATTGCAAGATTTGTAGAAGGCATATCACGGTCATAAAATTCGCACAGCTCACGAAACACTTTCGGTTGAAGTATCTTTTCCGTTTGGTAGAAGAGTTATAAACTGTTTCAGTACTTCGCGATGTCGCATGAAACGTTCATTGAGCTGATTTAATATGTGGTCAATAAATGGAACAAAGATAGTTCTTCAGAAATACTCTTCTGCTGAATCAGCTGGAACATTACACCTCAATGTTTGTTTCGATGTAGTTCGCCGCTTTTTTATTTCAACATTAAAGTTATTGGCTTTTGCACACGCTTCATCGCAATTGCCAAATTCAAACTGTGTGATGCACAAAGAAACATAAAACTTGTGGATAAATGGCGGATATATGAGATTGGACACCATTAAAATTCCCGCTCATTTGTATGGCACCGTCGTAACCTTATCCATGACAAATCGATTCCATAATTATGGAAACTTTCCAATATTTTGTCAGATAAGCTTTCTCCTGTGGTGCTTGTTACAGGATCAACCGAATGAATTGTTCACAAATTTTGTTGTATTTTCGTCGTCAATGTACCTATCTAATACACAAAGAACATTGTTGCGTTGTCGAAATGTCACAAGTTTCGTCGGCAAGGATTGAATTTTTTTTATTAAATTGAGGCATAGTGGCGGTAACCGTTGAGCGTGTCATCAGTGACTGGCGGATCGGAAGTGACTAACAGCAACCATGCTGCAGCTCGATTTCCTAACTATCGTCTCGTGTGGCACCAGTCGACATGACGTAATTGTGACGTCAGCCAATACACGCTCGAGCGGGCGGCATGGGCTACGTGCGCCACGTAGGTCAAAATTGAGGTTTTATGGTATTTTCAGAGCATAAGCCTGGACATTCCTTTAACGTTGTAGATAATCTATTTATATAATTTTGAAGCCTTATTATCCGTTATATTTATTTTAAACATTTGATGACTGCATAATGTATTTTTATTACATAACATAGTAGGCATTCTTTTAAACCTCTCGATCTAATGTTTTCGAATATAGTCATATTTCAGTACAACCATATGCAGTGGTGTTAAGATTTTTTGGATTTATTAATTTTTAAACGCATTTATAAAACCATTGGTAAAATTGATGTTAACATTATATAGTGAAATAATATGTACGATAAAAAAATGTATTTATAATCTCTGTGATCCCAAATTTTACAAGAATTAGACATTTTACTATTCAAAAAATGGGCGCGATTCACACGTTTGTAGATAATTCTAAAGATACTGATTATAAGCTATGTCTTTGACCATTCAAATGTGATAAAACATTCTACGAATAACGATTGTTTTATAATAATTATCGACCTAAGAATAAAGAAGTATTTTTTTGAAATACGCCATTTCTATTGGCTTTTCCCAGTGGTTAAGATACAACATACGGCCGTAGGCATACGGCTTACGGGCCCTTTTAATAGATTTTGTAATTAACGTGTTAATTTGCATTTGAAAAGTAATTAGCAAAAACACAATTTTGTGCGGCCCGTAAGCTATGGGTTAAGAGGCGTAATCATGCCCATTACACATCTAGTCAATAATAAAAGGTAAAAAACACTCGATCGTGTTCCTTGGTTAACCAGCAGGATTGTGTGATAGATGTAAATTTTTAAATCAATAGCTTTAAGTAAAATATTAAGTTTTTTGTAAGTACTTAACATTGTAGTTGTAATAGCACGTAAAGCGCAAACCACATTGAGGTGCATGTTGCCTACTGTCACGGGCTGCCGCTACGGGAAAAAAGTGTGTAATGTTGTTGTTCATGGTATTTAAAATCTTATCAGACTGATTCTCCCATCCCGTAGCACCTTTTGAACCTTTAAACGAACATTGTCAGTTGGAAAAATCTGCCGTAATCGTTAAAACAAGAATGAGCGCACTTCACGTTGAACTGCGCTGCATCTGCACCTGCATGACGTTTTGAACGTTTTTATCATATTCCACATGGCTGTACTTTTCGAATGTCACGTCAAAGTGTCAATCTGACGTTCTTTTTTGTTTTTAGCAGTAGACACTGTGTATTTTTTTTTATAATTTTGTCTATTATCTATGGTGGGTTCTCTTCAAAATATTATCTATGAATGTCATGTCGCGCTTAATTTTAACGTAACACACACCTCTATAATCCAAGACCCACACATCCACATTAAAATTAATTGAAATTAGCATGAATAATAATTAAAAATACTAATATATTAGAGTTGGCACTCTCCGTTATAAAATAATAACATCCATAACAAATAACCAACAGAGGTAGTGATCGTTCAAAATATTCTGCCAAATAATGAAATCATAGACTAAATTTGTCTCTGAAGTGGTATTTTAGTAATGGCCGTCGCGTGATCGGGAGGGCGGTCACGTGACCCAGGATGACCTAAAGCAGGGGCGGGTAAACTTTTTGGATGGAGGGCCAAATTCAAGAATTCAAAATGAGCTGCGGGCCGCAAGTAAAATACCATTTTTCGATAGGTATACACTATTTATTATCACGAAAAATAAACATTACAAAAAAAAATAATGAGAAGAATGAAACTGTTGTACATTTTTGAACATTTTTTTAAATTTAGGTGAATTTTGTACTTGATATTCTCAAAACTGCTAGTAAATGGGCATCGGAGATATTTGATCGTAAAGATTTTTTATTGAGGTTCATGATCGAAAATGTTTGTTCACATATATAGGTTGATCCAAAAATAACGAACATTTTTCTTGCATACCTACTCTTTAAGTTGGTCGAATTTGTCTGAATTTAGGGCATTGTAAAATTTGGAGATTTCTTCACGACGATGCAATTCTCTTAAATCAGTTTCACACTGCAGATTAATAATCTCAAGTTGTAGCTCTGTCGGTACACTATCAATATCTATTGAAATCGATGTTCAACGTAGAAAATCGTGGTTACATAGTGTGAGACGAGACGCAAGGAATACGTACTGAGATAATACATTTACGAAACAACAAATTCTTCAAATTATGATCTATTATCAATATTTTTTTAAAAATTATAAAAAAGTTATTCGTAATCACAAGTACAATTATCGATGGCGGGCCGCGAAAAAATACCCTGACCTAAAGGGACAAAGCCCACCAAACGCAGCGGATTGGAGCTCTCACTAGGTAGTAGGCCCGTGAAACGTGAATGCAACCGAAATGACACTCATTCCACCCGCGCATTACCCTTCACCTATGTAATAAGGAGCGCGAAAAGTACAAAATAATTATTATTATCAGCACCTCTCATAACAAACAGTGACGTCCCGTGGGGGTAGGCAGATTGACCGTCGCTTGGGGGCGGTAGTTACTCGAAGAGCGGCAAATCGAGGAGAATCATTAGGTATATTTAGAAATAGCTACCAAAACTTAGTAATAACGGAAATATCGTTCCATTAAAAAAAAATCGGCTCACTGGTTGGAAACAAAATGTATTAATTAACATACATGGTTTAACAGCAATGTAGTTTTTGTCGGGTTCGAGATGTATAGCTTACTTCCGTTGTACTTGAATGTCTATCTTTGATGACCAGCAAGTACACGTGCAGATTTGTGAACTATAGGCAGCACATACATTTATCTACGTATCTTAAAATTTATACAAATATCTTTGTCAGTCACTCTTGAGTTTTGGAAGTTGTCAGATGTATTTGAAACCGTTGACTCGCAATATTGCCTTATTTAAGCAAAAATGGTAAGTATTTAAATTAGATTTAGTAGTAAGTATATATTTTGTTAGTAATGTATCCATACAACACATTTCTTAGATATTTTAGTCATGAAAGGATGATAAAAAAATACTCTATAAAAATGGGGCGGCATTCTGGCGCTACCTAGGGGCGGCATTTTGTCTGGGACGTCACTGATAACAAAGCAATAAAAATATTATTTTATTTCTTAGCGGCTTGTAATTCATATTCACGATGACATAATTCTACTAGCAATATATCGCACACCAAGCAACTAAACAATGCCTTTATTGTTATTAAAAGAATGCCAAGGCGCCCGTCTATCGACAACGCGTCCAGAAGCGGAGAAATAAAAAAAGCGTGCGCCCCTTATGCTTGCCGCATTCAATGGGCGTTGACATATTTGAATAAATAGTATTTACGTTAATTCGTCCTGCTGAGAAGCCAAACAACGCGTGCGCCTCCACCTATGTGCTTTGAATTATGGGGCAGGCGAGCGCAGCGCTTCGTCAAAACCAGTGTACTCTGCCGTATTTGATCACGTTGTATTTTCGATAATTCACCCCGCCACTTGTAAAATTTTGCGCGAGCGCCCCACTCGCTGGTTAAGTGGGTTTCACGCCAAAGACTTACGTGGGCGACCATTTAAAAATCTTAGCTCGTGAAACGCGCCAAAATAAAATGAATCTAGATATTAACTCATTAGTGGCACATGTGTCCATATGGACACATCAATTTTGTTGATGGTGTGACATGAATTTTTATTTGTTTTAAAAATTGTTTATTTACATTTTTTATGTATCTGTAATATAACAGAGAATGAATAGTGAAAATAAAAGTTTCATAACGTTTTTAAGTTTTGAGATAATAGCCGTGTCCATATGGACACGCGTGACACTTATGTTATACTTAATTTTTTTTGTGGATTGTATGGTTTATTAGTAGACTTAAAGTATTATAGTTTTAAATACACATTACACACAAACTAATATTGCATTTTCTTCACTGCGTTCTGATTTCAGATGTTTCTTTTTCTTTCAAAAAATCAGTCACAGCGTCGATTTTTTTTATTTTTTTGAATAAAATAATTTAGCCCATTAAATCGTATATCTGCTAGAACCATTGATTTTGATGTACATAGTTTTGAATATCCATCCTATCAAGATCCATCAGCGTTCTTATTTTCCACATTTTTCCCGAAAAATTGATATTTTATGCAGCTAGGTGTAATTGCGTGTAGAATCTCCAGTTGCAGTATAAAATATCAGATTTGTCTATCTATGTTCTTGCATTCCTAGATTTCACTTGTGTATCTGCTTTTAATTGTTTATGATTTAAATTATCGATTGTTCCACCACCATCCTCATCTGTTAAAACCGCAGGATCTGGTCGGTGGTGAGATAAATATTAATATTATATTCGTCGACATTATCATCATCACTAGCTTCATAAAGTGCATTCAATGCATTATTTACCATCATTTCTCTTTCTTCAATCTTAGACATATCCCAGAAACTAAATAATTTGACAAAATGATAATAATAAATTTTATAAAAAATATAGTGATAATGATAACACTGTTAACAAATCATAATTTAAATTTGTAGTGTTAAGTGGCACGCGTGTCCATATGGACACGCATTAATTCATTATGCAATAACACCACATAAACAAAAATAATTCCATTTCGTAATTACATATCATGAAAGTGAACACCTTTATAATGTATTCAATGACAGAAATATTATTCTTTGAAACAATATAATCAGAAAACCACGGTTACCTTTAACATAAGTCCATCATTTTTTGATTATAAAATGAATGGCCACTTTGACACTTGATATTAATTTTATTATGTCAGCTAGATCATTCAAATGACGAACAATTGAAGCAGTGTACTTATTTCAACTGACTAACGTTTATAAACCAAATTATTATTTTAAAATAACAATTAGGCAAAGTAAACTGTACTACAATAATTGCGTATCCATATGGACACGGGTGACACTAACGTGAGCAATTGGGTCTGGCACTAAAGAGTTAATAATTAGAATATAAGTGATCCTTGTTAGATAATAATTAATTAAGAAAGTAACTCACTGACTAAATATGCACGATGTATAACATAAGTTCTTCTTTTTGTATATAAAAAAACAGTGAAAATATAAAGCCCCGTGCACCAAAAAAACTACTATTTTATTTAATTATTTTTGTGAATCCCGGGTTCTAATACATATTTAGCTAGCTACAGAACCCCGGATATCTCAGTACCTTCCTACCTACCTACTTTTTATTTGGATATGTTATTGCTTGATTTTTTTTAAATCTGTAGATTAATAATTCCTTGTAAACGGCACATTTGCGGTAGGTACAAATAAACTTTTCAAAAGCAACCTTGGTTTTCCCACAGACTAATTTTCTCTTTGACAAGAAAAAATAGTTCTTTAGTTTAACGAATTATTAACCATTCAACATGAAAGTGTAAAGTAAAACACTTAATTATTCAGGCTTGCATAATGTTGACATGTCATGGGCTTTTTATATTATATGAGTGTGGCCATGTTTGGGAAAAGGCGAGATTGACTTGTGGCTAATTTATATAGAAGAAGGTTTCCTTCAACATCTATGGTGTATCTATGTACCTACGAAACAAATAATATATCTGGATGGCTGTTGAAATAATAGTGTTCTTTATTTGTATATTTATAAACATGTTATGTATTTCACAGAGTTGCGATGCGTGATGCGATTAACTAACTACAATCCAATGAAATTATCAGAATGAAAAAAAGGAGACAACGTATCTACTTTTGTGCAAAAAAATCTTACAACAATGAAAACAATACTTGTGGCATTCATTTATTGTTGCAGTAGGTAGTAAAAAATGCAGATAATGAAGACTTATTTTATTTAAACGTTTCGTCATAAGTAGGTATATTGTATATATTTTAAGCAAGATAGAATTAGTGATGATAGCTGTTGGAATATGAGTCGTGACCAGAATATCCACCGCTGGAGGCTCCATGAGATGATAATGCTTGCGACGAATAATCAGCCGACCCTCCGTGACCAAAGCCCTGTCCAGCTCCTCCGCCTAATCCACCGAATCCTTGCCCAGCACCACCGCCAGCACCACCGCCAGCTCCTCCTCCGAATCCTCCACCAGCGTTTCCACCGGCATTGATATAAACAGGAACTCTCCTTTCCACGATGTAAGGCTGGGCAACCTGTACTGGGTATGGCCTGTCAACTGGCACTGGGTAGGGCCTTGGCACACGTACTTCCACCCTCCTAATGACTGGCACCTGGTATGGTACCCTCACTGGATAAGGGACTGGTCTATCGACGTTATAATGTACCGGTCTATCCACGGTGACTGGGTATGGCCTGGTTACTTGAACTGCGACTGGTCTGTCAACGGGGACGCGGACGGGTACTGGAACTTGTCTTTCTACAGGGACTGGGTAAGGCTGGGGAACTTGGACTGTATTGGTGATTACTTGGGGTGCTTGGGCACCTCCACCTCCACCGCCGCCTCCCAGACCGCCACCAGCGCCTAGACCTCCTCCGATTCCGCCACCAGCCCCGCCTCCGAAATCACCGCCTGCGCCGCCTCCGAAACCGTGACTTCCGGTATCAATGCTGTTGCCTCCTCCATAGCCAAGATCATGTAGACCACGTTTTTCATGCTTCTTGTCTATGGACGCACAGGCCAAGGCCATACACCCAAGAAGGGTTGCAAGAGTCTGTAAATAAAATCAAGAGTATAGGTACAGTTAGGAAATGTGTTCGTCGCATGGGGATTTACCTATGATTTATCTATGATAGCGATAATCCCTAAATAAGGGCGGCAAATAAACGAATGCATACAAATATTACTAGCCAACTGAGTATTCAGCGTGATTATGTAGATTTTGTGGTAATATATTTTTTCGGCTGTGACACTGGTAGTAGGTATCTGTTTGTTTTGACAATTTGCAGATAATATAAATGTCCAAATTTTAAACATATTTTTACATATACTAGGTACGTAATAATTTTTTAGCAAAGTTTGAGCTTAAAATAGCATGGGGTGGCAAGTCTGATTTTGCCCAGAGACTTCACTGCCTGTAAGTTTGTATTCATTAATGATTCAAGACCGTCCAACCTCTTTGGGTCGTATAGTACGGACATAAAATTAATGTCTAAATAAAACACGGTTTTTGTCGGTTTACACTTTACAGGAAGTTAGCAGCAAACAAATTTTGAAAATAGGTGATATACTGGATTATTTGTTAGCTTAGATTAGGTTTGGTTTTCATTCTTGAATTCACGAATTTTGTCAAAATTAGCCATGAAAATTGAATTAATGTTCTCTCAGAGGGTATAAGAATGTTTTTCGATAATAATCGATTTTTCAAACCCAACATATGATACCAACCACTCTAAATTTTAATAAAATTGGAGACCGTATAGAATACGGTTATCTCTTTCCGATAATAAAGCTCACCGCGAACTGTGCCACAGTGAAATGTTTTTCGCACAATTTACATGTAACTAATAAAATAACCACTGAACAGATCAAAATATAGGCACATATTTTAATCTGTATTTCTTGTTATATTATGGTATACCCGCAATAAATGATTATATAACCAAACACGCAATCAATTAACTTGGTTAATAAATAAAGTTATACTGATACAAAGACTATATTATATAAAAACGGAAAAATTACTTCAGCATTGACGTTGTTCAGTTAGAAAAATAATATACAATTAATCCAGTTACAGTTTCCCTTGAAAGGACGCTCACTATTCGTAGGAAATATTGCTTAAAATCTAAGGGTTTTAAGAAGTGTACCTGCTATACGATAATAAAAATATTATAATAGTGTAGGACCTAGGTAATTTTAACATTTAGTGCTGGTATTTTATCGGACATGTAGAATTTTGCAAGGGGGAGGAAATTCTGCTTACCGATCAATAATAATTATGAATAAAATAAGACATGAAACAGATACGTAAATACGTCGATCTGTAACTGAGAGCGGAATGCACAATCTAAGATTTCGATCCTAAGGATAAGTCGCCGAAAAGCATGACTTAACTATAGACAATCCTAAGTATAGAGTTAAGGAATCCTTAACCATAGACTACTTTTGTTATGAACACTCCCCCTTCTGTATTACCATTTACCACTGACAGCTGCTGTCAAAATAAATTCACATGTCTATAAAATAGTCCATACACTTAAATTCATTTAACAATGTATCTCAATATGGATATTGATAGTGTTAATTCATTTGGCATGTACTTGCAGAATATTATTTTACTTTTATACGCCAGCCCGCAGAAATACAAAATGCCAGGTGAAGAATGACACTTGATGCTAGTATTACCATGTTAAAAAAATATCTTGCGGTGCCTGTGGAATCATGTATAATGACTTATAACGGAAACATAAGAGTATTATAATTAAATATTAATATATATTTATAGTTATTGCATTTATAAAATGCAGTTGTCATATTTTTGTCATCGTTTAACAATTATAAAATAATTTACCTAGACTATAGGAAAGAGAATTTTTAAATATGGTATTATTTTCAATAGAAATGATCTTAATTAAGGACAATGTTTCTGCATAGTGTTTTCTGCTAAGGAAATTTTAGTTATGAAAAATGTTTCTGCATTCCGCTCTGAATCGATTACGATGAACTAACTTGCATTTAAATCCACTAGAATTTAAATTAAAATTCCATCAAGTACCTTCAGTCGATTGTATTAAATATTAACTTGTATTTATTTGAGTTATTTTTTTTTTACTAAACGTCGATTGGTTTATTTTCTATCGTTGGAGCTTTGATGTCAGTCAGCTATTAGCTGTACTTTAAACTGCCACTGAATAAAATATATAATAATAAACATATCTGATAAGAAAGAACTATCTAACCTAGGCAGGTATTAAATATAATTTGTAATTTTAGTAGTTAGTGCTCACTGTTAATATATTTATAATTATAACATACCTACATAAGATCCAGTCTACGATTACAATAATTAGATTTTAATTTATGTAAGTAGCTACGTATCAAGAGTACATTAATAGTAAAAAACAATTATTTATATAGTGACTCAACATGACTATTGAGTGTAGATGATACTTATTAAAAATATACATTTATTGGACTTTACAGATATTCAATATAAGTGTTAAAGCCATAGCTATAAACCATGGTTTTTAAGGAGGGTACTTTATGACGGTTATGCCATAAAATCTATATAAAACAAAGCGTTCTCAAATATTTAATGCGCGTTACATTTAAGTGACAGATTTTAATGCCTATTATTATGATACATAAATATTGAAATTGTTGTTTTTAATTAATAGAACGCAATTTTTTTGTAGTACTTATTCCACTTTTAATCAATAGATTAGGACCGGTTTCGTCCGCCTCAGATGGACATTTTCAACATTTTGTCCCTCTGAGGTGGACGAAACCGGTCCTAATCTATTGATTAAAAGTGGAATAAGTACTACAAAAAATTGCGTTTTATTAAATAAAAACAACAATACAATGCAGTTCCACCATGAATTGACAGTTAACAAAATAAAAGAAACTATTGAAATTAATATATTATTTAACACATGTTTAAATTTATCCCATGTTTTTCCACACTTGAGATCCGTAGCCTGTTATACCACACCCTTTATGATAAGACAGTTTCTATTCATTTTGTGTTCACTGGCATCACCGTAAGGGGATATCTGCCTATCTAATAGGTACATTATTATAAATTTACACTGTTTAGATTGTTTAAAGTGTACCTATTCAGTGTTTTTCTACCTTTGCCAATTATTAATGAGACACTTGAAACTAATTAGGATTTTACGATACACCAAAATTATTAAATAATTAAAGAGTTTCGCTTGAAATAACTCATTTTTTTTTATTAGTTTTCGAGAAAACTGATCAGGAAACACTTGTGTAGATTAAAGAAAATTCAGTAAATATTTCAAAACGTGAATGTTGTAAATACAAGAAATGCTATAATGTTCCGTTCATAACACTATATTACATCATGCCACAAGGTGGGGTTTTAGGTCTAATAATAACGTAATGATTTATAATGAAGTGGTTAGGAGGGTATCATAAAACCAATAAAATATAAACTCGTATTTTTATAGAAAAAATAAATCAGAAATCGATAATTTTCAACGAAATTGTTTTTAATGAGTAGCGTCAAAAATGTATTGTGACAAAAATATGTTGGCGGCAACTAAAGATCTACCATCGTAAGTTGGCAGCCGGTCGAATTTGAAACTAAAATTGTTTATCGAGGATAAATTTGTTATAAATGCCATTTAATTTTACAACATGTTTCTCGAATTATGGATTGCATAATATTTGTACAGAAATCTACTACCAATAATAAATTATAAATTACTATTTTTTTGTTAGTTATGGTAAAATTCTCAATGTCATACTAGCGCCCTCGCTGAAACGCCAATTTATGATGGTAGATCTATAGTAAACACTACTTAAATATTGTTTCTATAATATATATTAATTGTGATAGTATTTCGCCTCATACAATACTGGGTTTATAGCTAACGTATAATTTCAAATGATATGTCAGTACAACAGCTGTACTTATATTTAAAAATGTAATTTAAGCGATTTTGTAGAAAATGGCATATACCATAGGCATTGTGTATATCTTGGGACAATCAGTATAAGTTCTAAATTCAAAATAATATATATTTAATGTAAATATTTAAGACCATTTATTCCATTCTAAATTCAATAGCTATTTAAATTAAGAGCGTAGGACGTATAAAACTTTATAAACACCGTTGAAGGTTGCAAGACACTGGTTGCAGAACAATTTGGAAGGGTTTAACATAAGTATAAAACACATATAATAATTAATGACTACTCACCAAAGATCTCATGATATATTGTTTGAAGAAGAAGTCACAAGTGCAACTAATATCTTGGAAATGTGTTTCCTAGTTTATATACTAAGCTATCTCTCAAGCGAATGCGTTTTCACGCTAAAATAAATATAGTCATTTTATTTTGATATTAAATGCACTCAGTTTTTAGTAATTTTATACGAAATTAAGTAATTTCAATAATTACGATTCGGAAAACGATAATATCTTAATGCACTGAATAACATTATAAAAAATTGGACACGGTTAAACCAGAAATTCCGCAAATTTTGTAAAATATTATCTTAATTTATTCTATTCAACAATTTCCAGTGGCGTCTGAAGGATAATAATATGAAGGGGATGGTAAAAATGGTGAGTGGTAATGGCACGTGTCATGAAGTCGTGGGTTTCGGGTTGTTTTTCAATGAGTATTTGGACTCAGAGTATGGCCCCAATAAGTTGAGCAAGTGGTTTTTATATTCGAGGTTGTGATGGAAAAATCTTATCTTGAGAATTCTCGAGAAAAAATCAGAAAAAGCCAATTTCAAATCTAGAGAAAACATGAATGAGATTCTTGAGAAATCGAGAAGTTATCACTAGGTTAAGGTGCCTATGAAAATTTGATTTTTCGGTAAAAGAAAGAGACACTTCTGATTCTCAGAATTTCTTAAATTTGCCGGTAAGAAAAATTGTTACCGGAAGAGAAAAACAAGGTCTTGACAGTATTATTGGTCTAACTTATCAACTTTAATTATTGTAAACGAAATTTGTTTAATCTTATCAATCAAATCAAATATAATGTTTTCACAATTTTTTTTTAAAAACCATACATTATCATTCTTGACAGTAGTTGTGTAATTTATCGTGTTTCAGCGCAATATTAGAAAATCAGCTTCATCATTTTTTGCACCGCAATCCTCGGCGGGTCTGTTTCTTCCAGAAACTTTCTATATCCCGGAAGATGCAGTGGGGACGCTTTCCAATTGCTTTGAAGTGGTGCAGTCTAACCATCTCAGTTTAGTCCACTCAAGTATAGCTCGATTTTTTTAAATACACTTATTTTAATAACAGAATATGTAAGTACTTATATTATGACGAATTACGCATATTTTTCATCACGTACCCAGCGTTCCCTAATGCCGGGTACTCATTAGCCGTAACTGTGACCGTTGTGGATACAGTAACCAGTATGGACGCCTAGTTCGCGAGCTTAAGAACGTACTTCATTGTAACGGCAAATGATTGTCAACAGTAGGTGCAAAGAAATTTAGCACTCGTCGCCAATCGGAGAACGATAGTCGAGGTGTGCGCACGTCGATTTGTTTTGTCATGGCGTCGGATGAATGTATTCTTAAATCATGTAAAGATGACTAAAAACTTTACGTATATACTTGAAAAAAAAAACATGTCAATGAATATACTATTATTATTAGTAATATAACGATAAACATAACATTACATGGACGCATGTTGAATTTTTATGACAAATTATATTTCGTTCGGCACGCGTCATTTGCACAATCCGCGCATCGCCTAGCCACGATCTTTTGAGACCATGCCTCAACTGAAGTATAACCTTAATAAATAATTATTTCGCATCTAATGTTGGTTACAGTATTTGGAACGGTTTCAGTTACGGGTCGCTAATGAGTATCCGGCTTTATATAGGTATGTATTTTCCTAGTGAACTCATAAACAAATACCCATGTCATTGATATGCAGATAGGTACATTTCAATTTTAAAGATTCACAATGAGTAATACAAAGCTCGATACTAGTATCCCCCTTTCGACGAAATTGTCGTACCAGCACTGCCTAATCGGACAGCTCTGTTCTGGTTGCGAATTTTCATAATGTATAATATTTTTTTAGTTTTTTTTTAAAGTTGTTCATATGGATCATCCCGATAAGGAGGAGGTTGAAATAGAAAGTGCTAGTGCAGCCTGAAGATCATATAAAACCACCAGCAAATCTGCAATCATTATCAGTCGCTTCAGGTAGCGACATCAGCCACACTTCAAACAACCAAAACATGGCGTTTAAGGTGAGTTTGAAATCCGATTCATAAACGATAATTGAAAATCGAACGTGCAGTCATAGTAATTAATAAAAATCATTCGACATATTTGAAGTTTTCGAAAATAAAGTTGTAATACTTATTTATAAAAATATGCAGAAAGAAATATTACGATTATTATTATAAATGAATCTCTATTCTTGTATATTAAAATATATTATTATTGTAGTGTAGTATATTGTCCGAAAATTAGGAAAATTTGCCGATACAATTGGGCGTATTCAGAAATGGCAAAAAAGCTTTCAAAGCTAATGAGTAATGACATTTTCGTTGATAAGCACTTTGCCGAAACGATAATTAATATATCTATATTATGAATTTTAAACATATTAAGTAGTATTTATTTGGGCTAGGTATAATATTTAACTCAAAAAGATAATGTTGCACTTAGATTAAATATTGATTTAAAAAAATGATAATTATTTATTATATTTTAATCTTTTATTAATTTTTTATAACAATTTGTAACCGTAAGACAGTGTACAATGTATTAGGTATAATGTAACTCAGAGTTAAGTTATTGAGTTAACTAGACCTGTTGTAAATTCAGGTTTTTGCTTAATGTCTTTTGTATGACTCACAAAATGGATTAGACATGTAAATGATTATTGCATTACCTGTTACATTCTTTTTTATGTACCTATGTCATTTATACTAATTTCTAATATTTTTATTTCCAGATTGTGTTTGGAGTTATTGCCCTTGTGGTATTAGCTGGGGCCACTGAAAAGAAGGTGGAAAAACGTGGACTCGAAAGCGCTGAATACAGCGGACATGGTGCCGACTCTGCCGACCTTTCCGGGCATGGAGGCTTTGGATCAGGCTCAGACTATGGCGGCTCTGGAATTGGTGGTGGCGGTGGAGATGGCGGCGCTGGATTCGGTGGTGGTGCTGGATTCGGTGGCGGTGCTGGAATCGGTGGTGGGGGTGGCGGTGGCGGTGGAAACCAAGTCATCACTAATACCGTTCAAGTACCAGTACCACAGCCCTACCCCGTCACAGTCGACAGACAAGTTCCAGTTCCAGTCCAGGTTCCAGTCAATCGACCTTACACCGTAGAAGTACCAAGAGCTTACACTATCACCAGAGAACGCGCAGTGCCAGTTTACGTCAACAGACCAGTACCTTACACCGTCAGAGTTCCAGTTCGAGTACCAGTTGTGCAAAGAGTGGAAATTCCAGTCCCAAGGCCCTACCCAGTTCCAGTCGACAGGCCATACACCGTTAATGTGCCCCAAGCTATTGTCATTCAGAGACAAGTGCCAGTTATCATCAATCAGGGAGGTGGAGGCGGAGGCGGAGGAGGCAACGCTCTCGGAGGTGGCAATGCTTTTGGAGGCGGAGCTGGTGGATTTGACGGAGGATTCGGTGGACAAGGGGGCGGCTATGGTGGAGGCTACGGAGGACACGGAATCTCTTCCGGCTCATACTCATCAGGCGAATCAGATTATTCATCCCACGGATCGTCTTCTAGTGATTATTCTGGACACTCCGGTGCTGTCTCTTCTCAGAAGTTCACAATTCACCATTAATTTCGACCCCTCGTTCTAGCGAAAACCAAACGCAATCTATTCGTCACATCTGAAAAGATTGAAATATATCTCAAAGTTGCATGTTTTATTGAGAGCTCTGGGATTATTTTAATATTCTTCAATTGTTTTAAAGAAGTCTTCTCTGAATTACTACCATGTCCTAATCAATAAATTTCTTCTTCACCCTGTGCTACCTGTTGTCTGATCTAGTATGAAACGATTGGTTGCATGTTATGTTAAACATAATTAGATTTTGAGTTGCAGCAAGTGACGTCTTCTGAGAGCTCATAATATTTTTTATCTTTCCATTTGTGTATTGAATTGATCTCATACTATTATTGCAATTAATAAAATGTTCTTCGATTGACTAACAAACCAAACGAATCTTATTATTTTAAATACATACAATCCCAAAAAAGTATCCATTATATCTAGATTCAGAACAGTAACCAGATTGAAACAAATGGCTATTGATTAATTGCCAAAAGTCTGCCTAGTGAAAATGATTATTTATCTTTTTTGTAGTTTCCATTACATTAATCTAATTCCATATTAGATGAACAGAAAATAATTTAATACACATAAAATATTGATGAATCACATAAGATATCGACCATGTCCGATCCTAATAGGATCATACTATGGGTCTCTACAAGTGGAAGTTTGTATTAACAGATTTTGTTTTTACGACAAATGTATGTCAGCCACTCGCTCAACCTATTAGGTCCATTCATACTCTGGACTCATACACAAATTGAAAAAACAATATGTCGTCTCTGTTCTGGCAGAACACACTAACTGGAGAATACTAGTTTTGAGTAATTTGACTTTGAAGTTGTTAAAATGTTTGAAATGGTCTATCATGTGAGTTTATTTAAAGTAATCGTAAAAAGTATGACTTTAAAATAAAGACTGTTTATTTATTGAAGGTTTCAAGACGGTAAAGTTTGAAATAAGGAACATTTTGGTATAACTAACTCAATATATCATTTTTTTGAATTAGTGTCTTCTGCCAGAATAGTGACGATGTGTAGTTGCCAGATTTTGAACTTTATTATTAATCAGGACCGGCTCCAATCGCTTAGAAAGATATTGTCATAATACCTATGTTTTTTTATCGTTAAAAAGTTTCTAACATTACTATTTTTCGTAAGCAGCATTCTAAAACAGTAGAAAATAAGATTTTTAACTTAGTTTTGGCAAGAGTGATCGTTGGAGGCTTTCGTTTTATTATTACATATTATTTTATTGGTATGTTTATCTTTAAAATCTAATTTAATGAGTGTTAGTATCTGTGAATTAAGAAATATTTTTAGTCAGAAAACGATTCAGATTTTTTGGTGTACAATCAACAATTTAAATTTATTATCACTACATTGTCTCTATCAGACATCGGCTGGTCAGTTCCATTCCCCAAAAAGACTCTTTATTTATGTAGATTGTAGATACAACTTTGTGGATATAAAAAATCACTAAAGGATAAAATAAATAATTTCAAGATAAAAAGAACTTATTATATTCAACGCTTTTAAATTTTCTGTTGAATCATATAAACTTCACTTCACTAGCTTAAACGATCAAAAAAAATGTACTTGATAGAAATAATACTGAAATGTCATATTGATTTCGATAGTAACGCACGTATATATTAATATTAATAATTTCGTTGCTAGGACCCACTTAGCAACCAATAATAGTTTTACTTTTTACGGATTTCTTCCGAAATAACTTTTCATACAAAACAGAATTAACTGAAAATGAAATCAATTCTACTTAAAGATGGTTAAACTATTAAAAAATGCATTGGCATCGTGTTCTGATATATTCTAAAAGTTTCAAATGTCTAGCTAGTCGGGGAGTTAGTTAAAAATCGATTGGATTGGACCGGACAAACATCCACCGGACAAATAAGAATACGAGCTAAGAAAAACGTTGTAAAAATGAAGATATCCACCAGCGAACAAAACTCAGACATCAATTAATTATCGCATCGCAAGATTTGGGGGCTGTTAATAAAAGAGATGACCGGTGGATTCTAGAATTGAGAATCGACAACACTGTTGATTGAATATGAGTAATATTAACAAGTCTTCTACGATAATTATTTTATTGACTGAAGTGGGACGTGTCCTGCCGATATCAAGTTGGGCAATTTTATGCATAATTCACAAAATATGTTTCGTGAAAATAACCAGAACTAAAAATGAATTCGTTGTAATTAGTGTAGGTATTTACCTTTACATTTCCTTATATTTGAAATAATTCATTTAATTCGAAGTAAAGATTTAGATCCGGGTCTTTGGCATAGCATATTAAACGAACATCACTCACCGTGACATTTTACCATATCCTCGGGTGACCATAATAACTCTTTGTTACCAAAACGGGACATGCATCTACATGCAGGCGGTTTATTGTTATTTTCCATGTTATGGGTGCACGACGATTTTTTTCTCGCGGAAGTAAGTTAATTTAAAAATACTCAGCAATGGTTTTGGAGAGATGATTTTTGATAAAATAAAAAAAATCAAACAAATCGACAAGGCATTCAATTTGTGTGTTATAATTTTATCTGTTTTTAAAAATATTTTTTATAATATTTATATACTTATAAGGTTATATACTATTTAGCTACGGCCACGATGGCAGAGCGGTTATCGCGTAAGTTTATAATGTCATGGGTCCCGAGATCAAATCCCGGGTCTGGCCACATTCACATGTTGTTTTTCAATGTGTGTTTGGATCAGAGTTGTTCAAGTGGCAAACACCCATTTCTCGTAAAAACAAGAAATCTGTTAAAAATACGTTAAAATCTGTATAAAGATATGCATTTGATAATATATTTTGCTAGATTCGTGTGGAGGAATTATATGCTAGCTAGAAATGAAAATTATTTTAAAAAAACTTTCTAAAATAGCCTTATTTAACAGATCAATCGATACTTATTTATTTTAATAATGACATTGTCACCATGATAATAATGTATTTAATTTGTAAATGAAGATTTTCGATTGCATATTTCGTGAAAACTATTATCATAATATTATATTATAATTCAATATGCAATAATCAGATCTACAAACGGTTTACCATATTCGATTTGTAATATGAACAATAACTAACGCTACCATCGAAGTTTGCAGTTTCGTATCACAGCCTGATTATAGTAGGCCTTGGACTGGATTCGTGTAAATGACTTCACAGCAAAGATAGAGTAACTATCCCATTAAAAACTGGACGTATGGTCAACATAACCATACCGAATATTAAAAAAAACATTATTTATTACCGAAACTAATAAATCTGATCATAATGCATGTAGTAGGTAATTATTTACAAAGGCAATTAAAATAATAAATTTACGGTGAGTTTTAAGTTTGAACACAACTACATAAGTACTAGCGTTTGCAGGTTCCTAATCCCGGCATTTCAAGATCCCCGCCTTTGATTACAAGGTAAAAAGTGTTATAATATTAATTTTGACCACAATCAATATATTTTCGTCAATTTAAGAAGTCGTAATGTTTAAAGAAAGCGGTGAGTTTATAAGAACTTATGGGTCCTCTATAAAATACCTACTAGGTTCGAGTTGTGAAGTTTAGTTTGTTGTATGTTTTTTTTTAACGTTAAACAACGTCTTTTAGTAGGTTCGACAATCGGTCGTAAGCCGCTTGGTAATGATAAGTGAAAGATAAGCTGATTGCATATAACTTTTTAAGAAATACACATACCGAGACAGTTTATATTTATTTATTTATTTTAAAAAGACACGTTGATTACATAACAAATTATTAATGCAGGATGTTCACAACATGACATTTAGAATAAAAAGTACAAGTAATCAGTTAGAGAAAAAACAAGGTAGAGTACAAAAAACAAAGCAAAAAATAGTTTTATACAAAAGAAATAAAATGAAAAAACAAGAATAATTAAAAAAAATACAAATTAAACAATGAAATAGAAAAAACAGAATATACAATGCATCGCTAAAAATATCTACATCTCTAGGGAGTGCATTGACCAGCCGCACAGCCCTCGCTATTGGCTATTGCCTGGTGAGCCTGACATGAGGAAACAGCTTTCACCCAAAGCATACAAATTCAACTTCTCTAAAATATCGGGATTGGAAACTATACCACGTGAGAGTAAGGAAAAATGCTTTAAGAGTAGAAGTGACCTACGAGCTTCAAAAGAATGAAAGGCGAGCATGCCTTGAAGTCAGAAAATACTCGTTTTAGAAGATGTCAAAAGTAAAATAATTATATACTTTAAAATAAAGACGTTGAAGAATTTTTTTCTGAATACGCTCTAAAACAAGCTTATAGGAAACGTCATAAGGACTCCAGATAATGGACCCATATTCAAGAATTCTTCGTACTAACGACACATATAGTGTACGTAAAACAGTTGGATTCTTGAATGGCTTGACTTGTTGTATGACGAATCACGCAATGCCGTAGAAGTGATGTGTGAGCGAGATGATAAGCGTGAGTCAAACAATATGCCAAGATCTTTAATTTATGATTAACGCTTCAGTAATCTATTTGACATATTATAGTTGAATATAATTGGAGATCTTGATTTTTAAAAGCTAATACACACACATTTGTCAGTATTAAATTCGAGTTTATTTTTTTTCTACCAAATTTCAATTGAATTAAAATTATTTTGTAATATGTGACAATCTAATTCACTGCAAATTGACGCATATAATTTAAATCCTCTGCAAAGAGTAAAAACTGGATTCCATTTATAACGTTGACAATGTCATTAATGAATATAAGGAACATAATTGGGCCAAGATTTGATCCTTGGGGAACACCTGAATAAGTTTGAAAGACGTCAGATCTACACCCCATACTCCACAAATTGACAGCCATGCGAAAAGTAAGATTTGAAAAAGTTCATAAAATTTATAGATCCACATACTGCACTTAATTTGTTAATGAGAATATCATGTTCTACCCGGTCAAAAGGCTTTGACATATCATCTGTATAAATTGCGTCCACTTGACAATTTACGTTCAGCGAATGAGATATGAATCAGCATACGTCATAAGGTTTGTAACTGTTGACCCAGCTGATCGAAATCCATGTTGAGCGTCAGTCAGTTGACCGTCTACATGTTTATAAATAAACCTATGCAAAATAGACTCAAATAATTTAGCTGGTGCATAAGAGTCGCCTGACGGTTTATTCAGTTACACCATCAAAGTCAGTGAGAGGTGTGGTGGAAAACAGGCCTCGATGACTGCGTTCCAGCAGTCATTTTATATGTTTCACTCTATTATTTTATATTAAATAAACGAAACGAATGACTAAAATAATTCTTTTATTAATTTCGCCCAATAGTTCTACGTACATAAAGTCACCGCGCATTTTTTTAAAAGTATATAATATAATAGTATAGGTACATATTTATTATGTCGGCTTTTTGTCAAATCCCGGGATTAATAAAACACTTATCCCGGAATTGAAAAATCAGTACGGGATTTCAATCCCTACCACATATAGGTATATTTTAATAAAAATAATTATTGTTATAACCGTTGGCATGATTTTAATAGAATCTGGAAAATAATGATTCATCACTCGTTTCTACTGACTGTACAGTAAGTAGATAATGATTATATTTTCAAGTTATGTTAAACCGTTAGCTCAATTAGAATTAATGTATATTTTTTGGTATATCGTAAGTCATTGATGTACACACTGTTCTCTAATTTATTTTTTAAAAGTTTATGATAAATAAATTATTAATATTAATAAAATATTAAAAAGTACTGTGATTTCCAGGCCCGTTCCAAGAAACTCGGCAGCCCATGCAAAGCTATGTTATTTTCAATTCTGCAATTTGCCTAAAGTCGGAGATTCTATAAGGCGAAGCTGACAGAGCTTGGAGACAAAACCACTGTGTCTGGTTAATATCTAAGAACTCCAAATATCTGTTGTCAATCTGGTTATCTCCATTTGCCACTTTAAATTCGGCCCGTATTTTTTTGTTGATGTACAAAATAGATACTCGATATAACAAATATGTATTTTTCAACAGAATCCCTACATGCAAAAGTCATCGCACGCCACAATTAAATATAATATACAATATGTTAATACAACACCTGTCAATATTCTTGTCAATGCGCTCAATAATACTATTAACTAACAACAATACTATTTTTTAACAGAAGCAACGCAATATACGGTAACAATATTCATAGCTAAACAATGCGTCGATTCGTAGGTATCTATTTCAATGAAATCGGTGTATTATATACGAGTTTCACCCAATGCCTAAACAAAACCGAACCATAAGTGCGAGTAAGAAAGCGTTCGGGACGCTTACCTCTCCGCAATATGCGTTATAAGTAGGGAATCCAATCCCGAGCCAAAATTCTGATCCCGGGATTTCGGGATTACAATTTAACAATCCCGGGATTGGCATTTTTTCCATTGTTAATATAAAAATTTTATATTTACAAATAACATTGATAAAATCGGTCAAAAATAAATCTAGTATAATTTATACTACTTACGACATTTATTGTTAATATTGTATACGTTCAATCTTGGAAATACACAAGTTTAATGAAGTAAATAATATTGTAATATAAATAATAATGTGCATTTAATAATCTGATAGTGAAGACTTAATGAATGGATTAGCGAGATTTAAAATAGTAAAGCAAATAATCATGGCGTACTGATGGCCTTTCCGCTTCATAAATCTAATTAGTCAGCCAAATATGAAATTGCCGTAAAACGTATGATATCATGGTGGAATTACTTTGTTAAAAGTGCGAAGCATTGTTTTTTTCCAATCTTTCCATTTTTAATAATTTATGTGAAAAAATAAAATGAATCGGCAACCTACACATGGGTATAAATCAAACTTCATTCAAACTCAGTTTATTTCTAATGTAGTTATTTTTTATTAAAAGTATTTTTTCTGTTCGCTTTTATTTTATTTTCCATAAAAATGGATAAAAAAATCAATCCCGAAATCCCGGGATTATGTTTATCAATCCCGGGATTCACAGGTATCGAAAATAGCTCGGGATCCCGGGATCCCGGGATTCGGGATCCCGGGATTGGAATCCTTAGTTATAAGTAAGATATAATTTATTTCTACGGTTGAATAAAATATTTTTTATACACGTCGCCGGTGTATATTGTTTTGCATGACTTCAGTCATTTAAAAACTGCGAACACGTGTTGCTGAAATTTATTGTTTTTGTATTATAATGGTTAACTATGTTGTGTTTAAATTTTGTAACTGTACTGAGAAGCAACATGATGGTATAACGTTCCATAGTTAAGTTAATAATAATAAAATTGAGGTTCTGCTGTTCGTTATACGCAAGAAACACGGCTTCATTTTTCCGAACAATACCCACTTTCTTTATATTATTACTCTGAGTTTTCATCAGTATTATAGTGAACTGGGTTAAGAATTAGTATGCGATCAAGTGCAGCGCGCATGACAGGGATGTAAGATGTAACGTAGTCGACATACTAAATGCGATCGCAAGCTCTTTTGCATGCATTTTTACATGTGTCAGAGTGAGAAGCGTATGGTTAGCTGTGCATACCACCTTGGACAGATATATATATATATATATAGAGAGAGAGAGTGAGTGTCTGTATATGCGTTGTGTATGCTGCGTTACAGACCGACAGATTACATGTTGTTTTTCAATGTAAAATAAATCTTTTAAGATAACCGTCACCTTCGGTTATGCGTGTGAATGGTGATTTACGCAAAATATTTAATTATGCCAATTAACATCAAACGCTGTTTTATTTACGACTATAATTTATCATTAAAAGAGAATGCATCATTAATTATTTATAATTTTCGTCTCGTACCTACATATGTGGCTTGCTTTCCCAAAATTTGAATTATTTTTAATAATTTAGTATAATATGGATGTGATTTATGTCGGTATCATATTATTATTAAAATGCACGAATAAATATATTATCTAAAACGTATGTCACGAAAAATCCCAAAAATATTCTACAGTACCTATTGTCATTCATTAGCTTACTAATGGATAGAGTATAATATTATTAAGAATATAATAGCCCTCGTGAACTATCCTGTTCTTAGTCATCTGTGTCTACCAGGGAACTCAGAAATAATGGAAACTGAAATACAAAACTGGTAAGGCGATAGCAGGTAACCGACTCGAGTAAGGAAGAATCCGGGGTAAACTTACACACGTGTCAAGAATACCGTTTACGTACAATACTGAAAACTGCTCTCGGTTTATGCATTTACGCTCATTTAATGTTGGTGTATTACACACACTATTGCACGAGCATAATGCGTGCTTCATTTTCGTAGGACACTCACACATTCAAAACCATGCATCAAGATGCGGTGTATTGAATATAGCCTATCGGTATTCTATTTATTATCTGTTCTGTGGTGTCTACTCGTACCTACGTATTTCATTATTTCGTGATCATATAAAAACTGTAGAATGTGTCTGGAGAATAAACTATACCTTCATTGCAGTAAGCATATTGTAAATCATGTTCATATCTTTACAGCATTATTCTACTATTTTGCTAAAGTATTGACTTAAATAATATCACACATAGTTTACGTTATAATGTATTTTTCTTCTTTTTTTCAGGCGCTTCAACCCTGTGTGGGCCTTAGTTTCCTCCAGCATCTGAATCTATTCAAAGCCGCTTCACTCCAGTTTAGGACAATCAAGATCTTTAAATCCAATTCGACACTATCCCTCCATCCTGTACGAGGTTGCTCAGGTCTTCGCGTTTCTCTCTTTCATCTATTCTGATAAGGTGTCCACATCTTGAAATTTTCTTTGTAAGGGTTTGTCCTGTATAAACCAATTCTTGTACATAGAAATTATTCGCACACTTTTCTATTTCTACAGAATTAATTGCTGTTGTGCCTTCCAGTTTCACGAATGTCAGTTTCTTTGTCATCCATGATTCGTCCATCATGTGGACATAGCTTAGCCATCTAAGGCAGCCCGATTTGATGGATTGCAAAATGTGCAGGCCCCCGTACAAAGCGTACAACTCGTAACTGTATCTTCATCTCCGCCCTGACTGTGTGTCATTGATTGGTCCGAAGGTACCTCGCAGCATGCTCTGCTCAAATAAGCCCAACACTATTTGAATTAATCAGGTCTCCGAGTCATACATGACAACTGGTCTTATTAGTTATAAATGTATTTGATAAATTAATTCTATATTATATTACATTACAATTTCACGTTCCTCTCTATGACGTATTCTGATAACGTGTCCACATGTAAAAATATTGTATTATGGAAGGGTGCGTCCTGTATAAACCAATGCTCTCAATTAAAAATCATTCGCACACTAATTTCTATTTCTACAGAATTGCAATTGTAAAAATGTATTTCGTATATGAATGTTTATTTTTGATCATCATCATTGAAATTTAAGTATCTTTTTTACCAAGTTAGAAATAATAAGGAAAAAAAACTACGTTGTAATAACATAATGGTAAGTAAAAAGTTTATTAAAACAAATAATAATTATCAAGTTTACAGTCATTCCAACATTCATCATGGTTAAATATAAAATATCACGATATTAGTCTAAATAGTCAACATCTTTGAATAATTTAGTGATAAATCGTAACCTTCTGGAAGGATACAGCCCCACCTGTTTTAGATCTAACCGAAGATGCACCGTGACTTGAGTGGATCCCAGATATCAACTCATTGCTTGATAATCCAGATGAACTATGTGCTGGATGAGAAGATGCAGAAGCGGTTGAATGTCCTCCATTCAAATGACCTTGCTGTGATGAAGAATCGTGGATTGAATAGTCTACCACCGAGGAACCTTTTGATGGATGAGAATCCTGAATAGTATATCCTACAGATAAACTATGAGACGGATAGGCTTGCACAGAATGTTGAGTATTGCCTACATTCTGGGAAGAAAAATAACCATGGTTGCTTGCATATACGTCATTGGATAAATGGTTTGTTGTATACGAATTGCTATGACCTGAAAGTTCTCCGGAAGGTGGGCTGATCTGATGAGAAGAATATCCACTTGTTGAAAGACTCTGTGGCGAATAAGATTCAATGGGCAGTTTCTCAATAGGAGATACGTTACTTGCTGGATAGGAACTATGAGTCGAAAATCCACCTGTGGACAAAGATCCATGAGATTTTAATCCATCAGCAGATACGCCATTGAAAGATCCGTGCGAGGGATATCCAACGAGACTAAGGTCCTGTGATGGAATGGATTTATAAGACGAATAGTCAATATTCGACAAGTCTTGCTGATAATTATGTGTATTGGTCAAATCTTCACCAGAGTTCAAAGTGGCTGAAGAATGAGATGTATGTGAAGGGTATCCACTAGTTGAAACATCATTTAAAGATGCATGTGGTGCAACCAACGATGGGTTGAAATTATGGGAATTACCAGAAAAGCTATCTGATGAGTAGGTTTGAATGTTTGCATGCCCATTAGTGGGGAGTCCGGATGAGCTATGCAATGAGTATCCACCATTTGACAGCACATTACCACTTTGAAATTCTATTGATGGGTTGGAATTATATGATGAATATTCATAACTGGGCAAACTGTGTGGGGAAGAGATAAAAGAATTTTCATTAAAAGATAAACTAGGTTTGGGATTAGAGATGTGGTTTAAATATTCACTGGTAGCCAAGTCATTGGAAGACAAATCATTGGTAGATCCATGATACAAATGTCCATTAGAAGATGCAATTTGCGTTTGAATGGTGTTTTCGGATAATTGTACATTGTTTGCAACTCCTTGTAATGCATGATGATTATTAGAATTAAAAGGTATCCACCCACTTTCAGTCAAACCATTTTGTGAGTCGTGAGATAATTGACCGGAAATTGATGACAGAGATGCATCAGACAATAATCCATGTCCAGCATAATTTAATCCATGTCCATTAAATGATGAAGCTCCTCCACCATATCCATTTTGTTCTTGGTTGATTATGATTGGAACTTTCGTTTCAACTACGACAGGTTTAGGTACGTTAACTGGGTATGGCCTATGAACTGGAACTGCGTACGGTTGTGGTACGGAAATCTCAACTCTGTGTACAAAGGGTACTCTAATTGGAACTCCCACGGTGTAAGGTACATGTCTGTTAACAATGACTGGTACTGCTCTTTCTCTGGTGATAGTGTATGGCTTTGGAACTTCCACGGTGTAAGGTCTATCAACTTGAACTTGAACTGGTACAGCGACTGGCTTATTGACAGTTACTGGATAAGGGTGTGGTACGGGGACCTCCACTGTTTTGGTGATTACGTTGGGAGACTGTAGACCAGAATTAATTTCGGATGCATAGTTTGGTCCTAGATTTTCTTGCGATGGTTTAAAGCTGAGGTGTTCTGAATATGTGTTACCACTGGATTCGTGTCCACCATTTCCAATGCTGTGAAGCCCTCGTTTGTCCTGTTTGTTATCAACAGCTCCAGCAAGTGAAAGAAGTGCGAAAAACCCGAAGTATTTCTGAAACATAAGAAATTACAGAAAATTAATTTCGGTAAAGATAATGAAAATCAGAATTTTTGTGTATAATTTTGATAGGTTGTTTTGTTCAACCAAACTACTAAGTTTTGTGAGACAAGTTTTTAATAGCCTATATCACATCGTGTCCGGAAATTTGCACGTATCCAATTCGCCGTGTCACACTTCACCGTGAAATGTTGTATCGGAAATATATAAAGATATAATATATAAAGAGATACAATTTATGCCTAAATAAAACACTGTTCTTATCGGTTTACAGGAAGCCAGCGGCAAACAAATTTTGAAAATAGCCGATATACTGGATTATTTGTTAGGTTAGGTTAAGTCAGGTTAGGTTTTCATTTTTGAAGGAACATTATTGTCTGCAATGCTCCACGAACTCATATTTTTTTCATCTCGGTGCTATAGAGATGACCGTATAGTACACGGTCATCTCTTTCCGTTAAGGCCATGCATTAGTTGAGGCACGGTCTAAAAAGATCGTTGCTAGGCGATGCGCGGATTGCGGGTGGCGGGTGAAAATGACGCCTGTCAAACGAAATATTATTTGTCATATAAATCCAACATACGTCCATTTTATGTTCTGTTTATTGTTCTATTAGTAACAATAATAATATATTCATTGACATGTTTTCTTTTTAAAGTAAATGGGTAACGTTTTTAGTCATCTTTACACGATTTTAGAATTAATTGACCCGTCGCCATCACGCAGCAAAGTGACGTGTTCCTGGGTCAACATTCTCTCACTGAATGGCAGCGAGTCCAAAATTTCGTCGCGCGTACAGTTGAAAATTATTTGGCGTTTCACTGATGCGTCACCTTAAGAAAGCTCACGGCGAACTGTGCTACGGTGAAATGTAATACATACAATTTACATGTAACCATATCACATAGGTCGTGTCCAATTCGGCATATTACTTTATTATAATAATATGATAAAAAAATAATAATCAAACAACGTTTTAATGTTCTATTTAGATCACAACTTTTTGTTTACCATGTCCGATCCTGATTAGCAGACTTTTTAACGAGAAATGGATGTTAAGGCACTTGCTCAACCTATTAGGTCCATACTCTGACTCAAACACAAATTGAAAAACAATATGTGTATTTGCCAGACCCAGGTTTCGAACCTGGGACCCACGACGTTATAGGCCAACGCTTAAGCCACAACTCACACCAACCACAATATCACAATTGTATTGGTTGATAATGATATTTTATAGTAACTTCTATAATCATTGTTATAAAACTAAAAAAAGCAAATGTTTATATTTTTAGTAAGTATTCAAATTAATGTAATAATTATTTATATTCGATACAATCGGTGCCTATTAATTAGTCTCATATAATTGTCTATGGAACCAAAACGTAAAGTTAAATGAATATATCATCAAACGTGGAATACCTAGATACTTCGGACATATTTTACACAATGAGTTACTTTAGCTCAGTGGTCTCCAAACTCAATAAGGATGTGAGCTACTTTCAGAAATTGAAATTGTCCGGTGACCTACTTATACATATTCCTTCTTTATAATTTTTATCATCGTCCTATTTATATCGTACCATACATAATATTATTATATTACTTAAAATAAATTAGAACATCGGACTTACAATAAAACATAAAATGCGTACTTTAATTATGTAAATAAGTGAGTAAAAGTCAAAATAAATAGTATTAGAGAATGGCTTTCTTCCACAATTTTTTCAATTCTCGGTGAGTACCTTCATTGAAACTTATTTCGAGAAATATTTCATTTTGGAGTCCAATAATAAAATTTGAGAGGCAAATTTATAAATAATATGATAAAATTTAATATCCTACGCGAGCCACCGAAAATGACACCGCGAGCGACCGTTTGACGATCACTGTTTTAGCTATTATTTCAAATAAAGGTAAAGGTTAGTAAAGACGTAGGCAAGTCGATTATTGTATCTAAGCAACATCCGTAAGTAGCCCAATCATTGTTGCCATCTTTTCAAAGTGGAATTATAGTATATATAGTATTTGGGGAAAAAATATAGTACGCGTTGTCATCTGTTGAAAATGTTTAGGTTTTTTGTTTCTCAGAAAAAAAATAACGGAGAATTTGAGAAACTCCGAGACCCCTTTTTATTTAGGTACCTCTTCCGATCTAAAATGCTTAAAGAATTCAAGAAATTTTATTTTGTCCAGGGATTTTTTACGTTTTTCGAGCAATTTTATTGTCAAGTTCTCCAAATCTTCTTATATTGCAAAATTATAGTACTTTTCACCAATTTATCGAACGGAAATATCTAAATTTTAGTACTTTTTACAATATATTTTTTCCGATATTCAAAATTATAGTATTTTGGGCGTACTATACCTGTTTTATATCGTACATAGTACGCAGCCGAAAATTATAGTACAAATACTATAATTATAGTACGGTTGGCAACACTGAGCCCAATGTCTAAAACGTATGGTATGACTGGCTCAAAAGAGGGAGATGTACCCACCCATTACAATTTTGGACGTCAATTTTCGATTAAAGACGTTATAAATACGGTTCAAAATCTAATAATATTCTGTAATAAAAATTGAAACATGTCTTGTATTAAATTAAATACATAAGTTACATTTTTATGAAACTGAATGTATTGTATTTATTAATTATGTTTAAAATCGGCACATCATTGAACACAATGCTATTATAAATTAATGGATTCATGTTATTTTTAATAATCCAGATAATGATGATTATTGATAATAATTTAATTCACTAAATACCTAATACATAGATAAAACGACAGGATTATTTCGATGGCTGGAGGAACAATCACATAACTCGGATTTTAGGATTTTTAAAAATTGTATTTATTAGGTTATTGTATTATTTTATATTTTTCTAAAAAAAATAATGTTGCATATATCAATAACCTATTTTAAAATGATAATTTAAAAAAATTAGGGAAAGATTTCTTTGAAAAAATGTCACTAGACAGCACTGCGTCTTGAAAAATATGCAATATTGACTTATGTGATTGTTCCTCCCGGCCATCGAATTTTATTATCATGTACTAACATATGTATTATCACTAAAATTTATGGTTGAGATTGCATTAAATTACCTACCTATTTTAATCAATCCATGGGTATAAATTATTATATACAAAATAAATTTAAGAAATATTATTATATTTATTTTTATATAGGGAGTGTAATAAATATGTTATCAACTATTAAACTATTTAGCTATTATAATAGTTTTTAATTGGGAACAGTTTTAATTAATTGTCTATGGAAAATATACTGTTTATGGAAAATATTAATGGTGATTAAACTTCACATACCAGCGGAGACATACTCTCAAATTTGAAGAAATGGTTGGGATATCACAAGCTGCTGACTACAACTGATGTGGTCTATGACGAGAGAGATCCATTTTATATGATATTATTTACACTTAAATCAGTGTGACTTTCTTTTATGAATAATGGCAATTGTCTTTAAATAAATGCATTTTTGTGCCAAAATTTGGAACATTTCGAAGTAGAATAACTAAGTACGTTCCATCTAATAAAAAGCTTCACGCATTGTTGGACGTATGTATGAATAATTGAATAAATTAACAGATTTTGACTGAAATGTGTTTTAGTTAATTGAAATGGATCTCATGAAACAATACAGATTACATTTTAATTTTAAAATATCAGAACATAAATTCTGTGGATACAACGTCACTGTGTAACCCATAGCCCCCATAGGGAGGAGGGGTTCAAGGATGGAGGCCCGGCGTGGTGGGTTGACCAGATAAGTGAGATAAACACATATCACAAATTTGCGCTATTTTCCTTCAAGTGTATCTACTTATAATCATTTAAAAATGTAATATGTGACGCAATTTTGGATTATTATATTAAAAAATACAAAAAATCGCTAAAAAAATACCCTTAATAATTTTATCTCAAATATCATTTGGGAAACGCTACTGTAGAGCATCTCACACTGCTTTTAACCTTAGCGATAGGTGAGGGGGCTTGCCAAAAATACTGGCCTGGGGGGTCGCTTCAGGATGTGGGGGTGTAACCGGTGTAACCGTAACCAATCGAAGGCTATTCTAATATTCGAAAACATACTTCTCCGAAGAATACTTGGACCGGTCAAAGAAAACCAAAGGTGTCGCATACTTACGAATACTGAGCTCGCCAAAAAATTCCCAGTATAGTAAATACTTTGAGGACGCGAAGACTCATGAGATGGATCTAGAGCTCACCATAAACATTATGAAGGAATTCGTTAAACACTCGGCCCCTGGGCCGCCCCCGGAGGAGATGGACGGATTACGTCACGTCAAGGGGCCGCAGAGAGGCTGAATGTGACCGACTGGAGAGGTTCGTATAGAAATGTTGGGAGGATGGTTGTGCAGTCGGCCATAAACTTCAATGGTCTCTCTTAAGTAAGTAAATAAGAAAATAATGTACCTACATAGTATTAATTATTCATTGTTGAGGATTGTGACTACTCTGAAATACAGTCATCTCTTGAGCGACAAAGACTCTCCACTCCTTACGGAGCTCAGGGCAGAGTAATGCCTGCCCCGTCCTCTGAGGCAGGAGTAAGCTCCTTCACTTGGTCGTTTCAGTGCCCCATTAAATTTAAGAGTAGGTATTCATTGAGTGTGAGAAGTATACATATCAGCGCTCGAAATGGAAAATTTTACGAACCGGAGCTCTCGGAAATTTTACAAAGATATTAACATAGTTATCTAATTTTATGTGTATTTTATAGATATTTTGATACATAGCCTATCTAGCTCAGACGGTCAAATTAATTTGTCCACGAAACGGAGCGATAATTTTGGGGATTTTCTGAACCGGAACGGCGCTCCGGTCCAATTCGAGGCCTGATACATATGCTAAATATGGATCGCCAGTTTAAGAGAGATCCAACAATAATTAAGAGTATCCCAACGTCGTATGGAGTACCTAAGTCCTACAGCATATTTTGAAAACTCTGGAAATACAAAAAAGGAAATAATGGTTTAGAGAGTTGACAGAATTTTGAGATATGAAAGATATTTCTCAGCAAGAAGATAACCGGTAGTAATCGGCAGAGAAATGCCGTTAAACAATGGTATGTACCTACTCACCCAAATTGTGAAGTCGAAACGATCATAAGGCTGACAATTTGATTGACAAATTCTGGCAGAAATACGTAGCAGCAAACATTTGACTGAAAAGAACGGAAGAAGCTGATGGAAGCTAAGGCACTAAGACGTGAATTCTATCGGTCCATCACCACATACTACGTCTTCCGCCATGTGGGACTTGTAGAGGTAGGTACATATCCCTTGAGTGTGAGGGAGGGTTGCCTATGGTGATGGAATCCGTGCCGCTTTACCACAAGAGTGCGAAACCCTACAGCTGGATGAGTCTCTGCGCTCTCTTTGACCATTGAAGGTTTTTTCGCCACTAATTTCCTTTATCAATAAAAGTCTTCTCTACTGGTGTAGCGACTGCTTTATCCACTTTAACGTGTGAGATAATATATTAACGCGATAAATTTTATTTTTATAATAAAAGAGCATTTTGCATTATTTGATATCCATAAACCATTCTTAAGATACAATGAATCATACAAATCACTATCATTATGATGTGTTATTTTTGAACTCGATGATTGAATCATTCTAGACATTCGAGAATATTCAAACCACTGTTTTAAAAATGCATTCATAATTTTCATAGACAAGTGGAAATTTAACACAGTTTTTTATTAGATCATCAGTCGCTATTATTATCATACATACTTTTATTGTTTCCCGTATAAAAATATAAAATAATGGTTATTTTGTCACATATCTCGAACCGTGGAGGTCTTCATATGAATGCGGCGAAGACCGCGTGCATTGACGACGACACTCCTCCAGCATTCAGTTCCAGTTTCCAGCATGGCCGTCGAGATGATAACCGGGCTTAAATATTTAACAGCCCACATGCCCAACGTAGGTCAAAATGGAGATTTTTTGGTATTTTCAAAGCATTAGCCTGAAAATTCCTTAAACGTTGTAGATAATCTATTTATATAAATTTGAACCCTTAGTATCCTATATATTTATTTTGACTGCAGATGACTGCATAAAGTATTTTTATTACATAAAATAGTATTTTTTAAAATCTCTCGATGTAATGTTTTAGAATATAGTCATATTTCAGTGCATCCATGTGTAGTGCATCCATTTTTAACGAAGAACTCGTCATTTGATGAAATGTTACACGAACTCATGTGTCACGTACTGCGGCGCACGAATAAGTGTCCTGCGGTGAACTGTTTACGTACAAATTTCCGGATACGATATAAATGATCTTCGTACTACAACAGGCCTCACATGGTGGGAGGCGCAAATCATGACCAAGGGAACTGGCGCAACCTTGTCCTTGCTCTACGCGCTGATGGTGGTGATGCTGGAGTGCAGTTGTTGTAATACGGAGAAGGTGTAATTTCAAGTCATAATTGAGTTGTCACAAAAACTTTCAGCTTTTCCAGCTATAGCCAATACTTTACAATATTTCACTTAGTGATAATAAATTAAAAATCGTGTTCAATACCATTAAACAATAGTTGTATTTAATAACGGTTGTCAACATTTAACGAGAAATTGTATAGTACTTACTCGTGAGATAATACTTACAACTCAAATATGTAGAACCTATAATTTATTTAAAATAGGTGTAAAAACCGACTGTAGACAGGCCGTGGTACTGAATTGCGGATTACGATGGAAGTGGTCGTTAATGATTATCCTCACAATAAATGAAAATTTTCGATTGAATATTTCGTTCAATTTATAACCATTTGTTTTAATATGCAACAATCAAAATTTTGAACATACATAATTATGAAAACACTTCTGAGAAAATATATTATAACAAATAGAAAAAAATCTTTTTGAAAAAAGTAAGACAACCCGCAGGAATCGAACCTGCATCTCTCGGGTTTCGCGCCCATGCACATATACCACTATGCTAAAGGCGTCATACTTAATGCGACAAATTTTAAATAATGGCTCTTAATACTCTCTGAAGCGCTTTCCAAATTGAGCTACAATTGGCGATCGGCTTTTGTATTTTAAATCAAAGTAGGTATTTATTTAATTACTAACCGACGTCACGGATCGCTCCGTGTGCGGAACACTCCAAGTACTAAATTGGTAATGCTAAAATGGCGATAACTAACGGGTGTTTTTTTGGAGGTTTGTTTTTCAAATTGGCAAAACTTTTTCCAGCAACGGAAAATTTGACAGCTGACAACTGGTATGTGGTCAATTTGGTTTGCCATTTTGCTATGAATACACTTACGTCAGAACAACGGTTGCAAATTGTGCAAATCTATTTCGAAACTCATGGTTCAGTTCGCGAAACATACCGTACAACTACATAATCGTCGATCATGAAGCTTATTTTTAGTTGAATGGCTACGTCAATACGCAAAATGGCCGCATTTGGAATGATGACAATCCACAAGCCATTATTAAGAAGCCGTTATATCCAGAAAAGGTCGTTGTTTGGTGTGATTTATGGGCTGGTGGAATCATTGGTCCATGTTTCTTCAAAAACGATGCTGGCCAGAACGTTACAGTCAATGGAAAGCGCTATAGATCCATGATTACTAACTTAAAGTTAAGTTCGTTCGTTCCCCAATTGAATGGCATTAATGTGGAAGAGCTGTGGTTTCAACAAGACGGCGCAACATGCCACACAGCGCGCGCCATAATTCATTTATTGAAGAAAACATTCGATAAATGCATAATTTCGCGTTATGGACCTGTGAATTAGCCTCCAAGATCGTGTGATTTAACACCTTTAGATTATTTTCTGTAAGGATATGTGAAGTCGTTAGTCTACGCCGATAAACCAGAGACGATACATGACTTGGAAGCCAACATTCGCCGCGTTATTGCCGATATACGGCCCCAGCTGCTCGAAAAAGTGGTCGAAAATTGGACTTCAAGATTGCGCTTTCTTCGAGCCAGCCGCGGCGCCTATATGCAAAAAATCATATTTAAACATCAATGGCATACAATTATCTTTTAAATAAAGCCAATAATATGTCCATTACCACAATTTTTATTTATTTTATTTCATTTTAAAGTTCTACACCTCTAAAAAAACACCCGTTATTTGCGGACCGGCGGTTAGGAAACACTGATAAAGGTAATCATCTCTCCCATTCAAGTTCTTGTTCGCGTATAACAGACGTTATAAAAGAACACGTATTTTTTTCTAGATTTAGAATCTAACTTGTAGCCGCGCTGCGGCTTTACCAAATTTTGAAGATAATGGACCCACCAAACCATACCCTGTTTTAGTCGGGCGTATCATGAAACAAAAGGTGTGATTTGAAGCATCAGATTTTTTTAACGACTGGGAATGTCTGAGTAGTTATCTAAGACTGAAGTGTGATTTGACTAAATTTACATGATTTTAAGTTAAGAGTGTCAATGGAAGAGAGGTATATGTACGATATAAGCAAAATTAAAAATTGTTGTAAGTAACATAAGTTATTACAAGACTGTCGAATAATCTAAGTGAAGAGATCTTCATGTTGGCAGTACCTATGAAGCTGAAAATTTTCTATATCTTACAAAATTAGCATTTGTGGCGATCAGGTCAGACCGTGCAATGGGCCCAACAGCTGTTTAAATCGAATTTTACAGTAGGTAGAGTATACGTCTCATAACTTGCACTCCGGCTCTAGGATAAAAATGATTTAATATATTCTAAAAAAATGTTTTTAAATATATTATCTATTTATTTATTTATTACTACATATTATATTAATACAAATGTATATTATTTGATCAATTTTTTTTAGGTAATCGGGCAAAGAGGCGTATTAGTGTAGTATAGGTAAATTGTTTTACAGTGGCACCATGGGTACGGCAAATGCGGCTTGCAGTTGTAGTGGTATTGTTTGCTAGCATTGAAACAGGCATTGTCGCAAACAATTCAATACACGCGCGAATCGCCTATGGTGCCACTGTAGAATGATTTACCTATAACAAGTGCAAAGTTCTAAAACGTATACTCTACATAAAAATCTATAGAGCTCGAAGATATCACTGTCTCATGATGAGAACAGTGCTCTGCAATAGCGGACTTTCATTTGATGTAATTATAAGGATTGTTAGACGGTGGTTATATCACCGCTGTTTCATTTTATAATTTTATAATATGAATATCATTAAAATATACGATCTTTGTATTAATATATGGATATACCGCAGAATGTTAAGATTCTTATGGAAAGGTGGGGTTAATGGCCAGGATACAGTAAACCGCATGGGAAAGCAGACGGTAGTCTTAAAGACCATTGAAGACCAATTTACTTCGGGCGTATAGTGAGAAATGAAAATTACCGGTTACATGTAAATTGTACGCAAACAGATGTACGTATATATTATGGCCGTGAGTATTTATCCAAATAAAATGTGGCGGAATAGCATGATGAATAGAATTGGAATAGATGGTACGTTTGATCTTCGTCCATCATTTCACCGAGCGGTAATTTGTACGCATTTAAAAAAACATCAGCTTTATATATATGCAATACAATAATATCGATAATCGTGAGTTACTGCCAACAGTTGGTTAGTCTCTAAATCATGTTATGGAGAAATTGCAATTTGATGTTATGCCCTCTAAAATCAATCATAATGCTACTTTTTTGTGCTTTGTGTGCATTTTATAATTTATATCAAATGACATTGATTTTTTTTTCTAGCATACATATTTATAAATAGGCACACAATCTGCTGTTAACTGTAAATACCTAAATTATCGACTTACCAACTTTTGGTAGCAACCTCATGATATAATATTTGTAATACATAGTTTCAACAATAAATTATTAAACCGAGCGGCTTACGCATCGGTTTATAATGTCGTATTCACTCGCAACTCAGTGAATATCCAATTCAATCAAAATCACAATGTAAATTATACGTAACATAACATCAATATCAATGTGTCACTGTTCTTTAATGCCGTGCATCAAACATCTATAATCTAAAATGTAGTGCTAAGAAAATACACCACTGTATCTCACAGTGGCGAAGACTCCATACTAGGCGATTATTTAAAGCCTACCTTCTTAAGAAAAATAATTTTTATTTTCATGTTGACGTATTTATATAATCACAAATAATAATATATTCAATATGCCCAAAGCCATCGTATAATTGTCATAATTTTACGATCTTTCCCATATTTCAATAAGTACCATCTATGGCATCTCTCGAAATAGAACACACCACGTTTCACTTCACATATTGTATAAGATTATTTTCGCGTGAATCGACGGGTTTTTCAATATGAAGTTTTTTTCTCATTGTTTCAAAAAGTCTGGCGTCCCGCATACAAATGTACAAGCTGTTTCGTTGGCGCTTACGTTGCGAGAGCACATTTATTCAAAATAATTAATAAGAAGATAATTTAAAAAATAATTTCGATGGGATTCAATCACATAAATATGTATTGATTGTTAAAAATATCAAATAATTTATGTCGTGATTTTTATTTATTTATTAGTTCACTCATTAGACAATTTAGATATCTGATATTGTACCTACCAAAGTCTGTGTTTTAAATATAGAAGTATTTTAAAATGTCTAGTTTTACGGGTTAAATTATAAATTGTTATGCAACATAATAAATATACAACAACGGATATTTTCATAGATGATAGGTAATATATTTTGAGCGTATGTTACGTTTATAAATGTTTAGGAAAATACATAAGTAATTCAAACTAATTGATTATTTTTATGAACTAATTAGGTATAACAAACCAATTAAGCTTTTGAAATTTCTTCGTTTTAGCGTAACTATTCATCAGTAGTAATATTGGGTTATCTTCTTATTTCCCGCAAATATATCTGACAAGCGTGGTTACTCCCACAGCTTACCTCTTTCAAAAAGTCACCCTTCGCCACTGGTGTCTCATTTCTATTATGCCCCGAACATATGACATCACACACACGACGAAACCTTCTACATACAATTAATAGATGTAGGATCTACACACCAAACAACTCAAGATCATACATCTATAGGTCTGGCAAACACACATATTCTTTTTCAATTTGTGTTTGGAGTGGTATTGTTTCTGTCTGGTACTTATATGGATTACAATATTAAATTCAATAAATAGAAGAACACGCATTGAAATATTAAAACAAATTCAACAAGGTACACATTAAGTCTCTTTGCCCTATGTGTCATATTGTTTTATAACGCACGTTGTATGAGTATATGGACCTAGTAGGTTAAGCAAGTGGCTAACATCCATTTCTTGTAAAAACAAAAATCTGTTAATACAAACCTCCATTTCGTGGAGGCCCATAAATGATTTTATTAGGATAGGCCGGATAGGGCATGGTCAAAAGAAAAAGAAAATATTAGTTTGTCATCTGGTATTTGAATAAAAATGTTCACGGCCATCATGTATACGTACGTACACTTTACCGAGCATGTCAACTACCAAATGTTGTTGCAGCTTATTCAACTTAAAAAATATAAGTATTATTATAGCAAATTCCAAATTCCAGCTATCCTTTCATCTTTTGGGAGGTCTGCCTAGGTCGGGAGACGGCAGCCAGCATCATGAGTCACGATGTCTGCTTTTAGACCAGGCTCCCATAGACTTTTCATATAGATAATATGCGGAACGCATTCTGACAATTTAAATATGTTCTACGCTTAGACAATAGATACAGAGTTCTAGGGGTCACAAAGATATTTATAATGTCGATTATGCCAGGCGATATAAGTGGTCATTTTTTTAAACCCACCAAAAATTGTTCCGAGTTCTTCAATAAAACCAAGACCGAATCACGGATCGTTTGAAAATACAATAATTGTACCATGCCATCGGCATGGTTGTAGAACGGTTCATCCCATTTGAAAAAATAAAAATAGTGGGTACCTAGTGCAATGTATCAAAAATTAACAAAATATCTTCGCAAATTTCTTATATCTGGTCATTTTTAGTATGATCTTTATTATTGTCATTGCATCTGAGTGTCCTCATTAAATTTGTAGGTCATGTAACTTATATATTATTATTATATAATATAGTAGTTAATTTTGGCTGTGCCCTATGTATATTCTATCATAATATAATAACTCAGATGTAAATAAGTATCGCATTTTGTATATAACTATTTATTATCAGTGATCGACGTTTCTGGCAGACTATCAGATTATAAATAAAATGAGCGTTAAGAATTTAAAACTTTGACGAAGAGATATTGCATTATAACAAAATTAGTAGTTTTAATGTTTAGGTATGTGAATTAATATTTTAACATTGATCAAAGATCTCGTACAGAAGGACCTTAATCAGTTTCCAAATAAAGATGGATAACAATTTATAAACCCACTCCAATTTTTATTTACCCCGCCCCCCCAAAAATGATGTAGAAATTTTAAAAATAAGTCGAAAATATTGTCCAATAGGTATCAGAATATGTTTTTCCCCCCACATTGAGTACGCATATTGATGAAAAATATATCATCGCGGTGCATGCTCATTTAAATGCTTGTAACTAGGTACAAGGTTGTAACTAGGTTGTACTAACTGTATACAATCAGAGCGGAGCGGAGCTCGGAGCAGGAGCTCGGAGCACTGGAGCAATGGAGTTTACCCGGAGCAGGAGCGGAACCGGAGCACCGAAAATTTGTAGTGCTCCACTGCTCCGGACGTTTTTTTTATTATTAAATTTTCGTCCTAACATTCAATGAAAATTGTATATTTTGACACTGTGCAACACTGGAATTAATTGAAAAAATATGGCAACACTGCCAAGTGATAAATAACCTTACTTTTTTGACAGAAGAGGCAAATAATTAGAGACGATTTGCTGCCGAAATTTGTTTAATAATGAAAATGACGACTATTTTAAACTTATTTTTTTTTTAACATTTGTGTTCATATAGTACTTATTAAACTTTTTACCCGGAGCAGAGCAGACCCTGGAGCGGAGCCGGAGCAAGTATTAGGTCCCTGAGCGGAGCAACTCAAAAAAGGGTTCGCTCCAACGCTCTGCATAAAATGAAACATGGCATAGTATAAGTATGCTATTGAAAATCTAAATCGATGCAATGTATGTTCATTTAAATGCTCACTCCTCAGAAATGACAAAAAACATAAAATTAAACATGCTGGTAAATGTCGTACAAATGCAATGTTTTGTCATTTAAATACTAGCGGCTCAGTGATCTTAAAACACATAAAATAACACATATTGGTGAAATACCATATAAATGCGTCCTTTTTATTAAACGGATTTGATAGGTATTTTGCGACTACATTTTTATAAAAAAGTTGACCACAACTTCAAACAAGTTAACCAACCCTATCATAATTATTATGTCGCACCTAATTGGTCTGTTTTATGAATTCATATTTCTACGAACTTTAGAACTTTTATTACGAATGGCTAACAACCATACGTCGTGAAAAAATCTGTTAAAGTTACCGATGACTTCCACGTATATATTTCGCCTAGATTGAAAATAATAATTTACTTTTACTAATCAAATACCGAAATGGCGGCGATGTTATCCTATCTCTTATGGATGAAAGGTAAATCTCATCAATTTTGCGATTAATTATTATTGTTCGTCATTTAAATTATTCTATGTCGGCTCAAATGACCAAAGAGTTGTATAATCCAGCATTATCTTATTATGTAAGTACAAACTTTAGTCAGTTGAGGCTTTAATAATATCGAAAGTAAAATGTAAACATACCTACAATGGGAAGAAATGATTCTATATAAGTCAGTGATTTGTTGATAAGCATTCAGTCAGAATTTACAAGTGGGCTTGAATATACATAATAAATAATTATTTGTAATACTGTTATTAAAACATGGTGAGTCTAAAATGAATTATATAATAATATACACACTTGAGTATTTGTGTCAGTAAATTTCTATCATCCGCGTAGTTATTCCGGTAAAATAAATTGCGTAGAAGTGAATTATTTAAAAAAATGGAATAAGTACATAATTTTATTTTAAATCATATTCTCAATTTTATTCATAAATACATATTTTTATGGCTATTCATTTATGTTTTATTCACCCAGGTCTAATGTTGTTCTTAATTTGAATTATAATGACAGAAAGAAATCCCTGCAAAAATACAGTTATTTTTTTAATAGGAATCATAATGTTTATATTACGAGAAATAGTTAATTTAGTAAAAACACAACGAATTAAATGTTAATAATTGTAACAGTGTCAGCTAAAGTTTAGTAGCATTTACTAATATTCAATAAGTATTATATATATATTTTTAGCCGGGGTCGATCCACTGCTGGATGAAGGCCTCCCCCAGCTCCCTCCACTCTTCTCGATTCCTTGCTTTTCTCTGCCACGTCTTCCACCAAACCTGACAAGTTCGTCAATCCAGCGGGTTTTGGGGCGCCCCTGTGGCCGTTTAGTGCCTCTCGGGTACCACTGAATGACTATACTCATCCAGCGGTTGTCCGTTCGCCGTGCGATATGTCTGGCCCACCGCCATTTCATCAATTTGGTGACCTCTATCACATCTATCACTCTTGTTTGCTTCTTTATCCATTGGTTTTTTTTGCGGTCCTTACGCGATATGCCCAACATGCACCTTTCCGTGCCACGTTGCGCAACTGTCAATTTTTGGATCTCTCGTGTATTGAGGGTCCATGTTTTCCAAGCATTCGTTAGCACTGGTATACGTACATAAGTACTACTGTATTATATCGTTTTGTCTTTCATATTTTAATCCCATGCCGTATCAAAATATATTGTATACCTAATGCTTAACAAGTAAAAAAATGCATTCTACCAGTATGAAAATATATATCAGATATAAAGTTGCAAGGCTAGGATTCAGTATCCTAAGTTACTGACCAATGTTTACAATAATATTGTGAAGTATGGCGTGAAAACTCTAAATAAATCAAAATTGTGTATGAGATACAATAACGAAAACAAAATAATAATCGATTGTGGTTCTATAGTCTGAATGAAATGTATAAATTTCTCTTGGCTTGTAATATTGATAGACGCAAAAAGTGTTTCTGGGAAAGCGATATCTATTTGAAAGTAATTTACTCACCTGTTTTTTTCTGCCTAGTCATTTATTTTTTTGTCGTTGCATCTAATTTCATCTTTTCGATGCTTCAATACACAGACTCCATTTCTTTTGTTGTCTATGGTATACGTAGATAATATCATAGACTTGATCAAAGATTTGAATTACGTCCAAAGATTAAGTGAAAGCTACAATCTTTTATCTCTACTAATGTTGAACAGTATTTATCTTTAACATCGTAATATATTAGGTATATTATATGGACATGAATCGCCAAATTTACAGTTATATCATAGTCTTTCTCAGATGGAACGAACCGTGTAAAATTATTACAAACTGGGTCTAACATATGTTGTAAACATTCTTTCGTCGTGCCAACTATATTGCCATATTTATTAAAATTATAAATCGATCTATTAAGATAGATAACTACATCAGTAGAGAAGGTACTTTCATTAAAAAACTTCAACCGGTTAGTTATCAAATAGTCTATACAAATTATTACATACTTAACTAGGTATATGTAACATAACAATTATATTTTATTATGAAAGTAACTTGAGAAATATATTAGAAATATTACATTCTTATTAAATAATAATAATTATCTATTTAAATAATTCTGATGAAATCAGTATAACTTTGGTTTCTTTGCAATAATTATATATCTTTACGAGTATTCATTGTCCTTAAATTTGTAAGCAGAAATATTTAAAAACTATTATTAAATAGTTGACATTGACAGCTACGATGGCTGAGTAATAAACTGTCAGCTGATACTGCCTTGGTTCGGTGGTGCCCGGATTCGAATCCCGCTTCTGGGAAAGTCATATGTTATTTTTTAATTGTGTGTTTGGTTCCAGAGCGTAATATCTTGAGCAAGTGGCTTATATCCATTTCTCGTAAAATATAATGTAAATACAATAGATATAACTGAAAACAGGGCTCGAAATGGACCAGAGCGCACCAGAGCGCGGTCCTGTTTCTGAAATTGGTAAAATTATCGCTCCGTCTCGTGGAAAAAATAATTTGACCGTCTGAGCTGGATAGGCCATGTAATAGAAAATATAACATATTACTTATTTTTATGAAATACACAAAAAAATGATAACTATGTCTTCTAACTATGCTAACTATGTATTGTTCTTCAGAAAACTGTCGTGCGCTCCGGTTCGTAAACTTTTCCATTTCGAGCGCTGACTGAAAATATCAATTATCATTAATTATTATGTTCTTTTTTCAGACTCTGGTAGCCCTCATCACCTTCCTGGCTTTGGCATCAGGATTCAACTCGCAGAAGAAACCTGTGAAGCGTGAACTTGGCAACGATGGTCTATCATTCGGAAACCACAATTATTTCAACGTCAGTCCTTTGACTTCAGCAATACCTTCTCAATACAAACAGGAAACACAAGTTCAAGATCCTGTCGACAAACAATATCCAGTGTATACGAAGGGACAGAATCCTGCGATTAAAACACTTTTAGATGATGTGGAAAAAACGACAAATTTGTCAGACGTACCAAATGAAAAAAATATTGAATCACCATTGACCGTTAACGTATCACAAACTAAAGATTCACAGCCAGTAATAATCGAGAGAATAGACCTTATAAATATTAAAGATGGCGAGAAAGAAACGAAAGATATAAAGAAAAAAAGTGTTCGTGCAAAAAAAGGTTTTGGTGAGATTGTGTTGGATCCTTCATTTTGGCCTGAGGAGTTGCGTAAGCTAGCTAGTAAATATTCTCAATACAATTCGTATTCCAAAGACTTGACACGTTAAACGAATATAATATTGTTATTAATAAATAAGGTTATCAATTTTGTTATATAGTATTTTTTACCTCTTTATATTTCTGTGATTCTAGTTGATATTAATATAATAATGTTTTAAAATGTTGTTTTTATTTTCCCTGCGACATTCTGGATGTGTCAGATTTTATTAATGTTCCAAATTCAAATGCATGTTGCTTTTGTTGATTGAGGGCAATATGAGATATAAATTTAATGCTACCAACACCGATAGTATACAGACGACAAACCAATATAGGTAGGTAAATAATATTATTATTTCGTGGCCATCATTTAAAGTTTTTTTAGTATTTTTTACAAGAAAAATCTAACAACAAAAGTCAATATTATTTTATAGTAGAACTTATCCGATTTAGTGAATAGTACTTTTTGAATTTTGCATTGTAGCATAATGTGCGTTATACTAAAATATTAATTAATAATAATGATATATTTAAAAAAAATGGAAAGAAAGTGTAGAAAAGTTTCTATTAAATAATGTGGCCAGATTTGAAAATCTGAAAACGGGACATTTTTAGGTCATCGTTGATTACAAAAAATGTTTAAGAATTAAAAAAAAACTATTCATTCAATATTTTATTTTTTAAAATAGACTGAAAATTAAAAGTAGACTGTATAGCTCGCAAAACTATAATACGTGTAAAACTGTAACTTTGAAATAATATTTTTATTTAATTATGTAATGAATATAAATTAGTACAAAAGAATTTGGACTACACATAGAAAGAGCCTTAAACGTTATATCTATGATATTTGAAATTATTTAGCAAACTTTCGAAGCATGGTAAGTTAGTAAACCTTACAAATATTATCGTCGCTCAGTTGGCATTCCGATTTGTTGACACAAACAATGGCTTCCATTTTTTATGATTCTTGAGATTACTTACTCGACTGCATTAAAACGGTTTTACACAAATTTTATAGGATTTATCAACTAAATAATGTCAAGGTGTAGTAATATTAGCCATTATTAGCTGCTTATTTTCTCATCGTGATGGATTGCCTTTGTATACGCCCTGCAAATTGGCAAATAAATGTCATATAAGTGTGAAACTCTCTTGAAATGAATGCGTGCAATGTATGTATAGTCACTAATTTCATTTGTAGACCAGTGGTCCTATTTTTGCTTCGTTTTCATATGTTTAGGCTGTCTATAGAATAAGGTTTTCAACATATTTGGTTGGTACCAATAATTACTTAAATACAACACATTTAGGTACCCGGAAAAACTTTATTGGGACAGAGTGGCAAAATATATATATATATTAAAATAAACAGAACTTGTCCCATAAATACGAAAAGTCTGGTTCTCCTAATTTAGACTTTAATTGTTTATTTTATTGTTAAATAACTGATATAGATACTAGATATCAATGGTTAAAATAAATGTTCACGTGGGGGCTAATAGCGCTGTTTGATTTACACGGCGCACTACAATATAAATTAAAGCAATAAACGATTAGTAAAATAATATAAATTTAGTTGTACTGTATTTGATTGATTTGTCGTAAGTAGATCGACGTTTTTGTCAACTGTTTCCTATTCTATAGGATTGTATTTTGTGATAAGTTTAGAGGTCCTCTTACGAATTTTTGGTGTGTGAAAAATAATTATATTGTTTAGTTTCAACCTCCGATTGTGAAAAATAAGTTTTTGGAACTGTATGACGAAGCGAGTGTCTTCTGCGTTTCAAAAAAGACACCTTATGGTTCTGTCATAGTATGAATGAATTACGAACGAGATTTAAGACAACATTATTATTTAATCTTTAATCATTGTTACATGTTACATTTAACTTTCTTTGTTTTTAGATATTACGTTGGATTAAAGACAATGTCATTATTAATGTACTGTATCGCGTCGTGAGAGGTATACGAACTAAACTAGAACAAAACGTTTATTAAGTAATTAGGGCATAGGCAAGTAAACAGAGATATTACTTATGTAAGATAATTCGATTACAAAATGTAAGCCCTGTTAAAATAATCATGAATGGCAATTTTTGAAACTTAGATAATAATCTAACATAATATACTAATTACACATTAATTGTAATATATTCGTCGTGGTCATACACCAATACTATAATCAACTAAAACGGGAATGGGACAACTGGACGCCAGGACAATTGAACGCCGCATTATCGTAGACACGTCGTATACAGAACCTAGACGAGGAATTTTAATCAGTTTCTATCTACTTATTAGTAGTTTTATTTCCTTTTACTCTTAACATAATGTTTTTTGCGGATTGAGAATTACCATGCCTAAGGCTTTATATAAAATAAAAAAACACTTTTTTCGTTGGAACTTGAACACATGCACGATTAAATCATTATTGATGTGTGCATATTTAAATGCTCACCAACTATTAAATCATAATATTATAATTTAAATATAAATAATAATATTTAATTTATTTTTTTAAAGTACCTATAAGTACCTAACGTCAATTTAATTTCGAATTGCATGGCGTCCAGTTGTCCCGGCGCCAAATCGTCCTAGACCTAAAAAAACTGCATTACTTTCCAAATCACTTAATACAATAATTCCGTATGTGGACCGGTGGTTCTTGTTTGCTTAAATTTTATACATTTAGTTTAGGCTCCATTTCTATGGAAGGAGATTGTCAACATCTTTGATTATATCGCAAAATCTGCATTATAATAATATGGTCTTATATTCATTAGTAGACAGGCAAACATTGAAAGATAAATGAAATTAGTGTAGACTTTTATCAAGCGCTGAGCCAACATTCCTTGATGAATATGTAATAATATTTTACCATAGAATATACTTGAAAACATCTCATGTATATACACACTAGAAAAAAATCATTTTGTAGAAAAAGAAATACGACCCCCGACGGGACTTGAACCTGTACCTGCTGGATTCAGGCCAGTATATTTTTCCAATTCAGCTAAAACCTTAGTTAATTACGATGATTTTAACTAGCAGTTGTTACATGAAATGCTTATCGAATTGCGTTATAATGTTGGCTATCGGTCTTAGTATATTGAATTAAGGTAGGTATCAATTAATTCCTTTATTACTAACTGACGTCGCGGATTATTTAGTTTTTATAACGTACTGTCACGACCTCGGACTTCGGGTCTTATATCTAGGGTACCTTTTAGGGGTGTAGTCAAATAAACTGCACCGAGCCGCACCCTTGATCACCTAGAGGGACGTTTCTTTCCAGAAATAAGTCCCACGGCCCGTGTCTTTGAGGCTGAGGACACGGTTCGTGAAAGACCAGGTGTGAATAAGTAAGAAAATATGCGAGACGACGAATGCAATTGGGCTTCGCCACTTAAACAGTATAAAAAGTGACCAACTGTCGCTAACAATAATGTATGAAACATGTCAGTAGAATGTATAGAAAAAGCTCATGAAAATTGTAATAACTTTATCGTGACTGAGAGAGAGGAATGTTAGATAGTGAAAGGAGAAGAAAAAGAGTTGTTAGAAAATAATTAAATAATGTTAAATATCTGCCGGCAACATTGTCTTAATAGCGTCAAAAAAAATACGAATGGCAACGCCGCATTTCGTACGTCTCTCAAGTGACCGTTGGTTTTAGCGGGAGAATCTTTTTTGACAGCCTCGCAGTAAGCAGTGTTAACCGCGCTATGCGACAAAACCATAAATTGAAAAGAATGTGTATAAAAATGTAACCTTTAGAACAGGGGGGGGGGCAAACTTTTTGGATGGAGGGTCAAATTCAAGAATTAAAAATGAGCGGCGGGCCGCAAGTAAAATACCATTTTTAGATATACATTATTTATTATCACGAAAAATAAACATTACAAAAAATTAATGAGAAGAATGAAACTGATGTAAGTACCTTTTTTAACATTTTTTTAAATTCGGGTGTTAATTTTGCAGTTGATATTCTCAAAGCTGCTTCTAAATGGGCATCGGAGATATTTGATCGTAAAGAATTTTTATTGAGGTTCATGATCGAAAATGTTTGTTCACATACTTACTTACTTAGGGTATGTGCTTATTCATTTGGGCCACCTAGACGGTTTTTAGCGTCTATCCCCTTTATATGAAGTATCTATCTGGAGTGAAGCATGATTGGAGTGAGAGGACCCGGTTTCGGCGGCTTCGCGACCGACCGAGACCAGGTTTAGGATCTGGGTGAAGGAATCTCTAGTAAGTATATTTAAAAAGTGTTTCTTCCGAGCAAACAACAACAAGGACCGCCGCCGTCACAGGCCCCCAACATCTCCCCACCCCACGTCTCGCTTCTGTCCGGCTTTGCAGAGTCCAGCGTTCAGCCTGTGGGGTCTGGCGTTCGTCTAGTCCGAATCCAGAGCCGGGGTCGTCTTCTTCCGCACCAGCCGGTGCTCCCACGAAGACTGAGAGAAGGCCAAAAAGCAAGATCGGCATCCATAATCGCATCTTTATCGTGTGTTACTTCGGGTCTTGCCCGTTTGCTCATCAAAATTTGAGCCGCAGAGGGGGGAAAAACTCCGGAGGTGAGCAAGCCCACAACCGGCCAAAAACCCCTCCGCTGTGGTTTTAATCTGTAGGGAGAAAAAATACTTTTAGGGAAAAAGGATATTTATTTGGGGGAGGGGGGATTTATTAGAAGTACCCTCCTGGGTCATCCGGTCATCTTGGGTGGTGGTCGGTTGAGTGGCAAGGGATCTGTAATCATATAGAGAAGTACGAGAAGTAAAAGAATAAACAGAAAGAGAAGTATGTAAGGAAAAAGGATATTTTATTAGGGGAGGGGGGATTTATTAGAAGTACCCTTCTGGGTCATCCGGTCATCTTGGGTGGTGGTCGGTTGAGTGGCATGGGATCTGTAATCATATAGAGAAGTACAAGAAGTAAAAGAATAAACAGAAAGAGAAGTATGTAAAGAAGAAGGATATTTTATTTGGGGAGGGGGGAATTAATAGAAGTACCCTCCTGGGTCATCCAGACGTCCTGGGTGTTGATCGGTCTAGGTTGAGTGGCAAGGGATCTGTAATCATATAGAAAAGTACAAGAAGAAAAGAGTATACAAAAGAGAAGAATATAGAAAAAGGATATTTATTTAGGGGAGGGGGGCATTAGTAGAAGTATCCTTCTTGGTCGGTCAAATTGATAGTGAGCGTGTATGTCGTAATGTAATAAGTCTTTAATTGTCGTGTTGGGATGGTTGTTGATGGAGCTGTAGAATTGCTTCGTGAGCTTGAGGATGTGGGTTTGGAGGGTTTCCAAGTTAAGATCGCTGTGGAGTGTGGTATTCCTGACGAACCAGGGAGCATTGGTGATTGCTCTGAGAGTTTTGTTCTGTACGATTTGTAGTCTGTTGATGAATTTTAAGCCGGCAAATGCCCAGACGGGGCACGCGTAGGTCATAATGGGGCGAATGATAGCTGTGTATAATAGCAACTTGCTGCGATAGGCAAGTTTGCTCCTATGTCCTATCATGGGTTTGAGCTTAGCTAAAACTATGTCGGCTTGGCGTCTTTTATCGCTAATGTGTTTTGAAAAGTTGAGTGCTGTGTCTAGCGTTAGACCAAGATATTTGACCGTATTGGTCCAAGGGATTTTAGTTTTGTATGTTCACATATATATAGGTTGATCCAAAAATAACGAACATTTTTCTTTCATAATCTTTGAGTTGGTCGAAATTGTCTGAATTAAGGGCATTGTAAAATTTGGAGATTTCTTCACGACGATGCAATTCTCTTAAATCAGTGTCACACTGCAGATCAATAATCTCAAGTTGTAGCTCTGTCGGCACACTATCAATATCTATTGAAATCGATGTTCAACGTAGAAAATAATGGTTACATAGTGTGAGACGAGACGCAAGGAAGACGTACTGAGATAATACATTTACAAAACAAGAAATTCTTCAAATTTTAATCTTATGTCAATATTTTTTAAAAAATATATAAAAAAAAGTTATTCGCAATCAGAAGTACAATTAATGATGGCGGGCCGCAAAAAAATACCCGGCGGGCCACAGTTTTCCCCCCCTGCTTTAGAATATATTAACGTAAATACATCTCGTCGTTTCCGTGACATTCCGGTGTGTTATTTGCCCATCTCCACATCCCAATCCAGACAAAAAAAACATACAAAAACGCAAAGTGACAGTTTGTTAGTACAAAAAGAACAATTATGATACCCACCTTCAAAAAAACTGAAACTGAGCTAGACCAGAAGTGTGGTGGTTTATAATGCAGTACTTAGGCCCGTTTCAGACGGGACACCGGTGTCGCGCTCGATATAATATAGGAGAGCTTTGCATTCGAATAAAGGGAGGTTTGTATTATGTTTATGGACGCCCTAGAGCTAATGAGTCAACGCATAATTTTGCGTTATAATTTAGATCATAAAACTGACTGCGGTAATAAAAACAAGTGTATCGGCGGCTTGAGAATGTGGGGGCCGACGGAAAAGTGTACCGGACACGCGTTGACTCATTAGCTCTGCGGCGTTCATAAACATGATACAAAGGCCCCTTTATTCGAATACAAATGCCTCTTATAGTATAACGAGCGCGACACCGGTGTCCCGTCTGAAACGGGCATTAGACTTGCTAATAATTTAATAAACTATTTTTATTTTCAACGAATAAGACACAAGATTTCAGAACGTAACATTTTATATATTGAATATATGGGTGTCGTATTTTTTTTATACAAAATGATTTTTTATAGTGTGTAGGTACCTATATGCATGAGATGTTTTCAAATTATGTATATTTAATATATAGAATGTTACATTTTGAAATCTTGTAAGAATCTTATTCGTTGAATAAAAAAAATAGTTTATTATATTATTTTAGCATAATTAGACCAAAATTCTTGATGTTTGGTAGATAATTTAAAATCATAGGAGTACCTACTTATCTATAGTTTTATTCTTATCATCTTTGTTTTATAGCTTCATAGCCCAAAAATCTGTAAATCTAAATGTCTCAAAAATGTAGAAATAGCAAAACATTGTTTCCAAACCATTGAAGCTACACGAAAATTTGTTATTTGAAATAAAATGTGACAATTCACATGGAAGCATAGATTAAATGAGAGAAAATGTATTATGATTGATAATTTAAGAATATTCCACATGTTTTCTTTTCGAAAGATATTGAAAAAACATCCATCTATAAAGATTGAAGCAAAAAAGGATGACTGGTCCACTCATTAAGATAGCGAAAAGTGACTTCACATTGCAAGTTCATTTGCAGATAACTTCACACTATTTATATGACATTTATTTGCCAATTTCCAGGGAGTGTAAAAACACAATCTATCACGATGAGTAGATAAAAAGCTAATAATGCTACTTCTTCTTTTTTGACCATGTCAAACATTACATTGAGCATCTAGATTTTTATTTTTTATGAGAAATTGATGTTAGCCACCTCTTCAACCTATTAGGTCCATACTTTGATTCCAAATACAGATTGAACAATATTATGTGTATTTTCCAGACTCATGATTCCAACCTGGGACCTACGACATTATAAGACGTTCGGCCATCGTAGGAATTATTATTTAGTTGAAATATCCTATAAAGTTAGTGTAAAACCGTTTATAATTACTGCAGTCTAGTACGTAATCACAATGAACATAAAAATTGGCAGCCATTGCGTGTGTGAGAACAACGGAATGCCAATTGGGCGATGGTAATATTTGTGGAGTTAACTAACTTAACCATGATTCATTGGTTTGTTAAATAATTTCAGATGGCATCACATAAATAACATATTGTAAGGTTCCTTCTATTTATAGTCAAAATTCTTTGGAGTTTTCAATCCATTTAAAATCAGCATTTGAAGTGGAATATTTTACGAACCGGAGCGCTCGACAATTTTCCAAAAATATTAAAACGTGACCGATTTTTCTGTTACATACTTACTTAGGTAAACATATGTAATGTAAATGAATTTAATATTTTCTTAATAATTCATGTACCAAAATGCAATTTAAATACGGAGCGGAGCGACTTCGAGGATTCTACAAATCGGAGCTGCGTCCGGTCCACTCCATTTCATTTCGGACTCTGTTAATTGGATAGCGGTTTATTTGGATATTACAAGAGGGCCGGGGATCGAAAAGTAATCGTTTATTCCGCATACTTTAGTAAAACCTTAAATTATATACCACCAAAATGAAAACAAAATTAATATTAAAGAAACGTCTAACGTAACATTTCGTATTTTAATAAAACCGTAATGCCGGCGCTCCATTGGCACGCAAGTCAGACGATTTACAGTCTTCGGACTTTTTTTTCGCGTGGAGCACCCCAGGTCTGCGGACTTTTTAATCCGCAGACCAGGCTCGTTGGATTTCAAACATGTTTGATATTTTACTCGCCGAGCCGCTGAAATTCGTACGTTCACCACGCTTTACCGTCACATTATTTATATCTATGCCGACGGACGACAGCGCCATCAACTGTCATTCAAAGTGTTCGGACATCTCACATCGATAACAACAATGGTAGATCTACGGGTGCATTCGAAAAGTTTCTTGGAAGATTTAATTAGTTGTTTTAAAGACAACCCATCGTTGTGGAAGACGACCAGCCCACTATACAAGAATCGTGATGCCAAGTCCTTGGCGTATGCGGAACTTTTGGAGATTTTAATCAAGGTGGAGCCGCAGGCAAGGGTCGACGATGTTAAAAAGAAAATACAGACATTGAGGTCGGGTTACAGAAAGGAGAGAAATAAAGTAAGGACATCATATCGAAGCGGAGCCGGCACAGACGCAGTTTATCTACCCAAACTGTGGTACTATAAAAATTTGGAGTTCTTGAACGACCAAATGGAAGGTACGTAGGAATGCTTTAAAGCTATTTATTATACACGTGCAGATTATGAAATTGTCGTACCTAGCTCTGAAAGTGACATCGCATTAGATTAGCTACTATTAAGCAATTAAAACATACAGCTATGAATCATTTCTAGTCACAATAAAATTTCTTATTCTTTGCCGAGGTAGGTAATAAATAATAATAATATATAGGTACGAGGGAATGCTTTAAAGCTATTTATTATACACGTGCAGACTATGACATTGTCGTATCTCTGAAAGTGACATCGCATTAGATTAGCTACTATTAAGCAATTAAAACATACAGCTATGAATCATTTCTAGTCACAATAAAATTATTTATTCTTTGCTGAGGTAGGTAAGAAATAATAATATATAGGTACGATCATGGCGGTGGAAGCGCGGCTTATTGAGTCGTGGTCGGGTCCCAGGTTCAAATCCTGGGTCTGACAAGTACACATTGAATTTCAATTTGTGTATGAGTCAGAGTATGGACCTAATATGTTGAGCAAGTGGCTGACATCCATTTCTCGTAAAAACAAAATCTGTCAATACAAACCTCCACTCCGTGGAGGTCCATATTATGATCGGACATGGTCGAAAGAAGAAGAAAAGAAATGATCATAAAATCAAAAATCGCTCGAGTTAGGTTCCTTCAGAGACAATCAATAAATCGTCAATCATCAATCAAAATTAATGGTACAGTTTGGTTATGAGGAATACAGCGGAAAACACATTTTGAAAATACCCGATATACTGGATTACACCAATTATACCAATATCAATATTAACCGTATGAAGGAATGGGTACTTAGGGGAGAGATAATAAAAAACAAGTTTGAGTATTATGTTGTATTTTAACAATTTACATTTTGTTTTACAGAATCGAGCTCAATATCCAGCATGGTGGACGATTTGGAAAACATGTCTCCTGATGAGAGTTACTCCAACTCGTTAAACAACGAAGATTGTATTGAGGTAAAACATTTTAACTAAATTGTTACATTGGTTTAATTTATCTATTGCTTATCATACTTTCTTGCCATGTGACAGCCCCGGTAGTATTAAAATATTTTTTTGGTGCAGGTATTTTTAATCTGCCTTCGTCTAAACGTTTGAAAAAATCAGATTTTCTCAGTACGCCTCCATCAGAAATACGTCCATTTGTTCCAACATCAACATAAATAAATTCATAATTAGCATTTGCAATCGCCATCAAAACAATGCTGTGGAAATGTTTGTAATTATAAAAGTGGGAGCCGGCGCCTGCAGGTGGCACGATTGCAATGTGTTTCCCATCAACTGCGCCCAGGCAATTTGGAAATTGCCATTTACTATTAAATTCTTCTGCAATCGTCTCCATTTCTTCGTGCGTATCAGGGAACTGCAACAAAAAATAATCAACATTTTATTTACAGATAGAATATTCGCCTTCAACATCCACGTTGTCGACTACTCCAAGGTCGAATCTCAATAGAGCACCAAAACCCCCATCGTTCAAACGAAAAAAATCGAATGATAGCGCCAACAAAGTGTTAGAATTAATCACCGACAAACTAAGCAAGACTGAAGATGAATTTGATGTTTTTGGCAAAATGATGGCCATGAAACTACGATCGATGTCACAGGGACAAAGATTGCTGGCCGAGAAGCTGATGCATGAAGTTGCCTTTATGGGACAAAGTGACAAAATAATGCCAGCAACTACTGTTCATACTCAACCAGTTTATCGTATATTAAGCAAAAATGTACAAAAGCCGGTATAATAAATTAATGTTTTTTGTATGAATAAATATCTTGTAAAAATATTTGTTTTTTTGTTTGTTTTTATGCCTATAAACCTTAGCTTAAGCGATACAACAAATGGTAAGTATTTGAGCTATGTTAGCAAACCTATATTATTATGTGGCCTCATTTAGAAATCAAATTCCATGCTTGCTTTTCGAAGAATATGACTAGTATTACAATACATTCAACAGGAATAATTAAGCAGCTTGCTTACAGCCTATATGGAGAGTCCTGGCTAGGTACAACATTCTAATGGTCTATTGAATATTTAGCATGTCAACGATGGCCTTATTTGTGACTATATATATACCTATCTCAAATGCATCTTGTCTGCCATTCTTATGATGTTGCCGTCTATGATTTATATAGGTAAAACAATCCACTAAACGTTCACTTTATAAGACCAACCAATGTCTACTTGTTAATGATATATTTGTAAATTTGCCCAACTTTATTAGATGACGTATAATATAATACACACCTTGAAATATTCTCCTTTCAAAACGTCAATGATGACTTGGCAAGTTTCGGGAATTATCTTGCCCAGAGTTTGTCTTCCAATCGCAGTTCTATAATGCAAGTCAGTGAATGTTCCGCCGGCAGCCAAAAATCGCAGGGTTGCACATAATCTATCATGAGGAGAAATAGCTTCCCTCATCATAGTATTTTTTTTTTTAATAAATGGGGAGACCAAATTATACAGTTCTGTGTATACATCCTCCGACATTCGCAAATAATTGCGGAAATCGCTCGGTTGCAAACGCAATTCTCGTATTAAATTTGTGTGGGATAATGTCGTTCGTTTCCTTATCCAATGTTTCACCCAGTATTTGTGTACCCTTTGCTTCGTTATTACATTATCTGCCACCCAATAACCCAAAAAACATAAAACGTCGGTATCATTTAACGCCATCACGATTTAACTGTCAGATATACGTATATTATCTATGCTGTCAAAGTCGACTGTTTTACTCGTCAAATTAATTATATACTCGTTTCGTTGAACGTCTGTTGGCCAGTAGCAGAACGTAGAAAAATCTGAAGACTTATTGTCGTCGGACTTTTGGCTCGCCAATGGAGCGCTGGCATAACACATCTAATGTCCGTAGATACGTAGTCATCGCGTCGTAGGTATTATACTTCTCGATAATGATACTCACTACATGTTATTTATATAGGTAGATAAATCAAGTTATTCAGAGACTTATATGATCGTTTTTTGTTTCACCAATGAAATTTCAATTAACTGTTTCTTTTATTCAACGAATAATTCACAAGATACCTACTTTGATTTAAGAAACAAAAATCGATTGCCAAAGTAGCTTGATTTGGAAGAGCGCTGATGAGTTGATATTAAAATTGACCAACAGTTAAAATTTGTCGCAATTAGTATGTCACGCCGTAGCTTATTGGTAAATGCGACGGATGGGGCGTAAACCCGGAAGATACAGGGCTCGATTCTCCGTCGGGGTGGCTTACTTTTTTCAAAAAAGATTTTTTCTATTGGTTATAATATACTCAAGACGGCTTTTAGAGAAGCAAGGACAAAATTTCGAAATTCAGGCGTGGTTTGACGGCCGTTCACTCGACAGATTTTTGAAGTCGCAAAGAATAAGTATGAAACTGCGATTGAGGAAGCGAAATTAGAAAGCTGGAATAGCCATTGCTCGGCTCAGGGAAAAGAGAATGTATGGTCTAGTCTTCAGAGATTGCTCAAAAGTAAGGCGTTCAAACCGCCTGAAACTCTGACAATCAACGGTCGCATGACCTCTTCGGCTCTCGAATCTGCAGAGGCTCTTCTTGCGTATTTTTTTCCAGACGACAGTATTGCAAACGAAACGGAGCAACAGACATTGATCCGAAATGCGGCCTCGATTCCTTCAGAGGAAGATGACGACGAGAACTTCACTCTTGAGGAGGTCGAAAGAACAATGAGGCTGTTCAATCCAGCTAAAGCTCCGGGACACGACAGTTTCACGGCGGATATCTGTCTCAATTCATTCTGTTCTTAGCATAGTTGTCGCTCTTTATAATGCTTGTTTGCGAATTGGTCATTTTCCAAAAATCTGGAAGGTAGCTAGAGTGGTGGTCATTCCCAAGCCGGGAAAGGACGACTACGCTAACGTCTCGTCATATCGGCCTATCGGATTGCTGCCCGTGTTCGGGTTATTAAAAAAATTATTTATTAATCGAGTTTCCTGGAAACTTCAGACTAAACATCTGCTCAGCGAATACCAGTACGGTTTCACCCCTCAAAAGAGTACTGAAGACGCGCTTCATGCAGCAATTGATAGAATCAGGGGGGCTAACCGCGATAGTCAGCTCGTAGTGGCGGTATCTCTTGATATCAAAGGCGCGTTTGACAACGCATGGTGGCCATATCTTCTTCAACAGTTGAAATCTAAAAATTGTCCTGCTAACATTTTCAGGCTCATCAAAAACTATCTATCCGACCGAGAAGTCTTCGTCGAATATGCTGGAGCATCTGCTACCAAAGAGACATCAAAGGGATGCATACAAGGTTCGTCTTGCGGCCCTGTACTGTGGAACATAGTTCTCGACGATCTTCTCTCTATGCCGTTTCCTGAAGGTGTACACGCACAGGCCTTTGCTGATGATGTATTGCTGATTATGGAATCCAAAGAACTTGGTTCTCTAGAAACTATGACTAACAGCGTGCTGGAGAGCGTCGAGGCCTGGGGAAGAAGGTTAAACTGTCTTTCTCCGCGGAGAAAACGAAGGCCTTATTCTTTACTAGGAGGCGCGTCTCTCCGCCTTCGCTGGTGATGAATGGGCAACGTCTATCTTTTTCTAGGGATTTTAAACTTTTAGGGGTTGTAATCGATGACAAACTAAATTGGTCAAAGCATGCGGACAGCATCTGCAAAAGAGCAGCGGCGACTTCGCTCAAACTAGCAAGAATGGCCAAACCCACATGGGGTGTATCTTCTGAAGCTCTTCGAATTCTCTACACTTGTGCTATTGAGCCTATGATCACGTATGCGGCCAGCATATGGCATCAAGCTGCCAAACGGAAAAACATAGCAAAAAAACTCAATACGGTTCAGCGAGCACTAGCGATACGAATATGCAGAGCTTACCGAACGGCTTCGCTCAATTCAACGCAAGCTCTAGCAGGACTTATGCCTCTAGATTTACGTTTAAAACAAATCGCTCTCATTTACAGAGCTAAGAAGGGCGAGGAGGGCCTCGCAGGTTTTCTGCCTGACGACAGGCTTTACGAAAAATCGGTGGACTATAGAAGGCTGCCACACCCGGCTAGACTATTTTCTGAAGTGGTTTCTTATCCTGCAACGTTGGAAAGCAACGAATGCAATAACATGCCGATTTTCACGGATGGGAGCAAAATTGATGGCGGTACTGGTGCAGGGTTTGTGGCATACATTAATGGCGGTGAGATAGCGGCTCGTAAGTACCGCCTTGCCAGCTATTATATGGTAATGCAGGCCGAACTCTATGCCATCCAATGCGCTCTGGAGTGTGCAGGCTCAGATCCAATCCAGCGAAAGCTCACCGAAAACCATAGTATTTGTATTTATTCGCACTCCAAAAGCTCAATCAAAGCAATTGTAGATCCCTTGTCTACTAATCCGATTGTCTTTTCTATTCATAGCGAGTCCGCTCTACTGAGACGGCGCCACCCCGAGGTGCACTTCAAGTGGATAAGGGGACACACCGGGATAGAAGGAAATGAAAGAGCTGACAAATTGGCTCGGCATGGTGCCTCTGAACCCAAGACCGCGATAGCTTATGACAAATTTCCTCTGAGCTACGCGAAAATTACAATTTCAGATATGGTGAAAAACGAATGGAACTCACGATACATAAACTCATCGACAGGGGAGTTGACCCGAAAGTTTTTACCTTCAATTTTAGCAGCACGAGACGTCAGGGTGCATAAGTGGTTGTGTTTTGAGATGACTCAGATTCTTACAGGTCACGGAGTCATGCGAGCATACCTGCACCGGTTTAAAATAACATCTGATGGAAAGTGTCCATGCGACGACGGAAGCGACCAGGACGTCTTACATTTACTCCTAGATTGTCAAATCTTTAGCAAGGAGCGGCACAACCTGAACTTTTTATTACAGATGGCAGATGCGGACATTCGAGACCTTCCGGGGACCATGGCAAACGAGGCCGGAAGAGATGCACTTTTTAATTTCTGTATTGATGTAATAAAAAGAATAAAAATAATAAATGGTGACATGTAAAGATGATTCATGCCTTTCAGATCCAGTGACTGCAATCATATAAGATAGGATAAGTATATACTTAGAATATCAGTCCTATGCGACATTTCTTTTACCACGGGAAAAAACTCGACTACAAATCGCAGTCCTCAGTTCCCAATGAATACGACAAAATATTCATCAGAATCACCTCCGCCTTGCGCTACTAAGAATTTTCCAGGGTTTTTGCAAGGCGGTTTCATAGGCCCTGGCCGAATTCAAATTAGCAATACCCGATGCGTGTAGAAGAACAGTTTTCAATACGGCATATTCTCTCAGCCGGCACAATTTTCATTTGACTAGCATCAAGTAGAGTAGTTTGCGTGCCAAAGTCCTTAAGAAACCTCGATAGTAAATGCGAGGTATCCATAAAGGCATCTAGAAAAAAAAAAAATTTCAAAATTATGTATTTTCAATGAAATTTCAATCTTGTCACATCGGAGGTTTTAATAGCTATACAACAATATTTAAACATTCATCATATAAGGACTTTTAAATTAAAAAATAATTACCGTAATAATGCACACGTCAAATATAATAAAAACTTAATCTGTTATTGTGGTGTACTCGTATGTTAATTTTGGCAGAAACTGTACGAAAGAATGTTTTGACAAATTCAGATGTTTCTAGAATACAAGCAAATTAAATCGTATTATTTAGTTTTATTAAAATCTCCACAAAATATTCCATTGCTCTCGATTTGAAAATAACTAATTTTTTTTTAAATTATCACAAACGTCATTTACTTTTGCACGGCTTTTAATTAACGATGATAAAGCGAGGATGCGCAGCTTTGTATAATGATGTAACACTCGGAAACCTGAAAACGTAATTACACCAATAAGTAAAGCGTCTATAACTTCAACGAATCATTTTATTTCATTTTTATTGCTAATAATAAATTATTTCATATTTTCACGGTTGTTTATTATTATATTAAATTTCAGGGTTATCGTACTGTTCTTCGTCTTTCTTTTATCAACGTTTGAGACTTGTTACAGTAACCATTCTTAAGTGATAATGATTTGACGACTACTAATAAATATATGAATGCAATTGGCTGAATTACTAAGATATATATTATATTTTTAAATGCACAAAGTTTTCTTTACTAAGAAGACATCATAGCTTCTAGCTTTTTCAGCAAAATTTAATATCCGATTTGGCATTTATGGTAATCGAGCTATAACCCCCTTTTAACTCAAAGCAACATTTGCTCTCAATTAAACATACCCCATTTCAGCACACTTCGATCGGCGTCTGCATTCATACGCATAACAGTAGGGTAAGAGCTACAATTATTGGCCAGTTAAGGATTTTTTCAACCTTGTTAATTTTTTGTGGACACATATCATTAGGAAGGTGAAATAAAAATATATAATTTGTTAAATTGTTTATTTGTTTATAATAATCAATTATCAAAACATTTAAAAGAATATATTTTATATCATAAAAAAATAATCAAAAAATGCAGAGATCTACAATTATTGGCCACTTTTTTCAATTATTGGCCACCAAAAGATGCAATTATTGGCCACTCCAAAATTGCTGTAATAACACTATTTAAACAAAAATTAAAAAATAGTTTATGTAATATTATGATCACACATCATTATTAAGTGTTCAATCAAGTACTTAATGCAACTTTATTGTCATTTTAGTAGACATACGTAACATATTACTTAACGGCCCACATGTTCAGCGTACATCAAAATGGAGCTTTTATGCTATTTTCAAAGCATGATCCTGGACATTCCTTAAACGTTGTAGATAATCTATTTACATTATTTTGAAGCCTTATTATCTTTTATATTTATTTTAAAGATTTGACGACTACATAAAGTATTTTTATTACATAAAATAGTATTCTTTTAAACCTCTCGCTCTAATGTTTTAGAATATAGTCATATTTTAGTACGTCCATGTGAAGTGGTGTTAAGATTTTTTATATTTATTAATTTTTAAAAGTATATATAAAACTATTAGTAAAATTTATGTTGACATTATTATAGTGAAATATTTACAATAAAAAATTATATTGATAATCTCTGTGATCCCAAATTTGACAAGAAGTAGGCATTTTATTATTCAAAAAATGGGCAAGATTTACACATTTAAAGATATTTTAAAGATACTGAATTTAAGCTATGTCTTTGACCATTTAAATGCGATAAATATTTTACGAATAATGTTTGCTTTATAATAATTATTGACCTAAGAATAAGGTAGTGTTTTTTTGAAATACGCCATTTCTATTGGCATTTCCCAGTGGCTAAGCTACAACATACGGCCGTAGCCATAAATTGACAAACGATAAATGAAGTAGGGAGTAAGATCATGTTAACGGACGTGTTTGAACATGTACCTAACCGATTTTTTTAAATGTTTTTATTTATATATGGGCCAGGTGGCCAACATTTATCTACGAATGTCGGAGAAATATAATAAAAACAAAGATGATTAATAATACTGTTAAAATACTATTCAACTAATAAAAATTAATGTAATACTTTACTAATTAGTCACATATTCTATTATAAGCCAGGCCGGCCGATAAAGGAAAATCGACGTATTTTGGAATCAGTTATTGGCCACCATCATAATATGCCTACCCATCTATTTTTTTTCCAAAATATATGTCAAATGATGTATACATAAATCATGGGTGGCCAACCTTTTCAGCAGCCGGGCCAGATTCTAAAAATGAGATTTCCTACCGGGCCGTACAACCGATTTTTTTATTATACAAAACAAAAAAGAAATATATATTATATTTTAGGAAATAAAATAAAACAAACATGAGAATCAAACATATTTATTAGATTAGACTTTTTTAAATAATAAAAAATAAACAAAATAATATAAAAATAATAAATTTTAGTGAGAAGTTTGATTTTGTGTGGCAGAACTAAGTGCATCAAGATCGATATCGAATGAGGTTGTTCCTACACGCAAACAGTTTTCCAAATGCACATCATTGATTCGTGTTCTCACTCGGGATTTGATATGCTTCATCCGACTAAAAAGCTGTTCACACGTGTAAGTGTTTCCAAATAGCGAAGTCATCATTAGAACATGTTTGTAAAATGTAGGAAATTTCTCCTTATCCAAATAAACGTTTTGTAAAACTCTTCCAAACCAACCTGATGGAATTTCTCCTTTAACTGTTCATCACAACATATTTCACAATGTTCCATTTGTAAATCTCCCGGTAATAAATTCACATCTACGGAGAATGGCGTTGCAAATGCAGCAAAAAGCACACGGTGCTTTTTAAAATCTTGAGCTAATATCGAATCTCAATTTTCGAAATTAGCATATCTAGCGGCAGCATTTGATATTAATTTTATTTTCTCACTGCTCCACGGGCCACGAGTTGACACCCAGATGTAATTAACGTGCATTTTAAAGGTGGTAATTAAAAAAATCATTATCTAGTCAGCAGCGAATGAGTTAAAGAGATCATTATCAAAAACAATGTTTACTTATATTATATTTTGATCGAAAATGAAAGAAATTTATTGTTTATCACAATTATCTGAAATGTTATATTATAACAGGTACCTACTGATTTCAATTAAGCTTTTTTCAATTGCCACGATAGAAATAATATAGTGCCCACAATATACGCCTAACGCAGTGTTTCCTAAATGGGTTCCACAAGATAAAATTAGGGATTCCACGAGAGTTGCTGGTTTTGTAAGATATTATTTTGATAAGGGGATTGAAGAAGGTAAATACAATTCAAACTTTGTATTGCATTATACGAAGTGGTTCTGATAATTTTATCATGTTATTGAAAGTCAACAACTAGAGCTACACATTTTTTAAATTATATTACGTGAATATAATATGGGCAATCGCCACACGGTCCTGGTTTTGTATTATGATTTTTTTTATTATTACAATCACTCAATGCCATTTTAATAAGTAGGTATACGATATTGATGATTATTATGTTAGCAGGTGGACACAATAAAACATATTTAAAAAATCAGCAAAAAAACAGTTGGTATAATAAAATTAAGTATACGAAAACATAAAAAACAAAACGGCAGGAAATTATTACAATACAAAAACATAATAATTATCCAATTATGGAGAAAAATAATTCAGTCGGTTATCCTGCATACAGCGGCAAACACATTTTTAAAATAGCCGATATACTGGATTATTTGTTAGGATAACCTAACCTAACCTAACTTAAACTAATTTAAACTAACCCAAACAAACAAATAATCCAGTAAATCGGCTGTTTACAAAATGTATTTGCCGCTGTATCCAGGATAAACGTATAGAACCGAATTTTGCATCGAAAATGATGTAGGTAATATAAAAGGTTCAGTGATTAAAATAAATTGAGTGTGGTACTTTATGTAGGCAGTTACTTAAAATTTTACAATATTATTTTTTTTTGATACATACTTTTCTCAAAATGTATAATATATTATTGGAATGAAGAAGTATAATATAATAGTAATAATTTTATTGTGATAGTTAATAAAAGTATTTTGTACGTTAATTACTTTGTTTCGGATTCAACGTGTTAAATATAGAGAGGAGAAATGGCTGCCTATTGTTATAAAATGCACACACACAGAATCTAAAATCAACACTGAAGTTTGACACCACAACATCAAGACATTTATTTACTCCTGAAGTAATTATGAAATTTAAGGTATGTAAATAAACAAATCTTATTTATTTTAAACTTGAGTATAATATTATGTTTGTGCATAACGGCTAACTAAAAAGGATGACTGAGGATTAAGTTTTTTTTTTGTAAATGTATATTTGAAAAAAAAATATAATACTTGGTTTTGAATTTAACTTTTTAAACGTTTTAGATAGGGATAATAATATGGTCATATTTAATTACTTATTTAAACAAAATAAAAGGTACAAGTCGGTTATCCTGGATACAGCGGCAAACACATTTTGAAAATAGCCGATATACTTGATTATTTGTTAGGATAACCTAACCTAACCTAAGCTAACTTAACCTAACATAAACTAACCCAAACAAATAATTTAGTATATCGGTTATTTTAAAAATGTGTTTGACGCTGTATCCAGGATAAACGTATAGAACCAAATAAAATTATTAATGTTTAACCCAATTTGATAAACGAATACAAGTATTATTTGAAATGAATATAAGGTGGTCATCGCAGTTTTTCATGCTCGAAAAAATAACTAGAAGGTCAAGTTTAATTTATGATAACTGTACTTAGGCATTTTAATAACTATGTTTTGTTTTAAGACGTTGAATATCATTGTTTAAAATGTTTTATACAGTGTTTTTAATTTACGTCGATTTTAAAATAAAATCTAAACTTATCGTTGTATTATGATGAATTTATTACCAATATACATATTTGTGTAAATAAATCTACATTTTATAAAAACTCGTTACAAAAATTTTAATGTTTTGCTACGTCATATTATGTTAGTTTTTTTGAATTCCGCCGCGGTTAAAAAACATATTCTACAAATATAATGACACAATGCATGTGGGTTTATGTTAGGGCTCAGACATAATTAGGACACTGTAGTTTGAGTGCGTCAACGCAGGACTTACTTGATTCTAAATGCATCCGATCAGAATATCCAATTGTATTTTTTTTTATCCAATTGGAGATACTGATCAGATGCATCTGGAATTAAGTTAGACCTGCGTCAAGACAAGCTAACTGCAGTGTTGTGTCTGAGCCCTTAATGGGATTTTTAGTGTTTCATCAGAAGTGGCAACTCTTGGTGTCGTAGAATGTAGACTATTAAAAAGTACATTTAATTTGATACCTGAAAGTGTATGTTTAAGTGTAAAAACTCATGTTTGTTTCAAGCTAACGTTAATGCATGGACAGATGTTTATGCACAAACGTATTTTTGCCTGGAATAGGCATTATATAAAATTTTAGATTTATTAATGTGTAAGTGTTGATGATAATCAACTAATTAAAGCCCCCCTTCATAAAATCGTATATGTCTAGGTTACATCAATTTAATACCTATAAATATATACAGATATATTATATTAAACAAATATATGTGTTGCTTAATATATACTATTAAGTTTTTGTTTGATTTTTGAATTTGATGACCCTTTGATGCAAGCCAACGAAATATATTTTTAAACACTACAAAAGGCCATGAGGCTAAATAAAATTCGTGAAACATAACACAGAAATACACAGGTTTAAGAAAATCACATAATGTATTGCGGCCTCACCGAGAATCAAAACTAGAACTTCCAGTATGAAAGCCAGTGCCTCACGCATTGTACTATGAGTGTGAGGCCTCAGTGCCTGCGTTCGGCGCAGCGTTGAGCGTTTTGCGCAACTCAAACGTATAACCGTGTGGGAAAATGTTAGTAGACAATGTCTTTTTTTGGTTATACATTTATACGGTTATACGTTTGAGTTGCGCAAAACGCTCAATGCTGCGCCGAACGCTGCCACTCAGGACGTACACTAACGGTTATCAACATATGCGATGTTAATAAAGATATCAATATACACAACTTGAAAGCACATGTGACAAAAAAACTTTTTGGAAAAAATACTACACCCAAGAAGTTCGAACCCGCGCCCTCTGGGAATCGCACCCATAACTTGCGGTTCTTACAATTCTTACTAAAACACTTTTAAAATTGCGTTATTCATTTGACAATCGGCTTTTGTATTTTTAAATCAAAATATTAACCGTATTAACTAACTGGTGTCAGGATCTCTCCAAATGTGTGTTATAACGTACTTGCACGTGCTAATAATGAAATAAACTATTTTTTTATTCAAAAAATACTTAGATATCAGAATATTGCATTGAAATCATCAATATATCAAATTTCCAAAACAATCTCAACGAATATCACAGTTTTTCTTATATATAATACTTAACAATAATGTTTAATACTATATTTCTTTTTTTTTTATTTCAGATAATTTTTCTGGCATTGGTCATTACTACATGTATCCTTATTGCCGATGCATACGAAGAAAGCCATGATATTCCACCATGTTTGCAAAACCACCAGCATTATGCTAGCAACTACGACTACTCCTCACATAGACCATCAAACTCTGGTTTTAGTACATACCACAAACCTATTACTAAAATCGTAAGAGAAGCTCATTCTTATCCAGTGTCTGTAACCAGAAAAGTGCCTCCTCCAGTGAGATTTTCAATCATCAAGAAACGTCACCCGGTTCATATCCACAAGTCAGTACCAATCGCTGTAGAGAAACCCGTGTTTTATAAAGTACTCAGAAAGGTGTATTACCCTGTGAAAGTTCCATACAAAGTTCCAGTGGTGAAAAAAGTTCTAGTAAATGTGCCAAAACCTTATCCGGTTTTAATTGACAGGCCTTATCCGGTAAACGTACCGAAACCGGTCATTGTAGAAAAGAAAGTGCCGGTTTATATTAACGTTGCTGATCATCACAGTAATTATAAATCAAATCACGAAGCCGACCACAGCTCTGGACATAGTCATTTTAAATCTGAATCATCTTTTGGAAACAGTGGTTTACGTTCAACCCATGGATCTTCGAATAAATTTAAACATAATGATGGTGCAATTGGTTACATTGGAAGTTCAGGAAAATATTACGGTAAAGGTGGACCCGTTGGTTATTCTGAGTATGAAGGTCCTGTTTTTCATATGAGTAGTGGTGATGATTTGAGTGGATTTTCTGGAGGAAGTAACTCTAATAAATACTTTGGAAATTTCAATAATGCTATTAAAAACATTGCCAGTGGAAGTCACATATCTTCATTAGGGCATTCTAAGTATTTTGGAAAGAACCAGGATGATATTAAGCACACTTCATTAGGACAATACGCTAGTAATTATGGTGGAAATTTAGAACATGAAACGTCTAGTGGGTATTCTGGACACGGAACATCCAACAGTGTATCTGGTTCACATGTTGGACATGATACACCTGGTGGGTTCTCTGGTAATACTATCAAAGGTGGAAATATACATCATACTAATACAAAACCAAATTCTCATAAAAGCACTTCATACCAATTCATTAAAAATGGATCAGGATATAGATATCCTAATACTCATATCTCAAATGAATATTTAGGACACGAAGCATCTAGCGGATACTCGGATAACAGTATATCTAGTGGCTATTTAGGCCATGGGTCATCTACCGGTGGACATTTTGGTAAAGATTTATCTAGCGGGTTTTCAGGATACAGCGGACATACTGATAATGCTTTACAAAGTGGGTATTTGGGACATGATTCTACTGGTGGATTTACGGGTAAAATACATGGGTTTTCAGGAAATTCTGATAAAAATTTAGCTAGTGTATTCTCAGGTCACAAATCTACTGGTGGGTACGGTGGTAAAGGCATATCTAGTGGATATTCAGAATTTAATGGATTTTCTGATAATAGTTTATCAAATGGACATAGTTCTACCAGTGGATATACCGGTAAAGGAACTACTAATGAATTCGCGGGTTTTAGTGGAAATTCTGGGAATAATATATTAGGAGGATATTTAGGGCATGGTTCAATTAGAGGATATCCCAGTAAAGGTTTATCTATTGGACTGTCACAATTAAGCGGAAGTCATAGCTCTAATTCTGGATTCAACGGGAAAGGTAGTGGATTTTCAGGATATAACGGACATTCCGATAATAGCGGATTTATAGGACATGAATCATTTGGTGGATATCCCGGACTTTCTGAGCATACTTCCAATAATGGACACTCTCACAAGGGTGCATCCGATTTCAGTGAATATTCTGGCCAAGGAAACTTTGGCGGTTTCTATGATAATAATTTATCTAGTGAATATTCTGGAGATGGCTCTTCCAATTCGCACTCCAGTAACAAAGAATCAAATGAATATTTAGAATCCTTCGGTAATCAAAAGTCAAAACGTTTATCTAATGCCGTTTCAAGTCACGACACTTCTAGTAATAGTTATGACAACTCACATGCCACTGATAGTGGCATTTTTAGTGGCTATGTAGACATTCCTTCGAGTGGACATTCAAGTATAAAAACAACTGGAACTGCCCACGATATTGAGCACTCTGATACCGAATACTTCAATGGATATTCTCAATATGTCCCGTCAAGAAATTACCCAATAGACGAAGTGTCAAGTGGTTTCTATGGCAACGATAACAGTTTTATTGGTGGAATAAATTCAAATGACAATACCTATTTTGACCACAGTAGTGCAAATGAAAATAATAATGTCAGTGGTGGTTATTCCGGGTTCGGTCATTCTAGTGAAAGTTCTGGCTATGAGCATGCCAATCAGAAGACATCAAACACGCATTATTCCACAGACGAAAACTCGAATCGTTTCTCCGAGAATGATGTTTCAAGTGGAGGTTTGTCGAATGGTCACACTACTGGATATTCTAATAACGAATTGTCAAATGGTTACCTGTCGAACGGCCATACTATCGGATACGAGAATGACGATTACCCAATTGCGCCTTCAGATCCCCACACTGTCAAAAAATCGAAATGTCAAAAGTGAATCGACGATCGTGAAATCTAGTCAGAATTTTCTATTTGTAAATTAATAATATAGTGCTTTATAAAAATTGTGCTTTAAATAAATATTTATTAACGTTATTTTGTTTTTTTATTGTGTTGTAAAATACCTACCATTTTAAACAACAAATTGATTGCCATGATACTTATTTATACATATTTTTGTGAGCTTTAAGCAAACTTAGATAAATAATAATGATCTATTGATATCCAAAAGTCTCTTATTAACGAAATTATAAACATCAATGATTTACTATTTTACAGAATTATATAATATTTATTAGATACATACAACATTTATTTCGTTTTAAAAATATAATTTATACGGAAAAAATTGGTCATTTAGACCTGGCAAAACATATTTAGTAAAATACTAATTTATTTATTAAAAACAGATTTAAAATCTTCAAAATTTCGATATAACCGTTTCCGAGCAATTTTTGACACGAATTAATAATCTCCTCGATACTTCAAAACAATACATATTTTATATTGACAACTCTGTTTTACCAGTACCTATATATTATATTATAAAGTATAAGAACACTCATTGGAGTATTTCTTCTATAATTGAAAGTAATCCAAATTTACTGCCAATTGAATGAATTAGGTACAATCCTGAATAATGCAGCAACCATAAAGTAAACTAATTAAAACAAAAAAATCTTTACTTAATTAAAATATATCGTCTTCCACAGTCAATTTCATTGAATATAGATAGGTACGTATTTCTTTATCATTTCAGAGATTTTTTTTAGAGATTTCCTTTTACACTTTGTCGGTAGAAAAATATAAATGAGATTTAAGTTATGATTAATAGAAAAAAAATAGTGAAAATGTGAATTTAATATTTATTAAATTAATAATATATTACATATTTTCTGGAACGGAATAAATTAATATCAATTTTATTTCGGTCAACGATTTTAATTATTTATCATTTCACTAAAATATACCAAAATAAAATAAGTGTGTGCATATACGAAGATTGTTAGCATAATCCACACATTAGTGTGTTTTGATTGTACATATGGAATGAGATTTGGTAGATTAAAATATTCATTAATCTACTTACTCAAGTAAATGTTTACTGTCCGTTGATCTCTTTAAAAGCAAATTCGAGAGGCGCACAGCCAACGGAATTGGTGGCCGGTGCATCCGCACTAAAAATAATTAAAAATGTGAAGCCATGCATATTGCGATGATAGATTTTTATCACTCGTAAAAACAAAGAAAGGTAACAAACTAACATAAATTTAATGTAAGACAACAACATGATAACAGGAATTATATTACATTCTTAAAGTTGTTTTTTAGTCGATAGATGTTTTAGTTGTAACAGTATTATCAAGAAGATATTACCATAAAAATAAACGACATGTCGATTAAGTATAAGGCCCGTTTCAGACGGTACCAGGGCTCGAAATAGACCGAAACGCACCGGAGCGCCGTTCCTATTCGTGAAATTCTAAAAGATAACGTTCCGGCTCGTGGCTTCTTTGAAAATTGCGTTCCGTTTCATGTTATTGAGATAATATTGCATATAGGTATGTAGTTTTTAAAGTTGTAAGAACTGGTGGGAAAAAAATTCGCCTGCGGCGCTGACAAAATATATATTATTTATAAATGATTAGTCCTACAAGGTCTATAATATAATATAGGGTGTTCGGACTTCGGATGTGTTTACAAAAAGGGCTAAAGGGGCTACAGGCCCAGGATCTTAAATTAGTAGGTCTCCGGAACTTGAAAAATAATTTGAAATCACAAAAGAACCTTGCAGCGAAGGAATACACAAATGTACGAGCTTCTAGAATTTTGAAGATAAGAGCCCAATTCTAAGAAAATTGACGAAAAATAAGTGATTTTGCAAAAATGAATATGTACCCATTAAAAAAAAAAAACTACACTTTAATGTTATATTGGGGGGGGGGGGGTTAATAGCGCAGAGCCCCTTCAAGTATAAATGAAACCCTGATTATTAGGCATATTGCCCTTATGATATCCGAAAAATATTTAATATAATTTGATATTTTTGAATGATTATTCAGCGCTCCGGTTCGTAAGATTTTATATTTCGAGCACTGGACGGTACACCGGTGTCGCGCTCGATATAATATAGAAGGCCTTTGTATTCGAATAAAGGGGCCTTTGTATTATGTTTATGAACGCCCCGTCAACGCGTGTCCGGTACACGTTTCCGTCGGCCGTTACATTCTCAAGCCGCCGATACACTAGTTTTTATTACCGCAGTCAGTTTTATGTTCTAATTTATATCGCGAATTTTCGCGTTGACTCATTAGCTCTGGGGCATTCATAAACATAATACAAAAACCCCTTTATTCGAATACAAAGGCCTGCTATAATATTATATCGAACGCGACACCGGTGTCCCGTCTGAAACGGGCCTAAGAAATGTGTCCGGTAAACTCAGGGAACTCACAATCTTTTCAAAAGCATTTATTTGTACCTGCTACGAATGGGAGTTTTGCTGAACAGTCATTTCAACGATATATCATTTATTTGAAAACGAAGTTGTCAGTGGTGTTCCAATTAGATTGAAATATTAAAATTTGAATACGTCTGTCCAAAGCCCGACGCAAAAACCTGACGTCCGAAAAAAAATATAATTATATAAATAAATAATATAATGCATTCAAATGTTGTCTCTTAGCAATGCATGTTCTGTGACGTCACTGATTTTAACATTGTTGAATGGTAAAATGATTGTTCTGTGAAATTCAGATCAAAATTATTAATAAAAAATCTTTTTATAACAAATTTAGCATATTTTGTTTTGATTTGACAATTTAATGGCGGATTTGAACAGTTTCGAGGCCCCCTTTATTCATTTTTTTGACGAATCAGTTGCGTTATTTGCGTCAAAGAAAATCGCCGCTGATAATTATTGTAAGTAAGTAATAATAAAATTGTCAAAAATAAATACGAGCATACCGGAAGTATTCTGAATGTTTAAAAGTAGAGATAAGTAACTAAGTATTTTTAATACCTACCATAATTATTAATTTATATTTTAATCTACTTGAAATACCACTGTCTTGAAATTGTACAAATTGTCGATCGGCGAAATACTGTTCGATGAAATGTAATGCGTAAAAATGTCATGTTGTGAACGTTTTAAACTTATAATTTATAATGTCCACAATATGTAAAATAAATAAATAGTAATTGAAATTGAAATTAAGTTAAATTTAGCTATGAGTGTCGCTAGATTTCAAAATCAGCCAAGTCCATAATAGATGAATAGGAGAAAAACAGCTTTTTGTTTTTTCAAATACACAGTCACAAGGGTGAAAGTTTATATTATTTCGAGTATAGAATATTTAAAATTAATAAATTCCACATTTTGATAATGCAGAAATGCTAGAAAGCAGTTCTTCAGCAATTCACAAAAAAGTGAAAAATACCTAAAGGTGGACTTTGATTTTGAAACGTAGCAACACAATTGACGTCTTTATAATATTGTGAACAGGTAGTTATTAAAATATAAATTGAACTGGTATTTACGCGGTAGAATTCCATTATTATGGTGTTGAAAGAAAATTATTTTTGTTAATTCATTTATACTTGCAGCTGTTTCGGGCACAGTCATAGTAAATGACTCAGTTTAAGTAGAATTAATAAAAATTACTTTGATTCAAAATCATAATTACTAAATTATTATGTTTATTTGATAATGAAAACAATACAAGATTTAAGATTTAACACTCAAGAATATTGAATTCTTATTAATGAATTCAAGTTGGACTCGAGCCTCGTATCATCCTACTTTGTAAATGGTATGTTATCTAATGGTATATTAATAAAATTAAAAAACTTATATATTTTTTATACAATATATTTATTTATATGTCGTTACAGGTACAAAAAAAGGCATGGACATATTAAAATAACAATAATAATTAGTGAGATCTCAACTTAGTGCAACTCAAAAACATTATATTGTTATTCAGTTCACACCCAGGCAGCAGCCATTTTGTTTTTAGTGATGGTGAATCGTGATCTTTTGAGATGACACGGCACCACCGGAATGAGAATGGCCAGAATAATCTGAAGATGATCCAAGAGATGAGAATCCACCATGTGAAGAATAACCACTTGAAATACCGTGTCCTGAGAAATCACCTCCTTGTCCACCGAATCCGCCATCAAAACCACCAGCGCCTCCTCCGAAAACGTTTCCACCTCCAAGTCCATTACCTCCCCCGATTCCATTTCCATTTCCTCCTTGATTGATTATAACCGGAACTTGTCTCTGGATGACAATTGGTTGAGGTACATTAACAGTGTATGGCCTGTCAACTGGGACTGGGTATGGTCTTGGCACTGGTACCTCTACTCTCTGGACTACTTCGACTCGGACTGGAACTCTGACGGTGTAAGGTACTGGTCTGTTGACATACACTGGCACTGGTCGTTCTCTGGTGATAGTGTAAGGCTGTGGTACTTCTACGGTGTATGGTCGGTCGACTGGAACCTGGACCGGAACGGGGACTTGTCGATCAACTGTGACTGCGTAGGGTTGTGGTACTGGTACTCGAACGGTATTAGTGATGACTTGGTTTCCACCAGCTGCACCACCGCCAAATCCAGCGCCTCCATCACCACCGGTACCTCCGAAATTGCCGCCGTCAAATCCTGAACCTGATCCAAAACCGCTGTGGCCTGAAAAGTCAGCCGATCCAGAACTGTGTCCGCTGTATCCAAGATCTTGAAGTCCTCGTTTCTGTTGATTCTTAGTTTCAGTTGCACCAACAAATGCAAGCATGGCTGCCAAAGCAATGCATCTCTGAAAAAGTGAAGAGATAATGTGTTTTATTCATTTATATTGTGATAGATTGTTAGCTAAATTAATTGCTCCAGCAAACTATACTCACCCCGCATAACGCCCGGTCTTAATCAGGCGTATCATGGGACCCTGCATTTATATGTGAAGCATCAGTAAAATTTATGTGGGGTAATATCTCAAGAGCACCGAAGAATTAGGTTACCATGCTCTCGAGTGTGCTTTGGTTGTAGGTGAAATTGAAGTTGTCCTTACCAAACGAGAACGCACCACGCCTGGCTTTAATTGGCCGTATCACGTGACCCTATATTTTGATGTAAAGCATCTGTATTTTTTATTTGACTATTTGTAGGTGACAGCATAAAATATACGATTCACCATCGAATAGCATGGCTGTAATTACACACATCTTAACGCAACGTACAAAAGTATTATTGTATGGTGCGGAAGTAAATATTATTTGATGACCAGTTTCAGAATTATATTTGTCCAGTAACACCCAAGTTTCTGCCAATAATGGCACCGAAAATAGTGATATGCCCTGGTTACGGTGAAGTTAATATAAATGCTGTGATACCTTTTATAAGAATGTAGTTTCAGTATGAACAAATAATTATTAAAATATTTGGTGTTATGGAAAAGTATTTATAAAATTATGTATTAGAAATATTCCTAAGTTTGGATGAATTGATTGATTTGCAAACGATTATCTTTTTCGCTAGTGTTCTAACCACTGATACCTATATTGACTGAAGTGTCTTCCTTTGTGAGTTTAGCTAACTGCATAATAATATGTAGTAATGAATTTAATGCTGCAATCTGAATGTATTTTGAATTCCGTTAATAATTTAGATATAAAAAGAGTTAAATATATTAATAAGTAATACTATATTAAACAAACCAGTAGTGGTGCCATCTTATATGATTATTAGATCTTCACAAAGCCGCTGCCTTGAACGACTGATGCTACAGTAAAAAAGATTTTCCTTTTTATACCATACACATATTGCAAAGCTGTGAATTCCGACGGATTAACAATATAATTAATTCACATTTACTTTTCTATGGATACAGACATACGTCTAAAATATTATGATAGCGCTTCAAAAATACGTTACCCAAATTATTAATCAAAACGGATAATCCGTCAACTTGATAATATGATATGCAATTAAAATAGTTTTGAATATATTATATTTTATTATGTATGTACACAGTAAAATTTTTTAATTGAAAATATTCTATTAATCTACTCCTACAGTGATGAATAGACTAAATCTAATTAAAAAATATATGTAAGAAGCGGAAAATCTTCTTCTACATTGCCTAAAAGAGGTCAGTCATTATTTTATAATCTGTTGCCCGGAATAGTTCGGTGGACCTGTACCAATGACGGAGGTCCTTATGCCATGAAATGCGGCGTCGTCCTTTCGATAATAATTATAATAAAAGGATAATACATGTTTCTATCTACCCAAACAATTCAGGCCCAATTTTTCGGTCTAATACATCTGTTTTTTTTTATCGAAGTTATGCACAAATGCGCTATTAGAAATTACTTAAAAATAGCGAAAGCTGCTGTTTTTTCAAGGTTATGGGGCACTGATTGAAAAACAAAAGATTTTGAATGTAAGTAAGGCCAATAAAATTGTTTGAAAAAAATACATTCTTAAGATTTTTTTTAAGAACAGTTTGAAGATTATTATAAGATGTTTCTATAACTAAAAATTTCGTGGGAGAACCGACAGAGGTAGATTGTAGCTTTCGAGAAATCTGTTTATTCTGCAAATTATATTGCTTTATAATGTTCTAATTTTGTTTTAATTTCTTAATTTAAATTTAGAAATTCTATTAATTATGACTAATGAAAAATTATTAATATTCAATTTATTCATTTTAATTACAAACTGTGAGTACCTAATATTGTTGTATGTATTTAAAAGCATAATATTCAACAATAGGTGGGACGAAATTTCGCATCGTCTCCAATCGCCGAGCGGCATTCGAGGTGAGATCATGTCGTTTTTTTTTTGTGATGGCGTGGTAAGAAAATATTCTTATATTGTGTAAAGATGACTAAAAAACGTTATGCCTGTACTCGAAAAAGCAAACATGTCAATGAATATATTATTATTATTACTAATATAACAATAAACACAAAACTAAATAGACGCATGTTGAATTTTTATGACAAATTATATTCCGTTCGGCACGCGTCATTAGCACAATCCACGCGTCGCATAGTTACGATCTTTTTAGACCATGCCTCAGCTGAGGTTATAGCATTAAATGAATGTTTTGTCTCTTTTTTTGAATTCCGTTATTTTAAATGTTTTGTATTTTATATTAGTTGAAAATGTCCTTTGAGCTGGACGAAACTGGTACAATTATTTAATACGAGTATAAACAAATGGATTTAGTACAAAAATGTGTTTTATTAAAATAATTAATACAATGCATTTCCACCATGAATTGAGAATTAACACAATTAAAGAAATTAAGATTAGATAAGTGTTGAAAAATAATTTTAATTGCCATAACAGAAATAACGTATAAGGCTTCTTCTATTTTAGCCCAAATTCTTCGATGTTTACTCATTTGTATGATAATTCCACATTAATAAACTATATATCTTTTCATAACCGTAATTTAATTAAATAAACAGTTTTTTCTTCCTCCTGAGTAGAGTCGATACGTTTCTTGAAGGTGGCCAACATCCAAATAAGGTTATAACCCAATGGGTTGGGGTGGGGTATTGATGATTATATATTTTTAATATAAATAATTTCCTTTGCAACATATCTTGTGTATGCAGTGGAGTCTGCAATTTATAGATTTTTCTCGCAATTGTAAAAAAAAGACTTTGAATTGTAAAACTCAATTGGCCGAAAACGATATTTTACGGATGTGTCGTAATTATTCTCTAAATCAGGCATGTTCAACGCGTCCATCGCAGGATGGATTTTGTTCGACCGCACCCACCCACTGAACGGATTAATAAGATAAGTAAAAATGTAAATGTACTTAATAAAAAGTCGCTATAGACCAAGCTTTTGGAGCCGGGATTGGTTAATTATTACAATTGCGGTTTTCCGTGAAGCAGACGATGCGGTCGCTTCGTTAGAAAATGCCGACATCATAGTTAATACAATAATGGAAGTATAAACAATCCTGGTTACTTATCCTATATTTGTATTGTAATACTAAATGGTGATTTATCGGACAGAATCTATTCACGAGGGAGCCTCCAAACATGTCAGCACGTCAGACCTCCACGTTCTTAAAGGTTTTTCTTGCATTTGTCTGTTTAAGATGCCTAGCCAAAAATAAATTATTCTCCATTGTTTTAATATAGCGGTGTAAAAATAGAATGTCGTTAAGTAATAAATGACTGCACACTACATTCAAACAAATTTGTCTTCGAATATTAAGTATAAAATAATGTATTTAAAAATTTGAATATCCGCATAGGCATATGCTTTTGAAGAACATGTCCGATTTTTAAATACACCGCACGCCATGTTTCGTGAAAATATTTTATAACAATATGATTTTACATTTTATCTTCTTTTTCATGTCCGATTCTAATAGGACCATTTTTTGTCCTCCACGGAGTGGAGGTTTGTATTAACAGATTTTTTTGTTTTTACGAAAAACGGATGTTAGCCACTTGCTCAACATATTAGGTTCATACTCTGACTCCAAACACAAATTGGGAAACAATATGTGTATTTGCCAGAGCCAGGATTCGAACTTGGGACCCACGACATTATAAGCCGACGCATAACTATACTTTATACTTAGTGACTTGTTATGTAAAAACGTAGGTATTTACAACGTCAGATTGTATAATATAAAAATATACGTAATACAAAGTGATATTATATTAGGAGAAATGTAGATTTATCACAGATTCACATAACTATTAAAATAATTTATTCAAGACAACAATAGAGGTAGTGCAATTTTTGAGAAATGTTAAATATGTGAAATGCACCGGCATAGAACCGCTCACTTTAAATTACGCATATTACTTAATTATTGAAAATGTATTTTAATTTTAATTACGAATATATTGTAATGATTTTTTACAATGTAAACATTTTTTATTTGGAGGGAGGTTTGTTATAAAAAGATTGTGTTCGAAAATTTAAAGTATCAGTTGTGTCTGACAGCAGTTCATAAAATCACCGACATGAAGTTCATGGTAGGCAATTCACATTTTGTTCTATCAGAATACTCGTAATAAGTATAATGAATACAGGAAAATTTATCGTTTCGTATAAGTATGAAATTACTTGTCTATTTTTAAAGGATCAAAAGAAGCCATTAGCATTTTATAAAAATATTGGCCGCATATTTTCAATTACTAATACACAGTGCTGGCTGGTGATGGCCGAGTAATATTTTTTTTCGCTTGAAAAGACGTAGGTCTATCTGGAAAATTTGGAAAATTTAAATGAAATTTTTATTGTGTATTTGGATTCAGAGAATGAACTTAATAAGTTGAGAAAGTGGCCAACAATCATTTCTATCACAAAATAAAATTATGCTAAAATATAACTGAAATATTAATTATTGAAGTGTTTATATTACTGGGTAGGTATTTAGCCTAGATTAAACCAATATCCAACTGCCCATAAAAATATACAATTATTGTTTCTAAACTTTCGTTAATACTAAAATGCACTTGCAGAAATGTTGTTTGTTTGAAAGTCACAACAACGTTGCTGTAAAATTAAATGTAATTTGGATAGATCAAATTGTATTTATGGGCTTTAATCGAAGCATCTTTCCACAAGCTTATGTGTCGCAACTTATGATGAATCAGTAAAAAAATGTCCCACGAATATGGCTAAAATTGGTTGTTTATTAGTGTATTTATTTATACCTGTCATGATTTCCGGGAAACAATACATTATAAATAATGTATATACAATGTTTATTTACTCGTATTTACGGGAAGATATATGTCAGCCTGAACTAGGCTTTATATAACTTTTTAGTCATGAAAATGTACTCACTTAGGTATTGAAGTATTTTGAATTAATGATTTTTTTCAATACCCAATAATTTATTCATAATAATATGGCATTATTTAATTTTCAGACTTTGCTACCACTCCTTGGGTGCATGGCCGTAGCCTGCGCTGCTCCTAATAAGAAACAAGAAAAACGAGGACTTCACGATCTTGGCTATGGAGGCGGCAGCTTTGATAGTGGAAGTCACGGTTTCGGTGGCGGCGCTGGAGGCGGATTCGGAGGTGATCTAGGAGTGGGTGGAGGTGCAGGAGGAGCTGGAGGTGCCGGTCAAGGACCCCAAGTCATCACCAACACAGTCCAAGTTCCTCAGCCTTACCCAGTCCCTGTGGAAAGACAAGTCCCAGTACCCGTTCGCGTCCAAGTTGATCGACCAGTCGCAGTTCAAGTAACCAGACCATACGCAGTCACCGTGGATAGACCAGTGCATTACAACGTCGATAGACCAGTCCCGTATGCAGTGAGGGTTCCATATCAGGTTCCAGTCATTAGGAGGGTTGAAGTACGTGTGCCAAGGCCCTATCCAGTTCCAGTTGACAGGCCATACCCAGTACAAGTTGCCCAGCCTTATATTGTAGAAAGAAGAGTACCTGTTTACATCAACGCCGGTGGAAACGACCAGGGAGGATTCGGCGGAGGTGCTGCCGGTGGTGCTGGACAAGGATTTGGATCATTTGGAGGCGCTGGTCAAGGATTCGGTGGATATAGTCATGGAGGTTCATCTGATTATTCTTCATCTTCGGGAGCATCTTACTCCAGTGGATCGTCAGGACATTCTTCTTATCATCACTAGAAAATATTCTTAATTATGAAACGACCATCGCATGATATCTTGGTCAATAGTCAATTTTCACAATACTTTTATTGGATTTTATATCTTGAAAGTTCCTACTTAGCCCTGAATATGGTGTAATGTATGGATATGTAATACGAATGACATTCTGAATAATATTGAATACTATGTCTAGTTGATGTACCTGAATATCCAAAATAAAATAGTTTAAACACATCATAATATTACTATTTTATTTTCACTGCACTTTTTAGCTAAGATAAATGAGCGTAGACTCAGTAATTTAATAATTTCACCAATATCATATTTTAAAAGTTAGAAACTCTAAAAATAATTTTCCTGGTTCATGAAATGAGTTAGTATTTACCTCATATAGTATAATGTTCACATGGACTCGTAAAATTTAGGTATTCTATTAAATCCAAGGCAAATTAAATTTATTATCCCATCCGTAAAAGAACCTTACCTAGCGACAGCTTGAAATATTGTGAAAATATTTTGGTTCGGTTTGTAATCGTAAATATTTTATTACATTGTTAAAATATTTTAAATATATGTACTTATATAATTGATAAATTACGAAAAAATCAGTTTTCGTGCAACGCTTTAAATAATTTATTGCAACTAGTTGGTGTGTAGATGATAGGTATATTAATTAAATTTCAATTGAACAATGCGATTTCAAAAAACAAGAATTCACACACGTATTTCGTATGTGACCATAGATGTTTAATTTAATTAATGATTCCGCCACATTAAATTAATGAAATACTACAAGTTGTCTGTTATTGTTCTCTATTGGAGCAAATACGGTTTAGTGCACAGATATTGTATGTCCAGTTTTTGTAGAAATTGAGTTAACCTACACAAAATGTTCGTCTGCATCATATCTTCATGGTGTACAAATATTGTACGTCCAAATACGATATTTTAGAAGATACTGTATCATTCAAATATACAATAATATGTCCATTTCTCATGCATCTCAAATTTTAAACTTCGATTTCCTCAAAACATACTAAACTGGACATACAATATCTGTGCACTAAACCATTGAATATGGTCTGAGACTTATTGTTTAGTAGTGAAAAGTGAAATATTATTATTATATACATATCACGAATAAAAACTCTTTACTAAATAAGTTAATAAAATTTAACTAGCCCACACGCAAGTTTATTTAGATGTGTAATTTTTAGATCTATTAAATATTTACTAAAAATCCAAAGAGTAGGATCTAGCTAGAGGAGTTAAGAAAATGGTTCACACCACCGCCATCTTTACTTGAGTCGGCAATGCTCACACCTATTTCTTATAGAAAAGATAAGAAACCTTTACAAAAATCAGCTAAGGTCGGTAGCGGATCGTAGAGCTAACGAGAAAATATTTCTTTCACAAGATTGTGGATGGATTTGATAAATTAACGTATTGTTGTGTTTTAAGGCAGAATTCTACGACTGGTTTACCTGAAAAATATTTTATTGTTGGTTGCCGTAACTGGTCAAAGGAATGGAGGCTAATTTGATGATTATTGAGTATATAATATAGTATACATATCATCCAAATACACCAGCCGTGTTAATACTACATCAATGAATGCATTGTTAGGGATGGTAGGTTTTTTGGTAAACTAGTAGTGGACTTCTGCTCAGCGTACGTCAAAATGAAGATTTTTTGCTATTTTCAGAGCATAATCCTGGACATTCCTTAAATGTTGTAGATAATCTATTTATATATAATTTTGAAGCCTTATTATCCTTTATATTTATTTTAAATATTTCATGACTGCATAAAGTATTTTTATTACATAAAATAGTATTCTTTTAAACCTCTCGCTCTAATGTTTTAGAATATAGTCATATTTCAGTACATAAATGTGCAGTGGTGTTAAGATTATTTACATTTATTAATTTTTAAACGCATTTATAAAACCATCAGTATAATTTATATAGACATTAGTATAGTGAAATATTTACGATAATAAATTATATTGATAATCTCTGTGATCCCAAATTTGACAAGAATTGGGCATTTTATTATTCAAAAAATGGGCAAGATTTACACATTTGAAAATAATTCTAAAGATACTGATTATAAACTATGTCTTTGAATATTCAAATATGATAGACATTCTACGAATAATAATTGCTTTATAATAATTATTGACCTAAGAATAAGGTAGTATTTTTTTGAAATACGCCATTTCTATTAGCATTTTCCAGTGGCTAAGCTACAACATACGGCCGTAGCCATAAATGAACAAACGATACATGAAATAGGGAGTAAAATCATAGTAACTGAAACACAACGCTGAGCATGCTTTAAGATTTTTTAACCATCACCCTGACATAACGAAGTTACTGACGATTGAAAGAGTACAAGAGCACTGGTCACATAGATCCTATATTACTATTCTACAAAAAAAAATGTTGATATTTCCTTATGTTTATTAAAAGTTTTTACAAAAACGACAAAATAAATCGACGGATCAACCTCGCCAACAGATGCTATTTTGACCTCCAAAGGTTTCTGAAAAACAGGACACTCTCAATAAAACTCTACTGCGCCCAGTATTAACCGTTTTGTTGTGTGATTTGTGTGAATGAAATTTTATTTAAAACAGTTTTCTGCAGTAGACAAAGTATGCTGACAAAATAGTTATGGTTTTTATTCACAGGTACCACTGTTAATTTATTCATAATTATATTAAACATTAAATGTGATCGATTAGCAAAGTAATATGTACCTACGTTAAAGGTTTGCCATCATGCATTTAAGGGTTAACGTATGGACCAGAATGCTGGGCATTTAGCGAACAGGATAACATAAATATGGATATTTTTGAGAGGAGATGTTTGAACATTTGGGGTCAAGAAGATGGCATCTGAATATCAAGGTATAATAAGGAGCTATATATATACTTTATGGTGGTGAAAAAATCACATGGCATATCCAATATACAGGCACTGCTCTGGATCGGCGATGAGCATAAAATACTGGAAGAGTTACCAGCAGGTTGGGCTATGAGTAAAGAATACTCGTAGTTTCATTCAAACCTACAGCGAGTGTAGAAAAAATGGTTGTATTCACGAATAATGGCATCTTTATTTCACCCATGTTCGAATCGCGGATGTTTCTTGAGAATGATTCCACGGGCGAGATGTTTGTCGCGTGTCTTTTCCACGACCTCTACAGGGCGCGAAATGATTTAATTCATTTACATCTTACAGCCAAACAGTATATTAAAATCGAATTAATTATTTACATTGTGAATATGTATAAAAGTAACTTACGATTTCATAAAATTTGTTTCATAAAGGTTTTACATATTCGTTTATTTTTGACACCTTAAACTATAATCGAAGTTTACAGTATACTGAAACTATTCTACAATTATACCATGAACGATTCGAAGATGTGTTGGTATAGTTTGCAACAATACCAGCAAATAATAACAATCACTTTTGCCGTACCCAATGGTGTCACTGTAAAATGATTCCAGTATAGGTACATCGGCTAATTATTTATATTGCACTTAATTAATGTCTGAGGGTCTATGAAATACAAATTAATATTTATTTTTGCAATATGTTTTTATTCAGTAATAATTCATTATGTACAGAAGATGTTACCAAGTTATTTGTATAATAATAGCAATATTAATTAATGAGATCTCAACAAATTGCAACTCAAAAATATAATATTTTTATTTCATTTACAAATTAGGTGGCAGCCGGCTTACATTTAATGATGGTGAACAGTAATCTTCTGAGATGACACAGTGCCACCGGAATGAGAATGGCCAAAATAATCTGAAGATGATCCAAGAGATGAAAATCCGCCATGTGAAGAATATCCACTTGAAATACCGTGTCCAGAGAATCCTCCTTGTCCACCGAATCCAGTATCAAATCCACCAGCTCCACCTCCTAAAGTGTTACCGCCTCCAAGACCATTACCTCCTCCGATTCCATTTCCTCCTTGATTGATGATAACTGGAACTTGTCTCTGAATGACAATAGGTTGAGGTACATTAACTGCGTAAGGCCTGTCAACTGGAACTGGGTATGGCCTTGGAACTGGTACTTCTACTCTCTGGACTAATTCAACTCGGACTGGAACTCTGACGGTGTAAGGTACTGGTCTGTTGACGTACACTGGCACTGGTCGTTCTCTGGTGATAGTGTAAGGCCTTGGTACTTCTACGGTGTATGGTCGGTTAACTGGAACCTGTACTGGAACGGGGACTTGTCGATCAACTGTGACTGGGTAGGGTTGCGGAACTGGTACTTGAACGGTATTAGTGATGACTTGGTTTCCACCAGCAGCACCTCCACCGAATCCAGCGCCTGCACCAAAATTGCCACCACCAATTCCTGAGCCGAAACCTGCACCGGATCCAAAGTCGCCGTGACCTGATAGGTCAGTTGATTCTGAAATGTGTCCGCCATATCCAAGATCTTGAAGTCCTCGTTTCTCTTGATTCTTAGTTCCAGTTGCACCAACAAATGCAAGCAGAGCCGCAAGTGCAATGCATCTCTGAAAAAACAATTAGACGAATATTACGATAAATTCAATAATTAATAAAATAGCAGCAGCTTTTAGCACGGCCATCTATAGTTAGGCCGCGGCATTACATTGCGAGTTCCAATGGTATTGCTGGTTATTGCTTAACTTTGAATGCAATGTGGTAACCTGTTCGTAGTAAATGAAGATTTTTGACTGCTTCGTAATAACACATTTGAGACAATCGACATACGAGGGTGGGTCAATAATTCCTTAGAAAAAAGCATTAAAACAGTTTTTATTTTTGTATTTTTTTTTATTTCTCAACATAATCTCCTTGGAGCTCAATACACTTGGTTAGACGTTTCTCAATTATTTTTAAACCGTCAGAAAAATAAGTTTTCGGAAGGTCCTCAAAATAAGCATTTGTCCGATCGATGACTTCTTCATTTGAAAAAAAACGTTGTCCACTTAGCCATTTTTTTAAGTTTGGGAAAAGGAAAAAGTCACTGGGGGCTAAATCTGGCGAATACGGTGGGTGGTCGACCAATTCGAACTTCAATTCTTCAATTTTAGCCATTGATCGTAAACATGTGTGAACACGGGCATTGTCCTGATGAAAGAGGATTTTTTTCCTGTTTAAATGAGGCCATTTTTCTTCAATTTCGTTTTTTAGCTGGTCCAATAAAGATGCATAATAATCCCCTGTTATTGTTTTTCCTTTTTCCAAATAGTCAACGAAAATAATTTCACGTGCATCCCAAAATACAGTAGCCATAACCTTACCAGCTGATTTTACGGTTTTCGCCTTCTTTGGACATGGTTTGTCTTCGCAATCCACTGCTTTGACTGTTCTTTCGTCTCGGGAGTATAGTGGTGTATCCATGTTTCATCTACAGTCACAAAGCGACGAAAAAATTCATCCGGATTGCGTTGCATGAGCGACAACAGGGCTTTAGAGGCCACCACCCTATTGTGTTTATTGTCGACTGTGAGCAAACGCGGCACCCATCTTGCAGAAATATTTTTCATGCCCAATTTGTCATGTAAAATAGAAATGACGCTACCTTTTGAGATCCCTGTAACCTCAATTATCTCACTCAACTTTAATCTTCGGTCACTTAACACCACATCGTGGATTTTATTGATCATTTCTGGTGTAGTCACCTCTACAGGACGTCCTGAGCGTGGTTCATCCTTTGTTGATGTACGACCACGTTTAAATTCATTTAACCAGTTATAAATAGTTGCAAGTGAAGGAGCAGATATGCCGTGAACTAAATCCAACTCATTTTTTATTTCCTTTGCTGTTAACCCTTTTATATTAAAATGTTTAATAACAGCTCTAAACTCAATTTTCTCCATTTTCCATTTTTCCATTTTCCACAAGCAAATTTTTTTTTTAAATGTACGAAAAACACACAACAACCCGACCAATCTGATTGAAACTTCGCAGCATACTGAATCGGTAGTGCCGCTGCATGAAAACAAATCGCTTACAGTACTAGTCGCGCCACTTGTCGGCTTTTCTAAGGACTTATTGATCCACCCTCGTATTATAATAAAATAGTTGTTGCAGTCTTATTAAACTATAATACAAAATTGAATCTGGCTATTGATCTATCTTTTTTCTATTAAATTTGTCTCTAATGGATGTTTTTGAAGTATAACCAATAATTACGATTGTAAATCATAGTTTTGTATCGCGGCTTGAGTATAGAGGGATTTGGCCTTAGTAAAAATAATATATAATTTTTGCAGACGTCACGTGACGCTGAAATTAAGTATCAAAAACTTTAATTTCCAAAAGGTAAAGAAATAATATTAAACAAACCACTATTGGTGTCATCTTAGATAATCAGATCTTCACACAGCCGCTGCTTCTAACGAATGATGAGGCAGTAAAAAAATAACTCCTTTTTATACAATATAATAATTGCAAAGTTGTTAATTTCGATGGATTAATCACATAATAATTCATGCACATTTACTTTTACATGCATGTGTGCGCCTGATGCTATTCAGAAGTGAAATAATGTTTCCAAAATGCATTATCAAACTTTAAAATCAAATATAATAATTATTGAACTACTTGAATATTCGTTAATATAATTAAGAAGAGTGCTTTATTAAATATTTCGCGTCATGGCGTACAATTATGGAAATTATATAAGTGTCGCTGCACACTGAAGAATATTAAACTTACATACATTTGAAACTTTCAATACTCTATACATATTACAACGTTTTTATTAGCTCGTATTCTTGTTTGTCTAGTGGTTGTTTGTCCAGTACAAATCTTGCAATCGATTTTTAACTAACATTCCGACTACCTAGACATTTGAAACTTTTAGAATATATCTGAACACGATGCAAATGCATTATTTTAATACTTTTAGCCATCTTTAAGCAGAATTGAATTCATTTTCAGTTAATTCTGTTATTTATGGAAAGTTATTTCAGAAAAATCCGTAAAAAGTAAAAGACTATTATTGGTTGCTAAGGGGGTGGTCCTAGCAACTAAATTATTAATATAAACGTGCGTTACTATGGACTTCAAAATGAAATGTCAAAATGACATTTCAGTATTCTATATTTGTTTGTTTTTTTTTTACTTCATATCAAGTACAAGTTTGAGCATATTGAGCATAATAATTCAACAGAAAATTTAAAAACGTGGTATATAAAAAGTTATTTTTATCTTGTAATTATTTTTAATTTATTTTATCTTGAGAAAAATAATAAATTATTTGGAATAATAGTTTCTCGTTATAGCATAATATATGACAGCCCTGCCCACTTATCGCTAAAGTTAAGGGTAGTATGATGTTATATTATACATTATACTGCATAGCATTTCCCAAATGGTATTCCGCGGAGCTCAACGATTCCGCTAGGTAAACTTACAGTAGATACTCTGAGTATTATATATATTCTTTCTTTCTTTCTTCTTTTTTTGACCATGTCCGATCCTAATAGGATCATATGGGTCTCCACAGAGTGGAGGTTTGCATTGACAGATTTTGTTTTTTCGAGAAATGGATGTCAGCCACTTGCTCAACCTATAAGGTCCATACTCTGACTCATACACAAATTGAAAATACAATATGGGTACTTGCCAGACTCAGGATTCGAACCTGGGACCCACGACGCAATAGGCCAACGCTTAAGCCGCGCGGCCATCGTGAATATATTAAAGATGTTTTTTTTTTGTAATTGTAAATAAATGCACTTAAATTATTAGTTGTCGGCCTTTTATGGTAGACAAGTAACATACGACCATTCGCGATACTGGATACATAGCTATTTTTGTACCATACTAAAAGTAATTATGAAATCGAATTAATGAATTATATCAATCGTCATATCACAACAAATTGTATCGCACGACCTCATATGTTACTGTCAGAGAAAATTTGTGATGATGTGTGTTTATCTCACTTAGCTGGTCGATCCGCCACGCCTGCCTACAAGCTAGAGCCCTGTTAACCCTCCTCCATCATGATTATAATATATAAACCTTATAAACTGATTAGAATATCACGCTGATAGACATGTTTTTTAACAATTTATATGGTGGCTATTTACTAATGCTAATTAACAGTTTATTTCAAAACTAAAGACAAAAAAAACATAATTATTAACCTTTGCATATGTGGCGTATGTATATGTGGCATAGTATGTTTATGTGGCGAGTAGGTACACTTGACAGAAGCAAACCTTTTTGTTTTGCTTTCCGTTGTCATAATTATTATCGTTAATGTATGGCATTTCTTCATGAAATTCTCATTTATTATTTATAATCCATCCCATTTTCACGACCACTAAGGTCGAGGCTAAGACCAATACTCACCGAGCTGCATCATAGTCATCATGACATATTTATGTACGAAAAAAATAATGAATTTTCCAATAGGCAATTTTTGAAAATTCTCCCACAAATATTTTTATAAGGAGAATCGTTGCTTTAAAACCAGTTGACACTGAAAGTTGAAATACATTATAATCACGTTATGTGCTGTCACGTGCTGTCACAGTAAGCTACCGCTACGGGATAAATGTGTGTAACATCGTTTTTTGTTATTTAAAATGTTATCAGACTGATGCTCCCATCCATAGCACATTTTAAACCTTTAAACGAACATTGTCAGTTAGCAAAATCTGCCGAAATCACCAAAACAACAATGAAGCCACTTCACGCGGATCGCGCTACATCGACACCCGCATAACTCAATGAACGTTTTTTATCATTTTCTACATGCCTATACATTTTCGACTCGTGTCAAAACCGTGTGTTCTTTGTTTTAGTGGTTTTCTCTGGGTTCTCTCTCTGTTAAATTATTATCTATTATCTATGGTCTGCAGGTTGGGATCTCTTTAAAATATTATCTATGGATGCAATATCGCGAGTAATTTTAACGTACGCACACGTAGAAACTGTTAAAATTAATTGATATTAGCATGAATAATGAATAATAATTCAAAATACTAACACCTTAGAGTTGGAACTCTCCATTATTGAATTTATAGAGATCATTCAAAATATTCTGTGGAATGACAAAACCATAATATACTAAATTTTGGCGACTTTCGTGGTGCGTAAGGAGTTGGCCTCCCACCCGAGAGTTCTGGGTTCGATTCCGGTGACGACACATTATATATGTGTTTTTCTCAAACCCTGGGTGTTTGTGATTGTTCAAAATGACTAACAAACGCCTTGTACGAAAAAGCAAGGACGTGGTTATTAATAATTCAACAAAAAATTACTAAATTTGTCGCCGTACCAGCATGTGATAGTGCGTGACGTGATCATAATGTAATTGCAGCTTATTGGTATATTATTTCTGCATGTTGTAATTATTTTGAATTTAATTATATGGTGGATTATTATGTTAAAAGTAAAATTTTTCCACATACTTTACATAATAATGAATCTTATGCATATTGTTCGTTGCACAGTGTTGCTATGGAAACAAGAAAATTAATCACAGACTCACTAGCAATTGAAATACAACCTACTAAATACATATTTGCAATGAATATTATGAAGAATAAAATTCTCTTAGAATAAACCAGCTTAGAAGAGATATAATAAAATTACGCCTAACATTAATGAAAGGAATTTTTAGTGACGTTTGTAGTATTGTAATCAATTTACTTAATGTCTTCAGTTTTTATTTGGAGGGAGGTTTGATATAAAAAGAGTGTGTTCGAAAATTTTAAGTATCAGTTGTATCTGTCAGCCGTTCATAAAATCACCAACATGAAGCTCATTGTAAGTGGCTGAACACAATCATGATATTCATTTAAATTTTATTTAATTTAATTATATATTTATTGTAGGCAAATTTTGCCTAAATATTTAATGTTTATTTTAATATATGAAATAGTTTTATAAATATTAAAAGTTTGATAAACCATTTTTAGTCAACGAATAATTCACAAAATTTAAGAATGTATCGCAATTACATAGGACACGTATAGTTTAGTGGTCAGAGCATATGGGGGCGCAGGTTCAAATCCTGCTGGGTGTTGTATTTTTTACAAACAATATTTTTTTTAGTTGTTAAATATTTCTTAGAAGTGTTTTAAAAACTATGTAGTTCATTAAAAGTTTAATTTAGAAAATTATATAAGCATTCATAATTTTATTATTATGGGGAAAAATTGAGAAAAGTTGGCATTGAGCCTAGTTCAATCAAATAATGCACATGCACAAATATCTATCTGAAACTTAACGCACGTAAACATTGCTACACGAATCAATATAGTTTTAACAGTTCACATAGTATAACTATGTGCACTTTAATCAAAACAACATTTCACGAGACCACGTGTTGCTACTCCCGATGAAGCACCGTGAATCTGTCTTACTTGCTTCCACATGTTTACACAAGCGGTATAGCACAAAAAAATACGGCAACTTCCATAAAAACATTTAAAATAATTTTGTACAAATGAGTTTTATTTAATGATTATTAATTTACGGGCATATATATGTTTCTCCGGACTTGCATAAAAACTCTGACAAACGCACCTACGTACGAAAGTATTTTCTGATAACCTTTAATTTTATTTCTTCATGTGGCATTATTTAATTTCCAGACTTTGCTACCATTCCTTGGGTGCATGGCGTTAGCCTGCGCTGTTCCGACCAAGAAACAAGAAAAACGCGGCATCCACGATCTTGGCTATGGGGGAGGTGGCAGTCTTGATAGCGGAAGTCACGGCTTCGGTGGGAGCGCTGGAGGTGGATTCGGAGGTGATCTAGGAGTGGGTGGAGGTGCGGGAGGAGCTGGAGGTGCCGGTCAAGGACCCCAAGTCATCACCAACACAGTCCAAGTTCCTCAACCTTACCCAGTTCCAGTAGAAAGACAAGTTCCAGTACCCGTTCGCGTCCAAGTTGATCGACCTGTCGCAGTTCAAGTAAACAGGCCGTACGCAGTCACCGTGGATAGACCAGTACCTTACAACGTCGATAGACCAGTCCCTTATGCAGTCAGGGTACCATACCAAGTACCAGTCATTAGAAGAGTAGAAGTACGTGTGCCAAGACCCTACCCAGTGCCAGTTGACAGGCCATACCCAGTACAAGTTGCCCAGCCTTACATCGTCGAAAGGAGAGTTCCTGTATACATCAATGCTGGTGGAAATGACCAAGGAGGATTCGGCGGAGGTGCTGCCGGTGGTGCTGGACAAGGATTTGGATCATTCGGAGGAGCAGGTCAAGGATTTGGCGGATATAGTCATGGAGGTTCATCTGATTATTCTTCATCTTCGGGAGCATCTTACTCCAGTGGATCGTCAGGACATTCTTCTTATCACCACTAGAAAATATTATTAATTATGAAACGACCATCGCATGATATCTTGGTCAATAGTCAATTTTCACAATACTTGTATTGGATTTTATTTCTTGAAAGTTCTTACTTAGCCCTGAATATGCTGTAATGTAGGTATGGATATGTAATACGAATGACATTCTGAATAATATTGAATACTATGTCTAGTTGATGTACCTGAATATCCTAAATAAAATAGTTTAAACACATCATATGTATATTACTATTTTGTTTACACTGCTCTTTTTAGTTCAAATAAAAATGCATACATGCCTGATAACTCAAATTTATCCTATGACAAAACCACAAAAAATACACCTTTCATTCATTAGAATCAATATCGAGATACATCTATAATTAAAGTATTGCATAAAATTTTTGTTCTATACATGGGTTTTATATACACGCGGCTGAAGCGTTCGATTATAGCGCCGTGGGTCCCAGGTTCGAATCCTGGGTCTGGAAAGTACAAATATTGTTTTCCAATTTGTGTCAGGGAATGGACCTAATAGGTTGAGCAAGTGGCTGACATCCGTTTCTCGTAAAAAACAAAATCTGTTAATACAAACCTCTACTCTGTGGAGGTCCATATGATCCTATTAGGATCGGACATGGTCGGATTTGTTAACCTTATTGAGGTGTGACCAGAGGGGGATGTATCTTCCATACAGCGATCGTGACCACTTAATATATCAGAAATACTCAGTCATGATAAAATGATCATGCCAATTCAATGACCAATCAGAGCTCACCCAGCCAATCAACACTCGAGCTGCGAGACTATTTGTCACTGATGTCATGTCATTATTTTCAAATTTCATGTCAATTCTACATGATATTTTCAAAACAAAAGCAATCGTGCATTAGTTTTCGTGTTGAAATTGGTGTAAATAAAATAAAATATAATATTATGTAATAGTGTCACAATAATATTGATGTTCGGCGTTTTAAAACCATATTGATAAAAAGGTTTTACAATTCAACAGCTGATAATATAAATTGATGGGTAAATCTACTTTCATTATATAATGTTTCTATTATACCCTTGTATGTCCCTTGAAAATTCTTTGCAGTCGTGGAATTGAAATAATGATAGTACATATTTAGGTACCTATTGTGATTTTCACGTTTGAAAATCTATCAACGCAAACATACATAACATAAAGAAGTTTACGTTTTAGTAAATTACGTACTTATATTAAATGTATATCTTATATTTGAGCATTCTTACAAAGGTGGACATGGCGACCATAGTCATTTTAATTTTTTGACATTGCATTTTACAATTATTGTTATGTTATGTTGTCAATAGTTGGATTTTTGACTGCGCAGAATAACAGCAAGCGATGAAAATTTATAATGAAATATTTAATTAAGCTACACATAGGAAATTAATAAAGTCACCGATCTGACAGGAAGTGCTAACAAATAATTACCACCAATGGTGGGACTACGTTACGTCCCCATAAATTTATGTTGTTATTCATAATTTCAATATTATTATCATTGCAATAAGCTGTAAATGTGTCATATTGAATGACTTCTTGTATACCATGTTGTGATGTACCCTAAATATTCATAATTTAAAAAAAACGACTAAAACTTAAAAATTATGTTTTTATTTTCGTTATTGTATAATTGTATTAACGCTTCCTTTCGTAAAATTTCAGTATCTAAACGTGGCAAATAAATATGATTTAACGTAATCATATTTTTATTTATTTTTGTAAAATCGATTTTTCTTCATGAATACTATAAATTATTCAAAACAATTTTTACTACACTGAACAATTCTTAATAAACGATGAACAGAACCATACAAGATTTTATAAACACTGTTTTTTTAATGTAAGTATATATTTGCTTTTTATGCTTTTAGATACGACATATTGTAATTATTAAAACACTTTGAAATGTAAATTATCAATAATTTGTCTCACATTAAAATAGAGCCTTTATTTATAATACGGATATCGTGAAAATCGTGAAAAAGATTCATACCCCACGATGGCCGCGTGGCTTAAACGCCGGCCTATAGTGTCGAGGGTCCCAGGTTCGAATCCTGGGTCTGGCAAGTATACATATTGTTTTACAATTTGTGTATGAGTCAGAGTATGGACCTAATGGGTTGAGCAAGTGGCTGACATCCATTTCTCGTAAAAATAAAATCTGTTAATACAAACCTCCACTCTGTGGAGGCCCATATTATGATCATATTAGGATCGGACATGGTTGGAAAAAAAATATTATAGTAATACGTCTAAAATATTGTATTATGTCATTATTCGTTCATTTAGATATATTATTACTTTGTGGATATTATTTTAATTCGGCTTAAAAATACCTAGTGTAATCAAAACATGGTATTAGAGAAGAGTAGCGAGAATTGGGCCAAAACAAGGACGACAACGATGGGGTCACAGCCTATTTCCGGTCGTTGTGCCCGGATAAATAAAATGTTCTCAACTTTAGGCGATTATGAAATTACTGGCTGTAACGTTTTAGACATAATTACATACTTATTCAAATGTCTCACATTTTTAATATCATGTAATAAGATATAGTTAATATTTGTATTAATTAAAATAACACAACATAGAATATAGTACCAACTTTTTTCAATAATTTTATAATCATTATCCGCTTTTATTTATCTCATCTATTACATCTATTACAAGAATATTTACACCTCTTTTTAATCAAATAAGTTTTTTCTAATGTTATGTGTGAAAACGTACTTAATATTATTATTTCTAGTAATTTTAGAAAACAGTAGAGTAGAACTATAAAAAAATTCAATAATTCATGTTGTGGTGCGAGTGAAGTATATTACATTTTTAATATAATTTATATTATTATATTGTAAAATGGAATTCTATAAAATAAATACTGACTCAGTCAGGGCTCAAAATCTACTGGAGAGCACCGGAGCACAGCTCAGGTTAATGAAATCTCCAATATCATCGCCATGTTTCATGGAAAAAAATAATTTGACTCTCTGAGCTTGATATGTTAAATGTAAAAAAAATCTAACACACTTATTTTTAATAAAATATACATGAAATTAGATTTTGATAACATTATGGACTCAATTAATTAAATAACAATTTTTAATTATTATTAAATTTATTACTAGATTATTTAATAACACATCAAATATTGTACCTATATTTAATGTACCTACCTATAATATTATTCTCCTGATTTGATTTTTTACAATACTCACTTACTTTGTGTTTTTCACTTGTGTTGTTTGCACTACAATGTCGGTGAAGTTAACACAATCAATGAGTACCTTTTAATTAATTTTTAATTACCGCATTTAAATAATATGCTAATTGCATCTAATGGCTGTTTAACGGGGACACGGAAGCCGTGTCGTCCGCGTCGAACTTAATGTTGATGATTTTATGGTGATCATCGAATTGAATAAAAAGTATAATGTTAAACTAATGCTATTAATAAGCGTTAATTTCCGACAATATATGAAATATCAGATTTTTTAATTATGAATATGTATGATAAATACATTACACATTACATCACCATGTTCGATCCTAAGACGATCATAATATGGGACTCCACAGACTGGAGGTTGTATTAACATTAGGTTTTATTAGAAATCGATGCTAGCCACTTGGCACCTATTATACTGATACTATGGGACCAAATACACATTGAAATAATAATTACAAGATAAAAAGAACTTTTTATATACAACGTTTTTAAATTTTCTGTTGAACCATATAAACTTGACTTGACTAGCTTAAACGATCAAAAAAAAATGTACTTGACATGTCATATTGATTTCCATAGTAACGCACGTATATATTAATAATTTAGTTGCTAGGACCCCAGAGCCCTAGCAACCAATAATGGTGTCGAAAAAACTTTTCACACAAAACAGAATTAACTGAAAATGAATTCAATTCTACTTAAAGATGGTTAAAAGTATTAAAAAATGCATTGGCATCGTGTTCTGATATATTATTAAAGTTTCAAATGTCTAGCTAGTCGGGAAGTTAGTTAGTTAGTTATTTAAACTGCAAGATTTGTACCGGACAAAGAACCACCGGACAAATAAGAATACTAGCTAAGAAAAACGTTGTAATAACATAACCGATCCGGGATTCCGGGTAACCGAGACCCACGACATTATAGACCTAAACTTTATTAGCAATCAACCATCGTGGGGGAATCTTATGATAAAAGGATATAGGTACATAATAATCAATAGTAATATTTGAAGTTTACTAACTTTATTGTCTTCTTATTCAGGTACATTAACAAGTTATAGAATTCATTACGTCAAACATAACTACAATTCAGAAATACTATTAGGTACTGTAATTTCAGGTAAGAAGAAAATGATAATAATTAATCTAATTATTGATTAGGATGTCGTGATATAATATTAAAAGTATACTACGATCAAAAATATCACGATTTTGCGATGGGTCATTCAATAGAAATGGTTTTAAACATGTCTACATATTCAGTGGTGATAAGAAGAGTGTCCTGAGTATCCACCGGAATACGATGATCCAGAAGACGAAGAATAATCAGATGATCCTCCATGACCGTATCCTCCGAAACCTTGGCCAGCTCCTCCGAATGATCCAAATCCTCCTGCACCACCGCCGGCACCACCGCCAGCTCCTCCTCCGAATCCTCCACCAGCGTTTCCACCGGCGTTGATATAAACAGGAACTCTCCTTTCTACGATGTAAGGCTGGGCAACTTGCACTGGGTATGGCCTGTCAACTGGTACTGGGTAGAGCCTTGGTACACGTACTTCCACCCTTCTAATGACTGGTACTTGGTATGGTACCCTCACTGCATAAGGGACTGGTCTATCGACGTTGTAAGGTACTGGTCTATCAACGGTAACCGCATATGGTCTGTTTACTTGAACGGCGACTGGTCGATCAACGGGAACGCGGACGGGTACTGGAACCTGTCTTTCTACTGGAACTGGGTAAGGCTGGGGAACTTGGACTGTATTCGTGATGACTTGGGGTGCTTGGACACCTCCACCTTCACCGCCGCCTCCCAGACCACCACCCGCTCCTAGACCGCCTCCGAATCCACCGCCGCCAGCTCCGCCTCCGAATCCACCTCCCGCACCGCCTCCAAAACCGTGACTCCCGCTGTCAAAGCTGCCACCTCCACCATATCCAAGATCGTGGAGTCCACGTTTCTCTTGCTTCTTGTTTGCGGTAGCACAGGCCAAGCCCATGCACCCGATAAGGGTAATAGCGGTCTGAAAAGGTAAAATAAATACTCATTATTGACTGAAATATTAGGAACAAAATGTTAAAACATAATTTTCCATAGCTAACAGGGCAACATTAAAGTAAAAAAGTCACACGTTTAGAAAGTATGCTTCATAACTTTGCACTTCGGCAATAGAATGAAAATGATGCAATATATTCTAAACATATATATTTTACATAATATATTATATATTTAATTATTTATTACTAGATATAATATTTATACAAATGAATAATATTTGATTTCTTTTATTTTGTTAACTGTCAATTCATGGTGGAACTGCGTAGTATTGTTGTTTTAATTTAATAAAACGCATTTTTTTGCAGTACTTATTCCACTTTCAATCAATAAATTAGGACCAGTTTCGTCCGCCTCAGAGGGTTGAAAATGTCTCTCTGAGGCGGACGAAACCGGTCCTAATTTATTAATTAAAAGTGGAATAAGTACTACAAAAAATGCGTTTTATTAAATTAAAACAACAATGAATATTATTTGATCTAATTTTATGATAGGTCATCAGGCAAAGAGGCGTATCAGAGTAGTAAAAAGTGCAAAAAAGTTATAAAACGTATACTCTACGTACATAGATAATTAAAAAAACACATTATTTACTATAATTTGAAATGGTACGTTCATACAACGTATACTAAATATACAATAGTAATTAAAAAAAACCATTTTAATAATGTTTAGCCCTTAATGGGGAGAGCAGCGCTACTGACGTATCTAGAAACAAAATACGAAATATGCAATTTAATACGATTGACATTTTTAGCTAAGTATAGATTAAATTGTTCAACACATTTTTTTAAAATTCAACGATACACTTACAAACTATACCGTTGAAGTCGTTAATTCTATTATTTTCATGAGTATTTTTTATCATTTAAATGTAGTTTTCTCGAACGTGTTAAAGAGGTTTTTAAGATATTTATTATTATGTTAAATTTATCTAGAAATTTAAAAAGAATACTTATAAAAGTACTTTTAAATGTAGATTATCAATGCGTAATATTAAACTGTATCTTTCGTATTCTCTTGCTAGATGCACATGGTAAAACTACAATAACACTGTACTTCATCTTAATGTTACTCGTAAGCTTGTTATTAATAATGACGGTAAAAATTAAATAAAAAATTTATAACATGTTTACAATAAATACGATAAAAAGTTTTTTTTTATTTACCATAAACTTCATATTTGATCGTGTATGGATCGCTGTCAAATGCAACTGATAATTTTCACTAATCACCCAATCTATTTATATCTCAGCCCCCTCCTAAAAGCTTCGTCGAATTGCATTCAGAATTAATTAGAGTTCACTCCAATAATTTTGCGAATCTGCAAATACCTTGTTATGTAGATGGTATGAATTACTTATCTCTCGCATCGTATAAACATTGCATTATTTTTATTTAATCTAAAAATTAAAAATGCCAATCTTAAGATTAAAATATGGTTAAATTTACATCATGCATTCATTGCTCAGTCATAGGCATAAACAAACATTCGACAATTTCAATAAAATAATTGAAATCCCAATTTGCGTCAGATATGTATGAAGTTTTTTTTATCTAGATAAACAGGAAATAGTTTTATGTTTCTCAAAGATTTTAAAAATTATAATATTTTAACATTAAAAAAACTTCTCAAAAACACGAAGGAAATAAAAAACAGAAAACGTGTGTTACTATTCTGACGACAACGATCTCAGAACATACATACATATTCATCACTAGAAACCACCAGTGACTTCGTCCGAGTCAATGACATTAATATGGACGAAGCATCTGGAAAATAAAATGACACTCACTCTGTGTCGGGTCTGCCGGATGGCGAAATTCATATTTTAATATCGGTATCCTACGCTCAAATGAACATTCTGCTAGCAAGCGGTCCGGCGACACCGCTGGGTCTGCCCATACAAAATTTCTGACTGTCAGGTTTCGACTCCGCCGTTATTATTGTGTTACAAAATGCCAATGTGCATAGTTAAAAATTGTAAAAAAATCTACTAAACACTCCAAGAAAGATGGGATATCACTTTTCATGTGTTAGTATTATTTATTATTGATAAAATACCATTTTAAGATACATATTGATGAATGTTTATTCAATGCAATTGAATGACAGAAACCATTGGACAGACGCCTGTGATGCGCTGGGGTCACTTGCGTCTAATCTCCGAGAAGTCGTAAGTAACCTAGAATCTGTTTCTAACGTAATGAGTAATGACACTAATACGCCATTACAATAAAGGTTATATTACTATAAATTCTCGAAGCTTGTATCGCATAATGGAAATGGATACGTCATATGGTCACGTGACGTCTACCTATGCATCTGTGAATGACTCTCATGCACAATTTCTCATGCGCGCCGATATGAAGTGAGATGTCCATTTAATATGTCATTGGTCCGAGTATAATACAACGATAAAACTAAAGACATGTAAGTACGCATTGATTTCAAACCAATGAGGAATACAACAGTTGGAAATACACGTGTGTGCCTTTCAACACAGCCGTAGCATTTCGATGAATATCCAGCCAATGCCGAGTGACCTCGGACGATCAACAACGGTTGGATGTAGGTGCGGGTGCCTTTCTACCCGTACATTACCTCATCACTTAATCGCTTCAATCTGACCACTTTACCTCCTCGTACAAGTGCACTATTTTCGAGAAGTTTTATCGGTTTGTCTTACAACCCCCATCAGATTTTTTCTAGTTGGTATATAATATATGCATGAGATTTTTCAAATTATGTATGTTCAATAATATATAGAATATCGTGTCTTATGCATTGAATAATAAAAAAGTTTATTAAATGAAGATATTATGTATGCATGTATGATTATTGGTTTCTATAAAAAAAGTATCATGATAATCAGCCGGGGTCGATTTACTGCTGGATGAAGGCCTCCATAAGTTACTTCCACTGTTTTCTGCCCCCATAAAATGTACAATTTACCTTAATAATATTTAACATCTTTAAATTATTTAAGCTGATATCATAATTGTGTTATCTCAGCTCAGTTGTTATTTTTTTTAAATTTTGTTATAAGATTTTTTATGATTTTTAAAAAATACGAAATATATACGAAAAATATACAATTCAGTCTTTCAATCTCTTTGCAATTGACTGATATTTACCATTATTTAAGGTAATTTAATCAATCACTACGAGTACATAAATGTATGTATCTAAAACATTATAATTAATTAACGATAATATACCAATTAATTTTTAGTTTAAAAAAAAAGCTTAAATAGTTTGTTGAATGGGCTTAGTCATTGCCGACTCAAGTAGAAAGCCGATACATTCCCAACGACTGGTCTTACCTTTTCCACCTCTCCCGTTGTTGTCTATGGGTGACCTGTCATTGTTATAGAACAGTCTCTATAGAGAGTCCTCATACTGACGTGTCTGTCGGTTTCACTGCTAATAAAAATACGACTTTTAAAATGCTATTACAAATCGATATTTCCAGCTGTCTTGACACAGGGAATAGTTTGATTTGAATAGATGAGTTACATGATAAATAATACACTAGCATTAACACACCTTCTGCAAATGTAATGCATAGATCAATGCTACATATTTTTTGGAAATCGATATTACCACCGGTTTTTGTGTGAAGGACTAGTCTGACTTTGACAGCTGATGAATAACAGGAATGTATATTATTTATAAATAGCACTGATAGTAAATATATTTGATTTGAGAATTTTTTATAATTCAATTTGAAACGAGAAAAGGCGAATCAATATGTCAAGCAATCTGCGATCTGATTTTGACAGCTGAACAGTGGACCACTCGTTGCTTGTGCAAAAAGATATGCTCAGACTTTATTAATCTAAAGATTAGTTAAGGCTTAGTTTATTATTACAATTTTAATAACTATTTTTAATATTGTATTGTTGTTTGATCAGTTATCTTGAAGGTAAAATATCAAATAGTCATAGTATAGTCATAGCATAGTAATATACGTGTTTTTGACTATTTAATTTAAAATACGTCAAAATTCCTTCAAAACAAAAATGTGTTTTATTTTTTTTCCGACCATGTCCGACCCTAATAACGTCATTGGCCTCCATAGAGTAGAATTATCAGATTATTGTTTTTAAGAGAAATTGATGTCAGCCACTTGATTAACCTATTAGGTCCATACTCTGACTCATAGCACATCGACGAGCAATGTATAAATTATGTTGCAAATAATTAGTTTAATAATGTAAATAATTAATAAACTGTATGTTTTATTATTTACGCTACTTGATATCCCTCAAGTATCAGTGCACGAATTGTATGTAATCGAAGAAAATTAGTCCACACGAGGGCTTATCTTTCACATAATTATATGAGTATATTGCTAAATTAATTTATTTACTTTCGTAATTTTAATAATTTATTGCTTACCAAAATAAATTTATTATCTATTTCAATATTGGTGCTGGTGTAAAATAACATTTGTTCATCGCTGGTTTATTATTAACATGGTCTATGTATGTTTGAATATCTCACAATAATTCTTTGCGTATTATTTTCCAACATTTCGATAATACGACCGGATTTTATAATTTATCAAAACTAGTCTAAATTAAATAAAATAATGATATTATCTCACATCTCGGCTGCTTGAAGCGTGTCCAGATGTTATGTAGAAAGTATTTTAATTAATTTTCAAATATATTTGAAGTGGATGCATAAAAAGGAAACAAATTATCCATCGAGCATCAGTCGTCCAAGGCAGCGGTTCTGACTGCACATCCCATTATTCACCAGAGAACATGGCACCACTGGTATGAAGTCATATTTATATTAATACTAAATTCAACAACTAGTAATCAATTCTTTCAATTTGATGTTTTCATTTGTTAAGAATACCATAACTGATTTAGATCTGAATCGATGCTTGAAAGCGCCACTATAAATTCCTACAGTGTAAATAATAAAAATGACATATTTGAAAGCTTGATAGTAACTATTAACCGATAATTATTATATTATGCAATATCACGGCTAGGAAATGCAATCCCGAGCCAAAATTTTGATCCCGGGATTTCAGGATTACAATTTGACAATCCAGGGATTGGCATTTTTTTCGATAGTTAATATAATTTTTTTATATATACAATTAACATTGATAAAATCGGTCAAAAATAAATCTACTATAATTTATACTATTTAACGCTTTCGCTGCTGAAGAGATAATGAGATTTTAATTGCACCATTTAAAATGCACGTTAATTACATCGATCGGCCGCCTGGTCATTACGCACCGTGTGCGTCTTCCGCGTCCAAAGTATTAAGACATTTATTGTTAATATTGTGTACGTTCAATCTTAGAAATACATAAGTTTAATGGAGTAAATAATATTGTAATATAAATTTAATAATAATGTGAATTTAATATGAGATTGCTATTTCCGATAGTGAAGACTTAATGGATGGGTTAGCGAGATTAAAAATAGTAAAGCAAATCATGGTGTATGGCTTTTCCGCTTCATTAATCTAATTAGTCAGCCAAATATGAAACTGCCGTAAAACGTATGAGAGCATGGTGGAATTACTTTGTTAAATGTGCGAAGCATTGTTTTTTTCCAATATTATTCCAATAATATTAATTTATATGCAAAAATAAAATGAATCGGCAACTTACTTGTGGGTAATAAATCAAACTTCATTCTAACTCAGTTTATTTCTAATGTAGTTATTTGTTATTAAAAGTATTATTTCTGTCATATTTTCGTTTTTATTTTATTTTCCATAAAAATTAATAAAAACAATCAATCCTGAAAGTTTCGGGATTATTTTTACCAATCCCGGGATTCATTGGTATCGAAAATAGCTCGAGATCTCGGGATTGGAATCCATAATCACGGCATAGTGCCGAGTGGAAATGGGATAACTGGGCGCAAGGAAAATTGGGCGCCGCACTGTCGAATGAAATAAATAGACATTCGTTACGATGCTATACAGAAAGTAGACGAGGAATTTTAATCAGTTTCTATCTACTACTTATTTATTTTGCTCTTAACATACTTAATATTTTTTATTGAGAAAAAATAAAAGAACTCTCTTCCCGTTAGAACTTAAACAAAAATATGCACAATTAAATCAATATTTACGTGTACATATTTAAATTCTCACCAATTATTAAATAATAATAAAATAATGTAAATATAAATAATAATATTAAATATATATTTTTAAAGTACCTACCTACCTATAATTTACGAACGTCTATTTATTTTCAAATTTAATTCCACTGCGTGACGCCCAGTTGTCCGGGCGCCGAATCGTCCTAGGCCCGTGCCGAGTCAAAAGACACCGATTGGGAAGGTGGTACCTATGATCACAAGGCTCTAGGATTATGGCTGTTATTTTTTTACAACGTTTTTATTAGCTCGTATTCTTATTTGTCCAGTGGTTGTTTGTCCGGTACAAATCTTGCAATCGATTTTTAACTAACTTCCCGACTAGCAGACAATTGAAACTTTTAGAATATATCAGAACACGATGCTAATGTATTTTTTAATACTTTTAGCCATCTTTAAGTAGAATTTAATTCGTTTTCAGTTAATTCTGTTTTGTATGAAAAGTTATTTCGGAAGAAATCCGTAATCCAATCCACTAATATTGATTGCTAGCTGGGGTCCTAGCAAGTAAATTATTAATATATACATGCATTACTATGTAAATCAATATGAGTGTCAAAATGACATTTCAGTATTATTTCTATCAAGTACAATTTTTTTTGATCGTTTAAGCTAGCGAGTCAAGTTTATATCATTCAACAGAAAATTTAAAAATGTTGTATATAAAAAGTTCTTTTTATCTTATTTATGTTTTAATTTGGAATACGTGCATCATAAACACATTTCGGTTTATTCATTTACTATTATTTTATGAGAAAAAATATGTTTCCAAAAAGAAATAATCATATATATAAAAAAATGAGATCTTTTCACGATATTGAGTTTTTATTTCGTGGTAATTAATTCATCATAATTTGTAAAAGAATTGTGATATTATGATGTAAAGAATTATTGAGTGAGTAGATCAGATATTTAAAATTTCATATTATAAAGCAAATGAGATAACTAGTTAAATGTTTCTAATATTAGTATATATCCTAAATCATGGCTCGTTGAATTGATATTATCAGAATTTAAATCGAGATTAAGTTGCATTTTAAATCTTTAACTATGATATTAATACGAGGGTGTTCCCTCGTATATTCTAAAAGTGACATAATATGGTTGGTCACACTTATCGCATTTAGGTATATATTATACATTCATCCAAATATCAGTTAACTTTTAAGGTTACATGAAATATGATTAACTGCCAAATAAAGGCTTTGTGCACGATTTATACCTGGCTTGGATTACGCAATAATTAAAGTTTATTATTTTAATTTCAGACATACCTGGCTTTCGTGGCCTTTGTTGCATTTGTTGGCGCTACTGAAACGAAGCACCAAGAGAAGCGAGGACTTCAAGACCTTGGATATGGCGGGCATAGCTCTGGACATGACTTCTCCGGACATGGAGGAGGTTTCGGGTCAGGGGGAGGTTTCGGCTCAAGTGGAGGTGGATTTGGAGGCACTGGTGGTGATGGAGGTGCTGGATTCGGTGGTGGTGCCGGGGGAGGAGCCGGTGGTGGAGTCATCACTAACACCGTCCAAGTACCAGTACCACAGCCCTACCCAGTTACAGTTGACCGACCAGTCCCCGTTCCAGTTCAAGTTCCAGTTAACAGACCATACGCCGTAGAAGTACCGAGGCCTTACACCATCACCAGAGAACGACCAGTGCCAGTGTACGTCAACAGACCAGTACCTTACACCGTCAGAGTTCCAGTTCAAGTCGAAGTAGTCCAGAGAGTAGAAGTACCAGTGCCAAGACCATACCCAGTTCCAGTTGACAGGCCTTACACTGTTAATGTACCTCAACCAATTGTCATTCAGAGACAGGTCCCAGTTATCATCAATCAAGGAGGAAATGGAATCGGAGGAGGTAATGGACTAGGAGGTGGAAACGCTTTAGGAGGAGGCGGTGGTGGATTTGATGGCGGATTCGGTGGACAAGGAGGTGGTTTCTCTGGACATGGTATTTCAAGTGGATTTTCTTCACATGGCGGTTTCTCATCTCTTGGATCATCCGGTTATTCTGGACATTCTCATTCCGGTGGTGCCGTGTCATCTCAGAAGATCACAATTCACCATCACTAAGAACAAAATGGCCGCTGCCTGATTTGTGAACTTAATAATAATATAATGTTTTTGAGTTGCATTAAGTTGAGATCTCACTAATTATTATTATTGCAATATGTTCAAATATCGTGTACCTGTGACGACTTACTGCAAAAATATACTGCAAACATAAAAAATATTTTTTTGATTTTTTTCACTACACTGTATATTTGTTTTTCAGAGAATTGATGACGGGTTAGACATATAAACATGTACACATTGTTTTTGATTAAGCAAAGATGTAAGGAAATATCGACAAACCAAACGCAAAAGGGCACTCTTGACATTTTGACGGTTTTGCAGTTATAAATGCAGTTTTGTTCGTATTTTTTCTTTACATTATAATGGCATTTATTTTGTGGAACTAAATTCATGAAATCACAATTTACGAAAGAAAATAAAGGTCACTTGTGTATTAAATTTGTAAACTAATCTTCAATTAACGTATAACAAAAACGTAACGTGTACACGACTTTGCCAGTCTATGTGCAGTGGTTACAAAAATAATATAAAAAAATGTGTAATTATTTTAAAATGTGTAAAGGCCTATGTAAAAAAAAAAGATTTTGTTACAGAAAAAGAGCCCCTATGACGAGAATCTTCACAGGATATTAAATATATATATATAAACTGCATTTCAATCTTTGAGTAAGAAGTCACGTCATGTGCTCTGAATTTCATTTCAAAATATTATTAAGAAATAACCTCCACATGATTTTTTTTTCACTAAGTAATTTAAATGCGTTTTTCTCAAAATCTTATTTTTGCATAAGTGGCCTTTTGCTTTTGGGGCAACGATATGCTATGATTTTGGAGATTAGAAGAAGAGGAAGAGATTATAGTTCAACTGTATGGTACAAATAATTTGGACTATAACTAGAAGGAGCCGTATTATACGTTATTTCTGTTATGACAATTAAAATTATTTTGCAAGCACTTGAAGTATATTTAAATTAGTAAACTCCACAAAATATATAAACATCGCTCAGTTGCCATTATGATTTTCTTATTCACGCAGAATGGGGGCCATTTTTACAACGTTTTTCTTAGGTCGTATTCTTATTTGTCCGGTACAAATCTTGAAATCGACGTTTAACTAACTTCCCGACTAGCTAGACATTTGAAACTTTTAGAATATATCAGAACACGATGCCAGTGCATTTTTTTAATACTTTTAGCCATCTTTAAGTAGAATTAAATTCATTTTCAGTTATTTCTGTTTTGTATGAAAAATTATTTCTGAAGAAATCCGTAATCCAATCCACTATTATTGATTGCTAGGGGACTGGGGTTCTAGCAACTAAATTATTAATATATACGTTCGTTACTATGGACATCAATATGAGTGTTAAAATGACATTTCAGTATTATTTCTATCTAATACAAATTTTTTTGATCGCTTAAGCTAGTCAAGTCAAGTTTATATGATTCAACAGAAAATTTAAAAACCACCGGACAAATAAGAATATGACCTAATAAAAACGTTGTAAAATGAGCTTTCGATGTTTATAATAAATTGATAATGTGCTTTTATTGGGCGACGTTCCAAATTCAATTCGTGTGATATGTCAAACAATAAAGACAATAAGGTTAAAATATCTATAATAAAACAATGGCATCACATCTCGTGGAACTGTTGCCAACTATATATTATATTATATACTAATGTTGGCCACTAGGGATTTTGGACACGGTCGCAATAAGCAAAATTTTGTGATTATCTGTGGATTTAAAAAATAAAATAATAATATTATCTCGATTTATCTGTCTGTCTTTAAAGCAGCACACGCAGCGCAGTACAGCACACACACACACATATTCCCTGCCTGCCAAAGGTATATACAAATCCATAGCTAAGAACAAGCTATCTCTCTTGGGAAATAGTTTGCGGCTTTGTTGCGCGGTTGCATAACTATAACACTTACACTGCATACTTCTCATTATACGCTTCTTACCCCATTCCATATAATGTTGTATTATATAAAAAAACTACATTAAAATAATACCAATGAAACTCATGTAAAATACACCGGCTTTATCAAAATCGATACATACCAATCTTTATTGGAATTTGATGCGTTATTTAGTTATGGATATTGTATCTCTTTATTGATTTAATTTTGAAATGGAAAATTAAATTATTGTTAGCTAAATAGTGTTGTTGAGTGCATCGACAAGAATATTGACAGGTAGCACTGCCATCTGGTAAAATTTTCTAGTTTAAGATATAAAAACATTCAATTAATAAACTAAACAAAATAACCTAAGCCTAATCTAACAAAATAAATATCATACATAAAATCTAAAAATAGCAAGTATAACAGCTATAAACTGAATAAGTAATATTGATTTTGTTTCACGTTGCAAAAAAGGATCTATAAGACGTGGCTCCAACGGTTATATGTAAATTGTACGTAAAACTTTTCACCATGGCACAGTTCACCGTGAGCTTCCTTATCGGAAAGAAATGACTGTATACTATACGGTCTCCAACTTTATTAGATGCAATATGTATTTATTCAATTTTCATAGCTAATTTTGGCAAAATTCATGAACTCATGAATTCAAGAATGAAAACCTAACTTAAAAAATAATCCAGTATATTGGCTACTTTCAAAATTTGACTGCTGCTGGCTTCCTGTAAAGTGTAAACCAACAAGAACCGTGTTTTATTTAGACATAAATTTATTTTATGTCAGTAGGTACTATACGATAAAAAGAGGATAGACGGTCTTTAATATACATATGGCCATATATTTCCGATACAACATTTTACGGCGAACTGTATAAGCATAAGTTTCCGGACAGTGAAAGTTCCCACCACCACCCGTCATATATGCACAGCCGTGGATATGCACGGCCGCTTTCCATGACGCTTTAAACGTGTCTGAAAGAAGTTATTTTAAGTGCTCATTCCGTCCCGAGACGGAGCCGCATGGGACTGATGCTGCAACCATGCACCGTAGTGCTTAAAGAAGAAAGTATATTTATAAAATATTTTTTTTTGTTTTTTGGACTGGCTCTTCTGTCCGCTGACGTTAAGCGCTTTGTGTATCCGCATACTGAGTGTCACGAATTGAAATGGATGAGTCTACAGAAGAGTCGGTACTATCCTGCTCCCAATACGACGCTGCAAATTTCTCGAATGCCGCAAAGTTGGCCTCGGTTGCTATCAGATCTCCATGACCAATTGGGCCCGTGTGAGGACGGACCCTGGCAAACAGCTCCATTCGAGTTCCATAAGCATAAGCATAATCCCAGAGGATGTTTTCAACATCTTGGTGGTCATGTCCGCAGGTACAACCCAGCCCATCTACTATCAAGCCAAACTCGTGGAGTCTGGCGGCGAAGTTGCCATGGCCGGTGACGAACTGGCTAATCCAGTGCGAAGGTTGGAGTCTTCTAGTTTGGTGCCTGCAGAATACATCTGGAAAAAAACGGTAAGTGTTCCGGACACGTCGAACATATTGTCCAAATACATACAATATATATAAATATTAAAAATCGATAGCGATATAACAAATTCGTAATCCCGGGGTCGCAATGAATGAGGGTTACCTGTATTTAACTTAATATCATAGACTGTAATAAGTTTTCACTAACATGAGCAGAAACAAGTTGGTTTATAGCAATATGCTTTATAATATTATGGAAACTGAAAAATTAGAAATTTAAGAGATATTTTTACACATAGAATCTGTAGACATTTCAGAATGACTTCGTAATCATCTAATAAATTTCTTAAGGGGGGACGTGCGCCGCGTTGGTCAATATGGAGGTTTTATGCTATTTTCAAAGCATGATCCTGGACATTCCTTAAACGTTATAGATAATCTATTTACATAATTTTGAAGCCTTATTATCCTTTATATTTATTTTAAACATTTGATGACTGCATAAAGTATTTTTATTACATAAAATAGTATTCTTTTAAACCTCTCGCTCTAATGTTTTATAGTACGTCCATGTCAAGTAGTGTTAAGATTTTTTATATTTATTAATTTTTAAAAGCATTTATAAAACCATTAGTAAAATTTATGTCGACATTATTATAGTGAAATATTTACATTTAATTATATTGATAATCTCTGTGATCCCAAATTTGACAAGAATTAGGCATTTTATTATTCATTACACATTTTAAGATAATTCTAAAGATACTGATTATTAGCTATGTTTTGACCATCCAAATGTAATAAACATTCTATGAATAATGTTTGCTTTATGATAATTATTGACCTAATAATAAGGTAGTATTTTTTTTTGAAATACGCCATTTCTATTGGCATTTCCCAGTGGTTAAGCTACAACATACGGCCTTAGCACATAAATTGACAAACGATAAATGAAGTAGGGAGCTAGATCATGTTAACGCGCGAATGTTCAGGAGCATGCTTTGAAAATAGCATAAAATCTCCATTTTGAAGTACGCTGAGCATGTGGGCCGTTAAGATTACGATGTATTTAAAATCTTCGATCCTCGGAAGTTCATGACCGTCAGTTGTATAAATAGACTTTTAACGAGAAACAGCTGTTACCCATTCGATAAAAACATTGCGTCGTCGATTAAATACAGATTGGAAAAAACGAAATGCATTTTTTTATTAGCCGCGGGCTGGAACTCTTTTAGAGGAGTAACAGTAATGCAGTCTTGCTCGTAGGCTTATAGCACTGACGTTTGCAATGCTGGCCGCCAATTCACACAGCCGCACAGCAGTTTAATTTATTTACTCGTGAATGTGAATGGATGCATTTATTACTCCATTCAATAAGTTTACAATGGTTAGCGGTAGATGATGGTGACCCTGAGAGTTGATTACTCCAGCTATAAACTCTTTCAGATTATGGAACTCTGGGCTTCGTATTTATACAAATATTGCCGGTCTATGAACTAGACTAGGCTAACCTGGGTGCTAAACAACGATAAGTACGAGTGTTTTCTTTGCTAATTGGATCAATGTAAACTTTTAAATATGTGCCTTATGTTCAGCGTTTTGACTATTTTCAAACACTTCAAATTTCCTGTGTTGTCACGTTCATATCGTATTTATTTGTCATATAAACGAGATTTAACTGTATTGTGTATCAGTATGCATTTACCATCGGTGAGTGCTTAACTTAAAGATGATGAAACGCAAAACTCGGGTCGCAAGAATAGTACACAACTTATATTGAAAATCCATCAAGCACCGTCAGTCGATAGTGTTTATGCAAAAAAAAACAATATTCATTTCAGTTTTGCACTTTTCGATATATAACGTTTTTACGACCCGCGTTTCTCCTTTTGTTTGACGACCTCCTCAGAGAATATGCACACACAACTATAGCGAACGTACAATTTTTGACATACTATATAGTTACTGTTTACTGTTTATATCGAGATTCTCTTTTCTTGGGAAGCTGTTAACAAAATTCTCGAGAATTAAAAAAAAGATCAATACGAAAAATTCAATCTGAATAAATCAGAGCAAAATTTAAATGTTATAAGAATATTTGTGGAAGCAAAGATATATGTGATAAGAAAGAAAGCTTTTGACTAGTGGAAAATTTTTAATGTTCTTCGGAAAACTGGATGCACGATTTTCTTTTGTGCAAAAAAGCTTATCAAACAACAAATAGTGAAGACTGCAAGACTAATCAATGATCTTCATATAAAGGATGTAGATATTTTTTTACTGTGTATTTTAGTTGTTCAAATTTTTATTTATTTAAATTTAATAAACTATTGTTATGACTTTTTCTCTTTGTACATTGACTTAACTGTATATTATCTTGGTCATACTGATGTGACATGGGTAAAATATTTGTATAAATAAATACATCTGTTGTTAGTAATGGTGTTACAGTTTTATTATTTTGTCGTCATTCGTGTTATACATCTATCTATGTATTGCAACTTCTGAAAAAATTATCAAGAAAAATAATGTTTTTGATATGCAAACATTCAATATGGTCGATGATATATTACAATGTTTAATAGTTATAATGTCTTTCTAGTGATGGTAAGAATAATGTCCTGACAGTCCACTGGAGTAAGATTCTCCCGAAGATGAAGAATAGTCAGATGAACCGCCATGACTATATCCACCAAATCCTTGACCAGCGCCTCTAACGGATCCAAATTCTTGTCCAGCACCACCGGCAGCACCTCCGCCGAATCCTCCCTGGTCGTTTCCACCAGCGTTGATGTAAACGGGAACTCTTCTTTCTACGATGTAAGGCTGGGCAACTTGTACTGGGTATGGCCTATCAACTGGTACTGGGTAGGGCCTATCAACTGGTACTGGGTAGGGCCTTGGCACACGTATTTCAACTCTTCTAATAACTGGTACCTGGTATGGAACCCTCACTGCATATGGAACTGGTCTATCGACGTTGTAAGGTACTGGTCTATCCATGGTGACCGCATATGGTCTGTTTACTTGAACGGCGACTGGTCGATCAACTTGGACGCGAACGGGTACTGGGACTTGTCTTTCCACGGGGACTGGGTATAGCTGAGGAACTTGCACTGTGTTGGTGATGACTTGGGGTCCTTGACCGGCACCTCCAGCTCCTCCCACACCTCCACCCACTCCTAGATCACCTCCGAATCCACTTACAGTGTCGCTTCCAAATCCGTGACTTCCACTATCAAGGTTACTACCTCCATAACCAAGCTCGTGGAGTCCACGTTTTTCTTGTTTCTTATTAGGAGCACCACATGCTACAGCCATGCATCCAAGGAGTGGTAGCAAAGTCTGAAAATAAAATATTGCATGCTATAAAAAAGATTTGTCATATTATATCAGAAATAGCATTACAAATAATATTATATTTTGTTTTCATTAGCTCTTCAATCTGGGACGGCTCTTTGCCGCCTTCCAAAGAAGCATTTATATGCACTTTTCCCCCAAAAACGGTTGTTAGCCGTACTCTTAGACTAGAGGTCCATGCTCACAATCCAAACACACCTTGAAAAAACAGGTAAACTAGATTCAGAATTCGAATAACGATATTTTGGAAACGAGGTTTTTCCACTTATTCAACATGTGAGCACCCGAAAATATATAAAACGTTAAGTAAACACAAAATTTATAAAAATATATATCAAAATTATTATAAATGAGCTGTAAATAAATAGATTATAAAATTCAAATATTATACATTGTCAATAGGACAGTTTATAATTTAACTGTAATTCGTATGAATCCAATAGTCTCTGAAATGTTTCGTTACCCGCGGCAGTGCTTTGGTGTATATGTTACGCCGAATGTGCGAAATTGACTATTACATGAAATGGGCTAAATTTTGGCTAATTCATGTAATAGTCAAGCCTGTTGCCTTATTCATGAATTAGGTAAATGTTCTGCCGAGTACGTGAATTCGCCAGGGTATGGAATTCTTAAACTGTCAACATGACAGTTGAAAAAGTAAATTTAATACGGATGGTTTTATTAGTTATAATTGGACATAATATAATAATATTATTATTAGGTTAAGTTAGGTTTTGTAATTCTGAATTATTCAACTGAATGTCCATTTTGAGGTTAGCTAACAAGTGTCAACAAACTATCAAAAACATACAATCGACCATTCGCCAGATATTTTGTCTAATTCATGAATAAGGCAACGGGCTTGCATTTTTCATGATTTAGGCAAAATTTAGCCCATTTCATATATACCTAATGATATTCGTGGTAATAAATCTAGAATTAGCGCAGTTTTTTATCATTAATTTCGCGCTTGGATAAATATTCAATGATTTTTTGAAGTACAAGCAAAGAGTTATTATATTACCGATATTCCTTTGAGCTGGATGTAGACTGTAGTATTTTACCAAATTCAAGCATATCAATAATAATTATTTCTTCTCACCCGACGTCACATCAAAGTTCAATTATTAATTTATGTATCGGCGATATACTTCCGAGATGAATTAAAAACAATAAAATCTAACTGAACTAATATTCGAAAAAATATTTATTTGCTTTTCACGCAAATAAAATATAAATTTGTCAAAATATTGTGTAAATATTTTGTTTTATTCACTAGTTCACCTATTAATTTATTCCCAATATATTAAACTATCAACACAATACTATTATTATGTTGACAGCACTGTGATATATTATTTATCATAGCATTTATGGCTACTTACCATAAGCTTCATACTTGGTGATTTTATGAACGCTGTCAGATACAACTGATAGTTTGAATTTTCGAACACAATCTTTTTATATTAAACCTCCCTCCAAATAATCATAGCGCCATTATGGTAATTAAAATCAAAAAGTAATTTTAATTATTTATTAATGGATATAATTTTAAATCGGTTGTTATAATTATGCCGGTGCATTGTACATGTTTTGCATTTCTCAGAAATTGCATTCGCATTATTTACGATGTTGAATTTTATTAGGCAGTGAATCCGTGATTAATTTACATTTTCAGTACTGTAACTATCCAATGTAAGTCTACTTTTTAGTATGAAAGATTGTGACTGCAGTTGACGTTATAATTAATGGTATTTATGGTCTATTATGATACTATGGAATATTTTGATACAATCTTTATTTATGATTTTTAAATCTTCCAATGATCATGATTTTTTTTTGCCAAATATTTTTAAATACTACTCCAGTTTTAGCATTGGTAGTTCAATGTCTTTAATTTGTTCTTGGTGGAAAGACATTGTCTAGAATACAACATGTAGTACCTACATATTCCATATTAGTTTTATTTTATGTTAAACAATTAATTACTAAACTAAGACAGATAATATGAAATATGTTATCCGCATGGTTAAAAAAATATACTCGTACGTTGACAACTTTGGTTATTTATTTAATGTAGAAAACTTATTGAGTGCATAATAAAAAAAATGAAATAAAATAAAATAAATACCCATCGTGAGAACTATATAAATAAATACAATTAATTATACTCATATGAACTAATTTCAATATCAGTGCTATATTTATTTTAATATAAAAATGTTATCCGTTTATAATTTTTTATTTGTTTTTCATTTTCAAACTTCTTTATATGTTTTTATGTTATATGTATTCTTTTATATACTTTTACTATCATGTTAGGCTATATTACATTATCTATAAATATAATTAAAAATACAATGTTTGTTTAAATTACATTTCGATCAAGATAAAGTTTGCATATTTTGGATTCTTCGTTTTGATGTTCTTTTGTTTTGATGTTCTTTTATTTTACTTAGCTGTCAGAATTATTTTCATTTTGACATGTCATAGATATAATCTCCTATATATTATTATCCTAAGAGATTTTGGAAAATTCACTAACAGCTCATTTAAGCGACATTTTATTGTTATTTTTACATCTTCACTTCAAAATGTGCGCTACCGATTCATCTACCGTTTGAATTGACCACGTTTCAGAAATTTTCAATGATTTTACAGGTACGTGACGTTTATAACTGATATTTTCTCATACAGCGTATACAATTCGCCATACTTCTTTTAACATACAGCAGAATGACGTCTTCGTCGCTTAAGACCTTCTAATCCTTTATTTGACAAACAAATTCGATTATTTTTATTCAAATATCGTAATGTAGGCATTGGCGCACTTTTTACCGGTGAAAAAAACATAATCTTGCTACAATTCAGTACGTAAATAAAAATCTGACAGGTGTGTCCGCCACTGGCCGTCATATCATAGATAACGTGATATTCCAAATTTGATTTTTTTAAATACTTCTTTGTGGCTGTTCACCCACTATTTTTGTTATTGAATAATTACCTAGGCTACTAATTTCCATACTAAAAAAGTTGCCATTGCAAACAATGAAAGAAATTAATACGAATTGTTATAGTTATCAAAATGTGTGATATTGTATAATATCTACCTATTCTTTTCGTCCCTATCATCATCAATCTTGACCTATACACTGCTGGATGAAGGCCTCCTCAGCCTTATTCTACTCCTTACTTACACATGAATTGTTATATTTATCAAAATCAGTGATATAATATTATTATCTACCTATCTATATATAATGCCATTATTATCACGAGCCTCAATAAATCCACTGCTGGATGAAGGCCTCTCTACGTTGATTGTATTCTTGACAGTATTGAATTTCTAATGTTATTTATCTACATATTCATATCGTCATCATAATCATCATCATCAACTAGGATCAATCCACTACTGCATGAAGGGTTCCGCAACCTGATTCTACTACTATCGGTTTAACGAATTTGTGATATTATACCTATTTCTATCATTCTTATATCATCGACCTGAACCAATCCACTGCTGGATAATGGCCTCCCTAGCCCGGTTCTACTCCTTTCTGTCATATGAATTGCTGTATTTATCAAAATCGGTGATATTATATTTAAAAACATATTCATATCGTCATCATCATCATCAACCAGGATCCATCCACTGCTTAATAAAGACCTCCCTAGCCTGATTCTACTCCTTTTGTCATATGAATGTATGTATTTATCAAAATCTGTGATATTATATGTATCTACACATTCATATCGTCATCATCATCATTATCATATACCTGAACCAATCCACTGCTTAATAAAGACCCCCTTAGCCTAATTCTCCTCCTTTCTGTCATATGAATTTCTGTATTTATCAAAATCGGTGATATTATATTTATCTACATATTCATATCGTCATCATCATCATCATCATCGACCTGAACCAATCCACTGCTTAATAAAGACCCCCTTAGCCTAATTCTCCTCCTTTCTGTCATATGAATTTCTGTATTTATCAAAATCGGTGATATTACATTTATCTACATATTCATATCGTCATCATCATCAACCAGGATCAATTCACTGCTGGATGAAGAGTTCCGCAACCTGATTCTACTACTATATTATACCTATTTCTATCGTCTTTATCATCATTGACCTGAACCCATCTATTGCTGGATAAAGGCCTCCCATGCCTGATTCTACTCCTTTCTGTCATTTGAATTGCTGTATTTATCAAAATCGGTGATAATATATTATATCTATTTATATTTCCATTATCATTATGAACCTGAATCAATCCACCGGTGGATGAAGGCCTCTCTAAGTTGTTTGAATTTCTGTCGGTCATATGAATTACTATATTTATCGAAATTGCTGATATTATATATTCCCATTCATAATATCGTCATTATCATCATCAACCAAGATTAATCCACTGCTGGATGAAGGTTATCCCAACCTAATTCTACTCTTATTGGTCATATAAACTGCAATATTTTTTTAAATTTGTGACCTACCTACCTACCCATTTATATCGTCATTATCGTCATCAACCTGTATCAATCCACTGCTGGATGAAGGCCTCTTTAAGCTGATTCCACATCTTTAGGTCTTATAAATTCCTATTCTTATCAGATATAATATGTATTACTTCATTATTTATCAACATTTGTCTCGATATGAATGTCCCGCACCGGGAAACTATATTGTTTAAGGTTAATTTTTAAAACAAAATATGATTTTAAAATATTATTCTGTGGCTCCAAGCATTTATTTTTTATAGACAATGAAACAAAATAATGTTTAAATTTATTTTTTATGCTGCTAACCTTTTTCTATTATGTAAATGGGACCCGAAAGAGATTAATATTCGCGTTATATTGGATCGCTATTTATGATAATCACGATTGAGATGTATAACTATTTATCATATTTAAATGCACATACCTACACATATATTGTATTAAAATTAAAATGACAGTGGTAGCAATCGGCGATTGCCAGCTGTTTTGCTAGGCTTAGCAGCCTGAAATGGTGTCAGATGATATTGAGAAGGCCAGACTCCAGAATAGACTACGCACATGACTCCAAATTTGTGTTTGCAGTGACGACATGCATATCGTAAAACTGACAAATCAGATAAATTTTCAATTGTCTGACGTGAATGAAAATCCATCACGAAGGGAAAACTATGGCGCCGTCTATACACACTTTACAATTATTATATTAAAATCCAACACCAAGTCACTATGATGAAAAGCTGTCTGCAAGACCTAGCGAGACAGACTGGCGAGAGCCAGCTGGCTCAGCTAGTCTCCTATATATTATTATCCTAAGAGATTTTGGAAAATACACCAACAGCTCATTTAAGCGACATTTTATTGTTATTTTTATATCTTCACTTCGAAATGTGCGCTACCGATTCATCTACCGATTGAATTGAACACATTTCAGAAATTTTCCATGATTTTACATGTACGTGACGTTTATATCCGATATTTTCTTACACACCGTATGCAATCGCCATATTTACTGTTTACACCTCGCAGAATGACGTCCACGTCGCTTAAGACCTTCTAATCCTTTATTTGACAAACAGATTCGATTATTTTTATTCAAATATCGTAATGTAGGCATTGGCGCACTTTTTTCCGGTGAAAAAACCATAATTTTGGTACAATTTACTACGTAAATAAAAATCTAACAGGCACGTCCGCCACTGGTGTTCCAAATTTGATTCTTTTTAAATAATATTTTACGGCTGTCACGTTTACAGGTTTGCAACAATGTAGTACTAATATACTTTTGAGTGCGATATTTATATTAAAATGCATTTTGACAGACAATTCCTAATCGGTCGAGTGATACACATACTTTATTTAATTTAATCATATTTCCGAGAGATATTAAATGCGAATTATTTCACAATATCGACTCAAAAATTAAATAAGTACCCATAACCTCAAAATAAATGTAGCGTCATCATAATGTATACACACAATATAAGTGTTCTTTTTTGTTTTTTAGAGTATGGCTATAAATAATATTTTTTTGAACCAATGAAAATTATTTAAAGCCTGGATATAAATATAATTTAAAATTAAAATTCATTTTTGACAAACATCGGATCGACTGATACACATACTTTATTTGATTTAATCATGTTCCCGAGAGATATTAAATGCGAATTAATTCATAACATCGTCTCAAAAATTAAATAGGTACCCATAACCTCAAAATAAATATAACGTCATCATAAAAATGTATACACACATAGTGTTCTTTTTTTTTAAGTATGGCTATAAATACTATTTTTTTTGAACCAATATACATATTCATATCGTCATCATCATCATCATCATCAACCAGGATCAATCCACTGCTGGATGAAGGGTTCCGCAACCTCTATTCTACTACTATCGGTTTAACGAATTTGTGATATTATACCTATTTCTATCGTCTTTATCATCATCGACCTGAACCAATCCACTGCTGGATAAAGGGCTCCCTAGCCTAAGAGGCCATCCATGGACTGAAACCGAATGCGGTTTAGATCCGTGTGCCATACTAAACTTATGATTTTTGTTCATGAAAATATATTTTCACTAAATTTGTAAGTGTAAGTGTATGGTATAAACGGATATGATCAGATGCTTATAATATAATTTGTGGAAATAAATTTCCAAGACCAGAAAAGATAAGCTTAGTATGGCAGACGGTTTGAAACCGCATTCGGCTTCAGTCCATGGATGGCCTATAATTCTACTCCTTTCCGTCATATGAATTGCTGTATTAATCAAAATCGCTGATATTATATTTATATACATATTCATATCGTCATCATCATCATCATCATCATCATCATCATCATCATCAACCAGGATCAATCCACTGCTGGATGAAGGGTTCCGCAACCTGATTCTACTACTATCGGTTTAACGAATTTCTGATATTATACCTATTTCTATCGTCCTTATCATCATCGACCTGAACCCATCCACTGCTGGATAAAGGCATCTTTAGCCTGATTCTACTCCTTTCTGTCATTTGAATGGCTGTATTTATCAAAATCGGTGATTTTATATTATATATATTTATAATGCCATTATCATCATGAGCCTGAATCAATCCACTGGTGGATGAAGGCCTCTCTAAGTTATTTGTATTTTTGTCGGTCATATGAATTGCTATATTTATCAAAATTGCTGATATTATATTTACCCATTCATAATATCGTCATTATCATCATCATCTGGATTAATCCACTGCTGGATGAAGGCCTCTAAGCTTATTCCATACCTTTGGGTCTTATAAATTACTATTCTAATCAGAATTGATTTATTCTTTTCAGATGTATACATTGCTTCATTATTTATCAACATTTCTTTCGATATGAATGTCCCGCACCAACATTGAAACAAAATAATGTTAAAATTAATTTTTTACATTGCTTATGTACCTTCTTCTATTCTAAATGGGCCCCGCGGGAGATTAATATTCACGTTATATTGGATCGCTATTTTCATGATAATCACATATTGCTTTATATTCGAGCGGTTCAGATGTATAATTAATCATATTTAAATGCACGTGATTTAACGAAACATTCATATTACCTATACACATATTATATCAAAATGTCAGTGGTAGCAATCGGTGATTGCCAGCTGTTTTGCTAGACCTAGCAGCCTGAGGTGGTATCAGGCAACATTCTGAAGGACAGACTCCGGACTAAACAACGCGGATGACCTCAAATTTGTATCGGCAGTGACAATGGAAAACTATGGCGTCGTATATGCATTCTTCACAATAATTGTATTCAAATCCAACACCATGTCATTAGGATGCCAAGCTGTCTGCAAGACCTAGCGAGACAGACTGGCGAGAGCCAGCTGGCTCAGCTAGTATATTAAAATATTTAGATATTGAAGAATGTAATTATTATTTTTTGTTAAGAAAGATAAATGTACATATATCGATCAATGAAGCGACATCATGCGAATAAAGGTACCTACCTACTTCATCTAGTCTACTCTATTTGTAAAATGTCACTGTTTGCAAAACGTTAAATTTTCTTTATTTTTTTATATTGTATGCATTTATATCACTTTATTTAATTAAAAAAACTATTAGTGCATTATAATTATTTGCCAATGCGCCATAATACATAATAAAATACGATATAACATTATAAACAGTCATGAAATGAAAAAAATCCGTAATTACTAATTACAACCACTGTAAAACACGTAATAAGAAGAGACAGTACGTTTTTATGTAAATATTAAAATTAAAATGATAATAACAATAATTGAAGGGTGGATTATAAAAACAACATAATATTAAGTACATATAAGTATCAGTTTTTTCATATTTGAGATTTATGTCATTTTGTTTTAAAAAAATGTTGCATATATACTCTCATTTACCGTTATTTCAAAAAAAACACATGACATGAGTTAAAAGGTGTTAAATTTTCTTTGATTTCAGCAAAAAAAAAAATCATTTGACAAAACAGTTTTTTACAAATACACAGCGCTCGAAATAGACCGAAACGCACCGGAGCACAGCTCCTGTTCGTGAATTCCTCGAGATTATCGCTCCGTCTCGTGGAAAAATGAAAAATTCCATTAGGATTCTTGAATTAATCATTTATATATTTAAATCTAATTTTTTTTATACGAAACTGAAAACTTAACTTAATTTTCATATAACTTGCCTACAACATTATGCCCAAGTCTTGTATGCCACAAAACTGTCCCAGCAAACCGTCTAATCTTGGCAGGTATATAACAAAAAATCTACTGATTACCTACATACACTCTTTTTATATAAGTAATCTTACATAAATATTTTAATATTTTCGGAAAATTATCGAGCGCTCCGGTTCATAAAATTGCCCATTTCGAACGGTGCAAATACATCATAATATCTGTCAATTAAATATTTTTCTGATAGATAGTTCAAAATTTGAATTAATGATTATTATTTGTCATTGAAAAATAAACAAATACTGTGTGCTATCGTATCAAAAAATGTGATTCATAATTCACAAGGAAGATAATATTCTATTAAGTTTTTGCTCTCCTGTAAAATTGTTCAGTTCATATTATGTTGTTTTTGTAATAAACCCTTCAATTAAGAATTTAATTTATTTAAATCGTCTAAAAATATTATATAGTAATAAAAAATAAATTAATCTTTATGTTGCTATTAAATAGGCCAATCACACGGTACACAGCATTATGAAACATCACATCTGTCCTGCGACGGGGTATCATGAAGACCGCAGAGTTACAAGTGATATTGGTGGCAACATGACAATTAATAATAAATAATAACAAAGAAGTAAAAATAAATACTCCAAAAGAGCAATTACTCTTCGGGTGGACAACGATTGCATTGATAGCATACCCAGAAGAAAACGAATCGGAAAATTCTTTTGATTGTCATTATGATAAAGAAAGAATACGTGTATGTCCTTATTAAGTATAAAAATTAAAGGACCTATTATGGACTCAATCTAACTTCAATATGTGGACTCCAATAATTAATGCCGGCATATTATAGAATACTTAATACAAAATGAGATACGTTTAATCAAATAAGATACACCCACGGTGGCCACGTGGCTTAAGCGTTGGACTACCACGCCGTGGGTCCCAGGTTCGAATCCAGGGTCTGGCAAGTACACATATTGTTTTTCAATTTGTGTGTGAGTCAGGGCATGGACCTAATAGGTTGGGCAAGTGGCTGACATCCATTTCTCGTAAAAAACAAAATATGTTAATACAAACCTCTACTCTGTGGAGGCCCATATGATCCTATTAGGATAAGAATATGTTGTATTAAAGTGAAGTTTGCGAGTAGCGTAACTTAGCATGAAAAGGTGCATGTTGGGAATAACGTGTAAAGATCACAAAATAAACCAATTGATAAGGAAGCAGACAAGAGTACGTGATGTGATAGAGGTCGCTAAGTAGATGAAATGGCAATGGGCCAACCGCTGGACAAATGCCGTAATAGAGTGGTACCCAAGGGGCACTAAACGCCCACAGGGACGACCTAAAACCCGATGGATAGACGAGCTCATAAAGTTCGGTGAATGTACGCGGCAGCAAAGAGCTAGGGACCGAGAAGAGTGGAGAGAACTAGGAGAGGCCTTCGTCCAGCAGTAGATCGACTCTGGCTGGTGATGATGGTGATGAAAGTGAACTTTACATCATACAATACCTACAGCCAAATCCTTTACCTCTGTAACTCTACTCAATATTAAACGAGACAATGTTTATGGGAACAATAAGGGCTGCCTCGAATATCTGAATGAAATAATAATAATACTATCGACTGAAGGTACTTGGTGGAATTTGAATTTAAATTCTAATGGATTCAATCTGTACTATTCCATTTAAGTCGTTTTTTGCGACCCGGGTTTCGCCTTTCGGCATCTTCAGGCGCAGTGTAGAGTCACCAAAGGTAAACACACACTGACAACGAATTCTCTTTACTCTAGCTTACATAATAAATCAATACAATAAAGTAGGTAAAAACTCCATTACCTACCTATCAAGTCAAAGGTTACCACGGCGCCTGAAGATGCCGAAAGGTGAAACACGGGTCGCAAAAAACGACTTAAATGTAATAGTACAGAGTTTGAATCTATTAGAATTTGAATGAAATAATATTACATTATACTCATCGTATACCTATTGATTGACTCTATTTTTAAATTTTGGAAATATTATCTCATTTCTTAATAGCATCAGGTGCACAGATGCGAATACAAGTAAATGTAAATTAATTACGTGATAAATTCATCGAAATTCACAACTTTCGATAAATTTAATCTATAAAGAGGAAAATAATTTTTGCTGAACCATCAGTTGTCCAAAGCAGCGGCTCTGCAGCAGATCTATACTTATCTAAGAAGGCACCACTGATGGTTGGTTCACTATATTTTAATACCTACAAACATTTACATTTTATCCTCTGTCTATAATTACTTATTTCTATACGATGGTAAACAAACGATATATCGTCGCCCCAAAAGCAAAAGGGCACTTGTGCATAAATTGAGTTTTGAGAAAAACGCATTTTAAGTGTTTTTGGAGTGAAAAAAAATCGTGGAGAGGTTATTAGGTACTTAATATTTTGAAATAAAATTTGGAACACATGTGACCTAGTTACTCAAGATTGAAATGCAATTTATATTTTTTTGTCAATTTTTTTATTTTTAAGAGGTTTTAAGTCACATGTTACCTTTTTCATATATGCATTTATGAATAGCGTTATCTTCATCTTTTGATTTGCGAGCGTCCACTTTACGCTTATTGTGATCTTCCAAAATATTTATTTGGGCCTCTTTGTCCGCTGCCAATATGTTTTTAAATGTTTCACAAATTTCACAAGTGCTCTTTTTCTGCAACGAAATTATTTTTTTTGTACAAAGGCCCTTACTCACTTATAAATAATTACACTTGTTACCTTTTTCCTATACTATTTTTGTAAACATTGCACATAGTTCCTAAAATCGTGTACATGTTACCTTTTTCCTATACATTAAATGAAGATCAGTTTACAAAAAAAAAAAACACTCAATATTAAATTTGTTTATTACTTAATAACTTACTTACTTACTTCACTGTGTTCAATCCTGAGATGATCATATGGGCCTACACAGAGTGAAGGTTGTATTAACAGATTTTTCCCGAGCAATGGATGTTAGTCACTTGCTCAACCTATCAGGTCCATACTCTGACTCCAAACACAAATTAAAAAATATTATGTGTATTTGCCATATCCAGGATTCGCACCTAAGACCCCGTCGAAAAGTGAATCAACCATTTATGTACAGTGTTTAGCCATATCTACATTATGTACAATTGATAAGGATTTGATTATCCTAAAAGCTGGGGGTCAATAACAAAATAATTATTTATTAAACCTATAAAAATAATATTATATTATGTAATAGGCACAATGAAACATGATCTGAAATACAGTGGCAATTTATTTATTTATTTTATTTATAATTTATTTTAAAGACATGATTCTGTTAATTAATTTAGTTAAATAGTTTATCGTATATTTCAGAGATGCATTGCTCTTGTGGACCTGCTTGCATTAATTGTTGGTGCAGCTGGAACTATGAATCAATAGAAACGAGGAATTCAAGATCTTGGGTATGGTAGACACAGCTCCGAATCAGCCTATTTAGACATGTCTTTGCATCTGGCTCAGATTATGGCTCTGAATTTGGTGACGGGAATTTCAGCGCAGGTGGAGCTGGATTCTAACACAGTCCAAATCCCAGTACCAAAGCCCTACCCAGTCACCGTTGATAGACAAATACCCGTTCCGGTTCAAGTCCCAGATAACCAGAACAGGGTCCCGTGATTCGCCTGATTAAGACCGGGCGTGGTGCGGAGCGAGTATAGTTTGCTGGAGCAATTAGTTTAGTTAACAACCTATTACCATAAAAATGAATATAACACCCTGAATATAGTACCTGTAACGACTTATCAATTAAAGCGTATCTAAAGATAACTGATTGTATCCGTAATCTCTTTTTACCTGATACTTAATACTTTAGAATCATCACCGCCTTGCACTACAAAGAATTTTCCAGGGTTTTTGCAATGCATTATGAGTTATTTTGACCTACTTTTGAGCTACTTTGACCATTGATTCAATCTAAAAAAAACTTTGTTATTTAGTCTAATTTGATTGTTTTAGATGGTGACTGTTGTGAAATGTCTGCAATATAGGTAGACAAGTTTAAATTTTGATATACTGTGAGGAAAACACTCACCGTAAACGAGTCATATTATGAAACTATCAATGTGACGTATGTGTGCATTAATTAGCACATTGAATTGAGGAGGTTGCTCTGGTTTCTTCACTATATTGCGCGAAGATTTATAATATGTTCCAGGAGAATAAAAATAATTACAATGAACTAATACATTAGCTACTTTTTATAGAACTGATAGATGTTACTATTCTAAACTATATACATATTTTGAAAACACCTCAGATACTTAATGGAAAAATTGATCACTGGATTTGCGCCAAATTAACACAGTTTGTTAAGCACTACACGATGTAAAAACTAGTTAAATTCGTCGTAATTACATAGGGTCCACGTGGCTCAGGTAAAGCATACTTCAGTCGTATTCAATCATGATTTTTTTCTAATTAAATATGTATGTTCAATAATTAGTGAATAATTATTCGTTGAATAAACAAAATATTTTTTTTATTCTACACTATTTTTTAATATTTATAATTTACAACACTCACGTAACCTACGGTCAATGAAAATGTATGAAACGATCTCCGTGTTCGGAAAATTGTACATGTGAAGTTGGCCGTGTCATATATATCATGTATATCGAGTGAGTTTTCGTAAATTATTAATAATGTGGTTGAAATTATTGTAGAGTTTACTCGTATCAATAGCACTACTAGTGCAAGAAAGCATAATGGGTACTGAACGTTTAGTTATTGGAAATGGGATTTGGGAAATAAGAAATAAAAATATGTTGAATTATTATTAATAATGCGTAGAATAACGGTATTTTTATTGCTATCGAGATCTCAGGTACGAATAAAAAGTTATCATATTTTCAAGACAGGTGTGAATAAGTAGATATTAATGATTATTAGAAAACAAAAGGTCAGATTATATTATGTTTTTTATCATAAACAATAATATTATGATCATCCCCATTGTAAACAATACATCATTAGAACTTCTATAAAATTATCTAGTGGTGATGTCCTGAATATCCGCCTGAGTAAGATCCCACGGAAGAAGATGAAGAATAATCAGATGATCCTCCATGACTATATCCACCAAATCCTTGACCTCCTCCTCCGAATGATCCAAATCCTTGTCCAGCACCACCGGCAGCACCTCCGCCGAATCCTCCTTGGTCATTTCCACCAGCGTTGATGTAAACGGGAACTCTCCTTTCGACGATGTAAGGCTGGGCAACTTGGACTGGGTATGGCCTGTCAACTGGCACTGGGTAGGGCCTTGGTACACGTACTTCCACCCTCCTAATGACTGGTACCTGGTATGGTACCCTCACTGCATATGGAACTGGTCTATCGACGTTGTAAGGTACTGGTCTATCCACGGTGACTGCATATGGCCTGTTTACTTGAACTGCGACAGGTCGATCAACTTGTACGCGAACGGGTACTGGAACTTGTCTTTCTACTGGAAGTGGGTAAGGTTGAGGAACTTGGACTGTGTTGGTGATGACTTGGGGTCCTTGACCGGCACCTCCAGCTCCTCCCGCTCCTCCACCCACTCCTAGATCACCTCCGAATCCGCCTCCAGCACCGCCACTGAAACCGTGACTTCCGCTATCGAGACTGCCACCACCTCCATAGCCAAGATCGTGGATTCCGCGTTTTTCTTGTTTATTGGTCGGAACAGCGCAGGCTAACGCCATGCACCCAAGGAATGGTAGCAATGTCTGAAAGTATATTATTTTACGGTATTACAATGAATGTGTAGTACAATAATAATAAATATTTATCACAAATATGTATCTACGTCAAATCATATCAGACTATAAGGACCTACTATTACTAGTTAGTTTAATAGATAGATTTTATAACTGACGTATTTTATAATATTTTTATCTTTATGAAATCATAAGGGATATAAAGACACAGGATTTAACAAGTGAAAATGACATATTATAGTGTAAAGAGTTAGTAGCAGTTATAATACATATTTATTTAGGAGTGAAAAAGGATTCAAATATGTAGCTGCTTTGTATGAAGACAATAATATAATATGATCATTTTATTATGTGTCTAAAATGTCGTCATTATTTTCATAGCAACCGTAGGTATATAATTTGAATATATTGGTATGACTTCAAACCTCCCTACATCAAATGGTAAAAATATTAATAAACAATGGGAAAATAACAATATCTTTTTCTGGAATAGTTTTTGAATAGAATTTGAAAACGAAACATCATTTTTTATAAAATGTTGAAATTAGAAAAAAATTTACAATCGAATGTTTAAATTTGAATTCGATTTTCTCAGTTTGTTCATGTTGTTAAAATTACCATCAACTATAAAAGTAATATAATACAAACGCTCAAATATACCTATGTAATTTCACGTAATTCCAAATCAAATCCGTTATCCCTCCACACTGAGAGATTATAATATAAACATAGTAGGAATACTTGTCATTTTTCACTTAAGCTATTGTATCATTGTATAAAATACACATTGATAAAACAACATTATTCTATTTTTGAGAACCGTGGCATCGAACCCGCGTCGTACGTCGCATTAATGTGCGTTCAAAGAAATATGCAACCGTGGACTTAAAACCTAAATATTATTATTGATCATACAATTAATTTGAAAAGATTTTTTTCAGCTAGCCTGAAACACTTACAATGAAAATGCATATATTAATATCAAGTTAATGTTTACTTTATTAATTTAATGACATAGCAAATTGGTTCAATTTTAAAACTATATTACAATTTCATTGATATTATTTAGATGTACTTTCGGTAACATGCATTTTAAATATAAACACTTACCATGAGTTTCATATTGATGGTTTTATGAACTGCTGTCAGATGCAACTGATAATTTGACTTCGGTATACAATCTTTTTATATCAAAACTCCCACCTAATAAAAATAATATAAATGAGTGTTAAAAATTCTCTTCAGTAATAATTTACTAATAGGTGTAAATATTAAATAAGCTGTTCTACATCGATGCATGCACATTACGTTATTTATATATCCCAATTCCTAAAAAATGCATTGCTTTGATTTGTATGTGTAGAATATTAATAGTGTTACATACAATTACTGCTGGATTAATTACGACTGAAATATTCTTTAAAATGCAGGTGATACAAGAGATCACTGTTTGATGACCATTTGTATATTCAACATTATCATTATCATTTGAGGTCAATACATTGCTAGAAGAAAGCATCCCCACAGGCCTGTGTGAGCCAGCACAGGAGTAATTTTTGAAATTTGAGTTGGGGATAAAAAGGCAAAGATGAATTAAACATAGCAGCATGTAATATAATGTATTAAAATACAGAGATTAGAGGAAATCATCTACTTGGACGTTTGTTAAACAATTAAGCAGGAGAGAGAAACTCTGATTATTACAGTTTGATGCAGGGTCGTGCCAGGGACAACTACCGCCCTCACTATATGGATATACCATAAATGAAAATATTTAAAATCATTATTAGTATTCTCTTCAAAATATATTTTATTATATTAAGGTTATACTTCAGCTGAGGCATGGTCTAAAACGATCGTGACTACGCGACGCGCAGATTGTGGAAACGAAGCGTGACGAACAAAACATAATTTGTCATAAAAATTCAACATGCGTCCATTTAATGTTATGTTTATTGTTATTTAAGTTATAATAATAATATATTCATTGACATGTTTTGTTTTCCGAGTAAATACGTAAAGTTTTTCAGTCATCTTTACACGATTTAAGAATTAATTCCTCCGACGCCATCACAAAACAAATTGACGAGCTCACAGATCGACTATCGCTTTCCGAGTGGCAACGAATGTGAAATTACGTCCTACCTATTGCTGAAAATTATTTGCCGTTTCACTGAAGTATGCTCTTAAGTAGGGAATCCAATCCCGAGCCAAAATTCTGATCCCGGGATTTCGGGATTACAATTTGACAATCCCGGGATCCCGGGACTGGTCCCGGGATTGGCATTTTTTCCATTGTTAATATACAATTTTTATATTTACACATAACATTGATACAATCGGTCAAAAATAAATCTAGTATAATTTATAATATTTAAGACATTTATTGTTTATATTGTATATCTACGTTCAATCTTGGAAATAAATAAGTTTAATGGAGTAAATAATATTAAATATATATATAAATAATAATGTGAATTTAATACGAGATTGCTGTTTCTGATAGTAAAGACTTAACGAATGGATTAGCGAGATTTAAAATAGTAAAGCAAATAATCATGGCGTACTTATGGCCTTTCCGCTTCATAAATCTAATTAGTCAGCCAAATATGAAATTGCCGTAAAACGTATGAGATCACGGTGGAATTACTTTGTTAAAAGTGCGAAGCATTGTTTTTTTCCAATCTTTCTCATTTTTAATAATTTATGTGAAAAAATAAAATGTATCGACAACTTACACATGGGTATAAATCAAACTTCATTGAAACTCAGTTTATTTCTAATGTAGTTATTTTTTATTAAAAGTATTTTTTCTGTTATATTTTCGCTTTTATTTTATGTTCCATAAAAATTGATAAAAAAATCAATCCCGAAATCCCGGGATTACGTTTATCAATCCCGGGATTCATAGGTATCGAAAATAGCTCGGGATCCCGGGATTGGAATCCCTACTCTTAAGTACCTACCTACTTACTTATAATAAAAATTATTTTGTTTTTGCATGAACAAAATTATTACGATTTTTTACTATGCATTGAGACAATTCCTTAAAATAATGCCCCATCAAATATCATAGCTTAGTGAATATGAACTTACAACAATTATTAAAAAAAATCATATAACTTCAATTAAATTCAATTACTCCTCCAAGCTGGATCCTTTGTGAGGTTTCTCAGGGGTCCCTAATTTTTGGAATTTATCACAAAATAATATGTTATGGTCCAAATATTTTGAAATTACGTGCCATATTCATATATTATTTGACTATCTGATTTAAAAATTCGGTAATGCATTTCAGAAGAATTATGTTACTTTTAATATATTCCAAGCAATTAATTATTTAACACCATTTCTTTGAATTTATTGTTATAAAAAGGAAATATTTTTTTACATATGCATCAGTCGTTCAAGGCAGCGGCATAGTGAAGACACTACTCTCCCATTTTCCATAATGGCACCAATAATGGTTGGTATTGTATTAATATTTATCATTTCACAATATTTCGTTCCTAAATAATAAATGTAATTTTTAAAGTATCTAATAAGTGGGTAATGTGTAGTACCTATTTTTATTTCCCCGGAACACTTAAATTGATAAAATTTAATTCTACAAGACTATTTTTTTTTAATTTTTCAGAAATGCATTGCCCTTGTGGCTTTGTTTGCAATGTTTGGCGAGACTGAAGCGAAACACCAAGAAAAACGAGGAATTCAATATCATGGATACAGCGGACAAAGTTCTGGACAAGATTTCTCAGGACATGGAGGAGGATTTGGAACTGGTGGAGACTACAGTTCTGGATCTGGCTTTGGAGGAGGCGATTTCGGAGGCGCTGGTGGTGATGGAGGTGCTGGATTTAGTGGTGGAGCTGCTGGTGGAAACCAAGTCATCACAAACACAGTTCAAGTCCCAGTACCACAGCCCTACCCAGTCACCGTTGATAGACAAGTCCCCGTTCCAGTTCAAGTCCCAGTTAACCGACCATATGCCGTAGAAGTACCACAGCCTTACACCATCGCCAGAGAACGACCAGTGCCAGTATACGTCAATAGACCAGTACCTTACACCGTCAGAGTTCCAGTCCAAGTTGAAGTAGTCCAGAGAGTAGAGGTACCAGTGCCAAGACCCTACCCAGTTCCAGTTGACAGGCCTTATACTGTAAATGTACCTCAACCAATTGTCATCCAGAGACAAGTTCCAGTTATCATCAATCAAGGAGGAAATGGAATCGGAGGAGGCAATGGACTTGGAAGTGGTAATGCTTTAGGAGGAGGTGCTGGTGGATTTGATGGAGGATTCGGCGGACAAGGCGGAGGTTTCTCAGGGCACGGTGCTTCTAGCGGATATTCTTCTCACGGCGGATATTCATCTCTTGGATCATCTTCAGATTACTCTAGTCATTCCCATTCTGGCGGAGCTGTGTCATACCAAAAGATCACCCACCATCATTAAAAACAAAATGGCCGCTGCCTGCTTTGTGAATATTGTAAACATTAATAATCAGTTTTTGAGTTGCAATTCTTTGAGAGCTCATCAAATAATTATTATTACTACATGTTCATATTATCTGTACCTGTAACGACTTATCAATAAAAGCGTAGCTAAAGAATATTGGTTGTATATATAACCCCTTTTTACCTGTTATACTTTAGAATCATCACCGCCTTGCTCTACAAAGAAGTTTCCAGGGTTTTTGCAAGGTGGTTTTATAGGACGTGGCCGAATTGAAATTAGCAATACCCGATGTTGTCTTCAATTAAACATTTTTCTAAACTGGCACAAGTAGAGTAGTTTGCGTGCCAAACTCCTTAAAGATAGCTCGATAGTAAATGTGAGGTATTCATTCATAGAGGAAAACTACAAAATAAATAATGTGTGCCTAACATAAGGCCTGAACAAAAACTAAGGATATATGTGAATGAAAAAACATTCAGCACGCTAATGAGTAATAAGATATATGAATAAAAGAGTTCGGTTTTAGTACGTAAATCCGGTGAATATTAGTTTGACAGATGCACTTAGGGCAAACACTGCCAGTAGGTATATGTTTTTATGCGAAATATAACATTAATTGTGGTACATATTTGTAATTAATTTATTAATCGTAAACTGTAAACTATTTTTTATTCAACGTATAATTCAGATGAGTTAAGAATGTAACATTTGTATTTCTCTGAAGTGTTTTCAAATTATTTATGGTTAACTGTGTTTTGTTTAAATATGATAAATATATGAGAATCAATATGAACGTATCATATGTAAGTTAATAATAATTAAATTGAGGTTCTACTGTGCGTCATTTGCAAATAAAACGGCTACCTATAATAATTATAGCCGAACAATACTCTCTCTCTCTCTCTCTCTCTCTTTAGTGATTTCTCTAATGACTTGGACATTTTTTTTTTGCAAACATATCTAAATAACTTATCAGTGATTATTAGAAATACAATAATCTAAAAACGTGATGTGGCATTTTTTTATAAATTAATAATTCTCCATAATATAATATTTATGGTAAATATTACCAAGCGTCAAATAGGCGACATTTGGTTTTGACAGAGTACAATCGTGAGTCCCAGACATTCCGAGACATTCGGATATCGAGCTCTTTCTGCAAAATGTCATCTCCCGTGATGTGCATCCCCAGGTACTTGAAGCTGTCGACGCTGGCGATGTTTTGTCCGTCGCTAATCAGAGGGAAATCTGGATCAGGACAGGTGCTGTTACACAAGACGTTGGTTTTCTTTGCGTTGATTTTACCAGTTAGTCTATTAATAACCAGTAGTCACTGCTCTAAATAGAGGTAGAATGCTCTGTTCAAACAGTCTCTGAGATTCTTGAGCTAAGACGTTCTTCATCTAGGTACCGGGAGGCCAATTTTTGAATCTAGTAGTATCTAATCTTTTCAAGCAGCCTGCTTCGATTTTGTATAAGAAATTTTATTTCTGCTTCGATTTTGTCAACCTCATCTAATATTTTGAGTTTCACACGCTTCCTCGGTAGATGCTCGTTTGTCTTTTATTTTAATTTTGACAGATCGAAAATATATTGAATGTCGTAACGTGACGTCGCGTCGTGAAGCTCTGTTATTAATTATTATTTTTGGCTTTCAAATATTATTTTTGGCTTTCAAATATTATCGTTGGAAGTATTATTTTATATTTCCATTCTTATTAAAGTATCTCCTATATATTATTATCCTACAGCTGTGCCCGTTTTTGCGAACGATTGTGTGCCTTATTCGCCATGTCCAATAGGTTTAAATGAAAAATGCAGTAGAGAAACGTTCTTTATTCAAGTAAAAAAGTATGGAATTTGATAAGTTTTGTTGCATTTTAGGGTTTTTTAGGGTTATTTTGATAGTTTTACAATAGATTTTCGATCGGCACGTGACTTTTTTTACAACACATATTAATTGGGGAATTTATTTTTTCAATGTGCTTGCAACACTGCACAAAGAAATTTTAAAAAATGGCCGCCGCGTATTTACGTTTTCACAACCGGTAAACATAATATTAATATTAGAAGTGATTTAATTTGTTTTAAGTTAAGTTTCTACCTACCACTCTGTTCGGCTCATCTATGTTTATGTTTTAAAACGTGTTTTCACTAATATTAAAACATTTGTGATAAACTATTCTCAAGCAAATTGATTGGATACACCGGTTCATTTGTGTTTATATTTTAAAGCGTATTTTACTAATATTAAAACTATTCTTAATCAAATTGACTGGATACACATAATATTATAAGCGATTCAAGTGTTTTGTAATGTTTCATCCGTCTGAATGACAAGGGAAAGTTAAATAACTAATTTAACACTGCACATCGACTCGATGTGTCAAAAATCCCAACCGTCGCACTAATGAGGTAGGTACTGCAGCTGTCATTATTTTTTAATTTGCACTATTCTGCTCTGCGTACGAATGTTATTAATAATGTAATTTTGCATTGAACTACCTACATACAATGACATTATCAGCTGTGATATTTTGTTTTTAGTTTAACTTTTATTAGGTAGGTACCCATCGCTTTGCTTAAGATTTGTTACATATTATACTATGAATGTTGGACGATTACTGATATTCGTAGTATGTATACCTAGATAATAATTATAATTAAAATAAATTAAGTAAGACGCAATAGTTCAAATTATTAAATAGGTATCTTTTCGTTAAATTTAGGCGATTGATAGCGGAATAATATTATTATATTATGGATTGTCATGTTTCACAGGAATCTACCTTATCGACCGCTAGAAACTATGATCACACGTATATTATCTACGGTCACACCAGTACGATACCAATACGCTAAGATAGGGACTCTGAACTGATTTCATTTGATATTATATTTTTTTGACTATGTCCGATTGGAGTGGAGTTTTTATTAATAGATTTTTTTGTTTTTACGATAAATAGATAGAAGCCACTTGGTTAACCTATTCGGTCCATACTCTGACTCCAAACACACACTGAAAAGCAATATATGTATTAGTCAGGTCCAGGATTCGAACCTGGCCCCACGACATTATAAGCCGACGTGTTAGCCACTCAGTCATCGTGGGCTTAAAAAAACCTGACTGAATCAGAACTGAAGGGTTTTTTTAGAAACCCAATCCCTAATGGAACTGTCAGAAAATTCTCGGTGTCCACCCGAATTCCGAAGTGGTGTAGGTCATGTCTGGGGAGGGCTGACAGGGCTCTAGCCTGGGGGCCCGGCATGTCGGGTTGACCAGATAAGTGAGATAAACACACAACATAAATTAGCTTTAGTAATAAAAAAAAGTTGCGTGCGGCGCTATTATATTTCATGACCATGAACATTTTCAATAATATAATTGTATATGTTGTGATACTCGACTGCTTCATTATTAAAGTAGATGTATTAAAAATCGCCAATAATTCACTGTATAAGTACCCTTAATTTGAACTAAAACACAATTTGAACAACGTTGATGTAGTGTTTCACACTGCCTTTAATATTAGCAATATGTAGGGGGCCCGCCAAATAACCTAGCCAAAGGACCCGTTTCAGGATGTGGGAGCCATGGTATAGGTACACTGAGTTCAATAGACAGAAGACCGATAAACGAGAAATTAGGCTGTGTTGTGTTGAGTAGGTTTGTGTATAAGTTAAATTTAATGCAATAATACTTTTTTTGTCAGTTTTCAATTAATATTTTGAAAAGAGCGACTACACCCACTACAGTCGGTGGTGGTGTAAATCAAAAGAACATTTTTTTCAGTGGAATTCGGCATACATATTGTAGCTCTTTAGGTAGACCAAGCGGGTAGCACAGCCGATATTATTTGAGTAATGTTTTAACATACTAGGCGCACATGTCCAGCAAGGTCGCTGTTATTCACTTCCAATCCGCCAGTCGCTGATGACACGCTCAACGGTTACCGCCACTATGCCTCCAATTTAATAAAAACTAGGAGAAACTGTACAAATATACCGCCGTGTATTGTGAAAATATGTAAAAATAATATATGAAGAAGAAAAAGAGCCTATGGAACTAATTTACATTATCCTGCTTGGGCTCCCCCCCCCCCTATTAAATCTTGAGAGCGCCACTGTATATACCTACCTATTCAATTCATTATTATTATCACCATCATCCTGGACCAATCAACTGTTAGATGAAGTTCTCTCCAACCTAATTCTAGATTGCGTAGGTACATATTAATATATAACATATTTTGTGATACGTTGTATTGACTTTCAAAGTGTTGCTCAGGCTTTCCAAGTAGCACCAAGAAGTACCGATCAGTGTTACATATAAAACTGTTTGAAATCGGACCCACTGAGGTAAATTATTATTTTAATGTGGTGATAAAAATAACTATTTTCACTACTAATCGGAGCATTTCAAAGCACACAGGGTAGTTTTTACAAAACCCCTTCGGATAAAATATAGTTGTTGGGCATTTTTCAAACATCAAGTGGAAACTACGCACCATCAACGCATATAATTTTTATTAGATTTTCTTCGAAATTTCATTAAAATCCAACATCATGTCATTATGACGAAAAGCTGTCTGCAAGACCTAGCGAGACAGACTGGCGAAAGCCAGCTGGCTCAGCTAGTTTATTATCATTTTGTAATATAAGTAGGTACATACATATTTTATTAATATTATGTTTGTAAAATACATCGGAAGTTCTGTTTACATTCTCGAATTTACCGTTGTAATATCAATATTAGGTACCTATAAGGTAACTAATTGACGTAAGTACCTTTTTAAAGGATAAATTAGCTACGTTATCTAAGAATAAGTCGTTTTAATAATGCTACTATAACGGTTAGGTATGTACTAATAAAATAAGATAATGCCATATTTTAGGTTATTTTCTTGTTTGCATGACATGTTTTAATATAACATTGTTAACTTGAGCTGTCACTAGCTATCATGGAGTCCATAGACTAAAATCTCTTAGGATAATAAGAATATATGAGATACTTTTACTATCATGTTAGGCTATGTTACATTATCTATAAATATAATTAAAAATACTATGTTTGTTTAAATTACATTTCCAGCCATTCAAAATTTTGAATTTTCACAAACGATCAAGATAAAGTTTGCATATTTTGGATTCGATTTTAATTGTTTTGATGTTCTTTTATTTTACTTATCTGTCAGAATTATTTTTATTTTGACATGTGATAGATATAATATATAAATATTTTGATATTGAAGAATGTAATTATTATTGTTTTGTTAAGAAAGATAAATGTATATCGATCAATGAAGCGACATCATGCGAAGCCAGGTAGGTACCTACCTACTTTATCTAGTCTACTCTATTTGTAAAATGTCACTGTTTACAATAATTTAGATTTTCTTTATTTTTTTAATATTGTATGAATTTATATCACTGTTTTGTTGTCATCAAAAATATTAAAAAAAAATATTTATTTATTTATTTGAAAAGACTATTAGTGCATTATAGTCAATTGCCAATGCGCCATATTACATAATAAAATACGATATAACATTATAAACAGTCATGAAATGAAAAAATCCGTAATTACTAATTACAACCAATATAAAATACGTAAGAAGAAGAGACAGTACGTTTTTATGTAAATATTAAAATTAAAATGATAATAACAATAATTGGAGGGTGGGTGGATTACAAAAACAACATAATATTAAGTACATATAAGTATCAGTTTTTTTTCATATTTGAGATTTATGTCATTTTGTTTAAAAAAATGTTGCCTATATACTCTCATTTACCGTTATTTCAAAAACAACAAATGACATGAGTTAAAAGGTGTTAAATTTTCTTTGATTCCAGCAAAAAAAAAATCATTTGACAAAAGAGTTTCTACAAATACATCATAATATCTGTCAATTAAATATTTTTCTGATAGATAGTTCAAAATTTGAATGAATGATAATTATTTCTCATTGAAAAATAAACAAATACTGTGTGCTATCGTATCAAAAAATGTGATTCACAATTCACAAGGAAGATAATATTCTATTAAGTTTTTGCTCTCCTGTAAAATTGTTCAGTTCATATTATGTTGTTTTTGTAATAAACCCTTCAATTAAGAATTTAATTTATTTAAATCGTCTAAAAATATTATATAGTAATAAAAAATAAATTAATCTTTATGTTGCTATTAAATAGGCCAATCGCATGGTACACAGCATTATGAAACATCACATCTGTCCTGCGACGGGGTATCATGAAGACCGCAGAGTTAAGGGATTGGTGGCAACATGACAATTAATAATAAATAATACAGAGAAGTAAAAATAAATACTCCAAAAGAGCAATTACTCTTCGGGTGGACAACGATTGCATTGATAGCATACCCAGAAGAAAACGAATCGGAGAATTCTTTTGATTGTCATTATAATAAGGAAAGAATACGTGTATGTCCTTATTAAGTATAAAAATTAAAGGACCTATTATGGACTCAATCTAACTTCAATATGTGGACTCCAATAATTAATGCCGGCATATTATAGAATACTTATTACAAAATGAGATACGTTTAATCAAATAAGATACACCCACGGTGGCCGCGTGGCTTAAGCGTTGGACGCCTTGGGTCCCAGGTTTGATTCCTGGATCTAGCAAGTACACATATTGTTTTTCAATTTGTGTGTGAGTCAGGGTATGGACCTAATAGGTTCAGCAAGTGGCTGCCATCTATTTCTCGTAAAAAACAAAATAATATATGTTAATACAAACCTCTACTCTGTGGAGGCCCATATGATCCTATTAGGATCGGACATGGTCAAAAAAAAGATACGTTTATTGTGCGCAGCAATCGAATATTCTCGAGCGATCTTGAAGCCCTCACAATAACATCAATCACTTTTCTAGATCTAGTACTGATGTTAAGAATATGCTCAATTAAATTGAAGTTTGCGAGTAGCGCAACTTAGAATGAAAAGGTGCATGTTGGGAATAACGCGTAAAGATCACAAAATAAACCAATTGATAAGGAAGCAGACAAGAGTACGCGATGTATAATGCCGGCGCTCCATTGGCACACAAGTCAGACGATTTAAAGTCTTCGGACATTTTTTCGCGTGGAGCACCCAGATCTGCGGACTTTTTAATCCACAGACCAGGCTCATTGGATTTCAAACATGTTTGATATTTTACTCTCCGAGTTGCCAGACTTCGTCCGGCGATCACTGTGCAAATTCGGTTTGTTATTAATACGCGGTCATTCGGACCGAAAAAATCTTTAATTGTTTTAAACATTTTCATTGATTAATTTGTTAGTTTACACATTGGAAAATGAGAGATTCATCAATATTTTTTTTATTTGTATTTATGAAATTCATAAAAGAAAACGTAAAACTTGTGTTGTTTTCACTGCTATATTATTTTATGTAAGTCTACATATAAATAACACAACATTATAGGATTATCGGAAGACATTACGATAATCACAAATTTTGACTGTTGACAGCTCGAATTTTTTATTCGTTCGTTGATCAGTACCCGAGCATGTACAAATTGGACGATTTATTGTCCTCGGACTTTTGGCTTTCCAATGGAGCGCTGATATTAGAGATCGCTAAGTAGATGAAATGGCAATGGGCCAACCGCTGGACAAATGCCGTAATAGAGTGGTACCCAAAGGGCACTAAGCGCCCACATGGACGACCTAAAATCCGATGGATAGACGAGCTCATAAAGTTCGGTGAATGTACGCGGCAGCAAAGAGCTAGGGACCGAGAAGAGTGGAGAGAACTAGAAGAGGGCTTCGTCCAGCAGTGGATCGACTCTGGCTGGTGATGATGGTGATGAAAGTGAACTTTACATCATACAATACCTACACCCAAATCCTTTACCTCAGTAACTCTACTCAATATTAAACCAGACAATGTTTACGGGAACAATAAGGGCTGCTGCCTTTAATAACTGAACGAAATTATATTACTATTACATTATACTAATCGTATACCTATTGATTGACTCTATTTTTAAATTTTGGAAATATTGTCTCATTTCTAAATAGCATCAGGCGCACAGAAGTGTATACAAGTAGATGTACATTAATTACGTGATAAATTCATCGAAATTCACAACTTTGCGATAAATTTACTCCATAAAGAGGAAAATATTTTTTACTGAACCATCAGTTGTCCAAGGCAGCGGCTCTGCAGCAGATCTAATACTTATCTAAGATGGCACCACTGATGGTTGGTTCACTATATTTTAATACCTACAAAATTATTTATATTACATTTTATCCTCTGTCTATAATTACTTATTTCTGTACGATGGTAAACAAACGATATATCTTAGCTCATATCAAATAATGATAGTACATTTTAAAGACAATTCATTTTTTTTACCATGTTCGATCTTAAAAAAGATCATACTAGTATGGGCCTCTCCACACAGTGAAAGTTTGTATTAATAACAGATTTTAGTTTTTACAAGAAATTAATGTTAGCCACTTGGTTAACCTATTACCACAACATTATATATTATTCTAACTCGTAAGCCGTTCGGCCATCGTGGGCATTGATTTACAGCTGGTTACATAGTATTAATATCATTGAAATTTTTGAAATTTAATTATTAACTACCTGTTAAAAATGACTAAATATTTTTTTATAACAGTAATCTAAAATTTTAAATTAAACACGATGTTTAGTTTTATTTTTTGGTATTTGACTGACCCAGTCTTCAAACCTGGGACCCACGACATTATAAGCCGACTCGTAAGCCGCTCGGCCATCGTATTGAAATTAGTAATTAAAAAAATATTCTACAAATTTTATTAATCTAAGTATATTCAGTTTTTAAATTCAAACTCCATCAAGTATCCTCGGTCGATAGTATTGACAGCTTTATATGTTTTGAAAAAGTAGAAGGCGGAATAGACATGTTAATACGTATTGGAATGAAACCATATTTAACATATATAATTTTTGAAAAACACTTTCTGAGAGAATATATTATTATAACCAATAGAAAAAATCTTTTTTTGAAAATAAAAAGTAAGCCAACCCGACGGGGAATCGAACCCCGTATCTCCCAGGTTTACGCCCTATTCTTGCATTACCACTATGCTACGAGGTGACATACTAATTGCGACAAATTTTAACTATTGGTCAATTTTAATACCTACTCATCAGTGCTCTTCGAAATCAAGCTAATTTGGCAATCGATTTTTGTTTCTTAAATCAAAGTAGGTAACTATTTACTATTACTTTGATTACTAACCGACGTCGTGGAATTTCTCCAATATTTTTTAGATGTAACTACTTGCACTTGCTTATAATTTATAATTAACTATTTTTTTTATTCAACGAATAATTCTTTCTACTAAAGATTTAAGAATATATCATTCTGATTAGAATATTTTCTCAGTTCGTCTTTATTTGGACTATGATGTAACAGCATAAGAATATGATTAAAACGGGGGTTTTATATATGATAATAATCAATCAATTTTTGTAAAAATACTCAATATTAAATTTGTTTATTACTTAATAACTTACTTACTTACTTCACCGTGTTCGATCCTGAGATGATCATATGAGCCTATACATAGTGAAGGTTGTATTAACAGATTTTTCCCGAGAAATGTATGTTAGTCACTTGCTCAACCTATCAGGTCCATACTCTGACTCCAAACACAAATTAAAAAATATTATGACATAATATTGTGTTTACATACACATAATACACGTAATACACATTGTGTATTTGCCGTATCCAGGATTCGAACCTAAGACCCCGTCGAAAAGTGAATAAACCATTTATCTACAGTGCTTAGCCATATCTACATTATGTACAATTCATAAGGATTTGATTATCCTAAAAACTGGGGATCAATAACAAAATAATTATTTATTAAACTTTTAAAAATAATATTATATTATGTAATAGGCACAATGAAACATGATCTGAAATACAGTAGCAATTTATTTATTTATTTTATTTATAATTTATTTTAAGGACATGATTCTGTTAATTAATTTAGTTAAATAGTTTATCGTATATTTCAGAGATGCTCTTGCGGACTTGTTTGCATTAATTGTTGGTGCAACCGGAACTATTATCAATAGAAACGAGGACTTCAAGGTCTTGGGTATGGTACACACAGCTCCGAATCAGCCTATTTAGACACGGCTTTGCATCTGGCTCTGAATTTGGTAACGGAAATTTCGGCGCACATGGAGCTGGATTCAGCGGTGGTGCGGGTGATGGAAACCAATTAGTCATCACTAACACAGTCCAAATCCCAGTACCACAGTCCTACCCAGTCACCGTTGATAGACAAATACCCGTTCCGGTTCAAGTCCCAGTTAACAAAACAGGGTCCCGTGATTCGCCTGATTAAGACCGGGCGTGGTGCGGAGCGAGTATAGTTTGCTGGAGCAAATAGTTTAGTTAACAACATATTACCATAAAAATGAATATGACACATTATCACTTTACTTTTTCAGAGATGCATTGCTTTGGCAGCTATGTTTGCGTTCGTTGGTGCAACTGAAACTAAGAATCAACAGAAACGAGGACTTCAAGAGCTTGGATATAGCGGACACAGTTCTGGATCAGTTGACTTTTCAGGCCACAGCGGTTTTGGATCAGGCTCAGGATTTGAGGGCGGCATTTTCGGAGGTGCCGGTGGTGATGGAGGTGCCGGATTTGGGTGTGATGTAGTTGGTGGAAACCAAGTCATCACCAATACCGTTCGAGTACCAGTACCACAACCCTACCCAGTCACAGTTGATCGACAAGTTCCCGTTCCGGTACAGGTTCCAGTCAACCGACCATAGACCATAGAAGTACCACAGCCTTACACCATCACCAGTTAGTGGATATTCTTCTCACGGCGGATATTCATCTGTTGGATCATCTTCAGATTACTCTAGTCATTCCCATTCTGGTGGAGCTGTGTCATACCAAAAGATCACTCACCATCACTAAAAACAAAATGGCCGTTGCCTGCTGTGTGAATAATATTGTAAACATTGATAATCAGTTTTTGAGTTCCAATTCTTTGAGACCTCATCAAATAATTATTATTACAACATGTTCATATTATCTGTACCTGTAACGACTGATCAATAAAAAAGTATCTAATAAACACTGATTGTATCAATAATCCATTTTTACCTGATACCTATACTTTAGAATCATCTACAAAGAATAGGGTTTTTGCAATGTGGTTTCGTTGGATCTGGCCGATTTGGTTATAAAAGTAATGACAATTCTGACAGGTATTTGGTTACCTACATTATGAGTTATTTTATATTATATAATACTGAGCTGCTTTGACCATTGATTCAATCTAAAAAAAACTGTGTTATTTTTGATTATTTTAGACTGTGACTGTTGTGAATTTTTTAAAAAATGGAGAGAAGCCATTTTTGGTTTTATCTTGTTCTCATACAGATTTTAATTTAATTAAATCAGACTATGATTCATCACGCAATGTCTGCAATATAGGTAGACAAGTTAAAATTTTGATATACCGTGAGGAAAACACTTACACTAAACAAATTAAAGGGGTTGCTCTTGTTTCTTCACTATATTGCACGAAGATTTATAATATGTTCCAGGAGAATAAAAATAATTACAATGAACTAATACATTAGCTACTTTTTATAGAACTGATAGATGTTACTATTCTAAACTATATACATATTTTGAAAACACCTCAGATACTTAATGGAAAAATTGATCACTGGATTTGCGCCAAATTAACACAGTTTGTTAAGCACTACACGATGTAAAAACTAGTTAAATTCGTCGTAATTGCATCCACTTGGCTCAGGTAAAGCATATTTCAGCCGTATTTAATCATGATTTTTTCTAATTAAGTATGTATGTTCAATACTTAGTGAATAAATCTTGTGAATTATTCGATGAATAAACAAAATATTTTATTATTCTATACTATTTGTTTAATATTTATAATTTATAACACTCATGTAACTCCTACGGTCAATGAAAATGTATGAAACGATCTCTGTGTTCGGAAAATTGTACATGTGCAGTTGGCCGTGTCACAATTCACCGTGAGATGTTGTATAGGAAACCGATGGCCGTATAATAACCCTTTTCAGTACGACAGCTTACGGTGAATTGTAATACGGTAAAATGTAATACGTATAAATTACGAGTACATGTAATCTCATTAAAAAAGTACACGTTACACACTAAATGCATATTGTAGAGGACATGACATTTTTGAAAATAAAAAATATTTTGCAAAAATATTAACACGTCATGGATAATATATTTTTATTGATAATTTTTAAATTTCGTAGTTGAAAAAAAAAGTTATTTTCACATACCATACATGACTTCAACGTGTGTAATATAATCCTCTAAAATATCAGTTTCTCTTTTCTCAATTTACTCAATCGCAATTTAAGATTAATTTAAATATATATTTTTAAATTACATTTGAGATAACAAAATGTTTAAATTATTTGTGTTATAGATATACCTATATTATGTATTATCTTATAAGAATTTTTAAGTCAATCTTTGCTATTTTGTGATAAAATTCAAATAATCCAAAATAATCCATATTACACAAAATTACATTGTTTAATTTAAACGTATGATTCCTCAATCCCTAAAACTAGCGGCTCTCGTGGTGCAGTGCGTAAGGCACTTGCCTTCCACCCGAGAGTTCCTGCGTTCGATTCCCGGTCAGGACACACAATATTTATGTGTTTGTCTCAAAGCCTGGGTGTTTGTGATTGTTTAAAATTACTAACAACCACCTTGTGCGAAAAAGCAAGAACATGGTTATTAATAATTCTAAAAAAATAAAAAAACCCTAAAACTACTATTAACTTTAAAAGGCGTTAGACATTTTCAGCCTAAACCCGATAATATATATTATATGACTGTTTGCCGTATATCTGTAAGAGTTATATGAGTTACATACATTAGTCATACATATTATAAAATATGTGTAAAGGAGTTTCATCTATACGGTATTTAAACAATAAAGTATCAGTTTGTTTTAATCATACTTGAAGATACAATATGTTTTATATACAAGGTGTTAAGAATGATAATCTAGAATACCTGTGGCGCCTCTGGAAATGATGCATGGTCATTTTGAATTACATTGCATCATAAATATTCCAAGGAAAAAAATGGTAATATTTCTATATGTTTGATTGTATATTAAGTGTTTAAATATGGAATGGTAGACAAGAAACATTATGTTTAATTATCCTATACAGCAAACCTAATCCAAGAATTTAATATTTAGTTATTCGAATGTTAATTTGATTGAAAGTTTGTTGCTTGGGCAGCTCAACCGTTTTTTTAAGTTTCCTTTAAAGAAATTATCTCAGTCAAAGCAAACTTGAGTGTATTGCCAAATTACACTCCGAAACCGAAAACCTTTCAAACACTTTACGTAAATTTCATTTGAACCTCAAAATATGCTTCTTTCCGACAGGGGGTATATCATATTGAGTTAATAATAATGTGGTTAAAATTATTGTAGAGTTAACTCGTATTAATAGCACTACTAGTGCAAGAAAGCATAATAGGTGCTGAACGTTTAGTTATTGGAAATGGAATTTGGGAAATAAGAAATAAAAATTGATGAATTATTATTAATAATGCGTAGAATAACGGTATTTTTATTGCTATCGAGATCTCAGGTACGAACAAAAAGTTATCATATTTTCAAGACAGGTGTGAATAAGTAGATATTAATGATTATTAGTGAACAGAAGGTCAGATTATATTATGTTTTTTATCATAAACAATAATATGTTCATCATCCCCATTGTAAACAATACATCGTTAGAACTTATATAAATTACAAAATTATCTAGTGGTGATGTCCTGAATATCCGCCTGAGTAAGATCCCACGGAAGAAGATGAAGAATAATCAGATGATCCTCCATGACTATATCCACCAAATCCTTGACCTCCTCCTCCGAATGATCCAAATCCTTGTTCAGCACCACCGGCAGCACCTCCGCCGAATCCTCCTTGGTCATTTCCACCAGCGTTGATGTAAACAGGAACTCTCCTTTCGACGATGTAAGGCTGGGCAACTTGTACTGGGTATGGCCTATCAACTGGAACTGGGTAGGGCCTTGGTACACGTACTTCCACCCTCCTAATGACTGGTACCTGGTATGGTACTCTCACTGCATAAGGGACTGGTCTATCGACGCTGTAAGGTACTGGTCTATCCACGGTGACTGCGTATGGCCTGTTTACTTGAACTGCGACTGGTCGATCAACTTGTACGCGAACGGGTACTGGGACTTGTCTTTCTACTGGAACTGGGTAAGGTTGAGGAACTTGGACTGTGTTGGTGATGACTTGGGGTCCTTGACCGGCACCTCCAGCTCCTCCCGCACCTCCACCCACTCCTAGATCACCTCCGAATCCGCCTCCAGCACCGCCACTGAAACCGTGACTTCCGCTATCGAGACTGCCACCACCTCCATAGCCAAGATCGTGGATTCCGCGTTTTTCTTGTTTATTGGTCGGAACAGCGCAGGCTAACGCCATGCACCCAAGGAATGGTAGCAAAGTCTGAAAGTATATTATTTTACGGTATTACAATGAATGTGTAGTACAATAATAATAAATATTTATCACAAATATGTATCTACGTCAAATCATATCAGACTATAAGGACCTACTATTACTAGTTAGTTTAATAGATAGATTTTATAACTGACGTATTTTATAATATTTTTATCTTTATGAAATCATAAGGGATATAAAGACACAGGATTTAATAAGTGAAAATGACATATTATAGTGTAAAGAGTTAGTAGCAGTTATAATACATATTTATTTAGGAGTGAAAAAGGATTCACATATGTAGCTGCTTTGTTCTGTGTCTAAAATGTCGTCATTATTTTCATAGCAACCGTAGGTATATAATTTGAATATATTGGTATGACTTCAAACCTCCCTACATCAAATGGTAAAAATATTAATAAACAATGGGAAAATAACAATATCTTTTTCTGTAATAGTTTTTGAATAGAATTTGAAAACGAAACATCATTTTTTATAAAATGTTGAAATTAGAAAAAAATTTACAATCGAATGTTTAACTTTGAATTCGATTTTCTCAGTTTGTTCATGTTGTTAAAATTACCATCAACTATAAAAGTAATATAATACAAACGCTCAAATATACCTATGTAATTTCACGTAATTCCAAATCAAATCCGTTATCCCTCCACACTGAGAGATTATAATATAAACATAGTAGGAATACTTGTCATTTTTCACTTAAGCTATTGTATCATTGTATAAAATACACATTGATAAAACAACATTATTCTATTTTTGAGAGCCGTGGCATCGAACCCGCGTCGTACGTCGCATTAATGTGCGTTCAAAGAAATATTCAACCGTGGACTTAAAACCTAAATATTATTATTGATCATACAATTAATTTGAAAAGATTTTTTTCAGCTAGTCTGAAACACTTACAATGAAAATGCATATATTATTATCAAGTTAATGTTTACTTTATTAATTTAATGACATAGCAAATTGGTTCAATTTTAAAACTATATTACAATTTCATTGATATTATTTAGATGTACTTTCGGTAACATGCATTTTAAATATAAACACTTACCATGAGTTTCATATTGATGGTTTTATGAACTGCTGTTAGATGCAACTGATAATTTGACTTAGGTATACAATCTTTTTATATCAAAACTCCCACCTAATAAAAAATAATATAAATGAGTGATAAAAATTCTCTTCAGTAATAATTTACTAATAGGTGTAAATATTAAATAAGCTGTTCTACATCGATGCATGCACATTACGTTATTTATATCTCCCAATTCCTAAAAAATGCATTGGTTTGATTCGTATGTGTAGAATATTAATAGTGTTACATACAATTACTGCCGGATTCATTACGACTGAAATATTCTTTAAAATGCAGGTGATATAAGAGATCACTGTTTGATGCCCATTTGTATATTCAACATCATTATCATTATTATGTGAGGTCAATACATTGCTGGAAGAAAGTATCCCCATAGGCCTGTGTGCGCCAGCTCAGGAGTAATTTTTGGAATTAGGGTTGGGGTAAAAATGTAATATAATGTATTAAAATACAGAAATTAGAAGAAATCATCCGCTTGGACGTTTATTCACTGTAAACAATTAAACAGGAGAAAAAAAACCCCTAATTATTACAGTTTCTCCATCAAACTGCCAAGGATAACTGCCGTCCTCACTATATGGATATACCATACATGAAAATAGTTTAAATCATTATTGTATTCTCATCAAAATATATTTATTATTAAGTACTTAGGTAGGTTCTTATAACAAATTTTTGCATGAACGAAAATTGCGATTTTTTACTACCCATTCAATCAATTCCCTAAAATAATTACCCATCAAAATATCATAGCTTAGTAAATATGTACTTAAAAGTATTTAAAAAAAATCATATAACTACAATTAAATTCGACTACTTCTCCAAACTGGATCCTGTGTGAGGATTCTCAGGGATCCCTAGTTTTTGGAATTTATCACAAAATATTATGTTATGATCCAAATATTCACAAATATTTTACGTGCCATATTCATATATTATTTGACTATGCTGATATGATTTAAAAATTCGGTAAGTATTTCAGACGAGTTATGTTACTTTTAATATATTTCAAGCGCATAATGCATGCATACGATAAATGTGCATTAATTATTTATCACCATCACAGTTTATTGAGTTAGATATAAAAAGGAAGTAGCTTTTTACAAATGCATCAGTCGTTCAAGGCAGCGGCTCTGTGAAGACACTCCTCTCTAAATTTACAAGATGGCACCACTAGTGGTTGGTATTGTATTAATATTTATCATTTCACAGTATTTCGTTAGGTACCCATATAATATGAAAATTTAAAAGTATCTACTAAGCGGATAATGTGTAGTACCAATTTTATTTTCCTGAAACACACAAATTGTTAAATTTTTATTTTAATAGACTTAGTTTCAGCGAATGGTGATCGATCAGAACGCACACTGAGATCTATAGGGTTATAACTGCAAATAACCCAAAAATTACTTATGAATGCAGTTTGATAGAAAAAAAAACTATTTTTTAATGCTATACGGCATTAACTGCTACGTGGAAGCAATGGCCTCCTACACAATTGTATCCATGGTTATTTTATATTTAGACCTAGATAGAGGCATTATCTAACATGAGGCCCTTTTGCCTAAAAAGTATTTCATCTTTGGTACAATATTTATTGTGATAGACCGCCGTATTTTTCATCAGTCTACTACAATTAATTAAATTGTAGTTAATTATTTAACATTCAAACTCAAATTACTCAATATCACGTTATTTGCAGTTATGACCCTATAGATCTCAATGTGCGAAAATACTTATTATTATTAAATATATATTTTGAAATTTTCAGAAATGCATTGCCCTTGTGGCGTTGTTTGCAATGTTTGGTGCGACTGAAGCGAAACACCAAGAAAAACGAGGAGTTCAATATCATGGATACAGCGGACACAGTTCTGGACAAGATTTATCAGGGCATGGCGGAGGATTTGGATCTGGTGGAGACTACAGTTCTGGATCTGGCTTTGGAGAAGGTGATTTTGGAGGCGCTAGTGGTGATGGAGGCGCTGGATTTGGTGGTGGAGCTGCTGGTGGAAACCAAGTCATCACAAACACAGTTCAAGTCCCAGTACCACAGCCCTACACAGTCACCGTTGATAGACAAGTCCCCGTTCCAGTTCAAGTCCCAGTTAACCGACCATACGCCGTAGAAGTACCAAGACCTTACACCATCACCAGAGAACGACCAGTGCCAGTATACGTCAATAGACCAGTACCTTACACCGTCAGAGTTCCAGTTCGAGTTGAATTAGTCCAAAGAGTAGAAGTACCAGTTCCAAGGCCATACCCAGTTCCAGTTGACAGGCCTTACGCAGTTAATGTACCTCAACCTATTGTCATTCAGAGACAAGTTCCAGTTATCATCAATCAAGGAGGAAATGGAATCGGAGGAGGCAATGGACTTGGAAGTGGTAATGCTTTGGGAGGAGGTGCTGGTGGATTTGATGGAGGATTCGGCGGACAAGGCGGAGGTTTCTCAGGGCATGGTGTTTCTAGCGGATATTCTTCTCATGGCGGATATTCATCTCTTGGATCATCTTCAGATTACTCTAGTCATTCCCATTCTGGTGGAGCTGTGTCATACCAAAAGATCACTCACCATCATTAAAAACAAAATGGCCGCTGCCTGCTTTATGAATATTGTAAACATTAATAATCAGTTTTTGAGTTGCAATTCTTTGAGAGCTCATTAAATAATTATTATGTGTTCATATTATTACATGTTCATATTATCTCTACCTGTAACGACTTATCAATAAAAACGTATCTAATGAACACTGTTTGTATCTATAAGCCTTTTTTACCTGATATACTTTATAATCATCACCGCCTTGCGCTACAAAGAAGTTTCCAGGGTTTTTGCAGGGTGGTTTTATAGGATCTGGCCGAATTGAAATTAGCAATACCCGATGTTGTCTTCAATTAAGAATTTTCCAAAAATGATAGATAGCTCGATAGTAAATGCATATCTATTCCATTCATAGAGGACAACTACAAAATACAAAACGTGTGCCTAACATAAGGCCCGAACAAAAACTAAGGATATATTATGTGAATGAAAAAGCATTCAGCACGCTAATGAGTTAGAGTAATAAGATATATGAATAAAAGAGTTCGGTTATAGTACGTAAATCCGGTGAATATTACTTTGACAGATGCACTTAATGTGTTAATCTTGCCCATTTTTTGAATATTAAAATGCCTAATTCTTGTCAAATTTGGGATCACAGAGATTATCAATATATTTTTTTATCGTAAATATTTCACTATAATAATGTCGATATAAATTATACTGATGGTTTTATAAATGCGTTTAAAAATTAATAAATGTAAAAAATCTTAACACCACTGCACATTTATGTACTGAAATATGACTATATTCTAAAACATTAGAGCGAGAGGTTTAAAAGAATACTATTTTATGTAATAAAAATACTTTATGCAGTCATCAAATGTTTAAAATAAATATAACGAATAATAAGGCTTCAAAATTATATAAGTAGATTATCTACAACGTTTAATGTATGTCGAGGATCATGCTTTGAAAATAGAAAAAAAGTTCAATTTTGACCCACGCAGAGCACGTCCGCCCTTAAGGCAAACACTGTCAGTATGTGTTTTTTATGCGAAATACAAAATTTGTGGTACACATTTGTAATTAATTTATTAATGGTAAACAATAAACTATTTTTTATTCAACGTATAATTCAGATGAGTTAAGAATTGAACATTTATATTTCTCTGAAGTGTTTTCAAATTATGTATGGTTAACTGTGTTTTGTTTTAATATGAGAATCAATATGATGGATGTTAAAACGTGTCATATGTAAGTTAATAATAATTAAATTGAGGTTCTACTGGGCGTCATTCGCAAATAAAACGGCTACATAATATTATAGCCGGACAATACTCTCTCTCTCTCTCTCTCTCTCTCTCTCTCTCTCTCTCTCTCTCTCTCTCTCTCTCTCTCTCTCTCTCTTTAGTGATTTCTCTGATGCCTTGGACATTTTTTTGCAAACATATCTAAATAACTTGTCAGTCTAATTATTAGAAATACAATAATCTAAAAACATGATGTGGCATTTTTTTAAATTAATAATTCTCCCTAATATAATATTTATGGTAAATATTACCACAATTGACATCAATTCAAAATAATTAAAAAATAACTGGTAGGTATACTGTGTAGTTTTTTATGAACTTATTTGTCTTATTTTTATATCATCTCGTCGGTGATGGGTTTGGTCATCTTTACCAGGTTAGTCACTGCTTTAAATAGAGATAGAATGTTCTGTTCAAAGAGTCTCTGAGATTCTTGAGTTAAGACGTTATTCATCTACCGCGAGGCCAATTTTTGAATATAGTAGTGTCTAATCTATTCAAGCAGCCTGCTTCGATTTCGTGTAAGAAATTTTATTTCTGCTTCGATTTTGACAACCTCGTCTAAGATTTTGAGTTTCACAAGCTTCCTTGGTAGAGGCGCTAGTTTGTTGTCTATTTTAATTTTGACAGATCGAAAACATATTGAATGTCGTAATGTGATGTAGTAAAGCTCTTTTATTTATTGTTTTTGGCTTTTAAATATTATCGTTGGAAGTAGGTATTATTTTGTATTTCCATTCTTTTAAAAGTATTTATTATTATTTTGTAATATAGATGCACACACATTTTATTAATGTCAAGTTTGTAAAATACATCGGGAGTTCTGTTAACATTCTCGAATTTACCACTGTACTATCAATATAAGGTACCTACCTATAAGGTAAAATAATTTACGTAAGTACCCTTTTAAAGGATAAATTAGTTACGCACTCTAAGGATAAGTCGTTTTGATAATGCTATTATAACGGTTATGTACTAATAAAATATTATAATGCCATTACCATATTTTAGGTTGAACTTGAGTTGTCATTGGCTGTCACGGAGTCTATAGACTAAAGTATAATGCAAACTTTTTCGCGGTCATAAATGCACGCCCGATGTTTCCGTTGTATTTTAAGACACCGTTCGAAGTATCATGCTTAGTTTTCAAACTATTTCGCATTTTCAAGCAAGTTTTCATATTTTATGATACTGATTGATTAAAAAATTGCCTTCTAGGACCTAACTTACCAGAGACATTCCTTTAAATGATAAAAATAGAGAGAAGTCGATATCTCTCGATATGCCACACTATATGGCCAGAGTCAACTTTCTTGTTTTTAGTTCTCTGATTGTTTCTATGATCTTTTACATCTTCAACATTGCCTCGATATTCAAAACGTTGTATTTCCAGCAGATGCGTCTGTACATCCGCATTTCAAAAGTTTCAAGTTTTTTTGACCGATGTGTCTGTGAGTGTCCACGACTTCAATCCATATAATATCACTAAAAAGAAAAAGCATCTCACTATTTTCACTCTTAGTTTAAGATTAAGGTCGTGACCACATAGAATTTTCCTCAGTTATGTAAAAACCATCACTGATTTTCTCGCCATGGCATTTCAATTCAATGGGAATGTACTGCATTTTAGAGCACTCCATTTCACTTCGTAAACTCTGATGATGAATAATACACAAGATCTACGAATGTAATATTCTTCATAGAAGACACATAACTATTCGCAATATATCATAAACATATTATTTATTATGTCTATTAGAATCTATGTTTAGAATTTTATTTTGCACCGGATGTCACCGATATTAGTGAAATAAAAATAACATCTCAGTTGAATATTGTTAGGAAATATTATCATAATTAGTGCGTGTTTCGTAGCTTAACCAGTAAAACATGAAGCCCGAAATACGATGGTGTGGATTATATATAAAGTAAAAAAATGGACATATAGCAAAAATATATTAATTAAGCTATTTGGTATAACTTAATTATAATACTTTGGAAACCACGTTTCTGTTAATTTTACCAGTTTTAGTATATTTGAGAGGAATATCATGAGAAGCTATAGAAGAAAATGGCAACTGATGATAGACCGAGATAGAACGCAGAGCTCTATTAACGATTTGTGGAGGCAACAACAGCACATTTTGTGATAACTAAGATAATTGCGGTCAGCGAGCCAAGTTATTAGGATTAAAGATATGTAACCGCCAAAAATATAAGCCACCAACATCGAGATAGCTGTATTGCATGCATAGAGACGTCAATATATTGGATCTTGAAACAGGACTTGGACAGGACAGTGCTATGCGTGTAGAGTGATATTGTAAGGGCAGCCAATAATTTGATTTACCAATATTGAATGCTTACAATTATTATAACTATACTTAATAAACACAATAAAATCAATGGGGATTTGTAAAGTAAGAAATAAAAATATTTTTAAATATTATTAACAATGCGTTGGATAATAGTATATTTATTGCTATAGAGATCTCAGGTACGAATAAAAAGTTATCATATTTTCAAGACAGGTGTGAATAAGTAGATATTAATGATTATGAGTAAACAGAAGGTCAGATTATACCTATTATGTTTTTATCATAAACAATAATATGTTCATCATCCCCATTGTAAACAATACATCATTAGAACTAATATAAAATTTTCTAGTGGTGGTGTCCTGAATATCCGCCCGAGTAAGATCCCACGGAAGAAGATGAAGAATAATCAGATGATCCTCCATGACTATATCCACCAAATCCTTGACCTGCTCCTCCAAATGATCCAAATCCTTGTCCAGCACCACCGGCAGCACCTCCGCCGAATCCTCCCTGGTCATTTCCACCAGCGTTGATGTAAACAGGAACTCTCCTTTCGACGATGTAAGGCTGGGCAACTTGTACTGGGTATGGCCTGTCAACTGGCACTGGGTAGGGCCTTGGTACACGTACTTCCACCCTCCTAATGACTGGTACCTGGTATGGTACCCTCACTGCATATGGAACTGGTCTATCGACGTTGTAAGGTACTGGTCTATCCACGGTGACTGCGTATGGCCTGTTTACTTGAACTGCGACTGGTCGATCAACTTGTACGCGAACGGGTACTGGGACTTGTCTTTCTACTGGAACTGGGTAAGGCTGAGCAACTTGGACTGTGTTGGTGATGATTTGGGGTCCTTGACCGGCACCTCCAGCTCCTCCTGCACCTCCACCCACTCCTAGGTCACCTCCGAATCCGCCTTCAGCACCGCCTCCAGCACCGCCACTGAAACCGTGACTTCCGCTATCGAGACTACCACCACCTCCATAGCCAAGATCGTGGATTCCGAGTTTTTCTTGTTTGTTGGTCGCAGCAGCGCAGGCTAATGCCATGCACCCAAGGAATGGTAGCAAAGTCTGAAAGTATAATATTTATGGTTTTAAAATGAATGTGCAGTACAATTATTTGTCACACATATTTATATACGTCAAATCACACCAGAAACTATAAGGGTTTCCTATTACTAATTAGTTAAGATATAAATTTTATAATTGACATATTATATCCTATATTATCTTAACTTTATGCAATCATTGGTGAAATACAATAATATAGGATTTAACAAGTGGCATAATATAAAGTAAAGAGTTAGTACATATTTATTTATGAGTGAAAAGGATTCAAAGGTGAAACTGCTTTGTAGGAAAAGACAATATCATTTTATTCCACCTCTAATTTTTTTAGATTAGTTATTATTTTCATAGCGACTTCAAATCTTCCACATTCACACAGTAAAAACATGATTAAATGAAATATTAATAAACCTGTGGCAAATAGCCAAAATCTGATAATATGTCCAAAGTCTCTACTTTACAGGGCGAGCACTTATCAAGATATGACCCTTATATTTTTAAGTAATGTGACATATCATGTATGGTCACACTGAATTAGAGATAGCACTATGTATAGTAGACATGGCAGCTTTTGACAATTTAAAAATATTATATTAACCATTACATATCAATCAAAATACAAAAAGGCATATTTTGGACGTATAAGCTTTTGGCTATTTGCCACAGAACTATGATTTGAAAACTAGACCTCATTTATAAAATATATAAATCAGTAGTCTTAGGTTAAATTAACAATCGAATTTTCAAATTAGAATTCGATTTACTCAGCTTGTTCAGGTCGTTTAAATATCCATCAACCATAAACATATTATAATACAACTCTCAAAAAAATTTTTTTTTTCGACCATGTCCGATCCTAATAGGATCATATGGGCCTCCACAGAGTAGAAGTTTGTATTAACAGATTTTATTTTTACGAGAAATGGATGTCAGCCACTTGCTCAACATATTAGGTCCATACTCTGACTCATACACAAATTGAAAAACAATATGTATACTTGCCAGACCCAGAATTCGAACCTGGGACCCACGGCGTGTTAGTCCAACGCTTAAGCCGCGCGGCCACCGTGGGTGTTTGACCATGATTTACTTTACTATTTTTATCTCGCTAACCCATTCATTAAGTCTTTACTATCAGAAAGAGCAATCTCAGACTAAACAAAATATTGATTCTACGAAATACAATTACAATAATCACAATATTATTTGTATTTCGAAGATTAAGCCGCGCGGCCACCGTGGGTGTCAACAAATATAGCTATGTAATTTCACGTAATTCTAAATCAAACCCGTTATCCCTCCATAGTGGAAGATTGTAATGTTAACATAGTAGGAATGCCAATCAGTCATTGGCCGAAGCTATTGGATCGTCGCAGTTATGTGCATTCAACCCACTGTGCAACCATGGATGTAAACCCAAATAATGTATTAATCATTAAACTCATTTGAGTAAGTATATTTGATTGTTTTTCAGCTAGCCGGAAACACTGACATAAAAATGCATATATTATTCAGAGTAAAAGTTTACTATATTAATATAATGGCATTGAAAAATAGTACAACTTAAATTAAATTAAATAGTATAACTTTACTAAAATTTCATTGATATTATTTAGATGTATCTTTGGCAATAATATACAATATGAACACTTACCATGAGTTTCATATTGATGGTTTTATGAACTGCTGTCAGATGCAACTGATACTTTGACTTCAGTATACAATCTTTTTATATAAAATCTCCCACTTAAAAGTAAAAATATTCTTAAAAGTAATAAAAATGAGTGTCAAAAATTCTCTTCTGTGATGATTTACTAATAAGTGCAAATTTTAAATAAGCTGTTCTACATCGATGCATGCATATTACGTAGGTCATTTATATCTCCTAATTCCTAAAAAAATGCATTACTTTAATTCGTATGAGCAGAATATTAATAGTGTTACGCCAACCCGAGTATTATTACGAATTACTGTTGGATTTATTACGACTATATTTGAAATATATTTTAAAACACAGGTCTATCTGATGCCCATTTGTATCATCATGTTCATCATTATCATTTGAGGTGAATACACTGCTGAATGAAGGCCTCCCCATAGGCCTGTTTGAGCTTGATCAGGAGTAATTTTGGTAATTTGAGTTTTTTATCTGTAGTATCTGTATTACAGAGATTAGAGGAAATCATCCACCGTACGTTTATATATTTTACACAACTAAACAGGAGAGAAAAACTCTAATTATTATAGTTTGATGCAGTGTCACGTCAGGGGTAACACCTAAAATTTCCGCCCTCACTATATCAATTTACCTTATATAAATGAAAATAGTTTAAATCACTATTTTATTCTCTCTATTATTTTATTAATTGAAAACTTGTCTGCCATTTTGTAGCACTTTTGTTAAGTGGTGCTTGAGCTCCTTTGGCGCTCGGCGCCTCATATATTATATTAAGTACTAACTTATAACAAAAATATTTTGTTTTTCCATGAACAAAATTGCAATTTTTTTTACCATGCATTGAGCCGATTCATTAAAATAATGCCCCATAATACCTCAGTGATTGGCTTAATCTTCTAGCTATGTATCATATGTATATATACATAAATGTAAATATCAATATTTTTGTAAAGTATTGTATGTCTATTATGCTAGAATTCTGGACCGTTCTATGAAGACTTCTAAGCAATGCTTTTCAGTATATTTATATACAAGTGTATAAGATTATTATGTTGTTTCTATGTTTAAATATATTTTGCATCAAAATATACGATTTGCCACCCTTGAATAGAATAAAACACTCGTAGGTACATTTTATATTCCAACATAGGATTCAAGTTAAATACTTCAGTTGATTAATGATGTAATTAAATATTAGATATTATAAATATCTTAGTTATAAAAAAGTCTGTAAATTTTGCCGCCCCCTGAATTCTACCGCCCGTGTGCTTTGAACCCCCGCATGGCGAGTCTCTTATTTAATGTTTTGTGGATTAATGGTATGGAGGGAGGGGGGGGGGTGATTAACATTCAACCAATCGTCGATACAGCGGGTTTAAGGGCTTTTAATATTTAGGTCTGTATAATTTCATTTTCATTTATTACGAAAACACAACGCGCATTCAATATCAGTAATAGGGCTTCCTCGTGGTTAATTTGGAAACGACTTTCACATAAGCTGATTAAGAAAATAAAAATGGGAATGGTTAATTCTTACCTTTAAAAATCTAAATGAAATAATATTGTATTAGAGATTATTAGAGTGTACACGATTCAATTCATATGGATTAATGATTCGTTGGACATGCCTACTACATTTATAGCGCTGCAGAATATATAGTATAACATACCTACTAATTACTATTTTTGTTTTGTATAATATTTTACTTTCATCCAACAGGTAGTCTTCACTACTGATGATTGTAATCATTCAATATTTAAATGCGTTTCTTTCTGTTTATTGAATTTAATATGATAGTTTGTAATATATGTAAATTAAACTGAATTTATTAAACAAATTTTACACTATCCTTCAATAAACTGCTTATCAGAATATCGTCAAATCATTCAATGTACTTGAGTAACCTTGCCATGGTAAATTTAGTTAAATTCTATATGAAAATCTATCACAAGATCTAATTCATTAATATAATTTTCTGACTTGGTTATGGTCCAAATATTCACAAGTATTTTATAATTACGTGCCACATTTATATATTATTTGATTATCTGATGTGATTTAAAAATTTGGTAATGCATTTTAGAAGCATTATCTCACTTTTGGATTATTCCAAGCGCATACATGCATGTAAAGAATTAATATGCATTAATTATTTATCACTAGTCACTACCACAGTTTATTGAGTTTGATATAAAAAGGAAATAACTTTTTACTAATGCATCAGTTGTTCAAGGCAGCGGCTCTGTGAAGACACTCCTCACCATATTTACAAGATGGCACCAATAATGGTTGGTATTGTATTAATATTTATCAGTTAACAGTATTTCGTTCCTACATAATAAATGTAAATGTTAAAGTATCTACTACGCGGATAATATGTGGTACCAATTGTACATCCCTGAAACATGTAAATTGTTAAATTTTAATTTTACTAGACTTAGTTTCAGCGAATCGTGATAGATCAAAATACTTAAATATTTTGACATTTTCAGAAATGCATTGCCCTTGTGGCTTTGTTTGCAATGTTTGGCGCAACTGAAGCGAAACGCCACGAAAAACGAGGAATTCAAGATCATGGATACAGCGGACACAGTTCTGGACAAGATTTCTCAGGACATGGAGGAGGATTTGGATCTGGTGGAGACTACAGCTCTGGATCTGGCTTTGGAGGAGGCGATTTTGGAGGCGCTGGTGGTGATGGAGGCGCTGGATTTGGTGGTGGAGCTGCTGGTGGGAACCAAGTCATCACAAACACAGTTCAAGTCCCAGTACCACAGCCCTACACAGTCACCGTTGATAGACAAGTCCCCGTTCCAGTTCAAGTCCCAGTCAACCGACCATATGCCGTAGAAGTACCACAGCCTTACACCATCACCAGAGAACGACCAGTGCCAGTATACGTCAATAGACCAGTACCTTACACCGTCAGAGTTCCAGTCCAAGTTGAAGTAGTCCAGAGAGTAGAGGTACCAGTGCCAAGACCCTACCCAGTTCCAGTTGACAGGCCTTATACTGTAAATGTACCTCAACCAATTGTCATTCAGAGACAAGTTCCAGTTATCATCAATCAAGGAGGAAATGGAATTGGAGGAGGCAATGGACTTGGAGGTGGTAATGCTTTGGGAGGAGGTGCTAGTGAATTTGATGGAGGATTCGGCGGGCAAGGCGGAGGTTTCTCAGGGCATAGTGCTTCTAGCGGATATTCTTCTCATGGCGGATATTCATCTCTTGGATCATCTTCAGATTACTCTAGTCATTCCCATTCTGGTGGAGCTGTGTCATACCAAAAGATCACCCACCATCATTAAAAACAAAATGGCCGCTGCCTGCTTTGTGAATATTGTAAACATTAATAATCAGTTTTTGAGTTGCAATTGCTTGAGAGCTCATCAAATAATTATTATTACTACATGTTCATATTATCTGTACCTGTAACGACTTATCAATAAAAGCGTATCTAAAGATAACTGATTGTTAATATCCATAACCTGCCATACTTGTATATAAAATATTATGTGCGTAGTACAAGGCATGAACAAGAACAAGCATACGTGCGAATGAGAAAACATTCGGCACGCGTATAATCTTCATAATATGCGTTAGAGTAAGATAGAAGACATATAAATAAAAGAGTTAGATTTTAAGAAGTGAAGCCAGCAAATATTAGTTTGGCGGATGCGCTTAGAGCAAACACGGTGAGTACATGTTTTTGTGCGAAAGTTAAATATTTGTAATTAAAATGAATCGCAACATAATATTATAGTTAGTACAAATCCTACTTTTTTATTATTTTAACCAATTTCATGCGCTTTAGAGGAACATTGTCAACGAGTAAAAAATATACAATAAAACAAATATTTATGCTAACCGATTTAAAAAAGAAACAAAAAACATTTATTGAAATTATAAATAATAATTAAATTTATAAATTTACAATATAAATATTTTGGATATATTTATGGATAGTCAAGCAAAATAAGTGGTGTAGTTTTTAACAATATCATTTTTTACATATAAATTTAAAAATAAACAATTCGATACCACAGTTCAATAGGGGAACAACTCAAAATTTAAAGGTTTTGAGTTAAGAATGCCATTCAATGGAGAAAGGTTTTATCTTTATAATTCAGCAAAAAAAAATAGTCAAAAATTTCTTCAATGTGTCATAAAATCGAATAACCCTTTCTGAGATTAATTAGTAATTCCGTTATATAATCAAATTTATTGGCTAATTCCTTAATAAAATGTACAATTTCATTGTGCATTGATGAATTCCACTAAATTAAATATAAAAAGCACACACTCTCATCGAAATCAAGGCTTTAAAATTAAAATGAGAATTACTGCAAAAAATTCAAACGCCATTATCTTGGAACAAGGTTTTATGAGTTGTTCCCCTATTGAACTAGGGTATCGAATTGTAGTTATTTAGAAGCTAGGAGGTACAATTCTCGAGTGTGGAGAAATATGGGATAAACTTAAACACAATATGTTATAAATATGTTTATGTTCAATATGTACGTCTGTATATAACATAATGTGCTTTAAAAGTATGTCACATAAACGAATTATTTGTTAACCTTTTGGGAAGTTCAGAGGGCTTTGTATTTTTTACGTTTAAAAGCCTGACCGGCATTAGGTGATAAACCATGACTGCTTTCAATCTTTATTTTTAACCTTCCCAAAGGCAGCCAACTTTGTATGTAGTAACAATTACTAGCAAAACTTTGACTAAGATTTACATTTAAAAAGGTAAAAGTAAATTCCTACTTCAAAGCCACATACTGGAGACTATTCTAATATATATTTTTTACAATAAATGGCAATTAGCCGTTCGCCCAACCAATTGGGTCAATGCATTGGATTAAACACAAAATATCGAAAAAAAAACGATAAGCATTTTTTACAACCGCGGGATCAAACCCGTAACCTAAGATTTTTAAGACGACCGCCCACCTAGCCTAGTGTGGTATAGTTTACCTTTTACTAATACATACCTAATATGGAATATTATTAGTTTATGTATTCAATCAATTAAGTCAATTTGTCATCTTCATAGGTTATTGAATTGCAATATATATTTATAGGTTTATGGTATATAATATATATATGTATATATTATGGAAGATATTACTTATGCACTATAATGACGTTCTACTAAGAAAAAATTATCACATATAGAATAAAAACCAGACATGTCCATTTTTACAACGTTTTTATTGGCTCGTATTCTTATTTTTCCGGTGGTTTTTTGTCCGGTACAAATCTTGCAATCGATTTTTAACTAACTTCCGGACTAGCTAGATATTTGAAACTTTTAAAATATATCAGAACACGATGCCAATGCATTTTTTTAATACTTTTAGCCATCTTTTAGTAGAATTGAATTTATTTTCAGTTAATTCTGTTTTGTATGAAAAGTTATTTCGGAAGAAATCCGTAATCCAATCCACTGTTATTGGTTGCTAGGGGTCTGGGGTCCTAGCACCTAAATTATTAATATATACGTGTTTTACTATGGAAATCAATATGAATATCAAAATGACATTTCAGTATTATTTCTATCAAGTACAGTCAACAGAAAATTTAAAAACGTTGTATATAAAAAGATCTTTTTATCTTGTAATTATTACTAATATGCACCTAATATGGAATTGTGTATTCAATCAATTAAGTCAATTTTTGATCTTTATATGTTATTAAATTGTAATGTATATTTATAGGTTTATGGTCTATACTCTATATTATGGTATATATTATTTATGCACTATACTGACTTCCTACAAAGAAAAAATATGACGTATAGAACAAAAACGAGACATGATGAAGAACACCAAACACACTCCTGTGAAGTTAGTATGATGTTGCAGTTGTTATTTTTGATTATTCCAAAATAATCCGGTTTTAATTATTCAATATTATCATAGTTTACTTGATCCAAATTTAGAGATAATACCATGTATTTATAAAAACTGATATGCTCGTGTACTCGGTATTCAATTATTATTAATCGATATTGAAATACTGGTTTCAAAAATCAAAAATACTGGTATTTTTGGTATTAAGAAATCGTACACGTTTATGTTTTTTGAAAATGAATTAAATGTCATTTTTTCATTACTTAATACTATATTCTATATTGAATTATTTATTGTATACTTGTATGCTTCCAAAACGCAAATATATTAATTAAAACCAACAAAAGTTAAATAACATTAAAATCAAATTATACAATATATGAATATACGTATAGAAATGATGAATTAACATAACATTCGAAAAAGAAAAAACTCGTGACAATTATTTCCAATTATTCTATAACTTTACTATTGATCCAACGTTGAAAGTATATCAAACAAACGTTGAATTTTACAAATTTTCCTGTGCTTAGATTTATATGATCTTTAGATATTTATAAAGATCAATATAATAAAAAAATATAGGTAGGTACTTTAGATTGCTATAAAATAGTGGTTTAAGTAGATTTTGATAGTTATATTACTTATTGATATGTACGTTTTTTTTCTATAATATGTTTTGACGAATACCGGTATTTATATTTGATATAAAATACCGAAATACAGGTAAGTATTGATATATTCATTCGGTATTGTAATCCCTAATGAAAACCACATTTTAAAACTAATTTAGTAGCGAAACTTTTGATGTACTTGTCTGCTGTTGATTATTCGATGTTATAAAAGTTTCCTTGCTCTACATATACGAGTATCTAGATCAGTGGTTCTTAATCTGGGTTCGATCGAACCCCAGGGGTTCGGTGAGTCAGTCTCAGAGGTTCGGCGGAGGTCAAGACACACACCCGACTCATATGATACGTGATGACACACCCCGCTTGGCCATCATTAGCTGCAGGTGATCACGCAACATCGCTTGGCCTATCTGTGCTGCAGGGAATTTGGTGCGCTCAGTAGTCGACTTGTGATCTTTGCGAGCAATCATTTTCGAGGATGCTGGACATAAAACGAAGAAAGGGAACAGACTTTGTTGTGAAAATTACATGAGAGTGGCACTTGCCAAGGTGAAGCCGCGCATTTCTGAACTGGTCTCTGAAAGGCAACAGCAGAAGTCACACTGATTTGCAGTAAATATTCATTATTATGTTTTTGTTTAGTACAGTGATGTTGATGCACGGTTCATTTTATGCACCAGTAAAATATATACCTATGTTTTGAATTTGGAAAAAATCATATTTTATTTTTCCAATTAAAAGGGTTCGGTGAATGCGGATATGAAACTGGTGGGGTCAGTACCTCCAACAAGGTTAAGAACCACTGATCTAGATATTAACTCATTCGCTGCTGACTATATAATGAGATTTTAATTAGCACCTTTAAAATGCACGTTAATTACATCGATCGGCCGCCTGGTCATTACGAGCATGTGCGTCTTCAGCGTCCAAAGTATAAATTTAAACAAATGGATATGGTTTTGATTGGCAATTGACAGAATAACAACACGTGATAAGTAACATAGATTACTGTGTTATTATTTCTGGCACTTTACTCAAAGCGAGCTTTTAAGATTATTCTTTAGTCACATTTGGCAGCGGTAATTATCAATTTGAAATAATGAGTTATTTATTTGAAATGAAACGTTTTTTTATTATATCATGAAGGCATAATATACATACATAGTTAGGTGGATAGATTAACTATTGACTACATCAAACAAACAATCAATGAGATCTCAAGAAACTGCAACTCAAAGACATATTTAGTTCAAATGTTGCGTGAGGTCGGCATCGGCGCACATCACTGTTAATTGTTTAATGATGCACTGTAATTTTGTGAGAGGACACACCACCACTGGAATGAGAATGGCCAGACGAGTAATCACCAGATGAAAGCTCATGAGAATATCCTCCGTGGGAAGAAAAGCTGTCAGATGAAAGACCATGTCCAGAGAAACCACCACCTTGTCCGCCGAATCCACCATCAAATCCACCAGCACCTCCTCCTAAAGCGTTACCACCTCCAAGTCCATTGCCTCCCCCGATTCCATTGCCGCCCTGATTGATGATAACTGGTACTTGTCGCTCAATTACAATAGCTTGAGGTACATTAACAGTGTAAGGCCTGTCAACTGGAACTGGGTAGGGTCTTGGGACTGGTACTTCTATTCTCTGTACAACTGGTACTCGGACTGGAACTCTGACGGTGTAAGGTACTGGTCTGTTGACGTACACTGGGACTGCTCGTTCTCTGGTGATGGTGTAAGCCTGTGGTACTTCTACGGTGTATGGTCGGTTGACTGGAACCTGGACCGGAACGGGGACTTGTCGATCAACTGTGACTGGGTAGGGCTGCGGTACTGGTACTTGAACGGTGTTAGTAATGACGTTTCCACCACCTGCACCACCTGCACCGCCGCCGAATCCAGCACCGCCATCACCACCAGCGCCTCCAAAATCGCCACCTCCATAACTGGATCGAGAGCTGTAGTCTCCACCGTGTCCACCACCGTAGCCGAGGTCATGAATTCCTCGCTTTTCTTGCGTTTTGGTTTCGCTTGCTCCTGCGATAGCCAGAAGCACCGCTAATCCAACCCAAGTCTGAAATAAAAATAAAGAAAGGGTTATTTAAATACACAAAATACACATATTTTTAAACTTCAATACGCCATATTTAAACAGTTGACATTCCTGACAAATATACGTAATTGGAAAGTGTTTAATAAAATATTAAGTAGTGAATAATATCATATAATTTTCAAGTACATTATAGTGGAGACCAATGCTTAATACGATGTCTTAGTTAAGGGGTCGAATACAATAATTGGCTAAATAAAAATCACACCTTTTAATAAACAATATGAGATAATATTATTTATTCAGTATTGAATATTCGCAAGGTTTTAAGAATATTAGATTATTTATTATAGAAACTAAATCTTACTTTTTAAAATTATTTTTCTAATACCTATGTAAGTATCTCTCTGAGGTTTTTCAAAATTATTTTATTTCAATATGTGTTTATTGGATCATATTTGACAGAAAGTAGTTATAAGTTATAAAACACACCGTACTGGAGAAATGTATTAATTTGCTGAATCTTCGCATGATTTACCATGACATGAGACGTTACATTTTTACACACGTATATTTAATAATACGCCCACGATGACCGAGCGGCTTAAGCGTTGATCTATAATATACCAGGTTTGAATTCTGGGTCTGGAAAATACACATATTGTTTTTCAATTTGTGTTTGAGTTAGAGTATGGACCTAATAGGTTGACCAAGTGGCTAACATCCATTTCTTGTAAAAACAAAAAAATCTGTTAATACAAACCTCCACTCTGTAGAGGCCCATTTATGATCTTATTATGATCGGACATGGTAAAAAACAATATTTTATAAAAACAGGCCATAACTTTTTAATGTATAGTCTATTTAATATTAATTACAGTAATTAATGCAGAATTAATTACCTCCCCTTTTTGAAATATTTATATTTATTATGGATTTAGTTCTAAAAGTACTTTACTAAGTGAAAATATAAAATACATCAAAAATATTTTTATGATCATAAAAAAAATAAGAAATTATATATTCGAAATAGATTTTTAGGTTAGGACTGTGTGTTCTTCCTTATTTTTTCTTCGACGTTTTTAATCTCTTGATAATGTCTTCTGCAATGAGCACCAAACATCGATGAAAGAAGAAGAAAGAACACACGGTGAAAATCCAAAAATGTACCTATTTCAATAACAAAGAAAAGTAAAAGTTTCAAAAATTATAAAACTACATATTAATGATAAAATTTAATATGATCTTATTATTATACGGATATTCAATAAACGCATATTTTTTATTGGTTTTTAAAATTGTTTTACATTCTTATTGACTAATAAAAAATACTTTAAAAATATGCATCGTTTTCTATCACTAAATATGTATTGTAGAATTTCCGTAGCACTGCTCAACACTTTAATGATAGAAAAGTATATTACTATAACCATGTATAACTAAACTATATATCTATGAGTGCGAAATAATTTACATTTTTTTAAGTTAAATATGAAAAGTATTTTTGTAAAACACATAAATACGACAAATTGTACGTAAGTATTATATTTTATTGCACGCATTTATTTTATTACTTACATTTTAATAGTATGTATGTACGTTATGCTATTAAATTTCTAACAGAAAACTATTATGATAAATAAATTCCATATAAAGAGGATTAAATTAAGTATTTCCGGTTTTTTTTTTTTTGACTCACCAGTGGTGCCATATTCTCAAATTTAAATTACTAGAATGTTTTCTACTGCCTCTGCCGAAAGCGAGTGATGTCTTGATTGAGTGCTTTTGCCTTTTTATACTCGCTCAGAGAATGAAGCAATAATAATTAAAGCACATTTTCTTAAAATTATTCTTAACCAAATGTATCAAAGTATGTAACATATTAAATTATATCGCTTCACAGTCATCTATTTCGAAAAACATTGCTGAATTTCGGTACTTAGATGATTTTGTCGAAATTTTACTTGTTAGATGATAATCAAACATAATATCTATCTACATGAAAAGTTGTAGACACATCAGTAATACATATAGTTAAATTATCTTCGAAGTGTTTTTTTTTTGTCTTGGACATGCAGCTTATTATTATTGCCAGCAATAATATATTGCACAATATATTATATATATATATTTGAAATGTAATTCTTAGTGTTCTTGTAAATTAATACTTCCAATAAACAATACTTTTAAAAGATCGATTATTGGTTTGCGTCTAGAGCAGTGGTTTTCATGTGCGACCACCATCAGTTTACCGAATAATAATTCAAAACTTCATTTATAAAATTATAAAATTGAATGAAAAAAAAAATTGATCGAAGTTATACGTTGACCAAGAATCAAGTCAATTGAGAGAATTTGCAACAATTTATTGCTATATTAATATTGTCGATTTTTTTTACTACTGTATACTGACTGTATGGATGCTAAACCAAGAGATGTCACGGAGACTTGAAGCTTTCGAGATGTGGCTGTATAGACGCATTCTCAAAATTCCTTGGACTGACCAGGTGACAAATGTTGAAGTTCTCAATCGAATGGGGAAGGACCGAAAAGTTCTACGTAGTATCAAAACCAGGAAACTACAGTACCTCGGCCACATTATGAGAGGACAAAAATACAGCATTCCCCAACTCGTCATTCAAGGAAAGATCAATGGGAAGCGTAGCAGAGGACGGCGTCGCATTTCATGGCTTGAGAACCTCCGTGATTGGTACGAGTGCAGCTCCACTGAACTGTTCCGGGTAGCAGACGATAAAGATAAGATCGCCTTGATGGTGGCCGACCTCTGCTAGGGGATGGCACAATAAGAAGAAGACTGTGAAAGATCATTCAGTGTAATGCACTTCATAAAAAATAAATATCGAAGCCAGTTGACAGCTGATATAAACTTAGAAGCAGGCTTGCATTGGAAAATTTTGCATTATTTTTAAATAAATATAAATGTACTAAAATGTTCAAATCTCTTTTATTAAATGGACTCGTCTATAAATAAATATATATTTTTTAGTAACTAAAATTTAGCTTTAATTTTTTTCAATCACAACAAAAGTGAAATTTGGTGCGGCCACCAGACGTTTTCATCGAATTATCAATGCCAATTGTGCGGTCACAGTTGAATTTCACGTGAGAACCACTGGTCTAGAATGATAGTTTTATTCCAGACCGATGTTATTTATGTAGATAGCCGGAATAGCATAATCAGCAGCGTATGCGCTTCCTAATCGAAAGATCAATCGATCGATCCAGTTTGCTGACTATATGTATGACTAAACGGAGAACAGGAATAAATCAGCGCCATTGAATATCTGTACACCGGAGCCAATGTGTTGCATGTAAGCAGCGGCGATTTTCTTCGATTGATTCATCACGATATTTTAAAGAGGTCTCGAAACAGCTCAAATCAGTTAAAAAAATATTAAGATACGGTAATCACAGATGAAATTCTTTAAAAGATATTTAAAGAATTTCCTAAAGCATAAAAAAATCATGTAACATAATATAATATATATACATATAACATAAATAGTCAAAGAAATACGTAACACTTTGTAGTCATCAAAATAAACCTCGAATATTATTATATTTTGTCATAACTGTCAACTACAATAATAATTATTTTATGTATTGAACGTGATTCTAGGAAAGAGATTCATTGATATTTTTACTGAGAGCGTTAGTATTTGGAGTTTATGCTTTTATTTATTTTTTTATTCTAGGAGCATTCAAAATTAGTAATTTGCCTTGGCCCTTTTTATCCCTAAGCCCGTCAATGAATAAAACTTATTTTTCGTACGAATCTGAATATTGTTGTCAGTACGTTTTTTTTGTAAATATTAATTTTTTTAATTAATTCAATCGTTTAAATATTTTTATTTTTATTATAAATTGAAGGCTAAATAATATAAAAGAAAATATTATCATTTTAAGATCTGCAACAAAATATAATTAAAAATAAGTATATATTATTATGTAATTATTTCGTTCTTCCTTATTTTACTCCTACAGTTTTTTAGCAAAGTATTTTACTCTTAGACAATAGATACATCATTTTACTAGTTTTATTCTAATTTGTTCGGACATTCTGATTTCCCCTTCGTAAGTTGGTATAACATAAAATCAGTCTAGTATATAATATGGGGAATTGTTCTTTGCCTTTATTATACTATTTAGATTCTGATACCCTACCAGCGTTGTCGAAGATTGCAACGATATACGATTGAAGAATAAATCTTACATAAGTAATATAATTTTACATTTTCCAAATAAATAGTCCTGAAATACGCACAGGTCCTTCTGCGTAATTCCAATTTAAAAAACAATATTTTTAATTCTATGACATATGAACAAAACAAATGAAAATAACGTTGCTGTTATTAGCATTACACGCTGAACAATAGTTGTTAATTCAATTGTACGTGCATATAATATAACATTGTGGCAGTTCTTCAAAATAAATAAGAAAAGTTTTGTTAATCATGAAAATGGTTTATTGGAAAATTTTAGAAGACATTCTTTCCATTTGGATGACTTCATTAATACTTTGGACGCGGAAGACGCACACGGTGCGTAATGACCAGGCGGCCGATCGATGTAATTAACGTGCATTTTAAAGGGGGCAATTAAAATCTCATTATCTATTCAGCAGCAAAAGCGTTAATTGTTAATTGTGAAAATAATACTTTTACATAGGTACGCAATATTTTTTCTTTGGTGAGATTAGGTACAAACTTTATAAGCGATAGAGAATGTTCCTAAATCAGTGCATGGGGTGAATATATTGATAACTCGAAAAAGATCATTCCTCAGGGCAGCTATTTGTGAGGGTGGTTTTCTGTGGTAAATCAAGAATGGCTTAAATTTTACTTTGGTGGTCAATATAATAAATAAAAAATATAAATAGCTAGTATGTTATCTGATTTACCACAGAAAACCAAACGTGCAAACAGCTGCCCTGAGAATTTATGTTTTTCGACTTATTAATATATTCACGCCATACACGGAAATTATATGCCAGCATAAATTTCATATTAATTAACAAGAGTTTAGACATATATTATACATACTCAGATAGACTTTCCACCTTGTACAATATAATGAAGTATAGAGGACAATACATAGTGTAATTGAAGGGAAGTGAAATGTTGACATATAGTTCGATACAACAGAAAACATTGTTCAAAATACGTGATTACGGGAAGTACATAGGCACTATGCGTTTCAAGTACAATGGAATCAAATATTATATATTATAAAAGGGATATAGACTAATTTGTCACTGCCAACTGGACAATGGGTAACTGGGTGCCGTTATGAATGAAATTTACGTGCGTTATATTTTGAATTATAGAATGTGGAACCACACAATCGTCATGAGTCTTTAAAAATTTAAAACACATACATAACTTTACTATTATAAATTCGTCTCTATTCTGGCAGAACACACTAACTGGAGAATACTAGTTTTGAATAATTTGACTTTGAAGTTGTTAAAATGTTTGAAATGGTCTATCATGTAAGTTTATTAAGTAATCGTAAAAAGGATGACTTTAAAATAAAGACTGTTTATTTATTAAGCAGGTTTCCAGACGGTAAAGTTTGAAATAAGGAACATTTTGGTATAACTAACCCAATATGTAATTTTTTCGAGTTAGTGTCTTCTGTCAGAACAATGACGAATTGATATTTTTTCGTATGCACCTTACAGGTTTAAAATGTAAGCTTGAAAATGTATGTTTCTATTCGAGTATGTCATGTATCGGTGCGGTGATCAGATGTCCGTCGTCCAGTTGTACTGACATTAAATTAAACGGGATGTTTAAGATATTCCATCCAGAACAATGCCGAAGGTTTTTTTTCTCGATTTTTTTTTCGATACATCGGAAAATTCATTTTTCGAGATTCGGTCTTCACCCAATTTAATTTTTTTTCTCAAGACGAGGTCCAGTCGGCGACATCAAATCGTTCCATTCCTAGCGGGGGTCTTACAGTGGAAAAATACTACAATTAAAAAGTAATAAGTGTTTATATAAACATTATGCTTTTGATTTCATTTAAGGTTTTTGAAATTTAGATTTAGGTACATGTTAATTTAAACTATATTACCAAGTGCTTAGTTGAATGCTAGATAGTATATTTTAATCTATAAATATCTCATAATTGGACTGAACATAATTACAAAGAGCTAATTTTAGTATTTTTTTAACGCGGATATTTTGTAGCAATTGAATTAATTACGAACGCGAAGAAGTTTTTGCACAACTTTTACATGAAAAAATATGCACATTTAATAAAATCAACCACAATATTAACATACGTACGTTATGGCAGAGTGAATTTCGGCTGGAGTATAAAACCGCAGGGTAGAGAGTTAACAGGTACCAGTTGCTCATAGTAGCTTGTCTAAGTTTGAGCAATTACAGTCACATCATGAAAGTCTTTGTAAGTTTCTTTTCAATATTTAAATATTACATGTAATCATTAAAAATATAACCATTTCTCCAGATAACCAAAATTGACCTTATAATAAAAAAAATCATTTATCTTAAAACGAATTTTATGACGATTTAATTTCCGCTTCTAAAGCCGTGAATCCAACACCATCTTAGTATTTTCTTATTAGATTTAGTATTTTTGGATAGAAATTTTAGTTTGAAAAATACGCATCTGGTACATGTCATTTAATCTAGTTTTTGTCGACACCTTTGTGTTGTTTTGGTAGTGATTACTATTTATCGTAATTAAACAAGAATATTATACAAGATTTACTTGAAAATAGTTAACATGATGGCTTTTGTCATTTATTATTTAACAATAAATTAAATGTAATTTTAGCAATTACTAATTTTTGTAAGTAGCTACATTTGATTTTTAGTTGTTTTATTTTAGGTGATAAATAGCTTATTATGCTATCTAGCATATTTTTATCTACTAGAATTGTTGGCATATGCGCATTTTGTTTTCTACAATGTTTGTTCGATCCAGAGCGATGCTCCAATGGATTGGACAAATAACGAACAATCGTTGCCTATGAAATGCCTATTAATATGTCCACTTTACTTTATTTTTAATAAATTCAACGTTTAACTTGTGATCGAATATTTACATCAATTTTTATACAATATTAAAATACTTTACAACATAATATCTTTTGCTTACATTGTCAGCCATTTTATTAAGTTTCAACAAAAATGTACAGTGCGTATATTAAAATGATCAGTTCATATAAATATTTGCCTATCAATGAAAAACAGTTACTTATTTTTTTTTATTTTGACTAGATAATGTAGTTACATTTAAATAGGCTCTTTATAATGAAAGTACATAATATATGATCAATTATTAAATCTGTACATCAGAGCCAGTGTGTCATATGTCCGATTTTGCCGAAAATAAGTTAGGTACATACTGATTTTGTGCCTAAATTATAATAGCTTTTAGAGCCAATTCCCTGTTTGATTATATTTCTAGTAGAAACATGAAATTCATAAAATAATAAAACCGTTAGTTCATTAACATTATTGAACACATAAAAATAATAAATTATGTGTTATTTATGGATTAAATTTTCTCATGTACCGAAAAAATATTCGTAAATATTTTTAAAATTTGTGGACGAATTTGTATCCTATTCAATTTGTTCTATAATTTTATTATTAATAATTACAAGATAAAAAGAACTTTTTATATACAACGTTTTTAAATTTTCTGTTGAACCATATAAACTTGACTTGATTTGCTTAAACGATCAAAAATTTGTACTTGACATGTCATATCGATTTCCATAGTAACGCACGTATATATATAACGTGTCGAAATAACTTTTCATACACGTCAGAATTAACTGAAAATGAATTCAATTCTACTTAAATATGGCTTAAAGTATTAAAAAATGCATTGGCATCGTGTTCTGATATATTCTAAAAGTTTCAAATGTCTAGCTAGTCGGGAAGTTTGTTAAAAATCGATTGCAAGATTTGTACCGGACAAATAAGAATATGAGCTAAGAAAAACGTTGTAAAATAGGATGTTAGTATGTTGGTTTATTATATAAGATGCCCAAAAATACTTATTAGTTAATTAATTATTGTATTATTTATTGATTTCAGGTCGCTTTAACGGCCATCCTTGCCTTGGCAGGAGCATCTGAAGAGAAGAAACTGGAAAAACGTGGACTCCAAAGCCTTGGATATGGAGGCGGACACAGCTTCGGTGGCTCAGGCTCAGGCTCAGGATTAGAATCCGGTTATGGTTCTCACGGAGCCCCACAAGTCATCACGAAAACCGTCCATGTCCCACAGCCTTATCCAGTTCACGTTGAGAGGAAAGTACCAGTGCCCGTCAAAATCCCCGTCGACAGGCCTTACCCAGTCCATGTGAACAAACCATACGCTGTAACCGTCGATAAGCCCGTCCATTATAAGGTATACAAGGATATCCCATACCCAGTTAAGGTACCATACAAGGTTCCAGTTATCCAGCGAGTGGAAGTTAAGGTACCCAAGCCATACCCAGTTCCAGTTGACAGGCCTTACCCAGTCAAGGTAAACAAGCCTTACATCGTCGAGAAGAAGGTCCCAGTATACATCGACGCAGGAAGCTCTCATAACGGTGGACATAGTTTTGGAGGCCACAGCCAGGGAATTTCTGATTATTCCTCACATGACTTCTCTGGATCCAGTGGATACTCCCATGACTTGTCCAGTTATCATGGTCACTAAATTGGAAAGATGGAAGAAGACCGACTTGATTATATTTTCATGATACTTATTTCAAAATTTTCTTTATCATAATTTTTGGCTTGATCACTCCATTTTCATTATACTTTCATCATTAATTCGTTTTGGCATACAACTTTAATATAAATATATTTTTTTAAATATGTGATTAAATAAAAGAAAATTTCTGCATCTCCAATTATACGTTCTATATTTCCCCTATAAAATATTCCTTCATATAAATATTCCAATGGTATTGCACAATACAAGTATTCCTGTCCACATTCTGTTGTGATTATAGATACATATCTAGGTCGGTACACAAGATTTACTTCCCTCCATGGGTCATGAGTCCTTCTTTATATATTGTCTGTATTTTAAGTAGGTAAGTAAAATACATCAATATAAACATAATATCATCATCAAATATTGTAAAAAATATATATTGAATTAATTGCCAAGATCAATAATAATTCATTCATAACAATATATGGCGATATATTCAATGAAGAATGATTGTGTATATTCGGTATTAAATAAAAATATTTATTATTCCCAAGTACAAGAATGTCGATTATAAATTTGGCTTGCGCCGGACATGAGTAGCAAATAATTTAGTAATGTCATTTACCTTAATTGATACATAGTCGATCTCCTTCGATTGGCGGAATTAGAAGTATCTCAGATAAAACGTAGTTATTAGAAATAATTTGCATGAATCATAGATGGATCGATGACAAACTAGAGCACTCACCCGAAAAGTGAACGATGTGAGTCGCTGTAGTCCTAATCGGCCCAACTTCTTTTTTTAAATTGGTACGTTTCGGAGATTTTTCAAAGTTATGTATTTTATCTGATTATCATTCTGAAGATAGATTTGTATGACCCGAAATATCTATAATTGGTTCTATCCGGGGTTACATTTATAAAAAATGAGATACAATTCGTAGAACTCAAATTAGAAGGGGTTTCAGACCCCAGAATTAATAAAAATGAAATTTCATGGATTAGTTAGTTTGTAAAAAATATGATTTAATCCGCCGAGACATTGGAAAGTCAAAATTACGCGATGGTGTGACATTGTAGGTGGTACATAATGAAAACCCAATAAATTCGAAGTTTATTTTTAAACGTCCAAATTGCTTCGAAAAATTTTCACAGTGTATCTTCAACTAATTGCCAAGGTTTAATATAATTTCTACATTATGACAAAATAAAATTTATTTATAAATACAAATTGGCAATAATTGGTTAGGTTTTATTGTATTAATCAATGTTAATAAAATGAAATAGTAATTATTTTGTGGAATAAACAGGGAAAAGGTATTATTAAATAAATATATTTTGCTTGCCCCCTCTTTTGGTTCCTTAATGCTTAAATACAGTCATCCTTCTACCACTCTCATACATAGATAGATTGGGTTCATTGTTATGAATGGGGTTGTAGGTATATTATTTTGGGTATACAAAAAGCCAACTAAGTGGTAGTTAAACTAAATAATAGTTTATTCTTGACATCGATAAAAACTGTAAAAGATTATCTACATTCCGCTAACTATAGCATGAGTCCTAATCCTAAAGGTTGTTAGGATGTTTTAGCAAAATAAGATAATGAATATATCATTCTAAAATAGTGTCATCAATTTTTTTTCCAGAGTAGATAGATCGTTATTCTCCTAAGATGTAATTATCAATCATAACTGAATATGTCCTAAACTACTACTAGTGTACTGACATGACTTATTATCGAAATATAATTCTACAACTACTCACATAATATGGTTGACCAAAAAGCACCAGTTTCATATTGGAAAGAGGTTTTAAAAATGGGCTAACTTTCAAATCGAGACATGTCCAACTTAAGTAACATTCACAATGAGGCATATCTATTTCAGTCAATGACGTAAGCGTATAGCCTTTTTGTGTATGTAATTAGATATGCAGATCATTTTATAATAAACATTGTTTTTATCACATCATTGAGAGACAATCGAATTACAGAAAATTTAATTTATCTCTGAATGGTAAATAGTGGACACGTCAAGTTTTTATTGTTTACTAACTGTATTTAAATTTAACAAATATGCACACTACGGCAGACATCATTTTTTTACACAACTAGTTACTTATTGGGATAATAGTTTAGGGTTACTATCTTGCAGTAGCCAAGGGTGGAGGCAGTGACGTCCCGTGGGGGTAGGCAGATTGAGCGTCGCTTGGGGGCGGCAGTTACTTAAAGGGCGGCAAATCGAGAAGAATCATTAGGTATATATAGAAATAGGTACCTAACTTAGTAATTACGGAAATATCTCTCCATTTAAAAATACAGCTCACTGTTTGGAAACAAAATGTATTAATTGACATGGAATGTTTAACCGGAGTGTATTTTTTGTCGGGTTTGCTATGTCTAGTTTACTTCCGTTGTCTTTGGACGTCACATCCTTGATGACGAGCAATGACACGTGCAGATTTGAGAATTATATTTGAATAGGTAGGTACACACTCGTACTTATACTCGAACAACATCTTCTTGGCTACGTCTTAAAACTGCGAACTACAAGCTCCTCCCATTTTTCACCGCAATTCCATTATAAACTAACAAGTTCCACCCATTTAGTCGATAACAGCGCCTTTTGCCTAAATCTTCTTGTTGGAGAGTACCTAATTAATTTATCCAAATATTTTTGCCAGTCACTCGAGAGTTTTGAAAGTTGTCAGGTGTATATTGAATTATTGTATCTGAAACCGTGGACTCGCAATATTGTCTTTTGAAGTAGAGATGGCATTTAAATTAGACCTATATATTTTGTTAGTATTGTATTCATGCAACACATTTCTTAGATATTGGAGTCATGGAAGGATGATAAAAAATATTGTATAAAAAATGGGGTAGCATTTTGTCTAGGGACGTCACTGGATGGAGGTAGGCCGTTAAGATCCGACATAAATAGTGCACACTACATTTTGTCAGTCAAACGTATTTTTTTCCTTTGAACTATGACTACAGTGTATAGATAGTGCCTGTTAGTTTTTAAAATTCAATTAAACCCTGCGTAATTGAATATAGTCAAAAAATATTCGTCTATCTATAAATAATATCTAAAACTATGCCATTAAGTCATTCATAATTTTTGATAAATACTTAATAGATAGGAGAATACGTTGAATCGATTGTGGTTTGATTTAGGCTGGGGTTAATGATTATTTTTTAAAAACCAACAAACACCATCTGTAATATGAATTCTTAATTCAATTAAAACAAATAAGTATGACATACAAACTAACCAGCACCATCTGCTGCTTGTGTTCTTAGTTCAATAAAAACAAATGAGTATCACTGACAAAATTTAGTGTGCACTATTTATGTTGGATTTTACAGCCTACCTCCACCCTTCGCCTCTGCTATCTTGGCTATATTCGCTCAGTCAGTCTTTAGTTTTTTATTGTTGTAATAAGTACTTTTATTTTTGTACTCATATTGAAACCCGATTATTTCATTTAAGCCATCGTAGGTATACTAAAATAATATTATGTTCAGTCGTTTTTGCATAATTCAAAGTATGCTATTATTATATTATACGATTATATATCAATAATTAATTATGTTAGTTATTAGACCCTAACATGAGAGCGCTTTCTATTAAGTATAGCGGTTGGACGTTTGGTTTTAACACGCTATATCCCGTATAAACTTACCGAAGGAGGTCTGTACTAGCTACCTATAACGGGGTCAAGACATAAAATAATCTAGCCCTTGTAAAATATTCTTACGAATCGAGCTTAACCATGCGTCGATGTCTCCCAATGACTGCACAGAAGAGAAAAATCAGTTTTCTCATTCCTTGTCTGACAAACAAAAATGTATTTAAATAATTACAAGATAAAAAGAACTTTTTATATACGAGACAACGTTTTTAAATTTTCTGTTGAATCATATAAACTTGACTTGAACGATCAAAAAAATTTGTACTTGATAGAAATAATACTGAAATGTCAATTTGACATGTCATAATGATTTCCATAGTAACGCACGTATATATTAATAATTTAGTTGCCAGGACCCCAGACCCCTAGCAACCAATAATGGTGTCGAAATAACTTTTCATACATAACAGAATTAACTGAAAATGAATTCAATTCTACCTAAAGATGGCTAAAAGTAATAAAAAAAATGCATTGACATCGTGTTCTGATATATTATAAAAGTTTTAAATGTGTAGTTAGTCGGGAAGTTAGTTAAAAATCGATTGCAAGTATTGTACCGGACAAAGAACCATCAGACAAATAAGAATAGATACAAGCTAAGAAAAACGTTGTAAAATAGGTGAAAGAGTAACAATAAGTTCCGTTTTAAATAAACCTACTTTAATTATACATTTTGTAAGGTTGGTAGGTACGTAGTCAGGCCACGAGGTCTAATTAAAATAGTGTTGGAGTAGTGTAGTAGTAACAGAGAAACAATCACAGATACATGGGTACGTTTATAACCGTTTACAGTTTGAAAACACCAACGAAACTCTATTCCTAAAGACTTTTATTTTATGTATTAATATTTATATACATACTTATGATTTTGGAAAACCTACAAAATACTTAATGGGAAAAAAACATACCTACACCGTTCATTTTCCTGGTAAGTGATATAAACTTATTCTAAGTCTACTTATTAAGGCTATACCTCAGCTGGGGCACGGTCTAAAACGATCGTGACTACGCGACGCGAAGATTGTACAAACGACGCCTGCCGAACGAAATATAATTTGTCATATAAATCCAACATGCGTCCATTTAATGTTCTGTTTATTGTTCTATTAGTAACAATAATAATATATTCATTGACATGTTTTCTATTTCAAGTAAAAGGGTAACGTTTTTAGTCATCTTTACTCGATTTAAGAATTAATACCCCCGTCGCCATCACGAAACAAATTGACGTATTCACAGTTCGACGTTCGCTCTCCGATTGCCAGCAAGTCCAAAATTTCGTCGCGCCTATATTTGAAAATTAATTGCCGTTTCACTGAAGTATCGTCTTAAGCTATTCATCCGTCTATGATATATGCGAATTATTTTCTAACGTTTATATGAGAAAAGTAAAAGATTTGACCCACCAGGTATAACCTTTTTTTCTAAGATTTTTTCTAATATTTGTGTATGTTTTTGAGATTCTTAAAAACTCTTTGTATAATAACGAATCTAACACTCTTAAATCACGTGCTTATTCAGTAGGTACAAATTAAATCGCTTTCAAATTAGCATTTCAGTCTCACCTAGTTGATTCAATTTCAAATTTATTTATTTATTTAGATGTCATCGACACTTGAAGAATAGACAATTGCAGTCATATAGTGGTACCCAAGGACATTCATGATATATGTTTATACTGTAGTGGCACTAAACGATTACAGAACTGCCTTAAAACCCGCTGAATAGATTAACTCACAGATTATGGTAGACGTACGTGGAAACAAAGAATTAAGAACCGCTAAGGGTAGAGGGAGCTAGGAGAAGCTTTCATACAGCAATAGGCAGACCCCTGCTGATGATAATTATGTATGCTGAGCTATCATACATATAGTCAAAAAGCTGATAAAATAGAAAATCTTTCAAAACCGTACACGGAATTAATTTTTACAACGTTTTTCTTAGCTCGTATTCTTATTTGTCCGGTACAAATCTTGCAATCGATTTTTCCCGACTAGTTAGACTTTTGAAACTTTTAGAATATATCAGACCACGATGCCAATGAACTTTTAGCCATCTTTATGTAGAATTGAATTCATTTTCAGTTAATTCTGTTTTGTATGAAAAGTTATTTCGACACCATTATTGGTTGATAGGGGTCTGGGGTCCTAGCAACTAAATTATTATTGTATACGTGCGTTACTATAGAAATCAATATGACATGTCAAGTACAATTTTGTTTGATCGTTTAAGCTAGTCAAGTCAAGTTTATATGGTTCAACAGAAAATTTAAAAACGTTGTATATAAAAAGTTATTTTTATCTTGTAATTATTATTAATATAGCTAATACAAATAGTATGTCTAACAATATATTTTTTTCCGACTATGTCCGATCCTAATAAGATCATATGGGCGTCCACAGGGTGGACGTTTGTATTAACAGATTTTGTTTTTACGACAAATGGATGTCAGCAACTTGCTCAACCTATTAGCCGGCCCTCACATCAAAACTCGTCTCGCCTACAACGTGTCGAATACGTTGATGTGACGTCATCGTTATTCACAAAACACACGATGCTAAATAGAGCTCCGCAGATTGGTCCGTTTGAAAAAAACATCTGTTGTTGCAATCGACAAGTTGCATCCTTCTCGGGCTCACTTAACAAACACCTACGAATTGGTCATTTCTATACGGCTCGCCTATCACCGCATTCAAATATCTATATGTTTCGAAGACTACGTGCGACTGTCGGTAGGTATATGTGCACGGTATTCACAAGTAACACTGGATCTCCGTTCTCGGAAGGTTTGATTTATGGCTGTGCGGGACACGAGGCGAGTTTAGATGTTAGAGACGACTTAGGTCCATACCAGAGAACTCAGAAATAATGGGAACTGAAATACCCAACGAGTAAGGCGATAGCAGGTAACCGTCTCGGGTAAGGAAGAATCTGGGTTAAACTTACACACATGTCAAGAATACGTTGTACGTCTAATACTGAAAACTGCTCTCGGTTTATGCATTTACGCTCATTTAACGTTGGTGTATTATACATACTATTGCACGTGCATAATGCGTGCTTCATTTTCGTAGGACACTCACACATTCAAAAACCCTGCTTCAACGTGCGGCGTATTGAATATAGCCAATCGGTATTCTATTTATTATTTGTTCTGTGGTCCATACTCTGAATCATACACAAATTGAAAAAAAAAAAAAAAACAATATGTGTAGGTACTTGCCAGACCCAGGATTCGAACCTGGGATACACGACATTATAGTCCGACGCGCGGCCATCGATATAGAAAATACAAAAATGGGGTCACTCAATATTATTACTTTTAAAACATAAGCGTATACACGAGTAGCATCACACTACTTAAATGCTTAAATTATGGTTGTTATGGTATATTGTTGCATATTTTTTATTGATCCAATAAACTGCAGAATTATTTGCGCTTCCTACACTGTGTAGAAATTAGTGCCGCTTTTATGTAATTAGTGCAAAAATTACTTAATTTATTACTGCGTTGCAATAATAGATATAAAATGGAAATTATTTAAAATATTATCATCAAAATGATTAAGCTTAATAATATTCAAATGATGAGTCGGGAATGTTACAAAAAGTCTTTTGAAAAATTAGTTTTTACTCATAAAATTATCATAGAATGCACTTTCGGCATAGGTACATAACCCAAAAATTACATTATTAATGAATTCAACTTACTGTGTAATATTTAGCACGCTTCGCAAATTTAACGTTCATATTAGAAAAAATTAAGTGCCTATTTTCAATTCATAATAATGCATATTATATTATGAAAGTATTTAAAACACACATTTCAGATACGGTGTCAAATATAACAAAACCCACTTAAATAAATACTGTTGTACACATATTATGGTATGTAACTACATTTTCAAAATTATTAACAATAGGTACGTATTATAATAATTATTACTAATTGCTTTCACTGATAATAATTATTCTTGATAAAACGACAATTGTTTGGTCAATATTTTATAGAAATAAAATTCGAACTAAACATTTAGATTTTTTCAAATGACAATACATATAAATAACTCATGAGAAAAAATATAAATGGGTAGTAAAGAGCGAGACAGAGAAAAGTATCAAATATGGTAAATTGAAAGAAAAGCTAGACGTACAGACCTACAAACTTATCTGTAGAATGGCCAAAAATGGAACCACGAACTACCACATAGGACGTCATTTTGAAAATTGTATTCGAATATCAGATTTTGTTCAGTTATGAGTCTTGATTGGGTAGTTTTCGACAGTGACTCCCCCATCCCATTCTTCAGATAAGTTTGTAGGTCTGTAAATGCAAATTCTAAATTTGAAAAATAAACTGACACGGTAATCGAGGAATCGTTTATTTAAATCGGGTCGTGAAAGAAAACAAATGATAGGATACTCTCATAATAGTTAGACAGATGCTTGTATTGCAGTATTAGCATATCGAGTATTTATGATATGAAGTACTAAATGACATTACAGTTAATTTGTAACATATTAACGGAAAGTTAATGAAGTAATAAAGTCAAAATGCGATTTTAATTAAAATAATTTCTATTGCAGAACTAAGACTCAATAATGTGCAACTTGCATTTTTTTTAGTTTATAATAATAGGGAGGTTGAACACTATTTTACTTCAAGATGTAGTTGATATATCTTAAAATTGTTTTTAATTGAACATACATATTTTTTAAAACAGTTCTGAGAAATATAATATAACCACTAAAAATCTTTTTTTATTAATATGTTATATTAATTTAATATGAATCATCGAAGAATATGTATTTAATTTGTAGACAATTTCATAACATTAATAAAACCGGTTTCAAATTAAAAGTGGAATTTGAAAGGTTTGATTTAAGTACATAAATGATATATTATATTTAACGAATCAAAAGTCACTAAACCCTGTTGACTTATACGATGAGGAAGTGGAAAATATTAAAAATTTTGAAGTATAAAATGAAAAGATTTTATCAGAATGGCATCAGTTGCTTCAGGTAGCGACTTACACCACTTCACTAATCCAAGAAAATGGCACTTATTGTGAGTACCTATTTAATACTAAAATAAGCTCTTTTAATAACGTGTAAATCCCTTAAATACTAAACTTATACACTATTTCTACAGTCTATATTTAATTTTAAAAATTTCAAAAACACAGTTTTATTCAAAGTAATCTTTACTAGCAACCTGTTATCACTATATAAAAACGGAATATTCTTACACATAAGCTAATTAAATTTAGACTCCACACGCAAGCGATGACAGTAAATGCTACACTAATTTGTTTTGGAAATATTCTGTCATCGAGTATTAAGTAGATATAGAGTATTCTATTACCAAATTGATATATCCAGTGTGGCAAAGAATGTAACATACCAACATATTAATAGGTACGTTAAAATAACACCTATGATTTTAATATAATACTATGATTGTCATTTTGAAACTATTAGGTACTTGATACAAGTAGGTAATGAAATTAACACAATCACTGAGTACCTTTTAATTAATTTTTAATTATCACAGTAATCACAGTTAAATAACATACTAATTGTATCTAATGGTCGTTTAACGGGGACACAGCAGCCGTGTCATCCGCGTCGAACTAGTTGAAGTAAATCAACACTACAATTAAGATAAAAATTGAAATTATCATTAAAGTGTTTTTTTTTTGCAAAATATTAATTATCTAACTAAATTATATTTCTTATAACTGGTTGAAAAGTTGACCACACTACAAAATTCGCCGAAGAAAATTGTTGTTTAAATCGTCATATTTATATTATTATATTATCGTAATAGTCTGGTTAGCATTGTATAAAATATATATATTTTTTTATTTTCAGAAACTTATTGGTCTCGTTGCTCTCCTGGCTATTGCTGGGGCAACCGAAACGAAGAAACAAGATAAACGAGGACTCGCTTCTCTCGGTTATGGAGGACACAGTTCAGGATTGGAATATTCAGGACACAGTAGCTACGAAGCTAACCCACACTACGCCTCTGGCTCAGGTTATAGCTCTGGTTCAGACTACAGCTCTAATGCAGGATACAGCTCTGACTCCAACTACGGTTCAAACGTTGGTTCCGAATCTGTAAGCAATGGTGGTGCGAACGGATTCGGTGCGGGTGGCAACCAAGGTGCTGGAGTTATTACCAACACTGTCCAAGTTCCAGTACCACAGCCTTACGCAGTCACGGTTGATAGACCAGTCCCTTTTCCAGTCCAGGTTCCAGTTAACAGACCATACACCGTAGAAGTACCAAGACCATACGCAGTAACGAGGGAGAGGCCAGTAGCAGTTGTTGTCAACAGACCAGTACCTTATACCGTAAGGGTTCCAGTCCAAGTACCAGTGGTGCAGAGAGTTGAAGTACCAGTACCAAGGCCTTACCCAGTTCCAGTTGACAGGCCTTACACTGTTAATGTGCCCCAAGCTGTTGTTATTGAAAGACAAGTTCCAGTCTTCATCAACCAAAACCAAGGTGGCAATGCTTTAGGAGGCGGTGCAGGTTTTGGTGGAGCGGCTGGACTCGGTGGAAACGCTGGTGGTTTCTCAGGACATGGCATCGCATCGAACGCATATTCTTCATCTCATGGATCTGCTGATTATTCATCAAATGCGATTTCTTCCGCTGATTATTCATCTCATGGAATTTCATCCGGTGATTATTCTCACGCTATTCCCTCCAATGATTATTCATCTCACGGAACCGCGTCCAATGATTATTCAACTCATGGTATTGCCTCAAATGATTACTCATCTCAGTCAATCTCATCCGGTGATTATTCTCAAGCTATTCCCTCCAATGATTATTCATCTCACGGTATTGCTTCAAATGATTACTCATCTCACGGAATCTCTTCCGGTGATTATTCTCACGGCATTGCCTCCAATGATTATTCATCTCACGGAATTTCATCAAACAACAATTATGCATCTCATGGAATCTCATCCGGGGATTACTCTTCTCATGTAATTCCTTCTAACGATTATTCATCTCACGGAATTTCATCAAACAATAATTATGCGTCTCATGGAATCTCATCTGGAGATTACTCTTCCCATGTGATTCCTTCCAATGATTATTCATCTCATGGAATTTCATCAAACAATAATTATGCGTCTCATGGAATCTCATCCGGAGAATACTCTTCCCATGTAATTCCTTCCAACGATTATTCATCTCACGGAATTTCATCAAACAATAATTATGCGTCTCATGGAATCTCATCCGGAGATTACTCTTCCCATGTGATTCCTTCCAACGATTATTCATCTCATGGAATTTCATCAAACAATAATTATGCGTCTCATGGAATCTCATCCGGGGATTACTCTTCCCATGTGATTCCTTCCAGCGATTATTCATCTCACGGAATTTCATCCGGTGGTTACTCATCCCACGGAAGCTTGTCGGACTCACATTCTCATGGATCAGGTCGATACTCTCAAGGATCTGCATCAGTGAAGTCTCAATCGAAACATGGAGTAACTTCTCATCAAATTAAAATCCGCCATTAATTAGTGCCTTTTCTCCTATAAAGTATAATTACATATAAACTATATTACGAGCTGCTATATTGGATTGAGAGCTCTGTATATGCTAATATAATATGTGTTATATTGTTGTCGACTGCCTGAAGTAAATGTGCTGGTCATATTATTGTCTAATGATTTGTAAAATAAATATGTCATTGAGTTGCGTATAATATTATATGTATGAGAGCTTTATGATTATTTGTTGATTGTTGAAATATATGTAAATAAAATTTATCTTTTCAAATTTTTGTCTTTTTATAATTGTATTATTCCCATTCCATTGATTTTCAAAAATTCTTTCAAATGCTGAAGTAAACTTTATAATATATTCATAATTATTTCCAAAATATTTAATGATAATCTATACATAATTTGAAAAATAACTGAGAAATATATAACCTCTAGAAAGAATCTTTTTGAAAAAACTCTGTAGGATATGCACCCACGTACACTAACCACTATGCTATACATATACTATCTAATGGTAACTAAGTTAACTAATGGTTTTTGAATACTATCTGAAACGCTTTCTAAATTATTGTACTTGCAAATCTAAAAGTAAGAGTTTAAAAAATATATATTAGATTATTTTTAAATAAATGTTAATATGACAAATATATAAATGTTGGTATCCACATAATAATTGGATTCTTCACATATATGTTTACTAATTTATTCCAAGAGTTTTAATAGAATATTATTTTTTATACAATTCTAAATAATAATTACAATAAAGGTTCGTAATTCAGTTATCTCAGAATTGAAAATACAGGAATCCCATAATCTCGTAATTCTCTTTTACACTAATTTAATTTAAAAAAACTAAAAATTATCAGTTTCTAATTAATTAGTGTATAAATATACCACAATTGTAATTTTATTTTTAGACAACAGTGATTTTATTATTATTTCTGGAAAAATAATTGCATCCACGTTTCCAAATTTTACTAGTTTTTTCGTATTTAATAAAGATAAGATTGGTTTTTTAATTTAAAATATTATAAACATTTCATTTTCATCAGGCTTAAATATTGTATTATAGACAGGTCATACATCTATCCCGACATACAATATGATACATTTTGGAGATTGTGGAACCGTAAAAAATATCCATACGTTAACTTTACTGTTGATGTTTTACCTAAGTCTGCTAAATCATAAAAAATATGTGATTATTGGTAGTTTCTTTTTCTTAGCAACAAAAGTAGTATTTATTGCTAAGTTTATTTTGATCCTGGATTAGAGAGAGTAGGATCGGAAATTCTAATCCTAGGATTAAAATTTCTGTAATGTATTGCAATTTTTAACTGATAAAATATATTGTAACTGCTGAACATATTTCATGACTCCACGGGTAGAGCTATCGTATCGGAAGAAAAAATATCTACAAAAAACCCAATATTTCTTAAAAAAAACAATAATCATTATTCACACTAAATTTAAATAGTCGTACGGGATGACAATAACAACATTTCAGGCTAAAACATTAATATGTACAAAAGCTTTGAAAACTGTATTAAAATAATCTCACCACATAAATTCACGGTGCATATTTAGTTGTTATGCGTTAAAAAATAATTCATTTTACTGATCAAACTCCGGGATTGGATATTTTGACACATTGACTCGACAACAGTGTATTTTTATTGAATATTATTTACGATATATATTATCATCATCATCAGCCGGGATCGATCCACTGCACTATAAAGGCTTACCCTAGCTCCCTGCACTCTTCTCGGTCTCTAGTTCTTTGCTGCCACCTACATCTATCTAACTGTATGAGTTCGTCTATCCAGCGGGTTTTAGGGCATCCCTGTGGAGGTTTAATGCCCTTTGGGTACCACTGCATGACGGCATATGCTTATATTCATATGCTTACCTACCTTTATCACATCGTGGACTCTAGTCTGCTTTCTTATTCATTGGTAAATTTTGTGATCTTTACGCGTTGTGCCTAACATGCACCTTTCCGCGTCACGTTGCGCTACTCGTAATTTTTGAATTTCTTTTACAATAAGAGTCCATTTTTCACACACATAATTGAGCATTGGTAGCACACATTGGTTGAACATTTGACGCTTAAGCCACAATGGGAGGTCACTTTTGAAGATACTATTGCGGCGCCCAAATATACTCCTTGTCATTTGGGCTCTGCGATTAATCTCGTCATACATACCGCCCGTCAATTGACATTGTCCAAAATAGACGTAGTTGTTGACCCGATCGATTTGAGTACCATTGATGAGGATTGGTTTTGGTTCAGAAAAACAGTTTATCATTACTTTTGTCTTTGAGACATATATTTGTTGGCAAACAACGAACAATGGATATTAATTTATTTAATAACAGCGCACTATCTAGTGTAATTCAAATAAAGGTTAATATTATTCTAAAATATTTTTTGTACGTTATCTTGTAGACCAGGGTTTCCAAAACTTTTTTTGCAATGGAACACTTCGCAAACCCAGAAATTTTAACGGGAACGTTAGTTTATTTTGTAGGTTATTTATTAGCGCAGCTAACCGTTCTGCCAATTTTGGCAACTACTGTCGTTAAACTGACAAGACTTGTCAGCCGGTCAGTTAAAAACAATATACCCCATCTTTTTCATGCGCACGGTGTGAGAAAAGATGGTCCTCCGTCTGTACCTAGATCATGGCCCCCACATCCCGAAGCGGGCCCCCAGGCTAGGATCTTTGGCGGCCCCCCTACTTATCGCTAATGTGATGATCTACAGTTGCCTATTCCAAATGGTGTTCGAGGTAAAATTAAGGGTATTTTTTTTAGCGATTTTTTGTATTTCTAATACACCCACTTTTATGTTGATATGAATAATTATGGACATGTCAAATATCGACATTAAACAAAAATTGTAAGTATGGCATAACCACATATTATTAAATGTTAGTATGCTTGAAGTGACACAGCGCCGCAGGCGACATTTTTTACTATTAGTGCATGTTTGTGATGTGTGTTTATCTCACTTGGCCGGTCGATCTCTCACGCCGGGCCCCCCCGTAATCCCAGGCCCTCAGGATAGAGGCCTGTCAGCCCCCCCCTTGTAAGAGCCATGGCTTATCTAGATACTTGACGACATAAACATCAGTGGAGATTGATCATCACTCGCCTTTCAATATGAAGTAGATTCTTTAATAATTTTAGTTTTACTTAGTTTACTTACTTAGTAGAAGATCTTTAAATGTGTTGCAGTGTATAAAACCTTTCCTAATGGTCGCGGAACACCTACTCAGGTTTGGCGGAACACTGGTGTTCCGCGGAACATAGTTTGGGAAACCTTGTTGTAGACAATAACTTGGCTGAGATCAAAGATTTATGTCTGAGTCACTCAGGCGGTCTTTCTTAGCTCGTATTCTTGTTTGTCCGATGGTTGTTTATCCAGTACAAATCTTGCAAAAGAATTTTAACTAACTTCCCGACTAGCTAGACATTTGAAACTTTTAGAATATATCAGAACACGACGCCAATGCATTTTTTTAATACTTTTAGCCATTTTTAAGTAGAATTGAATTCATTTTCAGTTAATTCTGTTTTGTATGAAAAGTTATTTAGGAAAAAATCCGTAAAAGGGCGTGGTTTTATCAACTAAATTATTAATATATACTTGCGTTACTATGGAAATCAAAATGACATTTCAGTATTCTATATTTTTGTTTGTTTGCTGCTAAACAGCAAAAAACTGATTTGTCGACAATTGCCTTATTTGTCCTAAATTATTAATACATAGAATTGTCAAGTTTATTATGATTCAACAGAAAATTTAAAAACATTGTATATAAAAAGGTCTTTTTATCTTGTAATTATTTTAATAAAATATTCTCTAGTAATACAAAATAAAACATTTATTAGTATTATTTTATTAATTAAACATTTTTATTCAATAGATATTATACATAGATGTTTATTATGCATATTATAAATTATTACATTAGATAACAAATAATTCTAGCAATTAAAATATAATAATTAGCAATATATTCATGATTTACTCTCTATTTCTCTTGTCCCAATAAATCATATGACGATCTATGTGTCAATTTAGCTGAAGAAGGCTTCGGGTAGTCGTATCCTGATGATTCTTTCTCACACGCAGTTAACTTCTTCCCATAGTTAGAATTTGAGTTGGAATTTTCTTTATGACCGTCAGTATTTTTATATCCATGAGAGACTCCAGTATTTATAAAAACGGGAACTTTCTTCTCAACTATAACCTGGTGAGGAACTTCCACTGGGTATGGCCTGTAAATTGGCACTACGTACGGATGTGGCACATATACCTCAACCTTCTGTACGACTGGGACTCTGTATGGCACCTTTACTGGATACGGTATCCTTTCGTAAACAGTATACGGCACAGGTTTCTTTATTGTGATTTTATGAAGTTTTGAATCCCCCTTTTGGATGATTGTGTACACTTGAGGAATAGAAGTGCCGTGATTTGAAATATGGTGAGAGTTATGATGGTCGAATTTATGGCTAGGAGAATAGTTTATTATTTTGTTATGGCCATGGTTTTTATTGCTGTGGTCTTGTTTGTAATGTATTATGTATTTAGATGCTTCAATCAAAGATAGCGAAGAAATTATGGCGGAAATAATCTGAAAATAGAAAGACACATTTTTTAATAAATACAACTAAATGTTAATACCGATTAACGTTATAAATGCCTAAATTCCCCATCAAAAATCCTGTAAAAGATAGAATTAAATAGATTTTTATAATCTCGTAATCATATATTAACGCCCACGGCCGCGCGGCATAAGCGTTGGACTATAAAGCCATGGGTCCCAGGATCGAATCCTGGGTCTGGCAAGTACACATACTGTTTTTCAATTTGTGTGTGTCAGGGTATGGACCTAATAGGTTGAGCAAGTGGCTGACATCCATTTCTCATAAAAAAAAACAAAATCTGTCAATACAAACTTCCACTCTGTTGAGGCCCATATGATCCTATCAGGATCGGACAAAAAAAAAATCATATATTTTATAACTATGATACGAAATGATCGCAGAATGACAGACTAGAAGGTACATCATTTTCATACAATTAATAATATTCTTAAAATTTTAGCACAACAGGAAAAGTACGGTTACTCCACCTCCCGCGTGGCTTAAAAACCGTAAGATCAATCGCTCTCGAGATCAGAAAGCGCCTGTAAAATCATTTGCCAAAAAATGTTATTTTCTTAAATCTTGTGTATAGTTCGTTCAATGAAAAATTAATTATTTAAATTATTATCAAGCACGTAATGCAATATAATCAAGTTTAAGTACCAATTATTGATATTTTGGTTCAAACCACAAAATCTTGTCACCAATATAAAAAAAATTCAAAGCGCTTCAGTTCAATGACTACTAGTTAATTGGTAAAACCAATGACATTATTAATGGACAACGCACTGAGTACAGTAGCTAGCAAGTAAATTCGCACATAGCGACATTTGCACATGTATAGGTAGACGTCACGCAATTTCCATTATGCGATATCACGCATCGGGAATTTATAGCACCTTTATTGTAATGCCGTTAGAACAGTGTTTCTAGTGTCAATGTTCATTTGAGCGAACCCGTTCGAACCGAACCATTCGGCAGACCCGACAAAATGCATCGTTAATTTATAGCAATATCACCTTTATTGTAAATGGCGTTAGAACAGATTATGCCATTCGGCAGACCCGACAAAAAAGTCAGTGTCATTTTTTTCCCCAGATGCTTCGTCCATATTAATGTCATTGGGTAAAACACATTAACTAGAATCCGATGGATACAGGTTTGCCTTTGAATATTTTTTTTTTAAATGTGTATATTTCTGAGGTGTTTTATAATTATTTATGTTAAATAAATTATTAATTAAACAATTCAATAGTTAAATTTAAAAAAATTAAATACAATTAAAATGTCAAAGTAAATTAACTCATTATTATTATTAGACACATACATTTAAAATGAAATAACATTTTTTTATCAATTGCACGTATTAAACTCGTCCATTCGGCTCAGATTATTAAAAATAAGTTATAATCGGGTTGACAATGCAATTATTTCATAAATTAATTAGGAACGCTTTAATCTTTTAAATAATGGTTTTTTTATTATTATTTTACACGATACATTGAAATTAGGACATTTCAATATATTTACTATATCCACAAATAAACGAATAAAATTCATTGATAATTAAAATATTTTCTTTCGCTAACATCAATAATCTTTGAGTTGTCACTATACTATTATATATAACACCACGCACAAATATTTATTTAACACTTTTATCAAGTTGATTTAAAAAACTATATTTTATAAAACATTTCATTATGTTGTTGTAACAGTGTTATTTCAGTTATTTTAAAACAGAAAGAGTTTTTATTATAAAATAAACTACATTACAATTATTAATTACGTACCAAAAGTCTCATTTTGTATTGTTTCTCGGTCGATTGTCAAATAACACTAACGTCTTTAGTGACAAACATATCATTTTATATTAAAAAAAATAACAAACTTTCCACGCGTGCAAATTGTAAAATTTATGATCTAAAACAGTATGTGTGCAAACATTCTCTCTACAATATTGTATGATGCGTTAAAATAATTTCTTTATTTATATGCAAGTGACAGTGAAACTATTTTTGACTAATTAATTGTAATTATTTAAATGGAGATGTTGTAATAGCATTTTCACTTACCGTCGTACCGATGTTTCGCATTTCATCAAACGGAGGGGTATGGGTTCTAATCCAATAATATATCAAAATAACATGACTTAGTCAATTATTTTTTTTCCATTTCTTTTTCTTCTATTACAATAAGCCGAATAAGTGTTAAAAAAACATCTAACAAAAATCCTCATAGAATTTGTGTTGTAGAGATGAAGCAGAAATGATGTTTATTAAATAATCAAGACACTTGTTAGAGATAATATTAATTATTAAAATATACATATAACCGATTAATAATAATTACATATTATGTCATTTGTTTACAAGGATTGGCTAACGTATTTCACTCTACATTTACTAAATATTTCAGTATATTATTTAACAAGAGTATTGAACATAAACATACCCGGTTAGATTTTTTATAAATTTGAAATTTCGCGCCTTTCTTGTCGCGTCACGTTTGATTTGTTCATCTCAAACCCAGTCCTATTTTATACGTGATCATGTGGACAATAATAGTATATTACGACAGCCGTCATGTCAAACTGTGATAAGAGGTAATTTTTAACCGTTTTTACAGGACGTGATCCTCTCCACATAACTGCCACCTAAATGTGATTTGTCAAACACTAAATTTAATATAAAAATAAACGTGTCTGGTGGGATCCTGACTATAAATAGAATAATTTATATCAATATACTTACCACACTACTCCCCGAATATAAATTCTCGACTCGTAATTTCTGTCGTCTACTGTAAAGTAACTGAAGACTAAAAGGTTGTATCTGTATATATCTTTGAAAGGAAGATATTAAAAGGGACATTTGGACCAGTAAGTGAACATTACCTTACTAAGGAATTTCCAATCACATTTTTCAATTATTGTAAAATTACATCGCTTTATAGTCTCACATTATGAAAGTGGGGCTACTTCGTTGGGCAGGCTATATTGGAAACGAAAAAAGGCACAGAAGTAGTCATGGGAAAAGAGTCACTTAAATTTGAACATATGACTTCACGTCACATGTCATGTCTTACTGATTAGGTCAGTGGCGCACTCAGAGGGGGGGAGGCAAAGGGCCCTGGCACCCCCCAAACATAAAAATTCTTAGAATGATTTAAAACATTGAAATTGAAAGCCAATAAACTGTAAAAAATGATGGCAAAAAAATTATTTGTAATTCTCCAGCATCCTTTTAAGAAAAAAAATCTTAGATTTTAATTTCCAACACAAAAATTTCGAAACACTAATGTCGGGTTTTTTTAGAAACTCAATCCCTAATGGAACTGTCAAAAATTCTCGGTGTACACCCGAATTTCGGAGTGGTGTAGGTCATGACTGGAGAGTGCTGACAGGGTTCTAGCCTGGGGGCCCGGGCTGTGGGGGGCCGGCGTGTCAGGTTGACCAGATAAGTGAGATAAACACACATCATAAATTAGCTTTAAAAGTAAAAAAGTCACCTGTGGCGCTATTATACTTCATGCCCATGAACATTTTAAATTATATAATTGTGTTTTATATTTTCTGATTATTATGTGTCGATATTCGACATTATTAAAGTAGATGTATTAAAAATCGCTATTACTTCACTGTATAAGTACCCTTAATTTGAACTAAAACACAATTTGAAAAAACGTCAATGTAGTATTTCACACTGCCTTTAATCTTAGCGGTAGGGGCCCTCCAAATATCCTAGCCTGAGGGCCCGTTAGTGCAATAGACAAAATACCGATGAACTAGAAATTAGGCTGTGTTGTGTTGAGTAGGTTTGTGTATAAGATGCAATAATACTTTTTGTTGTCCATTTTCAATTAATATTTTGGAACCTCAATATTAAAAATACCAAAAATAAACATTCGGCGAAAAAAACGACTACACCCACTACAGTCGGTGGTGGTGTAAATCAAAAAAACTTTTTTTTTTCAGTGGAATTCGGCATAAATATTGTAGCTCTCGTCTAGACCAAGCGGGTAGCATAGCCGACATTATTTTAGTAATGTTTTAGCATATGTACTAGGCGAACATGTCCAGCATGGTCGCTGGACGGTTCAATGGTTACCGCTACTATGCCTCCAATTTAATAAAAACTATGAGAAACTGTACAAATATGCCGCCGTGTATTGTGAAAATATGTAAAAATAATTATATGAAGAAGAAAAAGAGCCTATGGGACTAATGTAAATTCTCATCCTTGGGCTCCCCCCAATATTAAATCCTGAGTACGCCACTGGATTAGGTCATACTTGACTTCATCATAATATTGTTATGACTTGCTATTACTTCTCAGCGTTCACAAAGTAGCAAGTGACTCGCTCATATCTTCAAAGCATTCACGAAAAACATTAAAATACACAGCATTGCTGAGTCTAAGACCCGTTTAACACGGGACACTTGTGTAGCGCCACCGGTGTGGCGAGATTCCGAATTTACATATAACTGAATGGGCGCATTCAGACTGGGACACAGGAGTGTCGCGTTCATTTATATGTACTCGCCACGCCGGTGTCTCATGTGAATCGGGTCTAAGACAGTGGAAGTAACTTGCGGTAGACAGATGGCAGTAAAAATTATCCTTGAAATCCACATTGGGTTATAGTCAAATTGATAATGATAATTAATACCATCGCGCAAGACATACATTATTCACAAAATCGGCTAGACTCTTGACTGCGTTGGGTAGGGCATACTGTCATTCAATCACACATATGGGTGATTATAAAGAAGGATTTTGTGAATTATAATACGTGTATCTAATGAAATAGAAGACTGACAAATTTTTGAATCAAATACATCATTTTAAAATTTAAAAAATACATTTTGTTTGGAAATTATTATTTATTTAAATATTATGTGCATTAAATACTAAATAAATTAAATATACACGAGGTATATAATATACAGTTTATACAAAATATTATAATATGTATTCGTTTGGATTTGTTTTATTTGTTTGAAGTGCTAAAAAGCTTAGTTTGCTTAAGTTAAAAGTCATTGATTCTCTCTCACAAAAATAAAATGATTATACTATAGCATGGTATTAGTTACAATGGTAATTTTTTAAAACATTACAAATTCACAATTAATAAATAATGCAAGTATGGTATTTTATTACAGAGTTTTTTTATAAATAAATAATGACAATAAATTAATTAATTTAAATATTTCTTTGTTCAATTTTAATTATTTAGTATTTTAATCAGTCGGAAATGTCGTTGCGTAGAAGTTATCGTGTCTTTAGATTCTGAAAGAAATAAAAGATTATCTATTATTAATATGTAATTATTTATCAAATTATTTTAGGAGATCTAGGACAAATATGAGATTGAGTATATTAAAAATACTTGTTAACAATAAAATTGGTTAGTAAATATAAAAAAAAACTAAATACTGCATACTGTGGCACATAATAGTGCACGTTGGGAAAAATAGCACTATTCGCACCCCAAAACAAAATTTCTAATAAAATCTCAATTAAACCAGTATATAACCGTCACCCGGTCATATCTGCGTGTCTCTAAAGACAGTTTTGTAATTAGGGAATGTCTCAGGAGTAACCACCCAATACTTAATTAGTCTCTAATGGCTCAAATAGACTCTATGACGATCGGTCATATAAATGCCGAAAAACCCGTTTCATATGTTGGCGTCCTGTGTCACAGGGTGTCACAGAGTGTAAATACGATGTCATAGCTGTCATACAATATGTATGTATAATATGTCGGAATGGCATAGATATGATTATAGACACTAAATCGCTCTTAGCATAATATATTATGTGCTCGATCGTCATATAGTCTATTTGAATCTTCACGTATATAAGTATGCATACTAAATTTACTATAAATTAGATAGATTTTAAAGATAAATATGAAATGAGGTAGGTAAGAGTATGCCATATTATGATAAATGTCGCCAAATTGTATATAATGGTAATGGGTCAGAATATCTCTCAGCATGTAGATAACTGATGAAAAAATATCGTCATTCAGTGATACCCAAGAAGCAGTCAACGGTTGCAGAGCTGACTTAAAACTCGCTTTATAGACAAATTGATCGAGGTCGACAGATATGAGTATTAAATTTCTAGTGTGAAAGAATTGTTCAACCCCTATTGATGAATAGTGAATGTAATATGAAAATACTTATTCGAATGGAGTTTCCACACAGTATTTTCTTTAATTTTCTATTATAGTATAATTTAAGCTAACCCAGCGGTTCTCAGGTGTTTTGGTACACCATACTCGTCATGGGGAACGGCGGCTGGGTATGGGGCAAGTGGTGGCGGGTATGGTCCTTCTGGCAGCTTGGCAACCTGTGAAATATTACAAAATATTTAAAAAAAATCTTCATACATCTTCACATCTTTATATTCGGAGCCAGCGCATAACAAATATAAAAAAAATCTATAAATTGAAACTACACAATTATTTCTGGAGGCTTGTTAAGTCGTGTTTATTATATTTGTATTACCGTGCGAATAGTTTTCAATTAATTTTTATACCAGCACATGTATTGAAAAATATAGTATTTTTAATGTGTATATAATTATTTGTTTAATGAAATTTTAGGCTGATTTACTAGAAGATTTCCCAGAACGATTTCATGTTACCAATTTACCCCTGCATCTTTATTCCATTAGACCAGAATAAAAGCGGTGTAGCCACTAGTATATTTTCGTATAACCTGATAACAATTATTTGAAATAATATAATATTATAATGACAGAATCAAAAAATGTAAAGATTTTGACTTTTTTTTAAATTTACTAGTACTTTTTACTAACTAATGAATATTATTGACATTATAAGTATTATATAATAATAAACTAATGATGTAATATTGATTTGATTATGAAATGTCATCACCCCTACAAAAATGCGTTAAAAGTAAAAACAACAAACGTTTGATGATTTCAAAAGTAATTATTTCCACTTCGTACTAATCAGAAGGGGTTTATAAATAAATGATTGCCTGCCATAAAAAATAACAACATACTAAAACGTATAATGCTTACACAACACACTACTTCTTATTAAATTGTCACTAGCTACTGAAATACAACATCATATAAATTGTTGAATACTCTTTATAACATTCTATTTAGAAGGTATTTATGATTACAAACAGTTTATATGCACTACAAAAATACTATATTATTCATTATGTGTATATTCTATCAACAATTAATTTTATTTATTAATTCTAATTTTTCAATGTAATGAAATTGAGAAGAAATCGTGTATAGTTCAAAGTATCTACAGGATTAATAAATTGTATATTTATTATTAAATAAGGAATTTGGGATACACAACATATACGTGGTTAAAAAAATACTATACAAAACTTAGGGATTGCAATAACGGTATTACATAACTGAAAACCCAAATTAACAATGATTATAAACGATATATCGATGGGTGTTGCAATTTTATGGTTTGATTTCATTATCCATAGTGACTAAAAAGTAATACGTGTCCATTTGTGGAACAAAATACGTAATGCACCCATTGATTTTCTCAATCATGGATTTTAGAAGTTGTCAAGCATACTTTTGGTTTTATTATTATTAGTGGCCCTCACGTCAGCCGAGTCAGCCGGACTTAAATTACGAAAGAAAATGTCAAGACTAGCAGTATCTACTCTTGATGAACTAGCCTTTTTGAGACCATATTTGAGTACAAATCAACAAGTCAGCATTTCCATTGTATTGTTTTGTATATTTTTGATATACAATATGAATGTTATAAGAAAATTGTATGGTAATATTGATTGATAGATCTGTATGTTTTAACCAATATCTGTATTAATACCGGTCATTCAGTATTGATTGCAATCCCTAACCAAATTAGAATACCCTAAACTAAGTTTATAATATGGTCTACATATAATAAATATAGGTCGGTACACTAAACAAGTAATACATAGGTTAACACAACATAAACATGTACTCTTTTTAGTTAGAGTATTCTAAAGCTACGAACAAACCTTAGGCAAAAGCTCTTGAATTTCTGCAAGGGTTGGAACCTTGACCTTGCTCTCCTGGAAAGTAAATCCATGTATTCACAGATTATTTTATAGATCATGTATGTGTATAGATCAGAGTAAGTATATTGGGTTTACTGTTCCACTTGACTTTTTGATCCCGTAATTTTAAATATGAATTTCGACTTTCGGGATTATTTTTTAAAATGTTTTTCTTTATACTAGACTTGAAAACAAAGTTTTTTGTTAATCCAAATAAATCTTAGTTATTTTAAGGCGTCCCCAAAAAGGGGTCTATATAATACATAATGTCAAAAAGTGATTTTATTGACTGAAACGGGTCTATATAGCATTGCTCACGTTATTGGAAAGTTCTATTATTTTATCTGCCACATTTTTTGAGATATTAGCAATACTCAAATGCTTACCGTAGAAGAGGGGTCTATATGATTTATTTTATTATCCAAAAAAAATGTCAATGATAAAGAGTGCTTTCATGAACATAATTATTATCACAGATATACTCCAAAAGTCCGCATGATTGAATAACACGTTTTTTTCCTCTCCTGGAAAATTTTGTTTATGCATATAAATCCCTTATTGGGGGACGCCTTCATTTATGTCGAGCTGTTTTGAGTAAAAGTTATAAATCCGTCTTCTGAACGATCATATTCAGATTAAAAAACCCAAACTGAACATCTGCAATAGGTAAGATAGATAGATAGGTTGTATTGTGTCAGATTTGCTTTCCATCACACAACAGTGGCGTAGTTCATTTACTTTATTTATTTTTATTAATATTTATTTAGCTAGAGATTTCCAACTGATTTGAAATATCTTTGGACGTAAAAACAGTTTTAAGAGAGAACTATGAAATAAGGCCACGTCTATATTAATTAGGTAATATCAGGCCTTTTTTGAATTTTATTAATCCCAATTTGTATCCATAAGATGAAGTCGATGATCCTTGTCAGATATATCCACAGGATGAGTTGGATCAAAAGAGTGGCCATAATCCAACAGTAAAATATAAGCTTATCGTTTACGATACTATCCGTTTACTATTTTTTAACGGAAAGTAACCGGTAATCGCTACAACTCCCTTATATTTATATGTTGTATAACCTACATTTATAGGATATTGTTTATTATAAAATTACCTCTAGTTTGGGTGGGTGAGGGATGTTTCTCAAGTCTTCGAAGTGTTCGATTGGTAAGATTTCTGGAACTTTGAATGCCTAAAATAATAAATTCAATAATACAAGTATTAGTAGAGTTGTTTAAATATTAAGAAAATTATATCCAAATTCACGAACATTGTTTAAATCCACGTACATAAGATGTTGGCACATATCGCGCAATAAATTATTTAAATTTAAATCAATGTTATACATATTATATTGATTTTAATTTTTATAATGATTACATTCAGACTCCCATTAATACATTTGCATATTTCTAGAATTGAAATTACTCGCCTCTAGTGCGGGAGCTGTTGGAATATGGACAAATGGAGTGATGGGCTCCTGCGCGATAGCTGGATGGAGTGGTGTCAGGATTTTCTATTAAAAAATAGATTTATTATGTATAATGTAAACCTAGGCATGGAAAATCTTTATAAATAATATACATTTAATATAAGTCAGTTAAAATTACTTTTACTACGTATCATAGTCATTGCAAATTAATAATTCGGCCGACTCTCGTGGTGGAGTGCGTAAGGCGTTGCCCTTCCATCCGGGAGCTCTGGGTTCGATTCCCGGTGACGACGTAAAATAATTGTTTGTGATTGTTCAAAATTACCAATAACCACCTTGTACGAGAAAGCAAGGACATGGTTATTAATAATTTTAGAAAATCGATGTTCACGTTGTGAAATTTATAGGTTATCGTATTTTAAGAAATTCTATTGAAGTCAAACTTATGTACGTGAAATATATCAACATCGGCAGAATTTTAATAATATGCAAATCACGTCATATTGATTGGGAAAAAAAAGTTTGAATTTTACCCATCACTGATAATCGAACCCGTGTTACCGTTCAAAAAAGAATGGGCTAACATTCTTTAATAGATAATAAATAGACCAATTAATATTTTTTTTTTACCTCAAGTTTGGGTGCCACTGGAATGTGTCTAAGGTCTTCAAAATCTGGGACATTGATGTGGGGTATGATTTCGATGTGCTTTAAAATAAAAAAAACCGATTAAATTAACAAAACATATCAAGTGCCTAAATGTATACGGATGCATGTGTATTAATAGAATTATTATTTATGGTACAGACATCTTTAAAAAGATATTAAGCAACAAGGAGGAATAGTACATAAACTAAGTGTAATTTAAACATATTTTAAAAAAAAAGTCACATTCAAAGTGGCATAATATAATATTATGATACGTCCAGGCAAATATACGTAAAATATTTTTTGTATTAAGCGTCAATTACATTGAGCTGTTTTACGAGCTGTTTATTGGCGAATTCACAATCTGCCTGTAAAGTCGCCCAGTGTAATCATCGAACAAGCTAATAAGCAGGTTGTAAACACTCTACCGAGAAAAGTTGAAAGCCGGTCAACTTTACACGCTACACGCCGGCGTGTGGGCCAGAGCGCAGTAGCAACCTCCTGGTAAAAAAAACGAACTACGTTCTGTCAAAATAGTCGCTGGTTTGTGGCTTCTCAGCGAATGGAAAGTTTTGTGTGTAATCATCAAATCGCAGTAGCTGAATCGCCCGCTTTTAAATTCGCCAACAAACTGCTCGTAAAGAAGCTCAATGTAATTGACGCTTTAGTGATAACTTTTATATTTTGATACAAATGCAAAAATACTGACGACCAAACACATCACTTGTAAGAATAATAGCGCCTGTATACGTACATGGATTTTCTTGCGCCTTTAGTGTGTATTTTAAACTGTCGCGATAATAACTATTTACCCGTAAAAGTTCTGACTATCACTCCAATCTCATTCTTCAAGCGTAAGCGAGACGTGATGTTGTCATTGTATGGTGATATTTGACAGTTTCGGACAGGTTCGTAGATAATCGGAAATCGTCAAAATACTCTGTGCGATGTAGTTCATTTTTCTTCTTGCAGGTTCGCTACTAACGTTTTACTGCGCATGCTCTCCGCAATGCGAGAACCAATTATTACGTGAAAATTCGTAAGCTTCTTAACTTTTTTGAGCCATGCATGTAATCTTGCAATTTGTACGATAATACGTGTTTATACGTGAATTTTCTTGTTATGGCCGCGATAACACGTACTGTCAGCAGTAAATTCAGGCACGTGTAAATGGGCTATAAAACTAATGTAGTGGGAGAAGTTTATAGTAGACAAAAATAAGTAGTAGCGTTTCCTGGAGGCAGTCGAAGCCCAAATTGGGTTATGATGCCGATGATAATAATTTTGGGTATTTACCTCAAGTTTTGGCGCAACTGGAATCGGTACAAGTGGTCTGAACTCTTCGTGGATTATTGGCGTCAGGACGGTGTAGGTAGACTATAAAACAAAAGATATACTATTATTTATTCTGTATTATTTGATTAGATTGGCAATAGTTTTTTGTACCTGTTAGATCAGTAGCGTCTATTCAAATGTATTCAAAAGTTTTTTAGAATAATCGTTATAATGTTCAATGTCTTTATAATTTACTGTTTATAATAGTAAGTAGTAATAATTATTTTTTGTATTTGTTGCTTCGGTTTTGTCATATATATATACGTCTGTTATCTATGGGTCTTGTATATGGTTGTTTATTTTGGTTGCTATGGTTTTCTACTCTTATATTTTCCACCTGTCGTCGGTATTGCTATCTCTGCTGCCACAATTTTAACTAAAGTCATAAATTAAAAGACAAAAACAGTATTGGTAAAATATTAAAAATAAATATTATTTATTATTTTCGTAAAATAAAAAATTTACAACGTGGAATTGTTATAATTTTTATGAAGATTTTTAGTTGAGTCTTTTGCTCAATCCTTCAAATATTGAAAAAAATCTACTATCATAAATTCAATCCACTTCCACAGTATTACTATCGTGAAGCAATAAAATGTACTGGACGTTGGGCGATAATATTGTAATAAAATAAATTGTTGGTTTATCATAACTTATTAAAAATTAAATACATAATCAGTTATTCTATATTTATAAATAATTAATTATTTATTTACCTCAATTTTTGGTGCAGTTGGGATAACTCTGAAGTCTTCTCTGTAGATCTCAACTGGCTTGTGCTCTAATAGAGGTCCCTAAAAAAAGCAACAAATAGATAAAAATGACGCCATTTTTTTACAAAGTACGCTAAAAACGTTTTTAATAATTATTAACTGGTAGTATTTAATGAACAATGCATAGGATTAACATTAATTTTCAAAAAATCGGAAGAAAATATGAATGGAGAGAAATGTAATGAAAAGATATTAAGTGATATTTATACAAAGTTTAGCTTTAAAAGCTATCTAGTAAGAAGTGTAAGATACGGAAATGAACCTTCTATATTTTCCAAGGCTCGATTATGATAGTATAGAGTTATTTAAGCCAATAAATAGTACGTATTGTATAGAGTAAGTAGAAAAAAATATTACATTGATTATAATATTTACAACGTCTTTGAACCCAGGTTTAATAATTACCACTATGCTAAAATTTGATATATTATTTTGCAGATTGTCCATGGAAAAACTTACTCATATTATTGTATCTGTCATCTGAAGACATACATGTTACGAGCAGTTGTTGAATATTAATAATTTTTATTATGGAAAGACAGCACAAAGAATGACTGCATAATAATTATGTCGAAAAGGATTCAAAATTTAGACCCTTTATAACACTAATCCATAAGTAAGAAATGCTGACATAATTTAAATCTGCAATAATCGTTTAGTCAGTACAAAAACAAGATTGAGTGTTTCACAAGCATAGTGAACCGAGTGCAATCTTGTTATTTTTGAGTAAGTTAGGTTCAAACATAATATTTGAGTGTTTATAATTATGTAAGGGTATGAATGCAATTCTGAAGTGGTATTTTGAGTATATTTAAATTGTTATGTAAGGGAAATCATACCACAGAATAAGAAATACTCAAATTATTATAATTGAACCTAGTTTACTCAAAAATAACAAGAATGGACTTGGTTTACTATACTTGTCTATCCGCCTACACATATTTAGGGTAGGCCTGTAAATAGGGTGATGCATGAGAAGACTAGAGCCCAGAACATAAGATCAATGCCAGAAAAGCACTTTTGTAATAATTGTTAGCTCAAAACTGTTATCGAGTCATATGTATTAACTACACAATACTCGAACTGGTTAATGAAATCGAAGCCTGGACGTTAAAATTACGGATAGTAAGACAACTGTAGCCTTTCGAGATGTGGCAGTATTAGCGTATAATGAATATATCCTAGGATGATTACATTATCAATGAGGAAGTTTTCAGATGAGACAATAAGACATGATAAGTTATAGCTAAGTTCCACAATGACAATTAAGATTTACTCTAAGTCATAATGTAGGAAAAGGTAGAGGGTCGTAGATTTTTTTGACTATGCAGTATCCATAAGTGGCTGAGAACGGAATGCAGAATCAAATATTTTGATGTTAAGGATAAGTTGCCGAAAAGGATGACTTAACTATAGACTATACTGACTATAGAGTTAAGGAATCCTTAACCATAGACTCAAATTCATTTGACAATTTATCTCAATATGGATATTGATCGTATTAATTCGTTTAGCATGTACATGAAGAATATTATTTTACTTTTTATACACCAGTCCGCCGAAATACAAAAAACCAGTTAAAGTTTAAGTTAAGTTAAAAAAAATATCTTGCGGTGCCTGGGAAATCACGTATAATGACTGATAACGGAAACATAAGAGTATTATAATTAAATAGTAATTATGTATTTTTAGTTATTGCATTTATAAAGTGCAGTTATCATATTTTTGTCATCGTTTAACAATTACAAAATAATTTACCTAAAGTATAGGAAAGAGAATTTTTAAATATGGTATTATTTTTAATAGAAAAAATGAACGGAGCTTTAAAGACGAGGTGAACCATAGACAGCATGATCTTAACTAAGGAAAATGTTTCTGCATAGTGTTTTGTGCTGAGGAAATTTTAGTTATGACAAATGTTTCTGCATTCCGCTCTCAATGTTTTGGACTAAGACTAGTCCAGGATTGGGAGGTGTACTGCAACCTTTTATAAAAGACGGCACCAAAAGAAGAAAACATAAAACAATACTATATTGGTTTCTCGTAATATTTAAATTGCTTACTTCAATTTTCGGTGGTGTAGGCACAATTGGTAAATGTTCTACATGTTCAAATGTAGGAGTATGAGCGAAAATCTGAAAAAAAAATTATATAATATATTTTTGTATTGTTTTCTTTGATTTATCTATGTGATATGCCAATATAACTATTGCTTCGAAAACTTATTACTAATAAATAGGTGTATAACTTAAATAGAATTTAGAAAGATGATTCAAATTTACTATCAACGTTTTGAATTTTTTTTTCTAAGATAAGCTTGATGGGTTGACATATATTGTCAGATTAAAAAATGTATTAATGGATGGAATATTAAAGAGTTGGTATATTATTTATATTTACTTACGTCCAGTTTAGGTGCAGCTGGTACTGAGAATAATGGAGTGATGTGTTCCAAGATGGTTGGAACCACGTGGAAAGCCTGAAATATGACAGCACTATGAGACAATATAATAATATATAAGATATAAATAATACAGTAAAATTGAGTCCTGATAATGACAAATACTCGGGAATATACGGAAGTTATTAATTACTGTTATGGGTTGGAATTATTAAAAGATATTATTAATTATATTTAATGTTGTCCTTTATTTCCACTTTATAACATAAAATCACATACCATATTTTTACTGGTATACTAATATAAAGTTTGAATATTACTAGGTACAATATGTGTTTCTGGTTAGAAGTCCAACGTCCAACTGAAGAGTGTTTTATATACTGGATAACTACTAGGCAGGAACAATATTGATGATGCAACAAACTTAAGAAATGAAACAAGATTTGACATGTAAAATAATGAACTCATTGTTCCAGCCAGTCAAATCTACTGTAATGTTGACTCACTAATAGTTACGTGAATGGCACATAACATTACCGTAGAACAAAATAAAATTGATTTATTCTAAAAACATGTTATGTAGTTTTGTTAGGTAATCTAAAACATGTGCTGAGATGAGCTTAATGGGCCGAAATAATATATTGTAAGATTTTAATAATTACAAGATAAAAATAACTTTTTATATACCACGTTTTTAAATTTTCTGTTGAATCATATAAACTTGACAATTCTATGTATTAATAAATATTTTTTTTTGTACTTGATAGAAATACTGAATAAATGTAGAATACTGAAATGTTATTGAATAAATATAGAATACTGAAATGTTATTTTGATATTTCATATTGATGTCCATAGTAGCGCACGTATATATTAATAATTTAATTGCTAGGACCCCCTTAGCCATCAATAATAGTGTTTTACTTTTTACGATTTTCTTCCGAAATAACTTTCCATACAAAAAAGAATTTACTGAAAATGAATTCGATTCTGCTTAAAGATGGCTAAAAGTATTAAAAGAATGCATTGTAATCGTGTTCTGATATATTCTAAAAGTTTCAAATGTCTAGCTAGTCGGAAAGTTAGTTAAAAATCTTCAATCGTCCAATACAAATCTTGGACAAACAAGTAAAAATGTGTACTGAACAAAGAAGAATACGAGCTAATAAAAACGTGGTAGAATATATTAATGGATTGATTATCAAAGAGTGGGTACATTATTTCCATATACTTACGTCCAGTTTAGGTGCAGCTGGCACTGATAGTAATGGCGTGATGTGTTCCAAGATGGTTGGCACCACGTGGAAAGCCTGAAATATGATAGCACTATGAGACAAATAGAAGATACATATTATACAACACAGTACAATTGAGTTCTAATTTAATGTCTTGATAATGACGGATACTCAGGAACACCAGGAAGTTATTGAGTAATGTAGAACAAAATAAAATTGATTTATACTAAAAACATGTTTGTTTTATTAGGTAATCTAAAACATGTGCTTACTAAACAGATATATTGTAATGTCACAAACTATGTACGTTAAGATAGTATGATTAATAACGATTAATACTCGTACCTATAAATATACCATGATAAATCGTCAGGTGTTCGAACTTAGAATTAAGCTTATCACAGTATAAAAGTATTGAATGATATTTCATATTATGTTAGCATGTGGCTCTATCACTCAGCAGACAACTTACACTGGTTGTTTTGAATTTTAGTAATGAAACTTGTTAAAATTATCGGCATTTAATGCTATTTTTTACTATTGAAAGATAGTAAAGAATATATTATATTATAATTAAAAGTCTAGATGTGTAATATCTTTAGTTTTTGATTCCTGGAAACATCTCAGAAGAAGATAGGTAAGACTGAGGTCACCACGGACTTAATACTTATATGAAGTGACATTTTTTTTACTCACGTCGAGTACGGGTGCTGTTGGGATGTGAGTCAGAGGCTTGATGATATCTTCGTGGAATACTCTTGGGGCGATCTGGTGATAAAGAAAAAAAATTACATCTTTCATATCTTCAATATAATTTTAATACACGATCACTAATCGATTCTATCAGAAAATGTAATTAAATACATTTTAAAGTAATTACATTACATAACTATGTTAAATCCTGCGAGGATGACATGGGCCACCACAGTGTGGAAGTTATATTAACAGATTCTTGTTTTTACAAGAACTTTCTCAACCTATTAAGTATATACTCTTATAATCTAAATAAACATTAAAAAATGATTTATGAAAACAATAAGCAAATTTATTTCCAAAGTGAAAAATATTAAACAATAATTATTGAACAATATTTCTAAGGTTCACAAGCAAATTCATTATTTGTATTTAATTCCACTACTTTTTTAATATTTATTACTGCATTATGTGTTGGTTATTTAAATGTACGTAAACTAGAATTATTTACAATTATAAAGCAGACTCTTCAATCTGTACCATTAAAAAATATTTATTAAGAAACTTAGGAACTATTTTTCAACAATATTTTTTGTGGTGATTATTAATGTTCTTTAATATCACAGTGTAGAGGTAATAAGTTATTTATTAACCTTGCCAATTTCTTATAACTGTACATTTTCCGGCTACTTATTTATAATACAGTACGCAAGTAATGGCAAGATTTTTAAACTATATAATAAATAGTTTATATTAAATATATATAATTCGAAAACACCTGATATATATTTTTCTCTTTTTTCTTTTGACCATGTTCGATCCTAATATGAGCATAATATGGGCATCTACAGAGTAAAGCAGATAAACTTCAGACAGCTATATAACCTACTAGAATCAATCTTTTGAAAAAAATACTTCCCCCGACGGAACTTGAACCTGTAGCTACTGGATTTGCTTTACCAATTAAACTACGGACATCTTACTTAATTACAACGAATTTAATTAGTAGTTCTTACATGAAATGCTTATATAAAATTCTCCTGCGCCTGGTATTAATATATGGATTAGAATACTGGCCACTCAGCAAACAGGATGAGAGAAATATGGATATCTTTGAGAGGGGAGTTTTGAGAAGAATCTTTGGGGCTGTTCAAGAAAGTGACATTTGGAAATCAAGGTATAATAAGGAGCTGCACATACTTTATGGGGGCAAAAAGATCACGTAGCTAAAAAATCGGCTACGTGAATAGAATGCCAGGGGATATACCGGCGAAGTGGGCTATGTACCCAACCCCCGATGGCAAGAGAAGACCTGGATGGCCGAAATGGAGATGGTTGCACTGCGCCACAGGAGATTTGAAAATGCTAGGTCAAAATAAAATGGAATATATTATATTTTTACTTACTGGTACATCTTCCAATTTTGGTGCAGTTGGGATGTGTACAAGTGGGACTACCAGTTCTTTAACCTGAAATGAGTAATAAAAAATATATTGTATCAACAATTGTATTTATCTGGATATACTATAAGTATATATGTATGCTAAAATACTTAACGAGATTAATTTAAAGAAATAACTATTAGTTGTATTGTTTAAATTTTTGATCCCGGCTAGAGTATACCTATAATGATCACCGTTAAAAGAAAATCTGTACTTCAGAGCACGTTTGTCGTATAAATATAATATAATTGGACTAAAATTGAGTCAAGTACAGATATTGCAGGTATCTAAAGTATCACATATTTCAGGGCCAACTCACCTATTGAGCACAATTAGGGATTGCATTACCGGTATTTCAAAACCGGTAGTCTAGTATTTATCAATACCGAAATACCGGTTTTAAAAATCCAAAATACCGGAATTTTTGGTAGTAAGAAAGCACACTCGTTTACGTTTTTGAAAATGAATTATATGTTATGTGCTGCTAAAATGCAAATATGTTGAGTGAATACAAGAGAAGTGAAAAAATAATGAAACAAATTTCATCAAATATATTTATATTAGTAATTGTCACGATGAATTATCATAATATTATTTCGAAATATAAAACATCCGTGACAAAAATGTTCAATTATTCTATAATTATTGATGACTAGCTTTTCCTGCAGCCGGACTTATTTGCACTTGATGAACTTTTGAGGGATTTAGTTAAAATTATCAATATATTCAAATTATTTGTAAAAATTCACTAGTTCTACAATTATGATCAATACATATTTTTAAATGTCAACATAATAAATGTAAGTACCTATGTAGGTTTTTACCATAAAATAATATTTTAAAAAGATTTTAATAGCTATATTTATTAAGCACCTACTTCTTTTTTTAAGAAATACCACTATTAATACCGGTATTAAATAAGAAATACCGAAAAACCGGTATTGACATTTTCATTCGGTATTGCAATCCCTAAGCATAATAGTAATAATAGATAAAACTAAAAAGCTGAAACTCCTCATACTTGAGAGGCAGAATTTTTTTTTAAATTGCATTGTATAATGTTTCGAAAGTTTCTTGGATATACGAGACTTTGGTTACAAGGTACAGAATATTATATGAATGAAATCTGAGAGGCAATCGAAAGTATTAAGTTGTATTTTGGGCCCATATTCTGTAAAGCACAGTTCTATGTGCATATATACCGAATAAAAATATTCTATAAGTTTTTAAGAGCGATCCCATCAAAAGTTACGATTTTTTAGATACATAATATAATATTGACCGAATTACGAAACATATTATACTCGACTGAAAATTTAAATACATTCAGACACGAATTACTTTCGAGGCATCTTTACTAGATGTCGCTGTATTAATAAATTATAAGTCTTACAAATAAGTAGGTACCTAGCACATGTTTATTCTTTCAATTATTATAAAGCTTTCATACATATAGATATTAGAAACAAACTGACAAATAATTGTAGCTTCAGGACTCTATTTACTGACAGTAATGCAATATTTTTTAAAGTAAGAAAGTCGTTTTTAGATAAATTAAGTGTTTAAAAAAAAACTACTCAATAAGCTCGCTATGTCCGACTTACATACTCAATCAAACAATAGTATGGATTATGGAATCTCTTCAGGAGACCGAGATCCATGACGGATTGTGGTCCCGATACAAAAATACTGCAATATTGTAGTGTCATGCGATTTTTAACGTGAAACATTGAATATTTTGTAGAATGCATTAATAATTAAATTTTATATAAATCTCACCAATTCAGTTGGTGGGGGTCCATATTCTTTGAAGGGTGCACCTGCGGGTGCGTAGGGAAAGTCGGCGTAGCACTGAGCCAACGCTACTGTTAAAACGAACTGAAAAAATAAAACATATAATTAATACCACATGTACTATTCCACAATGCAAAAAGATCATACAATATAAAAAAATAAGAGCTATGCGCTTATTTATACGAAGACTTTTTTCATTATTATCTTCTGTCGGTGCTCGTATGCAGTGGCAATTTTCTGTGACACAGATTAAGCAATCGATTCGTTAAAAAAATTAAGAAGGAGCCTTGAAACAGCTCAAACTAATCATACAACTATTAAGTTATACCTACCGAGATTTTATAATGATGCACATTTTTTTCACAAATCGAGTAAAGAGGGGGGCACCCTTGAAAACTTTTTGTTTAAAAAAAAAACTATATAATTTTAATAAACCTAATAATTTATTTTTGTTTGGTATTAAAGGTTAATATTAATAACATTTAAATAAGAAAATGATGTTTAAACAGGTCAGGAGCAGTTTAGAATAGGTAGTGGATAAAAATGAAAGACTACTGCAAATCTTTAATTTTTATGTTTTCTATATTTTTAATATAATTTAATAATCACAAAGGTAACATTAAATAATAAAATAATATTAAAATGTGACAATGGTTTAAATTAATATGACTTCGGCGAAGTTTGTATAATATACACTGTTATAAGTAATGCTCAATTATTTATTTCAAGGTATTTTTTATGTAATTTTTATTATAGTGACGTAGAAATATTATACTCAAAAATCTATCTAGTAAGACTACAAAAACCTAGTAGGCAACTTCTAATGCCTACTTATTAGAACAATGATAAAGTCTGGATGTCACTGAAATAATTCTTTATAACATACAGTATCGGATACCGTACTCTGACAAAAACTAAATTTAAATTTAAAACAAAAAAATGTAACAAATCAAACACGAACTCAGACGATATTGGTGACGTATTCGTCACTCGAATTTCATATTCATCAGCCGATACCAAACCTTTAAATCAAGCAGTTCAAAATTAATCTCTAAATTAAATTATATAATCGTTCCACGCATATTGTGTTTGGTACAGTTCGGTTATGAGGAATACAGCGGAAAACACATTTTGAAAATACCCGATATGCTGGATTATTTGTTAGTTTGGGTTAGCTTAGGTTAGGTTAGGTTAGGTTAGATTAAACTAACAAATAATCCAGTATATCGGCAATTTTCAAAATTTTTTTGCCACTGTATTCCTTATAACCGAACTGTACCTTGTGTTTTTCCTAATATGACGTAAAACTATTAAAATACTAAATTAACATAGATAATTAAATTAATATTATCTAAATATAAAGATCCAAAAAATGTAATACAGTGTATTAGTGCTTACAATTAGACAACCATAAAAACAGTTCTGTCTATCAATCAATGTTTGTATCCACATATCAAAAAGTAAACTAAGTAGTTGAACTACACACTGTCGTTCATTTTCGGCACTAACTTCACTTTTGAATCTAATACATATAATAATAATAGTATGTTATATTAGAAATTGATATTTTTCAGTGAACACTTACAATGGATACCGGGGACATCATCCTGAATCTCTGTGTATACACTGATTACTTCCCAATCGATCGGATAACTTATATAGCAATATTTTAAAGATATCGATCAAAACCATTACGTGCCTAATTATTATGATTCGTCACTGTCAACTATGGAATAAAATATCTTCTAGTGAGCGAATTTACTACACGCATTTACAAAATCGCTGCTTGTATTAAATATATTATTTGTGTATTTAATAATAAAAACATAAGTACTTTCAAAGCTCGCATACAAAATATATTTACATATATACGAACTTATTAGAAATAAAATGTAAGTTTGGAATTTAAATAAATCATTATTTTTTTATCTTAGTATAATATTATTATTAATATACCTAGTGAAAGGGGCAAAGAGCAAACATCAATGAAGTGACGATAAAGTAAATGCATTGATCCACCATGATTTTTGTGATGATGTAGAATAGATTGATTGATATATTGGATCCAAAAATAATATCAACGAGATAAAAAAAATATTTTAAAATACGCTTCGGTGAAAATTCTCTGTGTGTATTCAAGTGTAGCTTAAAAATATCATTCGTTTATTATTAAAAAAAAATAATATAGTACCTTAAATAAGTAACAGGAACTTTTTATTCTTAGGTACCTACTATGGAATTTCTATAAACGGACGAGGAAAATGTGGTAAAAGTTAAGAATTTATTTTGCAATTCAAAGCACTTTTTCACGCAATGGCAATTTTTTTGACAAAGATGACGCAATCTATTTGTCAGAAGATTTTAAAGGGGGCCTCGAAACAGTTCAAATCAGTCATTACAATTTTAAATTATACCGAAATCTTAATAAGTTGCGTTACAAATTAAGTACAATATCGCCCAATGTGTAACAAAACCCAACTGCAACTAACATTAAAGAGGACTTACATACTTGCTCAAAAGTAAAATCACTAATATTTTTACGTTTCATCAATGAAATCTTTAATTTTCTTATATTTTGTTAACTGTCAATTCATGGTGGAACTGCATTGTATTGTTGTTTTTATTTGTTAAAACGCATTTTTTTTGTAGTACATATTCCACTTTTAATCAATAGATTAGGACCGGTTTCGTCCACCTCAGAGCTCTTAAATCATCAGCTCAGAAATCTTTAATATCAAATAGTTTTAGTTACATGATGGGATTATAGTATATCCATTGATATTTTTATTAGGTACGTTAGTAATTAGAATTGATGATTTTTATTATTTTTTTTTATCATGGAAAACATAAAAATCATTCAGTGCCTATAAATATTACAGAGACATATTATTATATAGTTACGGTTGGAATATTTTTTTTAATAACGTTAACTAAGTACTGAAAAAAAGGTGAGTGAGAGCCCATCTCCATTATTATATAATATTATATAGGTGCTCTAATCTCCATTAAACAAAAAAAATATCGGTGTGTGTACTTATGTACGCTCGTAGGAAGTTATACTTCTTTGGCGTAACAAAACAAAAAAAACTTGTAATAAACTAGATTCTTCGACTAGCTCTTAATTATCTTGTTAAATTACACACTCAAAAAAAGGACCACTTATTGGAACACCGTTGATTTATTTCTATACCCTTTAACTTATATTACTAAATTATATAATTATTTATCGTTGTTTTATTTTATTTTTAAAGTATGACGCTATAACGTTTAATAGTTTGTTTACGTGATGAATTGCAAATGGCCGACAATAATAAATTCGCTGCCTAGCAACGGAACAATTCTAAACTATAATATCATACTGTATAATCGTCACGATTGCAGTATCATTCTGTGGCGTAATGGTTGTGCGTTCGGCTGATAACCGAATAATCGTTGGTTCGAATCCAATCGAGTGTGTTTTTTTGTGTAAAAAAATTAATTATGTGTTACATGTCACTCGCCAAAAATACACTCTGATCTGATTTTCCAAACGCCCCTAAAAAAGTATAATTTCAAAAATAAAATAACTTAATAAATACGTTTATCCAAGTAGAATTGCTAAAAATAATAGTTTGCAAACACTGGTCTTACTAGTGTTTTTTATTAAATAAATTTAATGCTTTCGAACGTAGCACCTTTAGTAATTCAAGTAATTTATTTATGAACTTGTTTTCGCTGTGAAATAGACAAAACACCCTGTAGTCAAAAATGTTTGTGACTTTATGCACAATATTGGAAGATCATTACGCACATTCTAAAAATATTGTTTGCTTGAGTATATGAAACAGTGACCAAACGATTATAGCTCACGGTCATTTATTTTCATAATACATAATTATAGCAGGTACCTAGATACTTAGATGGTGTACAAATATTTAAATTCAAACAACACTTTTTTCATAGATTTAGTGAGAAGTTGGTAAAGCATTTGCATGTTATACTATATTAAAAACTTAAATATGAATATAATTAACAGAGTGAGAATATTATAACAGTAACTAACTTATGGTAGGACAGTGAGTAAGAATTTAACGTTCCTATTTATTTTTTAAGTTAAAACTCATTTAGCCTTTGTAGCGTAGAATTGCTTTAAGGTAAGGAATGGTGAGACCAAAATTTATCACGAAGTATCAGGGCAGTAAGATATGCGAGCAGGTGTACGATTTTAATGTAAAAATAATTACAAGATAAAAAGAACTTTTTAGATACAAAGTTTTTAAATATTCTATTGAATCATATAATCTTGACTTGACTAGTTTAATGATCAAATAAAATGTACTTAATAGAAATAATATTGAAATGTCATTTTGACATTCATATTGATTTCCATAGTAACGCACGTATATATTAATAATTTAGTTGCTAGGACCATCCGCTTAGCAACCAATAATGGTGTCGAAATAACTTTTCATACAAAACAGAATTAATTGAAAATGAATTCAATTCTACTTAAATATGGCTAAAATTAATAAAAAAATGCATTGGCATCGTGTTCTGATATATTCTAAAAGTTTCAAATGTCTGGTTAGTCGGAAAGTTAGTTAAAAATCGATTGCAAGATTTGTACCGGACAAAGAACCACCGGACAAATAAGAATACGAACTAAGAAAAACGTTGTTATAAAACGAAATTTTGAATAGTGAACATTAGAAATAAGAAATGAATTTTTCTGACTGTCATATTTGGCTTCAAATCAATGAATTGATTATGACATGACTGTATGCTCATATTTAGTTATTATATTATATTTATTTACAATGTGAGAAGAAGACAATTTTCTATCCCTAAAACTAACTTATTTTAACACATTTAAATGGTTAATTTTCATTGTAATAACTATTTATAATTAACTATTTCTTTTATTCAACGAATAATTCACAAGATTTAAGAATATATCATTCTGATTATTGAACATATATAATTTTTAAAAACACTTTCTGAGACAGTATATTATAACCAATAGAAAAAATCCTTTTTGAAAAAAGTAAGCCACCCCGGCCAAAAATCGAACCCTGCCCCATCCATCGCATTTAACCAATATGCTACGGCGTGACATACTAATTGCGACAAATTTTAACTATTAGTCTATTATTTTAATACCGACTCATCAGCGTTCTTCCAAATCAAGCTACTTTGGCAATCGATTTTTGTTACTATTACTTCGATTACTAACCGACGTCGTGGAATTTCTCCAATATTTTTTAGTTTAGTTTAGTCCAATAATTACCTACTTTGATTTAAGAAATAAAAATCGATTGTCAAAGCAGCTTGATTTGGAATAACGCTGATGAGTAGGTATTAAAATAGACTAATAGTTAAAATTTGTCGCAATTAGTATGTCACGCCGTAGCATATTGGTTAAATGCGACGGATGGGGCGAATACCCGGGAGATGCAGGGTTCGATTCCCGGCCGGGGTGGCTTACTTTTTTCAAAAAATATTTTTTCTATTGGTTATAATATACTGTCTCAGAAAGTGTTTTTAAAAATTATATATGCAATGACTATTATATTTTTTTGTATGTGGAGGCAAATCTAATGTAGTAATTTAAATATTGTATTAATTATTCCTACATTTAATATTAAAAGCATAGCCATCCTATCGATTTATTCAAAACCACAATAATATCAACATCGAATATGTTAATATCCGCATTGACGCGACATATAAGAAAACATGTGTATATGTCCCCAGGCGAACCGTAATGAACATCTACAATTACCAGTATTATATTAGAATGCACATTTAACGTAGGCTCATTTTATTGAATTATGCATTATAATACAAAACTATAATGACACCGCAATTAGCAATTAAGAATAAATAATTACGCATGTCTATTTTATAGATAAAAATAAAAATACACGAATGCCTTAGGTATTTTCTCTAATACTACAATCATTACAATATAAATAAATAAATTACAATGTTAAACAATGTATTCTTTTTTTCTATCAGTTCTTCATCGGAGGTAATCAACGAAAGGTGGAGCTGATACATATATAGTTAACAGGTTCATATTTTTCTATGCAACATCGATTTTACCAGTGTACTCCACTTTTGATAAACAATAATTAGGAAAATGTGGGACAATGTATAATACTAATGTGTAGCAATAACACGTGAGATATTATGAATTATATCTACTGGTAGTAATAGAACTGGTAGAACTCTATCATATTGAGATTATAAGATTTTTTTGTTAAATTTAATATAGGTACAATATTTGATTTAAACCAGCGCCAAAACGTTAAAGAGATATAACTTGCTACTTATATTTAATTTTAAAGTTATTTTTTGATCATTCTGATGAAATATTCATAGCCAATAGTAACTGTTAACGTAATTAGTTCAAAATATTGTAGAGTTAACAACAACTTTCTTTATTAATTAAAATTATTAATGTTTAATAAATTTTCCAAAATATATAGAAAGACTAATAATATTATAATAATATAATAATTACAAGATAAAAAGAACTTTTTATATCCCATATTTTAAAATTTTCTGTTGAATCATAAACTTGACAATTATATGTATTAATAAAAACTTTTTATTGTACTTGATAGAAATACTGAATAAATATTACATAAATATACAGAAATGTCATTTTGACATTTCATATTGATTTCCATAGTAACGCACGTATATATTAATAATTTAGTTGCTAGGACCCACTTAGTAACCAAAAATAGTGAGTAGTAAATGTTACTTGTAACGACTTTTTCCGAAACATACAAAACAGAATTAACTGAAAATGAATTCAATTCTGCTTAAAGATGGCCAAAAGTATTAAAAGAATGCATTGTCGTCGTGTTCTGATATATTCTAAAAGTTTCAAATGTCTAGCTAGTCGGGAAGTTAGTTAAAATCTTGCACAAACAAGAAAAAATTTGTACTGCACAAGACATCTGTACCGGACAAACAAGAATACGAGCTAATAAAAACGTGGTAAAATTCAATACTCTTTATATAGTCCTACAATATTACGAGTATTATGTTAATGCCGCGATATTCGATTAAGGGGGGACATGCTCGTCGAAGGTCAAAATTGAGTTTTTGTTGTATTTTCAAACCATGATCCTGGACACTCCTTAAACGTTGTAGATAATCTATTTATATAATTTTGAAGCCTTATTATCCTTTATAGTTATTTTAAACATTTGATGACTGCATAAAGTATTTTTGTTACATAAAATAGTATTCTTTTAAACCTCTCGCTCTAATGTTTTAGAATATAGTCATATTTCGGTACATAACTGTGCAGTGGTGTTAAGATTTTTTACATTTATTAATTTTTAGATGCATTTATAAAACCATTAGTATAATTTATTACGAGATAATTTTTGTAAAATATTCACGATAAAAAAACATATTGATAATCTCTGTGATCCCAAATTTGACAAGAATTAGGCATTTTATTATTCAAAAAATCGGCAAGATTAACACATTTGAAGATGATTCTAAAGATACTTATTATAAGCTATGTCTTTGACCATTCAAGTGTGATAGAGATCTTATGAATAATGATTGCTTTATAATAATTATTGACCTAAGAATAAGGTAGTGTTTTTTTGAAATACGCCATTTCTTTTATCATTCCCCAGTGGTTAAGCTACAACATACGGCCGTAGCCATAAATTGACAAACTATAATTAAAGTAGGGAGTAAAATTATGCTAACGCGCGTGTTTGAACATGTACCTAACCGAATTTTTTTTAATTTTTTTTTAAACGGTACATGTTCAAACACGCGCGTCAATATCATTTTACTCCCTATTTCAATTATAGTTTGTCAATTTATGGCTACGGCCGTATGTTGTAGCTTAACCACTGGGGAATGACAAAAGAAATGGCGTATTTCAAAAAAACACTACCTTATTCTTAGGTCAATAATTATTATAAAGCAATCATTATTCATAAGATCTTTATCACACTTGAATGGTCAAAGACATAGCTTATAATGAGTATCTTTAGAATCATCTTCAAATGTGTTAATCTTGCCGATTTTTTGAATAATAAAATGCCTAATTCTTGTCAAATTTGGGATCACAGAGATTATCAATATATTTTTTTATCGTGAATATTTTACAAAAATTATCTCGTAATAAATTATACTAATGGTTTTATAAATGCGTCTAAAAATTAATAAATATAAAAAATCTTAACACCACTGCACAGTTATGTACCGAAATATGATTATATTCTAAAACATTAGAGCGAGAGGTTTAAAAGAATACTATTTTATGTAACAAAAATACTTTATGCAGTCATCAAATGTTTAAAATAATTATAAAGGATAATAAGGCTTCAAAATTATATAAATAGATTATCTACAACGTTTAAGGAGTGTCCAGGATCATGGTTTGAAAATATAATAAAAACTCAATTTTGACCTTCGACGAGCATGTCCCCCCTTAAATATTTGGCGTTGATCCACGTCAAATTATTCGTTTGTTCGACAGTTTGGAAAAGCGCTGCCTTATACATTGAAAAAATGATTGAAAATTTGATTGGTAAATATAAAATTTTCGAACTAATAAGAAAAAAATATCTTCCCTCATAGGTAAATAGCATTGTTTTGAGATGTTTTACTTTTTTAATAATATTGTCTGATAAAATGTATTTGTTTTATCAGTGAATATTTTTGCTTCTTTTTTAAATTGATTAAGTACTATAAATGTCTCTTTGTTGTATATTATTAATAACTAGTTGAAAATGTGTCTCTAAGGCGGACTAATTAAACTGGTCTAGTTATATTAATAAAAGTGCAATTAGTACGATAAAATTGCGTTTTATTTAAATTAATAATACAATGCATTTCTAAAAACCATGCATTGACAGTTAACACCGTAAAAAATGTTCTCGTTTGTATGTTTTGTTATTTAAAACATGTTATCTTATGGCTGAGAATCGTCATTTATGTTCATTCTAAACGCAGTCATCTTTATATGAACGTATTTTTACGATGGTGTGTACAATTCTCTCGAAAAAAGGTAGACTTCTCCAGTGACATTGAGACTTAAAAATCATTTGATCTTCTATACATATTCCAGGGTAATTATCTGTTGTGTTGTATTAGATTGTTATACCCATGAGCTTAGGGGCTATCCTGGCAGTAGTCCAACTACCGAAAGGGTCACCTAAGTCAGATAGGTATATGCTACGACACCAGACAAAGAAACAACCATCGGATGAAGGCACCAATTGCTTTGGTACGGACTAAAGTGCGGTAGTCAAGAATATACTTACTATATAGCGCAACTTATTGTAACTGTAATAAGCGAAAATTTCATCCAAATCCTTAAAATTTCATGCTGATATATTTAATTTAGAGAAATTACCTCATGTAAAATAACAGAATTAGTTAGTACCCAATACCATTATCATTTTTTTACCACTGCCAAGGAAAATAATATATTCCATATCATTTTTAAAACTAATAATTAATGAAGTTATCCAAATGGCATGAATGTCTTTCAATACCTTCCAATAAATTTCATTCATGGTTTGAAAAATATGACCCATTATTTAAAAAAAACCAATACATTATTATGTTAATACTATCCACCGATGGTAGGTAATTAAATCCATTAGAATTTCAATACATTAATATTATAATATGCACGTCTAAATTATTTAATAACTAAGATTTGCATTTGTTTTGTTCATCTGCCAATGAAAAATTAATGATTTTTGGAATTGCATAAGACATGTGCGTATTTCAGGCTTCATTGTTTGGAAAATGGAAGAATATTTTTTTTTAAATAGTGCTATGTATAATTATGTAAAATTTATTAGTTCTAATATATCAAAGGCCGTCATAACCAATATCCATATGAATGCAATATTTAAATGTCAACCACGTTGACCTAGTCACTAGTGCATCGAGCGGCCGTCTTTGTATAAATACGATGCTGTCGGTCGCGTGTTCAACCCTGTGAGTGGTCAAAAATACATGCTAGTTTTTTATGCATTTTTTTATATCAATGTATTGGGCGAATGGCTAATGACTATTCGTTGTAAAAAAAATCCGTTAATACAATCTCCAGTATATGGGGCCCCAGGATCGAACATGGTAATGTACCTTTTTACAACGTTTTTCTTAGCTCGTATTCTTATTTGCCCAGTACAAATCTTGCAATCGATTTTTAACTAACTTCCCGACTAACTAGACATTTGAAATTTTTAGAATATATCAGAACACAATGCCAATGCAGTTTTTAATACTCTTAGCCATCTTTAAGTAGAATTGAATTCATTTTTAGTTAATTCTGTTTTGTATGAAAAGTTATTTCGAGACCATTATTGGTTGCTAGGGGTCTGGAGTCATAGCAACTAAATTATTAATATATACGTGCGTTACTATGGAAATCAATATGAGATGTCAAGTACAATTTTTTTTGATCGTTTAAGCTAGTCAAGTCAAGTTTATATGGTGCAACAGAATTTAAAAACGTTGTATATAAAAAGTTCTTTTTATCTTGTAATTATTTCCCTTTAGGTATATCATGTAACTAGATTATATAGAATGGAAAATATTGGTTAAAAAGTTTAAGTTAAAGGGTCACGATCGCAATTTATTATTATTAATGAATATTCATATCATACCTAGTCTTAATTTGATAACAATCTAATGAAAAAAACAAGATTTTTACATATGTTTGTATAAATAATCTGATAGTAACGCATATACAAACAGTGTTGCCAAATTACTCTCATTCATGCTGGATTTATTTATTTTTTATTTATCTGACGTGAAAATAGTGTAGGTACATGGCTCTACTATCTTGTGGGCTTGAATTTTTTTTTCTGAAATGAGCAACTATTTTATGTAGGTTTGTAAATTGCTCGAAAATTACTGAGTAAATGCTTGAATATAAGCAGTCACTGTTGAGCTTAGGTTAGGACTAGCACACCCACTGCAGGAATATGTGGCTGCCTGCAGTCGATATACATTGCAAGATGTTGGTTTGAAACATAACATACTGATTAACATGTTTTATATTTGGAAGTAAAAGTAGGTACATATAAGAACACATGGATTGATTAAAACAATTTCTAAACTGTATTACTTATATAACTATAAGCAATGCATCAATAATCTATAAAAGAATGCCATTAAAATGAAAACGTCACATTTGTATAAAATATTTTTTTGAAAATACTTATGTGGCGAAAATTTTTCTAGTCATGGAGTAAGAATTACTGTGGGCGCGAAGAATAATTATTGTTGGCGAAGAATATTCCGGACATTGATATCACGTTTCTTACTTAGTAAAAATAGTAAGTATGAATTACAGAACAGATAATAAACAGAATATTGATAGGCTATATTCAATACGCCGCATGTTGATGCAGTATTTTGAATGTGTGAGTGTCCTACGAAAAATGAATCACGCATTATGCACGTGCAATAGTGTGTGTAATACACCAACATTAAATGAGCGTACATGCATAAACCGAGATCAGTTTTCAGTATTCCAGGTAAAACGTATTCTTGACATGTGTGTAAGCTTAGCCCGGATTCTTCCTTACTCGAGTCGGTTACCTGCTTCGCCTTACCCGTTACGTATTTCAGTTCCCATTATTTCCCTGGTATTAATACTATTTTTTATGTTTATTTGACATTGTAAATTTGTCTGTAAGTTTATCCGTACCTATGTAACTTAGCGCAACACACACACAAACACTCTCTTTGCACACATTGAGCGCATCGACAAGAATGTTGGCAAGTGGCACGCAATTTTTGTCTAGTTTCTAATAGTTACATATTTTGTATCATAATAATATGCTTTAAGTTTTGTTATTTCTTTATTAAACACCACAACAGGCCGTGAATCCCAATTTCAGTGGAAAACTCTCAGGCTTGAGGAATTCACACATTGCATTATGAAGTTTTTCACATAAACGGAGCGCGCATTCAATATTGGCAATATTTGAAGCGCCTAGTTTCAAAACCCCCTAAAACGATTTTAGGTAGTTTTTTTATTAAATCGGTGAACTTTATATACCTATTTATTATTTAGGTCGTACATTCTAAATGGTATTTTAGCTTATCCATTTTAGGGGTATTTGAAAAGCACATCCAACTATTTTAGCAGTTTTTGATGGTTTTTGATGTTCAATCTTTGGCCATCATATAGGTAACAAAAAATCCATCTAAATACATATCTGACTCAAAATTTTTCAAAAACCGCTTTAGGGGGATTTGAAAGTAGGCGCTTCATTTGACGACCGTCATACAGTAATAAACCGAGTCTGGCTTCGAACCCTTGGCATTGCATTTCTATCTGTTATAATCTATTCTGTGGATAGAACACATAAATTGGTATTGTTTCATATTGTTAAAAAATATCTAAGATGATAAAATGATGCCCCTTTGGCATTTTTTTTATTTTATAACTTTTGAAAACCCGATTTTTCTTGTCGTAACAATGAATTATTATCTCTCTTTCCTATTCGATCTGATCTCGTTTTTTTCATTATGGAGTTGGCAACGCTGTGTCCAATGCCAAACATGGTAATTAAATCAAATTGTGTACACTAATTACCTTTGGCAATGGCGTCATAGCAAACATCCAATTAAATTCATGCATTTTGACATTGCGATGCGCAACTCCATAGGAAAGCGTGTGCCAATTATTCTGCTACTTTATTTATTATTTATTATCACAGGCAACACTTAATTTATGCAAATAAATTCTTTTTTGGGCAATTTTTACGATACTCAATGACGGTTTAATAAAAGAAACATGGTGGCGGTATAACTTGGAAATGTTTCAACTACTTACAACAATTTCAGTTGCTACAGTTAATTATCCCTGTGAACACCTGTTATTGAAATAAATCATTGTTAATTATCAAACAATGAAGCTACCGGTATGTCAAACTTATTTAAAACAACACCTTTGCTTTTAATTTACCACATACATTAGGTATAAAACAAATAATTCATTTATTTGTCAGTAACATGATTGCACCGAGATGATTGAAGAAATTGCGTGTTTGTAATTTATTGTGATATCCATCTAATGTTTAAAAGTGACCAGCCACTAAAATGCGTCAAATAAGATACATCCTTTTGAATCCTGTGTATATTTTATTGACTCATTTTCACATACACGATCGCAAGCCTTGTCACAATAAATATTTGTAAAACTCTAATATTTTATCTCATTACAACGTTTTTATTAGGTCGTATTCTTATTTGTCCGGTGGTTGTTCATCTGGTACAAATCTTGCAATCGAGTTTTAACTAACTTCCCGACTAACTAGACATTTGAAACTTTTAGAATATATCAGAACACGATGCCAATGCATTCTTTTAATACTTTTAGCCATCTTTAAGTAGAATTGAATTCATTTTCAGTTAATTCTGTTTTGTATGATAAGTTATTTCGGAAGAAATCCGTAATCCAATCCACTATTATTGGTTGCTAACTGGGTCGTCCTAGCAACTAAATTATTGATAAATATACGTGCGTTACTATGGAAATCAAAATGACATTTCAGTATTCTATATCTGTTTGTTTTTTATTTACTTCATATCAAGTACAAGTTTGAGCATATTAAGCATAATAATTCAACAGAAAACTTAAAAACGTTGTATATAAAAAGTTCTTTTTATCTTGTAATTATTTATTGTGTATGCTAATATCATTGAATATGTATGATGTACCTTTGTATAATAAGTCAAATATCTTTAAAAAAATCAATCAATAAAAGTATTGTTTACCTTTTAATTTTATACCTACAACATAATAATTTGCAAACTTCAAAAATATGTGGAATAATTGTTATCATTTTGAATAGAGAGTATTCCATCTTAAATAATAAAATAAACTTCCATTTAAAAATATGAAAATTATACAGTTTTTACTCTCTCCAGATATTTTGTTTTGGATTTACGAGGCTTACGACTGACGATATTAGTATTTGTACGCTAGAAGTAAACTACGGCAAGTCCATATTGACAGCTTTACACGTAAGGTAAATGAGTGATTGATGACAAGGTATCGATAGTTATTTATTTTTTTAGTTTTTAAATTTCCAAAATGCGTTTTTTAAATTTTACCTTAAAATACATTTTTTCTCTGTTATTAAAGATATTGTGAATTGCTGCCATTTAATAATATGTTATAGAGAAGAATCAATTAGATTTTAACACTTTTTTACGAAATTTGGAGTTGCCAAAATTTACCTCTCGCATACAGATATCAGAGCCTATTCATTATTTATTAAATTATAGTTTTTAAGTGACAACCGGTGTATAGTTAGTCAACAAAAATAACACTTTCGGGGACAACACAATTTAATTGTTTTAATTCCATTCATGGATGGCTTTATGATTTTGATGTGTTATTGTTATGAATAGACTCAAAAGGTAGATTGAATCGGTAAAAACTTTTGAAAAAATAGACTTAAAGCACAATAGCTCTGAAGTACAGAGCTTAAAATTTTCTTTAAATATTGGGTTGCAATACTGTCAATTCTTGAGGAAAATAGTTTTTTTCATTGGCTCTGTGATCCGATGTAGATCTTTCCTATATTCCGTAAATGTTTTAATCTATTACTTTCATATTCTGGATTAAAACAGGGATTAGAAAACAACATGTAAACTTTGACAGAGAATCTGCGACCTACGGATTCATCTCACACGCGTTTAAGTAGGTATTGAATATTACACCCCGTCCGCTATGAGTTGGAATGTCAAATATATCATAAAATAATTTAGCTTCGCACCTATAATAAATTTAATTATATTCCTATTGAACTATTCAAATCTCTCATATGACAGTTTTGTCAAAGTGCTTATTATTTTTAAATGTTATGTTTATTTATATTAACTACAAGGCATATTTTAGCAAAACCTCCTCAATTTTATATACACCATCAAAATTAGATTATAAGTAATTAAAAAAGACATCTAGTTTAACATGTCTTATTAAAATAAAACCATCATATCTTCAATGTACGTAGTTATCACATCAGAGATCTTACAAAGAATTGATGATGATGAGCCCTTCAATATCTGTTATTCAGATAAATCATTTTAATCAGAACTATGCCTTATGCCGTTAATGTATGATTTCAATTATGTCTCAGCAAAGTTTTACGAAGATATTTAGGAAAATAAATTTATTATAGCTATAATATTTTATAATATTATGACTTCGCAACTCATAGCGGACTATAGAGTGTAACTCTATCCGACTGACTTTCTCTTAGGAATGCTTGCATACTAGCTTAAAGTTTATAAGGGATCTTTATTTAGCTACATATTTTTTCCGACTTAAATGGAAACTCTGCCATTTTTGGTAGTATTGACTTGTGTGTCTCTGAATATCTACATAAAACTGTAACCTTCATAAGTGACAGTTACTACTAAGACTTTTCCATTGTGTGCATTGAAAATAAATTATTTTATTACATAAATAAATTATATGATAATATAGAGCACATAATTTACATCCGTGGTCACTTAACAATGTCCTTCTTTGTGGGCGAATCGGAGCCGTATCTTATTTATTTGCGTGGATGAATTATTTAAACATTATAATGATTAATGACAATTGAATGATGTTTGTTAATTAATTTGTGATTATTTTTTTTATTATAGCATGTCTATATACCCACGTTATATGTAAAAGTATAGTAACAGTTAGTGATGCTTTTTTAAAAAAAATCTATGTAGGTCATTCGAAAATAGATTATTTTTTTACAAGTATGTAAGTATGTATTTAAGGCTATACCTCAGTTGAGGCATGGTCTAAAAAGATCGTGGCTAGGCGATGCGCGGATTGCGGGTCGCGGGTGCAAATGACGCATGTCAAACGAAATATAATTTGTCATATAGATCCAGCATGTGTCCATTTAATGTTCTGTTTATTGTTCTACCAGTAACAAAAATAATATATTCATTGGCATGTTTTCTTTTTAAAGTAAATGGGTAACATTTTTAGTCATCTTTACACGATTTAAGAATTAATACGCCCGTCGCCATCACGAAACAATTTGGCGTGTTTCCAGCTTGACGTTGTCTCTTCGAATGGCAGCCGGCAGCGAGTCCAAAATTTCGTCGCGCCTGTAGTTGAAAATTATTTGCCGTTTCACTGATGTATCATCTTAAGAGGGATCACACCAAAAGTTGCGATTTTATAGAGCCATCTATTACCCGAATTACGAAGGATATATCTCACATAATATTAGAATCTAATTCCAATTATAATCCAATAAAAAAAACCTTCGAGGCATCTTAACTAGATGTCACTGTAATTATAATAAATTACAGTTATTATTTACCATAACCTGAAAATGTGACGTTTACAAAATAAAACCAAATTGAATACATTTAATATATTATTATATACATAGGTGCAAGGCTATTTATTATACTTGGGAGTTTAAGTTATATTAGTTGCAATGTTTTTGTTATGATATATGTAGTATTTTACATATTTTACAACATAATTTTGCTCAATTTCTAAGAAATACGCATCTTTTTTGGATTTCCGTACAATATATTAATTTTAAAATTAATTTGAACTGTTTGCATCATTTGCATCAAAGAAAATAGCCGTTATTTATGACATACTACTGTTTGTGGTTTTATGTGATTATTCGTAATTATTATATACTTACGCGAATTCAAATACTTATGTAATTAGTGAAGTTAATGATATCAACACGATACGCAGTAAATATATCAGGCGATCATAGGACAACCAGTATTAGAAATATTACCAGTATTAAAAATGCAGAATTAACAGCGTCTATAGAATCGTATCGCACAAAATAGTAATTTTTCGATATTTAATCACATTAAAAACTGCTTAATCATCGATAATCAATAATAAAAAATTTAAAATTTTGTACTATCACCCAAACATATTTTTTTCACACACACAAATAAACAATAAATAAAATTGTGCGCTGGAAACTTTTTTCGGTACAGTTCGGTTATGAGTAGGGATTCCAATCCCGGGATTGATAAACATAATCCCGAACTTTTCGGATTGGTTTTTTATCAATTTTTATGGAAAATAAAATAAAATCGAAAATATGACAGAAAAAATACGTTTAATAACAAATAACTACATTAGAAATAAACTGAGTTTGAATGAAGTTTGATTTATTACCCATGTGTAAGTTGCCGATTCATTTTATTTTTTCACATAAATTAATGAAAATGAGATTGATTGGAAAAAAACAATGCTTCGCACTATCAACAAAGTAATTCCACCATGATCTCATACGTTTTACGGCAGTTTCATATTTGGCTGACTAATAAGATATATGAAGCGGAAAGGCCATAAGTACACCATGATTTGCTTTACCATTTTAAATCTCGCTATGAATGGGTCATTAAGTTTAGTCTTTACTATCAGAAACAGCAATCTCATATTAAATTCATATTATTTATATTACAATATTATTTACTCCATTAAACTTATGTATTTCCAAGATTGAACGTATACAATATTAACAATAAATGTCTTAAATAGTATAAATTATACTAGATTTATTTTTGAACGATTTTATCAATGTTATTTGTAATTATAAAAAAATTATATTAACAATGGAAAAAAATGCCAATCCCGGGACTAGTCCCGGGATTGGATTCCTTAGTTATGAGGAATACAGCGGAAAACTGATTTTGAAAATACCCGATATATTGGATTATTTGTTTGGTTAACCTAACCTAACCTAACCCAAACTAACAAATAATCCAGTAAATCGGGTATTTTCAAAATGTGTGTTCCGCTGTATTCCTCATAACTGAACCGTACCCTTTTTTCTAGTGTTCTTAAATGCAAGTAATTAGAACATTTTTTGAATGTCAAAAAAGAAGTAAGTAGATGGTGAAAAAATATGTACACATTTGAGTTAATAATACCGTCTGTGTGAATTTACATGATATATAAAGGAAATTAGTTGAAATCTTGTAGCACACCAGTTGGAAAACTCTATGTTAAAATACTTGCACACTATGGCAAAATATATGTCAGAACAAACTCAGTTACTTACTATTTTTTATTTATAAATTATTGGCGTTAGTACACAATATTATCAGATTGCTTGCAGAACCAAACTGGTATTTAGAACATTATTTGGTCGTCTGAATAGTATCTTCAAAAGTAATCTCTCACCGTGTCTTAAGCTTAAAGTCTTCAAAAAATGTGTACTACCAGTGCTCATGTATGCATGTGAAACATGAGCATCAAAAAATACAATTATAGCAAGGTGCATGTTGGGCATAACGCAGAAAGACCACAATATAAATCAATGTATAAGGAGAGAGATATGCGTACAGAACTGCGTGATAGACAAATACAGCCCAAAGGCTTATTACACCAGCAGACGCGCAGATCCAACCAGATCCAACGATCCACGCTAACCGTCGTGACTAATCTTCTTTACACGCGACGATTCGATGATACTTGCTTATTATTGGTTTAAAATAAACATAATGTTGCTATTATTAATAATTACAAGATAAAAAGAACTTTTTATATACCATGTTTTTAAATTTTCTGTTGAATCATATAAAGTTGACAATTAATTCTATGTATTAGTAAATACTTTTTTTTTAAATTTTTTTGATGAATTATAATTAGAAATACTGAATAATTAATATAGAATACTGAAATGTCATTTTGACATTTCATATTGATTTCCTTAGTAACGCACGTATATAATAATAATTAAGTTGCTAGGACCCCCTTAACAACCAATTATAGTGTTTTAATTTTTACGGATTTTTTCCGAAATTACTTTCGAAAAGATGGCTATTAAAAGAATGCATTGTCATCGTGTTCTGATATAGGTATTCTAAAAGTTTCAAATGTCTAGCTAGTCGGTAAGTTAGTTAAAAATCGATTGCAAGATATGTATTGGACAAACAAAAAAAGATTTTTACTGGACAAACAAGAATACGAGCTAATAAAAACGTGGTAAAATTATAGGTTGACAAAAATTATTTCTTCGTTAGATTGGTTTAACGTCAAAACTCAGCTAGCTGTCAAACATAGCTAGGTGGCAAGTGTTGGTTGTTTTTTTTATATAGAAAATATGTTAGTTTTGTGTACGTATTATTATTAATTTACATAATGGATAACTACCTGGCGAGCGTGAATCTCCAAGCGAATCAGTTAATATTGATTGTAGCGAGTGTGGCTACATTTCAACTCGCTCAGGCGAATAGAAGGACTCGTTGTCAATGAAAATACTGTCTAAAGTTGGCTTAGTGAAAAACACACCAAACGATTACAGAGACGCCTTAAATCGACGCACCTGGACTAGAGACCCAACTAGACCAAGAAGAGTTGAATGAATTAGAGTAGGCCCGAAACAGTTATCTTTGATATCGTAGAAAATAACTTTGATTCAAAACCATTATGATAGAGTTCTACTACGTAAACGTCAGTTGATTTAGATTCAATGGGATTGACAAAATAAATATTTATAGATAGACAGATAGATAAATAGTTAGAAATATAGATATTATTTATTATTTGAATTTTAACCAGTAGACCCCCATGGTGGCCGCGCGGCTTAAGCGTTGGACTATAACGCCGTGGGTCCCAGGTTCGAATCCTGGATCTGGCAAGTACACATATTTTTTTTCAATTTGTGTGTGTCAGGGTATGGACCTAATAGGTTGGCAAGTGGCTGACATCCATTTCTCGTAAAAAACAAAATCTGTCAATACAAACCTCTACTCTGTGGAGGCCCATATGATCCTATTTGGATCGGACATGGTCGAAAGAAGAGTATTTTAGTTGGTTCTATACGTTTATCCTGGATACAGCGGCAAACACATTTTGAAAATAGCCGATATACTGGATCATTTGTTAGTTTGGGTTAATTTAGACAAGGTTAAGTTTTTTTTTAGAATTGTTAATGACCATGTCCTTGCTTTTTCGTACGAGGTAGTTGTTAGTAATTTGAACAATCATAAACACCAAGGCTTTGAGAAAAACACATAAATATCGTGTCTTGACCGGGAATCGAACCCAGAACTCTCAAGTGGTGGAAGGCAAGCGCCTTACGCACTGCACCACGAGAGCCACCGGTTACGTTAAGTTAGGTTAGGTTAGGTTAGATTATCCTAACAAATAATCCAGTATATCGGTTATTTTCAAAATGTGTTGCTGTATCCAGGATAACCGACTAGTACCTTTTAGTTTAATGATATTGTTGATTTATTATTTTCGTTGCTTAAAATTTTGATTAAAATTACCACAAATTCTTATTGATCGAGTCGGTGTGCTGTATTATAATAACTATTATTACACTATGGAAATTTCCAAAGTATTCAGCAGTCTACTAATTAACACAGTGATGAATTAGATTGGTATTCGTAATTCTTATAAAATAATACAATTTAGTTGATAGGTACGTTATTGTCTTTGTAAGCAATGTGTACCTACATATTATGTAGGACCGTCATACCAAAAGAAAAAGTATTTGCGTCACTCAAATTTACTATATATTTGCATGCTTAATCGTAATTTTTATTACGCATGCTCAAGTTGTAAAAATAACAACTGAAATGCAACAGGAAACATTCGCAATATAATATAACTCGATAGAGTGATTGCGGGATATGCTAATAGGGGCGACATCTGGTATATTATTATATTTGTGCATTGTAAATAACTATGTTATGTCAATTGATTTCAATAATATTATATTTGAATGCAAGTACTTATATATATTCCTTAGACTTTTGTCGAGCTTTCTTTTTCTACCTCAACATTATTCAATGAGACTTAAATTAATTTTTAAATTTCCGGAGCCTCCATCAATTCGGGAGCCCTGTACTATAGCCTCTTTAGCTCTAATGTAAATCCAGCTCTTTATGTAGCAAGTACAACGGATTCTAATCTAGTCCTACTCCTGATGATGTCATTTAGTAGAATAAGGACTGCACATTGTATTTTATTTTAATTAATAAAATATATTTTCACAAATAATTGACAGGTAACACAAATAAAATGATTAATGATGTATTTATTTTATATTTACAGGTCTTAGCGTTTCTATCTGCATTCTTTGGATTGTGCTCTGGAATAACACACAAACATCGAGAAATAATTGATCCAAATAATCATTTACATATCCATGAACATCAAGATATATTCAATAATAATCACCATAACATAATCGACGCATTACATCATCAAAAAATCCATCAAATAATCCCAGGAAATAATAGAAACTGTCATTCACATGAGACAAAGTCGCCAAGTCCGTATCACATTCACATCGATCATCCACATGAAGTTCTCCAAAGTCCTTATCATATTCATATTGATAAGTCATCACTCCACATAAATAAGGATCCAGAGTACCATGAAGTAGAATTGTTTCCTGCAGGGCAACATTTCCCGGTGGTCAATAACAATAACAAGCCAAGTTCTTTTACGGTTACCAAAAAAAATCCCTACAAAAAACTGGACGCATCTTCAGCTCGAGGAGTCTCTTATCAGCACCGTCACACGGATGAGGGATTGTCTTCTCTTATCACGCATCATGGAGAAGATTCAGACAACCTACCGCATACATTCTCGGCGGGATCATTTTATAGCCATGGGCATATGGTTTCCTTTCACCACTAAATAAAACAAAGTTTCTTTAGAAAATTTCAGTGTAATTTAAGTTTTAACCAAGTGCTATTTAATATAATTATTGTAATACTATGGATTTACTAAATAATCTGTCTACGACCTTGTATGTCAATGGGATAGTTAGAAAATACAATCTTACGTCGCTATTCATGGGTTCCATCACCAAAAAAAAAATGACAAAAAAATCGTGAATATCAATGTTCTGTCTTCATAATAAACCTAACAACGGATTGTTCGAAAATAATACATAGTATCTTGTAATTATGCCAATATGTCCTATCTACAGAATAACTAATTTTACAGATGAGCCAACAAACCAAACTGAGCATTTTTTTCTAAATGAAGTTTATGTTTTTTATCAATTGCTAAGGGTATCTGCCACTCGGGTACCATGTCAAAATTGCCTCCCCCCAAATAGAAATGATTTTAGTGGAAATATAAAAGTTGAAATTATTATTTTATTTTCATCATAATATAACAAAATGTGACATGATGGCTTTTTGAATTATAACGTGAAGCGTCTTGAAACGTTCGATATTATATCGTGTGGGCGATCGATTAACAATACTAATGAAGCACAATTTTTAAAACATCGACGACAATTTCACCGCAGTTTATCATCCAAATAAATATATTTTTGCAGAAACGTTAAATTATTATGCTATAAAACTGATCCATATTAAGATTTTAAAAAAATTACTTTTCTGTATTTTTCTTCAATTTGCCGTCCTGTGGTAAATTCCGCCCTTCAGAAGTAGTCAACGTACATAAGTATTTTATTTTACTTGATAAGATTCGGTTTATATAAGTAATAATTAAATAACATATTTTATTTGTACGTTAAAAATAACTATTTTCGGACTTTTGCCGCCCCATGAATCTTGTCGCCTGGGTGTTTCGCACCCCTAACACCCCAGCTTGGCGCGTCCATTTGGGTAACTTTTGTCGTTTAAATTGTATTTTTCGGCTAATCTTCATCTAAATTATTTAAAATACAGATACGAAAAAAATATGCAGATAGGCAAATTTTGTTCTTAAAATGTATGAGTTCCTATTTAATCTGTTCTGTGGTTCCTATTGGGTTAAGACGATTTTGTTTTGCGTAACAGAATATGCATCAGGTTTTTTGAGCACTTACTACCAATTGTAATAGTTGTATTGTACCTAATAATCTTCCATGTATCCATGCAATATTAATTACGTCAGAAATATCAGATAGGACATATTGCTAGAATGACCGGATTATAAACGGTTTCTATTGATAATATTAAAACTATATTAACTTAGATAATGAAATTAATGATATTATTATGTAAACGTCAAACAACGATGTCTATAAAGTGTCACTTAATATGCACTTTTACTCATTTAATTGGAAAGTGTATTTTTGATTACGTTGTGTCACCGAAATGATTTAAAATTTAATTACCACGTGGTTAAGTTACATGTAAGTTGGAGTACATTATAAACACAAATATGTATATAAATATTGTGATAATAAATTATAACCAGTTTCATTTTAGTTTTTTTATTATAATTAATCCATTAAGTATGTGGAAACTTCAGAAATATAAGAAAAAAATTAATAAGATGACACCGGACAGGACTGGAACCTGTATCTATCAGATTGTGGACAACGTGCGTCACCTGCGTCTTACTTATTAACAATGGCTAAATTAACTAGTACCTATTCATATAGCATTTTACAACCTTTACGAACTGGCGACTGCATTTTGTAGTTTGAACCAAGGCACTAATAATACGTACTTGCACTTTTTAATTAACTATTATTTTTATTCAACGAATAATTCTCAAGATTTGAGAATGTAACATTATTTAAAATAAGTACATAATTTGAAAACACCTAAGAGAAATAATATGTAACTACTAGAAAATTCTCCTTGAAATAAATACGATGTCTTTAGCGGGACTCGAATCCATGTTCCTTGGATGCACGCCAATGTGCACTACCAACTAAGCTTTGAGCTATTGGCGACGAAACTAATTAGTAGTTTTTACATTTTTTCTGCAGCGATTTTCAAATTGCGTAAATTTTGCGAGTCGGTTTTTGTATTTAAAATCAAATTATCAATTATCTTAATTACTAACCGGTGTCAGGTATACTATGTCAAGTAACTAATTATAACGTACTTTCAATTACTTATAAATTTAGTCTTTTATTGAATGTCAATATTGTTATATAGGGTGTTTTCAAATTATCTATGTTCAGTAAAATGATGATATACCTATTCTCAAATCTTTTAAATTATACTTTGCATAAAAAATATTTATTAATATTAAGTATACGAGAGTACTGAAATAAATTATGATAAATAAATAAATAATGAATTTGAATTTACATGCGCCTGTCAATTACCTACGTGCTCGCAACCATGATTTATTCTGGATCGGAACCGTTTCCTCGTGTCAAGCCTAACAGGCACCATTAGCGAGGGGTGCAAGATTATTAATGCGCTCCCTAAAGACATAGACATTTTCAATGATGTACTTTGCATTTTATTTTTGAAACTTTATTTTTCTGTATACAATTGTATGTTTTTTGTTTTCAAAATTTTATTTTTCTTTATTAAATAGTACTTAAGTACTATGTTTTGATTATTTTTTTTTCTGTTATAAGTATTATTATTTTCTATATTCTCTTCATCTCTCTTGTGAGGCTAATATTTGTTACAATGTAAGTCTCATGTTGTGTACGTCTTGAATTTAGATTTGTTATGTCCACAATGTTTTGTATTCTTAAATAAATACATAAATAAATAAAACTTATGAATAATTATTCAACAGAATACATAGAAAATTAAGGCTCTCCATGTTTTTCAAAGGTTAGACTCAACCAAAGTCGTAAGTTTGATATTTAATGTAAGGACGATTTTGACATGAAGCTACTTTAATCCGTGCATACGTTTCCGAGCCCACTGGTGTACAGTACTTACTCACGACATCGATTGATTTCCTCATGTCTTCTTCATGTTCTTGTCTTGAATGTCACTACGACTTTCTGCGATCTGTGGTTTGCGTCGAGCCATCTTTTATTTAAAATCATTTTGAAGAACCTCAAAAACATTCATAACTTGGACCGACTGGGATTCTAGCACGCATATTAAACTTACCGGTCTGATGGTACGTTTATATTTGACACTAATATCGTGATATTTATGTATGACTTCATATTCACTTAATGTAAACAGTAATTATATTTGTATCAGCCACTTATTTTGCGTGTGTCGACACTCACCTGTCATTTATTCTGACTACTTATATACGCAAACGTAAACACCGCGTATACGTCAAGTCCGAACGTGCAGCAATATATCACCGAAGTTGAGCTGCCGTCTACTTTTATGTCAAGCATCTGACACATTATTCGTAGTTTGACAGCTGGTGAAGTTGATATTATTTCGGAAGCAGTATGCAATAAATTATTATCCATGATGAGTGATAAAAAGAAAGTTAAAGACAGATATTGACGAATTAATTGATCGATATTATTTAATATTATTAGACTTCACGGTAAAAGTGCACTATTCGGAACGGCCCTCAAAAATCAACTTTTTTAAAAGTAACTGCTATAAACACTAGATATATGGATAGAATGACATTTTGGCGCTTTATAATTATACTCACTTCATAAGGAATAAACATCAATTTCACGTATAAATATAGTTTCTCCAAGTGGACTCATCAAAATGATTGATTTTTGAGGGCCGTTCCAAATAATGCACTTTTATCGACTTCACATTTAATGTTAATTTAAGTGGGTAGGTAGGTATGTAAAACTATCGATTTCAAAAACTATACCTAATTTATTAGTTTTTTTTTTATTTTATATGTAGTAGGTAACTACCTATAATATTTTATATTGCCAAGATAACTCTCCTTGAGAACTGTCAAAATATTCCCAAAATTCTTCTCGTATATCTTTTGCATCCAAGGAATAATTAATTATTGCTCCCTTGCTGTTCTAGAGGTAATAGGTTATGTGTTGATTCCTCATTTTGCCAACATCCATTTTCTATTTCACCTGTTTCGATATTCTCTTTATCAAAAAATATTGATAAGAGAATACAACTGACAACGTTTTTGAGAAGTATACGAAATAAATGTCCGAATTAGTTACAATGCCATATGTAAACACCGCATATATTTATTCCAATATTGCCATTGAATAAAGTGTCGAGACTTTATTTCAACGAGAAGTATACGAGAATTTTATGTCAGATCCATGCAGGTGTAAACAGTAAGTGAAATTTTATGTCAGACGCATAAAATAAGTATAGCGGTATAAGTGTCAGATGTAAACGTATCATGAGAATTCTAAATGAATTAAGATTGCGATGCTTTTACTTTAATTTTTAATATACTCTAATATGTACCTAGGTATTTCAATATCTCAGAAAGTCCACGACCCAGTGGTGAAAGGTGGAGGTAGGCTGTTAAGATCCGACATACATAGTGCATACTAATCTTCGTCAGTCAAACGTATTTGTTTTCATTGAACTAAGACTACAATGTGTAGATAGTATTTGTTAGTTTTTAAAATTCAATTAACGGCCCACGTGCTCGTCGTAGGTCAATATTGAGTTTTTATCGTATTTTCAAACCATGATCCTGGACACTCCTTAAACGTTGTAGATAATCTATTTATATAATTTTGAAGCTTTATTATCCTTTATAGTTATTTTTAACATTTGATGACTGCATAAAGTATTTTTGTTACATAAAATAGTATGCTTTTAAACCTCTCGCTCTAATGTTTTAGAATATAGTCATATTTCGGTACATAACTGTGCAGTGGTGTTAAGATTTTTTACATTTATTAATTTTTAAACGCATTTATAAAACCATTAGTATAATTTATTACGAGATAATTTTTGTAAAATATTCACGATAAAAAATTATATTGATAATCTCTGTGATCCCAAATTTGATAAGAATTAGGCATTTTATTATTCAAAAAATCGGCAAGATTAACACATTTGAAGATGATTCAAAAGATACTTATTATAAGTTATGTCTTTGACCATTCAAGTGTGATAAACATCTTATGAATAATGATTGCTTTATAATAATTATTGACCTAAGAATAAGGTAGTGTTTTTTTTTAAATACGCCATTTCATTTGTCATTCCCCAGTGGTTAAGCTACAACATACGGCCGTAGCCATAAATTGACAAACTATAATTGAAGTAGGGAGTTAAATGATATTGACGCGCGTGTTTAACTATAAACTATAAAATAACTATAAAGGATAATAAGGCTTCAAAATTATATAAATATATTATCTACAGCGCTTAAGGAGTGTCCAGGATCATGGTTTGAAAATACAATAAAAACTCAATTTTGACCTTCGACGAGCATGTCCCCCCTTAAACTCTGCATAATCCAAGCCATAGTATGTAATAGTAAAAAAAATGTTCGTTTATTTATAAAATATCTAAAATTGTGTATAGTTTAATTGAATTTTAAAAACTAACCAATACTTTCTACAAATTATATTCTTAGTTCAATGAACACAAACTGACAAAATTTTTGTGTGTACTATTTAAATAAAATCTTAACAGCCTACTTCCACCCTTTGTCATTGCTACGACCACTTCTGGAGCTGACACTATGATATTTCGTGTATATTATCGTCTCAGGTAGACGAATCACAAAATAAGCTGTGCATATCATAATATTATACAGACGAATCCAAGGCACACGCCCGATGCCCAGCATATACCAAGTTACGGAGGTAAAATTTGGGAGCCATGACCACTTACCGGCCTGGCACTATGACTTTTCGTATATACTATCGTCTCAAGTAGACGAATAACAAAAGAAAGTGCGTCTATCTGATTATGTATACAGATTCTATCACAGCACCCGGTCTATATTGAGAATTTGGCAAGTTAATTAATTGATTGTGTTATTTTAGAAAGTGAATGCTCAGTGTGGATGTAGGTTATGGAGATCTTACATAAATAGTGCACACTAAACTATATCAGTCATACTTATTTGTTGTCATTGAACTAAGAATACCATAATAGATAAAAAATATTCGTCTATCTATAAAATATCTAAAATTATGCCATTAAATCTTACAATATATTTTTAGATAGTTTATAGATAGAAGATTATAGTTTCGTTTAGGCAGGGGTTACTTGAATTTAAAAAATTAACAAACACTATCTGCAATTTGTACTTTTAGTTCAATGCAAACAAATAAGTATGACTACAAAGTTTAGTGAGCACTATTTATGTCAGATCTCCACAGCCTACCTCCACCATTTGCCACTGTTCAATATTGTGTGTTATAATCCCACCAGGTCTATTTCTTCTACGATTTTTCAAATATGTATATTTATAGTTTTTTTTTAATGATGTATTTCCAATGAAAATATTTTTGAATAAGAAAGTGATACACAAGAAAGTAATTCTGATAAAAATGGTGAAGCCTTATATGTATATACAGATACTTACTGCATATAGATGGGTTGACAATAATCATAAATAAAATAACATTTCATTATGCGTTTATTTTAATTACAATATAATACATTAATTATTAAACAATTAAAATTGTCTACAGAATTTATAAAAATGATATCACTTTATATAGAGGTATTTGTTACAGTTCGTGGTCAATTTCATTCATTTAATGATGAATTGTAATTTTCTGGGAAGAAACAGCTCCACCTGGGTGGCTAGAGTGGCCAGAGTAGTGACCTGATGATGAACCAAGAGACGAATAACCTCCGTGAGATGAAAATGAGTCAGAAGAATATCCATGTCCACCGAAACCTCCTCCCTGACCTCCAAATCCACCACCAAGACCACCACCAAGACCACCAGCACCTCCGAAGCCTCCGCCATTTCCGCCGCCACCTCCTTGGTTGATGATAACTGGGACCTGTCGCTCAATAACAACAGCTTGAGGTACATTAACGGTGTAAGGCCTGTCGACTGGAACTGGGTAAGGTTGGGGTACTGGAATCTCTACTCTTTGAACTACTGGAACTCTCACTGGAACTCTGACGGTGTACGGTACTGGTCTGTTCACGTAAACTGGCACTGGCCTCTCTCTTGTTACTGTGTAAGGTCTTGGAACTTCTACAGTGTATGGTCGGTTAACTGGAACTTGCACGGGGACAGGCACCTGTCTATCAACTGTGACTGGGTAAGGCTGCGGTACTGGTACTTGGACTGTATTAGTAATTACGTTACCACCGTTGCCTCCGATGCCGTTGGAACCGGAATCGAATCCTGCGCCACTTGAGCCAAAATCTGAACCAGATCCTATTCCGCTGGAGAAGTCTCCACCTGAGCTGTGTCCTCCATATCCGAAGTCATGGAGTCCTCGCTTTTCTTGTTTCTTTTCTTCTGCAGCTCCAGCTAATGCTAGGAGAGCAGCCAGGCCCAAAACAATCTAAAACAATAAGTTAAAATGAATTAATTAAATATTAAATAGATGTAATTATGCTGAATTACAGTGAATTGGTAGACACCTATTGTTTTAAAAAAATTGTATTCAGTTGAAAATGTCCCTCTGAGGCGGACGAAACCGGTCCTAATTTATTTATTAAAAGTGGAATAATTACTATAACAAATGCGTTTTTATTAAATTAAACAACAATACCTAATTGTTTTATTTTTGTTTTTATTTATCTTTCAACATAATATTATTTTTATCATTATAAAGGTTTATTTTCGTTAACGAAACAAATGTAAAGTTAAACACAAAAAAAAATATTAAAACCTTATAATATTACCATTAATCATTGGAATGGAGTGGAATTGGAATAATATATTTATTTTAGTTTAGCTACCAGGGCCGTACTTAATCACGCTAATATTAAATGATTATCATACGCCAGGTTGTTACAAAGTGCTAAAATAAACAATTTCTTTCATCTAATCCTAATTTACTGAGTTTGAAAGGTGACTTAAATTATAAGTAAGATCGCAGTTTTTTGATTATGTGAATTTTCCTTATGAAATTAGACGTTATTATGAAAAATCGTTATTGTCGTAGCTATATTTTTCTATTTTACCCGGAAATCGTAGTTAATAGTAAATATATATATAAAAAAATAACTACTATGAATCCAAAATAAACGTATAAAGTATTAACATAGAATCTTTACAGCAGGCTCATAATTTAATTGATGAAAAATTATATATTTTACGACGTTTTTATCAGCTCGTATTCTTGTTTGTCCGGTACAGATTTTTTTCTTGTGTCTCCAGTACATTTTTTTTCTTGTTTTTCCAAGATTTGTGTTGTTCGATTGAAGATTTTTAACTAACTTCCCAACTAGCTAGACATTTGAAACTTTTAGAATATATCAAAACACGACGACAATGCATTTTTTTAATACTTTTAGCCATTTTTAAGCAGAATTGAATTCATTTTCAGTTAATTCTGTTTTGTATGGAAAGTTATTATTGTCGGTTGCTAAGGGGGTCCTAGCAACAAAATTATTAATATATACGTGCGAAATGTCAAAATGACATTTCAATATTCTATAATATGTATTCAGTATATCTATCAAGTACAATAAAAAGTTTTTATTAATACATAGAATTGTCAAGTTTATATGATTAAACAGAAAATTTAGAAACGTGGTATATAAAAAGTTCTTTTTATCTTGTAATTATTTAAGGTTCAAGTAGACACTTAATATAATATGTAAAAACTACCTAAGAATAAGTACCTACTAAGTGATTGATAAAATTTATTAAATGCAATTTGTGATTTGTGATACTGGTAAACCATCTGGCAAAGTGCACTTATTTTTTCAATGAGCATTTGACTCAGAGGGAGGGCCTGGTGGGTTGAGCAAATGGTTAACAATCACACACCAAAAATTCCTGTTAATTCAACGTCTACTCGTTAGATACTCATATGTTAGCCTTAGAAGCTAAAAAATAATTAACTATGTTTTAAAAAAGGGATTGGAAACAGTTTCAATAAATTGCTCGTTGAAATTCATTTATGATGTAAAAATATTCATATTGTTTGAATGCTAAATGATTCTTTTTTTAAATATTTTGAATGCAACCTGAATGTCTTTCTATGTTTTATAAAAGACAATAGTAAATAAATTAAAAAATGTACCAAAGAACTCAGGGCAAAAACAATTCTAGAATCAATTTTCTTGAAATTTAAATATATTTTTAATTTTCTTTTTATTCTAGACTTTTTCTAAATTTTGGGTGCTTGTATTTGAATAAAAGTTGATATATGAGTAACAGATTTATAGGTTTCGTCGCACAATCAATGTAAGTAAAAGGAAATAAACATAGGTATAGTTTATGTAACGTAACTATGAAACTCTGTCATATGAAAACATTTTTATTCGTTTTGTTCTAAATACTCTAAATAAAATTGATTAAATATACTCGTATGATGGAAATTAATCGCACACCACGTCGGTCAAAATTCACACTAACAAAAAATATTTAAACATTTAGAAAATAGCGCTTTAACTAAAGAATACCAAACAAAAGTAACGTATCATATTTATTAAATATAAGTAAACTTAGTTTTGACAACTAGTCACATAGAAAAAACGACGAAATTCACAAAGCGAAACAATATTTCACCAAGCAAAATAATCCTTACTCATGGCTAATGTTACTACGATCAGATGTAACCACGCCATTCCGCGAGACATCACAATATTTCAGATCTGTTAAATAAAGTATGACATTATTGTAGATATTGTCATTTTAATATCCCCATATCAAAAAAAAATCGAAAGTAAGACAATATGAATTGATAAAAATTTTATTAATGTATCTTATTTTAACATTTGACGTTATTTAAATGTCAAATTTAGATATGAAATAATGATTAATGCGATCCGTTTTAATGTTTTATTGTTGAAAATCTTTACTTAACTACATCGCTTGTATTAGAGAAGCTATTAGTGTTTGCCTAGTTAACCTTAAAAATGACAATATAATATTTTTGAAGACACATAAAACACTATTTACATAATATATAATATGCTGTTTTCTTTTTGAATGAATTTGTTCATATACTTATATATAACCATTATATCTGAATATAATAATTGTAAACTATTTTTAAGTATACTCATGTTAAAAATAAAACGTATTTTCCGTCGATACATCTATTATTTTTTTGATTTTTAAATTAATCTATTTATTAATATTTCTTTCTTTAGTGAAAATATACGATTAACAGTTGTCAATAATTTGTAAAAACATTCATTTCCAATGTGACTTTAATCTTTTTTAATGTTGTCAGCACTTAGTGAAAAAGCAGTCTATTTTATTATGCTATTATATATTCCTTTTAAATATATACGTTATTCCATGAGCTATGAGAATTAATATAAGTAATTTCTTTTTATTGTAATTAATTGTTTAGTAAATGCTTGAAAATATCACAAGTATTAACTTTTATTATTTCAATTATATTTATAAGTAAAATTTAATATGTAGATATTAATTATTAATTTAATATACTCGTACAGAAAAAGAGTTACTTACAAATTGAACCATCTTAGTATGCGTTTAACAAGAAATGTATAAATCAACTGACAATCCCTCATCAGTTACGATTCCTTTTATACATTAATTATTATATTACAACATTTCTCAATGGGTTGTGTGAAGCGTAAATATTACAAAAAAATTGCAAAAAAACACATACTCAATGCGATTAGATCAGATTAACGAATTACGGATGCATCTGGTGATTGAGGAAATAATTATTGTAACCGTACGCAATTTCGGCTGCATTAATTATACTATTAATGCATATTTAACATTGTTGGTACACGACGCATACTGATTTGCAGCTGAAAATTTGGACCGCCAAATGCCTACTTAGAAAGTATATTTACCTTGTGTAAAAAATTGCGTTATAATGATATACTCCTTCTGTATTTTTTAGTATAAATATTAACAGTTATGTCTTCAAGCTATCAGTTTTATTTCAAAGCCCAGACAACCACTAGATATTCACTGAAACAATGGGACCCATGGTAATAATTCAATCAAAATATATATACAAATAAATTAAAACTTTATATCGGTAAAATTAATAAAAAAATCTCAATTCCCTGTTATATTTACATTATAAATATTAACACTCCAGTTCTAAAATCTGTTGTATGTAAGTACGGCTTATTAAATTTGATTTAATCGAGTCTGAAGATTGAGTTGAAATTTTAGAGTTGGTATAATATAATAGCATAATACAATTATTTTTAACAAAGAGACATGTTTACTGTTATAACTAATAACAATTAAACAATCATATTTTTCCTTATTATGACATTGTAAAATATATAAATCACTTTACTACTAGTGCAGGGTTTGCAATAACAACGGCAATATAATTAATAATTAATAACATGTATGAATTAGATTATCTTTATCATGTAAATCACTACAAATTGGCACCACGTGTCTTTTGTAAAATATTATTTATAGATATTTCTTAAATTCCTACATATTTAAGAATACAATAATTATAAATTTAAATGTTTCAATAACTACACAATTCAAAAAATACTTTATTCACTATTAATTAACTATGTATTATAATTAAAATGTGGTAGAAGTTTTAATAAACTCTTGTAAATTTTACTACAAAATTAAACCTAGCGTTAGGTCTACTTTCTTTGTTTTTAAATCTGTTTTCCATTGGTTAACATCACTCGATCCTCTGGCAAACAGTTTATAATGAATGAAAGGAAAAACATATTTACTTAAGGATTTAACAACTTACTCAATTAAGTTTATCAATTCTGTTACAGTTCGATAATATATAAACATTAAAGCGGTTCAATAAGAAACAAATACATACTATTTTGATTTAAATTTTGCTGTACAAATTTGTATCATAAATTTAATGTTGACTTATTGGTTTTAATACAACGTACATAGTTATAAATATTGATATAAAGTGAAAAATATGAATCGTTTAAATACAAAAGTATGAAGACAAAGATTAAAACACCGCAACATTCTACTTATATATTAACATCTAAAATAACTTGTTTGATAATGTGTTGTTAATTTTCTTTTTTGCAGAAATGCTTCGCCGTCGCGGCGCTATTTGCTGTCGCCAGCGCAACAGCTGAAAAGAAGCAAGAAAAACGTGGACTGCAAGACCTCGGTTATGGAGGCCACAGCTTTGGCGGTGGTTCCTCAGACTCTGGCTACAGCTCACACTCAGCCCCACAGGTCATCACCAAAACTGTCCATGTCCCACAACCTTACCCGGTCCATGTTGAAAGGAAAGTACCAGTGCCTGTCAAAATCCAAGTCGATCGTCCATACCCTGTTCATGTAAACAAACCATACGCTGTAACCGTTGATAAGCCTGTCCATTACAAGGTATACAAAGATATCCCGTATCCAGTCAAGGTACCATACAAGGTTCCAGTCATCCAGCGAGTGGAAGTTAAGGTACCCAAGCCATACCCAGTTCCAGTTGACAGACCTTACCCAGTCAAGGTAAACAAGCCTTATATCGTCGAGAAAAAGGTCCCAGTATACATTGATGCAGGAAGCTCTCATAACGGTGGACATAATTTCGGAGGACAGAGCCAAGGAATTTCTGATTATTCCTCACATGACTTCTCTGGATCTGGACACGATTTTGGATCATATGGACAAGATTCGTCTTCTTCCAGCTATGGTTCCCACGATTTCTCGTCATCAGGCAGTGATTATTCTGGGCATGGAGGACACTCATTCAGTGTACACCATTAATTTTTTCAAGACTTTATTATTTAAAATGCAAACTGAATGCGGAAAAATCGACTTAAAATATTTAATATAACAGTTCTGTGAATTACTGTATAATTATTTTTGTAAATAAGTATGTACTTTTAATGCATTAAAATATACATTGTTTATAAAAAAATGTGTATTATTCAATAATTTTCTTTATTTATAGTGTGTCATTAAACTGAGATTAGAAAAGGATAAATATGTACCATATATTTACTTAAAAAATGATAAAATTATTAATAGCTTCAGGTTATAAATAAATGCCGCAGCGCTGAGGGAAGTTTTCATCATTATAAAATATATTCCATCCGAGAGTAAAGAATTTAGACACCATTACGGTGAATTTTTATATTACTGTTAGGATTAAAACCCAAGAAATTTACAATAAATATTTATTTGATGTATATATGAAAATAAAATACAAGAAAATGGAAGTGTTCTAAAAGACAAAACAAATGGTGCGTTTTTCTTTTAATGACTGATCCTAAAATGGAATAGATTTTAATATGCATTTTATTTTTATAGAATTGTCGATTCATTCAAAACATCCAGGGCGAAAGAAAGGCGATGTTCTACTTTTGAATTTAAATATACCTTATTTTATTGGCTATATCTCTATATATATATAAAAATCTCGTGTCACGATGTTTGTGATCGCACTCCTCCGAAATGGCTCAACCGATTTTTATGATTTTTTGTATGTATATTTGTTAGGTATGAGAATAGGTCAACAAGTATATTTTATACCGCTAGGTGATTAGGGTATCTCTATCCAGAAAAAATTTTCTTTTATTTTTTTGACATTTTTTTTTTGTATTTTTTTTTTAATTATTTGGCATCAGAAAATACCTATAACCCCAAATTTTCACCCTCCTACCCCCCCACTCCCATTTTTTTAATTGCGATTTTATTATTTTTGTATGAATAAATTTAACCGTCGTTCGTATTTCAAACAGAACGAAATTATTTATGTTGTTGAATGACAGATGGCGCTACGTCCGAGAAGAATTCTAGAAAAGCGTCGCGTCATTTTGACATTTCATTCGGCATATCACAACGCAGTGCGTGCAAAATTTTGTGCGATTTATTTTAATTTATCTATTTTTGTGTGCGTGTATTACAGTGCACAATGCCAGCAAGACGCAAGGGGGCCATTTGGGCCGTCGAACGAATAAAGCCACAAACTTGCAAAATAGTAGAGCAGAAAGAACAGACGAACAAATCCAACAAGATAACAAAAACGTGCGTGTGAGCATGTTGCAATTGCGTGCATCTCAATCACAAGAGGCACGAGCTGAACGAAATCAACAACGACAATTGAAACGGAGCCAAGCGCGCCGGTTCGTAGTCAACACACGCAGAGCAAATGATTGACAACGCCAACAAGTACATCGAGCATTTACATCCGCTTCATTTCTTCGTCTCGCATTCGAGTACGAGCCAGATATTGAATATTCCGCTCATCCGAAAGTGCTGATTGGTGCTATGGACAAAAAATGTCTCCATTGTCATGCGCTCAAATTCAAACATAAGTCAGCCGGGATGTGTTGCACATCAGGAAAAGTGCAACTACCAGAAATTGAGATACCACCAGAACCATTGAACGGTTTGCTCATCGGCACGGTTCCAGATTCAAACCTGTTCCTGAAGTCCATTCGCACATTCAATTTATGTTTCCAAATGACTTCGTTCGGAGCAATAGAAATAGTTCATAATACTCCGGCAAATGGTCAACAATTCCATTCTACGTTCAAAATCAAAGGCCAGATATACCACAAAGTAGGCTCATTGCTGCCAATGCCAAACGAACCACATATTTTTTTACAAATCTATGGGCGGTGAGGACATCAGTCGTGTGGATTCACGTTGCGGCTACAATAACCTCAATTCGCTTAATGCCATGCGTATCGTCGGCGAACTGGACGCCCTATTGAATGAGCACAATGAATTATTGAAATTCTTCAAAGCACACATGCACGAATTGCAAAGTGACAATCACGCTATTGTCATCAAGCTGATAAAACATCAGCTGGAGAGCACGTGCGTTGATTCAATGCACCTGTTTTTTACGACATTGCTGGAATCATGGTTGGCGACCGCACATCGACACGAGAATTCGTGATTCTAAGAGGAAACAATAATCTGGAGTTCATCGCTGACACACACCGTTCATACGACGCTCTCCAATATCCACTAATTTTCTGGTAGGGAAAAGATGAATGTTGCATACACATTAAACAACGAGATCCTGTCACAGGTAATTCATTCATTATGAACATCATTACTCATTTTGAATTGAGAAAATAAATGGTTGGTGTTTTTTTGTTTTTATCGGCGGTCATCGTCTACAGCGCTCCATTCCTCTTTCTGTCATAGATCCCATCCCTACACACTTACGATACATTCGTTATTTTTTATTTAACAACCAAAATATTCACTAGAAATAATTTATAATATGGCAGAACAACGTTTGCCGGGTCAGCTAGTATAGCTATATAAATGGATTTGTAATGTGGCGGTTAGGCGGCTCTCGTGGTGCGTAAGGCGTTGGCCTTCCATCCGTGAGCTCTGTGTTCAATCCCGGTGAGGACACAATACCTATACGTTCCCCAAAGGCGTAGAAAATTTCGGTGACATGCTATATACTTTGTATTAGAATTTTTTCTTTTGTATGAAATGGCACTTATGTTTTATTATTATTATTAGTAAATATTCTCTTCGAGGGTAATATTTGTTATAATGTAAATCTCATGTCATGAATGTCTTCAACTTAGATTTGTTATGTCCACAATGTTTTGTTTTTTAAATAATATATAAATAAATATTTATGTGATTTTCTTAAATCCTGGGTGTTTTTGATTGTTCAAAAATTACTAATAACCACCTTGTATGAAAAGCAAGGACATGATTATTAATAATATATACCTATATATTATAATATATATATATGAAAACTTTATATGTTGTGAAAATCTAAAATTAGAATTTTCAGGAAAGGTAATTTGAAACAAACTTTGTATTTTTTTTATTTATTTTATATTATGTAGAGGTCAGTTAAGGCCAAATTGAAAATGGAAATCAATCAAAAATATTATGTTGACTTATATATTATTAAACTTTACAGGCATTTATAATTTCCTAATTTATGTGGTTGACTTTTTAATAAATTATTTTTTAATTTTATTAAGAAGACCGATCAGTTGTAGTATCTATATAAAATAAAAATAGAGAAACCAAAAGAATTGCATCTAGTAAAGCTTCTATGTAGTAGAAAGTACAGGATATAATAAATAATTTAAATGGAAATGTAAGAATTTTGATACGATTAATAATTTAGAATCTGATACTGTATATACTCGTACCTAATCTTGTATTTTCTAAATAATAAATCCAGAAATATGCACGTCTCTTCTGCGCAGTTCCAAATTGATGGAACAAAACAAAACAGCTTTATTTGTATCAATCGCATTACGTTATAATATAAGTACCGAAATATATAATAATATTATTATTATGGGTATTCCTTGAAATAATGTGGAAAACATGAAACATATTTTTTTTTGATGATTTTAAAAGACATTCTGGCAATTTGGATGACTTCACTGATTATTAATTGTGTAAATAATCTTACTACATACGCAGAACAGTGGTAAAAACAGTGATTAGGTACCAACATTTGGTAATCTTTGTCTGATATTATATTATTATATGAGACACATGCCTAAATAATTATATATATATATATATATTGGAATAACAGGAATATACATATTTTTAGTATTTCATAGAAGTCATTTAAATTTGGTTAAATAATAATAAAAATATAACTGTAGTTAAATTATTTTATTAAACACATTATAAAAGTAGTAGGTACAATAAAAAAATAATATGCTTATTTTTGTCACACATAATCACAACAATTAAATCATGAAATATTCACACGAACTTTTCTACATTCAAAAGATTGCACGACACCTGTTTCCAGCCCTGCGCTGTTTGGGGGGGGCATATAATCTCATTTACATCTCGGCAAACTGTTCGAAATCGACGTTTTCCTTCAGGGCATATTATGGTGTCATTAGCTTTGTCCTACATTGTCACCATACGCCTCGATGGCAAATTTATGATATAATGCGAATGAACTTCACGTGATTGTAAAAATACACTTATAATCACAGCAACAGCAAGCACTTGAATTGCGTTAATCAATTTTGCCATCTTGAGTATTTATTTACTGATCAAGTAATTTAAAAAAAAATACTGATGATCCACTTTATATATTATATATTATTAATTTCACTTTAAACTTTCTGAGCTTCTTCCTTGTTGTGTCTTTGTATAATAAATTAATCGTAGAGATATGCGTCATTTTTATGCAGTTTTATGACGTTGTTTACTTCCGTTGTATTATCAAAATAATTTATGTCATTCTAATAAAATTCCCTGCGTGGTGTCTTGTCAAATCACAAAGATACTTGTGGAAATGAGTAATGAGGAAATGATTATTTTTTATTGCAATAACAAAATATGTTAGGTACCTAATAAATAATAATCTTCTTCCAAGTTATTCTCTCAATAGTGCTACAGCGAAGTCATGGTTTCCACAATTATTTCCTCTGTCTTCATCTAGTCCTGCACGCCTAGCAGCTTCAATGCGTCACTTATTACATATTATATTCTTTTTAATACAACAAAAACCCATGGGGCCCAAATGATAATAGTGATTACACAGCTCTTATGGTGTAGTGCTTACGGCGCTGGCCTTCCATACGGGAGCTCCGGGTTCGATAATGGTGACGTAAAAATTTATTTACATAATCTAATATGTAAATTCCTCAATCCTGGGATTTTTTCCACTGTAATTGGGATTCACAGTCTGTTATAAGCTTAATAAAAATAGAATAATTAAATAAAAAGCAGTGACTGTTTTCCATGAACTAGAGATGACGCCAATTTTTTAGAAAGTGCGGGCATCTTAGTTTTAAAAAAATCGTAATGGAATTTAAAAAAATAACCTAGTCAGCGCTTCAAACCTCCGTGTACCTAAAACCATCATTGTTTGTGAGTAGACTTCGTAAAAAATCTCTAATTCTCAGTAGATGATATTATGTACCTATACTCCTAACAATTTTAAGGAGACAGCACTTTAAATATGTTTAAGGGCGGCACTTCGCATAGGGACGTCACTGGTGTAGTAATACAAACAATCACATTTACCCACGCTTTTATAGAACCATATAAATATATTGTGACCTTACCGGTGAATCCCAGAAGCCCCAGGACAAGAAGCCACTACTTTACGACGGATTCATTGATTCAGTGGAGTCGTGGTTTTCTCATTTTTCCATTCACACCCAGATGTTCAGTCCAGGTCAGTCAGGGCCATGATCTGACATTTCACATTCAGATGCGTCGCTTGTCGAATAACGAATGCTGTTTGGCGTATATACAGTGGGGTATATAAATATGATGGCTGCCATATCAGGCCGTTATCATAGATCACGGAATCGGACATTTGGATTGGATAGTGGATAAACACCCTAAATGTCCACTACCCATATACACCCCTTTTTATGTTTTAAAATTTCTAAAACACAAGTGAATACTGTTAAATGTGACAAAAATAAACCTACGCTTGATATGCCAGGATTGTGTGAAGTGAAAGTTCTCGGAAAACCGTTTTAAAAAGCAATGTTTATCCTAATGTAATACTACCAATGCTTGTTTAATTTAGTGTAAATAAATCCAGCTCTGCGCAGACTTTCAAATCAAAAACCTGTGTTAATCCTTTTTATCAATATAATGTGCCCACATCCGATGTCTCTCTCAACCCACCAAAATACCAGGACCTGAACAGCATTATCACACGTGAGTTCATCGTCTCTTCCCGCGGTATTAATATGTACACCTATTATGTATATGCTTTGTATGACAAATTATGTTTTGTTCTGCATCCGTCGTTTCCACAATCTCCGCGTCGTGTAGTCACGATCGTTTTAGACCATGCCCCAGCTGAAGTATAGCCTTAATAAAATATATAAATGTTTACTGTTATAACTAATAAAAATTCCCTTATTACGATATTGTAAAATATATATATTACTTTACTACTAGTGCAGGTTATGCAATAAAAACGGCATAATTAATAATTAATAACATGTATGAATTAGATTAAGTATCTTTATAATCGTAACTTATCGTGTAAATCACCACAAATTGGCGCCGCGTGTCTTTTTTAAAATATTATTTCTAGATATTTCTTAAATTCCTACATATTTAAAAAGACAACTATAAATTTAATTGTTTCAATAACTACACAATTTAAAAAAAAGTTTCGTATCCAGTCAAGGTACCATACAAGGTTCCAGTAATCCAGCGAGTGGAAGTTAAGGTACCCAAGCCATACCCAGTTCCAGTTGACAGGCTTTACCCAGTCAAGGTAAACAAACCTTACATCGTCGAGAAAAAGGTTCCAGTATACATCGATGCAGGAAGCTCTCATAACGGTGGACATAATTTCGGAGGACAGAGCCAAGGAATTTCTGATTATTCCTCACATGACTTCTCTGGATCTGAACACGATTTTGGATCGTATGGACAAGATTTGTCTTCTTCCAGCTATGGCTCCCATGATTTCTCTTCATCAGACAGTGATTATTCTGGGCATGGAGGACACTCATTCAGTGTGCACCATTAACTTTTTCAAGACTTTATTATTTTAAATGCAAACCGAATGCGGAAAAATCGACTTAAAATATTGCAGTTCTGTGAAGTACTGTATAGTTATTTTTGTTAATAATAATATGTACTTTTAATGCATTAAAATATAATATATTGTTTATAAAAAATGTGTATTATTCAATTATTTTCTTTATTTAATGTGTATTGTTAAGCTGAGATTAGAAAAGGAATAAATACCAAATATTTACTTACAAAATGATGTAATAATTAACAGCTTTTCATTATTTTTTTTTTAAATATATCCTGTAGCGCCGAGGAAAGTTGTAAACATTATAAAATAGATTTCATCCGAAAGTGAAGAATTTAGTCATCATTACGGTGAATTTTTATATTCCTGTTAGGATTAAAGCCCAAGAAATTTACAATAAATATTTATTTGATGTATAGTATATGAAAATAAATACAAGAGAATGGAAGTGTTCTAAAAGACAAAACAAATAGTGGGTTTTGCTTTTAATGACTGATCCAAAAATGGAATAGATTTTAATATACATTTTTTTTATAGAATTGTCGATTCATTCAAAACATCCAGGGCGAATGAAAGGCGGTGTTCTACTTTTCAATTTAAATATACCTAATTTTATCATATTATGATATTCAATGAATATAAAATTTGTTTTATGACACGCTCACTGAATACAATAAAGTAAACACGAAATTTCTTGAACATATTAAATAATGTGCGTTATTATAATCATTACAAAGTCTTTATATACTTATTGTAAGAGTAAATTATAATACTGATGGCTCGTGATATAGAAATAATACGACAAATTTATAATATAGTAGAGTAATAAAGAAAAAATAAATGCTGCAACAGGAAAATTCATTAAATAGAAATGATTTATAACCTAAGCTTTTTTATACACACTTACGTCACGCCCGTTTTACGATGGGGTCATGAAGATCGCTATTGATGGGAATAATTATTATAAATGTATTATGAATGTGCATATAAAGAAAATTAATTTATATATTATTTATTATGTAAGTAAATCGTTAAATGCATAATAGACAAAAGATATTGTGTATTCATTTGGCAGATATTTTATTTCGAGGAAAAGTTTTGGATGGTCAATAAATCAAATTATAAAAATTTTATTGAACATACATAACTTGAAAACACCTCACATTTATAATTCTACCTACTAGAAAAAATCACATTTGAAAATAATACGATCCCTGACGGGATTTGAACCCGTATACTGGTATCGCATCAATATGCTTTAATCTCCTACTCCTACTTAATTAACATAATTTAAACTAATAGAAATACCAATCAAATTGCGATATTATTAACTTTGTGTTTTAAATCAAGGAATATAAATTACGTTAATTACTTACTGACGACGCTCGGCTCTCGCCAAATATTTAGTTATAACGTCTACTTGAACTTGCTAACAATTTTTTAAAATGTAAAACAGTATTTTTTTCAAATGTCATATTTTCTAGTAGGTGTAATATATCTGAGGTGTTATCAAGTTATGTATGTTCAATATATTATGGAATGTTACATTATCAAATCTCGTGAATTATTCGTTGAATAAAAGAAATGGTTTATTAAAAGTATAATTGTATTTCACTACATGATGGAAGCAATATAGATTATAAAATTCAAGACGTTCGCAATATAGCAAGAACAGTTGTAACTATACAGAATATATAGGTATATAATATTTATATTAAGATTTAATATCGCAATAATTTATACAATATAATATTTAAAAGATTATTATCTATTTGTGCATCCTTAGTCATTGAGAAATAAATTTAAAAGTGGGTATTTAGCCCAAAAATAAAACTACGATAAGGATGATAATACAACGTAATAAATTAGTTATCTCTATCAAAATAAAAATAATATGTTAAATTAACGGAAGCATAAATCTTTTAAAATCTTTTAGCCGTTCCAATCTGCTGCATCCCTAACATATTCAAAATACTTAAGTATTTTAAATAAAATACATTAACACTCGACGTATATGATTGCAATTTTGTATAGTACCAACCAGTGGCGAAGGGTAGAAGTAGGCTGTTAACATCCGACATTAATAGTTCACACTAAACTTTATCACTCGAACGTAGGTATTTGTTTTGTTTCAGCTAATTGTGTTTTGCAGTCGATATTGGTAGTCTGTTGTTGTATGCTGAGCCGGGTAGTTGGAATTCACCTGCATTTAACCTAACCTAACCTTAAAAGAGTCGACAGTTTGATAAATTGATAATACCGACAACTGAAACGGCAGGTAAAATTGTTATATGGGAAATTCAGTATTATTGCTACACATATTTGACACTCGACTCTCAGCAATCTAGCCGTAGGTCGCTTTTTGAAAAAGTTATTTTTGTCAAGACTGTGAGCGATATTGGCTAGTAAAAAATGTAGAAAGTTGCTCTATGAACTAGGCTATTGTATAGCAAACATAACTAAAAAAATCGGTGTGTGTACTTATCTACGCGCGTTAGAAGTTATACTTCTTTGGCGTAACAAAACAAAAAAAACGGAAGTAGAAAATACGATAAAAGATATCGGGTCTTTTTACTGGTTTCCCGCCACCGCTCGCTGTCATCTGTCAGTAAGCGCAGTGTTGCCAAACGAACTATAATTATAGTACATATTGGTTCGCGTACTATTAAAAAAGAATAGTACGTCAAAAATACTACAATTTTGAAATATGGAATTAATTGAATTCGCCGGTTGTGCGAATATCCCCCATTGCTTATTGCATTGCTTTTAAAAGTTGTCTATATTGTCGATGCTTAAAGTTCCGTTAAATGTTAGTACTTCAATTACAGAAAATCGTAATAACGTTAAGCGAGGGACGTAGTAAGTATAATCTATATAATGTAAGATCTCTGTGTGCGATATTAATCTATGGACGTAGTCTTGCATTGTATACTCTTAAAAACTAATGTGACAGGTGTGTCGTAAGAGGTGTTTTAATAATTAAGCAGGGCATCGAAATTTCTTGAATTCTCCGTTATGTTTATGTGACAAACAAAAAATTTACATTTTCAACACCTATAATTTTTGCCAAAATCCTATAATGTTTTGGACCGCGTACTATAATTCGATGACAAAAAGATAGCTGAATTCCAAAATGGCGACTGACAGATAAAGACGACGGAGAACCACTAAAAAGCATAAATATACTTAATACAATCCAAAAAAGTTTTGATTAAAAAGCATAATGAAATTAGAATGATATGTATTTATATACAGTTATTGTTGTTGTATTGTTAAATAAAATTATTATAAATAATTTGAAAGTGGTACGAGTAATATTAGTTTTAATCATTCTTTATATTATGTAATATTATTTACAATCTATTTCCAATCATGGCATCTCTGAAAATTGTAAACGTCATAACTCTGACGTTTACAATGTTTAGTAAGAAAATTTTAATGGTGGACTCTCCAGTGTTACCATATCGGAAAAAATCACGGGCTCTAAAAATCACTTATTCACTAATTACAGAGACTTTAAATATATTAATTGTGTTTTTATAGTTATTGAATTTATTTTATATAGTTTTCATAAAAACAATGGGAAAGATTTTTTTTAATATGGTATTATTTTCATTAGAAAAGCGGAACGAAGCTATTTATGGCGATGTGAACCACCATACGCGGCGACATCATTTCCACTTCCGTAACGGTTTCACAATTTCACTACGTCCCAAAAGAAGTATAATTTCAAAATATATTTTGTGACATTTAACGGTTTTGCAGACCCTTCGTATACAGCCGTTCTACCTGAGTGACCAAGTAGTAGTAAATTCATTTAAAGCAACCAGGAGAAACATTTTTATACTTACCATATTATTACGAATTTACTAATCTTGTGGTTATGAGTGTAGTGTGGAACTATGTATAATTTCATAACTGAATATGATTAATTCGTATATTCTGTCAAAATGGAGTTATGGATGGGACGTTTTTTGATATTAAAAGTTTTAAAATTCTGCTTACTTGTTTATACAAGCGACATTTTATAATGAAAATAATACTTGACATCCAAGTCAAACAAAAGAAATTAAGATCTAATACAATATAATATTATACAGGCGGCTCTCGTGGTGCGTAAGGCGCTGGCCTTCCATCCGTGGGCTCTGTGTTCGATTCCGGTGAGGCCACAATACCTATACGCTCCCAAAAGACGTAAGTATAAATTTTCGGTGACGTGCTATATATTTTTTATTCGAAATTTTCGTGACGGTAATATTTTTTATAATGTACATCTCACGTCGTGAACGTTTTTAACTTAGATTTGTTATGTCCACAATGTTTTGTTTTTTTAAATAATATATAAATAAATATTTATGTGATTTTCTCAAATCCTGGGTGTTTGTGATTGTTCAAAAATTACTAACCACCTTGTATGATATATAATAATATATATTATTGTAATAATATTTACCTACTTATATATTATACAAACTTTAAATGTTTTCAAAATCTAAAATTGGAATTGTCAGGAAAGGTAATTTGAAACAAACTTTATATTTTTTTATTTATTTTATATTAGTATTTTATATTATGTAGAGGTCAGTTAAGGCCAAGTTGAAAATGGAAATCAATCAAAAATTTTATGTTGACTTATATATTATTATACTTTACAGGCATTTATAATTTCTTAATTTATGTGGTTGACTTTTAAATAAATTATTTTTTAATTTTATTAATAATACCGATCAGTTGTAGTACGAGTACCTATATATATATAAAATAAAAATAGAGAAACCAAAAGACTTGCATCCAGTGAAGCTTCTATATATAGTAGAAAGAACAGCATATATTAAAAAATTTAAATGGAAATGTAAGAATTTTGATACGATTAATAATTTAGAATCTGATACTTTATATACCTAATCTTGTATTTTCCAAATAATAAATCCAGAAATGTGCACGGGTCTCTGCACAGTTCCAATTGTTTATGAACTACCAAATCGATTGAACAAAACAAAACAGCTTTTTTGTATCATTCGCATTACGTTATAATATACCAAAATATATTATATTGTTATGGTTATTCCTTGAAATAATGTGGAAAGCAGGAAATATATTTATTTTACATGATTTTAAAAGACAGAAAGAAAGTAAATAATACTACTACATACGCAGAACAGTGGTAAAAACAATGATTTGGGGAGACACCAAAATTAGGTAATCTTTGTCTGAAAATATATTATTTTATGCGACACATGCCTAAATAATTATTATATAATGTCAGAATAATAGGAATATACATATTTTAGTATTTCATAGTAATCATTTAAATTTGGTAAAATAATAATAAAAAAGATCACTGTAATTAAATTATTTTATTAAACACATTATAAAAATAGTAGGTACAATAAAAAATAAATATGTTTATATTTGTCAGTCGATAATCACAAAAATCAAATCATGAAATATTCACATGATAAAGGAGGGATGATAGAGTAAGTTTCTTTTTCCTACATTCAAAAGATTGCACGACACCTGTTTCCAGCCCTGCGCTGCTTGGGGGGGCATTTAACTGTGACGGGGTATTTCGACACCACTCTTTTGACTGTGGTCTGGACGTTCGGAGGGGTACGCTTTTCACTGGTGTACTTCTCAGCAACAGGTAATGGATCATAGACATCTCGGCAAACTGTTCCAGATAGACGTTTTCCTTCAGGGCATATTATGGTGTCATTAGCTTTGTCCGACATTGTCACAATATGCCTCGATTGCAAATTTATAAAAGTACTATACGAATGAACTTCACGTGATTGTAAAAATACACTTATAATCACAACAAGAGCAAGCACTTGAATTGAGTTAACCAATTTCGCCATCTTGAGTATTTATGTAATGATCAAGTAATTTAAAAATAATACTGATGATCCACTTTATATTATATTATATAATTATTAATTTCACTTTAAATTTTCTGAGCTTCTTCCTTGCTGTGCCTTTGTATAATAAATTAATTGTAGAGATATACGTCCTTTTAAAGCAATTTTATGACGTTATTTACTTCCGTTGCATTATCTAAATTTATGTCATTCCATAAAAATTCCCTGCGTGGTGTCTTGTCAAAGCACGAAGAAACTTGTGGAAATGAGTAATATTTTGATAATGATTATTTAACCGAAAAAAATACGTCACGACTGTTTTCTCCAAGAAGTTAGCGGTTGAAATATAGTATGATAACTAAGTTGTGTTCATATTTTTATTTAAAACTTCCTTAAAAATAAAGTGAATCAAATGACTATTTTTTATTGCAATAACAAAATACGTTAGGTACCTAATAAATAATATTCTTCTTCCAAGTTATTCTCTCAATAGCGCTACAGCGAAGTCATGGTTTCCATAATTATTTCTTCTGTCTTAATCTAGTCCTGCACGCCTAGCTGCTTAAATGCGTCACTTATTACATATTATATTCTTTTTAACACAAGAACAACCCATGGGGCCCAAATGACAATAGTGTAGTCTATTAACGTCCCGTGGGTGTATGTAGGCCATGCGTTGATTAGGGGACGCAAATGGCACATTATACAGGGCGGCAAACGAAGGAACGAATACGATCATTACACGGCTCTCGTGGTGCAGTGCTTAAGGCGCTGGCTTTCTATCCGGGAGCTCCGGGTTCGATAATGGTGACGTAAAAATTTATTTACATAATCTAATATGTGAATTCCTCAAGCCTGGGAGTTTTTCCACTCTAATTGGGTTTCACAGCCTGTTGTGATGTTTAACAAAGAAAATAAAAATAGAATAGATAAATAAAAAGGCAGTGGCTGTTTTCCATGAACCGGAGATGAGGCCACTTTTTTAGAAAGTACAGGCATCTTAGTTTAAAAAAAAATCATAATGGGGCGTCCAACCTAGTCAGCGCTTCAAACCTCCGTGTACCTAAAACTATCGCTGTTTGTGAGTAGACTTCGTAGAGATTCTTTAATTCTCAGTAGATGATATTGTGTACCTATACTCCTAACAATTTTAAATGTGTATAAGGGCGGCACTTCGCATAGGGCCGTCACTGGTGTAGTAATATAAACGATCACATTTACCCACGCTTTGATAAAACCATGTCGACTGTGGAAAGGCAAAAGGAGTTAATCCACACTGATCAAATTTTACAGGAGGCACAAAAAACGTTTTGATAATGACTTTGGGCCAAAGTCTAAATATAAAATATACACAAACTTGAAGTGCATGATGATTAATAATTTGGTGTTTTTTTTCCCCCAATCTATATTTAAATAATGACGTTATTGAAGAAAAACTAATAAAAATGAGGGTTAAGTCATTTTACCTGACAAAAATTATCAACATTATTTTGAGTTAGACAGCTTAAGGCCTTTTTCCTCACCAATTTGAAATGGTTTATTCACAAAATACATGACTTATACAGGTAGCAACCTTCTTTCTCACTTATTTTAAATGACATTCTTAGGAGTGTATTGCATTATAATAATAATATTATAGTGTTTATATATTTTTACTATAATATTTACATATTTTTTCATTTTATACAGTTATATATAGTTAAATATATTGTGACCTTACCGATGAATTCCAGAAGTCCCAGGACAAGAAGCCAGTGCTTTACAACGAATTCATTGATTCAGTGGAGTCGTGGTTTTCTCAGTTTTCCATTCACACCCAGATGTTCAGTCCAGGTCAGACAGGTCCATGACCTGACATTTCACATTCAGATGCGTCGCTTGCTCGCACAACGATCTCGGGTGACGAATGTTGTTTGGAGAATAATCAGTGCCTTATACAAATATGATGGCTGCCACATCAGGCCGTTATCTTAGATCACGGAATCGGACATTTGGATTTGATAGTGGGTAAACACCATAAATGTCGACTACCCATATATACCCCTTTTTTATTTTCTAAACTTTTTCTATAGTCTTGCTACATTAGTATCGTGCAGCTTCGTTTCAGGACAAAGTAGTGTGGTATTAAAATATTTTCTTTCTGACACGTTTATATCGTCATGGAAGGCGGCCGTGCACAAATCGCGACTACATATAAATGGCGGGCGGAGATGAGGAGCTCAATTCATACCCATATAGACTATAGAGGATCAACTGAGACTGAGGACTACCATGTTTCTAGACTTACACGATACCTACCTCTTAAGATATATTTTGTTTGTTTCGTACAAATATTCATTTCTTTGTGATTTTCTTTTTAGTATTATAAATTACATCCGAATATTATGAGCCTCCACAGAGTGAAGTTTGCATAAACAGTTTTTATTTTTATCAGAAATGGATGTTAGCCACATGCTCACCCTATTCGGTCCAAACTCTGTATCCAAAAATACATTATACATGATAAATAACCTACGATTTTTTTGTCAGACCCAAAATGCGAACCGACGACATTATAGGCCAACACGTTAACCGCTCGGCTATCGTGTATGGCAGTAATATTAATCATATTTTAAATTCTTTTCGAAAATAGTTCGTAGCAAACAAACATTATATTGACCAAAATATTGTCAAAACATTGCTTGCTAGTTTTTAGGTCATTACGAGTCCGTACTTGTTTTTATTGAAAAATATGAAAATTCAACTTAAGGGGGAGACGCATGCCAGCAGAGAACCTAGCGGAAATATACGAAGCTTTCAATTTGAGATTTTTTTTGATAATTTACAATTTCAACTGTATTAATTAATAAATATGTATCCGAAAACATTAAAAAGATTTTTTATTTTTTTTTAAACTTACAATTGTTAAAAAATGTAATAAAATGTGAATTCGTTGCAGGGTCAAATCTTATTATTGCATTATATTTTATGGTCATAATTATCATTAAAATTTAGTTTATTAAGTTTTAGATTTTCTGTCGTTTAGATTTTTGACTAACTCATCGTTTTAATATTTTTATTTTATTTTTATTTTTAAAAACATCGATTTTTATAAAAATATAAATGTGTATAACTTGAAATCCTTTTTATTTATATCAACTCGAGCTTCAATATTGTGACCATGCCTAAAATAAAATTTGATATAAATAAAAAGGATTTCAAGTTATACACATTTATATTTTTTATAAAAATTGATGTTTTCTAAAATATATATAAAAAATATTAAAACGATAAATTAGTCAAAAATCTAAACGACAAAAAATCTAAAACTTAACAAACTAAATTTTAATAATAAATATGGCCATAAAATATAATGTAATAATAAGATTTGACCCTGCAACGAATTCACATTTTATTACATTTTTTTACAATTGCCAGTTTATCTTTAAATTACAAAAAAAAAAAATCTTTTTAGTGTTTTTAGATACATATTTATTAATTACTACAGTTGAAATTGTAAATTATCAAAAAAAATCTCAAATTGCAAGCTTCGTATTTTTCCGTTAGGTGCCTCTTTTCACCTCTGATAGTATAAGCATCCCCCTTAAGCATACAAAATTCGAACTTTGCTAGCGTGTCACATAAAAATGATCGACGTGTCATGGGGTCAACATCATTGCACTAGACCAGTATTTCCCAACCTTATATCTGCTAAGCCCCACTTCAACGCTTCAAAAATCTCCATGCCAGGAAGGGAAAATTTTATAGTTACCTAACTAATTCTGAAAAAAAAAATGAATTGCTTCAAATAAAAATATAGGCAATACTATTTTTAATTTACCTTGCGTAAGTAAATATTTATACCTATTACATTACATGTACAACTCAGAAGAAAACTAGTGCGATCCTTGTGCTATGCTTCGTCTTCAAATGATTTTCAGGATGACCTTTTTGTCCCACAAAACATTCAAATTGCCCCCTGGTGAGGGCGTGCGCCCCACGTAGGGAATCACCGCACTAGACCTATTGAATTATTGAAATTTAATTCAATTCATGTAAATACTTGATTTTTGCACCAAAAATAATCTTCATCTTCTGTAAAACTTCCTGATGAGGTGAGTAGAATTAATAGAATACGACGCAGGAGAAAAATTATAATGAAGACTATTAATTATACAAAATAAAATAAATACGCCATTTCCATTAAGATTATTTAATTACTATAACAACGATTTAATCGCAACAGTTGCAATAACAAATGACATAAATTGACATGACAATGATTCATACACCAGGAAGGATGTTGCGGTGTTTTTATGAGCATATGTACTCACATGATTAGTTGTATAATAATAATTATATTAATATAACAGAAGCCGCTGCCCAGACCGCAGTTTAATCAAATTACGGACTGAACTTCCGGAAAAAACAATGATTCAACATCTCACATAAATCATATCTGTTCCTATCACTGAGTCAGCGTTACCAACTTAGCATTTATCTTTCTAGATCCACCATTATTTTATAAGCATATAGCTTACAAAATATGCATTTGGCTGATCTTGTGTATATTTAAAAAAATCTAGGTAGCGCTTTTGGACACTGCGAATAAACATTTATCATAAACAAAAAGCTATACTTTTACACCAGATTTTATTAAAAATCAACATAGGTACTGACCTTGCGTACTTTACAACTTACCAATAAGTTAGTTAGTGTTTTTATAATTCATTAATTCGTGCCTAAATCAAACAATAATAGATACTTACAATATATTCTTCTATCTATAAAATATCTTCAATTATGTATGATTTAACGTCATATTTTATAGATATATGAATATTTTGACTATTCTATTATCCATTATGGCTTAGTTTACGCAGGGTTTAATTTAATTTTATAAACTAACCAACACTATCTGCAATTTGTAGTTTTAGTTCAATGACAACATTTATATATATGAATATGACTGACAAAATTTGTTGTGTACTATTTATGTCGGATCTTAACAGCCTACCTCCACTCTTCGTCACTGATGTACAGAGGTCTCCGAGTAGATTAAATGTAATCGATTGTGTTAAAACTATACATAACTGTCTTCAATATTCTGTAATAGAGGCCTGACTGTCAATAAAATAATATTGACGTATTTTTCTATTTTTTATTAGTGTTTTTAATGTTGTAAGGACTTACTTTACCATAATTGATCCGAATAAGAACATATTGACCTTCACAGAGTGGAAGTTTTATTAAAAAAAAAATGTTATTAGAAGAAATGGATGTTAGCCTTTTGATTAATCTATTAGGTCCAAACACACATTGAAAAAGATCATGTAAATCTTATGGCAGACTGGAGATTCGATCTGTAAATGCTCGGCTATTGTGAGTGAGTGGTAACGAGTCGGATTTTTTTGGAATAGGTACTATATTATTATAAACAGGATTATTAATTTTAGATTATTCAGAAACCATTTCGGCAATATAAATTTTTAAAAAAGTCATAAAATTTAAGAATACGTATAGTTTTCGTTATTGGATATATATAATTTGGAATACCTCAAAAGTATACATACATGCCTACAATAAAAATTTTTAGTAGAAAGCGGGACTCATAATCACAGCCAACGTGATGTTATAATAAATTATGAACAAATGCGTATATAAGGTAAAGCGACTGTCGCCGTCAATAATGTAAAATACTCAAATTATTATGTTTATTATTCTGTTTATTTTCAAAAAGATTACATTTTTTTAAACTAGCAATACAATTAAACATTATCATTGTTAAAGTCATTTATAATCAATAAACCTGTGGTTGCAGGGTAAAAGTTCTTAAGTCGAGTTTTTACGAAATTAAGATTTTAATGCCAGTATTGTGCACATGTAATCAAAATAAATAGATATTTTAATTTGTAGAAACAGCCTAAATTGAGAAAATCATTTTTAACTCTAAGTAAGATTACTTATTTAAAACATTAAACACTACAATACAACTTAATTATACATAAATAACGCAAAAGAAATTATAAAAAGATACACCAATTAACTCCTGTTTTTTGAGTATTTTGAAAACTGTGATAAATTTTTAAAACCGATAATCTCAGTTGCAACCAAACTGACTTAAGAATTTTTACCGCGAAACCACAGAAACCATGATCTTATTTAATAGCTATGCCCAGAATATCCACCGGAAGCTCCATGACCTGAGAAATCGTGAGCGGAGTAATCGGACTCTGATCCTTGGTTGTAGGAGCTAAAATCATGTCCAGAATAATCAGTTGAAGCACCATGACCGGATGATGCAAAATCGTGTCCAGCATTATGAGAGTTTCCTGCATTGATATATACTGGAACCTTCTTCTCGACGATGTAAGGCTTGTTTACCTTGACTGGGTAAGGCCTGTCAACTGGAACTGGGTATGGTTTGGGAACCTTAACTTCCACTCGCTGGATTACTGGAACATTGTATGGTACCTTGACTGGGTATGGGATATCCTTGTATACCTTGTAATGGACAGGCTTATCAACGGTTACAGCGTATGGTTTGTTCACATGGACAGGGTATGGACGATCGACGTGGATTTTGACGGGTACTGGAACTTTTCTCTCGACATGTACTGGGTAGGGTTGTGGGACATGGACGGTCTTGGTAACGACTTGTGGGGTTCCGTGGGAGCTTAATCCTGCGTCTGAAGAACCTCCTCCGAAGTTATGCTCCTCAGTGCTGTGACCACCATAGCCGAAGTCCGACAGTCCTCGTTTTTCTTGTTTTTTCGTTTCTGACGATGAAGCCAGTGCCAGGAGGCCGGCAAACGCTACCAGTTTCTGTTGATAAAAAAACATTTTACATGTTTATTTATTTATTTATTTATAAAAAAAAGTATTACGGCATTACAGCTTTTGGCCAATGCGCCATAATACATAATACATACAAATATATAAAAATATCTTAATTACAAATAACAACTAATATGACAAGAAAGTGGAAAAGACAGCATGTGTAAATATTAAAGAAACATGATAATATATACAATTATAAATTTATCCTATTTAAAACGTCTACAAACATTATATAATTAATAAAAAACAAATCAACCTTTATGGTGCCATCAAATAAGCTAATTGCACGATACACAGCACCATGAAACATAACATCTGTCCTGCGACGAGGTATCTTGAAGACCGTGGAGCTGCGAGTGATATTGGTGGGAACATGAAAATTAATATTTGCCAGTATATGCGGATTGTAAATGAACCCACGAAGAAGTAAAAAGAAATGCTTTAAAAGAACAATCACTCTTCGGGTAGACAGGGATTGCATTGATAGCATACCCAGAAGAAAACGAGTCGGGAAATTCATTTTATTGTCATTATCATAAGGAAAGAACCCGTATGTTCTTAAGTAGAGAAATCTAAGAAATCTATTGTGGACTCGATCCAGCTTAATTGTGTGCATGAACCTATTAGGACTCCAAATAATGCTGGCGTATTCAAGAATACTCAACACAAATGATACGTATAATGTACGTAGCACTCGGACGTTTTCGAATGATTTTGAAACCCTCATAACAAAACCAAGCATTTTGCTAGATCTAGTACTGATGTTAAGAATATGCTGATTGAAAGTGAACTTTGTATCATACAATACTCCCAAATCTTTTATCTCCGTTACCCTACTCAATATTATACCAGACCAATGTGTATGGGAACAATAAGGTGTGCCTTGAACGATTGAATGAAATAATATTACATTTGGAGGTAGCGAATTCAAGTTTATTTAAGATAGACCATTGCGAGATAGCATCTAGGTCAGACTGCAACATCGCACAGCATAATGGGGTTTCAATAGTTCGAAAAAGTTTAAGATCATCTGCGAATAGCAAACAAGAAGAATTGGTTATAACTTTGACAATATCATCAAAAAATATTAAAAACAAAATTGGGCCAAGATTTGAACCTTGAAGAACACCAGAGTTTGTTCTAAAAATCCGCGATTCATTCCCATGGTAATCAACAAATTGACGGCGATTTTTCAAATAAGAAGCAAAAAAACATATTATACTATATGACGCGCCAAATGTACAAAGCTTTTGTAATAAAATATCGTGATCAACACGATCAAATGCCTTGGAAATATCTGTGTACACAGAATCAACTTGAATTGACTTATCCATAGAATTTGAAATAAAATTATTATACACTATAAGATTTGTTACTGTGGACCGCCTAAGTCGAAAACCATGCTGCGAATCGGAGAGGCGAGAGTCTATTTGACGGTTGATGTTTATATGTAATATCGATTCAAATAATTTACATGGAGCCGAAAGAACTGCTATTGGCCTATAGTTAGAGATCTCTGATCTAGATCCCTTTTTATGAAGCGGCCTTAGGCGGGTTATTTTCCATGCATCAGGAAAAGTGCTGGATGCTATGATTAAATTAAATATATGTTTAAGCGGAAAGGATATATGTTCGTAACAGCCCTTAACCACATAAGGTGGCAAGCCATCTGGACCAAATGAACTTTTGGGAGACAAATTTGAAAACCCATATTCCATATCTTTCTCGTCAAAAGCTGAGATTTGAATATCTTGCGTTGCAGACGAAGGACCAGCAGAATCGGGGTCAAGTAGCGGTTCTATTGAGCTATAAAGTGATTCAAAATGCTTAGCAAATGCATCAGATATAACATGGTTCTCTATAGGATCATTATTCAACGTCATCATGGCATTGTCTTTTGTAGTACTACTGGAACTAAGCGAATGAATATATTTCCAAAAACAATTAGGATCTGAGACAATATTTCGACCAATCGACGTTAGATATGATTTGTGAGCCGAAGAGATGTCACATAATTATATGAGTTTTCATTAAGGGTAGGTACACACACTTAAGAGCATTGATATAATTTATCTACAGTATACACAATTTTGTTTAATAGAAAAATGGGTACTTTTTTCCAAAAGAAGAAGAAGACATCTAATAAAAATCTGTAATAATCTGTATTGCAATGTAAGTATAGTTCAATTGTTAGTATATTATTATATATGTATAATATGTATTAATAACAATTCTTTTAAAAATACTCTATTCAAATTTTTATGATATGATTCTGGTAGGATAAATTTTAGGGTACAACTATGATTTACCATATAGTTTTTATAAAACATGTTTGAATACAGAGCATATCCATAATAGATTCGAGAAAGTGGTTAACATGCATTTCTTGTAAAAACTAACTGTTAAAAAATCGGTGTGTGTACTTATGTGCGCGCGTTAGAAGTTAAACTTCTTTGGCGTAACAAAACAAAAACAAACTTGTGATAACCTAGATTCTTCGACTAACTCTTAATTAAATTACACACTCAAGAAAAAGGACCGCTTATTGGAACGCCGTTAGTTTATTTCTATACACTTTAACTTATATTACTAAATTATATAATGGTTTCTCGTTGTTTTTATTTTTAAGTGTCAAGTGTCGTACAAGTACGTAAAGAATCGCAAATGACCTACAATAATAAATTCGCTGCCTAGGCAACGGAACAATTATAAACTATAATATTATACTGTATAATCGTCACGATTTCAGTATCATACTGTGGCGTAAAGGTAGTGCGTTCGGCTGACAGCCGAACAATCGGTGGTTCGAATCCAATCGAGTGAGTTTTTTTTCGTGTGAAAAAATAAATTATGTGTTGCATGTCACACGCCAAAAATATACTCTGATCTGATTTCCCAAACACGCCAAAAAAAGTAAAACTTCATTCAAAAATGCAGATTAGTTCTGCACCTTGCGTGAGAAAACAATCGATGCATATGATTTCTTAAATATGTATCACTGGACACGTCCAATATATCAGGTATAATTTATTGAATACGTCTGATACGTATATTTTAGATAAAGTTAACTTTTTGACAGTATAACAATGATTAAAATTAAATTCTACGTATTGTTTAATAAATAGCCCAGGATAAAATAGTGTCAACTCTCACTTTGGTAAAAATTGAGTTTATTGTGCCATCGGTGAGAATCGCCTTTTAAGCCACGTCCACACTATGCCGCGGTTTGTCGTTGGCAATGCGAGTTGGCAAACGTCTACAGCTGTGTTGGCATTTATTTAGTTTAGTAGCACAACGTTCACCGAGAAGGCGTGAGGCCAGTGGTTGGCACGTCCTCACTCCCTGTTCTCATTGGCTTTCTTCGAAGGAGACCCACACTCGAGTCAGCCAATCATGCCAACAGTCACGTCTACATCGTTTCGGCTTTGCCAACTGGCAAACAACGGCATAGTGTGGACGCATCTTAATGATTTAAAATTCTGCCGATAAGAGGTTTTTCTACGAGTATAATATGGTATAATTTTAACCAACGATATTTCAATAAAATATTTTGAGGTAAAATAGTGTCACAAATACCATAACTAATTCTTGGTGACAGGGCAAATACCACATAACACAGTTTTTGATAAAAATAATCTATGCAAAGGATTGCAATAACTCGTTTTCATTTAGTAGACTTCTACGCATTTTGATTTATTCATTTAATTCAAATTAAATTAAATTCAAATTACGAATATTATAATGATGGGTTCTCGGGTTTTTTTACTAATCATTGTAGCAAATAGTCTATGAATATATTCGATAGTAAATAATAGACTATGCAACTTACCATCGACAACATTTTATTGTTTTTCTTCAACAGTTACAGACAAACCTCCAAGACTATGGAACTGTTCGAACTGATATCAGACTACCGCTTGTCCATTGCTTTTATACAAAATTAAACTAAACGTTAGAATTTCACTTTCGATGCTGTACTAATTATGTACGGGTAATTTTAATGGACTCGTTGAATTATTTCATAGGAAATAATATGCATGCTCTTATTTTTGCAAGCAGTAAATTAAAGCCAACGGTCCATAGCATTTCGCAGCGAAACATTTTAATTATTCATCAAATGTGTGAGTCAAAAGATTATCTACACTGAATTAAGAATTTTCGTATTATAAAAAAAAACTTCTAATATTGGAAAGAATACTTCATCATAATTATCGTTCGTGGCGTAACAGCCCGGGATGGCTCCTGACAGTAGATATAAGAGTAAACGATTATAATATACTAAAGGAAACATAACATTGTGTTACATCCGCCTTCCCTCGAGATCTCCTGACTTTAATACTTAAAATATCTTTAAGAAAGATCTTGAATTCGATCTTAAATGGATTCGACCGATAGAAAATTTAGACCGGGTAAGTTTAAAAAGGAAATAAAGATATTTCCCGAGAAATCAATAAGGAAACCACAAGCTTTATTATTTGTCTGTGTGTTTATTTTTGTATCTGTTGTATCCTGTATCCTGGCGCCATTCGAGAAGAAGTAGATTATATAAGTACTTATTATTACACCCGCCTTCCCCCGAGGTCTCTTGACTTTCAGATCCATGATAAGGGAGTGAACAATTTGTATGTGGGAACGGAGGGGTAAATCACAGTAATCAAATAAACAAAGAATTATTAATACCTTATATTGTCAAAATTAGTTTATGTAAAGAGTTACTTTTGCTTTTTTTTAAATATGTGAAGCTTAGTCCAGTGACTGAGTTTGTGTATTTGATTACTGTGATTTACTTTATGAGGTTTCTTGTAAGCTTATTTTAGAACGCGTCCAGAAGAAATTTCTTCGATGTCTTTATTTTACGACATTTAACTATTTTCCTTTCGATAAATTATTATTCTTCAAATGATTATTTTCCGGCTGCCTTTCCACAAGGCATGCTAACTTTTCACACTCTCGAATCTCGTAGGTCACTTGTCTTCTGCTCTTGAAACATTTTCAGTAATAAAATAATGTTGTAATAATATTGAAAATATTCTCTCAATTTTTTTTTCAATAACCTTTTCTTTGTGTAAGATTTTCCACCAAATCGATATTTAAAATCAATCTGATGCGCTGATGCATCTATTGGGCGAGCCCAGTGATGAGGGGTGGAGGCAGGCTGTTAATATTTGACATAATTTTTTTTTCGACCATGTCTGATCCTAATAGGATCATATGGGCCTCCACAGAGTAGAGGTTTGTATTAACAGATTTTTATTTTTTTACGAGAAATGGATGTCAGCCACTTGCTCAACCTATTAGGTCCACACCCTGACTCACACACAAATTGAAAAACAATATGTGTACCTGCCAGACCCAGGATTCGAACTTGAGACCCACGGCGTGATAGTCCAACGCTTAAGCCACGCGGCCACCGTGGGTGTGTTTGACATAAATAGTGCACACTAAACTTTGACAGTCATACTTATTTGTTTTCCTTGAATTAATAATACATATTACAAATGGTTTTGGTTAGTTTTTTTTTTAATTCATTAAGCCCTGCCTAAACCAAACCACAATAGATAAAAAATATTCATACATCTATAAAATACGAGTATCGAAAATTATGTACGGTTCAATGGCATAATTTTAGATATTTTATAGATTTTAGACTATTATCTACTATGGCTTGGATTAGGTTTTTTAAAACTAATAAACACTACACATCGCAGTCGTAGTTCAACGAAAACAAATATATTTGACAAAGTTTAGTGTGTATTATTAATTTATGTCGGATCTTAACAGTCTACCTCCACCCTTCGTCACTGCTAGAGGGACTCATGGGATGTAACTACTTCTGCGCTCGAAATGGACCGGAGCATAGCGGAACGGTTCCATGACAAAACAGAACACGACAAAACAGAATACGACAAAACAGAAAATGACAAAACAGAACATGACAAAACAGAACAATGACAAAACATAACAACGATAAATATAACTATGACCTTTCAGGAAAAATACAAATTTAATATTGAAATTGTCCTATCTCTATTATGTTGATAGATTTTTAATAGCACAGATTTTCAATACGCCACAATAAATCAAATTATATACCTAATTTCCGCATTACTAATCGCTAGAAAGCCTCAAATAAACTTAACTCGGTGTTGCCAGCAAGCTTAGGATATCTCATTTTAATCAATATAATATGTTCAAAATGATTGGGTCACTAGGTACAACGAAATAATCAGTTTAATAAATTGAAGTATTTACGCCGAATGGCCAACATGCAGTGATTACATTATACAATTTTATATACTCTATATATAAAAAAATGCATTATTTTAAAAATAACGGTATTGTAAAAAAAATATTAGTATTGTGTAAAGTATATATGATTTCACATAAAAACTGTTTTTTTTTAATATTAAATATTTATATATAAGTATATGTATTTCGTTTAAAATTTAATCATTAAATAGATCCCACAAAAAAATATGTTTCATTTTTCCCCTGGTTGTTCTGTTTTATCACTGTTCTGTTTTGTCATGTTCTGTTTTGTTGTGTTCTGTTTTGTCACCGTTCTGTTTTGTCCGGTCACCAGCGGAGCATAGATATTATGGTTCTACTACCCTACTCTGGATTAGCGCTCCCACTACGAGCAAAAGGTATGGAATATCGTTTTATTTGGCATTTAAATGTATTAAAGCCACACTAACGCCAACCTCACGCATATCCCGATATCTACGATAAAAATATATTAAAATCGTAACAGAATTGATGTCATAAATTGTTTTTGATTTAAAATCTCACATTATAATATACTCTATCCCAAATCATTTGTTTTTCATTCATATTTTTCCATCTTGTAACACTATCATTGTATGTGCCCGCTCTGAAGCAACCGTAGTAAATATTTCACATCTAAATATACCTACAGATTAGGTATACATGTGTAAATATTGAATTTTATTATTTCTCAAATATTTTAAAATCCCTTTTACATAATAAACATATGCAATTATATATTGCGAGTAATCTTAAGGGGGGACATGCTCGTCGAAGGTCAAAATTGAGTTTTTATTGTATTTTCAAACCATGATCCTGGACACTCCTTAAACGTTGTAGATAATCTATTTATATAATTTTGAAGCCTTATTATCCTTTATAGTTATTTTAAACATTTAATGACTGCATAAAGTATTTTTGTTACATAAAATAGTATTCTTTTAAACCTCTCGCTCTAATGTTTTAGAATATAGTCATATTTCGGTACATAACTGTGCAGTGGTGTTAAAATTTTTTACGTTTATTAATTTTTAAATGCATTTATGAAACCATTAGTATAATTTATTACGAGATAATTTTTGTAAAATATTCACGATAAAAAATTATATTGATAATCTCTGTGATCCCAAATTTGACAAGAATTAGGCATTTTATTATTCAAAAAATCGGCAAGATTAACACATTTGAAGATGATTCTAAAGATACTTATTATAAGCTATATCTTTGACCATTCAAATGTGATAAACATCCTACGAATAATGATTGCTTTATAATAATTATTGACCTAAGAATAAGATAGTGTTTTTTTGAAATACGCCATTTCTTTTGTCATTCCCTAGTGGTTAAGCTCCAACATACGGCCGTAGCCATAAATTTACAAACTATAATTAGAGTAGGGAGTAAAATTATGTTAACGCGCGTGTTTGAACATGTACCGTTTAAAAAAAAAATTAAAAAAAATTCGGTTAGGTACATGTTCAAACACGCGCGTTAACATAATTTTACTCCCTACTCTAATTATAGTTTGTCAATTTATGGCTACGGCCGTATGTTGTAGCTTAACAACTGGGGAATGACAACAGAAATGGCGTATTTCAAAAAAACACTACCTTATTCTTAGGTCAATAATTATTATAAAGCAATCATTATTCATAAGATGTTTATTACACTTGAATGGTCAAAGACATAGCTTATAATAAATATCTTTAGAATCATCTTCCAATGTTTTAATCTTGCCGATTTTTTGAATAATAAAATGCCTAATTCTTGTCAAATTTGGGATCACAGAGATTATCAAAATATTTTTTTATCGTGAATATTTTACAAAAATTATCTCGTAATAAATTATACTAATGGTTTTATAAATGCGTTTAAAAATTAATAAATGTAAAAAATCTTAACACCACTGCACAGTTCTGTACCGAAATATGACTATATTCTAAAACATTAGAGCGAGAGGTTTAAAAGAATACTATTTTATGTAACAAAAATACTTCATGCAGTCATCAAATGTGTAAAATAACTATAAAAGATAATAAGGCTTCAAAATTATATAAATAGATTATCTACAACGTTTAAGGAGTGTCCAGGATCATGGTTTGAAAATACAATAAAAACTCAATTTTGACCTTCGACGAGCATGTCCCCCCTTAAGCCCTCAATAGCGTAATATGATTGAAATACCATAAATAATTTAGAGAGATATCGTACTTCCCGGAATTGATTTAATTGCCGAAGGACGTGCTGTAACCATAATTGGTAAAGACATAATTTTTTGTTACCAAAAATGCTTTTAATAAAAATGATTTAAAAAAAAAATGTCACGTTTGAGATCTCGTTAAATTACCTCAGTGGCGTGGTAAACGCCTTAAAGGGCGAGTTAATTTGAAAACTACAATTAAATTTATTTTACATATATAATTTTTGAAAAACACTTTATGAGAGAATATATTATAACCAATAGAAAAATTCTTTTTTGAAAAAAAGTAAGCCAAGCCGACGGGGAATCGAACTCCGTATCTCCTAGGTTTACGCCCTGATCCGTGCATTACCACTATGCTACGAGGTGACATACTAATTGCGACAAATTTTAACTATTGGTCAATTTTTAATACCTACTCATCAGTGCTCTGAAAAGATTTTTTCTATTGGTTATAATATATTCTCTCATAAAGTGTTTTTCAAAAATTATATATGTTCAATAATCAGAATGATATATTCTTAAATCTTGTGAATTATTCGTTGAATAAAAGAAATTTTAATTATTAATTTATTTTTCTGATGATTTTTAATTTAAATAGCCAACCTACCATAAAAACATTGAAAAGATACATTAAATAAAAAACAATTTTACAATTTAAAGAAAAAAACTTCTATAAAACGTGAGTTTATTGACAGTCAGATTTTTATTAGCACATTCTAATTGATGGATATTGTTATCCTTAAAATGTGGCTCACAAAAATCACATGATTCCAGTGTGATCCAATCCGGAACCTCTAGATAAGAAACCAATGCATTACGCATTAGACCACGGGGAATGCCGAAGTATATGAGCCTACACAGAGTCGAGTTTATATTAATCGAGCCCATATACGGAATAGTAAAGTTATCCTAAAAACGCCGTACAAAGATATTAGTAGTAAAACATTTCAGTCGGTTGTTGTGGACGCATTTTCTAAAATATTTAATTCTGACGAATAAAGACGGTTTAGTAAACAAAAGAAATATTAGATAAACCATTATGTTTATAAAAAATACAGTAGAACCTCGATTATCCAGACTAATCGGGGATGAAGATAGTCCGGATAATCGAAAAAAATCATAATTGATAGGGAAAGACAAGTATATTCAGTATGAATAATTTTTATTTATCTAGATTTACATATACACACATACATGTACATATTTTTTATTAAAAAAAATCAATTATCGATTTAAAGCTCTTCTTTTAGAAGCTGCTAAAACGCGAATACTCTTAAGATAATATATAAGTTGACCTGGATTACAATCTTCTTGGTTCTCAATCCATTTTTTGTTTTGATGTTTTCATCAGCAGATCCATTTTTAACATTTATTGGGATAAATTCCAATATATTTTTTAATCAATCAGCACTTTTAGGCTTCACAAAAGTCAAACGAGACAAACGAGCGTTATCAGGATAACGCTTGTTTCCCATACCGATGTTTTATTATACGAATTTGTTATTAACCATTCATTCGTCTTTCCACTGGATCAAATATACATTGAAAACAGAATGATATTTTAAACAGCCACAGGATCAGACTCATGACCCACGAGTCTATGAACAGCTACGACAGATGCATAAATCTTGGATATATTATATGTTAACAGATGTATTATGAGGATATCTAGACATTCGCTGTACTATGAAAATACACAGATTGAAAAAAAACATTGGGTCGTGCAAAAGTTTTTGATTTCTAACTAATGGAATGAGATACGAGTATTCTACCCTATTTTTATGCAGCAGTTTCCGTCATTCAACTGTCTGAGTGACAGTTAAAAGTCAATTTTAAGTGTGAACCATATTTCAACCAAAATGTAATTTATTGATGGTTGTAAGTTGAATTGAATAAAGTTAAGATTCTTTCTACTTTTAATCGAATCAACAGTGATTCAACTGGTTGCCTAAGGTGATATTGACACTTTAAACATATCTCGACTTGCACCTCATATTATTTTTTGTTTATAAACAACGTCTTTATGCTTTTTTAGTAATACTTTCTTTAGTTCGTCAATTTAAATTCTTATAAAAAATTACAGGCGATGCACAAATTTAACAAATTTACTCGACGCGATCTTGATTATGACTATCAATTCAACTTAAATAAAATTGATATAGCAACATTCCTCTCAATTTTTTTTTTAGCATTCACAAAGTTGAGAAACAAAAAACGCGGCATTTAATGCCATAAAAAGGCTGTAAGGCATTTAAATTATCGATAATTACCCTATTTATGTATGAAAACAATTCAAAATTTTTAGATTTCGAGTTAATAGTGCTATTCTATGTAGAAATGTATTTTCAATTCAGCTAAAATAAGTCAAAATATTCTTTAATCAGTTGTAAAGTCGAATAAACCTTTTTGTGTTAAATCATTAATTCATTTTATTATTTACGAAAATAATTTGGTTGATTCATTGACTATAAAATTTCATTATGCATTGCTAAATTCCTTTAGGCTAAATTTTGTCAAAAATTAAGGCTATGCGATTTAAATTAGAATTTATGCAAAAATTTCAGTCGCCGTTATCTGAGAACAAGCTTTTTTACTCGTTTCACTATTGAACTATGGTATCGTAATATGTTTGCATCAATATGTCCTCGAACCTCGGATATATGGACCTCGAATATCATATGCCCTACGATAATAAACAGGAGCCGCCACTGGATAAATTAACTAAACTAAAGAATTAGTCTACTTACCTAAATAGCGATCAAATAACGCATCGCGCTTTTTTGCATTATGTGTAAAAAAAAATAAGATTAATTATTACTGACTGACAAAATGTGTTACATTAAAATCAAAATTACACTAAGTCAAATTTGTTCTACTGTAAATTTAATGTTACATCAATGGTTAGATAAGGAGGGAACGCATAAGATTTTATTCATATAAATAAGAGTGTTCAAAAAATACTATCATTACATCTTTAGTTAACAGTAAAATAACACTTTAACATATTTTACAATCTTTGGATTACTTAAAAAAAACTTGTTAAATATGGCGATCAAGCAGTTGATTATCGTCGGACTCTTTGCTTTACTGGCAATCGCTTCTGCGGCAGAAGTAAAGAAACAAGAAAAACGTGGTCTTCAAGATCTTGGCTACGGTGGACACGATTCAGGCGCTGACTTATCTGGTCATGGAGACGTTTCTGGTTCAGATTTAGGATCCGCTGCAGGCGGAGCTGATATTTACTCAGGTTCAGGTGGAAACGTTATTACTAACACTGTTCAAGTACCAGTACCACAGCCCTACCCAGTCACAGTTGACAGACAAGTCCCTGTCCCTGTTCAAGTTCCAGTTAACCGACCATATACCGTAGAAGTACCAAAAGCTTACACCATCACCAGAGAACGAGCAGTTCCAGTTTACGTCAACAGACCAGTACCTTACACCGTCAGAGTTCCAGTCCGAGTACCAGTTGTACAAAGAGTAGAAATACCAGTCCCAAGACCTTACCCAGTTCCAGTTGACAGACCTTACACTGTTAATGTACCACAAGCCATTGTTATTGAGCGTCAAGTTCCAGTGATCATCAATCAGGGACAAAATGGCGGAGTTTTCGGAGGCGGTTCTGCTCTTGGCGGTGGTTTCGGGGGACAAGGAGGTGGATTTGGTGGACATGGCATTTCTTCAGACTCTTTTTCATCGCACGGAGGATTTTCTTCGCATGATTCATCCTCAGGACATTATTCTGATCACTCCGGTGACTCAGTTTCTTCCCAGAAATTCACTATTCAACATTAAAAATGAAACGTTAGTATAAACCTACAGCCTAGTTGAAAATATATACGTTAATCAAAATGATTCTGTCACGATTCTTGTTAAAAATAGTATAGATAAATTTTCTTAAACTAAAAGATTTTTTAAAATTTTATTTCTAATCGTATAATAATATAATATTATAATTGACAGTGAACAACTGAAATTAATTTGACATTATTATACCATATTCCTATTTTGTACAAATTACATGTAATATTATTATGTAAATTTAAAGAATTATAACTGTTTTTTCATATGAATGACTCTTATTAACTGGAATTTTGTTTCTTATCTTAAACAAAATATTCCATACTGAATAATTAATACACCAGATTTCAAAACATGACTTTCTTCACATTAATACTATCGACCGATGGAATTTGAATTTAAAGTCTAGTTGATTTAAGTTTTGTACGAACTACTCATAATTTGTTTGTTACATATTTTTTATTGTGATCCTTGACTTAATAGATAAGTGATGAAGTTTTTACCTACTTTATTGTATTGATTTGTTATTCATTTTAAATTTTTAATCGGTAGAGTAGTTTAAATTTTATGATAGATAATAATAACATGATAAACAATATCAACACTTTCAGTTATTTCGTAGATATTAATTAAATTTAATGAGCGTAATGACGTCAATTAAGCACTATTGGCCTGACTAAGCATCATTATCATCATCAGGGGCGCGACAACCCGGTGTGGGTCCTGGCCTCCTCCAACAGCTCCCTCCACCTGTCTCTAACCAGTGTGGCCTTTTCCAATTTGGTACCCCCAGAATACAGCAGTCACTGGTAGCTCCATCTAACCAGCGAATCTTTGGCCTCCCTCTTCTTCTACGTCTTATTGGATTGCTGGACATCACTCTCTTTGCCGGTTCATTGTCATTCATACGGTGCACATGACCTAGCCATCGCAGTTTCCCAATCTTAATTGATTGAACTGCGCTGCAATCTTCGTACAGCCCGTAGAGCTCAGCATTATATCTTCTCCTCCAATTGGTGCCATCCTTGATCGGTCCATATATACAGCGGAGAATTTTTCTTTCAAAGATGTTCAGGGCTCGTTCATTTCGCAGAGTTAATGTCCAGGTTTCCGATGCGTAGGTGAGCACTGGCTTTACAAGTGTCATGTAAAGAGTGCTTTTAGTTCGGCGAGATAGTAAGCGGGACTTAAAATGTCTTAACAGACCAAAGTAGCATTTATTCGCAGACTGTTTATTTCTCCTGTAATATCATTATGTCGAGTTACAAGAGATCCAAGGTATATGAAACTGTCGACCGTATAAAACTTGTATGCACCAATATCTAACTTTGGTGCGACTTCTCGTGGTGTGACATAGACAGGCATGTATTTAGTTTTTGCCTTGTTTATTTGTAAACCCATTCTTTTGGCAGAGGCTTCTAGTGCTGTGAATGCCTTTTTCAGCGCCAATTCTGATATGGCAATGATGTCGATATCATCGGCCTGACTAAGCACTGACACATAAATATCGATATTGATACTATAATATAGCTTTGAAGTAAACTTTTCTTAATTTCACAAAAACGATGATTAATCATGAATTGTAGGTTAACGATTGAAATGATCTTGTTACAATACGTCTTTATGCATACGAAATATCTATACACAAACACAATACTACTATAAGTGATATTAAATCGGCCGAAAAGGTACGAACACTACTACTCGCAGTGACAGTTGATAACTATAATATATATATATAGTCATCAATAATAATATATATATAGTTATATAAGTTAGAGTTAATTGTATTCGTTGTCAGTGTGTGTTTGCCTTTTGGTGAGTACACACAGTACCTGAAGATGCCGAAAAGCGAAACCCGGGTCTCAAAAACGACTCAAATGGAGCACAAAACTTAAATCCATTAAAATGATATTATCCATCAAACCATTCGCCCCGCATCACACCCGATTTTAATCGGACGAATCACGAGGCCTTACGTTTTAACGTAAAACATTACCAGTTGTTTATGTCTGAGAATATCCCAGGAGCAGTTAACCAAAACTGACTTCATCATGCACCCAAGTGAACGTTGACTAAATTTACATGACTTTAGGTTAATAATTGTGCCTATGGGAGACAGGAGCACGGAGAATAGACAAACATTAATAATACAATATAAACCAAAAGCTAATATCTTCATATTTGCAGTATGACTCCATAAACTTTATTTAAAATAATTAGGATATAAAATACATATTATAATAATAATTTGTAATCACATATTAGAAAAGATCATGTGGCTCAATTGGCAAAACACATTGGCGCGAATCCAGTGGATGCGGTCAAGTCTCACCGGACGTCCTATATTTTTCAAAATATTTTTTCTAATACTTCTTTTAAAATTATGTAGGTATGTTCATTAAAGAATTTATATTCTCAAATTTTGTGAATTATTCGTTGGCTTAAAAAAAAGTACACGTATTAGGTATATTATAAAATATACTTCTGCAAATCTTGTATTTATCGAATGGTGCTTGAACTCAGATTTATCGCATCAAAGCTTTACCAAGGTTTACAATGGTTCACCCGGAATGCAATAGATGTGATTTAATCTCGATTCAGTCCTATTAGTAGCTATTTTTTGAGTGCTGTTCTGAATTAATCGTACCTAATGTCTTGCACATCCACAGTTGTCTGACATCCTTCTTTGTATTAAAAATAAATAACCACGTTCGCTCCTAAGCGGAATAAATGCGTCTTCATAGAGTGGAGGTTATACTATTAACATTTTACTTTAAATAGTTGGTCGAATCCATTATGTTCTTGTACCTCAATCAAACACACGTTAAAAAAAACAACAAACAATATGTGTAAAATATAACATACATAATTAATTGAAAACATTTAAATACTTAGCGGATAAACTCTTTTTTGAAAAATTAGAACGCCCAACGGAACTTGAACCTGTAACAACTGGATTTACGCTAATGTGATTTACCAATTTTTAAGCTACGGGCATCCTTTCTAGTTACGACAAAATTAATTGGTAGTTTTTACGTGAAATGTTTATCAAAATACGTTAATTTTGGTTAATTCAAGTACCTCCCATCGGGCGTACCATCTAATAAGTATATATCTGAGGTGTTTTAAAATTATATATGTTAAAGAATGTTGCATTCTCTAATCTTGTGAATTGTTCGTTTATTTAAATAACTTATTTTAAGAAAAGAAACCATCATCGGCCTGAATCTATGCACTGCTGTATGAAGGTCTTTTCAAGCTGATTCCACTTCTCTCGGTCCTTTGCGTCGCGTTGCCACGTACTTACTTACCATGAACTTAACCATTTCATCGATCCAGCGGCCTCTCGGTCTAACCTCTTGGCTACCACTGGATGACTCGATTTGTCCAGCGATTGTCCCTTGTTCGAACTATGTGTCCAGCCCATTTGCGGTTTTTAGCGAACTCTATTACATCGCAAACCCTTGTCTGTTTTCTTATCCAATCATTCCGTTTTTTGTCCTTTCGAGTTATGCCCACCATGCACCTCTCCATACCACGTTGTGCTACTCTAAATATTTTGTATAATTATTAATATATCTACATTCATGTCATTACGAAAATATTCCGCGTTCAATGACATAATTATATGAATGACGACGAGTTTTGATAAGCATGTATCATTAATTTAACGACGTAAACATTAAAATGCACGCATTCACATTTTTTAGATTGTGTTTTTACTAATTTGGAATCTGTTACATACATAAATCATATTAATTACGCATGCCATTATTATGTGTAAAAAAACGTTCACAAACACACCTTTGTGCAATCATAGTTTTCCATTACGAGTGTTACTGCAAACTTAATTTTGTAATCTTATTTTTTTATCAAATATACATTAAGCTAATTTTTAAGTAGGAATCTTCAAATAAAACTCTGTCCTTACTAATAATAAAATTCGTGTAGTTGCTTATCTGTTCGATCGTTCAGTTATAAAATAACCAAAACCAAACTGTAAAACCCTTTAACCATTTTGAAACTAAAAGTAGGACCAGAATTCTTGATTACGAATTATGAGAACGCAAACCGGAACCAATATACCCAAGGCCAACTATTTTCATGTCGAAAACAAAGCTACAAAACATCAATTGTAGAGCTTTTTCTTCTTCCTGGCATTACAACCCTATGTTTGGTCTCTTCCAGCATTTTTCTCCATCCAGGTCTCTCCAAAGCAGCTTCCTTCCAGTTTAAGATGTCCAAGATCTATAAATGCAACTCAACAATATCCATACACATTGCACCAGATCAACCAAGCTTTCGTTTGCCTTCAGACTATCCAAATATCAGTTTCTTTGTGATGTGTGATTTTTCCATCCTGTGTACATGCCCCAATCATCTAAAGCACCCCAATGTTAACTAGGTATATTCAAGCCGTGGCAGAAAGCTGTAAATTTCCACTATAGTGCTAATTGTTGCTTCTTCTTCGAATACAATATTTTAAACGGTTGATAGAAAATGGTAATATATTATTAATTAATTTGAATGAAATATTCAATCGAAAATATTATTTACTGCAAACTGGTTACTGCATTGGGCTTGAAAATAATCAATAGCTAGCTCTACCGCTGGTGACTCGCTATTTAGTGCTCCAGCCTGAATATGGTCGGCCTTGCGGGATACCGTATACCCGATATAGTATCTCCAGATATATTATGCAGGGGGTTATGTCAGTTTAGGGAGCTTGTGATGAATGAGAAGGAAAGAGCATGATTCCTGGAGGCCGCCAATACTTATTTAGTAAAACCGATTATGATGGGTGAAAAGATTAAAAATGTGGAAAGGTATTGGAAAGCAACGTTCTAAGCCTAAGCAATATTTTTTTTTTAAGACTGAGTATACACTAGATTTAAGGATATAATAGTCTTCGTTGAACATCATTTTATAATCTGGAATAACCAGAGATATGCCCAGTAAATGTATTTCGTTTGAGGGTTTTCAGTTTTCTTTCCGTCCATAAAATAATTCCAGAATTTCTGTCTTTGCTCCAAATTATGTACTTACGTATAAATAAAAAGTATTTTTTTAATTATCGACTTACTACTTCTTACTTAAAAAACTCCTATTAGTCGGAAGACGTGAGATGTTTCTCAAAAATACGAATCAATTGAAAACTCCAATGAAAAGTTTAGCAATTACAAAATGAAAGAGTGATAATCACGTACATATTAGGTAATAATATCTTTTAAAAATTGCTGTATTTTCAATGTTATGATATTAAAATATTTTATGTGATCATCCAATATAGATGTGTAAGTTGAAAAAAATAATGCATCATTATGACATATGAATTATTTTTATGGCTAGCTCTAAAACGTACAACAAATTCTTCATTTTTGATCATGTTTTAACGTTTCAAAATCATGTATATGTTCAACAAAAGTTTAACTCTAAAGAAATATATAATGATCGTTTTTATTTTTTGATTTGATTTTAAATGAAAAAAATATAGTACAAAATTGTCATATTATAACATCATTCTGTGAAAGGAAGTCTGAGACGGCCGCTATCTTGAATTCAAGACGTCGTCTAGGCCATCTGGCACGATTTTTAGCAAAATACCCCTTAAGCCATGATTATAGAGTACATAAAGAGTGTCTTTCAGGAGGTCATTAAATTTCTTCATTAAAAAGCCCACGGAGTATTGTTTTTATTACATATTCCCTAGGACCATATAATATATAGTGGAGAGCAATCAATATTGTTGCTGTGTATATAGTCCTATAATGCAGTTTCTTGAAAAATACATAATATTTAGTATATATCAAGAAAAGAATAGCATTATAAAGTATTTATTATTTCAGCTGCATATTGTCAAAGCTATTAGTAACGAAATTCACGAGTAGGTATCTATCTAAACAATTTTACAGTATTGCCAACGAGTCATGGCAATATACGCTTAAGAAATATATTAACAATTATTATTTTCTTACAATATCACACAAATATTCCGGTTTTAGCAGCCATAATGCAAAACATGCAATTAAAATGTATCGATTAATATTAACCATTACGTAATTTAAAAAATTTAGAAGAAAAATAAATATTTGTTATAATTCGTTAATACTCAAACATTTTTTTATGATGGCGTACAAAAATATTATTTTGAAGAACATAAAGAAATTTTAAAATAATGAATGGCATTAATTTTTTAAAGTAAATAAAAATGACGTGTATATTTAAATAACCGCAATGGCCGAGTGCTAACGTATCTGCTTGGTAAGTCGAGCGTATCAGGTTCAAATTCCGAGTCTGGCAAAATCACATATTGTTTTTCAATCTAAGCTTAACCACAGAACGTAATGGACCTAATAAATTACACAAGTGGCTAACATCCATTTCTCATAATAACAATGTTACGAAATCTCTTCGGGTGGTCACCTGGATCCACACCAATTTATAGAACCAAAGGAAAAAATGAAAAAGATACAAATTAAAATTTTATTTTTGTTATGTATATCGAATCGATCTTCCGTATCGTGAGCGTATTGAAGCTCGATTCGATATAAATTTTAAAAATACCTTGTGGCCTGTTTTAATGTTAAAAATATATAAGTATTTTTTATTATAATAAAAATAGCCAGTGGCTTGAGCATTGGCCAACGAGAACCGTAATGGGGGCGATGTGTTATTTTTACAATTCCCTTACGTGGAAATAATTTTAAACGTAAATTTGCTGTTGGTAAAATTATTACTATAGACCTAAAGTACTGTCCAACTTGTCGCTAGTGCGGTTAAAAGTGGGAGGAACTTGTTAGTTCACAGTTGCCAAAAAGATCCTGTTGGACAGTACTTAATGAACTTTGCATTTAAATTCTAATAGATTTACGTTTCGATATGCGAATCTTGGGCCGCAAAAAACGACTCAAAAGGAATAGTGAAAAACTTAAATCAATTAGAATCTTCTGTTAGTATTTTCTTTATCTCTCTTTCGGGAATAAATAATTATTAATAATAAAACTACTGCCGTGTGTAGTTGATGAGTTTTTTTTTATTTGAATAATTAAACATGGCCGTCTTCTCGGCAGCAGTTAGCAATGCGGGTGTTTTTCTTGGTTGAATAATTAATACATAGACCGCTGAAACGATATTTAGCGACGTGTGTCGACGCTCTACACGAGAAACTGAATAAAGCCAACATTCAACTTGTTCATAATTGAACGAATAATTTATTCATTAGGGGGACATTCAGGTAGATGATAGCAACACTTGCATTTAGAACTATGCATCACTTAGTCAAACTTTTCAAAACTAATAAGATTAGATCGGATTTAATTTTAAACAATAATTGTAGAGAATTACCCAACATCGTATTTTATGTACTGTTTATAAAATGTATGCCCAGCTTCAATGACAAAATTAAATAATTAAGAGAAGAGAGATCGAAAATAAAAATATAATATTCTTATATTCTGAAGCAGAGATTCGCAATTCTTGTATATCCGGAGGCTCATGTGTGCATTATTTTCAACAACGAGCACAACAGAATTAAAATATAGATCGCAACTCACTGATACAAATCTAAATGACTGTTTAAAAATATATAAGAATAATAAACAAAAAATATAATTTTACTAGATATTTTGAACTATCCGTTTCATTATGTTTAAAAATACCTAATATTGATTTGTAAAATATATGTAGTATAATTCTTTGTCTAAGTTATGTAAATTTCATTGGAAAATAATGTGTCTGCTATTCCATTTTTGGTAAAATAAAGTGGATTTTATCAATTAATAATTACAAGATAAAAACAACTTTTATATACAACGTTTTTAAATTTTCTGTTGAATTATTATGCTCAATATGCTCAAACTTTTACTTGATATGAATGAAGTAAATAAAAAACAAACAAATAAAAATATAGAATACTGAAATGTCATTTTGACATTTCATTTTGATTTCCATATTATCGCACGTATATATTAATAATTTAGTTGCCAGGACCACCCCCTTAGCAACCAATAATAGTCTTTTACTTTTTGCGGATTTTCCTGAAATAACTTTCCATACCAAACAGAAGTAACTGAAAATGAATTCAATTCTAATTAACTATTTCTTTTTTATTCAACGAATAATTCACAAGATTTATAAGCAAGAACATTTATAATTTTGAAAAACACTTTCTGAGAGAATATATTATAACCAATAGAAAAAATCCTTTTTGAAAAAAAGTAAGCCAACCCGACGGGGAATCGAACCCCGTATCTCCCAGGTTTACGCCCTGATCCGTGCATTACCACTATGCTACGAGGTGACATACTAATTGCGACAAATTTTAACTGTTGGTAAATTTTAATACCTACTCATCAGTGCTCTTCCAAATCAAGCTACTTTAGCTACTCGGGAAGTTAGTTAAAAATCGATTGAAAGATTTGTACTGGACAAACAACCACCGGAAAAATAAGAATACGAGCTAATAAAAATGTTGTAAAAACGTTGTAAATATAAATAAATCAAGCTTATCAGACACCATTAGAGAATGGAGTAAACACTAGTCAATGCGCACCCCAAAGACATACATTTTCAGTGATGTGTTGTGTATTTTGTTTTTATTTTTTATTTTATTATAATATAACACGGTTTATATTTGTACTTTCTTCTTCTCTCTTTATAATAAGTATGTGTTTTTATTTAACTTATTTGAATAGCGCCAGCTGTATCTCTCGATCTCAAATATCATGTTGTTAGCTTTATGAATTCTGTATTCGAAATAATATATTATTGATTTTTTCCACCGCACCCTGAGTATTTTAATCCATGCCCAAACACTCCATGCTTTGATTCTAGAGATGAACACCTGACCTGGTGCCGGTTACAAAGTACATAATGATACGGGTAAAGAAATGAGTGAATGGTAAATTAACAATATATAATGATATTTCTTCATTATTTATAACAGCTGACGAGGTAATTTTAATTTCCGTATTTCACGCGGACGAATAATAGTACTTATATCTCCTTTATTTTGTTAACTGTCAATTCATGGTGGAACTGCATTGTATTGTTGTTTTTATTTAATAAAACGCAATTTTTTATAGTACTTATTCCACTTTTAATTAATATATTAGGACCGGTTTCGTCCGCTTCAGTGGGACATTTTCGACTGAATACATTTTTTTTTAAAACAATATTTATCAAACAAAATTCAAGCGATAGAAATAATATAACAATAGGTACATAATAATTATCCGTCCAATAATACCTTCCCAATAACAGACTAATTTAAAACTAATGAGGTTGGACATTAATATTTCATACTACGTCACGGGCATTAAACAAATTATTTAAAATATTAACAAACCACAAAATATGAAACAATCTACACTTACAATAACATTAATATCAACAAATAATTATAATTAGTTAAAATTAACAATAATTTTTTTTTTTTTATAAAAAAATAAAATAAAATTATCAATTGAAGTGAGATGGAATAAAAAACAAATACAACCAAAATATGAGTCAGAATTCAATAAAAATAATAAATAATGTACAATATATAAAGTTATGTTATGACAATCCCAAATATTAAATAGGGTACAATAATGGAGAAGACACAAAATATAATTGATCATTTAACAAATTAGAATTGGGCAAAAATTTATACCTATTAATTTCTATGATTTCCTGTTTATCCAATTTTATAGATTTCTCATTCAAATGCAGGATTTTAAAATTTTTACTGATATTAAAAGAGTGATTATTTAAACTTAAATGATTTCCAAAAGCTGAAGATTCATTACCATTTTTGGCACAGGCTAAATGTTCTTTGATCCTAGTATTAAAGGATCGTCCCGTTTGTCCAACATATTTGGCATCACAAGAGTCACAACTTAAAAGATAAATTCCACTTTGGTTAAGTTTATCTAATCTATCTTTAGTATTCACCAGTATTGAATTCAAATTTTGTGTGTTGTAAAATGTTACATTGAAAAGTTTTTTATCTATTTTTCTTGAAATATTTTCAGACACTCTTCCTAGGAAACATAATTTAACCCAGCGTTTATTAACACTGGCTTCATCTATCACTAAGCCAGAAGTCACATTTAATAAAGCTATTTTTTTAGATTTGTTGGCCAGAATGCGATCAATCAAACGTGAGTCATAACCGTTATTAAAAGCGATTTGTTTTATCGTCTTTAACTCCAAAGCAAAACTATTTTCGGACAACCATTAATAATGGACCATTAATAATGGAATTAATAATTATGGAACCATTAATAAACGATGTATAAAAGCATGGAAAACTGATAATTTATGTGAGATATGGTGTCTAGAAGAGTTATTAATAATGTTATCACTGAAGGTATCCTTTCTAAAAATGCTAAATGTATGTTTGTTATTTGTAATATTGATTGTTAAATCCAAGAAGTTAATTGTACTGTTCCCTAGTTCCATTGTGAATTGAATTGACTTATTAATACTATTTATGTCTTTTAAAAAAATATCTAATTGTCTTTCCGTGCCTGACCACAAAGCTAAGATATCATCTACATATCTATACCAGTAAATGATATTTCTAAATGAATTTAAATTGCTTATCTCAGATTCGACTATATCCATGAAGAAATCTGCCAAAATAGGAGATAAAGGACTACCCATTGCCAATCCATTAATTTGTCGATATATGCTTCCATTGAATTTAAAGTAATTCTGATCTATGCAACATTCAATCACAGACTTTATGTCTTTAGTCAACAATGGATTAAGATTCTTCATGTCTATAAAGTCCAAGATTGCTGATTTCAAATCCACTATTGGGACACTTGTGAATAAACTCACGACATCAAATGACACGAGTTTCGCATTCTCAGGTACCACAACATTTTTGATTTTATCAACTAAATCTAAAGAATTCTTTATTGTAAATTTTGGTATAAAATCTAATTTATGTTTGAATAAATTATTACCCAATTTAGCTAATTTGTATGAAGGCGCAGAATTAAAGTGTAGATTGTTTCATATTTTGTGGTTTGTTAATATTTTAAATAATTTGTTTAATGCCCCTGACGTAGTATGAAATATTAATGTCCAACCTCATTAGTTTTAAATTAGTCTGTTATTGGGAAGGTATTATTGGACGGATAATTATTATGTACCTATTGTTATATTATTTCTATCGCTTGAATTTTGTTTGATAAATATTGTTTTAAAAAAAATGTATTCAGTCGAAAATGTCCCACTGAAGCGGACGAAACCGGTCCTAATATATTAATTAAAAGTGGAATAAGTACTATAAAAAATTGCGTTTTATTAAATAAAAACAACAGTACTTATATCGTTAATCAATAATAAAATAACAATGCTGCGTCTTATCAATCGGCGCAGTTGCCACAGTTAGGAAAAATTCCACGAAATTAATAATTTCTCATTCGATGTTTGAGTGTTTATAATTCTTATTCCGTTTTTTTTCTTTTCACCGATGCAAAAGACAAACGTATCTGCATAATTGATGAGACGACTGCAGTATCGACAGAGGAATAAAAACAAATAGGCACCTGGGAATTATTTAGTACCCGCCCCAACTCTTTCACATATCCATATATTATGTCGTTGAAAATTCCATGCTATTATTTTCATACATACCTACATAGTAGTATGATAATATTTTATTGTCTATGTAACATCAATATACCTAAAATTTTATGAATATTTTTATTATATTAGTATTAACTATAATAGTCGGATATCGATTATTACTACCTGGCCGAGGCATAACTGTCACCATCACGATGATGCTGACACAACCTTCGATATATTCTTCGGCAGAGCCATGAGTTGAACACTCCAGTAATTTTTAACTTATTAGCTAGGTTAGAGATAATACGCTCTCTCGGACCTATAAATAACATGCTGGTGGAAATATTTTTTTTGAATCGGCTAGTTCCGCTAGTTCAACAGGCGAATGGCAATTGACCTTATTTCAGCTACCTGTCTGATATCAAAGTGCTTATGTTCAGAACCGCTTTCGTAGGAAGAAAGTGCATCTTTTTAAAAACGCTCCAATTTCAAATAAAATCAAACTGGCTTCAGTCATAATTACAATACCATATCGATATATTATTAGGATAGTAACAATATCTATTAAGTTACTATTTTTTACTTTAAATAGGTAGTTTAATTTAAAGCATAAAAAATTAAAAAAATACATTTTTGGAAATTATAAGACGGTAAAAATAACTTTTTTGTGCTTATTATAAACGTAGTGTAAAAAAATATATTACAAAAATATACATATTTTTTATTTTTTGACAATAAAAAAATAATTAAAAATTGATATTATATTTTTACAATAAAACAATATTTCAAAGAGTTCAAGAAAAAACTTAGTTTTAGTCCATCATCTTGTGCGACCCTAAGAAGATCATATGGGTCTCCACAGAATAGAGATTTGTATTAACTGATTTTTGTTTTTACGAAAATGGATGTTAGCCACATGCTCAATCTATTAGTCCTATACCCCCTATTTCAAACACACAATATGTGTATTTACCAGATCCAGGATTCGAACCTGGTATCCACGACATTATGACAATTATTTTCGGTCAAAACCAAATGTCACCTATTCGACGCTTTAATTCTGATGATGTTTCTGTACGGTGGCGCCCTATGTCACCTTACGAAAACTCAGAGCAACTGTATACCGAATTTGGAGAAAAGATGTTTGCAGAGGATACTGGGTGTGTGGTGATATAACTTCAGGAGTAACGAGGTGACAAGAGAGCGGACCGAGCAGCCTCTCATCACACTAAGTGCAAAGAAACGACGTTAAACCTGGTTCGGCTACGTGCTACGGATTCCTCAAGAGAATTTCAACCTGGCTTGCCGGTTCTTCAAGCCGGTTACATGTAAGTTGTACGTATTTAGTTCATCGTGAGACACATTCGTGCGCCGTAGTACGTGAAACATGATTTCGTATAACATTTTATCAAATGACGAGTTCTTCGTTGAACATTTCACCGTGGAATACATTTGTACGTATCTTACAAAATGCGGCGATAGTTTGCAAATAGTACTGTTCCAATTAAATTAACCCTAACCTAACCTAACCTAACCTAGTAAAGACATCTCCACATGTTGTAGCATACGTACAAATATACTCCACGGTGAAATGTTCAACGAATAACTCGTCATTTTTTGTTTAAATGTTACACGAACTCATGTTTCACGTACTACGGCGCACGAATAAGTGTCCTGCTGTGAACTGTTTACGTACAAATTTCCGGATACGCTTCAAGCCAACCGGAAGAGTGACGTCCCGTGGGGGTAGGTAGATTGAGCGTTACTTGGGGGCGGTAGTTATTCGAAGGGCGGCAAATCAAGGAAAATCATTAGGTATATTACTTATATACCCAAACTTAGTATGTAATAATGAAAATATCTTTCCATTAAAAAATCAGCCCACTGGTTGAAAACAAAATATATTAATTAACATAAAAGGTTTAACAGGACTATATTTTTTTTCGAGTTCGCGATGTCTAACTTACTTCCGTTGTCCTTGGACGTCAATGACACGTGCAGATTTGTGAATTATATTTGAATTATAGGTGGGTACGTACTTACCTAATTTAAAATGTATCCAAAAATATTTTTGCCAGTCACTCGCGAGTTTTGGAAGTTATCAGGTGTATTTTTAAATGCATCTGAAACCGTGGACTCGCAATATCGTCTATAGAAGCAAAGATGGCATTTAAATAAAATTAGATTTAGTGGTAATGTATCCATACAACACATTTCTTAGATATCTGAGTTATGAAAGCATGATAAAAAAAAAAATAGGGCGGCATTTTGTCTAGGGACGTCACTGAACCGGAATCCTGGGAGTCCGCTAAATATCATCCACAGAGTGTATGTTCTGGGAAGATACGAGAAAACTGGTGAGTACAGGGTTTCTTGGAGATGCCGTGTGGCATGCTCTGAAATAAACTGATATAAAAGAGAGTGTAGAGCAGTGTTTCCCAGCCTTCTTCATGCCATGCCCCACCGTAGCCTTTTCAAAAGTCAAATGCCCCACGGGCATCTTTTTTTAATAAAACAGCAGGTAAATTTTCAAATCATATTGTAATATGTTTGTAAACATATGAACCCCTAATTAAATTAAATAAAACCTATTCTAATACATATATTATAACTGAAATTATTTCAAAACACAAATTGAAAATGTAATTAAGTAGAATAAAATAAAAATTAAAACAATAATAAAACACAAATGACAATTGAAATTTAGTACAAACACACACACATATCTTGACGCCCAATTCATAGAAATTCAGTTACGATTGCTACAAAGAAATTTTATGTCCGGATATAACTTAGTTAATTTCAGTCTTAGGTCCCCTCTATTAGTTATATCCAATCGATTTCGTTTTTTAATGAGTAAATCGCTTATGGCGCTAAAACCACATTCCAACAAATAAGATGAGGGAAAGGGTAATAATAATTTTCTGACATGCAAAGTAATATTAGGATATTTTGTGTTAGCTTCTTCGCAAATCCATGCCATTATTCCTTTTATATTAAATAAATTTGTAATCGAATCATCATTTTGCATTTCTGAAAGTTCCTCTTGATACAGTTGTTCATTTGAAATATCTACCAGCATTGGTTGTGTCAACCAAGCTGGAAAATTTATTTCCTTTATATCAGCAAATCTTTCTTTAAAATTAGTTAATAAAGTTTGCAGATGGTCGAAAATAACAAGTTTAGCATTATCAGTCACTTCACATTTTTTGAGCCAGTCAAATTTTTCAAAATTGTTGTTTAAGATATTTTTTTTAGACAATTCAATGAAAGTAGTGAATGCAAATATCTTTGCTTTTGCATCGACAAGTGTTTTCATCGATCCTTGAAGTTGGCTATTTAAAATATTTAACTTTTCAAATATATCTGTTAAATAGCTTACAAATGCTCTACCGTCGACCGTCATCAAAAACTTCATATTAGGTCGGTTGCTTAAAAAATCACCAAGGATATCGAATAATTCCATAAATCTTTTTAAGGAATTTCCTTTTGAAAGCCATCTTACTTCAGTGTGAATTAACAGTCTAAAGTACTCCGCATTTTGTTCTTCATAAAATAACTTGAAGAGACGCTCACTTTTGGCACTGGTTTTAATCGTATTGATACACTTTATAACGGAATTTAGTACCTCATTTAGAACAGGTGAAATGTGTTTAGCCACCAAGTTTTCCCTGTGAATAACACAATGCACCACAGTCATTTCTGGATTCTCGTCTTTCATTAATTTTAAGCAACCATTTTTCTTGCCCATCATATTGGGGGCACATCTGAAGCACAAGATATTATATTTTTCATTGGTATATTGTTAACATCTAAATATTTTTTTAGCTTATTAAATACTTATATCTTTAGAGGTAGTGGTGCTTTCTAATGATTTGCAGAATAACATTTCTTCAGCAAATATCCCCTTATCAATATATATTACGTAAGCTAGCAACACGGCTTCACTGTCTCTTAAAGTAGATTCATCCATTTGAAGTGAAAATTTCCGTGTTTTCAGCTTTTCAACTAGCTGTATTTCAACGTTTTCACTCAATTTGTCGATTCTTCTGCAAACACTAGTGTTGCTGAGCGGCATCGCCCTCACGAGTTTGTCATCTTGTTGTAAAACTGTTTTAAGAAATGCTGATATTGATGGCTTGATTAGATCCTCTCCTATAGTATGGTTTTTTTTCCACATTTAGCGATGAGCAATGAAATTTGGTAACTAGCCTCAAGACTACGATCGACATTTGCAGTTTGGGCAGAAAACAGATTTGTTAATGTTGCACGTTTTCCAAATTTTTCCTAAAGATTTCGAAATAAAATAATACCTGAATTAATATGAGTACTATGTTTCGACTTCAAATGCGCTTCAAGACGACCTCATTTCATTGTTTCATTGGTGAAGGATTTCTCACACAGCAGACAAAAAGGTAGGCATTCCTCGTGCACAGCAGGTATAAAACCAAATTTTAAAAATTCCTCCGAATACTAAAGTTTTTTTATGTTCTTTGATTTTGGATGTTCACTCATTTTGCTAAAATAATACAGGGCCTTGGCTAAACCTGTAGCCATAATATTATTATGAAGTAGCTGTCAAACGTCAAACTTCGATAGTCAGTATTGCCAGTATGCAAAAATGTATGCATTAAAAATGCAAAAAAAGAAAAACTTACAAAATACCACAATACAATTATACTCCTGCACAGTTTGTGTTTTTAGATAATTATTGAAATTGTAATGGGTTTTATTCTATTTTAAGTACAATTTGCGTTTATTTCAATTTTGTACATCTCAGGCATTTTTTTTTGTATGACCGATGAGTATTCCCCTTTATATGTGAAATGCCGACGTGTCTCATCTCTGAAACGTGGTGCCCCACCTCTGAGGCGTCATGCCCCACCGGTGGGAAACACTGGTGTAAAGTATGGTAGAATACTATCAGTTTTGATGCTGGATAGTAGATAATAACCTACGTGAAGTTGGGCTTGCCTGATATAAATCATACTATGAATTTAAAAAATCTATGAGTGTTTTTTACAGATTATAATATTTTGTTTTTAATTAACCATTATTTTGTTGACTAGACGAGACAAATACCAAGTAAATGCATATAATGCAAGTACAATATTATGCATGTAAAATATTATGCAAGTAAATGCAAATAAGTAACCAATTGAAATCACCCGGTGATTATTTTTTATTATTAAGTATGTTCATATTTGTTTGGTCCCACGTTATACTATCTAACAAATTGACATTTTGTTTGTCTTAAAACTTTATATCTACAAAATAATTTCCATGCAAAGGAATGCATTATTAAATGCATCCATTTTCATGTCACGCGATGAACTTTCTAGAAACAATTCAATTATTGAATATTTTCAGCACTGGTAAAATGAAAGTAGTTGACTTTCAATAATATGCTTAATGATCTCCTAACCCCTTGCTCCATTAGCCTGTACAAGTAGTGGTTCAGTGATGATTTTATCGTCTACTCTTCTTTGCCCACTATGGTTTTTTAATGCCTCTATAATTTGATGTAGATCTTGGCCGCATTAGTAAGAGATTTTTCATAGTTTTATTTTTCTTAGCATGCAAAAACTATTGTGGTTTGGTTTAGGCAGGGCTTAATTTATTTTTAAAAACTAACCATCACTATTTATTACAACGTTCTTATTAGCTCGTATTCTTATTTGTCCGGTACAAATCTTGCAATCGATTTTTAACTAACTTCCTTTCCGACTAGCTAGACATTTGAAACTTTTAGAATACATCAGAACACGATGCCAATGCATTTTTTTAATACTTTTAGCCATCTTTAAGCAGAATTGAATTCATTTTCAGTTAATTCTGTTTTGTATGGAAAGTTATTTTAGAAAAATCCGTAAAAAGTAAGGTCGCTAAGGCGGTGGTCCTAGCAACTTAATTAATAATATATACGTGCGTTACTATGGTAATCAAAATGAAATGTCAAAATGACATTTCAGTATTCTATATTTGTTTGATTGTTTGTTTTTTTATTTACTTCATATCAAGTACAAGTTTGAGCATATTGAGCATAATAATTCAACAGAAAATTTAAAAACGTTGTACACAAAAAGTTCTCTTTATCTTGTAATTATATAAATTATAGTCTTAGTATTATGACTGACAAAGTTTAGTGTGCACTATTTATATCGATTCTTAACAGCTTACCTCCACCCATCGCCACTGATATCTAGTGAAAGAAATAACAAACAATATTATTATTATCGTTGACTTCTTCCTATATGATAGAATGAATAATTGTGTTAATAGGCCACCCATAGACACGTTTTTATGATACTGTCAGTAAGGAATGAGTAAAATCATATAAATAAAATTCAAATAATTATTATTGATATACTTTAGATATCATCTAAACTATTGTCAATATGTATTGTATTTCATTATATTTTAAATAATGATATCATACGTAATTAATTAAAAAGCTTTGTTCACATTCACAATACCATTTATTCACATGTAAATAATTGTATCGTAGTAAATGATATTAAATCAATAGTAGTGTTTTAAGTATGTCAGGAAAATGCAAAGATTACATTTGGTGATTATTATTTTTATAAAAAATCGATACCAACGACTGAATGTACATAATAAAAATGACAATAAAATTGAGGATATTAGTATCAAAGTCGGTAACCTCCATATTCCACCATTTTGAGATAATCAAAAAATTCGCCAAGTACATTTAAGACTGAAAAGAGAATATTTTTTAAAGATAATAGGGAAATAAAATGTATTAATACACAAGTAATTAAAATAAATACGAAAGCATGTTTACTGTTAGTCGTAAAACATAAAAAATGGCGGCTGATGTATATAAACTAGTTAGCAATCAACCTCCGATTAAATTATATTTAATTAACAAACAAAGCTTGATTTGATATTTTAGAAAAATACACTGATGAGTGATTAATTACGGAACCAGAATCGAAAATCAGATCAGAAAAAAATGGAGGTTACCGAATTTGAAACTAATTAGCCTCAATAATTTAATTCATATTAACATGGAGAAACAAGAAGTACACGAAGACAGAGACGTTCCTATGCAAATGCTGCCCTTAAAAATGTCTCAATTATTATTAATTAAAATTTTGATTAATACATTAACTGTAATTAAATTTTAACACATTTAATTCAAAAAAAATCAAATTCAAATTTTTATTTGTTTTTTTACATATGTTGAATATTACAAAATATTAATTTTAGTTGTTCACAACATGACATTTAGAAACAAATAAATATTATTAAAACAGTATTATATAAAAAAAGAAATATAATTAAAGAGTAGAAAAGTGTAAATACAAAAAAATATAAATTAGATAAAAGGAAGTACACTGAATGAGCTAAACAGACCCTATTTTAAGAATTTATAAAACAATGTCCACCTATACTCATTCTCACGTAGGTGGAATATATCAACGTCCGAAGCGATTTGGTTGAACAGAGTCATTGCCCTCCCAATTGGCATCACAAAGGACAGGTTAGTTCTGCTCCTTGGGCAAACAAACAATACTGATGCTCCCGATTTCTAAGATAGTTATCAGGTACACACAGGTCAATACTATCAAGAAAGGCTGAGTTCTCATTTACACCACGTATATGTCGAAAAAAATACGTGGCCAAATATTGATATCTTCTAGCATCTTTACGACTGCGGTATGCGGAAAACTTTTTCATTTTCACGAAAGCCTTAAAATGTGATTATTCGAATTTTCACCATAATTTGGCATACCTAACTGGTGCCGCTGATGAGCAGTGTATGACCTACATATAACTGGATGTCACTGTTGAAAGAATATAAACCAATCTCCATTGATAGCAAAGGCGAGACCTGTAGTATCTGACTACGGAAGAAATCTCAACTCTCTCTCAACACTTGTTGAGAAGGGGGGGGGGGGGTTGTCAAGAGGTTGACAAACAGTGATTAGTCAGTACAGAATCAGTACGATGGAGCTCAGCGGAGCGATGGTACAAATCACGGAGATTATTAAACCATAAAATGCGGCGTCTTTTTCTGTGGCGCACACCGTTAAATCATAAACATACTGTTATCACATCACGTGAACTCATATAAACTTAGAAATATACTACTATCATGCCTTATTCTCTCACAGTTAATTTTGTATGAGATAGATTAGCTGTTTATTTAAAAAAAAGATACTGACAACTGAATAAATTATAATTATAAAACGGATATATTTTATGAGTTTTATTATTATTTTTCCTGAGGAAGTGATATTATTTCAAATAAAATAAAAATAAATATGTTGATCCACATTTGACACCCACGGTGGCCGTGCGGCTTAAGCATTGGACTATCACGCCGTGGGTCTCAGGTTCGAATCCTGGGTCTGGCAAGTACACATATTGTTTTTCTATTTGTGTCTCTCAGGGTATGGACCTAAAAGGTTGAGCAAGTGGCTGACATCTATTTCTCGTAAAAAAAAAACGAAATCTGGTAATACAAACCTTTACTCTGTGGAGGCCCATATGATCCTATTAGGATCGGACATGGTCGAAATAAGTTGATCACGATAATCAGGTGATCCATAGTTGTATTTTCCCACATTTTCAATTAAAATTTTCTTAATTTTCAAATATAAACAAAATGCAAACAAGTGAGGTCACGTGAGTTGAAAATGTGTAAGATTACAGAAAAGAAAAACGTTCTATCACGGGTGAGATTGGTGACGTGGCGTGATTTGCATGATGTGACTTCATTTTTATTCAGTAACATTTATAAACCTAGTAACATGATACTGCAAACTTTTTCCAATGATGACAGCTAAAATGTTAACTAGCTTGAGCCCAAATAATTATTACCCTGTTAGTTTGAAGGATTTTGAGAATACGTCTATTATAGCCACATCTAGAAATTCTCAAATCTGCGTGAAATCGCATTGCGTAGTATCCATAATATACACCAGTGCTCCGCAACGGGTGTGCCGCAAGACGATGCTAGGTGTGCCGCGTTATATTGGCTCAAAAAAAACGCGCAAATAATTTTGTATTACATATGTATGTATTATTTGTATTACTCGTAGCTCCGATAAATTCGAAGGATTCAAAAATAAATTCGAATGTATCAAAGGACCTACCAGACCACGATTAAAAACAAATAATTAATTTTGGATCTGGATTAAAAACATTTAACACTGTTGCAAAATAAATTTGATCATTACTTTCATACATTCAATACGAAGTAATATTACTGGATTCGACATATTTTTGCAACCGACCCTAAAAATTCTATAGGAGCGCTTTCCCTACAAATTCAAGAGGAATTTGTTGAATTGAGGAACGACGGGACACTAAAACAGAACTTCGTCGATGTTTTCTGGATTTCGATTAATAAAGAATATCTTCGGACTTCCGACAAGGCTATTCAGCTCCCACATATCTATGTAAGCAAAGTATTTTCAACTCAAGTTCTAATAATCAAAATAATACGCAATCGTGCTTAAAGGATCTTGACAAGAATTTCGGGTTGCTCTTTCAATTAATATCAAGCCAAAATATATAACATTTTTATGTTTGTTAAAACAAGTTTAGGTATCACATTAATTAGTTACTATTGTGTAATGATTATGTTATATTGATTAAAAAACTAAATATATAATATATTATATTGATAATACACATACATGGAAATATGTTAATGTAGTTCTTCCTCGTATGTTATGTATATTTAATTATTTATCAAATAAAAAACATAAATTGATGTAATTTTGAATTATAATTTTTTTACCGTGAAATTCTGGGACGCCTTTCGTGTGCCGTGTGTAGGTAAAGGTTGCGGAGCACTAATATACACGATTATTGAAATGCAGCGTTAATCTATAGAGTAATTTGTAAATTATCTACAATAATTATTGATAATATATGTCAATCAAATCATAATAATTAATAATTTATTATGTTTTACATAGCATGCAATAATAATAATAAAATAATTATAATTAGAATAAAACAAAGGAACTTAATTCATTTAGATGATGTTATAAAAACGTTAAAACTTGCCAGATCGAATCAGTATGTTCAAAATGAATTTGGCTACCCGTTTAACAGTTGGCATTGTGGTTGTTCTTTATACTGGTCCATGTATTTCTTTTGCCCCAATAGTGTGTATACCAATATATTAAATTTATATATATTTTTTAATTTAATCTATTTAATGACTTTACACCCCTCTTGGTCATCTGCTTCTCTCGGGGTAGAGTGAAGGCAATGACATATTAAATGGACGACTCACTTCATACCCGGCGCGCACGAGAAATTGTGCATGAAAGTCATTCACAGATGTATAGGTAGATGTCACGTGACCTTTGACGTATCCGTTTCCATTATGCGATACAAGCTTCGAGAATTTATAGTAATATAACCTTTATTGTAATGGCGTATTAGTGTCATGAGAGTCAAGACTCATTGCGTTAGAAACAGATTCTCGGTTACTTACGACTTCTCGGAGATTAGACGCAAGTGAGCTCAGCGAATCACAGGCGACTGACTGTCCAATGGTTCCTGTCATTCAATTGCATTGAATAAACATTCATCAATATCTTAAAATGGCATTTTATAAATAATAAATAATACTAACACATGACAAGTGATATCCCATCTTTCTTGGAGTGTTTAGTAGATTTTTTTACAATTTTTAACTAAGCACATTGGCATTTTGTAACACAATAATAACGGTGGAGTCGAAACCTGACAGTCAGAAATTTTGTATGGGCAAACCCAGCGGTGTCGCCAGACCGCTTGCAAGCAGAATGTTCATTTGAGCGTAGGATACCGATATTAAAATATGAATATCGCCATCCGGCAGACCCGACACAAAGTGAGTGTCATTTTATTTTCTAGATGCTTCGTCCATATTAATGTCATTGAGTGAAGGCTATCCCCACTCAGCTCCTTCACTCGATCGCTCTAGGTTTTTCACGTGCTTCGCCTTTCCCGAAGACTACCCAACCCAGTCTCTCTTGGTTATCCGGTCCGCGCAGAACAATATGTCCAACAAACCGCAGTAGGATGCATCTCAAAAATATTGTCGAGAGCCGTTCTTTTATTTATTATAGTGGATCTGTAGTCGTTCCTTGACAGTTTGCAAAGCATTCGGAGTACTTCATTGTTTAGCGTATTCATATTAAACGGTATGCAGTCAATGAGGTATCGACTAATTAGTATGGAGTAGAAGTAGTAGCCAATGAAAAGTGGGTACTGTTCGGTTAAAGCGGATACAGCGGAAAACGCATTTTGAAAATAGCCGATAAACTGGACTATTTGTTAGTTTGGGTTAGTTTAGGTTAGGTTAGGTTGGGTTAGGTTAACCTTACAAATAATCCAGTTTATCGGCTATTTTCAAAACGCGTTTTCCGCTGTATCCGCTTTAACCGAACAGTACCGAAAAATGTTCTGTCAGATTTTCCCAAACTGGATGTGGGTAATGTACGGTTTTTGTTTGTTAGAAAGTTTGTCGCGCAGCGAACAAATCAAACCTCATTTAGTGAAACAAACAAGTTTGACATAATAATTATATTATGCAGATTGTTATAACCTTAGTAACCTGTAGGTAAGATGGGGGAGCCACTGTCGAAAACTACCCAAACAAGACTCGTAACCGGACAAAATCTAAAATTCGATTGACATTTTCGAAATGGCGTCCTATAGTTCGTAGTTCCATTTTTGGGCATTCTTCAGATAAGTTTGTAGGTCTGTAACTTCAACTTGCTAGGTAACCAGTTGACTTGTATGATGAGTTACTGTTGAATCGACAAAAACAGAAAGCACCTCAACTTTATCTGTAGTTTTTGATTCTAGACTAATTCGTCTTGTGCTCTGTCCAAGAAATACGAAAATATATGTGATGATATTATTGTCGTCGATTTTCTCATGTCATTTTCGTTAAATAAATAATATCTTATTATCAATAATACACCTTATCTGAAAAAAAAAATGGGAATTACATTGTAATTAAATAATCTTTTATTTCATGTTATGAGAGTGTATTTATTTTATTAATGGTAGTACATAAAGTATAATAAACATTATTAATTACAAGATAAAAAGGACTTTTTATATATCACGTTTTTAAATATTCTGTTGAATCATGTAAACTTGATAATTCTATGTATTAATAATTTAGGACAAATAAGGCAATCGTCAACAAATCATTTTTTTGCTATTTTGCAACAAAAAAACAAATATAGAATACTGAAATGTCATTTTGATTTCCATAGTAACGCACGTATATATTAATAATTAAGTTGCTAGGACCACCCTCTTAGCAACCAATAATAGTGGATTGGATTACGGATTTCTTCCAAAATAGTTTTTCATACGAAATAGAATTAATTGAAAATTAATTCAATTCTACGTAAAGATGGCTAAAGGTATTAAAAGAATGCGTATGCATCGTGTTCTGACATATTCTAAAAGTTTCAAATATCTAGCTAGTCAGGAAGTTAGTTAAAAATCGATTGCAAGATTTGCACCGGACAAACAACCACCGGAAAAACAAGAATACGAGCTAAGAAAAACGTGGTAAAAATATATTCGACACATCATATTGCCAAAGTATAAAATTATTTTAAAAGATTTTTTCTAGTGGGTATATATATATTATATGCATAAGATATTTTCAAATTATGTATGTTCAATAATATATAATGTTACATACTGAAATCTTTTGTCTTATTCGTTGAATTAAAGAAATAGTTTATTGTAATTATTTATTATCTTTCATTATTATTATCCTAAGAGATTTTGGAAAATTCACCAACAGCTCATTTAAGCGACATTTTATTGTTATTTTTACATCTTCACTTCGAAATGTGCGCTACCGATTCATCTACCGTTTGAATTGACCACATTTCACAAAATTTCAATGATTTTACAGGTACTTGACGTTTATATCCGATATTTTCTTACATACCGTATACGATACGCCATATTTCATTTAACGTACAGCAGAATGACGTCTTCGTCGCTTAAGACCTTCTAATCCTTTATTTGACAAACAAATTCGATTATTTTTATTCAAATATCGTAATGTAGGCATTGGCGCACTTTTTTCCGGTGAAAAAACCATAATCTTGCTACAATTCACTGCGTAAATAAAAATCTGACAGGTGTGTCCGCCACTGTCCGTCATATCATAGATAACGTGATATTCCAAATTTGATTTTTTTAAATACTTCTTTGTGGCTGTTCACCCACTATCTTTGTTATTGAATAATTACCTAAGCTACTAATTTCACTACTAAAAAAGTTGCCATTGCAAACAATGAAAGAAATTAATACGAATTGTTATAGTTATCAAAATGTGTGATATTGTATAATATCTACCTATTTTTTTCGTCCCTATCATCATCAATCTTGACCTATACACTGCTGGATGAAGGCCTCCTCAGCCTTATTCTACTCCTTACTTACACATGAATTGTTATATTTATCAAAATCAGTGATATAATATTATTATCTACCTATCTATATATAATGCCATTATTATCACGAGCCTCAATAAATCCACTGCTGGATGAAGGCCTCTCTACGTTGATTGTATTCTTGACAGTATTTAATTTCTAATGTTATTTATCTACATATTCATATCGTCATCATAATCATCATCATCATCAACGAGGATCAATCCACTAATGGATGAAGGGTTCCGCAACCTGATTCTACTACTATCGGTTTAACGAATTTGTGATATTATACCTATTTCTATCATTCTTATATCATCGACCTGAACCAATCCACTGCTGGATAATGGCCTCCCTAGCCCGGTTCTACTCCTTTCTGTCATATGAATTGCTGTATTTATCAAAATCGGTGATATTATATTTAAAAACATATTCATATCGTCATCATCATCATCAACCAGGATCCATTCAATGCTTAATAAAGACCTCCCTAGCCTGATTCTACTCCTTTTGTCATATGAATGTATGTATTTATCAAAATCTGTGATATTATATGTATCTACACATTCATATCGTCATCATCATCATCATCATTATCATATACCTGAACTAATCCACTGCATAATAAAGACCCCCTTAGCCTAATTCTCCTCCTTTCTGTCATATGAATTTCTGTATTTATCAAAATCGGTGATATTATATTTATCTACATATTCATATCGTCATCATCACCATCATCATCGACCTGAACCAATCCACTGCTTAATAAAGACCTCCCTAGCCAGATTCTACTCCTTTCTGTCATATGAATTTCTGTATCTATCAAAATCGGTGATATTATATTTATTTAAATATTCATATCGTCATCTTCATCATCAACCAGGATCCATCCACTGCTTAATAAAGACCTCCCTAGCTTGATTCTACTCCTTTTGTCATATGAATGTATGTATTTATCAAAATCTGTGATATTATATGTATCTACACATTCATATCGTCATCATCATCATCATCATTATCATATACCTGAACCAATCCACTGCTTAATAAAGATCCCCTTAGCCTAATTCTCCTCCTTTCTGTCATATGAATTTCTTTATTTATCAAAATCGGTGATATTATATTTATCTACATATTCATATCGTCATCATCATCATCATCATCGACCTGAACCAATCCACTGCTTAATAAAGACCTCCCTAGCCAGATTCCACTCCTTTCTGTCATATGAATTTCTGTATTTATCAAAATCGGTGATATTATATTTATTTACATATTCATATCGTCATCATCATCATCATTGACCTGAACCAATCGACTACTTAAAGATCTCCTTAGCCTGATTCTACTCCTTTCTGTCATATGCATTGCTGTATTTATCAAAATCGGTGATATTATATTTATCTACATATTCATATGGTCATTATCATTATCATCATCATTGACCTGAACCAATCCACTGCTTAATAAAGACCTCCCTAGCCAGATTCTACTCCTTTCTGCCATATGAATTGCTGTATTTATCAAAATCGGTGATATTATATGTATCTACATATTCATATCGTCATCATCATCATCATCGACCTAAACCAATCCACTGCTTAATAAAGACCTCCCTAGCTTGATTCTACTCCTTTCTGTCATATGAATTGCTGTATTTATCAAAATCGGTAATATTGTATTTATTTACATATTCATATCGTCATTATCATCATTATCATCATCATCGTGATCGACCTGAAACAATCCACTGCTTAATAAAGACCTCGCTAGCCTGATTCTACTCTCTTCTGTCATATGAATTTCTGTATTTATCAAAATCGGTGATAATATATTTATTTACATATTCATATCGTCATCATCATCATCATCGACCTAAACCAATCCACTACTTAAAGACCTCCTTAGCCTGATTCTACTCCTTTCTGTGATATGAATTTATGTATTTATCAAAATCGGTGATATTACATTTATCTACATATTCATATCGTCATCATCATCAACCAGGATCAATTCACTGCTGGATGAAGAGTTCCGCAACCTGATTCTACTACTTTATTATACCTATTTCTATCGTCCTTATCATCATTGACCTGAACTCATCTACTGCTGGATAAAGGCCTCCCATGCCTGATTCTACTCCTTTCTGTCATTTGAATTGCTGTATTTATCAAAATCGGTGATATTATATTATATCTATTTATATTTCCATTATCATAATGAGCCTGAATAAATCCACCGGTGGATGAAGGCCTCTCTAAGTTGTTTGAATTTCTGTCGGTCATATGAATTGCTATATTTATCAAAATTGCTCATATTATATTTACCCATTCATAATATCGTCATTATCATCATCAACCAAGATTAATCCACTGCTGGATGAAGGTTATCCCAACCTAATTCTACTCTTCTTGTTCATATAAACTGCAATATTTTTTTAAATTTCTGATTTTATATACCTACCCATTTATATCGTCATCATCGTTATCAACCTGTATCAATCCACTGCTGGATGAAGGCCTTTTTAAGCTGATTCCACATCTTTAGGTCTTATAAATTCCTATTCTTATCAGATATAATATGTATTGCTTCATTATTTATCAACATTTGTCTCGATATGAATATCCCGCACCGGGAAACTATACTGTTAAAGGTTAATTTTTAAATCAAAATATGATTTTTAAATATTATTCTATGGCTGCAAGCATTTATTATTTATAGACACTGAAATAAAATAAGGTTTAAATTCATTTTTTACACTGCTAACCTTCTTCTATTATCTCAATGGGACCCGAAGGAGATTAATATCACGTTATATTGGATCGCTATTTATGATAATCACGATTGAGATGTATAATTATTTATCATATTTAAATGCACATACCTACACATATATTGTAGTAAAATTAAAATGACAGTGGTATCAATCGGCGATTGCCAGCTATTCTGCTAGGCTTAGCAGTCTGAAATGGTGTCAGATGATATTGAGAAGGCCAGACTCCAGAATAGACTACGCACATGACTCCAAATTTGTATTGGCAGGAACGACATGCAGATCGTAAAACTGACAAATCAGATAAATTTTCAGTTGTCTGACGTGAATGAAAATCCATCCCGAAGGGAAAACTATGGCGCCGTCTATACACACTTTAAAATTACTATATTAAAATCCAACACCAAGTCACTATGACGAAAAGCTGTCTGCAAGACCTAGCGAGACAGACTGGCGAGAGCCAGCTGGCTCAGCTAGTCTCCTATATATTATTATCCTAAGAGATTTTGGAAAATACGTCAACTTTTTTATTTAAATACCACTTTGTTGATTATTAAAGGAATTCTCTTCAATTTTTGGAGTCTCGAATCTACTTCCATTTGAATCGGACACAATCTGATAAAACTCGACACAATCACAGATAAAATCATTTTTAAATCGCGTTTTACATCCGTCACCATACATTTTCGCTACTTTACTGTCTATCTACCGCAAATTTATTATAATGTCGCTTAATACTTTCTGTTTAATCGAAATTTCAGAAATCAGAATTAATATTCCACAAATCTATTCAAATCTGTAAGTAGCACATTGGCGTACCACAAGAAATAAGTGCATATTTCCTCACTAATTACTACTAAAATATAATCTAAAACCATGTCACTGCTTTTTATCTGTCAAACTAATAGACTGATGATTGTCATTTGTTTTCTTTCGCTCATTTAGTTGACGTGTCAGAATATTTTGAAATTTAGAATTTGTGAAAATCCTAGAAAACATCGAACAGTAATGTGACATTTCAAATAGCATAGATATTTATTGCAATATTATATGTGAATTCATTGCCATTGCAAACAATGAAAGAAATTAATACGAATTGTTATAGGAATCAAAATTTATGATATAGTATAATATCTACATATTTGTATCGTCCTTATAATCATCAATCTGGACCTATCCACTGCTGGATGAAGGCCTCCTCAGCCTTATTCTACTCCTTACTAACACATGCATTGTGATATTTATCAAAATCAGTGATATTATATTATTATCTACCTATATATATAATAATATATAATGCGTTATTATCATGAGCCTCAATAAATCCACTGCTGGATGAAGGCCTCTCTACGTTGATTGTATTCTTGACAGTCTTGAATGTCTATATTTATTGAAAATGCTAATGTTATTTATCTACATATTCATATCGTCATAATCATCATCAATCCACTGCTGGATGAAGGGTTCCGTAACATGATTCTACTACTATCGGTTGAACGAATTTGTGATATTATACCTATTTTTATCATCCTAATCATCATCGACCTGAGCCAATCCACTGCTGGATAAAGGCCTCCTTAGCCTTATTCTACTCCTTTATGTCATTTGAATTGCTGTATTTATCATGATCGGTGATTTTATATTTATCTACATATTCATATCGTCATCATCATCAACCAGGATCAATCAACTGCTGGATGAAGGGTTCTGAAACCTGATTCTTCTTATATAGGTTTAACGAATTTGTGATATTATACCTATTTCTGTCGTCCTTATCATTGACCTGAACCCATCCACTGCTGGATAAAGGCCTCCCTAGCCTGGTTCTACTCCTTTCTGCCATTTAAATTGCTGTATTTATCAAAGTCGGTGATATTAAATTATATCTATTTATATTTCCTATGAGCCTGAATCAATCCACTGGTGGATGAAGGCCTCTTTAAGTTGTTTGCATTTCTGTCGGTTATATGAATTGCTATATTTATCAAAATTGCTGATATTATATTTACCTATTCAAAATATCGACATTATCATCATCAACCAAGATCAATCCACTGCTGGATGAAGGTTATACCAACATAATTCTATTCTTCTTGGTCATGTAAACTGCTATATTTTTTTAAATTTGTGATTTCATATACCTACTCATTTATATCGTCATTATCGTCATCAACCTGTATCAATCCACTGCTGGATGAAAGGCTCTTTAAGCTGATTTCACGTCTTTAGTTCTTATAAATTCCTATTCTTATCAGAATTGTTCTTGATAGACTCAGATATAGTATGTATTGCTTAATTATTTATCAACATTTGTCAAGATATGAATATCCCGCACCGGAAAACTATATTGTTTAACGTTAATTTTTAAATCAAAATATGATTTTAAAATATTATTCTATGGCTGCAAGCGTTTATTTTTTTATAGACAATGAAACAAAATAATGTTTAAATTTATTTTTTTTGCTGCCAACCTTTTTCTATTATGTAAATGGGACCCGAAAGAGATTAATTTTCGCGTTATATTAGATCGCTATTTATGATAATCACAATTGAGATGTATAATTATTTATCATATTTAAATGCACACAGCTACATATATATTGTATTAAAATTATTGTAGACAAATCAGCGAAATATTAAACTGTCTGACGTGAATGAAAGTCCATCCCGAAGAGAAAACTATGGCGCCGTCTATACATACTTTACAATTATATTAAAATCCAACACCATGTCATTATGACGAAAAGCTGTCTGCAAGACCTAGCGAGACAGACCGGCGAGAGCCAGCTGGCTCAGCTAGTATTGTTTATTTGACTAGAATTATCTGTAAAGCAAGACGTACTAAACATACACACATAAATGCTAATTCCAAATTTGAAAAATCGGAAGAGTCTTTTATTTTAATCGGGTCATGAAAGAAAAACAAATGATATTCTTATAATAGTTTGTCAGACGCTTACATTGCTGTAGTATATAGTATATTAGTCTATGCATTGCTGTATTAACATCGAGAAATAAGTGTGTTATCCAATAGATTTAAAGGTATACTATGCCGTAGCCTACTGTAACTTTAGACAACGTACACAATCAATCAAAATTGCAGAAGCGTAATACATTTAGTCCATATTCAGTCAAAATAATTATTTTTTTACATTTGCGAATTGAATTGCTTCGATCAGATGAGGCATTCTCTCGCTACAGTGGTCTCAAGCATTGTATGTAAATCAAAATAAGAGGTTCGCGGCACGGCAACCCCCACGCCTGAGGTTAGTGCGATAATATTATTATACGTGGCGCATGCAATTATATACTTACCTTAAATGTGCTTATTCTTCTGTCGAAATGTCGATACGTGTAAAAATCAGACATTTCAACAGAAATATATTTAAAAATTGACAACACTTATATTGTATCAACGGCGTTCAAGTTTTGTTTTGTGTTTTAAGACGAGAGCTGCTTTCTTGTAGGACAGACATAGAGAATTAAAGAACATACCTTTTAGTTAGATGAATAATTATTGATGCGCGGAGATTTGGAATAAAATGTCCCTCTGAGGCGGACGAAACCGGTCCTAATCTATTTATTAAAAGTGGAATAAGTAAGTAGGGGAGCGTGGGGTAATGGGAGCTTGCGGGTAATGGGAGCGACTGCAAAACAGGTACCATCTAACACTAAAATGAATCGGAAATAAACAAAACATCTTCGTCAATCGTCGACTAAGCCCGTCGATCGCTGTCGGCTGCTTAGTGGCACGTGCACGCGCGTGGCGAGTGGAAGTGTGTTTTGGGCTAGGTGCTTATATCAATTTAAAATACATAAACATCAACGTAAGTACTTAAAATTTTACTTATTTAATCACATTTTGTGTCCATTGTATAGCCAGATACATGTATTTTTGTTTAGTAGTTTCAGAATCAAGGCTTAAAATGGTTTGGTTGCGTTATTTATCAACCTTCAAAGTGGTTGACATTCGGGTAATTGGAGTCTAGGTGGCTTCCATTACCCCTATATAAATTTCACACCTCTTTTACTAGTAGAAAAGATTTTAATTGTTCCAAATGCCCAGAAATAGATAGCTGACGACTTTCAAGGCTGGTTGGACGGTGACTTCGTTGGAAAATGCCCTCTGAAACCAGAAAGATTATGTTTGTGTTTTTTGCTTAGTTTCATAGCATGACGTGTTGATTCTTTTGATATTTTTAGTACTAGAGCATATGTTTGTTGAATTACATTAGTAAATATTTAACATTTTATTGTACATATGTCTGTTATAATGTGTATAAGTGTTTGTAAACAAATTAAAATATCAAGCTCCCATTACATATTTGGTAAATTTTTGGCTCCCATTACCCTACATGTGGGGTAATTGGAGCCAAATGTGTTTTTTGGGAAAACGTTTTTTTTTGTACCTTAGTTATAGAATTTTTGAGTGGAAATTGCAGTAATATTATAACTATGTAACCAAAGGACTCATTTCAAGTCTTAATAATAAACGATTAGAACATTTTGTTACTTTTTTTCAACAATTTCCTTAGTATGCTCCAATTCCCCCTTGCTCCTCTACTACAAAAAATGCGTTTTATCAAATTAAAACAACAATACGATGCAGTTCCACCATGAATTGACAGTTAACAAAATAAAAGAAATTAAAGAAGCCAGTACGGCAAAACTTACTGTCTTGTATAAGAAATATAAATGAAAACAGAGTTTATCGTCACAACATATCTGGTTCAATCGTGAATGTCTTCGCCTTAAGGTTGTGCCAAAGTACGTGAATATAAAAACGAAATCTGGATCTCCGATTGCGTTGAAAGTCCTCAAACTTGCGCAGCTCGCTTGGATCAAATCGGAAATGAAGAAATGGTATAACATCGGGGATTCGGCGAGTGTCTATGTGCTCTTTATTCATAATTTATTGACTAGCAGATTACATCAAATCGAATTTGATATCCTTGATTATAAAATTAGATCACACATTAAAAATGTAGTGCATAATTATAGCTCATATGTTGCTCAAAAGAGTAAAATTGATCGATTGGTGAATGTAAAAACTACGTTAAGGGTGAATGTTATAATATAATTGAGGAAAAAATAATTTGTTTAATGCCCCAAATATTAATGTCCAACCTCATTCATTTTTAAATTAATTTGTTAATGGAAAGGTATTATTGGACGGATAATTTATGTACATATTGTTATATTATTTCTGTCGCCTTGGATTTTGTTTGATAAATACTGTTTTTAAAAAAATGTATTTAGTTGAAAATGTCCCTCTGAGGCGGACGAAAGCAGTCCGAATCTATTTATTAAAAGTGGAATAAGTACTACAAAAAATGCGTTTTATTAAATTAAAACAACAATAATTGCAATATGTACATGACGTATTTTATACACTTATATTACATATACTTTATTGTGCAATTTTGAAAATCTCTCTATTGGATTGACACGAACCAACATGGTTACGACATATTTTTTACTGTGACTATAACCCCGTTGCAGTATTTTCACGACCTGACCTAAAATATTTTCTAGAAAAACCTCCTGGTCCAACTTGTCGTTTAATGATACCACAACAAATCGTCGCCCCAAAAGCAAAAGGGCACATGTGCAATTTTGACGGTTTTGAGTTATGAATGCAGTTTTCTTCGTATTTTTTTTCTCTACATTATGGGCAGAACGGCATTTGTGAAGCAAAACCCACGAATTCACAATTGAGCAAAGAAAATAACGGTTACTTGTGTATTTGTAAACTGATCTTCATTAATTAATGTATAGGAAAAAGGTAACATGTATGCGATTTTAGGAACTATGTGCAATGTTTACAAAAATAATATAGGAAAAAGGTAACAAGTGTAATTATCTAAAAGTGAGTAAGGACATTTGTACAAAAAAAAATAATTTCGTTGCAGAAAAACGGCACTTGTGAAATTTGTGAAAAATTTAAAAACATGTTGGCAGCGGACAAAGAGGCCCAAATAAATATTTTGGAAGATCACAATAAGCGCAAAGTGGACACTCGCAAATCAAAAGATGAAGATAAAGCTACTCATAAATGCATATAGTAAAAAGGTAACATGTGACTTAAAACCTCTTAAAAATCAAAAATTGACAAATTAAAAAAAAAATTGCATTTCTATCTAGAGTAATTAGTTCACATGTGTTTCAAATTTCATTTCAAAATATTAAGTAATAACCTCTCCACAATTTTTTTTCTCTCCAAAAACACTTAAAATGCGTTTATCTCAAAACTCAATTTATGCACAAGTGCCCTTTTGCTTTTGAGGCGACGAAATTATCTGTGATGCTCTGCAGCGACTTTGTAAGACCAATATTTTTAACCATTGAAATTATTTGTTTCGCATAATCCAAATAATCGAATGTTTGGATAATCTACTTAAGTTCTACTATATAAGTACATACCATTTGAAAATCGCCACTGAAGAGCGTTAGAATGCCTTTAAACTTAGCGATAGGTAGGAGGGCCCGCCAAAAATTCTGGCCTGGGGATCCGCTTAAGGATGTGGAAGCCATGACTATATAAGTACATATATTTAATTACGTATTCTACCTAATTGATTACACTTCCCACAGGGTCCCGCCGACATAACTATAGAAAGAATAGATCGATGTGAAAACCCTGAGAAATATCCTTTGCCAAATGATGTTGGGATGCATAAGTTTAATAGAACTCACGCTGGCATCACGGGGTGCTTTAGTCCCCCTGAAGATCTAGGTCCTACAAGTTCAGTAAGTAATAATTTCACATCAATACCAATTAATTTCCAATTGTAATCTGTACACTTTGGTTAAATTCCCCCAGACTTGTGGTAGAATCGCGAAGCGAGATTTCATTGTGAGAGTTAGCCCTCTTTCAGACGGGATTCCGGTGTCGAGCCACCGGCGTGGCTCGATTCCGCATTTACACATAACTAAATGGGAGCGTTCAGACGGAAGACACCCGTATCGCACTTTTTTTAAGCCACCTGTGTGGCGGAGATTCCGCATTTACACATAACTAAATGGGAGCGTTCAGACGGAAGATACTCGTGTTTACGAGAATCGCACACTTTTCCTTTGCCCGCCACAATGTCAAGCCGCTCGAACTCATTATTATTTGCGAGCGCGGTTTTTATTACCTTTTTTTATTCATTGCCTCGGCCGAAGCTCCGGTGATCGTAATAATAATAATAATTAATACAAAGACCGCTTTGATGCGGCGACACGTGTGCTATTATTATTATTGAAATTGAATTTATCATTGAAACATAATTAATATTAATAGGCATGTTTTTTAGCTAAATAGGAATTTCTTCAAAATAAAATGCATAAATGAAAACAGTGTTTCATACTGATCCAGATTCTGAAAAAAAAAATTAATATTATTCTGTTTTCAATAAAAAAGACAATTTACAGATGGTGATGTTGTATAGAAAATTTCTTACGATCGATTTGATGAAATTCATTATTGACATAATCAAATAGATCAGTTTGGTCGAGCATCTTCAAAATACCTACTTAAGCAGGTATGTAAAGAAATAAATACTAACAAGTTTTTCTCTCAATGTATTTGCCATACTTTGTCGTGTAATTATTTTTATTGCTGAAGCCAGGTCTAATTACCTATTGTCTTTTCATTGAACTCCTCGGCGCTATTTATTTTGTAAATTTTAATTTATCATTGACGCATGATTAATATGAATAGGCATCTAAAATATCTAAAATTATGTGATTAAATTATAGGTAGGTACATAACTTTGGTTATTTTATAGATATGATAATATTTTTTATTATTTGATTAGGCAGAGCATAATGAGCAGAATAAATTTTGAATTATTGTTTATTGTTATTAAATCGTATTTAATATTATTCATTTTTCATTAAAAAAAACTACAATTTGCAGATGGTGTACTAAGTTTTTTTAAATTCGATGAAACCTGCAAAAACCATAGCTAATAGTATAAAATACTCTAAAATTATGCGATTAAATTATAGGTACACAACTTTGGATATTTTATAGATAGGAAATATATTTTTTTATTATTTGGTTAGGATGGGAATAATGAAGTTTGTATTTATCGAGCGTTCATAAATACAATGTACAATACAAAATTTGTCATTGATAGGGAACCTTTTTTTTAACATACGGTAGGTGAATTTTAAACACAGCAAATTTTTCTAGGCAATCTCATAATGTATATAAATCAGTAATTTAATAAATAAGTACAAATATCATCAACAAGTTAGTATTAATTTAAGTTAACAATCGAAACCGACGTTCTCTATAATTTTTTTTTATTCAATAATATGTACCTATATTTTTTACTGTTATTCAATTGAAAATTTACGCTAGGATAAAAGCGCTTGTATATCAAAATTATGAAATAAAATGTGGAAAAAGTAAAAAAAATAAAAACCTTTTATTTTCTTAAAGTGTTTTTTGAATGAAATATGTAGCAAGGTACCTGCCGTTGCATGTCATGAATCATGTGTCTTTCCACGTTATATATATTTAAATCAAATAATAATACCTCAGTAGCGAAGGGTGGAGGTAGGCTGTTAAGATCCACTATATATAGTGCACACTAAACTTTATCAGGTATTAGTATTTTTTTCATTGAAATAACACCACAATTTACAGAAGCTGTTGTTTCGTTTTTTAAATTCAATTAAACCCTGCGAAACCAAGCCATAATAGATAATAGTAAAAAAATACCTATCTATAAAATATCTAAAATTATGCAATTGAACCATACATAACTTTGAATATTTTAAAGATAGAATAATTTTTTTTTAATCTTTTATAGTTTGGTTTAGACAAGGCTTAATGAATTTAAAAAAACAACCAACAAAATGTGTAATGATATTTATTCTTAATCCAACGAAAACAAATAAGTATAAATGAAAAGGTATGCACAATTTTGTCGTATCGCCCAAAATATACCAAAATTAGTATGGTTTGGTTTAGGCAGGGTTTAATTGATTTTAAAAATCTAACCAATAATATCTGTAAATTGTTCAATAAAAACAAATACGTATGACTAAAAAAGTTTAATGTGCACTAATTATGGCGGATCTTAACAGCCTACCTTCACCCTTCGCTCCTGTAATACCTAAATACATGATTGAATAGAACGGGCGTGTGTTCTTTTAGAAATGAACGTTAGCCTGTTAAAAGTCAATTTAAACCATGTGAAAATCGTTGACAAAGTTCATTGTTGGTGTAATATGTCGTATATTTCAAAGAATAGAGTTTTGTCACCAACGCCTTCCTAACCAATCGGGGAGCTCTATTTCTCATAGTATGCTGTATGTCTGCAACGTTAGGAGTATTAACTAGTAAAACTTGATTTTTGGAATATGTGAGTTATGATTCTAAGCGACTCAAATATTCTAAATCTAAATAAATTAACGTTTAGTATATTTTAGTTAGTTATAGTATTACTTTAGGTATATATTAGTTGGTATTTGTATGTATCTATATTAGTTATAGGTACATGCGAAAAAGCTATTAGATATAATATAATTATTAAACAACGTATTCTATACGCATTGTATAAAATAAATGGTTTGTTAAAGCTGCATCGACTAAAGAACATAGTTTATTGCGGCAAGTAATTTCTTTATGATTCAACGTCGTAATAATAATACGTAATAATAATAATAGTATTGTATTCGTCGACCAACATGTGATTATTATTATATTATTATTAATTAGACGATCGAAATGAAACCGCACCATTTAAATTAAACCGCCTAACGCAATATTGGTTTTACCTTTAATTTTTTTGTACTGTGTTTTCGAAATATATTTAGAAATTGAACGATCTTTTGACTTATAGATATGAAATTTTCGGTACATGTAGGAGAAGGGTGTACAAAATGGCATAGTATTTAGTTTAATGAAAAAAAGAATATCAAAACGTATAATTTATTATAAAAACGGAGCACGAATAAAGTAAAACTACTTTAAAAATAAGAAGTAAAAACGTGTAGTTAAAAATCATTTCACCCCTCCGGTTGTACAAAATGGCAAACGACATAAATATTTATCAAAAATAGAAACAACAATATATTATCAAATAAAAATTTCATATTTGACATTCAATTTCCACTGGAAAAGTAGTCATAAATCTTCCAAGATGTTTATCTCCGTTTTTATTGTTTTATTTCTATTTAAAAAATGCCTTCTTTAAGTTCTTCCATTCATTTTCACAGCTAAAACTGCCTGATTTATTTTCATTGTATCCCATGTCTCTTACAGAGTTTTACGTAGGTAATTTCGGAACATAATCTTTCAGAAACAATAAAATCATAAATCACATAATATGCCGTTTTAGCCTACCATAATGTATGCCATTTTATCCCAATCAAATGAATTTGGCAAATTCGTTAAAAAAATGCAGTTTACACTTCAGTAATTATGATAAATTTACATCGTACATGAACACTAATAACGGCTACTTAAGCTGGTTTATATATATATATATAGATTTAATAATATAAAATACATCTAATATTACCTTTTGTCGACAAGCTGCAAAAATATTCGTTTGGTTCACAAATCTTTCCACTGTATCTTCTTGTACGGCTGTTTTGAGTAAACTCAATATGGCTGAATATTTAAAAAAAGGGTCATGCATTGTTACTCAGCTAGTTGCATCATGTTAGACTGCACCATTTCGCCAGTAGAGCAAAAGTTTATTTTTCCCCACTGTGCCATTTTGAACACATTTCCCCAACTATGAATGATAGACTATTAATCCTTACAGCGCTGACAGCACAGCTGTTGTATCCTCATTTGGTGGCCATTATATATAATTAGCATGTTATATAAACGTGGTATTTAAATAGTAATTAAATGTTCCGCGGTGAAGCGATTAAACGTAATAATTAACTCAAATCATATAATTTTGCACTTGTGGCGGTTTAGTTGTGATGGTGCGATATGAATTCAGTGGCTGCCATAGCCACTGCAGTGTAGAGTGGCTGGATTCTTCGGTGGCTTGACACCGGAATCCCGTCTGTGAGAGCTCTATACTATAATAGAAAAGCATTACGACCACGTATCTTGAGCGCACGTGAACTCGCGGTAAGCTAGCGCAGACAAAATTTGTGCAATATTGCTTTATTATTTCCCATCCCGTAGCAAAAATGAATATTAATTATTGTCAATTGGTCAAATCAAACCATATCAAACTCATTTCATACGCGCCTCACCACTAACCTAATGCGTGATATACCTAAAATTTTTTATTCTCTTTCACACATTTTTAAGTCATGTGCTCTTACATGTCTCCTCTTACATCAAATAGTGGATACAATGTTTTTGTAGGTTGTCAGCTTTGATTATTGAGTATTCCGATTGTTATAGCATGTACGGTCACGTGACGTGATGGTAATGCTTATCTAGCATTATGGACATTTTACATTCAAACAGAAACATCACAAATATGATTTTATGATCCCAAACCAGTGCTTTACACACTGAACAAGGAGAAACGCCTAGTTATACAACTATATATTAACAGAAATGATAATAAAATTTATATTAAATTCTACAGGTTTCATAATATTAATTATAGGTAATATTATTTATATTTTCATTTCTTTTAAAATGGAATTCTACCAAGTAAATGCTAACTCAATTAATATTATATAAACACTTAATAATGAGTATCTGTATACTTAAGGCCTCAAAATCCCCGAAAAAAATAAATGAATGCGTTTTCAGAGGGTTATTTTGTACATCTAATAAAAAAAAGAAAATGAAGAAGAATGTTGGTGTGCATTTTAAAGTGCATCATGGGCTCTTATACTTCAAAAGCTTTGGCTCAAGAGACTATCAGGAAAGTTGTTCGCGTTGATTTAAAACTACTTCAATAAAATATCGATCGAGTTTCGTGTAAGAACCACTATGGTAGAGGGGCGCACCAGCATGAGCTGTCCCCAGGGCTTTATCCTCGGGCCCTTTCTCTGGAACTTACTCTTTGACGATCTTCTTAGAGTCCCGCTTCCAACCGTCTACACCAGGGTTTCCCAAACTATGTTCCGCGGAACACCAGTATTCAGTCGAACCTGAATAGGTGTTCCGCGACCATTTGGAAAGGTTTTATACACTGAAACATATTTAAAGATTCTAATGGATTCAAGCTCTGTACTATTCCATTTAAGTCGTTTTTAGCGACCCGGGTTTCGCCTTTCGGCATCTTCAAGCGTCGTGTACACTCACCAAAGGCAAATACACACTGACAACGAACACCCTTAACTCTAACTTATATAGTAAATCAATACAATAAAGTAGGTAAAAACTCAGTGTATTGTTATTAATAAGAGAGGGTTTTTACTAATTAGGTTTTTTACTTCAGTTATTCATAATTTGTTTATTGTATTTTTTGTTGTAATTTCTGACTAAATAGATAGGTAATGGAGTTTTTACCTACTTTATTGTATTGATTTACTATATAAGTTAGAGTTAAGAGGACGTTCTACAGAAATGGCCTTGAGAATTGAAAATATGATTTTTTAACATGTGGTCCATAATATCTGGTCTACTAGTTAATATAAAAAGGTCGTGTCAAAGTTGTTTGTGTTAATAAATTTGCTCTGTGACTGATCCGACTCATATTTCACATTTATTTCATCAGGGCTGTCGAAGACATAAATCATAATATATATTTATAATTTTAAATTTTTATTTATAATATATATTATTTAAGTTTTGTGCATCTAATGCCGGGTCCACACTGGCAACAAGTTAATTTGCTGGCAACCTCGTTAGATTTTACGATAATTATTGTAAAATTTCTTAAGCAATTATGGTAAGTATCGTAAAATTTAATGAGGTTGCCAGCAACTTGTTGCCAGTGTGGAAATGGCTTAATATCCACTGTGGTTCACGTAGTGGCATGGACCTGGGGTTAGCTAATTCAGGAAGTCAACACCCATGATAGAATTTTTTCCAGTTTTGGTTGCATTATATTCCAAAACTCTTCTGTAAAAATCGTTTCCGAGTTTATAAATGGAAATTTCTCGGTGTACATAGTAAACAAACCTACGAATAAAAAAAGACAAAAAGGAACATACTGATTCATCGCAGTAAAATCTGGTAATCAAATTCGCCATTTTGAAAAACGACGATTTTGCGTAAACAAATATCACGTGGTCTGTACGTGTGCGGCAAACTTCGAATGTGTTTGTAATTTTGTGCAAAGTGCGAATGTAATGTTTTCAAATAATTGATATGGATTAATTATACCATCGTATTATTTTCTCGAAATCATAAACATACTATAATAGTATTTGAGTATCAACCTATGTTCAATTTGAATTGGGTTATAATAATAATATACCCGTATATATATCAATAGTATGTTTGCTACAAAATCCACCCAAGTTATCAGTACGTACTTGCACAGGTTTGATTAAAAACCATGATGAAATTAACATTTAAAAAATATGAATGCTTAATATTATTTTGACAGCCCTGTTTTCTGATCGGCTTCATGTCGCAGGTGTTCATAAAATAATAATAATTCTCCGCGCGGCAGAAATTATCAGTAATAATAATAATATTTCTTGAAATAAAATCTCCGATGATTAGTGATTTTTGCGAAAAGATCGATTTAAATTGACGTAGTTACGACGCCGAGGTCCTTTTTATACTAAATTATATTTGAACGGCGGGCTCTTCAGCAGGCCCTTAAGGGTGTTCGTTGTCAGTGTGTATTTGCCTTTGGTGAGTGTACACGACGCCTGAAGATGCCGAAAGGCGAAACCCGGGTCGCAAAAAACGACTTAAATGGAATAGTACAAAGCTTGAATCCATTAGAATTTAAATTCAAATTCCATCAAGTACCTTCGGTCGAAAGTATTAATATTTAAAGATCTTCTACCAAGTAGAAATAAAATAAGTAAAACTAAAATAATTAAAGAATCTACTTCATATTGAAAGACGAGTGAAGATCAGTCTCCACTGATGTTTATGACGTCAAGTATCTAGATAGTTCATGGCTTCCACAAGGGGGGGGGGGGCTGAAAGGCCTCTAGCCTGGGGGCCCGGCGTGAGAGATCGACCAGTCAAGTGAGATAAACACACATCACAAACATGCACTATTAGTAAAAAATGTCACCTGCGCGGCTTCATTTCAAGCTTACTAAAATTCAATAGTATGCGGTTTTGCCATACTTACAATTTTTGAATATTGTCGATATTTGACATGTCCATAATTGTACAATCTACATAAAAGTGTAAAGGTGTATTAAAAATATAAAAAAACGCTAAAAATACCCTTAATTTTACCTCGAACACCATTTGGAATATGCAACTGTATATCGTAACATTGCCTTTAACCTTAGCGATAAGTAGGGGGCCCGCCAAAGATCCTAGCCTGGGGGCCCGCTTCGGGATGTGGGGGCCATGATCTAAGTACAGACGAAGGACTATCTTTTCCCACACCGTGCGTATGAAAAAGATCGGGTTCCTATATTGTTTTTAAGTGACCGGCTGACAAGTCTTGTCAGTTTTACAACAGTTGCCAAAATTGGCATAACGGTTAGCTGCGCTAATAAATAACCTACAAAAAAACTAAGTTTTCCGTTAAAATTTTACGGGTTGGCGAAGTGTTCCATTACAAAAAAAGTTTGGGAAGCCCTGGTCTACACTATCATTGCCTACGCCCATGATGCGCTGCTGATGGTTGAGGCTAACAGCAACGCGAAGATTGAGAACGCCGTCGGCGAAGCCATAGAATCAATAAAGGCATAGGGAAAATTTACTATTAGACTATCTTTCGGCTGTCTACAGTCCGCTTTCTAAATACTAGTGTCATAGTAACAAAAATCGTCACCTATCTGGGCGTTCAACTGGACACGATATTAAATTTCGATCACCATGCCAGATGCCAAGTCTATAAGGCTGCAATGGCCTTCCAGGTAATCGGCCGTATGGCTGGTGATAGATAGGGGAGGGCGCTTAAGATCGCCTACGACGTCATTTCCATGGGTATTGCTTAGGGATTGCAATACAGATATTTTAAAACCGATATTCCAGTATTTATCAATACCGAAATACCAGTTTTAAAAATACAAAATACCGAAATTTTCGGTATTAAGAAACCGCACTCGTTTACGTTTTTGATAACGAATGTAATCGACCGTGATTAGGAAAAAGGACGTAACCCTCACTGAACAAATTTTACAGGAGAGGCAAAAAACGTTTTTTGAGAGTTTTTAGTTTAATATTTTTTTTAAAATAGGCACAGACATTGGGTGCATGATGATTGATGATTTGGTGTAATATATTTTCGATCTAATAATAATTAAAGAATTTATTACAGAAAAATCATTAAAATTGCAGATAAACTCTTTTTTCTATAAATTAAAAATTAATTAACCTCAATTAAAACCTGAATTAAGATACTAATTTGGAATTAACGGCTTACTTCCTTTTTATAGAACGTGTATTTAGTTGTATACATTGTTAATATCTAATAAAAGCACTTTTCGAAAAATCGAGGGTTACGCCCTTTTTCCTAAACACAGTCGTAATGTTATTTCTTAATTAGTTTTTAGTGTATTCCCTATTCAATTGCCTTTGATACAAGCAATACTGACATTAATACTCATAACCAGGAATCAGTACAAAGTGGCATTGGTGATAACGAAGAACCACCGATATTAAATGAGGTAAAAGGTACCATGTCAAGGTTAAAAACAAATAAATCGCTTGGAATCAATGACATTATTAATGGACGACGCACTCAATACAGTAGCTAGCAAATAAATTCGCGCATTCGCATGTATAGGTAGGCGTCATGCAATTTCCATTATGCGATATCACGCATCGGGAATTTATAGCAATATGACATTTATTGTAATGGCGTTAGAGCAGTGTTTCTAATGTCAATGTTCATTTGAGCGAACCCGTTCGAACCGAACCATTCGGCAGACCCAACAAAAAGCATCAGGAATTTATAGCAATATCACCTTTATTGTAATGGCGTTAGAACAGATTATGCCATTCGGCAGACCCGACAATAAAGTGAGTGTTATTTTATTTTCCACATGATTCATCCATATTAAATGTCATTGCTTGGAATAGATAACATACGGAGAGAATTAATAAAATGTGGGGAGAAAGCCTGCTCAAACATTTGCATAGCCTTTTACACCAAGTATGGACTTACTTCAGAAAAGATGCCAGAGGAGTGGAAAGATGGGCTGATTTGTCCCTTGCACAAGAAAGGAGACCAACTAGAATGTAGTAACTACAGAGGAGTGACACTCCTTAACTCTGGATATAAACTGTTGTCTATTCTGATATTCAATCGGCTGGAACCCATTGTAGAAGGAATACTCGGGCACTACCAAGGAGGGTTTTGACGACGGAGATCATGTGTTACTCAAATATTCACTCTAAGGCAGATTCTATAAAAGACCACTGAATTCAATATTAACACGTATCACCTGTTCATCGATTTTAAGGCAGCTTATGATAGAATTAATCGAAACCGGTTATACGAAACAATGCTGGAATTTGAAATTCCGACAAAAATAATTAAACTTGTAGAGATGACAATGACACCAGTACAATGCAAGGTGAAGCTTCAAGCATAAATATCCGAGCCATTTATATCACCGAATAGCCTCAGGCAAGGTGACGCTCTGGCATGCCTTCTTTTCAATATTGCGCTAGAAAAGGTGATACGGGATGCAAAGATTGATGCTCGTGGTAGCGGCACGATATTTACTAAGCCTGTGCAGCTTCTGGCGTATGCCGATGATATCGACATCATTGCCATATCAGAATTGGTGCTGAAAAGGCATTCACAGCACTAGAAGCCTCTGCCAAAAGAATGGGCTTACAAATAAACGAGGCAAAAACTAAATACATGCCTGTCTATGTCACACCACGAGGAGGCGCACCAAAATTAGATATTGGTGCATACAAGTTTGATACGGTCGACAGTTTCATATACCTTATTTTTCTCGTAACTCGACATAATGATATTACAGAATAAATCTACAAGAGAATCATGTCTGCAAATAAATGCTACTTTGGCCTGTTAAGACATTTTAAGTCCCGCATACTATCTCGCCTAACTAAAGCACTCTTTACAAGACACTTATAAAGCCAGTGCTCACCTACGTATCGGAAACCTGGACATTAACTCTGCGAAATGAACGAGTCCTGAATATCTTTGAAAGAAAAATTCTCCGCCGTATATATGGACCGATCAGGGACGGCACCAGTTGGAGGATAAGATATAATGCTGAACTCTACGGGCTGTACGAAGATTGCAGCGTAGTTCAATCAATAAAGATTGGGAGACTGCGATGGCTAATTATAAACATCTACATAAAGGTTTTTAATAACATTAAGGTCGGTAACCTATATTTTTATTTGTTTACATAATTTCTTGGTTCTGATTATGTAAATACTTTTTCATCGAATGTATATTCATAAAATAGCAAATACATCTCCTTAAGTCGTTTCTATTCATCAGTAGTCATTTTTAATATTTGACGACTAATGACATTTTATTTTGCTATTTGCTTTTCTAATATTTAAAAAAAAAAAAGGAAATATTCTATTTGAAGTTCTGAGTGTGCTTGGTGGTTTTTTTACGATTTTGCCAAAAAGGTTAAATATGGAGGTTACAGGCTTTGAAACTAACAGTCTAATTTTTATTCTGCAGTTAGAAGTAAATGCCGCAAAATGGGGAGATGGCGGTTGGAAGCCAAATGCATTCCATCACTTCCAAAATGATGCATGCGAAGCTCTGAACATGCACATAAAGGATTCATGGAGTAAAATTTTGGAAAAGACAGGCAGGGAGAACACTGGATGCCCGTTAACTGCGGTAATATTATTGCTTCATATGAATCAATTTTATCATTGCGTATTAAGTATGACGTCCCGTGAGATTATGCAGGTTATGCACTGCTACGGAATGGCACATAAAAATTGGGAGACAAAATGAAGGCTTCGTGGAAAGAAGATTTTTTCTGTGGAGCTGACAAACCATAACCCGATTCAAACTTTTGCCGACATACATGCAGTGTCGTCCCGTAGGCAGAGAATGCGTTGCTTAGAGGTAGCAAAATATTAAGGTAAATGAATAAAAAAACGATTAGAAATACTACAACTTTTGAGATCAGTGGCGGTTTATGATAAAGTTCATTAGTTTAAAAAATAAACGTAAAATATTATATTGTAATTAGAGTTGGGTATTTCCCGAGAAAATCTCAATCTCGAGATTCGGGATTTCCCGAAATGATGAAATTTTGAATTCTCGAGTTTCGGGAAATTTAAAAAAACCGTAAAAATCTTAAAATCAGTTTAAAAACAGACAATTTCCAAAAAAACATGATTTTTTTTATTCATGTAAGAGGAAAAACAAAATAGAAGTAGGAAAACAAAGATAATTCAAAACATTACTTATTAAAATAGGATTTGAAAAAACACAGACTGTCTGCTTTCAAGACACAAAATTCCCTGATGTTGCAAAAATTGCGCTCATTTTGAGTCGACGTTGGCTTAATTGTGTTAAATGCCCCGATCAGTCTTTGAACGTTTTGTGTTTTCTGTCCACTTTTTTCATAAAGAAAATCGTTTTTTCAATTAAATATGTGATAATAAAGAAATCCCGAATCCCGAGAAAAGATTCTCGAGATCCGGAATTTTCCGAAATGTTAAAAATTTCAATTCTCGGGATTCGGGATGGAAAATCTGGAAAATTTCTCGAGAATTCCCGAAACCCAACTCTAATATTGTAATGGTAGTTTATCGTACAGGAAAAATTAGGTGCCTAAACTCACCACTTTTTGAAAGTAACTTACGCGGAAATGCTCTAATTCTCAGTGTTTGTAATTTTAAATATTTTTTGTGTTTCATTTATATAATATTGCTGAAAATAAATAATATAATAGATAATTAGGTAACCTAACGAATTTTCTCTATAATTATTAAAACCAAAATAATGTACGTAAGTATATTATTATATATATAATACAAAGCGTTCGAAAAAGCATTTATTTATTTATTTAAAAACAAAATAGTCTGTACATAATAAATCAGAATATTAAACAAGTTAAATAAAAATATATATATCACACATAGAAGAGATGAGAAATAAAATACAGATCGCCATGACCGTGTAGGTAATTGACTGGTGCATTTTGATACCAACTAACTGATAAATAAATGTCCAACCCCTCCCCCCCCCCCCCCCATCAATAATCCTGTAATCGACAAAATTAAGAAAAAAAATATATATATATTTTAACTTGTGAGCTGTTAGTAACTTTTAAATAAATTAAACTAAATGATCTTTCAATGCCAGACCGACACGCACAACGAAATAAAGTAAGAAAGTAATGTGCGAAAACATCTTCTTGGCTACTAAACTAACAAGCTTCTCTCATTTAGTCGTCAACAGCATTTCCTTACGTAGCCAAGAAGATGTTTTCGCACAGTAAAATGAAATAGTGAAAAAAGTATCGTTGTTTTAACTCAGCGAGGCTGAATGATAAAGAGAGGTTAGTCGGGAAGGATTCCTTGAAACCACCTAACGCTTTTCGCGCCAAAGTTTTGTAACAACAATGTAAATGCCAGGAAGTATTAGCATGGCGATACCTATTGGGGCGCCAATTAAACATATCTTTTTGTTTGAAATATATTAAAAGTAGGTATAACATAAAGTATTGTATTTCGGTTAAGTGTTTCACGATGATTCTAAAAGATGGCAATGTGTGTACAATATATTAAATTATTTAAAACAATCAACCGGGGCTAGTATGAGTGTAAAGTACAGCGTGTTTAAATAGGTACATGCTCATTTCCTATGATCGGCCTTTCGTGTACGGAATTGAAGAGCACGTATGCGTGCTTGTGGCATACATCCGGTTTAAATCTATACCCATGATTAATAGGTATCTCATGTAAAAAGCCAAATACACGTAGGTTATATTTAATTTCCCTGAATCCGTGGTTTTAATTAAAATGTAACACTCCGACATAAACCTATAAGCATGGCCCCCACATCCTGAAGCGGGCCCCCAGGCTAGGATCTTTGGCGGCCCCCCTACCTATCACTAAGGATAAAGGCAGTATGAGACTATTCAGTAACGTTTTCGAAATGGTGTACGCGGTAAAATTAATGTGTATATTTAGTGTTTGTTTTTATATATTTTAATACATCCATTTTAATTATAGGGTTGTCGAGTATCGATACACAATTAAAAATTGTATCGTACAACCACATAATTTTAAATAATAACATTACTAAAAGAAAATAGCGCCGCAGGCAACTTTTTTAAAACTATTAAAGCACATTTTTGTGATGTGTGTTTATCTCACTTATCTGGTAAACTCACCTCGCCGGGCCCCCAGGCTAGAGCCCTGTCAGCCCCCCTTTTGTAGGGGCCATGCCTATAAGTATCAATATACATTCAAATTATTCAGGACCTCAGGATCGGAAACCATCCCTTTTAAGATACGCTAGCTCTCATGTACAGAAATTCATTTTAAATAGTATTATAATATATTTTGTTTTCAGGGAGATTATTGCGTAGACAATGCTGTCATATCATTGGACGGTATGTTCCCCAACATGTTGTATGGAAAATTCAGAGCGGATTTGATATTTTCGATAAACAAAATTCCAATATATTGTCTTAGGGCGTATATTTTGTCTACCCCTGCTAAATCATCATGATGATTGGGCATAATTATTCTATCAATAAAGATGTCTCTATAAAATATTACATGATTTTTATTTATTTTTCGTTTTTACACATATATTTTAAGACAAAGCATGTGACACTATTTTGTGAAAATGATTCCCAATCAAGGCTTGAACAAAAACGATGCATAAGTGCGAGTGAGAAAGTATTCGGCACCCTTATAATCTCTGCGACACGCGCTAGAGTAGAATAGATGTAGAGTAGATGTATAGAAGATTTTGTTGTCGGCGTAGCCGCCAAATCTTAGTTTTTTCTTAACTAAGCATCAATAACCTGTGAGCGCGTGTTGCTAAAATTGATATTTTTGTGTTAAACATAAAGTCAGTGGTAAATATTTTTAGTTAATTAAGTAGAAAAGATGGTTCGGTGTGCTATATTAAAATGTGGTAGCCGTACTGACAAGCAAGAAGATGGTATTACGTTTCATAGGTAAGTTGATACATGTTCGTGATAATTTATTTGTATATTATTATATATTTTAATACCAAGTGACCGTGTTTCTTTAAAATAACTTAAATTATGGATATTTTTTACATAATGGTTGCTTTTTGACCGCTTAAAAATACTATATAACGTAAAATAAATAGAAAAATATATTTCAATTCTGAGCGTCTAGTGCGAGCACTAGCGAAATGGTCTATGGTCTCGAACATTTGTATACGAATGCGTTGGCTCGCCCACAAACCAAACGCACGGCACGCAGCTTCATTTAGCAATGCAATGGGTGGCGTCTAGTTGTATCTATAGTCTAAGTTCCCAATTTTATGTTGTTGTAGATTTAATGTTCATAATTACAAAGATCTAATCTAATGCGCTGGCTAGACGGCAGCAACTTGTCTGCGCGGTATAGTTTGTGCAAAAAATACGGAACACTTTTACAGCACTTTTCGGTGTGCGCGAGCTACAGTTATCCCGTCCATACACACGGGCTTCTCGATACAAACCGATTTGCGCAGGTAAGCTTGTTTTAAAGCATGAGCGTCCAGCCGGCGCGTAAAGATACGATACGCAACTGAATAAATACATACTATATGCATGTGAGAACCAGACAGCAATATTTAAAATGAGAACATTTTTGAGATAACACTCGCATACCATTAATATAATTCAAGTTTATAATATTATAAATATATACAATATATAAATAAAATTGTAATTAACAGATATTATAGGTATTATGATACCTTAGGTACCAAATTTTCAGAAAATTTGACAAGTTATTATTATACATTCTTCACCATATCATGGTTCAACCTCGGAGAAGAGTCACGCCATTTTCCTTGGTTCATTATTATGTCCCAGACTACTTAGCATATAAATGCTTCAGCGTGTAGATCACCCTTGTAGCATTTCTCTAGTGCAGTATTTTTCAATCAGTAACGGAACCGCTTTTTTACTTCTTACAAAATAATTGTACCACTTCATCTTGATAGAACTTTATTTAAGAAACGCTGCTCTAAGTTAAGTGATGGTCTGCCACGGCGGTATGATCTGTGAAGGAGTTGAGCTATATCGCATCCTCGGAAGGCATGCAGCAGCCAGTGAAATTACTCTGTGATAAAATATGTCGTAAAGTACTGATGCATCTTGCGACACGGTTGTACTAGTGTATCCCAAAGATACAACAATGATATTTTTCTCTAAGCCCAAAAGCCGAAGCCATTCAGCAGATGTGTCGTCAAAATTAATAATATTCGGCAGAGACCAATGGTTCTTATAATAAAGAGGTTGGAGCTAAAAAAAGAATTAATTCAGCATACACTTGAAAAGGTATAAAAGGTAAAACATTCTCTTGAATGATAATAACATGCAGAAGTTAATATCTCTCATATCAGCATAAGATAAAAAATAAACTACTATAATTAACTGAAAAAAACTCATTATGTTTGTAAAGTAAATTCAATTAAATCAATCTATTGATTAAAAAATCATAAAAAATATTATTGTATTATATAAAATAACAATACAATAACAAACAACAATACAAACAATACAAAATTGTTTGTATTGTTGTTTGTATTGGTATTATTTTTTTTTTAATTATTAAGTACTTAGTTAATTTTTCTAAATTTTATTAATAACTAATTATTTATACGAATTGAAAATTTTATAAAATTAATTTAAAAGATTTAATTCATTAATTCAGGTTTCTCCAAATTTTTCTTACAATGGAACACTTCCATAATCTTGATTTTTAATGGAACAGCCTATTTATTTTGTACATAAGGTAGGTAAATGAGAAAAAAACAATATATATTTATTTAATAATTTATTTTTACAACACATAAAATATAATTGAATTAAATTCTTATGAGTCTCTGAATTGCAAATTTGTTTGATATTTTTTTATTTATTTTATTTAGGTCAGCCAAGAGGATCAATCACAGAGAATAAGTATAATAATAATACAGAACACAATAATATGTGATGGTCCCAACAACAGGCGGACACAGAAAGCATACTAAATCAAATTACAATTACAAATTTAAATACCATTTTGTTGGTTTATAAACGATTTTACTTCAATTTTTAAGTCCCGAGCTTACTTCGATTTGAATCCAGCACAATATTATAAAACTCGACAAAATCACAGATATTATCATTTTTAAAAACTCGTTTTCTCTCTGTCACCATCCTTTTTCTTCTATCCATCAACCGCAAATTAATTATAATATCGCTTAATACTTTCTATATAATCGATATCACAAATCACAATTACTATTCTACAAAACTATTTAAATCTGTAATAGGCACATTGGTGTTGGTTCTATGAGTTGTAATAAGTAATAAATGCATATTTCCTCACTAATTACTACGAAAATATAATCTAAAAATCTTTATTCTTCTTTGGCCATATCCGTCCCTTAATTGTAGCATATGGACACCACGCGGCGCTTTCAAGAATCCCTGTCGCTCGCCAGTCTTCTCGATTTGTTCCAGGTCAAACCAGCATCCCGTAGCTTTGCCGTATACACTCTGTAGATAGTATTTAGTGGCCTTTCAGGACGCCGGAATCCGGTCGGCTTGAAAAACAGGCAAGCCAGGTTGAGGTTCTCTTCTGGCACCCACAGCACGTGGCCGAGCTAGGTCCAACGTCGCCTCTTCACTTTCAGCGTGATGAAAGGCTGCTTAGTGCGTTCTCTTATCTCCTAAAGTCATACCACCGCACACCCAGTATTCGTCGCAAATATCTGTTTTCGAGCCTTCGTAAGGTGTCATGATTCGCTACCGTAAAGCAGCACCGTCAGAATGCAAGCGTCGAATAGGCGGCATTTGGTTTTGACCGAGTTGAATCGTGAGTCCCAGACATTCCGCATCGAGTTGAATGTTGCTCCAGCCATTCCCATTTGGATAGCGAGCTCAATCTAAAAATACGACACTGAAACTATCAGCTGTCAAACAAATAAACTAATCGTTATGTGTTTTTTTTTCGCAATTTTAAACTTTGGCGTGTCAGTAAGTTTTCAAATTTAGAACTTGCAGAAATTGGGGAAAACATCGAACAATGATGTGAAATTTCTATTGGCATACATAATCAATTAAGTAATTAATTCTTCTTCTTTTATATCGTAAGTAACTGTTAATATTCAATATTATTAATAATTAAATTTCAATAATGTTTCTTCTTATTTAATATTGTAAGTAATGACATAACGCATATTGTTTGCAATTTTATCTTTTCTCATCTCTAAGTGAAATTCATACTTACAGTCAAATATAATAGTCAATCTATGACCATTTTATGCCATAATTAGGTAGATACTATAAATAAGTACCTACTACATAATATAGTATTTTTTTTTAATGCATTTTCTTAACTTTCGTGTGGTCATATATAGGATCTTCAGTTATCTTTACGAGAAGGCATTTTTTAATCTAATATGATCTTCCTATATTGAATAAAAAAAATCTATTATTTGACCGCAATAAACTAACTGTACGAAAAATAAAACTATCCTCTCAACTGAATCGAGTCAAATTAAGTATTCTAATAAAAATAACTACGACCATCCAAATTATATAAGTACTACATAAAGTAATCAGCGTACCAAGTCAATGGGTTTCATCATGATTAGACTTTTTTCATAATTTTCATAAGACTCCAAGCAACCTGCAAGGTCTAGCGAGGCAGCTGGCTCTGATAGTAACAATACATAATTTATTATGTTTTATACAACACGCAATAGTAATAAAAAAATAATTGTTGTTATTTGAATAAAAAAGGAATTTTATTCATTCAGACCATGTTATAAAAACGTTCAAATTTGCCAGATCAAATCAGTCTATTAAAAATGAATTTACCAGCCTGTTTGACAGTTGGCATATTGAGTGTTCTCTACATTGGTCCATGTATTTCTTTTGCCCCATTAGTAAGTATACTAATATAATATTATTATTTTTAATATTATCTCTTTTTCTTGATCGTTTCCTTATGTCTGCGGGTCGTGACTAACTTTAAAATTCTGTAATCTTTCAAGCGACCAGACTTTCCAACCCTCTTGAACATTTGATCCTCTCAGGGTAGAGTAAAGGATGCCCCAATCAACTCATTTACTCAATCGCTCCAGCGCACCGACGCGTTATCTTCCCAGGAAGCTAGAATACCCAAACCCACAAGTCTCTCCAGGTCATCCGATCCCTGTCAAACAATATTTCCAACAAACTGCAGTAGGATACATCTCAAACATATTATCGGGAGCCGTTCCTTTATTTATTATAATGTATCTGTCGTCATTCCTTGACAGTTTGTGAAGCATTAGGAATACTTCATTGATTGGCGTATTGATATTATATTACGGTATACAGTCCATGAGGTATCGATTAATTAGTATGGAGTGGTTTTCAGCCAATGAAATGTTCTTCCAGATTTTCCCAAACTGGATTTGGGCAATGTACGATTTTCGTTTAAATGATACCCCATCTAGTGGAACAAACAAGTTTGACGTATACATATATGCGGATTGTTATCATCTTAGTAACCTGTAGGTAACTTTCTAGGTGACCAGTTGAATCAAATGATGAGTCACTGTTGATTAAAAAAAAACAGACAGAACCTCAACTACTTATCTGAAGTTTCTGATTCTAGACTAGTTCGTCTTGTGCTCTGTCCAAGAAATACGATCTTGTGTCTTATTCGTCGAATAAAAGAAAAATATTTTATTATAATTAATTAGAATTATCTACAACGCATGAGAGAAAACAATATATATAAAAATGTATAAGAGAGCGAGACTGGGAGAAGACGTACTTAAACATACACGTATAAACGCAAATTCTAAATTTGAAAAATCAGAGGAATCCTTTATTTTAAACGGCTCGCGAAAGAAAAACAAATGATATTCTTATAATAATAATTGTTTGACAGATGCTTACATTGCGGTAATGTCATCGAGATATTAGTGTGTTATCCAAGAGATTTAAGGGAATTTAGTATAGGGATAAGGTATCGTAACCTAGTGTAACCTTAGGCAATATACACAATCAATCAAAAAATTAAAATATTATGGATGAGGAAGAACCATCAGCTCAATGTCGCCTTGTCGTTTCAAACGAACGAATTTAACGATGGCATGTTCGGCAAAATCAGGAGACTACAAAGAGGTCCGTCAGGCTCACAGACAAAATAATTGATTATAAAACACCATAACAACGATGGTAAAACTGAACACTCACGTAAATTTAGGAGAAAGAAAGAGACAGGCAGAAGACGTACAAGAAGGTTGGCAGTTGGCACTGTCACCTGGTAAGATTTTTAATCCCCCAGGTAAACTTAAAAAGCTCTTACTTAAAATATTCTTCATCCACTATTATCGCAAGTCGATTACTATACGACTTTCCGCAATATTTTTATTACACTGATGAAAAGGACCTCATTCTTCGTGACCTATCCTGTAGATCAGTGCTCCGCAACCTTTTCTCACCTACGGCACACCAAAGGTCTTCCCAGAATTTATACACCGAAACATGGACCCCATTCCTGGAGGCCCCCCTACCTATCTATAAGGTTAAAAACAGTGTGATTCTCTAAAATAGCGTTGTTCAAATGGTGGTCGAGGTAAAATTAATGGTATTGATTGTATGTTTAGTGATTTTTTGCATTATTAATACATTCACTTGAATTATAGTTGGTTGTCGGGTTAAGAATAATTATTTGTCGAATATTGACACATTAATAATAAATTGTATACTACAATCGCATGTTTTTAAAATATGTATTAATACTAGCGTAGTAAAATAGCGCCGCAGGTGACTTTTTTTACTATTAGAGCAAATTTGTAATTTGTGTTTATCTCACATACTATGAGATAAACACAAAAAAGAAATCAGATATTAGCTGTTGACCTGCCACGCCAGGCACCAGGCTAGAGCGCTGTCAGCCCCTCCCCTTGAAGTAGGGAGTAAGATCATGTTATCGCGCGTGTTTGAACATGTACCGAACCGAAAAAATCGTTTTTTTAAAACGGTACACGTTCAAACACGCGCGTTAACATGATCTCAATTTACGGCTACGGTCGTATTTTATAGCGTAACCACTGTGAAATGCCAATAGAAATGGCGTATTTAAAAAAAATATTACCTTATTCTTTGGTCAATAATTATTATAAAATAATCATTATTCGTAGGATCGTTCGTATCTGTGATTATAACTCAGTTGCAGTTTATTTACCACTTGGTCATAAAGATTTTCTAGAAAACAAACGTCCTGAATCACCTATTGAGTCCAAATTGTCGTTTAATGATACCGCAACAAATATCCGTATATTCTGCAGCAATTTTGTTAGACCAATATTTTTAACAGTTGAATTTTTTTTTTTTTTCAATACTGATAATCGAATGTTTGGATAATCTACATAGAATAATCTACTTACTATATACATGGCCCCCATAAGAGGGGCTGACAGGGCTCTAGCCTAAGAGCCCGGCGTAGTGGGTCGACCAGATAAATGAGATAAACACATATCTTAAATTGTCTCTAATAGTAAAAAAGGCGCTGTCTTATTTCGGGGTTATTGCCAATATAAGGTTGTGCGATGCTATTTTTGGTTGTTGTGTGTTGATACTTGACAACTCCATAATTCGATGAGTTAAAAAATCGCTAAAAGTAAAGTGGATTTTATTTCACCTCGAACAACATTTGAAAAACGTCACTGAAGAGCGTCAGAATGCCTTTAAACTTAGCGATAGGTAGGAGGGTCCGCGAAAAATTCTGGCCCGGGGGTCCGCTTCAGGATGTGGAGGACATGACTATATAAGTACATATATTTAATTGCGTATTCTATCTAATTGATTACACTTTCTACAGGGTCCCGCTGACATAACTGTAGAAAGAATTGAGCTATGTGAAAACCCTGAGATATATCCTGTGCCAAATGATATTGTGATGAATAAGTTCAATAGAACTCATGCTGGCTTCACGGGGTGCTTTCGTCATTCTGAAGATTTAGGTCCTACGAGTTCAGTAAGTTATAATTCCATACCAATACCAATTAATTTCTTATTGTAATCTCTACACATTGGTTAACTTCCACCAGACAGCAGGCAAAGTCGCAAAGCGAGATTTCATTGTGAGAATCATTATACTATAATAGAAACGCATAAAGCGCGACCCAAATTGAGGTGCATATCACGGTGCTTGTCGCCTACTATTACGGGCTGCCGCTACAGGAAAAAAGTGTGTAATGTCATTGTTCTTGGTGTTTAAAATGTTATCAGACTGATTCTCTCGTCCCGTAGCACATTTTGAACCTTTAAACGAACATTGTCAGTTGGCAAAATCTTCCATAATCACTAAAACAACAATGAGGTCACTTCACGTTGAACTGCATTGCATTGGCACCTGCATGACGTTTTGGAGGTTTTTATCATATTCCACATGCCTGCAATTTTCGAATGTCATGTCAAAATCACGTTTTTTTATTTTTAGCGGCTGGCACTATGTATTTCCGATAAGATCATTGTCTATTATCTATGGGTGTCATGCCGCATGTATTTTAACGTACGCGCACATAGAAACTGTTAAAATCAATTAAAATTAGCATTAATAATGAATAACAATTCAAAATACTAATACATTAGAGTTGGCACTATCCATCATTGAATTATTTACAGAGGTGGTGATCGTTAAACATATTCTGCAAAATGACGAAACCATAGACTAAATTTTCGCCGCGATAGCGACAGTAGGCAACATGTACCATGACATGCACGTCAATTTGGGTTGCGCTCTACGATCACGTTACGTGAGCGCAAGTGAACGCATGATTAGCTCGCGCTGACAATAAGTGTACAATATATTTTTATTATTTAAAATATTACCGGACTGATGCTCTCATCCCGTACCACATTTAAAGCTGAAAACGAATATTGTCAGTTGGTCAAATCTATCAAAATGTAATATAACCACATGAAACCCACCTGATATGTATCACGCCACACTAGTAACCCAATGCGTGATATAATTAATGTTTTTTATTCGTTTTCACACATTGTTAAGTTATGTGCTCTTACGTGCTGCATATATCAAATAATGGACACATTGTTTTTGTAGGTTGTCAGTTTTTATTATTGAGTGTTCTGATTGTTATAGCATGTACGGTCACGTGACATGATGGTAATGATTTTTTAGTATTCTGCGCATTTTACATTCAAACAGAAACATCACAAATATGATTTTACTATCCCAAACCGATGTCTTACACATTGAAAAAGGAGGGCCACCTGGTTATACAACTATAATATTAACATAATACAATAGGTGAAAGAGTATCAGTATAGGGCCTTAAAATCCCCGAAGAAAATAAATGAATGCGTTTTCAGATGGTTATTTTATACACCTAATATAAAAAAAAAGAAAAAATACTGTTGGTGTACATTTGATAGTGCATCCTGGCCTCTTATACTTCATAGGCTTCGGCTCAAGAGACTACCAGGAAAGTTGTTCGCCTCGATTCAAAGCGAGTTTCGTGTAAGAACCACTACAGTAGAGAGGCGCACCAGCATGAGTTGTCCCCAGATTTGAAAATACTAGTTAAGTATTACAGTAACAAAAATCATCACCTATCTGGGCGTTCAACTGGACACGATATTAAATAATTTCGATCACCATGCCAGATCCCAAGTCTACAAAGCTGGGATGGCCTTTCAGATAGTTGGCCGTATGGCTAGTGATGGATGGGGTCTTAAGGGCTCATGGGTATTGCTGCCTACGGTGTTGGCGTATGATGCTCGCGTATCCAGAAAAGTGTCAAACTTAGAAGCATTCTCTTAAGTGTGCAGCGTGGTGCGCTATTGTCAATTACAAAGGCCTACCGCTCAATTTCTACGGATACGCTCCCAATTCTGAGCGGCATGTTTCCACTTGACCTGCACATACAGATACGCGGTGCATCCACGATGCTCCTCAAAGGCAAGAAGGCTTATTTTTAGTGACTTTAATCTTGCCCCGCCTCCTAGCCTCGATGCTGAAAAAGTATCCTCGACGAATCGGACTAACCGTCTTATGACACTGGATGCGGCGTCAAAGACCTGGCAGTGAAAGTGGGATGAAACGACCAAGGGCAGACACACATATTTGCTCTTTCCTGATGTACAATGGTGATTGGAGACAACCAAGTTGACTCCTGACCACTACACTAGTATTTTTTTTACAGACCGTGGTGGATTCACTGCCAAACTCTTTGTGCTTGGACTTGCTACCCGAACCCGACCAACATGTCCATGTGGCGGAGAAAAACAGGATGCAAACCACATCCTCTGGGAATGTCCGAAAATGTGCTCCGAAAGGGAATATATGCTCAAGTTGGTCCAACCATCTGTTGGACCTATCAGGCCGTCCCACCTGGTTGCCACAAAGGCCAAATTTATTGCTTTAAAAAAATCGCAGCATCTTGGTGCGGGCGTGACGATCGCTTCACATAAATTTCGCTGTCCGTATTGATTAGCTTCGTCTTTTGTTATATTATTGAATTCCTTTTCTATTTTTTTGATTCTCCGTGCCTTCCTCTACCACGGCACTTTGAATTAGAGTATAATCATTAATTTATTTTATTTTGTTAACTGTCAATTCATGGTGGAACTGCATTGTATTGTTGTTTTTATTTAATAAAACGCAATTTTTTGTAGTACTTATTCCACTTTTAATCAATAGATTAGGACCGGTTTCATCCGCCTCAGAGTTGAAAATGTTTTACATATTTTTCTAGGTTCTTATTCTTGAGTAGGTACTTTTTCATCGAATGTATATTCATAAAATAGCAAATATACATCTTCTTGTGGTAGTTAAATAATAATTGAATCAAACCTGAAATTGACCGTGAAGTCTTTTAAACATATAACAGACAACTAACTTTAAAATTTATTTTTTATTAATTTCAATTAAGTTAATGACATTTTATATCGCTTTTTGGTTTTATAATCGTTTACTAATATTTTTTTTTTTTAAAGGAAATATTCTATTTGAAGTCCTGAGTGTGTGTATGATGTTTTTTTACGATTATGTTAAAAAGTTACCGACTTTGAAACTAACAGTCTAATTTGTCTTCTGCAGTTAGAAGTAGTTGCCGCAAAATGGGGAGACGGCGGTTGGAAGCCAAATGCATTCAATCACTTCCAAAATGATCTATGCGAAGCTATGAACATGCACGTGAAAGATACATGGACCAAAATTTTAGAAGAAACAGGCAGGAAGAACGTTGGTTGCCCATTTATTGCGGTAATATTATTGCTTCATTTTAATCGATTTTATCATTGCGTATTAACTATGACAGGGTTGGCGAACCCTTTTCTTACGCGTGCCAAAATTTCCCAAATAAAATTTTTCGTCTGTGTGACGTGCCAAGCAGTTTTTCATGTCAAAAAAATAGTTTTTAAGAATTTAAAAAAAATAGCTTAAAAATTACAATTGATATTCTATCTTTCATCATATTTCTATCCGAAGGCATATCCATTATTCTTCGAATGTTTTGTTCCTTGTTTTAAAAATTCTCAAAGAGATCGTGGAAGCATTTAAACCACTCTTCTTTCATATTATATTCTCCATCATTGAACGGGTTTCCATTTTTAGAGATTATCTTTGAGTCAAAATAACAAGCAGTTATTTTTTTATTATTATTTATTGAGGAAACAAACAGATATTTATTGATTTAAAAAAATTTAAATATAATAATGAAAAGTTATTGCATCTAGCAAAATTTCCAATATATTTGAATGACTGCCGATAATTAATTTCATAAGGTTTGTTAATCGAATATTTTTATTTTCTGGATCCTAAGGACCAACCTATGGAATTGTAAATTTACATTTAGCATAATGATTATTCTTGAAAAGGATTTACCTGCTATTTTTAATACAATGCGATTTGTCATTTATGCATGAATTTTGACGCTACCGTTTGCGCGTCGATTGGTAAACATAGTATGAAAAGCCGAAGAAAATACGCATGGCTATGTCGTCATTATTTTTCATTATTATATAAGTAAGCAGATACTCATATATAGGCTTAGGATTCTTAGGTATTTAATTTTTTTTTTTGAGCGGCCCCACAATAAAATATCAAAAATATCTATCAGTTTCAGACAATTTTGAAACATTTAAGCCCTATTTGTTAGCACGTATTTTTAAATATTTTTGGATAATTATATATTTTTACATATTTTGAATTCCCCGAATCAGTGGTTTTAATAATTAAAGTATAATACTCCGACATAAACCCATACGTGTCAATATAGGAACATACCTCATGATTGGAAACCATACCTTTTAAGATACGCTGGCTCTCATGTACAACAATACATTTGAAATAGAATTATATAATATTTTGTTTCTGTTTTCAGGGAGAATATTGCGTCGAAAATTTTGTCATATCATTGGACGGTATGTTCCCTAACATGTTGTATGGAAAATTCAGGGTGGACGTGATTGTAGCGGTAAACAAAATTCCACTGTATTGCTTTAGGGCGTATATTTTGTCTACCGCTTCTAAATCATCAGGATGATTGGGCATAATTATTCTATCAATAAAGATGTCTCTACAAATAATTACGCAATTTTTATTTATTCCTCTTTTTATACATATATTTTAAGACGAATCTTCTTCGAGCATGTCCGATACTAATTCCTAATAAGATCATATCGATGACCCAGTATTGAACGATAACATTCGTCAACAATTCGACATTTCGCGATATTGTTATCAAAATACTCGTAAAAATGAAATCTTGTCGGTTTTGTTCAGAAACAATTCGAAAAAAAAATTTATATACCTTGAAAGCAAAAAATTCACAAACTTTCAAACAAAACTAGTTTTGTACAGATCCATTTCGAATTGTTTCCATTTAAAACGGGCGATTGACCATACCAACAATTTAGGATAGATAAATTCTGACATGTGATCTTGTGTATTGTAAAATATTCAAAATATTTAAACACGATTATCTCAAAACTACGTTTTTTGAGTTGTTACTGTTTAATACTGGCCTTCACAAAATGGAGGTTTATATAACAGATTTTTGTTTTTACGAAAAATGGATGTCAGCCACTTGCTCAACCATTAAGTCCATACTCTGACTCATACAAAAATTGAAAAACAATATGTGTACTTGCCAGACTCAGGATTCGAACCAGGGACTGACGACACTATAAGCCGATGCTTAAGCCGCGCGGCCATTGTGGGTGACCAACCATTTGACCCTCAGACTATATGTGACCACTATTTTGTGAAAATGATTCCCAATTTTATGTTGTTGTGGATTACAACGATGTCATCTACGCGGATACAATACGCAATTGCATATAATATACATAGGTACTATCTACATGTGTGAACCAGACTCCAATATTTAAAATAAGAACATTTTTTAAGAAAACACAATTTAAAATTCTCATATCATTAATATTTCTGTACTTTATTGTTTCAATAATTTCGAATTTTATATTACGAATATATTATACAACATGTGAATATCGTTATAATTGACGGATAGTATGTTATTATACTTTTGGTACCTACCAAATCTACAGATATTAATAGTACCTACTTAAAAAAATTACGTTGAGGTCAAGTTTGTTATTATTACACTTACTTTACCTTATCATGGTTCAACCTCGGAGAAAAGTCACCCCATTTCTCTTGGTTCTGTGCTGTCTCACACTACTTGGCATTTAAATGTTTCAGCATATAGATCGCCGTTGTAGCGTTTCTCTAGTGCAGTTTTTTCGATCAGTAACTGAACCTTTTTTTTACTTCTTACAAAACAATAGTACCACTCTATTGTTTTTAGCATACATAATGACGTGCCGTATGAGAAAAATTTTTCTTGACTAGGGATGGAAAAAGGAAGGATTGATGTGCTAAAATAAGCCTTATTTTTTTAAATTCATGGCGTTTGCCTTTCCTTCTTAGGTGTACACATGATATAATCTAAATCAAATTAATTGGAAATTAAAAACAAAACAATTATGTACATTGGTAACTGTACTGTTTATTGAATATAATATAAAAAAATGATAAGTACACATAAAATGAAAGAAAATAAGGAAATATAAAAACATTAATTTGAGGTTTTTTGTTTCGTGTTATTTGTGAGACTTTTTATATTAGCCTGATATGTCGTTGATTAACATATATTATGCTGCTGAATCGTCCTCTGCCAACCTATTTCTAGTTTTTGAATGTACATGATTCAATATATAAAAAATAATTTCACACAAGATTGCTAGTTTTTTTTTACCTAAGTTAAGTGACGGTTCGTCACGGCAATGTGATCTGTGAAGGACTTGAGCTATATCGCACTCTTGGACGGCATGCAATAGCCAGTGAAACTACTCTGAGGATAACACTGATAACATAATATTAGATCGTACTATAGTACTAAGCAGTGGTGGCAAACCTATGGTACGCGAGATGATTTTGCATGGTACGCGAATGTTTTATTTTGAAGAGAAAATAAAATTACCTACAATAATTTTCTTTACAAGAAAGTTTTATAAATAAATAAATAAAATAAAAAACAATGACTACATAGCCGATCGTATTATCTTCAGTTTTAATATTATTTTATTATTACGTCATTATCATTGTTTGTTATTGGTTACAATAATTATTACATCCAGCTGATGTTCGCTGTATTGACACTTGCTTAGTAAAGAAAAGTGCATGCATTTTATTTAATTTAAGAAATCTTATTTAACATTGCTAGTGGGAATAAAAAAAACAAAAAATATTTGAATCAAGCAGCAGAGACTTTCAAAGTTGGTGGCCTGAAAAGTATGGCATGAAGGCTTGAACGAAGGCCTTAAAGTAGTATGTATTTGGTATTATGGGACAGTTGTATGCAGAACCTCGCCAGTAAAAGAGTATCACTCATTGAGAAAATTGATGTTCATATTGAATCTAATAAAACTGGAGACTGTATAGTGTACGGTCATCCCTTTCCGTTAGAAAGCTTACGGCGAACTGTGCCACGGTGAAATGTTTTCTGTACAATTTACATGTAACCTGCAGCACAATCATCCAACATGAGATAAAAATTAACTACAAATTCGTTTTTCTTCAATTTTAGTAAAGCACATTGTTTTGTACTGAAGTCTCTCTGCGGTGGACGAAACATGCACAATTATTTAACATAAAACATGGATGCAGTTTAAAAAAATGTGTTTTACTAAAATTATACAATACAATGCATTTCCACTATCAATAATTGACAGTTAACACAATTAAAAGAAAGTAAATTACATTCGATGTACAATATTAAATAAGGTTAGTAGACATAGAATTTTTTACATTTATTTAAACATAAATTTACGTTATGGGCAGATTAGATAAAATTACCTGTTCTCACTAATCATCCAAAAGGTTTAGTTTCATATATAGAAGTCTTGCGGCTGGGTAACTAGCGACGCCTCTATTCTTATATTTTTGAAATTTTTCTCTAAAACGCGGGATTTTTGAAATTATTAATAAAAACAAACTTGGTTTGTTTGGGCCCAACCCAAATCGTTTGGTGGGCCAAAAACAATATTACTGAGCTTAGGTGGGCCACATATATAAAAAAAAACAAAGAACTTATTCAAAATATTTTATTACCTTTTAATTAATGTGACACTTGTTTTTGTATATTGTTTGATATCTTTTTCATCTTGACTGGTGCGCATGCTGCATGTGCTGACGCGCATCGCAGTTGATTGGTCGTGTTTTCACCGATCAACCTGCCGCGACACTTTGTTTATACTATATTTAGTTTAAAAAAAGAACGATTCGTAGAAATATGTAGTCCCAAATGTTGCTGTAATACATATTGCCAGTCGTTTTAATTTTGGAAATTTATCTACGAGGATAAATTTCTGATAAAACTCAAGCTTATTCCCTTCGAACATCCACTTTAACTCTACGTTTGATTGCAGTTCTATCAGGTCAGTTTGTAGGTATATTTGGAGGCGCTGATTCCACCTCCACGTTAAATGGAGTAAAGAATATTTTGAACATATCCTCATACTTTTGCATAATAGCGAATCTAGTATCCAATTATTTAATTAATTTTGTGACTTCATTAGAATATTTAAAAAAATCTTAAGTCAATATTAAGTACGGAGTGTGTGGAGAAAGTTATAACCATAAAAACAGGTACTAACACGCAGCACAATAAGAAAGTTCTAATTTCATAAAATATAATATAAATGTGGTAAATTTACAAGATTTTTTTTTATTGTATGAATACCACAATGCAAAATATAGAAATCTGAAAAGTCTTGATTTGGGCCGCGGGTTGGCCATGTCTGGTTTAAGACATACAATTGGGTTTGGGTCGAAATCCCAAAGGCCAGAATCCCGAAGGCCGAAATTCCGAATGCTGAAATCCCGAATGGCCGAGATCCCGAAAGCCTAATCGCAATCTTGAATTGCGCAATTTTTTACAAGAGAGACAAAAGCCCATTTTTTCTGGAAATATAAAAAATATAAACATCAATGTTGTCTCTCTTATAAGGCCTTCGGGATTCCGGCCATTCGGGATTTCAGCATTCGGGATTTCGGCTTTCGGGATTTAGGCTTTCGGGATTTCGGCCATTCGGGATTTCAGAATTCGGGATTTCGGCCTTTGGGATTTCGTCCGGCACCCCATACAATTAATTATCTACACCGTATAAATTCATCATAATATTGGAAAAAAATAAATATTCTATATCACCGCGATTTGCAGAGGGTAGGCACCACCTCTAGAGCCATATTGACCGAAGAATTAAATGCAAGCCTTATAGTCAATGAGAAAGTCATTTCCAGTAAACTGTCCCTCTTAACTCACTCGACCGAGATTATGTAAGAATCTTCGGACTATAGGTACATCGAAGGATTACGCAGATATGATTGTATGTAATAAATAACACTATAATAGAGATACGTTGATAATAAAGAGAGGAAGCGAGATAAAAGCGAGAGGAAAGGGACGCGGAGATGAGTAATGAGAAAAGTTAATTATCTTCTGATACCAGAGGAGCAATGTTAACAATAGGAATCGAGAAAAGTGATATGTATGAGACGGTCGCTTTTAATAGCACTTTAAGGTGTATGACATCGGTAGCATAACACAATCACTGCATAAATTGTAATTCATTTTTAATTACCACATTTAAATAACATGCTAATTGCATATAATGGCCACTTAACGGGGACACGGTAGCCGTGCCGTCCACGTGGAATGAGTTTTAATAGATAAAGTAGATTGACGCGAATCTAGGCATCGTATTTTTTCAAAGATTTTTTCGAGTGGGTATATAATAATATACGCATCGAATTATAGCGTCGTGGATCTAAGGATCGAATCCTGGGTCTGGAAAATATGAATAATATTGTTTTAAATTTGTATTTGGAGTCAGAGTATGGACCTTATAGGTTGAGCAAGTGGCTAACATAAGTTTGGAATTCGGGTATTGAGATGAAAAACTGGTAGTTGTTGTTCGAGCGAGTTGATTTATGTCGAGAGTTTTTAACGGTATACAAGTGGTACAAGAATAAATAACGCGAGAGAGAGGTGTTAGTGGTCCGAGGCATGGTAGAAGAACCTTCAGTACGATGCGCGATATGGGAGTGCATCTCCAATCAATTGTGATCAGCTATTTATTGATGTATCAACAATTGAATAATGTGTGTGAAATGAATATTTAATAAATTTAGTTCAGTATGCAAAAATAGTTTTCCGCGCTGACTATAGATGAAATGGATATTTAATAAATTGGTATCAGCTATTTATTGACGTATGCGATAATTGGATACTGCGTTGACTGTGGGTGAAATCAATATTTATAAAAATGAGGTCAGATCTTATATCGTAGCCTATATGTTGACAAGGCTTGGGTTGTTGGTTCCCACTAAGCAAAATCACTTCCACTTATTTTGTATAGAATCACTCATATTATTTAACTTAAATAAAATCATTCCATTAGTAATTAAGCTCCATTTTTAAATATAGAATCTCCCCGCACAGCGTTGGAAGGTGAAATTACAGGCTACCATATCTTTTGCACGGTGCATGGCTGCACAACAAATCTACAAATCGCCAAGTAATTTTATTGTTTTATGTAAAATCATTATTATATATTTTCCTTTAACTCGCGAATATAGTTTAACATATAAACACTTTGGGCCCACGTTGGTCGCCAGTTATAGTATTTATAAAATAGAAACACTTCCGGTTTCAGTATCTATTCCGAGTTCATAAGGATTAATCAACAATAACAGAGAATACTTCAAACGGTACACGAAAACAGATTAACAAAATAAGATAACTCGCTCGACCAAATAACCAGATAAATTTGCCAAATGGTTAGTTCAGTTAAGGTGGTAGTAGCGAAGGGTGGAGATAGACTGTTAAGATCCGCCATAAATAGTGCACACTAAACTTTGTTAAATATACGTATTTGCTTTTATTGAAATAAGACCACAATTATTTACAGATGGTGTTGGTTATTTTTTTAATCAATTAAACCCTGCCTAAACCAAACCATAATAGTTGTGGTATATTTTGGGCGATACAACAAAATTGTGCACCCTTTTTATCATAGTTATTTGTTTTGGATTTATTACTTATTGTATTAAGAATACATAGGTACTCTAGGTACACAATTACTGTAGGTTCATTTTTTTAAATTCATTATGTTCTAGCCCTACAGTGCCTCAACCAAAATAAAATAGGTAAAAAATAAGTTATTTGTGATTTAATTGCATAATATTAGATATTTTATAGATAGACGAGTAGTTTTTGACTATTCTCTATTATGGCTTGGTTTTTGCAGGGTTTTTTTGAATTTTAAAATCTAACCAACACCATCGGTAAATTGTAGTCTTATTTCAATGAAAACAAATACGTATCACTAACAAAGTTTAATATGCACAATTTATGGCAGATATTAACAGCCTACCTTCACCCTCCGCCACTATAAGGTAGGTGTCATATCTGACAACTAGATACCACACTTATGACTAGAAACGAATCTCGATAGTGTAAGGTGCTTAGTCTCAAAATAGAGGATCTGTATAATCAAAAGAGTCAGAGCTAATCAGACTAAACTGACTGGCTATAAGACTGTGAGAGATATCAATTACGGAGTCGACATAGAGTTAAATCTTCATCCGTCTACATAGTGCTTGTGGCGTCCATTCAATGGGAAGCGCCATCTATTGGTCTCTTTTCGAACTCATGCCGCTATAATTTTGTAAAACTAGCTATCCCGTTCGCATGGTCAGTCTCCCGTAGTACCTTCCATTTACGATCGACCTTTATCTTCTCCTACCACACCCGTACAAGGTACGTTTTGCACTAACGTTGCCTTACTATAAATCTATATTTAATCGATGCCCGTTTTCTTTAATATCTACCTACTGACTTATTATTTTCTTTCATTGCCTTTCCGATAGACTATGTCTTCCCCAATCTTAAGATGTGATATTGTAATATATATAATAATGTGAATTTAATATGAGATTGCTGTTTCTGATAGTAAAGACTTAATGAATGGGTTAGCGAGATTTAAAATAGTAAAGCAAATCATGGTGTACTTATGGCCTTTCCTCTTCATAAATCTAATTTGTTAGCCAAATATGAAACTGCCGTAAAACGTATGAGATCATGGTGGAATTACTTTGTTAATGTACGAAGCATTGTTTTTTTCCAATCTTTCTCATTTTTATTAATTTATGTAAAAAAAATAAAATGAATCGGCAACTTACACATGGATATAAATCAAACTTCATTCAAAATCAGTTTATTTCTAATGTAGTTATTTGTTATTGAAAGTATTTTTTCTGTTATATTTTCGTTTTTATTTTATTTTCCATAAAAATTCATAAAAAATCAATCCCGAAAATTTCGGGATTATGTTTATCAATCCCGGGATTCATATCTATCAAAAATAGCTCGAAATACCGGGATTGGAATCCCTATTTACTACGAATCATCAAACAAATCGATGTTTTACGTTTGGTACATTCTTTTCTATTATATTTTTATGGCAGTATTTTTCCATCTAAAAAATATACGCCATTTTGTGAAATGAAAAAAAATACAGATATTTTGGCTGACCTCTAAATCAGTGCTCCGCAACCGGTGTGCCGCGAGACGATGCTAGGTGTGCCGCGGTGCATTGCTCCCAAAAAAAAACATAAATAATTTTGTATGTTATACGTACAATACGTACTTAACAATAGCCAAATTTGCGTACATGGCTGATTATAAATTTGAGCACCTGCATGAACTTAATAAAATAATGCAAAGTCAGAATAAAAATAAATTGACGTGCCCTGATAAATTAGAAGCAGTTAAGACAAGGATCTCTACAAATGTACCAAAGGACCTACCAGACCACCATTGAAAACAAACAAATAATTTTGGATCCGTCTCAAAAACATTTAACTTTGCTGCAAAATAAATTCATCATTACTTTCATACAATCAAAACGACTGAATTCGAAACCCTTTTGCCACCAAAGCCGAAAATTCTGTAGAAGCGCTTTCCCTATAAATTCGAAAGTAATTGGTTGAATCGAGAAACAACAGGACGTTAAAACTGAACTTCGCCGATGTTCCTCTGACTTTTTTTCTGGATGTCGGTTAATAAAGAATATCCTCAAATTAGCGACAAGGCTATCGCAGTTTAGCTCCGATTTTCTACCACATATCTAGGTGAGCAAAGTTTTTCAATTCAAGTTAAAAATAATAAGCAGTCTTGCTTAAGGGTCTTGACCGAGAGCTTCGGGTTTCTCTTTCAAATATCAAGTCAAAATATATAAAGCTTTTACTTTCATTGCAACAATTTTAGTTATCAGTTATCACATTAATTAGTTATTATATTGATAATACAAATACATGGAAATAATATGTATATTTAGTTCTTTGTCGTGTGTTATGTTGTTTGTATATTAAATTGTTTATTAAATAAAAAAACATAAATTAATGTAATTTTGGTGCATGACCCCTACAAGGGGGGAGCTGACAGGGCTCTAACCTCAGGGGGGCGGCGTGGCAGGTCAACCAGATAAGTGAGATAAACACAAATTACAAATTCGCGCTAATAGTAAAAAAATCGCCTGCGGCGCTATTGTACTACACTAGAATTAATATTTTAAAACATGCGATTGTAAGATACAATTTATTATTATTATGTCAATACTCGACAAATAATTATTTTTAAGCCGACACGTTAACCATAATTCAAGTGGATTTATTAATAAATACAAAAAAAACACTAAACGTACAATCAATACCATTAATTTTACCTCGAACACCATTTGAAAAACGTTATTTTAGATTATCACACTGTCTTTAACCTTAGCGATTGATAGTGGACCCGCCAAAGATCCTGGTTTAGGTGTATAAATTGTATTACGTGTGGTGTGCCGCGGAATTCTAGGAAGACCTTTGGTGTGTCGTGGGTGATAAAAGGTTGCGGAGCACTGCTCTAAATTATGCAGCCTTCGTCAATAAAGAATAAAATAGAATTTAATTCCTTACAAATTTAGTATTATTTCTGAATTACCTTTTCTAATAATCCAGATTAAATATAATTATATAATGTCAAAAAATTCATTAAAGCATCATTCTGAGGCGAAAGATCTTGACACAATTTTTAACTCTTCATTGTCTTTTCACTCGCGCATATCATCTATTTATACGTGCAAATAAGCATCAAGTATTCATCATATGAGTTTAGTCATATGATGAATAACATTCAAGAATCAAAATGTCATACATATACATTACATTCTACATCTCATTTATTAGTGTGTAGTATTTTTTTTAATACGAGTCAGCGCGCGCCAGCCCTCTCAACATAAAATGTCAGTGTCTGGCATTCTGTATAACGCCCCCCTAGATCCGCAATCCATCAATCAATTGTGCGGACATATAGAGGTGCAGACATCCACAGTGACCACGAACTCTTGGTCGGGAAATCCCGTATAGACCTCAAACGAGTCCCAAAACCCAAAAGGACGGTCAGACTCGATGTGGAAAAACTGAAAAGTACCCGTGTGCATGCAACCTATGAGCTGGAGCTGCAGAAGCGCTTATATGATGCTCAAACTCTCACGGCTTCCATCGACTCGGATCCCTTGTAAGGAAAATGGATATTATTCCGGGATGCTATAATGAGCTCTGCAACTACTGCCTTAGGAGCGCGGCATACGCACAGGCCGGACTGGATGTCACCTCATACATGGGAGATGATTGAGAAGAGGAAGCTCCTGAAAGAATTGCGAGACAATGGTACATACGACCTACAGCGCAGCGCGGAATACCAGACAATGGACCGCGTGGTAAAGCGTTCTGCCCGCCGCGATAAGCGCCGACGCCTGGATGACCTCATTCGGGATGCGGAATCTGCTGCCTGCAAGAATAATCCAAGTGCTCTCTTCCGCATCACCAGAGCAATTTGCGGTAGGAAACGTCCAGTGGTCACTGCATTACACAACTCTGACGGAGTGACAGTCACTGAACCTGCAAAGGTCCAGGAACTATGGCGCCAACATTTCAGTGATGTCCTGAATCGCCCACCTCCATTGCATCCCTTCGATATTCCGTCGGAGATCACCGCCCTCGGAATCACTACTGCATCGGGATTCTGCGAAGATCCTCTAACAACTGCTGAAGTTAAAGAGGCTGTCAAAAGACTGAAGCGCAGGAAAGCTCCTGGAGATGATGGCATCCATGCAGAATTTCTGCTCTGCAGACTGAGCGCTGTATTGCCGTCCTTGTGTGACGTGGGAAAGGGAGCAGTGCCCCAAAGCCTGGAGGGATGGTACCGTTGTTACTCTGCACAAAAAGGGTAACCCACAAGACTGTAATAATTACAGAGGAATCACTCTCCTCAGCGTTCCCGGGAAGGTGTTGGCGCAGATTCTCCTGTACAGGATTAGAAGTCCTATGCTGGACGTTTTGCGTGCGCAGCAGAGTGGATTTGTCCCGGGGTAGTCCTGCTGAGAGCATATTTCAACTCTCCGATGCCTCCTGCAATAGTACCAAGAGATGAATATACCTGTCGCCTGCTGCTTCGTGGACTATGAAAAGGCATTTGACAGTCCTCATCGTGAATCTCTGTGGCAAATTCTGCTAGGCTATGGTGTCCCACGGAAACTGGTCACCGTGATACGTGCTCTCTACACCAATACAGAGTGTCGCGTGAGAGCAGCCGGAACATCCTCTGACCTTTTTGAAATCACGTCAGGAGTCAAGCAAGGATGTGTACTTGCGCCCTTTTTTTATCATCATGATGGATTTCATAATGCGTAAGACGGTTTGCCCCGACAGTGGGATACGCCTACATCATGATGACACAAGCGATTTATGCGAAGAACCGCTCTGCGTTCAACCAACTTGGAGTCGCATGGCGGTCAAGGCTGTATTCTGTGAGGACCAAATGTCGTTTGTTTAACGCGTGCGTGCTATCTGTGCTCCTGTATGGCTGTGAGACATGGCATCTTACTAAGCTTCAAGAGTCTCGGCTTTTGAGCTTTGAGAATCGATGTCTCCGCAGAATCTTAGGGGTACATTGGTACGACCGCGTTACAAACACCCGAGTTCGTGAGCAGACACAACAGCCTTCGGTGATTGAAGTTATCTCGAAGAGACGAATTACGTGGCTGGGACATGTATTCCGGATGCCGCCAAAGAGTGCGGCACTTCGTACCCTTGTGGCACAGCCTCAAGGGTTCCGTCGCCGTGGCCGGCCCTCCCTCACCCTGCAGCGATGCTACAAAAGCGACCTACGTGCTGCAGGTCTGACATGGCGGGAGGCACAGGAGTTGGCGATGGACCGAGGGAAGTGGCGCCAACTTGTGCTTGCCCTATGCCCCAATGTTGGGACGTGACAGGGTGAAAGAAGAAGAAGATCCGTAATCCAATCCACCAGCATCCTCAAATAACAGTTCACTGCTAAAAGCGTCACCAAGGCGTAATAACTAAATATTTGTATTTTAATATTGAAGAATGTAATTATTACTCGTGCAAAGCAGGGTACTTCAGCTAGTATTTATTATATTTTTATGAATAGATCATCTGGATTTCCACTGTAATTTAATATTAATCTACACGAGCTAATCTATATAATAATATGCATAATTCTAAATAATCGCGGGTGGAGAACTACAAGGTTCTAAGTGTTTGTCCTTGGAGAAACAAAAGTAACAATGAGGCAGCTTAGAATACTACTACATTGTTGGGTTTGTTTTTTCAAGGACGAACACTTAGAACCTTGTAGTATTCGGCTCGCGTAATTTAAAAATGATATTATTATGTATTATGAAAAAATAGCACACGCTATAACTACTAATAAAAATATTTAATTAGTGTTAATTTATTTAAACGAACACAAATTGTATCGACTTCAACAATTGATGGTATAAAATATTAGGTACGAAACTTTGCAAAATCACACAGATGTGAAAATGAATATTAGTGCTTGTTTGATAGCAGCTTGTATAGTGGCTGGTTTTTATATTGACCCATGTATTTCGTTTGATATTTTAGTAAGTATAATAAATTTTACAACGTTTTTTTAGCTCGTATTCTTATTTGTCCGGTGGTTCTTTGTCCGGTACAAATATTGCAATCGATTTATAACTAACTTCTCGACTAGCTAGACATTTAAAACTTTTAGAATATATCAGAACACGATGCCAGTGCATTTTTTTAATACTTTTAGTCATCTTTAAGTAGAATTGAATTCATTTTCAGTTAATTCTGTTTTGTATGAAAAATTATTTCGACTCCATTATTGGTTACTAGGGGTCTGGGGTCCTAGTAACTAAATTATAATATATACGTGCGTTACTATAGAAATCAATATGACATTTCAGTATTATTTCTATCAAGTACAATTTTTTTTGATCGTTTAAAGCCAAGACAAGTTAAGCATGCTCGTCGTAGGTCAAAATTGAGTTTTTATTGTATTTTCAAACCATGATTCTGGACACTCCTTAAACGTTGTAGATAATCTATTTATATAATTTTGAAGTCTTATTATCTTTAATGGTTATTTTATACATTTGATGACTGCATGAAGTATTTTTGTTACATAAAATAGTATTCTTTTAAACCTCTCGCTCTAATATTTTAGAATATAGTCATATTTCGGTACATAACTGTGCAGTGGTGTTAAGATTTTTTACATTTATTAATTTTTAAACGCATTTATAAAACCATAAGAATAATTTATGACGAGATAATTTTTGTAAAATATTCACGATAAAAAATTATATTGATAATCTCTTTGATCCCAAATTTGACAAGAATTAGGCATTTTATTATTCAAAAAATTGGCAAGATTAACACATTTGAAGATGATTCTAAAGATACTTATTATAAGCTATGTCTTTGATCATTCAAGTGTGATAAACATCTTATGAATAATAATTGCTTTATAATAATTATTGACCTAAGAATAAAGTAGTGTTTTTTTTGAAATACGCCATTTCTTTTGGCATTCCCCAGTAGTTAAGCTAAAACATACGGCCATAGCCATAAATTGACAAACTATAATTGAAGTAGGGAGTAAAATGATATTGACGCGCGAGTACCCTCGGTCGATAGTATTAAAACTATTTTTAATTAATGAATATTATATATATTGACAGTTAGTATTATCATTTTAACTTTGTTTTGACTTATCTCCCCTTTCCTTGACGGTACGGATTTATCAGAAAAAATATCTACTAAAGTGTAGACATATTATTCTGTGTCATTTATAACTAACGATACCAACACCTAAATGAGAGGCGGCTCTCGTGGTGCAGTGGTAAGCGCTGGCCTCCCAACCGAAAGTTCTGGGTTCGATGCCCGGTGAGGACACAATATGTGTTTTTCTCAAAACCTGGGTGTTTGTGATTATTCAAAATTACAAACAACCACCTTGTACGAAAAGCAAGGACATGGTTATTAACAATAAATTTAAAAAAAAAAACACCTAAATAAAATGTCGTATACACTGCCAGAAGAATCTGACATCATTCTACCTAGCTGTCACTAACTACATATCAATAAATTAAACTGAAAATAAGCTAATATTTTTAGCGAGCGTACAGGCAGTGGAAATTTCCATCTGTGCAAGCATTGGTTAACTATTTTCTACTGTCTTCTTTTGTCTTTCTGTTAAAGTTGTTGTAAGATTTTTAGGTACCTACAAGTCAAGGATTTTCACAAAATTCATGAATTCAAGAATGAAAACTTACCCTAACCTAACTTAAACTAACATAACCTAACAAATAATTCAGTATATCGGCTATTTTCAAAAATTGCTGGCTTCCTGTAAACCGTCAAGAGCCGTGTTTTATTTATCCAAGAATTTTATTTCGGTACAATACGACCCAAAAAGGTTGGACAGTCTTTAATATACTACCATATATTTCTGATACAACATTTCACGGTAAAGTGTAGTAAATACGGCGAACTGCATACGTACAAATTTCCGGACACGACTTGATGTACTCTCTTTAGAATAGGTTTCATATTCACTTTAGTGCATGCCAACCATGGTCTTCAAATCGCTTCTTAGATATTCTCAGTATATTTTTGAAGGTCACATAACTTTACGTCAAGGTATATGCACACATAATGGGTAGATCATTGCCGACTCAAGTAGAAAGCCGATACATTCACAACGACTGGTCTTACTTTATCCGCCCCTCCCGTTGTTGTCTATGTATGAACTGTCATTACCTGTCATTGTTCTATAGAGTGCTCATACTGACGCGTCTGTCGTGTTTACATAGGGAATTGTTTGATTTGAATACATAAGTTACATGATAAATAATATACTTGCATTAACACACCTCCTACAAATGTAATGCATAGATCAATGCTACATATTTTTTTGGAAATCGATATTACCACCGGTTTTTGTGTGAAGAACTAGTCTGACTTTGACAGCTGATGAATAACAGGAATGTATATTATTTATTAATAACACTGATAGTTAATATATTTGATTTGAGAATTTTTTATAATTCAATTTGAAACGAGAAAGGGCGAATCAATATGTCAAGCAATCTGGGATCTGATTCTGACAGCTGAAAAGTGGACCACTCATTACTTGTGCAAAAAGTTATGCTCAGGCTTTATTAATCTAAAGATGGCGGTGGGTAGATACATGCAGGATGATGCAGGAAGAAACAATATACATATTTAATTTACAGTTGTCGCCTATGGTTGTTTACCTTACAGGGCCCTGCTAGCGTATTGGTTGAAAGAGTCGAAGAATGTGAGAATCCAGATAGATACCCTATCCCCTCTGCTTGGGACATGAAGAAGATTAACAGAATACACGCTGGATTTTCTAGCTGCATCAACACAACGCAGGACATTGGCGCGAATAGTATGGTACGTCAGTGCTTCTCAACTTTTTTAGTCACGCCATACGATCTCAATGATTTATGAAGAATATTTATTTATTTATAGATGAGATGATGCATTATTATTAATATGTAAATAGGACACAAAGCCTTAAACACACTGGTAACATCAGGGTTGTCATAGGTTGATTGGTATAAATGATAATATTATACAGAGATCATAAATAATGTAAATCCCTTTTCATTCTCGTCATTAATTCTGTTTCGCAATCTCATAATAAAAATGAAGTTAGCCATAGATAATATACGTGAAATTAGCTGCAGAAAGCACACCTGTGTTGCCGTTCGTTTACTCAATAAATATTTATTGGGAATACTTTGTCCGATACTCAACTCTATTATAAAAACAATGTAAAGTTGTAAAAAAATGTTTATAGTTTATATTAACTATTTATTTTATACAGTGCAGTTGCGAGACTAAGTCCACACTTCTTGACAAATTTTTTTTTTAATTATTAAAAGGTTCCTACCTATATATTCTTTAAAATGGTCATAACACTGACGTGTGATGAGATGTGACGTCACTAAAGCGCGAAATATGTTATGATGCATGTCGCGGACTATCACGTGACGTCGCAGTAAGCTGCCGCTACGGGAAAAAAGTATATAATGTCGATTTTCTTGCTCCCATTCCGTAGCACATTTTGAACCTTTAAATGAACATTGTCAGTTGACAAAATCTACCGAAATCACCAAAACAACAACGAGGTCACTTCACGTTGAATTGCACTGCATCGATACCTGCATGACGTTTTGAACGTTTTTTATCAATTCTACATGCCTACACATTTTTGACATACTATTACGTCAAAATCGCGTGTTTTTTTTGTTTTTAGCGGTTGGCACTATGTATTTTCTGTAAGACTGTTGTCTATTATCTATGGTCTGCAGGTTGAGTTCTGTTCAAAATAGTATCTATGAATATAATATCGAAGTAATTTTAACGTACGCACACGTAGAAACTGTTAATTAATTGAAATTAGCATTAATAATGAATAACAATTCAAAATACTAATACATTAGAGTTGGCACTATCCATCATTGAATTATTTACAGAGGTGGTGATCGTTCAACATACCTATAAAATGACGAAACCATAGACTAAATTTGTCGTCGTGACCGCGTGACTGTGGCGTGACATGCATCTCAATTCGACAACAACTTAACTATACATATAAATATTAGTGACGTCACTAATATTTGCGTTCATACATGAAAATTGGCATTATTTAGTTTGAAGGTAATTTTATGTTATATGCATACGGCGGTAAGACTTGTTGAAAGCGGAGCTGATGCTTGTATAAATAGGTTGCAAACACTGGCTCTAACTCAATAATACATAACTAGCTTTTTTTAACGAAGCTTTTATCCACGACTTTATGAGTCAGTCATGAGTGAGTCATTACGCATGCACGTTGAATACGGTGATGAGTGTGATGACTAATGAATGGACAGCCTCTCACGCATATGTTTTTAATCAGTCGACAGGCATTTTACATAACAATAAGTATATTATATTATAATGTTATATAAAACTTCTTTCAGACATAATTATTCAGTGTTTTTATTTCCTACTTGGGTTTGCGTAATTTTTTAAATTAATTTTTTAAGGTTAATTTTACTGGTGCAATATGGGGAGATGGTGGATGGAAACCGAATGCATTTAATTACCATCACAAAGACATTTGCGTTCTCCTTAATAATTATTTCAAAGTTTTTTGGGCAGCCGCTCTAGAATTGATGGGTATTAAAAATGAAGGATGTCCGATAAAAAAGGTAAAACCAAATGAAAATATTATTGATAATATAAGAGCGATTATAGTACTCACGATGAGCGAGCGGTTAAACGGTTGGCTTATAATAATAAATCTAGCTATTTAATTCAAGATAACTTATAAAACTACCCTGTAATGGTAACAATAACCATGTAATAATAACAATAGAATAAAAAAACTTCAAATATTCGAACACACATTTTGTGAGATTATCTAAGCATTTAAAAACATTATTAATTAAGTAAATGAATTCGAACGCCAAAAATTATAATTTACTTGAATAGATGCGTACTGACTGAGCGAGCAGCCTCGCCATAGATATACGAAAAAGCCTCGCAAGGCAAATGCTCAGTCAATCAGTACACGACTCGCCGCAACGTTGCCGCGGCTGCCTCGCGTAACGTTAATTTTGTCGCGAGCTGCCTCGCGCAGCGATTTTCGTGAAGCAAATGCCCGAGGCAGCCTCGGAAGGCTGCTCGCTCGGTCAGTCGACGGCTATTATTTGTATTTTCATATTTAAGAATATATTATTTTTTGAGAATCAGTGCTTGAAATGGAATATTTTATGAATCAGATTGCCCGATAATTTTTCGAAAATATTTAACGTAAATTTTTATACTTTATACCTACCACGCGCTTCGTAATTAGGAAAAGATATGTAATGTAAATGAATTTAATATTTTTTTATAACCAGAAGGCAATGTATAAATTTTCCATGAGACGGAGCGAGAGTCTCGAGAATTACGCGAACCGGAGCTGCGTTCCTGGACACTCCGGTACATTTCGATCCTGTTGAGAACAAGAACTTATTTTCCGAGTGTTCTAAAAGTTGTGGAAGTTATAAACAAATATATTTTTACTTTTAAGTCAATTAAACTCAACTCTACCTACACTACTACAACGTTACCTATTCACTTGGATCTTTTCAATCCTTAGCTCAACAGATCATTACTATTTTTTTTCCAGGAAAGCTATTGCCTTGAAAACTTCGCTGCATCCTTGGAGTCAGTTCTACCGAGCATGCTTTACGGAAAATTCAGAATTGACGTGATAGCATCGGCCGACAACGTTCCACAATATTGCATAAGAATGTATGCCATTACATCACCACCATTGAAAACGGGATAAGAATTATCAAATAAAAAATGTTATTATACCAGCCTTTAAAGATTTTGTTTGTATTTTATAATATACTTATATCGATAACCAATGACTACATCGAAATTAATAAAAACAGCAGGTGATCGAGCGAGATTTATTATGTATTCAAAAATTGAATTTACCAAGACACAAATTTATTTTTTAATATTTAAAACAAGTAAATTACATTTGGTGTACAATCATAAATAAGGTTAGTAGAAATATTATTTGATTAGATTTGTTTAAATATACGTTCTATGCAAATTGGATAAAACTTCATGTTCTCTCTTTAAAGGTTTGTCTTCAGCAGGTAGAAGGCTTGTGGCCGGGCAACTAGCAATGCCTCTATTAGTCTATTTTTTTTAAATTTTCTTTCAAAAACGCAGAAATTTTAAAATTAATAAAATCAAACTTGGTTTGTTTAGGACAAACAATTATCTACACCCTAATAATTATTCATCATAATATTGTGATACCACAAGAAGTATATCTATAGAAAAATCTCCTTTTCTGGAGCAACCAGCTACCGAACCATCGTCATACGGCGTTATTTTCAGCGGTATTGCAAAACCCTATTGCGAATATCAGTCTAATACAGCATTCCTAGCATGTAAATAATATTGATCATAGTAATTCAGTTTTCTCCATACACCGCAAGATCCGTCACCAGAATGAGATCGCGCGGAAATATTGGGTCAGCATATGTGATCGTGAAACGCATCAACCACGGACAGCCGGTCACACATCACCCGCGCTACAGAACAATGCTACGCGCACACGCGTGGAGCAAAACCAACATCAGCTACGACCTCAGAGTAATACCCCGTTTACACGTGCATGGATGTACTGTGCACGGTAAGAAAATGTATGGGGGAACATGTATTATCCTGCAGTTGGCAAGATTGCGTGCATAAATCAAACAAGATTGGAAAATTCTAAATTGTGACGAATTATTGCGCGCAGGTAAGATTATTTTCGATCGGCGCCTGCGCAGTAGAGCGATAGGGGCGAACATGCCGGTAAAAAAACGAACTACTCATTTTGAGCTCCGATTTTCAATACGACCTGTCAGATAGTAGTATAAAATGACAACCTCGCGTCTCGTCTACTCTTTAAGAATGAGATTTGAGAGACAGTCAGCACTTTTACGTGTAAACAGTTATTGTCATGACAGTTTAAAATAAGCACAATTGCCGACAGTAATTCCATGCATGTGTACAGGCGCTATAATGATATATAGAGAGGCCCTATTTTCAAGCAAAATGAAGCCGCGTTTCTAGCGTATAACTCACAGTAGAACAACGATTTTATTATTATCAACTTAACTATGAAACGTTATACCATCGTGTTGCTTTGCAGTATGACCACCAAATTTAAACGCAACATAGTTAACCATATTCTATTAAAATAACTAAAAATAATTACCATTAACTTAATATTCAACACAAAAACAATAAATTTCAGCAACACATCCTCGCAGTTTTTAAATGCATGTAAGCAGCCAAATCAATTTTTTCCGGCGACGTTTTCATATTTTTTAAATTCAGCCGAAGGAATTCTATCTTACTCTAACGCATAGAACGGAGATATAAGCGTGCCGAATGCTTACTCACTCGCACTCATGTTTCATTTTTGTTCAGGCATTGGCTACGACCAACCGGCCGCCAGTAGATTGCACCCAGTGTTGCCAACCGTACTATAATTAAAGTATTTGTACTATAATTTTTGAACACGTACTATGTACGATGTAAAACAGGTGTACGCCCAAAATACTATAATTTTGAATATCGGAAAAAAATATGTAAAAAGTACTAAAATTTCGATATTTCCGTTGGATAAATTGGTGCAAAGTACCATAATTTCGCAATATAAGAAGATTTGGAGAACGTAAAAAAATCCCTTGACTTTGGTAAAAAATCAAATTTCTTGAACTCTTCGGTAAGCATTTTTGGTCGGAAGAGGTACCTAAATAAAAAAAGAGTCGCGGAGTCTGAGAAACAAAAAACCTATACATTTTCAACAAATGACAACGCGTACTATATTTTTCCCCAAATACTATAATTTTGGAGGCTCTGTACTATAATTCCACTTTGAAAAGATGGCAACACTGATCGCACCTCGAATGAATGGTATGAACGCACTCGCGGAAACGGCGAACCACGGCTCATAACGGAGCGATAGCGGATCGTCCATTGCGATGGTGAATGAAAATCATCCTCGTCAACTCTCCGCCAGCTGACCCGAAGATTAACATTCTCATTTCCAATTGTCTTCCATATAGTGAACAGTTGAAAGCAGTTTATCCGCCCAGGAGGGATCAAACCGCGAGGAATCTCAAGCAAAAAACCTCAAAGTAGAAATTCACCTACAACAGCAGACGTAAAATCATACAAATTTGCGGTTAGACTCTACTGGATCCATCCTATTCCATAGTTATAATCTCAGCAACGAAAAACCGCTCGAAATATTCCTCCATGGTATCCCGGAATCGGACAGCGCTAAAGAAGTCCGCAGCAAATTGACAGACCTGGGATACTCAGTCAAAAATGCATACTGAATGACGCAGGGTAGAATACCTATCACATTCATAATGGTAGACATCAACAGAGACGACAAAGCTAAATACATCTACAACTTGCATACCATACTTGACCTGAAGATTCAGGTAGAACCCCTACACAGGACAACCACTGACGGACAATGCCAACGTTGTCAAGGGTACGGACACGCGGCGATCTGGCGATTACCAGACAGCGAACTGCCTAAAAGAAAACCGAACAGATCTACCCAAATGCGCCAACGGTGGCCAACTACAGGTAATGTCTTCCCCTAGGCACCCTAAACACCCCGTAAATGCCAGCCGCCTTCCTTGCCTTTCTTTGCTCTAACGCTGCTTGTACTATTTTTGTATACGAAATAAACGACTGTTTTCTGCAACACCTACTGATTTATTATTTTCTTTCATCACCTTTCCGATAGACCGTGTTTTCCTCTATCTCAAGACAACAAATTTTATATAGAGATATATTTTTCTTAATAATACATAAAACTATACTTAACCATTTTGGTCAGTATGCAAAGGAGAGCAGGGGACGCAGAATAACTTCGTTTTATTGAAAATGCGTAAAGAGTATATTTACTACGAATTGACAAAATAGATGTTTTACGTCTGCTATTATATTTTTAAGGCAGTATTTTTACATGTAAAAAGCGATCGCCAGTTTTGAAAATCATTTGCCAGTGAAATGAAAAAAATACAGATATTTTGGCCGACCTCTAAATTATGTCGCCTTCATCAATAAAGAATAAAATAGAATTTAATACTGACATGTTAACTACTGTTTCTGAATTACCTTGTCTAACAATCCCGATTAAATATAATTATATAATGTCAAAAAGTTCATTAAAGCATCAATCTGAGAGGAAAGATCTTGGCATAATTTTTGACTCTTCATTATTTTTTCACTCGCTTTTATCATTTATAGCTCTACGTGCAAATAAGCTTCCAGTATTCATCATAATATATGTCAAGCTCCATTCGAGAATCCAAATGTCATACATATAGGTACTTTACAGTCTACATCTCATTAGTGCGTAGTATTTTTGAATATGGGTCTATTATCTGTAGTCCTTACAAAATTTCCTACAAACTCTTTTTAGAGCGAATTTGAATAAAATTGAAGAATTTGATATTTGATAAGAACAACTAGAAAATTGCTTCGCCGTACATCATTATGTAAGAATAATTAAAATATTCATGCTCTATCTATTGTATTTTACAACGTTTTTATTAGCTCGTAGGTATTCTTATTTGTCCGGTGGTTGTTTGTCCGGTACAAATCTTGCAATCGATTTTTAACTAACTTTCCAACTAGTTAGACATTTAAAACTTTTAGAATATATCATAACACGATGCCAATGCATTCTTTTAATACGTTTAGCCATCTTTAAGTAGAATTGAATTCATTTTCAGTTAATTCTGATTTGTATGATAAGTTATTTCGAAAGAAATCCGTAATCCAATCCACTATTATTGGTTGCTAAGTCGGTGGTCCTAGCAACTAAATTATTAATATATACGTGCGTTACTATGGAAATCAAAATGACATTTCAGTATTCTATATTTGTTTGTTTTTTATTTACTTCATAGCAAGTACAAGTTTGAGTATATTGAGTATAATAATTCAACAGAAAATTTAAAAACGTTGTATATAAAAAGTTCTTTTTATCTTATAATTATTTTAACATGCGGCCTGTGGAAAACACATTACATTTAAACATGCGGCATCGTAGCTGTTAATTTGATATTCTTTTGTTTGGCTTAGCTGTCAGAATTATTTTCATTTGACATGTTGTGTGCATTTGATTCAGATATTTTATTATCGAACAATGTAATATTTAATTATTATTCGTGCGGGCGGGTACTTCAGCTTATAAATTATATTATAGTAATATTATGAATAGATCATCTGGATTTGATCAGTAATTTCATATTAATCTACAAGGCAATCTATCAAATAATATGCATAATTCTAAATATAAATGATACTATAACCTATGTATTATGAAATCATATCACACGCAATAGGAATAGCACTATTTAATCGGTGTTAATTTATAAACAGATACATTTTATCGACTTCAACAAATGGTATACAATAATATGTTTGTACCGAATATTGTAAAATCACTCAGTTAAAAATGAATATTAGTGCTTGCTTGATAGCAACTTGTATAGTGGCTGGTTTTTATATTGATCCGTGTATTTCGTCTGATATCTTAGTAAGTATATATTTTTGTAGTCAAATTATTTTAGCCACTTGTTGCCAATGTGGACACGGCTTCAAGAATTTAAAAAGTTATAGAATTTGGGCAGTGGCCTATCTGTACGTGTATGTGTGTGTCGCGTGTGTTTGTGTGTGTGTGTGTGTGTTTATGTGTGGGTATGTGTGTATTAAAAAAAACAACAACAACTTAGATTCTAAGTATAATGTTTAACTTATATTATATTATAAGTCTGATATTTTGTTACAACGATTGCTGCATTCGGTTAACCGATTATGGATTGATAATATCCATTGTTATTTATTATAGGTAGGGTACTATATTATTGACATTATTTCTCATTATAGATCTACCAGTATAAGTTGTCCGCTGAGCGAGGGCGCCACAATATGCTGACATTTGACATAATATAATGCAATACTTTGTATACTGGGATGAGCTTAGTTCTAAATTCGAACGTCTGAAAATAATTTTTAGGCGCCGAGTGCCAAAGGAGCTTAAGCGCCAACTTTACGATTTTTGACATTTGAATGTAGGTTTTTTCTATAAATCGATATGTATCATGCCACAAAGTCTTATCGCTCAAATAATTATAGATATTTTACAATAGAGATTTATTTTCTGTGGCATAATTGTTTTGGTCGTTATGTCGACACGCCACAGAAGCTTATCCGCCAATATTCTATGGAGAGCGCGAGACCAAAACAGCTGTCAGATTTGTTTTATTAGTTCTCAACAGTGAAAAAAACTAAAAATGAGCTCAAGAAGGATTAGAAAAATAGTTTCGATGTGTGTTAAACCTGTAAACGAGGAAAATCATGGTAAGTTTAACATGTTTTATCCATTTTTTTTTCACATACGCTGTTGTTTAAAATATTTTAGATTACTTTTGAAATATGGTTATTAACTTCATTTTAGTAATTATGTCCACTAAACTTTTACTTCCATAAAGGAAAATAACTCTTATTTCTAATTTCATCTTATTTTATATCTAATTACGAAAGATATACACTAAAAAAAGTATTTAAAAAATCACCCGAATCCTTGAGAAAAAATGATGGTGTTAAATTTGAATAATGATTTTGTTATTTTGGCCAGTTTGGAGTAACGATTTGATTTAGTATTATTAATAATATTGGGTTTATAGACGGTTATTACAAAAAAAAACATCCAAAGGCTTTGAAATCATTGCTGTAATGGCAAAAATGTATTTAATATTATAAGGCAAATTTTATGCCAAACAAACTTATGTAACAATCATATCAAATTTGACCATTTTTTCAGTGTTTATTTGGCATAATAAAATTTGTTTATATCAAAATGTTTTTTTATTGCTATCCAAACCCTTTCATTAAAACATTTTTTTTAAATGATTTATTTTTTAAAATTAATGCCATTATTTGAGTTTGAAAATGTTAATGCCACAGAAGCTTATGCAACAAAAAAAAAGTATCAAGTGCCACCTTTTTTCATTTTTCGATATGCCAAAGGGGCTCAAACACCATTTTTTTGGAATCCAATAGATATTTTTCATTAAATGTTATTGCAAATAATACTTTGATTTTTTTAAATTTGCTTTGCTTAGAAAATAATTGTCCATTTCAACATTCAAGTTTAAAATTTAAAAAATAAATTCACTGAAAACTTGTCGGCCATTTTGTAGCACTTTTGTTAAATGGTGCTTGAGTTCCTTTGGCGCTCGGCGCCTCAATTTATAATGGTATATCTATTCTATAAATAGTTAACTCCATTAAATTCCCAATACGTTACCCAGTGCCATTGTTTCCCAGTAATTGACGATGTATATGCCTATTGAATGTATTATTAGTGAGTAGTAAGGCTTTTATAAACACTTCAACATAACTTGTTTATTTTTTGTTATATATTTTTTTATTTGTATTCTTGACCCTTGACTCAATAATAAGGTTTTCACCTACGTTATTGTATTAATTTGTTATTTAAGCGGGAATTAACCGTATTCGTAGTCAGTATGTATTTACCATTGGTGAGTGCGCATAATGCAAGAAGATGCCGAAATGTGAAACCCGGGTCGGAAAAACGACTCAAATTGAATATTGCGTGACAGCATGTGATATGATCATAATGTAATCACATCATTCGTGAGTCACAAGAAACAGAAATTTTATATTGGCATTTTAGAAAATAAAAGGACGGAATATTGGTTACATTAAGGTCCTCCCTTAATGTAACGTATACTTAATGTAGACTATATTCTAAAACATTAGATCGAGAGGTTTAGAAGAATACTATTTTATGTAATAAAAATACTTTATGCAGTCATCAAATGTTTAAAATAAATATAAAGGATAATAAGGCTACAAAATTATATAAATAGATTATCTACAATGTTTAAGGAATGTCCGGTATCATGCTTTGAAAATACCATAAAATCTCCATTTGACCTACGCGAAGCTCGTGGGCCGTTAATAGTTTTTAAATTAGAAATACATGAATCCACGTGGAATGCACGGTGTTCCAATTGTTGGAAGGATGTTATATGGTTACCTCAAATTTCATTTCATTATAATCGATGCCATTTGACATCTTTGCTTTGTCATGATCTGATACTGGCAGAGGTGGGTGCGGTGATTGTGTGTACAAAATTAAAAAGTGACAGTCGCCTATTAAAATAGTATACCTAGATTATATATAACATGGTAGCGGCAACATTTCGTCACTATAGATTGGTTTGTCGAATATCCGTTTTTGTCGAAATCGACGTTTCAATGCAAAATGATTTTTTGTATCTAAATGGACCAGAACCATCCTTTTCTTTAAATTGCTTTGTAATGAAAACAGCATTCATATGCTGTAAAACCAACAATTTAAATACCTCCATGTATTTAAATATAGGATATTGATATTAGTTTTTCGTCTCCTGAAGATTTGTCATTTGGTCTATTCGACAAAACAATCCTACAGCGACGATTTATGATGCGTGCTTTCAAATAACACATTTTTTCAACCAAAAATGCGTCATGAACGCTATATGCGGAGGTGCATTAAGTTACATATGTTTTGTGAATACATCCACAATCCGTCGCCGAACCTAGTTCAATGTCACCTCTTTTCGTGATACGTTATGATAAGCTACTTTATCTACCCTCTTCAGAATAGGTTTCATGAACACTTCAGTGCATGCCGACGATGGTCTTCAAATCGCTTCTTGGATATTCTCAGCATATCTTTGAAGGGCACATAACTTTACGTCAGAGGCATACACAGGTGTGCATGATGGTTAACGAAGAAGCGAGATATTTAATTTACAATTTGCCGCCGATGATTTTTTACCTTACAGGGCCCTGCTATCGTATTGGTTAAAAGAATCGAAAAATGTGAGAATCCAGAGAGATACCCCGTCCCCTCTGCTTGGCATATGAAGAAGGTTAACAGAACACACGATGCATTTTCTGGATGCATCAACACAACGCAGGACATTGACGTGAATAGTATGGTATGTCAGTGGTTCCCAACTTTGTTCAGTCACGCCATATCATCTCAATGATAAAATTTATGTGACACCGAAGAATATTTATTTACGGTAACCGGACAAAGCAGAACAGAGCGATGACAAAACAGAAGAGGAAAAAACAGAACAGTAACAAAACAGAACAGCCAGTGGAAAAATAAAACATTATTTTTTGTCGTATTTATTTATTAACTAGCTGAGCCAGTTGGCTCTCGCCAGTCTGTCTCGCTAGGTCTTGGCGGTGTTGGATTTTAATATAATTGTGAAGTATGCATAGATGGCGCCATAGTTTTCTCTTCGGGATGGGTTTTTTCTTCACGTCAGACAGTTTGACATTACGCTAATAATAGTAGAATGAGGTTGCGGAATCCTTCATCCAGCAGTGGCTAGTTGATGATGATGATGATGATAACGATATGAGTATGTAGATAAATATAATATCACCAATTTTGATAAATACAGCAATTCAAATGACAGAAAGGAGTAGAATATGGGTAGGGAAGCCTTTATCCAGCAGTGGATTAGATCAGGTCGGTGGTGATGATAACGATATTAATATGTAGATAAATATAATATCACCGATTTTGATAAATACAGCAATTCAAATGACAGAAAGGAATATAATCAGGCTAGGGAACCCTTCATCCAGCAGTGGATTAATCCTAGTTGATGATGATGATGATGATAACGATATGAATATGTAGATAAATATAATTTCACCGATTTTGATAAATACAGCAATTTAAAAGACAGAAAGGAGTAGAATCAGGCAAGGGAGGGCTTTATCCAGCAGTGGATTGGTTCAGGTCGATGATGATAATGACAATATGAATATGTAGACAAATATATATTTTATTATATGATTTTGATAAATACAGAAATTCATATGACAGAAAGGAGTAGAATCTGGCTAGGGAGGTCTTTATTAAGCAGTGGATGGATCCTGGTTGATGATGATGATGACGATATGAATATTTAAATAAATATAATATCACCGATTTTGATAAATACAGAAATTCATATGACAGAAAGGAGTAGAATCTGGCTAGGGAGGTCTTTATTAAGCAGTGGATTGGTTCAGGTCGATGATGATAATGACAATATGAATATGTAGACAAATATAATATCACCGATTTTGATAAATACAGTAATTAAAATGCAGAAAGGTATAGAATCAGGCTAGGGAGGCCTTAATCCAGCAGTGGATTGGTTCAGGTCGATGTTGATAAGGATGATATAAATAGGTATAGTATCACAAATTCGTTTAACTGCTAGTAGTAGAATCAGGTTGCGGAACCCTTCGTCCAGCAGTGGATTGATCCTAGTTGATGATGACGATGATAACGATACGAATATGTATATAAATATAATATCACCGATTTTGATAAATACAGCAATTCAAATGACAGAAAGGAGTAGAATCAGAGTAGGGAGGCCTTTATCTAGCAGTGGATTGGTTCAGGTCAATGATTATGATGACGATATGAATATGAGGATAAATATAATGTCACCGATTTTGATAAATACAGGAATTCAAATGACAGAAAGGAATAGAATCAGGCTAAGGAGGCCTTTATCCAGCAGTGGATTGATCCTGGTTGATAATGATTTAAATAATATGTATAACACCAATTATTGTTGAATACCTTTTAAATATTTTTGGGTTATATGAGCTAATTGAATGTATATAAGTTTCATTGGTTTAAAAAATTATCATTTAACAGCCATAAAAAAAATGTTACGTTATCAAATTTTTAAATAATATTCTATGGTTGATCCAGTGTATCCAGTATCCAGATACTGAAATTTCAGTAGATCAACTGATATTTTTTTTCGAAATTCAAGAAATCTACTGATATTTGTGTTTCTCCATAATTGTAAATTAACTGATGATTCTTTTAATAATAAACTTGTAATGATTTACGCATGACCTTTTTTGATGTTATACACTTCTAAATTGACATAAAAAGCATTGTAACTCTACCCAAGAGCGCCATTTTACCCATTAATATCATCATTGCTTACAATAAATTAATATTATTAGTTATTGTTATTCTTATTAGTTTTAAATCATATCTAATAAACCACATTTTTCAAAATCTACTGATATTTTATGAAATCTACTGAATTTTTTGTCAAAATCTACTGAAATTTTAAATTTTGACTTGGCAACACGTGTGTAGGCGCTCAGTCGCTGCTGACTAGATAATGATTTTTTTAATTACCTTCATTAAAATGCACGTTAATTACATCGATCGGCCGCCTTAAAGTATTAAACAGCTTACAGATTTATATGGACGGCTCCAGACATCTTGAAATTATGAGAACAAAAAAAGTTCATATAGAAAACTTTAGGATTCACGCGAACATAATCCATCCAATATGTAAAGCGAGACGCGATGTGGCTCTTTTTGAACATACGAGAGATGCCATAGATGGTGCTTATTGAAATATGGGAAAAGATCATAAAATTATTACTTATGACAATTAGATAGAAATTAAAGATTATTTTTTTTATGAAGGTAGACTTTAAATAATCGCTTAGTATAGAGTCATCGCCACTGATGAACTGCCTCTCACTCAGGAATTTTTCATAACAATATATTATAATATAATGTCATATAAAACTTCATTCATACATTATTATCAAGAAGTTTCGTTATTTCTTACTTCGGATTTCGTAATGTTTTTTATTATTAATTTGTTTTAGATTAATTACACTGGCGCAATATGGGGAGATGGTGGGTGGAAACCGAATGCATTCAATCACATTCGAAAAAACGTTTGCTATATTCTTAATAGTTATTTTAAAGAGCTTTGGGCAGGTGCTCTTGAATCGATGGGTAGAAAAAATGAGGGATGTCCAATAAAAAAGGTAAAACCAAATGAAAATATTATTTAAAATATAAGGAAGATTGTAGTGCCCACGATGGCCGAGCGGCTTAAGCGTCGGCTTATAATAATAAATCAAGCTACTACATTCAAGAGAACTTATATAACTACCATGCACTGATAACAATAACCATGTTATAATAAAAATATTAATACTATCGACCGAAGCTACTTGATTTAAGTTTTGTACTAAGTATTCCATTTGTTTTCTGCGACCCGGGATGTAAGAATATTATTGAATATTATTTGTTTAACTAATAACCTTATAAAGACTGATATCAGTGATATCATAGATATATCTCATAATAATAGATCTAGTTAACGCTATTCAATTCCCAATACGTTACCATTGTTCCCAGAATGGACGATTTTATATCTCTTGAGTGTAGTATTTTTATTGTTTATAGTACTAATTATCTATTATTAGGTTTTGACGATGTATACGCTTATCGAGTGTATCATTATAGATAAGGTAGTGATATTTTACGAACGCTTCATTCATAATTTGTTATATTTTTTATTGTAATCCTTGACTTAATAGGTAGATTATTTTACCTACTTTGTTGTATTAATTTGTTATATAAGTTAGAATTAACTGTATTCGTTGTCAGTGTGTATTTGCCTTTTGGTGAAGATACCGAAAGGTGAAACCCGGATCGCAAAAAACGACTCAAATAGAATAGTACAAAACTTAAATCCATTAGCATTAGAATATAATAGAAAGCTGAAAATTGTCAATGCGCACACATTTTGTAAATTTAATATTATTAATTAAAATTAAGTAAATGAATTTGAACACCAAAAACAATATTATTAACATGAATAGTAATATTTTAATATGTACTACTAGATTATTATTTGAGAACCAGCACTCGAAATGGAATATTTTACGAATCAGACCGCTAGATAATTTTTCGAAAATGCGTGTTCGATTTTTCTATTATATAATAATATGTACCTACGAGTACCATGCGCTTCGTAATAAACCTTAGGAAAAGATATGTAATTTAAATGAATTTAATAATTTTTTTAATAACCAGAGGCCAATTTATAATAATGTTTCACGAGACGGAGCGATAGTCTCGAGGATTTTGCAAACCAGACCTGAGTTCCGGGACACTCCGGTTCATTCAGAGTCCTGTTGAAAATAAGAACTCATTTTCAGATTTAGTGACTAAATAGTTAGGTGAAAGTTCTAAACAAGTATATTTTTACTTTGAAGTCAATATACTTAGGCCAGTTACCTATTCACATGGATCTTTTCTATCCTTAGCTCAATTGGTCATTACTATTTTTCTTCCAGGGAAGCTATTGCCTTGTCAACTTCGTTCCATCTTCGGAGTCAGTTCTACCGAGCATGATTTACGGAAAATTCAGACTTGACGTGGAAATATCGGCCGACAACGTTCCAATGTATTGTATGAGAATGTACAATATTGCAACACCACCAAACAAAATGGGATAAAAATTTACTACTTATAAAATTTTGTCAGTTTCTTTAATGATATAAGTTGATAACAGTCAACTTGATAAAAACAGCAGGTGATCAAGCGAGATTTTTATGTATTCAAAAACTTTATTTACCATATGGACACAATTTACTTTTTAATATTTAAAACAAGTAAATTACATTAAGTGTGCAATCTTAAATAAGGTTAGTAGAAATAGCAATTTATTACATTTATTTAAACATGAATTTACGTTCTGGGCAGAATAGATAAAATTACGTGTTCTCGGCTGTCATCTTTAAAGGTTTGCCTTCAGATAAAAAATCTTTTGACCGGGCAATTACAAACGCCTTTATTGGTATATTTTTGATTAATAATATCAAATTTTGTCTGTTTAGGACAGAAAATTATCTTCTCCCAAAAAATTAATTATAATATTGGCAACAATATATACCAACCACCCTACCGATATATATCTCATATATAAACATGGCCTAATTCCCGCCCTAGATGGCTGAACAGCTTAAGCGTCGGCTTATAGTGTTGTGGGTCCCAGGCTTCAATCCTGGGTCTGGAAACTACACATATTATTTTTCAAATTGTGTTTGACGTCTTGTAGATTGAGGAAGTGGCTGAAATAAGTTAAATCACTTGCACTTGGTATATAATCACTCATATTATTTAAGTTAAATGAAATCGTTCGATTAGTAAGTTAGGTCTCTTTTTCTATATAGAAACTACCCGCACAGCGTTTGACGATATTGCAGCCACTATCCTTTTTGCACAGTGCATGGCCGCACAACGAAACCACAAATCGCCAGCTAATTTTATGTATAATTATTGTTATATTTTGTTTTATATAGAATCGTTATTATATTATAATATGTGTCGCCAGATTTCAAAATCAGCCAAGTCCATAATATATGAATAGGAGGAAGCTTTTTGTTTTCTCAAATACACAGTCACAAAGGTGAAAGTTTACATTATTTCTGGTATAGAATATTTAAAATTAATAAATTCCACATTTTGATAATGCATAAATGTTGGAAATCAGTAGTTCTTCAGCAATTCACAAAAAAAGTAAAAAATACCTAAAGGTGGACTTGGCTGATTTTGAAATGTAGCGACACATATAGAGTGTTTATAAAAAATAATTCTGTAAAACTATTATAACTCATTCGCAGTTGCCAATTTACCGTTTTTTCTTGCCAGATCTAGCATTTTTGAATATACATCTAGCTTCCATACTTTTGGCATTCTCTCTGATCTTGTAAAAACGATGTTTATAATAATTATTGTGACACATTTTTTGTCAATTAAAAAAAAAATCTAGCATTTTATTTTGCTATCTAGCTTGTTTCTTATCCAATCTGGCATATTTTTGTGAATAATAATTGGCAACACTGCCTCCCACTCACGATCGGCCTTTTCCTTCTCCTACGAAGAATATTTATTTACGGTAACCGGACAAAGCAGAACAGAGCGATGACAAAACAGAAGAGGAAAAAACAGAACAGTAACAAAACAGAACAGCCAGTGGAAAAATAAAACATTATTTTTTGTCGTATTTATTTATTAACTAGCTGAGCCAGTTGGCTCTCGCCAGTCTGTCTCGCTAGGTCTTGGCGGTGTTGGATTTTAATATAATTGTGAAGTATGCATAGATGGCGCCATAGTTTTCTCTTCGGGATGGGTTTTTTCTTCACGTCAGACAGTTTGACATTACGCTAATAATAGTAGAATGAGGTTGCGGAATCCTTCATCCAGCAGTGGCTAGTTGATGATGATGATGATGATAACGATATGAGTATGTAGATAAATATAATATCACCAATTTTGATAAATACAGCAATTCAAATGACAGAAAGGAGTAGAATATGGGTAGGGAAGCCTTTATCCAGCAGTGGATTAGATCAGGTCGGTGGTGATGATAACGATATTAATATGTAGATAAATATAATATCACCGATTTTGATAAATACAGCAATTCAAATGACAGAAAGGAATATAATCAGGCTAGGGAACCCTTCATCCAGCAGTGGATTAATCCTAGTTGATGATGATGATGATGATAACGATATGAATATGTAGATAAATATAATTTCACCGATTTTGATAAATACAGCAATTTAAAAGACAGAAAGGAGTAGAATCAGGCAAGGGAGGGCTTTATCCAGCAGTGGATTGGTTCAGGTCGATGATGATAATGACAATATGAATATGTAGACAAATATATATTTTATTATATGATTTTGATAAATACAGAAATTCATATGACAGAAAGGAGTAGAATCTGGCTAGGGAGGTCTTTATTAAGCAGTGGATGGATCCTGGTTGATGATGATGATGACGATATGAATATTTAAATAAATATAATATCACCGATTTTGATAAATACAGAAATTCATATGACAGAAAGGAGTAGAATCTGGCTAGGGAGGTCTTTATTAAGCAGTGGATTGGTTCAGGTCGATGATGATAATGACAATATGAATATGTAGACAAATATAATATCACCGATTTTGATAAATACAGTAATTAAAATGCAGAAAGGTATAGAATCAGGCTAGGGAGGCCTTAATCCAGCAGTGGATTGGTTCAGGTCGATGTTGATAAGGATGATATAAATAGGTATAGTATCACAAATTCGTTTAACTGCTAGTAGTAGAATCAGGTTGCGGAACCCTTCGTCCAGCAGTGGATTGATCCTAGTTGATGATGACGATGATAACGATACGAATATGTATATAAATATAATATCACCGATTTTGATAAATACAGCAATTCAAATGACAGAAAGGAGTAGAATCAGAGTAGGGAGGCCTTTATCTAGCAGTGGATTGGTTCAGGTCGATGATTATGATGACGATATGAATATGAGGATAAATATAATGTCACCGATTTTGATAAATACAGGAATTCAAATGACAGAAAGGAATAGAATCAGGCTAAGGAGGCCTTTATCCAGCAGTGGATTGATCCTGGTTGATAATGATTTAAATAATATGTATAACACCAATTATTGTTGAATACCTTTTAAATATTTTTGGGTTATATGAGCTAATTGAATGTATATAAGTTTCATTGGTTTAAAAAATTATCATTTAACAGCCATAAAAAAAATGTTACGTTATCAAATTTTTAAATAATATTCTATGGTTGATCCAGTGTATCCAGTATCCAGATACTGAAATTTCAGTAGATCAACTGATATTTTTTTTCGAAATTCAAGAAATCTACTGATATTTGTGTTTCTCCATAATTGTAAATTAACTGATGATTCTTTTAATAATAAACTTGTAATGATTTACGCATGACCTTTTTTGATGTTATACACTTCTAAATTGACATAAAAAGCATTGTAACTCTACCCAAGAGCGCCATTTTACCCATTAATATCATCATTGCTTACAATAAATTAATATTATTAGTTATTGTTATTCTTATTAGTTTTAAATCATATCTAATAAACCACATTTTTCAAAATCTACTGATATTTTATGAAATCTACTGAATTTTTTGTCAAAATCTACTGAAATTTTAAATTTTGACTTGGCAACACGTGTGTAGGCGCTCAGTCGCTGCTGACTAGATAATGATTTTTTTAATTACCTTCATTAAAATGCACGTTAATTACATCGATCGGCCGCCTTAAAGTATTAAACAGCTTACAGATTTATATGGACGGCTCCAGACATCTTGAAATTATGAGAACAAAAAAAGTTCATATAGAAAACTTTAGGATTCACGCGAACATAATCCATCCAATATGTAAAGCGAGACGCGATGTGGCTCTTTTTGAACATACGAGAGATGCCATAGATGGTGCTTATTGAAATATGGGAAAAGATCATAAAATTATTACTTATGACAATTAGATAGAAATTAAAGATTATTTTTTTTATGAAGGTAGACTTTAAATAATCGCTTAGTATAGAGTCATCGCCACTGATGAACTGCCTCTCACTCAGGAATTTTTCATAACAATATATTATAATATAATGTCATATAAAACTTCATTCATACATTATTATCAAGAAGTTTCGTTATTTCTTACTTCGGATTTCGTAATGTTTTTTATTATTAATTTGTTTTAGATTAATTACACTGGCGCAATATGGGGAGATGGTGGGTGGAAACCGAATGCATTCAATCACATTCGAAAAAACGTTTGCTATATTCTTAATAGTTATTTTAAAGAGCTTTGGGCAGGTGCTCTTGAATCGATGGGTAGAAAAAATGAGGGATGTCCAATAAAAAAGGTAAAACCAAATGAAAATATTATTTAAAATATAAGGAAGATTGTAGTGCCCACGATGGCCGAGCGGCTTAAGCGTCGGCTTATAATAATAAATCAAGCTACTACATTCAAGAGAACTTATATAACTACCATGCACTGATAACAATAACCATGTTATAATAAAAATATTAATACTATCGACCGAAGCTACTTGATTTAAGTTTTGTACTAAGTATTCCATTTGTTTTCTGCGACCCGGGATGTAAGAATATTATTGAATATTATTTGTTTAACTAATAACCTTATAAAGACTGATATCAGTGATATCATAGATATATCTCATAATAATAGATCTAGTTAACGCTATTCAATTCCCAATACGTTACCATTGTTCCCAGAATGGACGATTTTATATCTCTTGAGTGTAGTATTTTTATTGTTTATAGTACTAATTATCTATTATTAGGTTTTGACGATGTATACGCTTATCGAGTGTATCATTATAGATAAGGTAGTGATATTTTACGAACGCTTCATTCATAATTTGTTATATTTTTTATTGTAATCCTTGACTTAATAGGTAGATTATTTTACCTACTTTGTTGTATTAATTTGTTATATAAGTTAGAATTAACTGTATTCGTTGTCAGTGTGTATTTGCCTTTTGGTGAAGATACCGAAAGGTGAAACCCGGATCGCAAAAAACGACTCAAATAGAATAGTACAAAACTTAAATCCATTAGCATTAGAATATAATAGAAAGCTGAAAATTGTCAATGCGCACACATTTTGTAAATTTAATATTATTAATTAAAATTAAGTAAATGAATTTGAACACCAAAAACAATATTATTAACATGAATAGTAATATTTTAATATGTACTACTAGATTATTATTTGAGAACCAGCACTCGAAATGGAATATTTTACGAATCAGACCGCTAGATAATTTTTCGAAAATGCGTGTTCGATTTTTCTATTATATAATAATATGTACCTACGAGTACCATGCGCTTCGTAATAAACCTTAGGAAAAGATATGTAATTTAAATGAATTTAATAATTTTTTTAATAACCAGAGGCCAATTTATAATAATGTTTCACGAGACGGAGCGATAGTCTCGAGGATTTTGCAAACCAGACCTGAGTTCCGGGACACTCCGGTTCATTCAGAGTCCTGTTGAAAATAAGAACTCATTTTCAGATTTAGTGACTAAATAGTTAGGTGAAAGTTCTAAACAAGTATATTTTTACTTTGAAGTCAATATACTTAGGCCAGTTACCTATTCACATGGATCTTTTCTATCCTTAGCTCAATTGGTCATTACTATTTTTCTTCCAGGGAAGCTATTGCCTTGTCAACTTCGTTCCATCTTCGGAGTCAGTTCTACCGAGCATGATTTACGGAAAATTCAGACTTGACGTGGAAATATCGGCCGACAACGTTCCAATGTATTGTATGAGAATGTACAATATTGCAACACCACCAAACAAAATGGGATAAAAATTTACTACTTATAAAATTTTGTCAGTTTCTTTAATGATATAAGTTGATAACAGTCAACTTGATAAAAACAGCAGGTGATCAAGCGAGATTTTTATGTATTCAAAAACTTTATTTACCATATGGACACAATTTACTTTTTAATATTTAAAACAAGTAAATTACATTAAGTGTGCAATCTTAAATAAGGTTAGTAGAAATAGCAATTTATTACATTTATTTAAACATGAATTTACGTTCTGGGCAGAATAGATAAAATTACGTGTTCTCGGCTGTCATCTTTAAAGGTTTGCCTTCAGATAAAAAATCTTTTGACCGGGCAATTACAAACGCCTTTATTGGTATATTTTTGATTAATAATATCAAATTTTGTCTGTTTAGGACAGAAAATTATCTTCTCCCAAAAAATTAATTATAATATTGGCAACAATATATACCAACCACCCTACCGATATATATCTCATATATAAACATGGCCTAATTCCCGCCCTAGATGGCTGAACAGCTTAAGCGTCGGCTTATAGTGTTGTGGGTCCCAGGCTTCAATCCTGGGTCTGGAAACTACACATATTATTTTTCAAATTGTGTTTGACGTCTTGTAGATTGAGGAAGTGGCTGAAATAAGTTAAATCACTTGCACTTGGTATATAATCACTCATATTATTTAAGTTAAATGAAATCGTTCGATTAGTAAGTTAGGTCTCTTTTTCTATATAGAAACTACCCGCACAGCGTTTGACGATATTGCAGCCACTATCCTTTTTGCACAGTGCATGGCCGCACAACGAAACCACAAATCGCCAGCTAATTTTATGTATAATTATTGTTATATTTTGTTTTATATAGAATCGTTATTATATTATAATATGTGTCGCCAGATTTCAAAATCAGCCAAGTCCATAATATATGAATAGGAGGAAGCTTTTTGTTTTCTCAAATACACAGTCACAAAGGTGAAAGTTTACATTATTTCTGGTATAGAATATTTAAAATTAATAAATTCCACATTTTGATAATGCATAAATGTTGGAAATCAGTAGTTCTTCAGCAATTCACAAAAAAAGTAAAAAATACCTAAAGGTGGACTTGGCTGATTTTGAAATGTAGCGACACATATAGAGTGTTTATAAAAAATAATTCTGTAAAACTATTATAACTCATTCGCAGTTGCCAATTTACCGTTTTTTCTTGCCAGATCTAGCATTTTTGAATATACATCTAGCTTCCATACTTTTGGCATTCTCTCTGATCTTGTAAAAACGATGTTTATAATAATTATTGTGACACATTTTTTGTCAATTAAAAAAAAAATCTAGCATTTTATTTTGCTATCTAGCTTGTTTCTTATCCAATCTGGCATATTTTTGTGAATAATAATTGGCAACACTGCCTCCCACTCACGATCGGCCTTTTCCTTCTCCTACCACACCCGTGAACTTAGAATACCATGCCCGCGAACGAGCTATAAGGTTATCTGGTCACCGGCCAGTTTGGGATTCACCATAAGACTATGTTTTGCTCTAACACTGCCTGTACTATGTCTTTATGCAATAAACGTCTGTTTTCTGCAACACTACTGACTTATTATTTTCTTTCATTACCTTTCCGATAGACCATGTTTTCCCCTATCTCAAGACGACAAATTTTACGTAGAGATATAAGTATATTTTTTTAATAATACATAAAATTATAAGACCACAACACCAGGTGGTCAATATTCTTGTCTATATGCTCTATGCCGGTGGTTCTTAACCTTTTCGAAGTCACGGTGCACTTTTGATTATAAGAAAAAATTGCGGTGCACCAAAATCAAACGGTCAAAAAACGAAGAAAAATATGCGGACATTATTACAAATTAAACAGATTACATAACAGTCAAAGAAACATTTTTTTAAAGAAAAGATATATACATATACGGAAAAACTGTAACTAAAATTACCCTTAACAAATGGAATTTATTTGATGTGAAAATCAATTAATATGATACCTGACCTTGTCGAATTTTGCAGATTTCAGAAATATTAGATCGAATATTTGATATAGTCCTCAATTCTTCGTCTAAATTCGTAAGATTTTCTCGTTTTTTAGTTTTTATGTTAGCTATTGTTGGAAACCAAGCTCGTACAAATATGATGTTGGAAACTGTTTCAGTACCCTCGTGTAGAGAGCTGAATATTCGTCTTGGAGAGATATCCAAAATTTCTCCATAGTTATTTCAGATAATTTAGTTTTTAGAGTACGATCCGTTGACAAGGTGACCAATTCTTCTTCTTCTTGGTACGAAAATTCACAATCGCATTAGATTTTTTGTCGGCTTTAATAATTTTGTGAAGGACTTTTTGGTTTTCACTATTTCGCGGAATTTTCTGCTTTTATCATTTTTGTTGCGGTGCACCAGTGCTCCGCGATGCAACGGTTAAGAACCACTGCTCTATGCGTTCAGTGTGTTCAATGCGCAGACAGAAAAGTGTAATAATATTATTATGTGCATGTATCCGCATGTGTCATTGCATACTGCATTGCAATTATTATATACATCTTATTAATACACTAACGTTGCATAATACAAAATGACTATTACTAAATACTATTTAGTCTAACGTATTTAAGTTCATTAATTTTAAATTTTATGACCAATTCTATTAGTTGTAAATAGTAGGAAATACTTAAATTCTTTTTCGATCCTTGTTCTTGTAAAAACAATGTTTATAATAATTATTTTTCAATTTTGAAAAAATCTAGCATTTTATTTGGCTATTATCTAGCTTGGTTTATATCCTATCTTGAATATTTTTGTGAATAACAATTGGCAACACTGCCTCCCACGATTGACCTTTTTCTTCTCCTACACACCTGTGAACTTCGATTACCATCTGGTCACCGGCCAGTTTGGGCTTCACCTTAAGACTACGTTTTACTCTAACGCTGTCTGTACAATATATTTATATGCAATAAAGGCCTGTTTTCTGCAAAAGCCACTGATTTATTATTTTCTTTCTATTCCTTTCCGATATAACGTATTTTCCCCTATCAAACAAATTTTACATAGGATATATATTTTTTTAATATTACATACATCAATAAGACTATTCATTAGCAAACGAATGAAAGCAAGGCATGCAGATACATTTAGTGGATATACCTTTTGTTATTGAAAATGCATACATAATATTATAATATCTACTAACGAATTGGCAACATCGATATTGTTTTCTTTTCTATCACATTTTTATGGCTTTCGTAAATTTAATTTTTTCGTAAATTTCGCTTATGTTCAAACACGCACGTTAACATCATTTTACTCCTTACTTCAATTATAGTTTGTCAATTTATGGCTACGGCCGTATGTTGTAGCTTGACCACTGGGGAATGCCAAAAGAAATGGCGTATTTCAAAAAAACACTACCTTATTCTTAGGTCAATAATTATTATAAAGCAATAATTATTCGTAGGATGTTTATCACACTTGAATGGACAATGATATAGCTTATAATTAGTATCTTTAGAATTATCTTCAAATTTGTTAATCTTGCCCATTTTTTGAATAATGAAATGCCTAATTCTTGTCAAATTTGGGATCACAGAGATTATCAATATAATTTTTTATCATAAATATTTCACTACAATAATGTCGACATAAATTATTCTAATGGTTTTATAAATGCGTTTAAAAATTAATAAATGTAAAAAATCTTTACACCACTGCACATGCATGTACTGAAATATGACTATATTCTAAAACATTAGAGCGAGAGGTTTAAAAGAATACTATTTTATGTAATAAAAATATTATATGCAGTCATCAAATGCTTAAAATAAATATAAAGGATAATAAGGCTTCAAATTATATAAATAGATTATCTACAACGTTTAAGGAATGTCCAGGATCATGCTTTGAAAATGCGATAAAAGCTCCATTTTGACCTACGCTGAGCATGTCCACCCTTAAATAATCATTCCTTGCATACTGTGTTGTTCCGAAACTGACGTAAAACTATTAAATACTAAATTCACATAGATATCTAAATTAATTTTATCTAAATGTTATATAAATCATCGTACAAGTGCATACAATAAACAACTATTAAAACAGTTATGTGTTTATTAATCAGATAATATGTATCCATATAAAATTTAACTTAGTAGTTGGAGATCGTACCAAATTATAATATATACCAAACAACTACAAATGGTGATCCCGATGGAAGTTATGAATAAATGTAATTATTATTGTTTTTTTTTAAGTATGATAAAATGTATATCGATCAATGAAACTACTTTGTGTGAAGCCGGATACTTAAATTAGTATATTATTATAATATTATGAATAGATCATCTGGATTTAGATTATAATTCAATTATAATCTACGAGGCAATCTATAAAATAATATGCATAATTCTAAATATAAATGATATGTTTTATGAAATCATAACACGCAATACTAATAAAAATATTTAATTGGTGTTAATTTATTTAAACAAAGAAATTTTATCGCCATCAATAAAATGTTATAAATATCAGCTACGAAAGATTACAAAATCACTCAAAAATGAATGTTAGTGCCTGCTTCATGGTCGCTTGCATAGTGGCTGGTTTCAATGTTGACCCTTGTATTTCGTTTGGTATATTAGTAAGTATACATTTTATAGTGTTAGCCATGGGTTTATAATCGCGCGGTTTGCTACAGTAAGCTACACCTGGATATTGCCGCCCAGACATTGCCGCCAAACTAAATACGCCCATACCAGTGCTCGTCAACACCGCCCGGACAAATCCGCCTAGACAAAACCACCCACAAAAGTAAAAAAATATATAAAACAAGTGCTTTGTATCGATAGAAATTTACATACATACGATAATCAGTGTAATTTGATATTTAATCCGTTGGAGCTGTTAATAGAGTAATAACTTAAAATCATCAGCTTTTAACACTTAGATTAATGGCTTTAGAATCACTTGGTATATTAAATTTAGCTAAAAAATGACAAAATTGCAAAATGTGAGTTGACTCTAAGTGATTTTTATGGTCTTGATGAAAGTTTTAATGTTGTTTGGGCCAATTATAGCGCTAATCCTAGACAAAATAACCTACCCATACTATGATTGTAGTGCGTCCAGGCATATCATAAACAAATAAACAATTCAGTTACCTTCAGAGCATTCGCGCGTCAAGACGTGCATTCGTTTGACCCTAACGTCATCAAAGAAGACGTAATTCATAAATAATCATAAACTACCCAACCATCTATTCAACAAACTGCAGAGTGACTCGACAAAAAGTTATCGCACGAGAGTGATAGTGATAGTACTAGTGGGGAGTGCGGGAACAAGGAGCCATACCAGCACGCTCGCCTTATCAACATTAAATGTTAGTCCCTGGAATCCCTGTATAGCTCCCTCCCCCCAGCATCCAAATCATTCCGCACTCCCATTCAGCTATCACGCACGCTCTATATACGCTAACCAACGGTATATTACAGGGCCCCGCTGATGTGACTATAGAGAGAATCCAAGAATGTGAGAATCCAGATAGATTTTCCATCCCATCTGCTTGGGTCATGAAGAAGATTAACAGAACACACACTGGATTTTCTGGCTGCATCAACATAACGCAAGATATCGGCAAGACGAGTATGGTATGTAATAAGGAAAATATGAATTTTACAGAGAACGGAAAATTCCGCACACGAAAAATCGTCACTGTTCTGGCAGAACACACTAAGTGGAGAATACTAGTTTTGAGTAATTTGACTTTGAAGTTCTTAAAATGTTTGAAATGGTCTAACATGTGAGTTTATTAAGTACTCGTAAAAAGGATGACTTTAAAATAAAGACTGTTTATTTATTAAGAAGGTTTCCAGACGGTAAAGTTTGAAATAAGGAACATTTTGGTGTAACTAACTCAATATGTAATTTTTTCGAACAGTGACGAAATGTGGATACGTCATATTATATTCAATAATCCACTTCTTTTGTACGTTGAATGTACAGAACATTCTATATTTATTGAACATAAATACTTTAAAACATCTCAATAAATTACTATCAAGTACATACGTTTTAAGAACTAAATTGATACCTACCTTAATTCAATATTTAAAAAAACCGATAGCCAACATTATAACGCAATTTGATAAAGATTTCGTATAAGAACTATAAGTTAAAATCTTCATAATTAAGTAGGATGCCCGTTGCTTAATTAGAAAAGCAAACTGGCACAAATCCAGCGGTCTCGTTGGGTGCCGTATTTTTTGGTCTATAAGTGGGTATATGCATGAGATGTTTTCAAATTATGTTCAATATTATATTCAGATTTCAAAAAAATGTTTAACATTAAGTATATACATTTTCAAATGTTGTTCATTTTAGCTATATAATTATTATATATTTTTTTAGCGTTTTTATTAGCTAGTATTCTTGTTTGTCCGGTACAGATTTTTTCTTGTGTGTCCAGTACATTTTTTTTCTTGTTTGTCCAAGATTTGTGTTGGACGATTGAAGATTTTTAAGTAACTTTCCGACTAGCTAGACATTTGAAACTTTTAGAATACATCATATGCATTCTTTTAATACTTTTAGCCATTTTTAAGCAGAATTGAATTCATTTTCAGTTGATTCTGTATTTTTATGGAAAGTTATTACGGTTGGTTGCTAAGAGGGTCAACTAAATTATTAATATATACATGCGTTACTATGGAAATCAATATGAAATGTCAAAATGACATTTCAGTATTCTATAATATTTATTCAGTATTTCTATCAAGTACAATAAAAAGTTTTTGTTAATACATAGAATGGTCAAGTTTATATGTTTCAACAGAAAATTTAAAAACGTGGTATATAAAAAGTTCTTTTTATCTTGTAATTATTTTATGTATGTTTTGGTGAATGTTTACGAAATACTCAATCACAAATTAATGATGAAATCATCAACTTGTGAAATTTTGATGACTATTTTATTCTCACAAAATAAATATAAGTAGATATCATTTGAGGTATCTATAAATTACGTAGATTTGGGAAATGGGTACGTCTTTTATTTTTGGTATATGTATTGCAGTCTCAATTATTTACATGAAAATACATTTAATAAAATACGGTGTACCTATTTGATTTTTTTTTAAAACACATCCTTAGTATATACGAGTAATATATAATATTTACATTTTGTCTGCGGTTGAAAATAAATAATACAAAATAATAATAAATAAGATTAAGATAATATTATTAATAATATAAAGGATCTTCTTTATAGTATTAGTTAAATACAATTGGAAAATCCAATATTAAATATTTTTATTAATCTGAATATAATGTTTCTGTCCGCAATTTTCACGTTCGGATTTTTGTATGTCCAGAATAATAACCGAACCGATGTGTGGATATGACAGGTTGCAACAACTCGTAATTAAAGCTGCAGCCCAGCGCATCTATTCTATACACAATAATGCTATCGGTCGCTATCGGCGGCTATCGAGAGTAGTTTTTCATATTTTTATATGGAAATATTATAATTTTTACAGTAAGTTAGTTGTAATTGTTAGAAAAAGTGCTGTTTTAACAGCACCTCACTTGGCTTTGCTAAATTTTAGAGCGAGATAGACAGTTTTGAGTGTTTAGACGGCTAACGTATTGTAACAATTATAATACCTCAATACAACCATATGATAAACTACCCTCGATAACCGCTGGTAGAGGCCGATAGCAGTCTTGTGTTTATAATAGATGCGTAAGTCTTTATCGCTAGATTAAATGTGCGGAGTATCTGGATAATGGGAATATAGCCAGAAAACTTTGGGGGTTCGCGATTGATGCGATGAATAAATGCAGAAGTACGTGGCTACTGCTAGATTTTCTTAAACCCATCCCGTCATGCCGCATTAAAAATCAATAATAAATTATTATGGACATTTATTTGAAATGGACGCCCTCCTCCCAAACCATTTTTCTTTGAGCGAGCCTGTACTATACAGTATACAGCATGGTTTCCCAAACTATGGGTCCCGACCCACCAGTGGGTGGCGAGCGAATATTGAGTGGGCTCTCGCCACTGTATACATAAATTTAAAAAAAATAGGAAGTGATAAATTTGATATTTCATTCAGCTATTTATAATTCCTAAAAATTGAAATAAACTTATGTTACGGAAAATATTGTGATAAAATAATGAATGTTCGATGAAGCTATGAAAGTCCTCCTCCTCTTTATTACCTCATATCTATGTGAGGTCGGATTGTCGGTTATGGTTAAGATTAAAACTAAATACCGAAATAAATTGGATATATCAAACTCACTGCGATTAAAAGTAACTAAAGTTGAAGTTGATGCCAAAACTGTAATGAAGAAAAATAAGAAACAAATACATCCTTCCCATTGAAATAACTTTGTAAAAAAAACCTTGCAGGTGTAGGTGTTTAAGTAATATTTTTTTTTTATTTAAGTTGTTTCTTATTTCAACAGTCTTTCATTCATATTGGTAACACTTATAAAAAATATTTTTTTTATTTTAATTAGAACAAATAAGACAGCATTAAGTAGTTCCACGACTCGCCACTAGGGAATCTGAGCATTACCAATATGTATGCCCTCTTTTCTCTAAGACAGCTAAGAGGTGGGTCCCAAGATTGGAAATTTTTGTTAGATGGGTCGGAGCCCAGTCAACTTTGGGAACCACTGGTATACAGCATCCCATAGCCATTGATCATATTATTAACTGACACCTTTTAAAGATTTTTTTGTCATTATTCTGTTTTAGATGAACATAAGTAGTGCAATTTGGGGGGATGGTGGGTGGAAACCGAATGCAGTCAACCTTCAACGCAACAATATTTGCACTATTCTTAATACTCATTTCAAAGATATCTGGTCAGATTCTTTAAAATCGATGGGTAGAGAAAATGAGGGATGCCCGATAAAAAAGGTCATAAAAATCATATTATAAATCAATATTTAACAGGGAATGTGTTGGCATATAACAATGCGACATGACAATTAATACAATACACTGATAATTTATCGTTTAATTTTAAGTAAATTACTATCTTTGATCTTAAGCGGAGCATATAATATAGACCTCCCAGAGTGTAGGTTGAATAATTAACAGAATTTAACACTCCGGTGCAGTGGCGCACCCAGGGGGGGGGCAAAGGGCCCTGGCACCCCCTAAAATGAAAATTATCAGAATGATTTTAAACATTGAAATTCAAAGCCAATAAAATATACCTTTAGGCTTAAACAAATAAAAACACGGCAAAGAAATGATTTGTAATTCTCCAGCACCCTTTTTAGAAAAAATTCTTAGATTTTAATTCTAACACAAAAATTTCGAAACACTAATGTCAGGTTTTTTTAGAAACCCGTTCCCTAATGAAATTCTCGGTGTCCACCTGAATTCCGGAGTGGTACCTATAGGTCATGGCTGGGGAGGGTTGACAGGGCTCTCCTCCTTGCCCCCCCCAATATTAAATCCTGGGTGCGCCACTGCTCCGGTGACATTTACACCTTAGGTTACCCAGCATATTAAACTGCAAATATTTCAGTCAATATGCACTTCGTCATATTCATATTTTCAGCTATTCCTAGAATGTTAGATCCAATTAAAATGATACTATTTTCAAAATCCATAGCGTTAATCAGTAGGTAAACACATACAATTAATTGGTAGATATCCGCCAGATTTCATTTTTCTGTCATAAATTGAGATTTTTAGAAAGCAGGCAGTCCACAATTTGAAAAAAAAAATGAGTTATCAACGCATTGTTTTACCTTCTGCATACATCCGCCAGATGGAACGGCATCGTAAAGGGTAGGTTATTATAGAGGTGAGTTGAAAATACTGTCATCAGTTTGTTTATTCAAGTCTCGGATGAAACTACCCATACTCAGTATGTGTAGCCCAATAAACTTGTGCCAAAAAACTTGTGATGATATCATTGTGAGTTGCTCGCCAGTTGAACAATAGGTAATACATTTTGTGTCGCAGCTCATTCCCTCATAGTGAGATGACGCACAGGCTTGTTATAAGTGTTATGACCGCTCATAACATATTATTTATAATTTTAAAAAAAATATTGTTATTCATTTTATGAACAAGAATATTATAACCTGCCAGAAAAACAACTCATAAATTTAAAATGTGTGATCAAATTTTTGTGATCAAATTTGATCAAAAAAAAAATTGGGATCACAGAGATTATCAATATAATTTTTTATCGTAAATATTTCACTATTATAATGTCGACATAAATTATATTAATGGTTTTATAAATGTGTTTGAAAATTAATAAATGTAAAAAATCTTAACACCACTGCACACGGATGTACTGAAATATGACTATATTCTAAAACATTAGAGCGAGAGGTTCAAAAGAATACTATTTTATGTAATAAAAATACTTTATGCAGTCATCAAATGTTTAAAATATATATAAAGGATAATAAGGCTTCAAAATTATATAAATAGATAATCTACAACGTTTAAGGAATGTCCAGGATCATGCTTTGAAAATACAATAAAAGCTGCATTTTGGCCTGCGCTGAGCATCTCCCCCCTTAAAAATGGAACTAACTCCCATAAAAAATATTTCAAGCTTCTATTAAATTACAAAGATTGCATTGGAAATATTGTGTGCATGTGTTTTGTCAAAATGGGTATTTAGTGCCAAACATCAGTTAAATGATAGTGGTTTAGAATTTACCTAGTCATTATAATTAATAACAGTCCATACATAAAGGAATTCATATGGCACTTAGTCCATCTTTTAGCTAACATAGTGCATTTCTCAAATTGCCATACATACTTAAATATATTTTTTATAATTTAAAAATAATTATCATCATTTTAATTTTATTTTATAATATATTCATAATTATAATATATTCGAAAGCACTCGAAACGTATACTTCATTTTTGTTGAATAACTTTTTTTTGAATATTTGGTACATAGTTCCCATTCTATTACTTACGTGTATTATTTTTACGATTAATATCTAGTTGTCATTCGTCCAACTCATTTTTTATCCTGGCAATGGATCAAATACATATTGATATAACAGGCATTCTTGTAACCGATCGTGGTTCTGAACCAGCGAACCACAGCTTTATACACTTACATATATATATATTTTTACCATGTCTGATTCTAATAAGCTCATCATTATATTAACATATTTGTTTTTACGAGAAATGGATGTTAGTCACTTGCCCAACCTATTAGGTCCATACTCAAACACAAATTGAATGTGAATTTGCCAGACACAGGATTCGAATCTGGGACCCACGATGTAATGGGTCGACGCTTAAGCTCGGACAACTTGTTTATCTACTCATTTAGACAATATTTATATTTGGCCACATATTTTTTCCGACTTAAATTTCCGACATACGCGGTGAAAATGAGAATTCTGCCATCCTTGGTAGTATTGACCTTTGTATCCCTGATAACTATCTTAGAAATCGGGAGTTTTTGTTCTCGTAAGGTGCAGAACTAACCTGCCATTGGCAATAACTCTGTTCAATCAAATCACTTCGGATGTTAATATATTCCACCTGCGTGAGATGAGTATAGGTCTGCGTTGTTTTATAAATTCTTAAAATAGGATCCACTTAGCTCATTCGGTGTGCTTTCATGCTTTATAATTTATATTTTTGTGTTTACACCTTTCTTTTGTTTAATATCTTAATACCGATCTATTTCTTTTTTTATATAATACTGTTCTGAATTAAATTAAATAGTTAAAAAAATAATTAAAATTAAAAAATTAAATTAATACCTAATATTTCTTTGTTTCTAAATGTCATGTTGTGAACGTCTAAAATTATTAATTTGTAAAGTTAACTATAAGTATGTGAAAATAAATAAAATTTGAATGTGAATCTATTCAAATATTAATTATTATGTATGTATTTTTCAGGGAAGTTATTGCCTTGTGAATTTCGCTCTGTCTTTTGACTCAATGCTAAAGAGCATGATTTATGGAAAATTTAGAACCGACTTGATATTGATAATTGAGGATGCTCCAATATACTGCATGAGAATATACGCCACTACATCGCCACGGTCCATATGAGATAAGAAGTGATTGTAAATTGTATTTCATATTATTGACTATCGAAAGGGAAAAGGGCGTAACCCTCAGTTTTTTCAAAATGGTTGTACATGACTAAACAAATACACGTTGAATCCAAAGGAAGTGAACTGCAAATGCCGAATTATTATCTAAATTTAGCTAGCAATTAAAAAAAAGAAGGAAGTGACGTGACGTGGGAAAAACGAAGTAACCATCATTTTTGTTCTTGTTTCTTTGTTAAATTAACTCAATAACTAATATCAGATAAAAGATATAAAAACCAAATTATTAATTATCATGGACTTCAAGGTTAAGTATGTCTATTTTGTATTTTAACTTTGACCGAAAACGTACTTAACAGAAACGTTTTTGTGCCTCCTGTAAAATTTGATTTGTGTGGATTACGCCCTTTTTACTTTCCACAGTCGATATATTATTATAATATAAGGTATGCTGAACATAATGATTAAAATGTTGCAAAGATTAAAATATTTTGTTATCGTCAATCAGTATTTAAATATTATTCCAATTCGGAGAAAAGTATAGAATGATCCGATATTGACAAAAACTATCGTTACCTAACGCGAAGAGATCACAAAAGAAACCAACGTATAAAGAAGCAGACAAGAGTTTGTGATGTAATAGAGTTCGCTAAGCAGATGAAATGGCAATCGGCTGGACATGTCTTTACACAGATATTTTAATATTAAAAAGATAATTACGGTACTGTTCGGTTATACCGGAGGCAGCGGAAAACGCATTTTGAAAATAGCCGATAAACTGGATTATTTGTTAGGTTAACCTAACCAAACCTAACCTAACCTAACCTAACCTAACCTAACCCAACCTAACCGAACCTAAACTAACCCAAACTAACAAATAATCCAGTTTATCGACTATTTTCAAAATGCGTTTTCCGCTGCCTCCGGTATAACCGAACAGTACCATAATTACTTATTATTATTGTTTAAATATCTAAGATAAATGTATGCACGAAGCGACCCTGTGCGAAGCCGGGTACTTCAGCTTGTATTATATATTACTCGTATATACTAAGGATGTGTTTTAAAAAAAAATCAAATAGGTACACCGTATTTTATTAATATATATTATTTTCATGTAAATAATACCTATACCAAAAATAAAAGACGTACCCATTTCCCAAATCTACGTAATTTATAGATACCTCAAATGATATCTACTTACAAATGATATATTTTGTGAGAATAAAATAGTAATCAAAATTTCACAAGTTGATGACACATTTGTGATTGAGTATTTCGTAAACATTCACCATAACGTCACATAAAATAATTACAAGATAAAAAGAACTTTTTATATACCACGTTTTTACATTTTCTGTTGAAACATATAAACTTGACAATACTATGTTTTAATAAAAACTTTTTGTTGTACCTACTTGATAGAAATACTGAATAAATAATATATATTACTGAAATGTCATTTTGACATTTCATATTGATTTCCATAGTAACGCATTTATATATTAATAATTTAGTTGCTAGGACCCTCTTAGCAACCAACCGTAATAACTTTCCATAAAAATACAGAATTAACTGAAAATGAATTCAATTCTGCTTAAAAATGGCTAAAAGTATTAAAAGAATGCATTGTCGTCGTGTTCTGATATATTCTAAAAGTTTCAAATGTCTAGCTAGTCGGAAAGTTACTTAAAAATCTTCAATCGTCCAACACAAATCTTGGACAAACAAGAAAAAAAATGTACTGGACACACAAGAAAAAATCTGTACCGGAAAAACAAGAATACTAGCTAATAAAAACGCTAAAAAATATATAATAATTATATAGCTAAAATGAACAACATTCGAAAATGTATATACTTAATGTTAAACATTTTTTTGAAATCTGAATATAATATTGAACATAATTTGAAAACATCTCATGCATATACCCACTTATAGACAAAAAAATACGGCACCCAACGAGACCGCTGGATTTGTGCCAGTTTGCTTTTCCAATTAAGCAACGGGCATCCTACTTAATTATGAAGATTTTAACTTATAGTTCTTATACGAAATCTTTATCAAATTGCGTTATAATGTTGGCTATCGGTTTTTTTAAATATTGAATTAAGGTAGGTATCAATCCAAGTATTTAGTTTTTAAAACGTAGGTACTTGCACTTGATAGTAATTTGTTGAGATGTTTTAAAGTATTTATGTTCAATAAATATAGAATGTTCTGTACATTCTCAAATCTTGTGAATTATTCTTTGAATAAAAGAAGTGGATTATTGAATATAATATGACGTATCCACATTTCGTCACTGTTCTGGCAGAAGACACTAATTCGAAAAAAATACATATTGAGTTAGTTACACCAAAATGTTCCTTATTTCAAACTTTACCGTAACTAAACAAGTAAAACCTGCGAAAACCAAGCCATAATAGATAATAGTCAATATATACTAGTAAGTATATCTATAAAATATCTAAAATTATGCAATTAAGTCATAAATAACTTTGGACATTTTATAGATATAATAATATTGTTTTATCTATTATAATTTGGTTTAGGAAGGGCTTCATTAATTTTAATTAACATTAATTTTAACAATTAACCAACAGTATGTGTAATATGTATTCTGAATCCAACGAAAACAAATAAGTATGAATGAAAAAATGTACACAGTTTTTTCGTATCGTCCAAAATATACCAAAACTATTTTGGTTTGGTTTAGGCAGGGTTAAATTAATTTTTTAAACTAACCAACACTATCTGTAAATTGTAGTCTTAGTTCAATAAAAACAAATACGTGTGACTAACAAAGTTTAATGTGAATTATTTATGGCAGGTCTTAACAGCCTACCTCCACACTTTGCTGCTGGAAGGTGGTAATTAAGTTTCATAATTCTCTGATTCCCTTTACTGTGATAAGTATAACTATACTTTGCGGATCCATAAAATTGTATAAGCAAAGAGAAAGAGCGTATTTAATATAAAATTGATAGCATAACATTCTTATAAGTACATCTGAATAAACACAAAAAACTAGATATTTAATTATTTTATATAATGTCATTGTCCAGGATCTATCCGATGCTGGGTGAAAGAAAAATAGTCATAAGCAACAAAATTATTTTTAATAAATTCATATTATAATAACTGTTATAGTATTATAGTTACTACTTTGAATAATAACTATATCTAAATGAAGTTAGGATGGTAGTTAGTAGAAACATTAGTTGATAAAAATAATAGGCACCCAATATGTACTTCAAAATAGTTACACAATTTAATAATTAAAAAACACAAGAACAATGTCTAAATGAAGTTAGGTTTTTGGTAGAAACACAATTATGACATTGTATAAAAAAAAAATAACCCTATATATAATGGAAAATAGGTTGACAAAAAGAAAAAAAACAAGAATTACCTATAAGTAACAAAATAAAGTTAAGATGGTTGATAAAAACATACGAGTATCAATAAAATAGCTGGTGATAAACTTTTGCAAAAATTTGCTAAACTCAATAAAGCATCTTTCCCTACCAACAATAAAAATAAAGATATTAAAGAATACTGTATAAAAACCTAATACTAAGTAGGTAGGTTACCAATATTTCAAAACAGTAAGTATCCGAAACAATAACGGGAATGCGATAAAATAATAATACTTACCTATCTAATTTACCATACATCGCGTCTGTCCCGAAGGTCACACCATAGGAATGAGTAATGAATAAATAATAATTATTATTGTTATTGCATCACACGTGCTGGCATAAAAAGCTGGAATACAGCATTGCCAACCGTAGGACGTACGACACGCGACACATTGTAAACAAAATATACAGGCACAAAATATACAATCATCGCTAGTAGCGCCGTCAGCGACAAAACTGCAAACCACAAATACATATTTTGTTCCTATGAGGTAACAAAACTGCGTCTGGGCTATTTTCGGTTTTAGACTCTATGAGCGGTTGGGTGATGAGAAAACGTAAAATTACATGAATTCAATTCTGCGTCCGTATACCGGACGCCGAATTACAGTTGGACGCAATATTGAATGAAAGTGTCCTATTAGATAACGCAGTAATGATAGCGGGATGTATATATATATAAGTATAGTATATAATAGATATATTTTTAAACCAATATATAGAATAGAATATTGCTAAGAAAATTAAATAAAGCGTTGTACACGTTATTTTATTTTCAATAAGTACATAAATTTTATTTTGTGATTCCGGATGCTATAGAGCTTGAATTAATTATCCTACATTGTTAGGTGTCTACAATGTTTGTATAATTAAGGGTGTAATTACTCAAACCATTTCTCAAACATGATTCCAATTGTTCATCCGTTAAAATTGTTCTGTACTTCGATTTTATAATTTTCATTTGAGAAAACGCTGATTCGCATAAGCATGTCGAACCAAAACAGGCATACAAAATTTCAGCACATTTTAACCGATTTGAATACTTATCTGCTGGTAAATATTTCCAAAATTTATCTTCCGAAGCTCTTGCTTTAATGTAAATATTATTTTGCAGCGTGATTATTTCCTCTTCAAGTTTCAAAATATTCATATGAAAAAGTGTCGATAGGTTTCCTTCAATTACTTCTGCTTTGTTTTTGGTATCAAATGGAAAACTCATAAATAAAACTATGACATCTAGTTTTTTTTAATCTTGGAAGCGGTACTCAAATTTCGTGGTTAATTTCTTGACTTCGATCGATGTATTTATTATTGTTATAATTTGTAAAAAACTGAACTATTGAGTTGTTGCATCATATTCGGAAAATTATTTATTTTTGAGTTTCAAGCATATTCAGTTTTTCTTTAAAAGCGTTTACAGCACTAATAATGTGAAAATTTGTTTTTTTCAGGACCTCGTAGTTTTAAGTTAAATTCATTCAGTTTCGCTGTAATGTCGACTAAAAATGTTAAATCTAGTAACCAGATATCGTCAATTAGCTTTCTTTAGTTTTATGGTGTTAGAATTAGATAATTAAAAATTTGGATAAAATAAATATGTGTAATAAGGGTAATCCCATTATACTTCGAAATTATGAATAAATAAGTTACATATTTTTGGCGATCGATCAATACTCATTTCCCGATCTACCATATTGACACCCCTGATCTAATTTAACGTAAGTATACATATTTACAAAAAAATCTAAAGATTATTCAGATTATGCTCCCAAATATATCACATATTCTTACAAAGAAAAACATTATGTGTATTTGCCAAACCCAAGATTCAAACCTGAAATGAGACAATACCTTCTCGATAATAATTAATATCATACTTGAGCATACAATACTTTTACAGTATAAAACTATAAAGCAGATGAGCAATTGTGTATAATAATAACTCAATTTTGATAAAAACTGAACGTAAAATATTATAGATCAGAGCGTGACAGAATTTCTTTACGGTGAGTATTTCATATGTGTATTAATCATTATTAGCGTATTAGTAGTCAATTATCATTATATACATACCTAATACGACACATTAATTTAAAATGCTGAGAATAGAATAGTTACAAGTCTATCATTGACCATGTTGGGAAAATCAAATTCAATGTTAAAATAAATATACGAATGAAAATTCTACAAACTAACTATCTACTGAGGCATTTTTTAAGCTACTACTAACTATCCCAAAAAAATATGAATACCTACTTAATCTTTTTTGTTTTTTAGTGATTTTAGTGTTTTTAGGTTTTTAGTACAAATCAATACTAACATGGTATACACAGGATTAAATTTCAGCGCTCGAATAAGACAAATTTACAAACCGGAGCGCCAGATAATTTCTCAAACATATGAGTGCGTCACCTACTCATTTTGTAGGGGAGAAATTTAATACAGTCTTTAAACTTCTGACATAAAGATACCTAAAGAATACTTGATAAAGATGATGGCTGGACAAAGATTTTCATGAAGTATACAGTAATACCCCGAGTTACGCGAACTCGGAGAAACGCTGTTCTTGATTTTTTTCGCGTTTACCAGTGATTTGGAAGTCAAATCATAAAGCTTGAATGACAACTATCGTTTTTGAGGACTGATTTTGTCACCACTTCATACCCGAAGTCGAACGTTATTGTAAGTCTAAACAGATTCCATTTAAAGCAATACTCGCTACGAAGAAATTCTGCGAGAACAAAAGTAGGCATTGTGTCGTCAGACGAATTTGTTAGATTTTATGAAGCCATCAAAATCGAAATACCTTTTTTGTGTAACTCGTTTTCTTTTTGAATAATTTGTACTAAGAACTGCCATTTATTAAATAATTGTCTTCTACACTAGTGTTATTGTTAGTCCTTGGTCCCAATTAAACAAAATTTATATGTATTTATATGTAAAGTTTTTTAGAAAAAAGGGCTTTTTTCTTTTAATTTATTTATTATGTAAAGTTTTATCCCGACTTACGCGATTTTCATCGGACTCACCTGTCTCGTAACTTCGGAATATTACTCTACTCTCAAAAATGGTATTATTCTCTTTTTTTCTTTATTTACCACACACAATCAGTGCATTATCTGCTTGGAGCGGCATGCACAATCTAAGATTTCGATCCTAAGGATAAGTCGCCGAAAAGCATGACTTAACTATGAACAATCGTGAGTATAGAGTTAAGGAATCCTTAACCATAGACTACTTTTTTTATGAACACGCCCCTTTTGTATTACCATTTACCACTGACAGCTGCTGTCAAAATAAATTTGCATGTCTATAAAACAGTCCATACACTCAAATTCATTTAACAATGCATCTCAATATGGATATTGATAGTGTTAATTCGTTTGGCGTGTACTTGCAGAATATTATTTTACTTTTATACGCCAGCCCGCAGAAATACAAGATGCCAGATGATAAAATGACACTTGACGCTAGTGTTACCATGTTAAAAAAATATCTTGCGATGCCTGTGTAATCACGTATAATGACTTATAACGGAAACATTACGGAGTATTATAATGAAATATTAATATGTATTTATAGTTATTGCATTTATAAAATGCAGTTGTCATATTTTTGTCATCGTTTTTAACAATTATAAAATAATTTACCTAAACTATAGGAAAGAGAATTTTTAAATATGGTATTATTTTCAATATACCTAATTGATCTTAACTAAGGACAATGTTTCTGCATAGTGTTTTTCTGCTATGGAAATTTTAGTTATGACAAATGTTTCTGCATTCCGCTCTTAGGCCCTACGAAACATTTATATATACATAATGAATGTATGTCAAAGAATTTTTTCTTCCTTGCTTTCGTATTACTGCAATCAAAATATAGTATAAGTATGGTAATCGTAAAATTGAATATAGATACTCTAGTCTCACTAGTATTATTTTTAAAGTCAAAAGCCATAACAAAAACATGTTTGACCAGAACACTAGACCACAGAACCACGTAAAATTATGTGTGGCAAAATAACACAAAAACTCATTACTGCTAGTAGAATGTGTTTACCAAGTTTTCAAATTCATAAGATATTACCTACAAGATAAAAAGTACTTTTATATAGGTACCACGTTTTTAAATTTTCTGTTGAATCATATAAACTTGACAATACTTTTTTTTGTACTTGATAGAAGTACTGAATTATAGACTATGGAAAATGTCATTTTTACATTTCATATTAGGTAACGCACGTATATATTAAAAATTTAGTTGCTATGACCCCCTTAGCAACCGACAATAATAACTTTCCATACAAAACAGAATTAACTGAAAATGAATTCAATTCTGCTTCAAAATGGTTAAAAGTATTAAAAACAATGCATTGTCGTCGTGTCCTGATATATTCTAAATCTAAAAGTTCCAAATGTCTAGCTAGTCGGGAAGTTAGTTAAAAATCTTCAATCGTTCAATACAAATCTTGGACAAACAAAAAAAATGTACTGGGCACACAATAAAAAATCTGTACCGGACAAGCAAGAATACGAGCTAATAAAGACGTGGTAAAAATATATATAAGTAAATAAGTAATTCACTTAATTATTCACGAACTGGAAAACAACTGTTTTATTTTTTCACGAAGCGGAGTGCTATTCTCGAGGATTTTACGACCCAGAGCTGCTGTCCATTTCTAGCTCTGTCAATTGTATGTAATCTAATGATGGAACTGAAATTCATATCTTATACCTATATATTTTATATAAAGCTACTAAGTACATAATAATATTATTCTAAGCCTGTTCTACGCATAAATAGTTATGTTATGATATGAAAGGTGCTTATGTAACCTGACTATTTTCATCATTATATTATTGTCACTTGTACTCATTTAATTCTCGAACCCTCAATTTATTGGCATATCAATTAAATCATGTATTCATGATACAATATATCAATTAGGTACCTATTATAATGTATTAATTGTGATCTAGCATAAATGGTTTATTTTTTTTAAATCACGCACGATTCTAAGAATACCATATAATGGCATCCACAAAGTGGAGGTTGTATTTGGCGAAGAGAAACATTGAAATCGTGTAGGAATGGTTAAAAACCTTAAACGGCCTCGTCTCAAGGGACATACGTCAATGAGAAAAACGCACATAAAACAGAAGAATCGTAATACAAGCTCCGGAAAATTATGAGAATTTCTAAATGAATGATGTTTTTTCTTTTCAATTATTTAATTCAAAATTCAACACCCACTATGAACGTGTGATTACGCATTAGGCTTATAATGTCGGAGTCCCGGGTTTGAATCACGGGTCTAATAAATTCACATGTTCTTTTTCAATGTGTACTTGGACCCTGAATATGGACCTAATAAGTTGAGTAAGTGGACATCCTTGCCTCGTAAAAACAAAATAATCCTAAATATTAATACAACAAATACGATCTTCTTAGGATCAAGCGTGGTTTCAAAATAAAATAAGAATACCTAAAGGATATTTCGCACGATTGGTAAAGGAGGCCATTGAAATTCATAGAAACCCTGAAAATATTAATAGGGAAAGATGGGTTACGGTTTAAAACGTCATGGCTTCTGGCACTATCAGCAAAATCCAATATTCGATCCGATATCTCTGGTCGTAACGATTAACACATTACTCTGTACAACGTTTGCTCTTAGCTAATCGGATTCCTTTTGGCATTCTTAGAGCGACGTTTGCATTCATACACCTACACTAAACTTCAACATCTCTTGATAATGGCCTCTGCAACGAGCCCAAAACGTCGAGGAAAGAAGGAAGAAATACAAGCAATGGAAAAATAAAAATCTATTACGAGAAAGATTTATTTGTTTTTTTCTGATGTCATGTTGTGGACGTCTTGAATTCATAATTTGTAAAGTTCACTATAAGTATGTCATCATCAGCCTGAATCTATCCACTGCTGGATGAAGGCCTTTTCAAGCTGCTTCCACTTCTCTCGGTCCTGTGCTTTCGTTGCCCCGTACTTCCGCAGAGCTTTATCATTTCATCGATCCAGCGGCCTCTTTTTTTACGACGTTTTGTACTTCTTGGATACCACTTTGACAAATCTAGTCATCCAGTGGTATCCAAGATAAGTATGTAAAAATTTAATATGACACTACTTTTGTTCCATAAGGTTTATTTTATCAGTCTACCTTTAAGTAATGGAATTTAAAAAAAATAATCGCTCGATTTGTTAATTGCATCAATTTTCGTCACAACATTGGATACTTGAATAACGTGAATTAAATCGGATACAAATCATGATCATACAATACAATATTATTAACATGCAAAGATAATTAACATTTAAATTGTAATTAAATCATATTCATTAACACAATATAAAAAGCATAAATACATTGAACTGTTATTTCAGTCGATGTAAGGCACGTTATCAAAATGATTTTTCGCATTCACTTGATAGCGTGTGCTTTTATTGTGTCTACGGTTGGATTCGGACCAGATGATAATATGGTAAGACAACCTTATTCTATTAACAGTGATAAAATAATGTCCATTTCTGACGACAGTGGTCGCAGGCTCGAGCATTGCACTGGCCAGAGTACATAACTAGTAACTGTATCTCGTAAAATACTGTTAAAACCCCTTTTCATTCAAACAAAAATCATTGTGTCATAAAATTGTAAAACCATTTCTGAGATTAATCATTAATGCAGTGTTATATACTGGAATTCCACAGAACAGATAATAAATAGAATACCGATTGGCTATATTCAATACGCCACATCTTGAAGTAGGGTTTTGAATGTGTGAGTGTCCTACGAAAATGAAGCACGCATTATGCACGTGTAATAGTGTGTAATACACCAACATTAAATGAGCGTAAATGCATAAACCGAGAGCAGTTTTTAGTATTCGACGTAAAACGTATTCTTAACATGTGTGTAAGTTTTCTTCCTTACTCGAGTCGGTTACCTGCTATCGCCTTAACCGTTATGTATTTCAGTTCCCATTATTTCTGAGTTCCCTGTGGAATTCATAGGTCACTTCCAAGGAACTCAGAAATAATGGGAACTGAAATACATAACGGGTAAGGCGATAGCAGGTAACCGACTCGAGTAAGGAAGAATCTGGGTTAAACTTACACACGTGTCAAGAATACGTTTTACGTCGAATACTGAAAACTCCTCTCGCTTTATGCATTTACGCTCATTTAATGTTGGTGTATTACACACACTATTGCACGTGCATAAAAGTGAGACTACACCGGACACTTTTTGTCGCCAACCTCATAAAATTTAACGACTATGTCTCGGAATAGGGTAATAAAATCGAAGGTGTGCTACTTGTCGACGTTGCTCATTTGTCCACACAGAGAGGCAACGTGTCGCGCAACATCATTTTTTCTTGTAAGCCACGGAACGTTCGCCTGATTATTATTATTTATTCGAATTTGACACCTGCTATACCTACCTATCAAAAGGCGCTCGATATTTGCGGCTGGGATCATGCACTCTTTAAACTGTAGGTACCTATTACAGTGGGTAGGTTTAAGTCGCCAAAATAAATATTATATGTACTTATAGCTACCTATATTGCAATCTCAAAGGCGTTGGTGATCTGACACGGCTAACCGAAAATAGGTGGATGTAGGTTAGTACCTACTTCAATTTGGTCGATATAAACCTTAGAGAAAAAAACGACATCCAAATTATTATTTTACTTTACTATAAATTCTTAATAAAAAGATAAACCATACCAATACGATAATAATCGATATCATTGTCTTATTTTAAATCAAACCTCGATGCAGATGTAGGTAGGTACATTGTTCTTACCTATCAAAGAATTATCGTTATATTTTTTATTGCTCGCGCGCAGTGTTGCCATGTCTACTGAAATTTTGGTCAGGAAAAGAAGAAATTATTGTATTTGTGAAGAATAAAAGTCACTTTTTACATGATTTTTTAAAAGACACTAATTGTGAGCTTCTGTCAATATGCACGCTTTCACCAAACACAATCGTTGAATTTCGTACATTTTTGTCAATCTACTGATATTTTGAAAATTTTAGTTCGAACACTGCTCGCGTGTTATAATAATGATGCAATTAGGGATTTCAATACCGGTACATATTTCATAACCGGTATTCAATTATTTATCGATAACTAAATACCAGTTTCAAAAATCCAATATACCGGTATTTACGATATTAAGAAACCGTAAGTACACGTTTATGTTTTTCGAAAATGAATGTAATATTATTTTGTCATTACTTACTACTACATACTATATTAAATTTAATGTATAGGACAGGACGACAATGTAGTTAAATAATATTAAAATAAAATCCCTCAATTAATATACTTATACAATTGTCGCGATGAATTAACATATTTCAAAAAAGAAAATATTCATGGTAAATATTTCCAATTGTTCTATAACTATTGATGCAACGTTGATAGTAAATCCAGCAAACGTTGAATTTCAGCAAGGTTTTCTGTACCCGGACTTTTAAAAATTAGCAGTTCTAAAATATCTATACTAATGATCTATACATTATTACAAAGGTCATCATAATAAAAAAAATGTAGTTGGGTTCTTTAGGTTGCTATACAATAGTGTTTTAAATAGATGTCAATAGTTATATTTATTGATAGGTACTTCTTTATTCTATAATATGTTTTGACGAATACCGGTATTCAATAAGAAATTCTGAAATACCGGTATTGATATATTCATTCGGTAATCCCTAGATACAATTGATTTCGAATCACCGCGTGTACACATACAATTTAAGATTTCATTCCACTCATATTTTACGAACGAGAATATGATGAATATCATTAATAATTTATTTAAAGATGTTAAAGCATAAGTTATTGTTATTATTATTAAAATATATTTCGCAATGCGTCAAACATTTTTTTATAAAATCATATGGTACTTATCAAATAATTCATTATATCGGCTATTTTCAAAATGTGTTTGCCGCTGTATTCCCCATAACCGACTTGTACCCATTTTTGTCAATATACTTAGGTACCTACTGATATTTTTTTAAAATATCGAAATATCTACTGAGTTTAGAATCTGGCAACATTGTAACAAATCAGTATTCAGTACATGTCTTGTATTCAAACAAGTAGCATGTGGTGTGAAGATGATATTATTACAGCCGCGACTGCTTTTGTGGTTATTAGTGACAATATACAAAAGGAAAGACCAAAAAAAACATGTTGGGTACGGCCGTACTTAGATAAAAGGCGTCAAGTAGGGGCGTCACAAATATATTGTGATTTAAGAATTGACGACATGCTGACGAATGGCGGACACTTGCGAAACTTCCTTCGGATGTCAAGTTGCGATATTGAACTTTTGTTATTAAAAGTTGGGCCACTTATCGCAAAAAAAAATACCAACTACCGGCTTGCCATACCTACCACAGAGCGCCTGTTGTTAACATTGCGGTTCCTGGCGACTGGAGACTCGTACAACTCATTAATGTACTTATTTAGAATATCTAAACAATTGATTTCTAAAATTGTACCAGAAGTCTGCAATGCGCTAGTTTCAACAATGGAAGGAGAAGTGAAGGTATCCAAAACTCTTTCTTTATAGCTGCTACCTTTCTTTATTATTGTATAAGCGAAGGAGTTACTACAGGAGCAGTACTAGTATATTAATTTATGGAGATGTGGGTCTCATTGGCTGGCAAGGTACCAATGAGGGGGGTTAAGATGCGTCAATATGCCAAGACAAATTATAGCCATATTAGGAAAGGCTGCATATTATGTACGTTGCCCATATTTTCAGCAATACGGAGTATGATTTACTCCAGCACATGACTGGCCCAAAATATAAAATAGGTAGGTACCTACTTCAATTTGGTGTCCAACCTTTACACCAAAGTGATACCATTCCATTTTTATTATGCGCGTGATAATAATGTTATATGTATATGAGAATTATGGTTTATGGTGCAATTGGTTTTAATGATCCCACGCTTGCAGACATAATATTATTTAGTGCTTCGCTGATTTTTGATTCTACTTGTATTTTACAAATATGATAAGATTGATAAGATAAGTGATAAGCTGATAAGCTGATGCAGTGATGTCCCGTGGGGGTAGGCAGATTGAGCGTAGCTTGGGGGCGGCAGTTACTCGAAGAGCGGCAAATCGAGGAGAATCATTTCGTATATATAGAAATAGCTACCTAAACTTAGAACTAACAAAAATATTTTTTCATTAATAAATTCAGCCCACTGGCTGGAAACAAAATGTATTAATTAATGACTGTATTTTTTTGTCGAGTTCGCGATGTCTAGTTTACTTCCGCTGCCCTTCGACGTCCATGGTGACAAGAAACGACACCGTGCACGGATGATATAAAATACTGTAGAAAAAAATGGGGCGAGATTTTGGCGCAGCCCAGGGGCGGCATTTTGATAAATTGTCGGCACTCCGTATCATATTATTATGAAGCACTGCTCGCGACCCCCTTTTGTGATAGCTAAGTAACATGCGACCCTTCGCCATATCGGATAGTCATTTTTATTAGTCAAGGAATTAGCCACGCCAGGCCCCTCCTGAACCCAGGCCCCTAGGCTAGAGCCCTGTCAGCCCCCCCCCATTGTGGGGGCCATGCTGTGAATTATAATAGTACAGAAACAAATGTAGGTACCTACCTATAAAAAAATTTGAGAGAAAGCTGGTAACTTTTAATATTACAGGTATAAACCGAATCCAGAATAAGAGTGGTCAATATACTTAGCATATTTTAATCCACAGTTTATCAATGGTGTGATGCCATTGATGAAAAACATTTTTTTATTATAAAGATAATGCAATTTTTTTGTTTTTTATACATCGGTCGAAATACGATGAATTGGTTTATTGAATGAGTCGTTTTACTGAAATTAATATGTTTATTATTCATTTGATAAACAGTAGTATGTACCGTGCCATCCAGCAAAAAATATGTTTGTAATATACTTGGCACTTATTGTTATAAACAATGAAATTGACTTCTTTCTTTAAATTTGGACAAATAAGCATTCCTGTTTCATGCCTACTTTCTATTCAGAAAGGAAAGACGTTGTGCTAGTTAGCTAGTATATCCCCCCAAACTAGAACACTGTGGCCATTTAGGAGTTTGGTTTCCATCATTACATTTTTTTAATGACTCTTGATATGAGAACAGTATGAGTTACGATATAATAATATAGGTGAATGGTGACGTCCACAATAAAGAAATAATGATCTCCACATAATATCTGGTAATTCAGGACAACAGTCAATTATTTATATTATCCGGTAGATAGAAACCATACAGTGTAGATTAGCTGTTTTCCATATTATATATTATTATAACTAATAAGTAATAACAATAATTATTATTAGTACCTACCTACCATCAGACAGGGTTGTATTTTAAATTATTATTAACCATTTTCGTAAATTAATCCTGCGGGAGTAATAAACCCATACTTTTGCTTTTATATTTTTTATTACAAAACATGTTTAATTATTATAAAATGAGGGATATACATTTAAAAAATTAATAATGCCTTTATGAAAATGGCCTAATTCACAAAAATTATTTGGAATTATATTTAATGCAGAAGAGGCGTGTGGTCCTGTGGGAGATCTCAATCGGTTGTATACAAGATATACTTACAGATGTACATTATCTAGCTAGGTACCTATTCTAACTCTATAATAATATATAATATAATCATATAATCTATAATCGTGACGGATAAAAAGCATACTAATAATTATCAGTACAATAATTATCAAATTATAAAATTTAACAATTAGGTATATAAAAAGTTCCCACCTACTTACGTAATAGTTGGATTTGCACAAGTAGGTAAGTGGGTAACTCGGTAGGTACAGCATGCAGTAGACCTCTCAATTAAAAATGTACTCTTTTAATTAAAGGAAAAAAAATATATTGTACAGAATTACTGCATAATAAATGCGTGTTAATTTAAGGGGGAGAGGCATGCCAGCAGAGAACCTAGCGGAAAAATACGAAGCTTGCAATTTGAGATTTTTTTTGATAATTTACAATTTCAACTGTATTAATTATAATTAATTAATATGTATCTGAAAACAATAAAAAGATTTTTTAATTTTTTTTAAATTTAAAGATAAACTTACAATTGTAAAAAAATGTAATAAAATTTGAATTCGTTGCAGGGTCACATCTTATTATTACATTATATTTTATGGTCATATTTATTATTAAAATTTAGTGTATTAAGTTATACACATTTAAATTTTTATAAAAATCGATGTTTTTTAAAATAAGTATAAAAAATATTAAAACAATGAATTAGTCAAAAATCTAAACGAGAAAAAATTTAAAATTTAAACTTAATTTTAATATTAAATATGACCATAAAATATAATGTAATAATAAGATGTGACCCTGCAACGAATTCACATTTTATTACATTTTTTACAATTGTAGGTTTATCTTTAAATTAAAAAAAAAATCTTTTTAATGTTTCCAGATACATATTTATTAATTAATACAGTTGAAATTGTAAATTATCAAAAAAAAATCTCAAATTGCAAGCTTCGTATTTTTCCGCTAGGTTCTCTGCTGGCATGCCTCTCCCCCTTAAAACAAATTTCTACATATTTAAAAAAGATCCAAGGATCGCGCCATTCGACAGTTCTGTGTCTGAGGTGTCATCAGCTGCTGTGGCTTGGGTATCGTCTTGCATAAATAGGCGTCGTCGGCGTGTGTTGTTTTGCGACTTTTCTAGTGATGGTGACACAATGGATTGTTCTGTGGGATAATCGTACTTACCCAGACTAGCTTTCCACAAAACATTTGATATTATGTATTCCACTGCATTTCTTGCATGATCTGTAGATAAACTCCTTAATTTGCCAGCGATAAGTTCCCCAAATATGTCATTATTGTCTCTATTCCTCTTGCTGTTGTACATTTCTTTCATAATATTATACGCCTCCTCTCGTTTGTCCTCGGCAACAGTCTTTTTTTTTGTAATTCTTTTTGGACTGGCTACAAAAACAGTAGCCCCAGAAGTTGATGCCTTTTGCTTATCGGATGCATATTCTTCTACATCAACAATGATATCGTCAGAAGTATCGGATGCCCCGTCCTACAGTAAAAAAAACGATATTTTTTAGTTTTAAGATAGAAAAGATTTAACGATAGTTTTAAGTAAAACTCTAGTTGGTCTGTCAAATTAAACACACAATAAGTATACCTAATATTTTTTTCAATCAAAGGGTGTCATCAGCAGATCATAGTTATTCAGTGTTCCATGTTGAATTGATGAATTACGTCTTTTACATTTTTTCGCGACAATGAATTAGGGCGATAATTTTGTTCTGGTTACTATTATATCTACTCATATATGTATTAAATTACTATTAATACTGTAATAGGCACTTATTGCGCCTTAGTCTGCTAGAAATCGAATGAAACGTAAAGTTTAACAAGAGCACAATATCCTAATAATCTCAGCCAAAATATCATATAGCCAATTTAATATTGATATAAACCAACTGATGATTAATGTCTACATACAAATTTAATATCGATAATATGAAAGTGGGTTTTCAGTATACTCTGTGACAAACATGTAGAAATTGTGTGATTAATATGAATGATTTTACATTTCTTTACAGTTGCCTAGAGAAGAAGAGCACTGGAAAGTAATAGCAAGTGAATTTGATTCCCGTTGGAACTTTCCGCACTGCGTCGGTGTAATGGATGGTAAACATGTCACAATGCAAGCTCCAAGACATAGCGGTAATGAATATTACAATTATAAGGGCTTCTTCAGCATAGTCCTGTTCGCTGTAGTAAATGCTAATTACGAGTTCATTTACTTTAACGTAGGCTGCCAGGGAAGAATTTCAGATGGTGGAGTATTCGAAAGAACAACGTTTAAGAAAATGTTGACAGACACTAAACTAAATTTGCCATCCCCGACACCTTTACCAGGTCGCCAAATATCTGTCCCTTACGTTTTTTTGGGGGACGATGCGTTTCCTTTATCAATAAATTTATTAAAACCGTATGCAGGTGCTCAAGACAAAGGATCACCAAGGAGAATTTTTAACTATCGCTTGAGCAGAGCCAGAAGAATTTCAGAAAATGTATTCGGGATCCTGTCTGCTAAATTTCGAGTTTTTCGTAAACCCATGCTTTTAGAACCCGAGAAAGCAAAAAATATTGTGTCAGCATGCGTATATTTGCACAACTTTCTCAGAAAAAGTCATACCTCTAGGCGACATTATACGCCGGTCAGTACATTTGATTCAGAAGACAAGGATACGGGTGACGTAATACCCGGTTCCTGGAGAAGTAATAATGTGGGGGGAGAAAATACACTCAATTCCTTGCCGAGTACCGCACGAAAATCATCTGCAGAAGCCACAAATATACGCCAGGAATTCACGGATTTTTTTCAAACACCAATGGGATCAGTAAGCTGGCAGGCTAATTATTAATTAAATATTTAAAAAAAAATGTATTGCGAATATACGAAATTAATTTAGTCCTATAATTATTGTGAGACGTATGGTTAATTTTTAACTTTGTTTAAAAGTGTTATAAATAAACTAATAGATTGCCTCGATTAAATCGATTTGGGGCGTCGGGGTTTTCTGTAAATTAAGTGAACATGAATCAATGACACACCGGTTTTAAAAAAGTCCCGGTAGCCGCAATGAACTTAGTTGCAGCAGTCCTTAACTGATTCCAGCACTAATATCACAGCGTTATACTTATTTCAAAGCTATCTATTACTTATTTAAATACCGAAAAATGGTGGTGTAATGTTAAGTAATCTTCTGGCATGACCACTAGGGATCGCAATACCGGTATTCAATTTTTTATCGATACCAAAATAACGGGTTCAAAATTTAAAAAATACCGTTATTTTCGGTATTAACAAAGCATACACGTTTATGTTTTTCGAAAACGAATTTATTCAATGTCATTTTTTCATTATTAATACTATATTCTATAAGATTAAGTATAGTGTTTAAGTTGTATGCTGCCAGAACGCAATTATATTGACAAAACCAACACAAGTTAAATAATATTAAAACAAAATCCCTCAATTAATATAATTACTTATAAAATTGTCGCGATGAATTAACATATTATTTCAAAAAAGAAAACATTCCTGGAAAATTTCAAATTATTCTATAACTATTGGTCCAATGTTAATAGTACATACAACTAACGTTGAATTTGAGATGGATTTTGCTGTGCTCAGATTAATAGTATTTTTGTAAAAAATAGCAGTTCTTAAATATCATGATCTATGTATATATATTTATAAATTAATGTCAACATAATAAATGTAGGTAGGTACTTTGGTTGTAATAAAATAGTGTTTTGAAATAGATTTTAAATTTATGGGTAAGTACTTCTTTTTTTTCTATAATATTATGTTTTGACGAATACCGGAATATATTAATATATTCATCCGGTATTGCAATCCCTAATTACCACCACCATCTTAGTATTAAGTAATTATATCTGATATGCACACTAAAGGTAACACAACTACAAGTCGTTTTACGTTAATATCAATCTCCAATTAGCGAACTAACAAAGAGTGTAATTATAATTGAATTATATTTATGGAATATTAATAATTCCTAAAACAAGCTATTATGACTCACATGTGGCCGCACCGCAGCGTTGTATTTGAAAACCATTTCCCTACAAGCTATATTATGATAAAATGTGTTTATAACTTTACTACTGTTTTTGATTTATAAGTTATCATTATTAACCATTGTTGAATGTTAAATACGTATGAATAAGATAATAAATAACCTACCACCCAATACTACCCGGACTATATGTAAAACTCGCTCCCTCATATGGTAATTGTGCCGCAGAGGTGGACATGAGCTATTATATATTTTTTTACGACACACACACAGTATACAGTTTACTCCGTGTAGACAATTATAATAAATACTTTTTTCTGCCGGCGCATCGGCTTTTCGATCCAATAATCGTTAATTGAAAATTTGAAATTTTCATACATTTTGATACACCATTATCACAAACTAAGATTATAAGTATGATGTAATATTAGGTTGGGGTAGGTTAGGTTAGGTTTAGTTTGGTCTAAAAATAAAGTTGTAAAATCTGATGTCCACCTCTGCGGCACATTTACCGAGAATATTTTTGTCTATCCCCGTAAAAATAATAACTAGGTACAATTTTGTTAAAGATATACCTATTATAAGTATTATTATCTTACCTCAGTCCCGAGTCCGCCTTCTTTAAATGGTTTGTCTTTCAGAAACAGTAAATAGTCATAGGCAAACCACTTTGAAACATATGTAGTTGCGGCGCCAGATTTCTTTAAATCGCCAATTTTTTTTCTCTCCCTGTAGAATTGCGAGCACAAATTTTTTATTTTTCTTTTTACTTCTAATGTATTTTCAATTCCAACCGCATTGGATATATTTACCCAAGCGTCGTGGTTGGAATTGCGGCACTTGTGATTGGGATGTTTTGGGTCCCATACACACCTTTCTTCTCTGTAACGTTCAATAGCTGTAATAATTTTATCATTGTCCCAATGTGCCATGATTGCCACGACTAATATGTAATAACAAAAAAACAAAAGAACCACCGCCGTTGTTTCACGTGTTCACTCAATGAAATATATAAAATGAATGACAACTACAATAAAATTAAATCCGTCCAAAAAATATAGATACCTACTTTGTGTACCGATATCGATATATTGCCGGTATCAATACTTTCTTTCGATGCCAATATTGATTGATATTAGATTGTTTGGACAAACATCATTTGATAATTTATGATAATTGGTACCGATATTTGCGAGTATTAATTTTTTGACCGCATTGACAGGTACCTACTGTTTCTTTTCTCCAATACTCCAATGGTATCTGTATTATTTAATGAAATAAAGGGCTGGGGCGCCAAGATTAGATTTTTTTTAAAGGGAGGCGTAGTAATATGAAGTTTGGAAACCACTGCTTTATAATACGTACGCGTTGTTTCTCAGTTTTTTTTTTTCGAGATTTCGGAGAGTAAAATACTATTATTTTGATTCTGTAAAAAATGTCACAAAATGCGTAATAAATAAGTAATCAAAATAAGTGCTAGACATATGCTCCAATTGATTGGCAATCGCTACCTACACGGGAAAATAAAGAGTAAAAAATACATAGTCGATATGTATCACTAAATTCCTGTACCTACCTACTTACGTAGCACTTCATATTAAAATCAACTGGTATGCGAATTTTATTAACAATAAATTATTAATGATCATTCATTAAAGTGTGTTGCTAACTCGTTTGATTTTTTACCGCACGCCTCGAAACAAGTGGTGACTCGAGTCGCGCGACAGAAATTCGATCCTCAATACGATAAAAGCAATTAAAACTTACGGACTAAAGTGATTATTTTTATGATGGCTGACCACCTCATTTTATAATGTCGCCACAAGTTTCTTTCAGTGAGGACGATGTTGTCAACCCCAACATTTGTCAACTTAGTTCAACAAACGATTAATGTAATTTATGGTCCAATAAAATATGATAATTATCGTTAAATTTTATGAGGTTGACAACACAAGTTTCTGGTCAGGATGGGCCTTAATGCGTGCTTCATTTTTGTATGACACTCACACATTCAAAACGCTGCATCAAGATGCGGCGTATTGAGTATAGCCTATCGGTATTCTATTTATTATCTGTTCTGTGGTCACTTTCTTATTAAATTGTAAAATTTCATTGTGAATTGCTGAATTCCACTAAACTAAATATAAAAAAAAAAACACATTCTCCTCAAAATCAAGGTTTTAAGATTGAAATGATAATTTCTGCAAAAAAAATTAACGCCATTATCTTGAAATGAGGTTTTTTGAGTTGTTTCTCTATTGAAATATGGTATATATATTATATTCGATGTGTTCCAGTCGGAAGAGTTTAGATGTGCGAGCCGGCTAAGAGTAATATTTGGAACCATGAATTCATAGTTTACGTCAAATAATAAAAATTATCAATTAATTAAAATTTGTCACCTACTTAATTAACTTTGACATTTTACAATAATTATTTATCATTTTGAAATTGAATACAACAATAATTTACGTATAGATCTGGTTTAAAAGGTATTTCCATGCATTACGTCTATATGTAATTATATGTATTTTCTATAGTGTCCAGCCGATATAACCGTTGAACGAGTGTAAGAATGCGACAACCCAGAGAAGTATCAGAAGCCTATGACCACCTCCATGAGAAAATTTAACAGAACCCACGCTGGATTCTCAGGCTGCATAAGTTTTGATAGCGAATTCGGACAACAATCTACGGTATGAAAATATATTTCACCATATAACCATAACCTTACATCCAATTTTTAATGTTAATTTTAAATTATACTTGTTTATCGATGTGAAACTCTTTTACAAGCGCCACCAAAAAAAATCCACGATAGTGAATAATTACAACATTACATTACATGCTGCCGATTATGCTATTCCGGCCATTGGGCGAATAACAATATGTTTTTTTCCTTTATCGGTTTAGACAAAAACCATTACTGTCCCGTGGCGAAAGGTGGAGGTAGGCTGTGGAGATCCGACATAAATAGTGCACACTAAACTTTGTCAGTAATACTTATTTGTTAAAGAAGTTTTTTCTATTGGTTGTGATATACTCTCTCAGTTAGTGTTCTTCTAAATAATATAATGTTCAATAATCAGAATGATATATTCTTAAATCTTGTGAATTATTCGTTTGAATAAAAGAAATAGTTAATTAAAAATTATTAGCAAGTACAAGAAGTTGCTTAAAAAATATTGGAGAAATTCCTAGACGTCGGTTAGTAATCGTTGTAATAGTAAAATAACTACCTACTTTGATTTAATAAACAAAAATCGATTGCCGAAGTAACATGATTTCGAAGAGCGCTGAGTGGTAGTATTTAATAGCCAATAGCTTAAATATTTGTCGTCATTAGTATGTCTTCCGTAGCATAATGGCTGAATGCGACTAGTTTGGGGCGTTTACCCGTTGGAGATGCCGGGTTCGATTCCCGACCGGTTGGCTTACTTTTTTCAAAGAAGTTTTTTCTATTGGTTGTGATATACTCTCTCAGTTAGTGTTCTTCTAAATAATATAATGTTAAACTAAGAATAGAACGGAGTCAGCACTGGAAAATATATTTTTTTTATTTATCTATACAGATGGAGAGGGATCAAAATGGCCTCTTTTTTGTCTTTGTTTGTGGAAGGAAAAAATATAAACTTTGAAGATTTTAGAAGCAGTATTGCTCGTAGTCTCGAAAATTCGGTGGGGATGGCTGGATCGTAATTGTTTAGATCTTTGATCGACTGGTTTGGCCTGCTGTCTGCTGTCATGGAGCTGTATATTTTCTTAGAAAGTTTCAAGACGTGGTCGTAAATGGTTTCTACGTTCAAGTCTCTTTGAAGAGTGATATTGCGTACAAACCATGGGGCATCGAGGCTAAGAGATTTGTTTTGTATAGTCTAATAATCTTGCTACTTTCGCATGCCTATATAATATCTTTTCACTAACGCCCTACAAAAAAAAACACTTTTGGAAAACTGATAATTAAATTCTATGTTACCTAATCCCATAAGTAATTATTTTTTACCGAAATGTCTATTACGCTCTAGGTACGTGTTTGCGGATGGATATTTTAAAAATAGAATTTCACAGTGATTAAGATTAATCTGAATTTTTTTTTTTTAACTTATTGCTTAGATTTTAGTACATAAATACTTTTTAAGGTGCTGCGAAAGAATCTTTATAATCTCCTTTATATTATTATTCTAAGAGATTTTGGAAAACGCACCAACTGCTCATTTAAGCGACATTTTATTGTTATTTTTACATCTTCACTTCGAAATGTACGCTACCAAATTGTCTACTTATTGAATTGAACAGATTTGAAGAATATCTGATGATTTCACAGAAATACCGTATAGGTACGATTCGCCATATTGCTATTCACGGCCGACCGATTGACGTCTTCATCACTTAAGACCTTCTAATTCTTTATTGACCAGTTATAACTATTTATTTTCATTCACATATCGTAATGTAGGTATTGGCGCACTTTTTTCCGGTGAGAAAACCATAATCTTGGTACAATTCACTACGTAAATTATCTCCTGAGAGCCGCGTCCGCCACTGCTGTAATTTCATAGATAACGTGATATTGCAAATTTCTTTTTTTTTAAATACTGTTTTATGGCTGTCACATTTATTATTTTTATTACATATTATTACCTACACACTTTTTTTATTGAAAATTACCTTTCCAAAATTTATGACAAATTTGATTCTACTGAAGACAAAATTGCCATTGTAATGAATGAAACAGATAGTTTAAATCTTTATTTTAGACAATCTGACAATAGTGAAAGACATCATATTATAATAACGGGTGATATTATAATAATATCTACATATTTATATATATCCACTACGGGATGAAGGGTTCCGCAACCTGATTATTATACTACTATCGGTTATACGAATTTGTGATATTATACCTATTTCTATCGTCTTTATCTTCGTCGACCTGGATCAATCCACTGCTGGATAAAGGTCTCCCATAATTGATTCTACTCCTTTTTGTCATATGAATTGATATATTTATCAAAATCGGTAATAATAGAAAACTATCTATTTATAAGCCATTATTATCATGAGTCTGAATCAATCCACTGCTGAATGAAGGCCTTTCTAAGTTGTTTGTATTTCTGTCGGTCATATGAATTGCTATATTTATCAAAATTGCTAATATTATATTTTCCCATTCATAATATCATCAACCAGGATCAATCCACTGCTGGATGAAGGTTATCCCAACCTAATTCTACTCTACTCGGTCATATAAATTGCTATATTTTTTTTAAATTTGTGATTTTATATACCTACCCATTTATATCGTCATTGCTTATCGTCATCAAGCTGTATCAATCCACTGCTAGATGAAGGCCTCTATAAGCTGATTCCACACCTTTGGGTCTTATAAATTCCTATTCTTATCAGAATTGGTCAATTCCTCTCAGATTTAATATGACCATTATTTATCAACATTTGTTTCGATATGAATGTCCCGCATCGGAAGACTGTTATTTATGGTTAAATTTTAACTCAAAATTTGATTTTTTAAATATTATTCAACGGCTGCAAGCATTTATTTTTTATAGACTGCTAACCTTTTATTATCTAAATGGGTCCCATGGCACATTAATATTCATGTTATATTGGATCGCTATATATAATAATCACATACATTGCTTTATATTCGAATGCACATGTTTTAACGAAACATTTATATAACTACACATATTATATTCTATTAAAACGTCAGTGGTAGCAATCGGCAATTGCCAGTTATTTTACTTGGCCTATCAGCCTGAGGTGGTGTCAGACGATATTGTGAAGGCCAGACTCCAGAATAAACTACGCATATGACCCCAAATTTATATTGGCAGTGACGACTTGCAAAGCGTAAAACTGACAAATCAGCGAAATGTCAAACTGTCTGAGGTAAATGAAAATCCATTTCGAAGGGAAAACTCTATGCATACTTCACAATTATATTAAAATCCAACACCGCCAAGCCGTCTGCAAGTAGCTAGTATTATATTAAAAGCGTCGTAAAACGAAATGGATTTAAAATCACCGATTTCCGCCTGAATTAAACTGAATAAACTATAAGTATATAATATACCTATTGGTTAAAATACGTAAGTAGATATATTATTTTACATTAATAGAGAGATAATGTTGCCAGGAAATCTGTAGAAATATAATATAATATATTTAATTTCTATGCATATTTATTAATAGTATTGACATGGTGCACAGTAAAATCTCACTAATTAGGATTATTCCAGATAATAGTAAATTCGGATACTTAAACTATAATAATAATTATCCTATGACACGTTGCTAGTTATCATCTAGCATGCATGACAAATGGATAGATAGCTTAATGAATTATATGGTATATAATCGCATTCTTTGATATGTTATTCTGATGATCACCCAGCAGTAGTTACGACATGTCACACTCACAAATCATAACCGTCTGCGTAGTCACTTAATGGAACTGATGACCTGTCGGCCATAATATCAGTCGCAAACATAGACTATAGATACATCCTTTTTACTTAATTAACTAAAAATATTTACCACTGACTTTATGTTTAACACAAGAAATATCAATATTAGCGACACGGTTTTCGACGCTTAGTTATACAATAAGCGAATATTTACCGGCTACACCGTAGCAAATCATCTCACAGATCTGTAAACCTTTTATCTTACTCTAGCGCGAGTCGCAGAGATTATAAGGGTACCGAATACTTTCTCACTCGCACTTATGCATCGTTTTTGTTCAGGCCTTGGTCGCAAAGTAATTTTATGTCATCATCGTCAGAAAGGGTATATCCACTGCCGGAGGAAGGCCTCCTCTAGCTCCATCCTCTTAGTCCTAAGTTATTCGCTGCTACGTGTATCTATTGAACTTTGTGAGTTTGTCAATTCAACAGATTTTAAGGTGTCTTTGTGCTTGTTTAGTGCCTCTTAAATACTAGTGCCATATTTGTGCCTAACATGCACATTTCAATACGACGTTACGCTACTCGTCATTAGTCATCAGTCATTAGTCATTAGTCGTTAGTCATTAGTCATCATCGACATTAGTCTGGATTTATCTTACATTAAGTGTTCATGTTTCACACGAATACGTGAGCACTGTTAGCATACATACATCTACGCTTAAGACACAATGGGAGTTCATTTTTGTTGACCCGCTCGATTTGATTGCCATTGGTGAGGTTCGCGTTTGGTTCAACTAAGTAGTTTGATGTAATCATTAATTTTATTTAGTAAATTTAACAACAATAAAAAATAAGATCCATCTTGGGCTTGGAACCATGACTTCTGCATGCTAAATGCTAACCCTTAGCTGCAACAGTCAAGTATCATTATATTTTGTTATCGCATGTTTACAGCTGAACATGCGAAGTGGGGGGATGGTGGATGGAAACCAAACGCGTTGAACGTCGTGGAGCAGAACGCCTGCGAGAGCTTGAACAAGCACGTGAAATTACCTTGGGATACCGTAATGACGGCATCGGGCAATGAAGGTGTAGGATGCCCTTTGCCAAAGGTAATCAAATATTTTTAAGGCTTATTACACTTTATTTATTTATTAATTTTGTAAACAATTTTCTGTATTAGTAACTGTCAATAATGATTTATAACAAAGAAAAAAAAATCTAAATTGACACTGTTGATCAGCTCTTTTCGTCGTTTTATTCGGTATTTTTAAGTGAATAGAAGAGTACTTCTTCTTCCTCTCTATGAAGACCTTATGGCTGATGATCGTGAACCAGGTGATTTTGCTGTCTAACAGCCTTCTCACGGGTTAGCACTACTCTTCTCGTCATTCAACGCCTAAGGCCATTGGAAACCCCATGGCACTCGTGAATAATAGATGCACCCATCTAAGACATCCAATGTTTGCTCTAATCTGATGTGGCATGTCTAAAAGACAAAAGCGTCGCGGACTATAAATATGGATCCTAAAGATCCTAATGATTATGACCGCTAGGCCACTTTTGGATACGATAGATTGCAATATTTTGTAAATGAATCCCCTTAATTATACCTTCTGCAGCATTTTGGACGTACTATTCGGCACGGACCGGATAACCTGGAGAAACTGGTGATTTTGAGTAGCCTCCAGAGAAGCGACCAATTAAATAAGTTTAGTGGGGACAGCCTTCACCCTACCCTGAGAGAAGCAGAGGATCGAGAGGGGTGGAAAGTAGAGATTGCAATACCGAATGAAAATATCAATACCGATTTTTCGGTATTTATTGTCAAATACCGGTATTCGTTACAATTTATAAATAAACAGAATTATTTATCAGTACATAATAAAGCTATTAAAATCTTTTTAAAACATTATTGTATAGCAAAAACCTACCTACTTATATTTAGTTATATTATATAGTTGACATTTTAAAATAAATATTGATCATAATATGGTGATTTTTACAAATAATTTGAATATATTGATAATTTTAACTAAAACCCTCCAAAAGGCTAGTTTCTCAAATAAGTCTGGCTGTAGGAAAAGCTTCATACAATGCTTGTACAATATGATTTGAACATTTTGTCAGGGACGTTTTCGAAATAATATTTTGTTAATTCATCGCAACAATTTTATAACTATATTTGATGTATTTTGTTTTATTATTATTTCACCTCGATTCAGTCAATATATTTTTATTTTAATAGCACATAACTTATATATTCAATTTTATCGGCAAAACAGTACAAAGTATTGGAGAAATAACATTAAATTCATTTTCAAAAACGTAAACGAGTGTCCTTTTTTAATACCGAAAATTCCAGTATTTAGGATTTATAAAACCGGTATTTCGGTATTGATAAATACTAGAATTCCGGTATTGCAATCCCTAGTAGAAAGTTTAGGTCACTCAAGGATAATGGAACTTCAAGGTGTTCACGATCCACTCGTGGTCACGACCCATCCGATCACGATCACGAGGGAATGACCAAGAATAGAGAGATATATCCTCAGTCTAGATGTTTACCGTTAGACTCAAAGTGCGGAGTGTCTGGCTGTGTAAAATGTACGTGGAAAAGTACAGGTTGGTGTTATAAGTAGTCATTGGCACTTGCTAGGTTTCCTTAACTCTTGCCCCCTAAATATTAAATATATTTTTTTGGACTCTTCCCATACCATTTTTTCTGTGTGTAAGTCTGATCAAAGTGGTAAAATAATAAATATCAGCGGCATTGCGCACGCGCAGCAGATGAAATATTATTGTGCTAACTTTTAATATTTTATTTATAAAACCGCCATGTGAACAAAATTCATCCGTACTATTTTGTGGGTTAAAGAAAAGTATGTTATGGAATTAATTGGATAAAACTTTCAGGTCAAAAACAACAAGGTTAAAAAAGCAATAATAATTACATATCGGTATCTGAGTATACAATAATTATGCCAAATTAAAAATAATCCTGACAGCTAATGAAGTCAAATAAACGAACATAAAATTAAAACAATCGAATCCAAAATATGAAAACTTTACCTTGATCTGTCGTGAAAATTTAAAATTGAAATGGACAGGAAAGGTAATTTGTACATAGAAGGACTTTTATTGATGAGTTACACAATTTTAAGTATTGCTTGTTTGTTGTAATTTTCAGGGTGACTATTGCACCGAAAAGTTGTATGTGGAGCTCGATGGTTTGTTTCCGAATGGACGCTACTTTCATAATTAACAATGAACTCATTGTATGCTTCCGAGTTTTCGTCGTCTCTGCTCCGCCGAAAGCAGGAAAGAAGATGCCAAATACTTACTTTAATACTTAAATAACACCAAATATTTACGTTTGTTCAATCAAGTACAAAAATGAAAATATAAGCATTCTCAAGTATCAAATTATTCTTTTTCTTATCTACCCTTATACAAAAGAATTTGGACTATAAGTAGAAAGAGTCGTAGGTATACGTTATTTCTGTTATGACATTTGAATTTGTTATCTTATTGTGACATCTAAAATAATAAAAAAAATCTTCACGATTCTTTAGCAAAGTTAAAATAGTGCGACAGTTAGTAGCTTACAAAGAGACTAATTAAATGTTGTTTTGTATCAAACTCATACAATAATACGTCGATATGTGGACATAATTATTGCTTTCTTCAAAGTGTTTGATTTCGGGGTGAATGTCAAAATTTAAACGTAGGTAGAAAATTGTATAATAGTTTTATAATACATTCAATGTATCGCGTTCTGTAGCGTTTACTTTTCAATACCTATCAATAACATATTACTATAAACAGTTACTGAAATGCACAAATTTGAATTTGATTAGGTTAGGTTAGGTTAGGTTAGGTTAGGTTAGATTAGGTTAGGTTAGCTTAGCTTAGGTTAGGTTAGGTCATTATTTCGTTGTACCCAGTAACTCAATCATTTTGAACATGTTATATTGATTAGGACGAGATATCCTAAGCTTGCCGGCAAAGTGTTTATTTGAGGCTTTCTAGCGATTAGGAATGCATAAATTAGGTATATAATTTGATTTATTATGACGTATTTAAAATCTGTGCTATTAAAAATCTATCAAATTATATTTTTCCTGAAAGGTCATAGTTATATTTATCGTTGTTCTGTTTTGTCACTGTTCTGTTTTGTGTTGTTCTGTTTAATGTTGGTGTTTTAGTTCTTTTCAGAGAATAATCAATTATTAGATCAGCGACGGCTACTCCATAGCTATTGGTAGCACGCGACCACACGAATCCCAAAACAAAAACATAATAGTCAAATTAATAGCACATACCTAACAAAAGCAAATAGGTATGTGATATTGCTAATTTCCTTCTTGAATTTTCAAAATGATTTAATAATTGTGACAATGCAATCAACTCGCAGTTTTTCATAGCTCTATTTCAGTGAGAGATATTTTGCCAGATAACGTTATCTATAGAAAATCCCACTGTTGATCTTAAGCAGCTAATGCAGCTCGAGACAAGGTGGTGGCGATCTGTCTGTTTGGGCATATATTATTATTATGTCATTATGTGTACCGGCGCTATTATTGTGAAATACCGGTTGGTAGCTAGACAATTAATGTAGTCAAACAGTGGTAGAGTATATGTTTTATAACTTTGCATATTTTTTGCACTTTTTCTACACTGATATGCCTCTTTACCTGATTACCTCGCATGAAATTAGATCAAACGATATTCACGTGTATTTCTAGGCCGAAGAAGTAAACTTCTAATTTATAAAACAATTATAAGGCCAGTGGTCACTTATGGCTGTGAGACTTAACTCAAAACGAGGAAAACAAATTAGCTGTCTTCGAGCGCAAAATACTCCGCAAAATCTTTGGACCCACGTTGAAAAATGGGAACTACAGAATAAAAATGAACCACGAGTTGGAAGAGCTGATTGAACAGTAAACAATCATAAGATACTGTAAGTCCCAAAGACTACGATGGGCGGGACATGTGGAGAGAATGCCTGAAGTTAGAGCGCCAAGGATCATGAAGAAGTGGCTACCCCAACGGAAGAGACCCAGAGGCCGTCCAAGAAGGAGATGGGCTGACGCCGTAGAAGTGGACTGGCTTCATATAGGAAGACTCGGTAACTGGAGAAGTGTGGCGAGAGACCGGAGTGAGTGGAGAGCGGTTATGGAGGAGGCCAAATCCCATCCCGGGATGTAGCGCCGTGGAAGAAGATATTCACGTGTATTACTATATCTAGTACTAAATAAATAGATAGATAATATATGTAAAAAATATATTTTTAGAATATATTTCATAATTTTCATCCTAGAGTCGAAGTGTAAAGTTATGGAGCGTATACTCTACCCAAGGGGCAATAAACGACCACAGGCACACCCTCCTCAACGCGCGAAACTCAAACGTATAACCGTATAAACGTATAACCAAAAAAAGACTTTGTCTACGAACATTTTCACACACGGTTATACGTTTGAGTAGCGCGCGCCGCTCAACGCTCCGCCGACTTCGCCCACGTAAGACACCCAGTTAGGGTCTAGGACGATTTGGCGCCGGAACAACTGGACGACGATTATAGGTACTTTAAAAAAATATGTAATATTATTATTCATATTTTAATGATTATATTATGATATAATAATTGGTGAGAATGTAAATATGCAGACGTAAATAATGATTTAATCGTGCATATGTTTAAGTTCCAACAATTTGTTTTAATTTTATTTTATATAAAGCTTTTTAGGCATGGTAATTCTCAATAAAGAATACATTATGTTAAGAGTAAAATGAATTAAAACTACTAAGTAGTAGATAGAAACTGATTAAAATACCTCGTCTACGTTCTATATACGTGTTTACGACAGTGCGGCGTCCAATTGTCCGGAGTCCAGTTGTCCCATTCCCGCCCAGTTATACTCGCTGTTTCGACAAACTCATTAACTTTGGTGGATGTACGTGGTAGCGAATAACTTATCACCGAAATAAGTGAAGGAGCCCGTTGACACCTTTTTTAACCATGTACGATCCTAATAAGATCATATGGGCCTCCTCAGAGTAGAGGTTTGTATTAACAGATTTTGTTTTTATGAAAAATGGATGTCAGCCACTTGCTCAACCTATTAGGTCCATACCCTGACTGAAACACAAATTGACTGGAAAAAAAACAATATATGTATTTTCCAGACCCAGGATTCGAACCTGGGGTCCACCACGCTATAGACGCGCGGCCATCGTGGGTGTGACGATGATAATATATATTTTTTGTAATTATTATGTACGTAACAAATTAAGAATTCAGGACGCTCACAACGTGACATTTAAATTTATAAAAAGTGGTTATAATAAACCAAGTTAAATATAAATACAAAAAAGACGGCATTCAAAAAATGAAAATAACAGGTGTCTGAGGGGTACATTGACTAGTATCGAAGCTTTCATTTCTGATAAGCCTGACATAAGGAAACAGTTTTGACCCAGAAGGGATCATATCTGCGACCACGTAAGTAATTGACGAGTGCATAAAAATTCAACTTCTGTAGAACGTCATGATTTGAAACCACCCCACGTGAGACCAGAGGAAAATGCTTTAAAAGCAGTAGTGACCTACGATCTTTTAGAGAATGATAAGTTAGCATACCTGAAAATAATGTTAACCCACTTACCTTACGTTTCGTATGTCACTGGATGTCTCATTCGTGTTACTTCGTGTTTATACCGTCGTAAATCATGGCGTGACAGTGAATCCTCATATAATTTTATAATAAACACACCATATTTCTATTACCATATAAACTGTCATATACTTAACACGAAATATATAATTATCATATCAATTTGAAAATCTCTCCATAGTATACTGGCATGAATGATATTCATTCAATATGCATTATCATCTTTCCCGACGTTTATATTCTAATTACAAATTAGATTAATAAAATGGAAATGCAAAACCGGTCACGAGTTTGAAACTAAATTTAATAAATAATAACATAAAAAACACGGACTGTCCACAAATATCACCAATATTGCATGCGTGATTCGGATACGTGATAAACGTTAATGCATATTATTATCACACATATTTAATTATAGAAAATACGTATCCGGAAATTTGTACATAAACAGTTCACCGCAGGACACTTATTCGTGCGCCGCAGTACGTGAAACACGAGTTCGTGTAACTTTTAATGAAATGACGAGTTCTTCGTTGAACATTTCACCGTGGAGTATATTTGTACGTATGCTACAACGTGTGGCGAATTTTATGAGATGTCTTTACTAGGTTAGGTTAGGTTAGGGTTAATCTAATTGGAACAGTACTATTTGCAAACTATCGCCACATTTTGTAAGATACGTACAAATGTATTCCACGGTGAAATGTTCAACGAAGAACTCGTCATTTGATAAAATGTTATACGAACTCATGTTTCACGTACTGCGGCGTACGAATAAGTGTCCCACGATGAACTGCATGGGTACAACTTACATGTAACCTTGAAAATAACGAATTCTTTAACACGTGTTTAAGATTATTCCATATTTCTCCACACTCGAGAATTATAATAAGAGTATAATACGAGGGTGGGTCAATAATTCCTTAGAAAAAAGCATTAAAACAGTTTTTATTTTTGTATTTTTTTTTTATTTCTCAACATAATCTCCTTGGAGCTCAATACACTTGGTTAGACGTTTCTCAATTTTTTTTAAACCGTCAGAAAAATAAGTTTTCGGAAGGTCCTCAAAATAAGCATTTGTCCGATCGATGACTTCTTCATTTGAAAAAAAACGTTGTCCACTTAGCCATTTTTTTAAGTTTGGGAAAAGGAAAAAGTCACTGGGGGCTAAATCTGGCGAAAACGGTGAGTGGTCGACCAATTCGAACTTCAATTCTTCAATTTTAGCCATTGATCGTAAACATGTGTGAACACGGGCATTGTCCTGATGAAAGAGGATTTTTTTCCTGTTTAAATGAGGCCGTTTTTCTTCAATTTTGTTTTTTAGCTGGCCCAATAAAGATGCATAATAATCCCCTGTTATTGTTTTTCCTTTTTCCAAATAGTCAACGAAAATAATTCCACGTGCATCCCAAAATACAGTAGCCATAACCTTACCAGCTGATTTTACGGTTTTCGCCTTCTTTGGACATGGTTCGCCTTTCGCAATCCACTGCTTTGACTGTTCTTTCGTCTCGGGAGTATAGTGGTGTATCCATGTTTCATCTACAGTCACAAAGCGACGAAAAAATTCATCCGGATTGCGTTGCATGAGCGACAACAGGGCTTTAGAGGCCACCACCCTATTGCGTTTATTGTCGACTGTGAGCAAACGCGGCACCCATCTTGCAGAAACTTTTTTCATGCCCAATTTGTCATGTAAAATATAAATGACGCTACCTTTTGAGATCCCTGTAACCTCAATTCTCTCACTCAACTTTAATCTTCGGTCACTTAACACCATATCGTGGATTTTATTGATCATTTCTGGTGTAGTCACCTCTACAGGACGTCCTGAGCGTGGTTCATCCTTTGTTGATGTACGACCACGTTTAAATTCATTTAACCAGTTATAAATAGTTGCAAGTGAAGGAGCAGATATGCCGTGAACTAAATCCAACTCATTTTTTATTTCTTTTGCTGTTAACCCTTTTATATTAAAATGTTTAATAACAGCTCTAAACTCAATTTTCTCCATTTTCCATTTTTCCATTTTTTTCATTTTTTAAATGTACGAGAAACACACAACAACCCGACCAATCTGATTGAAACTTCACAGCATACTGAATCGGTAGTGCCGCTGCATGAAAACAAACCGCTTACAGTACTAGTCGCGCCACCTGTCGGCTTTTCTAAGGACTTATTGACCCACCCTCGTATATACCTACACCTTTTTGAATAGTATTTTTAAAAAAACCACAGTACCTAAAGATATCGTTCACAGGAAATTAGTGTTTTTTGATTATAAAAGAAACCAATGACATACTTTTTAAATATAATTGAATTTTCTATGTATATAAAAAATACAAATTAATTATAAACTGCTTTAATCTGATTGAGGTACCCACTTACTGATATGTATATTTTATTGTTATTTCCGATAAATAAAATAAAATTTAAAAACTTAAAAATTATAATTAAAACAAAAACAAGCATAATACTAATATTACAATCTAAATTATAGAGGTTTGATAAAGAGGTATTTGATGGAAATTAAATTGGTGTCATTGAACCTAGGTTTCGTTTTACGGTATCTTTGGACTTTATACATGCAAAACCAGGGAACTCAGAAATAATGGGAACTGAAATACATAACGGGTAAGGCGATAGTAGATAACCGACTTGATTAAGAAAGAATCCGGGTTAAACTTACACACGTGTCAAAAATACGTTTTACGTCGAATACTGAAAACTGCTCTCGGTTTATGCATTTACGCTCATTTAATGTTGGTGTATTACACACACTATTGCACGTGCATTATGCGTGCTTCTTTTTCGTAGGACACTCACACATTCAAAACCCTGCATCAAGATGCGGCGTATTGAATATAGCCTATCGGTATTCTATTTATTATCTGTTCTGTGTACAAAACATATGTATTTATAAAAAAATGCCTTCATTGAACACTTCAAATGTAAAAATAATATTATTTGTTTGTTGCATAGCAACTGGGAAATGAGATAAACTGATATTATTTGCTTCAGCTATATTATTAAAGGAACCAAATAAAGCTCTATTTTATATACAACTACTTTAGTTTGAGTGTCTCCTGAAAAAAGGGTTTTTTTTGGATTTGTGAGGTTTAAGCGTCAATTACATTGAGCTACTTTACGAGCTGCTTGTTGGCAAATTTACAATCTGCCTGTAAAGTCGCCCAGTGTCATCATCGAACAAACTAACAAGCAGATTGTTAACACTCTACTGAGAAAAGTTGAAAGCCGGTCAACTTCACACGCTACACGCCGGCATGTGGGCCTACTGCGTATGCGCAGTAGAGACCTCACGGTAAAAAAAAACGAACTACGTTCTGTCAAAATAGTAGCTGGCTTGTGGCTTCTCAGCGAATGGAAAGTTTTATGTGTCATCATCACAATCGCAGTAGCTGAATCGCCCGTTTTTAAATTCGCCAACAGCTCGTAAAGTAGCTCAATGTAATTGACGCTTTACTATATGTGAAATTTTATTATAATGCATCTTAACTAAACCTTTATAATGTATTGGTAACACATAATTTATGATACAGCCTTCAAAATGTAGCTACGTCAGAGCTGTGAAAATACAAATTTATTATGATTCCATTGTTTAATAAATGAATTGTATCACTTTTTTGTCACGAATAACATACTATTCATAACAACAATATATGCGCGATACAATACATAATAAAATAACATTTAACATGCATATTTAGATTATAAATCACGAAGATTAGTTAATGTCCTTTTTGATAATATAAAAACCACACGAGTATTGAGAAACTAATTTAGTTTCAGTGGGGCATTGCATCGAAATGGGTTTTCGTATTCAGTTGATTGCATGTGCCTTCATTGTGTTAACAGTTGGTTTCGCGAAATCCGACGATCCTTTAGTAAGTCACCCATAATTTAATTATTAAGTTTTTAAAATAATCATTAACACCTTCACCAACTAATCTATTTATTGTATTTGTAAGACAATCGTTCGCTTTGATTTTTTTGTATACATCAGTTATATTAAAATTTATTTATATTTTGAAACAAAGATGTTTTGAACTGGAGAAATTAATTAATAATTAGCACTGTTGTGACATCTACTAACACACAGAAACTAATGCAGCAATTCTCCATCGAAAACCTAAACATAATCTGAACCATATTTGAAATATCTATAATACTAAGTCATAATTTATTCGGACTCCACGCAATAACATGCCGCGCTGTCATTTATGTCTCTTGTACCTTTGACCTATGACTAACATATGACAAGATTTCACTTAATAACACTTGAGTGAAACTTGTGACCTTTCAATACCCATCCTGTGACCCTTAGCAAGGATGTACAAAAGAACCAACAGACAATGTAACGTAAAAATGTTTACATGACGCTGAGATTTTTATTTTTAAATAAAGGTCGAAATGTATCCTAAATCGCGATAGGGGTCCAAGACTGCGTCACCGCTCACGAGGTTATCTCGCCAAATCTATTTTGTTATAACGTATAATTAAACATCTTATAATATCCAAGTGCAACGTACGTTTTTAAAAATGAATTATAAGTTATGGGCTGCTAAAATGCAAATACATTGAGTAAATCCAAAAGAGGTGAAAAAATAATTAAACCAATTTCATCAAATATAATTATTTATATTATTAATAATTGTCGCGATGAATGATCATAATATTATTTCGAAATAGAAAATATCCGTGACAAAAATATTCAAGTATTCTATTGATGACCGTACAACAATGACATTAATATGGACGAATCATCTGGAAAAGAAAATGACACTCACTTTATTGTCGGGTCTGCCGAATGGCATAATATGTTCTAACGCCATTACAATAAAGGTGATATTGCTATAAATTCCTGTTGGGTCTGCCGAATGGTTCGGTTCGAACGGGTTCGCTCAGATTAACATTGACATTAGAAACACTGCTCTAAGGCCATTACAATAAAGGTCATATTGCTATAAATTCCCGATGCGTGATATCGCATAATGGAAATTGCGTGACGTCTACCTATACATGCGAATGCGCAAATTTACTTGCTAGCTACTGTATTGAGTAAGTCGTCGATTAATAATGTCATTGCCTTACAAGCATTGAATTTAAGAAACTTTTCCTGCAGCCGGACTTATTTGCACTTGAACTTTTGAGGGCTTTAGTTTAAATTGATTTATTCAAATTATTTGTAAAAAATCACTAGTTCAGCAATTATGATCAATACATATTTTTAAATGTCAACATTATGTCGATTTTTGCTATAAAATATTATTTTTAAAAAGATTTTAATAGCTATATTCATTGATAAGCACCTACTTCTGTTTTTTTAAATGATTAAGAAATACCGAAAAACCGGTATTGAAATTTTTATTCGGTATTGCAATCTCTAGTTATGAACTACTTACCAATAATAATTACAGTGAATAACTAAAAATAACTAACTTGTAACAACCAGAATTTACAATGTCTTATTGGCCCAGAGTACTAACAACCCATTACGACGTATAATAAGTGTATAGTATAATTATTAATTGTCTGATATTTATATAAGTACCCAATATGTTGTGCTAAAAATACCAAATAATGTACCAAGTAAACTCCTCGTGGAAATGTGAAAAGTTCAAGCCCTGTGTCTTCCTCACATTAACTGCAAAATAATTAGGTGATCCTAATTACCTAAGTCCCAATAAAAAAAAAAACAACTACACTCTATTCCCAAAATAAAGGACTCCCTTAGCATTCTCACCGGATCCAGCGAGGATGAATAATTGTCAGTTGGTACTTACTAAATGTGTAAAATATAAAATGCGTTTAATTAGCAATAGGTTATATTAATAATTATTTTCACCATTGACATATTCTTAAAAGAACACTCAAATGCTCAGTTATAAGTTTCATTTATACTTTTCTCATGAGCATACATAAATGAAACGGCAAATAATTTTCAACAATAGGTGGGACGAAATTTTGCATCGTCGCTAATCGCCGAACGGCATTCGAGCTGGGAGCATGTCGATTTTTTTGTGATGGCGTCGTAAGAATATATTCTTATATTGTGTAAAGATGACTAAGAGACGTTATGATACCTGTACTCGAAAAAGCAAACATGTCAATGAATATATAATTACTAATATAACAATAAACATAACACTAAATGGACGCATGCTCGGCACGCGCCATTAGCACAATCCGCGCGTCGTGTAGTTACGATCTTTAGACCATGCCTCGGCTAAGATATAGCCACCGGTTATGTCCTGTATACATTCTCAATTGTTCAAAGATGATATGGAATCGCAACATTCTTCATTGAATACACATTGTTTATAAGTCATATAAACATACTCTTCCCCATCGCTTGGTAATTAATTGATAAAGGATTCGCGCAGAATCTGATAAACGTGGGATCGAACCACATTCAGTTTTTAATTTATGTACGATAATTTTGTTTCGAATGATTATTTGTATAGGGCCCAGCTGACATAACCATCGAACGTGTCGAAGAATGCGAAGAGCCAGAGAAGTATCAGAAGCCGATGACCGTCTCCATGAGTAAGGTCAACAGAACTCATGCTGGTTTCACCGGATGCTTTAGCTTCGATAGCGAGCTCGGAGAAAACTCAACGGTATGGAATTATAGACCTTGTATTATTGTATCAATTATCTTCGGGTTTCTGCCAAAAATTGGTAATTCTCGAAATCATATTATAGAGTAATTGCAATTTGAAGTTTGACATGCCCTCTAAAATAAAATTAGGCGTATTACTAGTTTCTTTGTACTTTATGTGTATGTTCTACATATCGGATGACCTTGAATTTTTTTCTAACATACATTATACACATAATCCGTTGTTATCTATAAATACCTAAATTATCGACTTACCAACTTTTGGCAGCAACCGTCGTGTGGTTACTGCCAAAAATTGTTAAGTCTCGAAAATGATGAAACATGAGCTATGGAGTAATTGCAATTTGAAAGATTGACATGCCCTATAAAAGCAGGCATAATGGTAATTTCTTTTTGCTTTATGTGCATGTTCTATATATCGGATGGCATTGAATTTTCTTTCTAGCATTCATATTTATATATAAAAACATAATCTATCGTTAACTCTAAACACCTAAATTATCGACTTACCAACTTTTAGGAGCAACCTCACGCCGTGTGGTTACTGCTAAAAGTTGATAAGTATCGAAATCATGTTATGGAGTTATTGCAATTGGAAAGTTTGACATAATCTATAAAATCAGGCAGCATGCTAATTTCTTTGTGTAGAACTTTTAGTAGCAACCCCATGATATAATATGTAAGATGACTCCGATTATCAGACGCATTCTTATATCATTAATATAATTTTAATAATTATCATAAAAAAATCTGTCGTCTATTGCAAGAGTTTTAAATGCTCAGTGTGGCCCATTAAGCGTCTGTCAATATTAAAATTTAAACATTCTACTTTTAGATACCTATCGTTCATTTTTGGGTCCTCTAAATCTATATCATTTGGTCGTTTCTTTGCAAGAAAATGTAGAATTACGAGTATTTCTCTAAAAACGATAAATAATCAAATTTTATAAACAAATATAATATCTATAGCCTATACAATATATAAAATACTACAGACCTACAAACTTATCTGAAGAATGGAATGGGGATAAATACATTTCGTTTGATTTATTAGATGTTTGTTATGAAAACAAGTGTCTCGATTTAACTCTAACTCTACTCCAACTTAGATTTGGTTCATTTATCAGCTAATGTTGATGTACCTATCTGTTGTTGTCTGTTTCCAGATAAACATAACTACAGCAAAGTGGGGAGATGGTGGGTGGAAAATAAACGCATTGAACGTGATGCAGCAAAGTGCCTGCGAAAACTTACTTAAACACGTCGAGGGCCCATGGAAAGCTATGCTCAAGGCGTCAGGCAATGAAGATGCTCCATGTCCTCTACCACCGGTAATAATAAACATAACCTAATCAATCAATTAGACGTTTTAATTTCTGTTAGGTAATTTGTACCAAAACACTTGTACGAATGTAATTTGGCAGAAACCATCATGCCGATGCAATGAATTGAACGAATTATACAAAAATAATTATAGTTTTCTAATCACCATGTGCTATCTTAAGATGATCATAATACGTAGGGTTGGTGCCAAAAGTATGTAGTTCGACATTTTGAGTATTTTAGTTAATAATCAATTATCAGTATTCAGAATAAGTTATATAATTGATAAAAGTTTTTAACTTCCAATTTTTCAATATGTCGTCAATGAAAAGTTTGTAAATTAACCCTTACCACTATTTTGAGGTTAAATTGTTGAATCTTTAACTAATATCCGTTTTTAAAACCAATTACGGCATTCTTATATGAAACTTGATGTCAAAATATAGCATTTTGCTGAATGTTATGTTAATGTTAATGTTATGCTGAAAGTTTGTAACTATAACTAGTGTCTAACTAGTATAACTATAGTCTACCAAAGGTTGATAAGTATCACCATTTCGTCTGTATATAATTCTTAAACAATGAGGACTATTTAACATATTGAAATAATAAAATATAGGTACTCAAATCTATTAAAAAATAACCTAATTAAATTCCGTTTAGACTAACACTGATTTTATAAAAGATGTCAAACTTTAAAATGGCGATAACTGCATAACATGTGTTTGAGCAGTAATCCCACGACATGCGCCTCCACAAAGTGGAGTTTATATAATAGATTTTTGGTTTTACGATAAATTTAAGTTATCTACTTGCTGAACCTATTAAGTCCATAGTCTGGGTTAAAACACACGTTGAAAAAACAACAAGTTCTTTTTTTATTTTCTTAACTATTTCTTTAAGCACCAAGGTGCATGCTTCCTACACAAGTCACATGCAGCTTCGTTTTGGGACAAGTTAGTGTGGCACAATTTTTTTCATTCTGACACGTTTATAGCGTTATAAAAGGCAGCCGTTCATGAATCGCGGCTGCATATACATGACGGGTGAAGATGGAGTAACTCAAACCATTTTCGAGTAAATTAATGGGGGCACCTTATTATCTTGACGGTGTCAAATCATTATACAACAAGATAGTGTGGTTAATTGTTACTTTCTTTTCAGGGTGACTACTGCGTCGAAAAATTAACCATGCAACTTGATGGTCTGTTTCCAAACATGATATATGGAAGACTAAGAGTGGATGCCGCTTTCCTCTTCGATAACGAGCCTGTAGTCTGCGTTAGGGCATACATCAAGTCGGAACCATCCAAAGGAGTTAAGATGAAATAAATAAATAACTGTATACTTTTGCTTGAACTACACCTTTTGAACACATAAATGAAAATATAAGTCTTGCCAAGTATCATTTTTGTTTTCCTAATAAACCCTTTGTACAACTTACGACCACTGTTGGATTTAATCTTGAAAGGGCCTGGGCCATAGACTATGGATACATCTAGACGCTAGTACTCGCCCAAAGTGCTCGCACTAGACGCTCAGAACTAAAATATAATTTTCTATTTTTTTACGTTACATAGTATTTTTAAGCGGTCAAAATGCAACCATTAGGTAAAGATATCCATAATTTAAGTTATTTTAAAGAAACAATAGGTCACTGATATTAAAATAAATAATAATATACAAATAAATTGTCACGAACATGTATCAACTTACCTATGAAACGTAATACCATCTTCTTGCTTATCAGTATGGCTACCATATTTTAATACAACACGCAGAATCACATTTCCTACTTAATTATCTAAAAATATATACCACTGACTTTATGTTTAACACAAAAAATAGCAAATTTAGCAACACGAACTCGCAGATTATCGATGCTACGTGAAGCGATTCACCACGATTTGCCAGCGATACTTTTGGAAACTGACTCAAAAATATGTAGACCTTTTATCTTACTCTAGCGCGTGTCGCAAAGATTATAAGGGTACCGAATACTTTCTCACTCGCACTTATGCGTCGTTTTTGTTCAAGCCTTGGCCTGGGCTAATGCATATCGGTGCCCCCATGAACCTAACTTATGCCGGTTTAACAACTTTAAATGTAAAGTATATTTTTTATCGGTCCAATGACGGAATGGTTCTATTGATGCACGCGGCTAACTAATATAATATATAATATAATAGTAATTTTTATCATGCATGTTCAAGTTGCAAAAATAACAAATTAAAATATAGCAAGGGTCTTCCTCAATAATATTGATAACTAATTCACTTACAATTATGTATTTTTTTATCTATGTGATTGTGTGACATTTTACCAGGGGCGGAATGTTATATAATTATCCATTGTAAATATGTTTTCAGTTTGCATATTATATTATTATGCCACTATTGATTTTAGTTATATTATATTATAATACTCGTACTCAGCTTCTCATTTTCTGATGGTTAGTTTGGTGATTTTATTTTGTTATTAAGTTTTTTTAGGTTTCGAGCCCCTACCAATTCTTAGGTCCTGAGCTTTAGCCCTTTTAACCATGTGCTATATCCAGCCCTACTTACAACAGTTTTTACCACGTTTTTCTTAACTCGTATTCTTGTTTGTCCGGTGGTTGTTTATCCAGTACAAACCTTGCAATCGATTCTAACTAACTTCCCGACTAGCTAGACATTTGAAACTTTTAGAATATATTATCAGAACACGATGCCAATGCATTCTTTTAATACTTTTAGCCATCTTTAAGTAGAATTGAATTCATTTTCAGTTAATTCTGTTTTGTATGAAAAGTTATTTCGGAAGAAATTCGTAATCCAATCTACTATTATTGGTTGCTAAGTGGGTAGTCCTAGCAACTAAATTATTAATTTATAGGTACGTGCGTTACTATGGAAATGAAAATATATTCTATATTTTTTTGTTTATTGCAAAATAGCAAAAAAATGATTTGTTGACAATTGCCTTATTTGTCTTAAATTATTATTACATAGAATTGTCAAGTTTATATGGTTCAACAGAAAATTTAAAAACGTCGTATATAAAAAGTTATTTTTATCTTGTAAGTATTATTAGTTTAATTTACCATTATAGTATTCACAAGCTGCTACATTTGCACTGCGTCAACATGAAAACAAGGTTGGTTTGGTTGTGCAAGATTGCATTGCATTGTCTATGCAAAGAATGGCTTAGTGTCTTGCGCCACCGCAATTGTGTTTTCAATTTGCTGCAACTTGCAGCGCCGTGCGTGCCCTTAGTGCAGTGCTCATGCATAGGAGCTGGATTTCTTATATTATCCAAAGTCCCAAAATTATTCTTTAATAAACCATAAAGACAACTTTAATAGGAAGATTGCGCTAATTTAAATACAAGTTTTTGAATTTTAAAATATGGAAGGGAAATTCTAATTTGAGTATAATTTTACTGATTATCTAAATCTATTTTGCACGTTAGGCATTACTAATTTAAAAAATACCTTAAGTCTGAAAGAATATTTTTGGAAATTCGTGCTTAATTGTTATGAATTTACGGTTTTATGGTTTTAGGGATTTCTGGATTCTATGAATATACTTAAGTGTGAATTTTCTCTGAATGATACGGCAATTTACGTTCATAATCTATACATAAAATTGACATATGGTATACCGACTGCATAATATATATAATGCCATTGGCTAAATCAAATAAGTTTTCACGTCTTGGTTTAGTGTCAAATCGTAGATTTTAAGAAAATAACAAGCAAGTTTTCAAAGAAAAATTAAAGAAATGTATGATTTTTAAACATTGTAAAAATAATTACATTTTAATAATATGTTGATGGTGACCCAAATACGTACCTGTTTTCTCTGGCACTTCCAAGGGTAAATCTGGCCCTGTTCGAGTTTTACGATAATAACCAATAAACTGGGCAGCAAAGTGTCAAAATATAGTTTTAAGAATAATATTTATATTTATAAAATTAATATTTTAATTGATACAGCCAAAACAAATGTCTAAATAAGATTACGGTTAGCGGTTGTCAAATCTAAATAATTTTATTATCATGATAAAAGCGGAATCTACAATGCACAGCATAGCGTCGCCAAATTTGTTGAGAGTCGTCATTTCTTCAGCTTCTAAATAATTATTATAATTTATTCATAATAATTACACCACCTTCTTATTATTTTCTAAAAACAGCGAATAAAACAGAATTGAACTCTTCTTTATTTTATTGTTTAATAGCTTACTACATTGTTATATTTTTTGGTAGAATTAACATTGGTAAAATTACATTATTTATTAGTAATAACTTATAATACATTAGATGATTACACGTACATTTACATTTTGAATGAAAATTCAACTTTAATACATTTTAGACTACTTTTTAATTACATTGATAAGTTTTAAATTACGTCATATTTTAACATTATTCAATATTGACAATGGTTTAATAATATTAAGTGTTTTTTTATATTAATTTAAATTATATTATTAGTGAACTACTTATATTACAAAACTAATAATAAAAAATCATAACTTAAAATTAAAATTATTTTCATATACTTACCAGTGGCGAGGGGTGGAGGTAGGATGTTAAATCCAACATAAATAGTGAATTTTAAACTTTGTTAGTCAAAATATGTATTTATTTAGATTGAACCAAAACTACAACGTGTAAATAGTTTTTAAAAATCAATTAAACCCTGCCTAATTTCAAGCCATATTAGATAATAGTCAACAAATATTCGTTTATCTATAAATTATGCCACCATTCATAATTTTATTACATTTTATAAACAGAATAATATTTTTTTTATAGATTATGGTTTGGTTAGGAAGGGATTAATGAATTTTAAAAAGCTATCAAATTAACACCGCCTGTAGTATGTATTCTTAATTCAAGTAATTCAACGAAAGCAAATAATTATGACTGAAAAAGTGTGCACTATTTTTGTTTGATCGCCCATAGCGTACCTAAACTAGTATGGTTTGGTTTAGACAGGGTTTAATTGAATTTAAAAACAAGCCAGGACCATTTTCAAATACTCTTCTTAGTTTAATGGAAATAAATTAGTATGACTGACAAAGTTTAGTGTTCACTTTTTATGTCACATCTTAACAGTGATCACCCACCTCTCACCACTGGCACCTATCTAACAATAGTTATTATAATATAATAATTATAATATAATATCAAGAAATTAAGAGATACTTTGAAATACTCACATTTTACAAACCACCTTATCTTATTTCATATTAAACACAAAATGTATATACGTATGTATGTGAGTGTATGTAAATAATGTAAACAGAAAGAAATCAAGCGATTATCAAATATAGTAACTACTTTCAGTACTAAAGATGCGCTAGGCGCGTAACCATTAGTTGGCAATTAGATATAATTAGAATGATATATTCAATATTCTATAAACGAAGTATTATTTTCAAATGATCCATTATTACTATTACAAAAATAGTATTTAATACATCAATTAGTGTTTGAAGGAGTAAGTACACGTCAGTCAAATAATGACATTTTCTATACCTGAGTCAATCGAGCATGATTCAATATTAGAAATAGAATGCTTAAAACTTATTATACAAAGCAGTATAAATATGTATCTATAAACATAAAAAGTGTCACCAAAATAAGAACGCTTGTACCGCAAAAGTAGGGGAGTGTATTTTTTTTTTAAGGACAGACAATAGATAATGAGAATAAAAAGTGTAAAAATCTGTGATGGTTCCAATAATAGGCGGACACAAAAAGCATAGTACATAAAATTAAATCAAATATTAAATACAGTTCTGATGAATATATCGGATATTTATTAAAAATGATTTTAAAAATGCAAACGTAGCAATCCTAAAGAGAATGAAAAATAGAAAAAAACTGAAACACATGAAAAGTACATGAACAGAAGACAGGGAAAGTACAGTCAAAAAGCAGTCGTCCTGATAGAGTCGTATTTTGAAGCAATTTAATTGGAAGGAGGCAAGTCAAAACAGATCCGAGTGGATATGGAGATTTATGGCTCTGCAGAGTCGTAACATAAATTATATTTGTGACCAGACAAACTAAAATAAACATGATCAGAAAACCTCAAAAATAAATTAATTATTATAAATTTATTTAAGGATATTAATAATTTAACCACGCAAAGATTTATACTCTCATCTGTCAAGCGTTCTTATGTTGGTGACTACTTATTTATAATTTTACATTCCAAAAAAAATGAAGCCTGAAATGCGCACCTGTTTTCGGCGTAGTTCCATTTTAAAAAAAATATATTTTGAAATCGATGACAGATGTGAATAAAACACAAATATGATAATAGTTGCCGTCATTTGCATTACGTACTGAAAAATAGTACCTATTTAATTAAATTATACGTAAGCATTATAACATTGTGAATTTCTTAAAATGATGGGAAACATTTTTTAAAGCACAAAAATATATATTGGAAGGTTTCAGTAGACATTTTGGCCATTTGGATGACTTCATTAATTTACTATTCGTCGTGGAAATAATACTTTTTCATTTATGCACTAGATTAAGGACCAACGTTGTAGGGGAAATTTAGACAATCTTTTTCTGTTATTTTACATGAGACATATTACTAAATTATAAATGCCAGCAAAATGTTTTTAATAATTAACATAACTTAGATATTTTTTCGCACATAGCAGATAACTATAGTTTAATTTTTGAGATCCGTGCTAATGACATTATATTATATACAACAACTATTGTACACTCAAATTACAGATGAAGCTTCATAATTTGCTTCAAAATCCTTTAAATATTACAAGTTTTTACTGACCATATTCCCAACATTTAATATAATATAATATAATAATATATAATAATATGTTTATATAGATGTATTCCATAGAGAACGTTTTATAATACACAATTTAATGCTATTTTTAATAGCATTGTAGATAATATACTATTGATTTTAATTTTTCACATTCTAGTAAGTATATACTATTAATAATTACACCTTTCTTAATTTAAAAATTATATTAATATATATTCGTTAAAATTAGACATTATTTACAATATTTCACACACAGTCATTGTCAATTAAATAAGATTAAATAATAAATACAGTTACTTAATTATATTTTGTGGAATGACCTACTTACGCAATTATATATAGTACGTATCTATTTTTTATTACAACGTTTTTGTCCGGTGGTTGTTTGTCCGGTACAAATCTTGCAATCGATTTTTAATTAACTTCTCGAATAACTAGTCATTTTAAACTTTTAGAATATATCATAACACGATGCCAATGCATTTTTTTAATACTTTTAGCCATTTTTCAGTAGAAATAAATTCATTTTCAGTTAATTTTGTTTTGTATGAAAAGTTATTTCGGATATTGTTTGCTAGGAAATTTTTAATATATACGTGCGTTACTATGGAAATCAATATGAGTGTCAAAATGATATTTTAGTATTATTTCTATCAAATACAATTTTTTTATCGTTTAAGCTAGTCAAGTTAAGTTTATATGATTCAACAGAAAATTTAAAAACGTTGTATATAAAAAGTTCTTTTTATCTTGTAATTATTCACTCTATATTTATTATCTTATTCTTCTATAGCTATTGATCAAATCAATAAATAAATTATTTTTAAATAAAAATATTGACATTTATATATAATAAAATATTATTTTATAATGACTAGAGTTCACTCATTCCGTCTATGATGAATTTGATTAAATTCAAATTCAAACTTATTTTTAAAATCAAACGCTTTTTATTAATTATTGTTATCTCTAATAATGCCCGGCATTTTTATAATAAATAAATATCTAATTGTAAGCATACACTAATTATATTAATTACTTACCTAAATAGATTAATTTATAAGTAGTAATAGGCGTCATTATATACAGTTTTCGACGCCGTATATTATATTGGAAACACAATGACTAGAGTTTCACTCGTTTTCTTCTTCATTTAATACCTGTATGGTATAAATAAATTTACTAATACTAAGTTTTAAATAATACGAAGCCTGAAATAATAAAACAATGATAAAAATAAATTAAAACCTTCTAATTATAATATTAATTCAAATTGAGAAAAGAATAAGTAGTAAAATAATATTGATTTTAAATTCGTCCTTAGTATTTGGGTTAGCCTACATATTTATAAATTCTCACATTGATAAAAATAATTTAATAAAACTTGTAATAATAATTACAGTTTTCATATTAATTAATGTATGTATTAAAATAATTAATTATGCCATCAAAAGGTCACCATCTGAGCTATCTCACATTTTTAAATAAATATTTTTTAAATTTTCTTCCAATATAATTAATGTAAAATTTGCAGAGGCGATTTTATATGAAAAATTATTACTTTAGACGAATCTTTGATAAAATTAATATTTTGCACATTTTTTTCAATTAATTCAAATCTGATTTTCACAAAAAAATAGGGCTATGTTCAATGAAACATTAGGTATATTGCCCAATTGTAATAAATTTAAAATATATCATTAATACATTTTTTTGTAAAGTAGGCAGGTACTAAGGCATTTAAAAAAATAATATATTAAAAATAATTGTCCACTTAGTTTTAAACAATAATATTCCTAAGATAATATTAATTAAGCATTATATTCTATGTAACGCTCTTAATTGTATATAATACATACTTTTTATGCTAAGCTTAACATTTATTGGTAGGTATATGAGATCCATCGTTTTATATACAATTCTAATACCTAATTAACTTTCTACAAACAATATTATCACACAGAATTTAAATGTTTATACTAACAATCTATTAACAAAATTGATTCCTAATACCGGCCTAATACTCACACACACCACAATCCATATCTACATAATATTAATATTTCCATTAAAAATATTTTATACTCTTTCGTACAATATCCATGAAATATAAATAGTTAAAATCAATGAAAATACATTGGTCGTTGCTCCCTATCATAATCGTGCCCCTGTCTTCCATTAAAACCGTACAGAGGGTTAAAATTCCCAGTCTGAAAATCAGACATCACATTGGTTGCAGCTGCACCGGAATTCTGTCCAAACCTCCATCCAGGAAAACCCTCAACAACCTGCGGAAACCGTGGTACCGGCCTCAAGATCATCAACTGTCAGTTGTTCTCCAAATGCTCAACATCCATTTTCTTTGACACACTATTATCAGGTGCTACGCCTCTTTTGGAATTACCATGTCTAGTATCGTCTTCGGATCCTGTTATATCAAGCGTCTGAGAATCATCAGTATCTGTACAGACAGAAGAAGCACTTTTGCTGACAGCTGAATGTATTTCATAATGCCTTTGCGACCTTTCCGAAGTGTTCTCACAATCAGCAAAATAGTTTGTACTTAATGGTCTACCAGGTGGAACTTTACCCCAGAAATTATTAAAATTAGCATCTCTTACATCTTCTTCTACTCCGTAATGAGGATGTTTTCTTGGTGTTAGATCGCTTTGTACTAAACGGAAAGCTGAAAACTCTTGATGACCACTTCGTTGTTGTGCTAATAATCGCTCATGCAAAGCATCTTCCATTATTTTTACATCGTCTCCAAAATCATCAATTCTTCTAGGATATTTCAATGCATCTTCGCTTTTATCAAATGGTGCATCAATAGGTGATTTAGTCTCGAAGTTTTGATGACTGGCATAGTGTTTTCGAAGATACGCTTGTCTTCTGAATATTTTCCCGCATACACTGCAGGGGAATCTGGTACCTTCGGGGTTCTCTAATACATCGTTGGAGACACGATCAACGTCGAGTTGGATTGGCGCTGGTTGAAGTTTCCGGATAGGCTTGGAGCCGCCTGGTACACGGGGTTTGTGCCAACGCCGATGCGACGCGAGGTTTGCTGGACAATTGAATACCTGGAAATGAGAAATAAAACATTATTCTAATGAATATAATACACGATAAAACATATTATTGTACGCTAAGTTTTCTTTCAAAGATATAAGGATATCCGTTAATTAGTTCCAGTTAAAAATTACTACTAATTTCGTAATACCCCAACTCGAGAATTGCACTCCGCATGGAACCGATTTCAATGACGTATTTTACGACAAAAAGTACTTATAATAATATTATCTTTTCGAAATAATTCCCCACTAGTAAAAACCCACGCGCTACGAAATTCCCAATCAATTAGGTATTTTAATTTATTTATTACTCAAAATAACCATAATAATTATTAATTCGTTTCCATAGCAACCGACCGTATCATCAGTCATCACCATGACGATATCAGTGTAAAGAAAGGCGACATAAAAGCGTGCCCGAGGAAACATCTGCTCATGTAGGGAGAATGCCTCACCTGCTGGGCACAGACAAGGGCAACTCGTAGAGGGTTGTTTTAAAATGTCATTTAATATTTTTTCATCTATACATACAAATGTGCTTTCTATATCTATAAATAAATTAACTTGAAAATACATCGACTGGTTATTTCTGATAACTGCTGTTTCTATCGTATCGGCTGATACTTTCCTACTTAAATACCTATATTTAATGTGTAATGATAGCGTAGCACATGTAATGTCTGCATTAAAATTATTGTTTCCAATTTCCAGCAGATGATTAATCATGTGTTATTATGAAAAACAGTTTTTTCTCTAATCTCAATATTTATTAAATAGTAAAGAATGGACATAGTCAAATTAATATATTAAATTTTCATAAAACACATCAAAATTATGCGATTTCTCAAAAATTATAAGTCAATTGCAATGTTGAATGTAAAGTTAACCACATATATTTTACTATAATTGCTAATGCGCACGATGTCTGAGGCAGCGACCGGTAATGTGTCAGGTTAAAATGTTGTGAATCGAGGATTTGAATCCTTTGCCTGGCAAATTCTCATGTTATAAAACTCCTGTTTTTCGTAAAAACCAAGATCTGCCTCTATTCTGTAGAGATCCATATGGTCCTCTTAGAATTGATCATGGTGTTATATCGTAATACAATCCAATGCTAATTATTAATAAAGTTGAAGGTATAATGCACGTATATACTAAATAATTATTTTAAAATAATATGTATGTTTAATCATGGATTACTTATGTACACTAAAATATAGTTTTTATTCTCAATTTTAAACGACATCGTTTTATGATATTAATATATTTTATCTGACCATGGTTTCTATGGTGATAAAAAACAGGGCATAATAATGGTATATGTATATTATCTACAAAATCAGCAAATTATTCAGACGTAACTCTCAAATATATCACAATTTCTTAATGTTTTATCGACACACGACGCATAGGCCCTTTAAGGCTATACTTCAGTTGAGGCATGGTCTAAAAAGATCGTGGCTAGGCGATGCGCGGATTGTGCAAATGACGCGTGCCGAACGAAATATAATTTGTCATAAAAATTCAACATGCGTCCATTTAATGTTATGTTTATTGTTATATTACTAATAATAATAATAATAGTATATTCATTGACATGTTTTCTTTTTCAAATACATACGTAAAGTTTTTTAGTCATCTTTACACGATTTAAGAATATATTCATCCGACGTCATGACAAAACAAATCGACGTGCGCACACCTCACTGTCGGTCTCCGATTGGCGACGAGTGCGAAATTTTGTCGCACCTACCGTTGAAAATTATTTGCCGTTTCACTGAAGTACGCTTTTATGGATTTTAGAATTTAAAGAAAATAAAAGCATAAAATTGGAAGTACGGAGACACTAATAACAGTATTCAATTTTTAAACGAACAAATAATTACCATTCACCAGTTGCTTTAGCACGCCTATGTGTACATAGATTTTGAACCCTATTAAATAAGGGGTTAGATATAGAAAAGGGGTAGGTACTCAGTTTATCAATTGGGAGCTTAACAAAAAGCCCTTAATAGTTGTGATAAAAGATATTTTTCCAGTTTTCTTTATTGGGAGGCCATAGTATATTTCACTCTGTATGCCTAAAGAGATAATTCCCAAAGCGAATATATTTTCATTGAGTAGTAGTTAATATTGATTGACTTTGATGATTGTTGCATATTGAAATAAATCAAATCACCGCATTGCAATTGAAGAAAATCAATAGCTAACAGTACCATCGTAATTCGCAATTCAGTGTCACAGCCTGAATTTAGTCGGCTTTGGAGTGGACTGTGGTTTCATTGAGAAATATTCCTCTGTGGATATTTATAAGAAGGAAATAATAATAATATGAACCACAATATTCTTCACAATTTGATTATGACATAAATGTCTGCATTACTGCACGAATATAAATTGTGAATATTGTTTTATTAACTGCAACCATTGATTTGTGTCTACTTGAGTAGCGTTATACTTTAAATTCTAATTTATTTAATATCGTTCATGTATTCCACTTCAAAAAAGGGCGCAATATTTAATTTCTTCTATGTGTATGCATATCAATAATGAGAAGCTGATGATTGGATAATGACAAGTGCACTTGTTACCAAGTTGATTAAATCTACTTCGATGTCAAGTAATACGTTTTCTACATTTTGTAAACGAGGTCTTGTTTGCAATGACCCGTTATTTCCATGTCAAGAAAAATATATTGATATTATTTAATGTTATTTTTTAATAACAATATTTCAACAGGAGTTCATTGAAAGACATTCAATGTTTGGAATACAATGCTTATAAGATATCATACAAAACAGCTGTACGATTGTATCCTTTTTCACTATAAATAAGTATGTGGTGATATAAAAACTACTTCTGACTTCACTTAAATTACTAAATACACCACTGTTTAAAATAATATAGGTAAATAGGTATTCACAAATAATTACGAATTAATTTAAATATTTGCTCATCTATATCAGACCGCGAATTAGTTTTTTTAACAATCAAGAAAAAGTGCACATTTTTTACAATAAAACTTCCATAATTTTAGTGACAGATAAAACAAAAGAATGATACATTACATAAATTTTGGACTTTATGTTTTAGTATTTACCTCTAGTTCCTTATCGATATTTCGTAATGAATATTGAATTGTAGTCCGACACACCTGTCAACAACAATAACTCTAAATATAATTGTATTATTACTATTAAAAACTTTGTTTGAACCCCATAAAATATAAATAGATACGACATGCACTCTTTAATGTTGGCCCCCCCAGTTATTTGTTTTACTTCGCGTTTGTATAATTTAAAATTTCGAACAAAGAATAATCGTATTTTTTTGTTTTGATCTGACATTGAAGTCTGAACTTATTTAAGTTAATAATAAATAACTGTCATAAAATGCTCAGATGCGGGCAACACCAAAACATTGCAGGTGTTTTTCCCCCATTCTGAGTGAATTACGTACAATTATTTTTACACGCATACGTCAACAGGAGAATTTGTGAAATATATGCGTGTTGGCTTTTCCTCAATTCAATTTCTGACTCATCCAAACATTTAACTAAACAACTATAAGTACTTGATTCATTATTGAATTGTATTTATTAATTTATCGATAGCTGTTTGTAAACAAAATTGTTGTTTCTAAGTTCTGTGTTCTCAAATGCTAAGCTGATTTTATTTTAAAGCTTTTTTTATATCTAAGTAATAGCCACAAAATTTTGTAGAATATACTGTGCATATTTCAAAGTAGGGAAAGTATTATATCACCTATTTATAATATTCTGAAATACTATCAATGTTTTTTAATAGTTTCATACGTACTATATTATAAATTATCAAGTAATATCGTTACCTATCTACAGGATGTATGCCACAAACGCGCATACGCGCTCTCCAATTCATTACGCGCACTCCAATTCAATACGTGCAAGACCGGCTATATAAAATGAGCGTGTATACAAGCTGTACTTTACACTCATACTTGCCCCGGTCGATTGTTTTAAATAATTTAATAAATTATATTGTACACACATTGCCATATCTTAGAATCATGGTGAAGTGCTTAAGTAACCTAAATACAAGAAAGGCTTTATGTTAAACCCACTTTTAATATATGTCCAATAAAAAGATCATGTTTATATGGTTTAATTCGCGGCCCACTAGGTACTGCCTCCTGGCATTAAACAAATACATCGTTTATTTTTTAAATCCCAACTGTGGTGAATAGCGTATTAAAAAAAACGATTTTAATATAATTATTGTTCGTCAAATTTGTAAATTGCTTTAAAACATAACGTTAGTTAGTTGAAAACATGATATTTACTTGAAAATGCATTCGAAATACTGAAGTTTTGCTGATATTCTCAGCCTTGGCAGTATTAAATGCATTTTTATTTTATTTATTTTAAATGGCAATCTGCTGTTATTTATCTACTTACGTACTATCATTTTAATGGTGATATTGTTATGCTTACAGCACTAATCAAAGCATTATAACGCGACACTGGTAAATAAATCTCAAAGCTCAAGTAGCAAGCCTAATTCAACTGGATCTGCGATGCACACGAACTGCGAGCAGGTTGAAATTAATCTCTTCAAGAAAGTCAGCTATAACTATGTGGTAATTCATGATAACTAAAAAAAATACTATTTTCTTACCTTGTCACACTCTGGACATCTATACTCTATGTGGACTATCCTGGAGCAACGGTGCTGAGCAAGAGTGAAGGCATCTTCATATAGCTGGCGGCACAGCCTACAGATATACGATCCCAGTTTGTTTTCTATACTGGCCAATGTCGCCTTTGCTTCTTCTGTAATTTCCACCACGTTGAACGCCGGATCTATATCACCCTAAGAAAATTATATACATATTAATAATAAATATATTATTTGATTCTGCCTGAACTAGCAAATAAAACCCGCAAAGTAAGTTTAATGTTAAATTTCTTAAAAACAAAAATAATGATAAACTTCTTAAGGGCTGTCCATATATGATGTCATTTTCTAAAAGGGGGGGGGAGAAATTCTAATAAACTGTAATGCAATTATTTGTGTGTGACAAAAGCAATAAAATATAAACTCATTTTAAATTATTTATTTAAATCGATTATTGTCAACGAATTCGTTTCTTAACGAATGAGAAGGAAGTTCGGTACTGTTCGGTTATACGGAATACAGCGGAAAACACATTTTGAAATAGCCGATAAACTGGATTATTTGTTAGGTTAACCTAACCAATCCTAACCTAACCTAACCTAACCCAACCTAACCTTACCTAAACTAACCCAAACTAACAAATAATTCAGTATAACGGGTATTTTCAAATTGTGTTTTCCGCTGTATTCCTGATAACCGAACAGTACCGGAAGTTCAAACAATGTGACGTAATTTAAATAGGGCATTAAAGATTTTGTGACGATGTTGAAAGGGGGGGGGGGGGCAAAACTATCGAAAATTGTGTATGACGTAATTCATGAACGATACATTAGCTATTACAAAAGCGATCGAAATTACATAATATATTGGACAAGACATTTCAGATACAAGTATGTATGACAAAATGTCTCACATAATCAAACTGATATAAAGCGCATTCATACTCCTGAATAGAATCTATCTAAAAAATGATCTTCTAGTATGTTTCACGTGTACAATGTTTAACCAATAAATGCTACAAGTGTCAGCGAATACTTGTGGAATATGGATATTATTTAATGTAAGAGAAATCCAAAAATAAGCGTTGCAAAACGTGCATGATTAACATAACGGCAATGGGCTGTCTCTTAGTGAGTAGAATGAGTAGATGACCGCTAAATAAATACAGGTATACAGTTAGTTGTACCTAAGTGACACTAAAAAGTTGCAGACTTCCTTAAAACATGCCGAATGAACGAACTCGTCAAGTTCAACGAAAGTACTTCTTTCAAAAAATACCCAAAAGAAGGTTTTATAAGTTAGTATATTCAAATTTATTTATATACATGTATGACAAGCCATATTATTATTGTATTAGCTTTTCAACGTGTTTGGTCTGAATGTAATAAATTTTTATACTTTTATTTGAAAGCTCAGTTTTATGTAAATAATCTACATAATCTTGTAATATTACCTTTCTCACGACCAGAGTCTCATCGTCAGCTAGCTCCCTAATGATGGTTCCAGAAACCGGCGAACTCTTGTCCTCATCAAACTGCAATCGTCTAACAGCCTTGCTCTTCTTCAACACAGATCCAGTCTTCGGATAAATCTTCTTCGGCTTTTCTTCCACGTCAATGATATCAATATCCGGAGACTCTCTTCCTAGACATTCCACATCTTTATCATCGGGAGTTTTGGCTTCCAAAAAATAATCACTGTCATATTTGGATAACTTCTTACGAGGCACCAATGGCTCATCATCAGATTGGTTTAAATCTTCGTCGTCGTCAGTTATCTTAATTGAAACACGCCGTTTTTGGGCTCTTACTAAATTATCATTTTGTTCTTCTTCTAACTGATTCTCAGTATCTATATTAATTATTCCTTCATTATCTACACTTTTCTCTAGTTTATTTGAGTCGATTTTGTCATCCATTCTTGGTGACATTAACTCGTCATTATTATTCTCATTTTTTCTCATGACTTTTCTAGATGGCGGAGGTGTACACGGAGGTGTAATTGAAATAGATGTTTTAACAGATAAATCTAACGGAGTAATTGGCTCTGGATACCCCATAAATGGAGGCATCATTGACTGCTGCGGTCTCTGTTGATGGTATCTGCTAAAGATCTGCGATGACAGCGCTGATCCGACTGGCATTGATGGTATATGGCTGTTGAGGTAGTATTGGCTCATTGGTATAAATGGCCTCAAAGATTGTGTTGTCGATATACCCTCCATATTGTGATATCTTATCTCCCTCCTTTCGAGAAAGTCGCCCGTTAATTTACTGACTAGCATTATATTAAAATTATCTTGACTCGATTCGACTAGATCGTTGCCTTTTCGTATCAAGGAGTATCTGCAATATAAAGAATTTCAAAATATTTAGGATATTTTCTATTATAATTATCGACAATATCTCTATTAGATTCATATTGTATAAGCAACGGTCAAAATGCTTGGCATCTGTTTGAATTTCTTATGATCCATATTTGTAAGCATCGTTACGAGACAAACGATATTTGTAATAGTTTAAAGTAAAATACTAATTATAATACAAGGATATTATATGGCGTTAAATAAACAATAATTAAAATTCATTTTAAATACTCCTGAGAAAATATATTATTTTCCGACCATGTCCGATCCTAATAGAATCATATGGGCCTCCACAAAGTAGAGGTTTATATTAACAGATTTTATTTTTTACGAGAAATGGATGTCAGCCACTTGCTCAACCTATTAGGTCCATACCCTGACTCACACACAAATTGAAAAACAATATATTGTGTACTTGCTAGACCCAGGATTCGAACCTGAGACCCACGGCGTGATAGTCCAATGGTTAAGCTTGCGACAAATTTTAACTGATGGATCTTAATAGTCTCTGAAGCGCTTTCAAAATTATGTATGTTCAATAATTAGCATGTTACATTCTTAAATCTTGTGAATTATTCGTTGAATAAAAAAACGGTTAATTAGAAATACATAATTTTAAACCATAACGACATATTATATTTCGTCCACTTTAACATGGTATTATTGGCTTACACAAAAAATACATTACAGGTATTTACACTGACAATTATTGATTGAATTAAAAAAATATTAAGCTTCTATTCACAGAAATATACAAATCTTTCATTGATTTATTTTTCCATGCTTCAGTGTCACGAAAACCCTGCAAAGTATTTCACCGACATTTTCTCTGTGTACTGTCTCATACTGTAAACAACGCCAAATCAAAATATGTCTACATGATTTAAAAATAAAATCTAAACGCTTTTCGTAAATTAAACATACTCGCCTCCAAATTATTGTATTTTTATCTACTAACAATTAGCTTATCATAATATATAATTTATCTTAAATGCATCTCATCTTGATTTAACTAACTCTTAGATCACAATATCTAATGGTTCTATGAGCAAAGATTATTCTTAGATTAAAAACTGTTAAACAGTTGACTTGCCATATTACTTTTAATTTCACTAAAAATAATAATATTACTGGCTAAGTAAATACGCTATTGACAAAAAGTTTCGAATTTAGTAACTACCTATCCATTAAACATCATTTTATTTATATATATATTACGTACATACCTAACACTAGGTATACATAGTCAACAGTACTGTTTCCAAGAAATTGTGGTGGGTCAGGAAAATCTCAACGAGAGAAACTTCAACTACAAAATGGACAGTACTTGAATTAGAGAAAATGTTTGATTTCAACTTATGTTTCTCAGTTGGGTTTCCTCGACCGTCCCTTCGATAATGTAGAAAATCTTTTCTTATTGTGTTTGCACTCGACATTTTCAAAGTAAATAAGTAAGTAGAGATTCCCCCTATTTATTTTCATATTTATTACATAGGTTTATGTAGATACAGCGAAGGCCGTTAATACCCATAGCAGGTTTATTAGTAATTAGTTAAAGACGTGTAATTAAAATAACACCGAGATAGACTTCGTATACGACTCCTGTAGGAACACTTTCAACTAATCGTAGGAAGTATATTAATGAGTTAGATAACTTCTTTATCCATCAGTATATAGATCCTTGGTGAAAATGAAGACAAAATATTATAATAACAAGTGGATAATGCATTATACTATTCTGCCATATTAAATAAACCATAACCACTACACGATTTGTCGCTCGAAATAACAAACGCATTGCATCACCCCAATTTTATTCGTCAAGGCTTTCAGTCCCAACTTCACATAAAAGGCCGGGGGATCCCCAAATTGGCGGCGACAAAAAGAATCCCGCGACAAATCCTCTGATTGAATTGTCGAAGCCCGTAAACGGCGCCTTCCCCGTTCGGGAGGCGAGAGCGCCCCGACGCTGAATTTTTACGCGTCGGTTGGAATTAAATTATACTCAGAAGAAACTGGCCGAATAAAAGTATTATATTGGATACAAATAATATGCATTTCTCTTAGTTACTTTTTAGTATATTTATTTGTTCCTTTGAAATAAACAAAAAGAAAGGTTTATATTTTTTACTAGTACGTTTGAACCCACTCGGATATCACTTTTCGGCGTGTTTATGCACTATTTACATTCACCTATAGTAAATATACAATTTTCACCGATTACAGTTACTTACTGTTTGTATTTTATGGCTTTCCAATTTAGTAGATCAAAGGGGAAAAGGCTAATCTTTCCGTCAAAAACGCAGATAAAAACAATTACCCAGTTTTGAGTGGATTGTACGTACACATTTATTATAATTTTATTATATAATTTTAATAAAGTATACTAAGAAACTTAATTCATTATTTAAATTAAAAATAAAACTATATTTGTCTTAATTTTAATATTAAAAAGTGTTGGTCGTCCATTTAAAAAAATGCAAAGAAACCGTTTTATTTTTTACATATTCAATTGTAAAATGATTTAACTAAAAATCAATCAATTCAGACGATAAATAAAATACTTAATTTTCTCCGTCATCTTGGGTAAAAACTTAGAGGTTCTTGGGTATTTTTAAAATGACACTTAAGATATTATGCATAGTCATCATACTGCAGATGGTTTTATTATAAAAAAGTGTGCAAATATTTTACATCGTTAAAAAAAATCATATCGATTTTCTAAAAATAAATATTTGATCTGCATGAAAGCATGTCTTCTATTTTTGCTTAAGCCACCAACATATCCAGAGACACTTGTTATGTCAATTAATCAGGTGCATGGAAAAAATGACTCCTATTTTCATTATTAAGCGGAGCAATATGAGCAACCCTGCATTATTACATTAGTGGTGTTAACTATCAATTCTTGTTGAAAGACGGTTTTATTTTAATTAACAATCAAATAATTTTTATTATCAATATTGTCATCAGAGCAGAGCTGTATGGTGGTAGTAAGTAGAAGTTAATGTTAATAGTATTTTTAAAATGAAAATGCAGTCAATAAGAAATAATAATATAATAGTATTTTATAGATTGATACAATATCGTCATAAAGCTTTTTAACAGAACACATTTATGTATCCAAATAAGAAGATAATTTATATTCGTATACCATGTATCCAATTTAAATTGGACGGTGCCATTTAACATACAGTTAACATTAAAAATGACCTTAGTAGAATAGTAATCATTACAAGTAAAAATAACTTTTTATATACAACGTTTTTAAATTTTCTGTTCAATTATCATGCTCAATATCCTCAAACTTGTACTTGATATGAAGTAAATAAAAAACAAACAAACAAATATAGAATACTGAAATGTCATTTTGATTTCCATAGTAACGCACGTATATATTAATAATTTAGTTGCTAGGACCAACCACTTAGCAACCAATAATAGTGGATTGGATTACGGATTTCTTCCGAAATAACTTTTCATACAAAACAGAATTAACTGAAAATGAATTCAATTCTGCTTAAAGATGGCTAAAAGTATTAAAACAATGCATTGGCATCGTGTTCTGATATATTCTAAAAATTTCAAATGTCTAGCTAGTCGGGAAGTTAGTTAAAAATCGATTGCAAGATTTGTACTGAATAAACAACCACCGGACAAATAAGAAGCTAATAAAAACGTTGTAAAAAATAATCACCCGTTAACTAATCTAGTAGAATATAACATTAACCGTTTTTCTACAAAAAAATATGTACATAAAACTGTTTTGTTGAAATGTATATTGAATTTTCTGTGCTTTACATATTAAAAATTGCTGAAAAAAGCTCTAGTTTGATGTAAGTACCATTTTTATAATATGTAACAATTAATAAGACCACCGATCTTTAGAATTTGTATGAAAAAAATAGATAATATGGTGTAATTTTTTTCGTTTTATTTTTATTTTTTTGCGCTATCTCTAGACCTAGAGAATAAGGTTTTCTTGAACATCTTTGGCACAAAAAGTATAAAAATATGATTATTTTTCATCAATATTATATCAAAGTATTTTAATTAGTATATTAGTAAGTAAATATAACACAAAGCCTCATGGCATAGGGACATACACATAAATCTATCTAATAGAACCCATCATTGCGCCGTACCCCATCTGGTTTTAACGGGGCATATAACAAGGTGCGAATATGTGACGTTTTCTTTATGTCAGAAAATTTCTTGGGAGCAGTCACCCAAGAATGAGATCGCCACTCACTCAAGTGAGCTTTGATTGAATTAATTCAGACTTTTGTTTCTCGTGTACAGATAATATACATTTTGTTGATTATTATTATCAAGCGTTAAAATTATGTACCTAAATACCTTTGTGAATATTTTACGTGTTACCTCGTCGATGCAATGCTAACATATTTGTTTGTTCCTTCCAATTTTGAATTTTCATTATATGATTTGGAATTCGATTTTAATTTGGTGTTCTTTTGTTTGTTTTTCACAGCTGTCAAAATTATATTATTTTGACATATCGAATACCAATTACCTAGATACAATTATATTGATATTGAACATGACATTGGGTTTTTTTAAAAGGACTAACCACCTGATCCTTTAATTCATTCAACAACCTTTATAATGCGATTGAATTAAGAAATTAGAAATCATGATAAAAATGTTAATACACTTTACCATTGGCAACATATTATGGTTAATTATTGACGAGCGGCTAACGCGTCGGCTTATAATATCGTGGATCCCAGATTCGAATCCTGGGTCTAAAAAATACACATATTGTTTTTTCAGTGTGTGTTTGGAGTCAAAGTATGGACCTGATAGGTTGAACAAGTGGCTAACATCCATATCTTGTTAAAACAAAAAAATCTGTGAATACAAAACTTCCATTCCGTGGAGGGCCATATGATCTTCTTAGGATCGGTCATGGTCAAAAAAAAAAAAATACGTATTAATATGGACGAAGTACCTATGTGAAAAATAATATGACTAAAATTTTATACAAGTCTGCTAGAATCATTCTATATGTTTTTTGTTCTTTCATAATATATATATATATGTATAAATCAAAGTGACGGTCAATTGAACTCTACCTGCAGAGGTAAATTCACAAACTGCGCTAATTTGTATTTTACAATATATTATTATATCACTATATTGTGTATCCTAATAGAATCATATTATTATAAGCCTCCACAGAGTGGAAATCATATTAATAGATTTTTTTACTACGTGAAATAGATTAACACCACTTTATTAGTCTATTAATTCCATGCTCTAGAGTCTAGTTGTAAATTTTGTATTTGAACTCGGGACTGACAGACATTATAAACCAACAAGTCACTGCTCGACTATTGTGGACGCAAATTCACCGTATACCTACGAAAATATTAATAAAATTTTCTGGGATATTTTTAAAAGAAATTTTCTCAACCTTTAAACTCTATAGGTAAAGCAATAACGATTTTAGTCACATGTCTTTTAACTTTTTCTATAAAAAGTATCTATTTTCCTGTTCAAATGTTAATTTATGGTAACCTATTTGACGTCTAATTTGTAACGCCTAAAACAAATCGTTTTTATCTCAATGGAACTCAGATACGTCATCCCAGAATACAAAACTGTTACAATTGATGCGAATTTGCATTCAAGCTGCAATCTGCAGTATACTAATTTGCATTCAATCTGCAATCTGCAGTATACTAATTTGCATTCAATCTGCAATCTGCAGTATACTAATTTGCATTCAATCTGCAATCTGCAGTATACTAATTTCACCAAAATTTATTTACATCAACTTAGTCATAACATAGGTAACAAATCAAACAGATAATATACCGAATATTATTTGACTCACTCCGTCGAAATAAGCAAATCTTCGCCAAATTATTAATTGAGTCAGTAAGGAAAGCGAGTTACTGTGGTCGAAAAAGCGTCTAGACTTTCGGCGTCGCGACGCTCGTGCGTTCGACGGGCAACAGGGGGGGGGTGCATCACGCACCGAACTTTCAAAATAATAATTATTAAGAGGGTGAGTGATTCATACCTGGACTGAACAACCACACACCTGACTCATCACGGTGTACGTATTTGCAAGGGGCTCTTGTTTTCTTCTGTTGCCTTGATAACACTTAATTTTAATTCAATCTATTATAAACTGACTAGATGATTTTATTGTTTAAAATAGTATAAATATATTTTTAATTATTATTTTTATAAGTTTAAGCCGTAAAATGGTTATGTCTGTAAATATATTATATTTAAATATATATTTAGCTTGATATTTTTTATTATACTTTTAACACTGACTAGAATTTCCATTACTTTATTAAATATTATATTATGACCCAATTTACCTTTAATATACTGACAATAGTAACTATATTGTTGACGATTTCTATTGTTTATAGTATAAAATTGCAATAAAATATATATTAACTTAAATTATGTATCGTGTATTTATATTGAGATCTTTTTTGACTAGAATTATGTATTCGTTATATTTTATGATGTTTTTTGTAGTATTTTTAAGATACTCTTACTGTTATATTTATATTTTATAAACTGTTATTTACTAGTAAAATCTATATTATATTTTATAATCTTATTTTTAATATTTAAAACTAATGACTAGCTTCACCGACCAGACGTTTAAATTTACTGTATATTTACATAAAATTTATTTACAAAATTAACCTTAAAACAAACCCCCAGTGCAGGGGTTTGTTGGAAAAATCTAATTAATTTTCTTTGTCACTATTTTGTTAAAATTAATACACTGTGTATAATTATGATATTTAATAAACTTTTTTAATTTTGTGTCGTTTTCGTAGCCTTGTTGTATGGTTGTTGGATCGTGTGAGAGAGGACCTCTCTGAAAGGCGTCCGAATGCGAACTGAAGCCAGCCCCCTCTCGGTGGAAATTGCACTGGGTCGCCCGCTGTCGTATCCGACGTTGGTTCGCCCGTAGCAGTGCCTCGATAATTCTGCTACGACAAATCGGGGCGCTACTGAGAGACGCTAAAAGGGCTGCGGGCAATGTATCAAGATAAATAAATATATTCTAATATCAACATTATTATTATGCGTTTATGTTTTAATTATTTTGAGTACCTAGCAAAAAATATGCACACAAAATTTTCTTTTATACAGCCATATGTTAGAGAAATTCACAAATTATCTGTAGCCAAGTCATTAACAAAATCTAACCATAGGGTCTATTCTAAATACGAGGCTGCTTTTGGTCCGCTACGGCATCTAAATAGGGTAGGAAAGTAACGAATTATTAACACTTATTGCGACAATTACAATAATTTAGTTATAATTGTTACTATAAGTACTATATTTTAACAGCACCTCTCTTAGCTGTGATAAATTTTAGACCGAGGTAGACAGTTTTGACAGTTCAGACGGTTAACTTATTGTAGTTGTTACAATACGTGTTAATTATTCGATACTTTCTTACCCTATTTAGCTGCCGTAGCGGACCGAAAGCAGACTTGTGTATAGAATAGACCCGCATAAGTACGAGTGAGACAGCAATTGGCATGCATAAATGCGCAATATATGCTAGAGTAAGATAGAAAATATATAAATATTCGACTTAGTGAAACTTGAAGTGAAGCCGGTAAATTTTATATACCTGGTAGTTTTGTAGAAAATATTAAGTTATTGGTCAAGTTCTAAAGGAGACACCCTTATCTGTACCATCAAACGTTTTTTTAATGAAAGAAAATGATCAATACACATATAATTATTAAATATAAATTATTATTATTTTTCTTCAATATCTCAGTAAAATGTCAAGCATACAAATCTTTCCACACACATATATGCACAATTTGGTGAATTATCTGGTTGGTACGTAAATTAATAAACCTAATTTCCAGCTTTGCCCGCAACATATGCACTGATAAACAATGCATAGTGGCTGCTCGGTTGTCAGAAAGTTGTATCGGGCAATTTAATAATATGGGGTTGGTCGCTTGCCTCATGTTCCTACCCTCCGTACTTCGCCATTCAACACTCAGATTTGTCCGTCATAGATGGATTGTTTTACTATGAGAACTGGTCCGTTGATTTCATTTAAAATAAAAAATAATTTTAATAATGATAATATATAAAAATTAAATAATAAACACGTATTTCTATCACTAACAAAAATATAAATATATTATAAGCCAGCAATCACTCACGACTTTATCCGCATGACATATGGGAAAAGTAGATATTATATACTTATATACTTATACAATAAAGAAATAAACCGATTCGTATTATATTTTTTTCGAATCTAGACGCGTACTTCTCTACCCGCGCGACACCTCATATGTTTGCATTTTTTTTTCCATTAACACGACGACAGACTAAGAGGCTACTAATTACAGTACTTAAACAATCACAGAAACATACATGCTATAGAAAATCACATATATGTATTTTGACCTCACTGGGAATCGAATCGGAAAAAGTCAGTGCCTTGCGTACGGGACTAAATTTAATGCAGACCCATTACTCGCACAGATTTTATTCGATTTATAGGCGCGCGCTTCTCAACTCGTATCTCACGTCATATTATAGCAAATGTATTATTTTAGAGAAGTTTGATTTGCGATATCAAAAATACTCATGATACTATAATTTTAAGATAAGTATCACAATATATATCATTGGTGTGCGGTCCATAGATGCTATAGATGTAGAGCATGCCTATAAAACATCGATAAACTACTATGCAAGAATATTGTGTATTCTGTAATGCCTGGTTTATTTATTTAACTTAGCTACATTTCCTCAAACCATTCGATAGTAGTAATAAAAGTTGAGTATACCATATGTCTGGACCTAATAGATTGAACAAGTGGCTAATATCCATTTCTTGTAAAAATAAAAATCTGTTATTATAACCTAGAGACCCATCATAATATTATGATCTTCTTGTGATCGGACTCTTAGGTAAGTATGTATATTTTCAATAGAATCCTTACAAAAAGAAGCGCCTCTGATATATTTATTATAGTATGTAGATTTTGATGTGCAAATATCGTCTTATGCGTCGATGACATTGACCTACTATAAAAGTTGCTTGTTGGCGAGTTTAAAATCGGGTGAGTCAGCTAGTGCGATTGTGATGATGACACACAAAACTTTCGACTCGGTCGGAAGCCAACAAGCTAGCAAGTTGAAACCGTAATTTTTGGTACTATTTTGACAGGACATGTTGAGTTTTTTTACCAGGAGGTCGCCACTATCACTCTACTGCACAGACGCATATCGGCCCACACGCCAGCGTGTAGCGTGTTAAGGCTATACCTCAGCTGAGACATGGTCTAAAGAGATCGTGACTAGGCGATGCGCGGATTGCGGGTCGCGGGTGCAAATGACGCAAGCCGACCGAAATATAATTTGTCATAAAAGTTCAAAATGCGTCGTTTTTATGTTATGTTTATTATTATATTCGTAATAATGATAGTATATTCATTGACATGTTTTCTTTCTTAAGTACATACGTAAAGTTTTTTAGTCATCGTTACACGATTTAAGAATATTTTCATCCGACGTCATGATATAACGAATTGACATGCAGACACCTCCACTATCGCTCTCCGAATGGCAACGCGGCCGTAATTTCGTTCCACATACAGTTGAAAATTATTTGCCGTTTCACTTACGTACGCTCTTAAGTAGCCCGGCTTTCAACTTTTCTCGGTAGATTGTTTATAATCTGCTTGTTAGCTAGTTCGATGGTGACATTGGGCGAGTTTACAAGCAGATTGTAAATTCGATGGCTTGTAAAGTAGCTCAATGTCATCTAGCTATTACTGTCGTTTATATCCAGATAGTTTTACAAGATTTGTTGGCGTCTTATTGTGAATTCAATATATTATGAATCAGATAATAAACTCTAAAAACAGAATTATTTTACAACGTTTTTCTTAGATCGTATTCTTATTCATCCGGTGGTTCTTTGTCCGGCGGACAAGTACAAATTTTTTGATCGTTTAAGCTAGTCAAGTCAAGTTTATATGGTTCAACAGAGAATTTAAAAATGTTGTATATGAAAAGTTCTTTTTATCTTGTAATTATTTATATATTTTTTCGAAGATATATTTTTCTCAGTTTTTAGTTACGAAAAATTATGTATAATATGCTACATTATTAAGTCTTCATTTGGAACCACATCGAAACATACCTATTAAAAATTCTTTTTTAATTTTTAATTCTTATTGAATTTATTATTTACAAAAAACTTCTCTAAAATCCTCCATTGTATGCAATCGTATTGCGTGATTGTTAAAACCTGCGGCACTTAAAAGTGCATGGGTATGATTCTTAATCTGAAGTGGACTCATTGTTTTTGCAACGCCACATTTCGCTACACCAGCGCCGCAGGATGACAAACAATCGAGGAAGTAGGAGACGTGTTTGAGAATAATGGCATGGCGTGTTGAAAGCCCATCACAATGAAAATCGAAGGAAGTACCTACTCTATGAGACTGTTTCTATGGGAATTTCCGAGTGGTCTATGATACTATATCCGCTTTATAATAATGTGTTATTGCTTTATGATTGGTTTGAATTGGTTCTTTCATAAAAACGTCTAGTCATTAATATTATATCGGTCTTACTTAAGGGGGGACATGCTCGTCGAAGGTCAAAATTGAGTTTTTATTGTATTTTCAAACCATGATCCTGGACACTCCTTAAACGTTGTAGATAAACTATTTAAATAATTTTGAAGCCTTATTATCCTTTATAGTTATTTTAAACATTTGATGACTGCATGAAGTATTTTTGTTACATAAAATAGTATTCTTTTAAACCTCTCGCTCTAATGTTTTAGAATATAGTCATATTTCGGTACAGAACTGTGCAGTGGTGTTAAGATTTTTTACATTTATTAATTTTTAAACGCATTTATAAAACCATTAGTATAATTTATTACGAGATAATTTTTGTAAAATATTCACGATAAAAAATTATTTTGATAATCTCTGTGATCCCAAATTTGACAAGAATTAGGCATTTTATTATTCAAAAAATCGGCAAGATTAACACATTTGAAGATAATTTTAAAGATATTTATTATAAGCTATGTCTTTGACCATTCAAGTGTGATAAAAATCTTATGAATAATGATTGCTTTATAATAATTATTGACCTAAGAATAAGGTAGTGTTTTTTTGAAATACGCCATTTCTTTTGTCATTCCCTAGTGGTTAAGCTACAACATACGGCCGTATCCATAAAATGACAAACTATAATTAAAGTAGGGAGTAAAATTATGTTAACGCGCGTGTTTGAACATGTACCTAACCGAATTTTTTTTTATTTTTTTTTAAACAGTACATGTTCAAACACGCGCGTCAATATCATTTTACTCTTTACTTCAATTTTAGTTTGTCAATTTATAGCTACGGCCGTATGTTGTAGCTTAACCACTGGGGAATGACAAAAGAAATGGCGTATTTCAAAAAAACACTACCTTATTCTTAGGTCAATAATTATTATAAAGCAATCATTATTCATAAGATGTTTATCACACTTGAATGGTCAAAGACATAGCTTATAATAAATATCTTTAGAATTATCTTGAAATGTGTTAATCTTGCCGATTTTTTGAATAATAAAATGCCTAATTCTTGTCAAATTTGGGATCACAGAGATTATCAATATAATTTTTTATCGTGAATATTTTACAAAAATTATCTCGTAATAAATTATGCTAATGGTTTTATAAATGCGTTTAAAAATTAATAAATGTAAAAAATCTTAACACCACTGCACAGTTATGTACCGAAATATGACTATATTCTAAAACATTAGAGCGAGAGGTTTAAAAGAATACTATTTTATGTAACAAAAATACTTCATGCAGTCATCAAATGTTTAAAATAACTATAAAGGATAATAAGGCTTCAAAAGTATATAAATAGATCATCTACAACGTTTAAGGAGTGTCCAGGATCATGGTTTGAATATACAATAAAAACTCAATTTTGACCTTCGACGAGCATGTGCCCCCTTAATATATAAATAATGAAATAATAGCAAAACTTACGATTCTCGTAATGATCTATATGTAAAAGATTATTATAGTCTCAGAATAATTAGCCGTTGGCAGTGCCACCGATCAACATTGTTATCGATTAATATTTACCTAACAATACAATTTATTTTTATATCATAAGAAAAGCAATACAGGGTAACAATATTCATACGTTAATAACGAGTCGCTTTAAATACCAATATCGATAGGTATAAATTTCGATAAAGCCGGTATATTTTACGTTTGAGCGAAATGCATATACATGAATAAGTGCAGCTATTTATGCGATCGCGCAGCAAAGACGCAAACTCTTTGGCAATGTACGTGTTTCATAGAAAAACATGGTACGAGGGTGGGTCAATAAGTCCTTAGAAAAGCCGACAGGTGGCGCGACTAGTACTGTAAGCGGTTTGTTTTCATGCAGCGGCACTACCGATTCAGTATGCTGCGAAGTTTCAATCAGATTGGTCGGGTTGTTGTGTGTTTCTCGTACATTTAAAAAAAAAAATTGCTTGTGGAAAATGGAAAAATGGAAAATGGAGAAAATTGAGTTTAGAGCTTGTCATGGAAAAAAAGGATTTAATGGGGGTTAAGGAAGGATGGGATCAGGAACGGGATATAGGATAGGGATAGGTTTGGGGATATAGGAATAAGCATGAGACTCGGGGAAATGGGATACAGGGTCGTGGGTGGTTTGACTTATTGCCTCTAAGACCTCAGTTACCTGTCCGGTCACTACACTCATTCGTTGGATGTTCCTGTATAATAATAAATTACATAATGATGGAATAAATATAAATATCTCGGTTTGAGCGCCACTCTATGATGATGCATAGAGACAATAGTGAAGGATAATTAAATGAAAAGCAAGTAGAGAAATTGCAACAATTGTATATTAATAAATAAGATAACTTGCGGGCTACAGTGTATAAAAATGTATAATTACTTAAGTGAATCACGAGCACCTAAAGCGATACAATATTTAGATAAATTAGAACAAAAACCCAAAAGCTAATTCGGTCGGTGGACCGTAACATAAAATGACAATAAATACCGATTACACAAAGGGCTCCTCAGCCTTTTCGCTGCCCTCGATTCCTTCCAGGACGGAATCGAGGAGTGCGTCTTCGAACGTGTGGGGACCGTGGAGTTCCTCCGATCTCCTGGCGTGGGGGGGACGTCCTTCAGAAGGCCATCGTCCTCGTCTCCAAAACGTCAGGAAATCGAAAGCCCTGTGCCCAGGGTCCGAGGCTCGGAACTGGCCAAGACGTCTGCTTCCTTCGAAAGGTCAAGACTGAGAGAACGACTCTCGCTTCGCCTACGTGTCAAAAGCCCGCTAGCTCCGATAGCGCCGGAAATAGTGTCACGAACTCCGTACAAACTATCCCGTGCGCAGGCGCGATCCGGTCGTACTTATGCGTAGTGTTGCCCTCGTAAAGACTTCCTTGACTTAGTGTGTTATGTTATAAAATAACATGACATTACCTCCAACCTCGGTAAGAGAAGGACAAGCCATAGCGAGGACTTCGACTGTCAACTTCTCGGGGGGGGTCTTCTGATAGCATCAATCCTCCCAGGGGTTGGGCATCATGGACGGCATGCTTAGAGATAGCGCGGCTACAGGCGAAGCGAAGGAGACATATAGATGAAATTTCCACTCTGTTATTTGGTGACAGAGGGAGAGGCTTATGAAGAATCCAAAAAACGAAGAAGATTATTTGCTGAAGAGTGAAGAGCTGGGAGAGGTCTCGTAGATTTACCCTACCTAACCGGTCCACCAATAATTTATAAATTTTAAAAAAGATCTAATAAATATAAAAACACCTAAGCTCGTGTACATGGAAATAAATAAATAAAATATAATAATTTATCACAGATAATTCACATCATAATAAATAGTGGGGATTCAACCCAGCAGTGTAAAACTGCAATATTCAGAATGTATAAAAATTGTTTTTAAATATCGCTTCCAAAAGGATAGGAAGAGTTGTATAATAATTATTAATTTGAAAAGATTTGATATCAGTATAAAAAATTGAAATAATAGCCAAAAAATTTACATAAATGCACCTCAGATAATAATATATAAAATGGTATAATAAATTAATATATTGTATATAAATGAATTAATATTTTGGTTCCAGAAATTTAATTCAATTCATTAAATTGATAAAATTGCAGAGATAGTATAATATAATAAAGTAATTAATAGAAATTAAAATTGCTTCCATAATTTGAGTAATAATATAAGCATTGAGTAATTAAGTTGAAAATAATAATAGATCAGTGAATGATTTAATAAATTGATTTCAAATGATATTAAGTTATTGAAAAAAAAAAAGATGAACCTTTAATAGTTGGCAAAAGTTATAAAGTGCACAAAGCAAAAAATATATAAATCCTCAATCGTATATGCCGTAGTTTTTGGCAAGTATACATAATAAAAAATAATAAATACAATAAATTCACCAACTTGGTTCGAACAAATAACATACTAATTAATAAACAATGAGTGCCAGTTTGCTTTTGCGTGAGGGCGTATCTGTCGGAAAGTAATAAATACTGTGCGTCAAGCACCGTCCGAATATTTAAAAAGAACATTACTAAAATATACTACTTTCAGATGTCTAATCTGAATAAAAATAACAGTGTGGCTAACAACCAACAGCTGTGATGTGGATTCTCTGTTAAGCCTGAAAGAACAAATGACGTGTGATGGACTTCCAAGCCATGGTCCGGATCCCAAGCAGCGCTCCCACAAATAAAATAACGCGAACAAGGAGGAAACTAAGCTAGAAAAGAATTCCTAGTACAAAATATAACATTAAAATTAATCATCGATTTTAGTATACTACGTTAAAGTCTACAATGGTGTAGCAAGATATCGTCCGTTCCAGAATATACGGCTCTGCTTCAAACTACTCTAAAACCTCGCGATAGCAAAACTAGCCATATCCCTTTCATACACACTTAAAGCTAACTACTTAAAATACTCCGCCGCAGATTCTGGACCAACTCAATCCCGCCAAACCCGAGACGCCATCTCGAGACAACTCCCTCCTTGCTGTTAGAGCTCCATCAAGAAGAGAACTGATCCGGATGAGCTAGAAAACGAAGTTAAGGAAGCACCACACGAAAACCAGGCAACGACGAGGAAACCATGAACACATCGGAAGCTAAATGTAATTAAAGAACAACATGGTTCGCAACTGGTCCGACATTCAAGTTGGGGCTGCAAAAAATAAAAAATGAAAGGCTAAAGAGATCGTATAATAACGTCCACTTTCTTCCCTCAAGGAATTTTGATAAGTAGGTTGATTTCCTTCATACAGTCCAGGCCGCTGCACAACATCATCAGTGTTGACAGACGATCGCTTCTATTATTTGCATCACGCCTGCCAACTCACCACCATAAACATCAGAGTGCGGTGGAATCCACACAATCAGCGGCAGATTCCAACGCCAAAAAGAGAGGGGACTAACGGGACCGTCTTCAGCACCGATAGTTCAACCCAAATACCAAGAGGGTTGACTGCTAGAGAAAAAAATCAGACGCGTCCGAGGAACATCTTCAGTACCCCGGATCACTAAAACACACCGGACAGTAGTGAGACACCTTCAGTTCCCACGACTTCCAAGGAGCTAGCAGCCAACAAATAATAATAAAATCTCCCCGCAGCCTGTACCGACAAAGATACATTGACAGAACAAGTATAACCAATCACTACAATCAATAAAAAAAAATATATAATAAAAATAGCAAACAAAACCGTCACGCAAAATCAAGTACAAAGGCAACTGGTATAAATAAAGATCACATGATCCCCAGCGCGATGTACTTAATTAGACAATTGTAAGTAATTTTAAATATAGGTGTTTTATCACTAGGTAGCTAAACTGACAGGCCCTTCCAAACGCTAAGACAGCGGTTGCGTCTTCCGGGAACACCATAACTCTCATCCTGGCACTATGGTAGTATTTAGAACTATGCTTGTTTACCAAAAGTTGGTCCAGATGCTGAATGTGTGGTATTAATTGAGTAGGCCTCCTTCCCGAAAGGTCTGCAACCACCACCTTTGCGATGGACGTTCACCGGAACAAGGGTGTATTGCCATGTGCAGGAAAGAAGTCAGTAACTGAAATAGTTTACCATAGGTGAGTAAAAATTCACAAAGAAATTGAAATAAAGAAATATAGAATTTTATAATAGAAAATATTACTCAATGACATAATATATGTATAAAATTTGCGATAATTAATTCGATAAAAAGAAAATCAATCCAAAAAAGAAGCTTGTAAAAGAGCAAAAATAATAATTATAATTTATAAATATCTGAGGTGTGTAATAGACAAAAGACCAAACAGTACAAAATTCCTTCACAAAAAAAATTGAATATTAATAAATAGGCATTATTAAAATGCGGCCCTGACAAAATTCCAAAATAATTTGTTGAGTGTGACTAGCACGGAAACACACCTTTCCATAATAACAAAAAGAAAAAATCTCTGACATTGTGTGTCATACTGAATGAAGGTTTGACAACTCCTAAAAGTTTCAAACATAGTTGATAATAAATAAAATATCAGCATTTTTAAAAAATATTTGCCCAGTAAAATAAGCACGCTGAACAAGCAAAAAAAATAATCAATTATTAAATTCAAGTTAAATTGAAAGAAAAAATAATTTAGTTAGTTCCAATGTAAATGTAATTAAATATCCATTCAAGATTGTATTTGAAAGAAAAATATTTTAATACTCAAAGAAAAATTTAATTATATCATTTAACAACTATACATGAATGGAAATATTTTACCAAATTCAAAATTAACATGTATGCAACACGTATATAGAAAATTTTTAAATAGTAATTTTTTTTTTTATTTATCCAAAAAAAATTGCAAAATCAAAAAGAATGTAATTAATAATTTAAGTGAAAGTAAATTGAATGTTTATGAATAATAAATAGCTGATTGCTAGGATTTGAAAAGAGAAAAAAAGAATTTAAAGATATTAATTAATGTTAGCTTATATGCTTTTTAAAAAATTAGGAGAGGACGGAAAGTTGCATATAGTTGAGTGAAAGCATCTAGAATTAAATCAACAAGCTTTAAAAAAATATGTCTTTAAATTAGAAAGGATTGTGACAGGAGAGAAAAAATTAAATTGATTCAAAAAAATATGTAGACGGAATTTTTTATATAGGAATTAAGAAGGAAAATTTTATTAAAAATATTCACCTGTAAAAATAATTATTTATGTATAATAAATAATCATTCTTACGAAAGAACAGAATCTTGAAATTAAATATTTCAAATAAATTCTATGAAGGTGTCATCTAGCGACCGCAAATGTAAGCGCGCTTGACGTTTAACGTAACAGAAATCAATTTGAAATATGAATATTGAATAGGAATTAAAAATGACTAAATTTATTTCAATGAACGAAAGATTACTTCAATTTTATCAATAATGAACGCGAAATGAATAATTTCAATTGTCTACATTATAAAAAGAACAGATTTGAAAAAACTAATATCGAACTGTCAAACTAGTAAGAAAAACAATGTAAAAACATATTATCCGAAATAAATGTATTCTACCGTCGCAAATAATTAATTGTAATAGCAAAATAAAATGAATAGAAAGTTAATAATTAAGAAGAAATGAATTCAGAATAATTTAGTGTCAAATTTTAACAAGACTGAAAATATATCACTCAAATAATCGATGACGGCTCGACTGTCGACTAAGTAGTGGAATAACCCGATAATGATTTTATTCGAGATATAGAAATTATTAATTATTCACAATATAGAAATGGAACGAAAGGACCTTTTGTAAACTTCCATAATAAGGTTCATCCAGCTGTCCAATTGATTTGGTGTTACATCCACATAGTATGTTTCAATTCAATGGTTCTATCAAATTTGAGGTTAATAATTCTTGTCATCCAGTAGGTATATAAGTGTTCATGTCGATCTCGTCCAAGTTTGACATCCTTCCTTCTCCTTTGGAACTTTATTAAATCACTTTTAGCACCATACTAAACATAAAACAAACTTTTTGCTGAAACAATCAATGGTTAACACAAATTCCGATGCCCAAATATTGACATTTCCATACCAATAATGTGGGTATCACATAAATTATAGAAGAAATATGTATTGATGATAAATGTGCAAATTGTATTTCAAAATTAGGTGTAAACCATATAAAACACTCTTAATATTAATTTGCGAAGGAATAATTGTAGCTTACAACACAAAATTAAATAAATTCCACAAGGACAATGATAAAATTGACGTATTGATCTCTATCATTTAGATCGCCATCTGCGCATACCGCATAGACTAGTCCGACGTCTCTTGCAAGTACCGCGTAAGTCAATAAAAGACTATATAAATATATGAAAAATATAACACACACAGTTACGACCACCGAACCAGAAAATTTTAAGAAAAATATAACGCAAATAATACGTTTTAATTTGTCATTAATTAATTTACAAGTTTAATAAGTTATAAGAAATAGAATAATTATCAAAGTGCGTCTAAAATCACGCCCGATGCGGATTCGCTTGCAACTCCACGACGGTAAACCAAAAAATTTAAAAGTGAGCCGGCAAAAATCGGTATAATTAGAACTAATGACTCTGAAAACAAAATACCGTTACGGTAACAATTATTGTATGAAATCGTGACTAGCAAAATTTAAAGTTTTATAATCGGAACAAATAAAATTTAGCAAATTAGGACAAAATAACGAACGAGTTCATAATCCGAAACAAATAACTGTAGTGTTTAAGAGGTAAGTCATCGTGTTTTGGAAAAGAAATATTCAAAAAGAAACACGATGCTTGTTGGGTGCCAATGTCATGGAAAAAAAGGATTTAATGGGGGTTAAGGAAGGATGGGATCAGGAACGGGATATAGGATAGGGATAGGTTTGGGGATATAGGAATAAGCATGAGACTCGGGGAAATGGGATACAGGGTCGTGGGTGGTTTGACTTATTGCCTCTAAGACCTCAGTTACCTGTCCGGTCACTACACTCATTCGTTGGATGTTCCTGTATAATAATAAATTACATAATGATGGAATAAATATAAATATCTCGGTTTGAGCGCCACTCTATGATGATGCATAGAGACAATAGTGAAGGATAATTAAATGAAAAGCAAGTAGAGAAATTGCAACAATTGTATATTAATAAATAAGATAACTTGCGGGCTACAGTGTATAAAAATGTATAATTACTTAAGTGAATCACGAGCACCTAAAGCGATACAATATTTAGATAAATTAGAACAAAAACCCAAAAGCTAATTCGGTCGGTGGACCGTAACATAAAATGACAATAAATACCGATTACACAAAGGGCTCCTCAGCCTTTTCGCTGCCCTCGATTCCTTCCAGGACGGAATCGAGGAGTGCGTCTTCGAACGTGTGGGGACCGTGGAGTTCCTCCGATCTCCTGGCGTGGGGGGGACGTCCTTCAGAAGGCCATCGTCCTCGTCTCCAAAACGTCAGGAAATCGAAAGCCCTGTGCCCAGGGTCCGAGGCTCGGAACTGGCCAAGACGTCTGCTTCCTTCGAAAGGTCAAGACTGAGAGAACGACTCTCGCTTCGCCTACGTGTCAAAAGCCCGCTAGCTCCGATAGCGCCGGAAATAGTGTCACGAACTCCGTACAAACTATCCCGTGCGCAGGCGCGATCCGGTCGTACTTATGCGTAGTGTTGCCCTCGTAAAGACTTCCTTGACTTAGTGTGTTATGTTATAAAATAACATGACAAGCTGTTATTAAACATTTTAATAGAAAAGGGTTAACAGCAAAGGAAATAAAAAATGAGTTGGATTTAGTTCACGGCATATCTGTTCCTTCACTTGCAACTATTTATAACTGGTTAAATGAATTTAAACGTGGTCGTACATCAACAAAGGATGAACCACGCTCAGGACGTCCTGTAGAGGTGACTACACCAGAAATGATCAATAAAATCCACGATATGGTGTTAAGTGACCGAAGATTAAAGTTGAATGAGATAATTGAGGTTACAGGGATCTCAAAAGGTAGCGTCATTTCTATTTTACATGACAAATTGGGCATGAAAAATATTTCTGCAAGATGGGTGCCGCGTTTGCTCACAGTCGACAATAAACGCAATAGGGTGGTGGCCTCTAAAGCCCTGTTGTCGCTCATGCAACGCAATCCGGATGAATTTTTTCGTCGCTTTGTGACTGTAGATGAAACATGGATACACCACTATACTCCCGAGACGAAAGAACAGTCAAAGCAGTGGATTGCGAAGGCAAACCATGTCCAAAGAAGGCGAAAACCGTAAAATCAGCTGGTAAGGTTATGGCTACTGTATTTTGGGATGCACGTGAAATTATTTTCGTTGACTATTTGGAAAAAGGAAAAACAATAACAGGGGATTATTATGCATCTTTATTGGACCAGCTAAAAAACAAAATTGAAGAAAAACGGCCTCATTTAAACAGGAAAAAAATCCTCTTTCATCAGGACAATGCCCGTGTTCACACATGTTTACGATCAATGGCTAAAATTGAAGAATTGAAGTTCGAATTGGTCGACCACCCACCGTATTCGCCAGATTTAGCCCCCAGTGACTTTTTCCTTTTCCCAAACTTAAAAAAATGGCTAAGTGGACAACGTTTTTTTTCAAATGAAGAAGTCATCGATCGGACAAATGCTTATTTTGAGGACCTTCCGAAAACTTATTTTTCTGACGGTTTAAAAAAATTGAGAAACGTCTAACCAAGTGTATTGAGCTCCAAGGAGATTATGTTGAGAAATAAAAAAAAAAATACAAAAATAAAAACTGTTTTAATGCTTTTTTCTAAGGAATTATTGACCCACCCTCGTATATATTGTTACAGAATAACATAGTATAGACAAATAGATAAATCAGTGTAGTTAGGATATTACATGGATGTGTGTTATATGAATGACTGTGTATAATTTCTGACATGTTTTATTAAGTGCAGTGCTACGGTAGTTCTACTAGCGATAGTATACGAAGAATGTCATTAAATTAAATAATTAAAATATGTAATTAAGCAATACTCATCCAAAAAGTTAAAAATAAATATTTTTTAATTTTAAGAATAAATTATATTGTCATGGTTATCATTATCATACTTTTAATAAGATCATATTATTATTAATAAAGCTTTTTCAATAATTCAAAGTTGCAATGTATTTTGTATTTTAAACTTTTTAATATTAATACTATCTATCGACCGAAGGTACTTGATGAAATTTGAATTTAATTTCTAATGGATTTAAGTTTTCTACTATTCCATTTAAGTCGTTTTTTGCGACCCGGGTTTCGCCTTTCGGCATCTTCAGGCCCCGTGTACACTCACCAAACGTAAACACACACTGACAACGAACACTCTTAACTCTAGCTTATATAATAAATCAATACAATAAAGTAGGTAAAAACTCCATTACCTACCTATCAAGTCAAAGGTCACAACAAATACAACAAACAAATCATGAATAGTTGAAGTGTCAGTAAAAATCCTAATTAGTAGTGGTGATTGTACACGGCGCCTGAAGATGCCGAAAGGCGAAACCCTGGTCGCAAAAAACGACTCAAATGGAATAATACAAAACTTAAATCCATTAGAATTTAAAACTTTTTGTTGATTTGTACAAATTGAATTAAAATTCTTTAGTTACATCGAATCGATATTCGGTAGTGTTACCATACTGAAGCTGGATTCGATATTAAATTTATTCTGTCTACTTGCTTCTCCGTATTTCACGCTGACGAGTTCACTATCATGTATTCAATATTTTGGTAATGCTACGAATATACATAGTATTTATTATGTTTAATATGATACTAAATATTTAGTGTGAGCACCTACAAAAGCTCTTGTGTGACAATTCATTTAAAAACATAGTGTAGAGACCTATATTCAATTACTCAAAATAAATGTCCGGTTATAACACAATTTTATTTCTACATAATATAATTACTTATTATTATTATTAAGCACTTAGATGACTTTATTCGTGACAATAAAATTACAATTAATAATTTTAATCTCTCAAAAGTTTTCCAACTCAAAAACTTTTTGAAAGAGATAACCGCGCATGCTCGGCACAGTGGGCGTGGATTTCCCGGATGCTGGAAAGGGGAAAATCTTTCCCAGAGGTCGAAATGATGAGAGAGGCGTGGTCTGTATTTTCGCAAAGCACTTTGCAATCTCTCTCTCTGTCTTTACTTGGAAGTGTTCATCTTGGCGTCTGAGAGAAATTCTTAATAGAATTTTTATGAGCTAATGTTAAATTTTGTATCAGAATTTTTTTCTACAATATTTAAATTTCATAATATGAAATTTTCATATATTCCAAGGTTAATATAAATTAACATATAACATAAAATCTAATATAAATTATAAAAGTTATGTAATTATTTTCTTATTCTTATCTAACCTAACCTAACCTAACCTAGTTTTAACAATGTAAACTTACTTTGTGAATTAACGACATGATAATGTTTTATATTTACGCTACTATGCTCGACGCAAACACTGTCATTAACCACAGCCACCTGTGGTATCCACATGCCGCATTCTTCATACTGTATGTACGTGCGAATAAAATTCGCTATAAAATTATAAAATTCTACAGTAAACCGGCGCAACTGTGCACTGTATCGCACCTCGTCGCTTCAATATATATATATACACTTCATGATAAGATAATTATAGCTAGATAGTATAATCACTGGCAGGACGGTCATCAACGGGTCTGACAAATACACATATTGTTATTCAATATGTGTATAGAGTCAGAGTGTGGAGTTAATAGGTTGAGCAAGTAGCTAACATCCATATCTCGTAAAAACATAAAATCCGTTGATTCAAACCATCACTTCGTGGAGATCCTATGATATTATTAAGATAATAAAAAAAATCTATATGTATCTGCTTTTGTTGTTGAAAGCACATTTTAGTGGGACGTTAGTTACATTTGACTTTAACTTACATTTTATACTGTTTTTAAACTTCATTTATTAAAAGAAATATTTGTACGTACATATTAAAATTAAAAATTCATGTCACAATCGATAGTGTATTATTTGATAAAATACAGTGACATTGATAACAATTGATTAGCGACATATTATATAATGCAATTTTTCCAACAAAATATAAGAAAATCAATGATCGACAGCTACCTGATAGCCGACAGCATAATTGCACATGTCAAAATCATTAAACTTGATCAAAGCAAAAAATAAACTATTTATAACAGGGGTGCGTACGAGATTTGCGATGCTATCCCCCGCAGGCAGATGCGAGACAAAATTATTATTCCTACCCCTGGAAACGAAATCGGGTGTTTGGCTATTTGTTGTACGGCTTTGCTGTTCTGTCGTAACGGTTTTTCGTTTTTTTCGAAGCAGCGATTGGCAACAGATTTAAAAAATCTATTCATTTATACTTAGCTTAATTAAATCAATCTCAAGGCAATCATTGTCTTGTAATTTAAATATAATATTTTTTTTACATTAATCTATCTTGAAATTTTTGAAATACCTACATACTCGTAAAGTACATTGTCATTATTCGTGGCGTAACAAAATATTACACAAATTCTCCGTTAATATCTTTAAGTAAGGTATTTGAAAGACATATATTTGGGGGCGTTTATTAAAATTTTATTTATTGAACGGCCCAGAAGGGAAACGCTACAGAGGAAGACCCCATGCGAGATAGCAAGACGACATCAGAAAGACAACGGGACCAAACTGGCTACAAATAGGCAAAAACAGAACCTAAGGGGACTCATTTGGAAGAGGCCTTCACCCGAGGAGGGGTTCTTGCAAACCAAACTAACTAGTATCTTAGCATTTAAAATATTATTTAAGTTACAAATACATAATATATACTAATATAAACGTTACATACCACTGTTTAATTATATAAACATTATTTAAAAATATTATATACAAAATAAAAATCTTAATATATATATATAGTATACAAAAATAATAATAATTAATATTATATAAACTAGATAGAAAAAGAAAGAAAAGGAAGAAAATTCAATCATAGATATATATATATATATATATAGATATCTCTTCTCGTTCTAAGTTGATCTTACGCGACGGCACACCAGGTATTTGTTGAACATTTTGTAATTGTTGATCTACCCTGATTTGTTGCTCCATTGCCAAAGATGACATACGAAATTGATCCATTTGGAGCAACAAAAGTCTCGATCTATTAATAGAAGCCCCGCCCATTTTCCCCTCCCATATACATTTTACTCTTTTAGCTTCTGTTGATCCAATTTGAATGAACCAATCAGAGGGCTTCTTGTTCGGCATTGGTTTGAATGCATGTGACGCATTTGTTTACTCCTAAAAGATTCGTTCAAGAACATTTTTATGATTTGCACTCTAATGAAATCAATACAACCGCGCAACTAATAAATAGATATTTGCGATTGCAATTTTCAAGAGAATCTTCGCTGAGATTTATTCTATCAGGGGTCATCCATATATTATGTCACGCTCTAGAAGGGGTCTAATTTATTATAATGTGATGATTTCTGACGAATGTGGCGGGGGAGGACATAATAAAAACAGAGTGGTAAAGGTTGTGACGATAGGCGGGGGGGGGGGGGGGGTGCTAAAATAGCTAAAATCATGTGACGTCGTATATGAACGGCCCCTTACAGTTTACTTGATAATTTGACTTGGTAATTGTTCTAAGAATAAATGGGAAAGGCTGATGTGGGTTGACACCAGTAGCGAAGGGCGGAGGTAGGCTGTAAAAATCCGACATAAATAGGACACATTATATTAACTAATAATTGTTCTAAATATAAATAAAGTAGACTGATGTAGGTTGACACCAGTAGAGAATGGTGGAAGTAGGCTGTTAAAATTAGCCACAAATAGTGCACACTCAATTTTGTTAACTAATAATAAATTGTTCTTAATACAAATACGGTAGACTGATGTGGATTGACAACAGTAGCTAAGGGTGGAGGTAGGCTGTTAAAATCCACCGTAAATATTGCACACCGGTAGCGATGGGTCGAGGTAGGCTGTTAAAATCTACCATAAAGAGTGCATACCAATAGCGATGGGTGGAGGTAGGCTGTCAAAATCCGCCATAAATAGTGCACACAATTTTTTTTTAACTAATAATTTTTCTAAATATAAATAGGTAACAAATTGTTTTGAATGTAAATAGGGTAGATTGATATGGGTGGACAACAGTAGCGAAGGGCGGAGAAAGGCTGTTAATATCCGCCATAAATAGCGCATATTAACTTTTCCTAAACTAATAATTGTTAGTTATGGTGTAGCGATGGTTTCAGGTAGGCTGTTAAAATCCACCATAAATAGTGCACACTGGTAGCGATGGGTCGAGGTAGGCTGTTAAAATCCGCCATGAATAGTGTACACTAAAGTCTGTTAAACTAATTGTTCTAAATATGAATAGGGTAGACTGATGTAGGTCGACATCAGTTGCGAAGGGTGGAGGTAGGCTGTTATTATCCACCATAAATAGCAAACATTAAATATTGTTGAAATAATTGTTCTAAATATGAATAGAGTAGACTGATATGAGTTGACACTAGAAGCGAAGGGTGGAGGTGGGCTGTTAAAATCAGCCATGAATGGTGCACACTAAATTCTGTTAAACTAATTGTTCTAAATATGAATAGGGTAGACTGATGTAGGTCGACACCTGTCACAAAGGGTGGAGGTAGGCTGTTATTATCCTCCATAAACAGCACAATTAAATATTGTTAAAGTAATTGTTCTAAATATGAAAAGGGTAGACTGATATGAGTTGACAGCAGTAGCGAAGGGTGAAAGTAGGCTGTCAAAATCCACCATAAACAGTGCACACCAATAGCGATGGGTGGAGGTAGGCTGTCAAAATCCGCCATAAATAAATAGTGCACACAATCTTTTTTTAACTAATAATTTTTCTAAATATAAATAGGTAATAAATTGTTTTAAATGTAAATAGGGTAGATTGATATGGGTGGACAACAGTAGCGAAGGGCGGAGAAAGGCTGTTAATATCCGCCATAAATAGCGCATATTAACTTTTCCTAAACTAATAATTGTTAGTTATGGTGTAGCGATGGTTTCAGGTAGGCTGTTAAAATCCACCATAAATAGTGCACACTGGTAGCGATGGGTCGAGGTAGGCTGTTAAAATCCGCCATGAATAGTGTACACTAAAGTCTGTTAAACTAATTGTTCTAAATATGAATAGGGTAGACTGATGTAGGTCGACATCAGTTGCGAAGGGTGGAGGTAGGCTGTTATTATCCACCATAAATAGCAAACATTAAATATTGTTAAAGTAATTGTTCTAAATATGAATAGGGTAGACTAATATGAGTTGACAGCAGTAGCGAAGGGTGAAGGTAGGCTGTTAAAATCCGCCATAAATAGTGCATACTAACTTCTGTTAAACTAATTGTTCTGAAATATACCCTATAAATATAAATACCCTATAAATAGTGTAGACTGATGTGGGTTGACACCAATAGCGAAAGGTGAAGGTAGGTTGTTAAAATCCACCAGAAATAGTGCACATTAAATTTTGTTAAACTAATCGTTCTAAATATAAATAGGGTAGACTGATGTTGGTGGACACGAGTAGCAAAGGGTGGAGGTAGGCTGTTAAAATCCTCCGTAAACAGTGCACACCAGTAGCGATGTGTGGTGGTAGGCTGTTAAAATCTGCCATAAATAGTGCACACTAAATTCTGTTAAACTAATTGTTCTAAATATAAATAAGGTATATGAATGTGGGTTGACACCAGTAGCAGAGGGTGGAGGTAGGCCGTTAAATCCACCCTGAATAGTACACACTAAATTTTGTTAAACTAATTCTTCCAAATATGAATAGGGTAGACTGATATGAGTTGACACCAGAAGCGAAGGGTGGAAGTAGGCTGTTAATTCCGTCATAAATAGTGCACACTAACTTTTGTGAAACTAATTGTTCTGAATATAAATAGCCTAGACTGATGTAGGTTGACACCAGTAGCGAAAGGTGGAGGTAAGCTGTTAAAATCCACCAGAAATAGTACACATTAAATTCTGTTAAACTAATTGTTCTAAATATGAATAGGGTAGACTGATGTTGGTCGACACCAGTCGCAAAGGGTGGAGATAGGCTGTTATTATCCGCCATAAATAGCACACATTAAATATTGTTAAAGTTATTGTTCTAAATATGAATAGGGTAGACTGATATGAGTTGACACCAGAAGCGAAGCGTAGAGGTAGGCTGTTAAAATCCACCAGAAATAGTGCACAATAAATTTTGTTAAACTAATTGTTCTAAATATAAATAGGGTAGACTGATGTTGGTGGACACCAGTCGGGAAGGGTGGAGGTAGGCTGTTGAAATCCACCGTAAATATTGCACACCAGTATTGATGTGTGGTGGTAGGCTGTTAAAATCAGCCATAAATAGTGCACACTAAATTCTGTTAAACTAATTATTCTAAATATTTATAGGGTAGACTGATGTAGGTCGACACCAGTCGGGAAGGGTGGAGGTAGGCTGTTATTATCCGCCATAAAGAGCACAATTAAATATTGTTTAAGTAATTGTTCTAAATATGAATAGGGTAGACTGATATGAGTTGATAGCAGTAGCGAATTGTGAAAATTGGCTATTAAAATCCGCCATAAATAGTGCACACTAACTTCTGTTAAACTAATTGTTCTGAAATATACCCTATAAATATAAATACCTTATAAATAGGGTAGACTGATGTAGGTTGACACCAATAGCGAAGGGTGAATGTAGGCTGTAAAATTCACCAGAAATAGCGCATATTAACTTTTCCTAAACTAATAATTGTTAGTTATAGTGTAGCGAAGGTTTGAGGTAGGCTGTTAAAATCCACCATAAATAGTGCACACCGGTAGCGATGGGTCGAGATAGGCTGTTAAATCCGCCATAAATATAGTACACTAAAATCTGTTAAACTAATTGTTCTAAATATGAATAGGGTAGACTGATGTAAGGTGGAGGTGGGCTGTTAAGTTTAGACATAAATAGTACACAATAAACTTTGTCAGTCATGCTTATTTGTATTAATTGAACAAATAATACAAATTGCACATAGTGATGGTAAGTTTTTAAAATTCAATTAAACCATGCATATACCAAACCATAATTGGAGGTAGGCTTTAAAGATTTGAAAAAATAATGCACACTTTGTCAGTCATTTTTATTTGTTTTCATTGAACCAAGAATACAAATAATTACAGATGGTACCTACCTTTTGGTTAGTTTTTAAAAATCAAATAAACCCTGCCTAAACCAAAACATAATAGATAATAGTAAAAAATACTCGTCATATGGACAGTGTGATAAAAGGTTGTGACAATGGGGGAAGGGGGCTAAAAAATAGCCCCAATCATGTGATATTATAGGATGGACGGCCCTTTAAGAGCTGTAAAAATATCCCGATCACTTGATAATAATTTTGTAAAAATAATTGTATCTAAGTACTACTTAAATATAAATAGGGGAGCGTGATGTGGGTTGACACTAGTAGCGAAGGGTGGAGATAGGCTGTTAAGATCAGCCATAAATAGTGCACATTAAACTTTGTTAGTCATACGTATTTGTTTTCATTGAACTAAGACTACAAAGTGTAGATAGTGTTTGTTACTTTTTATTATCTTTTCTGTGGTTTTTAATATTCAATACATTCCATACAAATTATTACGTATTACAGAACAACTCCAATGGTACTGTTCGGTTATACGGAATACAGCGGAAAACGCATTTTGAAAATAGCCGATAAACTGGATTATTTGTTAGGTTAACCTTAATTAACCTAACAACTAACCTTTAATATTACATTATTGTAATGAATCTGTGATCTACCTACATTGACACAGAAACTTAAACATGTGAGCTAGAATAGATTGGTTCTAAACAGGCGATATGTACCGATTCTGTATTCAACGTAAACAAACATGTATGACTGAAAAACTGCAGTATTTTTGTCGGATAGCCCATAGCATAATTAAACTATTATGGTTTGGTTTTGGCAGGGTTTAATTGAATTTTAAAATCTGACCAGCACCATCTGCAATTTGTATTCTTAGTTAAATAATTAAAACAAATACGTTTGACTGACAAAGTTTACTGTGCACTATTTATGTCAACTCTTAAAGCCTACCTCTACCCCTCGCCACTATAATACACCCATGGTAGCTGACTTGGTAGAGTGGTTGTATGTAAAAAATGGGTTCAATTCCGTGACTGGACAAAAAATACATTTTGTTTTTTAAATGTGTGTTAATCCAACGTAAAGACCAAGATTGGCTAACAAGTAGTAATATTCATTATTCGTTAAATGTTTGTGGATAATCTCCATTCTGTGCAGCCAATGTGTTCCGGACTGGAGCAATAATGTTAAGTACTAGGTACCTATATAAATAATATGCTGTTTATTAAGAAATACACTCAGTTGTATTATTAATAGTTAAGTAATAATATTTTTTTAATGTCTAAGAGGTTTGTTAAACAATAATTTTTGTGCACATATTAATAAAACTAAGTGAAAGTGGGTAGGAGTAAAAAATAGCCAAAACATTAAATTGTGCTTACAAATCATTTCTTGTCTACAAAAAGGTCGGCAGTAGGTATAACACCTAATAATTGTTTATGTTTAATGAGTTTTATGACCCATTTATCAAAAATGGTCCGCTTTTATGACAGCTCGGACATTTCAAGGAACCATAAAATTAAAATAAAACCAATGAATCAATCGACACAAAATTTGTATAACTTTATTTATTAGCATTATATTCTTCATCATAAAACATATTATTATTAAGTGGTTGTATACAACATGTTTATGCTTATAACTACAATAATTAAGCAGGTAAACACTTATTAACATATTTTTATTGAAGACAATAGATAAGACCAATAATTAAGAATCCAAGACTCTGTATGTATGATACACAAATTTATAATTTATAATTGTAACTGGACTTAAAAAGGAAATGTTGTTGAAAAATTATCGCATGTAACTAGACTTGCCAAGATGAAAACTGATAAATTTTGTTTATAGGTACTAACTTATTTGTTTTAATCAACATTATTTTTTAGATAGCCGTTAAGAATATAATACTTATTATAATGGTAAAAAAACAGCAATTACCTACTTACTACATTGTCATAGAACATAAAATATTATTATAATCAAGCTTTATTTTAATTTGTTTTTGTAAATGTTATTGACATAAGTATTTAACTGCTCCCAGGAGCGTTTATGTAGTGTAGGTTCTTTCTTCAAAACTTCTAAGCATTTTGCTTTTCCTGGATTTTTTTTCTTTAAAATATTTTTTCACAATTTGAATTTCTTCTTCTGTCCATTTCAAGTGTACCTTTTTCCTTCTCTTCGGTACTTTTTCTTCTTCTTCAAAGTCATTGTTTTCACTTGTGTCAGAGATCAGGCGTAGACGTTTTTTTTTTATTGAATTAAGTCTACAATTTACAGATGGTGTTGGTTGTTTTTAAAAACAATTAAACCCTACCCAAACCAAATCATAATAGCTTTAGTATAGTTGTTTGATTTAATAAAATACAACATTTTTTTGTAGTAAGTACTTATTCCACTGAGTTTCAAAATGTCCCTCTGAGGCGGACGAAACCGGTCCAAATTTATTTATTAAAGTGGAATAAGTACTACAATTTTTTTTTAAAAACAACAATACAATGCAGTTTTACCATGCATTGACAGTTAACAAAATAAAAGCTTTAGTATACTTTGGATGATACGAAAAAATTATGCACATTTTTTCATTCATACTTATTTGTTTTCGTTGGATTAAGAAAACATATTACAGATATTGTTGATTAATTTTTTAAATTTATTAAGCTCCGCCTAAACCAACCTATAATAGAAAAAATATTATTCTATCATTAATATTAAAAGTTATTTATGATTTTAATTGCATGATTTTAAATATTTTATAGATATACGAGTATTTTTTGACTATTCTCTATTATGGCTTGGTTTTCGCAGGGCACCTATAACTGAACTTTAAAAACAACTTAACCAACACCATCTGTAAATTTTAGTCTTATTTTAATCAATGAAAACAAATACGTATGACTGACAAAGTTTAGTCTGCACCATTTATGGCGGATCTTAACAGCCTACCTCTGACCTTCGCCACTGCTAGGTAGATACTTCTTAAGGCCATGCATTAGTTGAGGCACGGTCTAAAAAGATCGTTACTAGGCGATGTGCGGATTGCGGGTCGCGGGTGAAAATGACGCCTGTCAAACGAACTATTATTTCTCATATAAATCCAACATACGTCCATTTTATGTTCTGTTTATTATTCTATTAGTAACAATAATAATATATTCATTGACATGTTTTCTTTTTAAAGTAAATGGGTAAAGTTTTTAGTCATCTTTACACGATTTTAGAATTAATTGGCCCGTCGCCATCACGCAGCAAAGTGACGTGTGTCTCACTCCACGTTCTCTCAATGAATGCGAAGCAAGTACAAAATTTCGTCGCGCGTACAGTTGAAAATTATTTGGCGTTTCACTGATGCGTCACCTTAAGTGGAGGGATCGTGTGTTTCATTGACAGTCTGGTGAATAAGTGTGTTTGAGATATTGTTTGAAATAAATAACAATACGTATTTAATTTAATTAATGAATATAATTACTCACCTCATTTTTTTTTCATTATTGCTCAAAGTATCATTATTCATTCATTATCATTGCCATTGGTTTTGAAGTTCGGCGAGGATGTTTCAGCGCCTTGATACGGCGTCATATTTCGAGTTAGAATAATAATCATGTACCTACCTAATAGATCTAATATCTATATTGTCGTTAATTTTCTACAAACACGTATCTCAAAAAACACAACTTTTCAGGAGAGGCAAATAAAAACTTTATTCACTCAGTTTTTAATTCAGAAATAAATTTTCTTCTATGAAATATCCATTTAGAATAGTTACAGATATTTTCCTGAAAAAAAATGTTATGTTTCTTCAATCTATCGCACTATACTTTCGACCGATCAGTCATATTGTCGGAGATACGAGAATGCTTTGCAAATTTACTGTGAGTCATTCCACAATATTACTGCAGTAAACACGTATCTTGACGAGAAAGTGCTTCTGTATAATCATCTGTCGGAGTTCAGTATTCTGTATAGTTACAAACACCTAACTCAGGATACGAGTTTATAATATTTATAAAAGTCTTGTATTGTGATACGAGTTTTTTGTCATTGCTTCAATCTATTAGTTTATAAATAAAGTATGTTTTGAGATAGGTACGTGTTCGTGGAATATGTACGTATTCAAGTTCTGAATTCACTGCATCAAATAACTCAAAACTGAGATACGTGTTTGTAGAAAATTGACGACGATAGTATGTTATTCTAATTATAAAACGCGCGTACGGGAGTTCACCGCGATAAAATAGCATTTGAAAAAAAACAAAAGGGATTTCCCGACCGAATTGCAGATTTCTTGCCGTAACCCTTTGTCTGCTACGATTTATTCCAACGTGTATGTTTCTGAGATTTTTCAAAATAATGTTATTTCTATAATAAAAAACCTTGTGTGTATTCTATATTGATTAAAAAATATAATTTCATCATCATAAGTAGGTACAATAACGTATGATTGTTCGACATGAATATTGTAGGTTAACCGAAATTAAAACACTAATATATTATATTGTAAATAAATAGTAATTACATTATATTTACAATTCCTTGTGTATACTATATTGTTATTTTGAATTGATAATATTTATAAGTAAATACCTATGTCTGACTAAACTAAGTCACCCGCACGCTGTGAATGGCTTTGAACCATGGATTGAGGAAAATAATGATCCTAGCTAATAAAAAATTCTATACATAAGGGTTTTGGCTTTAAACTTGTATAAATAAAATGCTTTTGGGTTTAATATATAGACATAATTTAAAAGTATTTTGGAAATAGTGTAAATAATTATAATTAATTGTTATTCGAGAAATGGATACAGTTAAGAAGGTTCTAATAATTGATAAACTGTAAATTATTCTCATCATTAATGTTTGAGACTTTCATGGTTGTTTTTTTATCGTAATAGATTTTTGGGTTTCCACCGTGTGTACTTCTTCCTTCTTTCCCCGGCGTTTAGGGCTCGTTGTAGATAATGCATGATAATGGCTTCTGCAATGAGCCCGAAACGTCGAGGAAAGAAGGAAGTACACACGGGGGAAACCCAAAGATCTATTACGATATTCTCATCATTGACCGGGTTATCCTTTACTACATTAGTATCAATTGAGCTAGCTATGAATAGATTTTGATGTCCGCTTACAAAACCACTATAAAGTTTAAGCGATACCTATAAAAATTAAAAAAAAAACATTTTTCAGAATTAGGCTTTGTCTAAAATGAAAACCTGAAAAATGAAAGTGCGGAAATAATTTTTTTATCGTTTTTAGGTAAATTGCACTGCAATACAATTGCAGTGTATTCACGTTCTTTTAATGCTGAAATTTTGGGAGTCCAATGTCACATAGTTTTCGAAATACATACTTCTTAAACGACGGTAGACCAATTTATACTTTAGACCTGAAAGAGTGGATGTCCATTTTAAGTCATTTTTGCTTTGAGCTATAGCAAAAAGACTTGCAAAAGTGCGGAAGTCCAATATACGGAGTTTTAGTCCGAATGCGAGGGAGTATTTTTTTAAAATAGATTAGGAATGCTGAAGTGACACTTGGACTGCATTATTGGCTAACACCCGCCTCGTCGAATATTGTAGTCTGTTGAAGGTTTAAAAATTAAACTACAATCAAATATTATTTGGCTTGGTTACGCAGAGTTTAATTATTTTTTTTCAAAACTAACTACCACTATCTGACAATTAATGGAAACAAATTCTTTCGTATGGCTGGCAAAGCTTAGTGTCCACTATTTATGTCAGATTTTAACAGCCTGCCTCCACCCTTTGCCAGTCTCAAACAATATTATTTCAAGAAGGGCATCCCTTATTCGGGAAGTGAGGGAAAAACTTAATAAAGGTAAGTTATCGCCAAGAATTCCTACATTTTCAATCATTCGTTTATTATCATGTTCCTAACTTTTGTTTACAGATAATGCTAATACTAATAACCAACCTAAAAAAATGGTGTAATATTTCATGAACTAATCAATAAGGATGGTTTACTATGTTATACAAGTTTGATTAATCAAGGCTTGATTCTATATTATATAATATCATACACCTTTGTCTTTCTATAGTGGTGAATGGTGAATTTAATTTGTAGCTAGCATCTCAACTTCGATGCAGACTAGCGATTTGAATGACAAGACTACATTGCTCATTGCAATGATACTGAAAAGAATTATCAGATTCTACGTAGTCCGAACTTATTTTTATTTTTTTGTTTTATAATACTAAAGCTTGTTTTTACGTCTACTGATAACTTGCACTTACAGAAAATCTTTCTTCTTTGACACCATCTCTCAAAATTACTAATGGATTACTATGCTTAATTCAAATGAACATGAATCGATGGATTTATAAAAGTGTTTGCCAATACCACTGCTAAGCAATAGTTAAAGTTTCTACAAAAGAAAGCTAATAAATTCCCAATAGGTACGTTGATATTGTTCACAGTATTGACGATTTCACACCTCTTGAGTGAAGTATTTTTATTGAATAAAATATTATAATCCGATATCTGATATTATGTCCGTGGAGACAAAACATTTTGGTTGAAAGCACAATACAATAATATGTCCTATACCTAAACTTTATAATGCAAAAAAATTCTGCAAATCAAAATAAATCAAATTTATACAATATTACACAAGTGTTTTGTTATTTTTTATTATTTTTATATTTGCATTGTGTGTAATGGCTTAAAATATACCTATGATGATTATTATTACAAAAATATAATTTTAAATGATATTATTTTATCGTTTTATTACATATTCAAAAGCCCAAGTCTTAGTATAGAAATTATACAAAAGACAACTTAGAGCAGCTGAAGATAATTTCCCAATTATGAATTAAATAATTAAAAAAAGTCTAACCTTGAATGGCCTTTACAATTTACTAATTTAGCAAAATAATCAGAGATATCTGAAAAGTTTCATTTGTAGACATTAGACTGATTTTTTTGTTTTGTTGATTGATTTGTTTTTGGTTAAAACTGCTCTCCTGGAAAATATTGAATATGTGATTTCCAGACTTTCAGCTCTAATTTACAGTTACATTATGTATCATAATATGCATATAATTTTCTAACGTAAATGAAACGCGCATATTTATAAAGTATGTATGTGTTACTTTGTAAACGAAATACAGTAGGTAGCTAAAATAAATAACATTTTTGCTCCAAACTGCAACACATTGGGCTAAACAGAATAGAGATTTCATTAACAGACCTTTTACGAAGAATGGTTTTAACTTGTTAGCCATTCGCCCAACCCATTTTGTATTTTCGTTGTATTAACAAACATTTAAATTGATTGGGTCCACTTTTTGATAGACAATCGCTCCAACAACTCGGGGTCACCAAAACACCAAACACAATCACTGCTGAACTTTTAATTACCCTTTAATTATCACATTGAAATAACACGTTAATTATATAAATATACCTACCCTAAATAACTGGATAACTGCATTTATTTAATTCATTTTGGATATAATTGACGTTTTAAACTTTATAGAAAGGTACGTACTATATGTACAACTTAAACATATTCTGATAATACACCGGTGGCGAAGAGTGGAAGTATACTGTTAAGATCCGACATAAATAGTTAAGACTAAACTTTGCCAGTCAAACGTATTTGTATTCATTGAACTAAAACAACGTGTAGACAGTGTTGGTTAGTTTTTAAAATTTAATTAAACCCTACCTAATCCAAGCCATAGTAGGTTTTAGTAGAAAATATTAGTTTATCCATAAGACATATAAAATTAAACCATACATAATTTTAGAAACTTACCTATTTTATAGATAGAAGAATATTTTTTTATCGATTATGGTTTAGTTTAGGCAGGGTGTAATGAATTAAACCTGATTGAAATGAACTAACAAGCACCATCTGTTCCTAATATGTATTCTGAATTCTACGAAAACAAATAGTAAATATGACTGAAAATGTGTGCAATATTTTTGTCGGATCTCCCATAGCATACTTAAACTATTATGGTTTCATTTAGGCAGGGTCTCATTGAAATTTAAAATCTAACCACCTCCATCTGCAAATTGTATTCTTAGTTAAATTTTTAAAACAGATAAGTTTCACTGACAAATTTTACTGTGCATTATTTACGTTGAATCTTAACAACCTACCTCCACTCTTCGCACTAGTGTCAACCCATATAGGCCTACCCTATTTATATTTAGAACAATTAGTTTAACAATATTCAGTGTGTACTATTTATGGTGGATGTTAATAGCTTACCTCCACACTTCGGTACTGACATCAACCATCATCAGTCTACCTAATTTATATTTAGAACAATTAGGTTAACAACATTTAGTGTGCACTATTTATAGCGGATTTTAACAGCCTACCTCCACCCATCGCTACTGGTGTGCATTATTTATGGTGGATTTTAACAGCCTACCTCCATCCTTCGCTACACTACAACTAACAATAAGTTTAAAAAAATAATAATAAGCGCTATTTATGGCGGATATTAACAGCCTATTTCCACCCTTCGCTAATGGTGTCAACCCATATCCGTTGACCATATTCATATTCATAACAGTTATTAGTTTAACAGAATTTAGTGTGCACTATTTATGGTGGATTTTAAAGTCTATCTCCACCCTCCGCTACTGGCGTCAAGCCACATCAGTCTACCCTATTTATATTAAGAACAATTATTTAACAAAATTTAATGTGCACTATTTACATATATTTAGTTTAACAAAATTCAGGGTGCACTATTTATAGTGGATTTTAACAGCCTACCTCCACTCTTCGCTAATGGTGTCAACCCATATCAGTATACCGTATTCATATTTAGAACAGTTATTAGTTTAACAAAAATTAATATGCCCTATTTATGGTGGATATTAACAGCCTACCTTCACCCTTCGCTACTGGTGTCAACCAACATCACTCTACCGTATTCATATTTAGAGCAATTATTGGTTTAACAAAATTTAATGTGCGCTATTTATAGTGGTTATTAACAGCCTACCTCCACTCTTCGCTACTGGTGTCAACCCATATAAGTCGACCCTATTTATATTTAAAACAATTAGTTTAACAGAATTTAGTGTGCACTGTTTATGGTGGATTTTGACAGGCTACCTCCACCCATCGCTACTGGTGTGCACTATTAATGGTGGATTTTAAAAGCCTTCATCCAACCTTCGCTACACTACAACTAACAATTAGTTGAGGAAAAATTAATGTGCGCTATTTATGGCGGATATAACCAGCCTACCTCCACCCTTCGCTAATGGTGTCAACCCATATTAGTCTACCGTATTCATATTTAGAATAGTTATTAGTTTAACAAAAATAATATGTCCTATTTATAGTGGAATTTGACAGCCTACCTTAACCCATCGCTATTGGTGTGCTCTATTTATGGTGGATTTTAAAAGCCTTCATCCAACCTTCGCTACACTACAACTAACAATTAGTTGAGGAAAAATAAATGTGCGCTATTTATGGCGGATATAACCAGCCTACCTCCACCCTTCGCTAATGGTGTCAACCCATATTAGTCTACCGTGTTCATATTTAGAATAGTTATTAGTTTAACAAAAATTATATGTCCTATTTATAGTGGCATTTGACAGCCTACCTTAACCCATCGCTATTGGTGTGCACTATTTATGGTGGATTTTAAAAGCCTTCATCCAACCTTCGCTACACTACAACTAACAATTAGTTGAGGAAAAATAAATGTGCGCTATTTATGGCGGATATAACCAGCCTACCTCCACCCTTCGCTAATAGTGTCAACCCATATTAGTCTACCGTGTTCATATTTAGAATAGTTATAAGTTTAACAAAAATAATATTTCCTATTTATAGTGGAATTTGACAGCCTACCTTAACCCATCGCTATTGGTGTGCACTATTTATGGTGGATTTTAACAGCCTTCATCCAACCTTCGCTACACTACAACTAACACTTAGTTTAGGAAAAATAATGTGCGCTATTTATGGTGGATATAACCAGACTACCTCCACCCTTCGCTAATGGTGTCAACCCATATTAGTCTACCGTATTCATATTTAGAATAGTTATTAGTTTAACAAAAATTATTGTCCTTTTTATGGTGGAATTTGCCAGCCTACCTTCACCCATCGCTATTGGTGTGCACTATTTATGGTGGATTTTAACAGCCTACATCCAACCTTCGCTACACTACGACTAACAATTAGTTTAGGAAAAAATAATGTGCGCTATTTATGGTGGATATTAACGGCCTACTTCAACCCTTCGCTAATGGTGTCAACCCATATTAGTCTACCGTATTCATATTTAGAATAGTTATTAGTTTAACAAAAATTAATATGTCCTAATTATGGTGGAATTTGACAGCCTACCTTCACCCATCGCTATTGGTGTGCACTATTTATGGTGGATTTTAATAGCCTTTATCCAACCTTCGCTACACTACAAATAACAATTAGTTTAGGAAAAATTAATGTGCGCTATTTATGGCGGATATAACCAGCCTACCTCCACCCTCGGTAATGGTGTCAACCCATATCAGTCTACGGTATTCATATTTAGAATAGTCATTAGTTTAACAAAAATTAATATGTCCTATTTATGGTGGAATTTGCCAGCCTACCTTCACCCATCGCTATTGGTGTGCACTATTTATGGTGGATTTTAACAGCCTACATCCAACCTTCGCTACACTACAACTAACAATTAGTTTAGGAAAAATTAATGTGCGCTTTTTATAGCGGATAATAACAGCCTACCTCCACCCTTCGCTAATGGTGTCAACCCATATCAGTCTACGGTATTCATATTTAGAATAGTTATTAGTTTAACAAAAATTAATATGTCCTAATTATGGTGGAATTTGACAGCCTACCTTCACCCATCGCTATTGGTGTGCACTATTTATGGTGGATTTTAACATCCTACATCCAACCTTTGCTACACTACAACTAACAATTAGTTTAGAAAAAATTAATGTGCGCTATTTATGGCGGATATTAAAAGCCTACCTCCACCCTTCGCTAATGGTTTCAACCCATATTAGTCTACTGTATTCATATTTAGAATAGTTATTAGTTTAACAAAAATTAATGTCCTCTTTATGATTGATTTTGACAGCCTACCTTCACCCATCTCTATTGGTGTGCACTATTTATGATGGATTTTAACAGCCTACATCTAACCTTCGCTACACTACAACTATAAAATAGTTTAGGAAAAATTAATGTGCGCTATTTATGGTGGATATTAACGGCCTACTTCAACCCTTCGCTAATGGTGTCAACCCATATTAGTCTACCGTATTCATATTTAGAATAGTTATTAGTTTAACAAAAATTAATATGTCCTAATTATGGTGGAATTTGACAGCCTACCTTCACCCATCGCTATTGGTGTGCACTATTTATGGTGGATTTTAATAGCCTTTATCTAACCTTCGCTACACTACAAATAACAATTAGTTTAGGAAAAATTAATGTGCGCTATTTATGGCGGATATAACCAGCCTCCCTCCACCCTCGGTAATGGTGTCAACCCATATCAGTCTACGGTATTCATATTTAGAATAGTCATTAGTTTAACAAAAATTAATATGTCCTATTTATGGTGGAATTTGCCAGCCTACCTTCACCCATCGCTATTGGTGTGCACTATTTATGGTGGATTTTAACAGCCTACATCCAACCTTCGCTACACTACAACTAACAATTAGTTTAGGAAAAATTAATGTGCGCTTTTTATAGCGGATAATAACAGCCTACCTCCACCCTTCGCTAATGGTGTCAACCCATATCAGTCTACGGTATTCATATTTAGAATAGTTATTAGTTTAACAAAAATTAATATGTCCTAATTATGGTGGAATTTGACAGCCTACCTTCACCCATCGCTATTGGTGTGCACTATTTATGGTGGATTTTAACAGCCTACATCCAACCTTTGCTACTCTACAACTAACAATTAGTTTAGGAAAAATAATGTGCGCTATTTATGGCGGATATTAAAAGCCTACCTCCACCCTTCGCTAATGGTTTCAACCCATATTAGTCTACTGTATTCATATTTAGAATAGTTATTAGTTTAACAAAAATTAATGTCCTCTTTATGATTGATTTTGACAGCCTACCTTCACCCATCTCTATTGGTGTGCACTATTTATGATGGATTTTAACAGCCTACATCTAACCTTCGCTACACTACAACTATAAAATAGTTTAGGAAAAATTAATGTGCGCTATTTATGACGAATATTAACAGCCTACCTCCACCCTTCGCTAATGGTGTCAACCTATATCAGTCTACGGTATTAATATTTAGAACGGTTATTTGTTTAACAAAATTTAGTGTGCACTATTTATGGTGGATTTTAACAGCCTACCTCCACCCTTCGCTAATGGTGTCAACCCATATTAGTCTACCGTATTCATATTTAGAATAGTTATTAGTTTAACAAAAATTAATGTCCTATTTATGGTGGAATTTGACAGCCTTCCTTCACCCATCGCTTCACTACAACAAACAATTAGTTTAGGAAAAATCAATGTGCGCTATTTATGGAGGATATTAACAGCCTACCTCCACCCTTCGCTTATGGTGTCAACCCATATTAGTCTACCGTATTCATCTTTAGAATAGTTATTAGTTTAACAAAAATTAATGTCCTATTTATGGTGGAATTTTGACAGCCTACCTTCACCCATCGCTTTTGGTGTGCACTATTTATGGTGGATTTCAACAGCCTATATCCAACCTTCGCTACACTACAACTAACAATTAGTTAAGGAAAAATAATGTGCGTTATTTATGGCGGATATTAACAACCTACCTCCACCCTTCGCTAATGGTGTTAACCCATATCAGTCTACGGTATTCATATTTAGAATAGTTATTAGTTTAACAAAAATTAATATGTCCTAATTATGGTGGAATTTGACAGCCTACCTTCACCCATCGCTATTGGTGTGCACTATTTATGGTGGATTTTAACAGCCTACATCCAACCTTTGCTACACTACAACAAACAATTAGTTAAGGAAAAATTAATGTGCGCTATTTATGGCGGATATTAAAAGCCTACCTCTACCCTTCGCTTATGGTGTCAACCCATATTAGTCTACCGTATTCATATTTAGAATAGTTATTAGTTTAACAAAAATTAATGTCCTTCTTATGATTGATTTTGACAGCCTACCTTCACCCATCGCTATTGGTGTGCACTATTTATGATGGATTTTAACAGCCTACATCTAACCTTCGCTACACTACAACTATAAAATAGTTTAGGAAAAATTAATGTGCGCTATTTTTGACGAATATTAACAGCCTACCTCCACCTTTCGCTAATGGTGTCAACCTATATCAGTCTACGGTATTCATATTTAGAACGGTTATTTGTTTAACAAAATTTAGTGTGCACTATTTATGGTAGATTTTAACAGCCTACCTCCACCCTTCGCTAATGGTGTCAACCCATATTTGTCTACCGTATTCATATTTAGAATAGTTATTAGTTTAACGAAAATTAATATGTCCTATTTATGGTGGAATTTGACAGCCTACCTTCACCCATCGCTATTGGTGTGCACTATTTATGGTGGATTTTAACAGCCTACATCCAACCTTCGCTACACTACAACTAACAATTAGTTTAGGAAAAATTAATGTGCGCTATTTATGGCGGATATTAACAGCCTACCTCTACCCTTCGCTAATGGTGTCAACCCATATTAGTCTACCGTATTCATATTTAGAATAGTTATTAGTTTTACAAAAATTAATGTCCTATTTATGGTGGAGTTTGACAGCCTACCTTCACCCATCGCTATTGGTGTGCACTATTTATGGTGGATTTTAACAGCCTACCTTCAACCTTCGCTACACTACAACTAACAATAAGTTTAGGAAAAATTAATGTGCGCTATTTATGGCGGATATAAGCAGCCTACCTCCAACCTTCGCTAATGGTGTCAACTCATAGCAGTCTACCGTATTCATATTTAGAACAATTGGTTTAACAAAACTTTATGTGCGCTATTTATGGTGGATATTAACAGCCTACTTCCACTCCTCGCTACTGGTGTCAACACATATCAGTCGACTCTATTTATATTTAGAACAATGAGTTTAACAGAATTTAGTGTGCACTGTTTGTGGTGGATTTGACAGCCTACCTCCACCCATCGCTACTGGTGTGCACTATTTATGGTGGATTATAACAGCCTTCCTCCAACCTTCGCTACACTTCAACTAACAATTTGTTTAAGAAAAAATAATATGCGCTATTTATGGCGGATATTAACATCCTACCTCCACCCTTCGCTACTGTCCACCCATACCAATCTACCCTATTCACTTTGAAAATAATTTGTTTAACAGAATTTAGTGTGCACTATTTATGGTGGATCAAAATTTGCGCATATTGTTTCATGAGATACACACCTACAAATTAACACATTGGCATTTATTGCAATATCAACTAAAGATACGAGATAAGAACTAGTCACGCATGTATTTTTTTCAAATCGCCTTCCACTACTCACAATTAGGTAGGTACCATCAATTTCTGATTAGCAAAGTTCATATTATTGTTACTGCATTCTTTCGGTCGTCGCAATAAAAGTGTCTAGTTACCAATTTATTTTGTTGTTGTCTACCTACTACACACACATTCCATTCTGGATCATCTTTAGTTTGGTTTTGTGAGAATATAAATAGAGCCACGAAATGTCAACCTTCATACCAGATACATAATAAATATATTCATTTCTGGATCATCTTTAGTTTGGTTTTGTGAGAATATAAATAAAGCCACAAAATGCCAACCTTCTTACCAAATACATAATATATATTAACTTCTGGACCAACATTAGTTCAGCTTTGAGGATATAAATAGAGCAACAAAATGGCAATCTTTGTTAGAAAAATGGCCGTTTCTAGAACAATTTGAGCATATTTTTATGGCGAGTACATCGACTGGAATTAGTGGCAAACTGGCAACCTAGGAAACTATTGAAGCGATGTTGTCAATTCGCGCAGACGTATTCTATTTCAACGAAGATAAATGGCTATAAAGGTGGATCAACACCTCCTCTAACTTCTTACACGATCAACAAACAACGGGAAGAGTTGATTATATATATATATATATATATATATATATATTTTATTTATTTATAGTTTAATATCGAATAAACTTATTTTCAGTAAGTATGAAAACCGTTCATAATACAAATTTCATTGTTAGTATTATGTCCCTTCTCGCCGAGACTTGACCGGGATAATATTATAAACTGTGTATATTTAACATCAATTTTATTATATATAATTCAGAACCGGGGTCTTAAGAAGTTTTTCACAGTTTATCCTCAGTGTATGGAGACGTGTGTTGGAGGAAACATAATAAGTACTTTTCTGTGTTTCAAATTATTGGAGACTTCTCGTCCTTGTAAAAGCTTATATCTTTCAATAATATCATTTTAAATAAACCGTTTCAACGAATATACGAATAATTCACAAGATTTTGAGAATTTAACATTCCATATATTGAACATACGTAACTTGAAAATACCTCAGATATATATCTACCCACAACAAAAAATCATATTTGAAAAAAAATACGATGCTCGACGGGATTTAAACCCGTTTAACCACTAGGATCGCGCTAACTATGCATTAACCAATTATGCTACGAGCATCCTATCTAATTGCGACAATCAATGAATATTAATTATATTAATTCACAGAAACCGATAGTCAAAATAACGCAATTTGATAAGCATTTCATCTATGACCTACTAGTTTAAATTCTAGTGGGTATAATATATCTGAGGTGTTTTCAAGTTCAATATAATTTTAAATCAGATAGTTAATTAAAAAGTAGGCAGTTATTTCAGATGATCACTATTTTTAAGTCCATATGTAGAAGGCAGTATTATAAATAAAACAAGGAAAACAATACTATACCACCCTTCTAAGGAAGAAGGCAGTAACTTGCAAAATTTGTGTAATTGAGTTATGAATGCCATCCGTTAGGTAATTTTGAAAGCTTTACTCTGTTCACTTTTAAATCATTATTTTCACTAAAATACCGTTAAAATTCTTAGTGAAAAAATATACATCTTCTAAAATAATACATTTTTTTTAGCAAAAAGGCAGTAATTGCACCTCATTCCATTCTTCCATTCATTACAGTTACTGCTTGTTTATTATTACTTTGTTTGTATTTTAACATCCTACTAATAAAAATTACCACCGTTTTTTATTAATTCACAGTACTGAAGTTTGAGAAAAACACATTATGTCATTTATCTCGAAAGTGTGTGAGAGTCAGTTACTGCCTTCTTCCTTAGAAGGGTATCTATTCTATATGACGTATTGTTAACAGAAGTTGGTCCACATCAGGCCTATATCTGCTCATATTATATAATATGCTACTGGACATCATATTAACTTTATTCAAGTTGTACCTACTTTCGTTTCTTTGACTTAAACTTTGAAAAAAATAAATTTGTCTTTCATGCCTGTGCTTATAGAGCAGTTTTTTTTTATCTTTCATGTACTATTTCAATTTTGTCATGTCTAATGTTTTAATCGCACAACAATGTTATATTGCATATTCAATAATTAACGCTACATTATT